>NC_141160.1:104415848-109215848 GCF_053477565.2 Lygodium microphyllum
ACCTTGTCACATTGGCATAGGTATATAAGATGTTGAGACTTGTCATTTTTTAATCGCTTTACAACAATACAATTATAGTCTCTTCATCTTACCTTCTTGCTCACAGCTTTGATAGCTTCTCTCTCTTCACTCCTATCTTTCTAGTATTTCTCTCTTCTCATCACTCATTCTCTCTCCCCTTCTCTCTCTTTTGCACTCTCTTCTCTCACCTCGCATTCCTCTGCTTGATAGATTAGTACATGACATCTCATGTAGAGTCTAAGACCATAGATCGATAATGTTCCACAATGTGATCCAATTTGCCCAATGAATAGGAGCCAATACATGCTCAAAATAAGCACTTCCAATCCCTTCTCAAACACCATATATTTAGCTCAACCAACCTAATTCAATGGAGATTGGTACTAAAAAATATTCAGAATAGCTACCACTACCAAATGCAACCTATAGATCACCAACACCAATATTAGAATAGACAAATTTTATTTGCAAAAGGAAGGCCCAAATGTTTCTATAACAAAAACTATGATCACATATGTAAACATTATAGAAAGCATAACGGACACAACTCTAGAACTCCCAAGTCACTATTTCAAAAACAACTACCTTAGCATCTCTATCGAAAAATGCTTGAGCAAATGGCTGATAGGAGCCACATATTTGCATCGCCAAGAAACCATCACATCTCATACCTAGGATTTGCACAATAATAGCAAACATTAACCCATAAGATTATCAAAACCTTCTAGATTCAAAAAGTACTATTTATTCCATTATTCTCACAACAATACAAACCCACTGATTAAAGTTCAATAAATTATGTACAATTTAGTATTCTTTAGAGACAACAAGAAAAATTACTATGAACATGATAGAATACACATTGCATTCTCTACCTCATAAAAGACATCCACATGCACATTCCAACCCAAGTGTCTTCCATGATTTCAGAATATAATTGGCTACTCACATGTGCCCTACTAGATTTCAATTGACAAGTATTACTAGACCTAATACCTTACCCAAACCCTACATTAGACATAGCATGTCAAACAAATTACTCTAAAGCACACAATATGTTATTTTCACAACCATAGCATAGATAGGATACCATGCCAACATCAATATCAACACGATTCTAAATAAACATTTCCATCACTATGTAATCCATAACAAGCCATAAAATAAAAAGCTTACAAATTTGACATGAAATTCATACAAAAAATGTTCCTCCCTATGAAATGCTGATATGATAAAAACCATCTCAAGTAATTAAACAAATGAATTGGGCCATAAGAGAAATGATGGAAAGACTTGTAAAATTGATAAGTTGTCTTACAAAATATAGGGAGAGATCATAAGATGTGGACTAGTTAGAAGCAATGAGCTAGGATAGGGCCAAGCTTTATGAGTGGTTTGTGTGCCTTTGTAGGATCAATGCCGCACTCCACCCTAAAAAATTATCAAGATTTGTAAATTATGCTTGCACAGCCTTATCATCTACCAACACACGATCCCTTGCCTTGAAATCATCTACCAATGTGATCCCTTGCCTTGAAATCTACTACTATTATGCACAACCTTTATCCCATCTACAAATGCAATTGCATGATATGAAATGGATTGGAAATGTAACCAAGATTACATTAGATCATTGCACATGGAGTTAAAAAACACAGTCGTGAGTGAGTGAATAAGAGTTCTCTATTTCTATCTTTAGTTAAAACACACAATTACTTATATAAATATTGAGTTAGATTGGTGTTACAACTAATTTTTACTTAAATAAGTATTATGTATAATCTTCAATCAAAAATGCAATTACCACCTATGATCAATTTAAGTTAATCTAGTGCAATATATGTTCTTTGATTAAAATACATAATTGTATAATATCAATCTTGAGTTATATTAGTGTTGCATGAAAACATCAATTGAACTACACAATTGCATGGTACAATTTAGATATTGAAATTACAACATAAATTGCATTAACTCCTTACTCAATAATATAAAAATGTAAGAATATTGCTAGATTTTTAAAAACTACACAATCGAGGACATTTTTTGGCCAAGTATATGACCTAAATGCCCATACTATCAAAGCATACCAAACAATTACCATGTCAAGATATTGTATAGATGAATATATGACCAAGTGCCCATCACTTTATTCATGCATAACCCATCAAGACATTATTTAGCCAAATTCATGACCAAGTGCCCATCCATACCCAAGGGGGAAGGGAGGGTGTCATAATCAAAATGACATCTCTATGCCAAGTTCACTATGCAGTGTCGAGTCAATAGTGATATACTTATCAAAAGACACTCACCAAATTCATGGCGGCTAAGTGTCTATTTGACAAGCACCTTTTGGCCTTACACACACATATAATGAGACAGAGGTATCATGACATGTATATATCAAATACATGACATATGTCAATCCATGTGTCCCACAAGTAATAAGACAATACACATACAAACAAAAACTCAAACATACAAATAATGCATGACAAGGAAGAACCACCTCATGACATACATAGGATATGCCAATTTAGCAACCTCTCCCCTCCAATGCACATGTAATATACATGCTTGTGAAGGGCACACACATACACACACTGAGTGTGATATGATAGGATTACCTTGTAATTCCTCATGACATGCATATATCGAATCCGTGACACATGCTAGTCGAAAAATCCCTCTTATTGCATATGTGTATGTATACATGTACACGCACATGCATGCACACTAAGTGGTAAGAAAGAACTACCTCATGACATGCATACATCAAATTAACAATGCATGTTGATCAACAAATATCTCCTACCACAGACACTATACAACCCAAAACCCCAAAATACTTCTCAGTCTTATGTTAATTGAAGTTTTATCTTTTTATTAGCCAAAATCTAAGCTTGAAAAAAACTACCTAACACACTCAACTAACATCTTGCCCTTGGATTTTGCAAGAGGAATAGGAATAAAAATTTTAGAAACTAGGTAGTTAGTCATTCTTTTACTTGAATATCATGAAGATGGGTGACTTCTCTAAAGGCTTGTGTATGACATGGTTTGTTATCTTTTAAATACACACTTTGAATTGTAGTAGTTTATAATTTTTGTATAATTTTGCATAACAAAGTTGTAATCAATCATATAAAATACATAAACAAACATGTATATTAAAGGATATAAATAACAAAGATGTAACCACTTCTTTTTAATTGCAAGTTGATCCTATATTTAGTGTCCAACTTAACAAATTGTGCATTGTTTTAGATTTTTGTAGTTGCATAAAAACCCCCAATCATGCATTCAACAATTTCAAATGGAACAAATCATATTAAACACATTTTCCTTTATCAAGAAGATTATTAAGTCATTAGCCACTCATATAATTCATGGATGGATCTTTCCCATATTTTGTAATAAAGGTTGCAACACATTTCCTAGAAAGTGACCCTTGCATGTTGATTTCCAAGTTGTACCTTGATTTTGGCCATTTCACTTGGACATATGCAATAGTACTTAATGAAGTAAAACTACTTTTATATAATTGTTAATACTAAGTTTAGATAAATCTTATCTTTAGTGTCCAACTTAATAAATTGTGCTTTGTTTTAGATTTTCATGGTTGCATGAAAATTCCCAATCATGCATTCAATCATTTCAATAGTGCAACCATATGTGTCTTAGACTTCACAAAGATTCATAAGCACACTTTGAACTACAATAACTCATACTTTTTGGGTAACTTGCAATAACAAAGATGAATCAATCATACAAAAAACATAAATAAACACACATATCAAAAGATATAGATAAGAAATATGGAACCAATCATATTAAACAAATTTCCTTTTATCTACAATGTAAGAAGTCAAGAATACACGTGTTAGGAGAGAGAGTTATTAATAATACTTGGTCACACTAATATAGGTATAAAAGGTGTGAGATATGTAATTTTTGGCATCTTGGATAATAATACAATTATTGTCTCTCATCTCATCTCCTTGTTCATAGCTTTCGTGGCTTCTCTCTTCTTTTTTATCTTTCTAATCTTTTTCTCTCATTGTCACTCTTTCTCTCTCCTTTTTTCTCTCTCTTTTGCTCTTCTTTCTCTCATCTCTTAGCCCTCTCCTCGATAAGTGGTATCACAACATCGATCTTTGATCCATTTGGCACAACCATTTCTTTTTGGATTTCATTCTCAGACTTGTTACTTCCTAGTTACTCAAGGACAGGGTGTCATCAATTTGGAAAATGAACAAGTGCAATGACCAAGGAGATGAAGGAAAATTAGTTAAAGTTAACTAGAGCACTAGAAGGTAGATTTGGAGGAATCTTGTACAAAAAGGCAAGCCGTGCATCAATAACAAGCTATTTTGGAGGTAAAATGGGTATTTGTTAGAACTTTAGCTACTTTTCAAGACAAGCTTTCTCTTTTCTCTCTCTTTTAGGCTTTTGGCTCAAGCTCTCATGGTGGATAACAAAGATTTTCTTCTTTTTCTCAGTAATCATCCTATCTTCTTTTGAAAGCATGGCACAATAAATCATCATCTCTTGCTGTGACCATTTTAACTATCAATCTTGATCACTGGCATACAGGGGATCATTTGGAGTAGCCCCAAGATTTGCGCTACATTTTGCACTGATTTATTGCTGGAGCCCCAAGAGGAACATGAAGGAAAAGGGAATTCTCTTGCAAGAAAATCTATCTTGTAACATCGACAAGCTTTTATTTCATTATTTTAATCATCAAAACAAAGAAAACAGCAATTCTTCACACAGCATCATAGTAGATATCTCCTACAGATTTGATAGAATCAACCATAATCTTCAACATCTTCATAGAATCCATCAATATAACAAAGAACAAAAAATAATACACTATCTTTGAATGGAAATCAATCACATATTATTCATCTTCAATGTCTTCATAGTTCTCTCTCTCCATCTCTCATATACAATTACACTGTTTTGATAGTATTGGCTATCTCTTGCTCTCTCTCTCTCTCTCTCTCTCTCTATCAATAGTACATCATATCCTCACTAAAATGCTCTCATAATAACTCTCAATAATCCTTCTTAGGTCGTGGGTGCACCTCCCAAGAGGTATGTCTGATATGAAGAGTCACTAGAGCCACTACAGTGTCTTTTCACAGCTCACTACTATCACTGTCACATAGTCTTCTCTTCAGTCTTCAGCAACTGCTTCTTCTACTTATTTTAGCTCTTTTGAACTTAGATTCATCCTTTCCAAAGGTTATAAAACTTTTCCAAAGTCACACATACATTCTACAGAACACTTACAGAAGGTCTACAGAACAATTTATAGTACAGCACCAGAACAGCTACAGTATAGAGACAGAGCAGAGACAGAGGGTCTACAGAAGGTCATCAGAACCTCATAACTCATACTCAAAACATTCCAAAATATCAAAAACTATTCAATAAGATTTCAAAATATCTCAATCTTTATCAATCATCAATCCATGCTTCATACAGAAGACAATCAAAACAAAACAGAAGGTATACAGAACCAATCAGAACCTATCAGAACATCACAGAGCTTCATATCTCTACTGAAAATCATCATGAACTTCCAAAAAATAATCAATATCATCCAAAACACTCTCAAATACTTCCATTAACAACCATACATCACTCTAAATCCATCAAAAATCAATCATTCAGTTCTCAAAAACAACAAAAATCAGTCAAAAATTCAGTCTTTTCCCACTCTCAACATATCCCCACACTTAGAAAGGAAGCATCCTCGCGACCTAAGGAAAAGAAGAATATAAATTCATTAAAGAGCTCAATTTTATCTTCCAGAGAATCTTCAATAATCTCTCCAAAACCACGACCCCAACTTATTACCTGTATCTGATAGAAAAAACTACTAAAGAAAAACTTCCCTTATATATGAACTCATCTGATTAATCATTTAAAAGCCATAACAAATTTGTAAAGGATATAAGAGGTTCTCTTCAGCTTTCCACCATAAGTGTTCCATCCACGATCAATTGGTTGAAAAGAGCTCTCGAACAAGTTATTCTCAATCAGCACGAATGTATCACATACAATTATTACAACACACACAAACACTAACACAACCATCTGAATGACACCTCCAAAAAGAGATATATATCATTAAGAATCATCCAAGATACATTGCAAAGGCATCAATGAAGATGATCTCTTTTAAAGGCTTGGTGGTTTCGAAAGCGATCCATGGAGAAGGATTCATCGACAAATGTCTTTGGAGGGTTTTGAAAGAACTGCAAATAGCACATCCTTTCTAGCAAGACAAGGTATCTGCTAGGGAGACATAGGGCATGAAAGTATAGGACATCCAACTGGTAGGAGTCAATGTTCACATTGACATTCATACAAAGCTTTGGAATGGCCTTTTGATCATTATGGGAATGCCTATGCATGTATGCTAGATACCAAGCAAAATGAGCTGTCAATCTCACTGAAGGATCTAGAGATTGTGAATATTGGTGAGCAAAATGAAAGTAGTTCTGGTATGCTTGACTGGTAGTTGTCTAATCTCCTAGAATTATTGGCCAGTTTATCTGAGTCTGTAAGAGAATCAGTCGAGCTCCATCCTCCTCTTTTGGGAATCTGTTGATCAAACCCTTCATATTTACTAACCAACTGAGGGGGTTGAGAGATAGAAGTGGTAGGATATGGAAGTGGAATAAGTAAAAGAGGATGAAGAGAGGGGTAGGAAAAATCATAAAAGGAGGAATAGGTTAAAGAAGGAGTGGTTGAAAATTTTAGGGAATCAGTTAGGAAAGGTATTAATTGATAAATAGGAAAGGTAGAAGGTACATGGATAGATGGAGAAGGGCATGGTGGAGAAGGGGAAAATACTCTATCTTCAATAAAAGAGCAATATGTAAATATTGAAATTTGAGGAAAATATTGAGGTTGGAAAAGAAGGGGTAAGATTGCTGTTGAATTGGTTTGATAGAGGGAAAGATAGGTATCATAACGGTGTGCCATTTGTTGGTAGTACAGTAGGCTAGGAATAGAGGGACCTAAGATAGATATTCTCTGATAGGCATAAAAAAAGGTTGAATCAAATGGATGGTTTTTGGAAAGGTGAGCTAAGAGATCCACCATCAGTTGGTTAGTACTCTGTACATATGTAGAAGCTGTGTTTTGACGTTGATTCAGGACCACAGAATCAATCATTGAGTGCTAAGAATTATCAGGGCAAGTAGCCACTTTTGAGGAGTAACTTTGGAACATGTCATCTATTCATAACTCCAAATAGTTGACATACAAAACAGCTTGTAAAACCACGTCTCCCACATACCAGGCCATATCTACTTCATCTGAAATCAACAAATCTCCCCGTAGATACATATATGACAGCAACATGGTATCCCATCAGAATCTTCAAACACATACGGACCACTTCTATCAGTAACTCAGGAGACCAAGCCCCACTCCAACCATCCTCTGGAAAAGGAAGATCCATCGTTGAAAGCTTCATGTAAAAGGCCAACTTTTGCAATTGATAGTAGACAAAGAAAGAATGGTCCGGAGGAACATACTCCTTGAAATGCTCAAATGTAGACCATAGCAGATCCATCATGAACTACAATTGTTCCACCTTATCTTGGAATAAATGACACAAGGTAGCATATCTCTGGAGAATCGCCAAGTCCTGCTGTGAGAGAGAAGGGATAAATGGAACATTAGGGCTTGGAGGAACAGACCGTGACTGTGCCAGTTGGTCTTGCAACTGCTTGATTTGGAAAGCTTGTGATTCCACTGTGTCATTAGCAGTGTGTAAGGCTGAGAGTTTTACATCTAAAAGAGTCTGAAACTCTTGCACGTCTTTGGACATCCTCTCCTTCTCCTCTGAGATTCTAGTGACCTCTGATTGAGCTTCTGTTAACCGATTCTTCAAAGAAGATATCTCTTCTCTTTGGGTCTCAATCATTTGGGTTTGTTGCTCCATCTACTTAAACAGATCTACCAGTGTGTCTTTGGCAGAGGCTAACTCGGATGTTGCCTTATGCAATTGGTCTTTGGACTGCATCGGTTCTTCATAAAATGAAGCATACAGTTGTTGAACACAAGCTGTCACTGAAAATTCAATTGAACTCTGGATGTCTTTATAGAGGAATGGAATGGCATCTCTCAACACTAGACTGTTCAATGAAGGGACTTATATGTCCAAGGAACCCTCTCTATGTGCTCTGAACAGGTTGTTACATGTGAGATAAGCAGGGAGGTCACTGCCAGATGTAACAGGAATTGTAACTGAAGGAAGAACTGAAGGAACTTTATCTGCTACCTGCTTCAAGCGTTTGCACTGAATGACCAGGGGAGGAGGAGAATCCAGATCTTCTATATCAATAGGTTTTGAGTCTTCTCTAGGTGGAGGAGGAGGTACTGGATCAGATGGAGAAGGTAGAGGCACACCCTTCTTTAAGCTTGAGTATGTCAAGAAAGCAGACAGGTAGGATCCATAGGTGACATTTGTGGCATTTCCCCTGGTTACTTTGACGAAATGTTGATCCATCTTTGTGAGTAGGTAAGTGCTCCAATCAATAGCTACTCCTTTTTTAATACCATCTTGAAAGCTGTAAAGAGCTCTTTGGACAAGTAATGGGATGGTATTTTAGTAGGCATGAACCTGTCTTGGAGAAACTGGCAGACCAATTTCCACACAGGATCAGTGATCATGGAAAAGGAAACTCTTGAAGTGTTGATCACTTTCTTAACATCCAGAATTTCCTTGGTCTGTTTCTGTAACAGCTTCAAAATCTCATCGTTAGAGAATAGTTGTCGAGCTGTAACAAAGGGCTCTCCTTTGTTGTTGAGATGACAAGCTCAACACATGCGGACATTGATGATGGACTGCCTGGTTAGATGGGTCCACACGTCTACACTTAGCACGTCGGTGGTCATTATGACTCTCACATGGCCACTAACTCATTACTTATTATATTCAGGTTGTTACACGTATTTACAACTGGCATAGTTATAGCGCCAGTCGACTAGTGTAGTCGGTTATGCATTGTTTGACTTAGTAGGCCACTTTTATTTTATGTTGTATCTTATCTATACTTTGTGTACATTGTAAAGAGTGTGGAAGAAGAAGAAGAAATTAGCAAGAAAACGTTTTGGCCTCCATCTCTCTTCTTGTCTCTTGAGTGAGCTTCTCCTTGTGCATTCTGTGTGTGTTCGGCGCAGCATCTTGAGCAACCCCCTCCACCACGCGATTCTTGACATGGTATCAGAGCCGCACCATTGAGAGAGGCTGATTTCGAAGGTTGAAGCAAAGGAGAAGAAGCAAGGTTCGAGCAAGCAAGCCACGGGTAAGAAGCTCTCCCATCCTTCAACTCTTTCTCTTGGATAGTGCCTGTGGAGGCACCGGAAGCAGGGCAGAGCAAAAATCTCAGATTGCAGTGAGATTTGGTGTGCGCGAAGAGCGCTGTATATTCTGTAGATAATCGCTTTAGGGTTTTTCCGCTGTTATTTTGGGCATTTGAGGCCGTTTCAGGGCCCGTTTTAGAGCCGCAAGGTTGCGGACAGCAGTTTCAGGGTGCACTGTGACTTCGACTGTATTGACTGAACGTGGGTGTGCAGGTTACAGATTTCAGATCTGTAAGTTCAAAGGTGTTTACCAGTGAGTAAACACAAGGTTTATCTGCAAACTGGTTGCAGATTGCATGTATTGTTGAGCAGACAGTGCAAAAGGCTATCTGGTGTATTGCTATGCACTACAGGTCAAGGGTTGTAGAAGATTTGCTTGTTGTTTGGTATTAGTTTTGTGATAATGGCAGAGAACAGTGGAAGCCCCATCATTGAGAAGCTCGACAAGAACAACTACCCATCATGGAAGTTTCGTGTCACGAACTTCCTTATTGGAAAAGGCCTCTACGAGTTCGTTTCAGGTGAAGAAAAGGAGCCGGAGGTGAGTGATCCTCCAACTGCAGAAGAGACAAAGGCACGAAAGGAATGGAATGCAAAAAACAAGAAGGTCATGTATTGGTTGTCTGCAGTAATTGACAATAATATGCTGGGACACATTAGAAATGCAGAGAATGCATATGCAGCTTGGACCATACTTGAAAGTATGTTTTCTGTAAATACAAAGGCATGAAAGATTCAACTCAAGCAAGAGTTGAATACATTGAAGAAAGGGAAGATGTCTATCAATGAGTATGCATTGAAGGTAAGGAGCATTGCAGATGCATTGGCAGCGATTGATGCAATGCCCGATGATGATGATTTGGTGTCGTCTACCTTGGGTGGACTTAACAATGAAAAGGCTTGGAAGTCTTTTGTAACTTCCGTATATGTCAGAAAGCCATTTCCAGATTTCGATGAGTTGGTCTCTTTAATGATCACTGAAGAAATCAACATGCAGAGTGAGACATCTGAAAGAAGTGGTGAACAGGTCCAGGCTTTCTACTCCAGTTCAGGAAGGGGACGTGGCAGATTCTCTTCAAGAGGCCGTGGTACAGGACGTGGTAGTGACAACCAGCAAAACAGATTGAATCAGCAATTTGACGATATGCAGGTTTCAAGAGGTCATGGTAACTTTAGAGGCAGGGGGAGCTTTAGAGGAAGAGGTGGATGGCAGAATAGAGGTTCTAACAAATCTGGTATTGTGTGCCACTACTGTGGCAAAACAGGTCATATTGCAGCCCAATGTTATGCTAAGAAAGATGATATCCACAGTGATAAGTTGCAGCAAGGAAACTATGCATCGTCTTCATGACAGAATGAAAACAAAAATGAACGTTTGTTCATTATGCAGCATATGATGAATGCTGTTACAGGAAAGGGAACACATGAAGATGTTTGGTATGTTGATTCAGGTGCATCCAATCATATGACCAGCCATGCACAATGGTTTGGAGAGATGCAGGATTTGCAAAATGCAGGTTATGTGCAGACGGGTGATGACTCATGCCACCCAATTTCACACATTGGAAAAGTTCCCTTGTCCTTGCATGATGGTAAGACAAAGAGTCTTTTAGATGTATTACATGTGCCATCTATTACAAAGAACTTGGTGTCAGTCGGTCAAATGGTAGAGCAAGGGCTGCAAGTCAGATTTAATGCAAAGGGCTACTTTGTAGAGGACTTCAATGACAAGTGCAGGTTGGTAGCAAAGGGAAGTAGAGTTGGATGTATGTTCACTCTAGATGCTGGAATTCCTACTATGAATGCTGCTATGTATGCCAAAGGAAAAGGTGTTGTTGCAGACATTGAAATTTGGCACAAACGCATTGGACATGCAAATGTACACAGGCTAAAATTAATGCAGTCCAAAGGGTTAGTTACAGGTTTGCCTACATTTAAAGTTGCAGAATTTTAGAAGGTATGTGAAGCATGTCAGTTTGGTAAGCAGGCAAGACAACCCTTTTCACATGATAGAGATGTAAGCAGAAATATCCTTGATGTTGTGCATACAGACATTTGGGGGCCTACACAAAATGTATCTCTTGGAGGTAGTTCATACTTCGTCACATTCATTGATGATTGTTCTAGAAAGCTGTGGGTATATTTTATGAAGGAAAAGAGTGAAGCTTTTGAGCACTTTAAAACTTTCAAGGCTGCAGTTGAAAGAGAAACAGGCTTGAAAGTAAAGTGCCTGAGGTCAGATGGAGGGGGAGAGTACCTCTCAAATGAGTTCAGTGATTTCTGAGGTCTCATGGGATAAAGAGACAGTTCACATGCAGATATACCCCACAGCAAAATGGGGTTGCAGAAAGAAAAAACAGGCATATTGCAGAAGTTGCACGTGCCTTGATGGCTGAAAAGAATATGCCTAAGCATTTTTTGTCTGAGGCTATTCATACTGCTGTTTATATTATGAACAGAACTCCCACAGTTGCAGTTCATGGTATGACCCCCGAAGAATGTTTTACAGGTAAGAAGCCTGATGTTTCACACTTGAAAGTATTTAGCTACATTGCGTATGTTCATGTACCAGATGAGTTGCGGAAGAAACTGGATCCAAAGGCTGAAAAGTGTGTCTTTATTGGATACTCTTTAGAGCAGAAAGGGTATCGCTGTTACAACCCTGTCACATGTAAGTTCAGAGTGAGCAGGGATGTCATCTTTGATGAAATGAGCAGTTGGTATGCATCTAGTGGTGATGCATTGGATGATGATGATGATCATGACACTCATGTGCAGGCTGAAAAGCAAGAATCACAAAATCTTAGTGGACCAGAGACATCATCTGGTAGTCCTCGGTCTGGGAGACTAAGGAGTAGCTCTATATCTTCAGGTGCATCTAGTAGCACTGCAGGTAAAGACAAAGGAAATAGTAAAGTGTCAGAAGGCATTGATGCAGTTCTTGATGGAGACTCCAATGGCTCATAGAGCTTGGTTGATGAGCTTGGCATTCCTTCAGTGAGGACTCCAGGTGTGCAGAGAGCATGCGTTAATGCAAAGACTCCATTGAGTGATCCAGTGGTACGCAGGTCTAGCAGGGTGAGATACCCTGTTAAAAGATTTGGTTTTGAAGGTTATGCAGCTCACCATTATGCTTATATGGTGAAACTAGTTGAAGATGTTGAGCCCACATGTTTTGAGGAGGCTGTTGGTCATGCTCATTGGGATGCAGCAATGGATGAGGAGATGGCTGCATTAGAGGCCAATAAGACTTGGGATCTAGTATCATTGCCGAAGGGAAAGAAAGCTATTGGATGTAAGTGGGTTTATAAGATTAAGCACAATGCAGATGGTTCTATTAGCAGGTACAAAGCTAGGCTGGTTGCAAAAGGCTATGCCCAGACATATGGCATAGATTATGATGAAACCTTCAGTCCAGTTGCTAGGATGGCAACTGTCAGATGTGTGATTGCTTTGGCAGCAGCCAAAGGTTGGAGGTTGCAGCAAATGGATGTAAAGAATGCCTTCTTGCATGGTGATTTGCAGGAAGAAGTGTATATGGACCAGTCAGCAAGTTATGAAGATTTAGAGCATCCCACGTATGTGTGTAGGTTGAAGAAGGCACTCTATGGGCTCAAGCAAGCACCTAGAGCATGGTCTGACAAGATTAGAGAGTATCTTGTCAATATTGGATTCTATGTTTCTGATGCTGATCACTCACTTTATGTGAGAAAGGGAGATGCAGGTTTGGTCATCATAGTCATCTATGTGGATGACTTGATTATTACAGGTGATAGTGATAGTGGGATTGCTGAAGTCAAGGGCTGTTTGAAGATGAAGTTTGAGATGAAGGATTTAGGTGAGCTAAGGTACTTCCTTGGCATTGAGGTGATCAGATGTGATGATGGTATATGGCTGTCCCAAAGACAGTATGGCTTGGATATGTTGTCCAAGTATGGTATGACTGCATGCAAACCACTTTCAGTCCCGTTGGAGCAAAATGTAAAGCTGAGTGCTGATGTTGGGGATGAGATAGAAGACCCTACTATGTTCAGGAGGATAGTGGGGAGTTTGATCTACATGACCATTACAAGGCCAGACTTGAGCTACGCTGTTGGTCTTGTGAGTTAGTTTATGCAAGTACCTAGAAAGCCACATTTGGATGCAGTCAGACGCATATTGAGATATGTGAAGTCCACATTACATTATGGACTTTTCTATGAGGCAGGTATAAATATACAGGTATTTGGATACACATATGCAGATTGGGCTGGTAGTATGCCTGATAGAAGATCTACTAGTGGATACATGTTCTCTCTTGGTAGTGCAGCAGTTGCATGGAGCAGCAAAAAGCAGTCTACAGTTGCTTTGTCGAGTACAGAGGCTGAGTATAGAGGTGCTGCTGTTGCAACATGTGAGGTAGTATGGCTGCAAAAGCTATTGGTTGATTTGGATGTCCAGGTGGAAGGTCCAGTTGTCATTTATTGTGACAACATGAGCAGTATACAATTGGCTAGGAACCCTGTGTTCCATGCCAGGACAAAACATATTGAGGTATACTACCACTTTGTGAGAGAGAAGGTACTAGCAGGTGAGATTGACTTGGTGTATGTCAGCACACAGGATCAGATAGCTGATATCTTCACGAAGGCATTGGGTACAGAGAAGCTTCAAAAGTTTCGAAGCTTACTTGGAGTTGCAGAGATGCAGTTGAGCTTGAGGGGGAGTGTTGAGATGACAAGCTCAACACATGCGGACATTGATGATGGACCGCCTGGTTAGATGGGTCCACACGTCTACACTTAGCACGTCGGTGGTCATTATGGCTCTCACATGGCCACTGACTCATTACTTATTATATTCAGGTTGTTACACCTATTTACAGCTGGCATAGTTATAGCGCCAGTCGACTAGTGTAGTCGGTTATGCATTGTTTGACTTAGTAGGCCACTTTCCTTTTATGTTGTATCTTATCTATACTTTGTGGGCATTGTAAAGAGTGTGGAAGAAGAAGAAGAAATTAGCAAGAAAACGTTTTGGCCTCCATCTCTCTTCTTGTCTCTTGAGTGAGCTTCTCCTTGTGCATTCTGTGTGTGTTCGGCACAGCATCTTGAGCAACCCCCTCCACCACGCAATTCTTGACATTTGTAGGGAAGAGACAAAGCCTTCCCTAACCCTCAGGGTATCAATGTCATGGAAGCACCATGAACTAGTCCCGACTTCTTACTGTATGAGGCAAGGAACTCATCACACATGGAAGGATCTTCTAGAATCAAGGGGAAGGAGGCAACCACGAATGTCGCGAGTCCTGCCTTCGCGATAGGCTCAAAAGTGAGTAGGGAAGAGTAATCTCTACTAACCAGTGGGACATACTGGATAGGGGGAGGAGCATGAGGCGCCATTCAGATGGAAAACACACATAGCACAACACAGACAATCACAAAGAATGCCTACAAAACAACTAAAAGGCTATAAAAAAGGAATCAATCAAAAGAAGGACACTCATACAGACATAGACGTAACTAACCCATTTACCACCCCAGACAATACACATCCTAGAAAAAAATCGGCATGACCTCTACATATATGCGACTGAAAACTTCATGTGATGCAACATTCAAGCGCCCAAATCCCCGTATCAGGCAAGAAAGAAATAACTACACACGGTACCCGTAATCGTAACACAAAGACAAATCAAACTACCATAAGAAGGTACATTAAGACTTGACCATAACCTTGACTATCAGTGTCAACTAAAAGACTTTTACGTGCCCATCCCATGAAGCGTGTTTATTAAAAAGGGGAAAAAAAGTGCAGTGAGGGAAAATTGGTTTAATCAAGGGTTCATTTTAAGAAATTATTAACAATGGGTGACATTTTATTAGGTGATAAACCTTAATAAGAAAACGGCGATTCCTGCTTAAAAATTTAATTACAAATTATTATGGTGAAACGGTACTTTAGTGCAACCCGGACTACGATTCCCAGACTAGATCTCTAAATGTAAATTCCTTAATTAAAAATTAATAGTGATGTGGAGCGCTTTTTTGCCAACACGTGCTTCTTCGTGACGGCTGGTTCATTTTTATTAACAATTAAGGTACTTCTTAAGCGCACGTAGAGCGTGTAAAGTGAACGACTGGTTGATTTTTTAAATTATTAAATTGTATGTTTAGCACGAATGCGCGTGGAAAATGTGGGTGAATAAATAGTTCATTTTAACAATTAATTGTGATTAAAGGGGAATGAAAATAAATAAAGCTCACAAAATAAATACCTAGTAGGGGTGTGTATACAATGGCCTGAAGGCGCACGGAGGAGTCCGCCAAAAGTAATGAATCTAGTCAAACAAAATCAAAGACCACTGACTGAACAACAAAAAAAACACCTTAGTGTTTTGTTGTATTTTATTTTATTTTTTATTTTTTATTTTGTATTTTGTTTATTTTGTAGTTGAGGTGTATTTGTTGTGTTTTTATAGTGTGGTTTGGTTTATTTGTTTTTTTAAATTTATTATTATTGGTGGTTGGTTTGTGTTTGGGTTTTTGTTTTGTTTTGTTTTTAAATAATAATAATAATGAAATCAAGATATATAGCACAAGAACATATGATGAAGGGAAAAAATGAAAATTCATCCATGGAGGAAATATCCACAATTTATGTTATGAAAATAAGTTTTTTATTTTTATGTTTATTCTGTTTTTTTTTTCAAAAAGTATGGGTGCCTTGTATGAAAATATTTTGAAGTGAGAAATTAATGGAAAAAGGTCAGGGGGTGGGTGAAATTTTCTAGATTTTTTTTGAATTTTTTGTTTAAATTTCCTCTTGACAAATTTTCCAAAAAATTACAGAAATAGGGGAAATTTTTAGAAATTTTTATGTAATTTTTTTGAATGTAAATAAAATTTTTAAATTAACTAAATCAATTAAATGATGTAAATCAGGTTAGTTAAGTAAGGTCAAATCAAGTCAAGTTAGTCTAGATAAGTCAGGTAAGTCAAGTCTGGGTTAGAGTTAGTCTAGGGTTAATTAAGTCAATTGGGTTAGTCTAGGGTTAATTAAGTCAATTAGGTTAGTCTAGGGTCAGTTAGGTCAAGTTAAGTTAGTCTAGGCAAGTATTAACTAACCTAGGTGAGACTAACTAACTAAGGGTTAGTTAGTGGGGGGGGAACTAACCTGAGTTAGGTTAGTCAGACTGACTACAGTTAGGTTAGTGGAAACCTTACCCTAGTTAGGTTAGTGGAATCCTAACCCTAGTGAGGTTAGTGGAATCCTAACCCTAGTTAGGGTAGTGGAATCCTAACCCTAGTTAGGTTAGGTTAACTCTAATGGGGTTAAGGTAACTAAAGGGGGTTTAGTTAGGTTAGTTTTTAACTGAAGTTAAGTTAGAGGTTAACTTAAGCTAGGTTAGTTGTTAACCTAACCTAGGTTAGTTTTAACTTAACTTAGGTTAGTGGCTAACTTAACTTAGGTTAGGGTTAACTTAGGTTAGTGGTAACTTAGCTGAGGTTAGTGGCTAACCTGGGTGTGGTTAGAGGAGGAGGTGGAGGTGGAGGTGCTGGGGGAGGAGGAGGGGGAGAAGGAGGAGTAGGGGGAGGTGCTGGGGGAGGAGGAGGGGGAGAGGCGCAGGCGGGGCGGCACACAGCCTCGGTGACGACCGGGGGCTAGAATCTGAATCCGCCGGGAGGAGGTGTTAGAGGAGAGGAAGGAGGAGGCTCAAACGGGCGACGAGCAGGAGGCGAGGAGGCATGGCGACGAGGAGGAGGCGGACGGCGTTGGGAGCGCTGCAAAGCGCAGGCCCCATGCTCCAGAAAGCATGTCGTTAGAGGTGGCGCGAGCGACCGAGAGGGAGAGGAGGTGAAGCGGGCTCGTGGAGGAGGACGAGTAGGTGGCGTGGGCTGTGGAGGAGGCCACTTCGGCGTTGCGATGAGCACGAGGTAGAGGTGGCGGTGGGAGGAGGTGATGCTGGAGGGAGGAGAGAGCCACAGGCGGGTGGCTGACAGGAGCGTCGAGGAGGGAAGAAGGAGGAGAAGAAAGAGATGGAAGGAGAAGAAGAAGGAGAGGGAGGAAGAAAGAAGAAAGAAGAAGGAGAGGAAGGGGAGAAGGAGAGGAGGAGACAGGAAGGAAGAGGAGGAGGAGGGAGGAGAACTGAATCGCAACGACAGCCTGTAGGTTTTTTTTTTCTTTTCTTGTTTTTTTTCTTTTTTTGTTTCTGGTTTTTGGTATGTTCATGTGTGATGTTTGTGTGTGTGTGTCTGTGTTTTTTTTTTCTTCTTCTTCTTTTCTTAGTTTTTTAAAAATGTTTTTTTTTTAAAATTGTGTGTATAGTTTTTTTCTCTTTTTATATTAAATAATAAAAAAAGAAAAATAAAAGAAATAATAAAAGAAAAGAACACATCCTCGGCCCGTGCGCATGCGTGGGCAGGGGTAAAAAAAATTTTGCAATGACGAGGTCAAACGAGCAGCGACGGGGATGCGCGAGCCACGGACGCCACGAGGCATCCCGAGGCGCGTAAAACCAAAAACATGCGCGTTCACGTGCGAGGTGAGAAACGTGGTTAACGGGGAAAATGAAAAAAATTTAATAAAATCCAAACCATTTGTCGGATCAAAAATCCGTAAAAAGAAAAAATGGGTAGGGAGATGAGGAGAAAATGTTGGAAACATGCAACACGGGTTCGAGGCAAAGTTAGGGTGTTCACATGGAAAAAACGCAAAAAAAACTTGAAAACGCATATGGGCATTAATATCGGAAAATCCGCGCATCGGAACGAAGTGCAGAAAGAAGGAAAAGTGTGCAAAACAATGTGTCCGACAACAGTACCATGAGAAAACACAGTTTCAATCGAGATAGGATGTGTTCACATGGGAAAAACCCCAAAAATGAGCACGAAAATAGACTCGAAAATTAATACGGGAAAAACCGTGTGTCGAAATAGCAGATGGTAAAAAGGAAAAATGTCCAAAAAAAAGGAATTCACAAGACTGGTGCATTAAAACTCAGTTTAGGGAAAACTAGGATGGGTTCACATGGAAAAAACACGAAAAATGTATCAAAAAATACTCAAAAAAATTAATAACTAAAATTTTGGCAATCAGAAAAGGGGGGGAGGAAAAAGGAAAAAGTGGGGGAAAGGCTAGCAGGACACAGCTGTCAAATCAAACTGGAATTCTGGTGAAAATAGGGCAGGTTCACATGGAAAAATGTGAAAAATAGGTACAAAAAAGACTCGAAAACCTGCAAAATTTAATAACGAATAAACCGTGCATCAAAATGACACATAATAAAAATGAAAAATGTCAGGGGGAAGGGATAGGATAGGGCTGGATCATAAGATCAGGGTTCCGAAGCAATAATGATGCGTTCACATGGGAAAATTGTCCAATTCACGGGAATTGCTTCAAAAATTAATAACTTGAGAATTGTCTGTCAGAACAAGGGTCGATAAAAAGGAAAAATAGGCAATTCAAAGGGACGAACAGGGCTGTAAGGTTAGATTGAGCTTTTGGTGAACGTAAGGTCCATTTGGATAAAAGAAGCGCAAAACCCAGAATAAGGGCAAAGGGTCAAGAAACAATCTTGAGGACAGGGTGAAATAGAATGTAAGGGTAGGGAAGGGACCCTATCAGGGCAAAATAAAGTCACAGCATAGATGCATGATCAGAATAGGATGTATGTATGGGGGTATGCAACATGGGCGCGCAGGGACGCATCCCCATACTTAAGACCTTAACAGGAAGGATAAACCAAACTTCAAGAACCTAGTAAAACATAGCAGACCAACCACGATGTCCCCACACTTAAGACATAACCGGTACTGAGAAACTGAAGTTGTATGGTTAGAAAAACTTGGTCCATATTGCCGAGGAGGAATGTCGACTATCGAGGTTGTGTCTGGAGGCGTCGTCGGCTGCAGGAGGTAACAAGGTATCTTCACAGCACACGTCCTTCGTCCTTCATGGCAAGGATCATGCGGCAGCACCCAGGGAGGTAGCTGGTTGAAGGAATCACAGGAAATTTGTCGATAGCAAGGGATATTGCACTCAACTCACGATCACTCAAATGGATTGAAAGAGCAGGCATTCGCCCCATGACTAATGTCACTCGAGGAAATAAGGATGAAAACCCAAAGCTCACACCCGGTTGAGGAATCGACAAGGGAATGATGCAGAATGAGTATGCCAGGGTGCACAATTGATGGTGCATCAGTGCGTCCAACCCGTCTGGAATAGGTGCAAGGAGAAAGGCCAGGGAGCCTTGTAGCACAGTGTATAGAACAGAGTGATGTGTCCTGTGCTGATGGTGGCAGAAACCCAGTCCGTAGGTGCATAGGGAAACGGGAACGTACCTGACTCCAATGGTCATAACGTCCCTCAATCCTCACCTCTCGGTAATTGATTGAAGAAACTCCAATCACACCTCAGCCCACCCTCTGTCTCACGCTCTGTTAATAGATATAGAGGGCAGCTCTTTTCTGAAACCCGTTGATGTAATCCTCACGGTCGCTTGTGCAGAGGTTGTATGCCTTGTGCGCATTTGATGGTGCAACTGTGCATCCCAACCTATGCCGGCATACAGTGCAAGAAGGAAGGCCATGGAGCCTTATAGTGCAGTGCACAGAAACAGATCGTGCTTTGTGCATTGAGAGGCCCATCCCATGTATGCAACACTCTGTTCACACAACTCACCTCTCATTTGATTTAAAGGGAAAGACTGGTCACTCACCCCACCCTCTGTCTCATGCGCGGATAAATACAGAGGGCAGCCCATACTCACGGCCCCATCCTGTTAGGATGAAAGCTCACATCACTCAAGGGGTTGGTGATGAAGATCATGTCAGCTGTTTTGATCATGAGGATCTTGAGGATGAGGCGTACCCAAGGAGGAAACCTACAAATCTCATACTTCAATGATTTGTAAGAAAGGTCGTCTGTTAAGAAGGGCAGACTGATTGATATTGTAGAGACAGCGCACCAAGGGAGGTGGCTTCAAATTACTTGCTGAAAAGGTTCTGCTGGTGAGTCAACTATCCTGAACTGTGGGGTGTTACCGCCTTTTCCACAGTCAACTTCTCGTCCAAGGGTGTTTCCACCTTTTCTTGGAATGAGGCCTGTTATGACAAGGAATTTCTTCCTTTTCTCCCATAACAGTTTCGTTTGTTTTTTTGTTTTTTTGTTTCTTTTCTTTTTATTTTTCCTTTTTTTTCTTTTTTTTTTCTTAGTAAAGGGAATGGTAGAAATACCATATATCAAGACCAACCTCGCCATCGTTGTTGGATCAGACGAGAAGAGAACAATGATAGGTTGAAATGTTTCTTCGAGGGGGTAGCAAAACCAAACCATCTCATGAGGAGAATCATAATGGCTATCAGAAGCATGACAAGAAGGACAGTGCAACGCCCAAAGGGGAAAGGATAGATTGACTGTGATTGTCAAGATCCCCAGGGAGGGAAGTACTTCTTCAGACGATAGCCATTGATCAGGAAAGGATCATCAGAGGCATCAACGGTCTGCACCTGAATAGAGCCGTTAGGATTGACAGCAAGTACCTTGTATGGACCCATCCACCATTGTTGGAGCTTGCCAGGAAACTTGCCAAATCTCGAATCATAGGCTAGGACAAGATCACCTTCTTTGAGCTCCTTGTGCTTGATGAAACTGTCATGATAGGCCTTGCGTCCCGCTTGAGTGGTTTCCATACATTGTAGGGCCATTCGCTGTATCTCGTCCAAGCATTCCAAGTGCAGGAGACGGCGTTGCAGTGACTCTTTATCTCCCAAGCGTTCTTTAACTACCACTCACAAAGAGGGAAATTCCAGCTCAACAGGGAAGACAACTTCTGTACCATACACTAGCTGGAAAGGGTTATGTCCTATTGCTGCCTTGTGAGAGGTTCTGTACGCCTAGAGGCCCTCTGTAAGTTGATCGTCCCAGTCACGATGATGTGCAGCAATCATTCTTGTCAAAATCAAGCAATGGATACGATTGGTGACTTCAACTTGGCCATTGGCTCTGGGGCAATAGGGAGTGGACTTATGATGGCAGATCTTATACAGCTCAGTCAACTCCTCCATGATTTTGTTAAGGAAATGAGTATCTCTATCACTTACCAGCTCAAGGAGACTGCCAAAACGGGTGATAATATTCTTGTACATAAACAGGGCTACGCTGTTACCATCGTTCCGCTTCAGGGCTTTAGCTTCACACCATTTTGTGACATAATCCGTACATACTAGGATGTATCTGTTCTGCTTCCGTCTGGCAAGTGGATCAATGGGACCCACAAAATCGATCCCCCACTTCTTGAACGGCTTTAGGGGAAGAATGGGTTGCACTGGCATGGCACTTGTTTTGGGGGGTTTCCCCATTCGCTGACAAGCATCACATCTCTTGCAGTAATCATAAGCGTCCTTGTGGAGGGTCGGCCACCAGTATCCTACCAATAGAGCCTTCCTGGATGTCGCTTCTCCTACAAAGTTTCCACCACATGGTTCGTCATGGCATGCTTTCAATACTATGCCGATTTCATCTCCTGCAACACATCTTTGCAACACTTCATCTTTGCCTCTCTTGTACAGGGCACCGCCTAGCAAGGTGTAGGGGGCTGATTCTAACAGAAGCTTCTTCTTCTCACGGCTTGAGATGCCAGGAGGATACTGTTGAGTTACTAGAAGGTTGGCTATGTCTGCATACCAGGGAGTAATTGTTTCAACTAGAAACAAGGAAGCATCAGGAAGGTCTGGATCATCTTGTTCCTCTTCTTTTGTTTGAGGGATCCATGACAGATGATCGACTAAGACATGGGAACGGCCAGGCTTAGTGACCATTTCAAAGTCGAACTCTTGGAATAGGAGCAACCATCTCATTAGTCGTCCTTTAACATCTCCTTTATTCATCAAGAAGGACAGGGCTTCATGATCCACATAGAACTTGAAATGCATTGACAATAAATAGTGTCAAAACTTCTCCAGTGCAAACACCATTGCCAAGCACTCAATCTCTGTCACTGTATAGTTCCGTTCCCTATCAGTGACCTTTCGGCTTGCATAATATATCGGTTGATCTAATTTAGAGGGGCCCTTTTGACATAGGACGTCACCTAGCCCTTCAACTGATGCATCTGTGTGCACATGGAACTCCTTCGTCCAATCAGAAGGTTGTAAAATAGGTGCTTGGATCAGGCACTGTTTTAGGGTATTAAAGACTTCTTCACAGTCATCAGTCCAAAGGAAGTCAGCTTCTTTCCTTAGGAGCTTGTGCAAAGGGACTGCCTTAGTTGCAAAATGTGCAATAAATCTTCTATAATAGCCCATATGGCCAAGAATTCCTCTTAATTGCTTGAGGTTTGTCGGTACTGTTAAGGCGGAAATCTTTTCAATCTTTGCTGTGTCTATTGCAATCCCTTGTGCAGAGACAATATGACCTAAAATAACTCCTGAGGAGATGCCAAAGACACATTTGTCGGGGTTGAGAGAAATCCCATACTCTCGGCATCTGTCAAAACATTGCTCTAGGTGTCCCGAGTACTCTCGGATTAAGCTATAGACACAAAAGTCATCAAGATACACCTCAATGAAATCATGCAAATGATTCTGGAAGGCGGCCATCATTACTCATTGGAAGGTGGCAGGAGCATTATAGAGCCCAAATGGCATCACTCTGTAGGCATAGGTCCCCCATTCTGTGGTGAAGGTTGTTTTGGATTGGCCCTCTTCTACGATTTGGACTTGGCTATATCTGCTGAATCCATCCAAGAGGGAATAAAGCTCATGGCCTGCCACTGTGTCCAATAGTTGGTCTGTAAAAGGGATAGGGAAATGATGTTTCGAAATGAGCTTTCGAAAGTTGACACATATTCGAAGTTTCCCGTTCTTCTTGGGTACTACCACAATGGGTGAAACCCATTCACTGTTAGCCACGGGATATATGAACTCTGCTTCAAGAAGTTTCAATAATTCAGCCTTCACCAAAGTAGAGTAATTAGGATTCATCCATCTTTGTCTTTGCCTTACAGGTTTGGCATTGGGCTCTAGGTCAATATGATGTTGGCATACTGTGGGATCAATCCCCTTTAGGTCTTTATAGGACCAAGTGAACACATCTAAGTTCTCCTTGAGTAGGTCTCGCAGGACCACTAGTTCTTCTTCTGGAAGATTGAGACCCACTTTGAGGTGACGTTCAGTACCCTTAGCATCCAGGAACGTTACTTGTCTTTCACCTTCCACTTTGCGGATAAATGTCCCACGGATTGCTTTTGGATAGAGGTCTGACTCTTTCAAGAGAGTAGTATCCTCTTCTGATGTTCCACTAGAACCAGTGTCCTCCTTCTGTACAGATGACTCATTCGTCTGTTTAGGTTGCTGGAAGGGGATGAGAGCTTTGTTTTCTTCGATGTGAGTGGTAATTTCTTCTAGACTTAGGGATTCATCTTCAGAGGATGTGTCTAGGAATGTCACATAGCACGGACCTGCTAGAGGTTGGGACTTTGGCGGCTCTAGCTTTTGTTGGCAGGGGGCATCATCATCATCTTTTCTTTGGACTGAATAGTCAAGGCGACAGGAGCCACTGATGAACTTAATTTTTATGCTTTTAATCCATTACTTATATAGATTCCGCATACTTTGTGGTCTATTGATCAGCCCAAATGGAACCATGGTCATTCCATCCTGTACCCTGAGATATTCGGTCTCTAAGATCTCTATAGGGACATCAACAAGATCATCCTCTAAGAGAGGGAATTCTTTATCTACACTTTCATAACCTGCTTCATTTTCTTCCTCATCATTTTCATCCTTTTCCTCTGGAGGCTCTGCCTCTACTTCTGTAGAGGCTCTGTAGGAGAAGAACAGAACTTCTGCCTCTGCATCTGCTTCTGCTTCTATCACCAGTTCTAACTCTACTTCTAACTCTGGCTCTAGCTCTAGCTCTGTATCTATTACTGTCTCTGTATTCGCTCTGTCTCTGTTCTGTATCCACTCTATCTCTGTTCTACCTCTATACTGTCTCTGCTATGTAGCTATACAGTCTCTGTACAGTCTCTGCTCTGTGTCTGTGACTATCATGTAACAGGGAGAACAGTACATCCATGCTTCTATTTCACTATCAGAGGTGATTTTAGAAGTTAATTCTAGTTGAGACAGGAGGTATTCTCCCATGGACAAGGATTTTACATCCCATGGCAGTTGGCTTATAGTGCCCACTGTTAGAGACTGTGCCTCTATTTTCTTAGGAAAGATTTGCTTAACAGCCTCTTCATCTCGTGATGTACCATCTATTACCTTGTTAGAAGAGTCAGTTATGACTTCAATGGATGTGGATCCATTGCCTTTTTGTGATCCATACAGCTTTAACACCGCTTTCTTGGGTCCTCTGCCTAGGGTCAGGGTTCCTTTGAACCAGTCCGTCCTGGCTCTTGCTTCAAAAAGCCAAGGTCTCCCCAACAACAGAGGGTATGAGGTCCCATAAGAATTTGGCTTGACCACCAAATATGTCAGCCAATAGTGTCTTCCTGCAAGGGTTGTTTTTACGTATGGGAGGATGCCCAATGATTTGACTCTGCTTTGGTCTGCCTATCTGATAAGCCACTGTGTAGGTTGAATTCCTTGCAACCCTAAGTCCTTCATTGTGACATCCGTCATTATGTTTATTGATGAGCCTCCATCAATCAATGCATTTGAAATAAAGCATCCTTCTATCCAACCACTAATCTCTGGGGTTCCAGGATCTAGGAAGACATTAGCCACATCGACTTCCTTTATAGGCTCTGGGGCCTTATTGGTCTTGGTCGTTGTTGAAGGAGCAATCCTTAGTCCACGTCTTCTTGTCAAAATACTTTTGAATCTCTTTCAGCAACTGAGAGACATCATCAGCAACTGTCGGAATGTTAAGTTTGGTTTAAAAGTGTCTAGGTCTTTGACCAAGTCATAATCTTTGATAGGATCCACAGGCTTCTCCAGTCGACTGGGGAATGGGGCTACACCCATTTTCATCTTTTCTTTTTCTTCTAGTAATGGCAGCATCGACACTTCCTCTGTTTCTAGAAGTGCTTATGTATCATCTATCTCTTGGACCTCTGGTCTTGTTTCTGGGATTGTCTCTGTGACTCTGTGTGGCACTACAGTGCTCTGTACTGCACTGTTCTATCCTGTACTGCTCTATCCCTCTGTTGACAGGTTGAACTTCACAGTCTTGGCAGGAAAGTTATTTTCGTTCTGAACAACTGGTTCCTTCTTCTTGGTGCACGTCATAGCAGCAACTTCCAACTCTACCAAATTGGAAGCAGGCTCTTGTACCTTCTGTTGGCTATCAGTGGCATTGGCCTTTACAGGGGCTAGACTAAGTCCTTTGAAGTGTGGCCTTCTCCTTTGCATCTACTGCATAAGGGCTTGTAATCCACTGATCGTCTAGGGTTTGGACAATTCGGGGAGATATGTCTCTTTTCTCCACACCTATAACATTCCACCTTTGATCTCTAACCACCACTAGACTGTCGTCCTTTGTAACTTTGAGAGGGAAACCTCCTTGGACCAAAATTAGGACCAAACTCCCTAGGCCATGGTCCAATATCCTGTGTTGTCATTTTAGATTCCAGCAAGTTGAATCTTGCATTTTCATCCTTCTGTCTTCGTTCATGCATCTCTTTCATAGAGCAAGTATCCTCTGTATGGTTCTTCTGCAAACAATAGGAACAGAAGGCTCCAGGAATGGTTGGTTTTTGGGTATATTCAATGGCTAAATGTCCCACTTGATGACACTTTCCACACCATGTATTAGAGCGTATCACATCTCTTCCAACTCCCACAGGAGTGGATATATTGGTGGTATTCACCTTCAGCGTCTGTAGCTGCTCTGTAATCACATCCAGAAGCTCTTTCTTGATACTTGCAACTAAGTTGGATAAGTAGTCCTTCAAATTTTCACCTCCTGAAGTACTTGTAGTAGGGTTTTGGGAAGCGTCTGTAATTATTGTATACACTGGTTGGGTCGATCCAGAAGGTCCTCTGTTCTGGCTCTGATTCAGAGCTCCTGTTGAGACTTGGGGTTGTTGATTCCAGTTGGTAGGATTCCATTGTTGTTGAGTCGCCATTGGAGAAATTTTTTGAGGCCACTATTATTGTGGTTGAACCATCATTTGAGGCACTGTCGTCTGCGATGACCACACTGGATTAGGTGCATTATACTATGGCACTATTTACATCTGGGGATAGGGGTAGGGAACTATCCCTGGGACTACATTTGGTGGGTATACCATTCCAGGCATGGGAGGAGGTAAGACTCCTCTTCGTGGAGTCGTTGACAGCCTTGCTTCAGCTTCGTCATACAATCTTGCACCTTCCACTGCAGCTTGCAGATTGACTGGCCTTCTCAATTCCACGAACTTGCGAACTTCTGGTTGTAGGCCCCTAAGCAACACTCCTTTCTGGATTTCTTCATCCGAATGATGGTTAGTCCATCTCTTCAGGATGGATTCCATTTGCGAGACATAAGCTTCTACTCTTTCTCTAGAGGACTGACCTAGGTTCATGAACTCCCGCATCTGCTCTTCAAAACTTTCACGCCTGAATTTAGTAAGGAAGGCCAACTTTAGGTCATCCCATGTGCCAAAAGTTCCTGATGCTTGTCTCTCATACCACTGAAACGCTGCGCCCTTGAAAGTGGCAGGGAAGATTGCTAACCAATGCTTAGGGGTTCTAACATTGTTAGCCACACAGGCTACCATGAACTCTGCTACATGAAGATTAGGATCTTCATTGTACTCTCCCTTAAAAACTAGTAATGGGACTACATTTGCTGGCATGTCATCAATATTTCCAGAACGAATCTGACTAGGAAGGGGACCTTGAGTCGCCATGGAGACTTCTGTAAAGAGTGCTTTTAAGGGGTCAAAGGAGGCTTCTGCTGCGAGCTCGTTCTCAGCCTTGATTTTTTCCTTCTCTCTTCTCACATACCTCTGGACTCGTTCCAATGCTTGCCTCTTTATTGCGTCATTTATCAGATGGTTGGCTTCAACCAGTTGGTCTGGACTCAACAGCCTCAACAGGATAGTATCAGAGAGGGCTTCAGTCTCTCATGGATTCTCTGGCCAACATCTCTTCTACTTCCTTCTTTTCAACATCTCTGAATTCAGTTTTCAAACCACTACAGAGGGGAAGATATTCTGTTCTGAAAGTATCAAAACTCATTCTTCTTAGGATTGTTGTTGCGTCATTATAATAATGCCAGCTTCTGAGGGTTTCAATAGTATATGTTGTGAAAAGCACTTTGTCTACCAACTTCTAGTGGGTTGCTAATTGGACAAACAGAAGATTTTCAGTGCACCAAGCATCCCATGTATCTTGCTGTTGAGCATCCACAAACAAATTCCAACTCTTTTCCTTCTTGTCTTCATGAATCTCCACTGACCAATACTCCTAAAGCTTCTTCACAATCTCCCACTTGATGATTTTTGGAAACTTCTCAATGAATGCCAAATCTTCCATGGATGGTCATTCTCTTTGTTTCTACTCTTCAGTTTGTTCCCAAACAGTTTGCCACCAAGATGCAAGTTTTTGCTGCTTCAACAGGAAGAGGAAACAGTCCACCACAGAGAGCATACATCATGATAGTGATATGTTTCCGCAATTGTGTGGAATGAACTTCTTGTGGAAAGTGGCTTTGATAATGATAAATTCCAACTCTTCAATGGAAGAAGGAACTTTACAAACATCCATTGAATTCTTCTCTTCTTGATAATTTTCAACCTCTTTTGGTGCTTGTTGATGGCAAGGTTCCCCAGGGTTGCGCACCAAAAACATGGAGCTCCAAGAGGAACACCAAGGAAAAGGGAATTATCTTGCAAGAAAATCTATCTTGTAACATCAACAAGCTTTTATTTCATTATTTTGATCATCAAAACAAAGAAAACAGCAATTCTTCACGCAGCATCATAGTAGATCTCTCCCACGGATTTGATAGAATCAACCATAATCTTCAACATCTTCATAGAATCCGTCAATATAACAAAGAACACAAAAGAATACACCATCTTTGAATGGAAATCAATCACATATTATTCATCTTCAATGTCTTCATAGTTCTCTCTCTCCATCTCTCATATACAGTTACACTGTTTTGATAGAATAGGCTATCTCTTGCTCTCTCTCTCTCTCTCTCTCTCTCTCTCTCTCTCTCTCTCTCTCTCTCTCTCTCTCTCTCTCTCTCTCTCTCTCTCTCTCTCTCTCTCTATCAATAATACATCATATCCTCACTACAATACTCTCATAATAACTCTCAATAATACTTATTAGGTCATGGATGCGCCTCACAAGAGGTATGTTTGATATGAAGAGTCACCAGAGCCACTACAGTGTCTTTTCATAGCTCACTACTGTCACTGTCACTTAGTCTTCTCTTTAGTCTTCAGCAGCTGCTTCTTCCACTTGTTTTAGCTCTTTTGAACTTAGATTCATCCTTTCCAAAGGTTAAAAAACTTTTCCAAATTCAAAACATACATTCTATAGAATACTTACAGAAGGTCTACAGAACAGTTTACAATACAACACCAGAACAGCTACAGTACAGTTACAGTACATAGATAGAGCAGAGATAGAGGCTCTATAGAGGGTCTACAGAAGGTCATCAGAACCTCATAACTCATACTCAAACCATTCCAAACTATCAAAAACTATTCAATAAGATTTCAAAAGATCTCAATCTTCATCAATCATCAATCCATGCTTCATATAAAAGACAATCAAAACAAAACAGAAGCTATACAGAAGGTATACAGAACCAATCAGAACCTATCAGAACATCACAGAGCTTCATATCTCTACTGAGAATCATCATGAACTTCCAAAACATAATCAATATCATCCAAAACACTCTCAAATACTTCCATTAACAACCATACATCACTATAAATCCATCAAAAATCAATCATTTAGTCCTCAAAAACAACAAAAATCAATCAAAAATTCAGTCTTTTCCCACTCTCAACAATTGCTCATCTTCCCCAGCTCTTAACAACCCATACTCATCCATCTCCAGCTTCCCTATCCTTTTTACTATTGCTTGGGGTAATAGGGGTGAGCCTTTTGAAGCCTCTAATCTTCATCTTTCTTCTCTAAAACCCTAATACATAATAGGATAGCCATAGCCTCAGACTTGGAAGCTTCAATTTCTTCAATCTTTGGCTCTTCCTGACCTTCAATGCTTCTCTACCATCACTTTAGAGTAGGATAAACTTCAAGATTCAAGGCATTTCAAAGATTTTAGCATATTGAACCTCTTCAAGCTCATATTGAATGATTAGTTTGGGGATTTTCTTCAAGAAACTTGAATCTTCAAGATTCAAGTGTTCAAGGAAGCCCGGACCATTGATTCTCCATAGATTCAATCTTGTGTGGGCTGATTTTATGGATTCTTGGAGCTCATTCAAGCTTGTGTGGGCTGATTTTATGGATTCTTGGAGCTCCATGATGGATTCATGGTGGATTATGGAAGATTCTTTCAACACATGGATTGAAGCTTGCATCAATCATCTTCTTTAAGCTTGATCAAGGTATTTCACTTGCTTAATCTCTAAAATCTCTCAATATCCACTTGCTTTAGGATTTTCCACGTGTTGATGGGAGATTATTGATCAATTAATTCTCTAAATTGACCAATAGATCAGAGATTACATTAAATTTCAACATTCATTTCAATCTTATTTTATCATGGGCATCATTAACACAATGTCTTGATACATAACCCTAATTTGATTATCTGGTTTCCTTTGTCCAAGATTGAAATATTATAAAGGATAAGTACTAGCAATTAGTGAGTCACTAAATTGCATTAGTAAGACCCTCAGCCACCACCAACACTCATTTCTTAATTTCAATATTTCATTAATCAATCATGTGTATCATGGAAGGCTGAAATAAATTTTCAAATATTTCATCCTTCATTGATTAATTCGAATGCTACTTCCATGTTGATATTCCCACCAAGAAAAAAGGTGGATGTCAGGGGAGATAGTGGGACAATAGAGAGGTGACCCTCCCCTACTATTAAAGATCCTAAAGGGGTACAATCGCAAACCTAGGGGGAACTTTGCCCACCTTTCAGTGATTCGGAGCCTATGTAGGGAGCTTGTCATGTTGTTATATCCCTCACCACAAGTACCGTGAGTGGAGTTTTTGAAGACATAAAGTTCTTGGTTAGATAGCACTATTTGGGATTCCATTGATCAGCCATAGGGATTATACATGTTATCACAGGTCTATTACATGAGAAATTTTATCCATTCTACTCCCTAGAGTAGGGGTTAAGTGCATTCTTTGGAAACAAGGCATTTGGACCTTTATTTACGTGAACTTTTAGTCATTCATAGGTGTTATAGGACATTTCACATTGGTTATAGGCCTTACATAGGGTGGGTATTACACTCAAATAGTGAATTAGAATCACTCTTGGAAGACTGTTACTTGGTTACATGTATTACATACTAATTTAGAGAATCTCTAGACCTCTACAAGGTATTGCAAGGTGTATTCAAGTCCTACAGGTCATACGAAGGGTACCATAGGTTTCAAATTCAAAGCTAAAGATGGCTCAAGTGTTTGTATCTCCCATTGAGAAAGAGAAGTTGGCAAGAAGATGGTATTAGCTAGACCAAAGAAGCCTATCAATTAGAAAGTATACAAATTATTTTTGAATCTTACCATGTATGTAGAGAGTGTGAGCAATGATGCAAAGCTGCATAAGTACATCTATGGTTCAAGTCATAATTTGTCAACTGATGTTATGACCCAAAAACCTGCCATGCTATTCCATGCTATTGAGCTAGCTAAGAGGCATGCTTGTAAGTATACATGGGACATTCCTATATAGACTTGTTTTGGAGAGCAGAGGGTTGTTATTAAATAGGGCAACTTTGGTGGCAATTATAGAGGTGCCAATACTTCATTTAGTAGTCCCAAAGTCCCTACGTCAAGATAACACAGTGCTTCAAAGCTAGCAAGCAGCCATAAAGTGGAGCCTAGGCAAGGTGATAATAGAACCCCAATTAATTCATGGAAAGGATATGTTTATCTTGATAGACAATGGCACTACACAAAGTTTTGTAAATAATTCAATGGTGGATATGTTTTACTACTTTCCCACCGATTTACGACAACCCATAAGAGTACAAGTAGCTAATGGAGAAGAGGAAATTAGCACTTAAATGTGCCCACAAGTTCCCATAAAGTTAGCTAAAAATTATGAAGTACATGTGAACCTAATTGCTTTGAAAATGGGACCCATTGATATTTACTTGGTTATAATTGGTTGATAACTTTAGGGAAGATTACTATGGATTTCTCGTTGTTATACATGGATTTTGCCATTGATGGTGAGCAGCCTATCCATCTACTACATGGAATCCCAAATAAATCTAAATTTTGGTTTATCACCATTAAACAACTCAAGGAGTACAAGAAGTGCTCACTGATTTTTGTATTGCACCTGAATAAAGAGGTAGAAGATTAGTCCAAGATTTCAGTAGAGTATCTAGCTTTAAAAGATCTACTTGAGGAGTACAAGGACTTATTTGAAGTACCTACTTCATTACCTCCTAAGAGAGTACTGGATCACCCTATTGATTTAGAGCCTCATTCAAGGCCAATCAATAAGCCACCCTACAAGTTGTCAAAATATGAGCTTGAGGAAATGGCCAAGTAAATCAAGGAGCTTTTATAGATGGGATTTATTGAGCCTAGCTCTTCACCTTGTGCATCTTTGGTATTGTTAATAAAGAAGAAAGATTGATCTTTTAGGATAAGTATTGACTACAAGGATATAAACAAGATCACAATGAAGAATAATGATCCAATTATACCTAGAATTGATGATTTGCTTGATGAGCTAAAGGGGGCTAGATTCTTTACCAAGATTTATTTGAGGTCTAGATATAATTAGATTTGTATGTGAGAGGGTGATGAAGTGAAGACTGCCTTTAGGTCTGATCGTGGGCTATATCATTTCCCAGTGATGCCATTTGGTCTTATTAATGCTCTAGCTATCTTCCAAAGTCTAATGAATAAGATTTTGGAGCATTTTCTCTTTCAATTTGTCCTAGTCCTCTTTGATGACATTTTGATTTACAATAAGACTCTACAAGACCATTTATCCCATATGAGGAGGAAGGTTTTTTATGTGTTGAGACATTATAGACTCTTTGCTAGGGAGAAGAAATGTTCTTTTACGTAGACTAAAGTGGAGTACTTGGGTCATATTGTCAGTGAACTAGGGATATAGACTGATCCTAAGAAGGTGGATTGTGTTAGAGATTAGGCGATACCTATTACCACTATCTTTCTTCGAGGATTTCTTGGTCTATTGTCATTCTATCGCAAATTCATTAAGCATTATGTGGTTGTAGCAACTCCTTTGACTAACATGTTGAAGAAGGAAGCTTTCCTTTGGGATGCACTTATAGATAGTAGCTTCAACCAATTAAAGGAATTACTTACTTCTACTCCTGTTCTAATATGCTTGGATTTCTCTAGAGAGTTTACCATACAATGTGCATAGGGGCTATTTTGCTAAAGGAGTATGGAGTTATTGCCTTTGAAAGTGATAAGCTTATAGATAGGGAGATGGCTATGAATGTCTATGACCAAGAGATGTTGGCTATTCTACATACAATAAAGAAATGGCACCATTATTTGTATGGCAACCGGTTTAGAGTTCAAAGTGATCATAAGATCCTAAAGTATTTCCTTACTCAATTAAATCTTATCTCTAAGAAATGCAGATGGATAGCTACCTTGCAAAATTATAATTTCGACATCACTCATGCAAGGGTCAAAGGAAAATGTGGTAGTTGATTCTCTCTCTAGAATGTGGGCATGTCATGTTTCAGTTATGACTAAGTTACATAGTGACCGAATTGATGAATTATAGGAAGCCCATATTTTGGATGATGAGCTTAGCCATGTACTTCAAAAATTACAGCAAATCTTATGGAGGAAAACTCCCATTATTAGTTCAAAAATGGCCTCATTTGGTTGAGTGGTAAGATTGTTATTCCCTCTACTTTTTCTTTCAAGCTGAAAATTATTGAGGAGTTACATTCTTTGCCCATAGCTAGACACTTAGGAGTGTTTAAGAACTATGATAAAATCATCAAGATTTTTCACTTGAAAGGATTCTGGAAAGATGTTAAGGATTATGTTATGAAATGCATGCCTTGTTTAGCAAAATAAGGATAGTAATTATAAGCCACGTGGCTTATTATAGACATTTCCTATTCGAGAAGGCAAGTGGACCCACATTACCATGGACTTCATTACTAGTCAATCTATTACCAAAAAGGGTTGGAATAGCATTTATGTGGTGGTGGACAGATTCACTAGGAGATCCCATTTCCTTCCTACTAAGACTTAGTTCACTACTTCACAAGTGGCTAGTCAGTTCATAGGGTAAATCTTTAGATTACATGGATTACCGCATGTGATTGTGCATGATAGAGATCCCAAGTTCATAAACAAATTCTGGTAGGTGGTATTTAAATTTGTGGGAACTAAATTGGCTACTTCTATGGCCTATCATCTGCAGATTGATGGTCAGACAGAAAGAGTTAATAAGTGGTTAGAGACTTACCTTCGCCATTTTTGTCATGATGTACAACATGTGTGGGATTAATGGTTGCATTTGGTTGACTTTTCTTGTAATAACTCCACTCATGCTAGCATTGAAGTTTCACCCTTTGAGGCTATGTATGGCTACAAGATACCCTTACCCATAGTTATTTTTAGTGAGAAAATCAACCCTCATGGAAAGGAGGAATTGGAAGGAATGCATGCCCTTCTTTAACAATGTAACATGAATCTTAAAAAAGCTCAAGATCATATGAAGGTGTATGCTAATGATAAGAGATGACTTTTGGAGTTCCAAGAGGGAGAGTTAGTTCTCTTAAAAGTACCCAAGTCTCAATATTCTACTCTAAAGGATGGCTCTAGTAACAAACTTGCTCACAAAATTTATAGGCCCTATATAATCTTGAAGTGTATTGGAGACTTGGCATATCAACTGTAACTTCTCTCTTCTGCTAAGAGTCATAATGTCTTCCATGTTAGTAAGCTTAAACCCTTTTATGGTACCTAGGTAGAAATAGCTGATGAGCTACCTCCTATGGATGAAGAAGGACTTATTCAATACATTCTTGAGGAGGTCATAGGTCAATGCAAAAAGAAGCTTCATTCGCGCTCTATCATTGAGTATTTGATTAATGGAAGGGTTCATTACTTGGGGAAGCTTGTTGGAGGCCAGATTCTATATTGGATGAGTTTTCCTATCCACGAATGCATTGGTGGGGCTAAGACACAGTCATATGGGAGCCAATTGTACTCTAAATAGGGTTTGGAAGTAGCTTGTTTCAGAATATATTTTATTTTGTTTGATTTTCATAATTCAACCACCTAAACAAGATCAAAGTACTCTTTAATAGCTATATCTTGATAAGTGGCATGCTCTATTTTGATACTTCTATCAAAAGTTATGGCAATTTTCTTTTGCATGTCCTACTTTATAAAGCAAGCTATCTACTTTTCACAGAGGTTATTTCTTGAAGATTTGAAGGCTCCAATTCTTTTTTAAAGATATCCAGATTATGTATATGGTAGAGGCTTTCCTTAATGTCTTCATTCTAGCAACTAACCCTTCACTATTTGATTCCCATCACATCTTACATATAGCTAAAATCAGAGTAGTGCTCTGTTTTGTCTATCCTATTTTTCCATTCTGACTTTGTTTTTGTGGGAAAAAACCTTTGGGCAGGGATGGATTGTAAGAAGATGGGAATACACCTATTAAGAGAGATACTTATTAATAATACCTGGTCACACTAACATAGGTATAAAAGGTGCGAGACATAATTTTTGGCATCTTGGATAATAATACAATTATTGCCTCTCATATCACCTCCTTGTTCACAACTTTCATGGCTTCTCTCTCTTCTTTTCTATTGTTCTAGTATTTCTCTCTCCTCATCACTCTTTCTCTCTCTTCTTTTTTCTCTCTTTTGCTCTTCTTTCTCTCACCTCTAAAGCCCTCTTCGTGACATACAAGCTTGTTAAGTCATTAGTTACTCATACAATTCATGGATGGGTCTTTACCATATTTTATAATAGAGGTTGCAACACATTTCCTAGAAAGTGATCCTTGCATTTTGATTTCCAAGTTGTACATTGATTTTGGCCATTTCATTTGGGCATATGCAATGCTAGTTAATGAAATAAAACTACATTTTTGTAATTGTTAATACCAAGTTTACGTGGCTCCTATCTTTAGTGTCCAACTTAACAAACCATACTTTGTTTAAGATTCTCATAGTTGCATGAAAATCCCAATCATGCATTCAATGCTTTCAATAGTGCAACCATATATGTATTAGACTTTGTAGAGATTCCTAATCACACTTTGAACTGCAATAGTTTATACTTTTTGCATAATTTATAATAACAAAGATAGAACCAATCATACGAAACACATAAGTAAACACACATATTAAAAGACATACATAGCAAAGATGGAACCAATCATATTAAACACATTTCGTGTCATTTGCAAGCTTATTAAGTCATTGTCTACTCATACAACTCATACATGGGTGTTTCACGTTTTAACATGCCCTAAAACACAATTCATAGATGGTTTTTTAACTTCAAGATTTAGTACCAATTCTTAAAGAAATGAAAATGAATTTAAAAATCACTCAGGCCTTGATTGTTGAAGGGGACATGGAGATTAAAACATCGTCTACCATTGAGACAAAATGTATGGTGTGATCCCTAATGAATACCTTGATGAGGAGCCCTTTTAATCTAGAATCCTTTAATTAATCATGTTTTGAAGATGCCCTCTATTCTATAATTGCCATTACTTTTCTAAATTATTGTGAGCCACACAAACATGGGTTCTTAAGTAATATTCATCATTTTTTCCCTTGTATAAGGATTAAGCATGAAAAAAGCTTCTATCAAATATGTTTCTTCTCATAGGTATTTATATTATTCTCTAATGAGCATGTATAGGGAGTTTGGGCACAACATTTAGATGATGTTTATATGGCTTTAGTCATCTTTTTCTTGAGATTGTTTCAACCATGTCATGATACTAGATTATCAAAGTCTTGATTTACAAAGGAAGAATGTAGTTGTTGCAAGGGAAGGCTTGGTTGTTGTAGAGATTTGATGCTAGAGATGAAGAACAAAAGATCTATCTAGGCAACGTGAAATGTGTCAAAAAATGTATCGAGTATTCATTTCTCTATACTCCTTCAAATCAATAAAATGCCTACTCCTTTTGCTAGTCTTAATCCAATGAATGCCTTGCAATAGGCTTGAGATGAAAATAAAGTGTCAGTGAAGCAAAAAGAAGGATTGAATGGCATACCATCATGGGAGCTTGAAGAAAGGTTGCATGAAAGAAGAGGCAGAAAGCCTTTTCTAGGAAATGGCCTATGTCTTGATGACGACCTACTAACTTATTTGTCTTGCCTCCAACTTTGCCTCCATGTCTTGAAATAGCCTTCAACTAAGCTATCTTCTTCATGCAAAGGATCATTGGTCTTTGCACCACTCTCCTTCAAGATCTCTACTAGCTATACTTGTGTAACCTTAGATGGACTATCTAAATTGAAAAAACTTGGTTAGATTGTGACTAAATGGGACTGAAGACCAAAGCTCTAATACTACTTGTGAATGCTGAAGGAGACTAGGGTGAATAGAGAAGAGTACAAAAGAGAGGGAAAAGAGGAGAGAGAAAGATTGGCAAGAAGAGGATAGACTAGAATAAGAGAAAAGAGGTGAGATAAGCCATGAAAGCTTGAAGAAGTTGGAGAGATGAAGAGTTTATTTTGTATATTAATGAATGTAGAAAAATTTACAAGTCTCTTATAGCTTTATACTTATTTCAATGTGACATGGAATTATTTCCCAAATATATCAAACACATTAATCTCTTCCCAATTTCTTATAGATACACATACATCATAGATGATTTTAGTGGCTATATGTTGCTAAATGGCTATACTTTTATTTTTTTAGATTTTTTTTCAAAACTCGAGTAGGTTGAGTTATAACTCTAAATTTTTTTTATTCAACAACATTTCTAAGGTATACTGAGATTTTGAAGGCTCTTTCACCATTCATGCAAAAAAAAATATTGAAAGAAATTAATTAAATTTACCACCATATTCATAAGGTATGGGATATATATAGAAATATTCGTCACATGTACATATGTACTCATACAAATAGTACATACATAGACACATGTCACATACTACTTATCCTTGCTCTATCTTTACATACTCATACACATGACTCACACACACCCCTCCGCACACATACATTACTCAGCATTACATCTACTTTTGTATTCATACATACATATACACAATTCTTAAAACCAAAAGGTTCAAGGTACTCATGGTTCAATAACTTAAGCTAGTCAGATCTTTGAAGCATGCATCTTGAAATTTGCAAAGCAAGACAGAGCTCTACCTAAAATCGATAAATGCTAAGGGGCTTCCCCTCTTCATAGACTTGAGCACAAATAGTACCTCCCCTTCAATGAATGGTTTATCCAAGATCAAGCTAATTTTAGCAAGGTGCCAAGGACTCTCTCCATTTCCACATCCAAGTTTTTAGCAACACACTAGGACCAATCAACAACACTCTTGGGCTTAACTTTGGCTAGCACTGAGAGGTGCTCCTTACTGGCTGGCTATTCAGCAATCTCCTTCATCATTGAGCTTCTCCTTCATTTGATGGATCATTGGCATCACTAACATGAAAGACCTACACTTTATTGCTTGATCTTTCACTCTCCTTTAGCTCTGAAGCTTTCTTCACAACCCTAGCTATTCAGATTTCAGGACAACAGTGATTTTCTTGGAATTTCTTCAAAGAATCAAAGGGCTTTTACTCTAACAAGTATCTTTGAGCTTCCTCAACACTTAAGGGACCGGCATTGAAGCTTTCTTGGACGTAAAGCTTCAAAATATGGTGGCTATGGAGTCAAAACATGGCAGCAAGCTTCAAGAATCCAATTCTTGGATTATCTTCTTCAATTTCATGGGGCTTTTGTTGTCTACAACCCCGGGAATGTTCAATTGAGTTCAACGATTTGGTTTACATTGAAGGATTTCTTAAAGTTTGAAAGCATTTCCAGCCCTTTACATGGCAATGCCTGAAAATTCATGGAATCCATGAATTTAATGAGAAATTACACGTATCAAAGCTCAAAGGATCGTCTCCAACAAGCTATTGTGGAGTCCTATCAACTCATTGACTTCTTTTGATTGCATTGTTGCAATCTTATTGATCAGGAGCTGAAGATTACTTGGGAGCAATCATATTGGACAAATTCTTCTTGAAGATTGGTCTTATTGATTTAAATCTTGGTCTATTGATGGGATCTTTTGCTGAAGGTAGATTGATTGGATTCATCCACTACTTTCCATCAACATTAAAGAGGTAATTTTAGTACTTTCAGCTAAATCTCTCTTTTATCCAATTGTTGAACGAGTCCTATTGTTCATAAGAGAGATTAAGTGTAGTAGAACCTCTTAATTCCTATTAAAGGCATGTAGAATTCAGCCCAGGACTGATTATGATTGTTTGATGAGTTCTTTTTTGCCCATTCAAATTTTGAAGCTCAATTGATTGTATAAATGCTACTCACTGCCTACTTGACTTGGATTTTTTTTGTTGGATGGTTGAGCATTGATGCTACAAGACTGAAATAATGATGAAAATGGTAAGTGGGAACATTCTAAATGCAGGGAGTCATTGCAAAAGGGTAATGCCCTATCCATAGCCTTTTCAATTCAGTCATTTCCCAATACCCACTTGCATTTCATTAAAATTTCAAAGGTTTTTTCAGTCAATGCATAGCATCCTTGTTTGATTTGCCATTAGAATGTACTTGCCATGTTGGTTCCCATCAAGAAAAGCAGATGCCAGGTGAGTTTGGAAGACAAAAGAGAGGTGACCTCCCTTCCCAATTAAGACCCTGAAGGGGTGCATAACCTAGTTTAAGGTGGAACTTTGCGCACCCCTCTTGTCTCGGAGCCCATGCTATTTTCAAATTTAGGTGCAGGTACATTTCCATCATCAGAGTATGGCAGCCCAAGTACAACATTGATCAGCAATAATCAAGGTTTCATAAGTGTTTGGTGAACCATTGGAAGAGGGGCAGAACATCTTCTATTTTCAGGACACCTATACGTATTTGATAGATAAACTAGCAAGTATATACCCATCTACAGGTTGTTCTTGAGCCCTATAGGTACCCCATAACCCTCTTCTAGTTGCTACAGTGGTTTACAAGGGTTTCCTTCACTCAAGGTATTCCTATAGGAGGGTCAAACAAGGTTTCCACAGGGTGTTAACAGGTTGCAGGAATTCTCTGGAGACAGGTACACACTTCCTATTACAGAAAATTTTATCATGATTTGATTTGGGATTTTATTAGCTTGATTCAAAGAGGCGATCCTAAGATCTGATTTGAATAAAAAAATTTGTAATTTTGACATCGGGAGCAAAAGTTATGGCCAATTTACTGATAAGGGGTCTAGTGGACTGCACCTAAATAGGCTGTCTGGAATACAATGTTTGAGTTCAATCGACCTATATACCCTATTGAAAGTTGAGATATTATTAAATTTAGTACATCCCCATATAGTAAGCTTTCCATAGAGCTATTAAGAATTGGGATTGGTGCCATATGCAGAGAGAAACAAGGGGTTTAGTGACAAACTATCTACTATTACAACATTGTTTCCTAATGGCCAGGAATAAGAAGAAAGACCCTATTATTGAGGCATTGAATGATGGTGTTAGAGACTTATAAGAGGATCAAAATTACACAACTGAAGCCCATAATGTTGATCAAGTTGATGACGAATTAAGTATTGGGATTGCCCATAGCACACATCAAGGACAACAGGACATACATGAAGAGCATGTAGGGAATGATTATCTCCTACTGTCAAAAGGGCTGGGACATGTCAATGAAGGCCTTTCTAAGGATTTGAAGGTTTTGCATGAAGGTTTAACCCATATGAATCAAGGTTTGTTGCAAGGGATGGCACAGGTACACCAAGGAATCTCTGAATTGTAGCAAAGCAATAAATTCTTATTCCAAGATCTCATCTCATCTAATAAAGAAAATTAAAAGCAAACTACATAGTGAACCTCAAAATATTGAAGACCCCATGCGATTCCCTTTGTTGGTAATCCTTCCCATCCAAATAAAGAAAAGTCTCAGCCAATAATACACACCTTTGAAAAGGGAGAGCCATCTAGAGTCAGGGGCAACCATCATCCTCTACAAATTCATGGTATTCATATCCCAAGGCCTTAATTTAGCAGTCCAAAGGATAATCATAGACCTGAAGGGGAACATGACAACACTAGATGGGAAAGTGATTATCATGGATGTGACCCCTTCTACAAGAATTTTTATCGTCAGCTCTCAAATGCACAAAAAGGAAATGTAGTCAACAATCCAGTTCATGAATTTGGAAGGCATGATGAGGGAAGATCAGCCCATGACATCCCAAACCAAGAGCGTGTTTCAAATGGACAATCCTCATCTCATGACTTTGGGCCATCTACTTTTAAACAAAATTCATGGAATAAAGATTCATGGAGACAACGATCTCATGGGCAGCCATCTTACAATGAAAAAGAATATAAAGAGAAGATCAATATCACTAATTTCAAAGGAGATAATGCATCACCTTCATAAAGGGAGGAGTGGATCAATAAGCTTGAATTGTACTTTACCCTTTACCCTAGAAGTGAAGAGGCCAAAATTTATTTCGCGACTCTTCATCTTGAAGGTTATGCCCATACTTGGTGGCGTTACATGCAAAAGATTGGGCAAAGTTTTGACTCTTGGGAGGAGTTCAAGCAAGTGATGATTGCTGTCTTTGTGTCTCCTTTGGAAAAAGAAAGACTTCAAAGAAGATGGTATGCGTGCGCTCAAAGGGGAATGTCCGTTAGAGAATATTCGAATGCCTACTTGAATCTTTCCATGTATGTTGAAGGTATTTCAGATTTTGTTAAGCTGAATAAATACATTTTTTATCTTGACCCTGCCCTATCATCGGAGGTAGGAGCTCAACAGCCAAAAACATTACATGATGCCATACAATTGGCTGAAAGATACTCTTTGAAGTACAAAAGGGATACAGGAAATTTTCAGTGCCTCTGAAGCACACATAGCGCGTGCAAAGTGAACGGTGGGTTGAGTTTGAGTTATTAGAAAAATGTGTGTTTAGTGCGAGCGCATGTGGAAAAGTGGGTGAATAAAGTTCATTTTAACAATTAACTGTGGTTATTAAGGGGGATGACCAAAAATAAATAAAGCACGAAAAATAGATACTTGGTAGGGGTGTGTATGCAAGAGACTGAGGGCGCACTGAGTAGTCCCAAATGCAAGGAATCCAACAAAAAAGTAAAAACCACTGAGTGGAAAATATAAAGCACCTTAGTTTTTTTATAAAAAAATATTTTTTAAACAAAAAATAAATATCAAAGCAATATTAGGGGGATCACATTTGGTTTAGGCAATATTGATTAGTGTTTGGGGAGATTGTTATTATTATTATTATTATTATTATTATTTATTAAAATTATAATTTAGGCGTGTTTTGATTTTTATATATTTTTTTCTTTTTTTGGGTATATTTTTTATTTTAAAATATTCCAAAAGTAGTCAAATGCATTGATGGAAATTTTTGTGCTTTTTTTGAATTTATTTTTTATTTTTAAGGATTTTAATGAAATTTTCTCAAATTTTAGTGACTTTTAAAAGGATTTTAAATATTATTATTATTTTTACCATTAATTCCCTATATTATAATCGACAAGATCAGCCAAAAAATTACCCAATTTAGGAAGGAAATTTTTAATAATTTTTTATTTTTAAATTAATTTTAATGAAAATTTTAATATTTTTAAGTGTTTTTAGGTATTTTTAGCGGGTTTGTGAAAAATCGAAAGAGATAACCGAGCTGTGTGTGAACAACTGTGTGTGCTCGGGGACTGCAGACACCACCGCATAGAGAAGACCAAATGCGTAGCCCCACGCATGAACACTTGCTGGCCACTCCCGTACGTGCAGGCACACCAGGACGGCCGCGCTGCGTGTGGAGGGTAGGAGTAGAGTGGAGAAGGGGCAAGAAAGGGGGCTAAAATGGGGGGAAACGGGGGTTAGTGGAGGTTAGTGAATTAAGTGATCTAAGTTAGGTTAGGTGAGGGTAAGTGACTTAGTGGAGGTAAGTAAACTAGGTGAATTAAGTTAATTAGGTGAGGTAAGGAAATTAGGTTAATTAAGTTAATAAGGTGAGGGTAAGTAAATTAGGTTAAGTAAATTAATTAGGTGAGTGAGATAAATTAAGGTTAATTAAGTAACCTAAGTTGATTAGGGTGATTAAGTTAGTTAAGTTAGTGAGTTAGTTAAGTTAGGTTAGTTAATTAAGTTAATTAAGTTAGGTTAAGGTTAGGGAGGGACCTAACCAGGATAAGGAGGGGTGGAGATGGCGTTCGGCGGTGGAAGGAGAGGAGGAGGAGAGTTGTGTAGCGGCCCGCGGCGGCGTGGGTGGAGGAAGAAGGAGGAAAGCGTGGTGGCGATGGCGTGGTGTCAGCGGAGGTGCGGCGTCAAGGGGAAGGAGGTGCGGCGTCACTGACCCAGGCGGGCGGCTGCTCGGGTGGTGGCGAGGCGAGGGTGGCATGGGAGGTGAGGCCACGAGGGAGAAGGGAGAGGCGAGGATGGCGTTTGGTGGAGCGACTGGCGGAGTGAAGGTCGAAGGGAGGAGGAGGTTGAGGAGGACGCGGTGGGGCGTCGCACAGGAAGGAGGGAAGGGAGGAGGTTCAATGAAGGAGGAGGGAGGGGAAGAATGAAGAGCGGGGGGGTGCTGCGTGTGGCGGCGGCATTCGGTGTTGGTGGAGAAGGAAGAGGAGGGGCATGAGGAGGCAACAAGGAAGAGCAGAGGCGAAGGAAGAGAAGGGGCGTGAGGAGGCGACAAGGGAGGGCAAAGAAGACGTGCATGAAGAGGAGGAGGCCGCAGGGCAACAAATAGGTAAGTCGTTTTTTTTCCTTTTTTTTTGGAATAGTGCTTTTTTTATTTTTTTTCAAAATTAAATTAATTGGTTATTGGTTTTTTTGTTTGTGTTTGGGTTTTGTGGGTTTTTGTTCTTTTTAGAAGTAATTTGTTATTGGGGTTGGTTTTTTTTTTTAATTGTTGTTTTTTTGTGTTTGTTTTTTTTGTTTTAATTTTTTTAATTAAAATGTTTGAATGTGTGTGTTTGATGGTGGTTTTGTTTGTTTGTTTGTTTTTTGTTGGTGCGGTTGTTTTTTTTTGTTTTTTTAAATGAGTGCAACCTCGTCCCGTGCTCATATGCGGGGCAGGAGTAAAAAATTTGGGATTAGATGAGGTAGGGATGGTGACATGTGAGGCACAGAGGCCACAGGGGCATCCCGAGGCACTTAAAACCAAAAACAAGCACGTTCAAGCGCGACACGAGAGACGCTGCCACATGGCAAAAGGAAGAAAATTTAATAAAACCCAAACCGTACACCAGATCGAAAAATTGAAAAAAGGAAAAATGTGCCAAGAGATGAGGGAAAGATGATTGAAAAATGTGACACGGGTTTCAGAGCCAAATCAGGGGGTTCACATGGAAAAAACACAAAAAACAGACCCGAAAACACATACGTGTATTAATATCGAAAAATCCGCTCATCGAAACGAAGTGTCAAAAGAAGGAAAAATGTGGAGAATAATGTGCCTAACAAACTGATCATGGAAACCACAGTTTCGATCGAGATAGGATGCGTTCACATGGAAAAAACCCCAAAAACGAACCCGAAAAGGGATTCAAAAATTAATATGGAAAGAACCAATTGCCGAAACGAAGTGCAATAAATAAGAAAAATATATAGGGGAAGGGGATTCACCGGGCTGGCACATCAAAACTCACTGCTGGTGGAGCGAGGAGGGGTTCACATGCAAAAAACACAAAAAAGACACCAGAAAACACATGGAAAAATTAATAACTAAAAATCCGGCAGTCAAAAGAGGGGGGAGAAAAAAGAAATAGGTGGGGGAAAGACTGGCGGGACATAGCTGTCAAATGAAACTGGAATTCTGGTGAAAATAGGGCATGTTCACATGGAAAATGTGAAAAATAGGCACGAAAAAGGGCCCGAAAACACGCAAAAATTAGTAGCGGATCAATCGTGCATTGGAAGGGCAGGGTGTAAAAAGGAAAAATGTCAAGGAGAATGGGTAGGGCAAAATTGGTACATTAGATCAGTGTTCTGAAGTAATAAAAGCACGTTCACATGGAAAACTGTCTAATTTATGAGAATTGCTTTAAAAATTAATAACTCAAGAACCATCGGTCGAAATAGGGGTTGGTAAAAAGAAAAAATGGGTAGTTCAAAGGGACGAACAGGGCTGTAAGGTTGGATGTGAGTCTCAGTGAATGTCGGATGTGTTCGCATGGAAAAATAGCAAAACAAAATATAAATGCAAACGGTCAAGGAACAGCCCCGGGGACAGGGTGAAATAAAATGGAGGAGTGGGGAAGGGACCCCATCAGAGCATAAAAAAGGAATTTTCACATTTGGAGGTGGATAGATGTATTTCCATAATGATATACAAACTGATGCACAGGGATGCGTCCCCACACTTAAGACCTTACCAGGCAGGGTTAGATGCAACAACATAACTTAGGACTTGTCAATCAGCTCGACTGTGGCATCCCCACACTTAAGACATCGTATACACTTGCAATCATAACAATAGGGTTAGAAAGACTTGGCCCGTTTCGCGTGTGGTCTCGAAGGAACCGGCATTGCTACAGAAGGGTTGGAGTCGGCTGCTGCAGGAGGTACCACGGATTGCTCCAGCGTTCAGCCGGCATGGCAGGGACCATGCAGTAGTACCCAGGGAGGTAGCTGATTAATGAAGCCCATAGGGGGAGGTGTCGTTAATGAAAGATAGTCGCTCAACTCACGGGCACTCAAGAGGAATGAGAGAACAGTCACTGGCCCCATAACTTACATCACTCGAGTTAATATTGATGGAAACCCAGATCTCACACCCAGTTTAGGAATCAACAAGGGGGTGGTGCAGAGAGAGTATGCCATGGTGCACAGTTAATGGTGCATTAGTGCGTCCAACCCGTCTAGCCTAGGTGCAAGTAGGAAGGCCAAGGAGCATTGTAGTGCAGTGTACAGAACAGAGTGACGTGTCATGTGTTGTTAAGAGAGACCCATTTCGTGGGTGCATAGGGAAACAAAAACGTACTTGACTCCAATTGTCGTAATGTCCCTCAATCCTCACCTCTCAATAATTGATTGAAGAAACACCAGTCACACTCAACCCACCCTCTGTCTCACGCTCGGTTGAAAGATACAGAGGGTAGCCCATTCCTGAAACCCATTAATGTAATCCTCACTGTCACTTGTGCAGAGGTTGTATGCCTTGTGCGCATTTGATGGTGCAATAGTGCATCCCGCCCTTTGTTGGCATACAGTGCAAAAAGGAAGGCCAGGGAGCCTTATGGTGCAGTGCACATGAACAGATCGTGCATTGTGTATTGAAAGGCCCATCCCGTGCGTGCAACACTCTGTTCACACATCTCACCTCTCATTTGATTTGAAGGGAAAGACTGGTCACTCAGCCCACCCTCTGTCTCACGCTCATTGATAGATACAGAGGGCAGCTATACTCACGTCCTCATCCTGTTAGGATGAAAGCTCACATCACTCAAGGGGTTGATGATGAAGATCATGTTGACTGTTGTTGTCATCAGGATATTGAAGACGAGGCATACCCAGGGAGGAAGCCAACACGTCTCGTACTTCAATGATTTGTAAGAAAGATTGTATGTTAAGAAGGGCAGAGAGATTAATATTGCAGAGATAGCGCACCAAGGGAGATGGCTTCAAATTACTTGCTGGAAAGGTTCTATTGATGAATCAGCTATCCTGAACTACAGGGTGTTACTACCTTTTCCATAGTTAGCTTCCCGCCCAAGGGTGTTTCCACCTTTTCTTGGAACGAGGCCTACTATGACAGGGAATTTCTTCCTTTTCTCCCAAAACAATTTTGTTTGTTTTTTTCTTTTCTTTTCCTTTTTCATTTTTGTTTCTTTTTCTTAAGAAACAGAATGGTAGAAATACCATGTATCAAGACCAACCTTGCCACTATTGTTGGATCAGACGAGAAGAGAACAAGGTTGGGTTGAGAGGTAACTGTGAGGGGCTAGCAGAACGAGACTGCCTCATGAGGAGAATCATAAGGGCTATCAGAAGCATGAAGAGAAGGACAGTGCAACACCCAAAAGGGGAAGGGTAGGTCGACTGTGATTGTCAAGATTCCCAGGGAGGGAAGTACTTCTTCAACCGATAGCCATTAATTAGGAAAGGATCACCTGAGGCATCAACGGTCTACACCTGAACAGAGCCATTAGGATTGATAGCAAGTACCTTGTACGGGCCCATCCACTGTTGTTGAAGCTTGCCAGGAAACTTGCCAAATCTCGAATCATAGACTAGGACAAGATCACCTTCTTTGAACTCCTTGTGCTTGATGAAATTATCATGATAGGCCTTGCATCGCGCTTGAGTGGTTTCCATACACTGTAGGGCCATCCGCCGTATCTTATCCAAGCATTCCAAGTGCATGAGGCGGCGTTGCAATGACTCATCATTTCCCAAGCATTCTCTAACTGCCACTCGCAAAGAGGGCAATTCCAGTTCAACAAGGAAGACGGCTTCTATACCATACACTAACTGGAAAGGGGTCTGTCCTGTAGCTGCCTTATGGGAGGTTTTTTACACCCAGAGGGCCTCTGTATGTCGATTGTCCTAGTCAGACGATGTGTGGAAATCGTTCTTGTAAGGATAGAGCAAAGGATGCGATTGGTGACTTCAACTTGACCGTTGGCTCTGGGGTAATAAGGAGTGGACTTGCAATGGTGGATCTTATATAGCTTCGCCAGCTCCTCCATGATTTTGTTAAGGAAATGAGTACCTCTGTTACTTACCAGCTCGAGGGGGCTGCCAAAAAGGGTGATAATATTCTCGTACATGAATAGGGCTACGCTGTTACCATCGTCCCGCTTTAGAGCTTTAGCTTCACACCACTTTGTGACATAATCTGTACATACTAAGATGTATCTGTTCTGCCTCCGTCTCGTGGGTGGATCAATGGGACCCACAAAATCAATCCCCCACTTCTCGAACAGCTTTAGGGGAAGAATAGGTTGCAGTGGCATGGCACTTGTTTTAGTGGGTTTTCCCATTCGCTAATAAGCATCACATCTCTTACAATAGTCATGTGCATCCTTGTAGAGGGTAGGCCACCAGTATCCTGCTAATAGAGCCTTCCTAGCTATCGCTTCTCATGCGAAGTGTCCACCACATGGTTCGTCATGGCATGCTTTCAATACTATGCCGATTTCATCCCCTGCAACACATCTTCGTAGCACTTCATCTTTGCCTCTCTTGTACAATGCACCACCTAGTAAAGTGTAGGGGGCTGATTCTAACAGAAGCTTCTTCTTCTCATGGCTTGAGATGCCAGGAGGATACTGTTCAGTTGCCAGGAGGTTGGCTATGTCTGCATACCAAGGAGTAATTGTTTCAACTAGAAACAAGGAAGCATTAGGAAGGTCTAGATCATCCTATTCCTCTTCTGTAGTTTGAGGGATCCGTGATAGATGATCGGCTAGGACATGGGAATGGCTAGACTTGGTGATCACTTCAAAATCAAACTCCTAGAATAGGAGCAACCATCTCATCAGTCGTCCTTTAACATCTGCTTTGTTCATTAGAAAGAACAAGGCTTCATGATCCACGTAGAACTTGAAATGCGTGGACATTAGATAGTGTCTAAAGTTCTCTAGTGCAAACACCATTGCCAAGCACTCAAGCTCTGTCACTGTGTAGTTCCATTCCCTATCAATGACCTTCTGGCTTACATAATATATCAGTTGATCTAATTTAGAGGGGCCCTTTTGACATAGGACAACACTTAGCCCTTCAATTGATGCATCTGTGTGCACATGGAACTCCTTCATCCAATCAGGAGGCTGCAAGATAGATGCTTGGATAAGGCACTGTTTTAAGGTATTAAAGGCTTCTTCACAGTCATCAGTCCAAAGGAAATCCACATCTTTCCTTAGGAGCTTGTGCAGAGGGGCTGCCTTGGTTGCAAAATGTGTAATAAATCTTCTATAGTAGCCCACATGGCCAAGAAATCCTCGCAATTGCTTGAGGTTTGTTGGTATTGTCAAGGCGGCAATCTTCTCAATCTTCGTCAGGTCTGTGTTCCAATTCCTTGTGCAGAGACAATATGGCCCAGAAGAACTCCTAATGATATTCCAAAGACACATTTGTCAGGGTTGAGAGAAATCCCATACTCTTGGCATCTGTCAAAACATTGCTCTAGGTGTCCCCAGTGCTCACAGATCAAACTATAGACACAAAAGTCATCAAGATACACCTCAATGAAATCATGAAGATGATTCTGGAAGGTAGCCATCATTACTTGTTGGAAGGTGGTAGGAGCATTACAGAGCCCAAACGGCATCACTCTGTAAGCATAGGTCCCCCATTTTGTGGTGAAGGTTGTTTTGGATTGGTCCTCTTATGCAATTTGGACTTGATTATATCCGCTGAATCCATCCAAGAGGGAATAGAGCTCATGGCTTGCCACTGTGTCCAATAGTTGGTCTGTAAAAAGGGATAGGGAAATGATCCTTCTTCGTCTTCAAATTGAGCTTTTAAAAGTCTACACATATTTGAAGTTTCCCATTCTTCTTGGGTACTACCACAATGGGCAAAACCCATTCACTGTTAGCCAGGGGATAAATGAACTCGGCTTCAAGAAGTTTCAATAATTCAGCCTTCACCAAAGTAGAATAATTAGGATTCATACGCCTTTGTCTTTGCCTTACAGGTTTGGCATCGGGCTCTAAGTCAATGTGATGTTGGCATACTGTGGGATCAATCCCCTTTAGGTCTTTATATGACCAAGCAAGCACGTCTAAGTTCTTCTTTAATAGATCTCACAGGACCACTAGTTCTTCTTCTAGAAGACTGAGACCCACTTTCAGGTGACGTTCAGTACCGTCAGTATCCAAGAATGTTACTTGCCTTTCACCTTCCACTTCGTGGATGAATGTCCCACGGATTGCTTCTAAATAGAGGTCTGACTCTTTCAAGGGAGTCATGTCCTCGTCTGATGTTCCAATAGAACCAGTGTCCTCCTTCTGAACAGATAACTCATTTGTCTGTTGAGATTGCTGGAAGGGTATCAGAGTTTTGTTTGCTTCTATGTGAGTGGTGATTTCTTCTAGACTTAGGGATTCATCTTCAGAGGATGCGTCGAGGAATATCACATAGCACAGACTTTCTAGAAGCCGAGGCTATGAGGGCTTTGGCTTCTGTTGGCAGGGAGCATCATCATCATCTTTTCTCTGGACTGAATAGTTAGGGTGATAGGAGCCACTGGTGAACTTAATTTTTATGCCTTTAATCCACTGCTTATGCAGATTCTGCATACTTTGTAGTCCATTGGTCAACCCAAATGGAACCATGGTCATTCCATCCAACATCCTGAGATCTTTGGCCTCTGAGGTCTCTATAAGGATATCAACAAGATCGTCTGCTGCTATCAGAGGATCTTCTCCAACTGCACTTTCATAACTTGCTTCGTTTTCTTCCTCATAATTTTCATCCTCTTCCTCTGGAGGCTGTGTTTGCTTCTGTAGAGGCTCTATAGGAGAAGAACAAATCTTTTGTCTCTGTGTCTATTTCTGCTTCTGCTTCTATCTCTGGCTCTGTCTCTGCTTTGTATCTGCTCTGTCTCTGTTCTCTCTCTGTTATTATCTCTGCTACTGCTGTGTAACAAAGAGAAAAATACATCCATGCTTCTATTTCGCTATTAGAGGTGATTTTAGAAGTCAATTCTAGTTGAGGCAGGAGGTATTCTCCCATGGACAAGGACTTTGCTTTCCTTGGTAGTTGGCTTACAGTGCCCACTGTTAGGGACTGTGCCTCTGTTTTCTTGGGAAAGATCTGTTTAACAACCTCTTTGTCTCCTGATGTACTATCCATTACCTCATTGGAGGAGTTAGTTATGACTTTGATGGATGTGGATCCATTGCCTTTTTGTGATCCACACAACTTCAACACTACTTTTTTGGGTCCTCTGCCTAAGGTTAGGGTTCCTTTGAACCAGTCCGTCCTGGCTCTTGCTTCAAAAAGCCAAGGTCTTCCCAACAACAGAGGGTATGAGGTCCCATAAGAATTTGGTTTGACCACCAAATATGTCAACCAATAGTCTCTTCCTACAAGGGTTGTTTTTACATATGGGAGGATGCCCAACATTTTAATTATGCTTTGGTTTGTTAATATGATAAGCCACTGTGTAGGTTGAATTCCTTGCAACCCTAAGTCCTTCATTGTCATATCCATCAGTATGTTTATTGATGAGCCTCCATCAATCAATGCATGTGAAATAAAGCATCCTTCTATCCATACACTAATCTCTGGGGTTCCATGATCTAGGAAGGCATTAGCCACATCTATTTCCTTTACAGGCTCTGGGGCCTTATTGGTCTTGGTCACTGTTGAAGAAACAATCCTTAGTCCATGTCTTCTTGTCAAGATGCTTTTGAATTTCTTTCGGTAGCTGGAAGACAGCATCAACTGTCAAAATGTTAAGTTAGGTTTAAAGGTGTCTAGGTCTTTGATCAAGTCATATTCTTTGATAGGATCCACAGGCTTCTCCAGCCTGCTGGGGAATGGGGCTACACCCATTTTTATATTTTCTTTTTCTTCTAGTAATGGCAGCATCAGCACTTCCTCTGTTTCTAGAAGTGCTTCTATATCATCTATCTCTTGGACCTCTGGTCTGATTTCTGGGATTGTCTCTGTGACTCTCTGTGGCACTACAGTGCTCTGTACTGCACTGTTCTATCCTGTACTGCTCTATCCCTCTGTTGACAGGTTGAACTTCACAGCCTTGGCAGGGAAATTATTTTTGTTCTGAACAACTGATTCCCTTTTCTTGGCGCGCGCGACAACGACAACTTCCAAATCTACCAAATTGGAGGCAAGCTCTTGTACCTTCTGTTGGCTATCAGTGCCATTGGTCTTTATAGGGGTTGGACTTGGACGGTCCTTTGTAGTGTGGCTTTCGCCTTTGCATCGGTTGCATAAGGTCTTGTAATCCATAGATCGTCTAGGGTTTGGAAAATTCGGGGAGATCTGACCCTTTTCTCCACACTTATAACATTCCACCTCTGATCTTTGACCATCACCAGACTATCGTCCTCTGTAACTTTGAGAGGAAAATCTCCTTGGACCAAAATTAGGACCAAACTCCCTAGGCTTTGGTCCAATATCATGTGTTGTCATTTTGGATTCTAGCAAGTTGAATCTTGCATTTTCATCCTTCTGTCTTCGTTTGTGCATCTCTTTCAAAGAGCAAATATCCTCTGTATGGTTCTTCTGCAAACAGTAGGAACAGAAGGCTCCAGGAATGGTTGGTTTTTGGGTACATTCAGTGGTTAAATGTCCCGCTTGATGACACTTTTTGCACCATGTCTTAGAGCGCATCACATCTCTTTCAGCTCCCGTAGGGGTGGATATATTGGCAATTCTCACCTTCAGCATCTGTAGCTGCTCTGTAATCACATCCATAAGCTCTTTCTTGATATTTACAACTGAATTGGATAAGTAGTCCTTCAGATTTTCACCTCCTGAAGTGCTTGTAGTAGGGTTTTGGGAAGCTTATATAATTACTACATACACGGGTTGGGTTGATCCAGAAGGTCCTCTGTTCTGGTTTTGATTCACAGCTCCTGTTGAGACTTGGGATTGTTGATTCCAGTTGGTAGGGTTCCATTATTGTTGAGTTGCCATTGGAGGAACTTTTTGAGGCCACTGTTGTTGAGTTGCCATTGGAGGAACTGTTTGAGGCTACTGTTATTGTGGTTGAACCATCATTTGAGGCACTGTCATCTGTGGCAACCACAATGGATTAGGTGCATTATACTGTGACACTATTTGCATCTGGGGATAGGGATAGGGAACTGTCCCTGGGGCGGTATTCGGTGGGTATACCATTCCTGGCATGGGAGGAGGTAAGACTCATCTTCCTACAGTCATTGTGATAGCCTTGCTTCAACTTTGTCATACAATTTTGCACCTTCCACTGCAGCTTGCAGATTGACTGGTCTTCTCAATTCCACGAACTTGCGAACTTCTGGTTGTAGGCCTCTAAGGAACACTCCTTTCTGAATACCTTCGTCCAAATGATGGTTCGTCCATCTCTTTAGGATGGATTCCATTTGCGAGACATAAGCTTCTACTCTTTCTCCAGAAGACTGACTTAGGTTCATGAACTCCTCTCGCATCCACTCTTCAAAACCTTCACACCTGAATTTAGTGAGGAAGACCAACTTCATGTTGTCCCAAGTGCCAAAAGTTCCTGCTGCTTGTCTCTCATACCACTGAAACGCCGTGCCCTTGAAAGTGGTGGGGAATATTGCTAACCAATGCTCAGGGGTTCTGGCATTGTTAGCCACACATGCTACCATAAACTTTGCTACATGAAGATCAGGGTCTTCATTGTACTCTCCCTTAAAAATTGGCAATGGGACTACATTTACTGGCATGTCATCAATATTTCTAGGATAAATCTGACTAGGAAGGGGACCTTGAGTCGCCATGGGGAATTCTGTAAAGAGTGCTTTTAGGGCATCAAAGGAAGCTTCTGTTGCGAGCTCATTCTCAACTTTGATTTTTGCCTTCTCCCTTCTCACGTACCTCTGGACTCGTTCTAACGCTTGCCTCTTGATTGCGTCATTCATTAGGGGCTTGGCTCCAACCAGTTGTTTAGTACTCAACATAATAGAATCAGAGAGGGGTTTCAGTCTCTGGGGGATTCTCTGGCCAACATCTCTTCTACTTCCTTCTTTTCAACATCTCTGAATTCGGCTTTCAAACCACTACAGAGGGGGAGATATTCCATTCTGAAAGTATCAAAACTCATTCTTCTTAGGATCATTGTTGTGCCATTATAATAATGCTAGCTTCTAAGGGTTTCAACAGTGTATGTTGTGAAAAACACTCTATCTACCAACTTCCAGTGGGTTGCTAATTGGACAAACAGAAGGTTGTCAGTGCACCAAGCATCCCACGTATCTTGCTATTGAGTATCCAAGAACAAATTCCAACTCTTTTCCTTCTTGTTTTCGTGAACCTCCACAGACCACGACTTCTGAAGCTTCTTAACGATCTCCCACTTGATGATGCCTGGAAACTTCTCAATGAATACCAAATATTCCATGGATAGTCATTCTCTTTGCTTCTACTCTTCAGTTTTTTCCCAAACAATTTTCCACCAAGATGCAAGTTTCTGCTGCTTCAACAGGAAGAGGAAACAATCCACCACATAGAGCATGCATCATGATGGTAATATGTTTTCGCCATTGTGGGATAAACTTCTTGTGAAAAGTGACTTTGGCAATGAGAATCTCCAACTCCTCAGTGGGAAGAAGAAACTTTGCAAACATCCATTGAATTCTCCTCTTCTTGTCAATGCCACTTCCTTCATTTTCAGCCTCTTCCGATGCTTGTTGATGGCAAATTTCCCCTGCTGTGCACCAAAAACATGGAGCCCCAAGAAAGACACCAAGGAAAAGGGGATTCTACTGCGATACAATCTATCGTGTAACATCAACAAGATTTTATTTAATTCTTTTGATGACCAAAACAAAGAAAACAACAATTCTTCACGCAGCATCATAGTAAATATCTCCCACGAATTTGATAGAATCAACCATAATCTTCAACATCTTCATAGAATCCATCAATAGAACAAGGAACATAAAATAATACACCATTTTTGAATGGAAATCAATCACATAGTGTTCATCTTCAATGTCTTCATAGTTTTCTCTCTCAATCTCTCATATACAGTTACATTGTTTTGATAGAATTAGCTATATCTGACTCTCTCTCTCTCTCTCTCTCTCTCTCTCAATAGTACATCAGCTCCTCACTACAATACTCTAATAATGACTCTCAATAATCCTTCTTAGGTCGTGGATTCACCTCCCAAGTGGTATGTCTGATGTGAAGAGGCACCAGAGCCACTACAGTGTCTCTTCATAGCTCACTACTATCACTGTCACTCTAGTCTTCTCTTCAGTCTTCAGCAGCTACTTCTTCCATTTGTTTTCACTTTTTTGAACTTAGATTCATCCTTTCAAAAGTTAGAAACCTTTTCCAAAGTCACACATGCTTTCTACAGAACACTTACAAAAGATCTACAGAACAGAACAGAACAGGAACAGAACAGAGACAGAGCAGAGACCAGAGCAGAGACAGAGGCTCTACAGAAGGTTTACAGAGGGTTACAGAAGGTCATCAGAGAATAGTATATCCTCATAAATCACACTAAAACCATTCCAAACTATCAAAAACTATTCAATAAGCTTCCAAAATATTTCAAACTTCATCAATCATCAATCCATGCTTCATATAGAAGAAAATCAGAACAAAACAGAAGCTATATAGAAGGTATCAGAACCAATTAGAACCTCAACAGAACCTATCAGAATATCACAGAGCTACATATTTCCACTAAGAATCATCATAAACTTCCAAAACATAATCAATATAATCCAAAACACTCTCAAACACTTCCATTAACAACCATACATCACTCTAAATCCATCCAAAATCAATCATTCAAACCTCAAAAACAATAAAAATCAGTCAAAAATTTAGTCTTTTTCCACTCTCAACACTTATTCAAGTACAATACAAAAAATTATGAGTGCTTCATGTACTCCTTGTTGAGTTGTTTAATGGTAATAACCTAAAAAGTAGATTTACTTGGGATTCCCTATAGATGGATAGGCTATCCATCAATGGAAAAATCCATGTATAATTATGAAAAATCCATAGTAATCTTCCCTAAAGTCATCAACCAATCACAACCAAGTAGAATGTTAATGGGTCCCATTTTCAAAGCAGTTAGGTTCACCTATACTTCATAATTTTTGGTTAATTGTATGGGAAGCTATGGGTACATTTGAGTGTTGATTTTCTCTTCTCCATTAGCTACTTGTACTCTTATGGGTTGCCATAAATCAATGGTGGGAAAGCAATGTAACATGTCCATAAACTGACTTATTCACAAAACTGTATGTACTGCCACTATCTCTCAAGGAACACATCCTTTCCATGAATTGTTATGAGGTGTCTGCCCGACTCATTCCAAAATGCACCTTTTTGTAGTCCATTAGTAGGTTTTCCAAATGATGCTGCCTAACACTCCCTTGGAGCATCATGGGATTTGTCACTTAGACCCTACTGACTCTACATCGCAACAGAAGAGTTTCGATCAAACTCACTAGGATCGACCTGAATTTCTAGGTTCCTAAAATCAGTTGGGTCTCCTAATAGTCAGCTAGCGTCACTAATTTTGAGTTCACACTTCCTACAGGATTACTCAAACTGAAGTGGACTTGCCATTGCACTTGGTTCAAAGATAATGGGAGACAAATGGGAGTGACGTACGTCAACCCTCCTACCCATAAGGCAAAATTCCATTTCGAACTATTATAACAATACAAGTCAGTTCTACCTAGTGACTAGTTGGTCAATTTATCCTCTTCCTATTTCTATCATCAACTTAGAAAATTTCCCAGCTAACCCGGACCACCCTACCGTTGGACAACAGACTCGTCGAGGGGCATACCCACTCACTTTCCTTTGATGATGGTATCATCTTTAGTTTTTTTAATTACCTACAACACATTTATTGAAACATATACAACAAGCTTCCTTAATTAGTCTGTTAAATCATAGGTTTCTTCATGTAATTTATCTCATGAACACATATACAATTCAAACAAACCTTGAGTAAAATAAACTCCTTTATTATATTGAAATTTTATTACAATTTTCATCTTTTCAATCCTGCAGAAGATATACAAATTTCCACGAGGGTATTTTGCCCACCAAGATTCCTCCCCTGTAACTAGTATTAGGGTTCCAGGATCCCATCCTAGGTCACAAAGGGGCTCGTCAGATTCTAGGAGTAATGCGGAATTTATAGCCATAGCTCCCCCTGGCATCCACATTTCCTACTTCTTGAGACTATCCCTAAGGACAAACCTTTCTGGTACGAAGTCGGTCTAAGCCTCTTGAAGTGATAACCATGGCCCCCTTGAAGTAGAGTCTCGTAGCTAGCTTGGAGGTAGCTTAGTGTGATCTTTCCTTTTATCTTGTTTGTCAATGTTTTTGATCAAAGATCTAAATTCTAGCAAACAAAAACAATCCTTTCAAACATATAATGATGCAATGACAATCACACCATCGTGCAACTCACAACATCACATAGCCAAGGTAGACCTTAACCTAAGGTAACATTACAATCTAATGAGTATCCTCCTTCCCATAAAGAAGTGATGAGTACAATTCTTTCAACTTTTTTAAGTAAGACATGAATTTCTCATTTTGGGCTAACTTAGCTAACATAAGCGATACCATTGCACAAACTATTTATGAAGAATATGCAATATCCTTCTATTTCAATTTTGAGGAGTTTATAGGTAATACGATAGACTTGGAGGGTCTAAGTTATTCTTCAGATTTTTAGATTCCGTCCAATATCTTCTTAGAATTGACATGTCTTAAGAAATAGCAAATTTCCTAGTAAAAGTATGGCGATGAAATGATTTACGGGGCTTTTAAATAGACCTTTGCAGTGTTAAACAATACTTAACCTTGCCACGTTTGATAGTAGGTATATCGAGTTATTTTATTTAACTAATCTTGCATACACATATAATCCTTTACTTATTTCATGCAACATCCACTTATAATTATTTCCATCATAATTCTATGGATTATAATCTGGATTAATCTAACTACAAATCATAGGTAGCAATTAGCACTTTATGCATGTTTTAATATGCTCTCTAGTTGAAAGCTGTCATTTCATGTAAGTGTAAATATAAAAGCTAATATTTAATGTACTTAATTTTTATATAGATATTGTTCATGCAATCTAACAAGTAGTTCTTGTACCGTTTAATGCAAAAGCTAATATTTTATGTAGAATTTTGACAAAAAACTTATTATTTTATATGGTGATCTAAAAATAATAGCCTATTTTTGAGTCGTGAATAACCTGGTTTTGCACGACGAAATTAGGAATTTCCTCTTTGCTTACACTTGCATTTGCCACACCTGATGTTCTGTTTGGCAGTGGCAACTCTAGCAACCTCGGGCACTCCCGTATATTTGGCAATACCCGTTCTTTGACTGGTTGCGATGGATCTTATGGTCTTTGCATCTCTTGCTTTGGAGCCATCGTTTGCAAGTAGGTTTGAGAGATAAAGAAGGAGGAATGAATTCGGGATGGGAGAGCATGAGAGAAGATTACTTAATTGAAGACCAAGAGAGGGAGGGGGGTTGAGCTAACTCTCTAACTCTCTTTCTAACTCTCTCTCTTAAGCCTCTCGAGGTAACTCCCTCCCTCCCTCTCTCTCTCTCTCTCTCTCTCTCTCTCTCTCTCTAAATCCCTCTCGTAGCCTCTCGAGGTAACTCCCTTCCTCTCTCTCTCTCTCTCTCTCTCTCTAACTCCCTCTCGTAGTCTCTCAGGGGTGGGGGGAGATATCCTTCTACCTCCACAATGGAGTAGAGGGCATGCCTTTATATAGACAGAAGGGAGTGCATGCTGCCTCTCCCTTCCCCTCTCTTTCTCCTTTCTTTATCTTAAAACACCTCCTTCACTCAGAGTGGGAGCTTCTCTCTTTTTTTATTATTTTGTTTCCTCTTTTAATTTTTTGATAAAGGGGGGGATCATGAGGCCACTCAGAGTGGGAGCTTCTCTCTTTTATTATTATTTTATTCCCTCTTTTAATTTTTTGATAAAGGGGGAATCATGAGGCTATTGACGCTGATAAAGATGATGACGATGATTATGATAATGATAAAGAAGATGACGATGAAGAAGAAGATGATGATGACAACGATGCTGATGATGATGATGATGATAACGATAGTGATGATTAGGGGCGCTCTTAACCGCGACAATGGTCGTCAGTTTGATGCCCCCTTTTTTCATTTTCTTTTTTTAATGTTAAATTTTTAAACGTTAGTTATTAGTTATGAGTTAGCCTTACTAACCTTACTAACTCATAACTTTACCTACTAACTTACTAATTAACTTTACTAACTAATGAACTAACTTGCTAACTTACTAATTGATCTCGCTAACTTATGAACTAACTTACTAACTAACATTTATCAGAGGTGTGGGGAATGCTACATCTTTTGATACCAACTGTAAGGTGTTCATGAGCAGGCTTATTCCAAGACGCACCTTTTTGTAGTCCGTCAGTAAGTTTTTCAAATGAATTCAAATAAACTTTTCCAAAAATGTGAGGTGAAAAGAGAATCAGGATCATTGATGATCCTTTTAGGTAACCCATGTAACCTAAAAATCTCTTTTACAAAAATTCTTGCAATATCTGAAGCTTTGTAATTGGTTTTTATTGGAATAAGATGAGTGACCTTTGTTAGCATGTCTACTATCACCATCATTGAGTTATATCCTCCTTGCATAGAAGGTAAACCAACAACAAAGTCCATGCTAATAAACTCCCATTTCATTCAGGGAATGCCAAGTGGCTGGAGGTTTCGTGGTAACTTGACAAGTTCAGATTTTACCCTTTGTCAATTTAGACATTCAATGATATACTTGAGTGCATCACCCTTGAGTCTTTGCCACTAATAGCTTTTCTTGATAGCATTAAGAGTTTTTGCATAACCTAGGTGTCCTGAAAAGGAGAGTCATGTGCTTCCCAAAGTATCCTTCTCTTGAGAGTTTGACTTGAAGGAATGCATAGTCTATTTTGAAATAAACAAGTCCTTCGTCCTCATCAGTTGAGAATTCTTGATACTTAGTTGTGAATTTGGGATCTTGTTTCTTATTGTGAACTTCCCAAAACAATTGTTGATAGTCTAGGTCCTTATTTGCTTCATCCTTAGTCAACTCAATGATAGGATTAGTCGGTATTGATACCATTGTAGTTAGAGTTTCTGCCCTAGATGGCTCTTCAATGATGATAAGAGCATTAAGGAAGGCTTTACGACTAAGAGCATCTGCTACTACATTTTCTATACCAGGTCCGAACTTAATTTCAAAGTTGTACTCCTGCAAAATTTTGATCCAAAGTCATTACCTCATATTAAGATTAGGCTGAGTAAAAATCCACTTAAGACTTTTATGATCTGTGACTAAGGAAAACTTACATTAGGAAAAAAATGAACTCACAAATGGGCCTTTTAGTCCCCCCCCCTCTCTCCTCCTTTTAAAACAATGAAAAGAGGAGAGAATAATAGTAAAATAATCCTCTTCTCTCTCCACTTTTGCAATCTCTTTTTGCCATTTTTATATTATCTACAAAGATATACTTAGATTTCTTCTTTCTCCCCATTCAAGAAGTATTTTTCAACCAAATTTTATATTAAAAAAGGAGTTAGTTACGGGAGTGTGATGCTTTAGTTTCAATGCAAAATGATTAGTAGATATGAGGTAATTGATTTTTAATCAAGACCAAGGAAAAATAAATTTCGAAAGTTCATTTTAAGACATTTTGGGGATTTTTATATTCTAGCTTTTGGTCAAAAGACAAACCAACTGGTCAAATTTCATGTTTTTTGAAAATGTTTTTGGAGGTAAAATAGAAATGTCTAAAATACGAAAAGTCTTGGACATCCCTACCCTCTACGCTATTTTTCCCTATATCTATACTCTCTCATGGCTCTCTTGTGACTTCTTCTCTGTGTTTATGCAACCTTCATTTACAGAGTGAATTACTTACACCCTCCTTTCCCTTGGCACCTTTGTGTGTCTCTTTGTGTTTATGCAACCTTCATTTACAGAGTGAATTACTTACACCCTCCTTTCCCTTGGCACCTTTGTGTGCCTCTATGTGTTTATGCAACCTTCATTTACAAAGTGAAATTTTCCCTATATCTATATACTCTCATGGCTTTTTTATGACTTCTTCTCTGTGTTTATGCAACCTTCATTTACAGAGTGAATTACTTACACCCTCCTTTCCCTTGGCACCTTTGTGTGCCTTTATGTGCATCTCCACTCTACCTCCTATGACAACTAAGTAGGCTCCCCATTTCTATTAATAGTAAAATGAATATAGGAAAGAAGGAGCTGCATATTGAGGTAGAGATTGAATACGCCCCACTATTCAAAAGAACCTAGCATACCAGTGTCAACCCTCAGGTTTTGCAGAGTTACAGGTAAATGGGATTGAAACATGTGCACTTGTGGGTTGATGGGGGAATCTATCCAATTGAACCCTTAAACAATAGAACTTCAACTTTCTCAGGAATCACAAATTTGCTGAAGTATGTGTGTGTCGGTGAAAATGGGTTGCTTGGTTACACTAGGTGGCTCAATGATCAGGCGTTCAAAGTATCTACAACTTGCCAAGCAACCATAAAAAATTGTCATGATGTGATCTCTGTACATCAACTTCATATACAATAGCTCATAGGACAAGTGGTATAGCTAAATGACACTATAATTCAACAAAACAATAAAATCATTTCAATGCAAGACACTATCCATGACATTGGTATCTCATATGAGGAGGCAAAGGCACAATTGGACGACCTGAGAAATATCAACATCAAGCTAACATAGGAGCGCAAACGAAAGAAGAAGCCAATCATGAATTAATTGTAAACAACGGCGAGTGGATGCAACTTATCAAAGCATGTAAGAGAGAACCTAGGTGAGGGTGAGGTTGGACCATGTATTAGTATATTGATGAAGGCAAGTACATTTGAAAACACTTTGAGTAATCCTAAGTTTAAGACTGTGAAGGAAAAGGTGATTGAGTGCACATTAAAAGATGTGTCAAATGAGTTCTCAACTGTGGATGCACAATCCATTTGTGACAGGGCCGATATCAGCACAACAACTTACTCAAAGATATTCAAAGGTGTGAAGGTTGGGTTTGGTCATGTGCTAAAGAGAAATAGAATGGTGCCTCTTCCTCAACCTTCAAAGTTAATAGAGGCCTGATGACAACTTAATACAAAGGTTTTGGAGCTGATAGGAGATCCCATGCATGTTCAATGCGTGGAAACACTAAAGGTTGGGACCAAAAAATGCATATGAGGTGAAGTTCATTGAACTCAACAATTACTATTTAGATTTGTACAAGGTGCAGTCGGCAATGGTAACGTACTACAATATGTCTATTGAGGAATGTAATGGTAAATTGCAGTTTGTTATAAAATTAGATGAAAGTGAGGTCATCAAAGGAGTAAAGCTTCAAAGAGTTCGTGTAACTTTGATGAATAGAGATTTACAATTCGACAAGAATAACCCATGAAACTTTAGTGTTCAATTCGAGCGCCATGTGCGGTGGCTCATTGCATTTGAAGTTCGTAAGAAACATTTGAGGTATTGCAGCTATTCTTTATGCTATACACAAGCATTCCAAGCATCATCGATTGCCAGGAACATGGTGAGATGCTCTCGGTTGAAGGGTATGGTCAATACTTGGTTGAATGGCATCTTGCAGGAGCCTTGAAAACTTTAAAATGCATGTGTGGAATCTCCAATGGTGCAAATACAAATAATCCATGCCTATATTGCTTGACAGAGAGGGTGGAAGGAAAGGACAGAAAGAAGAACTAGCAAAGGGTGACAAGTGCTGCACCGACATCCAATAGAGAAGATCCCACTTAGAAGTCCATCTTCAACATTCCATTGGATTGTATTCACATTTGTTCATTGCATACTTTTGTCAGAATCATGGAGAAACTCGTATATGAATACATTTGCTTTGCTATAGGATGCAATGGGAAAAAGAAGCCATTGCAATGTGTAGGAATGTGGAGGGAGTGCTATTAGAAATTGGGCTACACAAGCATCAAGTGATGATTGAAAAAGATGAGAAGAGATCAAGAAAATCTAGTAACTTGCCAAAAAAGCCTTGCTTTGGAGAAGAAAAGGCTAGAAAGTTTCTCTCAACACCCATCAATGAGGAAGGGAATGCCATGGTTCGTAGGCCACAGGACTACGATGGGTGAAAAAAGCTACATTTTGCAATTCCTAATTGAAGTAATGGAGGAAAATTAAGGTTATCCAAAGCTAAGGTTTGGATAAGTCTTAACAAATCGGCTCCCTTACTTTGCAAGATGGTGTTTAACAATGAAGATAAGCAAGAATTTATCGATGTTATGCATAGCTTCTACAAAAACATGGTGGAAGAGTGGGGCAAAAGCTCTATCACACATTACATGATGCGTACTAAGTTAATATTCTAAAACTGTATGAATTGTATAAACTATTGAGCATAGTTTTACTCATGTGTGATATTTATCTTTGTAGCATATCCTTGAGGCACATGGGCCATACTTTGCAAAAAAGGGAAGCATCGAAATTTGGTCCACACAAGGGATGGAAAATTCACATTGGATAGCGCGTGTGCATACCAAAGAAAAACCGATCATGGTGGGGTAGTAAATGGTGTTGAGATATTTGCAATCACACCTACTTTAGTCCCTTTGTGAGAAGCAATGAGAGCTCAAGACCTGAATCCCATATGCACAGTAGGAGAAAGTACCACCACTCAATTCACGTGTGTAATAGTTGGTCTCTCCTTATCTATATCAACATGATTCTTGTCTTCATCTTCCATCCTCCATAGCTCCTACCATGCTCTAGATCCGTGTATTTCACATGGTATCAGAGCTTAGTTGAGCATGGCCCAAATCTCCTTTTACTCCTCTCAGCTCCTTTCCATCTCTTCTCAGTTCAGTTTGAGTACTGGACCCTATCTCCAACTTCATTTGCATTCCTACCTTCAATGAAGCTTCCATGGCAGCCATAGACAGCAATACCCTGTCACCTTGAAGCTTTCATATCTCTCTCCACAGGCCAAATATCTCTGAACTTCCTTCTAGAAAAGTGTTTTTCTACTTTTAAAGCTCCTCTTTGGCACCTCAATCATTGAGATTGGGCAACTATAGCTTCAGCATTGCCTCTTTTCAGAGTTGCTGCCATAACTGTGTCTGTGGACAACAACTACCTACCTCTGTTGGAGCAGCCATATCTCATCAACCAAGCCATATCTCTTCAAGATTTCTTCTTGAGAGTTGTTCTTCAAGTCAAGGTGCAACTTCTTGGCACAAAAATCAAGGATATTGATGCATACCATGCCGGACATATGCATTTTTCCAAATCTGGGTGCAGTTTTAACAGTGACCACTTTGAAGGTTTAGATCTCTCAACACGGGAAAAATGAGTACAAACCCTCTTAGGGGGAGTTCGATCCATTAGTGAAGGTCCTCCATCTCAAAGGTTTTGAGCAGATTCAACTTGTGGAGCACGTGGGAGCTCATTTACCAGTTACTGGTCCCTGTTTTGATAGGACAGTCATAGCCACTTACCTTCAAGCTCATTTTTCCTTCATTTTCTCTCTCCTGCTACTTAAACTAAGACAAGGCCACTCTAATATTAATTTTTTAGCAAATGTTCAACCATCAAATCAACGAGGAGGAAAAGAAGCTAAAAACTAAGGAAGAACCAAGTACCTCTAGAGATGAGCATGCATTATATGTTGGCAACAAGTACAAAGGGAAGAAGGATCAGCTCTTCTGTGATTTTTGTAGAAGGATCGGACACACTGAGAAGTTTTTTCCAAGCCAGAAAGAGGTCCCAAAAGGCCTATCTAGTTGCAGCCAAAGAAGAAGAAGAAAACAGAGCAAAGGAAGAAGAAGAAGAAGAAGACCACCAGGAGAAGGACAAACCTCATCAGTCCTTCTATTCAGATAGACTTTTTTAGTTTTGTATTTCCTAGCCCTAATGCCTCAAACATAAACTTGTAAACTCCTCAGTTATCCTTGTACTACAGCCTCTGTGCACTTTGTGAGGTCCCTGCTACAGCCTCTGGATGTCCATCATGTTTTTGGTACCGACACTTAGCCTTTTCTCTGATAGCCTCTAGTGTTTTTGCCATGTTTATGGTGTGCCCACACTTTGTAGGTGTTGCTTTCACTAAAGCCTCTACACACTTTGTACTTTTGGTTGTGATTAAGGAGGGGTGTTGAGATATTTGCAATCACACCTACTTTAGTCCCTTTATGAGAAGTAGTGAGGGCTCAAGACCAAAATCCCATGTGCACAGCAAGAGAAAGTACCACCACTCAATTCACTTGTGTAACAGTTGGGTGGTCTCTCCTTGTCTATGTCAACATGATTCTTGTCTTCATCTTCCATCCTCCATAGCTCCTGCCATGCTCTAGATCCGTGTATTTCACAAATGGTAGCAATCCAATAATCCAATTACTATCTTGGTGGTATAGGATTGTAGTAGCGGATGAAGCTAAACTCTCGCAAAAGAGAGCAAATGAAAGTGCTGATGAATCGATTGTAGACATGATGGAATCATGTCGTGTCACTAATAGAGTGTGTTATGAAGCGTGAAGTGCCAAAGAAAACTATGCCAAGTGGCTACAAACAAGGCTTTGACAAGGCAGCAAATGGGTTCGAAGAGAGCTAAGATAGTAAGATGAACAATGTGTTTAGTGTGAATGAAATTCATACTTTAAGAGAGAAAGAGAGAGAGTGTGTATCTATGTGAATGAGTCTTACAATTTAGGTTTATATAAAAGAGGGTTTCACTTTCTATCTTATTCAATGAGTTCTCACATCTCTTGTACAAGAAATATGGCTAGGTTTAAGGTAGTTGCAAATAAGCTTCCGCTCAGCAGAGCCCCATATCGTGTTCACCCCCTTGGAGCATCTACTTGCTCAGATGCACCCCCTTCTCAACCTAACCCAACTTTCTCAAGCTGCCCTCATCACAAGGGCCCTCCTCAACATCCCCACAAGAAACACAAGTGGAAGCCACGTACAATGGCCCTGAGAGAAATTAGGAGGTATCAATGCTCTTTTGATCTCATCATTCTGAAGGTGAGCTTCTTGAGACTTGTTCGCGAGATTATGCAAGACCTCTACTGCACAGAAAGCAGGTAGTTTTTGGCACAAGGTCAAATCGCTTCACAAAAGAAAGTCTTCATGCTCTACAGTGTGTTGCAGATGCCTTTTTAGTTGACTTGATGATGACTGATGCTTAATGTTGTGCAATACATGCGAACTGCATCACTGTAACTCCCAAGGACTTCCAACTTGTAAGAAATCTTCAAGCAGTGAAGGATGCATTCGTTCAAATGGAATGAACATAGTTTGTAATGTTATCTTTTTTGGCATAGTGTTCTCCTCGTGCATTGGACATATGACTATGTCCCAGTGCAAAACTATTATATGTGACCTTAAAATATGAATTAATTTTTTTTTCCTTCAGTCTCAACTTTGAATGTGCATCTTTGTTATATTTTAAAATCTTGCTTACAATTTTTTCTAGCACTGTCAATTTCAATAGGAAAAACATGCAAAAATTTGTAATTTCTTGTTGTAGACTTTACTCATGATGCCTCTGTATAGTTTATATTGTGTGAAGTTTCTAAGGGCCAATAGTCGCAATGTTGATTTCTTGATTATCAATCCATCCATAATTTTGGTGTGCGATAACTTTTAAAATACTAAATTGTCATGGGATATGATGAAACTTCACATGCGCACTCGTTAGGTGCCCGAGAGTCCAACTTTTTTTTTTTGCAGACCCCTGGTCCGAAGTCTAGCATCTAGAGCCACTTTCTTGGCATGCATTTTTTTCCAAAAAGAAAATTTGGGCTCTTGGCCACCTAACGAGTACGCATGTGAAGTTTCCTTGCATTCCGATAAAAGGTTATGGATTTATGATCATACAACTGATAGTGCATATGAAGCTGTATTAACCTGATTTTGGGGTTTAAATAGGTTAAAAGTTCATTCTTCTTCTCATTTTTCACATCTTACTTTCTTTACTTCCTCCATTCTCACACCCGCAACCTCTGTCTCTTCTCCATCTTGCCCCAGGAAGACCTCACACCAAGGCCCGCCACTTGGAGCACAAGGTGAAGCCTTCTCTAATGTAGCAATAGGTGCTTCCTATAGAGCACAATGACCACCACAGAAGAAGAGGAGATGAAAAACGGGCACTGTCATCCTTTGGGAGATAAGGAGAATCCAACGCGGATACGAGCATCGCATCCCGAAAAGATATTTTCATAAGGTTGTTCGGGAAGTCATGCAAGACTTCACTACAAGGGAATGGGGCAATAGCGACGCCGATTAGCGACAGCGGATATCGGCGTCGCTATTGGCGTCGCAACGACGCCGCAGGGAAAAAAAGCGCGGCCGAAACCAGAGCGCCGTTTTCATTTTGTTTTCTTCGCCTTTTGAGAGCGAGAGCGAGGGAGAGAGCGAGGGAGAGAGCCAAGGCTTTGTGAGAGAAGAAGAGGAAGAGACTTGCTGCCGCCGCCGCCACCGCCGCCACCGCCGTTGTTCGCGAAGGAGAGGAGGAGCCCTCGTTGCAAAGAGAAGCCGCCCATGCTCGCCATATCTCATTGGTGAGTCTCCCTCTCTCTTTCTTTTACTTGTTGAAGGTTTAAATCGTTCTCTTTTGTTTGTTTAGGAGAGGAAATGAAAGAGAAGGAGAGGGAGAGGGAGAGAGAGGGAGAGAAAGAGAGGGAGAGGGAGAGGGAGAGGGAGAGAAAGAGAGGGAGAGTGCATTCTCTTTCTCTCTCTCCCTTTTGCTTGTTTAATGTTTAAATTACTTTCTTTTTTGCTTGTTTAGGAGAGGAAACGAGAGAGTAAGAGAGAAAGAGAGGGAGAGGGAGAGGGAGAGGGAAAGAAAGAGAAAGAGAAAGAAAGAGAAAGAGAAATAGAGGGAGAGGGAGAGGGAGGGGGAGGAAATAGGAGAGGGAGAGAAAGAGAAAGAGAGGGAGAAGGAGGGAGAGTGCATTCTCTCTCTCCCTCCCTCTCCCTTTTGCTTGTTTAATGTTTGAATCACTTTATTTTTTGCTTGTTTAGGAGAGGAAATGGGAGAGAAAGAGAGTGAGAGGGAGAGGAAGGGGAAGGAAATGAGAGAGGGATAGAAAGAGAAAGAGAGGGAGAGTGCATTGTATCTCTCCCTCTCCCTTTTGCTTGGAGGATGTTTAAATCACTTTATTTTTTGCTTGTTTAGGAAATGAGAGAGAAAGAGAGATAGAGAGGGAGAGGGAGAAAAAGAGAAAGAGAGGGAGAGGGAGAGGGAGAGGGAGAAAAAGAGAAAGAGAGGGAGAGGGAGAGGGAGAGGGAGAGGGAGGGGGAGGGGAAGGAAATGAGAGAGGGAGAGAAAGAGGGAGGGGGAGGGAGAGGGAGGAAGGGAGAGGGAGAGGGAGAGAGAGGGAGGGAGAGGGAGGGGGAGGGAGGAAATGAGAGAGGGAGAGAAAGAGAACGAGAGGGAGAGGGAGAGGGTGAGAGAAAGAGAGGGAGAGGGAGAGAAAGAGAAGGAGAGGGAGGGGAAGGAAATTTAAGATAATATACGTATTGATAATGGTATGCAATGTGCTTTGCATACGGCCACGTACTTCATCAAAATGAACCCAAAATTATTGTTATAGAAGAAGAAACCCTTAAATTGAGTATATGATAATTTCTCTCAGGTCTTATGACTATGAGTAGAATTGATTGAAATAAATTTTATTACTATAGTTATAAAATTTCATAGATGGCGCGCATTAATTTTAAAATGGATTACTTATACTCAAAGCCGAGATATAACAAAAAATTATCTACCGGGACAAACAAATCGTTGAGCATGATACAAGGCCGAGATATAACATCGGAAAATCTCTCGACTACTATATACAATGCAAGGTTTATGGTCAACTTGCAACTTGACGTACATCTCCATAAAGCTATCCATTTAAGCCTCGTTTGCTGTAATGTAGATAAGATGGCAAACGAAGAAGGTCTTATTGTTCAAGACCGCGAGTCGTATCTTAATCAGTGTGTCCCATGTCCTTGCTCTCAATGCAAGTTGGCAATTAGACGAAAACGCCGATTGTCTATAGAACACGTACGACGATTTGGCGAGTTTCAATCTGAGATCATTGATCAGGCGATTGCAGATTTTCAGCAAATGGTAATTTGAAGTTAACATTTTTCATGCATTGTACTCTCAAGCTAATTGAAAACCATACACAATAAGATTGGGTCTTGTTGGCAAATTTTGTATCCAGGGGGGTGATGTCTCGACCCAAGGGGGAGTGCACCCTTTGCGGCCAATTAGAAGAGTTCGTGGACGTGCGATGGATGGATTGCAAGAGCCAATCGACCACTCGCAAGGCCCATCTATACCGTCAATGGCAGAGGAGACAGACAACCTTCCCGACTTGCCTACAATCTTGGAGCCTGAGATGGAGGCAATGATCGATGCATTGATTCCCATGGATGTTGAGACATCTGACCCGCTTAGAGAGGAAGCATCCATACCATTATATGATGGGTGCCGAGTATCTCGGTTGAAGACATTTCTTGCACTCTTAAGTGTGCAAGCAAAATACGGTTGGAGCGATACGAGTGTGACTGAGTTATTCAGGTACCTTGCACACAAACTTCATTGTTTTTTTTTTTAAACAATATTATTGCAAACATGGATGGATTTTTCAAGGTGTTTTATGATTTTTTCAGGTTATTGAAATATCATATATTGCCACCTGCAAACACCATGCCTGAGTCTCGTGATGATGCACGACATGTTTTACGGAAGCTTGGCATGGACTACAATAACATCCATGCATGTATCAACGACTGCATATTGTTTTGAGATGAATACGAGACTATGGAGACATGTCCAAAGTGTGGTGCTCACAGGTATCGACAGGACTTGCAAGGGCAGACCATCCCTCAAAAAGTCCTCAGACACTTTTCGCTCATCCCCCGCATAAACCACATGTTTCGCATGTCTGCCATGGCAAGCTTGACAACGTGGCATGTGCAGAATAGGTCCATGGATGGAGTGCAACGAATATCAGCAGATTTGCGCGCATGGAGCCACATTGACTCTACCTTCCCAGGCTTTGCGGGAGAGCCAAGGAATCTTCGGCTCGGTCTTGCCATGGATGGTGTGAACCCATTCGGTCTGCGCTCGACTTCTTACAGTGTGTGGCCTATAGTGCTTGTCAACTACAACATTCCTCCATGGATTTCTACGAAGAAAGGACATCTCATCCTTAGCTTGCTCATCCCGGGCCACTACAAAGTAAAAAATATGGACATGTATCTTCGTCCATTAGTCGATGAGCTTAAGATTTTGTGGGAGGAGGGGGTCACGGTGCAAGATATGAGCAGGCACGATGGTCAGCGGTCAGCCAACATTCGAGCCATTCTCATGTGGACGATGCATGACTTTCCGGGATTGGGAGAGTGCTCAGGTGAGCAGACCTTTGTTCTCGCCGGTAATATCTATATTTTATTTCATTCAATCAAGTATTCACTAGGTTGTGGATCACCTTGCAGGTCTCGTTACCTCAGGTTATCATGCATGTCCATTGTGTGGGCCACAGTTAGACTCCCGGAGGTCACGAACCATGAAGAAGATGGTATATCAAGGACACGCCGCTTTCTTGCCGGAGGATCATGAACTTAGGGAAGGTTTTCTTGGACGACCTCCAGCACGTATGAATGCTGCAAGCTGGTGCGAGCTGAAAATAGTAAACCCGGAATCACAGCCAAATGGAATGCGACGGTTCTCAGTTTTCTACGAGTTGCCATATTGGACCCACTTACAGGTCAACCACTTGTTGGATCGCATGCATATTTTCAAAAATGTGGGCAGCTTGCTATGGGACCACATCACAGGAAAGAGAGACACTATAGGGTCACGAATGGATTTAAAGGAGGTAGGTAAGATGGAGGCACTTTGGCCGCAGTCGAGTGCTGAAGGGGGAGTGTAGCTTCCTCGCGCTCCCTGGGTTTTGTCTACCAAAGAAGAGCGCATTGTGAAGCAAGTAATCAAGTCTATCTACACTCCGACGGGTATGATGCGTTCTCTCAGGTCCGCATTTTCTAAAGATGACCAAATGTCTGGGCTAAAATCCCATGATTGGCATAAGATATGTCAGGTTTGTGAACAGAATGGATTTTAATTAGCGTGGACATTTTGAAATTTGAAAAGTGACCATTATTCTTAATGCTTTCTCATTTGTGGCAGTTTGTCCTACCGATCGCGATCGCGGGATGCCTAACTCCAGAAATTCGTGAGGCCATTTACAAGCTGTCGACTTTGGTGCAATGGATCTCACAGAAAGAGATTAAGACGTCCTCTATTGAATCCGCAAGGCGGGGAGCAATTGAGACGTTCTGTCTCTTTGAGAAATACCTGCCCACTAGCATGCTCACGATACAAGTTCACCTTCTTGTGCATCTTGTGGACGAAGTGGAGATTGCTGGACCTGTCCATACGCGATGGATGTTCTTCCTGGAGCGCTTCATGAAAACCCTGAAAGGCTTTGTGCGACAACGAGCTCGATCGGAAGGTAGCATGGCAGAAGGTTGGTTGGTGTCAGAGGTGTTAGTGCATATCTCACAATAGCTACCAACGGTGGAACCAGACAATGAAATGCTATGGACGCTGAAGGACGATGACAGGCTGACTGGAGATGTGGTGGTTGGAAATGGGGTAGAAAAAAGAATGGATGCCTCAATGGAAGAGAAGGTGAATCGCTTTTGTATGTTGCACCATGCCTCCATGGAGATGTGGCTCGCCAAGTACCAGATTGCAAGGCAAGATCGAGAGGAAGCGCGAGCTGAATTTCGACGCAGTACGCGTCACCGACCGATTCGATATCCCGAAGGCATGGAGGAGATGCCGCGGTTTATGTCAACACGATGGTTGCATGGAGCCTTGACCGCAGCATCCAGCGAAGGGACAGAGGTCTCAATGGAGGAGTGGGAGTTCTCGAGGGGATGTAGTCCAAAGGTAATGAGGGGTTTAGAATGTGTCGTATCTAAATTTGCTTGCTACATCTAATTTGAGTGTTTCAATGTGCAGTACAAAATATATAGTGCAGCGTGGTCGCGCGGACGGCATTTTCGAGTGGAGCGTATTGACCAAATGCGCTCCACAATGGACTGTGGTGTCATGGCAAGGTTTGAGCAAGAGAGCCGGTGACGAGCAACGGATCCGAACACGGTTGTGGATGAGATGGAGTATTTTGGGAACTTGCAAAGTATTATTACGGTGGATTACCGTAGCTTCTCCATGATAATATTCGATGTGCAGTGGTTCAAAGTGGTACTTGGAGGAGCTGGCGCAACAGTTCGACGAGGTCCATCTGGATTTCTCGAAATAGATTCCGAAAAAAAATGGATGGATTTGCGCGACACCTTTGTGTTGCCGGCCCATTGTGAACAGGTACAACTAGTCATTTGCTTGCTAATTGTAATACGACATGGTTTATGTCACAATGGTTTGAAGCCGCTTTGTAAGTGTTTGTGAACAGGTAATCTTCTATCCAAATCCCCGACAACCTCGATGGTGGTATGCTATACCTTCAACTCCTCGAGGTGCGAGAGTATGCGATCAAAGTGATGTTCCAGGCATAGATGAAGAAAATATGCAAATAGAGCGATCAAAATTACAAGGGGTGGAGGCCACCGCAAGCTTGGAGCCCGCATCGGCTAACAATGATGGAAATACAGAAGTCGTAGAATTTTTTGAGAATGAGGCAGACTCGTTCTTTTGTGATGACATGTCTATCGACCTTCCAGTGTATGCAGAGTTGTGTCAGGAGATTAACATGGGACCATAGAATACTTCATTCTTGGAGAATTGTATTACTCAATTCGTTGTTTAGATCTTCCATAAAGGTAGATAAGATATGCATTTTAAGAGGGATTTTTCAAAAATGATTTATATTAATGTGCTTTGTATAGTTTAAATTGATTATTCTAACCATTTTTTATTTGTGAAGGTATCGACATTTTCAGGATGAGTCGAGGGATGAGCGATGAGGAGTTTCAGGAGATGATGGCACGCATGTCTCTAGATCAGCTCGCGAGATTCAGAGAGATGGCAGATCAGGAGCTGTCTCGTTCTTCGTCAGGGCGCTCTGCTAGATCAACTTCAGCGCGATCAGATGCTTCAGCTTCGAGCAGACGATCTCGACGCTCGCGACTTGGGCCAGAGGGAGGGACTGCGACTGCAGGAGGATCAGGGGGGTGCTGCTGTGGAGACACGGACGCAGTGTCTCCGTCTCGTCGTTCAGCTGGAGCTCGATCACCTCCAGGATTTGTCACACCTGTGGGGACGTCCATTCCAGTTACTTCGGCTTTTGTGCAGCGGTCGGCAGATGGCACGCCTTTTGGTGGCACTCCTTTTGGTGGCACCCCTTTGAGTGGCACTCCGGGAGAGGGTACCCCCGTCGGTACACCGGATGTACAGGGGTCTCCTGGATATGCCCAGGAGCGTGGACGAAGATAGGAGAGGGCCCATACAAGGCACACTCCTAGGGATTATGGATACCTAGTGGATGGCAGGTCAGGAGCCATCATCATGAATGATGAGGGGAGGAGGGTGATGGCTCGCATGAGGGAGTTGTGCCAACAAGTTTTTCGGCACAACGTCCTGGATCATTGGAGGAATATACCGGAGGGGAGCAAGGAGTACATAGTAGCATCCTTGCACGAGGAGTTCCCGGTGCCAGCCGCAGTGGATAGATTCTCTACGGGCTGGATGATGGATTACATGCGTGCATACATGTCACATAGACGATCCGACGCACACAAGGCAATCAAGAGTGGGGCTCCAAAGCCCGAGTGGTTGGATGCAGATGACTGGCACCGACTGAGGGAGGAGGCTACAAATTCGCCAAGACGTTGGAGTCGGCAGCGGGAGGCTGCGAGGGCACCAATCGAGGCCGGATCGGTACATCATCTTGGGAGTGGCGGCCACAGGACATATTTGGAGGACTTTGTAAGTTTCTCTTTTGTTTTGCTTATTTGTTTTTTTGAGATATTCTTTGTACTGACAATCATGTTTCTAACAGTTAGCATTTTGTTTTCTTTGCAGCACTCCATTACAAATCGCGATCCACAAGGCCTTGAGACTCAATATGCAGAGAGGCACGGTCTCAGATCATTGATAGACCGATTGTATAGACGCGGCGGCCCAGTAAGTCACTCATCTTTCTTGTCCGTAGTTACCATGAGATATTTGAATGCATTATTGTATGGTGGATTGATATGTTGTTTCTTTTTCTGCAGAATCCATTTGATGCTCCTTTGCAGCGGGAAGAGCTTTCGGGGGACGAGGATTTGTAGCTCGCCCTTGGATCCTTAGAGCTCACATACTTTTAGTTTTTAGTCGCCCGATCTATGTAGACATTTTCTATATATTAGTGATATTGTTTTATGATTGTACCAATCGCATTTTATGCGATATCATGTATTTCTTTCATCTATCAGTTTTATGATTTCAGTATACATTCTTTTTGTTTGCAAACGCTTTGTATGCAGCAGTGCAGAAACTATTTTGTATGGCTCTCATACAGCACACAGTGCTATATGTGGCAGGGCAGCTTGCTGCCCTGCCACAATTTTTTTTTTCTTTATTACCGTCGCTATTTGCATCGCAAATTTACTGCACGTGTCGTTATTGGCGTCGCTATAAGCATCGCAAATTCCTGTAACCGTCGCTATATGCGTCGCTATATACGTCGCAAATTATATACGTCGCATTTGCGACGTATATAGCGACGCATATAGCGACGATTCTATGGCGTCATCAATAACGACGCTTTTTGTGATGACGGGGGCAAATTTTGTTGTTTGTATTTTCGTCGCTTTAAACGTCGCTATAAGGTCTATATCTTGTAGTGCTTGGAGTTGAAAGGGATGGGAAGATTTTCGGTGCGAGTGAGGGATGGCCTACCAGTAGAAAGGTGGACTGCCACAACTATGGAGGCCCTCCAAACAGTTGTAGAGGGGTTTCTCATCAACTTGTTTGATGATACATAGCTAGCGACCATTCATGAAAAGCATGTCATAATTACATATAAAGACATGAACTTTATCATTCAGCTTCGACACGACAAGGGGACTCCTCCATAGGTTATGAGATTAATGATGCAAGGTTTTGTAATGAGTGTTACAGTACCATAGCATCTTGGAAGGTCAAAAAATTTTGTATACTCTGCCATATTGGAATATTTATTTATATATACATAATATCTCGTGATGTGTACTGAATTCAAATAGTCGAGTAAAGTTGTTTTGTTTTGTTTCTTGAAATACACGACTCTTAATTTTTGTTTAACATACAAACGCATCAAAAGTAGTAATACATACGGATACGAGTTACATTATTGCTTATGCACAATCTCAAGTATAGTACTATGCCTTGACATAATTAAATTGGATTATGTTAGCATATGCGAATGCATCATTCATGTACGACACATTATCGTCACACTTACACAAACCACACATTTATTCAATAAATATTTATTTTTAGAGACAAAGTAAAATATCTTATATTCATTAGGAAAAATACATGTAATGGCTAATAGTGATGGCAGGTATAAAAAGTTGATAGCTAACAAGAACTCTCAATTGTTCCTTGGCTTTTTCATCGGTGAAGGATGGGCCAACTTTTGATGAAAATATAAGTTCCTTCTTTGCTTCAAAAATGATGCGCTCCCCCTTCAACTCTTTCTCCAGGAGAAGTGGATCTGCCACTTTAGCAAGGTCACCTAATGTATCAAGCACAGACATTGCTCCACCACGCATTTGGTCAAACAAATAAAGAAGATTTGGCCTCTTGATTAGCACCACCTTCTCTAAGCTAGATGTCACAAGTATTGCTTGAAAAGGTCCAAAATTGGTCAAAGCTTGAATTTTCATGATTATTTCTTGCCCTCATGGTGAACACTTCTTATGGAAGACCACCAAGTTTGCAAAAAGGTTGCCAATGTACTCCTTCAGAGCTGAATCCTTACGTCGATCTGCATGCGAAGCTCCTTCTTGCCTTGATGCAAACTCATCTATATATAGTATGTCCTAAATGAAAAATTCAAATCAAACAATATATTTAGCAACTAATCTAGAGTTATCAGAAAGCAATGAAACTTGATGGTAGGGTGCGTCGAGTCCCCCGGAGTCCACCGGTGAAATCTTGGTAAAAAATGATTCCTGTAGCTACCCTGTCCGAAGTCTGACATCTGGGGCCACTTTCTAGACTCCAAGGGACACAAGGCACCCTACCGTCAAGTTTTGTTGCATAAAAATATATGGTAGTTAGAAATCTCACCTTCTCTAGATTATCTTATATCTTCATTTCCTTGTGTGTCAGTGAGGCACCTCTTTGGGCAGAGGGATCTACAAACTCCTTGGTAGGAAGCTAGGGCCTTGGTCTGAACAGATCATGCTATAGTGCTTCAAATTCAACATCTGACACGAGGTAATCTTCTTCAACCGAGGTAATATGCTCCTGCGCTGCTATGATGGCACTCACTGTATCTAAGCTTGTGCCATCATATCTTCGAATCTCTGCCATTGTCAGATGCACATCCATGTAATCATGATCGATCAAGTCTTCCATGGCTAGGATGGAAAACAAATCTTCTTCCTTCATTTCCAAGTATTGCAACACATCTCAGAAGCAAGTATTGTATGCCATCTACTTCAATGGGTGTCAAGGAGGCAAGGTTGGGTTTGTCGACTTCTGGTTGTTCTGAAGAAGATGGCACCATGAGAGCCAAACCTTGCTCTGTCACCACTCGATGTTCCTCTTCAACATTTAATGAGCTCTTCAATCGGTTCTTCTCCCGTGTATGTGATAGAAACAACCTGTGAAGTTGTATCTTCATCGCTCTCCTCCTCTAGGGGTGTATCCAATGCAAGGAGGTAAATTGCCAATGCGCAATCACAGTCCATGAGATCCAAAGGTGATGTACCTGGGTGCACTTCCCATGGGAACAGTGCATACTCTATGCGAAGGATCCACATGGGCCAAACACCTACTCACCACTTTTTGGTGATTCTTCCCTGCCTGAAATACCATGAGCTGTTCTAGAGGCACCCAAGTCATGTCGGATCCCTCGATAGAGTATGTGCATGTAGCAATGGCGCTCACAAAGTCTTCCAAAACCTAAAGGGGGGGATCCATCGATGAGAGCATGCTTTCAAGGTTGAAGTTCTTAGAGAAAACCTACAATATCTCGTCACCCTGGTTGGCAAAGATAGTCTCGTGGATCCACTCATCAAAGTGTGTGCGAGCATCCATTGTAGCAGGTATGAGGGATGTGGTGGATATAAAGAGATGAAGAGAGAAAGTGTGAAATGAAACAATGAAACAAGAACTAAACTAGTTCTACCTTAAAAACCTTAAGTTTTAAACCATTAAGGGTTGTTCGCATACGATATTTAGTTATGGCTTTACTTACATCTTTGTAAAGTTTACATGCATATGTAAATGTGTTGATATGAAAAGTATATAACAACTGTATGATTTTGCATAAATATCATAATTTTTAAATATTGCAAGTTTGTAAGCGACAATATTCTATTGGCCAAAAAATCCAAAAATTTACAAGTGTTGGATATTACAACTTGTGGTGTTGGGATTTTAGGGAGACTCTACAATTTCTAAAATATGTGGAGCCACAAACTTTCCACTAGTAACAGTATCCTCAGCTCGGCTTCAAATTTTCCTACCATCTAGTTTAAAATAGAAGCTAACAGGTGGATTTTGCATTAACATTATAATTTCCTGGCGCATTATACTCAAGGGCCAATCATCCTCCATTTGCAACACTTGGGGCTCACGGCCCTCACAAATGACAGTAACATCCACAGCTGCACTTTTACACATGTCTTAATCAAGGCACAACCATTTACCCTTGAGTATCCTCCATCTACGATACTTGAACACTAGGCATAAAGTTTGTCGTGCGATAGAGTACCTGTAATTGGAAAGGAAAGTTAGTTGATTCATCCCAAAGTAAGATAATAGTCAACTAAGAGAGAAGATTTTTACCTGAAAGTCATGTCCCTTGTTGTGACTCGATACTCCACTGTGTCAGGACTGTGAGTTATTTTTTATGTCCAAGTTTTGCCTAGAATCCTTATTACATAATCCTCTGATGTATTTTTTATGACGTACGTGCTTTTAGTATGTCTCAAACCCTTACATTCCTTGAATATGTGTGCAAAAATTGCAATCGATATGAACCAGCTTAGATGTACATTCTTTGAGCCATTGCTTGGCTTCATAGAATTCAATATGTCTGTTGAAATTTTGTGCTACACATGTGCAAAATGTCGCTACTAAACAATGGCCATTCTATACTATTGAGATTCGATATGTGCATATACTCAAGGGTTCCATATTCTCGACTCCCCTTGGGTAATATGTACTTGGAGTCATAGAAAAAAACAAGGTCCTCTGCGAGTTGCTTAGCTGTATGCCCCTCAAAGAGCAATCTACCAATTTCGAAGTGGCAACACTTAAAAGAACTAGTGAAACTCTCAACATTTTGCCACTCACAGCAATCGGAAGGGTATACTTCTATAAATACAAGACAAGTTGTTACATAGTTATCATGAAAGTTCTCATTCTCAATGAGTTGCAAATACTTATTGTTTACAATATTTCATTGAAAGGGCACAGTGGGCACAATGTGTATTTGTTTTTGCATGAATACATGTTGTACAAACGCCTCTGTTACAAGGTGAGAATCAACATTCCTTTGTCTAAGAGCTAAAATTTTACCCTTCCAGTGCTTTGATACATTTGCAATTGTAGATGCTTTCACCCTGAAAGCTCCCTTCATACTTGGACGCATATGTACCCAAGATGAGCGATGATACGTATCAGTGATCCAATTCCCTTCTTCATCTTTTCTGTTACGTACTTCTATCGAGAGAATGCTTGTTCTTCTCTCAAGCATTATAATCTACACATTAGATGTAATGAAGTATGTATTAACTCCTAAATAATAAGCATTTTAAGTTTGTCCAGTAATCACCAATATGCCATACAATTCAATATGGCATTAAGATATGTTTACACTTTTGTAAACATACATAAACATCGATATATCGAAATGCATGTGGATATATACATCAACATAAAGTATAGATTTAATTTCAAGACATTACTTTAATCATACCATTTACATGAAATATAATGAAAAGAATAGCACAAGAATACTCAGAGAATTTCGCCAAAATAAATTTTATTATAATGAAGATGAGTCTGATTTGACTCAATACATTGTATAAAATATGGGTATTATAGAGTAGTTGTTACAAGGATAGCAACCACATGGCATTCAAATCTTAATAGGCACATTGGATTGACACTTGAGATATTCTAAGACTCAACACATTGTGTGTTATATGGATGATATGATACAAGAGTTTCATGGATCATTGCCAATTGGCATGGAGATCCAAATGGACACATAGGACTAATAAAGCAAGGGATTTTTGAACCATTGACTTCCAACAGATCCATATAATCCAACACAAAGGAATCACTCACGACATCAAAATAGTTGATGGAGAATTATATGCTTCATCTAAACCTTGTACAATACCTGCATGTACAAAAAAACACATGCATGAATCCCTTTTAACAAAAATACCTGCATGAATCTCTTTTAGGAAAAAATATCTAGATAACTACATGGATAGAAGCAATACAAAATAGGGCCAATTTACCTATAAGCTGTTTTGCTGAAGAAAAGATTGAATCATTGCTAATCAAAACCCATTGCAAATGATGGACATAAGAAAACATCAATCCCATCAAATATTAAAGTCACTAATTAAATGAATAAATTTTGGCACCACAAAATATGGTAGATTTACCTGTAAATTGAGCTACAAAATCTCTGCTCTACCTTGTGTTAAGTGCTACAACAACAATTGAACCTTAAGTTAGAACTAGCATCAAACCCTATTGTAAAGATAGTAAAAAATGGATAATGCAGAGAGGAAGAAAGAGAGAGTTCGTTTGAGTATGCGGGAGAGAGAAAGAAATGAGCACCTATCCAATCTTGCCCAAATTGATCTCTGCAAATGACAATTTTGCAAGAGTTAGTATTTACATGAAGGTATACTGAAAAAACAGTAGAAAAGAGGAAACATAGACAGAGAAAGAGAGAGGGAGAGAGAGATAAGCACTTATGCAATGTCACCCAAAATGATCTCTACAACAAAACAACAACAAGGGTTAGAACTAACATTGTGTTGTATTGAAAAGATATCAAAAAAAAAAAAACCAAACAGAGAGAGAGATTAACACCTTTGCCTCTTGCTCCCAAATAAAATCTACAAGAAAACAACAATTAGAACCAACATCAAATTCTATTGAAAACACAACATAAAAGAGAAACAACACATAGAGAGAAGGAGGAAAGAAAGGAGAGAGAGACGAGCACCTTTGTCTCTTGTCCCAAACAACCTCTGCAATAAAATAACAACAACAGTAAGAAATGACATCAACCCTATTGAAAAAATAGCAAACAAGAGAAAATGCAAAGAGAGATGGGCACCTATGTTTTGCCCAAAATTTGGAGCTGCGTGGAGAAGAAAGTGCAGAGATAAGCAGAATGCTCAAAACCTTAAATACTCTCAACAGGGAGCTTCAATGGAGACAAAAATTCATGAGTATAGAGAAGAGAGGGAAAGTGGTTTGTTGCTCAACTTTTGGGTCAAACTGATTTTGAGAGGAAAAAAAACCGAAATTGAAAACTCTCCAAAAAGGGGGGGAAATACGAGGTGAGAGAAACTCAAATTTTGTGTACTATTCATTCTCCCTTTTTTTAATCCCGCACTACCCCTTTTTTTAATAGAAAACCCAAGATTTGGAGAGAGAAGATTCACCCTCCATGGATATCAACATCTAGCCTTCCTATTGGACAATCCAAAAGGCCCACATCTTAAACTATATTATTTTTAAGGGCCCATTTGTGAGTTCATTTTTTTCCTAATGTTCTTAAGGACTCTTGATTCTTCTCAGATTTATCGTGGGAGAGATATTTTCTCATTCATCGACCTTGTTGGCCTTGCTAAGAGGTCTTTATTACATTGGTGCGCAAATCGGATGCTGTACGCTCGCGTAGTGAATGCCGGAAGGTCCCCAAGAACAATAGAACTCTACTTTTTGCACAAATTACAAGGTAAAAAGCATGAACAACAAGAGCAAGAGACCAATTGGGTGCAATCTCCCCCCATGCCTTGTGTGAGCGCTCCACAAAGCATGTATTTTATGTATTATTCATCTTCAAGCTCAAATAATAGCCCAAATTACAAAATAGCAAGCTTTTAGCTTTTGAGTTTGCTTTAGCACAAAATAGGAATAAAGCTAACGGACGGTGCCCAAAGAGTCTGGCACGCCCAATACAATGTCCAAATAGAAATAACATAATCGTGCGCCCATGCGCATACAAAATAATAATAAATATCCGACACCTTAATAAATAGGTGTGACAAAATATAGGCGCCATGCCTAAGGTATGCGCCCATCAAAATATAATCCATAAATCGAATACTCGCTATCCTCCAATGCTTTCCTCCGCCACTGCTGCTATCTCTACATATCAACTGAAGCATTCACAATCGTTAGTAAAATAATACAATTAAACCGACAAAAGTGAATACCTAGCAATCTTCAGCTACATAAATAAATCAACTGGTTAGAAATAAATCCTAACCTTATTTTATTACGAGTGCGCACTCTAAACTCATAAACGTTTATTAATTTAATATGCATTTTGCGGAATCACCCATGTACACACTAAATTAATGAAATGCCCGAAAAGGACAGGCGTCCCCATCAACTTCTCGCACAAAGAATCCACTTTGTGTATGAGCCCCGGTCATCAAATTTTACGGAATCCACCGTAAAACCTCACGGAATCCACCGTGAAATATGCCTCCTGGCATCATACTCGTGGGGTGGGATAGCAATTGACCTCAATTGCTATTAGCTCAATGTGGAGCTAACAGAGTGGGGAAAGCATTTAAGTCTCTAGCGTGCATCCATTGTGCTTCCTCTACATGATGGTTCTTAAATTTAACTAGATATCTAGAATATCTTCGGCCAGTTCTAGTGGTCATAAAATCAGTATCTATGATGGCTTCGGGTTCAAGTATTTCAGTCTCTTCCTCTAACAAAGGTGGATTTTCATAAACAGGGTGTACAGGTAATTGGCCTTTAAATGGTCTTAATAAACTAATGTGAAATGTGTTGTGAATTTTCCAGTGAGGTGGTAATTCTAACTTGAATGCATTGTCATTTATTTTATAAATGATCCTAAATGGTCCATAGAATCTAGGGGCTAATTTCACAACTGGGTGTCTATCTACACTTTGTAGTCTACGTTTTTCTATTCTCAACCAAACATAGTCATCAACTTTAAAATTCATTGCTTGTCTTTTCTTATTGGCTTGTTTGGTATATGATTGCTGGGCTTTAGCAATCATGTCTTTAACCTCATCAAAAATAGTATTATGCATACTAGCAATATCATCAGCACTCTGAATTCTATTTGACAAAGATGCAACAGGTGTAGATAATCTATATTCATAAATCACTTCAAACGGTGCTTTCTTTGTAGATGTGTGTGGTGTATTGTTATATGCAAACTGTAATAAATGCAAATGTGTGTCCCATGTCTGAGGTTTAGAAATAGTATATGCACGTAAGAGATCTAGAATAGTGCTATTAGTAGCTTCTGTTTGTCCATTAGTTTCTGGATGAAATGTAGATGAGAAATCAATCTTTGTGCCTAGGTTAGCAAACAGAGTAATCCAAAAGTTGTTACAAAATCTAGAATCACGATCTGAAATAATAACTTTTGGCAATCCATGGTTAGTGAAAACAGTTTTCAAAAACAATTGTGCTGCTTGTGATGCTGTTAAAGTTTTCTTACATGGAATGAAATATGCTTGTTTACTAAATCTATCTACGACTGTCCAAATCATATCATGGTTAGATTTAGTATGAGGTAAACCAGTAATGAAATCCATAGAAATTTGTTCCCAAGGTTTAGATGGAATAGACAAAGGCATAAGTAATCCATACTACTTACCATGATGTCTCTTAACTCTTTGACAAATCAAACATTCAGAAACAAAGTTAGATACATCAGTGTCCATATGCGGCCAATAAAAATCTTCAGTTAATATGCGTAAAGTAGATATGATACCTCTATGACCTTGATATGGGGGACAATGAATCTCATTCAAAACAAAAGATCGGAATGGAATTGTAACACACAATCTCTTTTCATAAAACATAAATCCATCATTATATGACAATGAATCAATAGGAATCAAGTTATTTTGAACTAATTTATTCCAATCAGCATGAAAAGTAATATCCTGATGATAAGTATCTTTCATAGCAATCAAAGAATCAAAAGATATAACATAAATATTATGAATGGCAGGTCTTCTACTTAATGCATCAACCACTACATTTTCTTTTCCAGGTTGGTATTGAATGATAGGATGAAAACTTTGAATAAAGGATGCCCATTTGATATGTCGGTTAGAGATTTGGGGTTGGCTAAGTAAATGTCTAATACTTTGTTGATCGGTCTTAATCATAAATTCTGAACCCATTAAGTAGTGTTTCCACTGTCTTAATGCTTGTACAACTGCTAATAGTTCTTTGTCATATGTGGAATATTTTAGTTCAAAGGGTTTCAGCTTACAACTAGAATAGGCTATAGGATGATTGTCTTGCATAAGTACAGCTCCTATTCCTGATCCACTAGCATCGGTCACTGCTAGAAAGAATGGTCTATTAAAATCAGGTAACTGTAGGACAGGGGCATGGGTTAATGCATGTTTCAATAAGTCAAAGGATTTCTGTTGATTTTCGGACCAATGATAGACAATACCTTTCTTGAGAAGTTTGATTAATGGTAATGCAAGTAATGAAAAATTACGTACAAACTTCCTATAGAAGCTAGCAAGACCAAGGAATGAGCGTAACTCATGCACGTTTTTAGGTACAGGCCAATTCAATATTGCATCTATTTTCTTAGGATCAACTTTAATGCCATTAGATGATACAATATGACCTAAATACTCAATTTCTGTTTTAAAGAATTCACTCTTTTCAGGGTTTGCATACAGTTGATTATCTTTTAATAACTGGAAAACCAATGACAAATGCTCATAATGTTCTTTCTCATTTTGACTAAACACCAAAATATCATCAAAGAAGACAATTACACAATACTGATATTTCAAAAATATACGGTTCATCATTCTACTAAACGTAGCAGGTGCATTAGTCAATCCAAATGGCATCACTAAAAATTCGTAATGACCAAACTGTGTCCTAAATGCAGTCTTGAATATGTCTAACTTATCTAGTCTCACCTGATGATAACCAGACTTAAGGTCTATTTTACTAAATATAGCAGATCCTTGTAGTTTGTCCATAAGGTCATCAACTCTAGGAATGGGATACCTATTCTTTACAATGATCTTATTTAAAGCTCGATAGTCAATGCACATACGATAGGTATTATTCTTTTTCTTGACTAACAGAACAGGTGCACCAAATGGAGAACTACTAGGTCTAATCAATCCTCTATTTAGTAATTCCTCAACTTGACTATGAATTTCTTTTTGCTCTATCTAGTTATGCCTATACGGTGCTTTGCAAGGTGGTTGTGTGCTAGGAATCAAATCTATCTTATGGTCTTCTGGACGTGAAGGAGGTAAACCAGGTGGTAGGTCTTCTAGAAAACAGTCCTTAAAATGTGCAAGAAATTCTTTATGCCTAGGATGCATATGATTTTCTTTTACTTGTAGTTCATTCACCCAAATGAGATAAGATTTACTACTCTTGCGTAATGCACGTTTAGCTTGAGTATGCGAAAGCAGTGGAAAAAAATTAGATGCATGCATACCATATAATGTAATAGATTTTCCTTGAAAATTAATATTCATTGAGTGTGTGGAATAATCTATATTTGGGTTATGCTGGTGATGCCAAGGCATACCTAAAATAATGTCACTCGACTGTAATGGAACAACTAGAAAATTTCTTCTTTCAGTGTATTGACCAATTTGAATCTCTAAGTCATGCACTTCATGTGTACCATTATACCTAGTACCTAAGAATGCAGCTTTGATGCGGTAATGAATAGGTACAGTCTGTAACTTCAATTCCTTTACTAATTTTGCTGAAATAAAATCATAAGTGCTACCGTCATCATGCAAAATAATCTTTTCCTTTCCATGAACCAAACATTTCATAGTCAATAAAGAATGTGGAGTTGGCATACCTGGTAAAGTATCCGAAGTAATAGTAGTGTCGTCCTTATCTTCTGTGAAATCAGGCATATCTTCATGTTCGTCTTCGTCCATTGCTCCAAGGTAGTTGATATGGGCAGGTGGCTTCTTTGAATGGCAATTTGCCGCTAGATGTCTAGGCTGGTGGCATTTATAGCATACTATTGGTTTGGCTTTGGTTACATTGTTTGCAATGGCGGGAAGTCTAGGGACATTAGGATTTGGTTGTGATATAGGCTTAGGGTTTTGATTGACATTGGATGGTAATGCAGGTGGTTTTGCCCAATTTTTACGGAAAGATGATGAAGAGAAAAAACCTGGATTAAATCTTCTAAAGTTGAAATTGAATTTCTTAGATCCATAGTTACCATTGGCTTGGAATTGCTGTGGACGTCTGTCTCTACCTCACAGTTTGTCTTCAGTGTCGTGAGCTAGTGAAATGGTGTCTTCAAGAGTAGCAGGCTTGAACATGTTAACTTCAGCGTAGTAATGTCCAAGGAGTCCAGACATATACTTGCGCTTGTGTGTCGCTTCAGGTACGTCTTCAAGCATGCGTAGTTGGAGTAGTGCATTCCAAAAACGCTCTGTGTACTGAGGAATAGGCTCACGATCCCGTTGCTGAAGAAGATCCCATTGCTTAATAGCTTTCTCATGAAATTATGGAGGAAGGAAATTCTGCATGAACTTCTTCTTGAAATTCTCCCAAGTAGCAGGACAATCTATACTCTTGCGTACTACAGTCCACCAAAGAGATGCTCTGTCCACTAAATGATTAGTGACACACTTGATTTTATCTTTTTCTGCATAGGTTTCCTCATGGAAATAGTCATCAAACTGACTAATGAATGCTAGAACAGTTTTTCCTTCTCGTATGCCATTGAAAGTACGGAATTTGAAACTTCTTTTACTTATCTTTGATTCCTTACGGATGGTTTGAGCTTCAAGAGTTGCGTCGATGGTACGTCGGATAAGATCTTCAGATTGAGGTTCTTCTTTGTCGGTAGACGCTCTTTGTAAATTTGCCAGTTGAACTTGCAATGCTTGCCTAGCCCTTCGTTCTTCATTCAATTGCATCATGATTAAGTCCAGCTTTTGCTCCATCGTAGACTCAGGTAGGTCGCCTTCAGCCATAAGATCATCCATATGTGGTTCCATCATCCTGCAAAACTCAAAAGACCTTTCTCACTCAAAATCAAGTTAGCGGGATGAGCGTAGCTCAAGTTCGGGAATACAAGGCTTATGTATTTTTGGGTATGGCTTTCACAATCTTCGAAAAATCTGCGTTTTATCCTTCTTCGTATGCTGAAAATGCTTCAGCAAACCTGCGTATGGGTAGAGTACCTTCCAATGAACAACTTTGCAGTTCGAAGTTTCTGCGCAGGAACAGCCCTTCTATGAGTTTTAAACAGAAGTCAGTTTTGACTCCAATTGACTTGTCTGATTTGCAGAGTTGCAGACTTATGTGACTTGCAGAGTATGAAGACTTGCAGAACTTAGTCGCTTTACAGAACTTGCAGAACTTGACTTGAAGAAACTTGCTGAACTTGATTGGTTGGGTGTGACCTGAAGTTTGTAATGACTTGATTGATTAAGAAGCTTAAGTAATTAAGCTTGGAGCTTAATAGACAGGCAACGATGAAATTCGTGGGGGGGAGGGGGCCATTTTTTCAGCCAACGACGCAAATTTCGGAGATGTCTGGATACCTCGTGTTGATGATTTGAAGCTTAAAGCTTCTCTTAAGCTTTCTAAGCTTTAAAGTTTAAAGCTTGGAAGGTATGAAAATGGTGACTTATCTCTGTGTAACCACGACTTGATGTAGGAGAGTTGGGAGTGGTCCTCCGCCTTTGCAGACCGGTCCTTCGCGATCCAATGATGGAAACAGGGGTTCTTGATCTGCCTGTATCGACAGTTCGTGACGAGATTGACCATGGAGCCTGATCGTTCTAGGAGCTCCGCCTTCATACGAGATGGGTAGCGATTGGAAGCTCTTGATCTCAGCTTCGCTCTGATACCATTGGTGCGCAAATCGGATGTTGTACGCTCACGTAGTGAATGCCGGAAGGTCCCCAAGAACAATAGAACTCTACTTTTTGCACAAATTACAGGGTAAAAAGCATGAATGACAAGAGCAAGAGACCAATTGGGTGCAATCTCCCCCCATGCCTTGTGTGAGCGCTCCACAAAACATGTATTTTATGTATTATTCATCTTCAAGCTCAAATAATAGCCCAAATTACAAAATAGCAAGCTTTTAGCTTTTGAGTTTGCTTTAGCACAAAATAGGAATAAAGCTAATGGACAGTGCCCAAAGAGTCTGGCACGCCCAATACAATGTCCAAATAGAAATAACATAATCGTGCGCCCATGCGCATACAAAATAATAATAAATATCCGACACCTTAATAAATAGGCGTGACAAAATATAGGCGCCATGCCTAAGGTATGCGCCCATCAAAATATAATCCATAAATCGAATACTCGCTATCCTCTAATGCTTTCCTCCGCCACTGCTACTATCTCTACACATCAACTGAAGCATTCACAATCGTTAGTAAAATAATACAATTAAACCGACAAAAGTGAATACCTAGCAGTCTTTAGCTACATAAATAAATCAACTGGTTAGAAATAAATCCTAACCTTAATTTATTACGAGTGCGCACTCTAAACTCATAAACGTTTATTAATTTAATATGCATTTTGCGGAATCACCTGCTATGGAATCACCCATGTACACACTAAATTAATGAAATGCCAAAAAAGGACAGGCGTCCCCATCAACTTCTCGCACAAAGAATCCACTTTGTGTATGAGACCCGGTCATCAAAGTTTATGGAATCCACCGTAAAACCTCACGGAATCCACCGTGAAATATGCCTCTTGGCATCATACATATCTCCCAATAGTCTTAAATGACCTCCACTGTAGCCCATCTCTTCCAAGAGACTTATTTTTCTTCATTTTCCTAAAAATCTATTGATCTAAATTTCAATAAGAAGGGAATATCCAAAAATTGAGACATTTCTTGATTGATTAATGTTGGAATATGTTCCAAACATTCTATCATTGTAGTCAAGGTGCATCTCACTCTTTCAACAAATAATGACAAGAACTTGATGCAAGTAAAAGTAATATTCTTATCCCCTTTATGAATCTAACTTTCTTCATTGATGACTTCCAAAATGAAATCTTGTGCCGTATTTTTCTTGACCTTTTTTAAAAAGACAATGAAAGGTACTTTGTCACGTTTAATTATTGAATTCTTTGTAATGTCCCTATTCTCAAAAAACATTTGGAATGTTAAGAAGAATACCCTTTATGAATCAAACTTTTTTTATCAATGACTTCCAAAATAAGATCATGTGCCCTATTCTTCTTGACATTTTTGAAATAGACAATGGAAGGTACTCTGCCATTCTTCTTTATGAATCTAACTTTTTTATCAATGACTTCCAAATCAAATATTGTGCCAAAGAATAATATTGTGCCCTATTCTTCTTAACATTTTTGAAATAGACAATGGAAGGTACTCTACCATTCTTCTTTATGAATCTAACTTTTTTTTATCAATGACTTCCAAAATCAAATCTTGTGCCCTATTCTTCTTGACATTTTTGAAATGGACAATGGAAGGTCCTCTACCACCTTTAATTGTTGAATTCTTTGCAATATTCACACTCTCAAATGAAAATTGGAATGCTAAGACTTTAGATTTTTACCATGTGAATTATTTCCTCCCAACCTCAAACATTAGTCTTTGAAATGTGAACTAGCTTCTATTTAAAAGTTTGAAAGCCTTAGTAACGATGTTTATAATGGAAACATCTAAAAGCACTAAGGAAAACTTGGACTCAAGTTTGGGCCTTGTAAGAAATTCCACCTCAACATAGAGAGAGGTAACTAAAAAATTATTAAAATAATAAAAAATAAAAAATAGCTTTCTTTTTCTCCCAAAATATACATTTTAGCTTGTAGGATTTAACTTGTTAATTAGGTATATAATGAAGATTGTAAATGCTAATACTTGGGATAGACTAACTAATGCTCATAATTTGATGTCTCATATCTAGATCAATTTGGATTGATGGTGCAATCTCCTTCTATCAAAAGTTGAGCAAAAAAACCTACATGAAGGCTTGAATTGTATTTTCCACTTTACATTTTGAAACATTTCATTCAATCTATTCTCATTTTTTGGAAGCAACTTCACAAATATCACAAACATCAATGGTTGGCGCCAAAGCAACATCACAAATAGATACAGTTGGGATAGAATCAACATTAAAAATGGAGATGAATAGGGTTAAATCAACATCACAAATGGAGCCTAGTAGTACTTGAATAATTATCAAATACAAGAGAGGCCTATCGCCTCTATGTTGATGTTGATTGTGAGTACGAGCCATTACTTAAGAAAAGGGAACTATGTCACACATGTTCTACATCTAAAGAAATGTGTGGATCATAAGGAAACAAGATAATAGATTTATGGACCAACATGAAACTATTTCCAAAAGATACTTTTGCATAAGTATATGCCTTCATTTAGGAATATAACATCCTTATGGTAAACTTTGTTGGAGATGGCTATAATGACCCACAAGAAAGTATATCCAAAAGATCCTTTCCATAAGTCTATGCCTCCAATCAGTGATACAACATCCTTGGTTAGCTTTGTTGGAGATGGGTATAATGGTCTCTTAGGATATACACAATATAGATATAATTATCAATGCATATATGTTAAAAATAGATATACTAGAGAGAATGCCTCTTTAATACTAACCTTAAAGCAATGCAAGCACAAACTACTATAAAATATAGAGACTAATTTAGAGTTGGAGAAATAGGGAGATCAATTAAGCTCAAAGGAAAAATATTAGGGGCTCACAAATAGTATAGGATACTTTAAGATATGAAGTTATGATGAAGTGGTGACATCAAGAAGAGGATACATGCAATGAAGTAAGCTTTTTGTTTCTTCTTTCTCTATCTCAAAAATTAAATTGTAAGCATTTTATCATAACTAAACATTTTGATTGTAAACATAGAGATATCATTTGACCCATTGAAAAGGAGATTCAAGCATAAAGACATCAACCACAGACATAAAAATGCTTCTATAAAGAAGCTATCAAAGTGATCCTAAAACATCAAAAGTATCAAAAGTTTACAAAATAGAAAATTAAGGCCTTTATGAAAGAGGACCGCCTCAACCCAAGTGATATGCAAGACTTGTTGGATGAAATAAGTATATCTAGCACATGACATATAGTAGCTATTTATAAATCTCTTCAATCAAAGATGAGGAAATTTAGGCTACACAGTTTAATATTTCCAAATCCATTATCACTCAAAAGAATGTGAAAGCAAGTGAACTAACAAGTTTTTTAGGCCTTAAGATCTCCAGTTTATATTAAAGATAGGCCCTACGGAGCAATAGAGAGATAGTTAATAACAAATACCACAATATTTTACATTTTTGGAGATCTGGCAATCATACTCTATTTAATTATTTGAAGTGATTCCAAATGAATATGATGGTATCCCCAAACATGTGCAAACTTGATGAATATCAAAATGCAAAGGATAGAGAGCTAGAACATAGCACCATCATTTTGATGAACAAGGCACATGATCTAACATTAAAAGAAAAAACCAAAATGGATTAGTGCCTACTCTAAGAACTATATATTTTCTCTCAAATTATTTACAATAAGTAATATATTTATATTGGAAGTTTTCTTATGCTAATAGTTTGGTTATATGCTTATGATATGTGTGCATTCTAGGTTAGGTCTGAGAATATTGAAACCTTATATGGATTCTCCATAAGATATACATATTTGAGATCATTAGTGAGCAAAGGAACAAGAGAATCTTGGAGGTAGAAATATTTGCATAGTATAAAGTAGAGTGGCATCTAACAGGTGATCGCAAGACCTTGAAATCAATGTATCAAAAAGGTCAATTCAAAGAGCCCATGCATATATTGCATATTAGTAGTGCAAATAAACTTGATAAGAAGAAGTGGAAAAGGTTTCCCAGAAGGCATCTAAAAGATCCAAAATTTAGACCAATTTTAGATATTTCATTGTTAAGAATCCATATCTACATATGCGGAATTTGTGTAAGATAACAGAGAAACTACTTTTCTTTTGAATATATTTTACGTAGACTATATGACCTAGGTTTGTGCATATGATGTGCCTATCTAAGGAATCCTTGATAGCATGATTTTGATAGTCTATCAAGGGATGTATCTAGTTGACCCTATCTGCAACTCCCATGAAATATACAAACTTTATGACCTAGAATCACTTTATAAGGGTAGCTTTGCCTCATTCCCACAAGGATTGACCTACAAGAGGATCCTAATTCACTCTAAGATCTCTTGACAAAATCTCCTACTATCAATTACAGATAGCTACTTGTGCAAAATACTAGTTTGAAGCAAACTAGTGTCATACTTGGTTCAAAGAGAGTGAGAAATGAGTGTGAGTTCTATGCATCAACCCCTCTAGCTATAGGGTAAAGTCTTACTCTAGTCTCGTAAAACAATGCTAGGTTTAAGCTCTATGGTCAATACTCTTGGCTTTTGCTAGGACTTCCTAATCTAGCATCTTTTGTGGAAAATCTCTCAGCTAATCAAGGCCATCCTACCATAGGACAAATCTGTTGGTGATTCAACCTCCTGCTTTCCATTGAGATAGGGTTTGCTTAAATTTTTAACTATCTATCACATTAGTTGGAAATATAAAAGTAAGTTCCTTAATTAGATCGGTTAGAATATGTTCATTTACATAATTTTAGCATGAAAATAAATACAAGTGAAAAAGTAGTATTTGAGAAAGCATACATTTTTATTCCAAAAAAGGTTTACAATCTTTACTTTATTCTATTGATTTTTGGTATATAAAGAGAAACCCAGTCAAAGACAAAACCACCAATCAACCCTCATCTAGTATTGGGGGTTTTTGGAAGACCTATCTTGAGCTTATAATGTCAAGAAGTGAATTAGAGAGAGAGAAAGAGGAGAGAGAAGACTATAGAAGAGAGAAGAAAAGTGCAAAAAAGAGAGAAATAGAATGACAAGGAGATAGAAAGAATAGAATAGGAGAGAGAAAGACATGAAAGAGAAAGAAGCCATTGAAGCTAAGAGCAAGGTGAAGAGAAGAAGGACATTAATGTATTAATGTGTTAAAAGATGAGAAAAATTACATGTCCTCTCCTTTTATACCAATATTAGTGTGACATGGCATGGCATCAATATTATTTATACACTAAATCCTTATTCTTCCCAACTTCTTACAATCCATCCCATCCCAAAGGTTTTTTCCTTTTAAAAAAAACTTATAAAGACTAGAAAAGGATGGATAAAACAGAGTACAACTATGTTTTTTTTAGCTTTACAAATGGAAAAATGAATGAAAGATGACATGCATATGGACTGAAATGGAAGAACAAAAGTAGGCCTCAACTATATACAAGATTAGGAATGCTTAAAAAGTATATGGAGCCATAAAATCTTCAACTGATGAGCTCAAAATAAAGTAGACAGTTTGTTGTGCAAACAGATCCCGCTGGTCCAAATATGATATAACTTCTAGTAGAAGTGGCCAAATGAGGTGTGCCACATGTCAAAATGTAGCTCTTGAAGAGTACTTTGAACCTATGTAAGTGGCTTAATTCTAAAAATTATGTACAATAAAAATTTTTCTAAACAACATGTTGTCACGTTCTTGTCTACACCATAACTAGCTCCATAATCAATAGGCTTCAACCACCAATGTGTCTCTTAGGAAAGGAAACTCATCTAATATAGAATCAGGCCTCCAAGAAGATTCCTGAGGTGGTAAACCTCTCCATTTGATCAGATATTCACCAATGATGGAATGAGATTGAAGCTTATTCTCACACTGACCTATGACATCCTATGGGATGTATTATAAGACCTTCTTCATCAATAGGTGGCAGCTTATCAACTGTATAAACATGATCACCATAGAAAGGCTTGAGCTAACTAACATGGAATACATTATGAATCTTAGTGGAAGAGGGTAGCTCCAATCTTTGTGCCAAGTCTCCAATGCGCTTTAGGATCCAATAGGAGCCGTAAAATCTGTAAGCAAGCTGGTTACTAGATCCATCTTTCAAAGTAGAGTACTTAGACTTGGGCACCTTCAATAAAACCATTTCTCCTTCCTGGAACTCTAAAGGTAGCCTCTTCTCATCAGCATACATCTTCATTTGGTCTTAAGCTTTCCTAAGATTCATCTTACATTGTTGAAGAAGGGTTTGCATTCTTTCCAACTCTTCTTTCCCATGAGGGTTGATTCTTTCATTAAAGATGAATGTGAGTAAGGACACCTTATAGCCATACATAGCCTCAAAGGCCAAAACTCCAATGCTAACATGGATAGAAATGTTGTAGGCAAACTTAGCCAAGTGTAACCAAGAATCCCATGAATTTTGGACATCATAACAGAAGTGTTGAAGATAAGTTTCCAACCATTTATTTACCCTTTCTATCTGTCCATCAGCCTGTGGATGATAGGCCGTAGAAGGAGCCAATTTAGTGCCCATGGATGTGAATGTTAGAATATCAAGCTCCCGTTACTCTTCAATCAGTCTATCTTTATGTGTGTGACTGACATTATATGGATACAGCTATACACATGTGTGACATTCAATAAGTTAGTGTAGTCAGTGACTTAACCATTGTTAATCTTGGTTAGTCATATCTATGTGTGTAAGTCTCTTTTAGTTAGTATGATGGAATAATAACGGAAGAATAGCAATAATGAGCTGAGTCTCATCTTCCGCTCCACTCTATCTCTCTCCCTCTCTTCCAACATGGTAGAGCTTGAACGCTTGAAGCTTGAAGGCTTGGCAGTGGCCATTTGACATCAAGACATTAGATCTAAAGAAAATGTCATAAAAGGAGACTGTGCTTGCAGTTCGTTTTTTTACAGAAGCTATATCTTGCTACAAAAATGGTTTTTGGAGAAATAGCCCGCGTTTCTGACCATTGACATGATCTACAACTTTGTAGAAGAAAGTTTTTTCAAATTCCTCACAGATTTTGAGATATTCAGCACAGACCTGTGCAGACAAGTTGTTTAATGCAGTAAACAACAGGTGATTCCAGGGAACTGGTGGCTTTCATCCTAACAATGTATATGCCCTTATTATCATGCATTTGAGCATGATATTTGAGTATTAAATGCTCAGTTTTGAAGCTTACTTGTAGGCTGAAAATAGTGAACTTGTTGCTGTCCTGAATTTGGAAACAATATATCTATAGGGTTGAAGTATCTGTGATACTTATTTGCTAGTGAAAAATGCTTGGATCATACCACTTGTGTGGTAGATGCTTTTTGGGATATTGTGAGTGTTGAAAGTCCAAAGTTTAGACTGATTTTTTGCTAGTTATACTAGGGTATTGACTAGTCTGTAGGAAGGATACCTATCATCTTCACTTGATATACATGCAATATATTCTGACCGGTTGGACATGTATCAACTCTTGCATAGAGTGGTAACTGAATGAGATGTTTTGGGGATGTTTTGAGGTCTGAATACTCTTGTCTTAATAGAGAAAATAATGTTGGTTATAGTAATGGGATGGCTGTATTTGGTATTGCTACTTGCATACAGTACAAACATTGATACTTGTATGGACATAGTTTGTTGCTGGGATATTTTGCCACTACCATAGAATGTTTTGAACTGATATGAGATTGGTTTATGCTCAGTTGACTATGTTATTTCATTGTTGCAATACAGTTTACAACAAGCAAGTTGTCAGAAAAACTATCCTGAATTGCAAGAAACTGTCATGAATAGTAGGAAACTAGTCCTGAACTATAGGAAAAGGAGTCAGATACTCACAGGTTGTATACATCAATGAATAACTAAGCTACAACTATGAAAAATTCTCAAGGCACTGACAATATCACTCAAATTGTGGAAGAAAAGCTGGACAACCAAAAATTTGCTTTGTGGAAGTTCCGTATGAAGAATTTTTTGGTTGGCAGAGGTTATTGGGACTTATGTATAGGTGATGAGGTTGAACCTAAAATACATGAAAGGAATCCAATAAATGATCAAAAAAGGGCTCATATGCTATGGACTGAGAGAGCATGCAAGGTGTTACATTGGTTTTCCTTATGTATATTAGATACTATGGTTATACATATTACTAGATGTAGATTTCAAAGGATGCATGGGGCATACTCATGAAGAATTATGGAAATGTAACACATGCAAGAAAGATTCAGCTAAAGCAACAATTCAATAAGATGTCTAGGAATGGTAGAAGCATTCAAGCCTACACTATAGAGATCAAGAACATAGCAAATCAACTTGCCACCATTGGATCTTCAATGTCTGAGGATGATATGATTGCAGCGACATTGAATAGACTTGGCAAAGAGTATAAAGCATTTGATACATCTATTTCTGTGAGAGTTGAATCCCTTGATTGGGATGAGTTGATTGCTTTGTTGTTGCATGAGGAAGTTAAGCTTGGGCTGAATACAGGTTCTAGTACATCTCAAAGTAGAGACATTGTTCTTTACTCTAGCCAGTGTGGTAAAGGCGACAGAGGCCATGGCTCTTTTTGAGGTCAAGGAGACACTCAAAACACTTATGGACAACATCAACAGAATGCCTGGCATGACACAAATACACAAGGCCAGCATGGATTTGGCAGCTTTAGAGGCAGGGGGAGATCACCCCATGGTAGAGGTGGTGGATGTGGTTCATGGTAGTCAAATGATCAGCCAAACAGAGATAAGGATTGTCATCATTGTGGCAGATATGGACACATATGATAGGATTGTTACATTCTAGTAGTGCTCATGATGAGCATATTGATAGATTATTTGCCATGCATCATGTGTCTAAGAATGCATCTAGGCAGAAAAAAGATGAGAAATGGTACATTGATTTAGGGGCTTCAAATTGTATGACACCCCATGGAGAGATGGTTGCAAGTTCACATGGTTATATGTGTACTGGGGATGACACCCAATGACATTCAACACACAGGAATTGTTCTGTTGTTGATGCCTAATGGCAAGAAAAAGATCCTGCATGATGTACTACATGTACTACATTCAACACACAAGAATTGTTCTGTTTTGTTGATGCCTGATGGCAAGAAAAAGAGCATGCATGATGTACTACATGTACCTAAAATAACCAAGAATCTTTTGTTAGTTGGACAGATGGCAGAACAGAATTTGCAGGTGAGATTTAATAGAGATGGATGCTTTGTTGAAGAATATGGTAATGGTTGCAAATTGATTGCTAGAGGCCGAAGAGATGGCAGAATGTTTACTCTTGATGCGTCAATTCCAGAATTGAAAGAATCCTTGTTTGCACATGATGATGGTGCTATACGGGACGTTGAGATATGGCATAAGTGGATTGGCCATGTGAATGTACAAAAGCTGAAATCTATACAGCAAAAGGAGATTGTGCTTGGATTGCTTAAGTTCAAGTATCATGACTTTGGACATGTATGTGATGCATGTTAGTTTGGAAAGCAAGAACAGTTTCCATTTATGAGACATGTACAGAATAGCTCACGATCCTTGCAGTTGGTACATTCGGATGTATGGGGTCCGTCTCATAATGCTTCGTTTGGTGGTGCTTATTACTATGTAATCCTTCATTGATGATTTCAGCAGGTATACTTGGCTTTACATATTGAAACATAAGGATGACGTGTTTGATGCATTCAAGGACTTTAAGAAGTATGCTGAAAATGAATTGAGCTGTAAAATTTCATGTCTTAGATTAGATGGAGGTGGAGAATGTCTCTAATTACTTTGATAGGTACCTTGCTAAACATGGGATCAGAAGACAGTTAACTTGCAGTTATACACCGTAGCAAAATGGTATAGCAGAAAGGATATATTGATGGAATCGGCAAGAGCTATGATGAATGAGAAGAGTTTGCCAAATGGTTATTGGGCTGAAGTAGTAGTGACTGATGTCTATGTGTTGAATAGAATAGAACCCCTACAACAGGGATTCATGATGTAACTCCATATGAGAGGTTGCATGGTCATAAGCCTGACATTTCACACTTGAAGGTATTTGGCAGCATTGCATATATGCATGTTCCTGATGAAAATATGAAGAAATTAGATACTAAAGCTGTCAAGAGTGTGTTCATTGGTTATGAACAAGACCGGAAAGCTTACAAGTGTTATGTACCGGCTACACATGAGACACTGATTAGCATATATGTTGTTTTTTATGAGTTGGCATCATGGTATGGTAATCCTGTTGCAGTGGCTACTAATGGATAAGCTAGCATTGGTAATGCTGAAAATACACCTATAGTGAGTACATCTATGAGTGGTCCTTCAGGTGATGGGTCACCTACAATAAGTCCTTGGTTAGGATGCTTGCGGAGTCGTACTCCTACGTCCACTGACATGGATATGTCAGTGAGGGGGAGATTGGATAAGGGAAAATAAAAGATGCTTAAGGATGTGACAGGTCCACTTACAGCAGGTTATGAGTCATCCAATAGTGACTGTTTGGATAGTGAGTTGGGCATTTCATCTATTATGATGCCTCGAGCAAGGCAAAGTCATTATGTAACACCTCATGAGAGGCAAGCTTAGAGTGAGCCATAGTTACGGAGATCTGAGAGAGTCAGAAAACCAGTTGATAGGTTTACATACACTGTTTATTCAGCTCGCCATTATGCATATATGGCTAGTGTGATAGGTTACAAAGAACCTACAAAGTTTGATGATGCAATTATGGATGACAACTGGTGTGCTGCCATGGATGAGGAGTATGCAGCCCTGGTGGCTGAAAATGAGACATGGGAATTGGTTGAGTTGCCTAAAGGCAAAGTCCTCATTGGCTGCAAATGGGTGTACAAGGTTAAGTGCAAGTCAGATGGTTCGTAAGAACACTATAAGGTTAGGCTGGTTGCAAAAGGGTATGCATGGCAATATGGCCTTGACTATGAGAAGAATTTCAGTCCAATGGCTAAAATGGCAACAGTCAGAACTATCATTTCTTTGGCAGCATGCAAAGGCTGGAAATTATGGAAAATGGACGTCAAGAATGCTTTCTTGAATGGTGATATGGTTGAGAAAGTATATATGGAGCAGCCTGAAAGCTATGTTCACTCGAACTTTCCTACACATGTATTTAAGCTGAAAAAGGCTTTACATGGACTGAAAAGATTGGGTGATGTAGATCATAGCCTGTTCACAAAGAAGACAAATCATGGATATGTGTTTCTAGTGATTTATATAGATGATCTTATCATCACTGGAGATGACAAAGAGGGTATTGCTGAAATTAAATCATGTTTACTTGACTATTTTTCGTCCTGACTTATGTTATGCAGTGGGGATGATTAGTCAGTTCATGTAGAAGCCTCGCAAACTACATTTAGATGCAGCCAGGAAGATCATGAGATATGCAAAGGGTACTACAGATTATGGGCTATTTTATGCATATGGAAAATCTCTTGACTTGACAGGGTTTACTGATGCTGATTGGGCTGGTTGTGCCTATGATAGGAGATAAACCAATGGTTATGCATTTGGATTGGGTAATAGTATGATCGGTTGGCAGAGTAAGAAAAGTCTACTGTTGCATTGTCTAGTACACAAGCTGAGTACAGAGGAGCTGCCTTAGCGGCTTGCAAAGCAGTTTGGTTGATGAAACTATTGAAACACTTGGGAATACAGGTGGAAAGTAGAGTGAGATTGCATTGTGATAACCTGAGCAGTGTTATGTTGGCTAGCAATCTTGTCTACCATGCTAGGTCCAAACATATTGAGGTTCACTACCATTTCATAAGAGAAATGGTTCTTATAGGGAAGATTGACTTGATTCATGTGAAGACTGAATACTAGGTAGCAGATATATTTACCAAGTCTTTTGGTAAAGAAAAGTTCATATACTTCAAACAACTACTTGGAGTTTATCATATGGTTTGAGATTGAGGGGAAGTGTTAGAATATCAAGCTCCCATTACTCTTCAGTCAGTCTATCTTTATGTGTGTGACTGACATTTGCTGGATATAGCTGTACATGTGTGTGACATTCAATAAAAATATGTAGTCAAGCTCCCATTACTCTTCAATCAGTCTATCTTTATGTGTGTGACCTAGATATAGCTGTACATGTGTGTGACATTCAATAAGTTGATGTAGTCAGTGACTTAACCACAGTTAGTCTTGATTAGTCATATCTATGTGTGTAAGTCTCTTTCAGTTAGTATGATGGTTGGAAGAAGAACAACAATGAGCTGAGGCTCATCTTTTGCTCCAGTCTGCCTCTCTCCCTCTCTTCCAACAGTGAAAACCACCTACCAAAAGTTACTCATGAACTTTGAGTCTCTGTCATGAACAATCACCTGTGGTAATCTATGTAGTCTAAAATTTTGCTCCATGAACTAGCTAGCCACTTGAGAAGTAGTAAACTGGGTCTTGTTTGGAATGAAATAGGCTGCCTTGGTGAGTCTATCCACTACCACATATATATTATTCTATCCCTTTTTGGTAGTAGGCATGCTAGTAATGAAGTCCATGGTAATGTACGTCCATTTACCTGTAGGAATGGGTAATGGCTACAACAAATCGCTTGGCTTATGGGTGTTGTCCTTATTTTGCTAACAAGGCATACACTTCATGACAAAATCCTTGACATCTTTCCATAGCCCTTTCCAATAGAAACTTTTGCTGATCCTATTATAGGTCTTGAAAACTCCAAGATGTCTAGCTAAAGGCGAAGAATATAATTCCTCCATAATTTTCTGTGTAAAAGAAGAGGTAGAAGGAATGACAATCTTGCCATTTAACCAAATAAGGCAATTTTTAAGTTGATAATGTGAGTTATCTTCCATGAGACCTTGCTGTAATTTCTAAAAAATATGGCTAAGCTCTTCATCCAAAAGATAAGCCTCCTATAGTTCTTCAATCCAACCACTATGCAACTCAGTCATTGTTGAAACTTTGCAAGCCCACATACGAGAAAGAGAATCAACCACTATATTGTCTTTATCCCTCGTATGAGTGATGTCCAAATCATAATTCTGTAGTGTAGATACCCACCTACACTGCTTAGAAGTAAGATTGGAGTGAGTAAGGAAATACTTAAGGACCTTGTGATCACTCTGAACTCTGAATCGTCTGCCATACAAATAATGGTGCCATTTCTTTATTGCATGCAAGATAGCCAACATCTCTTGGTCATAAACATTCATGGCCATTTCTTTATATGTAAGCTTACATCTTTCAAAGGAAATCACTCCATGCTCCTATAACAAAACAGTCCCAATGCTCGGCCATTGGCATCACACTGTATGGTAAATTCTTTTGAGAAATCTATGCATACTAGAACAGGAGCAAAAGTAAGGAGTTCCTTTAACTGGTTGAAGCTGCTATCTACAAGAGCATCCCAAAAGAAAGCTTCCTTCTTCAACCTATCAGTCAAAGGAGCTGCAATAGGCACATAATGCTTGATGAATTAGTGATAGAATGAAGATAGACCAAGAAATCCTCTAAGAAAAGTAGTAGTAGTAGGTTTTGGTCAATCTTTAATACATTGCACCTTCTTGGGGCCAGTCTATATCCCTTTTTCACTAACAATATGTCCCAAGTATTTCACTTCAGTCTGCATGAAAGAACATTTCTTCTCCTTAGCAAAGAGTCTGTGATGTTTCAATACATCAAAAACCTTCCTCATGTGTGATAAGTGATCCTGAAGGGTCTTACTGTAAATCAAAATGTCATCAAAGAAGACTAGGACAAACTGAAAGAGGAAAGGTTGCAAAATCTTGTTCATTAGGCTTTGGAATGTAGCTGGAGTATTTGTAAGCCCAAATGGTATCACTAAGAAATGATAGAGCCCTCGATCAGTCCTAAAAGTAATCTTGATCTCATCGCCCTCTCTTATGCAGATCTGATGATACCCTAACCTCAAATTAATCTTCGTAAAGAATTGAGCCCCCTTAAGCTCATCAATTAGATCGTCAATCCTAGATATAAAATACATGTTCTTCACTGTGATCTTATTAAGATCCTTGTAGTCAATGCACATCCTGAAAGATCCATCTTTCTTTTTGGCTAACAAGACTGAAGATGCATAAGGTGAAGAACTAGGTTCAATGAATCCCATCTCAAGAAGTTCCTTGATTTTCTTGGCTATTTCCTCTCGCTCACTCTTGGAAAATCTCTAGGGTGGCTTACTGGCTGGCTTTGAGTTTGACTCCAAATCAGTAGGGTGATCTACTGCTCTCTTGGGAGGCAATGAAGTAGGCACCTCAAACAAATCCCTATACTCCTCAAGAAGAGCTATCAAGGCTGGATGACTTGCTGAATTAATGGATTAATCTTCAATCTCTTTATTCAAATGCAAAACAAATATATGTGAACGCCTCTTGTACTCCCTTTTGAGTTGTTGAATGGTGATAAGATAAAAATCTAATCTACTAGGAATTCCTTGTGAATGGATGAGCTGTCTATCAAAGATAAAATCCATATACATTTGTGAAAAATCCATAGTGATTTTTCCTAATATCATCAACCAATCACAACCGAGTACAATATCTATAGGCCCCATTTCTAAGGTAATCAGGTTTACTTTTGCTTTAAAATTTTCAGCCAGCTATAAAGAAACCTATGGGCATATTTGTGTTGTACTGATTTCTTCTTCACCATTGGCCACTTGAACTCTTATGGGATGATGTAAATTAGTGGGAAGACAATTCAGCTTGTCCATAATGGACTTATTCACAAAACTATGTGTACTGCCACTATTTATTAGAATGAACACAGCATTTCCATGAATATTACCCTTCATACTGAGTGTATTAGGGCTCTTAGAACATGTCCAAGCATCTATGGAAATGAAACAACTAGTGGCAACAAGTAGCTCATGATAAGTCCCACCTAGGTCAAAAGGAACACTCCCACCTAGATTAAAAGGAAAAGAGTCGGCTGGATTGTAAAAATACTCTTGCCCAACTTCTTCCTCAAGATCATCAATTTCAATATTAGGTGCAATTGCATTAGTGTCATCAATCTCATCTTCAAGATCCTCAAAGACTAACATACTCTAAATCTTGGCTTTGGAATTTTTGTATACACACTTTGTGGCATGATCAGGTGTATACTTTTCTCCACACTTGAAGCATAAGCCTTTTTCCTTTCTTTCTTTATATAGGTCCATAAGAATAGACTTGGGACTCATATTGACTGAAATAGATTTAGGCTTGTTGTCCCCTTATTTGAAGTCAACTCTAGGACTACTTGCTGTCCTAAAATTACTTTGAGGTCTTGAAGCATTAAATGGTGGATAAGTTGGCACCCTTAAGCCTCCACTTGGCGCATGATTGTTGCCATAAATATTACCAACTTGTCCCTATTTAAAAATAGTCCTTGGCTGTCCAAAACAGACTCCCTTCTATATTTCCTTTCATAGAGCTCTGCAAGCTCAATAGCTTTAAAAAGAGAAGTAGGGTTTTGTGCCATGACATCAGCTGATAAGGATGGCTCTAAGCTATACATGTACTTATGGAGTTTAGCCTCATCACTGATGCTCTTTGCATGCATGGCTAGATTGAGAAATTGGTTAGTATACTCTCTTAGACTTAGGCCTCTTTGCTCTAAACCATACCATCTCCGTACTAATTTCTCTTTTTTGAGAGGGGAGACTAAGACTTCAGCCATAAGTATCTTGAAAGCTTCCCAATTCTCTACAAGTACGTTTTCTTTTTAATATACATCCACCAAGTATGTGCAAATCCCTCCAAATGTAAGGAAGAAAAATGAATCTTCATATCATCAATTTTAGGAAATATGTTAAAGTAAGATTCCAATTTGGAGGTCCACTCCTCTAGATCAAATGGTGAAGATGATTGACCGTTGAACTTGCCCAAAATGATATTGTAACATGTCCACCTGTTCTCTTCAGGACATGTCTTAGCAGCCCATCGGAAAGGATCTCTAGAAAGCTCCGCCCGGCACTCCCATGGAATGTCGCCGGGTTTGCGATCTAGGACTTTCTGCATCTGCCACATAGTGGAAGTATTCTGGCCGTTCCCACTTAGGACAGACCTGAATCAGGGTTTTCCCTAAATGTCATTTCTTAAACCGCAACTAGCATTGAACCTTGAGCGAACTACTTTACATAAAAATGCTAGGGCCGAAGTGGATTTTTGCTATACTTGGTTCAAGGAGAATGGGAAACGAGAGGGATGCAAGGCTTGATCTCTCTGCCTTAAGGCATACTCCTATTCCATTCCCCTAAAACAGCGTAAATCGGAATTACTATAACCTAGAGTCTAGGTCAGCGCCCTTGCTATTCATTTCCTTTGAACGATCTTCTTGCTGTCCATTTGAGAAAAGTTCCCGGCCAACCGAGACCACCCATCCGTAGGACGGACCCATGGCCACATCCATCGTACTTTCCTCAGGTTGTTATAGTTATCTAATTACCTACCACATTTAGTTGGACATGCATCAAGCAGCTTCCTTAATTAGTCCGTTAGGCACTGGTATCTTCGTGTAATCTTAGCACTTGACATAGAAAAAAAGTGTCAAAACAAGTTCCTTGTGAACAGGTTATTATATTTATCTTTGGAATACATTTGTAAAGTCCAGCCCGTAGGCTTATCCATAATCCGCCCGAAGGCTATCCAGCAATCCACAGGGATTACTAATCCAAGATTCTACCTGTAGACTAGTATGTGGGCCTCGAGATCCAATCCCGAGTCACATTGGCCCCTTGTGCATGGCTCGAAAGGCGAGGGATTTATGGCCAGAGCCCCCCTGGCACCCAACTGTCCTCCTGCTCCAAGTAGCGCTCAACGGAGAGACCTCTCACAGTGGGTTCGGTCCACCTTCCTGGTGCGGTTAACAACCCCCTTGATCAGGGTCAGGAATATAGTCGGGGGTAATTGAGGCTGCCTCTTCCTTCAAGCCTTCAACCTGAAGCATTAGATATCTTTTCATCCTTTAATTCTTTGAGCAAAAAAAGCAAACAATGCTCTCTAAACTGTTACAAGCACAATCATTTCTAATGGTCATTATTTTGGCCAACTGCTAAGGAGTGAATCCTTCTTTCCGAATGCATTCAGTATTTGATCCGGGATCAATTGCGACTTAGCAAGATTCCCCAAGGGTTTGTTTGTTAACCCTTATATCCTTGGGTTAGGGTCATATCCTATTAACCCAACTTAACCAATACCTTAAGTTCTATTAGCAATAAATATGTTATTCCAATTTACTGATTGGTCATTTGCTTCCAAGCAATTATCTAATCCCCTTATTCTTGGTTCTTTTCCCAAGAAAGGTGCTATGTCAGGATGACTACTCATCCTCTTGCAAGATAAACTTGTGCAAGAATCTGCCAATCTCATTCCGAGGAATTGGCCATTCTCTTGTGGTCAAACCACAAGATCATGCGACTCTTGTTGCACAAGTGTCGCACCTAATCCATGGGACTACTTTACCCATCGAATGGTGTCTTCTAATCATGGAATCATGATTAGATAGGAAATAGGGTTAGGGTGTCTTCATAACAATCCGTTCCTGATTGCACTAGGTCAACATTGTCGGTCCTAAGGTTACAAATTCAAATCGAGTTTCATCCTTTTAGCAAGCGATCCTTAGGGTAAAAGCCCTAGATCATCTTTTGCAAGAATGTCCTATTGTCCCTACATGCCGTGAATGTGGGCAAGTCTTTAGGGTATAAGAGTTTCAGCTTTGGCAATAAGAGTGATTAGGTCACGTCCTCAACGTGCTAAACCCTAGTTAGCACTTTGGGATATGTTGCATTGACTTAACCCTTCTTAAGCGATTCCTTCACGGTTTTAGGTATTTAGGGTAAACCAATTTACTTGTCTATTCATGAAGATATTGTCTTAATCAAATAGGGGAAAAACTAGTTGCATTACGATACCATTCTCGTAAACACACAATTTATTACCTACGTATGATTAGATTTACAATCCCTAACTTTTCTGGTTAAGATCAAAGCGTATATTAAGTTATGGCATAATTCCTATTGATCCTTTTTATAACATGCATTCAAGATTCCAGCTACTAAGCTTTAGGGTTTTATGTCAAAACGAACCATGCAGCCTTTTCTAATTTTCATTTATGAACAAATTATTCGTATGCTGAATGAGCATTACACGACCTTTTGTAACTACTTACGTAATTGATTTGAGTTTTTATGCCAACTGACTAAAGTTTAATCTACCTCATGCAGCCCTAGAATCATTTCCATGTCTTGCAAATTCCTACGATTGTTAGCAATCTTCTTTAATGAATCCTTGCGAAGAAAGAGTTGTCTAATGATGCGACATGCGATTTTATCTTTCCATGCATAATCGAAGTGTACAACAATAATTTTAACTTTATAAAGATGATCTAAACTCGTTACTTTGTAATACATAAAACCCACTTGCTAAGAATACATAGAGATCTTATACTCTTTCTTTGTTCGTTTCATTGAAAAATACCAATGATCGAATTCTTCAATCGTGAGCGATTTCCTTTAAATTAGCCAAAGTATTTCAATCTAAAAAGTGCATCCTATTTTCATAAATGATCCATGCACAATTGAAATATTACGATGTAAATTAAAAATTAGGAAGAAAACCTGGACTTGTGGTGAAATGTCCACATGGATGTTAGGAGATGATCCTCTTGCGGTTGTGCCTTGTGCCTTTTTAGGGGCCATCACGACCTTTTTGCCTTGGACGCAGATTTATGATCTTGGCCGTCTCCTTCGCACATGAAACTCCCTTTGTGATTCGGCTTCCTTGACCAATTGCACCATCTTTCGGAAACGGTCTTTAGAAGACCTTATAGGCTTGTGGGAGTTGCAATAGGAAATATGGTTCTTGAATCCAGCGATTAGAGTGAACTTAAGGAGGACCAATGAAAGTGGGTGTAAAACTTGCTAATACGGTTTGAGTGGGAATGCCATGGGAGCCTTTAAAGAACTTGAGTGGGGGAAATCCACGGAAGGGTTAAAAATGGCTTTGTGGAATGCAAGGAGAAGTCCTCAATTTCCGAGGATGCAAGGGGAAAGGGTACTTAAGTCCCTTGGTTTGTAAAAACCGCTTTGTAGGGGAAATGGAAAAGGGTCCACGGGAAGGGGGTTTAAAACTCGGGCTAATGTGAGCTTATGGGAGATGTAAGGGGAGGAAAATCCATGGAAGGGGGTTTAAATTGACTTGGGTGGAATCCCCATGGAAAGGGGGTGCTTAAGTCCCGGGGGGGGGGGGGGGGGGGGGGGGATTGTAAAAACCCACTTGAGAGGCAATAGGAAAGGGGAGCTTAGATTCCAAGAAAAAGGGGGTGTAAAGATCACTTAGGAAGGAGGCTTATGAAAGCCCCCTTAGAAGCTTTCAAGAAGCTTCTTGAAGCTTCTGTGGTGAAACCACGTGGACGAGAGGAAGGCTGGCGGCGTCCTACTTCAGCAGCACAGACTTCACGACTACTCCTCACGTCTCTTCCTTCGATGACAGCTGGCGCAGACTCCCAATCGGTGGCAGATGGCAGAATGATGGCAGCGACGGCGTCCCCTCCTCACGACTACCTCCTCAACCTCAACTACTCAGCTCCTCTCCTCCACGGCCTGGCGTGTTACGGATCCTCCTGGCTTCTCAGAATCCTCTCCCCCACGGCGTGGCAACTGTAGCATTACCCTCTTCCTCTTCCTTACTTCCCCCTCACAGGGGTTTTTATAGGCTAGGGAGAGAAACCTTCTCTCTCCCATGCAGCCAACTGCATGGCCCTTCTCCCCCCATGACCTCCAGCAAGAGCCTTACATACCCACACCTTACTCCCCCTCCTCCAGCACAGCCTTCGACTGGAGGGAAAAAAGTTAATTTTTTACAATCATAAATCTAATCGATTATCCTCTTGACCTCCTCCCAAGAGGAGATTCTTATGAAATTAGGCGGCTTCTTTAAACCTTAGTCTCGATTCTACCAATGGAGATCATGATACGTCGCGTACAATTTGAAGATCGTACCATCCGTATTTTTAATGCCGGCATCGTCATTGCATGAGACTCATGTGTGCACGTACTATTTTTCAGCAGAAATATTACAGATATTATCTTTCAACTCTCTTTCATGGAAGGGTTGCTGTCCCAAAATGAGTACTAGGTGTTGAACCCCCAAAATGTGATGGAACTCTCCCAATAGGTGGCTGAGAACTAATATGAAACCTTCGTCATCATGTCTTTATGAAGTCTTACCTACTTCACATTGGCTATTCGGGATACCTCTTTGTCCAATAATTCCATGACCTCAACCATTTTGGTTAGGTGGCTGAAGTGGGACTGAGGGCTCACTGTTTGAATAAGCTTTCTCCTTTGCTTCTTTAGATCCCATTCACATTTGCATCCATTGAGAGAATTGAGCCATTATTTGAGTGTTAGATTCTACTTACTTGTCAATAGAAGCCTTTTTTGAGTAGTTGAATCCACTAATTTCTCAATAGAAGACTTTGTTTGATCAAAAGACAAAACCATATGCTTCATTCTTGATAATAGGTCCTCATGACGTTGGTTTGCCTTTGTTTATGTGCACACAAGGTATTATTAAGTGCACTTAGTTCTCCATGCTGTTGGGCTCTTCAAGGCTCTCTTGGGGTATATTCTCCATCATAGGATCTCTGAATTGCTAGGCATAATCATCCTGAACCTTATTTTTGCCTTTATGCCTTGCCATAATAGTGCAGTCCTGCAATACCCCCTATCAAAAAAATGGCTATAACTTGAGCTAGAAAACTCCGATTCCAAATTTTCTTGATTCAAATAGAAGCAAATGATGCCTCTTTAAGATAAGCTATATCATGCTATAAAAGTTTTAGGACAAAAAATTCTGCAATTCAATATTTGTATATAAACTGTCCAGGCCTACACCTTGTTTCAACCAGTGAATGCCCTATTTCCACCCTGTAAAGTAAAATAGTAGTCCCAAATGGCTACCAAACCTTGTAGAAGACTGAGTAGAATCTATGGGCACCATTTAGTACCTACACCTGTACTTTAGTATTGAAGTTTGTACCTATAAATACCTTGCAGTGTCCTGTAGAGTCCATGTTTTGCTCTTGAAGGTACTTGAGTCTTTGAAAACACTTCAATCTTCAATTCTCCACTCGTTGTACCTGTGTGAGGGATAAAACAGCAGGATAGGCTCCCTACATGGGCTCCAAATCATCGAGAGGTGGGCAAAGTTCCCCTCGAGTTGATTGGTTGCACCCCTTCGGGATCTTGAATAGTAAGGAAGGGTCACCTCTCTTTTGTCCCACTATCTTCCCTCGCATCTACCTTTGATGGGACCTAAAACGGGCCGGCACTGGCTCATGCACTAGCCGGACCTCTATCATGTGCTCAACAACCCCACGGCCTCGCAGCCAGGAGCATGGATGATACATACATCTTCTTCCTAAACATATTGCGTTTGTATCACGTCTTGTAGTCTAACTCTAACCCAATTAACACTCCTCAGATGGAGTCCCAATACATTGCCAAATAGCACGAAGTACAAACATAGGAAGTCCTTCCACGGCTGACTGCCACTACCTCACTGCGACTCTCCTACATCTTGGGGATTGGCCCCTCGATGCGTCGCTAAACATATATAACACAATATCTCACACATTTCCACTCAAGGTACCAATTGATCGTATCCAGGAATGTACCATACCTCACTTTCCTTCCCCTAGGACCCAACGCCTAGCCTACAGCTTGGAACAACCTTACTCACTCAACATTGATCACGATCTAGAGAATACAGGTGCTATGCATCCAAGAGGTATTGTCTGATACCCTTTATCATTTTATGCTTCATGCAAATTGTGAATGTCCATGTGCTCAAACAATTAAGAAAATCGGCATTTGTGCTTAGTGCAAAAGCATTCTTTCAATGATTTTGACTATCGCGTATATGCGGCGTTGCATGAACCTAGCACCGAGAAACCCTCGTGCTACTAGATTCTTAATTTTTTAATTATCGACCAACCTAAATGGTATGCATAAAAAACCAGCAATCTCTTCATCATTTCATTCAGCATTTAAACACCTTTTATACACTCTACCCCCTCACCCATTTAGGTTGTGCATTATTGATCGGTTTAGGGTAATATTTTCGTGTTTTTATTGTATTAAAAGCCATAAAACCTCACTAGAACATAAAGGTAGGACTGAACTAAGGCTAAACCTCATATTTCAGACCCCCCTACATCCACAAACATGAATCTCATTTTTCCTTAATTTTCGGCACTCAAAATCCATTTTTCACTTATTTTTTTCCATTTTCCCTATTTTTCTTGTATTTTTCGTAATATTAAATGACTGAAAATACAAAATGAGTTGTGGGCTGTGTCCCTTAGGTTCATTTGTAGCAAAAACACAAATTTAGTTGGTGTGTCTTATTATATTTTCCATTTATATCTCAAAAACACTCAATTTTTCCATATTTCGCGTGTTTTACGGGTTTTACACCATTAATTTCAATCACAACACTTATGATTTTCTGATTTTCTGAGCATAAACTGATCAAACTCAGAGCAAGTAATATTATAATGGATAATCATCCCATGGGAACAAATATTCATGAAGCAAATTGCATAAAACATCAATTTCCTTTGTAAAAATGGAGTTACCGTTCTTTGAGGGTTGTGGGTTTTTATTTGCCATGTCTCAGGACTGATTTCCAACAAGCATTAATGCTCAAGACAGTCCACAATCAACAATCTTCATTCCTCTTGAACCACGGAGCAATCCGGTCTTCATTGGACAAGCATCCGTCATCCATTCTTCTTCTTCTTCTTCACCACATGAATCTGCCCTTAGGGGAGAGAGAGGGAGGAGAGAGAAAGACTGAAATCAGAGATCTTCATAGAGACCACCATTGGAGGAGTGAAGCACGTCGATATGACCAGTAGGCAGAGGGGATTCACTGCCAATAATCATTGAGGGGGGTTGCATTGAGGTTGCATGATGCATCTTCATGCATCAAGCGTGAATTTCGGTGCCTTTCGGCTCACTCCCTCCACATTTCTTGCTCTCTTTTGCATGAAAAGTTTCATGCTACATTAAGTTGCTACATGGCCCCCCCAAAAGTCATGACCATTTGGCCAAACTTTGGTCCACCTCTTCAAATCTTGCCCATTTGTTGGCTCCTTCCCCGTCCGGACTCCGAATTGAGCTTTGAAAAATCCTGGGCGTCCGGCTCGGCATCCCACATTGGCCGTAACTCTTGTCAACCCGCAAGACAGTCTGAAAAATTATGAAAAATCAACAAGTGTTGCTCCGGCGCCTTTAAAGCACTTTGACGCTTAAAATCGTCCTAGATCGAGCCGCCGCCTTCGACATTGAATATTTTTCCCTTGATATTTGTAATTTTTAGCTATTTTTAAGCACTTCTCGGCATCAAAATTCCACTCTCAACCTTTTTCCTCAGTGGGTATATCAACATGGCAGTAGCATTCTATTCTAATCAATCAGCATAAAATGCATTTCTGAAATATTCATTCGTCCCCTTTCATGAAATGCAATTGGATGGAATCTTGGAAAATTGGATAGGGAGAGGGTCTTACCAATGCAATTCAATGACTCACTAATTGCTAGTACTTACCCTTTTACAATATTTCAAGTTTGGGTAAAAGAATTCAACCAATCAAATCAAGGTTATGCATGAAACTTGGTAAATGATATCTATGGTGAAATATGATTGAATCAATGTTGAAATTTAGTGAAATGGGCTCTGATTAATAGGAAGAGCACTAATCTCTGATCTATTGATCAATTCAAAGGATTAATTGATCAATAATCTTTCATCAACAAGTAGAAAAGCATAAGCAAGTGGATAATTGAGAGATTTTAGAGATTAATCAAGAAAGATACCTTGATTAAGCTTGAAGAAGATGGTAAATATCAGCTCCAAACCAAATAATGAAAGAATCTTCCATAATCCACCATGAATCCATCATAAGGCTTGAAAGATCCATAAAATCAGTCCATATAAGCTCTAATATGATCAAATCCGTGAATAATCAATGGCCTGAGCTTGCTTGAATACTTGAATACCAAATATTCAAACCTCTTGAAGGAAAGCCCCAAAATAAACCTTCATTATGAGCTACAAGATCCTCAATGAGCTAAGATCCTTCCAATGTCTTCAATCTTGGAGTCCATTCATCTTAAAAATGATGCTAGAGAAGCCTTGAAGGTTGGGAAGATCCAAAATTGAAGGAATTTGAGCTTCCAGATATGCGGATATCTCTGTCCTACTATATTTTAGGGTTTTCAGCAAAGAAGATGAAGATCAGAGCTTCAAGCTGTCAAGATTGTGGGAGAGAAGGAAGGAGTCTCACTTGTAGCTTTGGGGGAATACACACAAAGGTGGAGGCTGAAAACAGTTTTCCTCTTCTTAGTTGTGTAAGCCAAAAAAAAAAACTCAAGTACATAGAAATAGAAGAACCCTATATATGGGTCTCAAACCAAACTCAACTAACTAAGGTGGCATACTAACTGAGCCACGAACTAGAGTAGATAAGGATAGCTGCCATCTAGCTATTATTCATGGGCGGTGTACCAACTGCATCTGCAGTTGACAAGTCGGTGACATAAATGCACAATGGTCACCCTGTCATATCACGAGTGGAGCTCGATATCTCAACACTCCCCCTCGAGCTCAAATCCCAATTCCTGCACACCAAGCAGGTCTCTGAACTTGCGTAGCTTCTCTGCGCCCAAAGCCTTCGTAAATATGTCAGCTACCTGATCCTCTGTGCTGACATAAACTAGATCAATAAGACCTAGTAAAACCCTCTCCCGCACATAGTGATAATGCACCTCAATGTGCTTTGTTCTAGCATGATAGACTGGGTTATTTGCCAAGTGTATACTGCTCATGTTGTCACAATAAATGACAACTGGCCCATCTATAGGAGGCTGATGCATATCATAAAGTAGCTTATGCAACCAAGCTACCTCACATGCAGCCATTGCTGCACCCCTGTACTCAGCCTCTGTGCTCGACAAGGCAACTGTAGGCTGTTTCTTGCTGCTCCAAGTGACTGCAGCACTCCCAAAAGAGAACACATATCCACTGGTAGATCGTCTATCAGAAATACTACCAGCCCAATCAACATCAGTGTATCCATGCAACTGTATCTGAACCCCAGTCTCATAAAGTAGTCCATACTGCAATGTGGACTTCATATACCTGAGTATGCGTCTAGCCGTATCCAAATGTGGTTTCCTTGGAGCTTGCATAAACTGACTTACCAATCCAACAGCATAGCTCAAATCTGGCCTGGTAATAGTCATATAAATCAAACTTCCTACTATGCGTCTGTACATAGTAGGGTCTTCGAGAAGCTCACCTGCATCTGTGCTCAACTTCACATTCTGCTCCAAAGGAACTGAAATAAGCTTACAGTTTGTCATCCCATATTTGGTCAGCATGTCCAATCCATACTGCCTCTGCAAGAGCCATATCCCACTTGGTGATCTAATCACCTCAATGCCCAAGAAATAACACAGCTCTTCCAAATCCTTCATCTCAAACTTCTGCTTCAATAGCATTTTCACATGAAGGATATCTTCATCACTATCACCTGTGATAATCAAATCATCAACATAGATGACAAGTAGCATAATACCTTTCTCTGTTTTTCTCACATAAAGTGAGAAATCTGCCTTGGATATCTAAAAGCCAATAGTGACAAGATATTGTCCTATCTTGTCAGACCATGCTCTAGGTGCTTGCTTCAAGCCATACAAGGCTTTCTTCAACCTGCAAACAAACTCAGGATGAACAGCATGCACATAACCTGGTGGCTGCTCCATATAGACCTCTTCTTGCAAATCACCATGCAAGAAGGCATTCTTTACATCCATCTGATGTAAAGACTATTCTTTTGATGCAGCCATAGCAATGATTGCTCTTACGGTTGCCATCCTTACAACCGAACTGAATGTTTCTTTATAATCAATGCCATATGTTTGTGCATACCCCTTGACTACTAATCTTGCCTTGTAGTGCTCTCAAAACATCCCTGGTCTTCCTTACTCCAGGTGTAACAATAGAAGGAATACCCAACTCATCATCAATGCTATGTTCTCAGCCACTAGATTCACCATCCACATAAGAGTGACCTGCATTCACATCAAACATGGGCTAATCTACCTTCTCTTTTCCTTTTCGTGATACCTGCATACCACTATCTGCATTGCTTTGAGAAGATTCTCCTGATCTCAATCTGCCTGTCCATGGCAAAGAATGTGAACCACTGCTAGAGGACGCTCCAGGTCCACTAATATTTTGTGACTGCTGTTGTGAATTCTGTGCAGCATTACCATTTTGTGCATCCACATCATCAATCACATTTACTGGTTTATACCAGCTACTCATCTCATCAAAAACAACATCTCTTCTCACTGTAAACTTACGAGTAGAAGGGTTATAGCATCTATACCCTTTCTGCTCTGCAGAGAGTAACCAATAAAGATGCACTTCTCAGCTTTTGGATCCAACTTGGATCTCAACTCATCTGGCACATGAATATAGGCAATGCAACCAAAAATCTTCAAATGAGAAATATCTGGTTTCCTACTAGTATACCTCTTCTTTGGAGTCATCCCATGTATTGCTGCAATGGGAGTCCTGTTCATTATGTAGACTGCTGTAGCAACTGCTTCAGCCCAGTAAAAATCTGGCAAGTCTTTTTCGTTGAGCATGGCACGAGATACCTCTCCAATATGCATGTTTTTACTTTCTGCAATTCCATTTTGTTGTGGGGTATGATTGCATGAATATTGCTACTTTATACCATGCTCCTGCAGGAACCTTGCAAACTCATTTGAGAGGTACTCTCCCCCTCCATCTGACCTTAGGCATTTTATTTGCAGGCCTGTTTCTTTTTCAACCATAGCTTTAAGAGTTTTGAAATGCCCAAAAAATTCACTTTTCTTTTTCATAAAATACACCCAAACTTTTCTACTATAGTCATCAATAAAAGTGAAAAAATAATGACAACCTCCAAGAGATGCAACTTTAGTAGTCCACACATGAGAGTGGATTAATTCCAATGGCTTCTTACTCTCTTGAACATGTCTAGGAAATGGTTTCCTTGCATGTTTTCCAAATTGATAGGCTTTACATATCTTATGCATTTTTGCAACCTTGAATTTAGGCAATCTTGCAACAATATTTTGGGCCTGCATTGATTTAAGCCGCTGTACATTAACATGACCAATGCATTTATGCCATATATCAATATCTGCAACTACACCGGTTCCATGTGCAAACATTGCTGCACTCAATTCAGGCATGTCTGCATCCAATGTAAACATTCTGCCCTTCTTCTTTCCTTTTGCTATCAAGCGACCTTTACTTTTCATATCCTCAACAAAGCATCCATGGGAATTAAATCTGGCTTGCAAGCCCTGCTCAACCATTTGACCAACAGAAACCAGGTTCTTGGTGATATTCGGAACATGAAATACATCCGAGAGGTATTTCTTTTTTCCATCCTGCATAGACAAAGGAATATTTCCAATCTGCACAATAGGATGTGCAGTATCATCACCAGTCTCCACAAATCCTAGTTTTTCCATTTTCCTTGCATCCTGCATCCATTCTGCATGACCTGTCATGTGGTTTGATGCACCTGAGTCAACATACCACACATCGTTACTTTCTTCTGTACTTGTCACAGAATTGGTCATGTGCTGTACCATAAACAAATGCTCATTTCTGTCATCACCCTGTCTACTAGAAGATGCATAATTCCCTTGTTGCAGTTTTCCATTCATGATGTCATTCTGCTTTTTATAATAGTCTTTAGCCATATGACCCATTTTACCACAGTAGTAGCATTCAACATTGCTGTTAGCATTTTGCCCTCTTTGCCATCCACCACGACCTCTTTGGCTCCCCCTGCCTCTAGAGTTACCACGTCCTCCTCCATAGGACTAGTTTTCTTGAGTTTGCTGCATATTCTGATTTCTACCATGGCCTCCAGATCGGCCTCCTCTACCTCTGCCTCTACCTCTTCCAGCATTTGAGTAGAAGACAGCTTCTTTTGAAGTTCCTCCTGAAGAAAATGCACCACCATTTCTCTGCTCCTTAGAAATTAGAAGAGCAATCAACTCCTCAAAATCAGGAAATCTTTCACGGACGGAAATAGATGTTTGGAACTGTGCATAATCCTTTCCTAGACCATTCAAGGTCACAAAAACTAAATCATCATCTTCCACTGGCGACCCAATGGAAGCAAGTGCATCTGCAATCTTCTTAACCTTCATGTGGTAGTCATTGATGCTCATATTTTCTCTTTGCACATTGTGCAACTCTTGCTTGAGCTGCATTTTCCTGGCTTGCGTATTTGTACTATACATTTTTGACAAAGTATCCCATGCCTCCTTTGGTGTACTTGCATCGTGAATATGCACAATCATAGAGTCTGAAATGCTGATAGACAACCAATACATAACTTTCCTGGCTCTATCATGCCATGCTTTAAATGCTTGCATTTGCTGTTGATTGGGAGCATCAGGAAGAACTAGTTCTTCTTCATTTCCTGCAACGAATTCCCAATATCCTTTTCCCATAAGGAAATTCATCATTCTAAACTTCCATTCTTGGAAGTTGTTCTTGTCAAGCTTTTCAGTGACAATCTGTGAAAGAGAATCAGACGCCATTACAAAACACTGCAAAAAATTATGTCACTGCAAAGAACACAGCTTCAGCCTCACAAGGGCAAATCTGCAAAACTAACGAAAATGGTATTTGACCACACAGTCACTTCCTAGTGATGATTTTGCATCAACAGGCAACAAGGATGATTCTATAACTCCCAATGTCTCTACGCACAGGCATACAATGCAATTTCCACAAAAACTTTTCACCGACCTGTAGAACAGTGATCGCACAGCATAAAACAGGGCCTTTTTCCTGACTGCGTACAGAAAACTTCCGCCTCCAAAACAGGCCCCGAAATGGCCTCAAATAAAAAAAACAGGGTCATCAAGCCCTCACCCAGAGCATTTACTGCCCTCTTGCTTCATCGCAAAGGGCGTCTCAACCTGAGACAATGCACTCTTGCACTTTCCGGTTGTGCTACCTGCAGAGATTTGCTCCCAAAACAGAAGAATGAAAGCAACACTGGTCCTCTTACCAGAACACCGTGAACTTGGCTTGCTTTCTTGAGCTCCTTACCACGAACAAGGCTCTGATACCATGTCAAGATTGTGGGAGAGAAGGAAGGAGTCTCACTTGTAGCTTTCTTACTTGCACAATGGGGGAATACACACAAAGGTGGAGGCTGAAAACAATTTTCTTGTTCTTAGTTGTGTAAGCCAAGAAAAAAAACTCAAGTACATAGAAATAGAAGAACCCTATATATGGGTCTCAAACCAAACTCAACTAACTAAGGTGGCATACTAACTGAGCCATGAATTAGAGTAGATAAGGATAGCTGCCATCTAGCTATTATTCATGGGCGGTGTACCAACCACATCTGCAACTGACAAGTCGGTGACATAAATACACAACGGTCACCCTAGCATATCACGAGTGGAGCTCGATATCTCAACACAAGCTTGCTGAAAGTTGCTAAAACCTATGCCTTATTGAATACTTCAATGATATGCAACCAAACTGTAGAAAATATACAACAAATGAAGAAGAATATTAGAGTAGGTAATTTAGTGCAACTTGCGATGTAGTTTTTCGGTAGTTTGCTGCTTCCTTAACTGCATAAAATGCCTTACCATGGTACTCAATCTATAGTACAAGACTTGAGAAATCATTGCCCCATGGTTTAGCTTAGAGAAATAGTCAGTAGAAAAGGAACTTGAAAGATTTCTTTGTAGCCACCATTGAAGCCTCAGCCAAAATCTTGGAAGAGAGAGAAAGAGAAGCTCCACTTGAAAAGTAACCATAGTTTAACTCCCAACTAAGCCCATTTAACTCCCATTTGAACTAATTACCTCCAGATTGCATGAAAATTTTATGACGACCTACTGTTTTAGCCTTCCACCACCATATCTGACCTTGAAGATATCTAGATATAGACTCTTGCCAATTGTAGATGGTTCGTAAGCCTTTACTAGTCACTGTCTTTGTCAAATACTTGTTTGAAATTGATTTTTATGGAGAAAAATTGAATTGAAATAGAAGGAAAAATGGATCAAAGACCAATGCTCTAATAACACTTGTCAAGAAGTGAATTGGAGAGAGAGAAAGAGGAGAGAGAAGACTGTAGAACAGAGAAGAAAGAGTGCAAAAAAAAAGAGAAATAGAGTGACCAGGAGAGAGAAAGACACGAATAGGAGAGAGAAAGATAGAAAAGAGAAAGAAGCCATTGAAGCTAAGAGCAAGGTGAAGAGAAGAAGGACAGTAATGTATTAATGTGTCAAAACATGAGAAAAATTACATGTCCTCTCCTTTTATACCAATGTCAGTGTGACATGGCATCTCCATGGCATGGTGTCAATATTATTTACACATTAAATCCTTATTCTTTCCAGCTTCTTACACGTAAGGGGTTAGAATAGTCCTAATGCACTTAAGGATTTATGGTTAAATCTCCCCTAGCAATTTGTCATCTCTTAGCTAACAATAAGTATCTATGAAGAGATCTTTGTGTTCACTTACAAATCCTAGTATCCTCATCAGTGGTGGACAAACAATTCCTTGATAAGGAGCTCAACAACTAACCTTGGGGGAGGTCTAGCATGCATCTCAAAAATCTACCTATGTTTATCTAACATAACTTAGAATACATAATCAATCAAACAAGCCTTTTAAATGCATCAAGCAAATGTTGCAATACAACTTATGCATGGGAGTCCATTAGGTGCTATGACTAGGTCCTTTTTTACTTTGACCTCTATTTTAATTTACTAAAATCCATCTCAATGAGTTATCCTAAGGTCTTGGAAAGTGTGAGATGGAACCTTGATTAAACCTTACAACAAAGATGATACTTTACTAGTCACAAAAGATGATATTCTCCTAATTAAGAAGATAGTATTCTAATAATCAGTTTTCTTAATAAAAGGGTCTCGTTGACTATAGTTTAACATCAAGGTTATTTTAAACTTATGAAATCTACCTCTCTTTTGGCATGGGCTGATTGCATGAGAGCTCAAGGAGTTCCAACTCCCTTGCTTAATAAAATTTTGGATATTAATCTAAAGTCTCTTTTTTTGAATTAAATCTCTAGAACAATGAATTTCCTCATAGACAATTCACAATCATTTCTATGTTTCACATTTAAATTTCAATCAATTTGAATCGTATTTCAATATTTTGACTAGGTTGCATAAATTTCTCCTAGGAAACCAATTAGATTTTAGGGATCTACAAGGATTCCCAAACAGAGTAGCTACTCTATACTTTTGAATTATTTCCATCATCCATCACTACTTTGATAGCTACTATTAAAGTGAAGAACATATAATCTATTTACAATGGGGGAGGCACTTCGCTTTGAGTTAGTGTGAGTGGAACCCCATTTGATTGTTTGGATTGAGTCCGATGCTCCTTCCCATTGGAGCCACTATGAATACATGTCCTCTTCTACACATACTCCTTGCTTGGCTCCTTACTCGATCCTTGAAAAGATCGTGCACTCATACAACCCTTGAAGAAACTTTGACAAGACCAAGAAGGAATTTTGGCAGTGTAAAGAAAACTCAATAGATGACTATGGGTATAGTAGAAATAGTAGGTGATAGGTTCTTGGATCAGCTCCAATATGAGTCAAGATATGAATTTTGTCTCTAGCTATGAGTTTGGTCTACTTCCCAAGGAGTTTGTTATAGGTAACTTACAAAATTATGTAACTGCGTGAGAGGGGTTTTTTTTGAAAATTTTGCAAGTATATAAATTAGGGGCACGCCCCCATTAATTTTCCCTTCCAACCTTAAAAGTAAAGGGGAGGATTGGGGAAGGAGATAGGGGAAAGGGAAGGGAAGAGGGGTCTAGGGAAATTGCATAAAGATTGTCATACTTAATATAGCCCTTTCTTTCAAGGTCTATAAGCTTATATATTGACAAATCCATAAGCATCACCATTTCTTATACATCATATCACCATCATTGGCCTCAATGATTCATGCTAAAGAGGGCTCAAGTTCTTGTCTCATTAACATTGTTAAGTTAATTTGATTGTAGCATTAGCATAAAAGACATGAGAATATAATAAAAGAGACCCTATCTTTTAGAATGCATGCCACCAATATGGTTACTATAAAGATTTCATAATTAAACTTTTCCCACATTGAACAAAAGGAGAGCATTGTGTATTTATTGTTGTAATACTTTAAACTTTGACATATTCTTATGTTTTGCTAGTGGCAAATTCTAGTGTGGCAATATAAAAACATCTCAATATAATATAACATAAGTTTAATTCACACACACACACACACACACACACACACACACACTCTCTCTCTCTCTCTCTCTCTCTCTCTCTCTCTCTCTCTCTCTCACGCACACTCACACGCACACGCACACGCGCACGCACACGCACACGGACATGCACGTTGCCTCAAAGAATGCTTAATATCAACTCTAAGTGAAAATTTTGGAATTTAAGATAATTTATTTGTTACATGTATGAAATACTACCTTTTTGGTGTTCAAGATAATGCAGTATTTCATAATGCAATGTGTAATTCTTGTGTTAGAAATGTTGTAGTCTTTTAAGCTTAGTCATATGAGAAATTGAACAGAAATAAAATTTTATATATAAAAAAGGGGTCATGCAATAAATTTGTTTGGTACATTGTGTTAACGTAAAAAGGGAGGCCATATGACTCATGGATAGGGCATACATAGAGGGTTTTCCAAGATTCTTCACTTCTGGGTGATGTGCATTCTTTACAAAGAGTGAACTCCCTAGGGCCTATTTTTGAAGTGCTATGAATATGATCTTCTCTTTGAGGTTTCAAATCAATAGAATGAGGGCATGGAACTTGGTAGAGTTTGAGATCGATAAAGGGATTCCTCTTGAGAAAATAAAGAATGGTGAATAAAGTGGAAATAAGTAGAAAGGAGAAAGATCCATCAGGATGGTGGAGATAAGTAGGAGATGGCATGAGTAATGCAAAATTATTATATTTTGTATGCATGTTCCTTAGCATGATGGTTATATAGACACAAGTGCTAGTGATTATTTGAGGCCTAATTTATAGAAGCTAGGAATTATTATTTTATTGATATATATCTTGATTAGATTGAGAATGATATTATTTTTAGGAAAGATAGTCCACTTTGGAGAAAAGATTTGGGAAAGAAGAGTTATGGTGAAAGAAGGAAGAGAAATGTATGGGCCTATTTTGGGATTTCTTTTGTATTTTGAGCACTAAGATAATAAAGTCAAATAAATACATGCATGGGGGACTTTCTCATCCATGCATGGGAGAAAAATTGTACCCAATTGGTCTCTCATGCATTCTTGTCTCTCAACTCTAAACTCTTGTAATTAGTGACTATATCAATTTTTTTAAATTTTGTGCAAAGCTATGGTGAATTCTTACAACATTAGTATCTAAGCATAGTGATTGTCCTATGCATCACTTTCAAGGTCACCATATCAAGATCAAGACATCCATCCATCATCAGGGTCTTCTCCATCTTCACCATCAAGCATCACTAATGAGTTTGTAGAATAAAGCTTCTACACTGTGGTTTCTTGTCTTGGGCATGGGAGATGTCAATTTCACTCTTCCCTTGTGAAAAAAACTTGCTAAGGCCCCCTTTCACAAGACTTTCTCATTCCTTAGAAATATTATTTTCAATTCCACTCATAACTGGGTTTCCATCATCAATGTGGTTTTGCCAAGAAGAGAGATAGATATAAATTTATGACTTGGAGTGTGTTGTGGCTATGCTAAAAACCCCAAAACCACTTATGGCATCTCTTACTACTCCAAAATTATCAATCAGCCTACTGATATCATCAACAACAGCCCTAGGGCCTCTAAATGTTACATTTCCTACTATCATGTTACTATAATCTACAATTGGGAGCATTGAATATCGTGATTATTTAGCTTATTAAGTTTTAATAAGCTTATCCAACCATGGCCAATAGCCACCTGTTTTTAATAAAAAGGGGCGCAGGGCGGGGGGGGGGGGGGGGGGGGGGGGGGAGAGGGGAGCCATTATCAAAACTCCCTTTTGCACTAAGACCATTTAAATACCTCCTTAATAAATATTCTTATGTGAGACATTGATAGTTCCTTTGTCAGCACATGGCAAGGTATTTCTAAAGGTCATGGCTACATGCAGCAAAGGGCTCATAATAACCAATAATCATAGATCTATTTCCACGTTGAAGATCTTGTCCTACACACCTTGTTAAAGGATATTCATGTGCTATAAGGTTTATTAAGGTCTATTTCTACCATACCATGTAAGGACCTCTAAATATAGGGATGAAGTTAACATGGAAAATATGGAATCCCCTCTTTTGGAGATTACTCATTAGCAAAACAGATTGATCTTTTGCATCACAATTTGGCCAAGGTTACTTGTGTCTTTTAAGAGTGAGAAGCACAACAAAGCTTGTTTGTCCACGATGAAGATGATCGCATTGTGCACATTCTTCGTGGCATCTTTGATGGCAACAAACATAGAAGAAGAAACACATCATCCGCCACCATAAGACTTTTTAATTTACAAAAATTGATGATAAGAAAGATAGAAATATTTTTTAAATCATGGTTAAGCCATTTTAATGATTATTTGGACAAGAATGCTTTCCCAAGAAGGATAAGCTCAAGTGTACCACAAATTATTTATCCAACAAGGCATCCTTATGGTGGAATGTACTTCACCAAAGTGGCAATCATCCTATCACATGGGATGCATTCCACAAGATTTTCAATGACTCTTTTTGACCTCCTCAATTTTATCTCAATGTGGTTTTCAACCTTTTTTTAATTGCCACATGATTGTAACTTACCTTGCATAGGCCTATGTGTGAAAGTAGTTACTCATGTGCCCAATTAATAAATATCCCTTGCATACCATAAGCACTCTTCGAGAAAGAATATCTTCACTTAATAATTTGCTACACCACACCTTAGTCCCTACAATTTAATTACCAAGTTTGAGCAATGAGTGTCACATGTAGGCCTATGCACAACAAGTTACAATCATGTGATGACTAAACAATGTTGAAAATCCACAAAAAAAAATTAATTCATCATATTATTTTCTTGTAATTATTCTTATGATTTTGATAACAGCCCCCCTCATATTGGATGGCTAGGAAATGTCTCCAAGGGACTCCCTTCTATTGTGGTAGCCTAGAGCTAGCATGTGTAAGGGGGCACCATAGAATGCCTCTAGGGACCCCCTTTGTCTTCTGTCATCCCAAAGGCAACAAATGTGAGAGGGCACCCCTAGGATACCTTGGTGGGGGGTCCCCCTCTCATGTTGTGCCAACCATTCCAAGATAACACGATGACAATTCTATGATGGTATTCAAGCCCTGCCTTCATATTGTACTAGCTTGGAGGAGGGAAAAACCCCAAATTTGAGGTTCCTCACAGTGCAATATTGTGCCCCCAACAATCTTAAGGACCCCCAAACATGTTACACTAGTTCAACTATGGTAATCCTATATGTCAATGTGAGGAGATTGAGAAATGGTGTGTGTGTGTGTGTGCGTGCGCGCGTGCACGTGCGTGCGTGTGCGTGTGCGTGTGCGTGTGTGCGTATGTGTGGGTGCGTGTGTGCGTGCGTGCGTGCGTGCGTGCGTGCGTGTGTGTGTGTGTGTGTGTGTGTGTGTGTGTGTGGAGGGGGATGTTAAATGAACACACTTTTATGTAATTGGTGCATGCACAACTAATAAAACACATGTAATAAATTTTACACATGTGTAAGACCATGGGTGATGATGTGGCATGGAGTGTCATCAACACATGTAACTATTATTATATGTAGTTACATCCAAAATTCAAGGTTTTTAAATCTTATATCCATGACTCTCAAGTGCCCCAGATCATCTTCCAAGGTGTTTCTCTTATGCGCTAGAGAAAACAATGAGACTTGAGCCATGAAGCTAGAACAACATGAGAGAAGGGTATTCAAGCTCATCAAACACCATCTAGTCACATTGTGCTAGTCCAATCCTTTTTTTTCCCCACTATTGAAGTTATCTCTCATGTTGTGCAGGCCTTAGGTCTATGCAATACAAAGATGATACCCCCAAATCTCTTGAGGGACCATCTTTACATCATGCAGGTCCAAGACCCACACAGTGTGAAGAGAACCACCCTAATTCCTCTTATTAGCCCCCTATTGACATTGTGTGGGATGAAGGCCTACACAAGGTGAAGATGGTCTCCTAAGGGGGCCTTGTGTTTGTATTGTATGGGTCATGTTCCCACACAATAGGAATAGGGAGCCTTAAAGGCATTGCAGCCCCCAATTCACATTATATGGGCCCCAAGACCCGCACAATGTGAGAGAGATTTTGGTTCATTCTTAAAGGCACATATTTGCATTGTACCAAATGTTGGACGTGCACAATGTGAATATGGCCCCACCAACTGTCCAAGGGCCCATATTCAATGGCACATCTTTGTGTTGTACTGGTCGTTGAACTTGCACGATGTGAATATGACCCCACTAATTTTCCAAGGGCCCATGTTCATGTTATTCTAGTCTTAGCCCTACACAATGTGAAGGCAGAACCCAAGAGTGTCAAGTGTCCTCCCCTTATGACTAGCACAATGCAAGAGGGGCACTCGCGGATGTCAATCGCTACCCTTATGTTGTGCAATTTCTAAACCTACACAATGTGAAATCATGACCTATAGGATTGGAGGGTCCATAATCAGATTGTGTAGGTCCAAGCTTGGGACAATGCCAATATGAGCTCTTGACAACTTATGAGGAATTGTGTTGGCCTTGAATTGGCACAATTGAAAGATAGGCTCCCAACATAGAAGTGCACTTATTGCGCGCCCCCCCCCCCCCCCCCCACCACCATAATGAGCATGCTAGCTCCTTATTATATAAGGGAATGGAGTCACTAGTTTTGGGCAAATAGTTTTGATACATGGATTCTACTATATAGGGACCTTCTACAAAAATTATCTATGTCTAGTGTCTAAGATTGCTTCTATCTCTAAGGGTAACTACACATAGACATAGACAACTTCAAGCGTATGGACATAGACATTGACAATTGTCTATGTTTGGTGGCCCCTCCTTACATTATGCAGGTGCCTTGGATCCACATAATGTGTATAGGACCTCTCCTTGTCTTGTGTGGATCCAAGACCCATGCAAAGCAAGGTGGAGCCCCTAAACAATTGGAGCCCTAGGTTTCCCCTAACCACATCTTGGGCAGATCCTAGACTTGTACATCACAAGATTTAGGCATCTCGAACAGTTTTGGGTCATAGGTTGTCAAGAGCCTCCTATCATTTTTTGTGAGCCCTAGCTCCTAGACCTAATTTTTTTTTGTTTTTCACCCTTTTTTATGGCAGAATTCTAATCTAGCTATGTTTATACTTCTATAGACGGCTCCCACAAGCAAAACTCTTCTAGAAATTGGGTGCAAGGGGTCATCTTCAGGGAGGAAGAGAATGCTTTTCAATTACAATAATAATAATAATAGTTTCTAGGCACCTTTAGTAATAATAATAATAGTTGCTAGGCACCTTAGAAAAATCAAATATAGTCCATGATGTAGTGACAATATATGCATTGATTTGTCTCTAGAATAAATGCTAATTACTCAATCCGACACCATGAACATATCCTTCACTTGTCTCTATACATAAATCAAGTCTAAAAACAAATAGATTCATTGCAAGAATCAACATAAATAAATAACTAAAAATAATTGGTTATAAGACGAATAGTGTAGGGATGCTCCATAGGCATCTGACTATGAAAAAGTACGCTAGCAAGAACTCTTAGAAGAATACATCTCAAAGGCTACCTCCAATATGAATTATGGCCAAGATGAGCTCATTCTCATGTCTTTTGGCCTAAATAATGCATCACTCACATTCAATAGATTGATATAAGATGAATTCCAACCATATTTGAATAAATTTGTGCTTGTATTCTTTGATGACATACTAAGGTATACTAAGTTAGAGGAGGAGCATGCTCAAAAGGTATTACAATTTCTCTACAATTCATTATTTCCAAGGATTGGACATTTATTTAGAACCTAATAATGTTAAAGTTGTGGTGGAATAGCTTGAACCTGACTTTTGAGGAATTTCAAGGGTGTTTAGGACTCACATGCAATAATTTTCCATCCAATGTGTTGCCCTTGTAACGACTCACTTGATTGAGGTTCTCAAAAAGATAAAAAAGATCATTGGAATAGTACAAAAAGATCACTTGGATTAGGTCAATAAAATTCTCACAAATGTACAGTTTGAAATCATTTGTGATGCATGCAAGCTTGTGCTTAGTGGTGTCCTTGTGTGAGCCTAGTGCTAGAAGGGAGACCAATATCATATTCTACTTGCAAACTAATTTATAGTGAGTCAAATCATGTTACTCATGATTTGGAGTTACTAGTGATGATATAACCCTCTCAACTATGCTTGTGTGAGGACTACTAGTGACTTAATTGTCTTGCACCTCAAAGTGTCCCTCTTGCGTTAGAGAAACAGGTCCATTGGTGATGTGGATGTTGCCATTGCTATGAGTGAATTGTGTTTTTATGGGAACCACCTAGCATGATGTGTAGAAGATAAGTGCTAATAAAGCCAATCCTAGTGGCGACATTCTTTTTGTAAGAGCAAAAGGATCAAATGCTAGGTCTAAGGAGGAATATCAGTCAACTCATTGACCTTACCAATTATTTAAGATGAGGTAGTGATGCCTTAGGGCATACCTAATAATAGATTGCAAGACTAGTCTAATGGGTTGATAGGCCAGATCCTAGGTTTTGGAAAGCTTCTATTCGTGGTGATTGGAAATTTTGTAAAGACTATTATATTAATGAGCATTATTAGTTTTTAAGAAAGAATTTTTTGTTTATATTTATTTGATTTAGCATATTGTTTTAAGGGACCAATGCTAATGATATACTCAAGAAATAAGTATATTTGTCAAGAAGAGCCTTGAGAGGTGAGAAAAAGGAGAGAGAAGACTACATGAAAGAGAGGAGTATAGAGGAGAGAGAAATTTTAGATGAGGAGAGAGAAATACTAGAAATGAAAAGAGAAATATAGGAAAGAAAGAGAGAGATGGCTAGTAGCCATGAAAGGATAGGAGAGAAGCTTAGAAGGTAAAAGGAAATACTTGTATTATTGCTTTAAAAATGATAGTTGTACGTGTGTCCTTCACACCTTTTATATGCCCTTGGTTCAACTCCTTTCATTCCATCCCCACTCGGATGTTTTTTTCCTAAAAAACAAAGATGGGACTTATTACGATTTTCCAAGTGGTGGCAAGGGGCAGAGTACTCTGCATAGACCGAATAAAAATTGGCCTAATCTTCAAGGATTCATTAAGAATTACAACTAGAACACTAAGAATCAAGTACAAAGTATTTACATCCATTTGGAAACATGCAAATAAAATCTTGGGTCAAAATTTTGTAATTAAAAGCTCCTCCTGGATGTAGACAAGTGTTGCCCCCACTACATACCCTGCTATACTAAATCTCTAATAACTTGGGATTGGTTGATACGAAAAAACCATTATTTGGCTCTAGACGAAGCTCTCTTTAAGCACTTTTAGTCCATGTGCCTCATGCAATCTGTGACATTAATTCACCATTAAATCTAGCCCAAAATAGAGAGCTACTTTGCAGTGAAACATAGCCCATTAATTGGCATGATCTTGTCACAGAATACTTGAAGCTAAGGGCATCATTCCCAAAGTAATGTTGGTCCATTTAGAAGATTGAGACTAGCCCTTAGCTTCTAGGTCAAAAGGGAAAGTGTCATCCCATCCATGCATTGAATTCTTGGCCACCAAGCTATAGCTATCATCATTCATGGAATCATATGCATGTACTTTTGGATCCACAAAAGCATAAGGAACCAAATCAAATAAAAACTCATGGTTATGGTCTTCCTTATGTTGGTCATGATCTAGATAATTTTCCTCATGTTGGTCTTTAAGTAAGTGCCCAACATAATCTTTAGGAGCATCATAGGCTACTACTTTAGCACCTTTATCTTCTTCTTAACCTGCATCAAGATTTGCCTCAGCTTGACCATCTTCATTCTCTTCATTCGATATTCAATTACCAAGAGTATTTTTGCATTCTTTGCCTTGCATTCAGTTTTTTATTGGAGTACATTGGTTTAGCAAATTTAAAACATAACCATTGAGCATGTAATTCTCTGATTTGGTTATTATTTAATCATCTAGCTCTAATAGCCTTAGACAAGATTTTTCCCATATCATCATTCTCGATCATACTAGTGCTCATGATGATCATGTGGCTAAGAATAAAATTAATGCTACTCATAGTCATATTGTCTAAGGGAAGATGTTCTATGACCATGTTTATGCTACCCATAAGAACCGATTCAAGAGGATGATGTCCATAAGCATTAGCATGTTGTTCATATACATTTCCATGCTTCTCATCTATGTTTAATGTTGCTAGCCATGTGCATACTATTGCCCATGAAAATTTGCATATTCATTAGATGATTTATACTCATAGTATGTGTTATTAGCATATGTATGCTCACTATAAGCATAATAATCAAATATGTATCGACCATAAGCATAATCATCAGATGTGTGCTCCTACCTTTGTTCATAACATCAATACCAATGGTCATCTAGTTCATAATGTCCATGAGACTGATAATACTCATTAGACGATACTTTTGATAATGCTCATGGTTATAATAATCCTTGTAGCAACTACTACTACTTTCAAACTACTATGTACAATAACTACTTTTAGCATGATGCTTTCACACTGAAGATTAATCCAGTAGAAGCTTCAATATCAAACAAATGTATCATATTCCAATTGACCCCTTGAGAGAACTATCAATACATAATATTGAAGCCTTGCATTTGAGAGCATTGAAGCAGTCATCCAAAAGTAGCCCTTGCACTACCATCTATGTTTGGCTTAGCAATGATGGTCCAACCTTTTGGTTGTAATGTTGACAAAGATAAAAGAAAAAGCAACCAAATCCCCTAGTAAATGCCAAATAAGATCATGATGGCTACCAATCAAAACCAAAAGTAGATTGTAGATATCATTCCTCTAGTTGCAACAAAGATCATTCCAATCGTCCAAAAGATGAAATGGTAGATCCAATTCATGAAGCACTCATAGTTCCTTCTACTATTACTAGTGCTACAACAAGTAGGCCCATGAACTCAAGATCCCTTGGGAATAATTTGAGTGTCTCTTCATTACAAAAAACAAATGCAAGATTGAAATTGCATGTGTGAATTATGATGAATGTTTCATGCCAAATGGTAGTCTATTGGGTGAGATATTAGGTGAAGAAATATAGTAATGCAAGCATTCACTATAACTTGTTGATTCGAGAGAAGTAGATGACTTTATATATGAAGTTGGAAGATAATATGGATAGGTAGAAAACATTGGTGAAGATGATAGTGGTTGGCCATCTCATACCAAGGCTACTGTGCAATATATCATGGATAGGTTTGAAGCATCAAATACTAGCAAGAACACACACTACCCATCGAACTTAAAATGAACACTAATAGACAAGAAACAAAAAAGAAATAATTGAATATTAGAGACAATACTATCTTCCCAATTGGTTCAGGCTGAGAAGATAGTATACCACTTGAAACAAGGATATTTTTTCTACTTTATTTGAATTCTTAACTCAATGGCATGGAGTGTCACCACAAGATATCACCTATCATAAAAAATTCCTATTGGAAACACTCATATGAAGTTTATATATAGGCAGTTAGCCTTTCGTGAGACTTGAAATGCTTCATGAGATTTATACAAGAGTCCTTGATTGGAATAGTGTGATGCATCACTTGTTAGATTCATGAGGGCCACTGATGTACATTCATCTATTATTCAAGTCATATCCTTGAATTGAATAGTCCAATGCATTGCATGTTGGAATCATGAGGGCCACTATTGTACACTCGTCCCATTTTTCAAGTCATACAAAGCTACCATCATAGCATCTTAATAGAGTTGCTAGCCACAAAGTTCATTAGGATGAGCTTTCTGATAGCGAGGATCTATAGCATGTGCTTGGATTTGTGGAGCGCACACCCTCTTCTTTTTTGGTCATGTGATCTTTGCAGGCATACCCTCTTCATTTTTGGTCATGTGATATGTGCAGGCATCTTCTATGTACTATTCCTTAGATGTACTTATCATCCTTTGTATAAAATAACATCTTGTGATAATTACAGATAGAATTTCATGTTTGTTTTGGCTCTCCTCTCTCTCCATGGTTCCATGTAATGTCTTGAGTTGTCGTCACACTAGTCTTGTATTTATTCTATGAGTTATCAGTCTTGTGGGTTTAAGTAGTTTTTGCACTCGTCTTGACGACCATTGCATACCCAACATGTGATTACTTTGCAAAATATTATACAACACATGGTGCTATATGTGGTAGGGTAGCTTGTTACCCTACCCAAAAATTAAAAAAACCTTTGTAACCATCAATGTTAGCATCGCTGATTTCTCTGCACATATCACTATTGCCATCACTAGCAAATAGCAATGCAGATAGCAACGGTTTTCGCAATGATTTTGTAGAGACATTTATACCGACGCTTTTAACAATGATATGGACACTTTTTTTTATGAATAGTTGCGTCGCTTTGAACCTCGATATGAGGCCTATATCTTGTAGTATAGGATGTTACCCATTGCTATAACACTTTTAAATGTGTTGCTCTTGATGTACACCCTAATGATCACTTTTGTATTTGGCTCCTACAACATGTTGAAGATTCTCTAAAGATTCTTACTTTGAGGATATTAAAGTTCCTACTACCCAAAATTTTATATCAAGATCAGCATTTGCAATCAACATATTCTCAATGCAATCCTCAATCTTGCTCTCTCAATGGATTTGGCCTTGGAAAGGGGTGGATAGTTTTGCTAACAAACATGGATATGGATTAAGGCTTATGATTATGATGCATATATCGGATGTTGTATGTACGCGTAGTGAGCGTCGGAAGGTCCCCAAGAACAAAAGAACTCTACTTCTGCACAAAAAACAAGAGAGAAGACTTGCATGACATGAAGCAAAAGACTAATTGGGTACAATCTCCCTCCATGCCTTGTGTGAGCGCTCCACAAAGCATGTATTTGATATATTATTCATCTCCAAGCTCAAAAAATAGCCCAATTTACAATTAGCACGCTTTAGCTTTTGTGTTTGCTTTTGTCCCACTAAAGAATTAAAGCTATTGGGCGCCCAAAGAGTTGGGCTATACAATGTCCAATAAAAAATATTTAAATCGTGCGCCCATGCGTATATAAAATAATAAATAAATGTCAGGTGCTTTAATAAATAAGCGTATCAAAATAAATATTGGCGCCATGCCTAAGGTGTGCGCCCATTAAAAATGATAATTTCTTCTAAATAACTTGAATACACGCTATCGCCCAGTGCTTCCCAACGCCACCGTTACATGCTCTACATATCAACTGAAGCATTCACAATTGTTAGAAAATAATAAAGTTAAACCGACAAAAGTGAATACCTAGTAGTCTTCATCTACAAAATAAATTAATTGGTTAGAACTCAATCCTAACCTTAATTTATTATGAGTGCGCACTCTAAACTCATAAACATCTATTAATTTAAATATGTATTTTGTGAAATCATCCGCTATGGAATCACCCACTTGCACATTAAATTAACAAGACGCCCGAAAAGGATGGGCGTCCCCATCGACTTTTTCGCACAAGGAATCCACCTTGTGTATGAGCCCCGGCAATAAATATACTTTTATGGAATCCATCGCAAAACCTCACGGAATCCATCGTGGAATATGCCTCTTGGCATCATATCCTCGAGGTGGGATAGCAATTGTCATCAATTGCTACTAGCTCAATGTGGAGCCAACAGTGAGGGTTAAGCACTTAGGTCTCAAGTGTGCATCCATTGGGCCTCTTCAACAGGATGATTTTTAAACTTAACCAATTATCTAGAATATCTACGACCAGTTCTAGTGGTCATAAAGTTAGTATCTAGAATAGTTTTAGGCTGAAGGATTTCAGTTTCTTCTTCTAGTAAAGGAGGGTTTTCATAGACATGGTGTACAAGTAATTGGCCTTTAAAAGGTTGTAATAAAATGATATGAAAAGTGTTTTGGATTTTCCAGTGTTGTGTTAATTCTAGTTTAAATTCATTGTCATTGATTTTGTGAATGATCTTGAAAGGTCCATAAAATCTAGGAGCTAACTTTACAACAGGGTGTTTGTCAACACTTTGTAATCTTTGCTTTTCAATACGTAACCAAACATAATCATCAACTTTGAAAGTCATAGCTTTTCTTTTCTTGTTGGCTTGTTTTGTGTATGATTGCTGGGCTTTGGTAATCATATCTTTAACTTCATCAAAAATAGTGGCATGCATGTTAGCAATATCATCAATAGCTTGAACTTTGTTTGACAATGATGTAATAGGTGTAGGTAATCTATATCCATAAATAATTTCAAATGGTGCTTTCTGTATAGTTGTATGTGGTGTGTTATTGTATGCAAACTGAAGTAAATATAAATGTGTATCCCATGTTTGTGGTTTTGAAATTGTGTATGCACGCAAAAGATCTAAAATAGTATTATTAGTAGCTTCTGTTTGTCCATTTGTTTCAGGATGAAATGCAGATGAAAAATCAATCTTTATTCCTGAATTAGCAAACAAAGTAATCCAAAAATTATTGCAAAATCTAGAATCACGGTCAGAAATAATAACTTTTGACAAACCATGATTAGTGAAAACAGTTTTCAAGAACAATTGAGCAGCTTGAGATGCAGTTCACATTTTCTTGCATGGAATGAAATATGCTTGTTTGCTAAACCTATCGACAATAGTCCAAATCATGTCATGATTAGCTTTAGTGTTAGGCACAAACCAGTGATAAAATCCATTGATATCTGTTCCCATGGTCGTTTGGAATTGGTAAAGGCATTAATAAACCATATTGTTTACCATGGTGTCATTTAACTCTTTGGCAAATTAAGCATTCAGATACAAAGTTAGATACATCAGATTCCATGTGTGGCCAATAAAAATCTTCAATCAGTGTACCCAAAGTAGAAATATTTCCTCTATGGCCTTGGTATGGGAAATGAATTTCATGTTAAACAAATGATCGAAATGGAACAGTTACACATAATCTTTTTTCATAAAACATAAATCCATCAGTGTAAGACAATGAATCAATGGAAATCCAATTATTTGCAACTAACTTATTCCAATCAGCTTGAAAATTAGGGTCTTGGTTATAAGTATCTTTCATAGGGAGACGAGAGTCAAAAAATATCACAGAGATATTATGAATACTCGGTCTTCTACTTAAAGCATCGGCAACAACATTCTCTTTTCCGTCTTGATATTGTATGAGTAGATGAAAACTTTGAATAAAAGCAGCCTATTTAATGTATCGGTCAGATATTTGTGGTTGACTAAGGAGATGTTTAATGCTTTGTTGGTCAGTTTTGATCATGAATTTAGATACCATTAAATAGTGTTTCCATTGACGTAAAGCTTGTACTATAGCTAGCAATTCCTTATCGTAAGTAGAATATTTAAATTCAGAGGGTTTGAGTTTGCAGCTAGAGTAGGCTATGGGATGAGAATCTTGCATAAGGACTGCTCCTATTCCAGATCCGCTAGCATCAATGACTATTAGAAAAAATGGTCTATTGAAGTCAGGTAATTGCAATACAGGAGCATGAGTTAAAGCATATTTCAGTAAATCAAAGGACTTTCGTTGATTGTCGGACAAATGATACACAATGCCTTTCTTTAATAATTTTGTCAAATGTAATGCAAGAAATGAAAATTTTCTCTCAAATTTTTTGTAAAAGCTAGCAAGACCTAAGAAAGAACGTAATTCGTGCATATTTTTAGGTATCAGCCACTTCAAAATTACTTCTATCTTTTTAGGGTCAACTTTAATACCTTCAGATGAAACAATATGTCCTAGGTATTCAATTTGTGTTTGGAAAAAATTACTCTTTTTCGGATTAGCATATAACTGATTCTCTTTCAATAATTTGAAAATAAAGATAAATGTTCATAATGCTCATTCTCATTCTTACTGAAAATCAATATGTCATCAAAGAAAGTAATCACACGATGTTGATGCTTAAAAAATATGCAATTTATCATATGACTGAATGTGGTTGGTGCATTAGTTAAACCAAAAGGAATTCATAGTGTCCAAATTGTGTTCTAAATGTAGTTTTGAATATATCAGATGTGTCCAATCTTACTTGATAGCATCCAAATTTAAGATCTATCTTGCTAAATATTGCAGATCCTTGTAGATTGTCCATAAGATTATCTACCCTAGGAATCAGATATCTATTCTTAACAGTGATCTTATTTAGGGCACGATAATCAATGCACATCCTATAGGTATTGTTTTTCTTCTTCACTAATAGGACAGGTGCACCAAATGGAGAACTACTAGGTCTAATGAGTCCTCGGGTTAACAATTCTTCAACTTGGGCTTGAATTTCTTTCTGTTCAATTTGGTTATGTCTATATGATGCTTTACATGGTGGTTGTGATCTAGGAATTAGGTCTATTTTGTGATCTTCGGGATGTATAGGTGGTAAGCCAGGTGGTAAGTCTGCAACAAAACAATCTTGAAATTGTGAAAGAAATTGTGCATGCCTAGGATGCATCTAATTTTCTTTAGCTTTAATTTCATTCACCCATATTAAATAATAATTGCTACCTTTTCATAATGCACGTTTAGCCTGTGTATGACTAAGCAATGGAAAATTATCGAAAGTGCGTACACCATGCAATGTGATTTGTTTTCCATTAGAATGAATCTTCATTGAATGCGTGGAATAATCTATATCGGGATTGTACTGATGACGTCAAGGCATTCCTAAGATAATGTTACTAGATTGCAAAGGCACAACTAAGAAATTTCTACATTCAACAAAATTACCAATTGTAATTTCTAAGTCATGCACTTTTTATGTTCCATTGTATCTAGTGCCTAGGAATGCAATCTTGATGCGATAATGTATAGAAACAGTATGTAAATTCAATTCTTTGACCAATTTTGCAAAACTAAAGTCATATGTGCTCCCATCATTATGTAAAACAGTATTTTCTTTACCATGCACAAGACATTTCATCGTTAATAAAAAATGGGGATTTTTAACTGGTAAAGTATCTGAAGTAGTACCGATATCGTCATCGTCTTTCGTGAAATCTAGCATTTCTTCATGTTCTTCATCTTCTGTCGCTCCCAAATAATTTATGTGTACAATTGGCTTTTTGGATTGACAATTCGCTGCTAGATGTCCAGTTCATGACATTTGTAACAGACTATAGGTTTGGCTTTAGACACATTATTGGTAATAGTGGGAAGTTTAGGAATGTTGGGATTTTGTTGGAAAGATGGCTTAGGGTTTGGATTTGTGTTTGATGGTAAAGCAGGGGGTCGTGTCCAAGATTTACGGAATGAAGTTGGAAGGAAAGGGTTTTGATTAAATCTTCAAATTTTTGAATTGAATTGTCTTGAACCAAAGTTACCATTAGTTTGAAATTGTTGTGGTCGCTTCTCTTGTCCTCGAATTTTGTCTTCAGTGTCATGGGCCAATGAAATTGCATCTTCGAGAGTCGTTGGTTTGAACATGTTCACCTCCACATAAAAATGTCCAAGTAAGCCAGACATAATCTTGTGTTTATGGGTTGCCTCAAGTACATCTTCGAGCTTTCGAAGTTAAATAAAGCATTCCAAAAATGCTCGGTATATTGTGAAATAGGCTTAGATCCCTCTGTTGTAGAAGATCCCATTGTTTGATTACTTTTTCGTGGAATTGGGGTGGAAGGAAATTCTGCAAAAATTTCTTTTGGAAAGTCTCCCAAGTAGTAGGACAATCAATGCTTTTGTGGACAACACTCCACCATAGGGATGCTCTGTCCACTAGATGATTAGTGACACACTTAATTTTGTCTTTCTCAGCATACTGTTCTTCATGGAAATAATCATCAAATTGACTTATAAAAGCAAGTACAGTCTTTCCATCACGTGACCCATTGAAAGTACCAAATTTGAAATTTCTTTTACTTATCTTTGTTTCTTTCTGAATAGATTGCGCTTCAAGTGTTGCATTTATCATACGTCGTATAAGATCTTCAAATTGCAGTCTATCTTGGTCAGTGGTAGATCATTGCAGATTGGCCAATTGAGCTTGCAAAGTTTGACGTGCTCTTCGTTCCTCTTGAAGCTGCATCATAATCAAATCCAGTTTTTGCTCCATCGTTGGTTTGGGTAGGTCACCTTTAGCCATAAAATCTTCTATGGTTTGATTGGACATCCTACAAAATTCCAAAAGACCTCACACACTCGAAATCTTGTTAGCGGGATGAGCGTAGCTCAAAGTCGGGTTTACAAGGCTTATTTCTTCTCTTTTTTTAAAAATGGATTTTTGTAGTATTTTTTCTTTGCAGATATGGAATTTGATATCATGGTCGTCTTCCAAGAAGATAATTCGTGCATGCAAACTGTGTATAGCAATCTGTTGGAATTTGGCACTGTCGGGTAGGTCACCTTTAGCCATAAAATCTTCTATGGTTTGATTGGACATCCTACAAAATTCCAAAAGACCTCACACACTCGAAATCTTGTTAGCGGGATGAGCGTAGCTCAAAGTCGGGTTTACAAGGCTTATTTCTTCTCTTTTTTTAAAAATGGATTTTTGTAGTATTTTTTCTTTGCAGATATGGAATTTGATATCATGGTCGTCTTCCAAGAAGATAATTCATGCATGCAAACTGTGTATAGCAATCTGTTGGAATTTGGCACTGTCAGTCCTCCACATGTGTGAATAGGGGCTTCGATGGAAGTCAAAACCCATCTAGGACTAACTGTACACGAACATTCACTATGAGAGAAGTTGAATCTTGAGATTTTAACCTTTGTGAATTAGTAGACTTGAAGATTTAGTAAGCTTAAAGCTTAAAGCTTTAACTTTTTTGAAAAGAAGCTTAATCGAATTATCTAATCTACGCCAAGACGAGAGTATGTTGATGTCGACGTTGCCAGGGAGTACACACTTCCGCCATGGACAGAAAATTTATAGCCCTTAAGCTTTTTATTAAGCTTAATAAGATTTCTAATCTCAATTGAATAGAAGTTACTTATCTCCTTTTCTCTAAGAAAAAACCTTTTGCAAAGGAACTTCCCGAGTGGTCCTCCACCTGTAGAGGCCGGTCCTTCGCGATCCAACAGCATATTAGGGGGTTCTTCACTACCAGGAACACGCTGGTATTGACAGATTACCACGAGACTGACTGTAGAGCTCCATCATTCCAAGAGCTCTGCCTTCGCGCGAGATGGTAAGTGATTGGAAGCCCTCGATCTCAGCTTCATTGTGATACCACTAGTGCACAGATGGAATGTTGTATGCGCACGTAGTGAGCGCTGAAAGGTCCCCAAGAACAAAAGAACTCTACTTTTGCACAAAAAACAAAAGAGAAGACTTGCACGATATGAAGCAAAAGACTAATAGGGTACAATCTCCCCACTGCCTTGTGTGAGCGCTCCACAAAGCATGTTATATTTGATATATTATTCATCTCTAAACTCAAAAAATAGTCCAATTTACAATTAGCACGCTTTAGCTTTTGTGTTTGCTTTTGTCCCACTAAAGAATTAAAGCTATTAGGCATCCAAAGAGTCAGGCTGTGCCCAAATACAATGTCCAATAACAAATATTTAAATCATGCACCCATGCGCATATCAAATAATAAATAAATGTCAGGTGCTTCAATAAATAAGCGCATCAAAATAAATATTGGCGCCACGCCTAAGGTGCGCGCCCATAAAAAATGATAATTTCTTCTAAATAATTTGAATACATGCTATCGCCTAGTGCTTTCCAATGCCACCGCTACCTGCTCTACACATCAACTGAAGCATTCACAATTGTTAGAAAATAATAAAATTAAACCGACAAAAGTGAATACCTAGCAGTCTTCAACTACAAAATAAATAAATTGGTTAAAACTCAATCATAACCTTAATTTATTACGAGTGCGCACTCTAAAATCATAAACGTCTATTAATTTAAATATGTATTTTGCGGAATCACCCGCTATGGAATTAGCCACTTGCACATTAAATTAACAAGACACTCGAAAAGGACGGGTGTCCCCATCGACTTGTTCGCACAAGGAATCCACCTTGTGTATGAGCCCCGGCAATAAATATAATTTTACAGAATCCATAGCAAAACCTCACGGAATCCACCATGGAATATGCCTTCTGGCATAAGATCAAATGGGACTTCATTTTAGTCACACAAGCTTGGATGGGATTTGGACCCCAGTTCTATAAAATGATAGGCTAGCTATTTAGAATGCCACTATATCTATTAGTATTAATGTGGTCAAATCACAATGCTCTCAATTAATGAGATTAAATAAGGGTACCCCATTGCTCCTATATTATTTTCAATGATGACACATCCTTCACTTATGATAATTGACGACCACAAGATTCAATGTGGAGCCCTCAAAGTCCTACCTTTACCTAATGGTTCCCAATTCTACACTCAAAATTTTTGCTAATGGAAAGACTAATATTATAGAACCCAATAACCAAAATGTTGATACCTTTCTTGATGGTTATAACATGTTATGCCATGTTTCAAGCTCTTTGACTAGCATTTGGAAAACTAAGATGCTACCTCTATCTTTACTAGAAGTGGAGGAATGGATGAAGGAGTATGGATTCATGGAGAAACAAAAATTGGATCCGATGCTTGCAAAAGTGGAGACTAAGATTTCTATATGACACCTTCTTTCAAGCATGGTGTAATTCACTTTTAAAAAAAGCATGTGACTTCATATAGAGGTATGCAAATTTGGCCTATTGGCACACAATGGTTTGACCAAAGGCATGTGATCCAAAGGGGAATGACATTCTAGGTGGCGCAAAAGCTATGGCTAGTATGGCAACCAAGTTGGTTTTCAAACTCATCCTTATGCTAGAGATAGACCTTCCTTGGGTTCAGATAGTCATAGATTGGATGAAGAAGGCCACATTGGCAAAAAGGCAAGTAGTCTAATCTCTTAGGAGAGGATATTCTTGTTTACGGACATGGATTTTAAGATCCAATCATCATTTATTGCTATTGCATTATTGAAGAATTGGAACACATTAAGCTTAGCATTGCATCAGACTATAAGGGTTCACAAAGATGGCCAAGTCTTTGGCAACCTAATGCAACCAACTTCATGGCACTTAACACTCCAACGAACAAATTCAATCTCTACCAAGTTGAAACACTCTAGCGAGAAGAGCTAATTACCAATAAGGGGTATGATTAGCCTAGTGTTCAAGTTTTACCTAGAAAACGTCTCCCAATGACATTAGTGACAATAAGAGGCAAAGTGGCAATAGCTATCAAAAACAAAAATGATATTGATAAAAGAAAGGATTATAATTTTCTCAAACTTCGCAAGCTCTAGAAAGCTCACTTCCCTAAGGATCATTGGAAGTCTTGAAGGTGCACAATACAAAAAGTATGGAGGAGCACTCCCTCTAACAAATTGAGTACCTTGCTTTTGAAGGTGTGAACTAAGAAGCTAAACACCAAGGATCATGTTGCAAAGTTTGTGAAAGTCTCACCATGTTGTCCGTTTTGTGTGAGGGCCAATGAGCCCATCCCACATGTATTATAGCGCTACCCAATTGTCCAAGTGTTATGGCACAAAGCTAAGTGATGAGTCAACTTAGCAAGATCGAATGCCACTATCAAAATGAACTCTTGCTCTTTTTGGTGACAAAGGAAGACTTGGTGAAGAGACACTAAAGTTATGGAACCTAATTAGGGCCATAATTATTAGAGTTATTTGGTGTACTAGGTAGTCACTAGCCATAGAAAAACAAGATAGAATATATTCCGAGATTCTTTTGGCTAGTGTTGTAAAGGATGTGTGTGCTCTTTTGAGGAAAGTTAGAAAAAAAGAACACATTGGTTACAAACTCTAGAAAAAGGCTAAAGTCTAAAATGGAGGGCAACCTTTCTTTTTGGTCTAGCTCGTAGTATACAAAGAGAGGCAATGTAATTATTTCTGACAGAAATATCAAAATACTTATACGCACTAAACAAAGGATTAGTAGTCGACAAAGTGCTGCAAATGCTTTAGTGATTGTGAGGTTCTCTCCCGCCTTTGGGATCCTCAGCTTTCGTCAGATGATGTAGCTTACCTCCTGGCTAGCTCATGGATATTAAAATTTCCCCTAAGGGACAGGCTCTTTCTGTTGAAGGTGATGAGAGGGGCTCTATTTGTGGGGGCAAAGCTTAAAGATAGAGGCCAGGCCAATGACTCATGTCCCTCTTGTGGATACATTGAGACCCTTGCTCATGTGTTCTGGAACGATTGCTTTGGTTTGCGGATTTGGGAGTTAGTTTTCACGGATTTTCCTATTGTTCATGCGGAATCAAATCTATTGAATTGCTGGGTTCTTGGAGGGTTTTGCACTCACAACAAGCACAGATTTTTGGCAGCACAGCCCATTCGCCTAGTGGCATTACAAATCATTTGGCACCATAGAAACTCCCATATCTTTTAGAATCTTACTCTCTTTGCAAGATATAGCCTTTTAAGACTTAGGCATATGGAACTTATATGGGAAATTAGGCAAGTTAGAAAGGGAGAACGTGACCAAAATCTCCCTTTTCATCAAACCTCAGTAAGGTGTAATTTTGTTCAAATAATTCAACTATCTTTTCGCGTGGACAAAGCGCCGCGAATTGTAAAGAAAAAGACGCACATGCTTTACGAGTGTCAAGTGACAAGTAGATTGCTTTAAAGAAAGATGCCCCTCACACTTCCCACACTTGCTTTGCTGCGGGATCCATGGCCGCATTTTTTACAGTTCACTTATCGTGCATGACGGAGTGAAGAGCGTGTTTACCATTCCTTACCCTGCAGCTGGCCTCCACAACCCAATGGGAAATTAGCAGAAGAAAGGGTGGAAACGGCGAACGGCATGTAGCTAGCTAATGTGGACCAAGCCAACAGATTAAGAATTTTATGAACAAAAAAAGTCAAGAGAAGAAGAGGTAGTAAATTTTGCTTCTCTGTTGATTATAACGTTGTCATGAGAGAAGAAGTCTGAGGTAGTAAATGGCGTATATATGGCACTGTTAACGACAGGAGAACGAACAGTACACACACATACTCTCTCTCTCTCTCTCTCTCTCTCTCTACTCGTGTATAAAACGCGCTTCACCGGGGTAATTGGCAAACGCAGAGGAAAACAAGACCTTTGAGAAACGCGCGCGCACACACACATACACACACACACACACACACACACACACTCTCTCTCTCTCTCTCTCTCTCTCTCTCTCTCTCTCTCTCTGTGCGCTCGTTAACTCAAACAAGCTTCCGCTCCTGCTGTAATACAGATTAAGTACTGCTTCATGATGGAGAAATGCGCAGCATGGACGTGGAGATTGAGTGCGATGAACTCCCTAATCATGAACTTCGACGATTACAGCCGACTGATTGACAATATTAAGCTTATACTAAGGTCATCACCATGGATCACGAATAGTACACTGCTATGGAGCAGCGCGATGGCCGGTCTCCTCATGATGCTGCTGCTGCTTCAGGTGACCAAGCAGCTGCAGATGAGGGAGGGGAGGTCGAAGAAGAAGTCGGGATTAATGAAGCTGCCGCCGGGGCCGCGGGGGCTACCGATAGTGGGGAACTGGCTACAGTTCCGAGGGGGTTTGACGGCTCGGGGGTTGGCGGAGCTGGCGGCTCGGCACGGGGACGTGTGCCTGCTACGAATGGGGCGGCGACGCGTGGTGGTGGTGTCGTCGCCGGAGGGGGCTCGGGAGGTGCTGCAGGCCCGGGGCGCGGAATTCGGCTCCAGGGCGCGCAACCTGGTTTTCGATCTGACAACCGGCGGCGGCCAGGACATGGTTTTCGCCGACTACGGCGACCACTGGCGTCGCATGCGCCGCATCGCCACCCTCCCGTTCTTCACCCACAAGATCGTCCAATCGAGCGCCGCTGCGTGGCAAGCCGAGGTGGAGGCTGCGGTCCAGGATCTTGCCACGTGGACGACTCAGGATCCTGCCACTTCAACTAAGGGAATCCTGGTGCGCGACCGGCTCCAGCTCATGATGTACAACATCGTGTACCGCATGATGTTCGGCCGGCGATTCGACGGCCAGGATGATCCGCTGTACCGTCAGCTCATGGCCCTCAACCGCGATAACGGCCGTCTTGCCCAGAGCTTCAAGTATAACTATGGCGACTTCCTGCCTGCCTTGAAGCCCCTGCTGGGTGGCTATCTCAGGCAAGTCTGGGACGCCAACCAGCGCCGCCTCCTCTTCCTCAGAGATGGTTTCCTTAACGATCGCAAGCAGTAAGCCTTCTTCCTTGTCATTTACATGTGCCAGCATTTTCTTGGTTTAATGTAAAATGAAATGTAGATATTTACTTTTTTTAAATGAAGACCTTCCGATTTTTAAGAATAAGGTATTGAGCTTTTTAGTTATAAAATGGCAAATATGTGTAATTTGATTCAACAATCCCTCCGAAATTTCGAGTTGAAGGTCTTATATCGAAGTTACCAATATTATTTTTCATAATCACTTCATAAGAATAAAAGAAGTTACATTTCATTATATTCCCTCCATGTGACAAGCTTCCCAATTGAAACTTTTCCAGATTACTAAATGGACTTGCCAACAAGATCGGTGTTTTTGCCAACAAGATCGGTGTTGATTACTTTCTTGATGCACATTTGAAAGGAGAAATCAGTGAGAATAGTGTCCTTTACCTTATCCAAAACATGAACGTCGCAGGTATTTGTCTGATGATTGTGGCTTTATCCAATTTTAATGAAGTAGAATGTGAGGGTTCATCCAAAATAGGAGTAGGATTATTAATTAGGACTTGATCCAATTACAATGAGGTAATTGATGTGTGGGTTCCTTTTCTCTTACAGCCATCGAGACTACCTTGTGGTCTTCAGAGTGGGGTATTGCTGAGTTAGTGAACAATCCCCCCATTCAAAACAAGCTCAGAGATGAACTAGACAATGTGTTGGGCAAGGGTATTCCTATCGCAGAACCTGATATAACTAATCTTCCCTATTTGCAGGTAATTAATTGTGCTAATTTATATAACTATTAACTTATATATTGTATGCACCCTATGTGTTTTCAGCCATTTATTTACCTGTGATTTGTACTACTAGCAACCCACATGAGTCCAAAAAGTATGTTATGTGTGAGAGTGGAATTCATGGATGACTTAAAGAAAGTCATATATATTTAATTTACTAACTTTTTTGTGGATTTTTTAAAGCTCTAGATGAGATATATAGAAGATATCGCATACATCATTGTGAATATATTACAATATATATTATAAAAATGGGATATTCCTAAAATTTGTAGCAAATGCTAGGTCAATTTTATCTAGAACTTCTCAAAGTGTGAAGAATGGTGTTTTAAAAAGTTATCAATCAACCTACTTAAGTTTAGTACTCTTTTTTCTTTTCTTTTTTTAAAGATTTGCAAATTTGCAAATATTGGACACTAAAATCATGCCTACTATAACATCCATATTTGTCACTATCTAGACATGTTTCCATCTAATTAGCTATATATGCAATGAGAAATCATGTGTAAATGTATGTGGTCTACACTATAGATGAGACACATCACACATGATTTGCACATTTAGCATATACTAGTTGTATCACTATCTACCATCTCTTGAGCTCCTGGCACATTCTGATGTTTGAACAAGCTTTGTTTGCTTTATGGTGAGTATCTATATAGACCATTAATGTTTTTACTTGTCTAGAGGTATTGTGATATGTATCCCTTATACATATTAGATGCATGTCTAACAACATATATATCCATCTGGTCATTTGTCAATGTAATGATGCTAATATGAGATGTGTCACTCATGTCTAAACAAGATTTGTGCATGGTGCAGGCATTTATAAAGGAGATTCTAAGAAAGCACATGGTCATCCCCTTGCTATTGCCACACATGAACCTGGAAGCATCTAAGATAGGGGATTATGATGTGCCTGCAGGTTGCAGGATTCTAGTGAATGCATGGAGCATTGCCAACAATCCCAAATGGTGGGATAGGCCAGAGGACTTCCAACCAGAAAGGTTCATAGAAAACAAGATAGATCCAAATGGTAATCATTTTAAATATATCCCCTTCGGCTCAGGGAGGAGAAGTTGCCCAGGAAGCATGATCGCACTGTCAATTTTGGGGCTTGTACTCGGTCGATTAGTGCAAGCATTTGAGATATTACCTCCTCTTGGAGTGGACAAAGTGAGCATGGAGGAGGTTGGTAGCCAGTTTAGCCTCACCTTGGCTATGAAATCCAATGTTGTTTTGAAGCCAAGAGACCTTTGAAGCATATACATGTGTGAGCATAACATACAGCAAAAATGCCCATTTTTTCAAATGGTTTAATGGGGGTGTGATGATTGACAAAATCAAACCATCATAGATAGAAATGCCTTTGCAAACTGGCTTCTTCATCAGACATTCTCAACTAATTACTAAAGCATATAGAAAAGTATATATACATAAAGAAGTGTATTTCCAAATTTTGCATAATATACTCAACCCATTGTAACAAACCCAACCTTTTCAAAACATACGACACCAAGTTAAGATTTTAATCATCATCCTCAAGTTTTGTTTATCAAAGGATCAATTTAATTAGCTAATAAAAAATATAACTTCATGAAGCCAAAAACAACCAAGTTTTGATGCCATGAGTAATCCTAATGGATACTAGAAACAACCATCACTACAATAGATAGTGGGCATACCGATGAAATTGAAGATGAGAATACATGCAAAAATGTCTTAAAATATAAGCTCCAAACATTGGAATAAGCTTCAGAATATGTATCAATATGGGTACAATGATATTTCCATCAAAAAATACACCATATGAGCCTTGGGATATGCATCGATAAATATTGAAATTTTACTAATGCTTATTTCAATTACTAAACTAACAATTATAGAAATACTTGTGGTATACCAATGTTTGTAGAGATTTTTTTTTTGGGATCTAGCCCTCCCAAGGGCTAGATTCCTACTATCCATGTCTGTTATTGGCCTCTCAATCAAATAGATTGTTGTTATAGTCTCTATAAAACCTCAAGTACTAACAAAGAAAGATACTACGAAGTACTTAAAAGTAGGAATCCAATACAATAATGTCCTAATAATATGATAACAAATGAAAGTATAAATCATGAATCATAGAACTATAAAAAACCACAAGAAGCTATCTTCATAGAGGTATGATTTCTATCCTAAATATCTAATATCAATGGATACATTTTTAAAAAAATAGGTGGCAGCATGCTGCCTTGTCAGCTTCCAACACCATGTGATGAAGAATGTTCCATAAAGCAATAATAAATTGAGTACACAATCATCGTGGAGATACGTGCATCATGAGATATTGAAAAAGAAGAGTTGTTGATTCAATATTCAAATAAGTACAATATCAATGATGACAACTCATAAAACTACATGGAACAATAGAGGGAGAGTGCAAAATAAACATGGAAATGTATGTATAGATATCGCAATATGAAAAGTCCATACAAAGAATGAGAAATATATCCAATGAATGCTATATGGAAAGAGCCTGTATGGATCACAGGGAAAAAAAGGAAAGGATATATGCTCCATGAATCCAAGTGATTGCTCTAGTTTCTCGCCATTCAAGAGCTCGTCTTACAATGGAGTGTCAAATGGACTCTACAATATAAACAACCAGAGATTAATCCACAATACATAATGCATCACAAAAAAACTAATGATTGAAAACAAGAAATAGGCATGACTTACTAGGTTGCCACGTGCATACAATCTATTGATGAGTGCAGTGAGACCATGTCTCTTTGCATATTGAGTCTCCAAATATGTAAGATTGTGGTTTGTGATGGAGTACTGTAAAGAAAACAAAGTAGTATTGTTAGAAATAAGGTTATTAGTACAAGTGATATTCTAAATAAGAAAGTGAGAACAACCAAAAGAAAACTTACAAAATCCTTCAAATAAGTTCTATGGCCACCATTCCCCAAATGATGCACAACCCCTGCCTCCAATCATACCCTAACCTCCCACTGTTACCGCCATCATCTTGGAGAATCTCTTCTCCCTAAGTCTTAGCCAATCCTCTATGTCTAATCACTCGGGCTTTGAAGCACCACTCTTGATTTCCTTGCATGTATTTTCTCATCTGTGTGACATATATACACGTATACAATCCATTATCCATCCTATGAAAAACCTCTCTACCATCATAGGTATGGGAAACTCCTCATGCAAGGATGCAATCACATAGTCCTTGCTCCCCTCTAGTATACTTTTCCAATAGTCTAAAATATTGTGTCTAAATACTTGTTGGCACAACTCTCTTATGTGAGCCATCACCCTCCTCCCCTCATCATTCATGATCATGACACATGTTTTCTCATCCACAAGGTATACTATCCTACTAGGATATATCTAAGGTGCACCTTCTCCCACCTACGACTATGCTCCTAGGCATAACTAAGAGATCTCTATCCATTTGGTGTACCTATGGGGGGGATATCTCTCGGAGTAGCACCCATAGGGGTATGACCTATGGATGGTTGAGTGAAACCTAAAGTCATGAGAGTAGACATCCCTACGGGTGTGACAAACCCTAGAGGTGATAACTGTCTACTAGACCCATGATATAGAAACACTACATTGGTGCCTCCACAACACCCACTTGAGCCACTCTCTTTGGAACCGATATGAGAGCAAGGAGTGGAAACCGGCCATGAGGACACAACAGCTGCATCTCCATAGCATCCCCCAAAACCACCCCCTCCGTAGATTGAGTGAGGCATCCTTGAGGCTCCCTCCGGGGCCAGTCTAGAGCATTGAATCCACCTATTGAAGCATTAGAGAGCGTACTAACGTAGACCATGCAAAAGTCCAAATGATGATCGAAACAACTCCTAGTCTGACATAACTCTAAATTGGGCCATCTGATCTAAAATGTCGCCCACATGACCATGATACACTATATATCAAAACGGCTAGGTTAGTTATTGCGTATAAAATTTAGATTTGACAACAAAGAAAGCATGCAATCACCTTTGGAGTACATCCCCTCAAGAATTTCCACTTCTCTCTAGAGACCTCTATCCCTTTGAACAAAGCTGCAGTCAAAGCTTCATGCAACCACCTCATAGGCATGAATCGTGGCATCTTTCCCATGTCTTTGGAATATTGAACCGATCGATAATGTGTGATATGCTAAACTTCTAACTCGTGCTTCCTCCCGTTCTCTTCTGGCTTGCTGGTACCTATCAAGACATTTCTTGATGATGCATAATGAAACATACAAAAATGATTCCCTTTCTCCTCCATGGCATCATTCATCCTCTTTTCTACCCCATTTTCAACCACCACATCTAAATCCACTATCAGCAGCCACTTTGAAATATGCACTAATGCCTCAACACTAGCCAACCTTCAGCCATACCACTACAAGGAAACGCAAGTATAGCGATGACGGGTAGCAATGCAGGAATAGCGGTGTCACTATTAGCGTCGCATTTGTGACACCCCACAGGGAAAAAAAAGAGGGTCGAAACCTGAGCACGTTTCATTTCACGCATTCGTGAAACATTTCAAGAGGGAGAGCGAGAGAGAGAGCGATTGTTTTGTATAGAGGGTGAGAGAGGGAGAAGAAGAAGGCTTGCCGCCGCCGCCGTTCCCGAAGGAGAGGAGGAGCCGCCATCACGAAGAGGAGCCGCCAAACCCTCGCCAAATCCTTACGATGAGTCCATTCTCTCTCTCTTTTACTTGTTTAGGGTTTAATTTGTGTATATTGAGAGAGGGAGAGGAAATGAGAGAGAACGAGAGGGAGAGGGAGAGGGAGGGAGAGAAAGAGAGGGAGAGGGAGAGGGAGAGGGAGGGGGAGGAAATGAGAGAGGGAGAGGGAGGGAGAGTGCATTCTCTCTCTCTTTTACTTTTTTTAATATGATTTGTGTATATATATTGAGAGGGGGAGAGGAAATGAGAGAGAAAGAGAGGGAGAGGGAGAGGGAGAGGGAGAGAGAGAGAAAGAGAGGGAGAGGGAGAGGGAGGAAATGGAAGAGGGAGGGGGATGAAATGAGAGAACGAGAGGGAGAGAGAGTGTATTCTCTCTCTTATTTATTTATTTTTTATATAATTTGTGTATAATGAGAGAGGGAGAGGAAATGAGAGAGAAGGAGAGGGAGAGATAGAAAAAGAGGGAAATTAAAGAGAGGGAGAGGGAGGAATGAGAGAGGGAGGGGGAGGAAATGAGAGAGAGAGAGAGAGGAAGAGAGAGAGAAAGCGAGGGAGAGGGAGAGGGGGAGCAAATGGGAAAGGAAGAGAGAGGGAGAGAGAGAGAGAGAAAGAGAGGGGGAGGAAATGAGAGAGGGAGAGGAAGACATTAAACATAATAGGGAAATGAGAGAGGGAGAGGGAGGGAGAAGAAATGAGAGGAGGAGAGGAAGAGAGCAAAAGGAAATGAGAGAGAGAGGAGAGAGAAAAAAAGAGAGAATGAGAGGAGAGAGAAAAAAAGATAAGATGTTAATAATAATAGGAAAAGAGAGAAAGAGAGGGCGTGGGTGAGGGTGAGGGCGAGGGAGGGAGAGGAAATGAGAGAGGGAGAGGAAGAGAGAAAAGGAAATGAGAGAGAGAGAAGAGAGACAAAAGGAAATGAGAGAGAGAGGAGAGAGAAAAAGAGAGAAAGATCATTAAACCTAATGGGAAAAGAGAGAAAGAGAGGGTCAGGGTGAGGGAGGGAGAGGAAATGAGAGAGGGAGAGAAAGAAAGAAAGGGAAATAAGAGAGGGAGAGGAGAAATAAACAAATGAGAGAGGGAGAGGAGAAAGAAAAAGAGAAAAAAATCATTAAATCTAATAGAGAAAGAGAGGGTCAAGGTGAGGGAGGGACAGGAAATGAGAGAGGGAGAGAAAGAGAGAAAGGTAAATGAGAGAGGGAGAGGAGAGAGAAAAAAATGAGAGAGAGAGAGAGAAAGAGGAGAGAGAAAAAGAGAAAAATCATTAAACCTAATAAGGAAAGAGAGAAAGAGAGGGTGAGGGCAAGGGAGAGAGAGGAAATGAGAGAGGGAGAGGAAGAGAGAAAAGGAAATGAGAGAGGGAGAGGAGAGAGAAAAAGAAATGAGAGAGAGAGGAGAGAGAAATATCATTAAACCTAATAGGAAAAGAGAGAAAGAGAGGGTCAGGGTGAGGAAGGGAGAGGAAATGAGAGAGGGAGAGAAAGAAAGAAAGGGAAATGAGAGAGGGAGAGGAGAGAGAAAAAGAGAAAAAATCATTAAGTCTAATAGAGAAAGAGAGAAAGAGAGGGTTAGAGTGAGGGAGGGAGAGGAAATGAGAGAGGGAGAGAAAGAGAGAGGGAAATGAGAGAGGGAGAGGAGAGAGAAAAAGAAATGAGAGAGAGAGGAGAGAGAAAAAGAGAAAAATCATTAAACCTAATAGGAAAAGAGAGAAAGCGAGGGTTAGGGTGAGGGAAGGGGAGGAAATGAGAGAGGGAGATGAGAGAGAAAAAAATGAGATAGGGAGAGGAGAGAGAAAAAGAGAAAAAATCATTAAACCTAATAGAGAAAGAGAGAAAGAGGGTGAGGGTGAGAGAGGGAGAGGAAATGAGAGAGGGAGAAAGAGAGAAAGGGAAATGAGAGACGGAGAGGAGAGAGAAAAAAATATGAGAGAGAGGAGAGAGAAAAATAGATAAAAATCATTAAACCTAATAGGAAAAGAGAGAAAGAGAGGGTCATGGTGAGGGAGGGAGAGGAAATGAGAGAGGGAGAGAAAGAGGGAGGGAGAGGAAGAGGGAAAAGTAAATAGGACCTTACAATAAGCTTAGGGTACTACGATAGTGTGTACTAAGAATGAGTCCACCTCACTAAGAATAGGATTGGCGATTCACCTTACTAAGAATGAGTCCATCTAGGTACAAAGGGTACAAATACATTATCCTAGAAACTACATTATAGAAGCTTCCACTTGTGTTGATACAAGAGTACCATCATATTTCACCCTCCCCCTCTCTATATTTGTGTATGAGTCTTTACTACCCATATTTGCTATTGTACCCAAGTATTATGAAGGTAGATAAATAGATAGAAAAATAGATAGGTAGATAGATAGATAGATAGATAGATAGTATCATAGTACCCTAGTATGTACTACCTTGTATCTATTACATACTATCATAGTACCCTAGAACCTCACATCTACTACATAATGCTTAAGGTACCCTAGCACCTGCTACATAGTATCATAGTACTGGGTACTTGGCACTATGATACTAGAGTACTAGGTGCTAGATACTAAGATGCTATGATATTATGTGCTAGGTACTGAGTACTAGGTCGTGGTCGTAGTCGTGGTCATAGAAAAATAGAGAGATGGAAGGAGAGGATAACAATCTCAAAAAAAAAAGAATGATAACAAAAACAATTTTTTTATTGTAACGTAGACAAAATGGAAAACGAAGAAGGTCCTGTTGTTCAAGATCACGAAGCTTATCTTAATCAGCGTGTCCCATGTCCTTGCTCTCAATGCAAGCTGGCAATTAGACGAAAACTCCGATTGTCTATAGAACATGTACGACGACTTGGCGAGTTTTAATCTGAGATCATTGATCAGGCGATTGCGGATTTTCAGTAATCTGTAAAAAAAAGTTAATATCAATCATGCATTGTACTCGCAAGCTAATTGAATACCATATACAATAAGATTGGGTCTCGCTAACAAATTTTCTATCTAGGGAGGTGATGTCTCGTCCCAAGGAGGAGCATCCATACCATTATATGATGGGTGCCGAGTATCTCGCCTGAAGACATTGCTTGCACTCTTCAGTGTGTAAGCAAAATACACGTGGAGTGATACGAGTGTGACTGAGTTGTTCAGGTACCTTGTACATACACTTCATTGATTTTTTTTTCGGCACTATTATTACAAACATTTGTGCTTTTTCAAGGTGTTTATGATTTTTTTCAAGTTATTGAAATATCATATATTACCACCTGCAAATACCATGACTGAGTCTTGTGATGATGCACGACATGTTTTACGAAAGCTTGGCATGGACTACAATAACATCCATGCATGTATCAACGATAACATACTGTTTCAAGGAGAATACAAGACTATGGAGATATGTCCAAAGTGTGGTGCTCACAGGTATCGACAGGACTTGCAAGGGCAAACCATCCCTCAAAAAGTTCTCAAACACTTTTCACTTATCCCCCGCATAAACCACATGTTTCATACGTCTGGCATGGCGAGCTTGACAATGTGGCATGCACAGAATAGGTCCACGGATGAAGTTCAACGAATATCATTGAATTCACGTGCATGGAGCCACATTGACTCTACCTTCCCAGGCTTTGCCCGAGAGCCAAGGAATCTTCAGCTCAGTCTTGCAATGGATTACATGAGCCCATTCGGTCTACACTCAACTTCTTAAAGTGTGTGGCCTATAGTTCTTATCAACTACAATATCCCTCCATGGCTTTTTACGAAGAAAAGACATCTCATCCTTAGCTTACTCATCCCCGACCGCTACAAAGTCAAAAATATGGACGTATGTCAAGGACAGGATGCTTTCTTGCCAGAGGATCATGAACTTAGGGAAGGTTTCCTTGGACGACCTCCAACACGTATGAACACCGCATTGGTACGAGCTGAAAATGGTCCACGCGGAATCACATCCAAACGGAATGCGACGGTTCTCAGTTTTCTACGAGTTGCTATATTGGACCCACTTATAGGTCAACCACTTGTTGGATCCCATGCATATTTTCAAGAATGTGGGCAACTTGCTATGGGATCACATCACAGGAAAGAGAGACACTATAGGGGCACGAATGGATTTGAAGGAGGTAGGTAAGATGGAGGCACTTTGGCCGCAGTGGAGTGCTGATGGTAGCGTGCAGCTTCCTCGCGCTCCTTGGGTTTTGTCCACTAAAGAAGAGTGCATTGTGAAGCAAGTAGTCAAGTCTATCTGCACTCCGACGGGTATGATGCGTTCTCTCAGGTCTGCATTTTCTAAAGATGACCAATTATCAAGGCTAAAATCCCATGACTAGCATAAGATATGTCAGGTTGTACTACGAATGGATTGAAATTGGCGCGCACATTTTGCTATTTGGAGTGTAGCCATTATTCATAATGCTTTCTCATTTGTGATAGTTTGTACTACCAATCGCGATCACAGGATGTCTTACTCCAGAAATACACGGAGCCATTTACAGGTTATCGACTTTGGTGCAATGGATCTCATAAAAGGTGATTAAGACATCCTCTATTGAATCTGCGAGGCGGGGAGCAGTGGAGACGGTCAGTCTCTTTGAGAAATACATGCCCCCACCAGCATGCTCACGATACAAATCCACCTTTTTATGCATCTTGTAGATGAAGTAGAGATTGTTGGACCTGTCCACACGCGATGGATGTTCTTCTTGGAACACTTCATGAAAACCCTGAAAGTCTTTGTGCAACAACGAGCTCGGCCAGAAGGTAGCATGGCTGAAGATTGGTTGGTGTCTGAGGCGCTAGTGCATATTTCACAATGGCTACCAACGGTGGATCCAGACAACGAAATGCTATGGTTGCTGAAGGACGATGATAGAGTGACTGGAGATGTGGTGGTTGGAAATGGGGTAGAAAAAATAATGGATGCCTCAATGGAGGAGAAGGTGAATCACTTTTATATGTTGCACCATGCCTCTATGGAGACGTGGCTTGCCAAGTACCAGATCGCTAGGCAAGATCGAGAGGAAGCGCGAGCTGAATTTCGACGTAGTACTCGTCATCGACCGATTCAATATCTCGAAGGCATGGAGGAGATATCCGATTCATATCAACGCGACGGTTGCATGGATCTTTGACCGCAGCATCTCGCGAAGGGACAGAGGTCTCAATGGAGGAGTGGGAATTCTTGAGGGGATGTAGTCCAAAGGTGATGAGGGGTTTAGAATTTGTCGTATCTAAATTTTATATTCGATATCTAATTTGAGTGTTTCAATGTACAATACAAAATATATAGTGCAGCGTGGTCTCGCAGACGGCATTTTCTCATGGAGCGTATTGACAAAATGCCCTCCAAAATGGACTGTGGTATTATGACAAGCTTCGAGCAAGAGAGCCGGCGACGAGCAATGGATCCAAACACGGTTGTGGATGAGATGGAGTATTTTGGGAACTTGCAAAGTATTGTTACGGTGGATTATCGTAGCTTCTCCATGATACTATTCGATGTGCAGTGGTTCAAAGTGGTACTTGGAGGAGCTGGAGCAATAGTTCGATGAGGTCTATCTAGATTTCTCAAAATAGATTCCAAAAAAAAATGGACGGATTTGCACGACACCTTTGTGTTGCCGGCCCATTGTGAACATGTGCATGGACTCATTTGTTTGCTAATTGTATTACGACATGGTTTATGTCACAATGGTTTGAACTCTCTTGTACATGTTTGTGAATAGATAATCTTCTATCCAAACCCTCGACAACCTCGATGGTGGTATGCTATACCTTCAACTCCCCAAAGTGCAAGAGTATATGATCAAAGAGATGTTTCGAGCATAGATGAAGACAATATGCAAATAGAGGGGTCGATATTACAAGAGGTGGAGGCCGTCGAAAGCTTGGAGCCAGCATCGACTAACAATGATAGAAATACAGGAGTCCAAGAATTCTTTGAGAATGAGGTGGACTCATCCTTTTGTGGTGATATGTCTATTGACCTTCTAGTATATGCGGAGTTGTGTCAAGAGATTGACATAGGACCATATGATACTTCATACTTGGAGCATCCACTTACTCAATTCGTTGACCAATCGCTTATAAGGGTACATAAGATATGCATTTTAAGTGTGATTTTTTTTAGGATTTATATTATGTGCTTTGTATGATTTAAATTGATTATTCTAACATCATTTTTTGTTTGTGCAAGTGACATTTTCAGGATGAGTCGAGGGATGAGAAATTAGGAGTTACAGGATATCTTCACACGCATGTCTCCAGACCAAATCGTGAGATTTAGAGATATGGCAGACCAGGAGCTGTCTCGATCTTCGTTAGGGCGTTCTGTTAGATCTACTTCAGCGCAATCGGATGCTTCAGCTTCGAGCAGGACGAGCTCAATGCTCCAGACTTGGGCCAGAGGGAGGGAGTGCTTCAAGGTCAGGGGGATACTACAGAGATACAGATGCAGTGAGCCCATAGTCGACACGGGATACAAGTGCGACTCCTCGCTCTCATGGCCCTTCCAAGGAGCATGGCTCAGGCTCAGGTGGATGCTATGGAGGCACAGACGCGGTGTCTCCGTCTCATCGTTCAACTGGAGTTGCCTCACCTTAGGGATTTGTCACACCTGTGGGGACGTCTACTCCAATTAATCCAGCTTTTGCTCAGCCGTCAGCCGGGTGGCACCCCTATGGATGCCACTCCAAGAGATATTACCCCGGTCTGTACACCGGATGCACAGGGGTCTCCTGGATATGCCCAAGAGCGTGGATGCAGATGGGAGAGGACCCATCTTAGGCAGACTCCAGGGGGATATGGATATCTAGTTAATGGTAGGTCAGGATCCATCATCATGAATGATGAGGGGAGGAGGGTGATGGCTCGCATGAGAGAGTTATGCCAACAAGTTTTTTGGCACAACGTCTTAGATCATTGGAAGAACATATCGGAGGGAGCAAGGACTACATAGTAGCATCCTTACGTGAGGAGTTTCTGGTTCCAGCATCAGTAGATAGATTCTGTACGAGCTGGATGATAGATTGCATGCGTGCATATATGTCACATAGACGATCTAACGCACGCAAGGCAATCAAGAGTGGGGCTACAAAGCCCGACTGGTTAGATGCAGATGACTGACACTGATTGAGGGAGGAGGCTACAGATTCTCCAAGACGTTGGAGTCAGCAGCGCGAGGAGGCGAGGGCATGACTCGAGGCCAGAGTAGTCCATCATCTTGGGAGTGGCAGTCATAGGACATATTTGGAGGACTTTGTAAGTTTTTCTTTTTTTTTTTGCTTCTTTATTTTTTTGCAATATCCTTTCTACTGACAATTATGTTTTAAACAGTTAGCATTTTGTTTTCTTTGCAGCACTCCATTACAAATCACGATCCGACTGGCTTTGAGACTCGATATGCAGAGAGGCACGGTTTCACTTCATTGATCGACCGATTGTATAGATGTGGCAGCCCTGTAAGTCACTCATCTTTCTTGTCCGTAGTTACCATGTTTAATTAGAATGCATTATTGTATGGTGGACTGATGTGTTGTTTCTTTTTTTGCAGAGTCCGTTCGATGCTCCTTTGCGGCGGGACGAGATTTTGGAGGGCAAGGATATGTAGCTCGCCCTTGGATCCCTGGAGCTCACACACCTTTATTTTTGGGTCGTCTGATCTATCTAGACATTTTCTATGTATTAGTGATATCTTGTCATGATTGAACCAATCACTTACTATGCGATCATATATTTATTTCATGTATCAGTGTTATGATTTCAGTATACATTGTTTTTGTTTGCAAGTGCATTGTATACATTGCAGAAACTATTTTGTATGGCTCTAATAAAGCACATAGTGCTATGCTGCCCTGCCACAAAAAAAAAATTCCCCTGTTACCGTCGCTATTAGCATCACAAATTTTACTACTCGCATCGTTATTGGCGTCGTTATTTACATCGCAAACCGTTGCTATCGGCATCGGTATTGCCATTGGTATCAACGTCACATTTGCGACACTGATACCGATGCCAATACCAACGCCGATAGCGACACTGATACCGACTATTCTACGGCGTCTCCAATAACAATGCTTTTTGTGACAATGGGGGTAAATTTTTTTATTTGCATTTTTGTCGCTTTTAACGTCGGTATAAGGGCCTATATCTTGTAGTGTACTACCCTTGGGACGTGCTCGTTGTCACACAAAGCCCTTCAGGGTTTTCATAAAGCACTCCAAGAAAAACATCCATCAAGTATGGACAGGTCCCACAATCTCCACTTCATCCATGAGATGTACTAGGAGTTAAGTTTGTATCGCATGCTTGTAGGCAGGTACTTCTCAAAGGGACAGCCTATCTCCACTACTCCATGTCTTGTGGATTCAATTAGAGGATGTCCTTATCTCCTTCTATGAGATCCATTGCACTAAATTCGACAACTTATAAATCATCCAACATATTTCTGGAGAGTGACACCTTGCAATCACTATTAGTAGTATGAACTACTAGAAATTTAAAGCACTATAAACATTGAACTGACACAAATAATTTAAATACTGATTGTACTTGCTATCAAGGCTAGGATAAACCTAGCATATGTTGTTCCAATCATGGAATTTTAGTATTGTTAGTTGGTCATCTATTTTAAAAATAGACCTAAGGGAATGCATCATACCCATTAGGGTACAAGTAGACATGATAATTTGCTTTATCATGCACTCTTGTTTACTGGACAAGACTCAAGGAGCATGAGGTAGTTTCATACGGCCATCAAAGCTTGACTGTAGTTAAAGCATCTCCATCTTGTCTACCTCTTTCAAATCCATTTGCACCCCTATAATATCTCTTTTTCTTGTGATATGGTCCCACAATAAGCTGTCCACATTCTTGAAAATGTGCATGGGATCTAAGAAATGGTTGATCTGTAAGTATATCCAATATGGAAACTCATAGAAAATTGAGAACCATCACATTTCACTTGGAAGTGACTCCTCATGGACCATTTTCAACTCATACCATCTTTGGGTATTCATTCGTGGTGGAGGTCATTTAGAAAAACCTACCCTCAATTCATGGCCTTTTGGCAAGAAAGTGATATGTCCTTGATATACCATCTTCTTTATGCTCCGCAACCTTCGAGAGTCTAAATGTGATCCACAAAATGGACATGCATGATAACCTAAGGTAACTAGACTTGTTACAATATCCCTATCTAGTCAACACAAACATAAACGATCCATATTAAATATCAACAATGAGAATAGAAGCTCATTTACTTGAGCACTAGACTCTCGGGGGGTTCACTATATATATATCCTCTATATAACATGCGTTCATGGCCTATTTATAAATATCCTAATCTGTGAACTTTTCTTGAATAAAACACAACCCTTTTCTATTCAATTTGTAAGTAAACCCTTTACATGACACCCTTCTATATGTAAAAAAAAAGTATCAAAATGGTGTTTTAAAAACCCCTTATTTTGAACTCATGTTATATATACATATATTTATGAGTGACCCCCCCTGAGAGCACTCTCCAAATCTCAGAAAGTCATGCATGGTCCACATAAGAATGGCTTGTATATTAGCAAATTGTCAACCAACATGCTTCCTCATGTCTTTCACAGTGACCCCCTCCTCCCATAAAATCTTGAGCTCATCAACTAATGGACACAGATAGACCTCCATGTTCTTGACATTATAGCACCTAGGAATGAGCAAGCTAAGGATCAGATATCCCTTCTTTGTAGAAAGCCATAGCGGAATGTTGTAGTTTACAAGGACTATAGGCCACACACTATAAGAAGTTGAGTGCAGACCGAATGGATTCATGCCATCCATAGCAAGACCGAGCCAAAGATTCCTTAGCTCTTGTGCTACAAAGCCTAGAAAGGTGGAATCAATGTGACTCCATATATGTAAATCTATTGATATTTTTTGGACTCCTTCTATAGATCTATTTTTTGCATGTCCATTGTCAAGTCGCTATGCTTGACATGCAAAATATGTGACATATATATAGTATAAGTGGAAAGTGTTTGAGAACCTTTTGAGAGACAGTTTGTCCTTATGCAAGTCCTATCAATATCTACGAATACTACACTTTGAACATGTCTCCATAGTCTCGCGTAGTCTCCTCGAAACAACACACAATCATTCACACATGTATGAATGCTGTTGTAGTCCATGCCAAGTACCTTTGAAGAGTAATTTGAAAAAAGAAAACCTAAACACCTTTGAAGAGTGTAAAAATCATTTTTATAATGGATTCAAAAACAAAGAAGCATAGTGTATACTTGAACAACTCGGTCACACTCACATCGCTCCATCCATACTTTGCATGTATACTTAGGAGCGCAAGTAGTGTCTTTAAGTGAGATACACAACACCCATCATATAATGGTATGGACACCTCCTCTCTCAATGGATCAAATGATTCAGCATCCATGTAAAGTAATGCATCAATCATTACCTCTATCTTAGGCTCCAAGATTATAGGAAGGTTTGAAAGACCTACCATCCCTTATGGTATCGAGGGTGTAGTTAGCGGTGTGCCCTCCAATAGGTTTATTAGCTCAGGCACTCCATCCATTGCATACCCACAAACTCTTCTTATGGGCTACAATAGGTACATTTCTTGGGACATAAAAACACCTCTCTATAGACATTTCTAAGGTACAACAAATATTATTGTACATGAAATTCAATTATAGTTTGAATGTAAAGCATGATTGGTACCTCATTGGTACACACTTTTCTTACCATTAGCTCAAAGTCTAAGATTGTTTGGTAAATGATCTTCAATTGAAACTCGTTCACAACATCGCATGTGCTCTATAGACAAGAGTCGCTTTCATCCAATTGCCACCTTGGACTAAGTGCAAGAGCACATGATATGCCAATTGAGATACGTCTCACGATCTTGAATGTCATGGCAATCATCGTTGTCCATTTTGTTTATGTTAGAGCAGACAATATGCATTTGTGTCCCTCATTGTTTCTCTTCTCCCATCTCTCTCTACTTTTATCTCTCCCTCTCTATTCTTATGTTTCCCTCCATCTCTCTATTTGTGTCCCTATCCCTCTCTATCTCTTTGCTATCCTTCTCTACACAAACAAAAGTAAAGATAGAAAATAAGAAACTTAAAAAACAAAGAAGGGAAGAATGTCTCCCTCCCTCTCTTTATCTCTCTCTTTCCCCCTCTCTCTCACTCTCTTTTTGTTCCCTATTTCTCTCTTGCTCTCTATTTTTATCTTTCCCTCTCTCTCACACACAGTTTTTCTCCCTCCATTTCTCTTTTTCCATCTCCTTCCATCTCTCTATAACTCTCTCCCTCCCTCTCTCTATTTATTTTTCTCTTTCCCTCCATCTCTCTATTTATCTCTCCTTTAGTCTCCCTTCCTTTATCTCCCCCTTACTTCTCTTTCTCTTCCTTTCTCTCTCCCTTCGTTTCCCTCTCTTTCTGTCTCTTTATTTATCTCTACCCCCCCTCTCCCTCACCCTCCCTCTCTCTTCCTCCCCCCCTCTCTCCCTCCCTTTTTCTCTCTCCCCCTCTCTATTTTTATGTCTTATCCTTCTCTACTCCCTCCCTCCATCTCTTTATTTCTCTCCCTTCCTTTTCTCTTCTCCTCTCTATTTTTATATCTCCTCCCTCTTTATTTCTCTCCCCACCCCTCTTGCTCTCTCTTTTCCTTTCTTTGCTTTCCTCCCTTCATCTCTCTTTGTTTTTCTTCCCCATCTCTCCCTAACCCTCCCTCTCTCTCTCCTTTTCTCCATCTCTCTATTTCTCTCTTCTTATCCCTTTCTCTCTTTCTCTCTCCATCTCTCTCTTTCTCATGAATCCCCCTTTTTCTTTCTCTCCTTATTTCTCTCTTCCTCTTACTCCCTTCTTCTCTCTATTTTTCTCTCACTCCCTCTCCCACTCTCCCTCAATGCATCTCTCTACAAACAAAAGTAGAAATAGAAATTTAAAAAAAAATTAAAAAATGAAAAGTAATGTCTCCCTCCCTCTCTTTATCTCTCTCCCCTCCTCTCTCTCTCCTTTTCTCTCTTTTTTCTCTCTCTCATTCTCTCATTGTTTCTCTATTTCTCTCTCACTCTCTATTTTTGTTTTTCTCTCCATCCCTCTATATCTCTCGTTCTCTCTCTCTCTCTCTTTTCTTTTTTCATCTATGTCTTTATTTCTCTATCTCTCTCTCTATTCTTTTCACTCTCCTCTTTATTTCTCTCCCTACTTTTTGTCTTCCCCTCTCTATTTTTATCCCTCCTCCCTCTCTATTTCTCTCCCCACCTCTCTTGCTGTCTCTTTTCCTTTCTTTTCTTTCCTCCCTTCATCTCTCTTTGTTTTTCTTCCCCCTCTCTCCTCATTGTTTATCTCCCTCACCCTCCCTCTCTCTCCTATCCTCCATCTCTCTATTTCTCTCTTCCTATTCCTCTCTCTCTTTCTTTCCCAATCTCTTTATTTCTCATGAAGCCCCCTGTTAAGAAATAAAAAATGATGTATGCTCCAGGATAGATGTCATGAATGCCATATGCGCAGTGAGGAGAGTGGAACAACCCAAATTTTATAAAGCATTGTACTTGACTATCACTTATATATGGAGTGAATACAATGTCATGATGCTTTGTACTTTCAGTTAACTATCTTGTCATTGTCGATCTTACACAAGATTATGTTTATGAGTCCAAGATAATCTATCTTGGAACCTAATTCACTTGTGTAACATTATGAGTTTGGTCTTTATCTTTCATCCACCATAGCTTGTGTCATGCTCTAGATCCACATTGTTTAACATGGTATCAGAACCCAGCTGAGCATGGCACAAATCCATTTTGTTATCATCTAGCTTAGTTTCTTGAGTTCTTTTCAACTCAAGACAAGTCTAGGACCTCATCTCCCACTCCTTCTCCACTTAATCTTGTGGTAGCCATAGCCAACAATACCCTGCCTGCTTAAAGCTCTCATATCTCTCTCTACCGACCAAATTTTACCAATCTTTCTTCTGGAGAAGTGTTTCCCCACTATTAAGCTTCTCTGTAGCACTTGAAACATCAGCATTTCCCTTCTACAACCTCAGCATTATCAATTTTTAAAGACTTTGTTTTATGTCTGCAACTCTGTTCTATGTTTGCCATAACTAGATCTATGTCTACCTCTGATTGAACTTCTTGATCTCCACCTACAGAGCATAACTTCACTTTCTTTCTTCTAAAGATAGTTCCTTGACTCAAGGAGCTTCCTCCCGTCATATTAGAAGCCAACATTAAGCTCTATAGGACCAGGCATTGTCAAAAAATGTGAACCAGGTGCGCAGAAATCGCAAACAGGGAATCGATGTCATTCAATGACCAGCACACCATGCAATCATCCTCAAGATCATAGGGATTTTGTAGAGCTTGAAGAGGGCTACATTTCCATTAAAACACTTTTGAGAATGATCCACTTTAGCTCATGAAATTTAAAAAAAAACTAGACCTAGATCTAAGCCCTAATCCAGGAAGCCATAGCCAAAGCTTCAAAATTTGATATTTTTCACAATTTCTTCTCACTGAAGTCATCAACAATGATTTTAATCATTGAGAAATACTCTATGAAGCTCATTACATTTCTGGAAGTGCCCGAGGAAGCTCATAAGCAATCCACAAAGTTCATGAGAGAAGCAATTCAAGTACTAACTAGTATCCATTAATACTCAACTAGTGTCAATTTGACATTGACTCTCTTGTGTCTCTTGACACATTAAAATACAATATTTTGCTAGTTAACTAAAGTTTAGCAACATGACAGAGCTTGAGCAAATAGCTAAATTCAATGGTGAAGGATTTCATGCCTAGAAGGAGAAGACTATGTATCACCTAATGCAAAAGGACTTGTGGGACCTGTTTGAAGATGATGCAAATAGCAAGAAGGAAGATGATGAAGATGGGTTCGTTGAAGAAGACCAGCTCAAAACCAAAGAATCGAAGAATATGAATAACAAGGCACTAGGCATCATTGTCTGGGGACTAAGTGATGATGTGCTACATCATATCTCTGGCATTAGAAATGCTAGAATCGCTTGGGAGGAACTTGACAGAATGTTTGGTACCCAAGAAAAGAACTCAAACGTAAAATTACTCGTGCAGTTTTATGAACTAGATATCAAAGACAGTGCTTCTATGTCCACACACATTAACAAGTTCAAGAGTCTAAAAACCCAGCTTGCAACTCTTAAGAAGAATATTGATGAAGATGAAGCAATAGTTATACTGCTTGCAAGTGTAAACAAGGATCCATATGAGAACCTTGTGTCCACCTAAGTAATGTTCCCAGTCTCTCACTCAAAGACATTAAGCACTCATTTCTTGATGGAGAAAGAAAATTTAAAAGGAAAGATGTAAAAGAGACTAGTCCAAGGGAAAATCTCCTATACACTAAAGGAGCTACTAGACCCAAGGGAAGAGATCGAGGATTTAACACCAACAACAGAAGTCAGATGACATGTCATTATTGTGGTAAAACTGGCCATATTGTTAGGGAATGCTTCCACAAGAAAAGAGCACAGCAGATGTAGAATGACCACCACCAAAGTCAATTCATAAATGACGAAGAAGAAAAAGATACTTCCACTACTATCAACAACTCTGATAGATTGTTCTAAGAAATTTGTTCCCATAGTGGATTTTCTTTGTAAAAACCCTTCCCAAAAATGTAAAGTCTCAAGCTTTAACTTGACTAGGCTGCCTATGAGCTAGTCTCCCGAGCCATGTTATCATGTAGAGGGGGCAAAAGCTAGCAAGTGTAGAGACTCATCATTTGAGGGGGGGTGTTGAGAAATAACAAATGATGTATGCTCCAAGAAGAGATGTCTTGAATCCCATATACACAGTGAGGAGAGTGGAACAACCAAATTCTATAAAGCATTGTACTTGACTATCACTTATATATGGAATGAATACAATGTCATGATGCTTTGTACTTTCAGTTAAGTGTCTTGTCATTCTCGATCTTACACAAGATTGTGTTTATGAGTCCAAGCTAATCTAACTTGGAACCTAATTCACTTGTGTAACAGTTTGTCTCTACTCGTCCATGTCATTATGAGTTTGGTCTTCATATTTCATCCACCATAGCTTGTGTCATGCTCTAGATCCGCATTGTTTAACACCTCTCTCTCTCCCTTGTTCTTTCTCTCCTTATTTCTTTCTTCCTCTTCCCCTCTTCTCTCTCACTCCCTCTCCCACTCTCCCTCAATGCATCTCTCTACAAACGAAAGTAAAAATAGAAATTTTTAAAACTTTTTTTAAATGAAAACTTATGTCTCCCTCCCTCTTTTTATCTGTCTCTCCCCCCTCTCTCTCTCTACTTTTCTCTCTTTTTTCTCTCTCTCATTCTCTCATTGTTTCTCTATTTCTCTCTCCATCTCTCTCACTCTATTTTTTTGTCTCCATCTCTCCATCTCTCTCTCTCTCTCTCTTTTCATTTTTTGTCCATGTCTTTATTTGTCTCTCCCTCTCTCTCTATTCTTTTCACTCTCCTCCATCTCTTTATCTTTGCCCTTCAATTCTCTCTCCTCCCTCTCTCTCTTCCTTCATTCTCTCTTTCCCTCTCTATTTTTTCTCTCCTCCCTCTCTCTGCCTCTCCCTTCATTCTCTCTTCCCCTCTCTATTTTCATCTCTCCTCCCTCTCTTTCTTTCCCTACCCTCTTTCTCTCTCTTTCCCTTTCTTTGTTTCCCTCCCTTCCTCTCTCTTTGTTTCTCCCTCCCCCCTGATCTCTCCCTCATTGTTTGTCTCACTCACCCTCCTTGTCTCTCCCTCCCTCCATCTCTCTATTTCTCTCTTCCCCTTCCTTTCCCTCCCTCTTTGTTTCCCTTCTCTCTCTCTCTCTCTCTCTCGTTTCTTCCCTCTTACTTCTTCACCCTCCCCTCCATCCCTCCCTCCGTCCCTCTCTCAATGCATCTCTTCACAAAAACAAAACAAAAAAACATGTTGCACAAACAAGGTGTCATATGGTTTATGTCTAAGACAAGAAACTGTATGGTCTTCTTTATTGTACCCAATGCAATGCATGAGTAGGTAGTGATGACCAAAATAGTGACATGCCTAGTATACCAATGTATTGACTGGATCTCATTTTGCTCTTTCTTGAAGGAGTAGTTCTCTACAAAGTGACAAATACTGCCACCTCATTTGGAAACAAATAAATGTAGTCCTTGAATTGTTTTACTTGTCACCTGTGAATATGAAATTGTGAATGATATTCTTCTTCAAGTGGTCTTGATACACTTACTGAAGTTATAAAGGTAGTGTTTTCTTTTGGAAAATGTCTTCCATAGTGCTCTTGCTACCTTCTTTTTTTGATCCACCATTACTCACTATATTTTTGAAGACCTTGATAGGTACTTGCTTACTCTACTCAAGATCTCCTCTCAGATAGAACTAAATTTTACTTACTCTACATGCATTGCATATTCCCATTAAGCATTTATGATGATGGAAACTATGGTCATAAGGGATAGGACAGAGGAAGAATCCCAAGGTGATATTGTTATTTGTGTTCTTGGACACAAGCCATCCATTGCTAACAACTCCATGACAATCGTATAAAAAACAATTGCATGTGCATGAAGAACCATAAAGAAAAAACTTTGAGCCACATGTCACTTATAGCTTATTTAAGGAAAATCATCTATAAATGCACGATATAGCAACATGTGTAGCGATCCCTCAATTTTTGGAGAAATAACGGTTTCAGAGACTCAAAATAACATTGAATTATATGGATATTTGTATATTTTTCCTTAAATCTAATATAAATTTCAAATTGGAATATACAAGTTCAATGCTATAAGCAATACAATTAGTAATAATCAAGTCTAGATTACCAACTAAAAGAATTCAGCACCTCTAAGGACTGCATTCAATAGAAATGTTTAACTTGTAAACTACACAACACAAAAAATATGGAGGCACCACTAAAAAGTGTCACAATACACTATCAAGTGGTTTTGCACAACGAGTGATGTGTTAACATTAAAAGCACTATCATAGTACTTTAAAAGTGATGTAGACAACACAAAGGTGGGCAACACTTCCAAAAGGTTGGGAATGGTAGGGGGTGACTTTCAAAAACAATGGTATATGAGCACTTGAGACTAGTGGGGTGCTTAAGAGCTAGCAAATTGCAATGCCAAAAATCAATTCTCAAGTTTTATCAACAAGTTAAAATGCATAATGACCACTTCACAATGGTGTTCAAATACTGAGTGCCCATAAAGAGAGCATATTTTTGTTTTGAAGTAGTGAGTTGACCATATGAAATTGCTAATTGATCAATGGGAGGACATGAAAAATTAGTAGAATAATATGATTGAGCATATACAATTGGTGGCAACCCACTCCTTAGTTAAAAAGCAAGGACTTCAAATTGGTTGCTACCACTTTGAAGTGGTGAGCAACCAATAGCTACAAAGAGGTGAACGGTCACTAAATTTTGGGACTTACCACTTACAAGAGATAGCAGTCACTCATAAGTGAAAAGCAACAACTAAAGAGTGATTTGCTACCACTTGGACCTAGTGATCATTGGTTGAAAATATTGATTCACCACTTTTAACTTGTAAGTTACTCATTGTGCTTGCTTGTCCATGACTCCATGGTAGCACAAAAAGAGAAAGTGGTGGCCACAAAAAAATGGTAGTAGACCTCTTGTTTTATTATTGATTGGTGGTGACAAACCTTTTCTCAATGGTAGCAATCCTCTTGGAAGTGATATGCACCACCTTGAAGTTGTAGAGAACCACTTGGAATGTGGTACCCACTTAGGAATAGTGGTGCACTACATCCCATTGAAAGGCTTCTAGTTGCAACTTGTAAGGGACCTCTTTCAAATGGTGGTGGGCCATGTGTAGGTGGTAAAGTTACTTGCACAGTGGACATAAAGCTCTTGTAACTAGTAGTGAGGCACTTGAAATGATGAACTTTCTTTGGAAAGTGGTAGCATACCACGTGAAAGTTCTATGCACCACTTTCAATGGTAGGCAACCACATGTAAGAGGAGGCAAAACACTTGGAAATCATAGTTCACTACCTAGAGGTGGTTGTGCTTCAACTATAAGCTCTATGGGAACACATGGAAGTCTTAGCACACCACATATAAGTGGTAAAGGACCAATTACAAGTGGTATTGCACCACATACAAAGTGGTAGGGTACCAATTGTGAGTGGCAAAGGACTACTTTCAAATGGTGGCACATAGCATGTAAGTGTTAAGGACACTTGGACAGTGGGCATAAAGCTTTTATAACTGGTGGTAGACCACTTGAAAGTTTATGCACAACTTTTACGTGGTAGGAGACCGATTCTAAGGTGAAGTAGACCACTTGTGAATGGTTTTTCACCACCTTAAAGTGGTAGTTCTCCAATTGCAAGTTCTATGTGAGCACTTGGAAACTATATCAAATCACTTGTAAGTAGTAGGGAACCAGATGCAAGTAGTAGCATACCCCTAGCTAGTGGTAGGGGACCAATTGTTGCAAGTGATAGGGGACTAATTCCAAGTGGTGGATAATCACTTGCAAGTGGTAGGGGATAGCATGTAAAGTTTGGAGGAGTAGTTGTAAGTGATAGGGGACTACTTATAGGGGGTGGCACATATCTTATAAGTGGTAGTGTACCACTTGCAAGTAGTAGGGGACCAAATGCAATTGATAGTGCGCCAGTTTGTTAGTGGTAGAAGACTGGTTGCAAGTGATAGAGAACTAGTTCCAAGTGATAGAGACAAGTTTCAAGTGGTGGGATATCACTTGTAAGTGGTAGGGGATAGCTTGTAAAGTTTGGAGGAGTAGATGTAAGTAATAGGGAACCACTTATAGGGGGTGGCATATCTCTGGGAGCTCATGCTTGACCGCCAAGACCCACAAACCACTTATTGTTTCAAGTGTTTCAAGCCAAGTGTAATGGCTACCTCTCACATAGCAATGCACAATCTCACACCTACAAGTGTAGCGAGCTTACCTTCATGTCTGATTGAGTTGCCTCCTACCATGAGCTTTGTGGTAGCTCCACAATCCAAGGTGCAAGCTCAAGAAAGCTCAATTCTCAAGCTCCAAGATCTAAGTGCAATTGTTGCATGCAAGAGAAGAGAAAAGAAGAGAAGAAGAGAGTAGAAGATGAAGAGCTTCTCCACCATAGTCCCTCACCCTCACACACTCACTCCCTCATACTTCCTCTCTCAATCACAAGTACAAAGCAAGAAGAAGGAGAAGAAGAAGAAGAAGAAGAAGAGAGCTAGTTTTAGCCACACATAAGAATGATCTTCTTCATTCACTTTTTGCCTTTTATACATACCCTACCTCCTCCTTGGGCACCTATCCCTTTTTTACATGACTGGCCATTTCAACCTAGGTCCTCTTTCCCTATTCCCTTCCTATTTACATTATTCCTTCACCCATGTCCATCTACATTTACGACTTGCACATGAGGGAGCCCAATGCTCTTTTTGCACTTGCCCTGGACTTTTAAAGTTGCTCCTATGCTTTTGGCCTTTTTCCTTCTATTTTTCTGTTGGGCCTCCCTTTTCCACTTTGCCCTATGTCTTTTGATTTTCTTTCGCTTTATTTTTCACTTTCTTTGAACCAAGGTTAACATTACCTACTCCTAGACAAGTGCCAATCCCATGGCACTTGTGGGTGAGGGCTTGAGTGGGTGAAGGTTTGCCATGCGGCCTGGGGCTTTGGGGAGATTGGCCATGGGAAAGAAGCATAATAAAATGGATGTGAGGTTGTGGATGCTGAGAAGAGATTGAGTGGATGATAGGGGCTAGTTGTTCATGAGCTATCAAATATACCGAAAAAGAAAAAGAAAGTGCACTACCTAGGGGTATGCCTACCTCATTGTGCAGTGTATGGTGTCCATGCTAGTGGAACTGGGAGTTGGATCAAAGCATGTGGTGTTGTCCCACACTTGAGGACATAGATCGTGTAAGGGGAGGAACTATGGATGTGACATAGGGAGACATGTCTAACTATAGGCAACCAACCATAGGCGAGTGTAAAGTCCCTAAGCATGCCCTGCCCTTGATGTGCCCTAAGTGTGAAGTGGGGGAAGGGGATAGGGATATACTTGCCCCTAGGTGTAGTGCCTATGGCACTCTAATCATATATGAGAATTCCATTTCTTCCTTTTCTTGTGCTCCTTCTTTGTCTTTTCTTTTCTTTCTTTCTTTCTCTCCTTTTAAAAAAAACATTTAATACTTTACGAGGGAGCACACTAGATGTCATCCCAATCCTCTTTAGAAGCTATCTTGCGAGGAGGCCTAAGAGACTTGGTCAGGAAGGGTCTACTATCCAAGTAGCCTTTTATGTTAATACATACATTTAGGGGTGTCATTGAAAGGAAGGGGTGACTGCACTTGGTGAAGTGGTTGTCATTCATATCTTCAAGGACTACCATAAAAAGGGAAGGTAGGTACGAGCCCTCATCATGAGACAATCGGCCATCACACAACCATCGATTGTTGCATTGAGATTTAAAAAAAGAGTGGCTGCAGTCAAGGCCTCTTTTGCTACAGGCTTTTACTTGAGAAAAATCCTAAGTGCCCTGAGATAATTACAGGTAGTGATGAATGTGGGTCGAGACACATGATAAAAACTCATCGAGGAAGTGCGTGATAGATGGGCATATTGGTCAATGAAGATTAAGCACTCCTCTAGAATCCTTGCATTTACATTATAGATCTTGGGAAAATCGTACTACCTGCCATGTATATCTAGGTTATATAGTCTACCCGTGCTCTCCGCTGCCGCAAATATGGCATGTAGGTGGAATCATTGCACTCCTCTAGTATGGTGTTATAGAAGGCTGTCCAACCATCAAGGTTGGAGTCCTAGACACGTCCTCGCCATTTTGGTTGGGCTTCGTATCCACTAGCCATCTTTGGGATCTCCCAAGCCTTGCCTTGCTAGTAGTCCATAGGCTCTTTTTGCCACCTTGTAGGGTATTTTTCTCTTTTATCTGTCCATCAATTTCCTAGTCATTATGCAAGCCTAATCACCTACTCCACCACTCTTGTTCTCCCACTACTCCTAGACATCTAGTTCTTGGGCCTAGTTTATAGGATAGCATTATTCTCTTTGCGAGACCTAGACTTCAAGAACTTGCTGCAATTGGGACTCTTAGTCTCCTCTGTGTTGCTTGCTCCACCATCTCTCTTCTCTTCCTTTTTTCTTCCATCAGCCTTTTTGGGAATGTGCTTCCCTTGGGATGCTCAGGTGGCAGCTCTTGCTATGGTGGGCTAGGTTTACATGGTTTCTCTTCTTCATCTTGACCGTGCTCAAAGTTTGGCCCCTCTTCCTACACTAGCTCTCTTGGCTTTTCAAGAGGGTGCTACAAACCCTAACTCTTCTAACTCATTTGTCAAGAGCCCCAGCTTGCTTCAAGTATTGTCATTATTGATCTGCACTTAGGCTAGTGCTAGGGCACTCCTGGAACTTGTACCTTATGGCTCTTCTTGTAAATTCTAGCTTCCCTTTTAGCCCTTCTACTACTGTGTCCTCACCTTCAGCCTGGGTCACTTGCAAAGTAGAGTATTAAGAAAGACTTGCTGCTGGACTTCTATACTTGCCTCCACTACTTACACCCTTGCTAATGCCATGATTCATTCACTTTTCACTAATGCAAGGCATTTAGCAAGGTCCCTAAGATTTCCAGCACTCTTTTCTTCCCAAACCCTAGCCTTCTCCTCTATCTTTTCTATGCCTTGAGTCCAGTATTGAGATATCATCATTACCATTTGTTCCTACTCCTTCCAAGTCTCGAGCATCTTCTCCTTATACTGTCTATGGCGGCTCAGTTACTCTTCCAGTTGTTGTTGCTTGTGGAGGGTCACATGAAGTCGGTTTTTATACCTCTACCATCCTTTTAGCTATTACCTCATCTTTTTGTACCCTGGCACCATGAAATTCTTTGAGCAATCATTCCTTTTTTTGTTTCTCCTTACAAAACTTTGCATAGGCATGAGTTTTCACTCTTTCCAGCTGCTTAGTGAGCTCATCTCCAATTTCTTCAGTTGCTTGAGGTGCTCCTCCATGTTCTTATTTTGTTGTAAGAGGACTAAGAAATCCATCTCCAGCCCTATCTCCTCCCCTGCCTTCACATCATCGTGGGGCTCTTTTTTGCTCTCTTCTTCCTTCTTTGCATGCATTCCTTCTTTGCTTCCAATTCCTTCTTCAAGTAATTTATTTCTCTCTTGTTATGAAGTTATTTGTCACATATTTTCAAGGTGACAAGTTGAGAATGCATCTCTTTTCACCTCTAGCTTTGCCAACACTTCCTTCCTCTCTTCCTTCACCTTTTTCAATTGGGTTAGATGCTCTTTTACATATTCATTATAAGTCATTGGCACTAGCATAGCTGAGAGTACGAATGCCATTGAGCTTGTATTTTGGGCTTCTTCAATTCTTTTCTTGACTATGTATCTACAACAGTAGTAGCCGGCCTCTTTGTCCCCGAAACTAGGGTTCCTCCACTTGGCACTAGGCAAAGATAGTGCATTGTGCTGACTAAGTACTACACCCAAGCCATCACGTTGCTTTGGTTCATTGTGGCTACAATTTTGTGTGTGGTGGCATGGAAACCATGATAGGAAGTGGTGGGTATAATGGAGCCTTATCGCTGTGACATTGGTGCCTAGTGCATCTTCTAGGCTCATCCTTACCAAATCTTCTGATTGAGAGGTTTCCTCAATCGATAATCTAAGGGTGAGAGCCATTTATTCATCATCTTCTCTTTTTAGCCTTTCCTCCTTCTCTTTTTGATCTATTCATCATCTTCTCTTTTTAGCCTTTCCTCCTTCTCTTTTTGCTTCCTCCTTTGTTCTTCTTTGGCCCTTTTAGACTCTTCTTTTGCCATTCATAGGCATTCATCCTCTTCCTTCTTCTTCTTCTTTCATTCCTCTTCTAGCTTCCTTGATTCTTTCCGCGCGCTTCTAGGTCTCTATCCCCTTCTTCTCAAAATAATATTTTCCTTTTCTCCCTAGCAACTTGATTATGGGACAGAGACCTCCTCACCTCAATCATTGACACTTCTTTCACTCGAACACTCATAGTATTGCTAAGCTTGGAGGTGAGCTTCCTTCATCTTTTTCGCTCACTCTGCTTCTTTCCGTACTCCTGCAATTTCTTCATCCCCCAAGTTTCTAGTAGAGAATGAAACTGGGGTGCTCACCTTAATGGTTGAATGCATTGGGCTATTGATGGGCTAGTGAGTACTCAAGTGTTTCTTCCACTACTTCTTCCCTCTCTACATCTCCCATAGCTTCTTGGATTATGGCAGTTAGCACACCCCCAAACCCTATGTTGGGCCACTTTGGCCACTAATTTCTTTCTTGTTGTCTTCGCTATGGAAGCCAGAGACTCCCCACCTACTGGTCTAGGGCCCGTGGGCTAGCACTTTTGCTGAAGACTCAATGGTCTTATGCACATAGTTGTTCTAGTTAATTTCATCTAAGGATGTAGCTACAAGGCTCTCAAGAAATGAAACTCTAGTCCTCTCTTCAAAGTATTGTACCTCTGGTTCGAGAACAATGCATGGACCATTTTTCCCTATAGTTTGATGTAAAGGTTGGGGATGTCAGCTAAATTGATCCCATCATATGTGTGCACATGGCCCCTATCTATTGAAATATCATAGTGAGAGCAAGAGAGCGTGCACAAGAGGAGAGAGAGAGCTCAAATACAAGAAGAAGATCTTGCTTAATGAGTTGTTCATAAGTACAACTGGTACACTCTCCTCTACATTGAGAGTGACCTCTAGGCTGTTTAAACAACCTGTGGATGGATAGGGTTAGGGTTTCCCCTACCCTCTAGCTCATTCACACGTAGCTATCCTTATCCACCCTTGCATACATACGGTTCGCATGCCTATCTCTCAACACCCCCCCTCAATGCAAGAGTGGCATTGGACTACAAGACATGTTAATACCCCCCCTAAAAAAAAATGGTATGCCTTTCTAAATCAAGCTACAAGAGTGCTTATAATTAGAGGATTTATATATTTAGAAAAGTTGATCATTAGGTATTTTGGAGACAAAGTTGGCCTCCAATTCTTTTGGTACTTTAGGTGGGGGATTTTATTTTTGCGGGCTTTCATTTTCGTTCTTTTCTAATCAATCTCTTTTTTTCGAGCTTTTTCGTGCAACATATCCATTCTGCATATAAATAGTCTTACTTAAGGAGTACGACACGTTGCATTTACATGAACACACATCAAGAAAACAAAACCAACAGAAAACTAGTAAAATATATTCGTGTCAAATAGTCGCAAGATACACTCTTCCTAAAAACAAATCAAAGATCCCAATGCATGTAATCTCTTAGACAAAATTGGGCATAGTCACATGAGAAGTGTATAATAAACATATAAAAGTAGTAACAAAATGAAATGTCTAGAGTCTCTCGAAAAAAAAACACACACTCTCTCAGCATGGTACTGGTCCACACACTATGGTGGACAAACACTCCCCATAGAGCACATCATCTATTTCTAGACACATGCAATGTCTCATCTCCTCTACACTGGCCTGCGCCAAACCACCACACCCCGCAAACACATCCAAAACATAGTCGTAGAGTTTTGTAAATGTAGCTAGTAACCACCTAACCATATCACCAATCACATATCACCAATCAAGATACAGAATCTTTGCGGCCATGCAAGTAGAAACAATGAAAATACCATACAAGGTAACCTGAGAGCAAAAACATGCAAGACTACTTACCGAAAGAAAAGATGAGACCTCTCTGCTCCGCCTCTGACAATGACACCATCAATGTCCATGGGAAAGGCACAATCATCCATCATGTAGCTACGATATGCTGGAAACAATCTCTATGAAATCTTCTCCCCAGCCTCTCTGTCGTAGCAAGGCACAACATGACCAGCACGATGCCAAAGACACACAGTAAGATCAAGTACCTATTCACGAGTGGAAATAGAATAAGTGATCCATGTTTTTTTTTAAAGCATGTAACACAAACTTTATTTAGAACATACAACCATACATTCAACGTATCCAACTTTGTTATCTTACCGCCTCTCTAGTAACGAGATATCGATAAGCCTTGGAGTCACACATGAGTGTCCAAGTGCGGTGAAGAACAAGCCTCACTCTTGCCGCATCCATAATAAACTCACCTATATGCTCTGCTAAGCACATAGTGACTAAGAATCCCTGGTCGGCCAAATACTCGTGAGCAAGGTCCATACAACCCATAACTAGACCCTTTGAGAACATGTTCCACTTGGGAATAGTCATGCCCTCTACAAATAACATTGGCATTATGATATATGAGAAGTGAGTTTGATGTAAACCTTGTGTGATAGAAAGCATAACTTACCCAATGGGATGGGACCTAGAGCATCCACAAGCAAGCTCGTAGGAAATTCCGCAAATATCAATCGAGCCACCTCTTGACATGGAACTCCATCTTTGCTATAAAGATGCATCTTTTGTGTTGCAAAAAACTTGTTGATGCTATACACAAAACAACATAGTCATTAATGCAAAGTAAACGATGATGCAATGCTATATGCAACATGTAAATTGATGTTCTTGCAATATGTAGTTGTCATGTCTACCTATCAAGGGCAAATCTATCAATTTGGGTCACATACACTAATAGAGCATCGACATATGTTTGATACTGGAACCCTGCAACAATTATTTCAAAGTAATTTATTTTTAATAATCATACACGACTATCTTCATGGGCGACCAATAAAGCACATGAATTTCAAGTTAATATAAGACTTCTCACCTACTAAACGGGTCATAGGTCACCTCTCCCAATTCTCTCGACCAAGAGATGAATCTACAACAAAGGAGGTGGTGGGCGCCATAGAGGACTCTGGCACATTTTTTCTCCCTGGATTACCTTGAGTACCTTGGGTGGCACCTTTGGTAGCCTTGGTTGCTTGCTCCTCTACAGTGGTGGGTGCGGTAAGTGGTTCATGAGTATCAACTCCCTCCTTGAATCCTACATAGTATCATTCACCCTTAGATTCCCATGCATGAGCACAAAAACTATTGCTACAAAAGCGACGAGATGTTTACATAGATTGAAGTACTTACTCTCATGCAGATCTTTCTCTTACTTAGGGATAACCCCCACAGGGTAATCCAGCCACCAAGGGCAAACACTTGCCTCCCATGCCGTCAATTTTCTCTCACGTAATGATGGAGAATACATAGTGTTCTCGTCACGAACATCAATCCACTCTCTTGTGAATTGTGGAGCTGCATCCAGCCTCTTCTCTTCTACACATTGTAGTATCCACCTGCAACATTCTTGCCAATTACGCAAGCAAATGCATGCAATCTAATATGAAAATCAGACACACAATTTAATATGAAAATGCATGCTAACCTATAAATCACACGTTTGGCTGAAAACTAAGCTCTGGCATCTTCTCTGCAACATCTGAAGATTTCACTCCATCCAAGAGGTGTACAAAATCCTACACAAGTTTCACAAGCGCTTAACATTAGCACATATACATTTTAAGAAAGAACTTAAGAAAGCAATATGAATGCACTACATTGAGTCAACTTGCATGACATGATTCTTCATGTTAAGCTTAAAGAACTCCTCAAATGAATCTGGTAGCTGTGGACCTTCTACTTGTATCCTATCAATATGAAGTAGTGCCTCCGAATGCAAGTGAGCCCAATATGTCTCTTTCTTCATGTAAACCCGAAAGAGCTTATAATCACCAAAATGCGGGTATTGGGGGTCTTTGGCCTTTGTGAGACTCATAAGATGCAACAATATTTTTTTCCTGTGATGCACAACAATATACACAAATAGAAAGCATTGAAGAAAAAAGCATCGCATACACACACCTTGCGTTATATATACAAATTACCTTTCCATAGGGATTTTTGAGCTTGTGAGACAATACAGCTTGTCTCTTGTGATCTTGAGCATGCTTGCATCATCCCACTTTAGTCCAAATAACAACTTAGAGAACTCATCACCATTTTGGGGATTAGCAATGGATAGGTATTTGTAGCCCCTATCCTTAAGGCGCTCCTCTTCCACCCTTGTAGCCTTCTCCAAACGTTTCTTCCTCTCTACCTCATCTAGACCAAGAGCCTCAAGCTTCGCAGTTTCTTTTGAGATGAAGACATGAAATTCATCCTATCATTCCAAAAAAAAAAAACTAAATTAGAGAAAGAAAAGCACATCTCATACAAGTGAGCCATAGAAAGAAAATCACCTTCCATACAAGCTGAGATATTAAACCGTGAAGAGAGTTATACCATGGAGCAACACCATGATAATACCTTGCCTCTATACTCATCTCAACCTCAGCCCACTTCCTCATGGCCGAACTCAATCTATCTAGAATGGAGTCTTTGTTTGCAATACCAAACTTTTGAAACATATACACCTCATGCGCAATATTTGGAGTAACATGAGCTCTGGAAATACTATTGAAAACAAACAAAAGCATAATATGAGAATGTAAGTGTAACATATTACAAAGAGGAGCATAGTTAAAGGAAGAAGACTTACGCGTTGGTGGTGTCTAGTGCAAGTAGTAGCTCTGCTTCCTTCGCCTTTGGCACCTCAATGAATTGGCACCGTACACTAACATGGTAGTGAGCACAGTCGGAGTACTCTATAATTGAAAACCAACAAACATAAGAATGGGATACAAACATTCAATACTTGTATGTATAGTGGACAACTTACTTTCTTTGATGCGCTTCCACCACGTTTTAAGCCTGTGGTTTCCATCCCAAACCAAGAACCTTTTACCCTTAAGGTCTTGCCACTCTCTTCCAAGAGCCCTCTCCAAATCCTCATTTCTTTGACGCCATATTGGACCCCATTCATCTAGATTGTTGGCTGTCACAAACATGGTCTCCCCTCTCGGACCTTCAACTAACACAAGGAAGTGTCCCATAGTCTCAAGATAGCCAGTGGAATCAAAGGAAGGAATCAACCACTGGGCATCATCCGTAGCAAATCTGACTGCCTCATGAGCCACTAATCTGCAAAGAGGCACAAGAGGAGGCAGCGTCCTCTTTTTTATATAAAATTGACTCAGCACATCCTTCATCAGTCCTAGAGAGACTTTCTTGCCTAAGTTCCTTGAGTGCTTCTTTTCTTTTTCATCATCATTCTCCCCTTGATCACTATCACCACTCACCTCTTCTTTGTCATCTAGACTATCATGTTGCACATTAGTCTCTGTAGGAGTAGATATTAATAAGTAACAATAAAAAACAGTAGCATTAAACCAATCATATTTAATACATAACACTGAACAAAGAGTCATATGTAAATGAAATGGACACATAAGTGACTACATGTGTGCTCCGCAACCCCGTCAACTGTATTGGAGTCCCCATCCACTTGTGCTTCGTCATTAATGTAGACACATCTTTTTGGACCACATCCTTTCTTTGTTGAAGGAGTGTCCACTGATCTCAAACGCGATGATGCTTCTTGCTCTAAGATCCGCCTAGGAACACATCCTGAACGTAGCTTCATACAGACTTCACGACTACTATGAGGTGACACACATTTCTTTCTCTTTCTAAGCACTCTTTTAGGTGCCATAACTTTCTCTACACACTTACAAATAGATACACAATCAACCTCTTTAAGATTAACAACACAATCAATCTCTTTAAGATTAGCAACACAATCAATCTCTTTAAGGTTAAAGATTAACAACACAATCAATCTCTTTAAGATTAATAACACAATCAACCTCTTTAAGCCACGGGACGAAGCCACACGCTTGTGCATAAGCCCCGCATCGTCCGCGCGGACGCGGACGATTGGGGAGCTTCAATCTCTTACCTTGGAGGCACGGACTCAACGGTTGCGCGGATGCGAGCATAAGGGAGAGAAAGAGAGTTCTCACAAAGCATACGGGATGAAGCCACACGCTTGTAGCCACGGGACGAAGCATAAGCCCACCCAACGGTTGCGCGAACGCGACCATAAGCCCACCCATCGTCCGTGCGGACGCGGACGATTGGGGGGCTTCAATCTCTTACCTTGGAGGCTTGTCGGACGGCATACGTGACGGTTGCCACGGGACAAAGCATAAGCCACGGGACGAAGCATAAGCCCACCCATCATCTGTGTGGACGCAGACAATTGGGGGGCTTCAATGTGTTACCTTGGAGGCCGCACGAAGCCGCAGGAGCTGCACGAAGCCGCACGAAGCCGCAGGAGCTGCATGAATCCGCAGGAGCTACACGCTTGGAGCCACACGCAGGAGTTTTGTGTCGCGTAAGAGTTGTGGGGCAGGAGTTGGCACCGTCGCGAGAGTTGTGGGGTAGGAGTTGTGTGTCGCAAGAGAGAAAGAGAGAGAGAGAGAGAGAGAGAGAGAGAGAGAGAGAGAGAGAGAGAGAGAGAGAGAGAGAGAGAGAGAGAGAGAGAGAGAGAGAGAGAGAGAGAGAGAGAGAGAGAGAGGGAGAGAGGGAGAGAAGGGAGAAGGGAGAAGGGAGAAAGAGAAGGGAGATAGAGAAGGGAGAAGGGAGAAGGGAGAAGGGAGAAGGGAGAAGGGAGAAAGAGAGAAGGGAGAAAGAGAAAGAGAAGGGAGAAAGAGAAGTGAGAAGGGAGAAGGGAGAAAGAGAAGGGAGATAGAGAAGGGAGAAGGGAGAAGGGAGAAGGGAGAAAGAGAAGGAAGAAAGAGAGAAGGGAGAGAAGGGAGAGAGAGAGAGAGAGGGAGAGAAGAGAGAGAGAAAGAGAGAGAGAGCAAAGAGAGGAGAGAGTTGAGGAAGAGAGTTTCACCATACTTAATAACCCTAATAAAGAAGTTAGCCGTTAATTACGTAATTAAGTAATTAGTTAGCCGTTAAATAATTAAATAATTAATACAACATAAATAAATTATGAGTGCATAAAGGTGAAGGATGGTGGGTGGTTGTCGTAAATTTTTCTTTTGATTTCTGATGATTATGCTTATTTGTTATTACTCTTAAATGTTGATGAATGACTCTTAAATATTCATTATTTAATCATCTCTGCTTGTAGTGACGGTCTCTATAGCTCCGACGGTGAACTATTGCCTTCTCTTCATCAAATACACACTGTGAGCTATATTCAGAGTTTTCTTCTCTTCATCAAATACTAACCCACCAGAGGGCACAACATGTGGAGTTTTGCTATTTTGACATGGAGACTAACCAGTGATTGCTTAGAGCACAAGGTTTCATTAAGAAATGGAGAGATTCTTTTGAGTGAGTACTACCTACAGAATCTATTGCCTCCAACACAAAAATTCCAGGGGTTGCAAGCCATCATAGAGAATGATGGTGGAGCAAACAACGTCACTATGTCTCCAAGATGGGATCATCAAGGGCATGCGCACTATCTGATTGATAGTACATTATCAGCCACCTTCTCTATCATGCACTCAAATGACTATGTGTGTATCTCTAACAATATTGAGTCAATAGAAGATGAGATTGACAACTACATTGATTGTACTCCTGGTTGTAGCAAATCAACTCCAATGTGTCTTGACGTACCCTCAGATAACAAGAAGGATGTTGATGACACAAATGTCGGGGAGGACCTATGTGTGGGCAGCCAAAGCGAGGACTTATCTTCCTATGGTAACTCCATTGCAGCCTTCATTGAGGAGAAAGCTAGAATGGGTAGATTGAAAAAATTACTAGCGCTCTGTGGACCTCCACGAAGGGTGGATGAGCTCCCAATCGAGTATAATGGCACAATTGCTTTTGAGCTTCCAGCCACACATAGCAAGAAACAAATGATGGGTATGGAACAAAAATATGATGGTCACCTGTGGTCGCGGCCCTCACAAACAAATATGGCAATTGACTGCACTATGCACTTGAGCTATTGTCTTGGAAGTCTTCAATGTCTCAGGATCACTTGTCCTTACTACATAACAGAGGGAAAATACAATGATGTTTTTTTCCATGGTCACTTGGATAGAACCGTGAGCATGGGTTATCCTACAAGTGAGGGAAACTCCAAGATAACATGTCACTATTGTCAAAATGTTGCTACTTGTGTAGCCATTTGCAAATGCATGATCTATTATGTGTTGCCATTGGATCCTACAATGACACGTTTGGTGATCCATGTTGGGGAGCATGCTCACAGTGTTCAACATGGCACAAAGAGGGCAACCCTTGACAAGGTGCGGAGGCTTGTGAACACGGTCCTAAAGATTGAAAAGGGAGGCCCACGAAAAATACAGATGCTAGTCGCTCGGCAGATGTTGTTTGAATCTTTAACAAAAGAAGACAAGTCGGAGGCGACTGAGGTGGACCTTAATCATTTTCTAGAAGAAATGATGCCACTTGTGCAGAATAAAGGGTAAGCTTGTGCATTATTATTTTCTTCTTACAATGTATGTCCTGCATTTGAAATAACCCTCTAATAAACACATAGGTTCAAAGGCATTGTTTCACAAGAGAGAGCCAAACAAGGTCAGGTGGTTGGTGATGGGTATGACAACATACTTCTTTTGCAAAAACGTTGTGTCTTCCCATTTTTCCATGGAAGTAGATTTCCGGGACAAGGGGATGCTAAGGAGAAGTGCTACTTGTTTAAAATGTCCACCAAGGGACCAGCGTTAGGGGTGGACTTAGTGAATCGTATGAGGCGAATTGGGACTGGAGATTTACAACGTGCATGGGTGCACTTTGATCATACCCATAGGATTGATGGGTGGGCAACTATGTCTTGTTCAGTTTATGATCACGGATATGTGACAACATAATTAAATCTTTTATTGAAATTAAATTGTTGTTAATGAACACTATACTAATGTATCAATCATGAACTAGCATGAGAGCATTACAGGTAATTGCAATATGTGAATTTAAAGAGGAGGACGAAGAGTCTCAAATCTTGTTTTGGAGAAATTTGAATTCTGTCATGGTTCAATGTGGCCATGATCCACCTGACTTTGCTGGATTTATGTCCGATGAGGCAAGTGCGAATTGGATGGCAATAAGGGCTATGTACAATGGAGGGCCTCATAACATAATGGAAGGGAGGCAGTGTTCTTGTCTTTTTCATTGGGAGCAAAGTTTGCAAAAGCATACCAAGAAATTAGTCACTGTGGATAAACAAATGCACCACATTGAATTGTGGGAAGCATGGAGGCTAGCAACGACAACTCAATTAGCCTCACTTCAGGCCTCTGCTATCTGAGATTGGTGGGCACGAAATGTAAACAAGGAACACATCAAGGCTTTGGATAGGTGGTTGAAATGGTGGGAGCAAAGAATTGCCCACTGGGGAGGAATTGAATCTCATGTAAGTGTGACATTTTTTCTAGCTCATTAAGATTTGTTGCACAATGTAGCAATGGGGAGAGCTACTGATTCTATTTTTGGATTTGACTCCGTAGGCTAACAAAAGTCCTTAGGAACATGCTCAAATTCCAAGCATAAACTTATCAGAAAGTGTCCATGCTAGTTGGTTAGCAGGTGAGGGTGGAAAACGAAAGATATCACTTTATGATGCATGTGTTAGTGATGTTTTGAATGCATATATTCAATCTGCAAAGAGGTTGGGCTATACCACAGGGAGGTTTATTGGATCTGGGTCTTCTATGGAGTCTTTGTTGGCTAGTGCCAGCAAAAGGGAATCCCCAAATCCCACCTCTGTTGCACGTGCGTTGCAAGGTGTTGTAGCTAGAAGTCCTTTGTACGAGGAGCCTATAATGCAAGGTGATAGGGAGACTGTGCAAAGAAAAAAGAAGGGAGGTGGAGCAACTGTAAGTTCTCATAGACCGGGATACGTGATGGAGTCAAGGCAAAGGAAAATCAGGGGCAGACTGCGGAGTATACAATTTGATGATGGAAAAATGGAAGAGATATGTATCCAAGACGATGAGGAGATACCAATCAAGCCCTTTGCAAGTGGAGTAAGTGCACCAAATGCGGAAACGTCAACCCACGTAGAAGAGGTAGAAGTGGCACAGGAGGAGTGGGCTTTACGAAGGACACCACCTAACTGTGTGAGAAAGTGTTTTGGTATGGAGGGTAGAAAGAATTGTTGCAGCAAATTACAGAGTCGACAAGTGGGGTTAGTCATGCCATGCTTTTGGTCTGAGAGAGCCTATAAGAACAAGGCCATTGCACAATGGATATGGTTTTGTAATCATGATGTCAAGCATACAAACGCTATGCAGAAACAAGTGATAGCATCACCAATTGTTCCATCTTTGTGGCAAGTTGATATAGGAACAAATATATCGAAGGAAGAGTGTAGCAACCTAAGACAGGCTAGTTTCAAGTTTGCCTGTTTTACAGCGCCGCCAAGGAACGAGAAGAGCAAACCTCCTATTTCTACAGGATGTGGTTCAAGCGGGAGAAGACGCAAGTGGAGACATGGAATTTCCAAAGATGCACAAAAGAGAATAGAGGTAGCTGGTTGCATGGTTGTGACATTCTTGGAGGAGGTAGTGCAACCTGAGAGACAACATTCAGTATTTCGAGTCTTGATAGAGAGTTGTTATGATGTGCACATCAAAGAAGAGCCTAGGTGCACTTGTCCTGATTTTCAAAAAAGAGAATCTACCCAAAAGGCATTTCTTTCTTGCAAACATATGTATTATGTATACATGCACATACTTGGCCTTCAACCCAAGGAGCACATGGTCATACATCAGCCTGCACTAACCCCCACTGACCTTTCCTTTGTGTTAGGGCAAACACGTAAGATATGCCCTGTTATGTAGGAAGCCCAACGTAAGCATGGCTCATTCATTGTTCTGGAGGACTCATCATCATGCACTTCATTAGGGTGTGACATGTCCTTTTTGTTACATGAAGATCTTGGAACCTTTCTAGATATTGTACTCCTTTTGGGTAATGCAAAACTTTGGAATGTTATTATTTGTTGTGATTATTCAACACCATTGCTCCCTTTATTGTGAATGGTTTAGTATTCTCCTTGGGAGCTCCCAAGTGATGATGCATGCATGATGCGCAATATATGTTTATGTTAAAGAATAGCAATAGTGCATGACATGTCATTTGTAGAAAAAAGATCTAAAAATCAATTTCAATTGCAAAAGCACGAAATCAAAAGCTCGCAAAAATAACACACTCCTTTAGGTGGTAGGACATTGATTGGTAATATGCCCTGTCTTATTACATTTGTTGCACTTCATTTTGTCATGATATTTTTTCCAATAGCTACTGACAAGATATCCATTCTTATGCGCAAAAGGAGAATTTGATGGAGATAGTATAAACTAAGAGTTGCTCATGAGTTGTTGAAGTAGATCCTTGACTAGTGCTACATTTTTTCTAATTTCTTTTCTCCTCATCCAAACAAGACTGGATGGTTCTTTCCAAGGTTGGATTTGGGATATTTGTAAGAGTAGTTACAAGGGTTCGGGATACTTTCTTTACAGCTATTAAGAGAATTGCAATGGCATCTTTATCATGAATTGGAGCTTGAATTGAGGACAGCTATGCCATGAGCCCCTTCATGTGAGAAATGAACTTACCTCAGTCTTCTCCTTGCTTATACTCCACACTAAAACATTCGATCTTAAGGAAAATTTTAGAGTTCTTTCTTGTAGCACCATAAAGATTTTCAAGCTCATCCCATTTCTCTTTGGCAATGGAGAGTTGGTCAATGTGATGGATTAGGGATTCATCTAAATGAAGCATGATTATGGCTTGGGATCTTTCATCATCCTCTACATCAAGTGGATTTGATAGATCAATAACTTTGGTCCCTTTGATGAAGGGCCAGTAGACCCATTCCATCATTTTATATTTCACTAGTACCTACCATGGATGAAAGTATTTTCTTATCAAACTTATGGATTTGAGGTCTAACATCAGCATAAGCCATGGCCATGATAGGAAGATCTTACTGCTTGCTCTAGGCAATGGCAGTGTCTAGTCCTTTACATAATGGCCAATACATGCAAAAGTAAAAAGATATTATTAATGCGTAACATGCTTAAATTTAATGTATTCCAAGATGATTACCACATAACAAACTTAAATTTAATGTATTACAAGATAAGATATTACAATGGTCAATGTGTTTATACTAGATTTAACAAATATCTAGTAAGAAAGTGATTAGAATGCTAAGTAATAATGTTTAAAAACACTAATGTCAAGCTTAGTGTGATGCTTGAGTGAAGACTAATAAAAAGTCTTCCTAGTAATCTCATTGATATCCCTCGAGTGTTGGAGCTACTCCCAAATCTAAAATAAGCTTTAGAGAATATGCTTCACTAATTAGAATCACTATTAATGATTCCCATAGTGAAAAAAATGAAAATAGGAGAGCTTGAAGCTTCTTGGTTATGGCTACCAAGAAACCCACAGCTAGAGTTTTGATAGAGATCTCTTCTTGTGGATAAAGATTTGAGGATTCCTCTTGTGGGAGGATAGCCCACTAGGGGGACTATCAAAGCCCTAAGGTAGCTGCCATTAATTCACCCTTTGTTGAGCATGCAATTTTATAGATCTACATGATGCCTTGAACTGCGCCTGCCTAGGTTTTTTGACAATGGAGTCCTGCTGCATGGCCAATGTTGCAATTTGTGGTGCTAGGAAGGATCGTTTGATGCTAAGGAATTTTTCTCCTAAACAAGTTAGCAGTTAATATGCCCTCTTTTGCTCACATGAGCTCCTCCAAAGGAGGTAGGTGTTGGTTGGCTATGGAGGTTGAAAGACCAAGATGGAAAAATGAAGCTTTTCTTGTGCACTTAGGTTGATTTGAGGTTTAGGGAAATTGAAGGGATAAAAAATGGCTCTAATACCATATTGAAATATCAAAGTGAGGGAAAGAGAGTGTGCACATGAGGGAGAGAGAGAGAGCTCAAGTACAAGAAGAAGATCTTGCTTAATGAGTTGTTCACAAGTACAACTAGTACACTCTCCTCTACATTGAGGATGGCTATGGTTAGGGTTTCCCCCTACCCTCCAGCTCATTCACACCTAGATATCCTTATCCACCCTTGCATACATAGGGTTCACATGCCTATCTCTCAATACTATCCGTCCCCAATATGTTACAGGCATCTCTCTTTGGCTTCTCAAGCTTTTTGACAAGTCCCAAAGCCCTTTCCACTAGTTCAAGACTCAGCTCGACTTCTACTTTTCAGGTATCCTCTCCCTACCTCATCATTCACTATGCCATGGTTCCTATTGGCCTCGAAGGATCGCAATAACTCTATGCACTTGCCGTAATCGATGGCTTGGTAGACCTTCTCTATATACTTATTGAGGTTCTACTAGTGGATGATCTATTTCATAGCATGCTCCTCTATCATATGTCTTCTAGGTTCTAAATGCTTCTGTATTTGACCCAGTTAAAGGCTCTCATTTCAACAGAAGCAGCTAGACATGCTCCTCTTACGACAATGGAAGCTTTCTACCTTTATCATTATGCCTTGCCATCTTGGGTTCCTATTATGATGCAAAAACTCACTATTAGCTCACTTGAAATGACCTTTTGAAAAAAGATAAGAGGATTATAAATGTATATCATGAAACGGTGAAATGTTTAAGTATACAATGAATTTTTTTGCTTCAAGCAATCCACACATTCCAACAATAATTTAATGAAAATTTTCCTCAAGTACAAGTTTACTTTAAACATCCTTTTTTACTTTTGAAATCCACTTTGAGGTTCAAGTCATGTTTTCTTGTCCACCTTATTCCCTCCCCTCCCCCTAGGAATGATGAAGCTCCTTCCTAGGATTGGAGGATGAAGGGTTAAGGGCACTAAGCATTGGTTGGCTGGGCTTTATTTCTTCATGAGCCAATCATAGAACTATGGGTTATACTCTAAGTGGGCACAACTGTCCATGTCATACAGTCTAATGCCTACGTGTGTAATGTAGGTTAGGACATTAATTTAGGAAGTCACTAGAGTCATCCTTCTATAGCAATGTGCAATTCTTCCTTGGTCAATATTTGGTCCGAATAGGGGGTGGGCCATAACACGATCTTGTAACGGTTGATTGTGAGTGATTGTCAAGACCCTGAACAAGGTAGGAGCCACATAGGTTGGGTTGTACTTAGAGGTTTTGATTGCATGTCTTTGCTCAACATTGGCCATAATTTGGTAGCCCTCTTGTTCCCATTAGAGATGGAGAGCATACCATTTTCACAAGAAGGAAGAGTCAGAGTCAACTAGCTTTTTCAACTCTTCTACCTTCTAGTTTGTTGCAGAGACTTTGTTCTTGCTATAGGAGGTGATTAGCCACCACTGTTTGAGAGATTTCTCTCAAGAAATCTCCTTGGTGGTGATCAATTCCTCAGCTAACATGGGAATCTTGACAAAAAAAAATTCATATTCTTTCTAAGTGCATGGCAAGGATCATACATCTATTTCTAATGGCTTGTTTAGGAGGCCTAAATCCAATTGTTCATAGCTTTTAACAAACATGGTGAAGGTGGCATCCGAGCATCTGATGTAGATGACCAATTCATCCCCCCTATTTGTAGCTAGGTCCAAGGCCAAAGTAAGGATAGATCCATGCTCATAGAAGGGTCTAAGGCTATAGGATGTTGAGGTTTGACTAGATTGGATAACTTAGTGATGCCTACTTCATGGACTGGTCAGTAGGCTTAGTTGGGGCGCTCCTTTTTTCTTATGGAGCAGTTGGGACACTAGAAGTATTAGGTTTAGTCGGTTTTGGTGTAGGGGGCTACGGTTTTGGTTGATAGACCTATTGTGGTCCTATGGGTTTGGTACCTTTTGGGTCAATTGGTTTCTCATTCCTAGCTAGCTTACTATCTTGTGGAGATAGGTCGGAAGGTAGCGTCTAAGGGGGACATGCATGCCACTCATGGCCTTGGGCAATCAAATCCATTTTTCACCTTTGTAGTAGCCTTGAGCATGCAATAGGGCTTTGGGGACCCATCGCGGCTTGGTTGTTCATCTGCCTGTGTGTAGCACCAGCTTTTTCTCCTAAGCCCAGGACATGAGGTTCTGGGATTATGAGTTTGTGTGGGTTGGCTCCTAGATTGTGGTGATTTTTATTACCCATTTGAGCTGCTACTCATAGTCATGGGTGTGTTTAATGGGGGTTGCAGCTGGTTTGCTTTGGTGGGGTGGGACAAGTCATGACCCCCCTCCTTAGGCTTGGCACTAGGCTCCTCTATCGGTGGCACTGCGGGCTTAGATGGAGCCACACTACCCTTGATGAAAGCCATCACTATTCAAACATTTCCAATGGTAAGGTGAATACACTTGGGTCATAATCGACATTGCAGTGTGCTTATTTCTTGAATGTGCATCCTAGCAATGTTTCCTTACCAGTAGCCTTAGTGTTAGGCAACATGTGGAAGACCATTGGTAGGCTTTTAGTCTCAATAGAGACCACTGCCTTGCACTTTCCCAATAATGAGTAAGACTACCCCCAAAATAGGCTAAGTTTAGTATTTGTAGGCTACAACTGGGGCTAACCAATGAGGGTCCAATGGTCGTGTGTAAGAATATTAAAGTTACCTCCCTCATGTCAATGAGTGCATCAAAGAGGCATGTGACTTCTGGGCAGTGATTGATATGCATAGGTAGGCAGATGGTACTACTTTCTTATCCTCGTCCTCCATCTTAGTGATGGTGGTGACTCTTACATTCATCCACTAATGGTTCTTGTTAGAAATCAAGCTCACCGTCAGTGTGTCTTCATCTATGACCGACATCTATGACAGCTAGTGTGTACAGCTGTCTACATGTGACTACATTAAATAAGTCAGGTTAGTAGTCAGTCAGTGACCTGACTAGAGTTAGTCAGTCTAGTCTACATTTACACTAGGTCACTTTATCTTGTAATGCATGTGTGCTTTTCAGTAGAGTGTGTGGAAATGAAGGAATGAGCTTGAGAGCCTGAAGGCTCATGGATATGGAGTCTTTCCCTTTCTCTCTCTCTACTCTTTGAACATGGTATCAGAGCTTCATCCATGAGGCTGTGGGAGAATGGGCATGACAACTTGCAAATGAAGCCATAGTCAAAGGAAGGAATCAGCGTGGACTGCCTTCTGAAAATCATGGACTGTCTCCTGAAAAACAGCGACATGTATCTAAAAAACTGTGTCTGCTGATCTGAATGGATAGCAACCTGTATCTGAAAATCTGCGCCTACTGATCTGAATGGACAGCAACCTGCATCTGAAAATCTGCGCCTGCTGATCTGAGTGGACAACAACCTGTCAATCTTCAGTGGGGCACCTGGACAAGGTTCATAGAGCATGTATGCTCACTATTGAAGGTATTTGAAGTGTGCAAGGAGTAAATGCTTGTGTGGGAGCTCTGTTATGAGTTGGAGTGACAGCAGACATAGACCTATAATCATTTCTGAACTACTGTAAACATGAATGGACAGCATGCATTCAGTCATTACTGACACACAAGAGCCTTGTACTACACTCAGAAAGCATCTTTCGAGCACAAGAATGTGTCAAAGCATGTATACATTGGATCAAATGTCTTGGAGCTGAGATCTCTTGCTCAGAATACTCAGATCTGAAAATCAATGACAGGCTGAAAACTATCATACACAGTCAATGACAGAATACTCAGATCTGAAAATCAATGACAGGTTGAAAACTGTCATACACAGTCAATGACAGAATACTCAGATCTGAAAATCAATGACAGGCTGAAAATTGTCATACACAATCAATGACAAGTACTGTGCATTACTGAAGCAATACAGGTCATCTTGGGGGTTCCATCATCTATATGAAATTGCCTATACATGCTGAATGCATGGAGAATTGAAGCAAGCAATGAGCATCATTGAAAACTGAATTGTGAAGCTGAAATAAATGCAGTTACACTGTCCTGGTTAATTACAAACAGCTCATGAGGTTTATGCCATTGGTCAATGAAGACAGGTTGTCTATGCCTACTCAGATGCTCATGTATTGAACTTGCCACTACAAAGTAAATGTAGGACATGGTCAAAAGACATTTTGGAGCTGCTTGGAGCTTGGTATGCTGAATTTTAATTGACTGCAACCTGAAACTGAATTTGTTGACACACTCAGTTTTGGACTTGAAATTGTTGCTGGTTACTCACAGTTTACAGTTTTCAAACTGCATGTATGTACCCTGGCAGTGAGGTTACATAAGCTTAAGCTGAAGCAAACACATAGCTTATGTATTGACAATTATATCTACAGTTGAGACCACTTGTTTGTGGGTTGTTTTGGGGTGTCAGTGGGCTGAAATACCCTGGTTTTTTTCTGCAATTTAGTGCAAAAAAATGTCATAAACTATTACGGACTGAACTTAGTCGGTCATACTTATTGGACTGCAGGGAGTCAGGCACTTGATAGACAGTCTATTGCATCATGGCTAATGCACATGGGACTGACAATATCACTCAAATAGTTGGAGAGAAGTTGGATAATAAGAACTTTACATTATGGAAATTCAGAATGAAAAACTTTCTGGTTGGCAGAGGTTATTGGGATTTATGTACAGGAGATGAAGTTGCTCCTGAGTTGCCTGCACACAATCCAACAAATGAACAGAAAAGAGCCTACAGGCTATGGAATGAAAGAGCATGCAAGGTGCTGCATTGGTTTTCCTTATGTATATCTGATGCTATGGTAATTCAAATCACTGGATGTGAGACTCCGAAGGATGCTTGGGACATACTTATGAAAATTTATGGAACCATGACACATGCAAGAAAGATTCAGTTGAAACAGCAGTTCAACAACATGTCAAGGAATGGCAAGAGCATCCAAACGTATACCACGGAGATTAAGACCATACCTGATCAACTTGCTACTATTGGCTCAAGTGTATCAGAAGATGATATGATTGCTGTTGCTTTGAATGGCTTAGGCAAAGAGTACAAAGCTTTTGACACTTCCATTTCTGTCAGAGAAGAGCCCCCTAGCTGGGAAGAGCTAGTTGCCTTGTTGCTTCATGAGGAAGTCAAACTTGGTTTGAATACAGGTTCTAGTGCATCTCAGAGTAGAGACACTGTGTTGTACTCTAGCCAGCGTGGCAGAGGATCTAGAGGTCGTGGTTCATTTCAAGGTCGTGGTGACACTCGTAATACTTATGGACAGCAGCAACAGTAGAGTAATTGGCATGGTGCAAATACACACGGCCAGCATGGATCTGGTGGGTTTAGAGGCAGAGGAGATCACCTCGAGGAAGAGGAGGTGGATCTGGATCTTGGCAGTCTACTGATCAGTCCAACAAGGACAAGGACTGTCATTACTGTGGTAAGTATGGGCACATAGCGAAGGAATGTTACAAAAAGCAAAATGACATGAAGGCAAAGGGCAAACAGCATGGGTACTATGCATCTTCCAGTGGTGCTCATGATGAGTCAGTTGATAGACTCTTTGCCATGCAGCATGTATCTAAAAATGCATCGAGACATGATAGAGATGACAGATGGTACATTGACTCTAGAGCGTCAAACCACGTGACCCCACATGGAGAGTGGTTTGATGAGATGGTTGCGAATACACATGGTCATGTATGTAGTGGGGATGATACCCAACATGACATAAAGCATAAAGGGATTGTTCCATTGATGATGCCTGATGGCAAGAAGAAAGGCCTGCATGATGTCTTACATGTACCGACCATAACAAAGAATTTGTTGTCTGTGGGTCAAATGGCAGAACAGAATCTGCAAGTGAGGTTTAACAAGGATGGATGTTTCATTGAGGAGTATGGAAATGGATGCAAGCTAATTGCCAAGGGCAGAAGGGATGGCAGGATGTTTACTTTGGAAGCGACCATTCCTGAACTTAAAGCAGCTATGTTTGCTCATGATGAGAGTGCCATCAGAGATGTAGAGATCTGGCACAAGAGAATCGGGCATGTCAATGCACAAAAGCTGAAATCTATGCAGCAGAAAGAAGTAGTACTTGGATTACCTAAATTCAAGTATAATGATTTTGGTCATGTATGCCCTGCATGTCAGTTTGGGAAGCAGGCACGGTTTCCTTTCATGAGACATGTAAAAAACAGCAGTAGGCCTTTACAGTTGGTACACTCTGATGTTTGGGGTCCTTCACATAATGCTTCCTTTGGCGGTGCACGATATTATGTCTCATTTATTGATGATTTCAGCAGATACACTTGGCTTTATATCTTGAAACATAAGGATGATGTGTTTGATGCATTCAAAGACTTCAAGAAACATGTTGAAAATGAATTGGCCTGTTACATATCATGTTTGAGATCAGATGGAGGAGGTGAATATGTCTCAAACTACTTTGACAGGTATCTTGCTAAACATGGGATCAGAAGACAGCTCACATACAGTTATACACTGCAGCAAAATGGTGTTGCAAAGAGGAAAAATAGGGTTTTGATGGAGTCAGCTAGAGCTATGCTGAATGAAAAATGTCTGCCAAATGGTTATTGGGCTGAAGCAGTGGTGACTGCTGTATATGTGCTGAATCGAACCCCTACAGCAAGGATTCATGATGTCACTCCGTATGAACGGCTGTATGGTCATAAACCTGATATTTCACACTTGAAGGTATTTGGCTGCATTGCATATGTGCATATACCGGATAAGAAGAGGAAGAAATTGGATCCTAAGGCAGTGAAAAGTGTGTTTATTGGATATGCACAAGAACGAAAAGCTTATAAGTGTTATGTACCTTCTACGCATGAGACACTCATAAGCAGAGATGTGGTATTTGATGAGTTAGCATCTTGGTATGGGAATCCTGTTGCAGTGCCTACTGATGGCTCACCCAGTATTAGTCATGCTGAAAATACTCCTGCAGAGAGTACTTCCATGACTGGTCAGACAGATGATGTAGCATCTACAGTGAGTCCTTGGACAGGACAAATACGGAGTCGCACTATTGCATCCACTGACATGGATATGTTAGTGAGGGGGAGAACAGATAAGGGAAAAGAAAAGGTTTTTGAAGATGTAACAGGTCCACTCACTGCAGTTTATGATGCATCTAGCAGTGACAGCTTAGACAGTGAATTGGGGATTCCATCTGTTATGACGCCGAGCCGTTATGTGCCACCTCATGAGAGGCAAGCTCATAGTGAGCCACAGCTCAGGAGATCAGAGAAGGTCAGACGACCTGTTAACAGGTATACTTACACTGGATATTCAGCTCGTCATTATGCTTATATGACGAAAGTAACAGGTTTTAGAGAACCAAGTAAGTTTGATGAGGCAGTTTCAGATGAGAATTGGCGTGCTGCTATGGATGAGGAATATTCAGCTTTGGCTAAAAATTGTACAAGGGATTTGGTACAGTTGCCTAAGGGCAAAACACCTATTGTATGCAAGTGGCTGTATAAGGTAAAATGTAAATCAGACGGATCATTGGAAAGATATAAGGCCAGGATGGTTGCAAAAGGGTATGCGCAGCAGTATGGTCTAGATTATGAGGAGACTTTTAGTCCTGTAGCAAAGATGGCTACAGTTAGAACTGTGATTGCTTTGGCAGCAGCTAGAGGCTGGAAACTATGGCAGATGAATGTAAAGAATGCATTTCTCAATGGAGAATTATAGGAAGAGGTTGACATGGAACAGCCTGAAGGCTATGTACATCTAGAATTTCCAGCACATGTATGTCGGCTGAAAAAGGCATTATATGGGTTGAAACAGGCACCCAAAGCATGGAATGCTCGCATCAACAGTTATTTACAACAACATGGTTTCCGATTGGGAGATGCTGATCATAGTCTGTTTGTGAAAAAGACAGATAATGGCTATGTTTTCCTAGTTGTCTATGTTGATGACTTAATCATTACAGGAGATGATGAAAATGGGATTGCTGAAATAAAGACGTGTTTACAGGCTGAATTTAAGGTCAAGGACCTTGGAGAGCTGAAATACCTTTTGGGGATTGAGGTTGTTTCTACATCTCAAGGCATATGGCTGCTACAGAAGCAGTATGCTCATGGCATGTTACAGAAATATGGTATGGCTGATTGCAAGCCTATGGATACACCTTTGGAGCAGAATGTCAAGCTGCAAATTGATGTTGGGACAGAGATTGAGAATGTTACTATGTACAGACAGATGGTTGGCAGCTTGATCTATCTCATGATCACTAGACCTGACTTGAGTTATGCTGTGGGGCTGATCAGTCGGTTCATGCAGAAGCCTCGCAAACCACACTTGGATGCAATCAGAAGAATTCTGAGATATGTAAAGGGTACCACAGATCATGGGTTGTTTTACGCATATGGAAAAACCCTTGACTTGATGGGATACACTGATGCTGACTAGGCTGGTTGCACGTATGACAGGAGGTCAACCAGTGGCTATGCATTTGTATTGGGAAGTAGCATGATCAGTTGGCAGAGTAAGAAACAGCCTATAGTTGCATTGTCCAGTACGGAAGCAGAGTATCGTGGTGCGGCCTTAGCGGCCTGTGAAGCTAAGTGGTTAACAGAAGTTACTGAATAACTTGGGAGTACACTTGGACAGCAAAGTCAAGCTATACTGTGACAATTTGAGCAGTGTTATGTTAGCAAGCAATCCTGTTTATCATGCAAGATCAAAACACATTGAGGTTCACTACCATTTCATCAGGGAAATGGTTTTAGCAAATCAAATTGACTTGGAGCATGTGAAGACTGAAGACCAGGTAGCAGACATCTTTACCAAATCACTTGGTAAAGATAAGTTCATTCACTTTAGACAGCTACTTGGAGTGATGCAGATGATTTGAGTTTTGTTTTTGAGCTTGAGGGGGAATGTTAGAAATCAAGCTCACCGTCAGTGTGTCTTCATCTATGACCAACATCTATGACAGCTAGTGTGTACAGCTCTCTACATGTGACTACATTAAATAAGTCGGGTTAGTAGTCAGCGGGTTAGTAGTCAGTCAGTGACTTGACTAGAGTTAGTTAGTCTAGTCTACATTTACACTAGGTCACTTTATCTTGTAGTGCGTGTGTGCTTTTCAGTAGAGTGTGTGGAAATGAAGGAATGAGCTTGAGAGCCTGAAGGCTCATGGATATGGAGTCTTTCCCTTTCTCTCTCTCTACTCTTTGAACAGTTCTAGCATTGGAGGCTCATGCAAGGGACGCTTGGAGGGTAGTACTTCTTGAGGTGACTGCCATTAAAGAAGCCTATGTCCTCTCCCTCTAGAGTCTTGAGCTCTACATTGCCATTTTGACTAATGTTGCCGACCTTGAAAGGTCCCAATCCTTTGAACTTCATCTTCTGCTTATGGCCCTTTACAAAATATAGTAGCACTAAGTTTCCTTGCTTGAAATCACGTTGTTTGACATACCATCTCTTGCGTCTTGCCTTCTCACATATCAGTGTATGGATCACTAGGAAGCAGGTCTCAGATAGGCATTCTAACTCTACCAAGCATTTTTTCTATGCTTCCTTTCCATCCCATCTCTCTTGCACTACCACTCTCAAGCTTGGAACGAAGAACTCCACTAGTAGGATTATTTCAATCCCATAGGTCAGTTTGAATGGTGTTTGCCTTACGGCCCTCTTATAAGCTGTCTTATAGGCCTATAGTGCTACCATGAGCTCATTGTCCTAGTTAGCGCATGAGGTGGAGACTACCTTAGTCAGGACATTTACTAGGATCTTATTTAGGGATTTTGCTTGACCGTTAGCTTGAGGATAGTATATTGAGGATTTTCTATGGATGATCAATAAGGTGGGAGTGAACCTACTTTGTGCAAGTCTACTAGAGCAAGGTATCCTGTGGATAGGCTAAAATATGATGGATTTACAGCCATTCACTATGCATATATGGTCAAAGTGATACAGGAACCAGAACCCACTTCTTTTGAGCAAGCCATGGAAAAAGAAAAATGGGAGAAAGCCATGGATGAAGAAATGGATGCCTTGGAAGCAAATGCTACATGGGAATTGGTACCTTTGCCTAAAGGTAAGAATGCAATTGGTTGTAAGTGGGTTTATAAGGTGAAGCACAATGCAGATGGTTCTGTGAACAGGGCAATCAATTCATTAATGAATTGCATGTCTTGATCACTAACTAGTTCCATAGGGTAGCTAAATCATGAGATCACTTTCTCCCAAAGGAACTTAGCCATACTCCTAGCATTATTCTTCTTGGTGGCCTAAGCTTCTGCCCATTTTGTGAGATAATCTGTTGCTACAATTATATACTTTGCATGTGAGTACTGTGTTGTAGGGCTGATTGGCCCAATGAAGTTGATTCTCCATTTTTCAAAGGATTGACATGGTATTATTGGGGTCAACATCATCTTGTCCTTACGGATGGGAATTTTGGCCCGTTGGAACTAATGGCATTGCTTCATGAACTTAGCTGCATCGTGGAATAGGAAGGGCCACACAATTGAGTTTGTAGAACCTTGCATGCTATAGTGTTTATGTTGAAGTGTCCTCCAACAATTCCACCATGTGCTTTAGCAAGTACATCATGCATCTCATGCTCACACCACGTGCATCTTTGTAATAACCCATTCTATCCTAGCCTATAGATCTAGCTAGCCATTAAAACTGATAGGGCTAAGTCTTGAGAATAAGGGACTTTAGCCTAGCCTTCTCTATAGGTCTTTCAAGAAATCCATGCTGTAGGATTTAGGCTATGTCATCTACCCAATATGGTGCTAGATCAACCCTAAAAAGGTCTCGTTCATCATTAGAAATGTTAAAAATGTGTGCATCAGGTAAGTCGTCTACAATTATCTATTTAGGAGCTTGTCCTATGGGTATGTGGGACATATGGTTTGCCATGTAATGTTTCTTACCCTTGCATACAACCACGAAGAAGTCAAATTCTAGAAACAAAAATAACCTTCTAGCTATATGTCCTATAGCACAAGGTTTGTTCACCAAATAAAGCAAATCTTGATGGTCAATGAAGAAGGTAAAGGGCGCAGCTAAACAATAATGACAAATTTTCTCTATAGCAAACACCATAGCTAGCCCTTCCCTTTTTGTTGTGGAGTAATTCATCTCCATATCCATGAGTTGTCTGCTAGCAAAGCTCACAAGATAATCGAGATTATGTTCACTAGGTTGGCACAAAACAACTCTCATAGCAAACTTTGATGCATCAATGTGTACATGAAATGTTATGTTCCAATCTAGGCCTCCTAGGATCCATGCAGCCATAAGAGCCTTCTTTAGTTCCTCGTAGGTGTGTTGGCATTCCTTGGTCCACTCAATCACAATCAACAATTTGTAAAGGGGTCTAGCAATTAATGCATGGTTTAGAATGAATCACCAATAGTACCTTGTGTGTCCTAGGAAGCACTAAACTCCCTTATAGTTTGTGGGTGGTTGTAAATTGACAATGAATTTGACTTTGGAGATCTGTACCAATGCCATTCTTATACACTATGTGCCCTATGATACATCCATGTTTTACCTAGAACTGGCACTTCAGGGGTTTCAAGGAGAGATTATATAGTCTAAACCACTCAAAGACTGTGCAAAGTCTATCTAGGTGTTCTCTCCAATTGGAGTAGACACATAGATCGTCAACGAACAACTCCAATTCTCGCCTAAGCATGTCTTTCAAGATGATACACATGAGGCGTTGAAAGGTAGCTGGTGCATTCGTTAGCCCAAACGGTATGACTATGTAGGAAAATACACCCCATTCGATGGAAAATGTTATCTTCTGTCTATTCTCGGGGTGCACATGCACTTGGTTGTAGCCTGAGAAGCCATCCAAGAAACTGTAGGCTTCTTTTCTTGCTACTCTTTTGAGCATGTGCTCCGTATACTATAGTGAATAGTTATCTCTCTTAGTCGCAGTGTTGACTCTTCTATAATTCACACACACTTGAATCTTTCCATAATTCTTCAGCACAATTACTATAGGTGACACCTAGTCCATGTGCTCAATTTTGTAGATGTATATAGCCTTCAAAAGCTTATCTATCTCCTCCTTAATAGCTTGTGTGTGCTTCAAATTTATCGAGTATGGTCCCTAATTTATTGGTGTTGCATCGAGAGCTATAGGGATGTTATGAGTCATGACCATTGGAGCTACTCCTTTAAGTTCATCTAAGGACCAAGCAAACACATCCATGTACTCTCGCAAGAGAGCAATGAGATCAGCCTCCTCTTTCTCAATCATGTCATTTTCTATGAACACAGGTCAAGGCTTTTCTCCTTCCTCTACTAAGTTAACTTTATTTAATAGGCCCTTCTATTGATTTGCTTGCCTGACCTTGTCTCTTAGCTCCTAGCAAGATCACTATCCTATCACCTTTTTTAAACTTCGTAAAGTTCTTCAATAGATACTGGGGCTTCCTTTTCTCTTCGACTACTAACCCCTTTGATTTCCTCCTCTTTTCCTCCAACCACCTGCACCTTAGGTGGAATGGCATGTCCCCTTTGGTGCATTTGGTTTTAGGTTGCCGGGGTATTTTTGGATCTCTTTCAAAGCTCACTTTCAACTTAGAGTTAAAATCACAACCTTCACTAGAAGGAGGAGTCTCCCCTATTAGTGGCAGCCCTGAGGTCAATTCAGTTCTAAAGAGTGGTATGGTACTTGTTGAGATGGCAAGCTCAACACGTGCAAACATTGATGATGGATCGCCTTGCTAGATGGGTCCATACGTCTACACTTAGCACATTGGTGATCATTATGATCCTTACATGGCCACTAACTTATCACTTATTACATTTAGTTTGTTGCATCTACCTACAGCTAGCATAGTTATAGTGCCAATCGATTAGTATAGTCATTTATGCACTATTAAGAGAAAATGCCTGTTAATGAGTATATTTTGAAGGTGAGGAGCATTGCAGATGCTTTAGCACAACGATCGATGCAGTGCCTCCTAATGATGATTTCATTTCATCTACTTTGGGTGGCCTTAATAATGAGAAGACTTGAAAATCATTTGTCACTTCTATATATGTACGGAAGCCATTTCCATATTTTGATGATTTGGTCTCTCTCATGATTATTACCGAAGAGATCAATATACAAGGTGACTCATCTGAAAGAAATGGTGAACAGGTCGCAACATTCCACACAAGTTTAGGAAGGGAACGTAGTAGATACTCTTTGAGAGACTATGGTATGGGATATGTTAGTGATAACCAGCAAAACAAGTTAAATCGGCAATTTGGTAAAATGTAGATTTCAAGAGGTTGTGAAAACTTTAGAGGCAAGGGGAGCTCTAGAGAAAGAGGTGGATGGCACAACAGAGGTTCTAGAAATTCTACTATTATTGTGGTAAAACAATATTGAGATATCGAGCTCCACTCGTGATACGCCAGGGTGACCGTTGTGTATTTATGTCACTGACTTGTCAGTTGCAGACGCGGTTGGTACACCGCCCATGAATAATATCTACATGATAGCTATCCTTATCTACTCTAGTTCGTGGCTCAGTTAGTATGCCACCTTAGTTAGTTGAGTTTGGTTTGAGACCCATATATAGGGTTCTTCTATTTCTTTGTACTAGAGTTCTTTTGGCTTACACAACTAAGAAGAGGAAAACTGTTTTCAGCCTCCATCCTTGTGTGTATTCCCCCATTGTGCAAGCAAGTAAGCTACAAGTGAGACTCCTTCCTTCTCTCCCACAATCTTGACATGGTATCAGAGCCTTGTTCGTGGTAAGGAGCTCAAGAAAGCAAGCCAAGCTCGCGGTGTTCTGGTAAGAGGAGCAGTGTTGCTTTCATTTTTTGTTTTGGGAGCAGATCTCTGCAGGTAGCACAATCGGAAAGTGCAGGAGTGCATTGTCTCAGGTTGAGACGCCCTTCGCGGTGAAGCAAGAGGGCAGTATATGCTGCGGGATGGGGCTTTAGCCCTCGGCGACCTTGTTTTTTTTATTTGAGGCCATTTCGGGGCCTGTTTTGGAGGCGGAAGTTTTTCTGCACGCACTCAAGAAAAGGCCGTGTTTTATGCTGTGCGACCACTGTTCTACAAGTCGGTGAAAAGTTACCACAAAAATTGCATCGTATGCTTGTGTGGAGAGACATTGGGAGTTACAAAATCATCATTGGTTCTTGTTTATGCAAAATTGTCACTAGGAAGTGACTGTGTGGTCAAATACCACTTTTGCCAGTTTTGCAGATTTGCCCTTGTGAGGGTGAAGCTGTGTTTTTTGCAGTGACAGAATTTTTTGCAGTGTTCTGTAATGGCGTCTGATTCTCTTTCACAGATTGTCACTGAAAAACTTAATAAGAACAACTTCCAAGCATGGAAGTTTAGAATGACAAATTTCCTTATGGGAAAAGGATATTGGAAATTTGTTACAAGAAATGAAGAAGAACCAGTTCTTCCTGATGTTCCCAATCAACAGCAAATGCACGCATTCAAAGCATGGCATGAGAGAGCCAGGAAAGTTATGTACTGGCTGTCTATCAGTATTTCTGACTCTATGATTGTGCATATTCAGGATGCAAGTACGCGGAGGCATGGGATACTTTGTCAAAAATGTATAGCACAAATACGCAAGCCAGGAAAATGCAGCTCAAGCAAGAGTTGCATAATGTGCAAAGAGAAAGTATGAGCATCAATGACTACCACATGAAGGTGAAGAAGATTGCAGATGCACTTGCTTCCATTGGGTCGCTAGTGGAAGATGATGATTTAGTTTCTGTGACCTTGAATGGTCTAGGAAAGGAGTATGCACAGTTTCGGACATCCATTTCAGTTCGTGAAAGATTTCCTGATTTTGAGGAGTTGATTGCTCTTCCAATTTCTGAGGAGCAGAGAAATGGTGGTGCATCTTCTTCAGGAGGAATTTCAAAAGAAGCTTTCTTCTACTCAAATGCTGGAAGAGGTAGAGGCAGAGGTAGAGGAGGCCAATTTGGAGGCCGTGGTAGAAATCAGAATATGCAGCAAACTCAAGAAAACCAGTCCTATGGAGGAGGACGTGGTAACTCTAGAGGCAGGGGGAGCCAAAGAGGTCGTGGTGGATGGCAAAGAGGCCAAAATCCAAACAGTAATGTTGAATGCTACTACTGTGGTAAAATGGGTCATATGGCTAAAGACTGCTATAAAAAGCAGAATGACATCATGAATGGAAAACTGCAACAAGGGAATTATGCATCTTCTAGTAGACAGGGTGATGAAAGAAATGAGCATTTGTTTATGGTGCAGCACATGAACAATTCTGTGACAAGTGCAGAAGAAAGCAATGATGTATGGTATGTTGACTCAGGTGCATCAAACCACATGACAGGTCATGCAGAATGGATGGAGGATGCAAGGAAAATGAAAAAACCAGGATTTGTGGATACTGGTGATGATACTGCACATCCTATTGTGCAGATTGGAAAAATTCATTTGTCTATGCAAGGTGGGAAAAAGAAATACCTATCCAATGTATTTCATGTCCCGAATATCACCAAGAATCTGGTTTCTGTTGGTCAAATGGTTGAGCAGGGCTTGCAGGTCAGATTTAATCCTCATGGATGCTTTGTTGAGGATATGAAAAATAAAGGTCGCTTGATAGCAAAAGGAAAGAAGAAGGGGATAATGTTTACGTTGGATGCAGACATGCCTGAATTGAGTGTAGCAATGTTTGCACATGGGACCGGTGTAGTTGCAGATATTGATATCTGGCATAAACGCATTGGTCATGTTAATGTACAGCGACTTAAATCAATGCAGGCCCAAAATATTGTTGCAGGATTGCCTAAATTCAAGGTTGCAGAAATGCATAAGGTATGTGAAGCCTGTCAATTTGGAAAACAGGCATGGAAACCATTTCCTAGACATGTTCAAGAGAGTAAGAAGCCATTGGAATTAATCCACTCTGATGTGTGGACTACTAAAGCTTCATCTCTTGGAGGCTGTCATTATTTTGTCACTTTTATTGATGACTATAGCAAAAAAGTTTGGGTGTATTTTATGAAAAAGAAAAGTGAAATTTTTGGGCATTTCAAAACTCTTAAAGCTATGGCTGAAAAAGAAACAGGTCTGCAAATAAAATGCCTAAGGTCAGATGGAGGGGGAGAGTACCTCTCAAATGAGTTTGCAAGGTTCTTGCAGGAGCATGGCATAAAGCAGCAATATTCATGTGGTCATACTCCACAACAAAATGGAATTGTAGAAAGAAAAAACAGGCATATTGGAGAGGTATCTCGTGCCATGCTCAATGAAAAAGACCTGCCAGATTTTTATTGGGCTGAAGCAGTTGCTACAGCAGTCTACATAATGAACAAGACTCCCACTGCAGCAATACATGGGATGACTCCAGAGGAGAGGTATACTGGTAGGAAACCAGATATTTCTCATTTGAAAATTTTTTGTTGTATTGCCTATGTACATGTGCCAGATGAGTTGAGATCCAAGTTGGATCCAAAAGCTGAGAAGTGCATCTTTATTGGTTACTATCTGCAGCAAAAAGGGTATAGATGCTATAACCCTTCTAGTTGTAAGTTTACAGTGAGCAGAGATGTTATTTTTGATGAGATGAGTAGCTGGTATAAACCAGTAAATGTGATTGATGATGTAGATGCACAAAATGATAATGCTGCACAGAATTCACAGCAGCAGTCACAAAATATTAGTGGACCTGGAGCGTCCTCTAGCAGTAGTTCACATTCTTTGCCATGGACAGGCAGATTGAGATCAGGATAATCTTCTTAAAGTAATGTAGATAGTGGTATCCACATATCACGAAAAGGAAAAGAGAAGGTTGATCAACCCATGTTTGATGTGAATACATGTCACTCTTATGTGGATGGTGAATCCAGTGGCTCAAAACAGAGCATTGATGATGAGTTGGGTATTCCTTCTATTGTTACACCTGGAGTAAGGAAGACCAGGGATGTTTTGAGAGCACCTGGGAGTGAACCTACTTTGCGCAGGTCTACCAGAGCTAGGTATTCTGTGGATAGGCTGAAATATGATGGATTTACAACCATTCACTATGCATATATGGTTAAAGTGATACAAGAACTAGAACCCACTTCTTTTGAGGAAGCCATGGGAAAAGAAAAATGGGAGAAAGCCATGGATGAAGAAATGGATGCCTTGGAAGTAAATGCTACATGGGAATTGGTACCTTTGCCTAAAGGTAAGAATGCTATTGGCTGTAAGTGGGTTTATAAGGTGAAGCACAATGCAAATGGTTCTGTGAACAGATACAAGGCAAGATTAGTAGTCAAGGGGTATGCACAAACATATGGCATTGACTATGAAGAAACATTCAGTCCGGTTGCAAGGATGGCAACCGTAAGAGCAGTCATTGCTATGGCTGCATCAAAGGGATGGTCTTTACATCAGATGGATGTAAAGAATGCCTTCTTGCATGGTGATTTGCAAGAAGAGGTCTATATGGAGCAGCCACCAGGTTATGTGCATGATGTTCATCCTGAGTTTGTTTGCAGGTTGAAGAAAGCATTGTATGGCTTGAAGCAAGCACCTAGAGCATGGTCTGACAAGATAGGACAATATCTTGTCACTATTGGCTTTCAGATTTCTAAGGCAGATTTCTCACTTTATGTGAGAAAAATAGAGAAATGTATTATGCTACTTGTCATTTATGTTGATGATTTGATTATGACAGGTGACAGTGATGAAGATATCCTTCATGTGAAAATGCTATTGAAGCAGAAGTTTGAGATGAAGGATTTGGGAGAGCTGGGTTATTTCTTGGGCATTGAGGTGATTAGATCACCAAGTGGGATACAGCTCTTGCAGAGGTAGTATGGATTGGACATGCTGTCCAAATATGGGATGAAAAGCTGTAAGCCTATTTCAGTTCCTTTGGAGCAGAATGTGAAGCTGAGCACAAATGCAGGTGAGCTTCTAGAAGACCCTACTATGTACAGACGCATAGTAGGAAGTTTGATTTATATGACTATTACCAGGCCAGATTTGAGCTATGTTGTTGGATTGGTAAGTCAATTTATGCAGGCTCCAAGGAAACCACATTTGGATGCGGCTAGATGCATACTCAGGTATGTGAAGTCCACATTGCAATATGGACTGTTTTATGTGACTGGGATTCAGATACAGCTGCATGGATACACTGATGTTGATTGGGCTGGTAGTATTTCTGATAGACGATCTACCAGTGGATATATGTTCTCTTTTGGGAGTGTTGCAGTCACTTGGAGCAGCAAGAAATAGCCTACAGTTGCCTTATCCAGCACAGAGGCTGAGTACAGAGGCGCAGCAATGGCTGCATGTGAGGTAGCTTGGTTGCATAAGATACTTTATGATATGCATCAACCTACAGATGGGCCAGTTGTCATTTATTGTGACAACATGAGTAGTATACACTTGGCAAATAACCCAGTCTATCATGCTAGGACAAAGAACATTGAGGTGCATTATCAGTATGTGCGGGAGAGGGTTTTACTAGGTCTTATTGATCTAGTTTATGTCAGCACAGAGGATCAGGTAGCTGACATATTCACGAAGGCATTGGGCGCAGAGAAGCTGCGCAAGTTCAGAGACCTGCTTGGTGTGCAGGAATTGGGATTGAGCTCGAGGGGAAGTGTTGAGATATCGAGCTCCACTCGTGATATGCCAAGGTGACAGTTGTGTATTTATGTCACCGACTTGTCAATTGCAGACGCGGTTGGTACACCGCCCATGAATAATAGCTACATGATAGCTATCCTTATCTACTCTAGTTCGTGGCTCAGTTAGTATGCCACCTTAGTTAGTTGAGTTTGGTTTGAGACCCATATATAGGGTTCTTCTATTTCTTTGTACTAGAGTTCTTTTGGCTTACACAACTAAGAAGAGGAAAACTGTTTTCAGCCTCCACCCTTGTCTGTATTCCCCCATTGTGCAAGCAAGTAAGCTACAAGTGAGACTCCTTCCTTCTCTCCCACAATCTTGACAAACAAGTCATATTACAACCTGGTGTTATGCTAAGAAGAATGGTATCCATAGTAGTGGTAAATTGCAACAAGGAAACTATGCATCGACTTCACAACAAAATAAAGACAAAAATGAGTGTTTGTTTGTTATGTAGCATATGATGAATGCTGTTAAACGAAAAGAGGAATTCAAGTACATCTAATCATATGACTAGTCATGTTGAATGCTTTGGAGAGATACACGACTTATAAAATCCAAATTATGCGCAGACGGGTGATGATTCACACCACCAAATTTCACATATTGAAAATGTTTCCTTGTTCTTGCATGATAGCTAGACAAAGAGTCTATTAGATGTATTACATGCCATCAATCACAAAGAATTTAGTGTGTATTGGCCAAATGGTAGAGCAATGGTTGTAGGTTTGATTTAATGTAAAAGGTTATTTTATATAATACTTTAATGATAAGTATAGGTTGGTCATAAAAGGAAGTAGAGTTGGTTACATGCTCACACTTCATATGCTAGAATTCTTGCAATGAATATTGTTATGTATGATAAAGGAAAAGGAGTGGTTGCTTGAAATATGGCATAAACATATTGGATATGCAAATGTGCAAAGGCTGAAATTAATATAGTCCAAAGGATTTATTATAGGGTTATCTACTTTTAGAGTTGTAGAATTTCATAAAGTATATAAAGCATGCTAGTTTTTTAAGTAGATACAACAACTCTTTTTGCATAACAAAGATGTGAGTAGAAATATACTTGATGTTGTGCATACAGATGTTTGGGGGCCTACACAAAAAATACCTCTTGGCAGCATTAAATATTTCTTCACATTTATTGATGATTGTTCAATGAAGCTATGGGTATACTTTATGAAGGAAAAGAGAGTGCTATATTTGAGCACTTCAAATCTTTCAAGGCAGCTATTGAAACAAAAACAAGCTTGAAAGTTAAGTGTTTGAGATCAAATAGAGGGGGAGGGTACCTCTCTAATGAGTTTAGTAGCTTCTTGAGGTCTGATCATGGTATAAAAAGAAGGTTTACTTGTAAGTATATCCCACAACAAAATAGGGTTACAGAAAAGAAAAATAGGCATATTGCAAAAGTTGCACAGGCATTCATGGGTGAAAAGAATATACCAAAACATTTTTGGTCTAAAGCTATTTATACTACTATTTATATTATGAATAGAACTTCCATAACTACAATTCATGGGATGACCCTAAAGGATACTTTACAAAAAAGAAGCTTGATGCATCACAGTGTTTGGCTGTATTACATATGCTCATGTGCTATATGATTTGCCACCAAAGAAGCTTGATCCAAAGGCTGAAAATTGCATTTTTATTAAATACTCTTTAGATTAGAAAGAATATCATTGTTATAACCATATCACACAGGGGAGTTCAAAGTGAGTAGGGACGTTATTTTTTTATAAGATGAGCAGTTGGTATACATCTACTGGTGATATATTAGATGATGATAATGATCATGATAGTTATGTGCAAAAAGAAAAGCAAGAATCACAGAGCCTTAGTGGAATAGAAACATTATATGGTACTACACCTATAGTTAGCCCTTAGTTTGGGAGACTAAGGAGTAGCCCCACATCTTTAAGTGGATCTACAAGTATTGCAGGTAAAGACAAAGGGAAAAAAAAGGTGTTAGGTGGTAATGATGCATCTACTAGTCATTTGGGATTTAATGGAGATTCTAGTGGTTCAAAGTGTTTGGATAATAAGCTTGGTAATCCTTCAGTCATGACACTAGGTGTACATAGAGTACATAGTAATGTAAAGGCTCCATTGAGTGATCCAGTGGTACGCAGGTCTAGCAAGGTCAGATACCCTGTTAAAAAATTTGGTTTTGAAGGTTATGCAACTCACCATTATCCTTATATGGTGAAGGTAGTTGAGGATGTTGAGCCCACTTGTTTTGAAGATGTTGTTGGTCATGCTCATTGGGATGCAAAATGGATGAGGAGATGATTACATTAGAAGCCAATAAGACTTGGAATTTGGTACCCTTGCCTAAGGGCAAGAAATCTATTGGTTGTAAGCGGGTTTAAAAATCAAGCATAATGCAAATGGTTTGATTAGAGGGTATAAGGCTAGGTTGATTTCAAAAGGCTATGCTAAAACGTATAGCATAAATTATGAAGAGATATTCGGTCCAATTTCTAGGATGGCAACTGTTAGATGCATGATTGCTTTGGCAAAAACCAAAGTTTGGAATTTGCAACAAATGGATGCTAAGAATTCCTTCTTGCATGGTGAATTGCAAGAAGATATGTATATGGAGCAGCCACAGCAGAGGTTATGAGGATTTAGAGTATCCCACATATATGCGCAGGTTAAAGAATGCACTCTATGGGCTAAAGCAAGCACCTAGAGCATGGTCTAACAAGATCAGAGAGTACCTTATCAATTTTCTCTTTTATATTTTTTATGTTGATCACTCACTTTATGTAAAAAAGAAAGATTTAGGTTTGATCATCATAGTCATCTATGTGGATGACTTGATTATTATATGTGACAGTGGAAATGGGGTTGTTGAAGTTAATGGATTTTTGAAGAAAAAGTTTGAGATCAAGGATTTGGGTGAGCTGAGATACTTTCTTGGTATTGAGGTGGTCACATGTGATGACAGTATATGGCTATTCCAAAGGCATTCATAGCTTGGATATGTTATTCAAGTATGGTATGATACCATGTAAGCCTCTTTTACTACCATTGGAGCAAAATGTGAAGTTGAGTTTTGATGTTGGGGAGATGAGATAGAAGACCCTACTATGTTTAGACTGATAGAAGGAAGTCTAATTTACATGATTATCACATGGCCATGACTTAAGCTATGTTGTTGGCCTTATCAGTTAGTTTATGTAGATTCCTAGAAAGCCTCATTTGGATGCCATTAGATGCATATTGACACATATTGACTTTTTTATGAGGCAGGTAAGGATGTACAAGTGTTTGGATACACAGATGTAGATTGGGATGGTAGAATATTAGACAAAAGATCTACTAGTGGATTCATGTTACCCCATGGTAGTGCAACAATTACATGGAGTGCAGCAAAAAGCAACCTATAATTGCTTTATCGAGTATAGAGGCTGAGTATAGAGGTGTTGCTATGGTAGCATGTGAGGTGCTATGGCTACAAAAGTTATTGTTTGACTTGGATGTACAAGTATGTCGTATGGAAAAAGAAGAAAAAAGCCAACAAGAAAATGTTTTAGCCTCCATCTCTCTTTGTGTGGCATTGAGTAAGCTTCCTCTTATGTGTATGTGTGTTTCGCGTGGTAGCTCAAGCAAATCTTCCCACCATGCGATTCTTGACATTACTAGGTTGAACTAATCTAGCTTGCTCATAGTCTATTACACCTAGGTGCTCTAAGTATGATCACACTTTGTCTTGATGTTTACCACAATAATGTTTATCACAGCACAGAGGATTGGAAAATGGAGTAGAGGTGCACAAAAAATGGAAGAAGAAGATAACTGGAAGGGCACAGGACAAAGGAAGGAAAAGGCGCCCCGGATGGAGGTTAGACCTTGAAAATTTGAATGACGACCTCTCTAAAAGGCTTCAGTGTCGCCTCGAGAAAAGAAAAGAGTAAAAGCGCGCCATCAAATGTGAAGGCGCTCCCGAATCCTTGTAAAAAGAGTGCCGGGCTCACTCCTCTGCAAACTGTATGCATTAGTTGGAAATGGGATAAGTTAGAACGGTGCGAAATAGGAAAAGAGGGCCTAGGCTAATGTTCGGCCATGTAAAAAGTGGGGATGACCGCCCAAAAAGTAGGGCATGTATATAAAGTTTAAAAGTGAATGAGAAGCTCATTCTTGTGTGTGGCCAAAGCTTCTTCTTATTTTTCTCTTGGTTCTTGCCTTCTTGCTTGTGCTTGAGTGAGGGATTGAGGGAGTGTGAGGGAGTGAGGAAGTGAGTGTGTGAGAGTGAGGGATCGTGGAGAAGAAGCTCCCCAGCTTCTCTCTTCATCTTCTCTTCTCTTCTCTTCTCTTCTCTTGTGTGGCTATGGAGGATGGAGCTTGATGGAGAGGGCTTGAGCTTGCTTGAGCTTGTCACAAGGATCGTGGAGCTACCGGAGTGCAAGAGAGAGGAGGGAACTCGATCGAGCATCAAGGTAAGCTCACTACACCCATAAGGTAGGCATTGCGCGTCGGCTATGTGAGAGGTAGCCATGGCCGCTCGGCTTAAAATGCTTGACCAATAAGCAGTCCGTAGGTCTTGGGGTAGAGCTCCATAGCTCCCCTTCATTTTGGTTCCATTGTCGGGACCTACAGAATCGATCCTTGAGCGCCACGCGCATCGAATCGAGCATAGAAGTAGGGTTTGTAGCCCGAACCAGTGCTCGAGATAGTTACTAGATTTAGGAGGTTTTAATCCTTAGAGCAAGTGAGTATTTTGATTTGTTGTTGAATATTAGAGTAGGACCATCCATCTCCATCTCTGGTTTTGTTTTTTGTTGCATTAGGTTAAGATTAGGATATGAAAAAGAAGGAAAACAAAAGGGTTCTGCTGCTACTGAAAACAAGGAAATAGGGGCACAGATTCATATTTTTGGCTGGAAGAGAGTGAGGGATTAAGTTCTGAGGTTTTAGTAGGCTGGGATGGGGCAATAAGAGGCCCAGGGGACCAGGAAAAACCAAATTTGACATCCGGCCTTCTAAGAAGAGAGTGAGCTTGAGAGCCAAGGAGAGAGCGAGAGAAAGAGAGAGAGCTACGGGGAGACCGTTGAAGCATCGATCGATTCAAGCACCACATTGCTTCAAGGTATGCCTGGAAATTCCTTCTATTGGTTTGCACCTATTTGGAAGGCAGACACGATTCCGTGGAGTAGGCGTTGACCTTGAGGCATCACACGCAACCCGTAGGCCGTCGTCTGTGCCATCGGACTAGGCCATCCGAATCCCAGAATAGGACCACTCGATTTCTGGAGTCGGACCGTCCGACTCCGAAAATCGGACCACTTTTTCGATCCGAGTCTCAAAATGGAACCACTCTAAAAATCGGACCACCCCGTCCAACTGCTATAATCAGACCCAATGCCAAAATCAAACCATGTATCCTAGTTCCATATTTGGACCACTCGGCCCATTGCAGTAGTCGGGACCTCCCCTGTCTGACTAGGGAAATCGGACCAAAGTAGAATTTGACCACTGTTCCTAGTGTGAAACTCAGACCAGCCATCCGATTCCCAGGATTAGACCTATCTTGTCTGATTCCCAGAATCGGATCAATTTGTCCGATTCCCAGAATCATACCAATTCACCAGGACTTTAAATAGAAGGTTTTTAAACCTGCCCCATAGTCATGGCCACCTTGGTCACATCTATGATCCCCCAAGGAACCCAGTTTAGCCCTTAGAAGCCAAAGGCTAGACAGGATAACTGAGAATTCACCCCAAATAGCTACACACTGAGCAGACCAAATTTAGAATTTGACTTGACGTTCGGCGACCAACCAACCAACCAACCCTGAAGCAGAATAGAGAATGCAGCAGGGACTTTCAGTAAAACCCTAGATCAGCCAGAACCTACACTTTGAGCCACATCAGGCTACAAATGTGAGGGGAAGAGTGGAGTTTACATTGAGCATTTCGTGCATCTACACCTCACTTTTTGATTTCATCACCAAAGGTGCACTACAAGAAAAGGAGAAGCCTGTTTTCGCACTAAGCACTAGAAAGCACGAAGCAAGTTTGTGAATAAGATTGACAACTGTTTTCAATAACAAGGAACTCATCAGGAGATATAATAACATCAAGGAACCCACTATTAGGAGAAGATCCCAAAACATAGTTGGGTGCCTGAGAGCCCCATCAGTAGGACCTTCAAGACGACACGAAGATCCACAAGGCGACAACATAGAGGATCGGAGCTACTCAAATTGATCGATGACCTTGTGGAACTGGAAGTGGGAGCAATGTCAGGATCACAAGGTGGACAAGGAGAGGACTGAATGGACTTGGGAGAATTCCCAGTCCTAGTGCAGGAGTTAGTCAATGAGTATGACTTGTTGACTAGGACGGTAGTTCAGGGCAGGTCAGTAGAGAAAGTGGTAGCAAACCTAGAAGAGGAAAGAAAGGCGATTAGAAAGGCACTAGAGAGAGCATGATTTCCTATAACCACAAGCAAAAGGCTAGGAAAATCCAACAAGATGTGGACATGTACGAGACCGCTAGCCTTGGCTGGTGCAGCCAAAGCACGACCAAATGCACAGAGAGAGCGAGCAGCGGAGGCTGACTTATCATTGAGTGAACTTTAGCCAAGTGGTTCATGGAAGACACGTCCATTGAGTAGAGCGCAACAGCCTTAGCCACAACATTACTCTCCGGATTAGGGGTCACGCAAGGGGCAAAGGGGCAATGTAGGATCCCTGTTGTAGCAAAGCAGCTAGACAAGTATGAACCTAGCAATGACCCATATAGATTTGTGGAGCCATTTGAACAAGTTTGCAAAGCAAATGATCTCATGGACCTTGCACAACGCTCTCAAGATTTCGGGCTATGTTTAGGTGATAAGGGGAGAATTTGGTACACTGGTCTAGATTTAGCTGAGCGCACGAACTTTGCATGTTTTAAAGACTATTTTATCAAGAGATTCTCTGAGGCAGGGTACTCTGACAATCTCATCGTCCGGTATGAATGTCAATCAGAGGAAAAAGGAAGACGTAAGGGACTACATTACTCATGTGCGTGGCCTCTTCAAGAGGATCCTTGCCAATGAGCGGCCTAACGAGAAGGCTATGTCTACCGTGTTTATAAATGGAATTCGAAGCAAGGAGCTCTACAAGGCTTTGGCTAGTAACTCCACTCTACACAGAGATGTGTTAGCTAGAGTTTTTGAAGAGGCAATAAGGGTGGACGATCAGCTTAGGGAGCGAAGCATGAGGAACGCCACTCAGGACAGTACAGGCCAGAGAGCTCCAAAGCGGACAACAGCTTTGGGGGAGAGAGAGAACTCTAGCATATGGGATAAGGGAAAAGGTGTTCACCAAGTCCAGGAGCTGGCTAAGGTAAGAATGGAGCTTGCAAGATTGCAAGAACAGATGAGGAAGCCTGTGCAGTCGCATGTGCAGTGTATACACTATGGCGAAAACCACCTCCCAACCGATTGCCAAGATCCTAGATCTAGGCCATGCTCACACTGTGGTAGGTTTGGTCATGATGCATTGCATTGCAGATTGCCAAGGAGATTCCCATATGCACAGCAATACAACCCTCCATACTTAGGCAATAGGCCACCTAACCTCTTTGGCAGGGGAGCCCAGCTGGCTCGACTAGGGCCCTATGTAACCCAACCACCGAGTGGTGACACTCATGTTCACTATGTGGAAGAACCTAGTGAAGAGGAAACCTATGTGAACCCACACATCTCCTATGATGAGGAAGGAAATCCACTCCTAATGGACTATTGACCAGTGTCGGTAATGGCGTTAGGTAGAGGAAGAGGTAGAGGCTTTGGAGGACCAAGCCAAGATCCAATCTCATGCTGGAATTGCAATCATCCAAGACATATTTCATCACGTTGCGCGAAAAGAGAACAAGCAAACAAGGACAAAGCTGATCTTCGATGTACCGAGTATGGAATCACACATCTATTTCCTGACTGTCCTAGACGGAAGCCATCAACTAGTTCTGCCAACGTTCCCTCCATACCCTTGGGGCTGTTCGGTGTGGAGACCTTTGGCAGTGAGGATACACCCATCCCACTACATGTCGTGACGTGAGCACAGACAAAACAAATAGACATCTCATTGCCTGGGCCAAGTAGCCTGGATGCAGCCTCGTTGGGAAAGAATCTCTGGAGGAGAAGGAGAAAGAGAACAGACGCAAAGATTACCCTTTAGACTGAGGAAGCTACAACTCTAGTGATGGGAAGGAGGGTCACTGATATAGAGGCAGAGACCTCAGCTCCTAAGACAGCAGAACTAAGGAGTGACAAGGTAGGGGAATACCCTCACCCCAGACGGCAACTCGAGACTATAGCCAAAGTCAAGGAGTGGGTCAAGGACATCCAAGAACACCTTAAAGATGTAGAACCCATACTGGAAGTCCGAATGGAAGACCTCTCTAGTGTGAGTACACCCGTTTCACCATCGCGACCTCAATTTGGAAATGCACCCACACCATGTGAGATGCCATAGAGGCAAGACCAAGAATAAGCTTGTCAGCAAGCTAACCAAGACATATGGCCAAAGAATGCTGACCAAGGAGGAAGCCAACCACCCAGCAACCTCCTCACCACTTTAGTAACCGCCCCAGTAACCATGAGCCTAGGAGATTTGCTTCGGCAACACCCTCCCTTATGGCAAGAATTAAGGCACTAGGTGGAGGGAAAAGGGGAGTATATTGCCGCTGACTTGCAAGAGCAGGACGTAGTCACGCAGATTCCAAGCCTAATGCTACATTTAGCTCCAAGGTCACTGCATGACAACGCTTTCTAGGAAGGCACGAAGATTCATGCAATCTTACCTATCTTAGCCTTGGGGGATGCAACACAAAAATGAATCGTAGACACAGGCGCCGGGGTCAGTGTCTTGAGCCACGCAGTTCTACAGGCCTGGGGAAACCCACTTGTGGAAACGACTAGGTTCAATGTTATATTGGCCAACAAGATGAAGGTCAGACCATTCGGGGTCCTAAAGAACTGGCTAGTGAAGGTCGCAGGAGTGCAATTTTTTGTGAACTTCATTGTCATGAAGGGAGTGGACTACGACATACTGCTAGGCCGACCCTGGGTGAGGAACGCACGAGTTATTGAAGATTGGGGAAACAATCTCATCTTCTTGGGGAATAGAACAGAAGCGGTGAGGGTTGAGATGGACACCTGGAAGACTACCCCAACCGACCTCGATGCTATCTTAACCATGCTAAAAGGTGATGCACAAGCAAGAAAACCCTATGGGTCATTAACCAAGTACATCCCTTGCCCTAAGGACGAGCGGGATTGGATGCATGTCTTGGCAACCATTGACCTACTGTTCTCAGATGAAGAAGAGTTGTATAGGCAAGCTGCTAAATCACCAAGCATGCCAAGAAAGGAGCCCATCGTGCCACTTTGCATGATGGCAGGAAGCTCACGTGATCCAGGGAAACCATTCTCATTCCATATCCCCACCAACAAGCTTGAGCTTTAGGAAATCATAGCGTGCTTGACCAATAAACTGAAGGGCAACATGGCTGCTAATCTAAAACCTCTAAGTGATCTCTTGGCTAGGCCTGAGTGGAAATGGACCAAAATTCACGATATTAGCATGTTATAAATTTGGGCTTTAGTCACTGACAAAGAGGAGATTGGAGAGGAAAACCTGGGGGATAACGAGCAGTCAGAGGGGCAAGATTCCGATGATGAGGGGTACGAGGACTATTGCTCTATTGGGGATGAGAGGGAAGAAGAGTTAGACATGATAGAGTATGACACTGAAGGGAGAGCAATCAAATAGATCAATGCAAACTCTAGGCCTAGAAGGGAAAGGGTAGGCTGGAATGAAAAATGAGTCTTGTGGATGGAGTGCGATAGGTCCTAGTTGGAGCACATGGGAGCCATGGATTACGAGTAGGTAGGGGTGGCGCAGCCATTGGTAGTTCCAGTATTGAGGATGGATTCACCTACTGAACTACAACCCCCTGGCAAAAATCCTTCCTCAAGCGAGGGATGTGAGTTTAACTCGAAGTCTGAATTGTACAGAGAGTGATCCCAAAATACCCCAATCCTCTAAGGTCAGACGCACCAAAGGGGACTTGCCAGTCCACCTAAGGCGCAGACGGCTAAGGGAGGAGTCCAAGAAGCAAACTAAAGACTTAGAAGCAGAGAGGAAAAAGAAGCCACAAGATCTCCCCAAACGCTTCACGAAGTTTAAGAAGGGTGATAGAGTGGTGATTTTGCTAGGAGCAAAGAGACAAGGGCATGCCAGTGAGCCAATTGAGGGACCTGCCAAGGTCAAGGAAGTCGACTGGCAGGGGAAGGCGAGAAGCCTCGACCTGCGTTCATCGCTGACGACTTGACCAAGGATGAGGAGGCTAGACTTGTTACTCTCCTACGACAGTATATCGACGTGTTTGCCTAGTCCTTGGAGGAACTTAAAGGAGTCAATCCTAGGGTTGTGGCCCATAATATCCCAATGGTCGCGGATGCGGTGCCAACAAAGTAACGACCTTACCCTATGAATCCCAAACATGCCCATGCAGTGAAGGAAGAAATCGATAAGCTCATGGAAGCAGGATTTATATATGAGATTGAGCACATGGATTGGGTATCACCCATAGTGATCGTTATGAAAAAGAATGGTAAAATTCGAGTGTGTGTTAATTACAAGAAAGTTAATGCCGCTATGAAGAGGGACAACTACCCCTTACCATATACTGAGCACATGCTAAGGGTGGCAGGCAAAGAAGCCTAAAGCTTCCTGGATGGCTTCTCTGGCTATAATCAAGTGCAAGTGCACCTTGACTACAGGCACAAGACTACCTTCACCACGGAGTGGGGTGTATTCGCCTACATCTTTATGCCCTTTGGGATAATGAATGGGCCTGCAACCTTCCAACGATTAATGTGCACCATCTTCAATGATATGCTTAGACGTGAGTTAGAGGTGTTCGTAGACGAAGGAAAAAGGAAGAGGAAGAACTCGAAAGAGTTAGAGAAGAGTCAAAAAGGGCAGAAGAAGAGAGGCAAAGAAGGGCGGAGGAGGAAGCCGATGAGCTAAGGATGAAAGAACTGGCTGAGTTGGCAGAGGCCACTCGCAGATCTGTTGAAGAAACCCATGGAAGAGGAGAGATCAACCCTTTGAGTCCCCACCATGAGGCCGAAGCAAGTGGCAGCATGGAAATGGCCCCAGTGATTGCAGGCAAGAGCAAGTCCCTATTGCACCCCCTGCCTTCCTCATTCGTGCCGGTGACAACCATCACCACAGCCGCCCCACAACCCACACCCTCTCTAGACACGGCCCAACTGATGAGCGTGATGCAGATGCTTGTCAGTAAAGTGGCTGATATTGTATCGAAAATCAGAGTGAAAAGACCCGCTGTTGTAGATGCTAAGTCCAGGAAAGATCCGAAACAACAAAAGCTAGAGGCATCAACCACCACAGCCCCTACTCCCATGCCACCTGGTGTGGACTATGATGCTTACGTGGCTGAGCTCCTGGCATAGTTGGACAAGGTAAAGGAAGAAAAGAAGGTGGCCCTGGTGGATCTCGAGAAGGAAAAGGAAACTTCGGCAGCCTTGAGGCTAGAAGTTTCAAGGCAAGGAGCCAACCGAAAAAGGGAGGTGAAAGTGTTGCAAGACCAACTGGAAGCAAAAACAAAAGAAGCCTAGGACAATGAGTGCCGCCTGAGACAAAGGCTGGAGGATGAAGAGCAAAACCTGGTGGCAGAGCAGCGGAGCTTAAAGTTGCTAGTGCAGCAATATGCTGACCTGGAATAGAGAACTGCCAAACTAGAAAGGTATGGATAGTTAGCAGCTCAAGAAGGCGAGCCAAGCGAGTGGCAAGAGGATACCATGGTAAAGCTATGGTATGAACCCGAGGAACAGGACAGACTGGAGAGAGAGATAGAGTTCCTAGCACAGGAAAGGCCAGAAATCCTCGTAGCAGAAGCACAAGGGCTGCAAGAGGAGGCACAACAACTGCAAGGTGCATTGGAGATTGCCAAGGAAGACACTGAGGCCCTCATGGCCATGGCCTTCACACAACGAAGATTGCACCTTACGGAGATCCAAAGCCACGAGCAGGGCGCAAGAAAAGTCAGAACTAATTGCTGAGGTAGAACAAAGATTCAGCATTGCAAATCAAGGGAAAGAAATTGTTGAAAAATAGCTGGCTTGGAAATCCAGGGAGTGGAACTAACTCTGGGTCTTAACAAATGAACAACAGCAAATGGTAACCACCTTGGCAAGTGAGCTGGAAGAGGGAAGAAGGAAGATGGACGAGAGAGCCAACGAGTGGGAAAAGAACAACTTTGAAAGGGTTAGGCAATTAACGGAATGCTTGGTGGTGGCTGACTGCGAGAGAGTGCTTGCCAAATCCAGGGCAGAAGCAGCCAATGTATGCACCAACGCACAAAGGCAAGCCTTTCTCAACATAGTACTACATGTCACCCAAGCGGAGGGCAATGATTTAGTGGAGAAGGTAAGAAGGAAGCTGCAACTGACTACCCGAGCACTAAGATATGGCCTTCAAGAACAGGAGCTTCCAATAGGCACAGGAATCACGAAAGAGCAGCAATTTCACTACCTACGACGTGCCGGCCTCTCCACTGTTGAGCTTAAGGAAATCACCCCTAGCCCCTCCCCCCACTTCACGCTTAGGGCACATCAAGGGCAGGACTTTTAGACCTGTCACCCTAAGTTCTGCACTGCACCTCCAACAACACACAAATTGGATCCTTAAGTGTGGGACATTACCAAGGGCCTATAGACCCATCTCCCAGTTCCACTGCACATGCACTTACACCACACCGTGAGACAGACACACCCCTTAGGGAGTGCACAACTTTCTCTTGCAGGCTATGATCGTGACTTAATGACTGACGACCCAGTTAAGGAGGACCATCCATGACATCCGCTCATGACCAGGAATTTTTCCATAAGTCGGACAAACACCACTACATCAGCTTCAGGAGATTTTGCATAATCTGACGGTTAAATGGACCAACATGCTGGATGTGGCCGACCATCTGCCTGCTGATGGCTACCATGACTCAACCAAATCAAGCAGATGCAAAACTCGGTGATGGACCATGGGCATAGATCTCGAAACCACATATTCTCCAAATGATTACGGAGCCCCGGTTTTGACAGCCGTTGCAGAAGGGAAATTACAAATGTGTGACAAATGTCGAGCATCTTCATGAAGATCAAAGCACGCCAGAATCTCTCCCAATCATCAGGAATCAAAACTCCATCATCTCTCATTAACAACAGCACTTTTTGATTGTGGTCGTCTACCCACCAATTCCACTTAGTAGCAACCCCAACTACCCAACTACTCCCCACCCCAGTGCCATGGGACTGGCACTCAGCTAGGAGGGGAGTAATGTTTACCACAGTAATGTTTACCACAGCACAGAGGATCAAAAAATGGAGTAGAGGTGCGGAAAAAATGGAAGAAGGAGATAACCGGAAGGGCACAAGACAAAAGAAGGAAAAGGCACCCGGGATGGAGATCAGACCCTAAAAATTTGAATGACGACCTCTCCAGAAGGCTTCAGTACGCCTCGAGAAAATAAAAGAGTAAAAGCGCGCCATTAAATGTGAAGGTGCTCCCGAATCCTTGTAAAAAGAGTGTCGGGCTCACTTCTGTGTAAATTGTATGCATTAGTTGGGAATGGGATAAGTTAGAACGGTGGGAAATAGGAAAAGAGGGCTTAGGCTAATAGCCAGCCATGTAAAAAGTGGGGATGATCGCCCAAAAAGTAGGGCATGTATATAAAGTTCAAAAGTGAATGAGAAGCTCATTCTTGTGTGTGGCCAAAGCTTCTTCTTCTTCTTCTCTTAGTTCTTGCCTTCTTGCTTGTGCTTGAGTGAGGGATTGAGGGAGTGTGAGGGAGTGAGGGAGTGAGTGTGTGAGAGTGAGGGATCGTGGAGAAGAAGCTCCATATCTTCTCTCTTCATCTTCTCTTCTTCTCTTCTCTTCTCTTCTCTTGTGCGGCTATGGAGGATGGAGCTTGATGGAGAGGGCTTAAGGTTGCTTGAGCTTTCCTCAAGGATCGTGTGGAGCTACCAGAGTGCAAGAGAGAGGAAGGAACTCAATCGAGCATCAAGGTAAGCTCACTACACCCGTAAGGTAGGCATTATGCATCGGCTATGTGAGAGGTAGCCATGGCCGCTCGGATTGAAATGCTTGACCAATAAGCAGTCCATAGGTCTCAGGGTAGAACTCCGTAGCTCCGTTTCACTTGATGACTCCTCTTTCAATCCTAAATACATTGGCTTTCCATGGCTACTCATATGTATTCGATCACTCAGTTGTCTTTATCGTACTCTATTGTCTCGGCCTCTTTCTCACTTTTCTCATTTGTAGAGTAGTAGTCTTCATACTCATCATTTGAATCATCATTTTGAAAGCTCGGGATTCCAATCTTTGCTTCTTTTTGTTTGTGAATTTATAACAGGTTTAATTCATGCACTTTGATACATTGCCACTTTGGCTCTCCTTCATGTGGTCCTTGAAGGGTTTGAGATTGGCAGTTGGGTTATCAGCTAGCTTTCTCGTCAAGTGTTCAAGAATCCCTAGGAGTTTGAATTTGTTAGATAGAACATGGAAAGGAACAGGTGTTGGTTGACTTCTAGAGCTCGTGACCATCATGCAGAGTGGTACTAATGTCAAGATTTTTGGGAGAGAAGGAAGGAGTCTCACTTGTAGCTTTCTTGCTTGCACAATGGGGGAATACACATAGAGGTGAAGGCTGAAAACAATTTTTCTCTTCTTAGTTGTGTAAGCCAAAAGAACTTAAGTACAAAGAAATAGAAGAACCCTATATATGGGTCTCAAACCAAACTCAACTAACTAAGGTGGCATACTAACTGAGCCACGAACTAGAGTAGATAAGGATAGCTATCATGTAGCTATTATTCATGGGCGATGTACCAACCGCGTCTGCAACTGACAAGTCGGTGACATAAATACACAACGGTCACCCTGGCGTATCACGAGTGGAGCTCAATATCTCAACACTCCCCCTCAAGCTCAATCCCAATTCCTGCACACCAAGCAAGTCTCTAAACTTGTGCAGCTTCTCTGCGCCCAATGCCTTTGTGAATATGTCAGCTACCTGATCCTCTGTGCTGACATAAACTAGATCAATAAGACCTAGTAAAACCCTCTCCCGCACATAGTGATAATGCACCTCAATGTGCTTTGTCCTAGCATGATAGACTGGGTTATTTGCCAAGTGTATACTACTCATGTTGTCACAATAAATGACAACTGGCCCATCTGTAGGTTGATGCATATCATAAAGTAGCTTATGCAACCAAGCTACCTCACATGCAGCCATTGCTGCGCCCCTGTACTCAGCCTCTGTGCTAGATAAGGCAACTGTAGGTTGTTTCTTGCTGCTCCAAGTGACTGCAACACTCCCAAAAGAGAACACATATCCACTGGTAGATCGTCTATCAGAAATGCTACCAGCCCAATCAGCATCAGTATATCCATGCAACTGTATGTGAACCCCAGTCTCATAAAATAGTCCATACTGCAATGTGGACTTCACATACATGACTATGCGTCTAGCCGCATCCAAATGCGGTTTCCTTGGAGCTTACATAAACTGACTTACCAATCCAACAACATAGCTCAAATCTGGCCTGGTAATAGTCATATAAATCAAGCTTCCTACTATGCATCTGTACATAGTAGGGTCTTCTACAAGCTCACCTGCATCTGTGCTCAGCTTCACATTCTGCTCCAAAGGAACTGAAATAGGCTTACAGCCTGTCATCCCATATTTGGACAGCATGTCCAATCCATACTGTCTCTGCAAGAGCTGTATCCCACTTGGTGATCTAATCACCTCAATGCCCAAGAAATAATGCAACTCTCCCAAATCCTTCATCTCAAACTTCTGCTTCAATAGCATTTTCACATGAAGGATATCTTCATCACTGTCACCTATCATAATCAAATCATCAACATAAATGACAAGTAGCATAATACATTTCTCTGTTTTTCTCACATAAAGTGAGAAATCTGCCTTGGAAATCTGAAAGCCAATAGTGACAAGATACTGTCCTATCTTGTCAGACCATGCTCTAGGTGCTTGCTTCAAGCCATACAAGGCTTTCTTCAACCTGCAAACAAACTCAGGATAAACAACATGCACATAACCTGGTGACTGCTCCATATAGACCTCTTCTTGCAAATCACCATGCAAGAAGGCATTCTTTACATCCATCTGATGTAAAGACCATCCCTTTGATGCAGCCATAGCAATGACTGCTCTTACAGTTGCCATCCTTGCAACCGGACTAAATGTTTCTTCATAGCCAATGCCATATGTTTGTGCATACCCCTTGACTACTAATCTTGCCTTTATCTGCTCATAGAACCATCTGCATTATGCTTCACCTCATAAACCCACTTACAGCCAATTGCATTTTTACCTTTAGGCAAAGGTACCAATTCCCATGTAGCATTTGTTCCAAGGCATCCATTTCTTCATCCATGGCTTTCTCCCATTCTTCTTTTCCCATGGCTTGCTCAAAAGAAGTGGCATCTGGTTCCTGTATCACTTTAACAATATATGCATAGTGAATGGCTGTAAATCCATCATATTTCAGCCTATCCACAGGATACCTAGCTCTCGTAGACCTGCGCAAAATAGGTTCACTCCCAGGTGCTCTCAAAACATCCCTGGTCTTCCTTACTCCAGGTGTAACAATAGAAGGAATACCCAACTCATCATCAGTGCTCTGTTCTGAGCCACTGGATTCACCATCCACATAAGAGTGACCTACATTCACATCAAACATGGGCTGATCTACCTTCTCTTTTCCTTTTCGTGAAACCTGTATACCACTATCTGCATTGTTTTGAGGAGATTCTCCCAATCTCAATCTACCTGTCCATGGCGAAGAATATGAACCACTGCTAGAGGACACTCCAGGTCCACTAATATTTTGTGACTACTGCTGTAAATTCTGTGCAGCATTACCATTTTGTGCATCTACGTCATCAATCACATTTACTGGTTTATACCAACTGCTCATCTCATCAAAAACAACATCTCTGCTCACTGTAAACTTACGACTAGAAGGGCTATAGCATCTATACCCTTTTTGCTGCAGAGAGTAACCAATAAAGATGCACTTCTCAGCTTTTGGATCCAACTTGGATCTCAACTCATCTGGCACATGTACATAGGCAATGCAACTAAAAATTTTCAAATGAGAAATATCTGGTTTCCTACTAGTATACCTCTCCTCTGGAGTCATCCCATGTATTGCTGCAGTGAGAGTCGTGTTCATTATGTAGACTGCTGTAGCAACTGCTTCAGCCCAATAAAAATCTGGCAAGTCTTTTTCATTGAGCATGGCACGAGATACCTCTCCAATATGCCTATTTTTCCTTTCTGCAATTCCATTTTGTTGCGGGGTATGACTGCATGAATATTGCTGCTTTATGCCATGCTCCTTCTACAACTTTGCAAACTCATTTGAGAGGTACTCTCCCCCTCCATCTAACCTTAGGCATTTTATCTGCGGGCCTAGTTCTTTTTCAACCATAGCTTTAAGAGTTTTGAAATGCCCAAAAACTTCACTTTTCTTTTTCATAAAATACATCCAAACTTTTCTGCTATAGTCATCAATAAAAGTGACAAAATAATGACAACCTCCAAGAGATGCAGCTTTAGTAGTCCACACATGAGAGTGGATTAATTCCAATGACTTCTCACTCTCTTGAACATGTCTAGGAAATTGTTTCCTTGCATGTTTTCCAAACTGACAGGCTTCACATACCTTATGCATTTCTGCAACCTTGAATTTGGGCAATCCTGCAACAATATTTTGGGCCTGCATTGATTTAAGCCACTGTACATTAACATGACCAATGCGTTTATGCGAGATATCAATATCTGCAACTACACCGGTCCCATGTGCAAACATTGCTGCACTCAATTCAGACATGTTTGCATCCAACGTAAACATTCTGCCCTTCTTCTTTCCTTTTGCTATCAAGTGACCTTTATTTTTCATATCCTCAACAAAGCATCCATGAGGATTAAATCTGACCTGCAAGCCCTGCTCAACCATTTGACCAACAGAAACCAGATTCTTGGTGATATTCGGGACATGAAATACATCGGACAGGTATTTCTTTTTTCCATCCTACATGGACAAATGAATTTTTCCAATCTGCACAATAGGATGTGCAGTATCATCACCAGTCTCCACAAATCCTAGTTTTTCCATTTTTCTTGCATCCTCCATCCATTCTACATGACTTGTCATGTGGTTTGATGCACCTGAGTCAACATACCATACATCATTTCTTTCTTCTGCACTTGTGACAGAATTATTCATGTGCTGCACCATAAACAAATGCTCATTTTTGTCATCACCTTGTCTACTAGAAGATGCATAATTCCCTTATTGCAATTTTCCATTCATGATATCATTATGCTTTTTATAGCAGTCTTTAGCCATATGACCCATTTTACCACAGTAGTAGCATTCAACATTACTGTTTGCATTTTGGCCTCTTTGCCATCCACCACGACCTCTTTGGCTCCCCCTGCCTCTAGAGTTACCACGTCCTCCTCCATAGGACTGGTTTTCTTGAGTTTGCTGCATATTCTGATTTCTTCCACGGCCTCCAAATCGGCCTCCTCTACCTCTGCCTCTATCTCTTCTAGCATTTGAGTAGAAGACAGCTTCTTTTGAAGTTCCTCCTGAAGAAGATGCACCACCATTTCTCTGCTCCTCAGAAATTAGAAGAGCAATCAACTCCTCAAAATCACGAAATCTTTCATGGATGGAAATGGATGTTTGAAACTGTGCATAATCCTTTTCTAGACCATTCAAGGTCACAGAAACTAAATCATCATCTTCCACTGGCGACCCAATGGAAGTAAGTGCATCTGCAATCTTCTTCACCTTCATGTGGTAGTCATTGATGCTCATATTTTCTCGGTGAAGCAAGAGGGCAATATATGCTATACACATTCCATTACTGCATCAAAACCAAGTTCGCATTGATATATCAATGGATAATCATGATGACTTCCACGGGAAACCAAGTTGGTGTTGTAGAAGCTGTTGAATTCACTTGTTTCCTCATAAAGCATGGAATTTGCCTCATAAAGCATAGAAATTGATTCATAGAGCATTACACATAGAACAACTCATAACTTTCTAACCGGATCGTCGAGCTTCAACAAGGAGAGTTGTAGCTCTCTTTCCAATCTACAACTCTTCAGAAAACTTAGAGTCAAATTCCTTGGTCTGCTATCCTGAAATAGCTCTGCACAGTCTGTAGTCCTAAATTCCTGCACGCTTTATACAGCAAACACTACTTCTCTATTCCAAAAGCTTGATCTTGCATTGATGAAGAGTCAGGGGAGTTCTCAACTTTACAAACTCTGATCCATTATCTTCTTGGCTGCAAATCCTTTCAGATTTTTCAATAACCTGAGCTCGTGCATTCAACATTCGACCATAATACATATTTCCTATTACATACCCAGTTCCAAATGTAGAGACCTTTCACTTCCATTCTTCATGTGGTTACCCCACTTGACTTCATGAAGCATCATGTCCCCGGTCGCTCATTTTCACTCAGCAACATTAGTAGGATCACTCACGATTCCTGCTTTTGAATTCTTTTTCTTTGGGGCCATGACAGATATATGATTCGTAGAAGAAAAACAACATAGTAGTAATACTGGCTAAGAAAAGGTGTAAGACTCTTGATGATGATGATGGTTATTGTGGGATTCGATGATGTAGGCCTCCCTATGGTTCTTCTTACTTCGTGGAGATCAATACTTCTCTCTCTCACACCTTGGCAAGCAAGGTTAAGAACAAGAGTAGCTCTTCTCTTGTATAGAGCAAGAGCGAGTGAATAGGTATGATCTCTCTCTCTCCAATAGACGGAGTAGGGACAAGAGTAGAGGTATGAATTCTAACTAGATTGATAGAATAGGATAGAGTTCTTCAGTGTCTTCTCTTCTTGAATTAGAGTAGAAGAGGACGAGAGACCTTTAGCGTATACTCTAATTCAAGAAGAGAAGACACTGAAGAACTCTATCCTATTCTATCAATCTAGTTAGAATTCATACCTCTACTCTCGTCCCTACTCCGTCTATTGGAGAGAGAGAGATCATACCTATTCACTCGCTTTTGCTCTATACAAGAGAAGAGCTACTCTTGTTCTTAACCTTACTTGCCAAGGTGAGAGAGAGAGAAGTATTGATCTCCACGAAGTAAGAAGAACCATAGAGAGGCCTACATCATCGAATCCCACAATAACCATCATCATCATCAAGAGTCTTACACCTTTTCTTAGCCAGTATTACTACTATGTTGTTTTTCTTCTATGAATCATATATCTGTCATGGCCCCAAAGAAAAAGAATTCAAAAGCAGGAATCGTGAGTGATCCTACTAATGTTGCTGAGTGAAAATGAGCGACCGGGGACATGATGCTTCATGAAGTCAAGTGGGGTAACCACATGAAGAATGGAAGTGAAAGGTCTCTACATTTCGAACTGGGTATGTAATAGGAAATATGTATTATGGTCGAATGTTGAATGCACGAGCTCAGGTTATTGAAAAATCTGAAAGGATTTGCAGCCAAGAAGATAATGGATCAGAGTTTGTAAAGTTGAGAACTCCCCTGACTCTTCATCAATGCAAGATCAAGCTTTTGGAATAGAGAAGTAGTGTTTACTGTATAAAGCGTGAAGGAATTTAGGACTACAGACTGTGCATAGCTATTTTAGGATAGCAGACCAAGGAATTTGACTCTAAGTTTTCTGCAGAGTTGTAGATTGGAAAGAGAGCTACAACTTTCCTTGTTGAAGCTCGACGATCCGAGGTCTGGTTAGAAAGTTATGAGTTGTTCTATGTGTAATGCTCTATGAATCAGTTTCTATGCTTTATGAGGCAATTTCCATGCTTTATGAGGAAACAGGTGAATTCAACAGCTTCTACAACACCAACTTGGTTTCCCGTGGAAGTCATCATGATCATCCATTGATATATCAATGTGAACTTGGTTTTGATGCAGTAATGGAATGTCTATAGCTGTGAAATGCTTGTAGCAGTTGAATGGGCATGAAAGTTTGCCATATAAATCTTTGATTCCCTGAGTATTTGGTATGTATTTATGTGTGTTTTGAAGGAAGAATGACAGTGAGGGTCTAGAACTGATTTTGTACTGCTTGAAGCAATCATGCTTTGTGGAGCACTTTGATGTGTGGGGTTGCCATCCTTAAAAAATAGGATTTGTGTGAATCTGAAAGCTCTTGTTTTTAGATTCTATGCCATGGATGTTTCCGCATCAAATCTTCTCTAAAAGTGGTAAAATATGAGCTTGAAAGTTTGAACTGTTTAAGTTCTAAGTTGAAGTCTCAATAAGGAGAAAGCAATCAGGAATTTTTGATCATGTGTTCAGTGGTGTCGTCTCATGGGTTTTGTTGAGGGAAGATCCTCGGTCTTTATCCTGTGGTGTTGTCTTGGGGGTTGTTAGAGGTCAACTACCCAATTCACCTACCATAGATTGGTGCCCCCACTGAGGATCTCCCGTGTTAAAGATCTCTTGTTGATCTTATCAGTTGGGAAGTGTAAGGTTTGAAAACCAACTTGTACACAAACTCAAGCATGGTGGCTTTTGGATATGAATCCTTCTTTGGTACTGAAAATGAGGATGCTAATCAGTTTATCAAGAGATTGGAGCATATGCCTTACCAAGTTTGAAGAGACACTAATGCTAATAAGCTTCAAATTATCAGCATGTTGCTTGAAGGTTCTGCAAGATTATGGTGGAACTCAGTGAATGAAGAGACAAGGATGAATTGGAATGAAGTCAAAAATGAATTCCTTACAAAGTTTGCAGCTAAGAAAACTCCTGAAAGTTTATGGAAATATTTGGAGAAGATGTTTCAAGGAGAAAATGAGGAAGTGTCTAAATTTGCAACGAGATTAGAAGCAAAGTGGATAGAAATTACATAGAGTATGGAGCAACCTCCCATTATGTTCTTGAAAAAGGACAAGTTTGTTTCATTGCTCAAACCTAAAATTAGAGAAAAAATTCTGTTTAGAGACCCTGATACATATGAAGATATAGTCAAAACAGTTAAGGAAAAGGAAAGGAAAATACAATTGAGGTCGGATTAATCAAGAGGTATTGCTGGGCATGCATTTTTACAGCCTCATCAAGCTGATAGTGTTGCAAGAAATGCAAGGCAGCAAGCTGTAAATCTTCATGGGGCATTTGAAAGAGCGGAGAATGGGACTCAACAAGGTCATAGAAAACTTGATGATGATGTGATTAATAAATTGCAGGAACAGTTGGCAAATCTGAATTTGAATATGAGCCTATTGCAGGCAAGGCAACCTCAAATGCAACCTAGATTTAGAAGACCAAGGAATAGATGGGAAAAATTTGAATGCTTTAATTGTAGGGAGAAATGCCATATTGCTCCTGATTGCCCTTATCCAAGAAAAACAAGAGGGGAGATGTATCCCATGCCACAAGCGAATGCTAGGCAAGATGCTAGACCTCAATAGGAACAAAGGCCACTTGAACCAGCTAGGCAATAGTTGGAAAGATGACCTAATGAAGGCACATCGGGTATGAATCTTATTGAAACCAATGTGTCTAATGATGGGGAAAATGCAGATGTTTTTCCTAATAAGAGAGTCAGAGAGAGGGATACTGAAACTGAAACTCAAAGGGAAGCAAGGATTAAAAAGGGAAAACAGGTTGTAGGTGATGTAGAAACTAGCATGAAAGCTAGACAATGAAGGAAGATTCAAATGGGGGATTTTTCTTTGGGAGTCAATCAAGTTCCTTACAACCTACTTGAGGATTTAAAAGGTAAAAAGGATGATGTTACATATTGTCAGCTACTATAGATGAACTCATCTTTGAGGAGGAAATGGCATGGTTTGGTTAGCATCACGAAAGGAAAAGCCCAAGCTGGGCATGTTGGAGTGGTATACCTATTAGATGTGAAAGACATTATACATGTCATGGACGCATGGATACAAGGAAAATTGATCAAGTTTATGTTGATGGTGGTGCGCAAGTTTGTGTAATCACTGAAGAAGCAATGTTGCAAATGCATCTTAAAATGACAAGGAAGTCACTGTTTAAGGTTAAAATGGCAAATAGCTCAAAAGTGAAATGCTTGGGAGTCATTGAGAACTTGGAGATCAACATTAGAGGCCAAAGAGCATGTTTGGATTTCCATGTTATGCCTACAAACCTTGGGGAATATCCTCTCATTTTGGGATAACCATGGTTGATTGGTATAAGATCCAGACAAGACTGGTATAGAGGTCAATTGGAACTCTATCTAGAAAAGCCAGTTCATAAGAGGGTGATCTTTGACATGAAAACAGGGTCCGTCATTCAAAGTGGACATGAAAGTGATGTTGGAGGTGATGAATGTAGCGATTCAGAAAATTACAGTCTTGATGAGGAAGATAGAGAATGGGAAGCTAGCCTACTCTCTAGGGACATTGATCTCTTCGGGTTGTCAATCCAGGGTTCAAAAAAAGAGGAAAAAGTGGTAAATATTGTTGCAGGAAGTGCAGACTTCGTGAAGGAAACATGTGATCAAAAACCTAAAATGAATGTTGGACTGCCTAAACTTATGAATACGCCCGGAAATGACTTGACTAATGATGAAAGAGATGAATATTCAACCATTTTTCAGAAATACCCAAAACTGTTTGCTATAGAATACCACCAACTGAGGGGTACTAACAACATTATGCACCATATCAAATTGAAAGAAGGGTGTAAACCAATGGCTCAAAAACTTAGAAGGCTTGGTACAATTCAGGAAAATATACTTAAAGCTGAAATTCAAAAGTTGCTTGGTGCTAAATTTATCTATCATGTTGATGATGTAAAATGGGTGTCTCTTGTTGTAATCAGACCAAAGAAGAATGGAAAGTGGAGAGTATGTGTTGATTTCAAGCCTCTTAATGTAGCTACTAAGAGGGACTATTATCCTCTTCCGTTTCAGCATGAGATCTTGGATCAAGTGGCTGGTCATGAATTTTACAGTGTGTGCAATGGATACTCTGGATATTTCCAAATCAGAATAGTAGAAGAAGATCAGAAGAAAATAACATTCATTACCCCATGGGTGCATCTTCTATTATAGAGTGATGCCTTTTGTTCTAATGAATGCATACGCCAACTTTTCAAGATGGGTTAGTTGGGTATTTGCCCCTTTCATTGGGAAATCTTTGCAGGTATTTATGGATGACTTTTGTGTGTACAACTCAAGGGCCTTACACTCTAAAAAGCTTGATGAATTTTTTTGGAGACTTCATGAGGATGGTGGTCAGTTCAACCCTGATAAATGTAAGATAGCAAGAACTAGAGTGATACTCTTGGGTCATGAAGTGTCTGCTAATGGTATTTCACCTGAGCCTAGTAAAGTAGAGGTTTTACTTCTTATGAATTCTCCAAAAACTATAAAAGAACTGATGAGCTTTGTTCAAAAGTTGAGGTATCTATGAAGGTCATTCCATATGCTGGTTGAATATGTATATCCCTTTCAGAAAGAAACTCAAAGGGATCCTTTAGTTTGGACGCAAGTTGAAGAGGATGCATTCTTGCATATTAAAGAAAAGTTTAAGCACTTTGCCAATTCTTATGTCTCCAAACTAGGATGAACCTTTCTTCATTAGCATTAGTGTTGGGAAAAATGCAGTGGGAGTTGTTTTAATGCAGAAGGGAAAAGGGATGTCTTATATGAGGCCGGTGTTTTATATAAGTAGATCTATTGGAGCAACTGAAAAAGCTTAGATGGAAGAATAATTGTTGGTATGGGGGCTAGTATATGCAGTTAAAATATTGAAATCATACTTGATTCAAAAACCATTTGTAGTACTTACTAGTTCCTAGTTGCTTCCATGAGTTTTGCGATCTGCTGAAAATGCTCCAAGAGTTACTAAGTGGCTATTGGCTTTGCAAGAATTTGAATTTACATGTTTGAAGGAGGATACTGTAAGAGCTAGCTTGGCTGATATCTTGACTTATAAAGAACATGTTGAAAGTGCAGTCGTTGTAAAACGAAAATTGATTCCGCATCCGCAAATTCATGAGGAGATGAAGGATAAAGATGCTACCTTGTTTTTTTATGGCACTTACAGAAGAGTGTTGAAAAAGGGAGGATTGGGTTTTGTCATTATGGATGCTGAAAATCAAGAAGACTTTATGGATTGGGTTTTGTCATTATGGATGCTGAAAATTGAGAAGTCTTTTCTAGAAGTCAAGAGAGTGAAGAGATACAAAGTAACAATGAAGCTGAATATGCGACTTTACATGTTGGTCTAAAACAGTGTATTCAGCTGGGATACAGAAAGATAGTTGCAAAAGGAGATGCTATGTTGGTGGTTAGATAGGTTCAAAATGTTTGGAAAGCCAATAAAGATATTTTGAAGGACTAGTTGTTTAATATAAAAGGCCTCATAAGGCAGTTGCAAAAATTTGAAATTTGGCATGTTGGTAGGGAAAACAACCATAGATCTCATGAATTGGCTGAAAATGCTTTTTCCTAGTATCTTGCTGCCATGAGAGTGGATAATCCTAGATACGAGGGTAGGGAAAGCCTTCACCTGATTGAAGAGTTTCTAAAAACCGAGGAGTTAAAGTCATTGGCTAATAAATACAAAAGATATGCCATTATCAGAAAGGCCATGGCATATGTGCTCATAAATGATCAATTATACATGAAGGAAAAATGATAATGTACTAAGAAGGGTGTTGAATAGTTCTGAGATTCCTGCTTGTTTATCTTCCTATCATGAGGAAGCATATGGTGGCCGTTTTGGTTTTGAGCTTACCAAAAGGAAAATTTTGCTAGCATGACTTACTTGGCCTAGTCTAAGTGTTGATGTTGCTCATTGGAGTAAAAGTTATCATGCTTGCCAATCATATGTAAAAAGGGTACTAACTCCAGAACATGCTAAGGCCATTGTTACCTATGGACCCTTTGAGAAGTGGGGTTTAGATTTTATTGGACCTTTTCCTGGTACAAAAATAGAAAAGTCTTACATCATTACTACAGTTGATTATATGACCAAATGGTATGAAGCTAACGCTACAAGGAATTGCAAGAAAGAGGATGTAACTCAGCTCCTCATGGAGGATATATGTTCTAGATTTGGGATACCACTAGAAATAGTGATAGATCAAGGTCCTAGCTTTAGAAATAAGCTATTGAGAGATTTAACAAGGAAACTAGACTTGAAACATAGATTTGCTACTCCTTGTTACCCTTAGTGCAATAGATTGGTGGAAGCATTCAATGGAACGTTATACAGAAGATTCTCTTTAAGTTGGTGGAATATCATCCTAAAGATTGGGATAATTATCTACATCAAGCTTTGTGGGCTTGTAGAACAATGCAGAAGACAAGTACAAGATTCATCCCTTTTTAGTTAGTATATGGTCAAGATGCTTTATTACCTATGAATGTCATGTTTCCTACAATGGAGTTTGTAAGAAAGGATCAATTAGATCAGATAGAATTGGGAACTGACAGAGGACTGAACTTGCATACCCTACAGTTGGATAGGCAACAAGCAATGAATTGTTATGAAAAAGAGATTGTGAAGAGAAAGGAATGGTTTAATACACAGCTAAAGAAAAAGAATCTTGCAAAGGGAATGCTGGTTATGAGATATGATAGTAGCTTGGACTCTACTTTTCAAACCAAGTTTCGAGTTAGATGAGAATGAACTTTCCTCATAAAGCAGAAGTTTGAAAATGGCACTTACTTACTACAAGATTTAGATGGGACTATTCACAACAGTAGAATCAATGGGTTTTGTCTAAAGAAATATATATGCAGGATCTTGTAACTCAAGGGGATGTAAGTAATGTATATATTGTACATAAAGTAGGTTGCTTCCAGTTTACTGTTTGGGGCACATTCAGTTTTCTGAAATCTAGTGTTGATCAGATAGTTGTAAATGAAGGACAACATATTCAAAGTGTGCTTTGACACCTATTAAAGGTCTCTGTCAAGTTTGGTGTTGATTCGAGCAAGAATGCAAGAGTTATGGTCTCTGAAAGGTTTATGTCTGAATTGGACTGCGTGCATGAATTTAGGACTCCATACTATGCAAAGCTATTTCAGGATAGTAGACCAAGGAATTTGACTCTGAGTTTTTCTGAAAAGTTGTAGATTAGAAAGAGAGCTAAAACTTTCCTTTTTAAAGCTCAATGATTCGAGGTCTAATTAGAAAGTTATGAGCTGTTCTATGCTATGCTCTATGAAGTAAATTTTCAGAAAAAGGTGTTTGCCTTTGTTAGATGTTTTTGAGCTTTTAATAAAGGTTTATTCACACTTTGTGTTCTTGTTATAGAATTCGAGATACATGCTCGACTTTCTTATATACATAAAATATATATGGTGAATATTATGTTGGCACAGAGGGAGAATAGATGAGAGAAAAGAAAGATGTAGAGAGAGAGAGGTAGAGAAATTGGCAACACAATAGGGACTGGAAGATGGGAAGATGGGCTAGTCCCCACCCCCTTGTGGGGTTATATTATTGACCAAGAGCAAGCTCCTCCATTACACATAAGCTAGTTCGTACTTGTAGATATTGGAAACAAGATCATGGTTCCTTGCATGGTATACAACCGGCTGACACTTGCACAACTCGGAAGTTGGCACCTTTTGATCCTTCTTGAGTCTCCTTCTCTCCTACACAATATGTGTAGGGCTCTCCTCTTTTGGCGCTTGATTTCAGCAGAGCTTCCGCAGCACTTGCACCTTCTCTTCTCCTCTTGGAACTTGATTTCAGCAAGGCTTCCGCAACACTTGCACATTCTCTTCTCCTCTTGGATACATGAAAAGTGATGCTTCCTTCACCCCTCTCTTACACCCAAAGAGCCTCCTCTTTTATAGGCTTTCAAGAGCTTCTCTTCTTGGAGAGAGAGTTGAGTTGTTCTTCATGCAAGATGTGGTTGTTCCACTTTGCAGCACTAATTTTGAGATATCTCTTTGTGCGTTGTTTGGATCAACACGAAAGTTGTAGATATCACTATTTTCAATAACCCACGCGGCCCGTGTTTAGAGATAGTTTTTCTATTGCAAGATATTTTAATAATGGATGTTCTTAAAAAAAACAACTTTTTAAATTATACTCTTAACTTGTGGTCCATGCAACCACTTTGAGTCATAGATAAGGAGAGTTCATTAGATTGCCTTGGGCCTCAACCTTAGGATTGAATTCCACACAAAAGCTTATGTCATTTTAGACCTTAGAAAGAGAAAATCACTTCTCTCCTCACTTCCAGAGGATCACGTTCTCTCGTCTTTCTTAGTGAGAGAATTCTCTCTCTCGTCTTTCTTAGTGAGAGAATTTCCTCTCTCGTCTTTCTTAATGAAAGAAAAGACCTTAAACATTGACTTGTAGGGGAGAGGATGACCCCAAATGAATGCAATGCTCATTACACACAAGTAAAACATTCCTCTTCTTAGAACTCAATCCATTTTCATTTATGTGTAACTCCTTGGTTCTTTTGTACACTCTTACACTTGGCAGACACTTCTTTTCCCCTTCATAACTTGTACTACCTGTACCAGATATCCCCGTCACAATGCTTTGATCACCCCATTAAGTGATACACTAGGAATACTAGTCTATAAATTGTCTCATGGCCATGCTAGATCATCATCAACACTTAAAGAAAAGTGAGTCATTAATTTATTGTGAAAATGAGCGACCGGGGACATGATGCTTCATGAAGTCATGTGGAGTAACACATGTAAATATCATTTTTTTGTCTTTCTAACACTTACCCGTAGTGGGAGTCGGGTTGATAAACGGAAATCCCAAGTGGTATCATGCATGTTCAACACGTGGTTGAGATATTTTAGTTTTGAGACATGCACTTCATGCAAGAAGAGAAGAAAATGTATTCTCATTTCCGATTTTGAGTCCTCGAGTGGAATTTTACATGGTAAGGGGCATGTTTGCCATCTAGCAATTAAGGGGAAGCAAGGGGCAACTTGAAAAATTAAGGAAAAAAGCAAAAACGTGAGTAGTTCTTTTTGGGAAAAAAGAGAAGAGAAGTGTTTGACACAATACAACATAATGAGAGAGAGAGAGAGAGAGAGAGAGAGAGAGGAAGGAAGAAGAAGAATCTTGTAGGTTAAAGAAGGAAGAAATCTGAAGCTCAGAAGAAGAAGAAGAATCTGTCAGAAGAAAGAGACCGTGAAGTTGAAGTTATTGGAGCTGAGAAGCAGGATGGCAGAACTGTTGAAGTCAATGGGTTGATGCGAGTTCTCAGTTCCTAGATGACGGTAATAAGAGTCTCCTTTTTGTCTTGTTTTCTTCTACTGCTTTGTGGGGCAGAGAATTTGCAGATCAATTCTAGTGTATGGATATGAGTGAAAGACAACAGAGGGTTGTTCTTCTTCATGATGAGAGTGATGTTTGCTAGTCGTTGAGTGAGGCTTTCCGTCAGCAGAGAAGAATGGAAGTGAAAGGTCTCTACATCTAGAACTGGGTATGTAACAGGGAATATGTATTATGGTCGAATGTTGAATGCACAAGCTCAGGTTATTGGAAAATCTGAAAGGATTTGCAACCAAGAAGATAATGGATCAAAGTTTGTAAATTTCAAAGCTCCTGTGAGTCTTCATCAATGCAAGATCAAGCTTTTGGAACAAAGAAGTTGTGTTTTCTGTATAAAGCATGCAAGAATTTAGGACTATAGACTATGCAAAGCTATTTCAGGATAGCAAACCAAGGAATTTGACTCTAAGAGTTGTAGATTGGAAAGAGAGCTATAACTTTCCTTTTTGAAGCTTGACGATCCGAGGTCTGGTTAGAAAGTTATGAGATGTTCTGTATGTAATGCTCTATGAAGCAGTTTTTGTGCTTTATGAGGCAATTTCCATGCTTTATGAGGAAACAGGTGAATTCAACAGCTTCTACAACACCAACTTGGTTTCCCATGGTTATCCATTGATATATCAATTCAAACTTGGTTTTGATGCAGTAATGGAATGTCTATAGCTATGAAATGCTTGTAGCAATTGAGTGGGCATGAAAATTTGCCGTACAAAGCTTTGATTCCATGAGTATTTGGTTTGTATTTATGTGTGCTTTGAAGGAAGAATGATAGAGAGGGTCTATAACTGATTTTGTACTGCTTGAAGGGATCATGCTTTGTGGAGCAATTTGCTACGTGGGATTGCCATCCCTAAAAAATAGAAGTTGTGTGAATATGAAAGCTCTTATTGTCAGAGTCTATGCCATGTGGTTGTTTCCGCATCAGATCTTCTCTAAAAGTGGTAAAATCTAAGCTTGAAAGTTTGAACTGTTTAAGTGTTAAGTTGAAGCCTCAATAAGGAGAAAGGGACCATGAATTTTCAATCATGTGTTCAGTGGTGTCATCTCGTGGGTTTTTTTTAGGGAAGATCCTTGGTCTTTATCATGTGGTGTTGTCTTGGGGGTTGTTAGAGACCAACTACCCAATTCACCTACGAATGTGGAAGCAACGGTTGGAGTTACAAGCACGGGAGTCACTAATGGAGTCATGAGTGTGGATAACAACCCTTTACCAATCGCGATACCACAGGTTCTTTTCTAAAAAATTCTATCCTAATTCAATAGAAATAAGATAAGTCTCTTAAGTAATACTGCAATCTTAGAGTATTCACTTGGTAAATTATTAGAACATCTTATAGGCTAGAAACTATTAAGAAAACTACAAAATTTTGGAACTCAAGAGAAATCATGAGGAATTTTTCAAGATGGATTTATTAAGAATGAAACCTCGAAGAAATTCGTCAAGGATATAGTTTTAATTTAGAATCTTTGAAAGAAAATTTTAAAGACCGAAAATATCTCTAAGTTGAAGAAATTGACTCATGGCTATGAAAATTGGTTACAAGAATGACATCATAAACTTTAAACTGAGAAGTTAGGGACCCCAAAATCTAGATACCCTAGTTTGTGATTTTCTAGAAATCATAAAAATTGAGGAGCCCTATACCTCCCCCAAGGATAGGTGCTAAATCCCCATACCAAGAAGGGATGTTTTTACCATTGTGGAAGCATGTACCAACTCCAATGGTGAGAGGTCTCCCAATAGGGATCGCATTAAGTAGAAGGTGGTTAGGGTGCCAAGGAGGCTCTTGCTAGTAAAACCTTTACGCACGTAGGAACTATTTGGTCCCTTGTATGGCCCGAGTTCTACTTGGGACACCTAAAAACACTAGCCATAGGTGGATTTGATCTTGGTGACATGCAAATGTGTCGAATGAGGCAGCACGTGAAATTGTAATTTTTCTCCTATATGGATAGGAGAACACACACTATGGAATATAATCAATGAATTTTTTTAATTCTGATTGTATGTAAGTGAGTAGTTTACGCAAACAAACAACTATGCATAAAGGATGTTTTAATTAATGAAGCTATTTTTATATGTTTCACGTAATGTGGTAGGTAATTAGATAACTAAGACCCTTCATAGAGGGAAGCGAGTGGATGGATTCCCGATGAATCCAGTCCTATGGTAGAGTGGTCTTGGTTAGCCGAGAGGTTTGCCCAAAAACAAACTCTAAGAAGAAAATCCAGGAAGGGCCGATTCACCAACTTACCTAGGGTCACATCTTAGAACCGAACTGTAAATTATCTTAGGGTAAAGGTACAGTGACTGTGCCAGAGCACTACTAGGGATCCCATAAATCCTTAGTTCGCTACTGGAAAAAAGTGGTGTACTCCATGAACCAAGGGTAATGACAATCGCTCCTTCCAAACAAGAAGCCTCTCGAAAGACACATTCAGATGTGAGTTAATTGATGATAGGTGACTATTATGTCAATTAGGAACCTTCAAGTTGATTCTCCATGGGTAACAACAAGACACTTCCCTTGCGAGTAGAGACCTATCATTAACTAGCTGAAAAACAAAATCCAATCATTCTGGTTAGAGTATGGATTGTGACGGCTGGAAGCTAAACTCTAGATGACTACTACAACATTACTCTCCACATAATCAAGGTGGGTATGTTACAACTGGTATCAGAGCTAGATTGAAATAGAAAACTTGGTAATTGTAGCCTGAGATATGAGCTATTTTTGCCTTCCCTTGCTAATATGTGTTTTTATCCTACACCCAAAGAGACCAAGATTGGGAGCAGTTCCTAGTCTTTCGAGCAAGGTTTACGTCAGCAATGCATTCTGCAGATTATGGATGGAGAATGCAAGTAATGCGGATTCTAGATCACATCTATGATCCTTCTCCACTATACCAAGAAAGATGTTGGATGATAAGCGGTGGATATTTTTATATCGATGCAAACCATCTTGCCTTCCTTCAAACCAATTTGAAGAGGATAAGATGGATGGAAAACCTTAAAGTCATGAAGGTTTATTTATTCCATGAAGCTAGAGTGAATTCAACTTTATTCACTAGAGGCCAAGAGGTTAAAACTAAAACAATATGTTTACAAGGAAGCGACAAGGGTCATCCCAACGGATCGAATTATGGTTGTTGGTCGCTCTAAATGCCGTATCAAATATGGACTTCCTGATCTTTCTTTAAAGTACTGATTTTTAGATATCCATTTTTCAAATCCCGATTATTACCCAATGGATGTATCCAAATGCCATGCTTGGATTATATTAAGAAAATTATCTCTCCCAAATAACCAGCCATCCCAAATAAACCATGTATTTTTTTCCCTATGGCAAAAGAAATTATTTTGTCTATCCATTGAATATGAAATTGGTTACCATTCTAGCAATTAAAATTTACAATTCAATAGATATATCTGAAATCTATGGTTAGATTCCTTAAGTTAATTTGAAAAACTCTATCATGATGTAACCTTATTTGAAAATTTAAGATAAAATATTTATATCATTTTGAAATAATTTCTCTTTTTGAAAAGATAACATTCGTAGAGCTAACTAGAGAAAATCTTATGATACCATAGGAAATAGTTCCTACCCTTATTGCTACTTAGATCCAAGAAAATAAGTTTGTGCTTAAACAAATGAAACCTCCTAAGTTTGATGACCAAGGCAAAAACATTGAGACTGAAGTAGAAATATGGGTCTAGTCTATGGATGATTATTTCATTGCTACTAGAATTACCCTAGCTAATCAAGCAATGATCATCGAGTTAAAACTAACAAGAGAAGCCCAATTTTAGTGGTAACAATGGTATAAAACCAAAGAGTCTTCGAAGTGTCTGTTAGTTGGGATGTATTAAAGGATGCAGTGCGAGGCCGGTATCTTCCGCCACCATACCGCATGCAAAAGATGAATGAATTCTTTGGCCTAAAGCAACTTGGAATGACACTCAAAGCCTATTACTCGAAGTTTCTAACACTTCTCAAGTATGCACCGTCTATGGATATTGCGCAACAAGTATCCAAGTTTTGCCATAGATTGGATGATCCCCTGAACACAAGGCTTGAAGCAATGCATCCATCAGACCTCCAAGATGCACTGATAAGAGCAAGACCGATTATACGGAAACTCCAGTCCAAACCAAGAAACAATAAGCCTTGGAATAATAAGTTCCAAAATAGAAATATCTCTAGGGGCTATGCAAAAAGGGCCCAATGTCAATTCCAACCTCTTAATAGAAAGAAGGCTAAAACATCTATAGTGGGAAACTTTATTCCTTCTACTAGTGGTAATAAGGATACTTTCAAGTGTTATTATTATAAGGAACCTAGCCGTATCCAAAGGCGATGCCCAAAACTTTAAAAAAACGAACACCAAAGCAAGTTCCGTAAACGACTAGAGTCGAAATAGCCACAGCTAGAGGAAGAGTTGCTGGCATAACCCTCAAGGAAGTAGAAGATATGAAGGTACCACTTTGGAAACCAACATGGAGAGAGTGAGAATTCACGCCTCTCAACAAGAAGGGACCAAATCGATAGTTCTCAGTGATCCAAACACCATCAACCTATAACGGTAAAACCTTTAAAATTTTGATTGATTGTGGAAGCACACATTCATTCATATTACCAAGGTGTGCTAGAAAACTAGGCATAGACAAAATGCATACACCTAGGTTGATAGTTGAGTTAGCTAATGGAAAAGAAGTTTCCTCAACACAACTATAAAGTTCTAAATTTCTCTTCGCATGAACTAACCCTTTCAGGTAATGGATAATTTTGATAAATGCCTATGGATAATGATTTTTTTTTTAAATTCCCCTCCCCAATTGACTGTTGTGCTGGAAGGGGAGGGGAATAGAAAGGTCACAGAAGCACCTTGGTGGGAGCTCTCAGGTGTGGGAGATGCATGCTGTTGACACGTATGAGGGGGGAGGATCTTATCCCCTCCCCTATATAACTAAGGGGGGGGGCCGCACGACTGAAGGAGGGGAGAAGGCTAGAGATGGAGAGGACGATGCTGCCACCACATCACCGTGCAGTATCACTGCCGTGAGAAGGAGGAGGAAGACAGTGCGCTGCCTTGACGCCTAACGGAGGAGCTGAAGTCAAAAAAAAAAAGGGGGGGAGGCTGCCGTTTGGCTGCCACGTTCCAAGTGCCCAAGGAGGAGCCGTTGCCGTCTTCCACCATCGACCAAATAGCCTTAACACACCCCCCCTTCCACGTGGAAGCTTTAAAAGCTTCCGCGGGGGGGGGGGGGGGAGCTTTTAAGGGCCCTTAAGCCCCCTTTCACCCCCGTGTCCCAAAATTTCCCAAGGCCCCCTTGTTTATGCATTTTGAAACCACACACCCCCCTGCCCCCAGGTTTTAATCCTCTAAAGGCCCTTTCAATCTCTTGTTGTGCCTTCCAAAAACCTTATGATTACCCCCCCGGCAGTTTTAACCCCTATAAGCTCTTTCCATGGTATTTTGGAAACCCCCCTCCTAGTGTTCTTAATTTTCATTTATCCCCTTACCTTTGGCTTCGGAATCATTCCCCCCTCCCCCCCCCCCCCCCCCATGCTTTAACCACCTATAACCCTTTTTTTTTTGGGGTTTACAATACCCTTTTCCCCCTCAAAAGTACTAAGGCTTTGAAAAGGTCTTACTACCCCCCTCCTCGTGGTTAAACCCCTTAGCCGTTCCTTGCCCTTTTCAAACTACCCTTGGGAATTTGGTTTTTCCCCTACTTGAAAAAAATAAGAAGAGTATTGAAGTGCAAGGGAGTGACGGTGGATTTTCGAAAAGGAGTGTAGAGCTACTTCCACGTCCGAAGGACTATAATTGCGATGCCTTCCAAGAAAGTCCAAGGCGTAGCCACGAGAGGGTCATCTCCGGGCATCCACGTGGATATCTCACCCCAAACCCAGGTTTTCCTTTCTAAATTATTATTCGATATTTTTGTAATTCAATCTTGCAAGGTTAATTGTTAGAAATAGGATATATTTTCGTCCTAGTTGTTCACGTCGAAGGAACTTAGTCATCAATACTTTAAATGGAACATGAAAATTAAAGAAAGTATAAACACATTCCTAGCAAATAGCTTTATGCATTGAAATGAATTATAAGCTAGATTATTATCCATTGAAATAGTATACTTTGATTAAACCTAGAAGTATAAACTGCATCTCGTATTATTAATGCATATCCTCTTTGCAATGAATCATAATGGAAGGTGCAAGCATGAAATGATTCTTACGATGCATAAACTCTAGGAAAATATCGTTTATCAACAGCATAAATTATCAAGTAAAAGGTTGCTTGTTTAGCATGAATTTTGTTCGCAAAGTGTAGGAAGATTATTTGGAATTAACCTAACCTCAAATCGATAAAGTTTAGGATTGAAAAATCAATTTACACATAGATAAAAAATCATGTGGAAGTAATCTCGAAATTATCTTCTAGAGTTAACCAAATTGATATAAACTTTAAAATACCTATGTTGCGAAATATTCATTGGGAATGAGTTAAATTCCAAGAAATGCCTATACCTTAAATACTTGCCCACATTCCCTGAATGTAGGGACAGTGGATTGTAATCATAAAAGGAACTTTTCTCAAATCACGAGGTTGTTTTAGTTATTTAATTATCTAACGCCTATACCTCGGGACGTATTTGAGTCCTTTAACTCTAGTTATTTAATTATCTAACGCCTATACCTTAAATACTTGCCCACATTCCCTGAATGTAGGGACAGTGAATTGTAATCATAAAAGGAACTAGGGTTTGTTTCTCAAATCATAAAAGGAACTTTTCTCAAATCACAAGGAACAGTGGGATGATCGTTAAAGGACTCAAACAACAAAAGCGTTGACCTAGAGTTATGTTTTAACCCGATTTACGATGTTTTAGGGGAACGGAATGGGACTATGCCTTATGGCAAAGAGGTTGAGCTTTGCATCCCTCTTGTTTCCCATTCTCCTTGAACCAAGTGCAGCGTGAATCCACTTCGGACCTGGCGTTTCTACGTAAAGTAGTTCACTTGGGTCCAACGCTAGTTGGTGTTAGGAAATGACCAATCAAGAAAACCCTAATTCAGGTCGATCCTAAGTGGGAACGGCCGGAATACTTTTGCTACATGGCAGATGCGAAAAGCCCTAGATCGCAAATCCCATAACATTCCATGGGAGTGCCAGGCAGAGCTTTCTAGATATCCTTTTCGATGGACTAGTAAGATGTGTCTTGGATGTTGAGATGACAAGCTCAACACATGCGGACATTGATGATGGACCGCCTGGTTAGATGGGTCCAGACGTCTACACTTAGCACGTCGGTGGTCATTATGACTCTCACATGGCCACTCGATCATTACTTATTATATTCAGGTTGTTACACCTATTTACAGCTGGCATAGTTATAGCGCCAGTCGACTAGTGTAGTCGGTTATGCATTGTTTGACTTAGTAGGCCACTTTCATTTTATGTTGTATCTTATCTATACTTTGTGTACATTGTAAAGAGTGTGGAAGAAGAAGAAGAAATCAGCAAGAAAACGTTTTTTTTGGCCTCCATCTCTCTTCTTGTCTCTTGAGTGAGCCTCTCCTTGTGCATTCTGTGTGTGTTCGGTGCAGCATCTTGAGCAACTCCCCCCACCACGCGATTCTTGATATGGTATCAGAGCCGCACCACTGAGAGAGGCTAATTTCGAAGGTTGAAGCAAAGGAGAAGAAGCAAGGTTCGAGCAAGCAAGCCACGGGTAAGAAGCTCTCCCATCCTTCCACTCTTTCTCTTGGATAGTGCCTGTGGAGGCACCGGAAGCAGGGCAGAGCAAAAATCTCAGATTGCAGTGAAATTTGGTGTGCGCAAAGAGCGTTGTATATTCTACAGATAAGCCCTTTAGGGCCGTTCCGTAGTTATTTTGGGCATTTGAGGCCGTTTTAGGGTCCGTTTTAGAGCCGCAAGGTTGCGGACAGCAGTTTCAAGGTATGCTGTGACTTCGGCTGTATCGACTGAAAGTGGGTGCACAAGTTACAGATTTCAGATCTGTAAGATCAAAGGTGTTTACCAGTGAGTAAACACAAGGTTTATCTGCAAACTGGTTGCAGATTGCATGTATTGTTGAGCAGACAGTGAAAAAGGTTGTCTGGTGTATTGCTGTGCACTACAGGTCGAGGGTTGCAAAAGATTTGCTTGTTGTTTGGTATTATTCTTGTGATAATGGCAGAGAATAGTGAAAGCCCCATCATTGAGAAGCTCGACAAGAACAACTACCCTTCATGGAAGTTCCGTGTCACGAACTTTCTTATTGGAAAAGGCCTCTATGAGTTCGTTTCAGGTGAAGAAAAGGAGCCGAAGGTGAGTGATCCTCCAACTGCAGAAGAGATAAAGGCACGAAAGGAATGGAATGCAAAAGACAAGAAGGTCATGTATTGGTTGTCTGCAGTAATTGACAATAATATGTTGGGACACATTAGAAATGCAGAGAATGTGTATGCAGCTTGGACCATACTTGAAAGTATGTTTTCTGTAAATACAAAGGCACGAAAGATTCAACTCAAGCAAGAGTTAAATACATTGAAGAAAGGGAAGATGTCTATCAATGAGTATGCATTGAAGGTAAGGAGCATTACAGATGCCTTGGCAGCAATTGATGCAATGCCCGATGATGATGATTTGGTGTCGTCTACCTTGGGTGGACTTAACAATGAAAAGGCTTGGAAGTCTTTTGTAACTTCCGTATATGTCAGAAAGCCATTTCCAGATTTCGATGAGTTGGTCTCCCTTATGATCACTGAAGAGATCAACATGCAGAGTGAGACATCTGAAAGAAGCGGTGAATAGGTCCAAGCTTTCTACTCCAGTTCAGGAAGGGGACGTGGCAGGTTCTCTTCAAGAGACTGTGGTACAGGACGTGGTAGTGACAACCAGCAAAATAGATTGAATCAGCAATTTGGCGATATGCAGGTTTCAGGAGGTCGTGGTAACTTTAGTGGCAGGGGGAGCTTTAGAGGAAGAGGTGGATGGCAGAACAGAGGTTCTAACAACTCTGGTATTGTGTGCCACTACTATGGCAAAACAGGCCATATTGCAGCCCAATGTTATGCTAAGAAAGATGATATCCGTAGTGGTAAGTTGCAGCAAGGAAACTATGCATCGTCTTCACGACAGAATGAAGACAAAAATGAACGTCTGTTTGTTATGCAGCATATGCTGAATGCTGTTACAGGAAAGGAAGCACATGATTATGTTTGGTATGTTGATTCAGGTGCATCCAATCATATGACCAGCCATGTAGAATGGTTTGGAGAGATGCAGAATTTGCAGAATGCAGGTTATGTGTAGACGAGTGATGACTCATGCCACCCAATTTCACACATTGGAAAAGTTCCCTTGTCCTTTCATGATGGTAAGACAAAGAGTCTTTCAGATGTATTACATGTGCTGCATATTACAAAGAACTTGGTGTCAGTCGGTCAAATGGTAGAGCAAGGGCTACAAGTCAGATTTAATGCAAAGGGCTGCTTTGTAGAAGACTTCAATGACAAGTGCAGGTTGGTAGCAAAGGGAAGTAGAGTTGGACGTATGTTTACTCTGGATGGTGGAATTCCTACTATGAATGCTGTTATATATGCCAAAGGAAAATGTGTTGTTGTAGACATTGAAATTTGGCACAAACACATTGGACATGCAAATGTACAGAGGTTGAAATTAATGCAGTCTAAAGGGTTGGTTGCAGGTTTGCCTACATTTGGAGTTGCAGAATTTCAGAAGGTATGTGAAGCATGTCAGTTTGGTAAGTAGGCAAGACAACCATTTTCACATGATAGAGATGTAAGCATAAATATCCTTGATGTTGTACATACAGACATTTGGGGGCCTACACAAAATGTATCTCTTGGAGGCAGTTCATACTTTGTCACATTCATTGATGATTGTTCTAGAAAGCTGTGGGTATATTTTATGAAGGAAAAGAGTGAAGCGTTTGAGCACTTTAGAACTTTCAAGGCTACAGTTGAAAGAGAAACAGGCTTGAAAGTAAAGTGCTTGAGGTCAGATGGAGGGGGAGAGTACCTCTCAAATGAGTTCAGTGATTTTCTGAGGTCTCATGGGATAAAGAGACAGTTCACATGTAGGTATACCCCACAACAAAATGGGGTTGCAGAAAGGAATAACATGCATATTGCAGAAGTTGCACGCGCCTTGATGGCTGAAAAGAATATGCCTAAGCATTTTTTGTCTGAGGCTGTTCATACTGCTGTTTATATTATGAACAGAACTCCCACAGCTGCAGTTCATGGTATGACCCCCGAAGAATGTTTTACAGGTAAGAAGCCTGATGTTTCACACTTGAAAGTGTTTGGCTGCATTGCGTATGTTCATGTGCTAGATGAGTTGCAGAGGAAACTGGATCCAAAGGCTGAAAAGTGTATCTTTATTGGATACTCTTTAGAGCAGAAAGGGTATCACTGTTACAACCCTGTCACATGTAAGTTCAGAGTGAGCAGGGATGTCATCTTTGATGAAATGAGCAGTTGGTATGCATCTAGTGGTGATGCATTGGATGTTGATGATGATCATGATACTCATGTGCAGGCTGAAAAGCAAGAATCACGGACTCTTAGTGGACCAGAGACATCATCTAGTAGTCCTTGGTCTGGGAGACTAAGGAGTACCTCTACATCTTCATGTGCATCTAGTAGCACTACAGGTAAAGATAAAGGAAAGAATAAAGTGTTTGAAGGCATTGATGCAGTTCTTGATGGAGACTCCAGTGGCTCAGAGAGCTTGGATGATGAGCTTCGCATTCCTTCAGTGAGGACTCCAGGTGTGCAGAGAGCACGCGTTAATGCAAAGACTCCATTGAGTGATCCAATGGTACGCAGGTCTAGCAGGGTGAGATACCCTGTTAAAAGATTTGGTTTTGAAGGTTATGCAGCTCACCATTATGCTTATATGGTGAAACTAGTTGAGGATATTGAGCCCACATGTTTTGAGAAGGCTGTTGGTCATGCTCATTGGGATGCAGCAATGGATGAGGAGATGGCTACATTAGAGGCCAATAAATCTTGGGATCTAGTATCATTGCCAAAGGGAAAGAAAGCTATTGGATGTAAATGGGTTTATAAGATTAAGCACAATACAGATGGTTCTATTAGCAGGTATAAAGCTAGGCTGGTTGCAAAAGGCTATGCCCAAACATATGGCATAGATTATGATGAAACCTTCAGTCCAGTTGCTAGGATGGCAACTGTCAGATGTGTAATTGCTTTGGCAGCAGCCAAAGGTTGGAGGTTGTAGCAAATGGATGTAAAGAATGCCTTCTTGCATGGTGATTTGCAAGAAGAAGTGTATATGGATCAGCCAGCAGGTTATGAAGATTTAGAGCATCCCATGTATGTGTGCAGGTTGAAGAAGGCACTCTATGGGCTCAAGCAAGCACCTAGAGCATGGTCTGACAAGATTAGAGAGTATCTTGTCAATATTGGTTTTTATGTTTCTGATGCTGATCACTCACTTTATGTGAGAAAGGGAGATGCAGGTTTGGTCATCATAGTCATCTATGTGGATGACTTGATTATTACAGGTGATAGTGATAGTGGGATTGCAAAAGTCAAGGATTTTTTGAAGAATAAGTTTGAGATGAAGGATCTAGGTGAGCTAAGGTACTTCCTTGGCATTGAGGTGATCAGATGTAATGATGGTATATGGCTGTCCCAAAGATAGTATGGCTTGGATATGTTGTCCAAGTATGGTATGACAGCATGCAAACCACTTTCAGTTCCGTTGGAGCAGAATGTAAAGTTGAGTGCTGATGTTGGGGATGAGATAGAAGACCCTACTATGTTCAGAAGGATAGTGGGGAGTTTGATCTACATGACCATTACAAGGCCAGACTTGAGCTACGATGTTGGTCTTGTGAGTCAGTTTATGCAAGTACTTAGAAAGCCACACTTGGATGTAGTCAAACGCATATTGAGATATGTGAAGTCCACATTATATTATGGACTTTTCTATGAGGCAGGTACAGATGTACAAGTGTTTGGATACACAGATGTAGATTGGGCTGGTAGTATGTCTGATAGAAGATCTACTAGTGGATACATGTTCTCTCTTGGTAGTGCAGCAGTTGCATGGAGCAGCAAAAAGCAATCTATAGTTGCTTTGTCGAGTACAGAGGCTGAGTATAGAGGTGCTGCTGTTGCAGCATGTGAGGTAATATGGCTGCAAAAACTATTGGCTGATTTGGATGTGCAGGTGGAAGGTCCAGTTGTCATTTATTGTGACAACATGAGCAATATACAGTTGGCTAGGAACCCTGTGTTCCATGCCAGGACAAAACATATTGAGGTACACTACCACTTTGTGAGAGAGAAGGTACTAGCAGGTGAGATTGATTTGGTGTATGTCAGCACACAGGATCAGATAGCTGACATCTTCACAAAGGCATTGGGTACAGAGAAGCTTCAAAAGTTTCGAAGCTTACTTGGAGTTGCAGAGATGCAGTTGAGCTTGAGGGGGAGTGTTGAGATGACAAGCTCAACACATGCGGACATTGATGATGGACCGCCTGGTTAGATGGGTCCACACATCTACACTTAGCACGTCGGTGGTCATTATGACTCTCACATGGCCACTGGCTCATTACTTATTATATTCAGGTTGTTACACCTATTTACAGCTGGCATAGTTATAGCGCCAGTCGACTAGTGTAGTTGGTTATGCATTGTTTGACTTAGTAGGCCACTTTCATTTTATGTTGTATCTTATCTATACTTTGTGTACATTGTAAAGAGTGTGGAAGAAGAAGAAGAAATCAGCAAGAAAACGTTTTTTTTTTTGCCTCCATCTCTCTTCTTGTCTCTTGAGTGAGCCTCTCCTTGTGCATTCTGTGTGTGTTCGGCGCAGCATCTTGAGCAACTCCCCCACCACGCGATTCTTGACACCGGATGATACTAGTGGACACGTTACAGTTGGTATCAGAGCCGACCAACAACGGAATTGTTTTTATGAAATCTTAATAAGTTGAGGTAAAGCAAATGTTGTTGTCCAAACATTTCCTTACCTTCAATGCTGTCTTGCAGAATTACGAAGCCTGGAACAAGTTCTTGGTATTTCGAGTCATGTTCATGACCGCAATGCATTCTCCGCATTATCGACAAAGGGTTGAGATGATGAACATCCTGGAGTAAATCTATAATCCATCACCCTTGTACATGGAACGAAGATGTATGGGTGCTTCAGGAATCTACTATATAGCCGCCCACCGATTTGCTTATCTATAGACCAACCTAAAGAGGATCAAGTGGTTGGAAGACCTGAAAATCGTGAAGCTGTTCATTTTTGTGGAAGTTCACGTAAACTCAACTTTACATATTCGAGGTCGGAGGGTTGAGATGAACTCATATGTATATGAGAAAGTAACCCGTGTAATCCCCGCCAACAAGATTAAAGTGTTGGGCCACCATGAGAAGTATGGATTCCAACGGAAAGGATATCCTCAACTCCTAATGACTTACCAATTCCTAAAGATCCATGACCCGAAACCATACTATTATACAGTTCCTGTGGATAAATGTAATACAACGTTGTTCTCCCCAAACTAAATATAACAGTTGGCTTATCATCGCAAGAAATGTTGTATTTCAAAAGGGCTATGCCCATATAAATACAAATAAAATACTTCTTTTTATCAATGTCTGATTATGCATAAGAGTTGATAAAAAGTTAAGTAGCTACATTGTTTACGTGATAGCTGAATTAAAGATGTAATATAAATCAACGACGACTATTGTATAATAACGTTAAGAAACCAAAAACAGGCACAACCCCAGGTACAGGTTCCTAATTCGCCTCCTACATCAAGTACTGCTGTGATCCAGGAGAAGAAATTCCTTCTCAAGCAGATTAAGCCACCCGAGTTTGACGGGAGAGGCAGATTCATCCAAGCTGATGCTAAAATTTGGATTGAATCCATGGAGGATTACTTCGAAGCAGCTAGTACTGCACCTGCCAATCAGGCTATGCTCGCCAAGCTAAAGCTCACCCGTGAAGCCAAGCTTTGGTGGAAGAAATGGTACAGGGATCAAGGGATCACAGAGGGATCCGTTACCTAGCAGAAGCTGAAGAAGGCTGTGCAAGGAAGATATTTACCACCTGCTTATCGCACACAGAAAATGAATGAGTTCTATGAACTAAAACAGCTGGGGCTCACGCTTGATGCATACTATTCTAAATTTGTCTCACTTCTTAAGTATGCACCGCAAATGGACATGACACAACAAGTGTCTAAATTTTGTGCGGGATTAAATCCACCAGTCAATACCCGTCTCGAATCTATGCGTCCATTAGATCTTCAAGACGCACTCATTCGAGTGGCGCCTATAATTCAAGAGGTGTAAGCTAGAACAAGGGGTAACAAAACTTGGTCTTATAATGACCCAAACAAAGGAGCATTCAGACCTCAAATGAAGAGAGTTCAAGGTCATAATCAGGGACAAAGAAAGAAAGCAAGCATGAGCAACGTCAATAACTTTTTTCCTACTCAAAGCAATGGCCAAAACCTCCGTTGTTTCCAGTGCAACGAACCCGATCACTTCAAGAGGTAATGTCCCAAGCTTGGTGGAGGACATCGCCAAGTGCCTTTCCAAGGAACAGGCCGTGGTCAAGGAGCCACTACTTGAGGCAGAGGAAGAACCGCCTGCATTGCCAATAGGCAAATGTGCAAAGAAGAAGAAGAAGAATATCCGACCATGGAAGCAGAGTTTGAAAGGGCGACATTCAATGTCGCTCTACACAAGAAAGGGCCGAATCGCCAGTTCTCGGTGATTCGGACACCGTCAGACTATCAAGGTAAAAGTTTCAAGACCTTGATTGATTGTGGCAATACACATTCCTTTATCTCACCAGCTTGCGCAAAAAGATTAGGAATAGCCACAATAGAAGCACCTACCTTGCTTGTGGAATTGGTAAATGGTCGTGAGGTTACTTGTACCAAGAAAACTGCTAAGGTGGAATTCCTTCTGGGAGGAAAGAAGACTTCAATCAAATTCAGAGTCATGAATTTAGGAATCCGTGAGTGTCTACTAGGAATGGATTGGCTTAAGCCTACTTATGCCCACATTCACTATGGAAAGGGTCAAGTTTCCTTCCGAAACTCTGAAAGGGAATTAGTCACAACTCAAGGTGAGGCTGGAGTGCCGAGAATCCAATTGGCCAAAGTATCTCGGATCAGAAAAGGAGTCAGAAAAGGATTACCTGTTTACTTGATCAAACTCAACAAGTTAGATCAGAAGAAAGAGTCTAATGAAGGACCTTCTTGGCTAAAGGAATACGCGGACGTATTCCCTGAAGAGTTGACTAAACTCCCGCCTCAAAGAGAAGTGGATCATGAGATTTAGTACCAGGAGCTGCACCAATTGCAAAGAGACCTTATAGAATGTCCATACCATAAACAATTGAGCTGAAGGAACAACTCAAGCAACTACTAGATCAGGGCTATATCCGGCCTAGCAGTTCACCGTGGGAAGCTCCAATACAGAAAAAGAAAGATGGGACACTTCGACTATGTATTGATTACCGAGGGTTGAATCAATCAACAGTCAAGAACAAGTACCCTATTCCTAGAATAGATGAGCTTCTTGATCATCTTCAGGGTGCGAAGATCTTCTCCAAGATTGATCTCAGGTCAAGTTACTATCAGATAAGGATCAAGGAAGAAGATATCCCAAAGACGGCCTTCAATACAAGATATGGGCACTTTGAGTTCCTAGTTATGTCATTCAGGCTTACGAATGCACCTGCCACCTTCAATTGGTTAATGCAGGATATCTTTAGGCCATATCTTGATGATTTCATACTTGTCTTCTTCGACGACACTTTAGTCTATTCTAAACAGGAAAAAGATCATGAACCCCGACTTCGGATTGTCCTTGAGACAATGAGGTCACATAAGCTGTATGTTAAAATGAAGAAGTGTTCATTCTTCAAGTGTCAGATTGAATATATGGGATTCATAGTATCAACAGAAGGAATCTCAGTAGACCCAACCAAGGTCAGAGATGTGCTTGAGTGGCCAATACCATCATTTGTCAAAGAGATATGTAGCTTTCTTGGATTGACAGGATGGTATAGGGTCTTTATCAAAAACTATGCTTTGATTGCATCACCTCTGACGGACTTACTGAAGAAGCAAACTTCCATTGCATGGTCAACTCCCGAACAAAATAGCTTCGACAGATTGAAGCAAAGTTTGGTATCAGCACCTATTCTAAAACTTCCAGACCTCAATAAGTTCGAGGTAGTAACTGATGCTAGCATTCTTGCCTTGGGGTGTGTACTTATGTAGGAAGGTCATCCAGTACTCTTTAAGGAAATTGAAGAGTCATGAAAATAATTATGCTACGCATGATCTAGAATTGCTGGCTATCATCCATGCTCTAAAGCTTTGGAGACACTACCCGTTGGGTAATAAGTTTACTCTAGTAACTGACCATAAGAGTCTCAAATGGATCCTTACCCAGAACGAGCTCAACATGAGGCAACGTCGATGGATTGAAGTGTTGGAGGAGTATGACTTTGAAATCAAGTACCGACCAGGAAAAGAGAATGTAGTTGCCGATACACTCAGTCGCAAGGCATTCCTTAATTCTCTAATCTTGCAGAATCCATCAATAACTAGATCTCCAGCTACAAAAGTATCTATGCCAAACAACCCTATACTTGAGGTAGCTAGAGAGGAAGCATGCCATGATCCGGCCTACCAAACAATGCTAAGGGAGATCTCTATCAAAGATCAGAATCAAAAGTTGCAGGCTAAGTATCATGAATTTTCTATCAATAGTGGGCTTGTCTATTATAGAACAAGACTGTGTATACCAGCAAGCCAGTCACTTAAGCAGAAGATATTGTGGGAAGCTCATGATTCCCCTTTCGCAAAACATCCTGGCTATGCCAAGACTCTCAATGCTATTAGGAAGAGCTACCATTGGGAGAGGCTCAAAGGTGACATTCTCAAATATGTCACCAAGCGTTTGTCTTGTCAACGTAACAAAGCTGAACATGTCATGATGGCAGGGAAACTACAATCGCTTGACATTCCCCAAATGAAATGGGAATTCATCAGCATGGATTTTGTTGTAGGCCTACCCCAAGTCGAGGGAGGATACAACTCCATCATGGTTGTGGTTGACATGCTTACTAAGGTTGCACACCTTATTCCAATAAAGACAAACTATAAAGCCTTAGACATTGCAAGATTGTTTATCAAGGAGATATTCAAGCTACATGGTTTACCCAGAAGAATCATTAGTGATCGTGATTCTCTCTTCACAACATACTTCTGGAGAGCTATCTTTGAAGGTATTGGGACTCAACTCTACTTTAGCACCACTTAGCATCCCCAAACGGATGGCCAGACAGAGTGAGTAAATCAAGTCATCGAGGATATGCTTAGGGCATACTGTTGTCGAGAGCCAAAGAGGTGGATTCAATACTTGCCTTTGATTGAATTCGCCTATAATGCTTCTTACCAGCAAAGCATTCAGATGACCCCTTTCCAAGCATTATAGGGTCATGACTACAGAAGTCCTTTAAACTTTTCTGATCCAACCCTAAGGGTTGAAGCTTCAAGGCAAATGTCGGAAGAGATGGATGACCAAATAAAGTCAATAAGACAGGACATACAAGCGGCCAAGGATAGACAGAAGGTATACGCGGATTTGAAGTGTCAAGAAAGAGTCTTCGAAGAAGGAGACATGGTCTTCATTCGCGTACACCCTAAAAAGAGTTCTCTATCCTTAGGAGATTGCAAGAAGCTAAGTCCAAGGTATTGTGGGCCATACAAGATCCTCAAATGCCTAGGACCTAATGCTTATAAACTGTAACTCCTTGAGAACCTAAAAGTTCATAATGTATTCCATATCAGCCTATTGAAAAAGTATGTACCTAATCCTAACCATGTACTTGATGACCAACAAGTTGTAATGCCTAGTCAAGGAGTCCTTGAACTAAGTCCTGATAGGATCTTAGATGTTAGGGAGAGACAATTAAGATCCAGAACCCTGAGAGAATGCCTCGTCTAGTGGAAAGATTATCCCGAAGAGGATGCCACTTGGATAAATGAAGGCACTCTCAACCACCAATATACCCAGTTTATCTCGAGATGAGGACATCTCGATTCCTCCAAGGGGGAGAGAATGTAAAGTTCTAAATTTCTCTTCGCGTAAACTAACCCTTTCAGGTAATGGATATGCCACCCTCCCCCCCCCCCCCCCCCATGATTTTCAAATTTTGGGCTCCCAAAGGGTCACACCCTTTGGGCTCTCTTAAAGTCCATTTCCACCCTTGGCATTTTCGGGCCTCTCACGCACTCCCTTTTCCACGTCCGATGTCCGATCCTTGGTCTGAAAAATCCTATGCGTCCGTCTTGAAGTCTTCCACTGTTGGGCATCTCCTTGGGTCTTGCCTTTCATGGCAAAAAATTATGAAAATTCCCCGACCATCATCCAATGGGTCTTTTAAGCATTTCTGGGGCATTGCCGCTTAAAATCATATTGATTGCCACCGTCGCCTATTTTTTCCCAAATATTCGTAAGTTTTGGCTATTTTTAAGCACTTATCGGCATCAAAAATCATTTGTCATTGGTGACCACAGGATAGGGCGACTGAGCCCGTCGAATCCCACGAATAGATCTGCACATAAACAACAAAAAGGAGCATCAAGCTAATACAAAATAGACAACACAACACATCATTGCTCACACCCTACCCCTTGACAAAACCAAGGCATGAAATCCACAAGGAGTAGGCCTAGCATAATCTGATAGAAGGCTTGAAGCTAGTCACTAACCAACTGCTGCAACACATCCAAACTAAAAAGAACTATCAAAGAGGTCGCCCTAAGTGGTGGTCTGGATTACCTACCTGACTAAGGACAACTCAACCAAGAGCTCCCTCTAGGCGAGGACTCCTATAGCCTGATCAAGAAATAGTTTCTTTTAGCACATTACTCTTCTTGTAGGCTTTTATTTCTCCATACTCGGGTGTGTAAAAAGGAGGGAGCTGAGCATAGTGACCCCAGGAGAATAGGGCATCAGCCTCAGGTCCTGTCTCAGAACCCAAGAACCTACCAAGCCCTCGCGAGGCGACACTAAATCCTTTTCTAACACTCACTTTTATTTTCACTCGAACCTTCTTTTATTTTCTTTATTTTATGGCAAGATTTCACCCCAAGGAAGGGCAAGGAATCGACCCCAGATCTTGTCTCATCCCTAGGAACCTACCAGGCCTTCACAAGGCGATGAACAACTGCTCAAGAATTTTTCTTGCTTTTCTATTGTTATAGGGGTTAAAACCCCTTTTTACACACCTCCGTATATTCATATATTGTATTTCAGATCTTTATGGTTTTGTCTCTTTCCATCATTATTTTAGTAGGCTTCTCTAATTGTCTCACAACTAGCAGGAACTCCTAGAACGGCCACCTAGCAGGTCAGCAAAATAGGGTCACTAGAACTCCCATCTAAAACAGATCTTTCAATGCCTGGCAATATATTGCAAGAGGCAATGACTACTCAGACCTCCCTCAAACATACCTAACCTAAACTTGGGACTTCATGCCTCGATTGCTGGTCCCCAATAAGAAAGAAAACCCTCACCCACACATATATCATTAATTGCTTAAGGGAAAATCTCCAAAAGGGGACGAAACCACCTGGAATGGCCACAAGAAGCTTTTTTGTAGCAAGCTCCCTCCAATGACTTTATCAACCTGTATGGCGCAATCACTAAAACAACAAAGCATTAAACGTACCTGCACCAATAGATATAGAGCCCTCTTGGCCTAAAGAAATAGCACATTTCACAGCAAACTAACTGGCCCTCTTGGCCTAAAGAGATAGATTATTAAAAACCTGAAAACAACTAGCCCTCTTGGCCTAAAGAAATTAGACATTAACTACTTAAAGCAACTGGCCCTCTTGGCCTAATGGAATCAAAAAAAATAGGTCATAGAGATCCCTCCTTCGGAAGAAGGCAGATATACGCAAATACACTCCATTCCAAGGGGAAAAATAGGGCTCTCAGCCCTAAACTAAATGCATCAAATTATGGCCCATACCTCCTGCATATGTAGCAAGAGATGTACGCATAACATGTCTTCTGACCAACCTATGGGTCCAAGATAATAGTGGTAGATGGGTCTCGGCTACTCTTTGCATTACCCATATTAACCATCGCCTGCCATATAATGCGTGGTCCGATAACATCCCCCACAAGCGACCACGTCTTGTCTCATTATCAATAACAACATCCAGACTAGGACCACAGTTGAAAAAGAGGTCCTCTTCATAAGCAAAATTATCTAAGGAATCCGCAAACTGATTCCAATAACGTGGAATTAGCTGAAGAGATATGCTCTCAAATTCATCAAGTAGGATTATACCAGTTCAATGATACATACGAAGGAGAGGATTCCGAACTGTATATGTCCCATTGAGTTTATTTAAGATCAGATGGGAATCCCCTTTTATTAACAATTGCCTAATACCACCTTTCTTAGCAATATTCAATACCATAATCAGAGCTTTATACTCGGCCATGTTGTTAGTAAACCCTACCTTGAGATAAGCAGCTAATTTCATTGTAACTCTACGTCGGGGATCTCGGATAAGTACTCCAAAGTATAATGTATACATCCATAATGGGTTTACACAGCCAGCCATCAAGAACTCTCCTATTCGTAATTATGATATTAAAAGTTTAACATATTTACAGGATGAACTGACGGCTCCATCGCACCTTCTTCATTAAACTCAATAGGGATGCTTGTCAAGATTTGTAAGCAGTGATGGCAGAAAACTTTAATTTCCCACACAAAGGTACCGTCTTCTTGCTCAATCACTTTATATCCCTTGCTCCACCAGATAAGCCTCCCCTGATGATATATTTGCTCGAGATATGGGTGCTCCAAATAAGGGATTAACCGCTTCATCAACCAATTTAAGCTCTCCTGCAGGTCTCAAATCAACCCGAGCCTAGACCTGCAATGCATTTAGCGCATTAGCATATTTAGAAATAATAAGATTTAATCTTATTAAGATTAACCTTATTCTTAAATTCCACTCCTTGTAGATCAGCTAATAGAACTATGGACTTATTTTTACCTATCCAAACTATCTTGTAAGGGCTATCCCGTCAAGGTTCCAACTTTCCTAAAAATAGCTCCCTACGCACATCGTAATATAGAACTAACTGCCCCTTTTTAAAAGTATATTTTTTCACTTTCAGATCATGCAACCATTTCATCCGCCGTTTAGCTATCTCCTGGTGCAACAAACTCTGCAATTTCAGCTCATCCAAGTGGGCTATAGTCGTAAACAGCTCAAATAGGGCATCGTCATCACCTAGAGAATGATTGATTGCAAATCTAATGGTCAGCAACTCAATTTCTAAGGGCAAGTCACACTCCTTGGAGGAAACTAATTTGAATGGGGTATGGCCAGTGGCTCATTTAAACGCCGTATTATACGCCCAAACCGCCACATATAATTTTGTATCCTAGTCTCGCTTCTTTTCCGAGACTATCTTGGATAAGATACCCACAAGTTGCTTATTGGTACTTTCGACTTGTCCATTAGCTTGCGGATTATAGGGGGTCGTCTTGTTATGCATAATTTTCCAAGCTTCAGTCAGAATTTTAATCACTTAATTTAAAAAGTGAGTTCCATAGTCCGATACTTTTCTTTTGGTGGACCAAATTGGCAGATAATTTGCTCAAGTAGGAAACCGATAGTCTCTTTTGCATTGTCCTGCCTCGTCACATGTGCTTCTAACCACTTTGTAAAGTAATCAATTGCTACTATAATATAGCTCTTCTGAGTAGTAGACGACAGGGTGATAGGACCCACAAAGTCAATGTCCCACTTCTCAAATGGAAGGATAGCCATGATAGGCGTAAGTGGGCATTTCCTATTCTCTCTGCTGTCATGCCTTTGACAGGTATCACATCTCTTAACGTACTCAAAGGAATCTTGGAAGATGGATGGCCACCAATATGCAGCTCTTTAAGCTTTCTATGCCCTTAACTGCCCAACAAAGTGCCCTCCACAAGTGAATTCATGGCACTCTTCCAAAATAAAGGGAACCTCGTCAGGCATCACACATCGGTGATAGATATCTTCAACACCCTACCGATATAATGTGCCTGCAATCAAGGAAAATTTTAATGCCTACTGTTTAATCTTCCTCTTCTTTGATTTTGATAAAGTAGCTCCAATCTCTCCCGTAGAAAGATAGTGCGTTATAGCAGCATACCAGGAGGGAATAGACGTCGTATCAATCTTGAAAAAAATTTCCATGTCACTTCCTTCAATCACGACCTCTTTTGGCTCTCTGAAATCCACTAGACACTCTACAATTTATTAAAACTTTGGCGGCTTGCTCTTAATCTCATAATCAAATTCCTACAAAGTGATTAACTGCTTTGTTACATGGTCAGGCGGCTATAACTTATTCAACAACAATCGAAGCCCTTCCGCCTTCGTATAAAAAACCACCCTCTCATAAAGAATGTAGTGCCTGAACTTTTTGGTTACAAATACCATTGCAAGGTACAACTTCTCCATATAGGTGTAGTTAATTTCCGATATGCCCAACTTCCGACCAGCAAAAGCTATCAGATAGTACCACTTTTCCTTCCAAATTTGGACCAAACATCAACAGCTAATACTATACATGGTTGCTGCTGAAAATATATAGAACATTTTGCCCCTTTTTGGTGCTTTTAAAATAGGTGCCTTGGTAAGCTCCTGCTTCACATAATCAAAAGACACTTTGCAAGTATCACTCCATGAAAACTGACAATTAAAGGACAATAGGTTGGTCAACAACAACGTTCTTTCTGCCAAAGCATTGATAAACCTCCTATAATACCCTACTGATGACAGAAAGCTATGCACTTCCTTTGGAGTACGTGGGGGACTCATAGCGACTGTGACCTTGATCTTTTCAGGATCAATCGCAATCCCTATAGAATTGACCACATGGCCTAACAAGAGCCCATAAGGGACTCCAACCTACTTCTGTCAGTTAAGAGCTATGCAAAATTGTCTGCAATGCTCAAAACACTTGCACAAAATGATCAACTTTCTATCCCTTATGGTGGCTACCCCTAGATCGTCAATGAATACTTTCAGCTCCTTTGGGGAGATGTCACCAAAGGTCTTGTCCTCTATTCTTTGCCACGAACTAGGTGCATTACACAATCCAAATGCCATCACATGGTATGCAAAGGTACCAAAGACTGTAATAAACATCGTTTTTAGCTTGTCTTGCTCAGCAATCGCCATTTGGTTATACCTTGCAAAGCAGTCCATAAATGAATAGATTTCCCTACCCGCTAGTTGATCCAAAATTTGGTCAATAAACGGCACAACGGGTAGTAATCTTTAACAGTCTGCTTATTCAACTCTCTAAAGTCTACACAAAGACGGATTTGATTATTCTTCTTCTTCCTGATCACAACTGGTGAGCACCATTCAGTATGCTGAACATAGGGAAGATCAAACCCGCTTTTCACAACTTCTATAGTTCCTCGTACAACCCGTCCCTTAATTCAAAAGGTGTACACCTTACTTTCTGACATACTGGGCGGGTACCTTCCTTTACAGGAATAGTACGCACAGCTAGACTGGGAGGAATACCCCAAAGTTCCAAGCAAAGATATCTCAAAACTCTCGAATTAAGGACACATAATCCTCTCTTTCTTCCGAACTGAGCATGGACCATAATTTAATTGGCCGTGAATCATTTAGTGTACCAAGATTCAGCTCAATAATGTCCACATCTCTTATTCGATCATGAGGCTCTATCAGCTTATTCAAGGCTATCTGATAAATATCCTCTGTAGTGGACCCTTCCTTAGATCCATCACTCGATGATGTCTCACTACCAGATGGATCATCTACTGTTTCTAGTTCAGTGGAGGATAGTGGAGCTCTCTCACTCTGAGGAGATTTAGGGTAAGCATCCACTATTACACGATGGGCACCTCGACCTAGAATCACTCAACCAGCGGGTATATCGACTTGACAGTCTGTCCATAGAATCCATGGCTTGCCTAGAAAAACCCGATAGCTAGGACGTCCTGCAAACCTTTTCACCCTAAAGTCCAGATAGCATTCCACGCTCGCAACTATAACATAGACCTTAGTAATGCAACCTTCTGGTTGTCTTAGACTATCATCAGCCATCCTAAGAAGTGTGGTGCTGTCTTTTTGGATCTCTAGACCTAACCTCTCCATCAAGTCTGAACTTATGATATTGACAAAGGATCCATTGTCCACGATAGCATGCTCCACTAATATTCCATCCACATATGCTGGAACCCTAGGGCAATGCTTTTCAGCATGATCGAACCAATCTTCCCCCACTCTAGCTATGCCCAAAGGTTCTACTATATACCCTATATGCAGGATTTTCTTGAATTCCTTGCGTACTCCTGAAGAAAGTTTAATCAATTGTAAGAGATTCACATCTGGTTTGACTTCACAAAGGGAACTTGCTATATCAAAGTCGTGGTAATTAGCCAAAGTTCTCTTCTCGTGCCAAACCATTCTCTCCTTTGGTCTTTCCATCGGTTTTGGTGCCTCTTTTTTAGCCTTGACCTTCTTTCTTGGCAATCCTTTATCTTCCTCGAGATCGGCTTTACTACCAATAGGTCTTAATGGTCCACCTTCCTTATCAGGATTCAAGACTTGCTTTTCCCTAGCATCTTGCTTAGGGCTTCCCTTGACAGGTTTTACAATTCCCTTGTCACCCTCTTTAATCTTTTGACCTCTTGTTATGGCTCGTAGATTAGAAGCTTCAGCATCATTGACACATATATCCTCAATAAGGATGACTCCATTGTCATGAGATAACTCCTCTACAACAGCCTTTCCTCTTTGCAGTATTTGCCTTGGTCCATCATCTTGCTGGAGATTATTCCCTTGTGTGCTATGGTTAACTGGACCCGGTTGTTTACTCCCTTGTTGGAGAGAACTGATCTTACTCCAACAGGTAGCGGCTAAGTGGCCAGACTTCCCGCAAGTATCACATTTGACATTCGGGTAATTCTTAGGGAAATTTTGGTCCCCCACACCACTTACAGCTGAATCTTGAGGGGCCACCCTCTTCAGGGCGTCGACTCCCTATCAAATTCTGTTGCTTCTTAAGGAAATTGACATCCATCGCTATTTTTAGATCATATCGGTGTAGTGCTTCATCATATCCTTAACTTCACCAAGGACATTAGAAGCACTCGACTCATGGCCGCGATCGTCAGTCTTGTCATCCCATGGCCTAACCACTTGATTAGGAATCAGCCGCGCTGACCAACTGGGACAACATTAGGATTCATGGTTTGGTTTCCACCACTATTTAGTGAGGCTGCCTGACTAGTTATAGGCATAGTCATGCTAGGAGGAGCTGGTAACATAGGCAGATTCGACATAATATTCCCTCTGCCACTCATATTTAACATGGAATCCCCTTGACTCCCATTGGTCAAGGCCAAATTATTACCATTCCAATTTATCCTTGCTGCATAAGTCGCTTGCAAGTGCGACTCTACTCTTTCTGCTTGGGTAATGGCAGTGTCAATATCGGCCAAAGCAACACTACTCGAGTGCACTTGGATATTAAAATCCAATCCATGTAGGAAATATTGCAACTATACAGCCACTGGAATAGGAATATAAGCGTTAAGTTTGCAAAGAACTTGCTTTAGTTTCTTGGCATATGCCTTGACATTCTCATTTGACTCTTGGTGTGTTACATTCAGAACACACAACCAATATTGCATGTCCTTCTCAGGGCAAACTCCCTACGGAAAGTCGTAAAGAATTGGGCAGTGGTAGTTATGGTTCCAGCTTCTAGACCGTGATACCACACTGCCGCTCTTCCTTTTAACGTCATGTTGAAGACATCATTAGGTGCCCTTCATCTTGGATTTGATAGTTGAATATGAGCGTTTGAAACTCCTTAATGTGGAGTTCTCCATCTTCTTCTACTAACCCATGTAAAATGGGCAATGGTGCTCCTAATGCCAGTAAATCTGGTGTACCTACTGGAACTGCGATAGGTTGTGCCATGACTGCAACCAAATTGACAACAGGAGTTTGTCTAGGCAACACTACACCCCCACTTGTTGTGGGTTGATTAACTAGAAATAGGAAAGTACCAAGACTTCCATTTGCACTCGAAGAGCTACTCGTAATACCTAGGTTACTAGAACCACTGCCGCTTATGTGTAACGGGTTGCTCCTTTGAGGAGAATACCATCTTACAATCTCCAACCGCCGTCTAGCCCTCTCAGCACATTCCGCTTTTTGTATTTTGGCTTGACGGTCCTTGTTAGAGGACATAAACCAACTATTTGGTCCCTAAAAACCCTAGATTTGAGAACCACCACTTGTTGTTGGCGGCTCTCAGCAAACGCACCACTAATGGGATCTAAAATTGGCTGGCATTGGCTATGGCGACCTCATGCATACGACAGACAACCCCACCACACGGCCACGCGGGCCAGGAGCATCTAAAACTCACTTTGCACTAAATTCTTATGGCTATTTTGCGTTTGTATCCAATATGTAGTCCAACATTCACCTTCCCTTCTCCTCAGAGGGAGATCCCACAACATATATGCATAATGCCTCATAATACACACATAGGGAAGCACCTCTCAACTGAGTGCCGGAGCTCCACTACGACTCTCCTACACCTCGGGGATTCGCCCCAAGATGCGCCGCTAACACATATAACATTCGCACAAACTCCACTCTTTCATAATTTAGTGTTCCAAGAGATTTTAATTTGCCTCACAAAACATTCCCTGATGGAAACACCCGTCTAACCTACAGCTTAGGTTTCTTATCCTCTCAGCATTGGTCAAAATTTACCAATCAAGTACAATGCATTCCAAGAGATACCACATGGCATGCTTGATGCAAGGTGTATGTCAATTGTACACAACCATTTTATGTTTTAAAAAATAGCTATGTGAGGTGCGAAAAATAGCCCTTTCATGAATTTTAACTAAGCGTTACGTACTGCGCTACTTTAGGGACTAGCACCGGAACTTCCGTGCTACTAGTCGTCTATATTTAATTATGGAACGATCCCTAAATGCTATGCACAAAGAGGAAAATCAAAATTTTTATCTTTTTAATAATTAGATCGTCGCACAAACTTCATCCTCCCCTCACTGTTTAGGTGTTCCTGCGGTACATAGGTGTAAATGGTTGTTTTGTATCATTTTTGTAAGTAAAAAACAATAAACACATACTATAACACAAAGTACGAGGCCAAACTGAGGCTTAACCTCATGCTTTAACCTTTCCAAACATTCACGCACACAAATCTTATTTTTTCACATTTTTTGAGTGCGAAAATACCAAATTTCTATATATTTTTACTATTTTTTCCTATTTATTATTCATGAATAATAGTTTTTTTATGTATTTGTATTGGCTTATTATTTTGACTAAAAATTAACATTTTCTCTGATTTTGTCCCATTTCCACCCCCTTTTCTCCAACTCAAAATCGAAAAAAACCATTAATTTCCATTAGAAATGACATTTTACGAGTTTTAAAGAATTGATAACGGCTCTAAAACATTACGAGTTCTGCATTTCTATAGTTACATCCCTCAATCATGATGCAAACAAGGTTTAAACAAAAATTCATCGCATATTAACAACATTTGGACCATGAAACAACAAAAATAAGCAAATTTCTTCATAAAATTGGAGCATATCGCATGTCTTGCGTGTTGCACATTTTTTAATCATTATTCTGAGCAGCGCACGGACCGACCAGCAACCATTCTTCAATGTTGAAACTCTTTCCTCAGCCTCCACTTCATCTTGAAGCAATCCGGACAAGCATTCTTCAGCCCCTATTCTTCTTGATTTCTTGCACATGAATAGCCTCTATGCAGGAGAGAGAGGGAGGAGAGAGAAAGACTGGTTTTTGATCTCCACAACCAGGCAGCCAATTGAGGAGTGGAGACTGGCGATGAAGAGTGAAGATAGAATGTAGATCATGTATCCGGTCAGTTGGGGGGGTTGTTTACAGCCCCCATCTTCCATCTCTCCACCATTTCGTGGATATGGCGCCCTCTTTCTAATCAAGTGAAAAAAATGCAATCCCCCTCCCCCCCCCCCCCCCCCAACAATTTTCAATTTTTGGCCTCCCAAAGGGTCACACCCTTTGGGCTCTCTTAAAGTCCATTTCCACCCTTGGCATTTTGGGCTTGGCCTCTCGGGCACTCCCTTTTCCATGTCCGGTGTCCGATTCTTGGTCTCAAAAATCCTGGCCGTCTGTCTTGAAGTCTTCCACTGTCGATCATCTCCCTAGGTCTTGTCTCACATGCCAAAAATTTATGAAAATTCCCCGACCGTCATCCAGTGTGTCTTTTAAGCATTTCGGGGGCATTGCTGCTTAAAATTGTACTGATTGCCACCGCCGCCTTCGATGAAGTCTATTTTTCCCCAGATATTCGTGATTTTTGGCTATTTTTAAGCACTTCTCGGCATCGAAAATCATCTATCAAGATTGAAGCTTCTAACAAGATTCTCGAAGAGATGGGTGAACAAGTAAAAACCATCAAGCAAGCAAGATATGCAAGCTGCCAAGGATGAGAAGAAAGGATGTACTGAGCTAGGGAGAAAAGAGCGAATCTTCCAAGAAGAGGACAAGGTTTTTATCCATGTACACCCAAAAAGGAGTTCTTTATCCTTGAGAAAATTCAAGAACCTAAACCCAAGATACTATGGACCTTACAAAGCCATAAAGGCTCTTGGATCTAATGCTTGTAAGCTACAACTTCTTGAAACCCTAAAAGTTTATGATGCATTCCATGTAAGTCTCTTGAAGCCCTATGTACCTAATTCTAAACATATTCTTGATGATTAACAAATTGTAATGCCGAGCCAAGGTATAGTTGAACTTCAACCAGATAGAATCTTGGATGTAAAAGAAAGAATCGTTAGGAATAGGACTCTTAGATAATATCTCATCAAGCAGAAGGATTATCCTGAGGAGGATGCCACATGGATTGATGAAGAAACCCTACGTAAACAACACCCCCAACTTCTCTCGAGACATGAGGACATCTCGATTCCTCTAAGGGAAAGAGGATGTAATGTCTTACGTAATATGTTTTTACATGTTACGTTTATGTAAAACGTAAGCTTTTTTGTCAAAAAAAGGGGGGGGGGGGGGCTTTAGCAAAATGGCCGAATGGCGATAGCAACATCATTGCGTATGTCAACAACATCCTCCTCATCGTAAACGTCAGCATCGCGAGAAGACTGGGAGGGATAATAGCCCCCCCAAAATAAATCACATGTAAGAAAAATTTATCGTGCTTTTTGAACAGCAACCCCCTTGCAAAACTATAAATTTAGGGCTTGGGGATGACCAGGGAGAGGATAAGAGCAACCTTGATGAGGACGAGACGCTGATCGAGAAGGAGAAAACTCTATTCCATGAGACGAAGAGACATCATTCCATTCAACACAAGGAAGGGGATATGCTGAAGGTCTCTCATCCTCTTCTACTATAATATGAGAAGAGAAGATACTGAAGAACTCTATCCTATTCTATCAATGCAGTTAGAAGTCATACATCTACTATCATCCCTACTCTGCCTACTAGAGAGAGAGAGATCATACCTACTCTCTCGCTCTTGCTCTATTCTAGAGAAGAGCTACTCTTGTTCTTAACCTTACTTGCCAAGGTGAGAGAGAGAGATAAGTATTGCTCTCCACGAAGCAAGAAGAACCATCCGCAAGGCCTACATCATTGAATCCTACAATAACCATCATCATCATCAAGAGTCTTACACCTTTGCTAGCCGGTACTACTGCCGTGTTCTTTTTCTTCTACGAATCATATATCCGTCATGGCCCTGAAGAAAAAGAATTCAAAAGTGGACATTGCAAGTGATCCTACTTATGTGGAAGCAATGGTTGGAGTTGCGACACATGAGTCACTAATAGAGTCACGAGCGCTCATAACAACCCTTTACCAATCGCGATACCACATGTTTTTTTCTAACAAATTTCTATCTAAATTCAATAGAAATAAGATAAGTCTCTTAATAAATATTGTGATCTTAGAGTATTCACTTGGTAAATTATTAGAACATCTTATAGGCTAGAAACTCTTAGGAAAACTATAAAACTCTAGAACTCAAGAGAAATCACGATGAAATTTTCAAGACAGAATTATTAAGAACAAAACCTCGAAGAAACTAGTCAAGGATATAGTTTTAATCTAGAAGCTTTGATAGAAGATTTTAAAGACCGAAAATATCTCTAAGTTGAAGAAATTGACTTAAGGCCAAGAAACTTGGTTACAAGAATGTCATCATAAACCTTAAAGTGAGAAGTTAGGGACCCCAAAATCTAGATACCCTAATTAAATTCCAAGGGGAAGAGCTCACTGTGTGAAATTCAAAGGTCAATTGTTGGCTACGAGATTAATCATCACTTGAAGTTTCCATGATTGTTTGAAGTCATAATTGCTTGAAAACATCAATCTTGTTTATGATTTTCTAGATTAGATCCTAATTAAATTAAGTATTAGAACATATAAAAATGGAGGAGCCTTATACCTCCCTCAAGGATAAGTGCTAAATCCCCATACCAAGAAGGGATTTTTTACTGCCGCAAAAGCATGGACCGACTTCGATAGTGAGAGGTCTCATAGCAAGGATCTCATTAAGTAGGAGGTGGTTAGGGTGCCAGAGGGGGACTCTGGCTAGTAAAACCTTTATGCACCTAGGAACTACTTGGTCCCTTGTATGGCCCAAGTTCTACTTTGGACACCTAAAAATGCTAGCCATAGGTGGATTTGATCTTGGTGACGTGGAGATGTGCCAAATGAGATAGCACGTGAAACTGTAATTTTTCTCCTGTATGGACAGGAGAACACACATTATGGAATATAATCAATGAATTTCTGTACATAAAGAGATCTTTAATTAATGGAATTATTTTTATATATTTCACATAATGTGGTAGATAATTAGATAACTAAGAAAATTCATAGAGGGAAGCGTGGATGGATTCGTGACGAATTTAGTCTCATTGTAGGGTGGTCTCGCTTAGTCAAGAGGTTTTCCCAAAAACAAACACTAGGAAGAAACTCTAGGAGGGACCGATTCACCGACTTACCTAGGGTCTCGCCTTAGAGCCAAATTGTAAATTATCTTAGTAGAAAGGTATGGTGGCTATGCCAGAGCACTATACTGCTAGGGATTTCATAAATCCTTAGTCTGCTACTCTTGTTCTTAACCTTACTTGCCAAGGTGAGAGAGAGAGAGAAATATTGCTCTCCACGAAGCAAGAAGAACCATCCGCAAGGCCTACATCATTGAATCCTACAATAACCATCATCATCATCAAGAGTCTTACATCTTTGCTAGCCGGTATTACTGTCGTGTTCTTTTTCTTCTACGAATCATATATTCGTCATGGCCCTGAAGAAAAAGAATTCAAAAGTGGACATCGCGAGTGATCCTACTTATGTGGAAGCAATGGTTGGAGTTGCAACACATGAGTCACTAATAGAGTCACGAGCGCGGATAACAACCCTTTACCAATCGCGATACCATAGGTTTTTTTCTAAAAATTTTCTATCTAAATTCAATAGAAATAAGATAAGTCTCTTAAGAAATATTGTGATCTTAGAGTATTCACTTGGTAAATTATTAGAACATCTTATAGGCTAGAAACTCTTAGGAAAACTATAAAACTCTAGAACTCAAGAGAAATCACGATGAAATTTTCAAGACGGAATTATTAAGAACAAAACCTCGAAGAAACTAGTCAAGGATATAGTTTTAATCTAGAAGCTTTGATAGAAGATTTTAAAGACCGAAAATATCTCTAAGTTGAAGAAATTGACTTAAAGCCAAGAAACTTGGTTACAAGAATGTCATCATAAACCTTAAAGTGAGAAGTTAGGGACCCCAAAATCTAGATACCCTAATTAAAAGGGGAAGATCTCACTGTGTAAAATTCAAAAGTCAATTGTTTACTACGAGATTAATCATCACTTGAAGTTTCCATGATTGTTTGAAGTCATAATTGCTTGAAGACATCAATCTTGTTTGTGATTTTCTAGATTAGATCCTAATTAAATTAAGTATTAGAACATATAAAAATTGAGGAGCCTTATACCTCCCTCAAGGATAAGTGTTAAATCCCCATACCAAGAAGGAATGTTTTTACTACCGCGGAAGCATGGACCGACTTCGATGGTGAGAGGTCTCATAGCAGGGATCACATTAAGTAGAAGGTGGTTAGTGTGCCAGAGGGGGACTCTGGTTAGTAAAACCTTTACACACCTAGGAACTACTTGGTCCCTTGTATGGTCCGAGTTCTACTTTGGACACCTAAAAATGCTAGCCATAGGTGGATTTGATCTTGGTGACGTGGAGATGCGCCAAATGAGATAGCACGTGAAATTGTAATTTTTCTCCTATATGGGCAAGAGAACACACATTATGGAATATAATCAATGAATTTCTTTTATTCTAATTGTATGTTCATGAGTAAATCACGCAAATGAACAACTGTACATAAAGAGATTTTTAATTAATGGAATTATTTTTATATATTTTACATAATGTGATAAATAATTAGATAACTAAGAACATTCATAGAGGGAAGCGTGGATGACGAATCTAGTCTTATGGTAGGGTGGTCTCGCTTAGTCAAGAGGTTTTCCCAAAAACAAACGCTAGGAAGAAACTCTAGGAGAGACCGATTCACCGACTTACCTAGGGTCTCGTCTTAGAGCCAAATTGTAAATTATCTTAGTAGAAAGGTACGGTGGCTGTGCCAGAGCACTACACTGCTAGGGATTTCATAAATCCTTAGTCTGCTCCTTTCGGAGACTAAGGCTTTTTTCTTAGTCTGCTCCTGTCGTTACCCACGGAGAACCAACTTGAAGGTTCCTAATGGACCTAATAGTCACCTATAACCAACTAGCTCACATTCAGAGGTGTCCTTCGAGAGGCTTCTTGTCTCTAGCAGACTAAGGATTTATGAAATCCCTAGCAGACTAAGGCTTTTTTTGGAGACAAGAAGCCACTCGAAGGACACCTCCGAATGTGAGCTAGTTGGTTATAGGTGACTATTAGGTCAATTAGGAACCTTCAAGTTGGTTCTCCGTGGGTAATGACAGGGCGCTTCCCCTGCGGGGTAGACCTAGGGTTAACTAGTCGACAAAATCCGATCATTTTGGTTAGAGAATGGTATAGATAAATTTTTATAAAATATTTGTTGAATAATTATGATATGTAATATTTTTCTAATGAATTATACACTAGTAAAAGTATTTTATTTTATTTTTGAATTTTTGAAAGATGTTTTAAAAATAAAAAAATAGTTATTTTAAATTAAAATTATAATATTTTTTTATAAAAATCATATTTTTAACTCAATAAAATTAGGATCTTTTATTAAAAAAACTGAGAATATAGTTTTTGATATTTTATGGAATTTCTTGGGATTAGAGAAAAATAAAATCAATTTGATGTTATTACTTTGAAACATTATTAATATAAAATATAGTGTCTCCAACTTTATGTAAATTAAAAGTATTAACAAGATATAAGTCATACCATATTGGACAAGAGAAATATTTTTAAAGAGAAATTAGATTTTATGGGTTTTCTTAATATTTATCAATTAAATAATAATAAAAGAAATTTATTATATAAAGGTAGAGGAGGGATAATTTAAAAGAAATTTAAATAGAGATGTATAGATAGATCTATTGGATCTATGCTCTGAAGTTAATTCCCTGAGGTGGGATAAAAATCCCAGGCTTAGTATTTTAGTGTCCAGTATAGAGATATAACTGCGAAAATTTAAAAGATGAAGTGCAAGAATAAGTTTATTAGATTAGTTAGACTACTATAAATGAGTGTCGTAACTATTGATGAAGGCTAGAATAAATCATAAGAATTAGTTATTAATATCACATATTCAGTGCAACAACTCCTAGGAGTTGGCTTGACAACCTAGTTAAAAGTGGCTTGGTCTTTGGTCAGTCATTTTTTGGTGCGTTTGCCAGGAGCCAAGTGCACTCGAATGGGTGATCAATCTCCCTGAGATATTGAAATCTTATGTATTCATGAGTGAATATGAGGTCTCTTTTCTAAGGGACTATTTTCCTAATTTTTTTCCAAAATTGCCAAAGGAGAATACTGGATTGGACAAGAGACACAGAATTAGTAGAGGGGGGTAAATATTTTGGCTTGCAATTAACTATTCTTGGAGTTGGGGTTATAACGATTTTGCACAAACCATAATTTTATTAGCAGCACACTTTGGGCTAATAGATGCAATAGAAATAAATGCAATCAGTGTATTGTACCACTTTGATTGGTATTATCGTATCGCTTATCGAACTTTTAAAAGAGTGGTATGGGATGATGTGTTGCCTTGGATACATGTATCCAGAGGTTTAAAAGTTACTTTTAACGAAAAAGACGTTAGAGAGGTTGCTGAAATTTTAGGCCTAATTCATGAGTAAGAAGAAAAGTTGTCTTATGGAGAAATAGACCCAAAGTTACCAACAATTCTAAACCTTCTAAGCGCGCATGCAAGTAAAAATTTAACTTTATAGCTTCAAAAAAAAAACATGTGAAATTTTGTACTATGACAGTAATAGCTATTTCATTAATATTAGATGAATTTGGAGGAGAGACAAAGACAGCAAAATGAATAGAACAACAAGCTAGAGAACGCATGGCACGACAGGAGGCTTGGCTATTAGAAAGGCTCGAGAGGGTGAATGCATTATTGAATCTGGGAATAGATGTTGTGTCTACCTCAAATGTAGAACCTTTTAGGCCTAGTATATCATTTGATAGAACACCGTCAAAGAAAATTAAAGTAAACTCATATCAATGGAATCAAGTCGCCTCAAGCACTAGTAGTGCCACACTGGGGAAAGGAGTACACCAAAAAGTGGAAGTAGGGGGAGTGAAGCTAATGCTATAGTAGGGAGTACTGAACCACCCTTTGATTGGGATTTAGAGTCGAATTTTGGATTGCACCAACTATTTAAGAAGCCTAAGGAACCTGCGTGGTTGGATATTACCCAAGATTTAGGGTTACATATATTATTTAGAGAAACAATGGCTCGCAACCCAGTTAGATTAGCTGACTTCACGCAATTTGGGGGATCGTGGGACAAAGATCCCGATGCGCATTTGCAAAGGTTTGAGGTGACCTGTGTCACTAATGAGATAGTAGATGATAACCAAAAGCTTCATATTTTCCCTACAACTTTAAAAGATGAGGCAGCAAAGTGGTACAGGAACCTAGATGCCCAACATAAAGTGACTTATGTGGCCTTATTCATCAAGAGCATTCTTGGAAAAATTTTGGCGGCAAGGTTTCCAAGATAGGCTAGCCCTTCAATTGGATTATTTGTCCCAAGAAACAACCGAAAGTGTTGGACATTACATTGAACATATGGAGAAAATTATTCGAAAGATGAATCCAACTCTTGATGAGCCCACGCAAAATCGTAAATTTATTGATAGGCTTAATCCTAAAGTTCATCAACATGTTAGTCTACAACAGCCCCAGCTATGTTGGGAGATGCTAAAACGCATGCTAGATGGTGGGAAAAAGTGCAACCTAGCCAACAACGACGTAGAGGCTTATTTAAAGAACCTCGAATGGAATATCCAAGCACTTTAAGCGGGATATCTAAGAACGTATCTTATGTGACCATTCCTTTAAATCCATCGGTAACTATTAGTCCAAATGTATCAAGTGTACCTTTAAATCCATACACTTCTATTCCAACCTATATGATGCAAACAAGGATGCCTTCTATGCTACAATCTCAATCCCCTCTTGATGAAGCGAAAGTAGCCGACATTATTTTAAAATCCCTAGGAAATTTGAAGAAGGAAATCACGGGTGCAATGCAAGCACCTTTGAAAGAAATTTATTCGATAATAACACAGTCTTCTAGTGCACAACAATCCTCGAGTAGCTCAACCCCAAACCCACCTAGATCCAATATTTGGTGTGGTAAGTGTCATGGGTATGACCATGTGGCTACAGAGTGTCCAATGCCTTCAAGACTAATGCCTGACCATCCACCGTTCTGCACCTTTTGCATTAAGACAAGGCAGCTAGTCACAAATTGTTGGCATAAGATAGGTCAAGAGCAACAACAAGCTTGTTCAATGCAAATGAATTACAATTACATGGATCGTAATAATATGACTTATGCAATTAGACCACCTAATCAACTTTTTAGGCCGAGAGGATTTCCAACCCAAGGTAGACACCCAGTACCCTGAAATAATTACAATAGTGATGGAAACAGGGGAATAAATTCTCATTTTAGGAGAAATAATGGTACTATCCGTAATCCAATGGGGCAAGGGGGACAACAAAGGCCTAGGGGACTAGTAATTTGTTATTGATGCCAACAGGAAGGTCATATAGCTACATATTGTCCAAATGCACTTGAAAATCAAGACTATACTCCTCTGTGCATGAGGTGTAATGGCGAAGGACATCATGAAGAGGATTGCCCTGAGCGAGAAGATAACCAACCTAATGACAGGGATAAGCAAATTTTTAACGAACCCTCAACCTCATCCAAAAATTTAGTTGAAGTAGAAACAACAAGGCAAGAGAATGGAGTTAGGTCTAAATTCATACCCCATAGGTGACCTTTAAGACTGACCATTCATTATTATCTGTGCCTTTAGCAAATCCTAAGATTCAAGTAGGGGTAGCTCCTTTTCCCAAAAGATTAATACCTCCTAAGGAAGGAAGTAAAGAGTAGGCGAAAGCAATGAATAAGACCTATGATCTTTGGGCTACATTAGAAGAAATATCATTGATTATTCACCTTCGACAATTGCTAGAAATAAGACCTACATGTCAAAAGTAGCTTTATCATAAATTAGTTCGGCGTCAAAGGAAGAGGATCGAAATTAACACTTCTAAAGGAAGTGCAAGTTCTTCCAAAAGAAAAACAAATAAGGACATAAAAATAGTAGATTTGTTTGTGGATCCAGGAGCTCTAGTTATAGATACTACTATTAATGGCCACTTGCTGAATGCATTGCAGTTAGATGGTGGCTCAATAGTCGATTTGATGACAAAACAAACGATGCAAGAATTAGGGTTGAAGAATCTAGAACCTACCCATATAGTTTTGTGTGTAGCTTATCAAAGGAAAGTGATTTCTTTGGGGTTACTTCAAAATGTGAAATCTATAAATGTTGGCCTAGAATTTCATGTGAATTACTTAGTAGTTCACTCATCGTCAAATATCTCCTCATATTTTGTGTTGTTGGGTCGACCTTGGTTATACCAAACAAATTGCACTCAGGATCGGTATAAAGGTTCAATTGTGATTGGTCCTCAGGATTGGTACACCAAACAAATTGCACTCAGGATTGGTATAAAGGTTCAATTGTGATTGGTCCTCAAAATGATCGAGTTAAAATACAAGTTATTTCGAAAGGTTTTTTGAAAGAGTTAGGAGATGAGATGGTTAGTGAAATGGATGAGAAATCCAACAATGAGTTTTATGATTTGGAAATGGACAGGACCGATAATGAAGGGCCTTATGCCTGGTTATTTAAAACACAGTGCCCAGTGCCCAGCAAAAGCAGAAAAAGTAGAGGTAAATACAATACATCAATCTCACAAGGTAGAACAAATGGGTACTAGTGAATATGTTGTAACATTTTCATCAGACAATGATTCGGATAATGATATTACTCACTGGTTATCTATGTCTGAAGATACAACCCTAGATTGCTTAATGCTCTCTACATGGGAAGTGGAATACTTTGATGATTCGCTTGAAAAATACCCTGATTATCCATGGATCAGGAAGAAAATAATCCAGAAGATACATTTTCTACGTATAGCAAGCGGCAGAAGTAATTTCTATGGATGAATTAAAAGAAGAAGAGATGCCTGAGTTAGTGACATTTAAAGAAGATGATATCTCAACAACCTCTTTGGAGAATATGGATGAATTTGACGTTACTGAGAATAATAATGGCATGCCTGAGAGTAGGGTCTTTGTTGCTTTCCCTTATGAGGAAAATGCTCTACCCTTTGGATTTGAACAATTGCCAGATATAGTTCAAAGAACTTATTGTCACTAGTTAGAAAGAAAGGAAAGAGAAAGGAGGAGTAGAAATAGGTGCAAACGATTACAAAGACTAATATCGCATGATGATGAGGATGACTCAGCTTTGGCCTTACATTGGTTTGCACAAACGCCTAGTGAACATCATGGTAATTATGTTAGGATTATTAGAGAATTAAAAAAGGCATTGGAAGTAGAATGTGAGGCAGCAATGATTGCTATGAATGAAGCAATGAAGAAAATTACTGAGTTGCAAAAGAAAAAGGCAGAATTTCAATTTAGAGAAAGGCGATATGTAGATGAAATTTCACTTCTAGAGTTGTATTTAGAAGAACAGAGGTCAAAATTTAGTAGTGAGGAGTTACAGATGGAACAAGCCTTACCTACAGATAAGAACTATTGGGACGAATATGAAAAGACTAATTGGTTTTGGAAAAAAGATAAGTCTAAGTGTACTTTTGAACCAAAAACTCAAGGGAAAAACCCTACTAGTGCTCCTTGGTTATATCATCCCTTTGAGCACTTCAATGGAATTATGCAAAGATGTATCATTGTTCTAAGGGACCACTAGTTGGTTATCAATGAGTCCAATCTAAATCCGCTAAGATTAATATACAAAATATGCAAGAGGTTGTATTACCTCATCCAAGAGAAAGGGTGATGCATTTTACTATCTATGGGGATGGAAAGGAACCACAACTTAGATGGTTTGAACCTGCAACACCTAGGGGTTTTGTAGAACTTAAACAAGTCATACATTATCTGGGTTGTCAAATTCAAGGTGAGGAAAATGAGGATCTACATTCATTAATTATTAAACTTAAGGGTAACCAATGGTCTTGGATTTTAGATGATTAAGAATGTTTAGAAAAGAACAATAAAATCTTATGTCAATATCCTTGTAAGTTACATGATCAATATCCATGTGATCAAGAGCAGATTTGTCAGATAATAGGTTCTATAAATACCATGTTCACTACAAAGTATAATATAAATTTGAATCCTATTTTGCATGGCTAGAGTAAAAGACAAGGAATTCATACCTATAAGCTATTGGATGTCCATATGATAGAAATGATTGAGGGTATTCAAAATGATCTCGCTATTGTTCCTTATACGGTTGTACCCTTAGTACATTCTGTGAATGCGAGGGAAGAAGAACCAGAATCGAGTGCCATGAATAGTTTGCTTGAAAATGTATCAATGGGGATATCTGAGGATGTACCTACAATCAAGCCTCGAAAAATCGCCTCTTTGTTTCTTGAAGAGCCCGAAGTGGAAGTAGTTAAAATAGAAATGGAAGAAGGGAAATATTTAAATCTAGGGGCTCAATTGGAATCCCAAGATCAAGAAAGATTTTAGGAGGTATTACGAGCACATGTTGGGTAATTTGCTTGGTCTTATACAAACCTTAAAGGTATTAGCAGGCCATGAGCTATATTCTTTCATGGATGGGTTTAGTGGCTACAATCAAGTGTTGATTCATCCTAAAGATCAATCCAAAACTACCTTTACTACTGAATGGGGTACATTTGCTTATAAAGTAATGCCTTTTGATTTGTGTAATGCACCCATGACATTTCAAAGAGTTATGATTGCAGCTTATCAAGATTTTCTTCAACAATGAATGGAAGTTTTTCTAGATGATTTTTGTGTCTATGGGATGGCAAAAGAAATGCCTAATCAATTGGCGCAAGTGTTTGAACATAGTGACGAAGTAGATATCTCCTTGAACCCTGATAAATGTGTTTTTGGAGTGCCAAAAGGAATGTTGTTGGGGCATGTCGTTTCTAAAGAAGGAATAGCTATGGATCCAACTAAAATTTCTAAGATTTTTGCACTTCCAGCTCCAAAAAATCTTAAGCAATTGAGTGGATTTTGGAGGCATCTAAATTATTATCAATGATTCATTTTCAATTTTGGAAAAGTGGCCTCACCTTTGACAAATTTGCTACGAAAGAATACTCCTTTCAATTGGGTTGCTGCTTGTCAAGAAGCCTTTGAATTTCTTAAATAGAAGTTAATTGAAGAACCAGTATTGGCACCCCCGGATTGGACAAAAGAATTTCATATTCATTCCGATGCATCTATGTATGTTGTAGGAGCCATTTTGTGCCAAGCTGACGACAATAATTTGGATCATCCAATTTATTATGCAAGCCATAATTTAAGTGATGCGGAAAGAAATTATACTACTACTGACAAAGAATGCTTATCAATGGTATTCGCGGTGGAAAATTTATGTCATTATTTATTAGGGAATAAATTTACTATTTATGTGGATCATGAGGCATTAAAGTATTTGCTTAATAAAGCAAAACTTTCGAGACGTGTGATTCGTTGGATGTTGTTATTTCAAGAGTTTGATTTTCAAATAAATACTTGTCCTAGTAGAGCTAATGTTCTAACAGATCATCTTTCACGATTATTAACCTTAAGGAAGAAGATGTGGAGGATGATTTACCAAATGCATCACTTTTTACTGTGGAGACGCAAGTTCCATGGTATGCTGATATTGCAAATTTTCTTATTACAGCTCAATATCCACATGGTGTTGATAAATGATGAAAGCGACAAATTTTAATGCAAGCACTCTCCTATGGATTATTAGGGAGTTATCTTTATAAATTATTTCCATGCAAGGGTATCTATCGACGATATGTAAGGGAAGATGAAGTCCCAGTGGTTCTTAAGGCATTGCATGATGAGTCGTGTGGTGGCCATTTTGCCAGTGATTTAACAGCACGCAAAGTTCTATTAGCTGGTTATTGGTGGCCTACCCTATTTAAAGATGCTTATTATTATTATCGAAAATGTGATGTCTGTCAAAGGACTGGTCATCCTTCTAAGAGTTTTGCTACACCTTTGACACCTACATTGGCATTAGCGCCTTTTGAGAAGTGGAGAATTGACTTTGTGGGCCCAATTGATCCACCTACCAGATATCGATCTAATTGTTATATATTGGTTTTTACTGACTATATTACTAAGTGGGTGGAAGCGAAAGCGCTTTTAAGATGGATAATGCCATTGATGTGGCTAAGTTTATGTATGAGAATATCATTACCCATTTTCATTGCCCATTAGAATTAGTAAGTGATCAAGGTTCCCATTTCTTGAATTGTCTTATTAGCGAGCTAATGGAAATATACAAAATTAAGCATCGAAAATCAATGCCTTATTATCCCTGAGTTAATGAGCAAGTTGAAGTAACCAATCGCATTATTTGTGGGATTTTAACTAAAACGGTTGCTTCTCACCGAAGAGATTGGGATGAGCGTCTGTATGAGGCATTATGAGCCTATTGAACCACTTATAAAGTGACAGTGCAAAATACACCATTCAATTTAGTTTATGGAACTAATGCTATTTTTCCAATTGAGCAAGGGTTGCCTACTCTATGAATTGCCCTCTCGTTTCGATTAGGTGAGGCTCAATCGTTGACGCGAAGGATTTTACAGTTGGTGAGGTTAGATGAGGAAAGATTATTAGCTTTATAGAGCTTAGAAGCAATGCAAAAACGTCGTAATGCTTGGTATGATCAAAATATCAAAATATGAGAGTTTAAAAAATACAATTTAGTTTTATTATATAATAGTCGCTGCTACAAATTTTCTGGGAAGCTCAAAATTCATTGGTTAGGATGTTTTAAGGTTGTTAAATTTTATGATAATGGTTCTCTTGATGTACAAGATATTAATGCTCAAAATAAGATATTTAGAGTTAATGGCCTCCGTCTTAAACATTGTGTGACTTAGTTTAATTAGGTATAGTTAGGTAAGTGGTTAGAATGGCCCCTTAAATAATCTATATTTGGATTTCTGTTCTCTTTTGGGGGTTTTTAATGGGATGGATGCGCTTTACCATCGTCTTGATGCTGATAGTTCTGATCATATTCATGTTGGGTCTTATAATATTCCACATTTTCAGACACATGATAGATTCTTATATGCACCGAGGGGAGAGACCTATTGCGGTTCTTTTTTTGTGATCATTTTTTATTTGCAATTCCATCCACCATTTGGTTGTAAACAGTGTCGAAGGCATCTTTTCATGCATGCTCAGCTTTTGTGTTGGTAGTGTCGTATATACTTTCAATGCTATGGTACCACTGCCATGCAGGATGCTATAAGCTACACTTATCAGTGCCACAATTATGATAGTGTATTCTCACTTGAGCGTGGTGTTGCTTAGTCTAGGGTGGATAGAGAGCAATAAGAATTTTGCCGATATCAAGCAATTGTTTACTATTTTACTCTATCATATCCCGATGATCAAGTAAATGTTAGTTGTCCTTGTTGTGCTTATATCTATTGGTATATGTCACTAAATTGATTGCTTATTACGCATTCTCTATTTAATAAATTCATGTCAATAAATTAATGACTCTCTTTTCTTTAAGTGTTGATGATGATTTAGCATGGCCACGAGACCATTTAGAGACTAGTATTCCTAGTGCATCACTTAATGGGGTGATCAGAGCATTGTGACAGGGATATTTGGTATAGGCACTCCAAGTTATGAAGGGGAAAAGAAGTGTCTGCCAAGTATAAGAGTGTACACAAGAACCAAGGAGTTACACATAAATGAAGATGGATTGAGTTCTAAGAAGAGGAAGTGCACTACCATTGTATATGTATTTATGTGTGCATCTAGGGATGCCTAAGAATGTTTACTTGTGTGTAATGAGCATTGCATTCATTTGGGGTCATCCTCTCCCCTATAAGTCAAGGTTTAAGGTATTTTCTTTCATTAAGAAAAACGAGAGAGGGAATTCTCTCACTAAGAAAGACGGGAGTTGTGATCCTCTGGAAGTGAGGAAAGAAGTGATTTTCTCTTTCTAAGGTCTAAAATGACACAAGCTTTTGTGTGGAATTCAATCTTAAGGTTGAGGCCCAAGGAAATCTAATGAACTCTCCTTATCTGTGACTCAAGGTGGTTGCATGGACCACAAGTTAAGAGTATAGTTTAAAAAGCTATTTTTTGAAAAAACTATTTTTAAAATATCTCACAATAGAAAAAAAATCTCTAAAAACGAACCGCTATGGTTATCAAAAATAGCGAGATCTACAACTTTTGTGTTGGACGTTTTTTCATCCAAACAATGCACAAAGAGATATCTCAAAATTAGTGCTACAAAGTGAAACAACCACATCTTGCATGAAGATCAACTCAACTCTCTCTCCAAGAAGAGAAGCTCTTGAAAGCCTATAAAAGAGGAGGCTCTCCTTGGGTGTAAGGAAGAGGTGAAGGAAGCATCATCTTGCATGTATCCAAGAGGAGAAAAGAAGGTACAAGTGCTGCGAAAGGTCTGGTGAAATCAAGTATCGTGGAAGCTCTACTGAAATCAAGTTCCAAGAGGAGAAGAGAAGGTGCAAGTGCTACGAAAGCTCTGCCAAAATCAAGTTTCAAGAGGAGAAGAGAAGGTGCAAGTGTTGCGGAAGCTCTACTGAAATCAAATGCCAAGAGGAGAGCCCTACACATATTGTGTAGAAGAGAAAGAGACTCAAGAAGGATCAAAAGGTGCCAACTTCCAAGTTGTGCAAGTGTTAGCCGATTGTATACCATGCAAGGAACCATGATCTTGTTTCCAAGATCTACAAGTAAGAATTGGCTTATATATAACAAAGGAGCTTGCTCCTTGTCAATAATACAACTCCACAAGGGGGGGACTGGCCCATCTTCCGTCCCTAGTGTGTTGCCAATTTCTCTACCTCTCTCTCTACATCTTTCTTTTCTCTCATCTATTCTCCCTCTGTGCCAACATAATATTTGCCATATATATTTTAAGTATACAAGAAAGTCGAGCGTGTATCTTAGATTCTATAACAGTGGTATCATAGTAGGTCTCTTTGCTTTTCTCAAAGTAAAGGCGATCCTTGCAAGAAGAAGGTAAAGATGGCAACTAATGAAGCACCTACAAGTGCGCAATTACAGGCTCAATTGATAGAGTATCGTAGCTTGTTGGAGATTCCCAAAGTACGTTAATTGATTGATAGCTCAAGGGTAAGGGAAGAAGCTACTTATGAAGGACCGAATCCTCCAAAAGATGGTGATACTGGAGGAAACACCATTGCACCAATTGATGGTGAAGATGCAAAGCATCCAATTGCTGAGAAGCTTCCTAGAAGGAAGAAGGATTCTCAAGTCAAGAAGAGTAAAAAGACCTCACCTCGAGTGAGGCGATAAGGAGGGAGTCATCTCCCTCAACAACCAGCTACTCCCCTGATTACTCAAGTTCCTCCTCATCATCATCATCTTCTAGTCTCTAATCTCTTGGTTCTAAGTCTCGTGCAATCCGCAAAAGGAAAAAGAGGGACCATAAGAGGAGCAAGCTTAAGAAGACTAAGACTTTCAAGTCTCGGGATAAGGACATAAAGTTTGACTCTTACTCCAGTAAGAGAGATCCTGCTAAGGCGTTAGCCTTTGTCAGTTGCTTTTTTTAATGGTAATTTCTCAGAAAAGTCCAAGGCATATAGGCATGCACTTGAAAGACACCGCTAGCAATTGGTGGTTGACTCTCATTTTGGAGGGAAGGAAACCAACTTGGGAAAAGTTCAAGAATAAGTTTTATGCTCAGTTCTTGCCTCCTGATTTTGAGAATGATGTCAAGAAGGAGTGGGATTGGCTAGGCTAGAAAGAGCAAGAAAATGTCACTAGTTATGTGGACAAGTTTTGGTCTACTCTTCTCAAGGTTACTCCTTTCATGGAGATCAACGATGAAGAGAAGAAAAGGAAGTTTGAAGCTGGCCTACTCCCTCATTTACAGAGAACCATGAAGGTGTATCCACATGAAACCTTATCTCGCATGATGGAGACTGCCATCATAGCTGAAAGTTTGCATACACCTAGTACATCTCGAAAGTTGGAGATGAGTTCTTATAGAGCTAGACAAGAGCAGCTCTATGACCAACCAAGAGACAGGACTAATCGAAGAAGACCTACCTTTACCCATGACCAAAATTCAAAGCCAGAGGGTAACAAGAAGAAGCGCAACTATCTCTCACCCTATGAGATACAAAAGTACAAAGAGGAAGGAAGCTGCTTTCTTTGTGGTGAGTTAGGGCATATGAAGCCTGATTTTCCTCACAAAAGGAAGGAAGAAAATGTGGTTAAAGATCCTCCTCTGCCATCCTCAAATTCTATTCCGGATGTGCAAGCTAACACTCATTCAAATGAGAAGAAAAGACAACTCTTAAAGGGTTTGGGGACACTCAACAATCAACAAGTTTTGATACTCTTTGATCCAAGGTCCATAGATAATTTTGTGTCAACAGGTACTATTGAAAGGCTACAAATTCCATCGAATCGATTGGGAACACCAATTGAATCAGGTTCGGCATTTGAAGGACTTACAACCAATTCTACTCCTATTCAAGGGAAGTTGAATCTTAGAATTGGGGATTACCACGACCAAGAATCTTTTCTACTTACACCCATAGGTAACTGTGATGGTATCTTAGGCATGCCTTGGCATTACAAGATTATACCTCTTCCTGATTTTGTTAAGAAGACCCTTGCATTTCAATTCAAGGGTCGGAACATAGTATGCATTGTTGATGTTGGAGATTGGCCTGTGCCAATGGTTAGTCATGTTAGCATTTTTTAATAAATGAAGAAAGATATTTCTATGTACATGATTTTTGTGAGAGAGTCATAAGAAACTAATGATTCAAGGGCACTTGGTGCCTTTAATGAACACACAATACCAACTAATGCTTCTAAGTCTTAGACATTAAAAGAACCCCTCTCTTTAATTGATCTAGCTAGACATGATTTTGTTAAACAATATGAAGATTGTTTTAGTGATTCACTCCTAGGACAATTACCTCCTAAGTGCCCGGACGATCACACAATTGATCTGATACCAGGAAGTTCACCACCTAACCAACCTCCTTACCAAGTAAGTGCAAGTCAGCAATAGGAGATAATAACACAAGAAAACGAATTGTTGGAAAAAGGGTTAGTTCAACCTAAAGAATTAAGTTTCTTGTGACTCAAGAACTAGTTCTCATAGTTCCGGATCTTCAAAAACCTTTTGAAGTTCACTGTGATGCTTCTGGGGATTGCATTGGAGTTGTGCTTAACCAAGAGCATCATGCAGTAGCATTTGAGAGCCGACACCTCAAGGACCATGAGCTACATGCTCCAGTATATGATAAAGAGGTTATGGTGATGGTACATGCACTTCAAGCATGGAAACACTATTTACTTGGTGCAGATTTTGTTATTAAAACATATCACCAAAATCTAATATACTTTTTCACTCAGAAGAAGCTCTCAGAGAAACAAATGCGTTGGGAAAATTTATTATCTATGTTTCATTTTCAAATCCTTCACACATTTGGAACTAAGAATGTGGTAGCAGATATTCTATCACGGTGACCTCAAGTGAATGCAATCGCAACTGTTTACCATAACGAGTTCATGGATTTACCCAAAATATATACAACTGATTCTGACTTCTCAACCATATGGGATTAGCTTAACTCAGGTCAGTCGATTATACCTTACTCAATTCGAGATGATTATTTGTATAATCATTAAGCAATTTGTGTAGCATTACCATTGCGACACAAGGTAATGGATGAAGCACATGCATCTCCATATGTTGGACATAAGGGTATTCTACCCACTACTCAAGCATTGAAGAGATATTTCCTTTGGCCCACTCTTAGAGCTAACATTGAAAGATATGTCTGCGAGTGCAAGATATGCCAAAAAGTAAAGTATGGCAGGCATAAACCACCAGGTCTACTAAAGCCATTACCTATTCCCAATGAGCCTTGGGAAAGTATAGCCATGGACTTTATCATGGAGCTTCCTCACACACAAGCAGGCAATGATGCAATCTAGACTATCATTGATAGATTCAGTAAGCAAGCTCACTTTATACATGTGTGAAAGACAATCAAAGCCGATCATATGGCTAAGCTATTCATTGCTCATATTTTCAAGCATCATGGCATGCCTAAGTCCATTATAAGTGATAGAGATTCCCGCATGACCAGCCTCTTTTGCCAAGCTCTCTTCGAGAACCTCGGGACAAAGTTAAAGTTTTCATCCTCAAATGGATGGGCAGAGTGAAGGTGCTAATTCTACTATTTTGGACCTTTTAAATTCCTATGTCTCTGATAATCAAAGAGAATGGGAAAAGTATTTGCCTTTAGTAGAGTTTGCATACAATAATACGATGCACTCTAGTACTGGTAAGGCACCCTTTGAGATCATCTATGGTAAGCCTCATTTACCACCCATTCTTCTTACAAAGGATAAGATCTTTGTAGTAGCAGATGATTTTGTTAGAGACATTGATACAACTTTCACTCAAGTAAAAGCTGCTATCCAAAGGACACAAGAGAAGCATAAACGCGAAGCAGATAAGCATCGTCATAAGTTAGATCTCAAGTTGGGACAATATGTTCTTCTTAAGTTTGAGAAGGCTCGCTTGAAGAAGTAGAAAGGTCAAAAGGGTAAAGTGGTTCAGCTTTCTAATCGCTATTATGGCCCTTTCAAGATCATCGATAAGAGAAACGATGTGACTTTTTGTTTGGATCTACTAAGTCATTGGAACATTCATAATGCTTTCCATATAAGTTTACTACATCCCTATATTGGATAACCTCCAATATGGAACCAATCAAGGAAGATTTACTTGACATAGAAGAAATAGAAGAGTTCCTTGTGCCTGAAAGAATTTTACACCATCAAGACAATACTCTAAGGTCAGGTAAGGTATTACGGAAGTATTTGGTTAAGCTTAAGAATTTTCCCCCATTGGACGCTCAGTTTATGACTGAGAGAGAACTACAAGACTTTTCAAATCTTCTTAAGGACTATGCATCCCCTCTACAGTTGAGGTCAATTGTTTAGAAGCCACAGGGATGTCACTAAATTGATTGCTTATTACGCATTCTCTATTTAATAAATTCATGTCAATAAATTAATGACTCACTTTTCTTTAAGTGTTGATGATGATCTAGCATGGCCATGAGACCATTTAGAGACCATTATTCCTAGTGCATCACTTAATGGGGTGATCAGAGCACTGTGACGGGGATATCTGGTACAAGCAGTACAAGTTATGAAGGGGGAAAGAAGTGTCTGCCAAGTGTAAGAGTGTACACAAGAACCAAGGAGTTACACATAAATGAAGATGGATTGAGTTCTAAGAAGAGGAAGTGCACTAACATTGTGTATATGTATTTATGTGTGCATCTAGGGATGCTTGGGAATGTATACTTGTGTGTAATGAGCATTGCATTCATTTGGTGTCATCCTCTTTCCTACAAGTCAAGGTTTAAGGTCTTTTCTTTCATTAAGAAAGACGAGAGAGGGAATTCTCTCACTAAGAAAGACGAGAGACGTGATCCTCTGGAAGTGAGGAGAGAAGTGATTTTCTCTTTCTAAGGTCTAAAATGACAAAACCTTTTTTGTGGAATTCAATCTTAAGGTTGAGGCCCAAGGCAATCTAATGAACTCTCCTTATCTATGACTCAAGGTGGTTGCATGGACCACAAGTTAAGAGTATAGTTTAAAAAGCTATTCTTTGAAAAAACTATTTTTAAAATAGCTCGCAATAGAAAAATGATCTCTAAAAACAGGCCGCTATAGTTATCGAAAATAGTGAAATCTACAACTTTTGTGTTGGACGTTTTTTTATCCGAACAATGCACAAAAAGATATCTCGAAATTAGTGTTGCAAAGTGAAACAACCACATCTTGCATGAAGATCAACACAACTCTCTCTCCAAGAAGAGAAGCTCTTGAAAGCCTATAAAAGAGGAGGCTCTCCTTGGGTGTAAGGGAGAGATGAAGGAAGCATCACTTTGCATGTATCCAAGAGGAGAAGAGAAGGTGCAAGTGCTGTGGAAGGTCTGCTGAAATCAAGTACTGCGGAAGCTCTACTAAAATCAAGTTCCAAGAGGAGAAGAGAAGGTGCAAGTGCTACAGAAGCTCTGCCAAAATCAAGTTCCAAGAGGAAAAGAGTATGTGCAGGTGCTTCGAAAGCTCTGCTGAAATCAAGCACCAAGAGGAGAGCCCTATACACATTGTGTAGAAGAGAAGGAGACTCAAGAAGGATCAAAAGGTACCAACTTCCAAGTTGTGCAAGTGTTAGCCGGTTGTATATCATGCAAGGAACTGTGATCTTTTTTCCAAGATCTACAAGTAAGAACTGGCTTATGTGTAACTGAGGAGCTTGCTCCTTGTCAATAATATAACTCCACAAGGGGGGGGGGGGGGGGGGACTAGCCCATCTTCCAATCCCTAGTGTATTGTCAATTTCTCTACCTCTATCTCTATATCTTTCTTTTCTCTCATCTATTCTTCCTCTGTGCCAACATAATATTCACCATATATATTTTAAGTATACAAGAAATTCGAGCGCGTATCTCGAATTCTATAACAGTATATGGATATGACCAAGGGATACTCTTTAGGATGTTTACAAGTGGAACCTATGCCCTATTATGACAATGCAACTGCGACTCCGCTCCATGATGTGATGGAAGTTTTTAGGGATGCACCTGATAGCCGATCTATGATATCTGATATGTCTACATTGGAGGCTATTCATGAGCATCCTATATCTAATGGTTTAGTTGACAGGCTTGACATAGATAGTGTGGATGATTTTGGATTAAGGTTATTGTTTGCAGTAGAAGATCTTAGAGAGTTTAAATATTTTAGTTTAGCTCTTTTGTTTTCTTAGAGTCTTTTGGGGTTTTTAACTTTATTCTACATATAAAAAACAACATACAAAACAAATAATCCTAGAAAAAAAAACACATTTAGTTTGTTGATATCTTTACATTTTAGGTTTTAGCGCACTTTAGATTAGTTAGTCTCCACGTAGTTAAGTAGTTAGTTGCACGCACAGTTGGGATACTCCTTCAGTGCTAGAAGCTTATTGCAAGGAAGTTTGACTAGATGGTTGGTTTCTAAAGGAGTTTCACTCTTAATTGATCTAACATATTAATGGTTTAGTGGTTAGTGGTTGAGTTCTGTGCAGGTTTGATGATTATTGCAATTTGCGAACCACTACGTGTTTATCTTCGCATTACCTTGGAGTTGCAATATCCACGTACATAACAGGTTGTTTCATATCTAATTTATCTATTTATATTCGTTTGAAATAATGGAAAATTAAAATTTTAACTTGATTAAAATCATTTAGAGTTTTTCAAACCTAAATACCTACAGAAGAAACACAAACCTCATTTTTTAAAACACAAATACACCAAACGATACATAAATAATTTAGTCTATATGAGAGTCCACCCACATGGGATGGGACTTAGCACCAAGGAGTGATTGAAAGGGGGTGATATGTGTGCATGACATAATGAATTTCATTGTATGGGAGTCTGATTAGGAATCCAATAGAGTTTTTCCCTATCTTTATGTCACTTTTCTAGCGATATGTTGGGGTAGCTGAATAACAAGGTTCTCTCCACGAAATTTTGACTAAGAGTAGCGTGGACGAGAGATGCTAAGCTTATGAGTATCTTTTTTTATCATTTGCTTAGCTAGAGTGACTAGTATTATGTGCTAGATTAGATTCCTCGAGCAAAGTTGTTGAGCTGAAATGTTTGACCTTTTTTTTTAAAAAAAACTTAAAGTTCAATCCAAATAATAAAAGTTCGAAAGAGTCTATATATTCATTCTTCAAAAGGAAAGAGAAAAAAGAAAGAAAGAAAGAAAAAATGCCATGAGACTGCAAGGTTAAAAAGAAAAAAAAAACACCAAAAGAAGATAACCATCACTTCTGAGGCTTAGGTAGGCTGTAGGGATTTCCTTGATGGGTGCCCTATGTCCGATGCCTTGCATCTCTTGGGGGTGGGACCTTTTGGGAAGGAGAATCAATGTATATACTCTTTTGGCATTAAAAAGCAAGCCACTACTATTAAAAACAACAAACAACAAACAAACATTTTGAACAGTTAGAAGCTAGGGACCATTGACTGGTTGTTCTAGTAGAACATGGAGGGTTAGCAACTAAACCATAGGAGTCCTATTTGGTTTCGTAATATTAGCTTGCTTTGTTTGGGTTCTTGGTTAGGCATGGGCCTTATCAGTGAGGCTATTTCAAAAGCAATATTCCTAGTAGGATAGCAGTGTGGCATTTTCTTGCCTAGAGGGATTATTGTTGTTTAGCGGCTCTAGAAAGCTTCCTAGTTTGTATATTCTATATGCACTAGATGAAGCTATGTTATACACCTAAGTGGGGAGAGTGAGTAAGGGAATATTTGTTTTGTTGGATTTATAATATGACACTAGTAACTGTTTTCCTATCTTTTTCAGTATCTACTAGTTTTCTATGTGTGGTTTTGTAGTTCTTGTAGCTCCGCTCATGACGACACTTCACAATTAAGTGGGGGAGAATGACAACACCTAGAAACAATGCCTACTATTGCAAAATTTTTAGCAAAATTGTACACAATTGGCACATTGTTTCCAACTTTTTACATTAATTTAATGTAGATGCAGTGTTTGTTGTTGCTGTTTTTGGAGGCCGTGTCTTTGCAGTTTTCCAAGACATGTCATTACAAGGAAGTTCTTGTAGGAGAGGAAGGTGGAGTTTTAAATAAACTCTGATAGATTTACTTATTGAATCTACATGATTGAGAACAAAACCCTGCTGCTATGTCCTGATCATCATCATCATCATTTACATTGATAATTTGGTAATGATTTTAAAGGGGGTGATTATTAGATCAATTATTATTGAGATCCCTTTGGGGAGGTAATGAATATCAAGTCATTGGAAAGCTTGAACCTTTCCGCAACCAACATAGGATCTTCCAATGAGATATTCAAATTGTCAAAGCCAAAAGTATCACGGGATCTTTGCTTCTTAAGGATTCTTTGCTTGACTGAGCATAATATACAAAGGATACTTGGTTTTAAGTACCATCTCCTTATTCACATGTGGACAATGAGGGTGTTAGATAATGAGAGAGAAAGCCTTGTAGACAAAGAAGGAAGACTAAGTCCAGACCTAAATACAAACAAGAGAAGTAGTTTGGCAATGAACTCATATTGAGAAATATTTGTCTTTCTAACATCCCCATCTTCCTTAGGCTTACATTGTCAATAGTAAAGTTCTCCTAATACCCGATTTAGATATGTCAAGACTTTCCCATCAAGAATGAATTGTTGGGAGTTAGTGAAAATAAGGAAAAGAAAAAATAAGAAGGCCGTTGCAAATACGAGGTGATGGGAGGGCATGCGAAATGAAGAGGCACTAATTGATGGAGAAGATGAAGGAGATGCTATAAGGGATGGGGAGTTGCCTATTCGCTTTAAAAATTTTCACAAATAGAAAAGGCCATTGGAGGCCTTTGGAAATAGGAGGGGTCGTGAACATGAAGGGGGGCGCCATCATGCTACAGTGGAGGATAGAAAGAGGGAGACGTTGAAGAGGTTACGCTTGCTGGAAGAAGATTCGGAAATGAGAATGAAGTCCATAGATAGGCAACTGGAGAAGAAAGAGAGGGGGAGATCATCAAAATCTGCGTCAAGGGCGCCATCATCTTCTTGAACGCCATCTTCTTGGGCACCATTATTGGAGAGAGAGTGAGAGGAGGAGGCTTCTTGAGCTAATCACAACCAAGAAATGGACAAAGAATTGTAATTGGAGAAGATGAAGAGGGGAGAATTGAAACTCGTGCCTCCTACATGATCATCATCATGCCTTCCCTTTGAACATGGAAATAGGAGATTCAATGTACCCACCCAAACAGAGATTACATGCTTGGAGAAGAATTTTTTCCTCTTCAATTCAGTCTACTTCGCACAAGATTCTGTGGCCAGACTACCAAGATATGCAATTAGTTGTCTTCTCCTTCATAAGTCATCTCACTGTGAAGAAGCCATAGCTATAGCTATTAAACTCTCAATTAAAGCTTAATAGCTTTATCTCATAAACACCATTCCCATTACTAATGAGCACTTAGCGAGTAAGAAGCTAGGAGGAAGTAAAAAGGGAAAGCTCTCGTTTGAGATGACTGGGTGGAGGATAGATCTTGGCCGGATTGCAAAGGACAAGGTTTCCAAAAGCATAATTGTGACTCGTGTACGTTATGTAAGTGCCTTGCATCGTTTAACATAAATAAGTCATTCAGCATAAACATTTCTTTGGTTTATAATTTTTATAAAATGTTTGTGAACCTCATTTTCAAGTTTGAATGTTGTTTGTATTTATCCATGTTAGATTTATATTTTAAAAATAAAAAATAGTTAAAATGGTTTAAAATTTGTATAGATAAATTTTTATAAAATATTTGGTTGAATAATTATGATATGTAATATTTTTCTAATGAAGTCTAGACTACTTAAAGTATTTTGAATTTTTTTAAATTTTTTGAAAGATGTTTAATATGTCTAAAAATCAAAAACAATTATTTTGGATGAAAATTACAGTATTTATTGATAAGAATCATATTTCTAACTCAACAAAAATTAGGATCTTTTATAGAAAAATTGAGAATATAGTTTCGATGTTTTATGGAATTTTCTTGGGGTTAGAGAAAATAAATCAATTTGATGTTATTACTTTGAAGCATTATTAATATAAAATATGGTGTGTCCAACTTTATGGAAATTAAAAGTATAGACAAGGTATTAAGTTATACCATATTGGACAAGGAAAATGCTTTTAAAGGGAAATTAGAGTTTATGGGTTTTTTGTTGTGAATTTTTACTGATTTATAAATAATAAAAGGAATTTATTATATAAAGATAGAGGAGTGATCTTTTAAAAGGAATTTAAATGGAGATGTGTAGATAGATCTATTGGATCTATGCTTTGAAGTTTATTCCCTAAGGGATAAAAATCCTAGGTTTAGTGTTTTAGTGTCTAGTATAGAGATATAATCGTGAAAATATAAAAGATGAAGTGCAAGAATAAGTAAGTTTATTAGATTAGTTAGACTACTATAAACGAGTGTCGTAACTACTAAGGAAGGCTAGAATAAATCATAAGAATTAGTTATTTATATCACCTATTCAGTGCAACAACTCCTAGGAGTTGGCTTGAAAACTTGATTAAAAGTGGCTTGGTCTTTGGTCGATCAAAAACAAAAAGTGAATGGAGAAGCTCATTCTTGTATGTGGCTAAAACTTGCTCTCCTCCTCCTCCTCCTCCTCCTCTTCTTCTTCTTCTTCTTGCTTATTTGAGCTTGTGCTTGAGAGAGGGAGTGTGAGGGAGTGAGGGAGTGAATGTGTGAGGGTGAGAAACCGTGGTGGAGAAGCTCTCCATCTTCTTCTCTTCTCTTGTCTTGTGCCAACAATGGAGCATGGAGCTTGGAGCTTGAGGATCAAGCTTGCTTGGAGCTTGAGGATCAAGCTTGCTTGGAGCTTGAGGATCAAGCTTACTTGAGCTTGCACCTTGGATCGTGGAGCTACAAGAGTGCATGAGAGAGGATGCAACTTGATCGAGCAAGGAGATAAGATCACTACACTTGTAGGTGTGAGAGCGTGTATGGCTATGTGAGAGGTAGCCATTGCACTTGGCTTGAAATGTTGAAACGATAAGCAGTTCGTGGGTCTTAGCAATCAAGCTAGAAGCTCCCACATCTTATCTCTAAGTTCTTGCTCATTATATTCACATTGCATAGTATGGAACTTATCATTGTGATTGCTTGTAAAGCCATTGTTGCTTGACTAATTTCTACCATAAGAAGACTAAGGTCTTGCTACACATATGGGTGGCCTTGAAGGATGAATATTTTCCCCATCAGCGTTGCCAATAGGGAATTCATTCCTATGGGAAGTCTCTTCAACTTCAAAAGTAGTAGTAGGAATCCCTGTTTGGGTACCTTTTGGGACATGTTTGCAATTTTTCCCTTTCTTGGTGAATTTTTTCCCTTTCTTTCTCCTTTTTTGAATGTTTCTTTTAACTAAATTTCTCTTTCCCTATCTTGGAATTCCATCCATTTCTCAAATTGATCATAAAAGCCTATCGATGAAAGACATGGTGTTATTCATGGCATCAAGTAGTTATTCATGCCTAGAAGAGAGTTGGGTCTCATGCTCACCCAAAGTAGCATTCAATTGGCGAAGTTCCCAGTACACTTGAGCATCATCAAAAGACCTTTATCATTTTCGAAGAGGGAATCTCTAAATTGGATTGAATGTTCCTCTAGAGCCTTATTTTTGCCCTTGTGCCTTATCATGGTAGTATAGTCCTATAATACCTACTGTCACTAAATCTACTATAGCTTTTGCTAGAGAGCTACAATCAATAAAAATTTTAGTTAAAATTGAAGCTTACTTTTCCTCTTCAAATAGAGCACTTAATGCTACAGTTTGGTTCATGATAGAAAAAGTTCAATCTATGTAAAATTGTCTGACAAAATGTGTCCAAACTCGTCCCTATTTGAATGACCTTGGTGGGTGATCCATTAACTCAATTCTAGCCCTATCAAACCCCATAGGCTTATTGTTTAGGCTTGGAGGTTACTATGGAACACTTAGGCCCTATAAATAATCTATGGCAAGCTTTAAATGACCTGTAACACCTATGTTTGAATCTTGAAATACCATATTTCTCATTGTAAGCCTTGTTTCCACATGTTTAACCAATAATGAACTAAGAGACACGCTCTAATCCTCTATAGGAGCTAGAAATAGGCTTGATTCTTCAGCGATGACACCATCTCCAACCCTCCTCGACATTGTATCTTTGTGAGGGGTAAACCACGTTCATGGCTCCCTATATGGGCTTCGAGATTTGAGGGGTGTGCAAAGTTCCTCCTCAAGTTAGGTTGTATACCCCTTTGAGATCCTAGATACAAGGGAGGGTCACCTCTCTTTTATCTTGTATCTCACTCAGCATCTACTTTTTCCACATGAGAATTTAACCATGGCAATAGCATTCTAGGCTAATCAATCAACATGATATGCATAGACTTGAATAAATCTTTTAGCTTTCAATGAGATACAATGGAACTTAAACTGAAATGTAAAAATATAGTGGAGAATAGGGCTTTACGGTGGGTAGGCAATGACTCACTACTATCACTTACCTTTTACAATGGATTTTGTATTTTCAATTATCAAAACAAACACCCACTAATCAAGGTTGAGAGTTAGAATGAAATTTCAACTCCATTGAGTCTCTATGAGCAATGCCTAGGCTAATTGAAAAGATTGAGGACAAATAAACTTACTAATTTGAAATAAGAGAGCATTCAAGCAAGATCATAGCTCAAATTTACAATAAAACTTAATTCTTGAGTCTCTTCAACAAGTGTATTAAAGCTCAACAAAATAGATTGAAGAAGAGAGACTAAGAACTAAGAAAATAACTTAAAAGGCTTGATATTGAATGCCCTGAAGAATTAATACAATCGAATGCATTGATAAACTCTTCAATAGGTGGCTCCAATAGCCCTCCTACAATCAATGAGTAAACATTACTTTGTCATAAGCAAAAACCCCAAAATAATGCTCCAAAATTACACTCCATAGCCCCATAATGTCTTCTATAGCTCCATAATGCATCAATGCTGATCAATAACAAGCAAAGATCACTTGAACCTAATCTAACATGGAAGACAAAAGCTTGAGGAATGTCCTTGTGTCTACACCTTGGCTTGTTGGATTTAGGGCTACAAGAATGCGCATACATAACTTAGAAAAGAAGAAGCTCAAGATAGCATAACTCAAAGAGTATTGAGATATATCAATATAAAATATTTATAAGACCAAGTATACTACATGGAAAAAAACCTCCTACAAAGAAAAAAAGTGCCATGGTAGTTCTAAGTGTATTCACACGCATCACGACCAAAATATGGTAACAAATTCCCCCTAGGAGTGATGTAATGGACAAGAGCTAGCACTCATGTATAGGAAAATGCCAAGCCCAATCGACTAGAATCAATTTGCAAAGGAAGGTAAGCCCAAATCTTTGCAAAAAGCTTTAAACTTCTCATGAGACAAAGCCTTTGTTCAAAGTTCTACAAGGTCATCTTGTATTGGCACATAGGCCAAGTTGATCTTTCCTCTACAAAGAGTATCTTCCTAGCATAATAATAATGCACCTCAATGTACTTAGTACATGCATGAAATATTCGATTCCATGCAACTTGCACTATGCTCTAGCTATTAGCAAAGATAGTTGTGGCAAATGAATATCCAACACCCATATCAACCAAAAAATATCCAAGCCAAACACACTCAATTGTAGTTGTGGAAGTTCTCCTATACTAAGCCTCATAACTAGAAGTAGCCATAGTGGATTGCTTCTTGCTCAACCATGACATGCATGAGTTGCCAAGCATGAAGCAAAACTCACTTCTTGTGGATGCATGAGTGGCATAGCAACTAGCCCAATCAAAATGTAAGAATCATGTGAATTTGGCAATATTTATCTCCCCTTGGTATAAACTAGTCCAAGGTTCAATGTAACATTGGAGTAGCGAAAGATATCCTTCATTTTTTATCAATGCTTAGTACATGGGCGATGCATAAACCTATGCATCTATGAGATTCCAATCTGAATGTTAAGCCTCATAATTCATAAATTAAACATTCAATAGCTTACTAATAGAGAAAGATGTGAAAGAAGTCTCCAACATCATGAAGGTTCAATTTCAAACCTATCTCTATAGAAGTAGTAATAGGCTTGCGACCATGAATCTCTACAATAATGTCTTAATATAGATTTTTTGACACAAAGTAACATCTCCATCACATTGCTTGAACTAAATGCCCAAAAAATGATGCAATAGGCCCAAATATGACATGTCAAGGGTAACTCAACTCAACCTTAAAGTACAACAATATGAGTCTCACTAGGACCAATGAGCAACATATCATCAACATAAACCACAATGAGCAGATGCATATCATGCTTATGTTTGACATATAATGTGCTCTCAATTGGACTATTCTGAAAGCCATATATGCAGTTAAGTATATATGTATCTTCTCATATTGTACCCAGGTGCTTGCTTTTGACCATACGATACCTTTTTCAATTTGCACACTTTGTTTTCTTGCTCCTTCTATATAAAATCACAAGATTTAAACATATACACCTCCTCATGTAAATTACCTTTTGAAAATGTGGTTTTGATGTCCAACTAATATGTATTTCAATCATTCTAAACTGCTAATACACAAATGCTACAAATAGTTTTCATATGATGAGTAAGAGCAAAGGTCTCATCAAAGTCAATATCTTTCTACTAAGCATAACCTTTACAAAATGTTTAGCTTTGTAGAGATCAATACTACATATGACTTGCATTTTAACTTGTAAGCCCAGTAAGTGCCCATGGCCTTCTTTCCGAGAGGAAAATCCCATAAAAACCAAGTACCATTTTTTACAATAGCATCATACTCAAATTACATAATAGCTATCCAATTTTCTAACTTTTGTGCCTTTTCAAAAGGCACATGCTCATCCCTCATCACGCACACTAAAAATAGCTAATGCATAACAATTTGATGCATAATAGGCACTATGAGATTCCAATAAGTATGACTAGTCAACAATGCATCCACTTATTGTCATGCAATGTTTGTACCATCCATTTTAGCACAATCTTAGACTCTTCAATCTCTACACTCTCAAGAAGAAGTACATCGTGCACATCCACATAAAAAATAGGCTACTATGTTGTATCATGAGAAACTTGCATAGGTTGAAATTTTGCCTCATTTGGTGCTACATATGATTGTGCACCATTGAAAAGAGAAAACAAATTGTCATAGATATCCTATGAGCATACATTTATTTTCTTTGTATATGGAAGTAAAGGCTAAATAGCATCTTCCAAAAGATTAACATTTTCTTTCAAAAATTTGTAAATAACAAATATGCATTTCAAATCCTTGTCATCCAATTTCTTGCATTGTTACACTAGTATCAAAGAATAAGCTAAGCAACCAAAAACACACAATTGAGAAACATATGGCTTCTTTCCATGCCAAGTCTCATATGGAGTGACAAAATGCAATGCCTCATTAGGACATCTATTAAGTACATAAGCTAAACACAAAACAACCTGAAGTCAAAAATTATGGTAAAGCTCAACTTTTAATCATACACTACGTGTTCTTCCTTTCAACTATACCATTTTGTTGTAGTATATATAGCATTATACATAGATGCTTTATCCCATGCTCAGCTAGGTATGCATTAAACTTCTTAGAGATATAATCTTCCTCTCAATCAAAATAGAGAGGGCCCACTTTATATCCTAGTTAAATTTTAGCCATGTTGACAAACTACTTGAAGCACAAAAACACTTCAAACTAGCTCTCAAATCATGTATCCATGCATGTTTAGAGTAATCATCAATGAAAGTCACAAAGTATAGATAATCATGCATGTTTGGAGTAATCATGAATGAAAGTCATAAGGTGTAGGTAATTGCAAAAGATGGTGTTTGCATAGGACCATAAACTTTAATGTGTACAAGCAATATTTTGTTAATAACTCTCACTAGACCATCTTTTGGAAATGAACCATGCTCTATTTTACCCAATATGTAACTTTTACAAATGTATTTTTTAGGCTTCTCAAGAGTAGGAACAATTGCACTATATCAAATTTCTACAAGGGTAACAAACTAGTAAAATTCAATTGTCCAAACATGTATGCCAAAGTTTTGTATCTAAAATAACCTACAAATCTACAATCGCATATGCATCTCTTCTTCCATACATTCACTATAGTTATTGAGCTTGTGTATCTCATGACATGCATAACTAGATGTAATAGTTGTATCACCTAAAGCAAGATCATGAATTGTGTATCTATCACCAATAAACTTCACAATCAAACCAAATTTGATAAGTGCAAAAACTGCAAATAAATTCTTCTTGATCTCTGGTACATACAAATCATTTGTAAGTGTAAGAATACTACCATGAATAGTAGTCTCAATTACAAACTCCTTTAATAGGATAAGAGGAGTGATTGACATACATGATAATATTGCCTTTTGGGGCAAGCTCAAGAGAAATGAACAAACTGTGTAAAGAAGTAATGTGCTTAGTGGCACCCCTATCAAAAGTACCATATATCTAGATCCACATTAGATATGCAAGAATCATATAAATAAATCCATAATTGCATTGTGCACTAAATTTTCACTCTATATCATTCATAATATTTGCATATTTTGACCTAGAAGTTGAGGTATCTATAACAACTATACTAGCCTCTTTCAAGCAGTCCCTAATGACATGATTTTTGACATTATAACACTTACATATTTTATTTTCATTTTTCTTCTTATCATAAATTAGCCTTCTTTGTCTAAATAGCATTTGGAGATTTATACTTATCAATAGAACATGCAATCTTTCCTTTACTTTTCTAATTAGCCACAAAAGCTTGATCTACAACATGCACAATGGACCTATTTTGTCAAGATTATGCTTCTTGTAGCAAGCAAAACAAGAAACAACTCATCAAATGATAAGGCATTTAGAGTTTCTTTCAACATAAAATAAAGCGTATATACAAAACTCTGATAAGAATTAGAAAAGCCATTGAGAACAATCTAGTAAATTTCATTTATAGCATTAAGATCTTGTCTTTGTCAAAAAATTGTTCATGAAGTCACATTCACTCTCTAATTCCTTATATAGATAAGCAACATAGGCTTCATTTCTTCCTTACTATAAATGTGCAAGTATATTCCACGCATCTTTAGATATTTTAAATGAATAAATATGTGGGGTCATGGTACATTCAATAGACAATGCAATTAAGACATGAGCCTCTATATCTCTTCCATCACAACAAATCTACTCAAGAGTAGATGGTGGTGGTGCTCTAGTATTAGTTGGAGAAAAATTGAAACTTACAACATCCTCAATACCACATGTTTTTGTTGTTTCACTCAAAAGTTCCAAAATACCACTAGGACATTTTTCACTTCCATGTACAATGTTTCAAAACCTCTTTGCAACCATTACATGATGCATCATTTGAAGCTCATAGTACATAGTTAGTTCCATCCAACTTATCTTTAAAAGCCAACATACAAAGATCACATGATTATTTCCAACCATAGCTATTTACTATACTTGATGCAAAAGTTTCCTATATAAAGAACAAATATGCATAACAATTTGTGCTATGTAGCATAGCACAAAGGAGACTGTAAGGGTTCTTACCTACAAAATTGACTGTCCTCAAAAATTATTCACAAAATGATGAAGTAGGCTATACAATACTAGCAATAATGCAAAGGAAGATGGAAACAAATCCAAATCAAAAATCTAACAACGCCAAGCTCTTACAAGCCTTCTCACATTATTTTTTGACCTACGAACACTCATCAAATCTCGTCCCAATTTGGAAAAATCAAGCAAAAGGTATTAAGGAATCTGCCCAGGAGGTCAAAGCTCAAGTTGATACCAATTGTTGGATTTAGGGTTACAAGAAGGCACATACAAAGCTTGAAGAAGAAGCTACTTGAGAGAGCACAACTCAAAGTATATTGAGAGCTATCAATAGAAAAGATTTACAAGACTAAATATGCTCTAAAGTGAATAGGCATATATACATGGATGAGGGGAAAATCCTTCTAGAGGGAAAAAGGTGCCCCATTGATCCTAAGAATGTTCACACATATCACTACTAAAATATGGTAATATTCCTATATTTGCTCTAGCTCGTCTTATTTTCACTGTAATCGGGAGAAAGACTAAAGATGTTGGCATAATAATCATGAACTGGGGAAAGGTTTTGTTCTTGGTATTGAGCTTTGTTGCCCTTTTTATCCATTATTAAGGGCAAAATTTTTCTCTCCTACTTTTTCTTCATTAAAGTATTTCTTTGGTAAGCTTATTTATTTGCCCACCCTACCACCACTCGTTGGGCCTTACGCTCTTCTCCGTTTTTGAGCTCTAATTTGATTTTGAGGAGATCATGTTGGGCTATAAGGTCCTCCCAATTCGTAGCTTGTTCTAGAAGGGTAGAATGTGTACACATTCGTGCCTAGATGGTTTATGGTTTTTCTATGAGTTTATTTTTAGATTCCTAAGGAGATCTTGGGTCTGTTTTATTACTTGCTGCCAAGTAGGAGGGGAGAGGAAAGAGGAGACTGCAACACAACCCCAAATGTATTGTGCACCCTTTTTAATATGCTCCAATATGGATAGGCTAAGTTCGGCATGTAAGTAGGTAGCATTGATGATCTAGTCATAGAGTGGTTAGATATTACAATGTCTTTAAACACCTTCAAATCAACACTTACTTTAAAGGAAAGTAAAACCAAAGGAGACATAAGCCCCATCTCTTGTAGTCTTTCTCAGAGTCAAACCCTTTGCTTGTTAGACCAGGTAAAGAATCTTTCATAATCTGTTTCTACTAGACTATGTTTTAATTTTAACGTTAAACCAAGCCTCTTTATATTTTCTTACAATTTGTCACTTTTTAAGGATTTTGTCTAGAATACATTCCACTATGTTAAAGTCTCGTGAGGATCATGGGGCATTGAATCTTCATCTTTGAAAACAATAATTTAGCATATGATGAAACAATTGCAAACTCCATCATCTTAAAAATGATAGCAACCCATTAGTTGTTAGGGTCTTTACATATATGTATTTCACCATACTTACCATTCTTGAATGTACACCAATAGCAATCCCTCCAGTTCTACTTTTGTGCTCGGTGAACTACCACAAGAAGTCAATGGAGACACTCTTGAATTTCTACCTAAGAAATTCCCTAAAACCTTAATTTCTTACAACCAAATGCACTTAGGAGAGAGACACAAATCTATACCATCTCATTTTTTATCAATGTAGCTCTAAAGGGGTCAAAAAGACCATTTGTATTGTATGAGGTAGTTTTGAGAGACTTCATCATTGTTTCTTATAAAGTTTCCCCTTATGAGCTAAAGGTTTGGTTTGTAAAGTGGGGGAGGCAGCTCCAACCTTAAGAGTACCCTCTTTTGGATGCTGATGGCTAGCTCTTCTATCTCAAACAAAAAAGTAGTATATGTTGTTGTTAGGGAGTTACTGTGGTGATAGAACTCCACCCCCTCAAGAATTCCCAATTCCTTTTCATCCAATTTTTAAGAAATTCTATGAAGGGTCGAGGCTCAAGGCATAGCTCCATGTTAAAGTCCCATTCGCAAACATATTTTTCCAATGATTGATGTCTTCATGCAAAACAGAAATTCTAACCTTACCTTTCTTTCTTGATGTTTGATCATGGTAAGATACATTCGCTTGGGGGGGGGGGGATAAAGGAGGCCCTCTGGCTATTGCCTAGGGGTTTTTTGTGAGCCTCTACTTCCTTCTATTGTTGTATGTAGTGAACTACATCTCATTGACCATTGGTGAATATTTCTAGCAATGTTCGAGGGCCGAGACACTTGGGAGTTTGAAAATCTCCCCCAATAGAGGAGCTCTCCATGTCTTTGTTAGATTAAGTCATAGGTACTGGTCAAAATCTAGAGGAAGCACATATCTTTCTTTATTGACTACAAACACGAAGTTGAATTGTCCACAGTTATATGCTCGCATAGAGAGAGAGAGAGAGAGAGAGATTCTTTGTAGGAATCATATTTGAAGTGCCATTCACCTAGTTATATGCTCGCATAGAGAGAGAGAGAGAGAGATTCTTTGTAGGAATCATATTTGAAGTGCATTCACCTGAGAGAATTGTTTTCTTGGGATTCTTGGTGTTTGTTGGCTATAGCAATAGTTGGGCTCTCATTGAGATCTCATGTGGTGGATTGGTAAAGACCCAAAAGGCACATGTTTAATATATTAAACTCGTGTTATGGCTGTTTCGAGAGCATCGCTTACTTTGAGAGTATCCGAGGACCACAAGACTGTTACATAGCTGCCCAGACGCCACTCTCTTAAAGAATCGGTCAATCAAATTAACTACTGTAGTGTGATCGAGTTTTTCGTATTTCTTTTGTAGGCCTCTTAACCTCTTTCTTGTGGTTCAGCTCTGAAACTGCTGCTGTAGCAAAGCCTTGATATGGTTTATTTAAGAGGAAAAGGTGGTGGGATTGTGGGTGGTGTCTGTGTGGATGTGTCAATGCGCTTCCCTCTGTTGTAACGAGATCGGGATTGGAGGAGGGCCGTGTCGGAGTCATCATAGCCGAGGGCAAGCATGTGGACTGCCTCAGGTGACCGCAGCAGCTGGCGCGCCACTAGAAACCCTGCAATCGTCCAGGTCTGATGGAGCCGTGCCTGCTTGCCCACAAACTTCCCACTCTTCAAGTCATAGTACTCTGGCCACTTGTCTGCTGCCAGCCTCTCTTCCGCCACTTGCGCTGCCTTGCATGCCAGATCTGGCCTCTTCATTTTCAAACAGGCTACTGTCAACTGTTTCAAAACAAAGGATGGTTCAGAAGAAACCAAATTGATCCACCTTAAGTACCTGACAGGTTGTGTGATGGCTCTCCTTGCACTGTGTCACGTTACCTGCCATAAAAGGGTCGGCCAAGAACCTCCATTATGATAAGACCAAGGCCTGCAAAGGTGCTATATTAGGCATTATGTTGAGGGCTATTTGCCAACAAGTAGACCAAAATATGCACAGAGACTTAAAAATGACCAATAAAGGTTTAGAAAAGCTCATAGGGGCTTCCCACATGCCCAAGTTTGTGGTTAGCCCCAAATCTTGAAATGCAGTCTGGCATTTACAAACGACACCCATTACAGGTAGAGTTTGCAAATTTTGCCTTTGTTTGTCAGACAAATGCAAGATATTTTCCTGAATTGAATGCAAAAGGCACAGTTTTGTTCCCTTGTGTGAAACCCCTCCAATTAGCTGCTGAGATTTGAAAGCGTGTTCAGAAAGTTTTAAGCAACTCGTGCATTCAGAAGTAAAAAACAGCTTTAACAATCAAACACGCAAGCATTACAGCATATATGATATAAGTACCAGTTGTCTTATGTAGCTGTTAATGGAGTCTGGAAATCAACTGAGAGCGTTGGAAATCGGGATATCCTATCCCAAAATAATAGTCAAGATGCAGAGTGCGTGCCTTACAAGTAGCACTATCAGAGCAACTGCCTGTGGAGTCAACTGAGCTTGTCGTGACTCCTATGAATAACTGCACTGCAATCTGCAATGGAATATCAGGTGTGGAATAACCTACCCCATATAATTACCAAAATCTGCTGCATCTGCGTTACAAGTGGCTTTTATACGATATGCTAATGGTTAATAGATCCACTGCTTTCTTCCAGTCAGTCCTTGTGTCAAAAGGTTTAGATAACGTTAGGCTAAAGGTGCCAGTAGCAGGTCACCCCCAGAAGAAGATCACACCCATGCACCTATTTAAGATCTCTTCCAATCGACTGAACTTTCACTTTAGTGGAGTTTGCTTATCGCTCATTGTTGGATTTGGGTGATCTTCTCCCCACAGCGCGGTCTCTTACTGGCACATAGAGATTGGGCATCAACAATGAAATTCTTAGAGGAAGAAGAACTTATGTCGAGAATCGCTTCCTTGAAGCGAAGTAGAAGATCAACTCGAAAAGCAGAAAACGATGCAATATATTAGTTGCCGAAGCATTTTCTCTTCGCTGACCTAACACTGGCTCGTCTACCCTAACACAGCCAAATTGCTGCTTAAACTTGTTTCACACAAGAGGCTATGTATCCTATGAGGTGACTTGCTGTAAGGGACATTTTCTCAAATTAAAAATGTAACTTCTGCCGTGGCTTTTTAAAGGATGATTATCAGATGCCAAACAGTCTCATTCCATGTAATAATAGTTATTGGATGTTTGGCTGACCTCTCTCTATGGATCATTAAGCCAGGATTCAAGTAGGTTGTATGGTACTTGGTTAGAGCACGGCTTCACTGGCTGCAAAAGAATTTCTATCATTCTACATATATCTACCTAAGTGCCTAGCAAGTCACTGAAATCTACTCTTTTTGCATTTTCACCCCTCAAGAAAAGACTGGCGATTTTCACCCCTCAAGAAAAGACTGGCGAATTCCAGGAGCTCCTTAAGTAATATTGTGTACTAGCAGCAAAAATTATGCTAAACTTACGTGTTTTTGGGATCACTCCCAGTGATAATTTGCCATTCATTATCTACAAGTGCTGGATAACATATCTTGAGGGGCATGCTTCCCACGAGATCAGTCCACTTTGCTTCAATCAGGTCCAAAATAGCATGCGATTGTTCAGGAGTAGCTAGTGATCCGACAATTGACCACAAGTTGCCCAAGGAAAAGAACCTGAAATCCATATGAGCAGGCTGTAAATTGCCAATCAGGTAGCCCCCACGATCTGGCATCCAGTCTACCAGCCATGCAGGTATTTGATCTGGATAGATATTGAACTTGTTCACAGCTTCATGTGAGTACTCTTCTGTCTTGTAACGATATATAGTATTCAGCCTCTTCATGTCTAGCCAGTAGTACTCCCGAATATGAAAAGACAACGATAATAATCTGTTACTGATAGCTGGACTGAGGGTGTCATCGGCTGGAAGCATCTCACGTGCACAGCGAAGTGCCGAGTAAAACAGAGCCTGATCATAATGTCAAAGGTTAGGTGTTTGTGACTCTCTTCTAGATCTTAGACTCCAATGTCGAGTCAGAGAAAGTTACTGCTCTCACTTTGCTACACAGAAAAGAAGATTTACTGAGACGATTTGTATTAGCAATGTAGAAGCTCTTGACACGTTGGGCATTAGAAAAGGGAACACAGCTTACTTGAATTTCCAAAGGGTGCCCATGGATGCCCATTCTACGATCAATCATACAAGAGCCATCAGTCACCAGTAATGTGGGGAACATATCAAAGCCATCCTCTAGGCACAATTTTAGTACCATCTTAACACCTGTTTGCACATCAATTCTTTGTTGCAATGAAAGATCACCAGTACACTTTCCGTATGCTCTCAGCAGAATTATCCACCATAGACCTGGGTGTAGTTTTGATCATTTGTTAAGAACTTCTCTGTGAAAGCTAATAACTAAATGACAGCAAGACCTTTGGAATTTTGGGGTGTAAAACTCATCAGAATTTGATGATAGCCTGTATATCTAGTATGGAGGCTTAACACTAACCAGAATCAACTGGAGCAACTCTACCAATTGCAGCCTCCCCAAAATCAGGATCTAGAGTCTCTTCATTTGTAGGTGACTCAGCTTTAACTTCACGTGGAACAAGGCGCACCTTGAAACTAGCTGGCATCAAACCTTGCCCGGGACTAAACCAATCCACAGTTTTCTCCCAGCTCTACAAGTAGATTAAATGTGATGAGAAGAAGTTATTCATGTACACAATCATTCAACCAATAGATTTACTTGTTAGACTCCACGTTCATAGAGATAACTCACCCAGGTTTCATAGGAATCGTAGAAACCTTATTTATAAACCACAAATCCCTTGATGTTCAGCAGCTTATGCATTGCAGTTGAAGAAACAACTCATGCATTAGATTGTTATCTAGTGCCTCACTTACTGATGATGTAAAGTAAGATAATACTCGCAACTGTTCCCAGCATGACCAGGTTTTTTAAGAAAGATGCTGCTGATGTGTCCTCTGATGTTTTGGAATAAAAGGTCTGCTGATGTCTCCCCTGATGTGTTAGACTGAAAGCTAAAAATGCTTTCTCACAGAAGAGGCAGGTTCAAGTCCCATTGGTCGCACTGGCACTGTGGTGCAGCCCACCACCCCACAACCTTGTGGTTCTTGTCCTTTTTAGGGACAATTGACCCATTCCTGGTGAGATCAGCTGTTCCATGGCCAGCACCTTGTCGCATGTGTCAGTTCACATAGCTCTTGTCAAACCTATTCCAATCTTAGGAAGGGGATAGCACCGTGCCTGTTGAGAGTGCTTTCATGTGTACTTCCAACAACTGATGTCAGTCGCAACCTTTAAATGGTAGAGAATGCAAAGCTACACGAGAGCATAGAGGGACTCGGCAAAGATGGGAAAAGCCATCAGCTTGGCACTTTGTTCTGAAGAAAAACTGACCTCTTTGTTTGTCTTCTGACTTTCTAAAGAATAGCAATACAGTTCCCTCTCACCTGACTACACAATCATCTAGAGAATGCAATAGATTATGAAGTACAATGCTGAGAAGATGGAGGTCCATTACTCATAATCTGAATTTACAATGAAAGATAGGATTCTTTTATCTTAGCATGTTCCTCTAGGCACCTAAGGGATGAATAACTTACTAATGCAACACAGTATAAAGCTGAGAAGAAGACCTTTACATGTCTTCTGACTTAAACGATGACTGATAGCATTACTTTAGCTGAGCATCCCCCTAGTATTAATCAGAAAAATTTTCTGAAATCTACCATGCAATACAGTACAATGCAAAGAGGACCTTTATATTCATATGGATTTTAGGATTTGTATAATATATTAGTATTAATCAGAATTGAATGTGAAACTTTACATGACTTAGAATAACAGACATTAAATTTTATTGGATGCCTGCGCAGTCAGAACTGTCTGCATGCAAATTTCAGGGTGAATGCATGCGATACTTGCAATATTGCAAAACACCAGGCTCCGGTAGATGAATCTGGTCATCATGCCAGCCAAACACCTACTATCATATCAAGTTAAAGTATTACTATACTGTTTAGATTCTTTGGAACACTGTGCTTCAGAAGTCCCCATCATTAAAAGATGCTCTTTACAATGACAGGATTACTTTAGCTGAGCCAATTGTGTACAAAACCTAGACTTGTTAATCAGAAAGATTCTGAAACTTGTGACGTGACTTAAGAATTTACTTTCAACATGAAAAATAATTGGACACCTGCCCAGTCAGAGGTCCATGCATGCAAAAGTCAGGGTGAATTGATGTAATACTTGCAGCTAAAACTGGATATTGCAAAACACCCTTGGCTTCCGGAGATGAGCCTCGTCATTCTGCCAGCCAACATGAACACCTATTGTCATGTCCATTTAGTATTTTACCATACTGTTCGGTGGGATCCTTTGGAACACTGCTTCACGAATCCCTATCGTTTAAAGATGCTGTTGACCTTGTCTCACAAAGCCCCTCCTAAACTTACTCCGGGAAGTCCAGGACATAAGTAGAATCAGCAAAACTTAGAAACTCTAGAAAACACAACTCTAAAAGCACCAAGTTAAAAAAAATAAGTGCATGAAGAACCATAGCTGCTCTCAGCTTCTAAGGATGAATTCAGGAGAAACGAAATGGCCCTCATGGAATACTTCTTGTTTTCTTTTAAGGAGGACTTGAGTGAGGATGAAAACTCAGAAGTACTTCATCGGCCTTCAAAAGTTGCTCGAATCTGTTGGACAGCATATTCCAGCAACAAATACTGAGGAGCTGGTTAATATAGAAATGCAACACTCCTTTTTTATAGACCATCTTAGCTTCATAAATGGCATTACGTTATGTAATTGTAGTATTGACTTGAAATTTGGAGCTGAAATTCGCCATTATGTGGGTCTTTATAGGAACTATCCTCCAACTATCTAGCATTAACGAGGCATTTCACCTAACAGGTACTGAATGTGCATCCAGCCCATCACTTCCCAAACACAATCTTACCTGCTACTCCACCATATGTATGTAGGTATCAACTGGTTATGGAGTTTTACTAAAGTCAATAGATTTATATTGCAACCTCCTCCTGTAATCAATATGCAGTCTCACCTTTCACTTCTATTCAAACATGTAGATAGAGGCCATGGATAAATTTTTAAATGCCTACCAACATGTATGTTGAGATATTTGCAATCACACCTAATGTAGCCTCTTTGTATGAGGCAATCTGGGCTTAGGACATTCAGGCTGCAGTAATCCCATATGCACAGAGAGGGAAGATTGCTACCCATCCAACAACTATAGAGCATTGTACTTGACTACCATTTTTCAGCATAGAATGAATACAATGTCCTGATGCTTTGTACTTTCAATGAAGTGTTTTGTCATTGTCAATACTACACAAGAATGTCTTTATGAGTCCAAGTCTCAATCTTGGAACCTAATTCACTTGTGAAAAAATAGTTGTCTTCTTTGTCAATGTCATCATGAGTTCTCTCTTCATCTTCCATCCTCCATAGCTTCCGCAGTTTGCCATGCTCTAAATCCCGCTCATTTCGACATGGTGTTAGAGCCCAGTCGGACATGGCACTGCTCCTCCAGTTCACTCTCATCTAGCTCAGTTTGAGCTCAGTCCAACTCAGGCCAAGTCTAGGACCTCATCTCCTACTCTTTCTTCTCACTGCCCTGCTTGGCAGCCAGGGCTACACAGCACATACCCTGCTTTGAGCACTCATATCTCCTCATAGAGACCATATCTCTTCACGATTCCTTCTGGGAGAATCTTCCCCAACTCAAGGCGCTCCTCACTCTCACATCACAGCACGACATTGCTGCACCTACCTCCCAGCATTGCGCAATTAGCTCGTCGCTGTCCAGATCCGGCCGCCTGCTGGTCGTATGCCTCGTTCGCGCTGTACTGTCCGTGATTAAACCTGTGACCATAGGGCATTTGAAGAGCAGTGTTCAAACCTCCTTCCACTCAAATATCTGACCAAATGATCAAGCGTGTGCACTGCTGCAGCCGAAAACACAGTCGCATGTCTCTGAACCCTAAAGAAGAAGCCATAGCCACAACATCAAAGCTTTATCTCTACTTTAATTTTTGGCTCAAGGATCCTCTGCCACTCAGACCTGACTGAACACTGAAGATTCTAACAAGGATTTCTCATCAAATCACATCAAGGAGGGGAGATTTGTGCTTGGAAGATTTGAAAGAGTTGAAGAAATCAAGTAGCTCGAGCAACAACCACATCAAGCTCCTCTTCCAACTCATCCTTCTCACTCTTCTCACTCAACTGAAGGTTTTGCTACTCTGATTTGCTCCAAAACTCAGTCTTCAGCAAGAAATCAAAACATCAAAATCAACAACAAGAAGGTTCAAGAAGATCCAGCATCAACATCAGGCTCATCAAAAACAGGTATCTATTGATACTTATCAAGTGTTATTTGGCATTATTCTTCTTATATCCTTTGATACACTTAAGTACAACACTCTTACTGATTTATCTCAAATTTGAAGCTGATTCTTGGTCATATCAATGACAATCAAGAAGATTTCTATGTGGATATACTTCATGAAGAGTAACATAACTTGTGTTGCTTATTTACATGACATAGAAGATGTTCTTACTCTACCTGCAGAAGAAAATGGAGCTGCCTACACCAAAGAGAAATCAATGAATCCATTTGAAGACCTTGAAGACATGAAAGTGCAAAAGTTTGAAGACATTTTCGTTGTCTCAAAGATTGTACCTTTGCGTGAGGGGAACCATAAAGACAAAAACCAGATGACTAATGTAAGCAAAGTCCATGAAAATGATGACCATGAAGGAAAGATCAAAGAGAAAAAGAAAAAGTAGAAAAATCATGAAGACTCTGAAGCGGCAGGCAAAGTGAACAGTAAGTACATGATCAAAAAGGGCAAGCTGGACTACTCCGACAATAAGACTTACAATGAATTGAGTAATGCTGAAAACTGCAAGGGCCTACCGGTCCTTGATCCAATTTTTTGCTGACTTCTTTAGCCTTATAATGTCTAGCCCAAATGTCTTTATCATAAGCTTGTAAAACTCCTCATGTAGCCTTGTACTACAGCCTTTGTAAGGCCCCTGCTACAGCCTCTAGATGACCATCATGTTTGTGGTACCCACACTTAGCCTTTTCTGCAACAGCCTCTGGTGTTTTACCATGTTTATGGTGTGCCCACACTTTGCAGGTGTTACTTTCACTAAAGCCTCTACACACTTTGTACTTTCTGGTTGTGATTGAGAAGGGGTGTTGAGATATTTGCAATCACACCTAATGTATCTCTTTGTATGAGGCAGTCTGGGCTTAGGACATGCAGGCTGCAATAATCCCATATGCACAGAGAGGGAAGATTGCTACCCATCCAACAACTATAAAGCATTGTACTTGACTACCATTTTTCAACATAGAATGAATACAATGTCATGATGCTTTGTACTTTCAGTTAAGTGTCTTGTCATTGTCAGTACTACACAAGAATGTCTTTATGAGTCCAAGTCTCAATCTTGGAACCTAATTCACTTGTGTAATAACAGTTGTCTTCTTTGTCAATGTCATCATGAGTTCTCTCTTCATCTTCCATCCTCCATAGCTTCCACAGTTTGCCATGCTCTAGATCCCGCTCATTTCGACAATGTAGACTCTCAATGTGCCTCTGGAAAGCTTGTAGACAGTGAAATTTTAGCACCTAGAGTGAGCACTCTTTATTGTGTGAGCTGATCTGGAAGGCTTTGCTCTTGACTCCACTGGCTGCAGTAACTCTTACTAGAATTTGCAAGGCCAGCTTCCAAGGTAGTCAGCTGGCCAATTACTTGATCCTCGTATTGCAGACCCTGGACTTCAAGATTCTTATGTAAGATACTAGTCTTCCACTGCCACAATGCAGATGAGAAAAGAGAATCCAAAGCTGAAAATGATTCTCCTAAATATATTGCAGCAATAATGTGGATGTGTACAAGGGTAAAGACAACATGCAATTCTGCACCCCTGTGCTGTCTAGGACAGAGACTCTCCAGCACTAACAATCCACACAATCAGCACGATCAGCACAAACTCTCCTGCTGCACTCATTCTTTGTCCAGCGCCATACATTTACTGCAGACTGCAGATGATGGCATTTGCTGATGACAACCAACAAACAACCAACCGACATCGGCATCATCCATGTCAAACCTTGGGATGCCACATGCCGTCCTAGTGAGGGATCTGTACCAGAAAGCAATGTCCCATGCCACGTCACACTCAGTGCTCCCCTCCCCCTATTCCAAGATGGCAGTGGCTGTTAGTAATGGAATCGATGTGATGGATTGATGTCCCAACACTGCCTCTGACACATGCACACATGCACACACAGATTGTAGTACATATGTATGTAAGTACGTACGTATGTGTGTGTGCGCGCGCGCGCCATTACCACTTGACTATGACACCCACCCTAAAATAGGCACATTCAATTAATCAAACAGCCCTACATCATCTGACCTGATCCATCATCCTGTCCATCTGGCCTGCCCGGCCTACTTTGCTGCCTGCTACATACCACCCAATCTGCCATGTATCACGGCACATGCTACTACCTGTGACAGTCCTGTTGCCCGCCTGCCACCATCCAGGCACTTACTCTTGACACATCATCAGCTTGATGAAGGATGACTTTAATGTGGGCACTGCATGAGTGTATTATCATACAAGGCTTTGCTTTGCTAGCTTCCAAGGTAGTCAACTGGGCCGTCACTTGTTCCTCAATTTTTGTAAGCCATGGACTTGAATTTAATTGGTCGTGTGCTTGAAGTTGTAAGAGTGTACAATTGGAGGGGAGCTACGGAGCTCTACCCCGAGACTTACGGACCGCTTATTGATCAAGCGTTTCAAGCCGAGCGGCCATGGCTACCTCTCACATAGCCAACCCGAAATGCCTACCTTACGGGCGTAGTGAGCTTACCTTGATACTCGATCGAGTTCCCTCCTCTCTCTTGCACTCCGGTAGCTCCACGATCCTTGTGGCAAGCTCAAGCAACCTCAAGCTCCATCCTCCATAGCCGCGCAAGAGAAGAGAAGAGAAGAGAAGAAGAGAAAATGAAGAGAGAAGATGGGGAGCTTCTTCTCCATGATCCCTCACTCTTACACACTCACTTCCTCACTCCTTCACACTCCCTCAATCCCTCACTCAAGCACAAGCAAGAAGGCAAGAAACAAGAGAAGAAGAAGAAGAAGCTTTGGCCACACACAAGAATGAGCTTCTCATTCACTTTTGAACTTTATATACATGCCCTACTTTTTGGGCGGTCATCCCCACTTTTTACATGGCCGGCCATTAGCCTAGGCCCTCTTTTCCTATTTCCCACCGTTCTAACTTATCCTATTCCCAACTAATACATACAATTTGCACAAGAGTGAGCCCGGTACTCTTTTACAAGGATTCGGGAGCGCCTTCACATTTAATGGCGCGCTTTTACTCTTTTCTTTTCTCGAGGCGACACTGAAACCTTTTGGAGAGGTCGTCATTCAAATTTTCAGGGTCCGACCTCCATCCGAGGCACCTTTTCCTTCCTTTGTCCTGTGCCCTTCCGATTATCTCCTTCTTCCATTTTTCCCACACCTCTGCTCCATTTTCTTAAGGCCAATCGATAGGGTTGGGATCCCCTCGTAGTAGCACCGGCTCTTCAGGGAATTGTCTGCGCAATGACCGTACTCTGCGTTGGGCTTCCTCTGCCAGTTCTTACCTTCTTCTTCTGGCTGCTACAATGCGCTCAAGCATGTGGGCATCTTCAGGCTCTTTAGACGGGAGATCTAGTAGAGGTGGACTGGGCATTCTTCGTTGTTCTTCTTCAGCATCTTGCTCCAAGTCCGGACCCTCTTCGACATTCTGCTCGGCCACTGCTGGGGCCACTTGTGGTGGTGGTGTTAGCTGCTCCTATTCTTCAAACCCAAGTTCCTTAAGCTCAACAATGGAGAGGCTGGCACAGCGCAAGTAGTGAAATTGTTGCTCTTTCGTGATTCCTCTGCATGTTGGAAGCTCCCGTTCTTGAAGGCTATATCTTGGCGCTCGGGTAGTCAGTTCTAGCTTCCTTCTTACCTTCTCCACTGAATCATTGCCCTCCGCTTGGGTGACATGTAGTACTGTGCTGAGAAAGGCTTGCCTTTGTGTGTTGGCGCATACATCGGCTGCTTCTACCTTGGATTCGGCAAGCACTCTCTCGCATTCAGCCACCGCCAAGCGTTCCGTTAATTGCCTAACCCTTTCAAAGTTGTTCTTTTCCCACTCGTTGGCTCTCTCGTCCATCTTCCTTCTTCCCTCTTCCAGCTCACTTGCCAAGGTAGTTACCACCTACTGCTGTTCATTTGTTAAGACCCAGAGTTGGTTCCACTCCCTGGATTTCCGAGCCAGTTGTTCTTCAACAATTTCTTTCGCTTGATTTGCAATGCTGAATCTCTGTTCTGCCTCAGCAATTAGTTCTGACTTTTCTTGCGCTAGCTGGTCGTGGCTTTGGATCTCCGCAAGGTGCAATCTTCTTTGTGTAAAGGCCATGGCCATGAGGGCCTCTGTGTCTTCCTTGGCAATCTCCAATGCACCTTGCAGTCGTTGTGTCTCCTGTTGCAGCCCTTGTGCTTCTGCTGCGAGGATTGCCAGCCTTTCCTGTGCTAGGAACTCTATCTCTCTCTCCAGTCTATCTTGTTCCTCGAGTTCATACCATAGCTTTGCTATTGTATCCTCTTGCCGCTCGCTTGGCTCACCTTCTTGAGCTGCTAACTGTCCATACCTTTCTAGTTTGGCAGTTCTCTGTTCCAGGTCAGCATATTGCTACACTAGCAACTTTAAGCTCCGCTGCTCTGCCACCAAGTTTTGCTCTTCGTCCTCCAGGCTTTGTCTGAGGCGGCTCTCATTGTCATGGGCCTCTTTCGTTTTTGCTTCCAGTTGATCTTGCAGCACTTTCACCTCCCTTTTTCGGTTGGCTCCTTGCTTTGAAACTTCTAGCCTCAAGGCTGCCAAAGTTTCCTTTTCCTTCTCCAGCTCTACCAGGGCCACCTTCTTTTCTTCCTTTGCCTTGTCCAATTGTGCCAGGAGCTCAGCCACGTAAGCGTCGTAGTCCGCACCAGGTGGCATGGGAGTAGAGGCTATAGTGGTTGACGCCTCTAGCTTTTGCCGTTTCGGATCTTTCCTGGACTCGGCATCTGCAACAGCGGGTCTTTTTGCTCCAGTTTTCGGTACAATCTCAGCCACTTTACTGACAAGCATCTGCATTATGCTCATCATTTGGGCCGTGTCCAAAGGTGGCATGGGTTGCGGGGCGGTTGTGGTGTCGGTTGGCACCAGCACGAAGGAGGAAGGCAGGGGGTGCAATAGGGACTTGTCCTTGCCTGCAATCACTGGGGTTGCTTCCACACTGCCACTTGCTTCGGCCTCATAGTGGGGACTCAAAGGGTTGATCTCTCCTCTTCCATGGGTTTCTTCAATAGATCTGCAAGTGGCCTCTGCCAACTCAGTCAGTTCTTTCATCCTTAGCTCGTCGGCTTCCTCCTCCGCCCTTCTTTGCCTCTCTTCTTTTGCCCTTTTTGATTCTTCTCTAACTCTTTCGAGTTCTTCCTCTTCCTTTTTCCTTCGTTGCTCCTCCACCCTCCTTGACTCTCTTTGAGCCCTCTTCACCTCGGCCCGCTCCTCTTTGCTTAGTCTTTCCTCCTTCTTCTAGCTCTTGTCAGTCTTCCTTTGCTTCTGTGGTTTGGCCGTTTGAGTGGATGGTATTTCCGGCTCTCCTTCGTCGCTTATCGTCTTTTCGCTTGAGCCTTCTTCCTCGCGGTGAGGTGAGCTTTGGTGCATAGCTTGCTCTTCCTCTACGCCGGCATCCTTGATAGCCTCGTCAATGATTGCCGTTAGGACACCTGCGTATCTGATTGTAGAGGCTTTTGTGGCAGGTTTTTTTCTTGCGGATCATGCAGTAGAGGCCGGAGAATCTCCACCAGCTAGTGCTGCAGTTAGAGCCAGGAGCACAGCTGAACTCCTGATAGTTTTCTGGACAAAGCCGTTCCAATCCACCTCTGAAACTCCTGCCACGATGCTTTCCAGCAATGACACCCTAATTCTATTCATTAGTGCATTGTATCTATGGCCCGAGAAAAAGACGTGGACCATTTTAGCTTGCATCCTTGTCGCAGGGTCTGGAATGTCAGCCAGACTAATTCCATCCACCGTGTGCACGTCCTCTTTTCTGACTCCCATCATGGCATACACATCTCTTTTTGGACGCCTCTCTTTCTTGGGCACAAGTCCCAGGCTTTCTCAACAATGTCTGCATTAAGGGGCACTTGCACCCTTCTTTCCTGGTCACCTGCCCTTGCTGTGACCGTGCCATAGCTCCTCCCTTCATCAAAGCTCCTTAAGAAGTCCGCGCACATGCTGTAGTCTATAGCCTGTCAGACCTTTTCGACGTACTTTTGGAGGTTACATTTGTCCACCAGCTCCCTCACGGCCGGCTCTTCCAGGATGGCTTCATCTAAATTCATGGTATGCTTGAACGTGAACTGGCTAAATCCACGCGTCTCGATGCTGATTCCATTCTTTGTCAACTCCTCTCCAGTGAATGGAAGTTTACTCTGTCCTGCCATGGTAGGTGCCTGTCATCACACCAAGTCAACATTAGCGTTATAACTTGACTCATTACTAACAAAAACCCAAGAAAGAATGTGTGTGTCAATTTGCCGTGTTGATTCAAAGAAATGAAACTTGGAAATAATTCACAACCAACATCTTTTTTCTCCTTGCATTCTTTCCTATTTGAATTCAGTTGATCATTTTTATCCATTATACATCTTGCTACATCACTTGGCTCTCATTTGCTCCCCCCGCTTTCCTCAAGTGTTAAGGAAATCCTTCCTAGGATTAGCAAGGGAAGGAGGAAGGCTCGCATGGGCTGTGTGGGGCGAGTTACTTGGCCAACAGCCAAGTATAAAGATTAGGGTTATATTCAAACTGGGCATGACGATCAAGTTCGCATGGTCGTATGGAAGCTTGAGTAATGTAGGTCAAGACATCATGAAAGATATCCCCGAAGTTGAGGCAACTAGCAACATGCAACTCCTCTTCCGTGAGGAACTTGTCAATGTAAGGGTGGGCCAATACCCGGTCATCTAAGAGTATGTTGCATGTAATGGTCAAAACCCTAAATGAAAGAGGTGCCACATAAGTAGGGTCGTGTTCAATTGTTTTGATTGCCCTCCTTTGCTCAGCATTGGTCATGATACGGTAGCCTTTTTTTTCCCATTGGAGTCGTAAGGCATACCACAGTTGTAAGAACGAAGAAACAGAGCTAGTAAGCTGCGTGAGCTCCTCCAATTCTTGTTCAGGTGTAGAGCGAGCAAGCTTGCAGTAAGAGGTGATTAATCTTCTGAGAACAACTTGCTCCTTTGAGATTTATCCATTAGCAATTAATTCGGCGGCAATTTTGGGAAATTTGATGGTCATAAACTCATAGTCTTCCCAAGTGCATGGCAACACACGAACATCAGAAGCAAGGGGTTCGTCAAGAAGTCCTAGGTCAAGCCTCTCATAGCTCCTAGCGAATGTGGTAAAGGTGTCATCCAACTCCTTGATGCATGTCACTACGTCATTACCCGAGGTCTCAGCAAGATCCTTGGCCACTGAAAGGAAAAATCGTCTTTTGTACAAAGGCTTAAGACCTGCTGGTGGTGATGATGCAATTGAGTTGGACAGTGGTGACTCCTTTGCTGGCGTCACAGATGGGACTTTGCACTCTGGGGCACTTTGAGATGCTGCAATGGGCTTCAGTGGCACAGAAAGTGTGCTGCATTCTATTCGAGCTAGCATGGGGGTGCGCAACTCCTCTGACTTGGATGATGCTGGGGCATCCAGCTTGGAATGATAAATGTGTTGGGATTCATTAATCACCACTGGTGCTGGTTTAGCTTTCTTTGCAGTTTGTGCTTTGTATGTGCTAGCCTGTCCAGCTGGAGTGGGGTTGCTCAGAGTTGAGCCTCTTGAATGTCCACTCTTAGGCACCCATATCCAGGGGTTGCCCTTATAGTATCCTTGTGCTCGCAAGAGAGCTTTGGGGATCCATCGTGGCGTGGTAGTGCGTCTATATCGATAGCATATGAGCTGCCTCTTAGGTTGCGACTGATAGTTTTTGCGTTTAGAAGCACTTTTCTGTAGTTTACAAGGAGATGGCCCTCGTCGTTTTGGCACCCATATGAGCGTGGACTCTTTGGCCTTGTGAATGACCTGGGTGGGCTTGATTCTAGCAGTTTGAGCGTGGGGTGAGATATCCCTGCCCTTCTCCTTAGGCTTGGTCATGGGCGTGGCCGTAGGGGTCTCTATCGGTGGCTCTGCAGTTGTGGGAAGCGCAAGATAACCCTTGCTGAAAGTAGTCACTATGCGCACATTGCCTACAGCAAGATGGATGCGATCTAGGTTGTAGTCCACATTGCAGTTCGTCTGCTTTTTAAAAGTGCGACCTAGTAGTGACTTATTACCGGCCCCTTTAGTGTTTGATAGCACATAAAAGAAGACTAGGATACTTTTAGACTCGAAGGAGACATCCACTTTGCATTTTTCTAAGAGTAAGTGTTGCCCCCAAATGGGCTAAGTTTAGCGTTTGTGGGCTGTAATTTAGGCTGACCGATACGTGTCCAATGATCATGCATCAAGATATTACAGTCGGCACCTTCGTCGATCAAGGCATCAAAAGAATACGTCCGTTTTGCAGTGACCGTGATTCGTAGGTAGGCGGGTGCTACTGCTTCTTCATCTAGATCTATTAGTTCGGTAATTGTGGCCACGCAGACGTTGACAGGGGCTTCAAGCATAGGTGGCTTGTGCAACGGATGGGAAGGAGGATAGTACTTTTTCATGCGCGTACCCGGAAAGGTCCCAGTCCTCGAAATTACATTTTCTATTTGTGACCTTTTACAGAGTATAGTAGAACGAGGTCCCCCTAATCAAAGTTGGGTCGGTTGACATGCTTGTCAAACCACATCTTTCGTCGTGCCTTCTCACAAATCAGAGCGTAGGTGGCTAAGAGTCGAGTCTCCGTGAGACGCTCTAACTCCACTAAGCGGTCGGTCAAACCACATCTTTCGTCGTGCCTTCTCACAAATCAGAGCGTAGGTGGCTAAGAGTCGAGTCTCCGTGAGACGCTCTAACTCCACTAAGCGGTCGGTCCAAGCTTCTCTTCCCTCCCAATGCTCCTGAGCTGCTATCCTTAAGCTAGGGACAAAGAACTCTAAGGGTAGAATGGCCTCCGTTCCATAAGTCAGTCTAAAAAGCGTCTGTCCTACAGCCGTCTTATAAGCTATACGACAGGCCCACAAGGCCGCCATCAATTTATTATCCCAGTCTCTTCATGATGTGGATACTATTTTAGTAAGTACGTTGACTAGGATTTTATTCGTGGACTCTGCTTGGCCATTTTCCTGAGGGTAGTAGGACGAGGACCTTCTACGAATGATTAGGAAGGTTGAGAGCAGGTGGGATATCTCTTCATTAATGAAGTGTGTGCCCTGATCGCTCACTAGTTCGATTGGACAACCAAACCGTGAAAAGACCTGCTCCCACAAGTACTTCGCAGTGGTTCTAGCATTGTTCTTTCTAGTGGCTCTTGCCTCCGCCCACTTCGTCAGGTAATCAGTTGCCACAATGATGTAGCGTGCCTGGGGAGTACTATGCCGTAGGACTGATAGATCCAATGAAGTCAATGCCCCATTTTTTGAAGGGCTGTCGAGCTATTATAGGGGTCAACTCCATCTTATCCTTGCGCATGGGCACCTTAGTCCTCTGGCACTCATCGTAGTGTTTGACAAACTTAGCAGCATCACAGAATAGGGTGGGCCACCATAGTTGGGATTGTAGCACCTTACGGGCGGTCGTATCCCCAGTAAAGTGTCCTCCAGCTATCCTGCCATGCGCTTCTCTCAATACATCATGCATCTCGTGCCCACACACACATCTACGCAACAAACTGTCTTGTCCTAACCTATAGAGTTGGCCAGCGATCAGTTGGTATGGTTGGATTTTTAAGATAAGTCTCCTTAGCTTGGCTTTCTCAATAGGTCTCTCAAGCAGACCATTCTCTAGCACTTGAACTACATCATCGGCCCAATATGGTGTCAAATCAGCCCTAAACAAGTCTCCTTCGCCAGACAGGCCAAAGAGATGAGCGTCCGGTAGGTCGTCAGGTATGCCTTGTCCAGCAGCTTCTCCCATGGGTATCCGGGACATGTGATCAGCCATGTGGTGCTGCTTTCCCTTACCTACAACCACAAAAAAATCAAATTCCAACAAGAGAAGTAACCATCTTGCTATGCGACCTGTAGCGCACGGCTTATTCACAAGATAAAGCAAGGCTTGATGGTCAACGAAAAAGACGAAGGGTGTGGCCAACAGATAATGCCTAAATTTCTTCACAGCAAACACCATGGCTAACCCTTCCCTTTCTGTAGTGGAATAGTTCATCTCCATTTCGGTGAGCTGCTTTGCTAGCAAAGCTCATAGGGTAATCAAGGTTATGTTCACCAGCCTAGCATAGAACAGCTCCAATAGCAAACTTAGAGGCATCTATGTGTACATGGAATGTTATACTCCAGTCTAGGGCTCGTAAGATTGGTGCAGGGGTGAGAGCCTTCTTCAACTGTTCATATGCACACTGGCATTCCTCAGTCCACTCGAATACGATTAGCAGCTTGTACAATGGTCTAGCAATCAATGCGTAATTCAGTACAAAGCGTCGGTAGTATCCCGTATGGCCTAAGAAACACTGAACGCCCTTGTAGTTAATGGGTGGTGGTAGGTCGACAATGGCCCTGACTTTTGAGAAGTCGGTAGCAATGCCATTCCTTGACACTATGTGCCCTAGGATAAATCTGTGCTTCACCCAGAACTGGCACTTTAAGGGGTTCAACGAGAGATGGTATAACCGACACCATTCAAAGACAGCTCTCAACTTTTCTAAGTGTTCGGCCCAACTAGAGTGTATGCATAAGTCGTCTACGAACACCTCTAACTCGCATCTAAGCATATCCTTGAAGATGGTGCACATTAATCGTTGGAAAGTTGTAGGCGCATTCATTAGCCCAAAGGGCATAACGATGTAGACGAATACACCCCACTCCGTGGCGAAGGCAGTCTTGTGCTTGTCGTCAGGGTGCACTTGCACTTGATTATAGCCAGAGAAGCCATCTAGGAAGCTGTAGGCTTCTTTGCCTGCCACCCTCTCCAACATGTGCTCGGTATACCGTAAGGGGTAGTTGTCCCTCTTCGTAGCGGCATTAACTTTCTTGTAATTGACGCACACTCGAATTTTACCAGTCTTTTTCATAACGATCACTATGGGCGATACCCAGTCCGTATGCTCAATCTCATATATATATCCCACCTCCATGATCTTATCGATTTCTTCCTTCGCTGCATGGGTGTGTTTGGGACTCATAGGGTAAGGTCGCTGCTTTGTTGGCACCGCATCTGGAACCATTGGGATATTATGGGTCACAACCCTAGGATGACTCCTTTAAGTTTCTCCAAGGACCAGGCAAACACGTCGACATACTCTCGTAGGAGAGCAACAAGTCTAGCCTTCTCATCCTTGGTCAAGTCGTCAACGATGAACGTAGGTCGAGACTTCTTGCCTTCCCCTACCAAGTCAACTTCCTTGACCTTGGCGGGTCCCTCAATTGGCTCACTGGCTTGCCCTTGTCTCTTTGCTCCTAGCAAAATCACCACTCTATCACCCTTCTTAAACTTCGTAAAGCATTTGGGAAGATCTTGCGGCTTCTTTTGCCTCTCTGCTTCTGAGTCCTTAGTTTGCTTCCTAGCCTCCTCCCTTAGCCGTTTGCGCCTTAGGTGGACTGGCAAGTCCCCTTTGGAACGTCTGACCTTAGAGGGTTGGGGTATTTCGGGATCACTCTCTGTACTGACTTTAGACTCCAAGTTAAACTCACATCCCTCGCTTGAGGAAGGAGTTTCGCCACGGGGTCGTAATTCAGTAGGTGAATCCGTCTTTAGTACTGGAACTACCAATGGCTGCGCCACCCCTGCCTGCTCATAATCCATGGCTCCCATGTGCTCCAACCAGGATCTATCGCACTCCGTCCACATGACTCCTTTTTCATTCCAACCTGCCCTTTCCCTTCTAGGCCTAGAGTCTGCCATGATCTGTTCGATTGCTCTCCCTTTAGTGTCATATTCTATCGTGTCCAACTCTTCTTCACTCTTGTCTCCAATAGAGCGATAATCCTCGTACCCCTCTTCATCAGAATCTTGCCCCTCTGGCTGCTCGTCATCCCCCAGGTTTTCCTCTCCAATCTCCTCTTCGTCAATAACTAAAGCCCAATTGTATAACAGGTTAAGATCGTGAATTTTGGTCCATTTCCACTCAGGCCTAGCCAACAAATCACTTAGGGTTTTAGATTAGCAGCCATGTTGCCCTTCAGTTTATCGGTCAGGCACTCTATGATTTCCTGAAGCTCGAGCTTGTTGGTGGGGATATGGAACAAGACTAGTTTTCCTGGATCACGCGAGCTTCCTGCCATCATGCAGAGTGGCACGATGGGCTTCTTTGCTGGCATGCTTGGTGATTTAGCAGCTTACCTATACAGCTCTTCTTCATCTGAGAACGGTAGGTCAACGGTTGCCAAGACATGTATTCAATCCCGTTCATCCTCAGGGCAAGGGATGTACTTGGTCAATGACCCATAGGGTTTGCTTGCCTGTGCATCACCTTTTAGCATGGTTGAGATAGCATCGAGGTTGGCTAGGGTAGTCTTCCAGGTGTCCATCTCAACCCTCACCACTTCTGTTCTATTCTCCAAGAAGATGAGATTGTTCCCCCAGTCTTCAGTAACTCGCGCGTTCCTCATCCAAGGTCGGCCTAGCAGTATGTCGTAGTCCACTCCCTTCATGACAATGAAGTTCACGGAAAACTGCACTCCTGCGACCTTCACTGGCCAGTTCTTTAGAACCCCGAATGGTTTGACCTTCATTCCGTTGGCCAATGTAACATTGAACCTAGCCGTTTCCACAAGTGGGTTTCCCCAGGCCTATAGAACTGCGTGGCTCAAGACACTGACCTCGGCGCCTGTGTCTACGATTTCTTTTCGTATTGCGTCCCCCAAGGCTAAGATAGGTAAGACTGCATGCATCTCCGTGCCTTCCCAGAAAGCGTTAACATGTAGTGACCTTGGAGTTGAGTGTAGCATTAGGCTTGGAATCTGCGTGACTGCGTCCTGCTCTTGCAAGTTAGCAGCAGTATGCTCCCCTTTTCCCTCCACCCAGTGTGTTAATTCTTGCCATAAGGGAGGGTGCTGCCGAAGCAAATCTCCAAGGCTCACGGTTACTGGGGTGGTTACTAAAGTGGTGAGGGGGTTGCTGGGTGGTTGGCTTCCTCCTTGGTCAACATTCTTTGGCCATATGTCTTGGTTAGCTTGCTGACAAGCTTCTTCTTGGTCTTGCCTCTATGGCATCTCACGTGGTGTGGGTGCGTTCCCCGATTGAGGTCGTGATAGTGAAACGGGTGTACTCACACTAGAGAGGTCTTCCATTCGGTCTTCCAGTATGAGTTCTACATCTTTAAGGTGTTCCTGGGCGTCCTTGACCCACTCCTTGACTTTGGCTATAGCCTCGAGTTGCCGTCTAGGGTGGGGGTATTCCCCTACCTTGGCACTCCCTAGTTCTGCTGTCTTAGGAGCTGAGGTCTCTGCCTTTGCATCAGTGACCCTCCTTCCTGTCACTAGAGTTGTAGCTTCCTCAATCTTAAGGGTAATCTTTGCGTCTGTTCTCTTTCTCCTTCTCCTCCGGCTTTTCTTTCCCAATGAGGCTGCATCTAGGTTACTTGGCCCAGGCAATGAGATGCCTGTTTGTTTTGTCTGTGCTCGCGTCATGACATGTAGTGGGATGGGCATATCCTCACTGCCAAAGGTCTCCACACCGAACAGCCCCACGGGTACGGAGGGCACGTTGGCAGAACTAGTTGATGGCTTCCGTCTGGGACAGTCAAGAAATAGGTGTGTAATTCCTCGAAGGTCAGCTTTGTCCTTGTTTGCATGTTCCCTTTCTGAGCAGCGTGATGAAATATAGCATGGATGACCGCAAGTCCAGCATGAGATTGGATCTTGGCTTGGTCCTCCAAAGCCTCTGTCTCTTCCTCTACCTAGCGCCATTACCGGCACTAGTCGATTGTCCATCAAGACTGAATTTCCTTTCTCATCATAGGAGATGTATGGATTCACATAGGTTTCCTCTTCACTAGGTTCTTCCACATAGTGAACAGGAGCATCACTCGGTGGTTGGATTACATAGGGCCCTAGTGGTCTAGGTATGCCTGTTGGGTTCATCTCTAGCCTAAGAATGGCCGGTCTTGCGTCATTTGGTGCTGGAAGCACCAGCTAGGCTCCCCTGCCAAAGAGGTTAGGTGGCCTGTTGCCCAAGTATGGAGGGTTGCATTGCTGTGCATATGGGAATCTCCTTAGCAATCTACAATGCAATGCATCATGACCGAACCTACCTCAGTTCGAGCACGGCCTAGATCTAGGATCTTGGCACTCAGCTAGGAGGTGGTTTCTGCCACAATGTATACACTGCACATGCAACCGCACAGGCTTCCTCATCTGTTCTTGCAATCGTACAAGCTCCATTCTTACCTCAGCCAGCTCCTGGCCTTGGTCAACACCTTTTCTCTTATCCCGTATGCTAGAGTTCTCTCTCTTCTAAGGCTATTGTCCGCTCTGGAGCTCTTTTGACTTATATTGTCCCGACTGATGTTCCTCATGCTTCGCTCCCTAAGCTGATCGTCCACCCTTATTGCCTCTTCAAAAACACTAGCTAACACGTTTCTGTGTAGAGTGGAGTTACTAGCCAAAGCCTTGTACAGCCCCTCGCTTCGAATTTCATTTATAAACACGGTAGACACATCCTTCTCGTTAGGTCACTCATTGGCAGGGATCCTCTTGAAGAGGCCACACACATGAGTGACGTAGTCTCTTACATCTTCCTTTTCCCTCTGATTGACATTCATTAACCGGACGATGAGATTGTCAGAGTACCCTACCTCAGAGAATCTCTTGATAAAATGGTCTTTAAGATGGGCAAAGTTCGTGCGCTCAGCTGCATCTAGACTAGTGTACCAAATTCTCCCCTTATCATCTAAACACAGCCCGAAAGCTTGAGAGCATTGTGCAAGGTTCGTGAAACCGTTTGCTTCGCAAACTTGTTCAAATTGCTCCACAAAGCTATATGGGTCATTGCTAGGTTCGTACTTGTCTAGCTGCTTTGCTACAACAAGGATCCTAGATTACCCCTTTGCCCCTTGCGTGACCCCTAATCCCAAGAGTAATGCTGTGGCTAAGGCTGTTGCCCTCTGCTGAGCGGACGTATTGTCCATGAGCTGTCTCGCTACAAGTTCACTCAATGATAAGCCAGCCTCTGCTGCTCGCTCTCTCTTTGCATTTGGTCCTGCTTTGGCTGCACCAGCCAGGGCTAGCACATGCCGGGCCCCGTACATGTCTACATCTTGTTGGAGTTTCTTAGCCTTTTGCTCGTGGTTATAGGCAATTATGCTCTCTAGTGCCTTTCTAATCGCCTTTCTTTCCTCTTCTAGGTTTGCTACCACTTCCTCTATTGGCCTGCCCTGAACTACCGTCCTAGTCAACAAGTTGTACTCATTGACTAACTCCTGCACTAGGGCTGGGAATTCCCCCAAGTCCAGTCGGTCCTCTCTTTGTCCGCGTCGTGATTCTGACATTGCTCCCACTTCCAACTCCACAAGGTTGTCGATCAACTTGAGTAGCTCCGGCAGCATCCGATCTTCTATGTTGTCGCCTTCTGGGTCGTCGTGTTGTGCTTCGTGCTTTCTAGTGCTCAGTGCGAAAGCAGGCTTCTCCTTTTCTTGTAGTACACCTTTGGTGATGAAATCAAGAAGTGAGGTGCGGATGCACGAAATGCTCAATGCAAACTCCACTCTTCCCCTCACGTTCGTAGCCTGATGTGGCTCTAAGCGTAGGTTCTGGCTGATCTAAGGTTTTACTGAAAGTCCCTGCTGCATTCTCTATTCTGCTTCACGGTTGGTTGGTTGCTTGGTCGTCGAACGTCAAATCAAATTCTAATTTTAGTCTGCTCAGTGTCTAGCTGTTCGGGGTGAATCCTCGATTATCCTGTCTGGCCTCTGGCTTCTAAGGGCTAAACTGGGTTTCCTGGGGGATCAGGGATGTGAACAAGGTGGCCAAGACTGTGGAGCAAGTTTAAAAACCTTCTATTTAAAGTTCTGATGAATTGGTCCGATTCTGGGAATCGGACAGACTGGTCCAATCCTAGGAATCGGACTGGGCTAGTTTGAGTTTCACGCTAGAAACAGTGGTCAAATTCTACTTTGGTCTGATTTTCCGAGTCAGACAGGGAAGGTCCAACTACTACAATGGGTCGAGTGGTCCAAATCCATCCGGGACTAGGACATGTGGTTCGATTTTGACACCGGATCCGATTATAACAGTCGGACGGGGGTAGTCCGATTTTCGGACTGGTCCGATTCTAGGACTCGGATCGGAAAAGTGGTCCGATTTTTGGAGTCAGACGGTCCGACTTCAGAAATCAAGCAGTCCTATTCTGGGACTCGGACGGCCTGGTCCGACGGCGCCGACAACGGCCCGCAGGTTGCACGCGATGCCTCAAGATCAATGCCTACTCCACGGAATCATGCCGTGCCTTCCAAATAGGTGCAAAGCAATAGAAGGAACTGTCAAGCATACCTTGAAGCAATGCGGCACTTGAATCGATCGGCGCTTCAACGATCTCCCCGCAGCTCTCTCTTTCTCTCTCTCTCTCCTTGGCTCTCAAGCTCACTCTCTTCTCAGAAGGCAGAATGTCAAATGTGGTCTTTCCTAGTTCCCTGGGCTCAACGATCTCCCTGCAGCTCTCTCTTTCTCTCTCTCTCTCCTTGGCTCTCAAGCTCACTCTCTTCTCAGAAGGCAGAATGTCAAATGTGGTCTTTCCTGGTTCCCTGGGCCTCTTATTACCCCATCCCAGCCTGCTGTAACCTCAGAAATTAATCCCTCATACTCTTTCAGCCAGAATTCTGAATCTGTGCTCCTATTTCCCTGTTTCCAGCAGCAGCAGAACCCTTCTGTTTTCCTTCTTTTTCCTATCCTAATATTAACCTAATGCAACCAAAATCAAAACCAGAGATGGAGATGGATGGGGTCCTACTCTAACATTCAACAATAAATCAAAATAATTACTTGCTCCATGGATCAAAACCTCCTAAATCTCCTAGCTATCTCGAGCACCGGTTCAGGTTGCAAACCCTACTTCTATGCTCGATTCGATGCGCACGGCGCTCAAGGCTCGATTCCATCGGTCCTGGCAATGGAACCAATACGGAGGGGAGTTATGGAGCTCTACCCTGAGACCTACGGACCGCTTATTAATCAAACGTTTCAAGCCGAGCGGCCATGGCTACCTCTCACATAGCCGACACGCAATGCCTACCTTATGGGTGTAGTAAGCTTACTTTGATGCTCGATCGAGTTCCCTCCTCTCTCTTACACTCTGGTAGCTCCACGATCCTTGTGGCAAGCTCAAGCAACCTCAAGCCCCCTCCGTCAAGCTCCATCCTCCATAGCCGCGCGAGAGAAGAGAAGAGAAGAGAAGAGAAGATGAAGAGAGAAGATGAGGAGCTTCTTCTCCACGATCCCTCACTCTCACACACACTTCCTCACTCCTTCACACTCCCTCAATCCCTCACTCAAGCACAAGCAAGAAGGCAAGAAACAAGAGAAGAAGAAGACGAAGCTTTGGCCACACACAAGAATGAGCTTCTCATTCACTTTTGAACTTTATATACATGCCCTACTTTTTGGGCGGTCATCCCCACTTTTTACATGGCCGGCCATTAGCCTAGGCCCTCTTTTCCTATTTCCCACCGTTCTAACTTATCCCATTCCCAACTAATGCATACAATTTACACAGGAGTGAGCCTGGCACTCTTTTACAAGGATTCAGGAGCGCCTTCACATTTAATGGCGCGCTTTTACTCTTTTCTTTTCTCAAGGCGACACTAAAGCCTTCTGGAGAGATCGTCATTCAAATTTTCAGGGTCCGACCTCCATCCAGGGCTCCTTTTCCTTCCTTTGTCCTGTGCCCTTCCGATTATCTCCTTTTTTCAAATTTCCCACACTTTTGCTCCATTTTCCGATCCTCTGTGCTGCGGTAAACAACAACGGAAGGAGAATATGAACATGGACAGAAAAGGGAAGAGAAAGACTGCAATGAAAGAAGAGAATGGAAGTGATCATTTTGTACTGAACTTTGAATGAATGCTGAATACAAGGTGGACTGATCAGTCTCTGCATGCAGCCCAAGGCATCAATGAGAGCACCAAACCAGGCTAATGACAAATGACACAACCGGAAGATAGAGGAGAGTCCTAAATGTCAGAGTGTGCTCAATCTGCAAAAAAGAATGAATGACCAGCAACTGAGCGATTGCCATAAACAGCCAATCAATAGATCAACTGGCCGAATGTTGTGTAGGAGTGCCAAAAATCTGGCCAACTGCATAAAATAATGAAGAAAACGCAGTCACCTATAACATGAGCTGATTGCCACAAAAAACAGGTATGACTACACCCTCCAGCCATTGAAAAAGAAACGCAAGACTGGAAATAAGCATCAGCCAATGTATGTACACAAAAAGACTCACTGAAAGTGTAATGCACAATAATCCACACTCAAGAATGGGCAGCATCCACAAAGCAGCTCTCCAGTGAGACTATGTAGGAGTCTTCATGAAAGAAGACAACAATGCCACAACAAAAGAGATGTCTGGCTGAGTATGAATGAGCTAAAACAAGGAGCCAACAAGTAACCTATACCAAGTGGCATTTGGTAGGGAATCTCTGCTGCCCTCTGTGTGATACCCTTGGCAATAAACCTAGCTTTGTGCTTGTCCAAGGTGCCATCAACTAAGTATTTGGTCTTATAGACCCACTTCACACCTATCACCTTTTGCTTTCCTGTACATGGAACCAACTCCCAAGTCTAATTTCACTCGATAGAATTGAGCTCCTCCTACATAGCATGGCACCAAACATCCTATGCAAGAGCCTCCTCAACAATGGTAGACTCATGATCTAATAAAATCCTAAACATAAGGATAGTTCACACAAAGTAAAGTACCTTGCTTGGCCTATAGCCTAGTTGATCTACATGGGCCCACCAATGTCTTGTAAAATTTCCACATCCTACACAAGTTGAAACTACTAGAGAACAACAATGGATTGATCCTACTACAATGGAGACCTAGAGGCCTTCTATACGTATGAAGCATCTATCTCAATAGGGGACTTCCCCTCACTAGGCAAAGATGCCTCCCCCACATCAAACGACGATGACTCCTTTGACAGATCAATACCCCATAAAAAATCCTAAGAGAATGGGGTAGGAGTAGAAATACTCAATGAAAAAGAAGTTGCTAAGAGTGGAGGAGTAGAAAGAGAAAGAATAGGGTTAAGGGAGAGGAGGAGGAGGAGGGGGAGGGGGAGAGGGAGGAGTTGGAGATGAAGAAACGGTACTAAGAGGTAGCTTGGAAGTAGGGGAGGTGTTGATGGTGGGGTACAAGTGGAAGCAGGGGGTGGGGGGGTGGGGGATGGGTTTGGATATCAATCAAAAATGGAGAACCGTCTGCAAAAGAATCACCGTCACTGAGACCATCTAAAGCCACAGCCTCATCAAATATCACATCCCTACTCACCTTTATCTTTCTTTTCTTCAAGTTAGAGCTATAGCCCTTCAATATGTTTGTACTACAACTAACAAAGATGAGCTTTCTCAAATTCAAATCGAGCATTCGGATCAAGCTAAAGCCTTGTCTACTTGTCCACAGTCATTGGCATCACATCCAAAGATGTGAAAGTGAGAGACAAAAGGATTCTTCCCAAAGAAAGCCTCATACGGAGTCATGTTCTGTAAGGACAATATCGAAGACATGCTACGGATGTGAATTATAATAGTAGCAACCCCCTCACCCCAAAGGGAGGAAAATGTCATATTGCTCCTAGCATCAATTGGGCCATCTCAAGCATGGTCCTATTGGGGCACTCAACCACGCCATTCTCTAAGGATAAGTGTACTCCATCCAAATGGCATGCTCCCTACAAAACCTGTCGAAGAATTTAGAGCAAAATTTGTTAGTGAATAATGTCAATTCATGAGTGAGTCTATGCATGTATTTGTGGGCTAGGCACATTTTGCCAAAGTGTCATGTGGTCGCAAATCTTAGGTGCCTGATTTGTGGCCACCCTGGAGAGTAACGGCTGGCCGACTTATTTTTGTGGCCCCCAATTTATGGCTAACCTATTCATATTCTCGGCCTATTTGATAGGCCATTGTCCCATCCTCATTTAGAGTGCATACACCATGTTTGCAAGGTTTGTCAAAGAGAGGGAGCTGGTGCCAATGCCCACAAAACCGATGACTTGCAATTGGTTCCATATTGTCTCGTCTTGTTTATGGGTTCCATTTCCCGAGCATTCTCTTTATAAATTCTTTTGCAATGTCTCTTTGTTTGCAATCTCTCCTCTCTTCTGTTGTGTAGTCTGTTACAACAGATTCTTGTGCTTTCATCACTGCACCCATTTTTGACACCATCCACGTTGGGATTTTCAGTGCTGTTTTCTGCTATTCCAGGTCCACCCTGTTCCTCCACTGCTGTTGCTGATCCTTCCTGACTGCTGTGACCTGTTTCCAGCCTAGGCAACCCCTGCCTGCAGCTGTTCGACCTGTTCCCTGCTCTAGAAACGTGTGTTTTGACCAGTTGTACCTGTGTGTTGCTGATCCTTCCCGACTGCTCTGACCTGTTTCCAGCCTAGGCAACCTCTGCCTACAGCTGTTCGACCTGTTCCCACCTCTAGAAACGTGTGTTTTGACCAGTTGTACCTGTGTTTCACTGCAGCGATCAGTTTTGAGCCTGGATGACTGCATTTTATGGTGCATATTGATCATCAACATTTGCCCTTTAAGGCTGTTTTTATTTTCTACAAGCTGGGCGACAGTATTTTCAGGCTCTAATTGCTGCAATCAATGTGCAATCTGTTGAGTGAAAACATGCATTACTTGCTGATTAGCCTCTTAAACAGCCCCAAAACACACTAAAAATGCTCTTTTAGAGTAAAACACTAAAACAGGAAGCGGTTCGAGAGAGTTTAGTGGAAACCCTAAAATGGAGAGCAGTTCGAGAGAGTTTAGTGAAAACCCTAAATTTTTGGGGCACCCTTCCACATCTATAAATAGACAGGCTGCCCCCATTCAACCTCATTCTGTTTGTGCAAGTTTCTCACTCCACGTGCAGATTTCAACCATCAACCTCCTCCCACATGGCTGTCCAACCCTCGAGACTGTTGCCACTCCATCCGTGTTTGCTCTTGCTGCTAGCGCCTTCATCCATGCTGACGTCAACTGCCGTCGACATCATCATCTGTTACAATCTGATCATCCAGTCATCGCCAGCCACATCAGACACTGTTTCAGCCTACTATTTACAGTAGACTGTGCACAATTTCCAGCCTCCGATCAATGGTACATTGCTATGTTTACCAATTTCCTACCTCCAAACTGCTGTGTTTTGGTGACCAACCTGTTGCCATTCACTATTCAGCACTTCGACTGGTGGTCACAAACTTGGGATCCGTCTTCGGACATTGCTTTACCCTTGAGCACACTGTACACTCTTACATTCATTTACAGCATTCATTCACTTCAGAGTTGTGTTTTCTCTCCCTTCTTCTGTTTGTGTTTGAGTTTCTGTGTTTGAGTTTTGAGTTTTGCATTTAGGGTTTGAGTTTTGCCCTCTGTGTTTGTGTTTGTCTCTTTGTGTTTCTGTCGTGGTCGTACACTCTGTGTCCTCAGTGCAAACCCTAGCAGTTTTCTTCACACAATCATCATAATCTAATGCAAATGTAGAGTTTTAGAGCAGCAATGAAAGCCATGCCCATTTTCATACCAATTACAATGACTGGTACACTAAATAGTAACCTCATGTGGCAAACATACTATCAACAAACAGCACCATGGCATGCCTGGATCGATCGTCAATGATCAAGATCCACAAATGACTAGTTTGTTTTGGAAAGGGTTGTCTAAGAATATAGATGCCTCACTAAAACTTTCTTCCTCCTTCCATTCACATATAGATAGTCAATCGGAAGAGGCAAATTCCACAGCCTTAGATATTTTGAGATGCTATGTTTTAAACCATGTGCATAATTCCACTAGCAAAGCTTCTTTTGAGGTTATTGAGGGTGGAAAGAAAGTTCCACCAATCTTGCATACCAAGGACAAGATTTTTGAGGTTGATAAATATATCAAAAACATCCATGTTACCTATCAGAAGGTCAAACGAGCATTGCAAAGGTCACAAGAGAAGCAAAAAAGAGTAGTTGATCACCATAAGACATGCATTAGAGTTTGCAGACAGCAATTGGGTATTGCTCCATTTTGAAAAGGCTAGGTTGTAAAAAATGAAAGGCAAAGAGCACTTTATCCAAAGATGAATATGTGTGATTATGGGCCCTTATAGGTATTGGAAAAGATTAGTGATCTAGCATATAGGCTAGGATTGCCTTCATATTGGTGGATACATAATGATTGTCATGTGAGCTTATTGCAACCTTTTCATATTGATGTATCTAAGGATAATGATTTTCATGTGAGCTTATTGCAACCTTTTCATGTTGATGTATCTAAGGATATATGCATTGAAATTTAACCAAAAATTGAGGAGCTAGATGAGCTTTTGGTACACAAACAAATTTTGACACATAAGGATAGAAAAATCACATGTGAAGTTTCTAAGAGATGCTTGGTGAAGTTTCAAAACTACTCATTGATGGATGCCGAATGGATGGAAGAGGGAGACTTAACAAACCACCAATGAGTAATTTTGAAACTACTCACTGGTGGATGCATAATGGATGGAAGAAAGCAACTTGGCAAACCACTCTCAATTGTTGCAACATTATTTAGTAGCATTTCAACATGAGTCAAGGATCTTTTAGGTTCCAACGAAGCCGGAGATCTAGAGCATTGCTTAATGCTCAAGGAGGAGGCAACAGTTCCACTACTCTAGTAATGGAAAGTTCACATATATAGTGGATCTCCGATGTATTCAAGGTGCTAGCAAATATTGTCAGTTAATGAGTAAGTCTATGTATGTATTTGTGGGCTAGGGACATTTTGCCTGAGTGGGATGTGGTCACCAAAGTTTAGGCCTACCATCTGGAGATTTATGGTTAGCCGACTTTTTTTTTGCCCCAGATTTATGGCCAACCTATTCATATTGTTGACTTATTTATAGGCCATTTCTTCCTCCTCATTTAGAGTACATACATCATATTTATAGGTTCTATTGGAGAAAGGGAGATAGTGCCACTGCCCACACAGTCGATGACTCACACTTGGTTCTATATTGTCTCATCTTGTCTATGGACATCAATTCTCGGGCATTCTCTTTCTAAGTTCTTTTGCAATATTTCTCTTTCTTCACAATCTCTCTCTTTTCTCGTGTGATGTGTAGTTTACTATGGCAAACTCTCACACTTCCAACACTTCACCCACTTTTGACAAAACTTACCACCATAGTTGACTCATACACCTCAAGCTTTGAAAGTCGTGTGTTTCAACAAATGCCTTCCAATTGCAGAAGAATACACCTCACTTTTATTTTCCTAGAAATAGGGCCATATAAACCTACTAAAATCATCAACAATACGCATTAGAAACTTGGCCTTCCCAAGGGAGACCATACCCATAGGTCCGCACAAGTAAGTATATGAACCAACTCAAGCGGAGTAGATGCCCTAAGTGATGCAACCTACGGGGGGGGGGGGGGGGGGGTGTGATAAACCTGCACTCGTTACGCACTCAACACGGCACAGAAAGGTAACACGATATGAGCTCAAGGTATACTCTTGTATTATTCAATCCAAAAGCGGGACAACATAGACACATCCCAGGACTACACCCTCGTGACGCCGCACATAAGAGGGTTCACCACTGGGTATAGGGAATCACACGTAGAGTGGAAACAAGGCAGGGCTTTGAGTCACTACTACTCCCTATGTAAGTGCAATTGGTAGCAACGGCATGGTATAGCTACAAAGCCCTTACACTCACCCCCGCTTACTGGATTGCTGACCTCAGCAATCTAAGGGTAGCGTTTGTTATTTGACTCATCCGGGGTCTTAACGCAGCTTTTCCTAGCAAGCTGATCAGTGTCTGCCGGTCTAAAGGGACCGCGGGGTCTTAACACAGTCTATACTATCAAACTGGCCAGTGTCTGCCGCACTAAGTTATTGGGGCTTTTCCTTTTTTATGGAGTTATTTGTGATGATTGCTACCATGTGAGTCCACCCTCGACTCGATTACATTTGAGGAGTGGAGGCACATTCGAGGTCTATGATTGAGAGCCGCATTATTTGTTGGAGTGTTGAGGCGGCTCAAGGGTCGGTAGAAGGAGCAGGGGGGTTCTCCTCGAGCCAAAGGGCGAAGGCATCCTTTCCGCGTTCACGGGCCTCCGCTTCTGAGATCCAAATGGCCTCCTTGAGTGGACGCCCGCGCCACTTGGTGAGGTATTCGGGGAAGCCTCTTTGTTCCCGGCGTCGGAGAAATGCTTCTACTTCGAAGGGACCATTGGAATGGAGCATTGGTACGCGCCGTCCCCATTGGTTGTCGGGATAGAACCTGCGCAGAAGACGAGTATGAAATGCATTATGAACACAAACACTGTCTGGCAGGTCCAGCTTGTAAGTGACTTCGTTCAGCACTTGAGTGATTCGGTAGGGTCCATAGTAGCGGTGATTAAACTTTGGGGTCATGTTTTTGGGAAGTGACATATTCTTAGAGCTCACTAGGACCATGTCTCCTTTGGCGAATAGTACATCCTTTCTCTTCTTGTTTGATTGCTCTGTCATTGTTATCTTGCTCCGCTCGAGACTTTGCTTAGCTGCTGCATTGCGATCTCTCCATTTCTTCAAGAATTCTTCTGCATCTTGATCCTCCGCTTTGGCCGCTCCGGATGCTAAGGCCAGTGGTGTGATGACTTCTTTTCCTGTAGCTAACTCAAAGGGAGTGTACCCTGTAGCCGAGTGGATGGAGCTATTATAGTGAAATTCCAAGACATCAAGGTACAAGGCCCAATCTTTCTGATCCACTCTAGCATAGCTGCGGAGGTAATCTTCGATACCTTGGTTGACTCGTTCTGTCTGTCCATCTGTCTCCGGGTGGAAGGATGATGAGAATCTCAGTTGGGTTTCCAGAGTCTTGAAGAGTTCTTTCCACATGTTGCTTATGAATCTTCCATCTCTATCTGATACAATGGCCAGTGGTAAGCCGTGCAATTTGAATACATGTGTGAAGAAGAGGCGTGCTACCTCTTTGGCATTCAGTGGTGGTTTGGCCGGGATGAAGTGGGCCTATTTGGAAAAATAGTCCACCACTACAAAGATGATTGTGTACCCATGGGACTCCGGTAGTTCCACAATGAAGTCCATGCTGATGACATCCCATGGGCGGTTGGGTACTGGTAATGGTTGTAGTAGTCCGGCTGGTCTTGATCTGGGTGCTTTGACCATTTGGCAAGTGGGGCAAGTTTTGATGTAGTCTATCACTTCTTCCTTCATGTTCGGCCAAAAGAACTGCTTCCTAAGGGCCTCCAAGGTTTTGCTTTGCCCTTTGTGGCCTCCAATCTTGCCGTCATGTATCTCATGTAGGATGAGTTTCTTTAATTCCACATTGTTGGGGATATACAATCTTTTGCCTAAAAATAGAATACCCTCTTCTAAAGTGTACATTCCATGGGGGGTCTTCTGTGCTTCCACATCTTGGATTATCTTGTGCATGTCTTGATCTTGTTCTAGGGTCTCTTTGACAAGTTCTATGAAGTTGCTGCTGACAACACTGACAGCTTTCAGGTCAGCTTTCCGCCTCAAGGCATCTGCTATTTTGTTAGTAGAGCCAGGCTTGTGCTTAATTTCCACGTCAAATTCGGCTAGGAAGTCTAGCCAACGGGCTTGCTTTGCTGATAACTTGGGTTGGGATTGGAAGTATTTGAGGGAGATATTGTCGGTGAAGACTATTGTATGCTTGTCTTGAACATAGTGCTTCCATTTTCTAAGGCAGTGGATGACTGCCAACATTTCCTTCTCATGTGTGCTCCACCTTGTTTCAGCATCAGTAAATTTCTTCGACTCATATGCAATGGGGTGCCCCTCTTGGACCAGTACACCCCCTATGCCATAGTCAGATGCATCTGTAGAGATTTCAAAGGGTTTGGTGAAGTTCGGTACCCTTAGGACGGGAGTTTGGCTCATGCACTTCTTCATATGCTCAAAGGCTTCCTGTTGCGCGTTCCCCTATGTAAACGAGTGGTCTTCTTTGGTGAGGTGGGAGAGGGGGGCAGTGATGAGGCTGTAATCTTTGATAAATCTTCGACAAAATACTGTGAGGCCTAGGAACTCCCGCACTTCTCTTACAGTTTTCAGTACAGGCCATTTTTGGACAGCTTCCACTTTCTTAGGATCCACTTTGATTCCATCTGCTCCTAGAATAAAGCCTAGGAACTCCAATTCTTTCACTGCGAATTCACATTTTTCCGGCTTGGCGTATAACTGATGTTGCCGCAATTTCTCAAAAACTTGGCGTAAGTGTTGCTTGTGCTCTTCTAAGGTCTTGCTGTAGACTAGGAGGTCATCTATGTAGATAATGACAAAGATATCTATCTCCGGTCTAAAAATTCCATCCATGAGGCCACAAAATGTGCCTGGCCCATTGCTTAGGCCGAACCCTAATACTAACCACTCAAAACTACCATATCGGGTGCGGAAGGCTGTCTTTGGGATATCTTCTTCGGCTATGCAGATTTGGTGGTATCCTGATCTAAGGTCAATCCGACTAAAGTGCTTGGCCCCATGCAGTCTATCTAAGAGGTCTTCCACTAGGGGCATAGGGTATTTGTTCTTTATGGTGATTTTGTTAAGAGCCCTATAATCTACACAAAGTCTAAGTCCCCCATCCTTCTTCTTTAAAAACAACACTGGAGCACCAAAGGGGGATTTGCTAGGGCGGATGAATCCTTGTTCTTCTAGTTCATGTAGTTGCTTCTTCAATTCCATGAGCTCAGTGTGGTTCATGCGATAGGGAGCTCGGGCCGGTGGAGAAGACCCTGGAATCAACTCAATCTTGTGATCCACATCTCGTCTGGGTGGCAGACCTTTGGGTAGTTCGGCTGGCATTACATCTTTGAATTCTTCAAGTATTTCTGCCACTTCTGTGTTCCTCTTCTGTTATTTGGGTTTCTTGCCATCTTCTTCTTCTTCTATTGGTCGGATCATACACAGATAGACCATATCTCCTTGTTTGACTAATTTCTCGACTTGCTTTGCACTGCATGTCATGATACGTGGCCTGATGACGGTCCCTTGGACCGATGCTTTTTGGGTCTGGCCCTTTGGTTGGTTTGCAGCTGGTTTTACTGTTTGGCATGATACTCCTGGCTTGTTCTCCTTCATTTGCACCTTGATTGGGGTTCTACCAGGTAGCTGCATTCTTTCACAGGGTACTCTGACGCCTTCTCCTTGCATATCTAGAATCATTTCATTCACACCCTTACCAAACATTGCAATGACATACTTGTCATAGAATTCTAAGCCTAATATCACTTCAAAATCATCCATGGGGGTTACTAAGAAGTTGAGTTTCGCTTTCCACTTGTCGGCTTCCACTTGGACTGCAAAGACTTGTTTTACTTCCTTGGCTTCTCCTTGTGCGAATGTTACTGTCAATCCTTCTGGGGCTTTGGATAGTTTCAATCCATGCTTTGCTGCACACTGTGGTGTCATGAAGTTGTGGGTTGCTCCCGTGTCCACCATGATAGGTTGGTTTCCTTCGCCCACTCGACCTTTAATGTATAGATGGTGGACTGCCGCTACTCTGGCTGCCATGCATTGGGGTCGGGCACTAACTGACCCTACCCTTGGGTAGTCCATGCTCTCTTCACTTCCATTTGGAATTTCCTGGATACGCGGTGGTTGTGGTTCTTCTCCTCCGTATGCACAAGCTGCATTCACCCTTGATCCACTCGATGAAGCTGTCTTCTATTGGGCATCTTTTTTGGTAGTGTGGACCCCCGCATTTGAAGCATCTGATGCCAGTGGAAGGGCCTGGGGGTCTCCACCATGATGTGTTTGATCCTGCAGGCCCATATGATGTGCTAGGGGTTGGCCTGTAGTGATTGTTTCCCCATCTCCCTGCTGCTCCTCTTGGGACTAATGCGGTTTGGGATACGGCCGTGGTGTTAGTGGTGTTTTGACTCCTGGTATCTGTGAATGCCCCTGTAGGAGCATTGGGCCTTTGGTTCCAGGAGTTGCTGTTGTTGAAGGTGTTGTTGAAGTTGTTGTTGAACCTGTTTTGATTCCCTTGTGCTGTTCTTCTGCCTTCCAGATCCACCAGTCGTTCGGCCATTCTCATGGCTTCTGCTAAGCTTGTTGGCTCTTGTCTCTCCACATCTCTTCTAGCCCATTCTTGCATTCCAAACAAATATCCATGTAGCTTAGTGTCGGTATCCATGTTTGGTAGTTACAGCATGATTTGCCTATATTTGCTGACATATTCTTTCATCTTTCCCTGTGCTTGCTTGAGGTTCCTCCATTCATCTCTCACTTTGAATTTCTCCAGCTTTGGAATAAAGTAGTCCTTCAGTTCTTCCTGGAGTTCTTCCCACGAACAGATTGTGTGGCCCTCCTCCTATTCTAACAGGTACCAACTGGCAGCATCCTCCTCCAAGTAAATGGCTGCCACTTCCGCCTTCCTGTCTTCGGTGATTCTTGAATATTTTAAGTACCTATTCACCTCTGCGATCCATTTCTTCAGAACCAACCCATCTCTCTCTCCCTTATACTTGGCGGGTTGGGGCATCTTGAATTTTCCATAATCATCTTCTGAACTACTGCTATCTTCCTCTTCTTTGCGATGGTGCTTCTTCTCCTTCTTCTTGTCTTTCTTTTTGCTTCCTAATTCTACTACTTTCTCCTTCTCCTTCCTTGTATCTTGCGCCCTCCTAGATGACTCCTCTCTACTCGTTCTATCCATCTCCTCTTGCATTCGGTGTCTCCTCTCCTCTTCTTGTTGTTGACTCACCCATTCTCTATAGCCCTGCTCTACTTCTAGTTTTTTCCTCCTTTCTTCCTCTTCCTCTTTCATCTGCATGTTCCTCCATATTGATTCTAGCATGCCTGACATACCATCTATTTGTCTTTCTAGTCCGGCCACCTTCTCCTCTTGGGCCACTCTCTATTCTTGTCCCCTACTCTTCTTCCTCTCCTCTAATGTCGGGAGGGTGATGTTCTCCCTTTCTTCCTCCATGTGGTTGGTGGTGGTGTCGACGCGGGGAAGCCGCGTTTCGCCTGTGGTGGTGTGGGTCGTGCCGCGGGGAAGCCGCGTCACGTCTTCAGACAGTGGGTGTCGAGGTTGGGACGTCACGCCGGGGCGACGCGTCGGGGGGGAAGGGAGGGGGGGGGAGAGGCGTCGCGACGTGGGTCAACGCGACGTGGGGCGTTACGACATGGGGCGTCGCGACGTGCGGCGACACGACGTGGGGCATCGCGCTGTGGGTCGTTACGACTTCGATCTCTTCGGGGCACTGAATCTTTCCTCCTGCTTCCGTGAGCACTCCTTCACTCCGAGCAAGAGTTGCTCTGATACTAAGTATGATAAACCTGCACTCGTTACGCACTCAACACGGCACAGAAAGGTAACACGATATGAGCTCAAGGTATACTCTTGTATTATTCAATCCAAAAGCGGGACAACATAGACACATCCCAGGACTACACCCTCGTAACGCCGCACATAAGAGGGTTCACCACTGGGTATAGGGAATCACACGTAGAGTGGAAACAAGGCAGGGCTTTGAGTCACTACTACTCCCTATGTAGGTGCAATCGGTAGCAACGGCATGGTATAGCTACAAAGCCCTTACGGGGGGGGGGGTTTGTGTGGGGGGGGAGGGGATCTAAAGTTCGAATACCCACCCATAACGGGCATGCAAAAGCAGCCAAAGCTCGTAAGAAGACTATGCTGTAAAGGTGGTGTAAGCTTGTAGGTCCCACCCTCCTATGTACCTATCCAAAGCACAACACTAGAATATTCAATAGTAACAGCATCTTGCTGGGAGAAGACTATTCGTATACCTAGCTACATCAAACCATGAAGAAATAAGAGATTAAAACCCTTGTCTAGACATAAACTACATTGGCAAAAGAATCTTGATGATCTAGTAAAAGGGGAATGATCCCCACTCCACAAACTTGGACAAAAGAATTGTCACGAATGGTAAGAAAACCCCTTGTGGACTGAAGGCCTTGAAACCAACCTTGTCAATAGGTCATATGTAAAGAAGCCCCATTGTCCACAAGCACTAGTCTCTTGTCAATGGAAGAAGCAAGTGCCATATCTTTGACCTCATACAAATGGAGTAAAATCGACTCTATAGTAGCCAGGGTAGCCTTTGAATCTTTATCACCTTCCTTTCTTTAAATGGGGGTATTTCTATCAATACTTCTCCTCCAAATGAGTGCCTTTCACACAATGTGGGCACTTTGGCTTTGACTTCTTACCATCCTACTTCTTGTTCTTAGCCTTTTGTTTGTTCCTCTTGTTCCTCCCTCCTATGCCTATAGTAAAAGCTTTCATGGAGCCAAATCCACTCACACCTATCTCCTTGAGTCTCTTCATGATCCAAAAGAAGTGGAGCTGAATCCTCCCATAGAACAATATCCCAATCCTAGAGGTAAGTAAACTAGTATAGAAGATATCATACTTTGGAGATGGTAGATGGGTGACAAGAATCATTGCCATATTCTCAAATGAAATTGTCCTACCAAGGGATGAAAGCTCGTTCCACATGTCCTCCATCTTGTTGATGTGATCCTTCATGGAAGGAGATTGATCAACAAAAAGCATCGAGAGTTTCTTCTCGAAGGAAGCCAAAGCACTTGTACATATGGTGCCATTACAGCTATGAGGGGACCTGTATTTCTGGCCCTATGAGAAACATCTAAAGAAATAAGGGGGAGAAGGTAAAATAACATGGCTCTGATCTTCTATCTTCACATCGCAATTCACGATATTTGGGCTGGTAAGTACTCTTGTCTTCTAAAGAATAAATAGACTCCTCATCCAAGTCATCAAATGCATCAAACTAGTAATCCATGGCTCTTCAAATAGACCTGCAAACACACAATAATCTGTCATATTTCTAAATAAGGCTGCTTGAATGGACGTGACATCAGCTATACTCTTCAAAGAGAAGTTCTACATGTCCAGCACACTTCATAAAAGGCTCAAACAATGCAGAAAATCTGTGTTCTTTGCAACAAATCTGGTCCAAACAGCAGCCTGACTATGGCCTTCTCTTCTTAAAGCCTTGGAGTTCTCTCTTTTGGCAATGATACCATGTGAGTATGTGCAACGGAAGAAGAACAGAATACACAGAGAGAAGGGAAGATAATGAGAACAATCAAAGAAGATAATGGAAGTGATAAATCCGCACTAAACTCTGAAAGAATACAAGGTGGACTAATCAGTCCCTACATGCAGCCCAAGGCATCAATGAGAGCACTGGATTAGGCTGATAACAAATGGAAACACCATGAGAGTCCTGAATGTCAGAGTGTGCTCAATCTACAGAAATGAATAAATGACTGGCAACTGGATGACCCAATCAGCAAATAAACAGGCAACTATTGTATAGGAATGCCAAAAATCTGGCTGACTGCATAAAATAATGAAGAAAATGCAGTCATCTACAGTATGAACTGATCAACACAAAAAACAGGTGTAACTGCACCCTCCAGCCATTGAAAAAGAAATGGAAGGCTGGAAAGAAGAGTCAGCCAGTGTGAACACAAAAAAGACTCTCTAATAGTGTAATGCATTGTAATGCACACTGGAGAATGGGCAGAAACGGCCAAAGCTCTCATGTCTCCATCCAACTCTTATTGGAGCTCACAACCACGAGATGACAAACTGAAATAGTGCAAGCTAATAGAAGCTGGACCTGATCACTTCCTAGGGAAGTGACGCATGTGCAAAACAATGTGCCCGATCTCCCATAGGTGTCGTGCAAATGTGTTTTAAAACAGTTTCATACATAGGTGTCGTGCAAATGTGTTTTAAAAAATTACATACATTGTGGGGTGCCACATGACAAGTGAATAGTCCAGCACTACTTATGTGTCATAGCACCCAATATCTGTCATAGGCCGTAGTAGGTGAAAGAAGTCATGGCCCTCACCTTGTGGGGTAACCTTTTGGTTGGTGAGCGTTAGAAAGCAAATGGTGCCATCCATCTCAGTTTGTCCATGCCACTATGTGCTTCATTTGAAGGTTTCAACAGTCGGCTTGACCATCTAAATCTGAAAACCTTAGGGTGATGGAAGACCTTCGGCCTCTCCCGTAACTTCTTTACAGGCCCAGGATTCAAACCCTGGGAAATGGGTTCTCTCTAGAGGTGTGCATTAAACTTCCAACATCTCCCCTCAAGGCCCACTTCAGCAGAGTTCCCAGAACTCAGGTTCATGACCACAGTTCTGATACCATGTTTGCAATGAGATGGTCTATATTGCACCTGTTCGTCCTTGGAAATAATGCATCTCACTTGTGTACACAACTGCAGACTTAAATTGAAAGGTTTTCAGGATTGGTTTGGCCAACCAGATCTCAAAAATTTGGCGATGGAGGATCTCTGGCCTACCCCTTTTGTTCAAAACTTCCTTACAGGGCTAGGATTCAAACAATGTGAGGGTACACTTTTGAAAATCAAAACAAGCACAAAGAGGGCAAGCAATTAAAAAGTCAGATTCTGCAACTTCTAGTCTTCCCTCATATTTACACCAAAAGGTTCCTCATAAGTACAATACAATGTTGGCAGGGGCACATGCAAGATGAAATACCAAAGGAGGATAGACCTCACAGCTCACCTTTTTATGGCAATTTTATTATATAGCTAAGTAACAAAATGATGTGACAACTGACCCATGCACTTTGACTGTTTGCAGTCATGATAACAAATCCTGCCCATTCATTATGAACTATGGCTTTGTATTCAAAAAGTAACGGTTAACTCTTTTGTTATTTCAAGTCAGTAAAATCTGCAAATTATCACGGTGACAGAACTCATGGACATATCTCATTCTTCTTCTTTTGTGTATACAACAATCAATTATAATGCTGCTGAGTTCTCACCTGCAACTGCAGGGTATGGAGAAGAAAATTTCTGACAATCTCCACTTCACCTTTGAGCAAGAAAGCAATGGCCGAGGGTATGAAATCCCGGATGAACACTTGATCGTAGTTCAAAGGATTGGGATCTGCGGGGTCACTAGCTGCAATGGTTCCTACTGGACTGCCACAATAGTACACCATAGCTGCCCTAAGCAGTTGCCAACCCTCCTTCTCGGCTGAGCTCTCTTTGAGCACAGAGTTGCATGTTCCCCTCGGCACATCATGGCATGGGCAACTGCAGGATGTGGTATCATGTATCACATCCGGTGCGTCAACGGCTCTTTCAGTATAGCTCGTGCTATGTTTCTGAGCGGGGTCGCAGTAATCGGACGGCGTGGAAGCGACGCTACCGTGATCATTCGAAGTGTACTGGAGCGATCCCTCACCGTCCTGAGGAATCTTTCGCGGCTGTCGTCGGTCGTCATGGCCAGCGCTGCTGCATACACCTCTGATGCTGAGGAAAGCAGGGACATTTGAATGAGGATGGGGCAAAACGTGAGCCTTGCAGAAGGAAAGGGGACGAAGGTGTCTGCCTATGATATAGGCGTCTGCAGTGGAGACACCATGGTTGATGCAGAAGGGGTGCTTGATGATGCGTCTGACATTACTGCCCTCAATGGAACTGTTCATGCAGAAGGGCTGCTTAATAATATGGAGTCTGCCATTAACGAGACTGCAAAGGCTGGGGGTGCCTCCAGAGCCGTTGGCTTGTTTTGCCGCATGTCGAGCCGACACGAGCGGCAATACCTTACACGAAGCAGCCGACATGAGCACGGAAGCATTGATGGCTGTGAATTGATGGCTACGTGCATGCAATATTCGCCGCTGGGACAGAACCGTGATTGCTCAGCATCACGTCACCGTTGGCTCCTGACACACGTCAATTTTAACTACCCCTTGTAAGCCTAATAACTTACTAAGGATATGACTAATACTGCTTATATAGTCGCCCTGCTATGACCTTTTACGACCTTTTGATCATCCATGACCTTCTACTTGCCATAACCTTTGAGCTTTCATTACCTTGACATTCCATCACTTCATGACCCTTCATTCCTATGATGTTTATTCTTAAGCCCATTCATTATTAAGTAAAATACCATGATTATTTGGACGAAATGCCCTAGGAAGGACAATATGAGGAAAGTTGTGAAAACATGATGTCAGTGCGTAAAACTTTCTTCAAAAATGAGGTGTCAGGTTAATGAAAGCTCAAAGGTCATGCTTAGGTGGAGGTACTAGAGCTTATTTAGTATTGAAAACTAAAGTGGTGACTACAATAATATGTGGCATGTTCTCATAATACCACTCACTGAACTCATATGCTTGTCATCAGAAGCATGCTTAGGATGAGTTATGGACAAAATACATTATTGTGACATTTTGTTGAGGCTCAACCCATATGAACAAGGTACCATCGTCACAATGTTATGACAAGTCATTAGTGTTTCTTGATCGTTTGATAGCTATATGCTACTTTGAATATGATGGCTTCACATTAATCACTCACCTAGCTACGTGAGTCTATATGTTGGTTTAATATATATGTTAGCATGTCTCCAAATGATCATTACTTGCCATATTCAATACCTCTTATTATCAATAAAAGTTAACTTTAGTGTGCATTATCTCCCCAAATGTGGGAGGATCTAGGTTGGCACAACTTTTCACAATGATAGAAGCCATGCTTATTGGTATCTTGGAAGACAATGATCGCAAGGTCATTTAGCTTGTTGAAATGTCCAAAGATCAACCACTTGCATGATGCTCTCCATGATCAAAGCAATCGATGAGTTAGTTATATTATGTCACAATTTATTGAGTGTCTAAATAGTCTACAAAGCAATTCACTTACCAATGTAACAATGCATTAGGGGAAATGTGGACTCCAAAATGATTATTTAGAATAGGAGTTAATGAATTTCTTAGTTACTAAATTGCCCCCACAAAAAAAAAAAAAACCTATTGCATCATGGTCCCCATGTTAAGTGGAGCCCACTACTACATGTTAAAAAGAGCATGTAAATTTTGAATACCAACCTTCTTCTCCTCTCCCTTTATCAAAAAGAGCTTTTTTTCCCACCAAATAGTCAAGGAAATCATTTTTTGCGCCTTTATCCAAGAAAAGCTTCTAATTTGGTCATTTTATTTTCCCCATTCAACAAATATGTTACTAAAATTTCAAAACAACCCTTTTCTTCCATAGCTATAACCATAGCTACATAATTAGCTTCTCCATTCTCAATTCTTTGGCACCTCACTTTTAAAGCTCCAAACATAGTTATCTTCTTCTCAAACCCATTTGAACGGCTTCAATGAGGCATCCTCAAGATTCCATCTCTATAACCTATTATATGAAGGATGAGCACAAATTTAAGGAAATAGAAACATTCGAGAAGGATTTATGAGTCTACAAGCAATCCAAAACTCATTGAGTTGAGCATCATGATGTATTGGAGAACATTGGAAAGGTAGGTCAATTAGGTTTGGCCGATTGCCAAAATCTAGGAGCTAATGGAAGCAAATGGTGGAGATAACTAAGTGTCTCATAGATGGCCGAAGGTATATCTTTGTGCTTGGTAGATTTGGCCAATGTTCTATACTCTTTCCCACTAGAATGTTTCTTGGAACTTGATGTATAAAATATTGTTTCCATTTAGATCCTAATATACAATCACACCTTTTATTACTCATACTTATGCTAAACCAATATAGATGTTTAATTCTCACGCTTAATTAGAAACTTGTGTATCATTCTCATGTTTAATACCAAATTGTACAAAGATATTTTAAATCTTGCTAAAATGATATCATCAGGCACTACTAAGGCTTTGAATTAGCCTAGAATTTTGGAAGAGTAAAATTGATTTAGCCTTTGAAAACCTCTTGTAGGTTTCTCTATACATTGATTGAAATGTATTATTACACTTTTCAAGAAAGTGAGGGAAATTTTTAAAAATTCAAGCATGATATGCACTAAGTAGGGAGAATGATTAGATGCATGCAAAACTTACAATGTAGCATGGGGCTAAAATTGTTGGGGGTAAAGGCGCCTATGCCTACCGCTCGTGTATTAATCATACTAACAATACCTGCACTGTGTATTAGTTACCCACACACCTGTACACTGTAGGTGGCAGGCACCCATCACTATCACTTTATTCTTTATTCTTTCAATGGTATTTGAATAAAGGAAAGGCAAGTCACACATTGTGACTATTGGAGTTCCCACATCTCTCTCTCTCTCTCTCTCTCTCTCTCTCTCTCTCTCTCTCTCTCTCTCTCTCTCTCTCTCTCTCTCTCTCCACCATAGCTCTTACTTCCACTCTGTGCTTCCACTTCAAGGCTCACTCCCTTCAATTGGTATTAGAGCCATTGCACCGACATTGAGAAGCTCTTCCCTTCACTTGACTTTATCCCACGAGAAAAGCTTTAACTTGAAGGTTTCATGGCAATTCAGCCCTCTTCTTCCTGAGGTATGAATCTTGCTCCCACTTCTTCCTTACACGCTCGCTCCACTTGAGGTTTGTTCCAAAGCTTGGAAACCCTTGTTTGAGCTTTAGCAAGTACTTAGTAGTAGTAATCATTACCACCAATAGGACCAACAACAACATCAGCGTGATTTGTGCATGTTTCAGGACTGGTCTTCCCTGCTTCTCCTTCAGACATTGGCAACTCTATTCTAGTCCTTGTGACACTTGGCATTAAGTAGACATTGTTTACCTCCCTTCTCAGCATTGATACTCAGTTTGGAGTATTGGTTTGAGCTTGAATGCTTTAGCTATTAACTATTTCAATAGGGCAACATGTTGTCATACAACAGGGATAGCCATTACTTCACAGTTTGACCTTCATTAGTACGCATACACCTATGCATTGATCCTGGAATACTTGATACATGTCTTGGGATGCTTCTTGGATAGGTTTAAGATTTCTTTGCTCAGTTTCAAGCAAGGTTCTTTGTTGAATATACAATGGACAAAAAGTACTTTACTTGAAAGCTTTATGCATCGAAGACTTATATGCTTCTCAAGTCAAAGTATATAATTGGCACTGATGTATGGGATTGGACATGTTTATGGTGACATTTGAGGCTCTATTTTGAGCCACATTGGATGCTTTGGCACCTTGGTTTTATGCTTCCACTGTATTATGCACTTGAAGAGTACATATTGGGTTTTATGCTCTTGGATATATGCTACTTGGAGCTTGCAGACTACATATTGGGTTTTATGCTCTTGGATATATACTACTTGGATCTTGGATGTATGGATGCCTTCCACATGATTTTTTGAGCTTTGTTTGCTCAGCATTTGACTTTTGTTCCAATGGGAGCCGCTACTTGACACTTGGATGTTACATTGAGCATTTGGTTAGGCAACTAAGCTTGAGGGTCTTACAATGAGACCGTGGGACTTGGTGACATGTACATGCCCTTGTCATGCTTTATGTATGCAATTAACTCTTAGTCAACTGATCTGACACTACTTTTGGATTGGCACTTATCTTTGTCACAATATTTTCAGTGATGTATGCATATTGGTTGGCTATGTATTGAGGTTCTATTACATTTCTAAATCTATTGTGCCTTTGGTTGGTCTCGCAATTTATTACAACAACTTGTTTTTCCCTTCTGTGCATTCACTTAGTCTCAATATGGCTGGTGGTTCCAATGATATTGCTATCTTTAATATTGACAAGTTGGATGGCACCAACTACAGCTATTGGAAGGCCCAAATCTAGCAAGATCTAGTGCAAAAAATGCAAGTTAAGCCTTTGAAACATAAGGGTGTCAAGCCCAAACGTATTGATGTACAGGATTGGGCTAAATTAGATAAGTTATGTATGTCTACCATCATATAGTCCCTCTCTAAGCATGTGTTCTATAATGTTGTCTCTCTAATGGGGAGTCCACATGGGTCTTATGGGAAAAGATTTACAATGTCTATGACAAGCAAAGCCCCAATTCTTAGGATATGTATTGGCTAAAGCAACTCATGGATCTTCGTATGATGAAGGAGGGCACTTCCATATCAATCCGCTTAAATGATTTTCATTCGATTCTCAGTCTTTTGTCTTCGCAAGGGATCAAATTCAAGGGCAATCTCCCCTCTTTGTTCCTGTTGGTTACACTACCTGAATCATGGGATATATTTCATATTGCTATGTGTGTTAACAGGCCTACTACTGAATCATGGGTTATATTTTGTGCTGCTTGTGCGTAAACATGCCTATTGATAGGCTTAACTTATAGGGTGTAGAGAGTGCACTCTTGAATTAAGAGAATAATAAAAAGAATATCGGTGCTTCTCGAACCTCTCATGCTTTCACAGTTAGAGGCAATAATGGTAGGAGTGGTAATAACCATCATATGAGATATTCCCAACAGTCTCATTCTTAGGCACATGGAGAGTTGATGACACCCAAAGAAGCATAAAAACAAGGCACAAAAGAATCCAAGCATGCATCATATTTTTATTTTTTGTCAAGAGAATAATACTACATTGTTACAAAATTACCAAAAAGAGATAGAGATATGAGGGGGGCACATCCACATCCACATCCACATCCATAATAAATAAATGGTATACACAAAAGTGTTACGTGAATACATTTGTGAAGGGTAGGAATACTCAAAATTAAAGGCCAAAGGTCTTATAAGATCAAATGTATCAAAGTTTCAAAGAAATAATAAAATACGAAGGGGTGTGCTTTTTGGGGAAGAGGTGGGGTGGAGTGCATTAGTGGTTATGTGCCTCTTTCCCTTCCCTCTTTCTTGTCCAATTGCATATTCTCCTTTTTGGTGGTGCAAAAAGTTGTTCTCTCTCCTCTCTCCTCTGTCTTTTGTGCAGAAATTCCTCTTTTCCCTTTTGTTCTTGCATAATGGTTGAAGCTATGGATGCAGATGATGAAGATAACGAATTTGTTCATTATTAAGTGGAAGATTTATGGTTTCTTTTTAGTTTTTGAGATTAATGGCAGAGCCATACACATAGATTTTGTGTGCTTTGTCCCTGGTTTTGTGGTTGATTATTTTCGTGGGAGGGTTGCTGTCATTTTGGTGCGCAGCCAGGGAAGAAGCTTATCTCAACAACTACAATTGCAGAGAGATTCTATGATCTTCTATGCTACAAACCCTCAAAGAAGATATCCTTCAGAATCTCGTCTCCATCAATAATGGAGTCCCTTTCACATCCCCTATTTGCATGTCCCTCAACAAAGGATAGTAGCATGAAGAAGAAGATGGCAAGGTGTTTCAAAGTAGGAAGATCAAAGACAATCAGCAAGAAGAAAAAGCAGCAGAAGAAGAAGAAAACAATTCTCCCCTCCTCTATCGACACCCTATAGAGAAATGATGACAGATCAGTCCTGAGTGATGGCAGACGGCTCATCACTTCGATGATTAGTTGTCAAATTGAAGAGGAATCAGCCATACATAGCCATGGATTCAATGAAGATTAGCCGTTAAATGTTCCAAATTGAAGGAAAATTTTGCCATAGATTGATGGCAAATTTTGTCATAGATTGATGGAAAGAGGACCCATGGATCATGTTGGCGCTGTGTACCCTTGCATTCTAGCGGTCTGCCTGCAGAAGCTCATCTCGACCTCCAAGAATGGTGGCAAGGACAACCTCGTTTGCGAGGCTTTTGTCATAGGCCACCAGCTCTACCTCTAGCACCCGGACCTTAAAGCCTATGTCGGCCACATCATCCATTGCCCCACCTTAGGCAAAGCCCCCCTTAATCCCCCCCCTAATCCTCCCTGAACACCCTCCCTCAACAGCAAATCCCACCCCCAACGCTCCTACAAGGACAAATTCCAGCTTGTTTTAGCCCCAAGCAGAGAATCATCCAACAATCAGAGTAGGCAATTGATTCAACATCAAAGCAAAGACATCCCTCTCATAAATCAAACCAAAGGATTAGTGCCGCATCAAAGCAGAGATATATCTCTTGATCATTGCCAGGGATCTTCTCCGAACTGCCTTAGCTTGACTCCATCAAGTGATGAGCAAGTGGATTGTAGTAAGCCTTTGATTAAGCAGCATTACCCCCTACTCCACCAGCCTCTTGATTCAGACCCATCTTGCTCAAATCATGATCTAGCCAACACCAGTCATATTTCTTCCTGCATCCCACATTGCCCTCTGACACCGGCCATCAATGCAGAGGCAAGGGCTCATGCTAATGAGGAGTTTACAGATGATGACAATCAGGAGAACCCCCCTTCCTCCTCCCGCTTAATCAGCCCCAAATCCATTGAAAAACAATCTACTTATCAATATCTCAATAAGGGAATTATCAATTCACCCTCTTCATCTTCTTATTCTTCATCGCATTTGGCTACCACTCCAAAAGCCAATTTCCCATTATTTATTGATGTGGAGGATGCTCTATCTGTTCTAGAAATTGCATATCAAAAATGGGCCAAAGGGGAAGAAGAAGAAGCATCATCAATCGTAGAGAGAGAGAGAGAGAGAGAGAGTCATTTTTCATGCCTATGGTTGGCATTCCTACCACTCCACCTCTCATGATCATGAGATGCTCTCATCTAAAAATACACACGACAGCCCAACCATCAAAAGTGGTGCGCTGATTATTCTTTCCTTGGTCAGACGACTGAGTTGGAGATTGTTTATCGCTGAGAGAGAGAGAGAGAGAGAGAGAGAGAGAGAGAGAGAGAGAGAGAGAGAGAGAGAGAGAGAGAGAGAGGCAGTCGCAGAAGAAGAGAGTGTGTACTAGAAACACAGATCAGAGATGTTTCTGAGAGAGAGACATAGATTGGAATATCGCAATTTCATCAACATCCCGTGGAATTATGACAAATCGGGTGGAGAGGAAAATCCTAAAGTCAAAGGAAAATTTTTGGACCTGATGTAGATTAGAATCCATGGCCTCCGGCTACTCATTGGCCACAACGACTTGGCTCCTAATGAAGACCTGCAGTAGTAGCATGATTAAGAGGAGACAAGTTAACAATCATCATCTACAGCTCGAACGTTGATTTGTGCCCAAGTGTTTCGAAACTTTGGTCTTGGATTCCAACTGCAAGGCAAACACCATGGCATCTATAGTGCTTTGCCATAAGAAGAATGAAGCAGAAGAGAGAGATGGAAAGCTATAACAGATCCTAAAGATGCATATGAGGAACGGAGAGGCAAGAGAGAAAGAATGTGCAGCAGGGGCGATGCACCCGCCCTAAACACGTCTTGCTCCCCTATTTCTGCCATCATCCCCCATTCCTATCATAACAGTCACATAGGCGCATACCATAGAGGAAGGGCAAGAGAATAAAATTCCCTTCTTCATCGACCTCATCTTGGTGCATTTGCAAGGCTTGGTCGGATCTATGTTGATGCCTTGCCTTCCGGCTATGCATAATCGCCATAGCATTTTGTTGTGAGGTTACGTATGGCATTATTTAGCAGGTCACAATTCTAGGTAGCAGGCTCACCAAGCTCCTTGCCACCTCTCATCTCTCTCTTTTGACTGCACATGGTGATCCTCATGCCTATCCTTCCTACCCTCCTATGGTTTTACCTAAATGTTGCTATCGTTGGCCTCAAATCCTAGCAACTCACCCATTCTAACTTTCTCTTATCCTCTCCATGTGGCATCTTGTTTCCCCTAACCCTAAGGCTTTCAACTAAACAAAAAAAAAACCGGTAATATATGTCTATTTTGTTCAATAAACCACCTTTGAAAAAGGGAGGCCCTTTTGTAGTCCCACATTTGGCCATCAAACAAATTCCCTAGAGTACACATCTCAACAACCATTCCCTTGTCCCCCACCATTCCTAACTTTCCCTTTCCTTCATCTCACATTGGCAACAACCACAAGGAAGTGCAAGAAAAGGTTTAATAAAGAATAACCCTTTAAAAAATACACTCTTTTAAAAAAAAAACCTTATCTCAAGAGGAACAACCAAGCCCTATTCCCAAATTATCCTTGGGGCTACATGATGGAGTCTTATTTATTTCCCTATTAGGACAGAGTTGTTCTTATGATCCCTTATTGAAGATTGAACCTTATCTTTTGAAGACTATGTAAGTTTTTCAGTGTGGGAGTGTAGTTGAGGTAGGAGTTCCCTTACTCTGGTGGTCATGGATTTGGAGTCCTATACCCTACCATGGCTAGGCCTTATGATCAAAGTTGTTTTACTAACAATTTTGGAAATGTTTATGTTAGACAGTGGTTCTTCTTTGCCAAGGTTTGCGAGGACGCTTCACATTTCACTGTGGGAGGAATATGATGACACCCAAAGAAGCATAAAAACAAGGCACAAAAGAATCAAAGCATGCATCATATTTTTATTTTTTGTCAAGAGAATAATACTACATTGTTACAAAATCACCAAAAAGAGATAGAGATATGAGGGGGCCACATCCACATCCAAATACACATCCATAGTAAATAAATGGTATACACAAAAGTGTTATGTGCATACATTTGTGAAGGGTAGGAATACTCAAAATTAAAGGCCAAAGGCCTTATAAGATCAAATGTATCAAAGTTTCAAAGAAATAATAAAATACGAAGGGGTGTGCTTTTTAGGGAAGAGGTGGGGTGGAGTGCACGAGTGGTTATGTGCCTCTTTCCCTTCCCTCTCTCTTGTCCAATTGCATATTCTCCTTTTTGGTTGTGCAAAAAGTTGTTCTCTCTCCTCTCTCCTTTGTCTTTTGAGCAGAAATTCCTCTTTTCCCTTTTGTTCTTGCATAAGATGAAGATGATGAAGATAACAAATTTGTTCATTATTAAGTGGAAGATTTATGGTTTCTTTTCAGTTTTTGAGATTAATGGCAGAGCCATACACATAGATTTTGTGTGCTTTGTCCCTGGTTTTGTGGTTGAGTATGTTCGTGGGAGGGTTGCTGTCAAGAGTCTTGCAGTAAGTCCCATGGGCTGTAAGTCCTCATTGACTTGCAAGGCATATTTAGTCACAATGCCATAAAATGCATGAGGACAAGTGTAAGGAAAAGGGCAAGATTAAAGTACAAGATAAAAATAATAATTGTAGCATTGCCCTTAGCAAGTCCAGCGTTAAGATTAAAGAGATCCATGTTATGTAGAGACTGATTCTAATGATGATTTCATACTTGGAGCTTCTTCTCTTGATACTTTACAACTGACTACTGCTTTTTCAAGGTATACTCAGTGTTGGATGATAGATTCAGGGGCTTCCTTTCATGTGACCCCTCATAGAGAGTGATTTCACTCCTATCGCAATTTGACTATATCTATCAATTTAGGTAATGACTTGACACTAGAGATAGTTGGTGTTGGTAATGTCTCGCTACAGTTTGGTTTTGGTTGCATGTTTACACTTCACAATGTATGTCATGTACCTGCTCTCATGAAGAGCCTTATCTCCGTTGGCACTTTGGATGATGCAAGTTATGTAGTTTCTTTTGGTGATTCATCATGGAAGATTACTTGTGGAAATCTTGTCATTACACATGGTTCTAAGTCTCATATTCTCTAACCCTTGCTTGTATCTAGGTCCCTTGGCCATGTTTTAGTAGTGGATGTAGTTCCACATGTATCTCTTTCCAGTTGATATTTCCACCTTGGGCATATGTCCTTAAAAGAAATGAAAATACTTATCCATTTGCAATATTTCTCACCCCTTGACTATAAGTGCTTTTAGTCTTGTGATCATTGTTTATATGGCAAGAAAACACGTAATACGCATGGGTGAGCCATTAGCTCTTGTTCATTCAGACATATGTGGTCCCATGCCCTGCAAGTCATTAGGTGGCACGAAGTATTTTGTTACCTTCATTTATGACTATACGCATAAGGTCTAGGCATATCCTATAAATTAGAAATAAAATATATTTGCTACATTTCAAGGTTGTCTTGCTTACTAGAGAACTGGTCTGGTTATAAATTGAAATACCTACAACGAGATAATAGGGTGAGTATGTCTCTAAATCCTTTGAGCAATTTGTGAGTTTTGGAAAACCTCCCTCATATGCTCATTTGTGTGTATTTGACTACAGTAAGGCTTCCTGCCATGTTCCCAAGGACAAGCAAAATAAGCTAGATCCTAAGTCTAGGAAATATATCTTTCTTGGTTATTGAGATAAAGATGAGATAGGCTATCAACTATGGGATCTCCAAGCTTAGAAGGTTATCCGCAATTGTGATGTTGCTTTCCATGAGGAGAAAATGTGCAATCAATTTGAGCATGTTATTGAGGTATGTAAGGTAATCTTTCAAGAGGAGACTCCTGCTACTACTGTATAGCCATCTAGATAGCATGCAACGGATGATGTCTTAGTGGCCCAAGTCCCTAATGCTCCATAGGATGTCCACGCCTCCCAGCTTGTTTTGAGGTGATCTACTAGAGATTGATGACAGTCTGTGTGGTTTGAGCCCTTTATGGATTATATTATGGTGACATAAGCTAGTGAGATTCTTACTTATGATGAGGCCATACACAGAGGTGATAGTCACTCTTGGGAGAAGGCCATGCAATTAGAGTATGAATTACTACAAAAAAATCATACATGGGATTTGGTTCCTTTTCTTTACAAGTTAAAAAGTACCCACGGCCACCCCAAGCCAACATACAAGGCCAGATTGGTTACTAAGGCTTTCGAGGAGGAGCATGATGTGGACTTTGAGGAAGTCTTTTCTCCTATTGTGATGATGACTACCCTATGTTTGGTACTGGCTTTGGTTGTTCAGCTTGACTTAGATCTTTATCAGATGGATGTCAAGATAGCTTTTCTTCATGGGGACTTGCATGATGAGATTTACATGGAGCATCCTAAGGGCTTTGCAAAACTTAGTAGGGACCACCTACTGTGCATATTGAGAAAGAGTCTTTATGGCTTTAATCAAGCACCTAGGAAATGGTACCACAAGTATTATGCCTTTATGCATTCACAAGGATATTCCCACTGTAATATAGATCTATGTTTATACACGAAGAAGGCTCTTGATGACCGCCTTAAGATTTTGATCCTCTATGTGGATGATATGTCGATTGCTGGGAGTGCTCATGATGAGCTGGATGCCTTGAATGGTCAGCTCAAGAAGAGCTTTCAGATGAAGGACATGGGATAGGCTTCACATATTCTTGGGATGTACATTACATGTGATCACTCTAACGGGCTCCTTTATTTATCAGAGAAAGAGTACATCCATAAGGTCATTGAGCAATTTCATTTGTAGAATGTTAAGCCTATTGATTGCCCTTTACCTTCTCACGTGAAGGTTAGTCACACCAATTGTCCACTGTCTAATGAGCACAAATCCAAGCTAGCCAAGATCCTTATGCATTCATAGTGGGCAGTTTGATGCATGCCATGATAGCCACTCGCCCTAACATAGCATTTGTAGTGGGGGTTGTGGCACCCTATATGGATACACCTGGCAAACGGTATCGGGATGCCATCAAGGGTATCATGAGGTACTTGAAAGGGCACAGCAACTATATGCATATGTTGCGATGGCCAGGATACAGGGCTCGTGGGATACACTGACTCTAACTATGCAAGACATGTAGACACTAGGAAGTCCACCTCTAGCTACATCTTTACCTTTGTTGGAGGCAATGTTTCTAGGATATGTAGGGTACGAAAATGCATAGTCATATCTACTATAGAGGCCCATCATATTCACTTTATTATTTATTCTTTTAGTGACATTTAAATAAAGGAAAGGTTGCATACTTGTACACTGCATGTAGTGGGTGCCCATCATTTTCACTTTATTCTTTATTATTTCAGACATTTGAATAAAGGGAAGGCCAGTCACACATTATGACTATTGAAGTTCCCAAATCTTCCCTCTCTCTCTCTCTCTCTCTCTCTCTCTCTCTCTCTCTCTCTCTCTCTCTCTCTCTCTCTCTCTCTCTCTCCACCATAGCTCTTGTTTTCGCTCCATGCTTCCACTTCAAGGCTCAATCCCTTCAAAAATGAGCTCAATTCACATTGCATGGACACCCTTTTCCATCCTCTTGTCTTGCTACATTGGTCCCACCCTTTTCATCCTACTAATCATGTTGGCCTTCACCACCCTGTTGATAATGCTCCTCATCATCCTCATTGCCCTGATCATCTTTAGGATCTCTACCTTCCTCTTCTTAGCTTGGTGCTTTAGTGTCATCATCCTCAAAAGTGTCATCTTCCCATAGGCTTTATTGTTTCATAGCCTCTAAAGATTTTTTGGAACAAATCTTTTGACTTGTTGATTGATGAGCCAATCGTGGTCATGTGATGCAAATAAGTTAGGAACTATTTTCCCTTGCCACAATGCTGACATAAATTATTGTCTTCATAACAAATGTCCCTATGTAGTTTTAATGGTGTGTACCATGATATGGATGAGAAAGGAATAGGGAAAGAGAAAATGGGAAGTGCTAAAGAGAAAATTAATTTAGACAAAAGAAAATGTTGCACTGTTAAAAAGATTTAAGTAAGGTTCACACATAAACCTATCAAGTAATTGAATAGTACATTTGTAAGACTAGTTGAAACTTTCTATGAATCAATTATTTCTTTGAGTACCCCCTCCATGCCACAAATTTTAAATTATGCACCATGAGGACAATATGGAGACTTCTCATAGCTTGGATGCTCCACATGATTTTTCTTCACAAAATAAGGTGTGGCCAATTGTATTACTTGAAGAAAGTACAACCATGTACAAGTGCTCAATAATCTAGCTATAGAGATAATCTATGAACAAATCAAATATGCACAAGGCTTCTTAAGGCCATCTAAACCTAGCCATATTGATCATCACCATCTTCATCTTTTTCATCACACCTTTTATCTTCTTCCTCAAATTTTAGAACTTGGAACTCTTATAACATTCTACAACTATTACCAATGGGTGGAGAGTTGTTTTTTGATATATTTTTGAATAGTTGATTATGAACCACATGTATGACCTTGACACAAACCCGGATGACTCTTTTAGAGGCTTTTCAGATAGTCAATCATTGAACCATGTGCACAATGTCCATTTCTAGATAGATGTAGCATACTACAAGACATCCAAACTTGTCCCCCATAGATCATAATACCTAAAACTAGTATGTGAGCCCATATCCTCATCATCTGGTCACATATGGACATTGTCATCATGAGGTCCTCATCTTCCTTAACATCTTCAATCATAGTTGTGCCCTAAGACAAACATCACAAAGTTCCTAAGAACTTTTGACCTAAAATATAAACCAAAACATACGAAAATGATGCCTTATCAAACTTAACAAACTTGATACTTTCTCTTTCTTGAATTGTCACCACACATGTTGAATACCATGATGGTTTAGGTTTGTGCACCATCATGACATCCTTCATAGTAGACCTACACAATTGGGCATATGGCATGCATGTTCCAACATCCAAGTCTTAGTAAACCATATTTCTATCATCCTCATGGATATCATGATAACATCACTTAAATAACTAATAGAATTGCACTTGATGATAGATTAAACTACAAAAGTAATGGAAGTTAAAAGTCCAATCTATTAATAGGCCTCTTCTTTTCACAAGACAAAGACAATTGCTCACCTCACTTCACGAGTATGTCATGGTTTTGGCTCTCAAGAGGAGAAGGTTGGGTGGATGTGCTATCCTCAACCATAAGCCAACAATGAAAATATTAAGTAAAAATATGCAAACATCAATAGGGGCGATGGAAATAAGATTCACGATGAGATCACAATTCTTGGTGAATGCAATGCACACCTACAAACATAATATCCCAAGAAAATACCTACACTTAAAGAATGTGAATATACCATACACAACATGACAAATGGAGACACTATCCATGATATAAAGAAGGGAATATGCTAGATGCAATTGTCAAAATCAAGAGGAGTGTGAAGGGGAGACAAAATAGGTGAAACTTGCAAAAAATAAGACTAGGAAGAACTTACTTGCCAATCATTTGCGGCATTTCCTTGTTTCAATTAAAGCACTTTGATAAAACACATAAGTTAATTTTGCTTTGGAGGGCCTATATATCATGATAGATTGGGAAAGATGGCAAATTTCAAAACATAGGACCCGTATTCTCTAATCCATTCCATACAAGGCCCTTTTGGAGTTCATAGTTCCCCTAATTAATGCTTTAAATGTTTGGAATTGAAAGACCCAATGACCTATCATTATCCTAATCAAAAGATCATGGTTAAGTGAGCATGATAGCTTTCTCTAATGGAGCCCTTAGTGCTTGATAAATTACGTCTATGAGGCTATAAATATATAATAGCATTGTTACATGAAGATGTTACTACTTCTATTTGGATACTAAAAGTTTGAGCTTAAAACTTAATTTCCATTTTTGTGTAAGGGGAGGACCTAGAGAGGAGAGAGAAATAGAAGGAAGAGAGAGAAATAAGACTAAGATAGGAGAGAGAAAGATGAGGGAGAAATTCCAAGAAGCCATGAAAGCTATAGACAGTATGAAAATTTTGGACTCAAAAATGGGTGCTTTAAGGGGTTTAACTCACTCTCTCTCCTAAAAAATGGGGCCGATGTGAAATTTTGCAAATGAACTCCAAATTTGTTGGACCTTGGATATTTAGAAGGTACTCTTTGAGCTATTTTCATTTATCTATAGAATGCCATGGCATTCTTCATATTTCAAAAGATTCACATGCTATGTTGGGACCATGGACACGCTCTTATTCCTTCAAGAGTTTCGCAAGGTTGTCTCTCATCTTGCCCACTTGCACATGGACAAAAATACACAAGCTGACCTATGAGGGATAGATGAACTCAAGATGGTGTATCAATTGTACTTACCAACCACTTACCATGTTGTAGTCACAATAGGTTGATGATAAAGTGTCACTCCATGATCCACATACATTGCTCTTCACTCACAACCTTACTTTCATAATTGCCACACATGGGACAATTAGTGGTATGCAAGCTTGGGAAGGAAAAATAGAAGGAGAGCTTCCTGTAGAGCATCCCTCACTCCCTCATTCTCTCAACCTCATACATTCTTGCCAAAATAAATCCAAGAGAACAAGACGAGTGAAGAGAAGAGAGCTTCAGTCCTTGTCCCTCACCCTCTCACACACTTCCTCTCCTTCATTCACATACGTAGACCATAATAAGATGGTAAGGAGCAAAATTTTGCACACACATGAATAGCCTTTTCATTCTCTCTCATTTCTTTTATAGAAAGTTTTCAAGTTTTTGACCACCTTTGGATATCATGTCCACATTTGTGGTCTCTTGACCACCACAATTGTATCCACCTTGGTGTTTCCATGGAATCCACTCAAGTTTTTACAAATAATATTTACAAGTTGTACAAGGGTAAGCTCGGATCTCATTTTCCATAAACACAACTTTATTATTAGAATCATTTCATGGCACATGACTAGAAAAAATTGTTGCACATAATTAGTGGATGCCCCTGTTGAGAGTCAAGCTCATAGTCTTCTATCAGTGTTCTACCTTAGTTGAATAAGGTTAAGTCATACTGACTCAACCATTGTTAGATCTAGGTTACTTGGTTTGGTATGAGAGTGGTGTACATAGTTGACTTGATAGTGTTGAAAAAAAGGATTGAACAGGGAGCATGTCTGCTACCCTTCTGGAATGACCCTTGTTGATCTCTCTCTCTCTCTTTCATTTCTAATATGGTATGAGAGCTTCCATCCCCTGTGAGACTTTCCAGACACTCAAATCCAGATTTCAAAGGTTGATGTGGGAGCTTTCACTCAACCGCTAAGACCCACGAACCGCTTATTGTTTCAAGCGTTCCAAGCCGCACTAATGGCTACCTCTCACATAGCCGATGCGCCATCCATATCTACAGGTGTAGTGAGCTTACCTCCATGCCGATCGAGTTACCTCCTTTCCCGTGCACTCCGGTGCTCCACGATCCAAGTGCAAGATTCAAGCAAGCTCCATCCTCAGGCTCCACGCTCCAAGCTCCATAGCCACGAGCAAGAGAAGAGAAGAGAAGAAGAGAGGAGAAGATGGAGATCTTCTCCTCCCCGGTCCCTCGCCCTCACACTCTCACACTCCCTCTCTCAAGCACAAGCTCAAGCAAGCAAGAAGAAGAAGAAGAAGAAGAAGAGGAGAGCCACTTTTGGCCACACACAAGAATGAGCTTCTCATTCACTTTTCAACTTTATATACAAAACCCTAAATCCCTTTTGGGCGGTCATCCCCTTATCCCCTTTTTTACATGGTCGGCTGTGGCCTAGGCCCTTTTTCCCATTGTCCTCCTATCTTCCTAGCTTCCTTTCTATCGCCCATCTACCTTTACAAATTGCACGGGTGAGAGCCCGACGCTCCTTAAATTAAATCGTGGTACCCTTGCGCTTTTTTACAAAAGTATTGACTTGCGTCTTTTCTTATGCGCCTTTTTTCTTTATTTAGGACTTTTCTGCACTTCTTGAGTTTCCATATTTTTCTTGGCGCGCCTTTGTCTTCCGTTTCACTTTTGCCTTGGCCTTGTCTTTTGCTTCATCTTTTCCGGATTTTTCACCTTTGTTCATTTGAGGGTTAACATTACCCCTCTCCTAGACGAGTGGTAGTCCCATGGCACTCACCATCGTAGGTAGCATGCTTTAGTATGCACCAAAGACGTGGTGGAAGGGACATCTGTGATTGCTGTGGAGGAGTGCTGGTGGTGGTGTGGAGGAATGTCATTGAAGGCCCGTTGGTGGCCTAGGTGGCTGTTGGTAGGGTTGTTGGAGTTGGTACTAGGACTGTTCTTTGTGGGGGATTGCACTGATGTGGCCAGCACAAGTGGTGGTTTGTTAGGGATTCTACACATGCCGATTCTTGGTGGGCTTGCAGGACGATAAAGGATAAGAATTTAGAGTTGGATGTCGATGAAGAGCGAACGACACTTTCGTTGGAGTCTTCAATACCTGCAATTGAAAACCTCTCATAGGTTATCTCTCCCTAGGGGTAGTGCTAGTCTTCTCTATTGTGCACAAGACATAGTTCAATTAGTTTGGGAGATAGGTCGAACTCTAAGCAAGCTAAGAGTATTGTCCTACACTTGAGGATCCAAACTGTGTATATATTTCAATGCAGATATTATGTGAGTGCTCGTGCATACTTAGATATTACGTAGTTAGAAGACCGCGGGCTGGTTTCTTGTAACAATGTGTGGATGAAGCAAAGTTGTCCATGTTGAGAAGAAGTACACGTGAAGGTGTATGAGACATCTTTTGCATTGTGACTGCATGACGTAGCATAATTGAACACATGGACACCACACTTTCGGTAGCTGGGAGCTAGTGGACTTGCTTGATGAGGATGGTGTACTTTTCATGCCCATTCGTGCAGTGCTTACCACAATTGATTTATGGTAACAGGTCTAACTATAGGCGAGACAAGCTTCCTAGGTATGTCCTACCCTTGATGTGCCCTGAACAATTGTGGGTGATGCTAAAGGGCTAGGGGACTAGGGACGAAGCCAGCTGACCAAGGTCACTGGATGTATCTAATTTGAGGACCCCTAGACGATGTGCTGTGGTCATGGGTGCTTCGTATCTTTTAGTTTTTCTTTTTCTTTTTTTTTTCTTTTTTCCTTTTCTGTTTTCTTTTTCGTTTTCTTTTCTTGTTCTTTTTTCTTTCTTTCTTTCTTTCTTTCTTAATTTCTTTCTCTCTCTCTTTTTTGTTGGACTTGCCTGCGTACAACCATTGCAATATGTTGAGGCTATCAACCTTTCAATGGGTTGGGAAATGTCAAGCTTCGAAGGCTCAGGAAATGGATATTATAGTGATGATTGTGCCCTAGCCTCGTTGTTAGAGAAGTAGTCGTTGAGATGGGGAGATACACTTGAGATATTGCAACCCTCTTTGGAATGTGTGATGTTGGTACAATTGGGGTAACAACTGCCGTGAGTGCCCGGCGTAGAGTGTAACCTAGAAAGAGGAAGTGGCTAAGATCATGCTTTGGGCCATGCAACGTGGGCACTCACACGAGAGATCTTTGCTTTCGGTAGCGTGGCTTTGTCGCGGCTCTTTGTGGGGTCGGTGGTCTTGCGGTGACTTGGGCATTGAACACTTTCGCACAAAGACATGTGTCATCCTGCATCCACTTGTCACTTCATGAGAGTACATGCATGGCATATGCCGCAACTATAATAAACTAGTGCAATGCAAGGAGACATCACTTATCTGAATTCCATGGTGTTGACTTAGATACTTATCACCTGCACTTGATTAGCTTTTTCGTTTGCTAAAGACGTGAAATATATTAAACCTAGATATGAAAAGTTTGTACAATTGGGAAACATGTCAGCACTTAATCATTTAAAGACAAAAAGTCATGGCCAGGTAGCATTTGATAAGCATTTTATACACGATGGGGCTACTCTATTTGTACAAGGCGGGGCGAGTTTGGGTGGTCGGGTGACTGAGGTTGTGCTGGTGAGGAGCTCTTGTGAGGCTGGGTGGGGAAAATGTTTGCTGGGACCCAGATGGTGTAGTCCCTGGCCGCAACTGTTTCCAAAATGCTTTTAAAAAATGTGTCAAATTCTTGCTTGTCTTGAGCTGCCCTCTCCTCTTTTGAGCACTTGGTGCCCGAGTGTCTGGTGGGAACCTGCTTGACTAGTGTTGCCATGCCCCATGTGCTCCCTTGAGCTTCTATTCCCCTTGGCCAGGGGTTTTTTGGCCTACGTCTGGGGCAGTGTTGCTTGGGGCCTCGTTTCTTTGCATACCTTTTAAGGGTAGGTACATAGCATTCTGGCAAAGGAACTTGTGCTACATGCTCCCTTCGACAGCGGATAGCATCCTTACAAGCCAGCTGCACTGGGTGCTCCATTTCGGTTACCGTAGGGGACCTACAAAATGTGAACCAAGGATTAGGCCTTGAGGCATGATAAAAACTATTTGCATGGAAGGGATTATACACTGGGTTATCAAGCGCATATGACGAGGAGGGGTGAGGTGAGGCATGCAATGTTTATTGTAGAGGGATGGCCCCCATGATGATGTTCATTTTGCCTCCAGCCATTAGCAGATCTTGGCTTATGCCAAGTTTCGTGGGCTGGTTGTCATGGAGTGGGGCATGGCTCATCCTCAGAAGGATAGATCGAAAAGGGGAAAGGTGTATAGAAAGGGACGGTACCCCATCTACACCATCAGAGATGTTGGTCAGGGGTTCCTATGGTGGTAATGAGGGTTGCATGCCCTCCACGGGAATGGTCACACGTCTTCTAAATGTGTGGTGAGAGGAGGACCTAAGGAGCTTAGCCTGTCAAACCCAACTCTTCTCCATGCACTTGACTCTCATTGCTTGTGTGTGTTAATATTGTCTATACAGGGTCACAAAATTCATTGTTTATTTATATGCATATTTACGAATCCATGTCACTTCACAAGGATAAAAGCCAATTGCAAAACTCCGGATTGTACTAGAGTGTGGCACATGCATCTAGTACTTGTGGTAGCTTACTCAATAATGATAGATATTTTGCAATATCGACTAGCATGGAATCTTGTCCGAGTCTACTGGCAACATGTAACTCCTCCTCAGTGATGAGAACCTTATCAGACAGAGAGTTCTCTTGGCTAGTTTCAACTAAGTCTGTACCCCGAATGGCAGTCAGCACTCAAAAGGAAGTTCGTGCCACATAGGTTGGGTCTCTTTGAGACCGCCATTTGGCCAATTGCTCCTCTGAGGCTCTATCATGATCTGGGCTCCTAGTTCGGCCATTGCAACATGGTTTTCAAACCAACGTTGTTCAAATTGACTTCAACCCTCTGATTGTCACTTTAGTCTCTCTATCTCTAAGAGATTTGGTTGGCACAGCACATCATTGAATGTTACAGTTAAGCGTAGTTCGTCGACTTCCTTGTCAGAGGTGCGTTGCATGCGTTCATGCAAGAGCCTGTCATAGTGCTCGTCAAGATATTCTTGCTCTTCCCAAGATAAGGGAAATGGCAAGTATTCTTCAAGCTGCTCTTTAGGGAATGCACCCATGTCTGCCAGGACATAGACACGTGTGAACACTTTGAGCTTAGCATCCAACTCGGTTAAGCATTCTGCGACACTTCTATGTTCAACGAGGGCTTGCTCAATTGCTATCTCATGCAAGGTTCTAGGAGTTTGCCTAGGCTTTAGCATAGCTGGGAGCTCAGGCCTAGACAAGCAAGATTGGTCAATGCTAGGATTTCTTATGCTCTTGGGGTTTCCATGTTTCTCCTGAGGCTTTGTTATTGCATCATGGTTCTTCTTGGACGTGACTGGTATATATTTGTCACCCTATTGTGACAGCGTTGTATCCACTCTTGATTGGTCAATGCGAGTTCTGTTGTTGGTGGATTGAGTGTTGCAAGCAACCGTTGATGGTAACGACTGCTTTGATTTTTCAGAGCACACGAATGTGTTCGAGGTTTCATCGCTATTAGGAGAGACATCTGTGGGTTCGTTGGTGGATGGACTCAATGCTTTATTCCTCAGCTTTCCAGTGCTCTTGGTCTCAATGTTCTTGGGTTCCACAACCACCTATAACTGCTGTTGTTTTCGCTATTTTCTCCTCTTTTTCTTGGTCAGTGAAGGTGCATAACTTAACGACTCAAGACCCTCAACTAGGACATCCGTTGATGTGCTTGGTTGGGCCTCAACTTTCCCCTTCTCTAGTGTGTCCTCATGGGACATAGCTGCACCTACTGGACATCCTTGCTAGGTTGATTGGTTAGATGTGCCATCTCCTTGGACACATCTTTGAGAGGTTTCTCCTCAAGCCTAGGCTTTAGGTGCTTTGGAAGTTCTGGAGTTTTCAAGGATGCTGGTTGCGACACCTCCCCCTAGGTGAACTGCCAGGGACATGTTCCACAAGGGTCGTTGTCACGGCCAAGTAGCGGCTAGTCCAGTGTGCTGGCTAATCTTGGTGGATTGCGATGTCAAGTCCCTAGGGTGATTGGAAGTGGCCGTGTCTTTTGTTGCCCTTTGAGCATTCACCTGTGTAGATCGAGCATGAGTTGATCTAGTCACATTAGGGTGCACAGGCATATCCTTGGGCCGAGAGCTTCGGATGATGTCATGTCCCACCTCTTCGACATTTGGAAGATATCAAAGGCTCCTTGGGCACTAGTGGCTTTTGCGTATCCTCAATGATTACATCTGATATCTACTTGTCAAGCACGCTAGGCTAAGGATCTACCTTCCGATTGGTCCTGTTTGGTTTCTTGATTTTTCGTTTAGATCTCCTCATACGCTTCTTTGCTCTTGATATGATCTAGCCTTCAGTCAACAAAGGAGGTTTAGCAGGGGATTTTGGCACCCAAATCCATCGGTTACCTGCATAATACCCTTGAGCACGTAGCAACGCTTTGGATATCCATCGCGGTGTTGTGCTGACCCTCCATCGATGCCTTTGTCTTTAAGGCTTGGGCTTCTTTTGGGGTCTTCTATGATATTTGTAAGTCTAAAGGCCTTCCTTGGTATTGTCTTCTGACCTTCTTGTTTCAGGCATGGCCTCACTCATTGGTTCTCGTTTTTCGACTTGTGCTTGTATCAACTCTTCCAACAAGTCCTTGCTCTCGTTAGTAGGCTTAACTGTTATGTCAGCACCTTTCTTGCCTTTCCCTCGAGGTTCAATGAGGTCACCCTTGCTAAAGGTCGTGACTATCCTTACACCCGGTAGTGTCAGGTGTATCCTCTATGCTACATAGTCGGTGTCACACTTGGTCACCCTTTTGAAGGGTCTTCCAAGGAGGGTTCCCTTCTCACAATTAGCACTATTTGGAGGAACATGAAATAGGATAGGCAAGCTTTCAATTTCAATTGTCGCAAGGATTTTGCACTTCCCTATGAGTGGTTGGGGTGTCCCCCGTAAGGGCTAAGAGTTGCATTAGTCGGTGTGAGCTCTAGTTGGCCTAGTAGGGTCCATGCTTCATAGGTCAAGACATTAAGATCTACTCCTTCATCAATCAGAGCATCGATAGTATGCTCTCTTTTCGCGGTGAGTTTGACCCTAAGATAAGCAGGTGGTACTATGTCTTCATCTTTTGAGTCTTGGCTTGTAAATTTAAGCCTTTTGACAAATGCCCTTGAGTCCCCAATTGCACAACCAGATGTGGATTCTCCACTGGTGTCTTGGATCATTAGTGCAGTGCTATTCAAGGAGCATCTATTGTCAGGACTGTTATATCTAGTCATTCTAACTATTGTAGCTTGATGTTGTTGCTTTCCGCTTTGACTAGATGCAGTCCGAATGCAACACATATGTGTTTTTGCAGTGTGGCCTTTTTGCCCTTGTTGGCTAGATGGGCCCATTGAGGTTCTAGGGTCTCTGTTTCTCTCTGTTCAAATACGAGCTTTTGATTGCTTTTTTGCAAGTGAGAATCCATGCTCATGTAGAGCCATTACTATAGGTTTGGAGGACCTATCACGGTGCGCATTTTCTCTCCAACCTACTTAGGGGAGGTACGGAGGGGGCCCCCTCTGTGGGGGTCTGGGGGGGCAGTCCCCCCCGGCCCGTAGGGCCATTACAGTAAATGCCATATGTGAATTGAAAGACCCTTAATAGCCAAATTTTGAACTACTTGCTCTAAATTTCAGCCTAGTGTGATTGATCTATGATATGGTTTCGGATCTACATGGTCTCTCAGTCAGTTTCAGGGTCTACAAGTTAAAATTTGAAAAAATCTAAATTCAGCCCAACAAGTTCAAATTGCAGGGTCAAATGCCCGATTCGGCCCCGTCTGAGGGCCAAATGTAACTGGTCTAAATGTCATATTTGGCCAGTCCGAATCTAGTTGTCCGTGGGCCGAGTGGGCTGAGAGCGGAGTCAAGTTGGCCAAGGCTGAATTTCAAAATTGGTCTGAATGATCAATTCAGACGGGGCTGAGCGGCGGGTCTTGGGCCGAGGGCCGAACTAGTGAATGGGGCCGAGTGGACTTCGGGCTGAGTCAAGTGGTCCGAGTGGTAGTGGGCCAAGTCAAGTGGTCTGAGTGGTAGTGGGCCGAGGGTCGAATGGCCGAGCGGTCCAAGGGCCGAACGGCCGAGTGGTCCGAGGGCCGATTCTGGGACTCGGCCCAGAATCTTCGTCACTCGGACAGGCCCAATGCGGTGCGACTTTGATCAGCGCAACGATAAATCGCTCGAATCACATGATTCAGGTCACAGCCTATCATACACACCTCCAGATCAAAGCTATGGATGGAGGGGAAGAGTTGTATATACCTGGAATAGCCAATAAACTCCAAAATGCAAATCGCCAAATGAATCAAACCCTCATGCCCTGTTATGACAGCAGAAACCCTAATGCTTGTTTTTCTTATTTTTCTTTGTTTTTCCTTACCCTAATGCATACAATTCACAAAGCAATCACCTACACTACGCCAACATGCTTTTCCAAATCCAAAAAACCAAAAACCTACTTGCTAAGGAGATAGAATACCTCTTCAAACTCCCTCGCTTCCTATCTATCTACCTCAAGCACCAGTTCGGGGAAAACCCTTACTTCGATGCTCGATTCGAAGCGCGCAAGCACTCAAGGCTTGAATCCGTTGGTCCCAGTAACAACGGAACCAAAATGTGGGAGCTTTCGCTCAACCGCCAAGACCCATGGACCGCTTATTGTTTCAAGCGTTCCAAGCCGAGCACTAATGGCTCCCTCTCACATACCCAACACGCCATCCATATCTACGAGTGTAGTGAGCTTACCTCCATGCCGATCGAGTTACCTCTTTTCCTTTGCACTCCGGTAACTCCACGATCCAAGTGCAAGCTTCAAGCAAGCTCCATCCTCAAGCTCCGTGCTCCAAGCTCCATAGCCATGAGCAAGAGAAGAGAAGAGAAGAGAGGAGAACATGGAGAGCTTCTTCTCCCCGGTCCCTCGCCCTCACACTCTCACTCCCTCACACTCTCACACTCCCTCTCTCAAGCACAGGCTTAAGCAAGCAAGAAGAAGAAGAGAGCCACTTTTGGCCACACACAAGAATGAGCTTCTCATTCACTTTTCAACTTTATATACAAAACCCTAAATCCCTTTTGGACAGTCATCCCCTTATCCCCTTTTTTACATGGCCGACTATGGCCTAGGCCCTTTTTCCCATTGTCCTCCTATCTTCCTAGCTTTCTTCCTACCGCCCATCTACCTTTACAAATTGCACAGGTGAGAGCCCGACGTTCCTTAAATTAAATCGTGGTGCCCTTGCACTTTTTTACAAAAGTATTGACTTGCGCCTTTTCTTGTGCACCTTTTTCCTTTATTTAGGACTTTTCTGCACTTCTTGCATTTCCATATTTTTCTTGGCATCCCTTCGTCTTCCATTTCACTTTTGCCTTGGCCTTGTCTTCTGCTTCAGCTTTTCTGGATTTTCCATCTTTGTTCATTTGAGGGTTAACAGTTGATGATTGCACTTGACTGAGTCAAGCTTGCAAGCAGGAGAAAGAGTCCTAGAGAATGAATTCCCCAGCAGCTGCAAGACGTCTAACTCCATACAAATGATGATGTTACTCCCCCCCATCATCTTTGAATACACTTCAGATTCAGTAGCCCACTCGATGGTCTAATACTCTCTTTGGCAATCAGCCACACTGGAGGTGCAAATTAATTGGATTTTGAACTGTAGAGCTTGGTCGAGGACAGGTTTTTCATTCTGTGTTGAAGTTTGATGAGAAGCATGCCCCATCTTTTGCATTGATGTATAAGATGTATACAGATGTGCACATGTGGGAAGATGTTAGGATGATCCCATCTTCGGTTTGAGACTGTTGATGGATCCTTCAATGCTATTGGCCTATATTGCAATAGTCATGCTATGCTTGTCAGTCTCTCTTGTCAGGCAATCCAACACTGCCATAGCTAACATAGCTCACAAACGATTTGCCTATGGATCCATCTATCATGTGCTTATTGATTGCAAGGCACAACATCGATTGTAATATCACCATTGGGCCTCGCATCCAACTCGAAAAATCAAAAGAACTGGGGCTGATTCCCTAGCCTGTAAGGCAATGAAAATGGTGGATGTGGTACTTGCCTTTTTTTGTTTTCCAAATATGACCCAAAGACCAGGAAGATTGAAGAGTTCACCATTAATTCATGCCTCATCTTGCTCTGCTCCATCGATGGGTGCTCTGTGATTACTATAGAGGGGCTAGGCAATACGTAGAAGGGCTTCCATGCAATGCAATAAAGAATTGCACGTTTTCATGGCTCTCAATGTGGCTACTACACACTCGAAATGTGCATGTCCATGTATGCTTGGCTAAACAGTGCACAGTTTGACACTTCAAATATGAATACTTGCAAACCCTTGCACACAATCCCAAGCTTGTCAGTGGAGACGGCCCAATCTGCCATAGTAGGTAATATCAGCAGGTGCATTGGCTACATACCCATTGTTGATGCATGTAAAAGCTTTGCTGGAGATGATTTCTACAAATCATGTTTACCTTGTACAATAGGTCATCCTGAGCATTAAATTCAAGGGTACAATTGGTATCAGTGATGAACAATATTTGAAGCTTGTATTTGTCTCATGTTTGTGGCAGCAGTGAATGTATCAAGTAGGCTTGAAGATTTGTACTTGATGCTCTCTTATGCACTGGCAATGATTAATGGCAACCCATTGTTAATGAATGCCATATTGACAGAGGGTACAATGATTGATAAGTGATTGTGTTAATAACTGTGGTTGATTAGGCACTTGTGGAAGCTATTGAGCTTCATGTACATGCAATTCACAATAGACAGACTATTGTCATAGTCTTGGAACAATTTTATGAGGTCACATGAGTATTGAATGACTTGTGGAATGTTGTGAGCATTAAATGGTTAGTTTTTTGAACTGATTTGCTACAACTTTTGCAGTGGGACTGACTGTTAACAGTGTGCAGTAAGCATATGTGGTATTGTTCCCTAAAGAGGTAGACAAACATTGGTGTCTATTGAGTTATGTATTGACTCCCAGAGGTTGTGACACCTGGTTGTTGTGGTTTATGGCTTGTTTGAGATGAGAATAACCTCATTTTGACAGAGAATATATAGTTGATTACTTACAGACTACTGATTACAGATTGTTGTCAATCATTGAATATTGCGTATGCCTACATGTCTATTGATCAGACAATGCTACTTGGTTGGAATGCTATTACATTTAGATGCTTTGCCACATGTTTGGAAGTGTATGATATTGTTGTGAACTAAAATCTTCTGGCTTTGCAAAGCTGAAGACTTTGAAATGGCAAATACATGAGAGAAGGACACTATCACTCAGATAGTTGGTGGACTACAACAATTTCGTTCTATGGAAATTTAGGATGTCTAATTTCTTAATTGGAAGAGGCTATTGGGACCTAGTCACAGGTCTTGAAGATGAGCCCAAGCTACCAAAGGATGACCTCCAATACATGATCAATTAAAGGCACACATGACTTGGTTGGAAAAGGCCAGCAAAGTCTTGCATTGGTTGTCATTATGTGTGTGAGACACAAAAGCTATGCAAATTGCAAACTATACTTCCCTAAAAGCTACTTGGGACTTATTGATGAAGAATTATGGGCATGTCACTCATGCGAGAAAGACACAACTGAAGCAAAAATTCAGCCACATATCTAGGAATGGAAGGTCTATTGAAGACTATGTCAGTGAGATAAGAACCATTGCAGAACAACTAGGCTCAATTGGAGTTGAAGTTGAGGATGATGATTTGGTAGCCACTACCCTCCATGGTCTTGGAGTAGAATATAGGTAGTTTGACACTTCTGTGGCACTTCTATTGCATGAAGAAGTGAAACTTGGACTCAATACAAGTTCCAGTGGGTCTAAAAACAATAGGGATAGTGTTTTCTACTCAAATCAAATGGCTACAGAGGAAGATCAAATTTTAGAGGAAGAGGTGCTGGAAATGCATATGTAGCCCGTGGACAACAAGCTATCGGATGGCAAAATAGGTAGCCTCAAGCAAATAGAGATGCCTCAAATGATCATGGAAGAGGGGGGTTATTTAGCTAGAGGGAGAGGCACTTGGCAGTAGCCTCAAATAAGTCATGGACAGCAATCAAATGCAAATAAGGATTGTCATTACTGTGGCAAATACGGGCATGTAGCTAAGGATTGCTACAAGAAGGAAAATGATCAGAGAGCAAGAGGGAGGCAACATGGTTTATGCTTCTTCTAGTGGTATGCAGGAGGATGACAGGTTGTTTGCTATGCAACATGTGAAGAAAGGGTTGCCTACACAAGGCAAAGTAGATGATGTATGGTATATAGACTTAGGGGCATCTAAGCACATGACTCCTCATGGAGAGTGGTTTGACACATTGGTACAAGGTGCTCATGGATGTGTTTGCACAGGGGATGATACACATCATGACATTATGCATACAGGTAATGTTCCCTTGATGATGCATGGGGATAGGAAAAATAGTCTCTATGATGTGTTACATGTACCCTCCATAACCAAAAACTTGCTTTCTGTGGGACAAATGGCTGAACAGAATCTACAAGTTAGATTCAATAGAGATGGATGCTACATTGAAGAGTATGGTCAAGGATGCAAACTCACTGCTAAATGCAAAAGAAATGGCAGGATGTTTACATTGGATACGAAAATTCTAGCATTGAATGATGCTATGTATTCACATGACAATGTTGCAATAAGGGACATTGAGATATGGCATAAAAGGATTGGTCATGTGAATGTTCAAAAGCTAAAGAATATGCAGCATAAGCAAGTTGTAATTGGACTCCCTAAGTTCAAGCACGTGGACATGTATGTCAATCGTGTCAATTTGGGAAGCAATCAAGGCTTCCATTTATGAGGCATGTAAGCACTACTACTAGACCGTTACAGCTTTTCTGATGTATGGGGACCCTCACAGAATGCATCTCTTGGAGATCATGTTACTATGTGTCATTCATAGATGACTATAGCGTTGGAAGAGAAGGAGAGAGATAGAGTGGAGCGGAAGATGAGCCTCAGCTCAATGTTGTTCTTCTTTCATTATTCTTCCATCATACTAACTAAAAGAGACTTACACACATAGGTATGACTAACCAAGACTAACTGTGGTTAAGTCACTAACTACACCGACTTATTGAATATCACACATGTGTATAGCTGTATCCAGCTAATGTCAGTCACACACATAAAGATAGACCGATTGAATAGTAACGAGAGAATGATATTCTAACACTCCCTCTCAAGCTCAAACCATCTAATAAACTCCAAGTAAATGTTTAAAGTATACGAACTTTTCTTTACCAAGAGACTTACTAAATATGTCTACTACCTGGGCTTTAGTCTTCACATGAATCAAGTCAATCTGCCCTGTAAGAACCATTTCTATGATGAAATGGTAGTGAACCTCGATATGTTTGGACCTAACGTGGTAGACAAGATTGCTAGCCAACATAACATTGCTGAGGTTATCACAATGCAATCTCACTTTGCTTTCTAGCTGTATTCCCAAGTCTTTCAACAGTTTCATCAACCAAATTGCTTCACACACCACTAAGGTAGCTCCTCTGTACTCAGCTTCTGTACTCGACAATGCCATAATAGGCTATTTCTTACTGTGCCAACTAATCATATTGTTGCCCAATCCAAATACATAACCACTGGTTGACCTCCTGTCATAGGCACAACCAACCCAATCAGCATCAGTAAACCCTGTCAAGTCAAGAGATTTTCCATATGCATAAAACAACCCATAATCTATAGTACCCTTTACATATCTCATGATCCTCCTCACTACATCTAAATGTGGTTTGCGAGGCTTCTGCGTGAACTAAATAATCATCCCCACTACATAACATAAGTCAGGACAAGTAATTGTCAAGTATATCAAGCTGCCCACCATCTGTCAATACGTGGTCACATTCTCTATGTCATTCCCAACATCAATCTGCAACTTAGCATTCTGATCAAGAGGTGTCTCAATAGGCTTGCATTCAGCCATACCATACTTTTGTAACATGTCATGAGCATATTGCTTCTGTAGCAACCATATACCTTGAGGCATAAAGACTACCTCAATCCCAAGAAAATACTTTAGTTCACCAAGGTCTTTGACTCTGAATTTAGCTTGTAAACATGATTTAATTTTAGCAATGTTCTCTTCATCATCTCCAGTGATGATAAGATTATCTACACAAACCATTAGAAACACATATCCATGATCTATCTTCTTCATGAACAGACTGTGATCTGCATCATCCAATCTAAATCCATGTTATTGTAAATAACTGCCGATCCAAGCATTCCATGCTCTAGGTGCATGTTTTAGTCCATATAAAGCCTTTTTTAGCTTACATACATGTGTAGGAAAGTCCAGGTGGATATAGCCTTCAGGCTGCTCCATATATACTTCCTCAACCAAATCACCGTTCAAGAAAGCATTCTTGACATCCATTTGCCATAATTTCTAGCCTTTGCATGCTGCTAAATCAATGACAGTTCTGACTATTGCCATTTTAGTCACCAGACTGAAAGTATCCTCATAATCAAGGTCATATTGTTGTGCATACCCTTTTGCAACTTGCCTGGCCCTATAGCGTTCTAACGAACCATCTGACTTGCACTTAATCTTGTACACCCATTTGCAGCCAATAGGGACTTTGCCTTCAGGCAACTCAACCAATTCCCATGTCTCATTTTCAGCCAGAGCTGCATACTCCTCAGCCAGGGCTGCATACTCCTCAGCCAAGGCTACATACTCCTCATCCATGGCAGTGCACCAGTTATCATATGTAACTGCATCTTTGTAGGTTCTTTGTAACCTGTAACACTAGCCATATATGCATAATGGCAGGTTGAATAACCAGTGTACGTAAACCTGTCAACTGGTTTTCTGACTCTCTCAGATCTTCCTAACTGTGGCTCACTCTAAGCTTATCTCTCATGAGGCAGTACATAACGGTTTTGCCTTGCTCCGGGCATCATAATAGGCGGAATGCCCAACTCACTATCCAAATTGTCGCTGTTAGTTGACTCATAACCTACTGTAAGTGGACCTGTCACATCCTCAGCATCTTTTCTTTTCCCTTATCTAATCTCCCCCTCACTGATATATCCGTGTTAATGGACGTAGGAGTACGACTCCCAAGCGTCCTGACCAAGAACTTATTGTAGGTGGCCCATCACTTGTAGGACCACTCATAGATGTACTCAATGTAGGTGTATTTTTAGCATTACTAGTGTTGGTTGATCAATCAATAGCCACTGCAATAGGATTACCATACCACGATGCTAGCTCATCAAAAACAACATCTTTGCTAATCAATGTCTCATGTGTAGATGATACATAACACTTGTAAGCTTTCTAGTCTTGTGCATAACCAAGGAACACACTCTTAATAGCTTTAGGATCCAATTTCTTCCTCTTTTCATCAGGAACATGCACATATGCAATGCTGCCAAATACCTTCAAGTGTGAAATGTCAGGCTTATGACCATACAACCTCTCATATGGAGTTACATCATGAATCCTTGCTGTAGGGGTTGTATTCAGCACACAGACAGTAGTCACTACTTCTTCAGCCCAATAATCATTTGGCAAACTCTTCTCATTCAGCATAGCTCTTGCCGATTCCATCAGTACTCTATTTTTCCTTTTTGTTACACCATTTTGCTACGGTGTATAGTTGCAAGTTAATTGTCTTCTGACCCCATGTTTAGTAAGGTACCTATCAAAGTAATTAGAGACATATTCTCCACCTCCATCTGATCTAAGACATGAAATTTTACAACTCAACTCATTTTCAGCATGCTTCTTGAAGTCCTTGAATGCATCAAACACATCATCCTTATGTTTCAATATGTAAAGCCAAGTATACCTAGTGCTAAAATCATCAATGAAGGATACATAGTAATGAGCACCACTAAACGAAGCATTATGAGATGGACCCCATACATCTGAATGTACCAACTGCAAGGGTCGTTAGCTATTCCGTACATGTCTCATAAATGGAAACCGTGCTTGCTTTCCAAACTGACACACATCACATACATGTCCAAAGTCATGATACTTGAACTTAGGCAGTCCAAGCACAATCTCCTTTTGCTGCATAGAATTCAGCTTTTGTACATTCATATGGCCAATCCGCTTATGCCATATCTCAAAATCCTGTATAGCACCCTCATCATGTGTAAACATGGCTGCTTTCAATTCTGGAATTGACACATCAAGAGTAAACATTTTGCTATCTCTTCGGCCTCTAGCAATCAATTTGCAGCCATTACCATATTCTTCAACAAAGCATCCATCTCTATTAAATCTCACTTGCAAATTTTGTTCTACCATCTGTCCAACTGATAAAAGATTCTTGGTTATTGTAGGTACATGTAGTACATCATGCAGGCTCTTTTTCTTGCCATCGGGCATCAACAATGGAACAATTCCTCTGTGTTGAATGTCATGTTGGGTGTCATCCCTAGTACACACATAGCCATGTGAACGTGCAACCATCTCATCAAATAATTCTCCATGGGGTGTCATATGATTTGAAGCGCTTGAATCAATGTGCCATCTCTCATCTCTGTTATGTCTAGATGCATTATTAGACACATGTTGCATGGCAAACAACCTATCAACCTGCTCATCATGAGCACCACTAGAAGATGCTCATCTCTGTTATGCCTAGATGCATTATTAGACACATGTTGCATGGCAAACAACCTATCAACCTGCTCATCATGAGCACCACTAGAAGATGCATGGTGCCCATGTTGTTTGCCCTTTACCTTCATATCTCCCTACTTCTTGTAACAATCCTTTGCAATGTGTCCATATCTGCTACAATAGTGACAATCCTTATCTGTGTTTGACTGATCATGACTGCCATGAACCATATCCACCACCTCTACCATGGGGTGATCTCCCCTTGTCTCTAAAGCTGCCAGATCCATGTTGGCCCTATGTATTTGTGCCATGCCATGCATTCTGTTGATGCTGTCCCCATAAGCATTTTGAGTGTCTCCTCGACCTCGAAAGGAGCCATGGACTCTCGCACCTCTAGCACACTGGCTAGAGTAAAAAACAATGTCTCTGCTTTGAGATGTACTAGAACCTATATTCAGCCCAAGCTTAACTTCCTCATGCAGCAACAAAGCAATTAGCTCATCCTAATTAGGGGATTCAGCTCTCACAAAAATAGACGTATCAAATGCCTTATACTCTTTGCCAAGTCCATTCAATGTCACTGCAATCATATCATCCTCAGACACTGAAGATCCAATGGTGGCAAGCTGATTCACTATATTCTTGATCTCTGTAGTGTAGGCACGAATTCTTCTGCCATTCCTAGACATGTTATTGCACTGTTGCTTTAGCTGAATCTTTCTTGCATGTGTTACATTTCCATAATTCTTCATGAGTGATAGACCCAAGATTTGTGCAAAAAGAAGGCGCGAAAGTGGACACTACATCGACATATCCCTAGCATTTGGCTATTTCCTTTGTAATATTTATGATCTTATCATAACACCATTATGTAAAATTGGCATGACTCATTACTATAAAGTCATGACACATGCTATGTAAGTTGAAAAGAAAAAATACTAGGTGTTCTTACTTTTGGAAAGGTCATTGAACCTAAGAATCATAGCAATGTACAAATATTAATGTGGTAATAAAGAAAAAGGAGGATTTAGGAGTCGTGGGGAAGAAAGAAGTGGTTGAGAGAAGTTGTAACTTCCTCTCTCTTTTCCTTTTATCTCTTCCTCTCCATGACTTTCTCCCTCTCTCTCTTTGGGCACAACTTTCTTGTCTCTTTTCCTTTGTGCATTCCTGTTTGTTCTAATGGAAGAGGGAGAGCTTGAAGATGGCGAGGATGCAGAGCCTTTGTGTGCTTGATGGATGGGTTTGGGTATTCATTTGGGGTGGAAGAGTAAGAGTTTCTACAGATTTTGAAGGTGGGCATTGTAGATGCCACTCTACAGCCTGGTTTATGAGCATATTTTGGTGCCTCGTTGGGCGTCACCATTTTTGGCAATCTTGCCAAGGGGTTGTAGGGTAGCTTTCGAAATCTGCAGAAAATTTATGACTTGTTTCTCAAGCAAGGCGTCCTTCGAATCTGGTTATTGAGTCAAAAAGCGAAATCAGGCAAAAGATTGGCCATGGTTTATGATGCGCATGGGATGAAGGAAGATGTATATGCATTTTGGATCTCACAATCAACGTCTTTGTCTTTTCTTCAAAATTGCAATCATTTGATGAAGGTGTAGTCAACGAAAATGGACTCCATGATTGCATCCACAATTTCACAAATTAGTAATTTAAAAGACGAAGCAGATGTAGAGAACAAGTTGTTTGAGGATACTGCTGCCATGATGACACCCAAAGAAGCATAAAAACAAGGTACAAAAGAATCCAAGCATGCATCATATTTTTATTTTTTGTCAAGAGAATAATACTATATTGTACAAAATCACCAAAAAGAGATAGAGATATGAGTGGGCCACATCCACATCCATAATAAATAAATGGTATACACAAAAGTGTTACGTGCGTACATTTGTGAAGGGTAGGAATACTCAAAATTAAAGGCCAAAGGTCTTATAAGATCAAATGGATCAAAGTTTCAAAGAAATAATAAAATACGAAGGGGTATGCTTTTTGGGGAAGAGGTGGGGTGGAGTGCACGAGTGGTTATGTGCCTCTTTCCCTTCCCTCTCTCTTGTCCAATTGCATATTCTCCTTTTTGGTGGTGCAAAAAGTTGTTCGCTCTCCTCTCTCCTCTGTCTTTTGTGTAGAAATTCCTCTTTTCCCTTTTGTTCTTGCATAAGATGAAGATGATGAAGATAACGAATTTGTTCATTATAAAGTGGAAGATTTATGGTTTCTTTTCAGTTTTTGAGATTAATGGCAAAGCCATACACATAGATTTTGTGTGCTTTGTCCTTGGTTTTGTGGTTGATTATGTTTGTGGGAGGGTTGCTGTTATTATTAGTATTTGGTTATGTGTGTGTTGTTGTTGTTTTTTTTTTTGGTTGTTTTGTTTTGAATTTGGGTTTTATGGTTTTTTTTAAATGATTGTTGTTTTTTTTTTGTTTTTTGGTTGGGTTTTTTATATTTACTTATTATTATTATTATTATTATATGTGGATTTTGTGTTTGTATTATGGTTTTTTTTGTTAGGTGGGTGTTTTTTTTAATTGTTAAATGTGGTTGGTTTTTTTTTGTTTCTTTTTTTAAAAAAATTTAAGGATAAATGTGTTAGGGGTGTGAAAAAGGAGCGCATCGTCGTCTTGTGTGCACGCACGGTGGGCGGGAGTAAAAAATTTTGCATTGACGGGATCAAACGAGGCAGGAACAGCGACGGGCGAGGCATCGAGGTGACAGGGGCATCTTGAGGCACATAAAACCAAAAATAGGCGCGTTCACACACGACAAGAGAAACGTGGCCACACAGTAAAAATGAAGAAAATTTAATAAAATCCAAACCGTTCATCGGATAGAAAAATTGTAAAAAGGAAAAATGTGTCAGGAGATAAGGGGAAGATGACTGAAAAATGCGACACTTGATCCGGGCCAAAATCAGGGTGTTCACATGGAAAAAACACAAGAAACAAGCCCGAAAACACTTACGTGTATTAATATCGGAAAATCCGTGCGTCGGAATGAAGTGCAGAAAGAAGGAAAATGATGCAAAACAATGTGTCCAACAACCCTATCATGATAAAACACAGTTTTGATCGAGATAGGATGCGTTCACATGAAAAAAATCCCAAAAACGGACTTGAAAATGGACTTGAAAATTAATATGAAAAGAATCGTGCACCGGAATAGAGAAAAATAAACATGAAAATTTTTTGGAAGAAAGGGATTCACAGGGCTGACACATCAAAACTCAGGTTCGGGGGAATTGGGAGGGGTTCATATGGGAAAAACACAAAAAGCACACTTGAAAACACGCAGAAAATTTAATAACTAAAAATTCGATAGTCAGAAGAGGGGGAAAGAAAAAGGAAAAAGTGGGGAAAAGGCTGGCTGGACACGGCCGTCAAATTAAACTGGAAATTCGGTGAAAATAGGGCATGTTCACATGGAAAAAAGTGAAAATAAAGCACGAAAAGGGCCCAAAAACTTGCAAAAATTAATAACTAACCAATCGTGCATCGGAATGACATGGAGTAAAAAGGAAAAATGTTAGGGAGAATGGAAAGGACAGGGCTAGCACATCACATCAAGGTTTTGAAGCAATAAAGATGCGTTCATATGGAAAACCGTCCAATTTACGAGAATTGCTTCAAAATTTAATAACTCCAGAACCATCTGTCGGAACAAGGGTTGGTTAAAAAAAAAATGGGCAGTTAAAAGGGACGAATAGGGCTGTAAGGTTGGATGTGAGTCTCAGTAAACGTAGGGTGTGTTCGCATGGAAAAGTCACAAAACAAAGGATAAAGGCAAATGAACAAGGAACAATCCTGAGGACCGGGTGAAATAGAACGGAGGAATGGGGAAGGGATTCCATCAGGGCATAAAAAATGAATTTCCACATTTGGAGATTGAGAGATGTATTTCCATGATGATATATAGAACAAATGCGCAGGGACGCATCCCGACACTTAAGACCTTAACAGGAAGGGTAAAACAAACAACAATGACCTAGTACCACACATCAGACCAACCACAAACATCCCCACACTTAAGACATGATCGTCACTGAGAAACAGAAGGTATAGGGTTAGAAAAACTTGGCCCATATTGCCGAGGAGTAATGTCGACTATCGAGGTTGTGACTTGTGTCGTTGTCGGCTATAGGAAGTACCAAGGTGGCTTCTCAGCACATGTTCTTCATGGTAGAGACCACGCGACAGCACCCAAGGAGGTAGCTGGTTGAAGGAATTGCAGAAAATTCGTCGATGACGAGAGATATTACACTCAACTCACGATCACTCAAATGGAATGAAAGAGCAGTCACTCGCTCCATTACTAACATCACTCGAGGTAATAATGATGAAACCCAAAGCTCACACCTGGTTTAGAAATCGATAAGGGAATGGTGCAGAGAGAGTACTCCAGGGTGCACAATTGATGGTGCATTAGTGCGTCCAACCCCGTCTGGTATAGGTGCAAGCAAAAAGGCAGGGAGCCTTGCAGTGTGTAGTGTACATAACAAAGTGACGTGTCATGTGCTGATAGGAGAGACCCATCCCGTGGGTGCAGAGAGAAATGAGAACGTACTTGACTCCAATTGTTGTAATGTCCCTCAATCCTCACCTCTTGATAATTGATTGAAGAAACACCAGTCACACTCAGCCCACCCTCTATCTCACGCTCTGTTGAAAGATATAGAGGGCAGTCTATTCCTAAAACCCATTGATGTAATCCTCATCGTCACTTGTGCAGAGGTTGTATGCCTTGTATGCAATTGATGGTGCAATTATGCATCTCGCCCTGTGTTGGCATACAATGCAAGAAGAAAGGCCAGGGAGCCTTATGGTGCAGTGCATAGGAACAAATCGTGCGTTGTGCATTGAGAGGCCCAACCCGTGCGTGCAACACTTCATTCACACATCTCACCTCTTGATTTGAAGGGAAAAACTGGTCACTTACCCCACCCTCTGTCTCATACTCATTGATAGATACAGAGGACAGCCCATACTCACGTCCCCATCCTGTTAGGATGAAAGCTCACATCACTCAAGGGATTGGTGATGAATATCACGTCGGCTATTGTGATCAAGATCTTGAAGACAAGGCGTACCCATGGAGGCAACCAACAAGTCTGGTACTTCAATGATTTGTAAGAAATGTCATCTATTAAGAAGGACAGACAGACTGATATTGCAAAGACAGCGCACCAAGGGAGGTGGCTTCGAATTACTTGCTAAAAAGGTTCTATTGATGAGTCAACTATCCTGAACTGCAGGGTGTTACAACCTTTTCCACAGTCAGCTTCCCACCCAAGGGTGTTTCCACCTTTTCTTGGAACAAGGCCTATTATGATAGGGAATTTCTTCCTTTTCTCCTATAACAGTTTGTGTTTTTTTTTTCTTTTTCCTTTAATTTTTTTTCCCCCCGTTAAGAAAGAGAATGGTAGAAATACCATGTGTCAGTACCAACCTTACCACCTTTGTTGGATCAGATGAGAAGAGAATAAGGTTGGGTTGAGATGTATCTGTGAGGGGCTAACAGAACAAGACCGCCTCATGAGGAGAATAATAAGGGCTATCAGAAGCACGATGAGAAGGACAGTGCGACGCCCAAAAGGATTGTCAAGATCCCCAAGGAGGAAAGTACTTCTTCATACGATAGCCATTGATCATGGAGGTATCATCAGAGGCATCAACAGTCTGCACCTGAACAGAGCCATTAGGATTGATAGCAAGTACCTTGTGCGGGCCCATCCACCGTTGTTGAAGCTTGCCAGGAAACATGCCAAATCTCGAATCATAGGCCAGGACAAGATCACCTTCTTTGAACTCCTTGTGCTTGATGAAACAGTGTGCAGCAATCGTTCTTGACAGAATTGAGCAGAGGATGCGATTGGTGACTTCAACTTAGCCATTGGCTCTAGGGTAATAGGGAGTGGACTTACGATGGAGGATCTTATACGATTTTGTCAGTTCCTTCATGATTTTGTTAAGGAAATGAGTACCTCTGTCACTTACCAGCTCAAGGGGACTGCCAAAACAGGTGATAATATTCTCATACATGAACAGGGCTATGCTGTTACCATTGTCCCGCTCCAGCACTTTAGCTTCACGCCACTTTGTGACATAATCTGTACATACTAAGATGTATTTGTTCTGCTTCCGTCTCGTATGTGGATCAATGGGACCAAGGAAATCAATCCCCAACTTCTTAAACGGCTTTAGGAGAAGAATAGGTTGCAGTGGCATGGCACTTGTTTTGGTGGGTTTTTCCATTTGCTGACAAGCATCACATCTCTTGCAGTAGTCATATGCATCCTTGTGGAGGGTCGGCCACCAGTATCTTACTAATAGAGCCTTCCGGGTTGTCGCTTCTCTTGCGAAGTGTCCACCACATGGTTCCTCATAGCATGCTTTCAATACTATGCCGATTTCATCCCCTGTAACACATCTTCGCAGCACTTCATCCTTGCCTCTCTTGTACAATGCACCGCCGAGCAAGGTGTAGGGGGCTGATTCTAACAGAAGCTTCTTCTTCTCACGGCTTGAGATGCCAGGAGGATATTGTTGAGTTGCCACGAGGTTGGCTATGTCTGCATACCAGGGAGTAACTGTTTCAACTAGAAACAAAGAAGCATCAGGAAGGTCAGGATCATCTTGTTCCTCTTCTACAGTTTGAGGGATCTGTGATAGATGATCAGCTAGGACATGGGAACGCCCAGGCTTAGTGACCACTTCATAATCTAACTCTTGGAATAGTAGCAACCATCTCATAAATCGTCCTTTAACATCTGCTTTGTTCATTTGGAAGGATAGGGCTTCATGATCCACGTAGAACTTGAAATGCGTTGACAGTAGATAGTGTTGAAACTTCTCCAGTGCAAACACCATTGCTAAGCATTCAAGCTCTGTCTCACTGTATAGTTCCGTTCCCTATCAGTGACCTTCTGGCTTGCATAATATATTGGTTGATCTAATTTAGAGGGGCTCTTTTGACATAGGACAGCACCTAGCCCTTCAACTGATGCATGTGTCTGCACATGAAACTTCTTCATCCAGTTAGGAGGCTGTAAGATATGTGCTTTGATAAGGCACTATTTTAGGGTATTAGAGGCTTCTTCACAGTCATCATTCCAAAGGAAATCAGCATCTTTCCTTAGGAGCTTCTGCAGAGGAGTTACCTTGGTTGCAAAATGTGCAATAAATCTTCTGTAGTAGCCCACGTGGCCAAGAAATCCTCTCAATTGCTTGAGGTTTATTGGTGCTGTCAAGGTGGCAATCTTCTCAATCTTCATTGGGTCTATTGCAATCCCTTGTGTAGAGATAATATGGCCCAGAAGAACTCCTGATGAGACGCCAAAGACACATTTTTCGAGGTTGAGAGAAATCCCATACTCTCGGCATCTGTCAAAACATTGCTCTAGGTGTCCCCAGTGCTCTCAGATCAAACTATAGGCACAAAAGTCATCAAGATATACTTCAATGAAATCATGCATATGATTTTGGAAGGCAGCCATGATTACTCATTGGAAGGTGGCAGGAGCATTACAGAGCCCAAATGGCATCACTCTGTAGGCATAGGTTCCCCATTCTGTGGTGAAGGTTGTTTTGGATTGGTCCTCTTCTGTGATTTGGACCTGGTTATATCCATTGAATCCATCCAAGAGGGAATAGAGCTCATGGCTTGCCACTGTATCCAACAGTTGGTATGTAAAAGGGATAGGGAAATGATCGTTCTTCGTCTTCGAATTGAGCTTCCGAAAGTCCACACATATTCGAAGTTTCCCGTTCTTCTTGGGTACTACCACAATGGGCGAAACCCATTCACTGTTAGTCATGGGATAAATGAACTCTGCTTCAAGAAGCTTCAATAATTCTGCCTTCACCAGAGCAGAATAATTAGGATTCATACACCTTTGTCTTTTCCTTACAGGTTTGGCATCCGGCTCTAGGTCAATGTGATGCTGGCATACTATGGGATCAATCCCCTTTAGATCTTTATATGACCAAGCAAACACGTCTAAGTTCTCCTTTAATAGATCTCGCAGGATCACTAGTTCTTCTTCTAGAAGATTGAGACCCACTTTCAAGTGACGTTCAGTACTGTCCGTATCCAAGAATGTTACTCGCCTTTTACCTTCCACTTTGCGAATAAATGTCCCAGGGATTGCTTCTGGATAGAGGTCTGACTCTTTCAAGAGAGTAGTATCCTCGTCTGATGTTCCACTAGAACCAGTGTCCTCCTTCTGGACAGATGACTCATTTGTCTGTTGAGGTTGCTGGAAGGGAACCTACTTCGTTTTCTTCCTCCTCATTCTCATCCTCTTCCTCTGGAGGCTCTGTCTATGCTTCTGTAGAGGCTCTGTAGGAGAAGAACAGATCTTCTGCCTCTGCATCTGCTTCTGTTTCTATCTCTGTTTTCGCTAAGTATTTGTTCTGTATCTACTCTGTCTCTGTATCTGTTATTGCTATGTATCTGTTCTGTCTCTATTTTGTCTCTGCGATTGTTATGTAACAGGGAGAACAGTACATCCATGCTTCTATTTCACTGTCAGACGTCATTTCAGAAGTTAATTCTAGTTGAGGCAGGAGGTATTCTCCCATGGACAAGGACTTTGCTTCCCTTGGTAGTTGGTTTACAGTACCCAATGTTAGGGACTGTGCCTTTGTTTTCTTAGGAAATATCTACTTAACAGTCTCTTCGTCTCTTGATGTACCATCTGTTACCTCATTGGAGGAGTCAGTTATGACTTCAATGGATGTGGATCCATTGCCTTTTTGCGATCCATACAACTTTAACACCACTTTGTTGGGTCCTCTGCCTAGGGTTAGGGTTCCTTTGAACCAGTCCGTCCTGGCTCTCGCTTCAAAAAGCCAAGGTCTTCCCAACATCAGAGGGTATGAGGTCCCATAAGAATTTGGTTTGACCACCATATATGTTAGCCAATAATCTTTTCCTACAAGGGTTGTTTTTACGTATGGGAGGATGCCCAACGGTTTAATTCTGCTTTGGTCTCCCAATCTGATAAGCCACTGTGTAGGTTGAATTTCTTGCAACCCTAAGTCCTTCGTTGTCACATCCATCATTATGTTTACTAATGAGTCTCCATCACTCAATGCATTTGAAATAAAGCATTCTTCAATCCATACACTAATCTCTGGGGTTCCAGGATCTAAGAAGGCATTAGCCACATCTACTTTTTTTACAGGCTACGCGGCCTTATTGGTCTTGATCCCTGTTGAAGGAGCGATTCTTAGTCCACATCTTCTTGTCAAGATGCTTTTGAATTTCTTTCGGCAGCTGGGAGACAGCATCAGAAACTATCGGAATGCTAGGTTGGTTTAAAGGTGTCTAGGTCTTTGACCAAGTCATAATCTTTGATAGGATCCACTGGCTTCTCCAGCCTGCTGGGGAATGGGGCTACACCTATTTTCATCTTTCCTTTTTCTTCTAACAATGGTAGCATCGGCACTCCCTATGTTTCTAGAAGTGCTTCTGTATCATCTATCTTCTGGACCTCTGGTTCTGTTTCTAGGATTGTCTCTGTGATTCTTTGTGGCACTAAAGTGCTCTATACTGCACTGTTCTATTCTGTACTTCCCCGTCCCTCTGTTGGTAGGTTGAACTTCACAGTCTTGGAAGGAGAGTTATTTTCATTCTGAACAATTGGTTCCTTCTTCTTTGTGCGCGTAACAGTGGCAACTTCCAACTCTACCAAATTGGAGGCAAACTCTTATAACTTCTGTTGGCTATTAGTGCCATTGACCTTTACAGGGCTAGACTTGGCCAGTCCTTTGCAGTGTGGCCTTCTCCTTTGCATCAGCTGCATAAGGGCTTGTAATCCACAGATCGTCTAGGGTTTGGACGATTCGGGGAGATATGACCCTTTTCTCCACACCTATAACATTCCACCTCTCATCTCTGACCACCGCCAGACTGTCATCCTCTGTAACTTTGAGAGGGAAACCTCCTTGGACCAAAATTAGGAATGAATTCCCTACGCTTTGGTCCAATATCCAGGGTTGTCATTTTGGACTCTAGCAAGTTGAATCTTGCATTTTCATCCTTTTGTCTTTGTTTGTGCATCTCTTTCAGAGAGCAAATATCCTCTGTATGGTTCTTCCGCAAACAGTAGGAATAGAAGGCTTCGGGAATAGTTGGTTTTCGGGTACATTCAGTGGCTAAATGCCCCGCTTGATGACACTTTCTGCACCATGTATTATAGCGCATCACATCTCTTCCAGCTCCCGTAGGGGTGGATATATTGGCAGTATTTACCTTTAGCGTCTCTAGCTGCTCTGTAATCACATCCATAAGCTCTCCTTGATACTTACAACTGAGTTGGATAAGTAGTCCTTCAGATTTTCACCTCCTGAAGTGCTTGTAGTAGGGTTTTGGGAAGCTTTTGTAATGACTGCATACATTGGTTGGGTTGATCCAGAGGGTCCTCTGTTCTGGTTCTGATTCAGAGCTCCTGCTGAGACTTAGGGTTGTTGATCCCAGTTGGTAGGATTCCACTATTGTTAAGTCGCCATTGGAGGAACTGTTTGAGGCCACTGTTGTTGTGGTTGAACCATCATTTGAGGCATTGTCATTTGTGGTGACCACAGTGGATTAGGTGCATTATACCACAACATTTCTTGCATCTGGGGATAGGGGTAGGGAAATGTCCCTGGGACTACATTTGGTGGGTATACCATGCCTGGCATGGTAGGAGGTAAGACTCCTCTTCCTGGAGTCATTGACAGCCTTGCTTCAACTTTGTCATACAACTTCCATTGCAGCTTGCAGATTGACTGGTCTTTTCAATTCCATGAACTTGCGAACTTCTGGTTGTAGGCCTCTGAGAAACACTCCTTTCTGGATACCTTTGTCCAAATGATGGTTAGTTCATCTCTTCAGGATGGATTCCATTTGAGAGACATAAGCTTCTACTCTTTCTCCAGAGGAGTGACTTAAGTTCATGAACTCCTCTCGCATCCGCTCTTCAAAACCTTCACGCCTGAATTTAGTGAGAAAGGCCAACTTTAGGTTCCATGTGCCAAAAGTTCCTGCTGCATGTCTCTCATACCACTCAAACGCCGCACCTTTGAAAGTGGCGGGGAATATCGCTAACCAATGCTCAGGGGTTCTGGCATTGTTAGCCACACATACTACTATGAATTCTGCTACATGAATATCAGGGTCTCCATTGTACTCTGTCTTAAAAATTGGCAATGGGACTATATTTGCTAGCCTATCATCAATATTTTCGGGACGAATCTGACTAGGAAGGGGACCTTGAGTAGCCATGGGAACTTCTGTAAAGAGTGCTTTTAGGGCGTCAAAGGAGACTTCTATTGCGAGCTCGTTCTCGGCCTTGATTTTTGCCTTCTCTCTTCTTACGTACCTCTGGACTTGTTCTAGCACTTGCCTCTTGATTGCATCACTCCTCAGGGAGTTGGCTCCAATCAGTTGGTCTGTACTCAACAGGATAGTATCAGAAAGGGCATCAGTCTTTGGGGGATTCTCTAGCCAACATCTCCTCTACTTCCTTCTTTTCAACATCTCTAAATTCGTCTTTCAAACCACTACAAAAGGGGGAGATATTCCATTCTGAAAGTATCAAAACTCATTCTTCTTAGGATCGTTGTTGTATCATTATAATAATGCCAGCTTCTGAGGGTTTCAATAGTGTATGTTGTGAAAAACACTCTGTTTGCCAACTTCCAGTGGGTTGCTAATTGGACAAACAGAAGATTATCAGTGCACCAAGCATCCCACGTATCTTGTTGTTGAGCATCCGCGAACAAATTCCAACTCTTTTCCCTCTTGTTTTCGTGAACCTCCACTGACCACGACTCCTGAAGCTTCTTCATAATCTCCCACTTGATGATGTCTGGAAACTTCTCAATGAATGCTAAATCTTCCATGGATAGTCATTCTCTCTGCTTCTGCTCTTCAATTTGTTCCCAAACAAATTTCCACCAAGATGCAAGTTCCTGCTGCCTCAACAGGAAGAGAAAAGAGTCCACCACATAGAGCATACATCATGATGGTAATATGTTTCCGCCATTGTGGGACGAACTTCTTGTGGAAAGTGGCTTTGATGATGAGAATCTCCAACTCTTTAGTGGAAGAAGGAACTTTGCAATCATCCATTGAATTCTCCTCTTCTTGGCAATGCCATTTCCTTCATTTTCAGCCTCTTCTGATGCGTGTTGATGGCAAGTTTCCCCGGTTGCGCACCAAAAACATGGAGCCCTAAGAGAAACACCAAGGAAAAGGGGATTCTACTGTAAGAAAATCTATCTTGTAACGTCAACAAGCTTTTATTTCATTCTTTTGATGACCAAAACAAAGAAAACAGCAAATCTTTACGCAGCATCATAGTAGATATCTCCCACGGATTTGATAGAATCAACCATAATCTTCAACATCTTCATAGAATCCATCAATAGAACAATGAACATGAAAGAATACACAATTTTTGAATGGAAATCAATCACATAGTATTCATATTCAATGTCTCCATAGTTTTCTCTCTCAATCTCTCATATACAGTTACACTGTTTTGATAGAATTTGGCTATCTCTAGCTCTCTCTCTCTATATATATATCAATAGTACATCATCTCCTCACTATAATACTCTCATAATGACTCTCAATAATCCTTTTTAGGTCGTGGATGCACCTCACAAGAGGTATGTCTGATGTGAAGATGCACCATAGCCACTACAGTGTCTCTTCATAGCTCACTACTATCACTGTCGCTCCAGTCTTCTCTTCAGTCTTGAGCAGCTACTTCTTCCATTTGTTTTAGCTCTTTTGAACTTAGATTCATTCTTTCCAAAAGTTAGAAAACTTTCCCAAAGTCACACATACATTCTATTGAACACTTACAGAAGATCTACATAACAGTACAGTATAGGACCAGAGTAGATACAGAGCAGATACAGAGGCTCTACAGAAGGTTTACAAAGGGTTACAGAAAGTCATCAGAGAATATCAAATCCTCATAATTCATACTAAAATCATTCCAAACTATCAAAAACTATTCAATAAACCTTCAAAAGATTTCAATCTTCATCAATCATTAATCCATGCTTCATACAGAAGAAAATTAGAACAAAATAGAAGCTATACAGAAGGTATACAGAACTAATCAGAACCCTATCAGAACATCACAAAGCTTCATATTTTCACTAAAAATCATCACGAGCTTTCAAAACATAATCAATATCATCCAAAACATTCTCAAGCACTTCCTTTAACAATCATACATCACTCTAAATCTATCAAAAATCGATCATCCAGTCCTCAAAAACAACAAAAATCAGTCAAAAATTCAATCTTTTTTCACTCTAAGAAATAATAATAAATAAATAAATATTAAAAAACCAACAAAAAACCCAAAAAAACAACAATTATGAAAAAACAAAACCCACATTCAAAACAAAACAACCAAAAATTTGAAAAAAAAACATACACACATAACCAAACATTAATAATAATAAAATTAAAATTAAAAAAAACACACATGAAAAAGAAAAAGAAAAAACACCTCAAAACTACCTTACCTGTCGCCTTGCATGCTCCTCCTTTAATGATCTCTCCTTCATCCTCCCTCCTGCGCGCCGGTTGTGTCCTCGAGCCTCCACCCTCAGCGCCCACACTCTTCCTTGACCTCCTCCCTCCTGGCTCCCGCCCGCGCCCTCCTCCACCCTCCTCGCTGATGCTTCCACTCGCCGCCTACCGCCCTGTCTCGCCCTCTCCCTCGTCAGCCCCGTCTTCGCCCTCTCCCTCTGCAACCCCGTCTCCGCCCTCTCCACCCTCTTCCGCCCGCCACCGCCTACACCTCCTCTCGCTCTCCTCCTCCCCACCTTCTCGCCCCTATCCCCGCCGCCTCCTCTCCTTCCCCACTTCCATCTCCAACTTCCCTCCTTCCTTCGCTGCCTCCAACTTTCCCCCCTCCTCATCCTCTCCTCCTCCTCCTTCCCCTCCACCACCTGCCTGCCCGGCCCACCAAATTATCCCCCCCTCCAAAATTAGCCCCCCCCCCCCCCCCCTCCAGCTAACCCTTACCCACCCCTAGTTAGCCTAACCCTTACCTCAACCACAGTTACCCTGACCCCCAGTTATCCCTACCCAAGCTTCCTTTCCCACCCCTTCTCACTTCTCCCCCTCATAGCCCCCCTTCCCACCCACCACCCTCTCCCCCCGCAGCACCCCTCCCCTGTTCCCACGCCGTGCGAACCTTGCAGTATGCGTGAGTGTACGGGTGTGGCTAGTGGGTGTGCACGTGCGAGGACGCGCATTCGACTTGTCCGTGCGGTGGTGTGTTGCAGTTAGCCGTTCACACGCATTCATCCTCCGTCGTTCACACATAGCTCAGGTACCACCTTTTAATTTTAAAACCCGAAAAACACATAAAAATACATAAAAATAAACATAAAACACAAAAAAACTTTAAAATTTCATTAACATTCCTTTAAAATCTAAAAAAATTACTAAAAATTTTCTAAAATTTTTTCAACATTGTTGAAATCATTTGGAATATTTTCTAAAGTGAGAATTCAAGAAATTAAATTCCAAAAAATTCAAAAACTTTCAAATTCTTTCAAAAATACATGTGAAATGAGCAAAACTCATTAAAAATTAGTAAAAATTTAGAAATATTTCCTAAAAAAATTGAAAAAATTTCACAAACCCCCTTGCCTCTTTTGCCAATAATTTCTTAATTGGAAATGCTTCCATAAATGGCTAAAGTATTATTTGAAGCCAAAACCCTAATTTTAATATCTCATCTCTTGAAAATGCATTTTCAATTCTAAAAATCAACTGGAAAATCATGGATAAATTCACACATATTGTTGACACTTGTTGGTGTAAGAAGCTGGGAATAACAAATTAGTGTTAATAATATTGATTTTATGTCATGTCGCATTGACATTGGTATAAAAGGAGAGAAGATGTAATTTTTCACATCTTTTTGACACATTAATACAATTACAGTCTTTCTCTCCCTTCTTGCTCACAGCTTCTATGGCTTCCCCTTCTTTCCTGTCTTTCTCTCTCCTCGTCACTCTTCTTTTCTATCTCTTCCTGCAGTCTTTCTCTCTCTTCTATAGTCTTCTCTCTCCTCTTTCTCTCTCCCTAGCTCTCTCTCTAACAAGTGGTATCAGAGCTTGAGTCTTTGATCCATTCTTTTAATCCATTTTCAGTCCCATTTTCCTATTTCAAAATCAAATTCAAACAAAAATGGTACAAGACAGTGACTAGTGGAGTGTTGCAGATCATCTACAGTTAGTAAGAGACTACATCTGGAGATATCCAAGGTCAGATATGGTGGATAATGGCTTAAATGGTTGGACATCATCAAATTTCATGCAAAAATGGAGGTAACTAGGGTAAAGGATGGTTAACCGGGCTTAGTTAGAGGCTAAACTACAGTTACTTTTCAAAAGAGAGCTTCTCTTCTCTCTCCTTCAAGCTTTTGGCTGAAGCTTTCATGGTGGCTGTCAAGAAAATTCCAAATACCTCTCTCTGCTGAACATTTCTCACTGCCAAAGCATAGGGCAAAGGTTCCTTAGTGCATGAGCTTCAGGAGGAGTACCATGGTTGATGCATGATGTAGAGTATGTGCCAGATAGCAGCTCGAAAAATGCGCTGAATTCCCTGCTTCTTCTCCCTACTCAGCTTGCTCCAGATCTTCAGCTCATTGATCATAGTTCTTGAAGGCTTTATCAAGCACTTGTTGACAACAATCTTCAGCCCCACAGAAGCACTTTGATCAGCCATTCTTTTGTTCAAAATCCTAATACACAGCAGGGCAGCCATAGCCACAGACTTGGAAGCTCAAATTTCTCAAAATTTTGGACTTCCCCGACCTCCAAGGCTTCTCTAATGCTAAGTACAAGCTAGATAGACTCCAAGATTCAAGACATTGAGGAGATTTCAGCCCGTGCATGACATTGGAGCTCAAATGGAAGGATTATTTTGGGGCTTTTCATCAAGGGGCTTGAATCTTTGATGTCCAAGCGTTCAAGCAAGGCTGAAGCATTGATTATTCAAGGATTTCATCATATGGACTAATTCTATAGAGATTTCAAGCTTTATGACAGATTTATGAGGGATTATGAAGAATTTTTGCATCAAGGGGATTGAAACTGATATCAATCACATTCTTCAAGCTTAATGGAGGTATTCTCTTTTACTGATCTCTGAAATCTCTCAATAATCCAATTGCTATTGGCTTTTTCACTTGTTGATGGGAGATTATTGATCAATTAATTCACTGGATTGATCAATAAATCAGAGATTAGTATTAATTCTCATTGATTCCAACCTATTTCATTGAATTTCATTTTGATTCAAATCATTACTTCATCATAGGTATCATTTGATCAGCTTGATGCATAACCTTGATTTGTTTTGTTGAATTTCTTTCACCCAAGTTGAAATATTGTAAAAGGGTAAGTACTAACAATCAGTGAGTCATTGAATTGCATCGGTAAGACCCTTCTCCTATCCCAATTTTTCAAAATCTCATTCAATTGCATCTCATGAAAGGCTGAATGAATATTTCAGAAATGCATATCATGTTGATTGCTTAGAACACTAGCCTCTGCCATGTTGATATTCCCACCGAGGAAAAAGGTAGATGCTGGGGGAGATAGTGGGACAAAAGAGAGGTGACCCTCCCTCACTATCGAAGATCCCGAAGGGGTGCAACAACCGACCCAGGGGGAACTTTGCCCACCTCCCGGTGATTCGGAGCCTATGTAGGGAGCTTGTCATGTTGTTTTATCCCTCACACAAGTACAACGAGTGGAGAATTGAAGATTGAAGACTTTCCAAGGACTCAAGTACCTACAGGACCAAAATAGGGTAAAACAGGGAATTTACAGGTCACTTACAGGGTACTTACAGGTGGTTACAGGTACACCATTTATTACTGAAGCACAGGTACAAGTACTACAGGGTACCCACATGTCCTATATACCCTTTTGCAGGGTTTGGTAGCCATTTGGGGTTACTATCTTGCATTACAGGGTCAAAACAGGGCACTTACAGGTCTAGACAGGGTGCAGGACTGGACAGTTCAGACTCTGAAATATAGCTACAAAATTTTATGTCCTAAACCTGTTATAGAGTGCTATAGCTCATCTCGAAGAGGGCATTCTTAGCTTCGATTCGCACAAAAAAGTTCTGAAATCGGAGCTTCCTAGCCAAAGTTATAGCTGTTTTTCTAACAGGGGGTACTGCAGGACTGCACTAATATGGCAGGACATAAATGCAAAAATAAGGTCCAGGAAGATTATGCTCAGCAAATCAGGGATTCCATGATGGATAGTACACTTCAAGAGAACCCTGAAGAGCTTCAACAACAAGGATAAGTTAGTATACTCAATAATACTTTGTGTGCCCATGAACAAAGACATCGGGAACGACATGAGGCCATCTTGTCAAGAATGGAGCAGATGGTTCTATCTACTGATCAAACCAAGGCTTCTATTGATAAGTTGGTGGAATCCAATGAACAACTCATGGCACAAAATTCTAAATTCATGCAGTTGCAAATGACATCAAGAGAAGTTAATGAGAAGGCTTGTTCAAACAGTGGCCCTTCAGCCCCACTTCAGCCATCTAATCAAAATGGTCATGGAAATGGGATTATTGGAAGAAGAGGCATTCCAAATAGTCAGTATGAAGTAGGAGAAGTTTCACAGAGGCATGATGACTATTTGGGCAGTTTGAATGGGGCTAATACTCAAGCTTTTGGACTGCATACTCAAAATTCTAGGGGTGCTCTACCAACAGGAAGATTACATAGTAATTCTCAGCCACTTGTTGGAAGATTTTCGTCTCAATTTGGAGGCTCTGTACTTGGTAATCCTGATCAGCCAATTTTGGGACAGCAACCCTTTCATGAAAGGGAGTTTAAGGACAAAATTGTTTTAGCCAAATTTAATGGCCAGTCATCTTCACCATCAGACTTAGAGGAATGGACCTCTAAGATGGAGTCTTACTTTGATATATACCCTAAAACTGATGATATGAAGATTCACTTTGCTTCCTTGCATCTAGAAGGATTTGCCCATACTTGGTGGAGGTATATCAAGAAAGAAAATATATTTGTAGAGAATTGGGAAGCTTTCAAGGCACTTATGGCTAAAGTCTTTGTTTCACCTCTTGAGAAAGAGAAGTTAGCACGGAGATGGTATGGTTTGGAACAAAGGGGCCTAAGTGTAAGAGAATATACAAACCAATTCCTCAACTTGACCATGTATATGGAAAGCATCAGTGATGAGGCTAAGCTTCACAAGTTTATGTATGGTTTGGAACCATATTTATCAACTGATGTTATGGCGCAAAATCCTACTTCACTTTTTAAGGCTATTGAACTTGTGGAGCGCTATGGAAGAAAGTATATAAAAGAATCTTCATTTCAGCCTGGTTTTGGATAGCCAAGGACTGTTTTAAAGCAGGGACAAGTTGGTAAAACTTATGGCAGTAATCATGTGCCTAGTGGGAGCTTACGTGTACCAACTTATCCTCCATTTAATGCTTCTAGGCCTCAAAGTAATTTCAAGATAGCAAACAGTCCAAAAATTGAATTCAAATAGGGGGACAGCAAGCCTAAGTCCATTTCAGCTAATACAAATTCCAAATCTATTCCCATGAATCTTTACAAGGAAAGGAAAGACAAAGGCTTATGTTTCAAGTGTGGAGAAAAGTATACACCTGATCATGCTTCAAAGTGTGTATACAAAAATGCCAAACCTAAGCTTTAGAATATGTTGGTTTTTGAGGATTTTGAAGATGGCATAGATGAAGCTAATGCAGTGGCAATTAATGTTGAAAATGAAGATCTTGAGGAGGAAGTTGGACACGAGTCCTTTTATGATCCAGTCGACTCTTTTCCTTTTGATCCAGGTGGAAATGTTCCGTTTGACCCTGGTGGATCTTGTGATGAGTCGCTTGCTGCCTCTAATTGTTCTATCTCTATGGATGCTTGGACGGGATCTAAGAGCCCTAATACACTTCGTATGAAGGGAAGCATATGTGGAAAGTTAGTGTTCATCCTGATAGACAATGGCAGTACTCATAGTTTTGTCAATAAGTCCATCATGGACAAGTTAAATTGTGTTTCCACAGACTTAGAGCAGCCCATTAGAGTTCAAGTGGCTAATGGTGAAGAAAAAATCAGCACACAGATTTTCCCACAGGTTTCTTTGCAGTTGGCTGAAAATTTTGAAGCTAAAGTAAACCTGATCACTCTGGAAATGGGGCCCATAGATATTGTACTTGGTTGTGATTGGTTGATGACATTAGGCAGGATTACTATGGATTTCTCATAGTTATATATGGAGTTTATCTCCAATGGACAGCTTATCCATTTACAGGGAATTCCTAGTAGATCTGATTTTCAGCTTATCACCATTCAACAACTCAAAAGAGAGTACAAGAAGCGCTCACAAATATTTGTTTTGCATTTGAACAAAGAAACACAGGATCAGCCCAATAATTTAGCAAACCATCTAGCCTTGACAGCTCTTCTTGAGGAGTATAGAGATTTATTTGAAGTACCTACTTCATTGCCTCCTAAGAGAGTGGTGGATCACCCCATTGATTTGGAGCCCAACTCAAAGACAATCAATAAGCCACCTTACAGATTATCAAAGTGTGAACGAGAGGAAGTAGCCAAGCAAATCAAAGAACTTCTTGAAATGGGATTCATTGAACCAAGTTCTTCACCTTACGCATCTCCAGTCCTGTTAGTAAAAAAGAAAGATGGATCTTTCAGAATGTGCATTGACTACATGGATCTCAATAAGATAACAGTGAAGAACAGGTATCCTATACCCAGGATTGATGATTTGCTTGATGAGCTTAAGGGGGCTCGATTCTTCATGAAGATTGATTTGAGATCAGGGTATCATCAGATTCGCATGCGAGAGGGTGATGAAGTCAAGACTGCTTTTAGGACTGATCGTGGGGTCTATCATTTCTTGGTGATGCCGTTTGGGCTTACAAATGCTCTAGCTACCTTTCAAAGCTTGATGAATAAAATCTTGCAACCTTTCCTCTTTTAGTTTGTCTTGGTGTTCTTTGATGACGTATTGATCTATAGCAAGACTTTACAGGATCACTTGGCACATATGAGGAGGGTTTTTGATGTATTGAGACATTATAGGCTTTTTGTTAAGGAGAAAAAGTGCTCTTTCATGCAGACTGAAGTGGAATACTTGGGACATATAGTCAGTGAAAAAGGAATACATGTTGATCCCAAGAAGGTGCAATGCATAAGAGATTGGCCAACGCCTACTACTATTACCTCTCTTAGAGGATTCCTTGGTCTATCTTCATTCTATCGCCGATTTATAAAGCATTATGCGGCAATTGCAGCTCCTTTGACTGACAGGTTGAAGAAGGAGCTTTCTTTTGGGATGCTCTTGCAGATAGCAGCTTCAACCAGTTAAAGGAACTCCTTACTTTTGCTCCTATCTTAGTATGCTCGGATTTCTCCAAAGAGTTTACTATACAGTGTGATGCCAGTGGCCGTGGCATTGGGGTTGTTTTGCTTCAGGAGCATGGAGTAATTGCATTTGAGAGCCGTAAGCTTACAGATAAGGAGATGGTCATGAATGTTTACGACCAGGAGATGTTGGCTATCCTGCATGCAATCAAGAAGTGGCACCATTACTTATATGGTAGATGATTCAGAGTACATAATGATCACTGGGTACTCAAGTATTTCCTTACTTAGTCAAATCTCTTTCCAAAGCAACGTCGCTGGGTAGCTACATTACAGAATTGTGATTTTGACATCACTCATACAAGGGGCAAAGATAACATAGTGGCTGATTCTCTTTCTCGTATGTGGGCCTGCAAAGTTTCAGCTATGACAGAATTACATAATGACTGGATTGAAGAACTACAGGAGGCCTATCTTTTAGATGAGGAATTCAGCCAAATCTTTCAGAAATTACAGCAAGGTCTTATGGAAGAAAACTCGCATTACCAGCTTAAAAATGGTCTTATTTGGTGGAAAGGCAAGATTGTTATTCCCTCTACTTCTTCTTTTAAGCAGAAAATTATGGAGGAGTTACATTCTTCGCCTTTAGTTGGACACTTGGGAGTTTTCAAGACTTATGACAGGATCAACAAAAGCTTTTATTGGAAAGGACTGTGGAAAGATGTCAAGGACTTCGTTATGAAGTGTATGCCTTGTCAGCAAAATAAGGATAGCACCCATAAGCCAGGAGGTTTGTTACAGCCATTGCCTATTCCTACGGGTAAATGGACTCATATTACTATGGATTTCATTACTGGCTTATCTACTACTAAGAAGGGGTGGAATAGTATTTATGTGGTGGTTGACAGACTCACCAAGGCAGCTCATTTTATCCTAACAAAGATTCAGTTTACTGCTTCTCAAGTGGCCAACCAATTTATGGAGCATATTTTTAGACTACATGGATTACCGCAGGTGATTGTCCATGATAGGGACTCAAAGTTTATGAGTAACTTTTGGCAGGCGGTATTTACATCCATGGGCACTATATTGGCTCCATCTATGGCTTATCATCCTCAAACTGATGGACAGACAAAGAGAGTTAATAAATGGTTGGAGACTTATCTTCGCCATTTTTGCTATGATGTCCAAACCTCATGGGATTCTTGGTTACACTTGGCAGAGTTTGCTTATAACAATTCCACTCATGCGAGCATAGGAGTTTCACCCTTTGAGGCTTTGTATGGTTACAAGGTGCCCTTACCCACAGTCATCTTTAATGAAAAGATCAATCCTCATGGGAAGGAGGAGTTGGAAAGAATGCAGACCCTTCTTCAGCAATGTAAGGTGAATCTAAGGAAGGCTCAAGATCAAATGAAGATGTATGCTTATGAGAAGAGGAGGCCTTTAGAGTTCCAAGAAGGAGAGCTGGTTTTGTTAAAGGTGCCTAAATCCAAGTACTCTACGTTAAAAGATGGATCCAGTAATAAGCTTGCCCACAGGTTTTATGGCCCTTATAGGATCCTTAAGCGAATTGGACATTTGGCATCCAAACTAGAGCTTCCCTCTTCTACAAAGATTCATAACGTCTTCCATGTTAGTTAGCTCAAGCCCTATTATGGTGATCCAGTGGATATAGTTGATGAGCTGCCACCCATTGATGAAGATGGTCTTGTTGAGTACATCCCAGAGGCTGTTATAGGTCAGCGTGAAAAGAAGCTTCGATCACGTTCTATTATGGAATATTTGATCAAATGGAGAGGTTTACCATCTGAAGAGGCTTCTTGGAGACCTAATTCTATATTGGATAAGTATCCATACTTGAGGGAGACATTGGTGGCTGAAGCCTAATGCTTATGGAGCTAGTAATGATGCAGACTGGTTCAGAACAACACGCTGTTTTAGAACAGTTTTTATCGTACCTAATTTTTAAAATTAAGCTATCTATATGGGCTTAAAGTACTCTTCAAGAGCTTCGTTTTGATATATGGTACATCTCATCTGGACACTTCTATCAAAAGTTATGGCAGATTTGGTCCAGCAGGGACTGTTTACTCAGCAAGTTGTCTACTTTGTTCTGGGATTATTTGTTGAAGACTTTATGGCTCCATTTGCTTCTGAAGTATTTCAAATCATGTATATAGCTGGGGCTTACTTCCGTTCTTCAAATTCAGCTCATGTAGTGGTCATTTTTCATTCATTTCCCATTTGTAAAGCTGTAAAACAGAGTAGTACTCTGTTCTATCCATCTTCTTTCTAGTTGTTTCTAGGTTTGTCTTTTAGGACAAAAACTTTTGGGAAGGGATGGATTGTAAGAAGTTGGGAATAACAAATTAGTGTTAATAATATTGATATTATACCATGTCGCACTGACATTGGTATAAAAGGAGAGAAGATGTAAATTTTCACATCTTTTTGACACATTAATACAATTACAGTCTTTCTCTCCCTTCTTGCTTACAGCTTCTATGGCTTCCCCTTCTTTCCTGTCTTTCTCTCTCTAAATCTAGTTTTTCTCTCTCCTCGTCACTCTTCTTCTCTCTCTCTTCCTGCAGTCTTTCTCTCTCTTTTGCAGTCTTCTCTTTCCTCTTTCTCTCTCCCTAGCTCTCTCTCTCTGACAGTTGGATTGCTGAAATCCCACCCTTATACTTCACAACATATTCATGTGTCATATATCCTGTTTTAATCATTAAAAAAAACTTTTTTAAAAAAGAAAAAAAAACATAACAAAACAAACAAAACAAAATCAAACCATTTACACAATACAAACACACCTAAAATATAATTTTAAAAAATAAACAAAATATAAATATAAATAAAATACAAATAACACACAAACACTAAGGTGCTTTATTTTTTTCAGTCAGTGGTGTTTGTTTTTTCTTACTGGATTCCTTGCATTTGGGACTACTTAGTGCGCCTTCTGTCTATTGCATGCACATCCCTATCAGGTATTTATTTTTTGAGCTTTATTCATTTTTATAATCCCTTAACCACAGTTAATTGCTAAAATAAACTTTATTCACCTACTCTTTCACACGCACTCGCACTAAACACACATTTTTCTAATAATCAAAAATCAACCAGCTGTTCACTTTGCATACGCTACGTGCACTTCAGAGGCACCTTAATTTTTAATAAAAAATAAACTAGTCGTCACCAAAAAGCATGCGCTGGCAAAAAAACGCTCCACATCACCATTAATTTCTAACTAATGAATTTGTATTTAGAGACCCCAATCTTGGTATCGTAGTTCGAGTTTCGTTTAAGCATCGTTTCACCCTAATAAATTATAAATAAAATTTTAAGAAAGAATTGTCGTTTTTTTATTAAGGTTTATAACCTAATAAAATGTCACCCATTGTTAATAATTTCTTAAAATGAACCCTTCATTTAAAACCATTTTTCCTCATTGCACTTTTTTTCTCCTTTTGAAGAAACATACTTCGTGGGTTGGGCACGTAAAGTTCTCTTAGCTGAAATTGTTGGTCAAAGTTATGGTTAAGTCTTGAGTAGATTTTTAAGGTATAATGGTTTGCTTATGTGATATGATTATGGGTGCGGTTTGTAGTTTTTTCTTCTTTTTTGCCTGATATGGGGTCTTGGGTGCCTGGTTGTTGCATCGCATGAAGTTTTCGATTGCATATGTGTAGAGGTCATGCCGAATTTTTTCTAGGATGTGGGTTGTTTGGAGTGGTCAATTGGTTAGTTACGTCTGTGTGTGTCATTCTTTTGATTGATTTCTTTTTTATAGCTATTTGGTTATTTTGCAGGCATTCTTTGTGATTGTTTATGTTTGTGATGTGTGTGTTTTTCATTTGAATGGTGCCTCACGCTCCTCCTTCTATCCAGTATGTCCCATTGATCAATAGGGATTATTCTTCCCTACTGGCTTTTGAGCCTATAGCGAAATCAAGACTTGCAACTTTTGTGGCTGCTTCACTCCCATTGATTCTAGACGATCCATCTATGTGTGATGAGTTTCTTGCATCGTACAGTAAGAAGTTGGGTCTGGTTCGTGGTGCTTCCATGGTCTTGAAACCTAGAGGGTTAGGGAAGGCTTTGTCTCTTCCCTACAAATGAGAACCCTTTGTTATAGCAAGACAATTATTCTCCAATGATGAGATTTTCAAGCTATTACAGAAGCAGACCAAAGAGGTTCTGGATGTTAAGAAAGTGATAAACACTTCAGGAGCGTCTTTTTCCATGATCATTGATCCTCTTTGGAAGCTAGTCTATCAATTCCTCCAAGACAGGTTTATGCCTGCCAAAACACCATCTCATTATTTGTCAAAGGAACTCTTCACATCTTCTAGGATGATGTTAAAAAGAGTGGCCATTGATTGGAGTACTTATCTGCTTACGAAGATGGACCAACATTTTGTCAAAGTGACCAGAGGGAATGTCACAAATGTCACTTATGGTTCCTACTTATATGCTTTCTTGACATACTTAGGCCTTAAGAAGGGTGTGCTACCACCTCCTCCATTCTTCCAGTGGAGTGGGGCTTGGTCTTCTGATTTGCTGTGATAGAAGTGGTCCGTATGGTTTTTGAAGATTCTGTGATGATGACGGATACCATGTTGCTGTCTTACATGTATCTACGAGGTGATCTATTGATTTCAGATGAAGTAGATTGGCCTTGGTATGTGGTTTTGCAAGCTGTTTTGTATGTCAACTATTTGGAGTTGAGGATAGATGACATGTTCTAGTGTTATTCTTCTAAAGTGGCTACTTGCCTTGACATTTCATGGCATTCAATGATTGATTCTGTGGTCCTAAATCAATTTCAGAATATAGCTTCTACTTATGTGTAGAGCACTAACCAAATGAGGGTAGATCTCCTAGCTTATCTTTCCAAGAACCATCCATTTGATTCATCCTTCTTTGATGCCTACCAGAGACGATCTGTTTTAGGTCCCTTTGTTCCTAGCCTATTGTACTACCAACAAATGGTCCATCGCTATGATACTTATCTTTCCCTTTATCAAGCCAACTCAGCAGCTAACTTACCTCTTCTTTTCCAACCTTAGGGTTTTCCTCAAATTCTTATATTTACCTATTGTTCTTTCATCGAAGATCGAGTTTTTTTCCCTTCCCCACCATGTCCTTCTCCATCTATCCATATACCTTCTACTTTTCCTGTTTATCAATTGATACCTTTCCTAACTGATTCACTTAAAATTTGAGCCACTCCTTCTTTAGCCTATTCCTTCTTTTATGATTTTGCCTACCCATCTCTTCATCCTCTTTTACTTATTCCACTTCCATCTCCTGCCACTTCTATTTCTCAACCCCCTTAGTTGGTTAGTGGGTACAAATGATTTGATTAGCAGATTCCAAGAAGAAGAGGATGGAGCTCGACTGATTCTCTCACGAGACCATAGATTAACTGGCCATTAATTCCAGGGGACTGGACAATTGCTAGTCAAGCTTACTGTTGAGAATGGAAAAATAATGCTTTTTGACTGATTTTTGTTGTTTTTAAGGACTAAATGATTGATTTTTGACGGATTTTGAGTGATGTATGGTTGTTAATGGAAGTGTTTGAGAGTGTTTTGGATGATATTGATTATGTTTTGGAAGCTCGTGATGATTTTTAGTGGAGATATGAAGCTCTGTGATGTTTTGATAAGTTCGGTTGAGGTTTTGATTGGTTCTCTGAAAGAGATGCATGAATGAAGATAGAAGGATGAAAATGCACGATTCAACTTGCTAGAATCCAAAATGACAACACAAGATATTGAACCAAAGCCTAGAGAACTTGGTCCTAATTTCGGTCCAAGGAGGTTTCCCTCTCAAAGTTACATAGGACAATAGTCTGGAGGTGGTTAGAGATTAGAGGTGGAATATTATAGGTGTGGAGAAAAGGGTCATATCTCCGCGAATTGTCCAAACCCTAGACAATCTGTGGATTACAAGCCCTTATGCAGCTGATGCAAAGAAGAAGGCCACACTGCAAATGACTGTCCAAGTCTAGCCCCTGTAAAGGTCAATGGCAGTGATAGCCAACAGAAGGTACATGAGCCTACCTCCAATTTGGTAGAGCTGGAAGTTGCCGCTGTCACACATACCAAGAAGAAGGAACCAGTTGTTCAGAACGAAAATAACTCTCCTTTTCCAAGACTGTGAAGTTCAACCTACCAACAGAGGGACGGAGTAGTACAGAACAGAAGAGTGCAGTACATAGCACTGTAGTGCCACAAAGAGTTGCAGAGATAGTCCCAGAAAAAGCACCAAAGGTCTAGGAGATAGATGATACAGAAGCACCTCCAAAAATAGAGGAAGTGTCGATGCTGCAATTATTAGAAGAAAAAAGAAAGATAAAAATGGGTATAGCCCCATTCCCCAGCAGGCTGGAGAAGCCTGTGGATCCTATCAAAGATTATGACTTGATCAAAGACCTAGACACTTTAAACCAAACTTAACATTCCGACAGTTATTGATGCTATCTCCCAGCTGTCGAAAGAAATTCCAAAGCATCTTGACAAGAAGACGTGGACTAATGATCACTCCTTCAACAATGACCAAGACTAATAATGCATTGATTGATGGAGGCTCATCAGTAAACATAATGATGGATGCGACAATGAAGGACTTAGGGTTGCAAGGAATTCAACCTACATAGTGGCTTATCAGATTGGCGGACCAAAGCATAATCAAACCGTTGGGCATCCTCCCATATGTCAAAACAACCCTTGTAGGAAGAGACTATTGGCTGACATATTTGGTGGTCAAACCAAATTCTTATGGGACCTCATACTCTTTGCTGTTGGGAAGACCTTGGCTTTTTGAAGCAAGAGCAAGGACAGATTGGTTCAAAGGAACCCTGACCCTAGGCAGAAGACCCAACAAAGTGGTGTTAAAGTTGTATGGATCCCAAAAAGGCAATGGATCCACATCCATCGAAGTCATAACTGACTCCTCCAACGAGGTAACAGATGGTACATCAGGAGACGAAGAGGCTGTTAAGCACATCTTTCCTAAGAAAACAGAGGCACATTCCCTAACAGTGGGCACTGTAAGCCAACTACCAAGGGAAGCAAAGTCCTTGTCCATGGGAGAATACCTCCTGCCTCAAATCGAATTGACTTTTGAAATCACCTTTGACAGTGAAATAGAAGCATGGATGTACTATTCTCCCTGCTACATGACAGTCGCAGAGATAGAACTGATACAGAGACAGAGTAGATGCAGAACATAGACAGAGCAGATACAAAGATAGTCACAGAGATAGTAACAAACGCAGAGCCAGAGACAAAGGCAGAAGCAGAAGCAAATGCAGAGGCAGAAGATATGTTGTTCTCCTACAGAGCCTCTACAGAAGCAAAGACAGAGGCTCCAGAGGAAGAGGATGAGAATGAGAATGAGGAGAAAGAAAATGAAGCAAGTTATGAAAGCGCAGATGAAGAATTTCCTTTGATAGAGGATGATATTGCTGATATCCCTACAGAGACCTCAGAGGCCGAAGATCTCAGGGTGTTGGATGGAATGACCATGGTTCCATTTGGGTTGATCAATGGACCACAAAGTATGTAGAATTTGTATAAGCAATGGATTAAAAGCATAAAAATTAAGTTCACCAGTGGCTCTTGTCACCCTAACTGTTTAGTCCAGAGAAAAGATGATGAGGATGCCCCCTGCCAACAGAAGTCAGAGCTATCAAAGCCACGGCCTCTAGAAGGTCTGTGTTATGTGACATTCCTGGACGTATCCTCTGAAGATGAATACCTAAGTCTAGAAGAAATTACCACTCACATAGAAGCAAACAAAGCTCTGATACCCTTTTAGCAACCTCAACAGACAAATGAGTCATTTGTTCAGAAGGAGGACACTAGTTCTAGTGGAACATCAGATGAGGACACTACTTCCTTGAAAGAGTTAGACCTCTATCCAGAAGCAATCCATGGGACATTTATCCATGAAGTGGAAGGTGAAAGACAAATAACGTTCTTAGATATTGACGATACCAAACGTCACTTGAAAGTGGATCTCAATCTTCCAAAGGGAGAACTAGTGGTCCTGCGAGAACTACTAAAAGAGAACTTAGACGTGTTTGCTTGGTCATATAAAGATCTAAAGGGGATTGATCCCACAATATGTCAATATCACATTGACCTAGAGCCTAATTCCACACCTGTAAGGCAAAGACAAAGATGTATGAATCATAATTACTCTGCTCTAGTGAAGGCTGAATTATTGAAACTTCTTGAAGTTGAGTTCATTTATCCCGTGGCTAACAGTGAATGGGTTTCGCCCATTGTGGTAGTACCCAAGAAGAACGGGAAACTTCGAATATGTGTGGACTTTTGGAGGCTCAATTCGAAGACGAAGAAGGATCATTTCCCTATCCCTTTAATTGACCAATTGTTAGACACAGTGGCAGGCCATGAGTTGTATTCCCTCTTAGATGGATTCAGCGAATATAACCAAGTCCAAATTGCAGAAGAGAACCAATCCAAAATAACCTTCACCACAGAATGGGGGGCCTATGCCTATAGAGTGATGCCATTTGGGCTCTGTAATGCTCCTGCCACCTTCCAATGAGTAATGATGGCTGCCCTCTAGAATCATTTGCATGATTTCATTGAGGTGTATCTTGATGACTTTTGTGTCTATAACTTAATCCGTGAGCACTGGGGACACCTAGAGCAATGTTTTGACAGATGCCGAGAGTATGGGATTTCTCTCAAGCCCAACAAATGTGTCTTTGGCATCTCATCAGGCTGGGCCATATTGTCTTTGCACAAGGGATTGCAACAGACCCGGCGAAGATTGAGAAGATTGCCGCCTTGGTAGCACCAACAAACCTCAAGCAATTGAGAGGATTTCTTGGCCATGTGGGCTACTACAGAAGATTTATTGCACATTTTGCAACCAAGGCATCCCCTCTGCACAAGATCCTAAGGGAAGATGCGAATTTCCCTTGGATTGATGACTATGAAGAGGCCTTTAATACCCTAAAATAGTGCCTTATCAAAGCACCTATCTTGTAGCCTCCTAACTGGACGAAGGAGTTCCATGTGCACACACATGCTTTAGTTGAAGGGCTAGGTGCTGTCCTATGTCAAAAGGGCCCCTTTAAATTAGATCAACCCATTTATTATGCAAGTCGAAAGGTCACTGATAGGAAACGGAACTACACAGTGAGACAGAGCTTGAGTGCTTGGCAATGGTGTTTGCACTAGAGAAGTTTCGACACTATCTATGGTCAACGCATTTCAAGTTCTATGTGGATCATGAAGCCCTGTCCTTCCTAATGAACAAAGCAGATGTTAAAGGACGACTAATGAGATGGTTACTCCTATTCCAGGAGTTTGACTTCAAAGTGATCACTAAGCCTAGCCATTCCCATGTCCTAGCCGATCTTCTATCACGGATCCCTCAAACAGAAGAAGAGGAACAAGATGATCCTGACCTTCCTAATGCTTCTTTGTTTCTAGTTGAAATAGTCATTCCTTGGTATGCAGACATAGCCAACCTCCTGGCAACTCAACAGTATCCTCCTGGCATCTCAAGCCGTGAGAAGAAGAAGCTTCTGTTAGAATCAGCCCCCTACACTTTGCTCGGCGGTGCATTGTACAAGAGAGACAAAGATGAAGTACTGCGAAGATGTGTTGCAAGGGATGAAATCGGCATAGTATTGAAAGCATGCCATGACCAACCATGTGGTGGACACTTCGCAGGGGAAGCAACAGCGAAGAAGGCTCTGTTAGCAAGATACTGGTGGCCGACTCTTCACAAGGATGCATATGATTACTGCAAGAGATGTGATGCTTATCAGCGAATGGGAAAACCCACCAAAACAAGTGCCATGCCACTGCAACCCATTCTTCTCCTGAAGCCGTTCGAGAAGTGGGGGATTGATTTTGTGGGTCCCATTGATCCACCCACCAGACAGAAGTAGAACAAATACATCTTAGTATGTACGGATTATGCCACAAAGTGGTGTGAAGCTAAAGCCCTGAAGCGGGACGATGGTAACAACGTAGCCCTGTTCATGTACGAGAATATTATCACCCATTTTGGCACTCCCCTCGAGTTGGTAAGTGATAGAGGTACTCATTTTCTTAACAAAATTATAGAGGAGCCGATGGAACTGTATAAGATCCACCATCGCAAGTCCACTCCCTATTGGGGACGCTTCCTTGCGGGTCTATGTTGCATATCCCCATGCATATACCTTGCTATGATCATGCATCTATGCCATGACTTCATTTTACCCTAGTGGGGTCCCTTCCCCACTCCTCCGTTCTATTTCACCTTGTCCCCGGAGCTATTTCTTGACCATTTGCCTTTATTCTTTGTTTTGTAATTTTTTCATGCGACCACACCCTACATTCACTAAGACCTATATCCAACCTTACAGCCGTGTTTGTCCCTTTGAATTTCCCATTTTTCATTTTTACAAACCCCTATTCTGACAGACGATTCTTGAGTTATTAATTTTTGAAGCAATTCTCGTAAATTGGATGGTTTTCCATGTGAATGTATTTTTATTGCTCCGAAACATTGATCTAATGTACCAGCCCTATCCTACCCATTTTCCCTGATATTTTTCCTATTTACTCCCTGTCATTCCGATACACGGTTGGTTCGCTATTAATTTTTGTGTGTTTTCGGGCCCTTTTTATGCCTATTTTTCACATTTTTCCATGTGAACATGCCCTATTTGCATCGAAATTCCAGTTTAACTTGACAACCGTGTCCTACTAGCCTTTTTCCCACTTTTTTCTTTTTCCTCCCCTCTCTTCTGATTGCCCAATTTTTAGTTATTAATTTTTTTGAGTGTTTTCGGGTGTATTTTTTGTGTTTTTCCCATATGAACCCCTCCTAATTCCCCCAAACTACGTTTTGATGCACCAGCCCTGTGAATTCCTTTCTTTGGACATTTTTCCTATTTATCACACTTTGTTTCGGTGCATGGTTCTTTTCATATTGATTTTCGAGTCCATTTTCGGGTCCATTTTTTGGGTTTTTCCCATGTGAATGCATCATATTTTGATCGGAACTGTGTTTTTCCATGATAGGGTTGTTGGACACATTATTTTGCACATTTTTCCTTCTTTCTGCACTTCGTTCCGACGCGTGGATTTTTTTATATTAATATACGTAAGTGTTTTCGCGCTTTTTTTGTGTTTTTTCCATGTGAACACCTTGACTTTGCCTCGAACCCGGTGTTGCATTTTTCCATCATTTTCCCCTCATCTTCTGGCACATTTTTCTTTTTGCTAATTTTTCGATCCAACGTACGGTTTGGGTTTTATTAATTTTTCTTCGTTTTTGCTATATGGCCGTGTTTATCGTATCACGTGTGCACGCACTTGTTTTTGGTTTTACACGCCTCGGGACGCCCCCATGATCACAGTGCCTCACGTGTCGATGTCCCTGCCCCGTTCGATCCCGCTGATGCAAATTGTTTTACTCCCGCCCTGCGCATGCGCACGGAACGGGGGTGAGCTCTTTTTTTTTTACACCCATGCCCAATTTATCTTTTGGAAAAACAAAAAAAACAACATTAAAAAAATAAAAAACACACACATAAACAAACAATAATGACAAAAAAAAACCTACATTAAAAAAACCCCAAGAAATAGCAACACAGAAATGAAATTAAACCCAAAAAAGAAAAAACGTAAACAACCAACCATTAAAAAAAAACGAAAAACCAACAAAAAAAAAAAGGAAAGCAAGAAAGAAAGAAAGAAAGAAAGAAAGAAAAAAACCAACGTACCTGTATGTTCCTCCCGCGTGCCTTCGCCCCACGACCTCCCCTCCTTTCCCTCTCCTTGATGCGACCTCCCACCCTTCGTCTCCCCTCCTCCTACCACATCTCCTCCCCATCGCCTCCCTCCTCCATGAGCCCTCCCTCCCCTTCTCCGCTTGGTTCGCTGCCCTCCGCCTCTTCCCTCTTTCCTCCCAACTTGGGCCGCTGCCTCTCCTCCACACGGCCCTCCCTCCCATCGTTGCCGCCCGCTCCTACCTTGTTCCTCCTCCCCGCCTCCTCCTCTCCGCGGCCCTCCTTCCCCTCGCCGCCTCCTGGCCACTCCTCCTCCCACCTCCCGCCTTTTCTTCCTCCTCCCTCGCCTTTTCTCCCCATCCTCTTCTCCCCTCCTCCTACCGCCCCTCCTCCACCACCCTCTTCCCTCTCCTCCTCATCCTCCCCTCCTCTTGTCGCCCGCCCCTCCCCGTGGGCCTCCTCCCCACCTGCCTGCCCAGCCATCAAACTTACCCCCCCCCCCCCCTCCAAACTTGGGCCCCCCCTCCAAAATTAGCCTACTCCCTCTAAACTTAACCCCCCCCTACCCAACCCCAGTTACCTTAACCCCCCTTCCCCACCCCAGTTAGCCTAAACCCTAACCCTTAACCACCTAACTCTAGTCTCCCTAACCCTTAACCCACTAACCCCAGTTACCCTTCCCCTAGCCCCCCTTCCCACCCACCACCCTTCACTCACAGCATTCGTCCCCTCTCTCTCCCTTGTTCCCACACTGTGTGCCCCTTTTGGGAGGTATGTGTGTACGGGTGTGGCTCGCAGCCGTTCACGCGCGAGGTCGCGCCTTCGACTTGTCCGTGCGGTGGTGTGTTGCAGTTAGTCGTTCACACGCACTCATTTTCAGCTGTTCACACGCAGCTCGAGTACTGCCCTTTAATTTCCAAACCCAAAAAATATATAAAAACACATAAAAATACACATGAAACACAAAAAAAAACTTTAAAAATTCATTGAAATTTATTTAAAATCCAAAAAAATTGCCAAAAAAATTCTAAAAATTTTCCAACATTGTTGAAATCATTTGGAATATTTTTTGAAGTGGGAATTCAAGAAAATAAATTGCAAAAAATTCAAAAATTCAATTTTTTTTCAAAAATACATGCAAAATGAGTAAAATTCATTAAAAATTGGTAAAAATTCAAAAATATTTCCAAAAAATTTTCAAGAAAATTCACAAATCCCCTTGCCCCTTTTGCCAATAATTTCTCAATTGGAAATGCTTCCATAAATGGCCAAAGTGTTAGTTGAAGCCAAAATCCTAAATTTAATACTTCACCTCATGAAAGTTTATTTTAAATTTGAAAAATCAGCTGAAAAATCATGGATCAATTAAAATACATTATTGACACTTATTGGATTGTTGAAATTTCACCCTTACACTTGATACCATATTCATGTGTCCTATATCCCGTTTTAATTATTTTAAAAATAAAAAAACAAACAAAACCAAACCATATATACAATACAAATACACCTAAAATACAACTTTAAAAAAAGAAACAAAAATTTAAAAAATTAAAAATTAAAAAAATAAAAATAACACAAAAACACTAAGGTGCTTTATATTTTTGAGTCAGTGGTGTTTATTTTTTTAAACTAGATTCCTTGCATTTGGGGACTACTCAGTGCGCCTTCAGTCTATTGCATACACACCCCTACCAAGTATTTATTTTTTGAGCTTTATTCATTTTTATTATCCCTTAACCATAGTTAATTACTAAAATGAACTATATTCACTCACTTTTTCACAGGCGCTTACGCTAAACACACAATGTTTCTAATAATTAAACAATGAACCAGTCATTCACTTTGCACGTGCTACATGCGCTTTAGAGGCACCTTAATTTTTAATAAGAATGAACCAACTGTCATAAAAAAGCACACACACAAAAAAGTGCTCCACGTCACCATTAAATTTTAATTAATAAATTTGCATTTAGAGACCCCAGTTTGGGTATTGCAGTCCGGGTTTCGTTAAAGCACTGCTTCACCCTAATAAATTGTAATTAAAATTTTAATAAGGAACCGCCATTTTCTTATTAAGATTTATCGCCTAATAAAATGTCACCCATTGTTAATAATTTCTTAAAATGAACCCTTCATTAAAATCATTTCCCCTCACTGCACTTTTTTTCCCTTTTAATAAACATGCTTCGTGGGATGGGTACGTAGATTCCTCTAAGCTAAAATTATTTATCAAAGTTATGGTTAGGTCCTAATTAGGTTTTTAAGGTATTATGGTTTGCTTATATGCTATGATTACGGGTACGGTTTGTAGTTTTTCTTCTTTTTTTCCTGATACGGGGTCTTGGGTGCATGTTTGTTGCATCGCATCAAGTTTTCGGTCGCATATGTGATGCCAGGAGGCATATTCCACGGTGGATTCCGTGAGGTTTTATGGTGGATTCCGTAAACTTTGATGACCGGGGCTCATACACAAAGCTGATTCTTTGTGCGAGAAGTTGATGGGGACGCCTGTCCTTTTCGGGCGTTTCATTAATTTAGTGTGTACATGGGTGATTCCATAGCGGGTGATTCCGCAAAATACATATCGAATTAATAAACGTTTATGAGTTTAGAGTGCGTACTCGTAATAAATTAAGGTTAGGATTTATTTCTAACTAGTTGATTTATTTATGTAGCTGAAGACTGCTAGGTATTCACTTTTGTCAGTTTAATTGCATCATTTTACTAACGATTGTGAATGGTTCAGTTGATGTGTAGAGATAGCAACAGTGGCGGAGGAAAGCATTGGAGTCTAGCGAGTATTCGATCTATGGATTATATTTTGATAGGCGCCACGCCTATATTTTGTCATGTCTATTGAGGCATCAATTATTTATTATTATTTTGTATGCGCCCATGCGCACGGTTATGTTATTTCTATTTGGACATTGTATTGGGCGTGCTAGACTCTTTGGGCACCGTCCATTAGGTTTATTTCTATTTTTGTAAAAGCAAACTCAAAAGCTAAAAGCTTGTTATATTTTTGTAAATTGGGCTATTATTGAGCATGAAGAAGAAATATACATAAAATACATGCTTTGTGAAGCGCTCACACAAGGCATGGGGGGAGATTGCACCCAATTGGTCTCTTGCTCTTGTCGTTCATGCTTTTTACCTTGTAACTTGTGCAAAAAGTAGAGTTCATTGTTCTTGGGGACCTTCCGGGATTCACTACGCGAGCATATAGCGACCGATCTGCGCACCAGTGGTATTAGAGCGGAGCTGAGATCAAGAGCTTCCAATCGCTACCCATCTCGTGCGAAGGCAGAGCTCCTGGAACAATCAGGCTCTACAGTCAATCTCGTCGCGAACCGTCGATACAGGCAGACTTCTGACGATCAAGAACCCCTATTTCTGTCATTAGATCGCGAAGGACCGGGCTATACAGGCGGAGGACCACTCCTTCATCTCCTTCATCAAGTCGTGGCTACACAGAGAGATAAGTCATCAAATCTATATTTTTAAGCTTTAACCTTTAAAGCTTAGAGACTATACAAGAAGCTTTAAGCTTCAGAATTCAATCGTGAGGTATCGAAAGACCTTCGAAAATCAAGCGCGACGGTTCAAAACGCCCCTCCCCCCCCCCTCCCACGAATCTACGCCGTTTTCATCTTATTAAGCCTAAGCTTAATCAATCAAGCTAAGTCAAGTAAAGCAAATCACTTCTACAAGTCAGCAAACTCCAGGACACACCACAGAAGTCAAGTTCTGCAAGTAATTTCTGATCAAGTTCTGCAAGTTCCTTAAGTCAAATAAGTTCTGCAAGTCTGCAACTCTGCAAGTCACATAAGTCTGCAACTCTGCAAGTCAGACTAGTCAACTGGAGTCAGAACTAACTTGTGCTCAAAACTCCTAGAAGGATTATTCCTACGCAGAAACTCCGAACTGCAAAGTTGTTCATTGGAAGGTACTCTACCCATACGCAGGTTTGCTGAAGCATTTTCAGCATATGAAGAAGGATAAATCGCAAAATTTCTGAAGATTGAGAAAGATATACCAAAAACACATAAGCCTTGTAATCTCGCACTTGAGCTACGCTCATCCCGCTAACCTGATTTTGAGTGAGAAAGGTCTTTTGAGTTTTACAGGATGACGAAACCACATATGGATGATCTTATGGCTGAAATCGACCTACCTGAGTCTATGATGGAGCAAAAGCTGGACTTAATTATGATGCAATTGGAAGAAGAACGAAGGGCTAGGCAAGCATTGCAAGTGCAATTGGCAAATTTACAAAGAGCGTCTTCCGACAAAGAAGAACCTCAAGCTGAAGATCTGATTCGACGTACCATCGACGCAACTCTTGAAGCTCAAACCATCCGCAAGGAATCAAAGATAAGTAAAAGAAGTTTCAAGTTTCGTACTTTCAATGGCATACGAGAAGGAAAAACTGTTCTAGCATTCATTAGTCAGTTTGACGACTATTTCCATGAAGAAACCTATGCAGAAAAAGATAAAATCAAGTGTGTCACTAATCATTTAGTGGTGGACAGAGCATCTCTTTGGTGGACTGTAGTACACAAGAGCATACATTGTCCTGCTACTGGGGAGGATTTCAAGAAGAAGTTCATGCAGAATTTCCTTCCACCGCAATTTCATGAGAAAGCTATTAAGCAATGGGATCTTCTCCAGCAACGAGATCGTGAGCCTATTCCTCAGTATACATAGCGTTTTTGGAATGCATTACTCCAACTACGCATGCTTGAAGACGTACCAGAAGCAACACATAAGCACAAGTATATGTTTGGACTTCTTGGGCATTACTACGCTGAAGTTAACATGTTCAAGCCTGCTACCCTTGAAGACGCCATTTCACTAGCTCACGACACTGAAGATAAGCTACGAGGTAGAGACAGACGTCCACAGCAATTCCAAGCCAATGGTAATTATGGATCTAAACAATTCAATTCCAATTTTAGAAGATTTAATCCAGGTCGTCTCTCTTCATCATCTTTCCGCAAAAATTGGGCAAAACCACCTGCATTACCATCCAATGTCAATCAAAACCTTAAGCCTATTCCACAGCCAAATCCTAATGTATCTAGACTTCCTACCATTGCAAACAACGTAACTAAAGCCAAGCCAATAGTATGCTATAAATGCCACCAGCCTGGACATCTAGCAGCAAATTGTCATTCAAAGAAGCCACCAGCTCATATCAACTACCTTGGAGCAATGGACGAAGACGAAAATGAAGATATGCTTGACTTTACTGAAGATGAGGACGACACTACTACTACTTCCGATACTTTATGAGGTATGCCTACTCCACATTCATTATTGACTATGAAATGTTTGGTGCATGGAAAGGAAAAGACTATTTTGCATGATGACGGTAGTACTCATGATTTTATTTCAGCAAAATTAGTAAAAGAATTGAAGTTACAGACTGTACCTATGCATTATCGCATAAAAGCTGCATTTTTAGACACTAGGTATAATGGTACACAGGAAGTGCAAGACTTAGAGATTCAAATTGGTCAATACACTGAAAGAAGAAATTTCTTAGTTGTTCCATTACAGTCGAGTGACATTATTTTAGGTATGCCTTGGCGTCATCAGCATAACCCAGATATAGACTATTCCACACACACAATGAATATTAATTTTCAAGGAAAATCTATTACATTATATGGTATGCATGCATCTAATGTTTTTCCACTGCTTTCGCATACTCAAGCTAAACGTGCATTACGCAAGAGCAGTAAATCTTATCTCATTGGGTGAATGAACTGCAAGTAAAGGAAAATCATATGCACCCTAGGCATAAAGAATTTCTTGCATATTTTAAGGACTGTTTTGCAGAAGACCTACCACCTGGTTTACCTCCTTCACGTCCAGAAGACCATAAGATAGATTTGATCCCTGGCACACAACCACCTTGCAAAGCACCATATAGGCACAACCAGATAGAGCAAAAAGAAATCCAGAGTCAAGTTGAGGAATTACTAAATAGAGGATTGATTCAACCTAGCAGTTCTCCATTCGCTGCACCTGTTCTATTAGTCAAGAAAAAGAATAATACCTATCGTATATGCATTGACTATCGAGCTTTAAATAAGATCACTGTAAAGAATAGGTATCCTATTCCTAGCAAGAGGCATATTCCACCGTGGATTCCGTGCCATGGTGGATTCCCTGAGGTTTTATGGTGGATTCCCTGAGGTTTTATGGTGGATTCCGTAAACTTTGATGACCGGGGCTCATACACAAAGCTGATTCTTTGTGCGAGAAGTTGATGGGGACGCCTGTCCTTTTCGGGCGTTTCATTAATTTAGTGTGTACATGGGTGATTCCATACCGGGTGATTCCGCAAAATACATATTAAATTAATAAACTTTTATGAGTTTAGAGTGCATACTCGTAATAAATTAAGGTTAGGATTTATTTCTAACTAGTTGATTTATTTATGTAACTGAAGACTGCTAGGTATTCACTTTTGTCGGTTTAATTGTATTATTTTACTAACGATTATGAATGCTTCAGTTGATGTGTAGAGATAGCAGCAGTGGCGGAGGAAAGCATTGGAGTCTAGCGAGTATTCGATCTATGGATTATATTTTGATAGGCGCCACGCCTATATTTTGTCATGTCTATTGAGGCATCGATTATTTATTATTATTTTGTATGCGCCCATGCGCACGGTTATGTTATTTCTATTTGGACATTGTATTGGGCGTGCCAGACTCTTTGGGCACCGTCCATTAGCTTTATTTCTATTTTTGTAAAAGTAAACTCAAAAGCTAAAAGCTTGTTATATTTTTGTAAATTGGGCTATTATTGAGCATGAAGAAGAAATATACATAAAATACATGCTTTGTGAAGCGCTCACACAAGGCATGGGGGGAGATTGCACCCAATTGGTCTCTTGCTCTTGTTGTTTATGTTTTTTACCTTGTAACTTGTGCAAAAAGTAGAGTTCATTGTTCTTGGGGACCTTCCGGGATTCACTACGCGAGCATACAGCAACTGATCTGTGCACCAATATGTGTAGAGATTATGCTGAATTTTTTCTAGGATGTGGGTTGCTTGGGGTGGTAAATCGGTTAGTTACATTTGTGTGTGTCCTTATTTTGATCGATTTCTTTTTTATAGCTATTTTGGTTGTTTTGCAGGCATTCTTTGTGATTGCCTGTGTTTGTGGTGTGTGTGTTTTCCATCTGAATGGCACCTCACGCTCCTCCTCCTATCCAGTATGTCTCGTTGATCAGTAGGGATTATTCTCCCCTACTGGCTTTTGAGCCTAGAGCGAAAGCAGGACTTGCAACTTTCGTGGCTGCTTCACTCCCATTGATTCCAGATGATCCATCCCTGTGTGATGAGTTTCTTGCATCATACAGTAAGAAGTCAGGCCTGATTCATGGTGCTTCCATGGTATTGACACCCCGAGGGTTAGGGAAGGCTTTGTCTCTTCCCTACAAAGGACAATCCTTTGTTACATCCAGACAATTATTCTCCAATGATGAGATTTTCAAGCTATTACAGAAGCAGACCAAAGAGATTCTGGATGTCAAGAAAGTGATAAACACTTCAGGAGTATCTTTTTCCATGATCACTGATCCTCTTTGGAAGTTAGCTTGCTAGTTCCTCCAAGACAGGTTTATGCTGCCAAAACGCCATCCCATTATTTGTCCAAAGAACTCTTCACAGCTTCCAGGATGGTGTTAAAAGGGGTGGCCATTGATTGGAGTACTTACTTGCTTACAAAGATGGATCAACATTTTGTCAAAGTGACAAGAGGGAATGTCACAAATTTCACTTATGGTTCCTACTTATATGCTTTCTTGACATACTCAGGCCTTAAGAAGGGTGTGCTATCACCTCCTCCATCCAATCCAGTACCTCCCTCTCCACCTTTAGAAGAGTCAGAACCTATTGAGATAGAGGATCTTGATTCCCCTCCTCCCTTGGTTATTCAGTGGAAGCGCTTTAAGCATGTGGCAAATAAAACTCCTTCAGTCCTTCCTTCAGTCACAGTTCCTGCTACTTCTGGCAATGACCTCCCTGCCTACCTCACATGCAACAATTTATTCAAGGCACATAGAGAGGGTTCTTTGGAAATATCAGTCCCTTCAATGAACAATTTAGTGTCAGGATATGCCATTCTATTCCTTTGTAATGACATCCAGAGTTTGATTGAACTTTTAGTGACCACTTGTGTTCAACAGCTGTATGCTTCTTTCTATGAAGAATTGATGCAGTTGAAGGGGATGCAATGGCAGTGGAGAAGGAGAAGAGGAAGATGGGGGAGAGAAGAGCACACACAATGTAGGTGCTGTCCAACTGAACTGATAGCCTTATTGCACTATCATATTATATATGAATAAGGAATGGGCGGTCACAGTATACACAAGTAGGCCCAGAGGCCTTTTACCCCAATAACCTCCCACTAAAAGGCCAATGTGGCTAGGGAGTGAAAACAAAGAAAAGAAAAGAAAAGACAAGGTGAGGAATCATAACATCTCACCCAACGCCCAAATGAAAAGCGAGTTGTGCAAGAAGTGTCGGGAACCTCTGCAGAAGAAGAGTCAAGCATCCTTGAGTCCATGACATCCAGGAGATAAGCGATCCCGCAGCTCCATACAACGGAGCAATCTAAGAATGCTTCTCATGAAGCAAGCACAACTCATCAGTGCATAGCTGTAAAGCATTAGAGTCGCGTATAGCATTAGCGTGGCGCATATAAGACAGCGGAGAGCAGTCAAACTCTCCAAAGTTAATCACTGAAAGAGGGCCATCATCTTGGACACTCATCCAACGGGGTCTCAAGACTACATGTGGCCTCAGTGAAGCAGAAGACTGACATATGGCTAGTTGTCTAGCCTAAAAAACTACAAGAAAACAGCTCTTGTGAGCCTACAAGGGGTCTAGCAACTGACCACCAACATCCTCACCCTGATTGCTATGCATAGCTACGTCATCTGGGCCAATAAGTGCCTCATTTTCAGCATAAACAGCTTGTTGTAATGGCACTATAGTTGCTATAAAATCAGCCATAAAGTATACTGAACGCTCATCAAGAGGGCTAAGAGGTGTCTGTGTCTCATAGAAGATAGCATGACGGCTGCGTATGACTTGCTGGCCATCCAAATCCCATAATCTGTAGGCCTTAAAATCACCATCTTCATAACCAAGGAGGATACATCTACGTGACATAGGCTCATATGGCATACGTACAGATGCTTGGCAGTCAAACATCCTCAAGTAATCATAGGAGGGTTGCATGCCATTCCATGCCTCATGGAGTGTAATACCATCCAAGGTCAAGCATGGTGTCATGTTAACCAAATAGACTGTTGTCATAAGGGCCTCAGCCCAAAAGCCATAAGACAACCCAACTGTGGTAAGCATAGAAGCAACCTTTGCCTGTAAGATCAGACACATGCCATGAGCAATCCCATAATACCGTGGGCACAAGAAATCAATGCCATATTGTTGACAAGAGGTCTAAAATCTAGGAGAGAGAGCATGACTCTCATAATCCATCTACAAGCACCTAGGCCTGGTACCAGCAAAATCCATAAACCTGTCAAGCATAACTATAGCATCATCAATCTGCACCAAGGGAAAAGCCCAAACACGATGGGTAGCATGACCAACAAAGGTCACAAAGTACGACGCTCCACCAAGTGACTGGGAAGGCATAGATCCATATACTGCACAATCGACAAGATCTAGAGGAGCATGCCTCATACGATCACCATAAGCCAAGGGGGCTCTACAAGGACCAAGAGTACAATCAGGGCAAGCCTCAAGATCGGTAAGTGACATAGGAGGCAGTAATGAGTCTGAACAAGACAAGATCTCCATCTCTCTGTGGTGCATATGGCCTAGGCGATAATGCCATAACAATGCATGTGGTATCCGGATAACTGCAACCATAGAATCTCCCACATGAGAGACATGCACTGGGTAATGAGAACCAACTCGAGAACCTCTGGCCAAAACCAAGCAGCCATGACAGATCTTCCATGACCTATCCTGAAGAGAAATAGAGTAACCTACATCATGCAATTGACTGACAAAAATCAAGCTCTTACTGAGCATGGGAACATGTAGAACATCCCTGAGCATAAGAGAAGTCCCATTAGGCAAAGCTAGGTGTATGTTCCCTGTACCAACAATAGCATAAGTCTACTCAAGGCCCAAATCAATACATCCATCAACCTCCCTGTAAGAAGAGAACCATGCTCTATGAGGGGTAACATGACAAGATGCCATAGAGTCGAAAAGCCAATCAAAGGCATGGACCTGATCATTGAGCAAGTAAGCTGCAGGGAAACTAGATGACAGGAGGACATGCTCAACTGCATCATCATGGGTAACTACATCTACCTCACCACTAGAAAGAGTGGGAATACCTGCTACATCGTTGACTCTCTGCTCATGTCAAGTCCATCTCTGTCTCTGCTGCTCTCTAATCCATCTAAAGCATTTTCTTTGAACATGCCCAAGCTTCCCACAATGGAAGCAAACAACATCTGAAGTAGAAGAACCTATAGAAGATGACAAGGAATCCAAGTCATCATGAATAGGGCTATCCATAGCATCCATGGAGCTCAAGCAGTCGAGGGCTGTCCCAACATAGAGAACCTACTCATAAAGACAATCATCTGCTAGTACATTAGTGGAAGAAGCATGCTGCAAATGCTCATGAAACCTGAATGGATGGGAGGACATAAAGGCATCAATCAAGGATGCAAAAGCTCCCACATGAAGAAGAGTCATAGCCAACTGCATGACATAACCAACCACAGTACAGTAAAGCATAAGACATATGTCATAAGAGCATATGATATTCAGCCATGAAATCAGCCCATAACCATATGCATACGCATAGCTCTGCAGTACATCATGCCACGAAGGAACATTCAAGTCAAGTAAAGACCGACAAGTGGCAAAGCATCCTGTAAGAGTCAAGCTCCAGGTGAAGCCCAAACATCTATACAACAACATCCAAATAAGTGGCTATATAAGGTATACAATAGTAGACCATGTGCATAGACGGGTAAGCATACATAACATCTCCTCTCTAACATGGACGGGCAACAAGAGCCCAACTAGCATAGAAGCTAGACAACAGAGGAGCAAGAAAGCCATAACTGTAAATCCCAAGCACTATCCAAGTCCACTGATCAGTAAGTACCGCATATCAAATGCAAACGAGAAATCACTGCTCAATACCTATAAGTGCATCCAAGTAATAGCCAAGATCCATAATCGGAGCATCAAATCCCATATAGCATCCAAGGTCATAACGGAAAAAGCTAAGTCAATGTCCAACTGCTTAAGGGAATACTCAAATGAATATCGAGATGAGCTCAAACAACTTCCATCCACAGCCAAAGCATAAAGCATTCACCAAGACATCATAACCCATACTGGGTAGTTTAAGCATAAACCATGTCATAGATGAAATGCAGCTGCAAAGAAGTAATAGTCAGACCCAAATCGAGCTCTAATCTCGTCTCAAAATCATTTCGGAGCATAAACAAGACATGTGGCATAGTCCAAATACATCATGACATCATAACGAGTAGCCGGGAGCACCCCGTGACCAATAGGCATAACCCAACTGTAGCATAAATAGCTTCAGCCCTGAAGTTTCCAGCAGTATATAACCTCTATAAACTAAGCAAATCAGTGCTCAATCCAAGCTCAAATCCATAGGTAAACCATAGGCATACATTCCCGTATGTATAGGCACCAATCGGGCATAATCGGGCATCAAATGCCAAGACCTATAAGTATAAAATTGAAGTAATAGGTGGCTGCCCTGTTTTGGATAGATCTAGGATTGTTCAAAACATTCAATGGCTGAGCTAAATCAGCTCCAAATGCATCTCACATAAGAGGCATAACATCCACAAGTGATCCGGTATCAATAGACATCAGTAGAAGCATCATATAAGCCATAGGCATACAAATACATGCTATCTCAGACCTGAAATCTATTGCAAAATATTATGGCATCAGAATTTGGCAAATCCGACATCACCATCACGTCTAGAGTGTGCCAAAACCCCAAGTTAGACTCTTATCTTGCCTGAATCGGGTTCCAAATGCCCGAGATATGACAAAAATAGTGATTTTTGGGCCAAATTTTGAAACAAGTGCAAAAAAAACGTGAGCTGGCTGGGGGGTCTGCTATCCCACGTGTCAACAATGGGGCTCAAAGGGGACACAAATGGGGTCCAAAAAAGGCCTACACCAAGCCTCAGCAAGCCTTGATAGGCTGGAAGCAAGATCCAGGTGAAGGAAGCTCCAAGAGGTGTGAGCTATGGTTGCCCACAACCTGTGAAAACCCTGCTGAGCTGAAAACTGAGTGAGAATGAAGATCTCATACCTCATGTCGAAGGCTGGGATGAGCTTTTGAAGACCCGCTCTAATACCAGTTGAAGGGGATGCAATGGCAGTGGAGAAGGAGAAGAGGAAGATGTGAGAGAGAAGAGCACACACAATGTAGGTGTTGTCCAACCAAACTGATAGCCTTATTGCACTATCATATCATATATGAATAAAGAATGGGTGGTCACAGTATACAGGGGTAGGCCCAGAGGCCTTTTACCCCAACAACAGTCCAAAGACCAATTGCATAAGGCAACCTCAGAGTTAGCCTCTGATAAAGACACTCTTGCAAATCTGTTTAAGCAGATGGAGCAGCAGACCCAAATGATTGAGACCCAAAGAGAATAAAGAGAGCAATATACAAATACATGCTATCCAAAGAAGCTCAAGAGTTTCGAACTCTTTTAGATACAAAACTGTCAGCTTTATAGAATGCTCATAATACAATGGAATCACAAGCTTCCCAGATTAAGCAGTTGCAAGACCAACTAGCATAGTCACGGTCCATTCCTCCAAGCCCCAATGTTCCTATGATTCCTTCTATCTCTAAGAAGTATTTGGCAGTTCTCGAGAGATAGACCACATTGTGTCCATTGTTTCAAGATAAAGTGGAAAGATTGCAGTCTAGGATGGATTTGTTATGGTCTACATTTGAGCACTTTCAGTAGTATGTTCCTCCGAACCATTCTTTCTTTGTCCACTATCAATTGCAGAAGTTGGCCTTCTATATGAAGCTTTCAATGATGGATCTTCCTCTTCCAGAGGATGGTTGGAGTGGGGCTTGGTCTCCTGATTTGCTGATAGAAGTGGTCTGTATGGTTTTTGAAGATTCTGTGATGACGGATACCATGTTACTGTCTTACACGTATCTACGAGGTGATTTGTTGATTTCAAGTGATGTAGATATGGCCTGGCATGTAGGAGATGTGGTTTTATAAGCTATTTTATATGTTAACTATTTGGATTTGAGGATAGATGACATGTTCCAGTGTTATTATTCAAAAGTGGCTACTTGCCCTGACAATTCATGGCATTCAATGATTGATTCTGTGGTTCTGAATCAACATCAGAATACAGCTTCTACTTATGTGTAGAGCACTAACCAACTGAGGGTGGATTTCCTAGCTTATCTTTCCAAGAACCATCCATTTGATTCATCCTTTTTTTGTGCCTATCAGAGAATATCTGTTTTAGGTCCCTCTATTCCTAGCCTATTGTACTATCAACAAATGGCTTATCTCTATGATACTTATCTTTCCCTTTATAAAACCAACTCAGCAGCTATCTTACCTCTTCTTTTCCAATCTCAGGGTTTTCCTCAAATTCCTATATTTACCTATTGTTCTTTCATTGAAGATCAAGTTTTTTCCCCTTCTCCGCCCTGCCCTTCTTCATCTATCCGTATAACTTCTACTTTTTCTGCTTATCAATTGACATCTTTCCTAACTGATTCACTTAAATTTTCAACCACTCCTTCTTTAGCCTATTCCTCCTTTTATGATTTTGCCTACCCATCTCTTCATCCTCTTTTACTTATTCCACTTCCATCTCCTACCACTTCTATTTCTCAACCCCCTCAGTTGGTTAGTGGGTACAAAGGATTTAATCAGCAGATTCCAAGAAGAAGAGGATGGAGCTCAACTAATTCTCTCACAAGACCACAAATTAACTGGTCATTAATTCCAGGGGACTGGACAACTGCTAGTCAAGCATACCAGAATTACCTTCATTTTGCTCACCAATATTCACAATCTCTAGATCCTTTAGTGAGATTGACAGCTCATTTTGCTTGGTATCTAGCATACATGCATAGGTATTCCCATAACGATCAAAAGGCCATTCCAAAGCTTTGTATGAATGTCAATGTGAACATTGATTCCCAACAGTTGGATGTCCTTTATTTTCATGCCCTAAGTCTACCTAGCATGAAAGGGAGAGAAGGATCGAAGCTTGGACTTGAGAGTTATGGCGGGAGAGCAAGAGCAAGAAAGAGAGAGACAAGAAATGGAAACTCCAACACTCACAATGTGTGACCGGCTCGGGCCTTCCTTTATACAAACTGTCACTAAAAGAATAAAGAATAAAGTGACGGTGAGACTGGCGCCCACCACCTGCAGTGTGCAGTGGCGGTGACTATTAGTGTAGTAATATACGAGCGGCTAGGCAGAGGCGCCTTTACCCCCAACAACCTCCCACTTAAAGGCGAATCTAACCTAGTGAGAAGTGAAAAGAAAAAGAAAAAAATACAGTACAACATGTACACATGTACAATAGGATGAGGAAAGACGTCATCTCATCCCACGCCCATCAACCTCCTGAGGAAGGCAAAGCGCTCTGTAGAGAGGCTTTTCATGAACAGATCTGCAGGATTCTGGTCAGTCGAGATCTTGACAAGATCAACAGACTTGTCCTCAATTACCCCACGTATAAAGTGATACTTGATCTCAATGTGTTTCGTCTTTGCATGGAAGACTGGATTCTTGGCTAGCTAAATAGCACTCATAGGATCTGAATGCAATGTAGGGATAGGATCAATACCAAGGTCAGCAACCAAATGACCCAACCAAATGGCCTCCTTGCAAGCCTCAGTGGTTGCAACATACTCGGCCTCTGTAGTAGAAAGGGCCGTGCATTTCTGCACCCTGGACATCCAAGAAACAGCACCTCCAACATATGTGAATACATAGCCAGAAGTGGACTTCCTACTATCTGCATGTCCTGCATAATCAGAGTCAGTGTACCCCATGACTCCTGTATCCTGGCTGCCATAGCATATGCACATATATGTAGTGCCCTTCAAGTACCTCATGATACCCTTCACGGCATCCCAATGCTTCTTGCCAGGTGTAACCATATAGCGTGCCAGAACACCAACTGCAAAGGCAATATCTGGATGAGTGGCTATCATGGCATACATAAAACTGCCCACTGCGGATGCATAGGGAATCTTGTCCATCTTGGCCCTCTGCTCATCTGTCTGCGAACAATCAGCTTGTGATACCTTCACATAAGAAGGCAATGGACAGCCAATAGGCTTTACGTCCTGCATGCAGAACAGCTCAAGGACTTTATGAATGTACTCCCTTTGTGACAAGTAGAGGAGTCCTTGATGCATGTCGCATCTAATGTGCATACCAAGTATGTGAGTGGCCTGTCCCAGATCTTTCATCTCAAAGCTCTTCTTGAAGTGAGCCTTAAGAGCATCTAGCTCATCATGAGCTTTCCCTGCTATCAGCATATCATCCATATAGAGGACCAAAATCAATAAAGAACCATCACGAGCTTTCTTCGTGTAAAGACACGGATCCATAGCACTCCTGCTGTAGCCCTGTGACTGCATAAAGGCATCAAACTTATGATACCACTCCCTAGGTGCCTGTTTCAAGACATAAAGACTTTTCTTCAATTTGCACACTAGGTGCTCCCTGCCACGTTTTGCAAAGCCCTTAGGCTGCTCCATATAAATCTCATCATGCAAGTCCCCATGTAAGAAAGCCGTCTTGACATCCATCTGGTATAAATCCAAGTCAAGCTGAGCAACCAAAGCCAAGATTAAGTGGAGGGTGGTCATCTTAACCACATGAGAAAAGACCTCATCAAAGTCCACACCATGCTTCTGCTTAAAACCCTTTGCTACCAATCTAGCCTTGTATGCCGGCTTGGGGTATCCATGGGTACTTTTTAGCTTGTACACCTACTTGCATGGCAAATCCTTCTTGCTCGTAGGCAAGGAAACCAAATCCCAAGTGTCATTTTTATATGCAATGAGTCTATCTCAGACTGCATAGCCCTCTCCCAGGAGTGACTGTCACCCCTGCACATAGCCTCATCATAAGTGAAAGGCTCTCATGCATCTGTAACTAAGACATAATGCATCGAGGGCTGAAATCTATCAGGTGGATGTCTATCTCTAGTAGACCGTCTCACGGTAGGCTCTGCTACCTGCCCAGCTGCCTGTCCAACACCTTGACCATGAGCATCTACTGTAGCTGTAGGCTGTCCAACTGGTTGTGCAAGAGCTCTCAGCTCCTCCTGAAATATGACCCTACGGATCTCAACAACTCTCTCAGGCTGCCGATGCATCTTGTCTTCGTGGAAGACTACATCATGACTGCGGATGACTTTCCGTGCCTGCATATCCCAAAGATGGTAACCCATCTCGTCTACATCCCCATAACCAACGAAAATGCATTTGATATTCTTAGGATCTAGGTTACTTCTCTTGTCCTTGGGCACATGGCAAAATGCCTCACATCCAAAGACACGGAGATGCGCATAAGAGGGAGGTTTTCCAGTCCATACCTCCTCTGCAACATGGAAATCCAAACCACTAGAAGGTGATTTTGTTTATGACATGCACAGCTGTACTAACTGCCTCAGCCCAAAAGCTCTGTGGTAGGCCTGCGTGGCTAAGCATACTACGTACACGCTCTTGGATGGTTCTATTCATCCGCTTAGCCAAACCATTCTGGGGGGGGTGTAGGGGGCGGTCAACTGACGCTTAATACCCCCCTCATCACATAATTGCTCAAAAGCAAGTGAGACATACTCACCCCCATTATCTGTCCTTAGGCATTTTAGCCTATACCTAGACTGGTTCTCAACCAATGCAAGACATCTCTAAAACACAACCAAGACATCAGATTTCAGCTTAATGGGATAAGCCCAAACTTTCTGTGAAAAATCATCTATGAACATAACAAAATACTTTGCACCACCCATAGACTGACAAGGCATGGGTCCACAGACATCCGAATGTACCAATGCCAAGGGCTCACTCATGCGTGGCCTACCAAACTTTTTATGCATAGACCTAGTCTGCTTGCCATAAAGACAATGCTCACATGAATCAAAAGACGCATAATCAAGGGGCGGTAAGTACTGCAAACCAAAAAGCATTTTCATTCCCTTCAAATAAAGATATATGTGGGATAGAACCCACAGACAAAACATAATCAAGGGAAGAAGCGGATACAATTAAGGGATAGAGGCTGCCAGCCTTGGCACCTCTCACAATTACAAGTCTGCCACGAGTGATCTTCCATGCAGTCTCCAGAAGATACATGATAACCTGCATCATCAAGCTGTCCAACTGACAGGAGACTGTGTATCAAAGTAAGTACATGACGTACATCTTGCATAACAAAACTGCTGCCAGAAGGAAACTGCAGTCTAACATCACCAATGCCCACAATATCAAGAGAGCTGTCATCACCCAAGTGCACAGAAGGCAAAATAGTACGATATGAATGAAACCACTCTCGGCAAGGTGTCACATGAAAAGATGCACCTGAGTCCAAGCCAACACTGTGCAAACATAGAGTGTATCTCTGTCATCTGCGAAGCACTAGAAGAAGCTGCAAGGATATAATCATCATCATCAACATCCTCAAGCTGCATAACATTGATCTCTTCAATTTTAACACTGGACTTTGCAGGCACTATGCTGCGATCAGAAGACTTATCCTGCACTTTGTCTTTCCCCTTATCTTTGTGCCTTTCATTGCGCAATTCATGGCATTGTGGCCTAATATGGCCCTTTCCCACAATGGTGACAAGTAACATCTGCATTCTTGCCACGAGATTTGCTACGTGACTTCCCACGAGACTTGGACCGAGATTTCTGAGAATTCCGTCCACAGCCACTGCCATTGCCATGCTTTCCATATCCATCATTCGTGTCTGTAACTGTCATAGCATGCGACATAGGAGAGGCATCCAAATTCTTACGATTAACTGCTTTCTGCAAAAGAGCACTCTCAACATCAGATAATTTCAAGGTAGCAGTAGAGGCACATAATGCAGTGCAGAATACATCCCATGACTCATTAAGAGTACCAAGCAAGAATAGAGGAGTGACATCCTGTGCAAAAGTGATGTCCTGCGAAGTCAAGTTCTTGAGTATAGCATGGAACTAGCTTGAGTGAGCAGACATAGTCACATTCTCCTTCATGCGCAGATCCATAAGTTGCTTTAGCCAATACATCTGACTCGCTGGACTTTTCTTGTCATAGAGATTTTTTATGTTATCCCACAACTGCCATGCACTCTGTTCTTCCTCAAAGACATTATAGTGAACCTGTTCTGTGAGAGACAATACAATAGTGGACTTGCATAACTCATCAAGCTCAAGCCATTCCTCATATGGCATAGTTGTAGGCGGATGCCCGCTTAACCTCAAATATTTGATCTGCGATTTCTGCAACAACACCTGCTAAATTTGGCTCTTCCAATAAGAGTAGTTCATACCATCAAGCTTAGTGATGTTGAAAATAGCATGGATGAACTTGCCATAATGTAGGATGGAAGACTGTAGACAGTTCAAAACTACTTGCTGTTTACTGCAGAAAATGACAAAAAAATCACCAAAATCGAGGAAAAATGGCGAGGAAAGTGGAAGCAAAGCTGCTGCCCACCAAGTACTAGTGAAAGTACATCATTTCAGAGTGTTTCAGCATGAAAAATCCATGTCAGTCCATACATATATGCTTGCTGTAATAAATTTCAGATTTCAGTAAAAAAGAGCTAACATTGCCAAAATCGGATCCCAAGGCAATCAGATAATGCCAAGACCAAAGCTGGCATCATGCGGGCATAGCATAAGTATATGACAGTCGATAAGCATGAATCCAACACCCAAGTATGTCATACAAACATCTGCCAGTGAGTAGGCACACCCCCCAGTCAAAGGGGCAAAGTGTTCCTGCCACTACCAAAACTTGACACAAGTAGGTGTTAGCTCACAAAGATACGGATCCAAATATGAGACTCGGCTCATAAGCATACAGTGAACCAAGACATATAATGTATCATCCCAAATGGTAAGAAATCCCAAAGTCTCAAGTGTCTGTAACTGCTCAATATAGAAAGGCACCGCCTGCTCAATGTCTGATAAGCATTCAAGAATGCTCCGACTGGCACAAAAGCTGTATGTACGAGCTCAAGAGCTCAAACCAAAGCAAGACACAGTGCCAACGACATAAGTCCAAGACAATACATCAATAGTACATCCCAAACATGGAGGCGATAGAGCATCCATATATGTAGCATCCATAAGCATGTAAGACATCAAGTATATCCCAAGATACAACTTTGGCAAGCCAATAAATAGCTCAAGTAAGCTTCGGGAATCCAAGGTCAAGCCAAGATCGAGCTCCAGTAGCAATAGCCTCCAAACAATGTAACTAGCATGTAGTAATGGCATAGGCTAAGCATGTCAAGACCGGCGGTCAGACATAAGCAACATACATGCCATAAGTACAACCAAGATGGAGCATTCAAATTCTTTGCAAAGAAAGCTCAAGCTCAACCAATGATCCCGAATCAAAACCAAGCTCTATGTCGAGCCCCAAGTGTCAATACATCACCATATATGCTCGAAACATAGCCGAAAAGCATAGGCATGAGCATACATGAGTAAAATGACTTCAGCCCAACTGTGTACAGTAGTGATTTACTGTTCAAAACTAAGAATTTCAGCACCAAAATCTACTCCAAATGGTTGCCAAACAATAGGCATACATTCCCCTAACATCCGGGCATCAAACGGGACCAACAGGGCATCAAATGACAATGCCAAACAACTTGTAGCATCAAATGTTAGTGTAACACTGTCATAAACTGCTTGTGAACTGTTATGACAATCCCAAAATAGTGTTAAATTAGTCCAAATGCTATGCCAACACATCAACCATCAAAACCAAGCATCAAAGCATGTTCATATGCTCGAAATGGAGTCTTTCCAAGTGCCAATGGAGGGGGAGAGATGCTGTCGTGACTGTCAATGTTGAAGACACGTATGGGAGGGCCGTGTGATTCCACCAACTATAAATGCTCGTCTTGGGGCTACAAAAAATGGTGGCCAAGCTTCGGAGGGGTCTGGTTAAAGCCAAGGAAGGCCTCAAACAAGCTCCAGTAAGGGGAGAGCAGCCCACATATGAAATGAGAGCTGGGAGTGTAATGGCTGCCCGATTTCAAGAGGGCTAAAAACTGAGATAAGCCCTATAAATAGTGAAGCAATACCTCTGTGTGAATGCCTTGAGGGTGCCCAAAGGGGCCAAGAAGGTGCTCGTGAAGCCGGGGAGTGACGAGAGCTTGAAGGAGTCGAATATGGCTGTCGAGAAGGAGACCCAATGCGAGTGGGGAGTCGATGGGAAGCTGAGAATGCCACGAACCAAGCTTAAGAGTCAAGAAGTCGAGCTTTGATACCAGTTGAAAGGGAGAGAAGGATCGAAGCTTGGACTTGAGGGCTATGGGGGGAAAGCTGAGAATGCCACGAACCAAGCTCAAGAGTTGGGAAGCCGAGCTCTGATACCAGTTAAAAGGGAGAGAAGGATCGAAGCTTGGACTCGAGAACTATGGCGGGAAAGTAAGAGCAAGAAAGAGAGAGACAAGAAATGGGAACTCCAACAGTCACAATGTGTGACGGGGCCTTCCTTTATTCAAACTGTCACTAAAAGAATAAAGAATAAAGTGCCGGTGACGGGCGCTCACCACCTGCAGTGTGTAGTGGCGGTGACTGTCAATGTAATAATACACGGGTGGCTAGGCGGAGGCACCTTTACCCCCAACATAGCAGATACCTTGTTTTTCTAGAAAGGATGTGCTGCCTGCAGCTCTTTCAAAATCCTCCAAAGACATTTGTGGATGAGTCCTTCTCCATGGATCATTTTCGAAACCACCCAACCTTCAAAAGGGATCACCTTCATTGATGCCTTTGCAATGTATTTTGGATAATTCTTAATTATATATATATCTCTCTTTTTGGAGGTGTCATTCAGATGGTTTTGTTAGTGTTTGTGTGTTGTAATAATTTGTATGTGATGAGTTCGTGCTGGTTGAATAATTTGTTCGAGAGCTCTTTTCAAACTATCGATGGTGGATGGAAAGCTGAAGAAGAACCTCTTATATCCTTTACAAATTTGTTATAACTTTTAAATGATTAATCAGATGTGTTAATGAATAATGAAGTTTTCCTTTAGAAGTATTCTTTTCTAGAGATACAAGTGATAAGTTGGGGTGGTGGTTTGGCAAGATTATTGAAGATCCTACAGAAAATCAAAATTGAGCTCTTTAGTGAACTTATATTCTTCTTTTCCTTAGGTCACGAGGACGCTTCCTTTCTAAGTGTGGGGATATGTTGAGAATGGAAAAAGACTGAATTTTTAACTAATTTTTGTTGTTTTTAAGGACTGAATGATTGATTTTTTATGGATTTAAAGTGATGTATGGTTGTTAATGGAAGTGTTTGAGAGTGTTTTGGATGATATTGATTATGTTTTGGAAGCTCATCATGATTTTTAGTGGAGATATGAAGCTCTGTGATGTTCTGATAGGTTCTGTTGAGGTTCTAATAGGTTCTTTATACCTTATGTATAGCTTCTGTTTTGTTCTGATTTTCTTCTGTATGAAGCATGGATTGATGATTGATGAAGATTGGAATCTTTTGAAAGCCTATTGAATATTTTTTGATAGTTTGGAATGGTTTTAGTATGAGTTGTGAGGTTGTGATGACCTTCTGTAACCCTCTGTAAACCTTCTGTAGATACTATGTCTCTGCTATGTAACTGTTCTGTATCTACTCTGGTCCTGTACTGTACTGTTCTGTAGATATTCTGTAAGTGTTCTATAGAATGTGTGTGTGACTTTGGAAAAGTTTTCTAACTTTTGGAAAGGATGAATCTAAGTTCAAAAGAGCTAAAACAAATGGAAGAAGCAGCTGTTGAAGACTGAAGAGAAGACTGGAGTGAGAGTGACAGTAGTGAGCTATGAAGAGACACCGTAGTGGCTCTAGTGCCTCTTCACATCAGACATACCTCTTGGGAGGTGCATCCACAACCTAAGAAGGATTATTGAGAATCATTATGAGAGTATTGTAGTGAGGATATGATGTACTATTGAGAGAGAGAGAGAGAGAGAGCCCGAGATAGCAAATTCTATCAAAACAGTGTAACTGTATATGAGAAATTGAGAGAGAAAACTATGAAGACATTGAAGATGAATATTATGTGATTGATTTCCATTCAAAAATGGTGTATTCCTTTATGTTCATTGTTATATTGATGGTTCTATGAAGATGTTGAAGATTATGATTGATTCTATCAAATCCGTGGAAGATATCTACTATGATGCTGCATGAAGAATTGTTGTTTTCTTTGTTTTGGTCATCAAAAGAATGAAATAAAAGATTGTTGATGTTACAAGATAGATTTTCTTACAATAGAATTCACTTTTCCTTGGTTTTCCTCTTGGAGCTCCACATACCAGAATTACCTTCATTTTGCTCACCAAGATTCACAATCTCTAGATCCTTCAGTGAGATTGACAACTCATTTTGCTTGGTATCTAGCATACATGCATATGCATTCCCATAATGATCAAAAGGCCATTTCAAAGCTTTGTATGAATGCCAATGTGAACATTGATTCCCAATAGTTGGATATCCTCTATTTTCATGCCCTATGTCTACCTAGCAGATGCCTTGTTTTGCTAGAAAGGATGTGCTACCTTCAGTTCTTTCAAAATCCTCCAAAGACATTTGTGGATGAGTCCTTCTCCATGGATCGTTTTCGAAACCACCAAGCCTTCAAAAGGAATCATCTTCATTGATGCCTTTGCAATGTATTTTGGATGATTCTTAATGATATATCTCTCTTTTTGGAGCTGTCATTCAGATGGTTGTGTTTGTGGTGTGTGTGTTGTAATAATTGTATGTGATGAGTTCATGCTGGTTAAATAATTTGTTCGAGAGCTCTTTTCAAACTATTGATGGTGGATGGAAAGCCTATGATGGAACATAGCATGTCAACTCTATAGGTTGGGGCAAGATGGATTGCTATACAGATGTGTGTGTGAGAATGAAATGCATGACGTACTCATCATAGAGGCACACAATGGAATCGTAGGAGGACACTTCAATGGAGATACGACAGCCCATAAGGTGTTGCAGTTCCAGTTGTGATGGCCCACTCTTTTCCGAGATGTAGCACGATTTGTAAAGCATTGTGATGAGTGCCAACAATGGACTAAGGTCCCTATTCATAAGGATCACATGGAGCTAACCCCAATCATTGTACAACAACCCTTCGAGAAATGGGGGATTGACTACATCGGACCCATTAGCCCTACGGCATAGTATTCACAAGCCAAGTACATCATTGTCACCATTGATTATCTAACGAAATGGACAAAAGCATGAGCTACAAGAAAAAATTACGTGAGGACCACTGCCAAGTTCTTATGAAAGCAAGTGATCGCACAATTTGGCTGCCCCATTGAACTTGTTAATGACCAAGGCACACACTTCATCAATGAAGTGATGGCTCATCTTCTATCCACCTTCCTAATCAACCATTGAAAATCTTCACCTTATTACCCTCAAGTAAACAACCAAGCTAAATCAACAAATAAAATCTTGGTGAATATCTTGACTAACATAGTTTTTGATTCACACAGTGACTGGGATAACAAGTTGATGGCGGCCTTGTGGGCCTACCGCACAGCTTATAAAAGAGTTGTGGATCATACTCCCTTTAGGTTGACCTATGGAACTGAGGCAATCTACCCTTATAATTCTTTGTTCTTCCTAGTCTACAGATAGCTCTTCAAGAGAGATGGGATGGGAAAGAGGCAGGGACAGAACACCTAGTTGAGTTCAAATGCTTATCAAAAACTCAGCTTTCTAGCCACCCATACACTAATATGCGAGAAGGCCCTACGCAAAAGTTGGTTGACAAACATGTCAAGGAGCGAGACTTTGAATAAGGCGACTTAGTACTACTATACTCAGTCAAGGGATATAAACAGATAATGAAGTTTAGGGGGTTAGGACCTTTCAGAGTTCGGGCCATCAGCTGAACTAGCAACGTGAAACTTGAAACCCTAGAAGGTGAGGGCATAGGCTTCTTCAATGGCAGTCACATAAAGAAGTACTACCCTCCCACTCACCGATTGCATGAGCCCCCAATGCTAGAGTCCCCTATCAATATACGAGTAGCCACAATCAGTGACATGGATGATGATGATGAGGATGCTGTAGAACCAGCCTACCTGAGCATAACGGTCACTACTAAGCACACATGCACCCTCAATGCATTGATCGATGAGGGAGCTAGCTTTAATGTCTTAACTCATGATCATTGGACCCATATTGGCAAACCGCAGTTACAACCCACCAATGGGGGCTGATTATACGCACTCTTGGGAAAGTGCAAGGTTGCAATTTCTATCGAGTCTGAAAGCATGCCAATAATCTTTTATGTGTTGCCCAACACTAAAGATGCAGGCACGGAGTCATTGTTAGGACAAACCTTTAAGAAGCAAGATCATTGTAATGTCAACTATGATTTGCAATGTATCCACCTAGCCATGGGCAACGTCTGCATAGTTACAGCTTTTAGCAAGGGTTGTGTGGCTCCTTCCAAGTCCGTAAAGCCACTGATGGAGAAACCTGTTGCCATGTCTAAGGAGGGGGGTGGTGCTTTGTCATGACCCACCAAACCTCAAGACCAACAAATAACTGAAGTCAAAGTTGAAGCCCATGAGGTAAAGCTTCAATGGATGCTAAATGGCAACAACCGCCACCTAGGGTGCAGACGCCCACAACCCCTGCAAGGCTAAGAACCCCACCTCGCGCCCTAGGAGGCCAAGATGCAACTACAAACATCGATGTATGGTCAAGTTGTGATGGATCCCCAAGACCCTATTGCGAGTGCAAGACTATTACAAGGGTAATGCCTAGATATGGATTCCTAAGGCCAAAACAACCCAAGGCACTAATTGAACGCTGCCCTCAAACTTGAACACATAAACCCACATGCCATATCCAAGGCCAAGACCACAAGAGCCTTTTGATTCAAAGCCTTCAGAATCACCAACACACAAACCAATGAAAACTGAGTGAGTCTATCGACCCAAACCGCAGCTTGCCTCCCACACAAATGTTAGGACTAGTCAATGTCACCCGAATGTAGCAATGCACCATTGGCAGCCACAACTACTGCACAAAAGGCCCAATAGCAAGCTCATGAACAACCAAAGCAGCCACCATCAACTTTTGAACCCTCTAGTTCCGTCAAACCCCAACCACCTCTCGCGATGGCCTTACACCCTCTTATGAGCGAAGATCGATTCTGACTATAGCCCTAAACTTAGCAAAGAACACAAGGGATGACTTGGGTACCTATCTTAGACGCTTAGATGCTACCTTCATGTCACTTGCTAAAAGCTATGACTGCTTGGACTTGGGACTCTTGGACAAGCCTATACCAATGGAATTATGGACACTCCCTTGTTCTTGGGAAGAATCAAAATTTGTGTTTGTCAAGGCTTCCGAGGTAGCTGAGGAGCTCACTGCCACCAAGGTTTTCCACGAACAAGCATAGAAACAATGCCTCATCACCTCATATGGCAAGCGCACAGCTTATGACAACGATCAAGAGATAGAAGACTTGAAATAGCTTGCTTCCCCTAGCAACTCCCCTTTCTTGAAAAAATGGTATACTCTTCGCCTTCAATGGGAGCTCGAGGGATGTCAGATCATGAAAAATGCCGAACAATGACGTGCAATCAAAATATCAGAGTATGACCAGATTCAACCTCTTATAGGGTATTAACGACCTTCCCATAGAAGAACACATTCAAGGACACCCCTACTTAGATCACATCCTCACAAAGGAGGAACTGCACATTTTGCTAGTCGTGTAGACTCGAATGACTTCCTGCTTGATGTCCTTACTTACATCACCTAGGTAGGCATTCGACCTTTTGACATGGACCGGTATGCTCATATGGAATATAATCCAAACTTCTATGCTTGGCTCATGTGAAAGTAAAACACTAAGGCTATGTGCTGAAGGCCCTTCATCCTCTACCCCTTTAATCCTAAGAAGGATTCTTCTCATTTCAAAAGGGGGAGGGGGTACAGTGAATCAAAATCAAATCAAACACCTAAGGAAACAAGAAAATGAAAAACACATCTTAAAACCATCAATCCACATCTAAGAATAGAAAAGGAAGGAAAACATTAAATAGCGATTGAGGAAAATGTCACAAACTTTGAAATAAAGCTTGGAAGGGAAGTCTAATTCTATACTAAAAAACATTTCAATTCAGCAAGCATTAAGTTTTTCTTCCAACAAGTGACTATTTTGAAAACCATTAATGACAAACCATGGCTTATGACAGAAAGTGAAGATGTTGCAACAACAAGATCGAGCCCATCGCCTTCCCTTCATGGAAGAGGAAAGAGCAAAGTATGACTTCTCCCTTGCAAATCGAGAGTACAGCCAGCGCAAATTAAAGAGCATTCATAACATTGAAGAGGTGGTAACCAATGAGGAGGCTGTCACGAGGATTGTAGACCAGTGTAACCTTGCCAAGTACATTGAAAATTTCAGACAAGAGCCTGTTGACCACACTAAGTGTGTGGAATTCGTGAGGACATATAACCTTGACAAGGAGTGTGGGACAATAACCGTGGGAAATATAGAAGGAATCAAGCATGTGCAAGTCTCGCTCAATAAGGCCTTAGTGGAGAAGGCGTTGGGATTGGAACCAAAAGTGGAAAAGAGGTAAAAAAGAGACATTTATGACATGTTGAGGATGAGAAAGGAGGATGTCTTGATGAATGATGGCATAAGTATCCAGGACATCCTCGATGCTGAAGTCAGATTGCAGACGAAGGTGATCCACTCCCTCTTCTCTAGCCAAAAGGTACAACTCGCTCATGCATAGGATCGGCGTGCCCGTGCTCTCCTATTGACCAATCTACTAGAGCACTAGCCCTTAGAAGCAGACCGATGAGTGGAGAATCCCTAGTGTCAAAGGGAGCCGAGAGGAAGAAGCCCTCAGACAAAGCCGCGTTCATTGGGTATGGAAGAATCCTAACCTCTCTTATCCAAGAGGCGATAAAAGAGGCACATGATGAGCAAGAGGGAGTGGATGAAATGCCTAATAGGTCGCCTCCTCGTCATGACAAAGAACAATCAAGTGAGAGGACATTTAGTGAAGAGGAGGGAGAGCAAGAAGCTCAATCTACTAGAAGGAAACCAAAGACAATTAAGAAGAAAACGACGTAGACAAAGTAGGACGAAGAAAGGAAGAAAAAGGAGAAAGCAAATTCCCAAAAAGCCAAGGAAGAGTTGAAGCAAGAGGCAAAGGAAAAGAAGAAGAAAGAGAGAGAAGAGTTTAAGAGGCTGGCAGCAGAGTCAAAAAGAGCCGAAGAAGAGAGGAAGAGAAGGGCCACTAAAGAGGAGGAGGAATTGAAGAGGAAGGATGAGGAGGACATCGCGCTAGCCACGCGCTTGTCCATCGAACAACAGGGCAGGTTAGACAAGCTGAGTACCTTGAGCCCGCGAAGAGATGAAGGCCCAAGCTCGAGTGCATAAGTGCCAGACATGACACCACTAGCAGTGACTGAAGGCAAGGGCAAAGCCCCTATTGATGCCATCCCAACCCTCCTAATACCCACCACTGCAGCGGCAACACCCACTTAGAGCACCCCGGCCACAGTTAATGCCACTAACCTTATGTCATGGATGCAATATTTTGTTAATAACGAACTAGCTCTAGAAAAGAGCATGGAAGCCTCGACTATAGGGCAAAAAACACCATCAGCAGTAGCAGATGCCAAGTCAAGGTAGGACCCTAAGTGGAAAAAGGTGGGAGCCTGCACAACTCCCATCCCCACAACTATGACACCACCCACTAACTATGATGAGTATTTCGTGAACCTACTCTCCCAACTGGAGAAATTCAGGGAGGAAAAAAGAATAGCTGTGGCTAAGTTGGAAGTCAAGAAGGAGTCAGTGGCGACCTCCTAGCTGGAAAAGACTAGATAGGTGGCCATGCACCAAAAGGAAATACATGAGCTAAGAGAAGCACTCAAAACGAAGGGAGGAGACGACGGACAATGGAAGACAAGGCTGGCAGAATAAGAGCAAAGATTCATTACAACATTGGAAGCATATAGACAAGAGCAAACCCTCAGATTGCACAAAAAAATAGAAAACTTGAAAAAAGAGGCAGCTTGGGAACAAGAGGAACAACAGAGACTCAAAAGAGAAATTAAAGACCAAGAATAGAGGTTCATAGTATTGGCTTGAAGGCAAGGGGAGAGCTCCGGGGAGATGACACAGAGAGCAGAAGAGTGGGCAACCCGCAATGAAGGGAGAGTGAGAACCCTAGCATACCATCTAGCTCAGGTGGAGAAAGACAAGGTAGTCGTTGAAAGTAGAGCAGAGGTCACGCAGGTGGGCTTCCAAATGTAGCAATGCGCCTTCTTGGATACCTTGTTGGATGTCACACAAGCAGAGGAGGGAAAATCCATAGAAGCTATCAAGAAAAGGCTAGAAATGGCACACGAGACCCTGAGGGCAGGCCTGCAAATTCCGCCACAACATGTGGCAATTGGCCTAACTCCATAAGAAGTGGATGTGCTTGGATTCACTGAAGGAGAACAACAGGAGGCAAGGCAAGAGGAGGAGGTAGACATGAACTTTGAAATGGGGCCGCACGAGAAAGAGCTTGTCCCACCGCCTCCTTCCCCATGGCCTAATGAGCATCGACATGCACATACATCCGCAGAAAGAAAGGTGACGTTCAGAGAAAGAAGAAAATAAATGGTGGAGGAAACAAGAAGGAAATGGAATGCCAAATGGGTAAGGGCACCCCCAGCACCTATCCCACCATGTGAGGATGATTCTACGGCAAGCTTCCACGTCGACCTTGCAATCTGGGAAAGGCAAGAAATGGCTAGGAACTCCTTCGACCTTAATTTCCAATACCCCACCACCCTGTGTAGAGTTTTGCCTATCAAGGTGGTGGAGGAGGTGATTAATATCTAAGGTAGGCTCAGGGAAAATTGGTTGAAGGAGAGAGAGCATAACCCCACACTATGGGGCACTGAAGATGAGGAATTCTAGCAAAACAAAGCTTTTGAGGTACCAAGGTCTGTGCTTGGTTACGAATGCCAACCTACATGGAGAAGGAGGATCTGCGATGCCAACATGGACACTTGGATGGTCTTTTGCAACACTCAACATTTTGAGCAAAATGACCCAACTTTCATGCCACACCCTTGAAGGGTGGGAGTGGATTTTGACTTCAGTGTCCCCATGGCCGCTATGAATTCCCAATAATTTATAATCTGATTTGTACTACATATGAAGATGCCCTCATTTTCACATCAGAAAATTTGTATGATACCCTAATCCTGACCCTGGCTTTATTACCACCTGTAATTACCTTAGATTGCTTAGGATACTCCTTAAGCAATACCCCATTCCCCAAGAGTGCGGCCTCCCAATCCTCCATTTTGATCCTAATGCTATAGATAGTTGCATGATGGCTTGACTAATGATGTCAGCTACTCTACTACCCTCGTTCTACTTAACTCTTCTAGAGGACATGAATGATAGTTGCTTCACTTGCTGCAATCATCCATTCCTCTCCACCACCACCCTTTAGGTCTGCCTAGACCTCAAAGGGTATCTCCAAAGTCGCCAATTCCTTAACAAATCTATTAAGCCTCCTTTTCTACCCTCAATCTAATGATGAATACTAGCTTCTATCATAACTATGTAACTCAATACACAAAAAGAAGGGGTACAAAGAAAATGGAAATGGAAAGAGATATGACACAAGACACCATGAGTTGCATGTCGATCACAATCATTGCACCTAGGGGTTCTCAAGTTAGGTGTGTCTGGTGGCCTCAGTCAGTCGCTCCGTGTCTAATCCCTAGCCCTTTTTTGACCCCCACTACCATGCTTAGGGCACCTCAAGGGCACGACATACTTAGGGAGGTAACACTCAGCTATGGCTAGACCTGTCACCCTAAGCTACCTGCACTGCACCCCCTTATGCACACATTGAGTCCTCAAGTGGGGGACAATACCTAGGCTTTGCCTGTGGTTCGTGCATGTGGTTCAACCCAACTCCCAGTTCCACTAGCATAGCATAATGCACCACACAGCAGAGTAGACACCCCCAGGTAGTGCACCTTCTTTCCTTTTCACGTACAAACAAAGGCCCCAACCACCAGCTTTGGAGGTCCCATCATCGATGCAATACGCCCCCAACCTCCACCACCTTAACCGAGTGATATGTTCTTCCCAAGCCCAATTTCCCTGAGGCCCCATCAACGTCGACTCACACATCCATCCACACTTTCTCATCGAACCTCTACCACCTCAAAAATGCAAGTGTCATGGAACCAACACCCACTTAAGAACAGAGCCATCTTATGCGATGATATCATCATGTAGGCGAAACAGAACAGAGACAGACTGAGGTAGCCCCAGTCAAAAAGTGAATGAAGAAGCTCATTTTGAACAATGCAAGAGAAGGCAACCTTGGAGGACCAAAAGATAGATCCATCTAAAACCATCTTCAATTTCAAAATATGGATCCGTCTAAAGCCGTCTTCAATTTCAAAAGATGGATTTTTCTAAAAATGTCTTCAATTTCAAAAGATGGATCCATCTAGAGCCATCTTCAATTTCAAAAATGGATCCACCCATTAGCCTCTCTCCATGCAGGGATCCATCCAACACAATATTCAATTTCAAAGTACAAATCCCCTCAACACCAGCAACAAAGAAGGACCCACCCCAACTTCATCTCCAATTTCAAGGGGCCAGTCCCCACCCAGCACCAACCCTCGTAAGGGCTTGTATACCAACTCAAAAAAATCCACTCGACTACACCCATCCCTCCTACCAACCAGTCCACATCAGTGCCATGGGACTGGCACTAAACTAGGAGGGGGGTAATGTTAACCCCAGCTCGAGACAGAAGAAGCAAGTCAGAAAACAAGCAAAGGCACAAGGATGGCCTCTAAAATTAAGTTAAAGGCAAAAGCGCATTTTTAAGCGAAAGGCGCCCTAAATTTTTTGTAAAAGAGCACCAGGCTCGCCCGTGTGCAAGGGTAGACGGTGGGCATAGGCTAAAGAAATAGGCTAAGTGGAAGGGAATGGAAAAGAGGGCCATGCCACAATAGTTGGTCATGTAAAAAAGGGGATGACCGCCCATGGGATTTTAGGGCATGTATATAAAGTTCAAAAAGTGAATGAAAGCTCATTCTTTGGTGTGTGGCAACAAGAGACTCTTCTTCTTCTCTTCTTCTCTCCTCTTCTCTTGTTTGTGTGTGCTTGAGAGAGAGTGTGTGAGAGTGTGAGGGAGTGAGTGTGTGAGGGTGAGGGATCAAGCAGGTGAAGCTCTCCACCATCTCCTCTCTTCTTCTTCTCTTCTCTTCTCCTCTCTTGTCTTGTGTGCGGCTATGGATCATGGAGCTTGGAGGTGGATGCCTTTTTCTTACTAACAATATGTTCCAAATACTCCACTTTCAATTGCATGAATAACCATTTTCTCTCCTTGGCAATAAAATGATGCTTTCATAATATGTCAAACACCCTACTTATGTGCATAAGATGATCCTTTAATGACTTGTGTTAAAGGAGGATAATGCCAAAGAACACTAACACAAACTTGAAGAGGAAAGGGTGTAAAATATTATTCATCAAGCTTTGAAAGCTAGCCAGGGCATCACCCGAATGGCATAACAAGGAAATGATAGAGGCATGTATCAATCTCAAATGCCATCTCGACTTTATCACCCTCTCTCAGTCTAATTTGCTGGTAGTCCTATCTTTGTGAAGTATTTGGCTTCCTTCAACTCATCCAATAAGTTATCAACTCTCAAAATGAGGTACCTATTCTTAATTGTGATATTGTTTAGATCTTGATAATTAATATGTATGTAAAAGTTGCCATTTTTTTCCTATACTAGTAATTTTTTTAGGTGTATGGCAAGAACTTGGCTCTATAAACCTCATTTTCAAAAAATACTTGATTTTCTTAGTGACCTCTTCTCGTTCGCATTTAGAGAGTCTATACGGAGATTTATTAACATACTTAGAATTAGGTTCTAGCTCAATTGGATGGTCAATTTCTTTATTTTCAAGGAAGCGCTATGGCACTTGAAATAAATTCTTATAATCATTCAATAATTAGCTAAATCTATTATAACAGCTAACTCCTTCACTAAACTCTTCAATTGATATTAATTTTCTTTGATGAGATGTAAGATAAGGACTTGGGATCTCTCCTTGAACTCTGTTTTGAACTATTTGGCTATTATAAGATGAAAACCTACTCTAATTTGGACTCATTCAAGATGTATTAGTTATCCTTTCCACACAAATTACATATATGGCAATGAGAAGTCCATCGTGATCTTGCCCAATGGCCAAAGCCAATCACAATCCAAAACAATTGGACCCATTTCCAATGCTATTAAATCCACCTATGCCACATAATTTTAAGTCAAATGTAAATGGACACATGAGCATATTTGGGTTTTAATTTCCTCATCTCCATTTGCAACTTGCACTTTGATGGGTTGCTATAAATCTATGTAAAAGCATTTTAATCAATCCATTGCTTGTTGATTGGTAAATCTATGTGTACTCCCACTGTCAATCAAGATGTAGATAACTTTGCCATGAATGTTGCCTTGAATTCTAAGTGTGCATGAGCTCCTTGAACCTATATAAGCATCCATGGAGATGGAATAGGTTGAAGTAGGAACATGTGACAGCATGCTATACACTTTTTCACTCAAATCAAAGGGTACTTGACCACCTAGGTCAAAATGAGATCCATCCAAGGGATCACTAAACTAATATTTAGCATTTATTTCCTCATATTCTTCATTTTTAGCATGGTTAGAGCCTCTTCTTCATCAACTAACTCTTCAATGACAAGCATACTATTCACTTTGGCCTTCTTGCGAATACATATTGTTGCATTGTTGGGCATGTACTTCTCCCTACACTTGAAACATAACCCTTTCTCCTTTTTTTCTTTGAAAGATCAATTAGTATGAAATTTTGGTTTCCTTGAGATGAAGAGGATCATGATTTACTTTTAGCTTGTCTATTCTCTATTTTAGGTTTGCAGGCCTAAATTTGCTCACTTTGTTTTGACACATTGAATGGAGGGTATGTAGGCCCCCATATTTCCCCTACATTAAAAAGTCCTTGCTTGTCCATAAGGCTATTGAAATTTGTCTCCCTTCTATATTTGCTACATAGCTCTTGTTAAGCTCAATTGCTTTGAAAAGGGTTTTGGGGTTTTGGGCCATGACATCCATTGAAAAACTAGGCTCTAGGCCATAGATGTACTTATGGAGCTTCGCTTTGTCACTTACACTCTTTATATATTTGTTTAAGTTCAAGAATTAGTATGCTAAATATGCTCTAACTTTTGCTTCCAGAATTTCCAATTGCTAACTTTTTGTTTCAAATATAAGATAAGGATGGCCTCTTGAAGTTGAGTACCTAGTCTCTGAGTACTCCTACACCCTATAATTCCTTATTTTGAGCTATTTTACCCTTTTTTCTTCAAAAATGTATTCCACTTGATAGTTCTACGCATGATGCCTATGGTGAGGGATAAAATAACCCTTTGGAATCTTCAAGAGTGAGGGGGTGGGAAAAGTACCTTCCCTAGTCAGTTTGTTGCGCCCTTTTGGGATCTTCAAGAATGAGGGAGGGCATCTTTTGACTCACTCTATCCCCATCATCCACATTGGCGATAGCCTCTCAACCCTTGCAAGTTGACATAAAGGAGCTTAAGAAGGAAATTGCAACAAGACATGCCTCATTGGGAGGAGAAACACAACAACAAGTGAAAAGGCCCATGAGCTAGCATGACTAGAAGGGATGGCCATTACTTACAAATACAAGGTAGGTTGCACTAGAATAGCTATGTGAGGAGCTATGGAGAGAGAAACCACATGCCATTAAAGTGAGTCATGAGCTCCATGCACAACTTGATGAGACCAAGGAGACCTAAAAGTTTCTTGATATAATCCAACCATTGATACTAAGAGCTATAGCCCCATGTGGAAGAGAGTGATAAGGAATGGGATAACAAGAGAAAAATCTTGGAAGAGAAAAATAAGAAACTAGAAGAGAAAAAAATGGAGTTGGAAGAGAAAAACAAAGAATACTGAGAGAAAAGTAAGGAATTGGAAAATAAGGACAAGGAGTTAGAGCAAAAGGGCAAAGAGTTAGAAAAGAGAAATCAAGAATTAGAGGAAAAGAATAAAGAATTCAAAGATAAGAATAGGGAGCTGGAGTAGGAAAATAGAGAGTTAGAATAAAATTTAAGGAAATAGAAGGGAGAAGTAAGAAATTTGAAGAGAAGAATAAGGAGCTAAAATAATTGAAAGACCACTTGCATGACCTAGAGGTAGCACAATAGAAAGAGCAAGTGACTAAGGCCCATTTGACTCACATTTGACTAAGCTAGAAGCAAAAGTGGAGCTAGAAAAGGAAATGTTAATATTTTTTATGCAAAAGCTTATCGACCAACAACAAGCCTACGTGGCCTTCATGGAATTACATGCCACCTATGAGTCAAACCTTACAAAACCCATAACAAGGATAGAATGACAAGCAAAGTGGGCAATGCTAATGTGCTCCCTAGAATGGGTTTGGACTTAGTCAACACACTTTTTTAAGAAATTTTCTACAAGGAATAGGTCTTTATGTGCAGAGACATCCTCAAATTACATTAGGAATTGTATAGCAAGGCTATGATAGCTACCATAAAATACCCATAGATTGTGTGGAATACTTACAGGTGAAACTAAGTCTTTCCACCTTTACAGTGGAGCAAGTGGATTTTGGGAGAGATCAACTTCATGTCACAACCTATGAATCCACTATGTGTGGAGGCTCAAAGCCCAAAGCAAGGTAGAATAATCACAATCTTTGAGGCATGGCTCTATGGATTAGCCCCTTCTCATTGCCTAGTGACAACATGTAGCCCTATGCTAAAGATGCCATAGACTCTTCAACTATTATGACCCCTCCCATAGAAATGTCAAAGCATGCATAATGATGCAGAAGAAGCAAAATAAGAACAAGATACCTACCAAGATGTAGCATGAGACTTATGAGAATATGGTCAAAATCTTCAAGACACAAACCTAAAAGGCAATAGGCCACCCACCACCCCCTCTATAGATAGCACAAGAAGAAGAGAAACAAGGAAACCCTAAGGAGACATTGCAAGAGTACCAGAAAAGGTACCAATTGGACATCATGGTGACCTTTGACTTCAAAGGTTATGAGGAGCCAAGGTTTAGACAACCTCTCCCCTTGTTGCAAACAATATAGACACTCATCAAAATGAGGATAGTATAGCTCAAAAATGGCTCAATCAATAGGACTAAGATGCTTTTTGTGAGAGCTAGCACCTCCAAGGTGGAGTTAATGCTTGAAGAAGTAGATTAGCGATGTGTGATTGGGCCAACTAAAGTGTCGCTACCAAATTTTGGAATGTGATGAATATGCTAGGTGGAGTCAATTCTTGAAGAAGAAACCTAGGGATGTGTGGTTAGGGTAACTAATGTGTCACTACCAAATTTTGGAATGTGATGAATATTCCATATCTACCTTTTATTATACTTGCAAGCCACCTAGAGAGCTATTCCAAAGTATTGTCTTTACCCTAGATGTCATGGAAGAAAGTACAATGTGGAAGAACATGGAAGATACAACTTTTCCAAGGTTTCAAATGCAAGCTACCAAGACCTATGTCTTTTAGCTCATGGACCTTGTTTACTCCTTCAACAACTTTGTAAGAAAATTCACCAACTACCTAGACCCCACATTCAATTGCCACTTGCAATTAACTATAGCTCCTAGTGAAGCTCCTCTAGCACCCTATCACCCCCTATGAAGATGGGGTACCACCCTTGTTCTTTGGATGAATGGATGGATGACATCGGACTACAACTACTTGCATTATTGTGCCTATTGTACGGCCCTCATGGAGGACATTATGGATAGTTGATTTGCAATGTGCACATAATCCTTCTTCTCATAGTCTTGCCTTGAGCTTTGAGAGCCAATAGTCAAAGAATATCTCATTAGCAAGGGCTATCTCCCATGCACATTACGAACCCTCCCTTGAGCAATAGAGAGAAGAGAAAAGAAAATAAAGAAATGAAAGAAAGGAAAAAGAAAAACAGAGAGGGTAACCATGCACATTGCACCTAGGGAATCACAAAACCCCATCCCTTTTCCACTCTACTATGTTAAGGCACCGCAAGGGTAGGACCTATGGGCTATAACTAAAGAAATGTCACCCTAGGCACTACATCACACGAATAACAATGCACCACAACTAGGTCCTCTAGTGTGAGACAACACTCTTGGGTTTCAACTTTCAGCCCAACTCCTAATTGCACCAACACAAATACTCCACATCGCTTAGTATGGTATTCACACCCCAAGGATCATGCAAATGACCCAACAACATTAGTGGCCACACAGCCTTCATTGGTCCTATCTTCCACCTCTTCTATAGCAACACCATACCTATGAAATCATCAGTCACAACTTCAAGTCATCATTGACTAAAGCAATGAAGATAGCCCAAGCCTCCTCACCAATGACAACTACCATTTTGCCAATATGTTTACAATATCACAGCCATTCCTAGTAGAAAACATCAAACCTCAATGTTGAGTGCCTAATGCTAACCCTTAGCAGCAATGCAATGAGAAGAAGACCAAGAAGGAAAGCCTTTGAATGTCACAAATTCAATTGAAATTTTTTGACTTCCAATTTTCTCTAGTATTAGTTAGTTCATAATGCAAGTAATTTTGTGAGAGTCAAGCTCACTCCCATGCAAATTGTAAAGAGTTCTCATTATAATCCTATGCAAGTTAATCTATGGCTCATTAAGAGAAGTTCTCATCATCAAGTGTTTAAATGAAAAGGCCAACTCATAGGCTTAATTTAAAATTGGGCATCCAACAGAGAGGGTGTCCCAAAAAGAAGGCCATGTATGAAAGCTAGAAGAAATAAGTAGAAGATCATTCTTATGTGTATCCAAATTTCTCTCAACCACTCTATTGTTCATAATTGCATACTAGCTTACTTGCCACAGAGAGAGAGAGAGAGAGAGAGAGAGAGAGAGAGAGAGAGAGAGAGAGAGAGAGAGAGAGAGAGAGAGAGAGAGAGAGAGAGAGAGAGAGAGAGAGAGAGAGAGAGAGTGTGTGTGTGTGTGTGTGTGTGTGTGTGTGTGTGTGTGTGTAAGGGCAAGAGTGTGAGGGAAAAAGGGTGAAGCGCTTCATTCTCTCCACCATCTCCATCTCCTTATTATTATTATTATTAATCTTGTAATGGTGGTTTGAGCTTGGAGTAGCTACAAGCATAGATCAAGTATTTGGAGCAAGCAATCGTAAGACTATCTTCAACTTTGAGACTGGATCAAGTGCAATGGGAGGAAGCATGAGATGTGTTTATACAATCTCATAATTATTAGTTTGCTTTCTTGGTTGAAGCAGTGAACTCAATGGTTTGGGTTGTTGCTTGCCCATCATACAAGCTTCACATTGTTCCTTCAATTCAGCCATTGCAAGTAGGTGAGCAACCATACCTTGCTTGTGCATCTCCTTCAACACTACAAATCCAATGTGTCCAAACCTTTCGTGCCAAAGCTTACTTGTGCCCACTCCAACAGTGGTTGTAAGAGTACTTAGCTCATGTAGGTTGTTCCTTCTTTCTCCTTTGCCAACAACTTTGCCATCACTGTCAAGAATTTCTGCACCTATCTTCTTGAACCTCACTTCATGACCAAGATCAGTTATGGTAGCAACTGATAACATATTTCTCCTAATTTCGGGAACATACAACACATTTGAAAGCTTTTTGGCATCACCATTTGTAGCAACAAATGAAATAGTACATGTGCCCGCAGCAGGGCATTTTGCATCATTTCCAACCATCATAGTGATGGATTCTTGTAGAGGCTGCATAAAACTGTATAGACCTTTCTTGTTGATCATGAGACGGGAGGCCCCACTATCCAACACCCATGAGTCAGTGGTAGATTCTTCTTGTGCCAAGGAGCACACCTCCTCAATGGTCGCCATGAATAACTCCAACTCTGCTTCAACTGTATTGGTTGTCTCTTTCTCTTTACTTTTAAGGGTACCATTCTTTTCATCTGCCTTCTTGACACGGCAATCTGCGATTGCATGTCCTTTCTTCTTGTAGTAGAAGCACTCTCCTTGAAACTTCTTCTTACTGCCCTTCTTCTTTTTGTCGCCATCATTTTTGGTGGAGAAACTACCTTTGCCTTTTGCATTGGTAGAGAATGCAGCATCTCCATTGTTGCCTCCTTCTCAGGCTTTCAGCCTCAACTCCTCCTCCAGCAACAAAACTCCTCAAAACTCAAAGCTTGAGATCTCACCTAAGTATTAAGGGCAGTTACTAGCCCATCAAACTTTTGTGGACAAATCCAAAGATAGCTCCGAGCTAGCTCCGAGCTAGTCTTTTGTATCCTAGCACCAGGCATCTGGTGGTGCATATTCTTAATCCGAGTGATGAATGCTTTAATTGTCTCTCCTTCAACAAACTTCTCCGCTGCTAGTTGATTCTCCAAGTTTTGAATCCTTGTTTGGTTTCACTTTTCATATTGACTCCTCAGTACATTCCAACCCTCTGATGCTTTAGTTATATGCTGAATCAAAGTTAGAACACTGTCAGAATAGCTTGTAACCTTGTAACTAAGGCAGACAATGCATATGCATTCCTTCATTTCCAAGCTCGTAGAAGATCTGCATTCGAAGGAATCATCACACTAGGATTTGATGGGTCAAGGGTAGGCTGTGGTTCTACGTCAGTCCCCAACACAATCTCCACCCAAAAACTCATAAGAATCCAAGATAATTGTAATTTTGAACTTCCACAAGGTATAGTTTGTACCATCTAACTTGCATTGGCTGAAGGTTTGTACCATCTAAGTGCTTTCGAAAGATGACATTGTTCCTCTTTGCTATTGAAGCATTTGCCTCTTGCGCACTCTTCGATGCCTAGAGCCCCCTGGGCTCTGATACCATGTAAAAATTACACGACACAGCAAACAGAATCTGAGATAGAGATAGAGATAGAGAGTACACAACATATAAGAGGAGAATTAGAAAATGTATTTAGCTCCAAACAACTGATACAGAGATGGCTCTGTCCACCCGTGTGCTTCCACAGTGAAGCTTAGATGGCGATCTAGACAGAAGATAGGTGAAGAGCTTAAGGCTAGTTGGAACAACTCTGACTGGGTGAAAGATAGATAATTGATGGATGTGAAGGGGTTTAGCTTTTATAGCCCGTGAAGGCGGTTAGGTCGGCATGACCGACCTACCATATGAGCCTCCACTAGTCGGCCAGGAAATATTCCCTTTACCATCAACTACTCAGTCCAACCCAAAGATTAGACCCACAATGGTCACCTTTTTGCCATTTGGTCACATAGACCTCATCTGATATACAAGTCATGACTCAGCCAATGTCCGGGCTCACATTTGGCTTCTCCTCATAATGGGGGCCTTACAACTTTGAGCACCATGGATCATTGGTGGCACCTTATAAGGGTGGGGCATTTAGCATATCTAACAAACCCCTAGATGCAAAACAATCAACTCATTGAGGATTGGGGTAATGGACTGCTCTCCTTAGGTACTCAAGAATAGAAATGAAGAGCTAGAAAACCATGCCTATTGACCTAGATTCCATCTCTAGCATGCTCTAGGGAGACACCAAATCACACCTACAATCGGATCTCTTAATAAGTACATCCCCTACCTAGAAGATGATTTTGAATGCACATCCTGGCCACTTTGAGCTTCCCATTCATGAAAGAGGGCCTATCAAGAAATGAGTTGGTAAGGTAAAGAAGAGCTCCCTGCATACATGGCTAAGCCTAGCATGATTAGACTAATGGTACCTATCCTTATGATGAACTTGAAACTATGTTTACTTAATTTTTTGGAGTCTAAAAAATCTTCCAATCACCTAAGCCAAGGAAAATCCTCACTCAATGGAGATGTTGCCTCAAGGACAACCCTAAGAACAACTTGCTCATTTTTTAGGAGTTGGTTTAACAAAGAGAGTAGAAGTGGACCAATTTGCACCAAATATTATTTGATTATGATGATAGAGGATGAAGGATCTAGTGATGCTAGAGAGGTTTTTTCTGAGAATGAAAGTGAGGATGAGCAAGATAAAGAGTCTCAAGTCTATCACTCTAGTAGCAAAATGATGTAGTATCTAACGTGCCCGCCTACCGGCTGGCCAAGCATGTTTTAGTGGTCCATCAAGGAATGATTCTAAGCATCGCCGCCCAACTCTCCCATGGAATGTTTCGGGGTTTGTTGGCTAGGGTTTCCCGAGTCCGCCTCACAACAGAACATTCACGGCCAACCCACTAGGATCGACCTAAAATCTGGGTTCCTAGGGTCAAGGTCTCCTGATAGCATTCTAGAGTTGGGTTTTGGACATCCTACTTTACATAGAAATACCCAGTCTGAAGTAAATCCATACCACACTTAGTTCAAAGAGAATGGGAAACGAGAGGGATGCACCGCTTAACCTCTCTGCCTGTAGGACATAGTCCCATTCCGGTCCCCTAAAATGGCATGAATTGGGTTCTAACTTAACAATACCTAAAATCATCCGGTGATAAATCCTTGTGAGAAGCCTTCTAGTTCTCTGGGACCACCCAACCATAGGACGGACTCATCGAGGATTCCGTCCACCTGCTTCCCTTGATAGCTTTAGTTTTCTAATTAGGTCCTACCACATTTATGTGTGACATTTAAAATCAGCTTCATTAATTAAGCCTTTTAGGAAATATGGTTTGTTTGTGTAATTTACAGCACAGACACGATAACAAAACAAGCAGTCATTTTGACAAACAAGTTCCTTGACTTATCTTCAAGTTAACCTTTGTCTCTTGCCCATACAGGAGAATTATGTATCCCTTCTGTCCAACAGAAGTACCTAGTCCAAATCACATGGCACCAAAATTTCCATCCTTTATCTAGAATAGGATCTTCCAACGCCTCCAAACATTGGGCTGACAGCAGTCTACAACTCCGTTTCGGACTCGGCAAGGGGTGTCCAGAGCTCCATTGACCCCAAGCAACCTAGGAGCAAGACACACTTTCCGTGGTTGGCCTTTTCACCACTCAACCATCGGCCTATGAATCGAGCAATGCCCTCTCGGGGTAATCCACGGTGCGATATTGGAGATGGTCCATGCATGCAAAATATCCTTCCTTAATTAATCCATTTAGGAATCAAGCACAATCAAGGTAATTAGCCCTACTATCATCTTCTAGGAAAACATTCCTTTATTTCCCATGGCTACTTGTCATTTCTAACCCTTGCCATGCTTTTGCCATCAAACACAAGCACTTGGAATATTTATCCAAATCATAATGCAACAATCAATTGATTGAAAGAAAAACATGTATTTTTCCCAAACAATACAAGAATAGACGCGATAATAATTCCATCGCATATTCGATCTTTCCCTTAGGACCAATGAGTAAAATTTACTTAACATTCCCTCCTTTAGCCTAAGGCATATGCTGAAGGTTCCAATGCTATACACGATGTAAGTCCTATCATTCCAATGCAAATTAATCAATCTAGCAAGAGCATTTATGCCTCTTCTCTAAGTGACAATTATCTTTTAGCCTTTCCCTATTATGCATTATTTTATCTTGGCTTTATCTTTCTTTCTCTTAAGGTGAGAAGTCACATGTCATTGATGTAAAGTTCACATAATCTCTCCCATGTATGTACCATCTATGTGCATTTGGGAACCTTAAACAATATTGTCCTAGGTAAAGATTAATCAAAGACTCATCGATGCTCAATACTTTAAAGCCCCATATGTTGCTTATGCTATGCATGGATACATCGCATAGCAACTAGGTGCAATTTAACTCCCCTTGATACAAGCACTTCACAAACTTCATCTTTGAATATTTGAGATGCAATTTATCATTTTCAATGACCTATTCTAGCACCACAAAGTATAGAGCCTAACGTATCTCATGTGAGAATCAAAGCAAGCATCAATCAATTTAGAAATACCTTACTTACAACCAAAACCGCAGTTGGATTAACAGTGATGCCTTCGCTCGAAGCTTCATTGCTAATTGTAGGATTGCCATCTACATGCGACATTCTTTGCTTGGAGGCCATTGTCTGCAAGTAGACTCAAGAGATTAAGAAGGTGGAATAGATCCGAGATGGGAGAGCGTAAGAGAATATGGTTAAATCAAGGATCGAGATAGAGGGAAATTGTGCAGCCTCTCAGGGTAACTCTTCTCTCTCTCTCTCTCTCTCTCTCTCTCTCTCTCTCTCTCTCTCTCTCTCTCTCTCTCTCTCTCTCTCTCTCTCTCTCTCTCTCTCTCTCTCTCTCTCTCTCAAGCTCTCTCTCACAATCTCTTGGAGGGGTATCCTCTCTCTTGCAGCCTTTTGGGGTCTCCTTATGCTCCCTTGTACCTCCCCATGCCTCATATTTATAATGAATTAGAGAGGAGGGGATAATGCTGAGAACAAGAGTGGCGAGGCTCTTAGAAGACTCAGTGATCTGATGCTCAGATCATAAATCTGATGGTTGCATCGGCTCCAAACAGGGGGTAAAACTCCAAGACACTTGATTAGAAAGCTCTCAGTTCACTCCTTCTTCTTTTCTCTGTTCGAAGTGCTGTCTACTGCTTGTAGACTGCGATCGCGACACGCGTGATTTTGCCAGTCACTTTTCTTTATTTTTCTTTTTATAAAATCTTGAAAACTAACTAAAACATCACTTGTCTTTTCTTTTAAATGAGTTTCAATTCTATCTTTTTAGTATAATATCTAAAATATACTAGTTTTTTTTTCCCATAAATCTAATATTTTTGGACCATCCAAACTATACACATTAATACTAGTGATTAATATGGCTCATAAGTCTCGTTCACGTTGTAACTTTCATGAAGGGTGGCTATGGTCCTTGTCATTCCAAGACAAATATCAGATTTACAACCCTCAATTTTTTTAATATATTTTTAATTAAATAAAAATTATTAGCTATTAATGTGAGTTAGGTTTTACCTTAGTTAGTCTTTAGTTAGTAATCTTACTGCCTTATTAATTGAGTAACTAACTTTCGAACTAGCTGACTAACTTTTATTGCGTGGAAATATTACATAGTAGATCCAAGTGTAGAAAGGTGGAAGGACTACTAGTTGGGCATTGGAAATTATGAGAGTAAAGTTAGAGTTGCAATGGTTGGAGAACCTAGAGGTCCTTGACCACAAATGAATGAGGTTTAAGCCCATTGACTTGGTCCCTAGTCTCAAAGTCCTTATGGTGGAGGGAGTCAAGAATAGTGGCACACACTTTGCAAAGAGTCAAAATCAACAAGTTTAGAGTCAAATGACAACAAGGATATTGATTCAAAGATCTTGCAACTTAGCTAGTCTAAGAAATCATAGAAAATATTGCCCATACATCTGAGACAATGAAGGCTAAAGGATACTTAGGGGAGTTGAGGCTCTAATAATGACAACCAAAAGATATTCCCAAATGATTCTCTTGATTTAAAAAGGGGGATTGCATTGTTGTAGTGGTTAGTGCGAGCATCTTGGAGCTACCACCCCTAAAGAACACCTAGGATATACAATGCTTCCTTGGACACACTAGTTATTATAAATGCTTCATGCTTAACTGTGGGGCCATTTCTTGGCTCTATTGTAAAAGATATTATGGAGGAGTGCCAACAAGCATATAATGCCCTAAAAGAAGGCTCTTATCAACGTATCTTTCTTGCGAGTCTTAGACTAGAGGATCACATTCCATGTGGAACTCGAGCATGAAGCTCTAAGATCACTTCAAGTTGGGTTCCAATACTTTACTCTAAACTTGTAGCAATGGCCTTGAGCCAAGTAAGGTCAAAGCCTAAGGGAAAGGCTTGAGTGAAGAGCACTTGATTGTTCTTGCATGAATGGTCTTGTTGCAATTATTAGGGCTAAGGTTAGCTCAATGTCTCAAGTGAGGTTGGTCGATTTGAGAGGTGAAGGGCTATAAGTTGATCAAGGGAGGTCCTTGTGAACTTTTTATTGCTTGAGCAATTGTTGTGTCTAATAAGGCTCTAAGGTCTCATGTAGACTCAAGTGTTGGTGATGGACACTCAAGTACCTTGGTGTGAATGGTCTAGTTTGGTTTTTTGGGGTTGAGTATCCCTCTAATGCCTTGAGTGATGTTTTGTCGAGTCAACCATCAAGCAATCCTACAATCAGGGGGCTTGCTTACTTGAGTGCTTGAGCGCCACCATAGCTGTTAAATGACTCAATTCATTTGACCAAGTGCTTGTGATAATGCAACTAGTCCTATGCAATGCAACTAGCTTGAGCCTCACTGAGTCAATCAAGCCCTTAGTTGAAGGCTCAAGCATGCTAATAGCCAAGTTGACTGCAAGGCTTGGCACAGTTCACTATGCTCAAGTTGAGCACTGATTTTGAGGCATGTACCTCATGCCTTAAGTAAGGGCTTGAGTTGGTGATTAAGGTTTTGTGCTTAGGTGGCCCTTGAGGAGTCAAGCACTAAATTTTAGGTCAATTGACCAAATGTGTCAAGTGGAGATGATAAGAGCTTTCGCATACAAGGCCAAGTCCTAATCTCAATGGTGAATGGTGCAGACCACTAGAGCATGCTAAGTACAATTGAATGGTAAATTCTCTAATGGCAATGATTAAGTGTTAATGAGATATTCATGCCAAGAGCACTACTTTCCACCCATTCCCTTTGGATTTAGCACATGAATTATCAAAGTTTCCCTCACAAGGTCCCTCTTTACTCTTGCATTAACTTGGTTGGCCCTCTTATTTGACTCGAGCCCAAGGCTTGAACCTCATCAACCCCTTTAATTATCTCCCTTTATTCATGCTTAAGTGCTTGAATAGTTGAGTCTACTTGAGTGGCCTTAAATGCTCCTTAATTGTCATTCTCATGATGGAAACCATTATGAAGGGTCATCAATCAATCATTCCCTCCAAGATTCCTTATGAGTTTCTATGTCTAAACACATTAAATCTTTGATCACATCAATGTGCTCGTGATGCCTTAATTGTAATTTATCATTTATCATTTTTCTTTCCTCTCCTTTCCTCTCTTTCTTCCTATGGGATCAAAGGAACCCTCAAGGGGTCCTTTCTTCTTTTACTCATTTCTTTCCCTCTCAACTTAAGCTTGAGGCTTGGGCATTTGACTTGTGTACACATGAGTGCTCAACTTGAGGCAACAATAGGGAGGCTTATTGAGCAAGAAACTTTTCTTTGTTTTCTTATATTATTCTCAATCTAGTCCCCCTTGATTTTCTATTGAATCCCTGAGGTGTATCCTCACACAATACCTTGATGTTCAATGGTGGCAAATAATTCTCTTCCCTCACTCTTATAATATGAAATGCAAAATTTAGCACTTCAATCTCTCTCTCTCTCTCTCTCTCTCTCTCTCTCTCTCTCTCTCTCTCTCTCTCTCTCTCTCTCTCTCTCTCTCTCTCTCTCTCTCTCTCTCTCTGTGGAAGCAAGCAAGCATGCAAACATGAACAAGAGAGCAAGAAGGATGCAAACGTGAGCAAAAGAGCAAGAAGGCTTGGAACCAATTGGCACACACACAAGAATTATCTCTATTGCTCTAGTTATAGGTTATATATATGGACGCTTCTTCCTCATGCATCCTTCTACATTAGGCACATGTTTCTCGATTGGCTCTTTTTCCTTTTAAGCACTTGCCTTCATAGACTACGAATTTTCTTGTCAAAATTTCCATAGAAGCCCTTTTACAATTCAAAGGGGAGTGATCTTACCTCTCTTAAAAGGACTTTTAGAGTATATATGTTGCGACTAATCAATCAAAAATTTTGAAGTAGGGTGGTTTCCCCAAATAAGTATTCCAATGAATTCTACGTGTCAGGCCTTCTCCTTACTCTTCTTCATTTGTTGTGGCCAAGGATTAATGGCTTTGCCAAAGGAGAACTTAATGGCCATACAAATGAAGTATACTCCTCCTATGCACTAAACTGTCAATCTATGGTCATTGTGCTCCTCTCCATGCCACCAAGAAGAAGAAGAAGAAGAGCAATAAAGGAGAAGAAGGATTCTCCCTTTTCATCCCTTAGTCTCTCACTCTTTTTACTTCAAACATATATGTAGGCCTTAAGAGGATCATGCAATATGCAAAGAGGGGAGATAAGAAGAGGAGAACACGAGTGACAGCAAGAGAAGCTTCACTCTCCAAGTCTCTCACCCTCTTTATTGTAATTTATACACTCTTTTATTTTGCTTTTCTTTTGCATACCACTATGATGTGTGATACCCAATGTGCTCAATTTTGTAAGTGATGAATGCTCTTAGATACTTTCCAAGCTCATCCTTCACTACTTATGTGTACCTTAGATACAACCTTTTCCTTACATTTCACTTAGGACCATTGAGATGGTGTGAGTAATGAATTTGGGTGGTAGTTCCTTGACATTTGAATAGTTCTAGGTGAACACATCCTAAAATGCCATGAGTATGGCCCCTAGGTACACTTCCTTATCCTTGGTGAGATCCTTAGCAATGTAGATAGATTTGGGTGTTTCCCTTTCCTCTACCAAGTTCATTTTCTTCTACTTTTCCACGATCTTCAATTGACTCACTAGTTGTAGATCCTTGTTTCACTCCAACATGGCTATCACATGATATCATTTCTTATATTTTTTAATGAAATTAAGAGGTATGGAGGTTTTGTTTGCTATTCAGTTTCGTCATGCCCTTATCATCTCTTTTTGTCTCTTTCATTAGATTGTCACAAATGGATAAGTCCCTTTTTGACTTATTGGATCCTTTGGGTCACAAGTTTCAATATTGTTATGGTTTTTTTGTTGTCTACTTTGGACTATGATGAGGTTGCAAAGGAATAATGCTTTTGACTTCTTCAATCCTTTGGGTTGCATAATTTCAACATTGTTGTCATTATTATTATCTATTTTGTATATCGATGAAAGTTCACTTCTTTGGCATCCATAGCTAAGAGAGGGACATAATCTATTATGTTAATTTTAGCTCAAGTCCAACATATCATTGTTGGCTTGGATAAATTCAAGGACACAACATGTGTATCTTTAATTGTTTTATAAGCACCTAAGGCATGTATTGCATAAGTTGGTAATGTTTGTATACACATTCTTGCCATGAGGGTGCAAATATTATGAATGTTGACGTTGTGGATCCCATTCTACTTCCATTTGCTACCCCAGAGGTTTTATGATGGACCTAGGAAGGCTAGAGAATTGTGTCTCAATCATCTTCTAAACATATTTAGTGGTTGACCTAGCTCACACCTATTCCTAATGATTCTTAGGGCATTTCCTCATCCAAGCCATGTAGGAATTCGGCATACTCACTTTCTATCTTCCGCTTCATTAGTTGTAATGTGGTTTATCAATTCTCTTTAGTTCCCCCCCTTTTTTTTGGATCTCAAGTACTAAGCTTGAAACTTGAACTCTCCCTTATCCCCCCCCATGAATGGTGTTGGGGGTAAAGGCGCCTCTGCCTAGTCGCCTGTGCATTACTACACTGACATTACCCACCACTACACACTGCAAGTGGTGGGCGCCCATCACCATCACTTTATTCTTTATTCTTTTAGTGACAGTTTGAACAAAGGAAAGCCTGGTCACACATTGTGACTGTTGGAGTTCCCATTTGTGTATCTCTCTCTTCTTGCTCTTACTCTCCGCTATAGCTCACTTCCAAGCAAGCTTCGATCCTTCTCACCTTTCAACTGGTATCAGAGCTTTGGATCAGAGCTTGATCATGGAGCTTGGCCCAGCATTACTTCAGCCTAGATTGAAGACCTAGAGCTTGGAGCTTCAATGCCAACCATGGCTTCCTCCCCCCCAAGGTAAGATTTCATCTCCCGCTTCTCCTCGGCCCTCAAAAGGCTCTGTGCAGGTGTTCCTTGGCTTCATTGGGCACCTTGTATGTCCCCCATTTGCCCCCTTATCCTCAACATAACCAGCAAGCCCCACAGTAGCAGCTCACGTTTTTTTATGCATGTTTCAAAATTTGGCTCAAAATTTCCATTTTTTCTCATATCTCGGGTATTCGGAACCCGATTTAGGAAAGGTAAGAGTCTAACTTAGGGTTTTGGCATGCTCCAAACATGATGGAGATGTCAAATCTGCCAAATTTTGATCACCACGTTTTTTGCAACAGATCTAAGTTGATTTACAGCAAGAAAATCTCATGCTCTTAGCTTATGTGATGCTCTCGAGGCTTGGTATTTGATGCCCATATGCTTTGGGGATGTTTGCCCAATGTTTTAAGATGCTTTGAGACTTGGTTTGAGCTTCCATATCTTGATTTATGCAGGGATTTACTATTGTACATTGTTTGGGCAATAAGGTTTTATCAGGGGGACGGCTTACGCATAATGCTCTTTGTTGACATTCGGGTGTCCTATTGGATGTATTGATGCTTGATCTCATCATGGTTTATGCTCGGATATGCTATTTGAGAGCTATTGAGCCTTGATTTGGATGCAAACACTTCGTTGTTGGTTGGATTTCTGCTACCTTGGTTGACATGTTATTTTACCTCGAGTTTGGTTATGTCTATTGGTTTCGGGCTATGTCTTTGGGATATGCAATGAAGTATTGACCTTTGAGGTATGACATCAAGCTTGTCTTTGATTCCGATCTTCATTTGAGCTTGAGCTTAGCTTTGGAATTCATTTGATGCTCCATCTTGGATGTACATATGGCATGTATGTTACATATGTCTGACCGGTCTTGACATGCTTGGCTTATGCCACTACTACATGCTAGTTACATTGTTTGGAGCCGATTGCTACTAGTGCCTTGCCTTGTCTTGCATCTGGCATCCCAAAATTTACTTGGGATATTTCTTGTCTTGCCAGAGTTGTATTTGGGATACAGTTGATGTCTATGGATGCTCTAATTGGAGGCTACATAGCCTATATTCTCATGATGTCTTATTGATGTCTGGTCTTGGATCTTTCATCATTGGTGCTCTCGTATGCCTTTCTTGAGCTTCTTAGCTCGCCGATCCATATGGCTTTTGCGCCAGTGGGAGCATCGTTGGATGTTTGACAAACATTGAGTAGGTGGTTGATATGCCATGGTCCACATACATGTACTTGGGCTGATTTGGGCTTCGCACTCCTTGAGCATATACCTCTTTATGTCAGGTCTTGCTAGTGTTATGTACACTTTGCCCTATTACACAAGGGGTGTGCCAGCTTACTAACGAATTCATTTGACATGCTTGGGTGTTTTCTCAATGTCCATGTGACTGTCATATGCTGATTTATGCCCGCTTGATGCTGGTTATGCTTTGACAATCAGTGGTTGACTTGGTGTATTGATTTTGCCTACAGTTTGCTCTCATTGTACTTGGCTGTAATTTATTACAGCAAGAAGTTATGTATGGAATGATGTGAAATTTTCATGCTGAATCATCCTAATTTTATGTACTTTTGATGGTACTTGGTGGGCAACATCATTAGCTATCAGTTCATGGTCATTTTGCCTTGGTTTTGGTGGTATTTTGGCTATTTACAGCAGAAAACAGCAAGCAATTTTGAGCTGTCTACAATGTTTTGGATTGCATTATGGGTTCTTCTTCCATTGACAATGCTATTTTCAACATCACTAAGCTTGATGGTACAAATTATGCCTATTGGAAGAGACAAGTTTGGCATGTATTGGTGTAAAAATCGCAAATAAAGCCACTAAGGATACATGGAGAGTAGCCTGAAACTATGACTAATGATGAATGAGATGAGCTTGATGAGTTATGCAAGTCCACCCTCATCTTGTCTCTCATTGAACACATGCATTACAATGTGGTTGAGGAAGCACAGAGTGCTTGGTAGCTTTGGGATAAAATTAAGAACCTCTATGACAAGAAAAGTCCAGCAAATCAGATGTATTGGCCGAAGTAGCTTATGGACCTGTGCATGAAGGAGAATATGACAATGTTTGCTCATTTGAGCCAGTTCCATGCTATTCTCAAGAACTTGACTTCGCAGGGTATTACCTTTAATGATGAGGTTACTCCATTTTTTTGCTTGGGACTCTAAGTGAGTCATGGGATGTATTCCGCACTGCCTTATATGCTCCTGCTACTATTTTGAACTTGCCTAATGTAGAGAGTGCTCTTCTGTAAGAAGAGATCAACCGTAAGAACTTGGATGCCTCTCGTGTGTCACATGCTTTGACTATTAGAGGCAAAGATGGTAATGGAAAGAATGACCGTGGGAATGGCTGTGGCAAAGACTCGCAGAAGTCTAGTTCTAAGTCACATGGTAAGTTGCATAGCAAGTCTCGTGGGAGAAATGCTAATGTGACATGTCATCCCTATGTTGACCATGTTTTGTCAATGGGCTCCATCCCACATGTATCTCTTTGGCATGCCCGTTTGGGCCATATGTCCTTGAAGGAATGAAAATTCTTTCTGGTTTGCAGTACTTACCACCCCTTGACTACGCATGTTTTGATTCATGTGAGCATTGTCTTTATGGCAGACAAACTAGGAATATGCATAAGAAATCTGGTAGGACACCACACATGAGTGAGCTCCTAGCATTGGTACATTCGGATGTCTATGGACCCATGCCCTGTCAGTCTATGGGTGATGCAAAGTATTTTGTGATGTTCATTGACGATATTTCTTGTAAAGTCTAGGCTTACCCCATTAAGCTTAAGTCAAAAGTTTTGACTGTGTTTCAGAGATGGCTTGCATTGGTCGAGAACCAGACGTGGGTATAGGCTGAAATGCCTTAGGACGACTGACAATGGGGGAGAATATGTGTCACGTGTTTTTGAGCAACTATGTGACAAGAGGGGTATTAAGCGTCAGTTGATCGCCCCCTATACCATCCCAACCTAGAATGGTTTGGCTAAGCAGATGAATAGAACCACCCACGAGCGTGTACAAAGTATGCTTAGCCATGCATGCTTACCATAGAGCTTTTGGGCTGAGGTATTCAGTATAGCTATGCATGTCATAAATAGATCACCTTCTAGTGAATTGGATTTCCAGGTTGCAGAGAAGGTATGGACTGGGAAACCTCCGTCCTATGCACATCTACGTGTCTTTGGATGTGAGGCATTCTACCATGTTCCCAAAGACAAGCATACTAAGTTGGATCCTAAGAGTGTCAAATGCATTTTCCTTGGCTATGGGGATGCAAGTGAGATGGGTTACCGCCTCTGGGATCCGCAAGCGCGGAAAGTCATCCGCAGCCATGATGTAGTCTTCCATGAAGACAAGATGCATAGTCAGCCTAAGAAGGTGGTAGAGATATGCATGGTTATATTCCAGGAGGAGCCACATGCTCCTACACAGCTAGTTGGATAGCCTATAGCAACAGTTGGTACGCATGGCCAAGGTGTTGGACCGGCCACAGAGCCTACTGTGAGACGGTCTACTAGAGATAAACAACCACATGATAGATTTGAGCCCTTGATGCATTATGTCTTGGTTACAGATGCAAGAGAGCCTCTCACCTATGATGAGGCTATGCACAAGGGTGACAGTCACTCCTAAGAGAGGGCTATGCAGTCTAAGATAGACTCCCTGCACAAGAATATGACTTGGGATTTGGTTGCACTACCTCAAGGCAAGAAGGCTTTGCCATGCAAATGGGAGTACAAGCTGAAAAGTACCCCTGGAAACCCCAAGCTAGCTTATAAGGCAAGACTTGCCGCTAAGGGTTTTAAATAGGAGCATGGAGTTAACTTTGATGACGTCTTTTCTCATGTGGCCAAGATGACCACACTACGCTTGGTTTTGGCCTTAGTCGCGCAGCTTGACTTGGACTTGTACCATATGGATTTCAAAACTATATTCTTGCATGGGGATTTGCATGATGAGATATACATGGAGTAGCCTAAGGGCTTTGCAGAACCTGGGAGGGATCACCTAGTATGCAAGTTGAAGAAAAGTCTTTATGGCCTGAAGTAGGCACCTAGGGAGTGGTGTCATAAGTTTGATGCCTTTATGCAGTCACAGGGCTACAGCAGGAGTGCTATGGATCCGTGTCTTTACATGAAGAAAGCACATGGTGGCTCATTGCTTATTTTGGTACTTTATGTGGATGATATATTGATAGTAGGGAAAGCTCATGATGAGCTGGATGCTCTTAAATCTCAGCTGAAGAAGAGCTTTGAGATGAAGGATTTGGGACAGGCCTCTCATATTCTTGGTATGCGCATTAAGCATGACGGGCACCAGGGACTACTCTCACAGAGTGAGTACATTCATAAAGTCCTTGAGTGTTTTCGCATGCAGGATGTAAAGTCTATTGGATGTCCATTACCTTCTTATGTGAAGGTTTCACATGCCGATTGTGCACAGATAGATGAGCAGAGGGCTGAGATGGCCAAGATCCCTTATGCATCAACCGTGGGCAGTTTGATGTATGCCATGATAGCCACTCGTCCAGATATTGCCTTTGCAATTGGTGTTCTGGCACGCTATATGGCTACACTTGGCAAAAAGCATTGGGATGTTGTAAAGGGTATCATGAGATACCTAACGGGCACAGCAAATATGTGTATTTGCTATGGCAGTCAAGATACAGGAGTTGTGGGCTACATAAACTCCAATTATGCAAGACATGCAGATAGTAGCAAGTCCACTTCCAGCTATGTCTTTACCTATGCTGGAGGTGTTGTTTCTTGGATGTCTAGGGTTCAAAAGTGTATGGCTCTCTCTATCACTGAGTCAGAGTATGTTGCAGCCACTGAGGCTTGCAAGGAGGCCATATGGTTGGGTTGTTTGATTCATGACCTTGGGATTGATACTATACCTATGCTGCATTCAAATTCTATGAGTGTTATTGAACTAGCCAAGAATCCGATCTTCCATGTGAAGACGAAACACATTGAGGTGAGGTATCACTTCATACGTGGGGTCGTGGAGGACAATTCTATTGACCTTGTCAAGATCTCCACTGACAAAAATCCTGCAGATCTACTCACAAAAAGCCTCACTACTGAGCGCTTTGCCTTCCTTAGGAGATTGATGGTTGGATAAGATGACGTTTTTCCTCATCATGTTGTACATGTGTACATTGTACTGTCTTTTCTTTTTATTTTCACTCCTCACAAGGGTAGATTCGCCTTTAAGTGGGAGGTTGTTGGGGATAAAGGTGCCTCTGCCTAGCCACCCGTGTACTACTACACTGACAGTACCCACCACTGCACACTGTAGGTGGTCTTGCCCATCACCATCACTTTATTCTTTATTCTTTTAGTGACAATTTGAATAAAGGAAGGCCCGATCACACATTATGACTGTTGGAGTTCCCATTTGTGTCTCTCTCTCTCTTCTTGCTCTTGCTCTCCGCCATAGCTCACTTCCAAGCAAGCTTCAATCCTTCTCACCTTTCAAATGGTAAGCCAAGAGTTGCTATATGCATTCAATCTTGTTCATTGAAAGTCAAGAACTTTTTGCCTTCAAAGGTGCATGTGGAGTATCATTAGGGTTTGTAACCATAACCATATCTATAGATGGAAATTGTGAAGGACATGTCCAAGCTTATAAAATGATCTATACCTCTCATCTCCACCCACAAGTGATTAAATATTGCAAGGATGATTTGTTTCATGTGGGCAGTGGCCAATGTACATGTAGACATGTGTTAAGGAAGTCCATTTCCAAAGAGAATTGGAATGTAAAAAGGTTATTTTCTTTGACCTCAAGCTTATACTTTGGCCCCCCTATATTTTGCATGCAAACAATGAGAAGGGCATGCCAATTAGCCTTTCAATTCACCATGAATATGGGTTGTGAAATGGTAATTGGTTGTTCTTTATATATTTCTTGGGCAATAAATATACATTTAAGACCAATGCTTTTGCACTACCATTCTGTATCATTATGTTTTCCAACTAATTTGGCTTTGGTGTGCAAGTTGCCACATTGTTTATACCTTTACATTCCGAGTAGCATTTTCATATGGAGCTCAAATTTTGCATATGAGGTGAGGATCAATGTTTTAGAACTTAAAAAGCATATTAGTGCTATTGGATAGAATTTGTGCTACCCCTTAGTAGTTACTAAGCATCAATATTCAAACATGGCCTCTAACCCATACTCTAAACCATAATTTGCTATCTCAATAACCTATGAATTAGATCTTATCCAACTTCATGCACAAATGTGACATTATCATTGAAATTAGTCATCCACCATACAAATATGTTTTTTGGACTTTTTATTAGCTAAAACATTTTAGATTTGACTTAGCTTGAATTATGAATGAGAAAAAATTTGCTTGCATATATGAAGTAGGTCTCCAAATATGGGTCTCATAGTTAACCAAATTTTAAATTTCTCTCTTTCTAGTCAATTTCTTTCAACCCATTGAGATATTTGAGGTTGATATAAAAATATAAGTTTAAGATCCTTATGAATCTTGTAACTTTTATAAGTCGAGACAATTCTTAATTTTAAAATATTACAAAAAATAGTTTTGTGGCAACATAGACTTTAACTTGCTTTTGACAATGATACCTAGAGTATTGACCTTTCCTAAATTTTGGAGCCACTTTTAGCCTACATCCACTCACATTTAGGGGTTTGTTAATGTGGGTAAATTTTATAAGTATAGTAAGGCCTACAACTATGTTGTAGTTCCTCAAAGCCAATTATAGGTGAAAACCTCAACTTTACATCATGAAGTCTACATTTCTACACTTTTGCATAAAGTTACTCATTGCTTTTTAAATATTGATCACCTTTAGAATTGTTGCATAGTGCTATCCACTCTATAATACATGCTTAATCATGAAAGATTTTCCCAAAATTAAGGACAACAATTTGTAGTACTATTTGACCACATACAAGTAAGTGATGACCTTAAAATTTTTTCAAGTCCTAGTCTATTTTTTCAAGTATACACATCGTTTGCCACTAATTGTAAAGCTAAACTGATGCAAAAAACCCTTAAGATTTTCTTTTTATTTGATAACTAGTTAATTTCATATAATACCAACTCTCACATTATCTTGTTGCTATAAGTGTAAGACGGAAGCATGCAACCCCTAGAAAATGAGATTTACTTAGATAAGAGGCAAGTAGCTCCCATGGCCCATGAGCCTTCCTTGCAACCACACTCACAGCTTAGCCATACAATCATGCTTTTGACTATAAGAATGAGTCCACTAAGCTTGTGAAGATATCAACCATTCTTTGAATAACTTTCCATGTGTAAGGTCAGACATCTTGGCCATTAGCTCTTTAATAAGCTTTTGAAACTAGTGTAACAATCTTCATGAATCCTTGGACTTGTCTTCTATATTAAAAACATTGAGATTCAAGGACGATGGTGAAAAGTGGGATTGACTAACAGGGTAGCTATCAACAATGTGGCCTTTACAATGTGCCACAACGGTTTAGGGTGCCATAAAGAGGATCAAGTGCTCTAGCATGTGGCACCCCCCTTGCATGCAGGAATGGTGGTTGCCCTCCCAAGCACCTTGCCTCAGGAAACCCTAATGATGAGGGGGAGCAAAAGGTGAGCAATAGCTCCAATGAAGACACGAAGCTTGACTACTCCAAAGTTGTGCAATTTGGTGCTGTTGATCATGATGAGATCGAGAAGCCTATGCAAGGAAACTTGTAGGAGAGAGATGCAAGAAGTGATGGGAAGAAAAGAGTGTTGTGAGAGAATCCTTCATACTTTTTTTGGGAGCACAAGCCCTATATGTTCCAAGTAAAGGCCCTAATTGTGGGTGTAAAGCTACATAGACATTATGATCTAGTAGAGGCTTCCTAGCAAGCTCCTTAACATAAATTTTAGGTTTACCTTGCTTATCGATTGCCCTTTCCTTCCCCTTATCGGGAAATACATTCTCCTTGTCCTCATGCACACTTCAAGAGGAAGCCACCTCTTCTTATGTTAGTTTCCTTGCATAGGTGGCTTTCTACTTGTGATGGCATTGATGTATCCACCTCCTTCCTCTCTTGAGAAGCAACTTTGCTCTTGGCATCCAATTGTGGTTGTGCACAACTAGCTTTGCCAATCTCTTTGTTTGGTTCAGATTGCTTTGAATCTCCAATAGTGAGGGTAGATACCTCTTTGCACATAGCTTTTGTGGAAAACCTTGGGCATAATGGGCAAACCTCTAGAAAGATAACACAAATTTGAAAATAGGGAATACCTAGCCTCCACATACACTTCAATCCCATTGGCATTAAAACCTCAAAGACCTTAGGGATCTTTGTAGCAATCCAACAAAATGTATGCTAGCTTCTTTGATCTTAAGTCCCCACTAAATATGGGAGGGACATAAAGCACATGACCCAACACCTCCACTAAGGTTTGCAATTCCTTGTCCATTCAACCAAGCAAAGAGGGGAAGGTTATTCAAATGATACATTCATACTAGCACATATCCTATGGAGAAAATTAGCACTTTAAGGAACTCTATAGGGAAGATTACCTTAGTGCACCATGATGTTTCCTAGGATCCAATCTTGCTTCTATTTGGAGCTCACCAAAGCTAGAAAGAAACCTCTTCCAATGAATTTGAAGTGCTATGAGAAATCTCTTCCATGGTAAGTTTCATACCAATACTCAAACTCATATTCCCTTATGAGTTTTCCCATAAAATGAATGAATAAACCAGTCCGATCATAGTTAAAAAAATGAATGTAGAGTTTAGCCATGAGATCTAAGGCCTTTAGGGGTGTTGAAATAAGATGCACATGAGGGTCACTAATTTTGATAAAATAGGACATGAAGCTCTCCCCACTATGCCATGATGGCAAAGGTGGACTTATTGCTACCCATATTGTTTACAACTAGGAAATCATCACTTTGGTTTCTATCTACACATCTAATTCCTCTACCCTAAGGCTAGCAAGTGGTAGTTGCTAGAAGAAAAGTAGATTCGTGGCAGCTACATTTTCTCTTGGGATTAGAATATGACTGGTGAAGCATGGGATAGATCTCATGGTTAGGGTTGCATGATCCATGATGAACACATTGCATTGGAGTAGCCTCATTATTGGGCATGTTATGCTAGATGTCTCAGTTGGCCATCGCTTTACACTTTATGCATTATGTTTTCCTTTGTATGGTTAGAACCTTAGTCATAGTAGTTCTATGTGTAAAGAAATCTTAAAATGCCTCATGAAGTTATAGTAATGTAGACAATTTCAACGTGACTTGAAGAGGAAAATAGGGTGTCATTCTCATTTTAGATCATTCCTATGGTTCATGACTTGATGTATGATGAATTTTCATGATGATATGTGAGATCTTACAGATGATGCCATTATCTTTCTGTGTTTTTGTCCATTTCTAGCATATTCTTTCTTATTTACATCTTAGATTCTCTAAATATCATCATTGTTGTAATATGTGTTCTCAATTTCCTATGTCATTATATTCGGTTTTCCTATGAATCGCCTAATACAAATTGTGTGTTCTCTACACTGCTTATACAATTGTGAGATGTATATTCTTGCATGAGGCAACTTTGTCCTACTATGCATTTGGCATAGATTTGGGGCTAAAACACTTTGGCGATCCTGCCATCATCATTTGAATCTCTGGTTGAAACCCCTATCAAAAAAGACTCTATTTATGGAAGGAAAATCTCAATTTCTAAATGCAATTTGAAGGGTTTTATGTGTGTAGATCTTGTCTTTTTCCTTCCCTGGTCTTGCCATTACCTTCTTGTATCTCTATTGTTTTGTATCAATGGTCTTAAAGCTTTATCACAAACCACTCTATTTCCTGCTAAAAGGCTAGAGTTTTTGCAAAGACCTGATGCAGTAACCAATTGCTTGAAAGCGGCATAATGCAATCTAAGGTCTTAATTTTGTTGGTTGGGGTATATGTCAAAGAAGTACTCATATCTGTCAAGTGTCATTGTAATTAGGAGAAAATCCAAGGAATTAAGAAAAGTTTGGGCAAAGTACCAGTAGTAGGGGGAACTGAATAATGATATGGAGTAGCAGGAGGACTTAACACACTAGATGAAGAACAGTTTTCAAACTATAGGGATACTTGTGGAGATGCAAGTACCTCTAATACCGCAATAGTACACCAATCTCCTTGTGATATTTTGACTTTATTTTCAATATTTCCAACTTCTCGCAAATTAGACTTGAAGTATTCTAAATCATTAAATAGAGAAAGGCTCGAGCAAAATGGTCCGAGGTTCGTAACTCAACATTTTCCCAAATTGATAGGGACTATAGCCATCTATCACACGAAAGTCACCACACAAACACAAGTCACAAAACATAAGTCAAAAGTAACCAAACCCATTTAAAACTTAGCAAATAAAGGTAAGTTTTGAAGCTTCAAAGCTTTAAAGCTTAAGGAAATAAGAAGAAAAAGAAGCAAACAATGAGGAACAGGCTGTTGTCCTCTCCCCCTGTTTTTTTTTTATTTTTTAAAAAATGGCACCTCATGCTCCCAAATTTGGAGATCCAAATTATTGAAGAAAAACTTGAATTCTCCTCCTATATTACAATAGATAACTCCAGCAATCTCCCCCTCTTCTCAGTTCAATGAGGCTTGGATTGAAGCAAGATCATTCAAAAGCCAAGCAAATCAGCCATGGCATCTCTGGCAGCCTCTCTAGACCTCAATGATAAAATCACCAGTATCAGATTGCATATTGAAAGCTTCTAGATTGCTAATTTGCCAAGATACCCTCCATAAAAAGCTCTTCTTCTTGGCCACAACCCTTCTTCTTCAATTTAGTTATAAATACGAGGCATGAGGAATCGTTGGGGGTGGCCTGAGCAAGACAAGAGAGGCCCTTCTCAGAAGTATAGAGTAAGAGGGAGTGGGGCAAGAGAAGTGCGACAATGGGAATTCTCATCACAAAGACAAGAAGGATACTACACAAGCTCTTGGAATCGAATCCTCCATCCCTTCTACCCTACTTCCATGTGGAATCAAGTCTCCTCCCAATTTTCCTAAATTCCTAGTAATCGCAAACCCCCATCAATCAAATTCCCACCAATCCAATTGCGATGACCCCAAGCTCTCTTGCAAAAAATCCCCTTTGTGATCTCGCTATTTAAGGCCATAGCCTCGAAGAAGAAAGTTATGAAGGTCGTAGAGATAGGAGTTGCCAATAACGCTATGGACACAATTACAACAAATAGAATGGAGTACTAGGATTACATACAAAACTACGAATACCATCAACCAAGCACTCATCATGGATCCCTAAGTACTATATTTTTATAATAAAGGTAGCTAGCATGCCACTATCCCATGAATTGACAACAAAAGCTGCATTCATAAAATATGATTTTATTCACTTGCTGCATATAATCTTTTAAAGGAATTCTTAACCGCAAATTCCAAGGGGTAACTTGGGTTTGTATGAGATGAACCTAAACGAGTACAAGGAAGGTATTGTATCTCTAAAAGACTTGCTTTTTTTATTTGTATTGATCTAGCAAAACCTTTGATGGATAATCATGGACTCTAATTCTCGGTATATAAAAGACCTTGAGATGGAATTGTCGAAGAATACTTTTCGTAACTAAACTAACCAATATTTTTTTTTAAATCATGGGCAAGGACCCAGGGAGGGAGAGAGCAGAATGAATGAGAAAACATGAGGGAGTAGAGAAAACAAAGAGAAGGTTTTTTCTTATTCTTTAATTCCTTCTTTTCTTGTTTTTTTTTAAACAATGATGTGCATTGAGGGAGAAAGAGAGGAAATGAGATAAGAAATGAGAGAGAACGGAGAATGTGATGCATTGAGGGAGAACAATAGGAAACGAGAGAGGGAGAAGAAGAAAGGAAAAGGAAGAGAGACTGAGAGAGAGAGAGAGAGAGAGAGAGAGAGAGAGAGAGAGAGAGTAAATATGAAAGATAGCAAAGAAATGGGGAAAGAGAGAGAGAGAGAGAGGGAGGGAGAGAGGAGAATGAGTGAGAAAACATAAAGGGGTGGAGACAAACAAAGATAGGGGCAACAAAGAAAGAGAGAGAGAGAGAGAGAGAGAGAGAGAGAGAGAGAGAGAGAGAGAGAGAAAGAAAGATAGGAAATAAGAGAGGGAGAAGAAGAAAGGAAGAGAAAGAGAGAAATGGCCATCGCGTCTGTTGTACTCTCATATTTTGAAATTGTTGAGTAATATATGAAAGGTAGGATGGTGGAGACAAAGAAAGCATGAAAGAGAAAGAGGAGGGAACATAAAACAAAGAGCACAAAGAAAGGTGTAAAGAAAGGGGCAGAAAACCAAGACTTTAGTTTATGTTAATTTTGTTGAGTTACAAGAGAAGAAATCCATTCTCAAACAATTTAAGAAAGAAAAAAAGAATGAGAACAAAAACAAATTGTTTGTTGTAACGTAGACTAAATGGAAAAGATTAAGGTCATGATGTTCAAGATCACGAGGCATATCTTAATCAGCGTGTCACGTGTCCTTGCTCTCAATGCATGCTAGCAATTAGATGAAAACATCGATTGTCTATAGAACACATACGACGCTTTGGTGAGTTTCAATCGAAGATCATTGATCAAGCAATCTCAAACTTTGAGCAAATGGTAAGAAAAGTGTATATCAATCATGCTATTTCCAAACTAATTGAATATCATATATAAAAACATTGGATATGGCCGTAAAATTTATTACATGGAGGTGATGTCTCATCCCAAGGAGGAGTGCACCTATTGCGGCCAATTAGAAGAGTTTGTAGGCATCCGATGGATGGAGTACTTGAGCCAGTCCACCACTTGGAAGGCACTATCCAGTCTAATGCCAGAGGAGACAGGTAGCCTTTTAGACTTTCCTACAATCTTGGAGCATGAGATGGAGGCAATGATCGATGCATTGATGCAAATGGATGCCGAGATATTTGATCTACTTAGCCATACCATTATATGATGGGTGCCAAGTATCTCGCCTAAAGATGTTGCTTGCACTCCTAAATGTGTAAGCAAAATATGGGTGAAGCAATGTGAGTGTGACCGAGTTGTTCAGGTACCTTCTACATACGCTTCGTTTCTTTTCGGCATAGACCCTACATCTTATCACTTTGGGTTTACTCTTCAAGCACTAGGTATGCTACATTGCTTCTCCGTTATGATAACTCTAGCAAGTTAAAAAACAATTTCTTAGGAGGAATGTCAATGTAAAGGGTAAAAGGGATGGGTTATGGGTTGAGGGAATACATAGATTTTTTTCAAAGGACTAGCCTCCAACTACACGTGGGTTCCACCTACATCACCAAGATTTGGGCTCTATCACCATCATTAGAGGACACCTCACCCTTGTACACAAATCAATGTCCACATCATGATGTCATTTGGATCTTACAAAAAAACTTACAAGCATGGATCCCCTCTATCACATGCTTATATATATATATATATATAAGAAACTAAAGTCAAAGCAGCTTTTGGAAGCCATTTTTTATAATTTCAATAAATCTTAGGAAAAAGTGAATTTCAAGAAAATTCCCACATTTCCCAACCGGTTTCAACTTGGTCTACAAAGTTGCAGAAGAAGTTTTTTTCAGATTCTTCACCGATTTGAAGTTACGAAGGCATAGACTGCTAGCTACATGCAATTTTCTTCTCTATTTCATCATTATGACATCAATTTCCCATTTTATCCTTCTTGTAAATATATTATAATAATGTACTTTGGGCACCCACCGCTTGTAATCTAGCTCCATTTCTCTAGCTTGTCTACCACCGCCCTTGGCTTCTTGTATGATGACCAAGGTGGGGACTTGTCCCATCCACTATTCTCCATATTTTCAAAGATGCCATACATCATCTAGGATAATATTAATCAAGAAGATTAGCTTAATCTAATCCCTCATGGAGGCTATATAAGGTGCCCATGGAGATGTAAAGGATAATGAGAAGCACATGAGAGCACTCTAGAACACCCTCATGCTAGTCCATCTCTTTTAGGTAAGCTATGAGTGAGTCTCTTTTATTATATAGAATTTCATGAATACATAATGGCAAGCTTCCTCTTCTCTCTCTCTCTCTCTCTCTCTCTCTCTCTCTCTCTCTCTCTCTCTCATATGGTGTCTAGATCATATGTACTCTTTTCTAATTCTCCCTGTACATTCATACTTAAACTTATTAAGTAAGGCTTGCCATATGCTCTATGGGTGGGGAATCCTTATTTTCTCATATTATATATATGTTCATGGGAGAATTTAGGAGCCATCGCCTCTCTTAACCTTCCATCATCTTCATTTCTATTAAGATGGGCTACAAATTCTCTTTCGTGAAGTTGTGTTTTGATTTTTTCCATTCTCTTTGAGGAAAGGGATGTCCTAGCCCATCCTCCCTTTGGCTAAGTGGTACCCTTCTTTAGCTCTCTTAGTGAGGATTGGAGGCTGGGTGGATAACAGACAATCCACTCATCTTTTTAGCTCTCATTTTTTGTGCCCCCGCTGAGGACTTCTCAAGCTACGCTCTATAATTTCTATGAAGGAAGAAACATCTAAGGAGTTGTCCTCTTCTTCAACGAGTGTTTATTAAGGGATCACTAAGAAAGAATCTTCATCAAACCCTATCCAAGGGATACATTGCTGAAGAGTACCACTATGGTCTCCTAAAGAAGCTCAAGAGAATAAGAATCTTTATTGGCAAACGGCATGTATGTGGGTAAAGTAAGTTAATTACACACACCTTTCATTGCTTCAAGAGAAATTTTGCTCTCGTGAAGTCTTTAGATCAAGGCACTGTGTTGAATGCTTGGTGTCTAGTGTAAAGACACTCCCTAAGGAGCCTTGTCTTCAAGTGGTGAATGCACTTTCAAATTCGGATATTAACAAGTTTTTGGAGGGGGAGTTACACATCAATGGTGTGCGGTATTGGCAAGAGGCTACATACAGTAATGTGCTTCAACTATTACTAGCAAGAAGACTCAAAGTAATTGAGAAGGTAGCTATCGAAGCCTGTGAACTTTACAAGGTCGATGATGGTCACACCAAAGCTAGGCTAATCACTGGTGAGCAAATCTTTCACATCTCTCGAATGGTCGGATCTAAGAGGCCAAAGCTTCAACAACATACTTCATGAAAGTTTGTAATGGAAATTTGTAGTTAATGCATTAATGAATACTCCTATTTTCTACAACTTTCAATCGGTTTAAAATGTTAGGATGGATGTGTGCATTAGTAGAAAGATACATTTTCAGCAAAGGTTGGTCTTCTATTTTGGAGCTAAGAGGTTGAGAGAGATCTTGTTGTCCCCTGATCCCATAATATTCCTTATTTTGAATTATAACATCTCCTTTAATGTGCACATATTCATTCTACTCTAAGTGTATCCCATGAACCATAGTTAGCACAAAGCTTAGGTTCCAAAATATCATAAGGGGCTTATTGGGCCCTCGTCATCTTGCTGAAATTAATGCATCTATGAATCCATTTATTCTACCCTTAATAAGATATGACTTGGGCCTAGACGTGTTCATCTTTATTTTGTATTGAGCTAGATCAACATCTTCTTATCATGGCTTTTCCCAGCTTTTTTGGGCACAAAGGAGAGAAAGCTCTAGGCTTTTTGAATGACTTAGAAATGGCCTTCCTCATCACAGGTCAGGATGATGAAGCAACCAAAGTACGGGCCTTCTCTTTAGTTCTAAAGGGTGATGCTCGAGTGTGGTATCAAGCTCTCTTGGAGGCTACAAGGGGTAACTGGGAGGATCTCAAGACCGCATTCTTGCACGAGTAGCAAGATATAGAGCCTCCTGAAGATCTTTGAAGACAACTCCTAGATCTTCGCCAAACCTTGCCAGAGGAGTACCAAGCATATGAAGACATGTTTATAAAATTGTGGGATAAATTGACTGCCTCCTTAGCCGAGGGAGAGAGAGTACCTAATTGCCTTAAGAAAGATTGTTTTCTGGCCAGACTCCACCCTCTACTAAGGGAGAAGGTCAAAGTTAAGTTTCCCACATCATATAAAGAATCAGTCACTTATGCTAGGGAGAAAGATAGGAAACTGAAGTATCAAGCCCAATTGAAGGAGGGAGTTGAGCCCATGCAGATTTTACCAACCATGCCAAGGCCTAGAGAAATAGTAGAGACCCCACCTAAACCAGAGATGCCACAACAAGAGCTCCTACAATGCATTACTAATCAACTTGAAAGCCTTTCATTGAATTTAGTGTAAGGAGTATGGCCTCCTCCCCCCACAAATGAAGGCAATTGGGGTCCAAGGAGACAAGAAAGAGAGTATGTTTGCTATAATTGTGGGGATATTGGCCATGGTATATACTTTTGCCATCATCCCAGGCGTCTGCTAAGAAATGGGTTCCAAACAAGAAGGAAGGGACAACAAGTGACACCACCTAGGGAGAGGCTTGTTCCACTGAATCTAGGGCCTCCACCCCTGATTCAAGTTCTCTAGCATCCTTGATCACTTGCAAAGGTGTCGCCTTTGTCTATTCAGCCGCCGCCAGAGAATCGTGACATCAGGATGATCAATTTAAATGAGAGTGATGTCAAAGGGAAGGCCAAAGTAGCACAGGTTGAAGCCACAAGTTGAAGCAATGCCAGTGAAGAAAGCTCGTAGAATTGAGAGAATGGAGCCTACACGACTAGAGGAGGTTGAAAATATGGAAGAAGAGGTAGAGTCTTCAAAGGCTGCAAAGACACGCAGTAGTAAAAAGAGGAGGGCTTGCTCACACCAACACATTGAGCCAGATGATTTTTCTGTGGATAAAGTACTACATCTTATCATTTGCTTGCTGAAGTGAGAGATCAAGAGCCAAAAATTTCATGGCCACAATTATTGCATCTATCTCCAACAGTGCGGCAACAATGGTTAAAGATGTTAAGCATTAGAACCATGAAGAATAGACATATGAATGCAATCAAGGCTAGAAAGATGAAAGATATTGTGCCTCTAGTGGAAGCCGAAATCAATGGGCAGAGAGTATCAAAGACATATGTGGATGGATGTGCAGAGATTTGTGTCATGATGGAAAATTTGATGCATCGTTTGGGATTAGAGGTAAATGAAACTACTGAATTTGGGGCTAAAATGGCTAACAATGTAGTAGTAAATTGTTTGGGAGTTATAAAGAAAGTCAAGATAAAAGTGTGTGGAGTGCAATTGGAGCTTGACAAATATGTGATGCCAGTGAAGGGGAACAGCTATCGCTCATTCTTGAGCAACCATGGCTAATGGGAATGAAAGTCAGGCAAGTTTGGGAGATAGGGGCCTTAGAGCTAAGGCCACAGAAGGGGCTGCAGAAAAAATGAAAGAGCACTATCTACAACATGAAGGAGGGCTGATAGGAGGATCTTCTGTTAGAGACCATCGTTGATGAATGGAGTTCCAGCGAGGATTGGTCATCTACGACAAAGGGCGAGTCTTCTAATGAGGAGGAAGAAAGCTCTCTAGAAGTGATGGGGATTACATTGAAAGGGCCTTCTAGTAGTGAAATTCCGCAGCATCTTCCAAAGGTCGAGAAGGAGGGGTTAGAAAAAATATTGGCTAAGGATCTATCAGCTGAGGAGAAGGTAGCCTACATGGAAGTGGTGATAAAACACTCTACACTTTTTATTTCTAATTATGAACACATTACAGGTGTAACGACAATACAACATCACATTAATCTAAAAGATGGAGCAAGGCCAGTACTGCAACGACTACGATTATTGGGAGTAGTTCAAAAATGCTCTACTCATTGAGGTGCAGCAACTTTTGAAGGCAGGTTTCATCTATCTAGTAGGGGACTCAAAGTGGATTTCACTTGTAGTGGTGACACCCAAGAAGAATGGCAAATGGCAGATTTGTATGGACTACAAGCTGCTAAATGTTGCAACAAAGAGAGATCACTTCCCTCTTCCCTTTCAAGATGAAATACTCAACAATGTGGTCGGGCATGAGAGATACACTGTTTGTGATGGGTATTCAAGTTATTTCTAGATCAGAATAGCTAAGGAGGATCAACAGAAGACCACCTTCATCATGCCTTGGGGGTGTTTTGCTTACAAAGTAATGCCATTTGGATTAATAAATGCCCCAACTACCTTCCAGTGATTCATGAATTATGTCTTCTAGCCATATTTTGGGAAGTCCATCAGGGTCTTTATTGATGATTTTTGTATTTATAGTCCTAAGGCTCTACATCTAGGGAAGGTGGATGAAGGTTTCAACCACCTCACACAAATGGGAGGGCAACTAAACCATGAGAAGTGTTGTATTAGCGAAAGTAGTGCAACTTTGTTAGGGCATATCGTAAGTGAGAGGGGCATTGAAGCGGATCCAAACAAAATTAAGGCCCTATTGGTGGTGCCGTCACCATCGTCTATGAAGAAACTAACCTCTTTCATTCAAAATGTGTGATACATGGAGCAGTTCATTCATCTCCTCTCCCAATTAGTGTTTCCATTGCAACAATTGACCCACTCTGAGGAGCTCCTATGGAGTGATGAAAGTGAAAGGTGCTTTCACGAGGTGAAGAAGGCTCTCAGCACCCTTCCCATAATTTTACAGCCTTGCTGGGATTAATTGTTTTTTGTCAACCGGAGTTTTGGGGAAGATGCTTTAGGGGTAGTACTAATACAAAAGGATGGTAAAACTGGCCTCATGAGGCCGGTTTACTTTTCTAACAAAGTAATGATAGCATCAGAACGAGGGTACAATATGGTGGAGATGATGGTTTTGTCTCTAATGTTTTCTATAAGAAAGTTTCGTCCTTATCTTCTCCCTAGGCCATTCACAATGATCACGACAGAAGAGCATTTTCCCTAGTTCTTACAGCACATGGATGTTTCAGCCAGAAGTGCTAAGTGGGTGATACAACTCCAAGAGTTTGAATACACCTTCAAGGTGGAGGACTCTATTCGGGCCTACCTAGATGATTTTTTGATTCGTAGATGCCATCAAAAGAAGGAAAAAGAGAAGGGAAAGGTAAAAGAGGAGACACCTCCTCTTGAGGACCCACCACGGGTGGAGAATGACCATGCCCTTTACTTCGATGGGGCCTACAAGCGTTTTTTTTTTTTAAAGACAGAGTGGCAGCATGAATAGTGGTGTTCAGTCCTAAAGATGACAAACTTTATGGAGAAGGTATCAACTTGGAGGATATCCATTCTAACAATGAGGCAAAATATCAAGTCTTGCTTTTAGGTTTGAGGTGGTGTCTCTCACATGGTGTCACTTGACTTAATGTTTTTGGGGATTCTATGCTAATTGTTAAGTAAATGAAAGGAATCTTGGCTTGTAAAAATGATAAATGAGCAGTGAAAATGAGAGAAGCTAAAACTCTCATGAGAAAGCTACAGAAAGCCCAAATCGCACAAACGGTGACATAGATGCTCTAGCAGAGCTGAAAATTTGAAAGAGGTAATGGTGGGCATCATTGCAGTAAAGCTCCCCTTGTTTCAAGGTAAGTTTCAACTACAAGATGTGCTTTATTTTCTTGAGCATGGTGAGGCACCTACACATATGAGTAAGAGTGAGAAAGGTGGTTGGCTACTAAGGCCACTAAATACCACTTGATAAATGATGTGTTATATTGCAAAGGAAAGGATGCAATGCTTAGAAGGATGCCAACAACAAAGGAGATTATGGATGTGATTAAGAGCTGCCATGAGGAGGTTTATGGTGGACATTTTGCTCAAGAAATAACTTGCAAAAAGATTCTCCAAGCCGGTTTTGTGTGGCCTAGTCTGCATCAAGATGTGCAACATTGGTGCTGCACTTGTGATGCTTGCCAAAAGGCCGAACCAAGGAAGCTACTGCATAAGGAACAAAATCCCATAACTATATATGGCCAATTTGAGAAATGGGGGATTGATACAATACGGCCACTTCCAGAACTCAGTCTGGCAAGGAATACATCATAATGGGTGTGGACTACATGACGAGATGGGCAGAGGCTTCAATTAGTAGGATCACAGCCCAAGAAGTGGAAAATTTTATATTTGAAAACATTTGTTGCAAGTTTGACACACCTTTAGAAATTATATTTGATCGACGTCCTGGTTATAGGGCTAATTTAGTGAGGAGCTAATGGAAATGCTAAAAATCAAGCGCATGCATTCTACTCCCTACTACCCATAGTGTAATGGTTTGGTCGAAAAGATGAATGGGCTAATTTGTAAGATAATTACCAAGCAAGTACACATGCACTCCAAGCATTGGGATTAAAAATTGAGTATATCTCTTTGGGTCTACAAGACTTCATTCAGAACCTCACTTAACTATACTCCATTTCACCTCGTTTATGGTCAAGAGGCTTTGCTTCCTATAGAGGTAGAACTGGCCAACTTACATATAATAATAGCCAGTTGAGAGAAGAATCAAGATAAAAAGTTAGAGGAAAGGATCTTGGATCTAGAGAGGTTGGAGTTAGACAGAGAAGCAACAGTCCAACACTATTCTATGCAGGCTGAAGAGAGGAGGAATACATTTAATAAGAAGCTAGCTAGTAAGCACATAAGGGAATGATCACTTATACTATGCTATGATAACCGCTTTGATAATAGAAAGGATGCTAAACTTGTGTTCAAGTGGGAAGGGCCATTCATGGTCATAAGGAGATATCCAAATGGCAACTATAAGCTAGGTGACATGGATGGGAGGGTTCACAAGACAAGGGTAAATGGATGGCGACTCGAGCCTTATTTTCAAAGAATTAGGGACACTTTGGAGTACTCATTCGACGAAGAGCCACCAATGAGGGGGTGCAATCCTCCTTGCTCTATTGTACCATCATTAGTAAGCTAGAGGCATCAATGCCTCTAGCCTAAGGGGAGGGCTAATTATCTGGGTTTTTTACAAACCAGATTTCTACCACAAAATTTAGCCAAAACCCCTATCGAGAGCCTTACCCATAGCTTAAACCCTACATCTTATCACTTTGGGTTTACTCTTCAAGCACTAGGCATGCTACATTACTTCTCCGTTATGATAACTCTAACAAGTGGGAAAACAAGTTCTTATAAGGGATATCAATGTAAAGGGTAAAAGGGATGGGTTATCTTAGTGAAGGTGGAAATGGATTACACCTAGGGGTTGAGGGAGTACATGGATTTTTTTCAAAGGACTAGCCTCCAACTACTCATGGGTTCCACCTGCATCACTAAGATTTGGGATCTATCACCATCATTAGAGGACACCTCACCCTTGTACACAAGTCAATGTCCACATCATGGTGTCATTTGGGATCTTACAAAAAATCTTACAAGCATGGACCCCCTTTGTCACATCCTTATATGTATATATATATATATATATATATATATATATATAAGGAACTAAAGTCAAAGCAGCTTTTGGAAGCTGTTTTTTATCATTTCAATAAATCCCAGGGGAAAGAGAATTTTAAGAATATTTCCATGTTACCCAACTGGTTTCAACCTGGTCTACAAAGTTGCAAAAGGATCTTTTTTCAAGATTCTTCACCGATTTGAAGTTACGAATCCGCAGACTTCTAGCTGTATGCAATTTTCTTCTCTCTTTCACCCTTATCACATCAACTTTTAATTTTATTTTATTTTGTAAATATATTATAATAATGTGCTTTGGGCACTCACCTCTTGTAATCTAGCTCCCTTTCTCTAGCTTGTCTACCACCACCCTTGGCTTCTTGTATGATGACCAAGGTGGGGACTTGTCCCATCCACTATTCTCTATATTTTCAAATATGCATACATCATCTAGGATTTTGTTAATCAAGAAGATTAGCTTAATCTAATCCCTCATGGAAGCTATATAAGGTGCCCATGGAGATGTAAAGGATAATGAGAAGCACATGAGAGCACTCTAGAACACCCTCATGCTAGTCCATCTCTTTTAGGTAAGCTATGAGTGAGTCTCTTTTATTATGTAGAATTCCATGAATACATAATGGCAAGCTTCCTCTACGTCTTCTCCTCTTGTCTCCCTCCCTCCCTCTCTCTCTCTCTCTCTCTCTCTCTCTCTCTCTCTCTCATATGGTGTCTAAATCATATGTACTCTTTTCTAATTCTCCCTGTACATTCATACTTAAACTTATTAAGTAAGACTTGCCATATGCTCTATGGGTGGGGAATCCTTATTTTCTCATATTATATATATGTTCATGGGAGAATTTAGGAGCCATCGCCTCTCTTAACCTTCCATCATATTCATTTCCATTAAGATGGGTTACAAATTCTCTTTCGTGAAGTTATGTTTTGGTTCTTTCCATTCTCTTTGAGGAAAGGGATGTCCTAGCCCATCCTCCCTTTGGCTAGGTGGTGCCCTTGTTTAGCTCTCTTAGTGAAAATTAGAGGCTAGATAAGTAAGAGACAACCCACTCATCTTTTCAGCTCTCAGGCACCATTATAAAAAATAATCGTGCTTTTTCAAGATGTTTTATGATTTCTTTTCAAGTTGTTAAAGTATCATTTATTACCACTTGGAAATACCATGCCTAAGTCTCGTGATGATGCCTAATATGTTTTACGAAAGCTTGGCATGGACTGCAACACATCCTTGCATCTGTCAACGATTGCATGCTGTTTCGAGGAGAGTACGAGACTATGGAGACATGTCCAAAGTGTGGTACTCACAGGTATCGACATGACTTACAAGGGCAAACCATCCCTCAGAAAGTTCTTAGACACTTTTCACTTATGCCCCGTATACATCACATGTTTCATATGTCAGGCTTGGCGAGCTTGACAATGTGGCATGTAGAGAATAGATCCACAAATGGATTCCAACAAATATCAACAGATTCACGTGCATGGAGCCACATTGACTCTACCTTTCCAAGCTTTGCACAAGACCCAAGGAATCTTCGGCTCGGTCTAGCTATGGATGGTGTGAACCCATTTGGTCTCCACTCAACTTCTTACAGTGTGTGGCCTGTAGTCCTTGTTAACTACAACATCCCACCATGGCTTTCTACAAAGAATAGACACCTCATCCTTAGCTTGCTCGTTCTGGTCGCTATAAAGTCAAGAATATGGATATCTATCTCTGCCCATTAGTCAATGAGCTTAAGATCTTATGGGAGGAGGGGGTCACTGTGGAAGATATAAGCAAGCCTGATGGTCGACAGTTCGCTAATATACGAGCCATCCTCATGTGGACCATGCATGACTTTCTAGGATTCAGGGAGTGCTTAAGTAAGTAGGCTTTCGTTCTCATTGGTAATATCTATCATAGCTCGTTCAAGTTTGTATTCATAGGATAGAGGTGTTGGGACAGGTCTGGTTACCTTAGGTTATCATGCATATCCATTGTGCGGGCCATAGTTAAACTCCCAAAGGTCACGAACCATGAAGAAGATGGTATATCAAGAACACGTCACTTTCTTGCCGGGAGAGTCATGAACTGAGGAAAGGTTTTCTTGGATGACCTCCAGCATGAATAAACGCCCAAAGCTGGTACGAGCTGAAAATGGTCCACATGGAGTCGCATCCAAACAGAATGCGACGATTCTCATTTTTCTACGAGTTTTCATATTGGACCCACTTACAGATCAATTGGATCCCATGCATATTTTCAAGAATATGGGCATCTTACTATGGGACCATATCACAAGAAAGAGAGACATTGCAAGGGCACGAATGGATTTGAAGGAGGTAGGCAAGATGGAGGTGTTTTGGCCCAGTCAAGTGTTGATGATCGCTTGCAACTACCTCGCTCTCCTTGGGTTTTGTCCACTAAAGAAGATCGCTTTGTGAAGCAAATTATCATATCTATCCGCACTCCGATGTGTTCTCTCAGATCTGTGTTTTCTAAAGACGACCAATTATCACAGCTAAAATCCCAAGATTGGCAAAATATATGTCAAGTTTGTACTACGAATGGATTGTAAGTGGCTTGCATATTTTGTTATTTGAAGTGTAGTCGTTGTTCGTAATGCTTCTTCATTTGTGGTAGTTTGTACTACGATCGCGATCGTAGGATACCTCACTCCAGAAATACACAGGGTGATTTACAAGTCAAATTTATTGTAGTGGATCTCATAGAAGGAGATCAAGACATCCTCTATTGAATCCGCAAGGCGGGGAGCAGTTGAGACAGTCTATCTCTTTGAGAAGTACCTGCCCACTAGCATGCTCACGATACAAACCCACCTCTTGGTACATCTTGTAGATGAAGTGGAGATCGCGGGACCTGTCCATATGCAATGGATGTTTTTCTTGGAGTGCTTCATGAAAACCTTGAAAGGCTTTATGCGACAACGAGCTCGGCCAGAAGGTAGCATGGTTGAAAGTTGGTTGGTGTCCGAGGCGTTAGTGCATATCTCACAGTGGTTACCAATGGTGGATTCAGACAACAGTATGCTATGGTCATTGAAGGATGATGATAGATTGATCGAAGATGTGATGGTTGGAAATGGGGTAGAAAAAATGATGGATGTTGCAATGGAGGAGAAAGTGAATCGTTTTTATATGTTGCACTATGTCTCCATGGAGACATGGCTCACTAGATGTGAGTAAGCTAGGAAAGATCAGAAAGAAGCGCAATCAGAATTTCAACGTAGTGCATGCCATCGATCGATTCGATATCCCAATGGCATGGAGGAGATACCACAGTTTATGTCTATGTGATGGTTGCATGGAGCTTTGATCGCAGCAACCTCTCGCGAAGGGGTAGAGGTCTCTACCCCTTCGCGAGATACCACCGTTTATGTCTATGTGATGGTTGTATGGAGCTTTGATCGCAGCAGCCTCTCGCGAAGGAGTAGATGTCTCTACTGAGGAGTGGGAATTCTCGAGGGGATGTAGTCCAAAGATAACCACATGTTTTATAAGCTATCGTATCTAGATTATATATGTGACAACTAATTAAATGTTTCAATGTATAGTACAAAATATACAGTGTGGCATGGTTGCACGGATGATATTTTCGCGTGGAGCATATCGACAAAATGCGCTCCACAATGGATTGTGGTATCATGGCAAAGTTTGAGCAAGAGAGTCGATGGCGAGCCACAAATCCAAACACCGTTATAGAAGAGATGGAGTCTTTTGAAAACTTGCAAAGTATTATCACGGTGGACTATTGTAACTTTTCCATGATCCTATTCAATGTGTGGTGGCTCAAAGTAGTACTTGAAGGAACCAGGGCAACTGTTCAACGAGGTCCATCTGGATTTCTCAAAATAGATTCTGAAAAAAGATGGACGAATTTGTGCAACACGTTTGAATTGTCGGGTCATTGTGAACAGGTGCATAAACTCATGTTTTTTTAATTTTATTACGACATGGTATATGTCACAAATGTTAAATCTCTCTTGTATGTAATTTTCTATCCAACCCTTGACAACCTCAATGGTGGTATGTTGTACCTTTAGCTCCTCGAAGTGCGAGAGTATATGATGAAAGCAATGTTCCTAGCGTAGATGAGGACAATATGCAAATAGAGGGATTGATATTGCAAGGGGTGGAGGCCACCCAAATCTTGGAGCATGTAGAGAAGGCAAAATCGAGTAATAATGATGGAAAGATAGGAGGCCAATAATTCTTTGAGAACGAGTTGGACTCATCCTTTTGTGGTGACCTTTCCATCGACTTTCCAGTGTATGCAAAGTTGTGCCAAGAGATTGACATGGGACCATAGGCTACGTCATCCTTGGAGCATCCACCTACTCAATTCGTTGATGAATTGTTTATTAGGGTACTCTAGAATGTGCATTTTAAGTAATATCATTTTTTTAAGAGTTATATTATCGTGCTTTGCTTGAATCTTTATATTGATTATGCTAACATCAATTTTTTTATGTGCAAGTGACCTCTATGGATATTTGGACAGCACTATGAGTCGAGGGATGAGCGATGAGGAGCTGCTGGAGATCTTCACACATATGTCTCCAGATCAGATGGCTCGATTCAGAGATATGGTGGACTAGGAGCTGTCTTGGACACCATCATCCCATTCCGTTAGATCTACTTTGACACACTTTGATGCTTTGGTTTTCAGTAGACGAGGTCGGCGCTCTAGACAGAGGGAGTGATTATAGGGGATGCTGCAGAGATGTGGATGCGGTGAGCCTACAGTTGGCTCGAGATAAAGGTGCTACTCCTCACTCTCATGCAAGTTCGAGAGAAGGTGGCTCAAGTGGGTGTTCTGGAGATACCAACACAATGTGTCCGTCTCGTCATTCTACTGGAGTTGCATCACCTGTGGGGACGTCTACTCCAATCACTCGAGCTTTTGCTCAATCATCCGCAGGTGGTACCCCTATGGGTGCTACTCCGAGAGATACCACCCCTGTGGGTACACCAGATGTACAGGAGTCTCCTAGATATGCCCAAGAGCGCAGTCGTCGCAAGTGGGAGAAAACACATCTTAGACATATCCGAGAGGGGCATGGATACCTTGTAGATGATAGGACAAGAGCCGTCATCATGAATGATGAGGGGAGGAGGATGATGGCTCGTATAGGAGATTTGTGTCAACAAGTTTTTCAGCACATCTTGGATCATTGGAAGAACATACCAAAGGGGAGCAAGGACTACATAGTAGCATCCTTGCATGAGCAGTTTTCGGTACCCATTGCATGAGATAGATTTTTCACATGCTGGATGATGGAGTGCATATATGCGTACATGTCACACAGACGATCGGATGCACGTAAGGCACTTAAGAGTGGGGCCTCAAAGCCCAAGTGGATAGATGCAGATGACTGGTGCCGACTCAGGGAGGAGGCTATAGATTCTCTAGGACGTTGGAGATAGCAGTGTGAGGCAGTGAGGGCACGACTTGAGGCAGGAGTAGTCCATCATCTTGGGAGTGGCGACCACAAGACTTATCTGGAGGACTTTGTAAGTTTTTCTTTAGTTCTTCTCGCTTATTTTTTTGTAATATCGCTTATACAAACAATCGTGTTTCTAACAGTTGTATTTTGTTTTCTTTATAGCACTCCATTACAAATTGCAATCCCACCCTAGAGACTCGATATGCAGAGAGACACGATCTCATTGCATTGATCGATAGATTGTATGCATGAAGCAACCCAATAAGTCACTCATATTTCTTGTTCGTAGTTACTAATTTTAATTAAAATGTATTGTTGTATGGTGAACTGATGTGTATTGTTTCTTTTTTTGCATATTCCATTCGATACTCCTTTGCGGCAAGACAAGCTTTCGGATAACGAGGATCTATAGATTGCACTTGGATTCGTGGAGCTCACATCCTCTTCTTTTTTAGTCATGTGATTTATGTAGGCATTTTCTATGCACTATGTTATTATCATCCTTTGTATCTTGCCATAATTCCATAAGTGCCTCATTTAAGTGATGTATTTATTTTATGTATCAATCTTGTGGATTCAAGTACACTTTGCCTTCATTTTGAAGACCATTTTTTGACAACTAATGTACACCTTACTGTAACCCTTTTGTATGGCCCAAATAAAGCACATAGTGCTACATATGGCTACCCTACCACACCAAAAAAAAAATATTTGTAACCGTCGCTATTAGCATCACAAATTTACTGCACGCGTCGTAGTTTGTGTCGCAAACCATCGCTATTTGCATTGCACATGCGACACAAATAGAGATGTTGATAGTGACGGTTCTATGGCATCACTAATACCGACATATTTAGCGACGACATGGGTAATTTTTTTTGTGAACATTTTTATTGCTTTGAAAGTTGGTATGAGGCGTGTATCTTGTAGTGAGTCCAAACTAGATCCCGAGGAAGGGGAAATCTGAGAAGACTATTACAAGGTATTGCCACTTACGCTAAGTTTTGCCATGATATTATTATTTTTGGAAAGAAAAGATTTGTCTTGAAAATAATTTTTGTAAATCTATAATACATTCGAATTAAGATGTTTGTGATTTCAAGTTAAGTACTAATAAGAAATAATAATACCTTGAGATTGACATCATTCTAATTAAAATAAAAAACCTTGTAAAAAGTTATTTTTCTTAAAAGAAACCTATTGAGAAGGGATTTCTTTACTCGGTTTTGTGTCACAAATTAAAGATATGTAACGAATTTGTATCAGGAGATAATTCAAAAAAGTTATTTTTATATATTGAACCTAAGGTGTAGGTAATTAGGTAATTAAAAATACTCTCTCTCGGGAAGCGAGAGGATGATCCAGACCTATGGTAGGGTGGTCTCGATAAGATGAGAGCTTCCCTAAGAAGGAATAAAAATCACATTTTTTATGGACCATTAGATATCAGAAAGCTGGACTCGCATCACTTTAGAACCATAAGTAGAAGGGATCAAAGTGCCAGACTTTCCTTCATTTCCCATTCTCTTTGAAACTAACTCAATGCAAGCCCGTTTCAGTCAACAATTTCTATAAGGGATGGAATCTTGAACTAACTGACACTAGCCAACCAATTTGATAAAAAGGACTCAAGTTGATCCTCATGGGAATAGCTAGAACTTCCATTGCGAGGTAGCAAGTCTAGTTAGCAAACTCCAAGGGTTTTCATCAAAATCTCAAACAACTCTTTCTAGGATATCTCTTGAGGGGTACTAAGAACGTACCTCCAAGGAAAGCTTATGCAAGCACGTTAGAGTTGGTATCACAACACACATTGATATAGGACATGACACAAATAAATAAAACTAATTATGATTATAGCATAAAATATATTTTCCTTAAGTAGTGAAAATCTTCTCTTGTTAATATATGTTCTTAATTTTTGGTAGAGGGACAAACCTTGAGAACAATTATTGATTTTCCAAGTTATGTTTATATAAGCAATGCACTCTTCTAGTTTCAGCTGGAGAAACCAGATGATGCGAATATTAGATCAAATATACAATCCTTCGCCCTTATATTATGAAAGACGACGGATGTTAAGCGGAGGCTATTGTTGCATTGATGCAAACTATCTTGATTACCTCGAGAATAATTTAAAGAGGCTAAGGTGGATGGAAACCCTTAAGGTTGCAAAGATTTATCTCTTCTACGAGGCCAAAATAAACTCAAACATATTCACTAGAGGGCGACAAGTCAAATTAAACGGGTACATCTATGAGGAGGTTACAAAGGATATACTGACCGATCGAGTCATGGTTGTAGGATGCTCCAGTTGCCGCAGCTACAAGAAAGATGGATTACCTGATCTTTCCCTAAAATATAGATTTTTGGACATCCATTCCCAGATTCCTAATTACTATCCAATGGATATATCGCAATGCCATGCCTAGATTGTGGTAGAAAAACCTTTTCCAAGAATAATATGAGCTCCTGAACTACTCGAATAATGTATTTCCTTCTTATTGACGTAAAGAATTATTTTTGTCCACCTGTTTGTCTCCTTGATAAATTAGGAATAGTGGAAAGATATTATCTGTTTGAATTTGTTTTCTTTGATAAAAATCAAAACTCTCTTTTTTTCAAGTGTAAGCCCTGATCATTATCAAAAGGCCAAGTAGTACATAATTTCCTTTCTAACTTAATGAGGTAGATTAAGTAAGTAAACATGTTTTTTTTTAAATATGGTTGGAGAGAAAATTGATAATAAAAATTACATAATTTTTCAGAACGTTACCCCGAATCTCAATATTATAGAAGCTCAAGAGAAGAAATTTCTTCTCAAGTAGCAATACAAGCCACCGAAGTTTGATGGTAAAGGGAGGGACATTCCAACAAACTGAAGCAGAAACATGGATAGAATCTATGGAAGACTATTTCACTGCCTCCAGGGACTACACCGTCAAATCAAGCCATGATCGCCAAACTAAAACTCACAAGAGATGCCCGTCTTTGGTGGAAACAATGGTGCAAGGACCAAAGAACGTCTGAAAGTGCTATCACTTTGGACAAGATTAACAACGATGTGCGTGGGAGATATCTTCCACCCACATATCAAGCCCAGAAGATGAATGACTTCTTCAACCTAAAATAGATAAGCCTAAGCCTAGAAGCTTACTACTCCAAATTCGTAACACTTCTAAAATATGCACCTACGATGGATGTTTCACAGCAAGTATCCAAATTTTGCAATGGTCTAAATCTGCCCCTGAATATGCATCTTGAATCAATGAGACCATTGGATTTACAAGATGCATTGATTTTAGTAGCTCCAATAGTTCAAGGGAAATATAAAAATTTGAAACAGAAACTGTCATAATAAGGGCAACTTCCAAGGTTATGCAAAAAGAGCCCAAGGGCAGTACAACCAAACAAGACGAAGAAAGCCAAATCAAATGTAGTGGGAAATTTTATACCTACACGAAAGAGAAATAAGGCTCCAAGCTGCTTCTATTGCAAGGAACCAGGACATTTCAAGAGGTAGTGCCCAAAGCTTAACCAAGGTCAATTTCACGATGGGCAAAGCCAAGATTCTAGGGGAAAGGTTGCTGGAATAAACCTAAAGGAGATCAATGATGATAAATATCCCACAATGGAATCCAATATGGAAAGAGCCACAGTACACTCCACTCTCAATAAGAAGGGTCCAAATCACCAATTCTCAATAATTCAAACATCATCAAATTATCAAGGTAAACCCTTTCGAATTTTAATCGACTGTGGAAGTACCACTCTTTTGTATCACCAAAATGTGCGAAAAGGCTAGGCATAAACACTACTCTTGCACCTAGTTTGCTTGTGGAGTTAGCAAGCAGCAAAGAAGTTCTATCAACACAACAAACTAGCAAGGTAGAATTTAGCTTGGGTGGCAATTCTTCCAAAATGAACTTCTGAATTACGAACCTCGGGTAAATGTATGCTAGGAATGGATTGGTTAATTCCAAATAATGCCCATATCCATTGCGGAAAGGGCCAAATCACATTTCAAAACTTAAAGGGAGAACAAGTGACCACTCACGAAGAAGCAGGGAACCCTAAGGTTCAGCTGGCTAAACCTTCTCAAATAGTAAAAAGGCTAAAGAAAGGATTACCTGTCTATCTAATTAAACTCAACAAGGCCGATCAGGATAGTCAAGCCAAGGATCAACCATCTTGGCTAAAAGAATATGTGGATCAACTCATTCAGGTGCTACCTCCGCGGCCCTATTAAATATCAATTCTTAAAGCCATTGAGCTAAAAGAACAGCTCAAGCAACTATTAGACCAAGGATACATCCGTACAAATAATTCACCATTGGGAGCTTCGGTACTATTTCAAAAAAAGAAAGATGTAACACTCTACCTTTGTATTGATTACCGTGGATTAAACCAGATGACAGTGAAAAACAAATATCCAATTCCCAGGATAGACGAGTTGCTTGACCGACCCCAGGGAGCAAAGGTCTTTTCAAAGATCGATCTCCAATCAGGCTATTATCAACTAAGAATTCGGGAGGAAGATATCCCTAAAACTGCTTTTAACACAAGATACAGTCATTATGAGTTTATTGTGATGTCATTTGGGTTAATAAATTCTCCTGCCACCTTCAACATATTGATGCAAGACATTTTCTGATCCTACCTTGATGACTTCTTGTCTTCTTTGATGAGTCTAAGGATAAAGAAGACCATGGACCACAACTACGAGTAGTTCTTGAAACAATGAGAGTCCAGAATTTTTATGCTAAAAAGAAGAAATGTGAATTCTTCAAAAAGTAGATTGAATATCTAGGATTCATAGTATCTATAGATAGCATTTCAGTAGATCTTGCCAAGGTCCAAGATGTACGAGATTGACCACCTACAACAACGGTCAAGGAAGTGCGAAGCTTTCTAGGGCTAACGGGTTGGTATAGAGTCTTCATTAAAGACTATGCCTCAATCGTCATGCCTCTCACCAACCTTCCCAAAAAGTAAAATCTCCATTGCATGGATGACTGCTGAACAATCTAGCTTTGAGTAACTTAAGTAGAGTTTGGTAACCGCCCCTATCTCAAGGCTACCCGATGTAAGCAAAGGATTCGAAGTCATAACTAATGCAAGCTCTCTTGCTTTGGGTTGCGTACTTATGCAAGAAGGGCATCCAATAGCCTATGCTTCAAGAAAATTAAAGATCCACGAAAGAAACACCACACATGATCTAGAATTACTTGTTGTAATTCATGCCTTTAAATTCTGGAGACATTACCTGCTTGGTAATAGGTTTTCTCTAATCACTGATCATAAAATCCTAAAGTGGCTTACTCAACCATATCTCAATATGAGACAACGCGAATGGATTGAAACCTTGTTGGAATTTGACTTTAAAATCAAGTATAGACCAGGCAAGGAGAATGTGATTACAGATTCCCTAAGCCGTAAATTATTCCTTAATGCTCTAATCCTAGAGGAACCCTCTAGGGATGGAACTCTTACTACAATGATTTCAATGCTCAGTAACCCTCTCATCATAAAAATTGCTAAGGAAGAGGCAGTGAAGGATCCAAGCTATCAGAGATTGTTAAGAGAAATTTTTGTCAAGGATTCAAATCCAAAACTCAAGACTAAGTTCAAGATTTTTCCATAAACGAGAAGCTTGCCTATTACACGACAAGACTATTTATTCCTACAAGTCAGGAACTCAAAAGGAAAATACTTTGGAAAGCTCACGATTCTCCATTTTCAGGTCATCTTGGCTATGCTAAGACTCTTAATACAGTCAGAATAAGCTTCTATTGGGAAACACTCAAGGGTGATGTACTCAAGCATGTCACTGAGTGCCTAAATTACCAACGAATTAAAGCTGAGAGGCCATGAAAGCTCCAGCCACTTGACATCCCTCAAATGAAATGGGAGTATATTAGCATGGACTTCATAGTTGGATTTCCCCCGGTACAAGGAGGATGTAACTCCATAATGGTATTCATTGATATGCTAACAAAAGTTACACACCTTATTCCTTTAAAAACCAATTACAAGGCTTCTGATATTGCCATTACCCTAGAGAATCATCAACAACCGTGATTCTCTCTTCACCTCAAACTTTTGGAAGAGTTTGTTCAAAGCTCTAGGAACCCAGTTTTGCTTCAGTATTGCTTACCATCCCCAAACCAATGGTCAAACATAGCGGGTCAACCAAGTTATTGAAGACATACTAAGAGCTTATTGTAATAGGGAACCCAAATGGTGCATCCAATATCTACCCTTAGTTGAATTCACCTACAATGCATCATACCATCAAAGTATTCAAATGACTCCTTTTCAAGCACTATATGGGCAAGATTGTCTCACACCATTGAATTTTTCCAATCCTAACCTATGGGTAAAAGCATCTAGGCAAGTGCTAGAAGAAATGGATCAGCAACAAGTGAAGAATATAAGGCGAGATATTCAAGCCACTAAGGATTGACAAAAGGCATATGCCGATCAATGAAGGCAAGAACTCATTTTCAAAGAAGGTGACATGGTTCTCATACAAGTTTATCCAAAGAAAAGTTCCTTATCTTTGGAGGAATTCAAGAATCTAAGTCCCAAGTATTGTGGGCCATATAAGGTGCTAAAGTGTCTAGGACCAAATGCCTACAAGCTGCAACTTCCTAATAACTTGAAAGTACATAATGTATTTCATGTCAGTCTACTAAAATCTTATGTTCCTAACCTAGACCGTGTACTTAACGACCAACAAATTGTGATGCCAAGTCAAGGAGTTCTCAAACCTCAACTAGAAAATATACTTGACATGGAGAGGAGATGCTAAGAAGCAAAACCCTTAAAGAGTATCTCATCCAATGGAAAGACTACCCTGAAGAGGATGCCACTTGGGTTGACCAGAAGTCACTATGTAACCAATACCCCCAATTTCATTTGAGATGAGGACATCTCGATTCCTCTAAGGGGAAGAGGATGTGATATTCTGACTTTATTTTCAATCTTCTCAACTTCTCGCAAATTAGACTTGAAGTATTCCAAATCATTAAATAGAGAAAGTCTCGAGCAAAATGGTCCAAGATTCATATCCCGATATTTTTTCAAATTGATAGGGACTATAGCCATCCATCACAAAAATCACCACACAAACACAAGTTATGAGACATAAGTCAAAAGTAACCAAACCCATTTAAAACTTAGCAAAGAGAGGCAAGTTGTTTTAAAGCTTTAAGCTTTAAAGGAAATAAGAAGAAAAAGAAGAAAACAATGACAAACAAGCTGCCCCCCTTTTTATTTTTAAAAAACCATGCCTCATGCTCCCAAATTTGGAAATCCTGATTGCTAAAGAAAAAGCCTAAATCCTTCTCTTGTATTACAGCAGATAACTCCAGCAACCTCCCCCTCTTCTCACTTCGACGAGAGGCTTGGATTGAAGCAAGATCATTCGAGAGTCAGGTGAATCAGCCATGGCATCTCTAGCAACCTCTCTGGACCTCAAAGATAAAATCGCCAGTATCAGATTGCATATTGAAAGCTTCTAAATTGCTAATTTTCCAAGATACCCTCCATAAAAAGCTCTTCTTCTTGGCCACAACCCTTCTTCTTCAATTTACTTATAAATACAAGGCATGAGGAACCATTGGGGGGGCAGCCTGAGCAAGACAAGAGAGGCCCTTCTCAGAAGTAGAGAGCAAGAGGGAGTGGAGCAAGAGAAGCGCAAGGATGGGCATTCTCATCACAAAGAAAAGAAGGATACTCCGCAAGCTCTTGGAATCGAATCCTCCATCCCTTCTACCCTACTTCCCTATGAATCAAGTCTCCTCCCAATTTTCCTAAATTCCTAGTAATCACCAACCCCCATCAATCAAATTCCCATCAATCCAATTGCGATGACCCCAAGCTATCTTGCAAAAAATCCCCTCTGCAATCTCGCTATTAAATACCATGGCCCTGAAGAAGAAAGTTACGAAGGCCATGGAGGTAGGAGCTGCCAATAACGCTATGGACACAATTACAAAAAACAGAATGATGAGTACTGGGATTACATACAAAACTGTGAATATCATCAACTAAGCACTCGTCATGGATCCTTAGGTACTATATTTTTATAATAGAGGTAGCTAGCAAGCCATCATCCCATGAATTGGCAACAAAAGCTGCACTCATAAAATAGGATTTTATTCAATTCCTGCATATAATCTTTTAAAGGAATTCTTAACCACAAATTCCAAGGGGTAACTTGGGTTTGTATGATATGAACCTAAACGAGTACAAGGAAGGTATTGTGTCCCTAAGAGACTTAATATTTTTTATTTGTATTGATCTAACAAAACCTCTGATGGATAATCACGGACACTAATCCTCGGTATATAAAAGACCTTAAGATGAAATTGTCGAAGAATACTTTTTATAATTAAACTAACCAAGGTTTTTTTTAAATCGCGGTCAAGGACCCACAAAACTCCAACAAAGTTATTCTCAAGAATAGAATTATTGTTTAGTTCAAACTAGATCCCTGTGGAAGGGGAAATCCGAGAAGACTATTGGAAGGTATTGCCACTTATACTAAGTTTTGCCTTGATGTTATTATTTTTGGAAAGAAAAGATTTGTCTTGGAAATAATTTTTTCAAATGTGTAATGCATTCGAATTAAGATGTTTGTGATTGCAGGTTAGGTACTAATCTTTCCTAAAATCATTAGAGTAAGAGATGGATGACTAAGTGAAAATCGCCGAGACCGAGATAGTATTCCGGTGAGCACAGAAGGTCGACTGAGGCAGAGTTCTTGATGGTGTTATACCTCCCCAAGAACAGCATGAATAAAACCTACTCCAAGGGGTTTTCTCTTTTTTTTTCCATGTTAGTGAGTAGAGACCAATCATAACACGAAAGGTCTTGTCGTAGGAAACTCTAGTCAGTAGGAGGAGGTGAAGATACTCTTGGGCTCTGGTCATAAACTCTTTAGGCTCTTACGAACTGCCAACTATCCTTTGATTTCCCGACAATGTCCTAGAAGCTCCTATACTAGTTGAGGAATTGAACTTGGAAAGAATAATACCTTCAGATTGACATCATTCTAATTAAAATAAAAAACACTGTAAAAAAGTTATTTTTCTTAAAGAACCTATTGAGAACGGATTTCTTTACTTTGTTTTTGTGTTGTGAATTAAAGGCATGTAACGAATTTGTATCAAGAGATAATTCAAAGAAGTTGTTTTTATATGTTGAACATAAGGTGGTAGATAATTAGGTAATTCAAAATACTCTCTCGAGGGAAACAAAAGGATGGACCCCTGACGAATCCAAACCTATGGTTGGGTGGTCTCGATAAGCCGAGAGCTTCCCTAAGAAGGAATAAAAATTACATTTTTAATAGACCATTAGAGATCAAAAAGCCTGACTTGCATCACTTTAGAACCACGGGTAGAAGGGATCAAAGTGCCATACTTACCTTCGTTTCCCATTCTCTTTGAACCTAGCACAACGCAAGCCCATTTTAGTCAACAATTTCTATAAGGGATGGAATCTCAAACACTGAGACTGACACTAGCCAATTGTTAGTAGTTGATTTGACCAAAAAAACTCAAGTCAATCCTCATGGGAACAGTTGAAACTTCCATTGCGGGGTAGACTCAAGCGAGCCTAGTTAGCAAACTTCGAGGGTTTTCATCAAAATCCCGAATGGCTATTTCTAGGACATCTCTTGATGGGCTTCTAAGAATGTACTACCACGGAAAGCTCGGGTGGGCATGTTACACTCCTAAAACATCCACGATGTCTCCTACAACTCCTCTAGCACTTGCAAGTATACCAAGTGTGTCAAATGATGGGGAGAAAATATTGTCATTAAGAAATCCAGATACTCCTCCTAATTAGGCAATTGAAAGATTGCAATATATACTACTTGGCATAATAATCTTGCTACGAAATATAAAACTTCCATCAAGAAGTCTTTGAAGTTCAACCCTTTACCCCCACTTAAGAAGCCTAAGTAGCAATACACAATGAATCCTAAATAGCCAGTTAATCCCAAGGTAAGAGCTTCAAAATTTTCAGGCAGGAAGGAAGAAGACCCAAATTGCCATGTGGCTCAGTTTGAGACATGGTGGATTATGAGCAGCTTTAATATCATGCATGAGGATCAAGTTAAGAGGCAACAATTTGCAGGAATTTTAAAGGAAAAGCCATGGATTGGTATACTACATATGATGCTACTCATTTTACTACATATAATGCCCTTAAAGATGCTTTTCTTAGCAAATTCAGGAAGCATAAAATTCGTATAAATGTCTTGAAGAGGTTGAAACAGATAAAGTAAAGATCAATGCTTGTGCAAGATTATGTTCAAAAGTTTAAAAATATGTTAAATAGATTGAATGTTGTTGACATGCCATCTTTGGATTTGCAAAGTTTCTACTTTGTAAAAAGGTTGGATAAAACTATTGTGAGTGCAATAGCCAATGAGGAATTACAAGCAAATGCTACAATTGATGTATTGGTAGAAGCTACTCAAAGAGTTGAGAGGAGACTTGGCAAAAGCAAGTCTAAGAAGAAGGCAACAAGGAATACATCTGATTCTGATTGGAAAATTCAGATCCTGAAGATAGCAGTAGTGATGGGGACACCTCAACATGTTCAGATTCAGATACAGAATCACGTGACTCAAAGGATGAGAGAAAAAAGATGCAGCAAAGATGCCAAAAGACAAAGTCTAAAAAGAGCAAAGGAGCTTCTAAGGATAAGAAGAAGGGGAAAGAAATGAAAGAAAATATTGCATTATAAAAAAGGTTAGAGAAGAAAATTAAGAAATAATTTTTGGACGTGGGAGTTATAAATACTCCTAGAAATGTGAAGTCATGCAACATATGTCAAAAGGTAGGCCATGAGGCTAAGGAGTGCTGGTACAATCCAATGGTGTGAAATTCAAGACTACAACCAGTACCTCCAGCAAGATTGGTAAATCAAATTGCACCTAAGATGGCACAATAGCGTGGATTTAGAGGTTTTGGAAGGAAGGGTCAGCCACCTAAGCAATGGGGTAATGACCAACCAAGGCAGTGGAATAATGCCCAATAGAGGCAGCGAGGGCCTTGCTACTACTGTGGTAGATAGGGACATAGTTCAGGACCTAACTACGATCTTTGGGTATGCCATAGGGTTGAAAGACAAATGCAGACCGAAGAGGAGTAAGAAATGCAATTGACAGGACTACCCCATGGGCAACAACCACCAACACCCGCAGCAGTGGTCCTAGACAAGATACATGCTGAAGTCGTAGAGGGCAAGGTAGTAGGTCATCATCAACAATAGTAGCTAGAGTAGAAAATTAAAGAAGATTTCTGGAAATAAGTGCCAATTAAGGGTGTTTTAAATGTAAGCCAAGCATGCTGTGATTGTTCAAATTGTATAATTGTGAAAATTTTTCAAGAAGAGACAACAGTTTTAGCCATAACTAGGGCTAAAGCTAGGCAGAATATAAATTGGGATGACCAGGAATAGGCTCAGGAAGGAGCCTTTAAGGAAATTTAGAAGTTGCAGAAGAAGAAGAAGTTGAAACAACTCAATTCCGTAGGTTTGCCGTATGAAGTGCAGGAGAGTCAACTACAATATGCAACAAATCAACAGGAATTGCCACCTACAGGGTTACAGTTTAGTGGCCAATAACAAAGTGTAAATTTATATGAGTAGTCTCAAGGTTCTCATGAGTTTTTTGTCACATTGGCTAAATCTTCATTACATTTAACTTTGGAATAGATCCTTGATTTGATCCCAGGAGTTAAGGAAAAGTTTTTAGCAAAGATTATGGTGAATCAAGAAAAAGTATTGAAACACTATGTGGTTAATAGTAGGCAAATTTCATATTGTCAAGTTGTTATCCCCACATAGTTAGAAGTGGTGGATTACAAAGTGCCAACCATTCAAGTGGAATACTTGGGTAGTAAATTGGATGATGTATTATTAGATGGAAGCTCGGGAGTAAACATTATACTTGAAGAGCTCTATATAGCACATAGATTACAAGGACTTGTACTGGCACCATTTCAAGTTAAGATGGCTGACCAACTGAGGCTTCAACCTTTGGGGATCTTGAAGAATCAACTCATTCGAGTTGCAAGGTTGAAGTTTAAGGTAAGCTTTGTTGTTCTCCGAATGTAAGGTTTAGGAGATTCATATCATATGCTATTGGGAAGACCTTGGTTTAGATTTTCCAAGTTGAAGCAAGATTGGGGTGCTGACACAGTAAATTCTTCCCCATGGTGGCAAGGAAGTAAAGTTATCTACAATTAATCAGGTGGTATTGAAACCAAAGTATCATCCATTCGTTGCTCAGACAATAAATGTTGCACCTGAGATTAAAGATGATAAAGAAGAACTCTTTTTACAAGCTAATCCTACCATTGTCTAGTTTTTGAGGTGGATGTTGAAATTTTCCTGTCTAAATATAAGGTAGTTACAACAATACCACTGCAATAAGAGACTTTACCACTGCAGGTAGCAAGGCTATCGCTGTAGGCAAAAAGAGACTTGATACAAGAAAATAGTGACCTAATGCAACAGGACACTAAATTGGATGTAGAAAGCAATGATAGCCCTAAGGGGAGTAAGGGAACTAATGAGGAGACTCTTAAAGAGCAGGAAAAGGCTTCATTAGAGACAAAGGAGACCCTTGATAGAGCTAGTCAACAAGCATTATTGATGCTGAGTTGAAATATGAACATACTATGAGCAACTCAGCAAGAGTGCTTGAAGAGTGTATTTGGATGATGTATCAATTTCTAAACTTATAAAGATGAGCATTTTTGTTGAGGAAGAATTCAAGCAAAATTTTCTTTAGTTATGTAAAGAATTCCAATATATTTTTGCATGGGAGGATACTAATATGAAGGGATTTGATCCACCAAGGGTGTGTCAATACATGATCAATTTGAAGGCAAATGCTAAACCTATAATGCAAAAAAGATACTGCATGAATCCAAACTATGTTAAATAGGTGAAAGAGGAGATTGACAAACTTCTTAGAGTTGGCTTCATTAAGCTTGTGAATGAAGTAACTTGGTTGTCACCTATTGTAATAGTACCCAAAAAGAATGGCAAAATATGGGTTTGTGTGGATTATAGAAAATTGAAATGGCAAAATACAGGTTTGTGTGGATTATAGAAAATTGAATGCAACAACTATCACTAATCCATTCCCTCTTCCATTTACGGATTCTTTGCTAGATGATGTAGCAAGTCATGAGATTTATAGCTTTCTGGATGGTTTTTCAGGAAACAATCAGATTCAAATGCATCTGGCTGACATGGGAAAAACTGCTTTTATATAACTAAATGGGAAGCATTTGTGAGTATTGTTATGAATTTTGGATTAAAGAATGGACCACCAAAGTTTTAGGGTGTAGCACACAAAACATTTGATCCATATCTTACTATCTTTATGAGAGTTTTCATAAATGATTTTTGTGTGTTTGGCAAGAAAGCAAATCACCTACAACATCTTAGGCTATGTTTTGAAAGATGTTGCCAATTTGGGATGTCTCTTAACCCATTTAAATCTAATTTTGCTACTAAAAGAGGGGTTTTTTAAGGCCATATTATCTCATAAGAAGGTATGGCTATTGACCCAAGGAAAATTCAGGCAGTTCAGAAGGTGGTTGTACCTGCAACGGTTCAAGAAGTGATGCACTTTATGGGGCAAGTGAAATGGCATAATAGGTATCTTCGGTCTTTAGCTCATATATGTGCTCTGCTCACTTTGTTTACTAAGAAGGGAGTTAAGTTTCTATGGAGGCATGATTAGGATAGAGCTTTTGGTGTATTAAAGAAGATGCTTGTAGTGGCACTAATTTTACAACTTGTGTAGTGGGACATTCCATTTCATGTATTTGTTGATGCATTTGATATTGTAGTGGATGCAATCTTGGTGTAGGAAAGAGTTGAAGGATGGTTTAGACCTATTTCTATGCAAGTAGAAGGCTTACCCAGTTGAGTTACATAGTGATTGAGGGAGAAGCCCTTGGAATGATATTTGCATTACAACAATTTAGACATTGTTTGTTGGGGAATCAAGTAATTTTTCATGTGGATCATCAAGCTTTACTGTACCTCATTAATAAGCTGCAACTTACAATAAGATTGGCAAGGTGGATGCTTCTTTTGCAAGAGTTTGAGTATAAAACATTGCATACACTGGGAAAGATCATGTAGTTGTGCTGATTTCTTGAGTAGGATTGAGTCAACAAATACTACACAAGGGGTAAATGATCAATTGCCCGATGGAGACCTATTCAATGTTCTTTCTATGACCAAATGTTGAATTATCCACTTGGTGGAGTAATGCCTACAGAATTGTTGAGAGGTCACTATTGAAGGTTAGCATTGCAAAGCCGATACTTTCACATTATTACAGGAGTGCTTTATAGGAGAGGTATTGAGAATGTCTTGAGAAGATGTGTAACTGTGGAAGAACAACCCATTGTATTGTATGAGGCACATGTGAGACTGACAAGAGGTCATTTCTCTAGTGAGATTATGAGCAAGAAGATTCTTCAAGCTGGTTTATGGTGGCCAACGGTGCTTAAGGATGCTCATCAATATGTAAATGATTGATTATTTGTATGAGAAAAGATCAAGCTCAACCCAAAGACAAAATGCAAGATCATCCAATGTTGCCTCTGGAGCCTTTAAAAAAATGGGGTATTGATTTTGTGGGACCCATTAAACCAACATCCCATCAAACTAAAAGTCAGTATATTTTGGTGTGTATGGATTATACTAAGTGGGTTGAGGCTAAAGCTTGTGGGATAATAAGGCAACAAGTGTAGCACAATTTCTATATTCCAATGTAATGACTTGGTTTGGCTGTCTTATGGAGTTGGTAAGTGACCATGGTAAGTATTTCTTGAATGAAGTGATTAATGAGTTGAATTCTAAACATATGATTTTGCATAAAAAATTTACACCTTACCACCCTCAAGCAAATGGGCAGGTCAAGAGCTCTAACAAGATCTTGTTGCACATTCTTAAAATATAGTTTTTACTAATAATTGTAAGGTTTGGGACACTAAATTAGATTTGGCACTATGGTCTTTCCACATAGCATATAAGGTATCAATGGGTTTAACTCCATTTAAGTTAGTTTATGGACTTGAAGTAGTGGTCCCAATAAGGCAACAAGTGTAGCACAGTTTCTATATTCCAATGTAATGACTTGGTTTGGTTGTCTTATGGAGTTGGTAAGTGACAATGGTAAGTATTTCCTAAATGAAGTGATTAATGAGTTGAATTCTAAAAATGTGATTTTGCATAAAAAATCAACACCTTACCACCCTCAAGCAAATGGGCAGGTCAAGAGCTCTAACAAGATCTTGTTGCACATTCTTAAAATATAATTTTATTAATAATCGTAAGGATTGGGACACTAAATTAGATTTGACACTATGGTCTTTCCACATAGCATATAAGGTGTCAATGGGTTTAACTCCATTTAAGTTAGTTTACGGACTTGAAGTAGTGGTCCCAATGGAATTCAAAGTTCCTAGCCTAAGAGTGGTAGTAAGTCATAGGTTATCTCTGGAAGATTCAGTACATGATAGGTTACAATAGTTAATGCAACTTGAAGAGGATTGGATTATAGCTCATTACCTTTCAACGATGGTACAATTGAGAAGACAAGCATGGGTCAATTGGCACATTAAGAAGAAGATATTTAAGGAAGGAGATCTTGTCATGGTATATAATTTGAAGCTAGGAAAGCACCCAAGAAAGTTGAAGCTACGGTATATAGGTCCATATGAAGCGGTTAAGGATGTGGGCCAAGGAACTTTTGTTTTCTCTACACTGTAGGGTGAGATAATTAAGCCGACAATTAATGGATTCAAATTGCCAAGATTAGTACAACCGGATTATGATGACTTATCTCAAGGAGCACAAGGAAAGCTGGTAGTTGCAATCAATTTGGTTTAGCCTTGCAGCTTTGCTTAATACACCAAGCTATGATTTTTTGCTTGATATGACAATCTGTGATTTTTTTATTCTTATGGTTGTTTGTAGGTTTGCATGGATTGATTCTCTAAATATAGTACCATGAGTACCACTTTGTTACTGTGAAATAGTGGCTCATTTTATTATCTTGCCAATTATTTTTGGGTCTTAAGTGGAAGTTACTCAAGCCTTGACTTTATTGTATGAGGTGTGGGATATTTTGGAATTGTTCACAGTTCTGTTGTTGCAAGCCTTATGGGACTTCATGAAGTGTTAACATTATTTACAACTAAGGCTTGGTCATGAAAACTTAGGTGTTGGTGAATATATTTTTAAAGGTTTTTTACAACCTATCATGACATGGGAGAATATTGTCATGGCATTGATTGTGTATTTTTCGAAAGGAATTTTGACCCTTGGTTGTGAGTTTGTGGATGATGGGACATTCAAGCAACCGATTTTGATTGAAGCTATTTTACTACTGGAACTGTATGACATCATGAAATGTCAGTTGGATGAAGGCCAACTGAAAGGTGACAAGACAAGTGTCAAATTCATTGAGAGTACTTTGTGTAATCAGTATATAGCACACTCCCTCTTTTTTGGGAGTTTCATACAATGTGGATAGGGAAAAGGGGGAAAAAGAGAAATGATGTCTAGGAGGGTATGATGCTTTGTGCATTCATTTGGCGAAGGCAACGAGCAACTAGTAGTGCCATATCTCGCTTCATCGTCTTTATCCTTCTTCTTATTCTCAATCTCTTTTGTAACCAAATTCTCAGCAGGTTGTTGCTAACGTAAACATGGTGAAAACTAGGGGAAAGAAGGCATAGAAATTGCACATGAAGAGGAAGCAACATCAACTAAAAGAAGCACATGATGAAGAGGAGGAATGGAGTGATAGCCCTCCTGAGATTACTCCTTCTAGGGGAAAGGACATGACCCCGAAACCATTATCAGTCATGTCCAATGATGAAAGTCAGTTGACAACACCCTTGATAGATTGTAATATTTGTGTGGATACATCAGAGCCTAGCACTAGAGACTGGCTAACGCAAATTGGCTTATTGTCTTTTGCTGAATTACCATGGGAAAAATGGAGTAATAACGTGCATGCTAAGCACTACTTGTTATACTTCAAGAGAGTGGTAAAATTGGGGGGAAGTTGGAGATTATACCCTCTTTTTTGTTTCAAGTTTTTCCTCTTGATCTTAATGACCATCCTAAACATTGGCGACACACGGATGAGAAGATGTAGCAGGAGTTTGGGAATGCTATCAGTGCAAGGAATTAGTATGTTCTTAGGCATGTCGATCCTAAGAGAAGGTATTTCATCAAGTGGTTTATGGAATGGTTTCTTCTCTTTATCAAGACAAACACAATCACTGAGGATATGTTTGGAATCCTTCCGTATGCCAAAAATGTAGCTATTCCTAATTGGGCGAGTACTCTTCATGACAAGCTTATGTAGGAAGTACATGTGCCCAACCATTGTTAGGAAACAACAGTAGAAGAGCCGAATTGGATCGATGTTAGTAGCTTTATATGTGCATTTATATAGGTGGTATATCCAGCTATCCATCCATCTTTATGGGATTCATAAAAGGGTGACAGGATTGATGCATTCAAGAAGCAAAAGTTGGTGGATGGTATCCTTGTGGATATCTATGAGACAAGGATTTGAGTCACTCTAATGTTTTATTGGATGGTGAAAATGATTAAGGCAACAAACCAATTGTTCCATTGACTATGGGCTATTCTTTACATGGTGTATTACATGCTAATGCTATGCCTAAGTGTTTTTCCGAATGAGGATGCTAAGCATGATGTGGCTCATGATGATGTTGTCATAACAGGTATGCAAAAGAAAGTTAGATTCTTTAAGGTCAAGATGGAGACTATGTCCAAGCAATTGGATTGCATGCGATAGGGAGATGCTACGTCTCATGACAGAAAATCATTGGCAGTAGGTTATGTTCCGCATAACCTTGAGGAGGCATGTTCACTTATATCTAGATTGCATAGGTTTCTCATGGATATGAATGCATGTGGTGCTATCAAATTGGATGTTGTTCAATCATTACAGGAGCAATTGTCTTGTATGTGTAATGTAGGAATTTTAAGGCTTGCTAGGGTTAGATTAGGGTTACCTATAAATAGGGGAGCAGCCTCTAAATTTGGGGCATGCTATTTTGGAACAAGAAGTTTGGTTCATTTCATAGTTAATGACAGTTCTGGCTATGGTTTCTTGCTAATTTCTTGTCCATTTCCTGTCAATTTCATGTTCATATGCTAGAATTAGGCTAAATCGGTTTAGATTAAGAATCCTTTATTACATTGGTATCAGAGCTTTGCAGAGGACTACAGCTTTCCAGAGGACTTGGTGTTGGTACTTATGCATTTAATGCAAGTCATTTGATGCCTAAGTGACCCTATCAAATGCCTATTATACCGATCTAAGCTTTGGAGTTGGTATGAAGTCAATTTTTGGTCAAACAATGCATAAATAGGGTAAAATAGGGTGTTGTCCACTGTGGACAGGATTAAAGAATCATTTCTAGAATGGGGTATTGGTACACCAAAATTAAAACAATGATTCCGAATTGAAGCTAAACATCGTGGGCTTCGATTAGAGCTATCAAACACCTCAATCGGATCCATATTACTCAAGTTATGGCCAAAACAGTGCATAGTGGTAACTGGGATAGCATGGTTACAATGGATAGTTTGGTCAAAGATGTCAAGGAAATTAAGATAAAAGTGAAGAGCTTGTGTCTCTTGTTGATAGGTGCATGGAACAAGCACCTAGAGTTCAGCAAAATGTTTATGCATATGGTATTTCTCATGAAAAAGAGAATGGCACTGATGTATATGGGAGTGTTTCCTATGATACTTCAATCTATGGATATGATGGCTATGGACCTTATGCTTCTTCTTCTTAAAATGGAAAGAGTTTTATGAGTTCTTTTGGACATTACGGATGTCATGTTTCATGCCAAGATGATCAAAGTCATCCTCTTCCAAATGGATTTGAGTATCAACAAAATGGTTATGTCTATGATAGATTTGTTCATGAGAACCATGTATGCAGTCCTCCTTGTCAAGCCAATGGTTATTGTGGTTCTTTTGAGAATAGACATGATGCTTATATGGACTCTTATGCTTATGATCATCAACATGATGCATATGAGCAGCAGCAAGGTTATTTTGGTGGGTCTTATTTGCATGATCAATATGCTTTTTCTTTGAAACCTCATCCAAATGACCTTGGGCAGCACACTTATAACCATACCTATGAGAATGCCTATGCTTATGGGCAGCATAGCAATGTCAAATGCAGTTGTCATGAATGCTTTCAAGAGCAATCTTATGGGAATGAGCATCATACATCTTATTTTCGGCCACATTTAGTTGACCATGGACAGCATGAACCAAGTAATGCAGGAAATCATTATGATCAGCCTATGGTAACTAATGCAAGATTGTATACCATGTAAACTGAAGGAGGTTACATCATAGATGAAAATGAGGAAGCTAATGAAGAAGACAACACTCAAGAAGAGGATGACAATGAAGAAGATGTGGAAGAGGACCAAGCTGAAGAATAAAAAGACCAAGAGTATGAATTTCAGCATGAAGATAGCCAAGAAGATGAAGATCAAAGTGAAGAAGAGTGTGTAATAGACAATGAAGAGCATGAGGATGCAGAGATATATTAAACTGACAAAAGTGAATACCTAGCAGTCTTCAGCTACAAAATAAATAAATTGGTTAGAACTCAATCCTAACCTTAATTTATTACGAGTGCGCACTCTAAACTCATAAATGTCCATTAATTTAAATATGTATTTTGCGAAATCACCCGCTATGGAATCACCCACTTGCACATTAAATTAAAAAGACGCCCAAAAATGACAGGCATCCCCATCGACTTTTCGCACAAGGAATCCTCATTGTGTATGAGCCCTAGCAACAAATATAAATTTACGGAATCCACCGCAAAACCTCACGGAATCCACCGTGAAATATGCTCCTGGCATTATACCCCCGGGGTGGGATAGCAATTGCCCTCAATTGCTATTAGCTCAATGTGGAGCCAACAATGAGGGGTGAGCACTTAGGTCTCGAGCGTGCATCCATTAGGCCTCTTCAACAGGATGATTTTTAAACTTAACCAAATATTTAGAATATCTACGACCAATTCTAGTGGTCATAAAGTCAGTATCTAGAATAGTTTCAAGTTCAAGGATTTCAGTTTCTTCATCTAATAAAGGAGGGTTTTCATAGACAATGTGGACAGGTAATTGGCCTCTAAAAGGTCGTAATAAACTAATATGAAAAGTGTTATGGATTTTCCAATGTTGTGGTAATTCTAATTTAAATGCATTTCATTGATTTTGTGAATGATCTTGAAAGGTCCATAAAATCTAGGAGCTAACTTTACAACAGGGTGTTTGTCAACACTTTGTAATCTTCTCTTTTCAATGCGTAACCAAATATAATCATCAACTTTGAAACTCATAGATTTTCTTTTCTTGTTAGCTTGTTTTGTGTATGATTGCTGGGCTTTTGCAATCATATATTTAACTTCATCAAAAATAGTAGCATGCATGTTAGCAATATCATCAGCAACTTGAACTTTGTTTGACAATGATGTAACAGGTGTAAGCAATCTATATCCATAAATAATTTCAAATGGTACTTTGTGTGTAGTTGTATGTGGTGTGTTATTGGATGCAAACTGAAGTAAATGTAAATGTATATCCCATGTTTGTGGTTTTGAAATTGTGTATGCACGCAAAAGATCTAAATTTGTATTGTTAGTAGCTTCCATTTGCCCATTTGTTTCAGGATGAAATGTAGATGAAAAATCAATCTTTGTTCCTAAATTAGCAAATAAAGTAATCCAAAAATTATTGCATAATCTAGAATCACAGTCAGAAATAATAACTTTTGGCAAACCGTGATTAGTGAAAACAATTTTCAAAAACAATTGAGCAGCTTGAGATGAAGTTAACGTTTTCTTGCATTGAATGAAATATTCTTGTTTGCTAAACCTATCGACAATAGTCCAAATCATATCATGATTAGCTTTAGTATTAAGCAAACCAGTGATAAAATCCATTGAAATCTGTTCCCATGGTCGTTCTGAAATTGGTAAAGGCATTAATAAACCATATTATTTACCATGGTGTCGTTTAACTCTTTGACAAATTAAACATTCAAATACAAAGTTAGATACATCAGATTCCATGTGTGACCAATAAAAATCTTCAATCAGTGTATGCAAAGTAGAAATAATTCCTTTATTGCCTTGATATGGGGGACAATGAATTTCATGCAAAACAAATGATCGAAATGGAACAGTTACACATAATAATTTTTCATAGAACATAAATCCATCAGCGTAAGACAATGAATCAATTGGAATCTAGTTATTTGCAACTAATTTATTCCAATCAGCTTGAAAACTAGAGTCTTAGTCATAGGTATCTTTCATAAGGAGAAGAGAATCAAAAGATATCACAGAGATATTATGAATAGTCGGTCTTCTACTTAAAGCATCGACAACAAAATTCTCTTTTATGGGTTGATATTGTATGAGTGGATGAAAACTTTGAATAAAAGCAGCCCATTTAATGTGTCAGTCAGATATTTGTGGTTGACTAAGGAGATGTTTAATACTTTGTTGGTCAGTTTTGATCATAAATTCAGATCCCATTAAATAGTATTTCCATTGACGTAAAGCTTGTACTACAACTAGTAATTCCTTATTATAGGTAGAATACTTAAGTTCAGAGAGTTTAAGTTTGTAGCTAGAGTAGGCTATGGGATGGGAATCTTGCATAAGGACTGCTCCTATTCTAGATCCACTAGCCTCAGTGACTACTAGGAAAAATGGTCTATTGAAGTCAGGTAATTGCAATACAGGAGCATGAGTTAAAGCATGTTTTAGTAAATCAAAGGACTTTTGTTGATTGTCAGACCAATGATACACAATGCCTTTCTTTAATAATTCTATCAAAGGTAATGCAAGCAATGAAAAATTTCTCACAAATTTTTTTGTAAAAGCTAGCAAGACCTAAGAAAGAACGTAATTCGTGCATTTTTAGGTATCGGCCAATTCAAAATTGCTTCTATCTTTTTAGAGTAAACTTTAATACATTCAGATGAAACAATATGTCCTAAGTATTCAATTTGTGTTTGGAAAAATTCACTCTTTTCAGGATTAGCATATAATTGATTCTCTTTCAATAATTTGAAAACCAAAGATAAATGTTCATAATGCATGTTCTCATTCTTACTGAAAACCAATATGTCATCAAAGAAAACAATGACACAATGTTGATGCTTTAAAAATATGCGATTCATCATACGACTAAATGTGGCTGGTGCATTAGTTAAACCAAAAGGCATAACAAGGAATTCATAGTGTCAAAATTGTGTTCTAAATACAGTTTTAAAAATATCAGATATTTTCAATCGTACTTGATGGTATCTAGATTTAAGATCTATCTTACTAAATATTGCAGACCCTTGTAGTTTGTCCATAAGATCATCTACCCTAGGGATCGGATATCTATTCTTAACAATGATCTTATGGTGAACAGATCGGATGCCGTAAGTGCGCGTAGTGAGCGTCAGAAGGTCCCCAAGAACAAAAGAACTCTACTTTTTGCACACAAATCAATGTAGAAAACTTACACGACATGAACAAGAGACCAATTGGGTGCAATCTCTCCCCACGCCTTGCAAAAAAACTCTACTTTTTGCACACAAATCAATGTAGAAAACTTGCACGACATGAACAAGAGACCAATTGGGTGCTCACACAAGGCATGGGGGGAGATTGCACCCAATTGGTCTCTTGTGCTCACACAAGGCATGGGGGGAGATTGCACCCAATTGGTCTCTTGTTCATGTCACTCACACAAGGCATGGGGGGAGATTGCACCCAATTGGTCTCTTGTTCATATCGTGCAAGTTTTCTACATTGATTTGTGTGCAAAAAGTAGAGTTCTTTTGTTCTTGGGGACCTTTTGACGCTCATTATGCGCGCTTACGGCATCCAATATGTGCACCATTGATATCAAAGTGAAGCTGAGATCGAGTGCTTCCAATCACTTACCATCTTGCGTGAAGGCGGAGCTCCTGGAACGATCGAGCTCTACAGTTAGTTTCATCGCGGACAGTCGATACGGGTGAATTCCTAGCGGTCAAGAACCCCTATATGCGGCCTCTGATCACGAAGGACCGGTCTGAGGAGGCGGAGGACCACTTCTACATCTCCTTCTTCAAGACTTTTTTCAAACAGTCAACAGTAAGTTTCCGTATCCAAAAGCTTAAAAGCTTTAAGTTAAAGCTTAATAAGCTTATTTAAAAGCTTAAGGGGCCCAAATCTTGTTGACTGGTAACGCGGCATGCTGACGACGAAATCAGCGCAAAAAAAACGGCCCCCCCTCCTCCAAAATTGAATTCGTGATCAGTGATTCCTTAAAGCTTAGTCACATAAGCTTCTAAATCATCTAAGTAATCTCCAAGTTCTGCAAGTTCTATTACTCCTGCAAGTTCTATAAGTCCACAGAAGTCAACAATGACTTTTTTCAACTATTACCATAAAGATTGTTTACGCGTAGAAGCACAGAATCACAGAATTGCTCCCTAGAAGACTCTGTTCACACATGCAGACTTGCTGAACCAATTTCAGCAAACGCAGAAGGTCATACTCAAGTCATACGAAGATTATACGCAACTTCTACGAAGACAACAAATCCCGCAATTGCAAAAGAGGAAGACCGTAAAAGCCAAACAAAAATTTATAAGCCTTGTATACCCGACTTTAAGCTACGCTCATCCCGCTAATCAGATTTCAAGAGTGTGAGGTCTTTTGGATTTTACATGATGATAGAACAAAACATGGACGATTTAATGGTTGAAGGTAATTTACCCGAACCAACGATGGAACAAAAATTGGATTTGATTATGATGCAGCTTGATGAAGAACGAAGAGCCTGACAAGCTTTGCAAGTTCAATTGGCCAATCTACAACGATCTACTACCGACAAAGATGGACCGCAATCCGAAGATCTTATACGACGTACCATCGATGCAACGCTTGAAGCTCAATCCATCCGCAAAGAAACAAAGATAAGTAAAAGAAGCTTCAAATTTCGTACTTTCAATGGATCTCGAGATGGAAAGACTGTACTTGCATTTATCAGTCAATTTGATGATTACTTTCATGAAGAGACATATGCTGAAAAAGACAAAATTAAATGTGTCACTAATCATTTAGTCGATCAAGCATCTCTATGGTGGACTGTGGTTCGCAAGAGCATTGATTGTCCCACTACTTGGGAGAGTTTCCAAAAGAAGTTTTTGCAGAATTTCCTTCCTCCTCAATTCCATGAAAAAGCCAAAAAGCAATGGGATCTTCTATAGCAAAGAGATCGTAAACCTATTTCCCAATACATTGAACGTTTTTGGAATGCCCTACTGCAACTACGCATGCTCAAAGATGTACCTGAAGCGACTCACAAACACAAGTTTATGTACGTCCTACTTGGACATTATTATGCTGAAGTCAATATGTTCAAGCCTACAACCCTTGAAGATGCAATTTCCTTGGCTCATGGCACTGAAGACAATATTCGAGGAAGAGACAAGCATCCACAACAATTTCAAACAAATGGTAACTATGGTTCCAAGCAATTCAATTCAAATTTTAGAAGATTCAATCAAAGTCATTTTCTTCCATCATCATTCCATAAGTCTTGGACACGACCACCTGCTTTGCCATCAAATACCAATCAAAACCCTAAGCCATCCTCACAGCCAAATCCTAATATTCCTAGACTTCATGCCATTGCTATCAAAGTATCTAAAGCCAAACCTATAGTTTGTTACAAATGCCATCAACTTGGACATCTAGCAGCCAATTGCCAATCGAAAAAGCCACCTGTCCATATCAATTATCTTGGAGCAATGGAAGATGAAGAACGTGAGGAAATGCCTGATTTTACGGAAGATGATGACGACATTGGTACTACTTCGAATACTTTGCCAGGTATGCCAACTCCACATTCTTTGTTGACAATGAAATGTTTAGTGCATGGTAAAGAAAATATTATTTTGCATGATGATGGTAGCACACATGATTTTATTTCTGCAAAGTTAGTGAAAGAATTGAATTTACAAACTGTTACTACGCATTATCTCATTAAAGTAGCATTCCTAGGCACAAGATATAATGGAACACAAGAGGTACATAACTTAGAAATTAAAATTGGTGAATACACTGAACGAAGGAATTTCCTAGTTGTACCTTTACAGTCTAGTGATATTATCTTAGGTATGCCTTGGCGTCATCAGTATAATCCTGACATAGATTATTCTACGCATTCAATTAAAATTTATTTTCAAGGAAAACAAATCACATTGTATGGTATGCACGCTTCTAATAATTTTCCACTGTTTATTCATATTCAAGCTAAACGTGCATTATGTAAAAGTAGCAAATCTTATTTAATATGGGTAAATGAACTTCAAGCTAAAGAAAAACATATGCATCCTAGGCATACACAATTTCTTGCTCAATTTAAAGATTGTTTTACTGATGATTTACCACCTAGACTACCACCTTCACGACCTGAAGATCACAAAATAGATTTAATTCCTGGTACACAACCACCCTGTAAAGCACCATATAGGCATAACCAAATTGAACAAAAAGAAATTCAAAATCAAGTAGAGGAATTGTTAAACAGAGGATTAATTAGACCTAGTAGTAATTTGGCGCACCTGTATTATTAGTAAAGAAGAATAATAATACTTATCGCATGTGCATTGATTATCGTGCCCTAAATAAAATTACAGTTAAGAATAGATATCTGATTCCTAGGGTAGATGATCTTATGGATAAACTACAAGGTTCTGTCATATTCAGTAATATAGATCTTAAATCTGGTTATCAAGTGAGACTGGATAAATCTGATATATTCAAAACTGCATTTAGAACACAATTTGGACACTATGAATTTCTAGTGATGCCTTTTGGATTAACTAATGCACCAGCTACATTTAGTCGAATGATGAATTGCATATTTTTGAAATATTAGCATTGTGTTATAGTATTCTTTGATGATATATTGGTATTCAGTAAAAATGAGAATGAGCATTATGGACATCTGTCTTTAGTTGTCAAGTTCTTAAAAGATAATCAATTGTATGCTAATCTAGAAAAGAGTGAATTCTTTCAAACAGAAATTGAATATCTAGGTCATATTGTTTCATCAAAAGGTATTAAGGTTGACCCTAAAAATATAGAAGCAATTTTAAATTGGCCCATACCCAAAAATGTGCATGAGTTACATTCTTTTCTAGGTCTTGCTAGTTTTTACAAAAAGTTTGTGTGAAATTTCTTGTTACTTGCCTTGCCTTTGACTAAACTTTTAAAGAAATGTATTGTTTATAACTGGACTGATAATCAACAAAAATCTTTTGATTTATTGAAACATGCATTAACCCATGTTCCTGTATTACAACTACCTGATTTCAATAGACCATTCTTTTTAATAGTTATTAATGCTAGTGAATCTAGAATAGGAGCCGTACTTATGCAAGATAATCATCCCATAGCTTAATCTAGCTGTAAATTGAAACCATCTGAACTTAAATATTCTACATATGATAAAGAATTTCGAGCTGTAGTACAAGCCTTACGTCAATGGAAACATTATTTAATGGGTTCTGAGTTTATGATCAAAACTGACCAACAAAGCATTAGATATCTCCTTAGTCAACCCCAAATATCTGACCGACATATTAAATGGGCAGCTTTCATTCAGAGTTTTCATCCCCTTATACAATATCAACCAGGAAAAGAGAATGTTGTAGCTGACGCTTTGAGTAGAAGACCGACAATTCATAATATCTTTGTGATATCATTTGATTCCCTAATCCCTATGAAAGATACTTATCATCAGGATATTACTTTTCAATCTGATTGGAATAAATTAGTTGCAAATAATTGGATTCCTATCAATTCACTGTCTTACAATAATGGATTCATATTTTATGAAAAGAGATTATGTGTGACAGTTCCATTTAGATCATTTGTTTTGCATGAGATTCATTGTTCTCCATATCAAGGTCATAGAGGTATTCTATCTACTTTGCGTACATTGACTGAAGATTTTTATTGGCCACATATGGACACTGATGTATCTAACTTTGTTTCTGAATGTTTAGTTTTTCAAAGAGTTAAAAGACACCATGGTAAACAATATGTTTTACTAATGCCTTTATCTATTCCATCACGACTATGGGAACAGATTTCTATGGACTTTATTACTGGTTTATCAAACACTAAAGCTAACCATGATATGATTTGGACTGTTGTAGACAGGTTTAGCAAATAAGCATATTTCATTCCATGCAAGAAAACTCTAACTGCATCTCAAGCAGCTCAATTATTTTTGAAAACTGTTTTTACTAATCATGGTTTACCAAAAGTTATTATTTCTGATCGTGATTCTAGATTCTGTAATAATTTTTGGATTACTTTGTTTGCTAACTTAGGAACAAAGATTGATTTTTCATCTGCATTTCATCCTGAAACAAATGGACAAACAGAAGCTACTAACATTACTATTTTAGATCTTTTACGTGCTTACACTATTTCAAAACCACACACATGGGATACATATCTACATTTACTTCAATTTGCATATAATAATACACTACACACATTTACAAAGAAAGCACCATTTGAAGTTATTTATGGTTATAGATTGCCTACACCTGTTGCTTCATTATCAAGTAAAATTCAGACTGTTGATGATATTGCTAAGATGCACGCTACTATTTTTTATGAAGTTAAAGATATGATTACCAAAGCCCAACAATCATATACAAAACAAGCCAATAAGAAAAGACAGGCCATGAATTTCAAAGTTGATGACTATGTTTGGTTACGTATAGAAAAACGTAGATTACAAAGTGTAGATAAACACCCAGTTGTGAAATTAGCATCTAGATTCTATGGACCATTTAAGATCATACACAAAATCAATGACAATGCATTTAAACTGGAACTACCACAACATTGAAAAATTCACAACACCTTCCATATTAGTTTATTACGACCCTTTAGAGGCCAATTACATGTACACCATGTCTATGAAAACCCACCTTTGCTAGATGAAGAGACTGAAATCCTTGAGCTTGAAACTATTATAGATACTGACTTTATGACCACTAGGACTGGCCGTAGATATTCTAGATATTTGGTCAAATTTAAAAACCATCCTGTTGAAGAGGCCCAATGGATGCACACTAGAGACTTAAATGCTTTCCCCACTCTGTTAGCTCCACATTGAGCTAATAGCAATTGAGGACAATTGCTATCCCACCCTGGGGGTATGATGCCAGGAGGCATATTCCACGATGGATTCCGTGCCACAGTGGATTCCATGAGATTTTACGGTGGATTCTGTAAACTTTTATTACCGGGGCTCATACACAAGGTGGATTCTAACAAATATAAATTTACGGAATCCACTGCAAAACCTCACGGAATCCACCATGGAATATACCTCCTGGCATCATGGTCATTAAGTCAATTCTTTTGCCATCCACAATGTTTGTATGCAGTGCTTTCTCTTCTCCAAAAGCTCTTGGGAAGAGATCGAAAAAACTCTTTAAGGCCTTTCTTTGGACCTTCAATGGTAGGTGCGAGTAGCTAGCATCCCTTACTATCATCACTTCTAAAGCCTGAGGGGTATTGGCTTTGGAAATATTGGCCTTGGAAGACCTCGAGTAGAAAGTCCTCGTTGACTTACGGGATTGGATGATGATCAACCTTGGGCTATAATGCTAAAGATTTATGCCACTTATGATCCTTCATGCACTACTTGATCTATCATGCTCATCATTCATGCACTAATCTGCACAAATGAAAAACTATTTTCGTAATGTATCAAATTTGAGATTAATTGTTGGACGGCTCAATGAGTGGCAACCCAATTGGTTGGGAGGGTATGTGAGTTGCTCAATGGCTCTATATCAAAACTCAGAATTGGGCAGCTCCGTGCCGACCTGCTTTTTGAAGGGCGTCATGCACGTTTTTAGGTCCATAGCACGTATTTTACTTTCACATTTTTAACTTGCACGTCACCTTTGAAGTGCATGTATTTTACAAGAGTGTCATTTTGACGGGTAGAGTTACAAATGGCAAGTCAAATGTTAATAGGCCATGGCCTAGCCCAAGGACAAGGAACAATGCCCAATGCCCAATGCCCATGGGCCAATGAGTCATGACTCATGGTCCACAACCCAGTGCCCATTGCCCAATGGCCACCGACCAGTAAACAGATGGCTTTCTAAGTTTCTTGATTTTCACAAAAGAGATAGTACAGGCTGTACCTATCTTCAATCTAAGGTTGAAACTTGAGGACTGTGGTGGCCATGGGTACTGGGCTAGCCGTTGATCTGTGAATCGAGATTCGAGATAGTGAACTCATTGAACTGTGAGAGATTGAGAGTGGACTGTCCAGCGTGGAGCCTGGAGGCTCGTCGCCATCTGTAGGACTGTCACCCGTGCATCAAGCTCCTGGGTCCTAGACTCCTGAGTCCTAACTCACAAAAGGTATGCAACATGCTTCATCCTAAAACTGAGTTCGAACTTCGAAGTTCACATTCTACCATAGATATTAGACTGTTATTGTTGTAACTTGTACTGTGTACACACACTCACATGAGTCATGACTCCTCCCGAGTCCCCCACCACTCCTTCAGCAATGAGCATATCCATCAAGAAGGTGGCCGCCTGGGATGCCAGAGACTGGAGTGGATCAATTGCAGTTTGTTCTTCTCTCACGATGGCCAACGACCAAGAGTTTGCCCTGTCGTGGAGGACAAAGGTGAAGCATCCTGCAGGCCTGCGGAGTCTGGACTTCGAACTCTTGCCCCATGATTATGGGGCTCGCCTACCACCTCTGTGGTGCTGCGGCCTGCCGTAACGCCGTTACTACCTCCTCTCCGCGGGGGGAGAGAGAGAGAGAGAGAGAGAGAGAGAGAAAGCGAGCTCATCCCTAGTAAGTTGTCACCATAGTCTTGCGGCCTGCCCTATGATTATGGCACTCGCCTACCTAGTATGGTGTACCACCTGTGTGTGCTGCGGCCCGCCATTACTACCTCCTTTCCGCGAGAGAGAGAAAGAGAGAGAGAGAGAGAACCCACTAGGCTAGCCTGGACTACCTAGAGGCCAGTACCATCAACTATCTTTGTGTATTCTCATTGCCTGGATAGCACCACCGATTGTCCTACGTTGAAACACTCTAAAGCTAAGCCTAGTGCTAGCACCCTCTACTATTCTATACATCGATTGTCCTACTATTTTTTGATCTATTACAATTTGGTACATCGATTGTAAATTATAATGAAACTAGGTGGCATGATTCAGGAATGTGATTATTGATTTGCACAATTCATAGATGTATCATGTATGTTGACTCTAAAATATTATATGATATAAACATAAGTGTATCTAAATTTAATGTAGTCTTCATCTTATAGGACTTTCCATTGGATATTAAGGGTGAGGGCTTGAGAATATTTACTTTGTGGAGTGGAGGTGGTTGATAATCTCAAAGGGCTTTGACTATACGATACTCTTGCTTTTGAGATCAAGGTACGAGCTCTAAACTTTATCTCTTTGTTTTTTAAAGCACTATAATAATAGTTCATGCAAATTGATACTTTATCATGTATGTTGAGCTCTAAACTTTATCTCTTTGTTTTTTAAAGCACTATAATAATAGTTCATGCAAATTGATACTTTATCATGTATGTGTTTTAGTATAGATTCTCAATGGCACCCAAAAGAATGAAGAGGCAAAAGACTCTAAAAGCAATGTTTGGTTGGGTAGCTCCCTCTCAGGTTATTGAGGAAGCTGTTAATTGTCCTCTTGATTTTGATCTTAATGATGATTTGCAAGAAGATTTAGATATGCATGGTTTGGAAGGGTCAACTTCCACACAAAATGCTAGTAATATGCATGGCTTGGATGGGGAACCTTCTTTGGAAAATGCAAGTAATGCTTCAAATGCTCAAGGAGAGCAAAAGCAAGGTTCGGTAAGGAAATTTAGAGCCCAATGGAAAGCAAAGTTTCCTTGGCTCAAATATGTTTTGCAAGATGGCGAAAAATGAGTTATGAAATGCGAATGGTGCGAGATGTGCAAAGTGTCAAGTCCATGGGGTATGGAAGATGGATGTATAACTATGCAACATGATGCTATCAAGGTACATGCTTTGTCTAGTGGCCATAAAATGGCAATGGCCAAGTACACTTGTACAATGGAAAAGAAAGCAAAGCCAGTTCCAGTGCATAGTGCATCAATAGATGATGCAAATAAGGCAAGGATCATTACCACCATGAAACTAATGTATTATGTTGCAAAGAAGGACAACTCGATTGCCTCATTTGAATATCTTTGTGACTTGGCTATGTCTTTAAATGTTCCAAATATGCCGAGGACTACAGAATACTCTTCCTATACAAGTCGATACGCAAGCATTGAGTTCCTTTTAGCGATGTCAAGTCAATTGTTGGAAATGCAGATTGTATCTATGCTAGATTCTCCATATTTCTCAGTGATGTTGGATGAGAGTACAGATAGAGGACTTGAGATGCATTTGATAGTATATGGTACTTATCTTGCAGGCAAAGGGATGGGGGTTAAGTAGTCAAGTTTTATGGGTATTATGACACTGACATATGGAAAAGGAAAGACCATCTATGATGCTTTGATGCAGTTTCTTAATGCAAGAGGCCTATGCAAGCAAAGAATGATTAGCTTGACAATTGATGGGGCATCATGTATGGTTGGACATGAGATAGGGTTGTTGGGCTCCTTAGAAAGGACTTGCCAAATTTAATTGCAGTGCATTGCATTGCACATCTAGAAGCTTTGGCTGCTGGAGATGCTTGCAAATTATTTTCGGAGCTTCTCTTTATAGAGAAGCTAGCAAAAAAAGTGTATTCATGGATCAATAACTCATCTAAAAGAAACAATGAATTGATGTCTCTTTTAGAGATTATGCAGTTAGATGCACATCGACCATTACAAATTCATGCAATTAGATGGCTTTCACGTGGACAAGTCATGGAAAGACTTGTTGCCTTAATGCCTGCTATCTTGACAACTTGGAAAAATGAAAAGTTGATGGATTGGTACAATAAAGCTAGACATTTTGTTGTGTAGTTTTGCATTCATTTGATGACTGATGTATTAAAAGAATTGAATTTCTTGAGTCTAAAGTTTTAGGAAGAAATAGTGGATCTAACAACCATTGGAAGTGCTATTGATGTGGTTATATCAAAGCTTAAGCATTGCTTTTTTAGACCCATGAATTTCGCAGAAGATACCACATACTTATCAAAGTTCTTGGGATGCTCTAAAAAAGGATACTTAGAAATGGTTGATAAGGATGGCTATATATATAGACATGAATTGATATATAGATCACTTCCTAAAGGTAAAAATAAAGATGATGCATCTACTGGGAAGAAAAAGGATGTTGAAAAGCAAGATGCTCCAATGATAAGACCACACATTGATGGTACTTTGAAATCTTGCATGCAGCTTGCAATGGACTATGTGCAATGTTTGATAGATAGTCTAAATGCTCGTTTTCCAGATCTTCCACTCTTTAATGTTGTAAAGCTTTTTAGCCCATGCTTTTATGCTCAAGATGATGAAATTAGAGAGAAGAATGCTAAGAGATGGATTGATAAGTTGGTACAACATCTTCAACCATGTGAGGAAGGAGAAGAATTGTTGCATCCCTTGGTTGATAGAAAAGCTTGTGAATAAGAGTTGTTTATGTTTATTGAGACTCTTCACTTAAATTATGAAGGGTTTACAATGAAAGAAGCATGGAGATCATTTTCATTAATGAAAGAATGGCAAGAAAGCTTTCCTAATATGATGAAGTTATGGCAAGCTATTCTTGTTATTCCAACAAGCACTGTGGCATGTGAAAGAGGTTTCTCACGCCAAAATATGATTAAGGATGCAAGAAGAACATCAATGTCTATCAAGACTTTGGATGCTCTCATGCGTGTTGCACTTACAGGACCAAAGCTAGATGATGTGGAATGGAATAGAGTTTTTGAGATTTGGCAAGATGCTAAAGAACGCAGGATATATGATGTTTGAGTACTACAAGATGTATGATATTGGGTATTTTCATTCCTTAGTGAGTCGAGCCCTTTTCCGTTTGTGTTTTCCTAAAGGCATGTCAAAGTGGTTGATTAGCATAGATATTTTAAACGTCCAAACCTTAAGTACTACTTGGGTTTACCCATTGTCGTTTTAGAGCTTGGGTTTTTAAGTGATTTAAATGTTTGGATTGGTGTATACCTTTACATATATAATTGGAATTTCCATTGATTTATCCCAAATTTTTTACAAAAGGGAAAAAAATTTCCCCCATGTCATGATGGGTAAAATGAAGGGCAAATATGCTTTTAGGACGTCTACTAAAATACTCATGAAGGGCATCCTTAAACTTCAAAAGGCAGGCTTGGGGCCCGACTCCGACTCCGACTACGACTCCAACTCAGCCTCCGCGGCATCTTATCCTTTAGGATGATATACCTACACGTCAATAACCAACTAATAATTGACAATCATTCATTTCTCATTGATGCACTATAACCTAGTCTTAAGTGCATTACTTAAGCACTAATGTACAGTCGAGGACGGACAAAGGCGTTTTACTGCGTCCGCCCACCCTCTAGCCTAGGGTTTTTAAGACCATGTTCGCAGAATGTAGGATCTCTCTTCTCCTAGCATCGACTCTGGGAGCCCAGACGCGCAGGTGATCGCCATGAAGTTCAATCCAAGTGAGTATTATGTTCTCCGTGCTCGATCTGAGGTTCTGTATCAGTCGGGGCGTGCATTGTGTGTTACGCGCTTCTTTTCGTTTCGAAGACGGAGTGAGAGATTCAATGCTGGTCTCCAAGAAGGAGAGACGAAGATTGGATGCTGCAGTGGGTGATCTGACATGAGCTTTCAGTGTTTTGGCTGCTCTCTCAAACATGCACGGTCCTGTTGTGAGTAATAGTGAGAGAGAGAAAGAGAGAGAGAGGGAGACGAGAGGAGGGGATTTAAAACAGCATCGTGTTACGGACTCTCTAAAGACCCGTGCTTGCTAGGACAATGAACACGCGGGTACTAGCTAGGAGCGCTTGTTGTGTGTTCTGCGCTTCTTTTTGTTTCGAAGACGGAGTGAGAGATTCGATGCTGGTCTCTAAGAAGGATAGAGGGAGATTGGGGGCTGCAGTGCTAGCGAATGCTTTGTAACTCTTTCTTTTGGGGCGAGTTTGCGGGTCTGCTATTGTTCAAGATATGTATGTATGCGAAAGGCTATAAGTCTCAACATCTAAAGTCCTGCCATTTTTAAGCAACAGAGAGGAATTGGATGCTGCAATTTCTTTTGTTCAGAAGGAGATGGCATGTCTGGTCGGAAGGATTGATAGATTGGATCTGCGCCTATCAAGAAGTTTTGGACACTTTTCCTAGTGGGAAAAAGGTCTCTTTTCCCTTGTTTTCCCTTGTAGTTTATAACATCACGGTCCACGGGCATGCTGTACCCCCGGAGTAGAAACTTGTAATGTTGTCATATTCCATAGTGTGAATAGGAATTATCTAATATATCTTGTGTGTGATATATACCGAAGGTTATAAGCCTCAATCAGCTAAAATCCTGCCATTTTGAATCAGGAGAGAGGAATTGGATGCCACTCCTCCTCTTATTTTGAAGGAGATGATACATTCTGTGTCTGTTCAGGGGTGAGAGATGGGAATCTGCACCATGGTTTGGATAGTACGCTTTGGATGCTACACTAGTGTCTGCTTTAGTTTCCCATCTCTTTTCTGGGGAGCTTTTGAGACTAATTTGCTGTACTTTGTCTATAGCTCTTTCTAATGGCCTGCATAGACAAGAACAAAGGGCTATCATGGTAAGTTTTTGTAGACTGGAAAAATTCCTCTGTGTCCTCCCCCAGAACCATCGGGAAAAGTCATGTTCAGAGCCGCCACTATTACTAGCTCTGCAATCCTACATATGTGGCTCTTCCTCCTTGGCTATCGAATTGAAGGAGTAGCTTTTTTGATGAGGTTATAGTGTGCATGCTTTATATTTTGATAGGCTGCCATAGTAACCCTTTTTGAGCTACTGCCCCTCACCTCATCTGTGCTCCATATTATGTATTCATTGGTATGCTGATCCTTCTGTTAATTGAGAACCTGTGTGCTTGTGTAGCCTAAAACTAAGGAGTGTGTGAGTTATTTGCAATTCTAATGGTTCGTGCCTTTGATTTCAGGAGTCAGCAGCTCTAGGCGCAAGTCCAGGAAGGCTCATTTTACTGCACCTTCAAGCGCGCGGCGCATTTTGATGAGTGCACCGCTTTCCTCTACACTGCGTAACAAGCATAATGTAAGCTCTGTAGTCAACTCTTGTAAACATGATTCATTGTCTTGCATACTCTTAACTATTAGTATTGACAGGTTCGTTCAGTGCCTGTGCGAAAGGATGATGAAGTTAAGGTTGTAAGAGGAACCTTTAAAGGTAGAGAGGGAAAAGTGGTCCAAGTGTATAGACGCAAGTGGGTTATTCATGTGGAGCGTATCACTAGGGAGAAAGTAAATGGTATATATATTACCTCTCTACCATATGCTGTTGCTTTAGACATGTCTATTTATTGATCATGGGTTTTGATGATCTTCTCAGGGGCAACTGTCAATGTTGGTATTGACCCATCTAAAGTAGTCATTATGAAATTGAAATTGGACAAGGACAGGAAAGCTCTTCTTGACAGAAAAGGAAAAGGGAGAACTGCAGAGAAAGGCAAGGGGAAATTTACAGCCGAGGATGTTGCTACTCCCCTTCAAGAAGTTGATTGAAGTGTAAACAGAGAGATGCCTGAAGTTAGTGACTGTGTCTGAGCTCAGATATCACAGTTATCCGATGCTACATGAAGACCTTATGAGTCCCACTGTTGTTTACATGGGTTTTGGCAACCTGGGGTTGTGGTATTGTCTTCATGAGCTGTACTACCTCTTTTTGCAAATTACATTCAGATGTTAGTTGGAAAGGGAGCTGTATAACTCTTCTAGTCGAACTTCTAACTTAAGATGTGTCACGAGGGAGCTATACTAACTTAAGCTGGGCTAGGTGACTTCTCTATGAATTTAGTTTGATAGTCACAGGGTGACTAGAAATCAGATCTTGTTCGGGCTGCTGGTCTTTATTTGTTCTCTGTGAAATGGTAGTCTTGAATGTTTCAGTTCAGGCCTGTAAAAGAGAGACTTCTTCACTGTTTTGCTATCATCATATCCCCCTGTTTGCTATTGCCAACTATCCACAAAGAGTGCATGGTTTTGAAAGCTTTGAATACCAGAAGTGTATCACAAATCCATGGCAAGTAGAAGTGCTGAGAGAGTCACATTACAATATAAGCCCACACCTTTGTGACAAGAGCAAGTTCATTGGCCATATTGGCCGTAGTGAATGTGTCAAGGCCTTGTGACCTTCACATCACATCTTTTTGGAAGTGCGCAGTTGTGTGTTTGTCGTATTGGCTTTGATGCATGTGTCCAGTGTTGCATATGTATGTTTCCTTGGAGGAGGATGCCAAAATGCCTGTTAGCTTTAAATCAGATTCCCTTCTATCTGAATGGAAAAATTCCTTTACAGTACAGGTGCCCAGAGTACTACATGCTCTCAGTGTTTTCACAGATAAAATGGATGGGCTCGTGTCCAGAAAATGTGAGGTGTTCTTTAAAGGTTTGTTGATGATAGATATAGATCAGTGCAGAAATATCTACGAAACATAGAACAGATTGTACAAGGAGGCAGGTGGTTACTTATTTTGCTGGCCAAGTGCAGAATATGCCAACGGGTTTTTAAACAGTGCCAATTGGAGGGGCTAAAATGCGCTTTGAAAGCCAGTGGTCAGCTGAATCTGTCCTGGAGTCCATGGAACTGGCTAAAATTTTTTTGCGCCCTTAAGAGATTAGGTTGCGTGAGACTGGTTTGACCTACATAAGATGATGCAACTTACATTTGCTCAATGTTGTAGAAAAATGAGGTGATGATAAGGTGGTAGTCATGGGTTGCTTGTGTGAAGTTCTCTGATATTTGCGAGGAGTCCTGACTGCGAAGAATTGAGCATGATGATTTAACAAAAATTTTGTATGAGAACTGTCCTGTACCGAACAGGTATTTTCTTAAACAATTGACCCTCCCATATCTTCCCAGGGGCCATTTAATTCCCATTAATAAATAGTCGAGTCTTTTCCAGACTGAAGCTCATCAGCAAAGCGTTTTGCTCATAACAGCCAGAAATGTTCACAAACTAAAGTGGTAAAAAAAAGTTTTATTAGTTTCTTACAAGAAGGGTGAAAATGAAATATGTGGATATTTTTATAAAGGGATACACTTTCTCCCTTAACAAGGAAAAGCCAATTAAGAGTAATTCATGTCACACAACTCATAAATGAATATAACATACAATCAATTTTCAAAATAAGAATAGATATAAATGCCAAACAAGTAAGTATTATTCAAATTTAACTTTGGTGGGTTGAGAAGAGGTGGTGGTTCGAGAGTGACAGCAATGAGAGGTGATAATAGGAATGTGGAAGAAGAATAAAAAACTCAGGTAAGGTACCATAGCATTTCACAATATTTTTGAAAGTCCAGTCTCATTGCTGTTTAACAACTAAAAAGCATTGTACTTTTCACTCAGAAAGTAGTAATGTTTCAGAAGTTTCTAGTCCCAAGAACTGTGATTTTTACTCGATGGAAATATCTCAAATGTTTCAAGCCCAAAGAAAATGTGGGTCTTTGTTGCTATGCTTTTGCTTCTGTATGGTTTTCAATGTTACCTTCCATTCTTCTCATGAAACCACAAAGCCTACACGCTGAGATACTCTCACTTGACAATTCTTAGCTAGCTTTCATTCCACTCAACATGAAAGGAATGAAAAATATTTACAAGTTATGGAGAGCATTGATTGGGTTTATGTCTCTTTGTGAAATGGAGATAGTTTTTCTGTAAAGACATTCTTGTTAATCTTTTGGGTAGTGACTTGGACTCTAAAGGAGGCTTGATGCATTGAAATTATTGTTGTGTCTTAATATATTGTAGTATTTGGCTTTACTTTGCTACAAGTCAACAAGCATAGATCTTGCATCACAATGGTCAAGAGAGAGATCTGAAGGTCTTAAATTTTAATAGAGGCTTAATTGGTTTAATGAGAAGGAAAAACTAGGAGCATATGTAGGGATAAATACAACTAATGGCATGTCATTTAGGTTTATGTTACAATTTTTTATTCTCTATGTTAGAAGTACATTAGCTAGGTTGGTTTGTGGGCAGTAAATTGATAAGTAAGTGAGAATACTAATCGTGACTTGATGAAGCACATACATTGAGTTGATATTTATTGCTTGCAAGGACCAAATAAGCGTAAACGGGGCTTGAAATCTTGATCTTGTCTCTAGTGTTAACTCAATTCTCAAAACGTTATTACAATTTGATGTATGGCACATTGAGGACACTAGGACATGTTAATTGGATGTGTTTGGTTAAACTATTGAAGTGATCTAGATGATAATAAATCCAGAAATCATAGCACATGCACTTGTAGTTTTATCAAAGAAGGTTTTTTTGGTTAACTTCATAATTGGCCTTGAGAAGTTATAATTATTTAAGTTGATCTCAGATCCCACAAAAGTACTCCATTGATAGATCCTCTCAATTTAAGCTCTTTTAATTGACCAATAATTAGCTCCAAAGCACAAGATCAAATTGGGATCTAAAGGGTCTCCGTTGAATGCAATAATTATTTAGGTAGACCTTGATTCCCATAATAATATTCCATCAAAAGTTGCCCTCAGCTTAGGCTCTTCAAATTGATGAATAATAGGCTCCAAAGCACAAGATCAAATTGGGATAGGGTCTAAAATGTCTCCAATGTACCTCAACCTCCAATTGGATGCTCTCAATATTTTAGAATCTTTGAACTTGTCACCCATTAGAACGGTCGTGCAAATTAGTAGTAACTAGAGTGAGGTTACAATCCCAAATTGACTTACTCTTGAGATTACATACCTTTTGGCCTTTTCAAGCAAACCAAGCTAACACATGTTGAGATGCCCTTATTAACTAGCATTGGTGTTGTCTACTTGGTTTGACCTTTAAACTTGCTTTCTACCTTTCCTTCAAATGCTATGCTTGGATGAGAGACTTATCAAAATTTGAGAATCTTGAGTGCACGAATTCACACAAAAGATCTTGATTGGTTAGGATAAAAGTGACAAACTATGTTGCATGTGAGGCTTATCGAATTTGGGGAATCTTGACTTCACAAATTCATACATAGGATCTAAGAAAGGTAGGATACATATAAAGTGGTTAATGTTTGGTGATCAAGTCAAATAGGCATGTGTTGTTGAAGACATGATTGCTCTAGTTGGACTCTAGAAGAATTTTGACTTTTGATAGGCAAGAAGTGGTCAAGTGAGGTATTTATTGATCAAAGTTTGACCATTGACTAGCTAGTGTTCATTTAATGGTGAATGGGGCACTCACACTTGAAATTTGGTGTCTTAGTACATAGATTGGGACAAAAAGTGGTCCATTATTTATTAACTTTGAACTTGTTGAGTCAAATCAACACTTGATGGGCATTTATCATATGGTATCCTATTGCATTTGTTTCAAATGAAGTTAGATAGAATGACTTTCTCCAGCATTTTAGTTAGCCCAAGTGCATTCTTTTGAATGTTGAACTTGTATTGTGATTTCAAATTAAGTCACTTGAAAAAACTAGTATAGTTTCACTTCAAACATGTAAAGGCCAAAGGAGTACAAGCTTGCAAGATGATGTAAGCAAGTGTGCACAACACCATGAAATACAAATGAAAGTTAACTATTTCACTATTTACAGTAACTATTTAGAGCAACTAGGTATTTAGACAACATAACTTGCTCTAAATAGTGAAAATAGTTGTATATATAGACAAATGAAACTCATAGCTTTCCATAATATTGTTTCAAGGGTAGAGGATAAAGATTGCTCAATTAATACTTGAAGATTTCAAAAGTCAATAAATCGAAGTTCTCATCAATTTTTACATCTTAGTAAGCTTATTTAATTTTGGTTGATCATTTGTTCGTTTCTTTTAGATTGCATGATTGGAGAAAAGGAGTCATAAGCGAATATAATTTCTAGCTAAGAGTATCAAAACGACAATAAATACAAATAAAGATAAGAGCAAAACTATCTCCTCTTTTATGTGGTAAAATTAGTAATTTTAAATTGGATCCATGTTACCACATAAAACCTCATGTTTCAAATGACAAGCTAAAAGAAAACTAGGAAAAAGCAAATTGTTCATTCATGAAGGGCAATAAAAGTCAAAAGAAGTTATTAGGGTGTAGTTTCCTTTCAATTGTTGGTGTACCTCCAGGTAAGGCTATTGCATTTATTCTTGAGATTTCATATTTTTTGAGTGCAAGATTGTTATTTGAGATGGAAATATTCTAAATCTTATTGCCCAAGTGTTTGAAGTGTTGATGTACTGTAGTAATGACTTCATATCCTTTAGTTTTGCTTGTAAGGCCATGCTATACTAATGGTGGATATCACCTATTCTTGGGGGAAAGTTACCTCTAGTTAACTAGTACTTTATAGTTTTTTTTCATTTGATTTTTTATTTTCTTATTCTTATTGAAGGGTTTGATTCTTTCATTTACACAATTAGCACAAAAGAGAAAGAAAAATAATCATAAAGCAATGTTGTAGGTCACCATGCACACTCTTGTTCTTGAATTTCTACCCATATTAGGCTTCATTTCTTTTTTTATGGTTTACAAAGTGATTTGATAATAGAGCACCCATTCTATATCTATTCCTTAATTTTAATATTCTTTTAGGTTATTGTGGTTTGTGCACATATACCTATATATACATAGCATGCATGCATTCACATGTGTACACACATGCACATAACTTTGCATACATGCATTAATTGCAACATATCCCCCACATGCTATACTTATGGTGGGACTTCACCTATTCATAGGGAAAAGTTATCCCTAGTTAATTAGTAGTTTGTAGTTTTTCCTTTGCTTTTTCATTTTCTTATTCTTCTTGTAAGGGCTTACTTCTTTCACCGACAAAATTAGCACCTATTCTATATCTGTTCCCAAAAACTTCAACATGACTATAATCTTATTTGAGATAAAATAATGTCTCCATTGCGATTGAGCAAATGGTGGGTGTGGTAGATACCAAGATGAAGATAAATATCATGCTTTTCTTTAAATGCTAGCTCTCTTAATAATAATTTAGCTCATGTCCTATGCGAGGTAGAGTGGATTGGTGGGCCCCATGCTTTGATACACCAAAAATATCAATAAACTACTAACTAATAAATTCCAAAAAATTTGTTAAGTTCAATTTGTGTAGAGAAACCTTGGCTAACCAAGGCCACTTGTAAAATCTCATTGGTTGTAAAAGGGTCTCTCACTTTTCCATGTGATTAATCTTTGCACTTACGTTTAATATATAGTGTATGCATTTTTTCAAATATAAAAGCAAGATGAAGCATTCCATTATTGGAATGCACTTAAGTTTAATATATAGTGTATGCATTTGTCCAAATATAAAAGCTAAATGAAGCATTCCATTATTGGGATGCATTGCTTGTAAAAATCAACACGCAAGACATAAAAAACACTGATTGCAAGAAGATCCATTCCTTTTACATTGTGATTCATATAATGTGTCAAAAATAAAGGATGTAAGTTTCATCATTGGTGGCAAAGAGGGCATTATAGATATAAGTAAGGATTGAAGGTGAAACTACATCATGATTCTTGCACTTCAATCCCATTTTACCTAACTCTTCTTACCATGATTCCCACATTTTACTAATGTTAAATACTTCATTAAGTCTTTCTTATTGGACCACATTTTACATAGTTAGCAAATGCATCATGATTCCCACATTTTATTAATGTTAAATACTTCATTAAGTCTTTCTTATTGGACCATTTACTTCAATCTCTTTTTACCTTATCTTCTTACCATGGCAAAAATCACTAGCTACATAATGAAACTTGTATGCTATTAGTGTTAAATACTTCATTAAGTCTTTCTTATTGCACTATTTCTCTGACTTCCTTTTCATTTTCCTTTGGTAGAACATTGAGAGTCATTTGCATTCATTTCAAATTAAAATGACAAAACTTCTTTTAACAATGCATCTCCCATAGCAAGCACTCAAAACATCTGAAATGGTCTAGTTTACCCTCCCAATTTGACTATCCATTTGAGGATGTCAGGTGGTGCTAAAGCATAAGCAAGTTCCAATTTCCTAAATTAACTAGGTTAGGACTCAGAGGTGAGCTTAGTGTACTTATCACTAATAGGCTTTTGGGTAGCACATATAGTCTAAATTAACATTTTGATGAATAGTCTTGCAATATAGAAGACTTGTAGATGGTCATAACTAGAATCAAGTGAGCCAACTTAGTAAGTGTGTCCACAACCTCCATGATTAAGTCATAGCCACATTCATTAGTAGGTAGACCCACTATCAAATCCATGCTTATGGGCACCCATTTCATTTGCGAAATATCCAAGGATTGAATTTCTTTGAGCATCTTGATTCAATTTGCCTTAATCCTTTGGCAAGTTAGGCATTGGTTTATATAGAGGATTGCATCACTTTATTCTTAAACAATCATAGCTCTTTTGGATAACATTAAGGGTCTTTCAATATTTGAGGTATCTAGGTATGGGACTACCATGTGTTTCCCACAAGAACCTTTTCCATGAGTGTGCCACAACTTGATACACAAGTTCTAGTATAGGATTATTAGGAGTGGATATGGCCCTTAAACTTCCCATATTTGATCCCAAGCTCAAATTCTTGTAGGGTTTATATATTTAATCCCAAGCTCAAACTCTTGTAGGGTTTCTATCATCCTCTTTTCCTTATGTTTAGATTTGCTCGGTTGAGATCCACTTGAGACTTTTTTGCTCTACCATTAATGGAAATTTTCTCCCTACTAGAAGAAAATGTCTCCATAGTTTTATGCAATGCATTATTCCAAGTAATTCTAGGTCATGTGAAGCATAGTTAGCTTTGTATGGTTTTAATTTGGAAAAGTGCAGGTTAGTGTCTTTTTGAACCAAGACTCCCATGATGGCAAGTCTACTTGCATTGGTAACCAACTTAAATGTCTAGGTGAAATCGAGGAGTTTCAATATAGGGCTTGATATGACACACTCCTAGAGTTTGTCAAAGATCTAGTGGAATTCTATAAGCCACACAATCTAGGTGTGCTTCTTTAGGAGATTGATTAATGGTGTCGTTATAAGGGAGTAATATTTGATGAAACCCAATAACATCCCATTAGTCCCAAGAATCCGTAGAATTCTTGATTGTCTTGCAAATTGACCAATCAAGAATATCCTTGGTTTTAAAGGAGGTGAATTGAGAGTTCTTTGGTAGAGGAGATTCGCCCTAAATATTCAATTTGGTTCACACAAAAGATGCACTTGCTCTTCTTAGCATAGAGCTCATTCTATCAAATATTTTAAAGTACAATCTTCAATTGGACTTTGTGATCCTTCTGAGACCTAGGGTACACTAGGACATTATTGAAGAATAAGGGATCAAATATATATTTTATTAATTAACTACACACACACACACACACACACACACACACACACACACACACACACACATAGAGCACATGGCCTACATTTGCCACATCACAGTAGCCTTGACACTCTTTACATATACAAATGATTTATCCATTAGACCCTATTCAACTAGTTCTACTATTAAATGTGAAGGGAATTCCAACCGTTTTAGAAATATATCATTGAATGAATGTATTTAGGAGGTTACCTTACCTTAATCAAGATCTTCCAATTTGTTTAACCCAATTAGGTAGATTGCTTGTCCTTTCTGCAACCCCTTTTAGAGTCGATTTGCCTTGCCCAACTGGACCCTCACCCACCATCTTGCTTTCCTTCCATTTTGGCAATGTTTCCATTGAGTTTCTAGAAAATAACTTCTTCTCACATAGGATTTGGGATTTATTTTGTCTAAGCCAATCCATGCCCAATATACATATGTAGCATCCTAAAGCTAGAACTTGAAAATCGGGCATAGTTGCTCCTTGTCTAATTCAAATTGGGTTTGTCTTGTAGTTTTAGTTGAGGTTATTTCCATTCTACTAAAGTAATTGTTAGAACCGTTTCCTTGGTATTCTATGTCGAGATAAAAATGAGCAAGTGTTTCCACAATCAACCAAATTTCTAAAACATTCACATAAGTAAGTTTTTTGTATTTGAATGATTGAGCATTCATGGTCAATTCCTTTTTTGTTCTCAACCCCATGAATGGATCCTTGTTGTACATCACTATACCTAAGGTAAACTCTTGTTTAGACAATTTCCCTATCATGGAGTCAATACTAGATCCTCTTTCTCTTTCTTCAACTCTTTGATTGTCCCATCATGCTTGACCTCTCATTACAGTTAAAGTTTGGATATCATGGGTGGTCTAGATAATCTTTCCTTAGGTGTTAGTATTCTTACATTGGAAACATTATTTGTTGCCCACATCTCTCTATGTTGAATGATCACAAAGGCTCAATCATTTATTTTACCATTGTTTTCTTGGGTTCCATAGCCAATATAGTTCCTTCATAGGATTTTTGACCACGCCATGACCTCTTTGGCTATTCCTAAATATTTCTTGTATCATAAGTTTGGCATGGAAGAGGATACCTTTCAGGGTTATGGGTCTCATTTACGACAAGATGGGTGTCAAGAGGAGGATCCAATCATTGGTAAACATTGTGATTTACTTAGATGCCACTGGCAATGCATAGTTTTGGAGACTCGAAACTTCAAATAAGAGGCTTCGAAGGTCAAGTTCACATAATGGAGACTATCAAAATGTCATTGGTAGTGCATACTTTTGGAGACTTAGAACTTCAAATAAGAGGCTTAGTTCACTTAATGGAGACTATCAAAATTTATTCATGTTCGTGGATTTGAAGGCTGGGAGTATGTAATTTTCCTAACACATTACTTAATTTGTTCCAAGTTCAAGAAGCTTCAATTATTGCATTATCTTGGCACCATTTCTTCCACTAGAGCTTGGCTTTTCCACTAATGTGAATGTGCAATGTCACAGACTATTGAATAATAGTGGTTCTTGTACCATGAAATGGTCATCCATTTTCTTAATCCAATCTTATATATCTTGTTTAACCTTATCTCCTTCATTGTTGAAGTTAAGTGTCTGGATTTGTTTTAGGAAGAACTTCTTTTCTTAGAGCTCCATGAAGTTGTTATCCCAAGCTTATGATTTGAAGATTCTAATTTAGATCCAAAACATGGTGTAGAGATTTTAGAAATTTAATATATATTTGTGTGTGTGTGTGGTTGTGGGGGAGGGGGGGGGGGGTGCGCTTCCATTCTCTCAATAATGGGATCTCTTATTTAGCACAGAAACAACATCCTTGGCATCTTGCCAATTTATCTTTAGATTGACCACTTTGGTTCCATCTTTAAGTAACTTCACTAATTCCATCTACAACATAGGCTCTATTGTTGCTTGTAGAAATAGCTCAACCTTCTCATGCGTAAAAGCCTCTACTCCATAGTGTCCAATTGACTAATTTAAGCTTGAATACTTGTAGAAGCTTAGATGTGGCCAGCCCATTGTTGGCATATGAACCCACCCTTAGAAACATCAACAAGTGAGTTGACTAGAACAGACTTGTCTACAAGCTAACATAGGGAGAATTGTGAAAATCATCTCAGAATAGTCGAAAAAGACACTTTTTGTAAAACATGTTGCTTTTTTGTATTTTTAGGCATGGACACCCTGTAGCACTCAAGATAAATCCTTGCATATATTTTTATCTACTCAAAATTATTAAGCTAATAGAACTTAATAATGGATATTCATATTATTTTGAAGACTATTTCTAAACCTAGACAATCTTTTAGGATCATGAGTAAATATCCCATAGGAGTATATCCAGAATATCTATATGGATGTATTTTTATTGTTTTTTTAATCATTGAATCTGTGACCACATGAGAACGTATGAGAAACATAAATTCTTGTGGGAGCACATGGTCTCACGATTTGGCTATCCCATTAAGGTTATGAGCAACCAAGTTACACACTTCATTAATGAGGTGATAAATGTCCTAACCAAAATGATCTTCACTTGTTAAAACAATTGGGACAATAAACTTATGGTAGCATTGTGGGCATATCGCACGGCCTATAAGACTACAATTGGCCAAACCCACTTTAAATTGACCTACGGTACTGAAACAATAATGTCAGTCGAATTCTATCTCTAGCTTGAGAGTGGGTATGCAAGAAAGCTAAGAAGACAAAGATGCTTCGACCAACTTTCTTAATAGAGTTAGAACGATTATCTGAAACCCAATTTTACTAGCAACAAATGCTCTTATCTACAAAAAAGCACAAAAAAGGAAAATACATTAAACAATTGGATTTTGACTCTATTCCATTAAGGGATGAAAGCAAAATATAAATTTTGATGCATAGACCCATTTCAAGTATATGCAATTAGTAGAACTAGCAATGTCGAGCTTGAAGGATTGGATGACAAAGGCATATGCTTTTTCAATGGAAGCCATATCAAGAAATATTATCCACGAGCACATTTGGTACACAAACCCCCAATGGCACTACCGCTTATTGCCATAAGGGATGTTAGAATCATTGAGCCTAACCCCAAAGATGAAAACCCCATACCAAAATATTATTCGAGAGTCACACTAACAACAAGGAAATCCGACATTGTCGAAGGTGGTAATTGTAACATTATGACATATAATGACTGGATTAGCACTGGGCAACAACTGCTAACCTCAGCAAGTCCAAAGGTGAATCCATAAGGAGAAAATCTTCCCATCCTACCATAAAACTAAATTTTACCTATGAGCCCCTTTAAAGGCCTTACAATCCTTGTAATCATGTTTGGTGCTATCGCATCATATGTATCTGTGCACAAAGGCTTCCCTTTCCGAACTCTTGGGTGTTGTAGACAAATGTGCACTCTTCATTTGTTTTTCCACCCTTAATATCTTTAGCTTTAGCCCCCTCGTACTATTGATTATCTCATCCATACCCTCATCTTTGGTAGGAGGAGCCAAAGAAACAAGTGGTTTAACATAGAAACAAGTAAAGGCATAGGAGTAGCTGCTGAAGAAGATACAAGTGAAGGTATAATAGAAGGGAATGGAGGAATAGAACCAATTTGCAATCTAGTGTGCCACATCTATCTCTTATTTAGCATAGACACAACATCCTTGGCATCCAACCAATCTGTCTTTAGACCATCACATTGGTTGGTTCTGTCTTTAAGTAACTTCATTAATTCCATATTTAGTAGAGGGTCTATTGCTTATAGAAATAACTCAACCATCTTAGGCATAAAAGCAATTTGCTTAGTATTGTCTAATTGACTAAGTTTAAACTCAAACTCACATAGAAGCTTAGATGGGGCCAGTCCTTTGTTGGACTTATGAACCTACTCTCAAAAAATTTGATAAGTGAATTGACTGGAATAGTTGTCTACAAGCTAACATGGACCAGAATAGCAAAAATCATCTCAAAATAGTTGAAAAAGCCACTTTTTATAAAACATCTTGCTTTTTTGTATTTTTAGGCGAGGATACCTTGTAGCACTCAAGAGATCTCCTAACATGTGTTTCTATCTACCCAAAATTGTCATTAAGTTAATAGAACTCAATAATGGATATTCAAACTATTTTGGAGCCTAGTTTTGAACCTAGAAAATCTTTTAGGATCATGAGTAAATATCCCATAGGCACATGTGGAATATTTATATGGATGTCTTTTTATTATTTTTAAATCGTTGAATGTGTAACCACACGATGACAACATACGAACAACAATAAAATTCTTATGGGAGTAAATGATCTCACGATTTCTCTGCATGCCATCCAGGATTACCTCCCTCCCAACAAATGTCCCAAAGTTTGAGCCCCAAAGAAAAAATTGATGTACGATAGGATTTTCCCAATCCTTTTTGGTAATCCAACTCCCCTTGCTATCCAAAATGACTAGCAAGTCTTCAATCTGATTTGCCCCTTCATTCGGCTAGTCAATTGTCCTTCACCCGCTTTGATGGAGATGGAAAATGCCCCAAATTCCTTGATTTGTTGGTCCCTCCACTTGAATTTGACTCAAAACAACTTCAGCCCTGTTGAACCCAAGTCTTGGAGCTTCCGATTTCTAGCACGCTTCTCGAAGCTACTAGTAAACCCTAATTTCTGCTCTACAATTTAGGGTTTACAATAGATAAATCTAAAATTTCTCAACCTCTAGTAATCTCAAAGTTATAATCTTCGGAGCAATGTTGTAGAAAGGCTAGGAGATGAGAGAGAATGCTGAGGAGATAGAAAATTCAGACTTTCTTCGATTATACATTGAAAATCCCTCACATACTACCCACAAGAAAATGGTCATGCTAAAGCTACAAACAAAATCATGATAAACATCCTAACCAAAATGATCTTCACTTCTCAAAGCATTTAGGACAATACACTTATGGTAGCATTGTGGGCATATCACATGGCCTATAAGACTATAACTTGCCAAAACCCCTTTAAATTTGACTTATGGTAGTGACACAATCATGCCAATTGAATTGATTTCTCTAGCTTGAGAGTGGCTATACAAGAAAGGTGGGAAGACAAAGAGGCTTGGACCAACTACTTGATGGAGTTGGAAGAATTATTTGATTTTGACATTACTAGCAATATATGCCCTTATCTACTAAAAAGCACGATGAAAGGCCTTGTTTAACAGACACATTAGATAATTTGGTTTTGAGACACGTGACCTTGTCTACTCCATCAATGGATATGAGCAAAATATGAATTCAAAGGCATAGCTCCATTTCAAGTATGTGCCATTAGTAGAACTAGCAAGCTTGAAACATTGGATAACAAAGGCACATCCTTTTTCAATGGAAGGGCTGAATCAAGAAATAATACCCATTGACGCAACTGCTACACAAACCCCCAATGGCACTATCACATATTGCCATAAGGGATATTAGAATTAGTGAGCTTGAACCCAAATATGAAAACCCCATACCAACAACTTATTTGAGAGCCAGACTGACAACAAGGAAATCCCACATGGTCAAAGGTGTTTATTGTAACATTATGACATATGATGATTGGATGAGCATTGAGCAACCACCACTAACCTCAACATTTGCAAAGGTGAATCCATAAGGAGCAAATCTTCCTATCTTGCTAGAAAATCAAAGCCCTCACAATCCCTACGATCATGCTCAGTTCTATCGTGCCATATGCATCTGCGCAAGAAGGCTTCTCTTTTGGAACTCTTGGGTGTTGTATACAAATGTGCAGTCTTCATTTGTTCTTCCACCCTTGACATCTTTAGCTTTTACTCCCTCATACTTTTGATTATGTCATCCATACCCTCATCTTGGGTAGGAGGAGCCAAACAAACAAGTGATTTAACCATAGAAATAGGTAAAGGCATAGGAGTAGCTGCTAGAGAATATACAAGAGTAGATACATGTGAAGGTATAGAATAAGAGACTAGAGTAATAGAACCAATCCACAATCTAGTGTGCCACACCTATCTCTTATTCAACATAGAAATGGCATCCTTGGCATCCTACCAATCTGTCTTTAGACCCATCACTTTGGTTCCATCTTTAAGTAAATTCACTAATTCCATTTGCAACAATGGAGGGTCTATTGCCTATAGAAATTGATCAACCTTCTCAAGCCTAAAAGTCGTCCACTCTACAATGTCTAATTGAATGGTTTTAAGCTTGAACTCCATATAAGCTTAGATGGGGCCACCCTTTGTTGGGCATATGAACCCACCCTCAAAACTAACAGATGAATCGACTTGAATAGACCTATCTACAAGCCTTAACATGGGCAAACTTGTGAAAATTATCTTAGAATAGTCGAAAAAACCACTTTTCATAAAACACATTCTTTTTTGCATTTTTAGGCATGGATATTTTGTAGCACTCAAGATAACTGATTGCATGTGTCTTTATCTACCCAAAATTTTCATCAAGTTAATGGAACTCAATATTTGATATTCAAGCTATTTTGGAGACTAGTTTTGAACCTAGAAAATATTATGGGATCATGAGTAAATATCCCATAGGTATATATCTAGAATATTTATGTGGATGTCTTTTTCTTGTTTTTTAAATCACTAAACGTGTAACCACATGACAACATACGAACAACATCAAAATTCTAATGGAAGTAGTGATTTGATGGTTTGGCTATCCCATTGAGATTGTGAGCAACCAGAGCATGCACTTCATTAATGAGGTGATCTCACTCTTGCTATTCACATTCATGTTTAAACATTGAAAATCTATCCCATACTACCCACAAGCAAATGGTCATGCTGCTGAAGCTACAAACAAAATCTTGATAAATGTCCTAACCAAAACTATCTTCACTTCTCAAAGCAATTGGGACAATAAACTTATGGTAGCATTGTGGGCAGATCGCATGACCTATAAGACTACAACTAGCCAAAGCCCCTTTGAATTGACCTATGGCACTGGCATAATCATACTAGTCAAATCCTTTATCTCTAGCTTGATAGCGGCTATACAAGAAGGGTGGGAAGATAAAGAGCTTTGGACCAATTGCTTGATGAAGTTAGAATGATTATCTAAAACCCTATTTTACTAGCAACACATCCTCTTATCTACTAAAAAGTACGATGAAAGGTATTCAACAGACACATTAAACAATTGGATTTTGAGAAGGGTGACCTTATGTTAGTCTACTCCATCAATAGATATAAGCAAAATATGAATTTAAAGGCATAGGCCCATTTTGAGTATGTGCGATTAGTAGAAGCAGAAATGTTGAGCTTGAAATATTGGATAGCAAAGGCATAAGCTTTTTCAATGGACATTGATAAAGGAAATATTCCCCACCAACACATCTGCTATGCAAACCCCCCGATGGCACTACTGTCTATTACCATAAGGGATGATAGAATAACTAGGCCTAACCCAAAGATGAATAACCATACCAACAACTTATTTGAGAGTTGCACTAACATCAAGGAAATCCCACATGGTTGAAGGTGCTAATTGTAACATTATGACATATAATGACTGGATGAGCATTAGGCAACGACTGCTAACCCCAGCAATTCCAAAGGTGAATCCCTAAGGAGGAAAAATTTCCATCCTACCAAAAAATGAAATTCTAGCTATGAGCCCTTTAAAAGGCCTCGCAATCCCTACAATCATGTTTAGTGCTCTTGCACCATGTGTATCTGCACACAGAGGCTTCTCTTCCCAAACTTTTGGGTGCTATAGACAAACATGCACTTTTCTTTTGTTCTTCCACCTTTGTTGTATTTAGCTTTAGCCCCCTCATACTTTTCATTATCTCATCCATGCACTCCTCTTTGGTAGGAGGACCCAAAGAAACAAGTGGTTAACCATAGAAACAAGTAAAGGCATAGAAGCAATTGTTGGAGAAGATACAAACAAAGGTATAGAAGAAGAGACTAGAGTAATAAAACCAATCTACAATCTAATGTGCCACAACTACTTCTTATTCAGCATAGAAACAACATCGTTGGCATCTTCCTAATCTATCTTTAGACCCATCAATTAGGTTCCATCTTTAACTAGCTTCACTAACTCCATCTATAAGTGAAGGGTCTGTTGCCTATAGAAATAGCTCAACCTTCTCAAGTGTAAAAGCTATCTGCTTTATAGCACCTAGTTGACTAATTTTCAGCTCGAACTCCTATAGAAGCTTAGATGTGGCCTACCCTTTGTTGAATTTATGAACCCACTCTCGGAAAGACATCCAAGTGAATTGACCAGAACAAGCCTGTCTACAAGCTAACATAGATAGAATTATGAAAATTGTCTTAAAATAGTTGAGAAATGAACTTTTGTAATATACGTTGCTTTTTTGTATTTTTAGGCATGGACATCACTCAAGATAACTTATTGCATGTGCTTTTATCTGCCCAAAATTGTCATTAAGTTAATAGAACTCAATAACGGATATGTAGACTATTTTGGAGACTAGTTCTAAACCTAGAAAATACTCTAGGATAATGAGTAAATATCCCATAGGCATATATCGATGTCTTTTTCTTGGATTTTAATCGTTGAACATGTAACCACATGACAACGTACAAACAATAGCAAAATTCTTATGGGAGCAAGTGACCTCTCAATTTGGCGGTCCCATTGAGATTGTGAGCAACCAGGGCACACACTTCATTAATGAGGTGATCGCATTCTTGCTATTCACATTCATCATTATACGCTGAAAATCTTTCCCATACTACCCACAAGAAAATGGTCATTCTGAAGCTACAAACAAAATCTTGATAAACGTCATAACCAAAATTATCTTCACTTCTCGAAGCAATTCGAACAATAAACTTATGGTAGCATTGTCGGTGTATCACATGGCCTATAAGACTGCAAGTGGCCAAACCCCCTTTCAATTGACCTATGGTACTGACACAATCATGCTAGTCAAATTCCTTGTCTCTAACTTGAGAGTGACTATACAAGAAAGGTGGGAAGACAAAGAGGCTTGGACCAACTACTTGTTGACAGAGTTAAAACAATTATCTAAAACCTAATTTTACTAGCAACTCATGCTCTTATCTACAAAAAATTACGATGAAAGACCTTATTTGATAGACATATTAAACAATTGGATTTTGAGAAGGGGGGCCTCATGTTTCTTTACTCCATCAAGCAAAATATGAATTCTGAGCATAGGTGGACTCCATGGATGTGTAGTTAGTAGAAGCAATAATGCTGAGCTTGAAACATTGGATGGCAAAGGTATAGGATTTTTCAATTTAAACCAAATCAATAAATATTACCCACCATCACATTTGCTATAGAAACCCCCAATCGCACTACTGCCTATTGCCATAAGGGATGTTAGAATCACTGAGCTTGACCCCAAAGATGAAAACCCCGTACCAACAACTTATTTGAGAGTCACACAAACATCAAGGAAATCCCACATGGTGGAAGGTGTTAATTGTAACATTATGGCATATAATGACTGGATGAGCATTGGGCAACCACCGCTAACCTCAACAACTACAAAGATGAATCCATAAGGAGGAATTCCTTATGCATATTGGGGAAATGTCAAATCATGTTGATCATCTAGTCTAAAGGTCTGCCCACTATCTTCTATGTGTTGCCTAACACTAAAGGATTTGTAATGAGGCACTATTAGGATGCCTATTTAAACGAGTAACCAAGTGAATAGTCGACCTCAAAATGCAATGCATCCACTTGGAGTTACCCAATATCAAGACTATGAAAACTTTCAATAGGGCACTAACACTTCAATTGAGAAAGCATTGCCATTGATGCCTTCAATATCTTGTAGTTTACCCCTCAAAAAGAGTAATGATACTCTTCTCAATGACCTATTCAAAGTTGACACAAACCATAGCATACTAGCCACTACCTAAATCCAATATGAACTATAAAAAATGGACTCCAAAATCGTCACCTAAGCACCCTCATGTAAAAAGGAAAATGTCTATTCACATGCTCTCCATTTGCAAAAATAAATCCTCAATCAAGCATGGAAATGGCACCAACATCACAGCCCCAACCTAACTAGAGGGTGTCTAAGGGTTTGCTCAAGGCCCAAGGTTACTACATTGGCAACAATTGCATCTAGTTTTTGATAATAAAACATGTACATAATGTTCCCACAATATCCCAACCACCCAAAATTAAGAGCACTTAACTTCCATATCTAGGATAACAAGCCCCACAATCGTCAAAATCAACTAATGTGCCTCAACAACTCTATAAAAGAAAAGAACCGCACTAGTTAGTCCTACAAGGAGCCCAAGCTATCAACATTCTCAATCATCATGCAACGAGTTGTAGACCACTAAGCTGTTAAATCCACAAATGCTAGGTGCCCCCTAATTGTGAGACTAAGGTAGAAATTACTAGCATTCCTCAAGCCCGAGTCCAACCGGTAAATACAATAAACCCATCTAACCATGACGACACCCTCATCTCAACACCCTACAAAAAGCCAAGATTAAATAGCCATACCTCTTACTCAAACTAATTGAGTAAAGGTGAGTCCACCCTTAGGCCTATGAACTTCTTATGAGAGGCAATCCCTCTTAAAACTAGTTACTAGCATGGATATTGGTGACAACCTTTACTTTGTTCTCACACAACTATGAACAACTTGACCTAGGCCTCCTTGATGACAACACTACCAACAATATGAAGTCTCTACCATGCTTGTGGGAGAAATTTAAATTCACCTATATTAAGGCTGCCTTGATTTTCAATAAGCTCATTGCAACTTAGATTTCATGTGAGAAAGCCTTGAAAGGATGATTGGTCACCTCCTTCAAATGTTGTTGTGTTGAGACCACACCTGAGAATCTTGCCAACCTCAATCGTCTCTCACAATTCAAGTCCTTGTTTTTCTAGCATTGATTTACATTACAAGCATAGTGGAAAAAAGTGGGATGTTAAATATGACCATATTGCTAAGCAATATCGCACCATTAAGACATCAGAATATGATTCTACTTGTGTTCACCCCCCTTCGTTTCAAGTACTTGCTTTGACCCAAAATTCCCCATTAGAATATTATGTGATGCTCCATCCATACGTGGACCAAATCCTTAGCAAAGAAGAGCTTCGTATTGCTAGCTAAATGAGTTCATGAGACCTCCTAACTAATGTCCTAACCTATGACACACATATTAGCATTCAACCACACAAAATGATATTAGCCTCTAGAGGACATCTCAAACCCTACAATGAAAATTCAAGATAAATCAATAGGCACAATTCCATGATGAATAGGATACAACTAGTGATGTTGGAGAGTGTGATTGCATGCACAATGGATATTAAAAACCTCAATGTCTTTGTCACAAAAACCATCCATGATGCAACAAAGGCACTTGGATTTGGAGCACAAGAGTCCAAAAATTAGGGAGTTGTTTCAGCAATGCAAGTAGAGAGGCAAAAAGAAAGAAGGCATAAACCAAAGCCACTTTAGTAGGATTTGGGGATCTGCTAATAGCAATCTTACAAGAAGTCATCGAGGGACAACATACAAGACCAAAACAAACAACATGAGAACCCTTAGGCATAGCAATACAAGACGTGTCATCCGCACATGCAAGAGCACTAGAGCATGAACCTTCAATTAAGTAAGGAAAACAAGAAATCAAAAAACTCCAACTCAAGGTAGAGAAAACTACCATGAGGCTTGTAGCCACAACATAGAAGCTCTAGACCAGGCAAGCACCTAGTAGGAAAGTGGCAATCAAGGTTCAATTGACAAGATCAATTGGAGAATAGGAACCAACTAAAGTAGAGCCCACAACAACTTATATTCAAGCTCAAGCCTAGGTGCCAAAGCTACCACTAGAGCTGAGGAGCAAGAGGTTCTAGGATCCACAATACATGGGGCTAGAAACCCAATAGCAACAACAAGGGCCATAATCAACCACATCTAGAAAGGAAGAAAGGGGAGGTTTTATCATTAAAGCATTGATCAAATGAGGGAAGGTCACGATTGAAGTAGAAAGAGAATTAGAAAAAGCCAAAGGAGCATTGAAGAAGGAACAAGAGGAAGAAAGGCTGAAGCAATAGGAGGAAGAGGAGCACCTCAAGAAACAACAAGAGGAGGAGGGCATAGCCCTAGCCATTAGAAGATTGATGGAGCAACCCTCAAGAGCACAAGAGCTCACATTGATGAGCCTTAAACCAAGAAGTTCTTTAGAAGCAAGTAACAGTGTAGCAAGACCTAAGACAAGGCTAGCAAGGGGCAAGGGTAAGGCTCCAATAGAAATGTCCCTTCCTTCAGTAGTAGCAACATCACCCATCCTAGTCCCTCTAGCAGAAGACTTGGCTAGAAGTAGAATGGAAAGTATGGTTTACAAGCTTGCTATACAAGTTTCCATACTCTCTTAGGCAAGATCAAAAGAAACTTATAGCCAATGGTACTAAGAGATTGGTGGTTGTTGCAAATGTAGAGTCTGGTTAGAAAGCACTTAGGACATTAAGGGTGGAAGGATCATCGACATCACTACGTATGGCTACATAAAGTTTTTTATAAGGCTTTGAAGAGCTATTAAGAGAACTAGAAGAGAAAATGGTATGATTAGATGAGGAGAGGAAGTTAGGATTGACCATGCTAAAGGAAAGGAATGACAAAGAGAAGGGATATGAAGAGTTGTAGAAACAGTGTGAAGTGGAAAGGGAAAATCATGTGCAACTTGAAAGTCAGTGCATCCAAGCCATGAAAGATAAAGCCAAGATAGAAGGATAACTAGAGGAGATGAATTAGCTCCAAGGATAGCAAGTGAAGGAGATTAAAGAAGCAAAGTAAGCAAAAGAGAAGGCCCATAAAAAGTTTGAATAGCTCATGGAGTTGGAGAATGGGATTGAATGCAACAAAAAAACATCCTATCCTAAGCCTTGCAAGAATAGCAAACCATAGTGGAAGTCCTCATCACAAAGTGATAGAAGAAAGGGCTAGAGATAGCAAAGAAAAAGGTGAGTTGGTGGAAGGAGAGGAATGTGGATGCACTAAAAATATTACCACATGCTTATTGCAAACTGTGTGAAAAAATCATGGTAGTTAAAAGAGCTAGAGTAATAGAGATAGTAATGTAGGCTCAGTAGCAAAGCTTCACTAACATGTTGCAGTATGGGAGCCATGTAAGGATGACACAATCAAAAATATCAACAAGAAGTTTCAACTCACCAAGCAAGCACTCAAGCAAATTCTAGAGATAAGAGTTCCCCTTCCAGCACGAGTATAGCATGACAAGGGAAGAGCAAGTGCTATGGCTTAGCGAAATTGTGCTCTCAAATAGATGAGCTAAAGATGATTGGGATGGTCATCATTGAAGAACCACCATTATCACCCTGTGTACCTGAGATAGATTGAGAACATGAAGAAAATGAGCAACAGCTATCCCTATAACTAGAAACCACCACAAAGATGTAAGGGGCACCCAGTTCTTCAGAAGAAATCACGAAAGCCATGCAAAGAAGAAGGGAGAGGGTAGAGAAAAGTAGAAGAAACCTTATTACCACATCTTAACCAGTACCAAATGTACCCTTCTCATAGAGTGGGGAGTACATCTCAATTAGTTAAGATAGGGAGCTCAACACTTGGGAGCAGTGAGAAACTCATCAGTTTCCTATGTAGTTTGCTTTTAGCTTTTTGAGCTGAAGCCTCAAAACCTTGGATTGTGGTTGCAAGAACTAGCATATTACTAGTAGGACAAAAAATTCAAGGTACCAAAGATTGAAAAGGGCTACAAATCTCAACTTTTTGAAGAAAGTGGATGAGAATATGGAAGCATATGTAGCTTTATGCAAAATTGACTATCTTTTGAGAGAGGAAATTCCACCTACATGCCTTACCCTAAGAGGCATGAAGTGGATTATGACTCCACAAAACATGGTAGGTATTATTTTCCCCTTGTTTTCAATGTCAACATAGACAAGTCCAACTACTCAATTAAAAGAGGGTGATAGAATAAGAGATTCTATACCCACTCTTCTTTGATGTGAATATAGGAATAGATAGGTATGCCATGGCAAGGCTACTCCTTCATGCTACACTACTTCCAACGTACTACTTTGAATTGCTAGAGGATGTGAATGTGAACCAATTCACTAGTTGCAACTATCCCTTCCTTCCATCAATACCCTTGGCTCTGCAAGATCCACACTAAAAACCTACCTATGATGAGCAAAGCATGCTTGGAAAGATCATTGTGCCCACTCAAACAACACTAATAAATCAAAGAGAGCTACAATGGAACCCTTATCATTTATTTATATCATTATTTTGTTTTTCCCAAAAAAAAAGGACAAAAGAAAGAGGAATTTAAAGAGAGAGAGAGAGAGAGAGATAGAGAGAGACAGACAGACAGAGAGACAGAGAGAGACAGAGAGAGAGAGAGAGAGATCCTCACATACAATCATAGCACCTAGGTGGGTCTAACCCCTAGCCCTTCCCCACCTCATAAACTCAAGGAACCTGAAGGGTAGGATATCTCAAGAACATCACTAGACCTATCACCTTGAGCTTTGCATCGTATCTTCCCTAGCACGAACTAGGTCCTCAAGTATGGGAGAACGCTTCAAGCTTTGTTTTGGGTTTTTGACCCATCTTCCAATTGTACTTTTGCATGCACAACAATCACATCATGATATGCTGAACACACCTTAGGAAGTGCACATATTCTTCTATGATGAGAACTTAGCTTCAAGATCAGGTTGACTAAACCAAGAACATTAGTGGCCCGTGCCATCTCTCTCTCTCTCTCTCTCTCTCTCTCTCTCTCTCTCTCTCTCTCTCTCTCTCTCTCTCTCTCTCTCTCTCTCAATGGAAAGATAAACCTTTAAGACTAAATAAGAGCTAATCCCACTCTATGGCCTAAAATCGCAACATTACATTACTAGTGGATACCTTTTACGCCACTAACCAATACCGGCTACACATAGAACCTACAAGACTATAGAGAGCCATGGATTGTCACAACACTAGGAGAGGGGTAATATTAGCCCCTTCTAGGAAGGCGCAGCAACTTTAAGATATAGAAGGACAAGAGAAGTGAAAAATTGATTGCTTGGTGCATACAAATTTTTGGACAAGAAATTTGTTTAGAATTATTTTTGTAAGAGAGCTTGCTCAATTTTGTGCAAATTGTAAAATCCAAGTAAGTATGAGCTCAAAATTTTGAACTAGAAACTTAAAAAACTATTGTAAAATGTAAAATAGTGTGTGCAAGATGAGAAAAGGCCAATCTAAGCTAATACAATGAGTAGGGTACCCAAGAAAATTGGGGCCATGTATAAAAAACTAGAGGTGAATGGATTAGCTCATTCTTGTGGTGTGTAATCTTGAGAGCTCTATTATTGCTTTTTGCATGATTCTTGTTGGAGAGAGAGAGAGAGAGAGAGAGAGAGAGAGAGAGAGAGAGAGAGAGAGAGAGAGAGTGTGTGTGTGTGTGTGTGTGTGTGTGTGAGGTAGAGTGCGAGATCAATGTGGAGAAGCTCTTGCTTCTCTTCTTCTCCTCCTTTTTAAAGCTTTCACAATGATTGATACAAAGGAGGTTCGAAGGGATAGAGTATGTCAAGAAAGCATAAGTGATATTGGTTACATTACCCCTAGTCACCTTAAAGAAATGATGATCCATTTTAGCACAAAGATAAGTACTCTAGTCCACAACCAATGCCTTTCAGTACCAAATGAGAAGTAGTGAATAACTTCTTGGAGAGACAATTGGTACCCTAGTGGGCATGAATCTATCCTAGAGGAATTGGAACAACTACTTGCAAAAGAGATTAGAAAGCATAGCGATTGACACACCTGAGCTAGTGATAACTGAATTAGGGACCAATGTCTCATGAGTTTGCTTCTGGAGCATCTTTAGTATGGCTTCATTAGCTAGGTGTGACAATCGGTTGGAAAAGCTTCTCCACAAAGAGATAAGAACTTCCCTAACCCTTTAGAGGTCAACATGAGAGTGGTGTCATAAAAACAAGGCCTGCATGTATTTGTTGTAAGAAGATAAGAATATGTCATATAACAATGGATCTTCAGGCATGAGCAATGATGCCTTGGCCATGAAATCATACAAGCTAGCCTTACAAATAAGATTCGATTATAACAAGAAGGAATACTCCCTATACATCAAGGGAACATATTGGATGGATTGGGGAGCCACTCAGATTACACACACACACACACACAATAAACATACAAAGGGATGCATGCAAATGAGAAAACAAAACCCAAATAATATCGCTAGTATAGACACAACAGACATGTCACTGGACAAATAATCCCTAAGCAAACCACATCCTCCAAAAGTTTCCACATGACCTATACACTCATGTGATGAAAATCTTGGTGATATGTAGAAATTTGATCACCTAAAACTTGTAATCAAGTAGTTTAAAAATTAACTACATATCAAACTGGTGACCACAAAATCATGACCGTCACCTCACACCAATAATATTAAACACAAAACACCCACAACTGGACAATTTCATAACAAAGACTCTTAGATAAACTTTGTAACCCATATATCCCTGTAGCACGCTCATTGATTATTTGTTGATTATGCAATGGGATTGGATTCATGTTTGATTACATGTTGATTTTTTTAAAAACATTGGGTGAATTTTTATTAGCTTGTAAACCTTCAAATGAGAGCAATGGTTCATTTAATTTACCTTTTAATCCTTTATTAAATATTCACAATGCATTTATGATTCCTAGACTACATGCTCAACACTCACTATCTCTAAATGCAATTTATTGACTACAATTTATCATGGGTGAAGCATTTTTTGCCTTGCAATAGAAGTGATAGTTGATTTTAATGAAAAATTTAAATGGTGTGTTTAGCACATGAAGCATGCACAATTGTGAACATTAAGCTTATTTTATTTTAAGTGATGTGTGTTAAGGGTGGATGCATGTGAAAATTTGTGAGCAAAAAAATCATTTCTATCAATTAAGGGTGTGGTTGGATGTGCAGGGGCAGAAAGGGGAAGGATGAAAACCTAGAGGATTTATGAGTGCACCCTAAATCTAACGACACAAGGGAAATGACTAGATGGTGAATGCATTCACAAATAGGATAGTAGCAATTAAAAGAATCTATCCAACGAGAAGATAAGGAAAATACGGACATGCAAAATAAAAGTATATATATTGATTATTGTGTGTAATTGGATTATTATTATTTTTTTGGGGGGGGGGGGGGTGTGGTTGTTGTGTGTGTTTATCTTTAAAGTAAAATTTATTAATAGGGTGGCTTTGGTGTGTTCATGATGTTGATTTTTGTTTCCCCCTTCTTTGGTTTTTCTTTAATAATTGAATTTCAAAAATATAGTTAACAATGTTCTGAGATGGGGACACATTGAAAATTTTTGGGATTGATTGTGGGTTTTTTTCCCTTTTTTTTCAAGTTTTGGTGTATTTGGTCTTTATTATTTTATGGCCATTTTTTACAAGAGTTTTGTTTTTTGTAAATATAAAAACATATTAAGTAATTTTTGTTTTGTTGAATAATGGTTTTTTCTTTGGGCTTGTCCTTTTCTAGTGTTTTTTTGTTTTTTAACCTAGTTTTAGTGTTTTTATATTTTTTTTAAATGTGAAATTCCATTCAAGTCAACAAGAGAAAAGAGGTGTGAATTATGGGAAAAAATGATATCTACACAGACCGACAATGCATGAATAACAAGCTTCACGGCATAATTTAGTCCAAACATGCATCCTACGCATGCATAGCAACAATCAAAAATCCACGGAAATGATCAGCACAAGGAAAACCCATACAAAAATAGTGACTAAATGAACCTTTTGAGGCATCGCACAGAATCGCCACATGCGCAAACAAATGCTAGGAGAGACACATAGACAAAACACATTTGGTGGGACAGCTACTAGGCACACGAGGAGAAGCGAGTGGGGGAGTTGCAATGGGGAAAGGGAGGCTTATGAGATTGCTACAAGATTGTTTGGTTTTCTTTTTAAATATAAATTTGGGTCAAGGGGGTCTAGGGGAGGCTTGGGGGAAGAAGGGTGGGATGGGCATAGGTGGATCAGTAGAGAGGAGGGTGGGGAAGAGGAGGTAGGAGATGAGAAGGGAGAGGGCAAAGAGGAGGAGGCAAGGAGGGCACGAGAGGTGCAGTAGTGCGAGATGGTCCAATGGCAAGGCACTATTGGTGAAGTGCCAAGAAAGTGGAGGAGGGCACAAGGGGAGGTGTTGATGATGTTGTGCACTATTGGCAAGGCACCAAGCGGGTGGAGGAGGGTGCAAGGGTGGTGTCGGCGCTGACCGGTGCTATTGGTAGGGTGCCATGTAGATGATGATGGCAACTCGGGTTTTTTTTTTGCACTTTTATACAATTAAAAAAATAATTAATTAACAAATTAATAGGAGTTTTTAAAAATAGAAAATAGTGTGTGCTTCCCTCCCCCCTATAGCCCAAAAATGGGAGGGCATAGTGTGGGGGTAAAAAATTTACAATGAATAAAGGTAGAAAATTGCACTTATGGCACATGCCAAATAGGGCTCCAGAAGGTGGATGAGAGGAAGCACATTGTGATGTGAATAACCACACAATAACAATGTTTACAAAGAAACACGAGGACAAAAACTTGAAAAATGATTTGCCAAAATTGTGCTCATAGACATTACAATCAAAATGTTGGATTTAGACTTGCCAAAATACACATACAACTCAAAGAGGAAGAAGTATGAAATATTGCAATAAAACATTTATTGAGAGGTATCAAGGAAGAAAATTTATAAGATTAAGTTTATCCTTGAATGAATGGGTATATATATAAGGCCGGAGGGACACAAACCTCATCATGAAGAGAAAAATTTCCCAATGCTCCTAAGTGTGTTCACACATATCATTACCAAACTATGGTAACAAATCCCCCCCACCCAAGAGTGATAAGGTGAACAAAGTTGGTTCTCATGTATATGTAAGTGCACAGCTTGATAGACTATGATAAATCAACAAAGGGGCGTAAGCCCAAAGTTTTGCAAATCTTTGAACTTCTCACAAGGGAAAGCCATTGAAACATTTGTAAGGTTTTCATATATTGTCACATATACCAAGATGATATATCATGTGTACTTTGACATTGAAGATGATGGTGGTAGATAATTGTTCAACATCCAACCTAGCCAAAAGGTGTCTGAGCCAAACACACTCAACTTGTACCAATGATATCTATGTTGTACTCAACATAACTACTAGAAATGACCATAATGGGCTACTTTTTTCTCAACCTCATTATGTTGCATGAGTTGCCAAGCATGAAGGAAAAACCACTTGTGGAAACATGAGAGTCATAAAACAACCAACCGTGTCAAAATAAAAAAAGCATGTAAGTCAAGTGATAATGATCCTCTCTTGGAATAAAATAGCCCAAGATGCTAAGTACCACCCAAACAATGAAAGATACGCTACTCTACTTGCCAATGCTTAGTGCTTGGGCTATTCATAAACTTGATCATTTGTGAGACTATAAATTGAATTGCTAGCCTCATGATGCATAATATATCAAACATCCAATAGCTTGCTGCTGATAGCGAAAGACATTAAAGGAGTCTTCCACATCATGAAGGCTCAACATTAAAACTTGTCTCCCTAAGCATAACAATAGGCTTGTAGTCTTTAAGATCAAGTCTTTGAACAAAGTCTCAACATATTTTGTTTTAGCAAGAAGCAATATATGCATCATATTGCTCGAATTGCCCAATTGATGATGCAACAAGGTCAAGTCTCACATATCAAAATCCAATTTGAAATCAACCTTAAAATTAATAATGTATGTCTTAGTAGGACCAATGAGTAGCATATCATCAACATAAATCACAATTCTTAGAGGTATATCACCTTCGTGTCAGTCTAGCATGTAAGGTGTCCTCTTTTGGAATTTTGTGAGAACCGCGTGCCTTCAACTATGCATGTATTTTCATGAACTAAGTTCAAGATGTTTGCTTTACACCATGCAATGCCTTCCTTAATCGATAAACATCGTTTTCTTATTCTTTTTTAACAAAACCACTAGTAGAATACATATATCTCCTCATTCACTTTTCAAAAACATAATTTTATGCCCAAAAGTGATGTACATTCCTACCATTATGAGCTACTCATGCTTAAATGCTATGAATTGTTGTTGTGCAAAAAGTGGAAGCAAAGGTCCCATCAAAGTCAACATCTTTCTATTGAGCATAGCCCTTTGCCACAAGTCTAGCCTTAAAGTGTGATTATAATATCATTTGTTTCAACTTGTAAACCCACTTATACCATTAACCTTTTTGCTAGAAGTCAAGTCACACAAGGGCCAACTACCATTTTTGACAATACCATTATACTCATATTACATATTGTATAGTAGCCATCAAGATTTTTGAATTTTGTGTCTATAAAGATATTGTCTCATCCTCATGACACGTATTGGAAATAGTTAATGTATAACAATCTAATGCATAAGATGCATTGTGAGAGTTAGAAGGAGCATGACTAGACAAAGGAGAAGAAGTTTATAGGCCATTGTACATTGGTGTTTTATCCCATGTTTAGCCAAGAATGCACGAAACCCTTTAGAGATACACTCAACGCCTTGATTAAAATGTAGAGTACCTTAGATCTTGACACAATCCAACCATAAATACAAACTATTTGAAGCACAAAACTTTGTAGACTTAGCTTTGAAAAAATACACCAAATGCTTGCTCAAAGTAATCATGAATAAAAGTCATGAAATGTATGCAATTGCCCAAAGATTGTATTTGCATCAAACCACAAACATAGTTGTGTACAAGTTACAAATTGCAAACAACTCTCACTAAACCATTTTTTGGGAAATGAAGCACATTGCATTATACTTGACATGCAACCCTTACAAATGTGTTTTACAAGCACCTCAAGAGTAAGCAATCAAGACACCATGGTCGATGTTGCTAGGCATAATGAACTAACAAAATTTAGATAAACAAAATGTGCATGTCAAAGTTTTGCTTTTAAAACAACACATGAATTTGTAAAGTGTGCACAGGGATGCCATATCTTCCATAGATATCCCACAATTGTTAAGCTTGTAAACCACACAATACAATGAACCAAACACAACAATCAGATCACCACATGAGAGATCATGAACAATGTATCTATTATCCACAAATTTGACAATTAAGGAAAATTTGGCAAGTTTAAAAACTGGTATTGAATTCTTTTTTAATAAGAAGACAAATGGTCATCTCTAAATACAAAAGCATTCAATGGTAATCCTTACCTTTAAGGTAATCTGTTCAAAACCACCACTATTTGCTCTTACATGTAAGAGCAATGGTTATCGTTCTATTAAATAATTATAAAATAAGTACTAAAAATCTAAACAAAAAAAGAATATTAGTTTTAAGAAATATTAACAAGAAGGTGAATGATAAGAAAAATTAAGACCTCCACTTGTAAGAGCATTCAATGATAAGGTCTTATATATAAGATGTGAAATTACCATTCCTCTAAATATTTAGTACATTAATTTAAAAATTCTAGCAAAAATCACAAAATGAGGATCCAAAACTTAAAAATTGTTACCATTTACCTCACAACTAACCAAGTACTTCCATGCAAGCATGTAAAGACTAAACTTTATAGCGTGAATGACTTTGGCTCATTGAGAGAATTATCGTGCCTATGCTCTTTATCTTTGGCAATATACAATATTAGTTAAAAACAATGAATGCAAATTGAGATAAATAAGAATAAAAATTAAGACTCTACTTGTAAGAAATTTCATTGTGGCAAAAGGCTTACATGTAAGAGCAAATAATGGTGGTTTTGAAAGGATTTAGGTTGGTTGATAATACATGCATGTTTTTTTAGTAAGAGTTTGGCTAAGGTCTAAGGTCCTTTGACATTGAAATTTGCCTTGCATAGTCTTGTAAATAATTTATCATCATTAATAAAGTAATAAAGAGAGCATTTTCTTGAAGGGCGAGTGGGGGATTGGGGTAATACTTATTCTCTCTCTCTCTCTCTCTCATGCCCCCCACACACTCTCCTTTTCCTAGAGAGAGATGGATTTCTTTTTTAATTAAACATACAAAATGATATTCTACTTTAATGGTAAAAACACCCACAAATGCACATATACTATAAAAAAAGAGTTGAATTTCTTTTTATAGTGTATAAATGAGATGACATGACAATTCCAATGGTTGAGCATGTTCATGCAATGTATACATACTCTACAACCATGCACAAATACACATGACTATAAGAACACACGAATAACATACATGAGCATATAAACATGTGCATGTGTACACATGTGCAAACACATATGCACATGAGTGCATGTACACACATGCATATGCATACATGCTCATACACACACAAACATATATAAGCGTGAGAAAAAATAAGGAGAGAGAATGGATACACACTTACACACACACACACACACACGCGCGCGCGCGCGTGTGTGTACATATGTATGCAATGCATACACACTATGCACACATACAATGTGAAGAAAGATGAGAGACATGAGGAAGAAAAAGAAAGGAGAGAGAATTAAAAAAATGAGAGGAAAAGAGAGGACACACATTTATAGGACCACATAAACAGACACATACGTATTAAACCTATATCTACATATGTACACAAATGCATATGTATATACACATATACATGCATACACACAAAGAGCATAGGAAAAACAAGAGGAAAAAATGAAAAAATGTATGTGTGTGTGTGTGTGTGAGAGAGAGAGAGAGAGAGAGAGAGAAGAAGAAGGAGAAGAAGAAGAAGAGGGGAAAAGAATGAAGATACAAGAGAGAGAGAAAAATAAGAGAGGAGAGTATACATACTTATGAGACTATATAGATGAATACACATGTATAAAATATATATACTTGCACACATCTAAACATATACGTATACACATGCACATAAAAAGTATATTATCCCATAATTTAAAGTTCAAATGAATGGTTAAAATTTTATGAAGCTAATAAATCTAATTTTATAATACTCTCTTTTTAGGTTATATTTTATTATAATAGTAATTAATTATATGCACTTTTATCTTAAAAATAAATTTTTATCAAAATATTAGTACTTAAAATCGATACATGAGTCTAGTATTATAAATGACATACGAATGAAAAAAACATAAGAACACAAAATACTTTAATGTTCAAAGATAATTGAAATGTTTTTAATCAAAGACTTATTATTAAAGCATTAGTACATGTATTTTACTTTAAAATAATTTCATATTTCTTTAAACATTATTTAAGAGTAAAAATAATTTAGCTTTTATCATAAAAAGTAATGATAAAAGTGTTTATATAATTTGTATTAATATCAAAAGTAGATAATTAAATGTAGTATACATACCTTTAAGATAATTTTGATTAGTACATTATTGATACATGCTATGTAATACATACTATTATATTACTGATAAATTATACTGTATAATATTTATATGTATATACATTATTATGTTAACTTTATTATATATTGATGTATCTCTATACTATTATTATTTGTATTATAGTGACAATCAATATATCAATGATTATATATCATTATAAAGTGTCGATTATTATATTAAAATACATATTATTTTAGAATTATTTCTTATTATATATTGTATGCAACATATTATACTATATTAATAATATGCTTTATAAATTTGTAGTATATAATACATATTATTATTGTATTAACATATTATTTATACATGTTGCCCACATGTTGTTATAGGTTGGAGAGAGAGAGAGAGAGAGAGAGAGAGAGAGAGAGAGAGAGAGAGAGAGAGAGAGAGAGAGAGAGAGAGAGAGAGAGAGAGAGAGAGAGAGAGAGAGAGAGAGAGAGAGAGAGAGAGAATGTGTGATGCATGTGAATGCTCTTATTGCATGAAGTGAATCTCAAAATGTAAAGTGCCCGAACTATTACTAAAACTAATGTAGAGCATTAATCATTACATTGGGAGAATCTAGACATAGAGCACCTATTATTTCTACGTATGTTTATTTATTAAGAGGAGGTTGGGAGGGGTGGGGGTAGGTGCAACATGCACGCACAAATCCCCTCTCACATTGGCGTCTATTAAAACATGTGATGTGAGTGTGTTTGCCATGACCTTTTAAAAAAAAAAAATTAAGTAAAAAACAAGATAATTACCCCTTATGCAATGCTTGTGCACAAAACGAATGGTGCAATGCCATGTGTTATTTATTTATTAAAAAATGATATTTTTCCCCTCCCCCAAGGCGTGCGAGCATGTTCACATGCATCCTTTTTTGAGATTTATCTGAAAAAATAAAGATAATCCCCCTAGCCTCCCCTCCCCCGTGTATTCAACCATTGCCTTGCATACATGCTCAATGAATGAGGTCACAAGGATGTTTTTTGCAAGCTCTTAAATCAAAGATATGCACCCTTCAACAAACAAATCAAGACATGGTGTTTAATCTTGGACCTTTCCTATATACATACATGTGTGTATGTGTGCGCGCGCGCGCACACACACACACACACACACACACACACACACACACACACACACACACACACACACACACACACACACACACACACACACACACACACACACACACACACACACACACACACACACACACACACACACACACACACACACACACACACACACACACACACACACACACACACACACACACACACACACACACACACACACACACACACACACACACACACACATTCCATGTGGACATGGCAAAGAGATACAAAAATATTTATTACTAACGTCATTTGTGATGAATTCATATGTGTATGTATATGTATGTTGTAGGTGGAGAAAGACGAAACGCCATGAGTTATTTATCGAGCGTGTTGCAACAAATAATTCATTTAAAGCTTAAACTAATAATATTAGAATGCTGACAAGTTTAGTTTGACAGTGTGGTCGTGACTAAACAAAGATGTTCTTAGAAGGGTAAGAAGGGGCTTGGTACAAGTGAAGAATAAGAGTTACATAGACAAGTGCCCTAAAGTGTATTCCACACTCTCATAGCATTGAAAGTAACCAATTGTACAATGTATGTGTAAAGAGATTGTATTGTTCTAAAACTTTTAGTGTTGGAGAACTAATACTTTATTTTATAGCACATACAAAGGGTGACCAAAATGTTGCGCTTAGTTATTTACACACGACATACGAGGTGTCAAAACTAAAAGAAGGGGTACTACATAATTAACTAAACTTTTAAACTAAGCCATAATCTATTTAAAACGGAGATGCGGATTGAGATGCACCATCCACATCTTCACAATCTATTATGTAGAAGCCCACCAAATCCAGAGAGTAAAAATATAATAATATTACTATTAGGGATTCCCATATCCCTTTGTTAAGGTAATGGGTGCCTCTTGCCCAACCCCTTACTGACATGTGTTAGGATCGTTCTCAAACTCACATGCTTTGATTTATAGCATAGGAGTTCTTTATCAATTAACAAATGTTGGCAAGGAAATCAAGCCTGTTAATATGCCAACAATAGCCTGTCTCTCATGGTTTGATTTTTAGGGACTCAATTGGCCATGAATCATAATGTTGTGTAAGACATGCATCAAGACATGAATCTGTACAATACATTAACTATTAACAATATAAGTGCTTCACAATGGTTTTGGGGTCTTCCATGTTTTGCTTTCTAGGGGCTCAACGAGCCATGAATCATGTTGCTATGTAAGATATGCATCAAGACATGAAATGTGTTAACCAATAGTAACATTGTGCTTCACAGATTGGTGCGAAGCACCAAATGTAAGCTAGGGTGTAGCACTGGCTTTGGTGCAAAGCGTTAGGAGGAGACCATGCCTAGTTATTTTAGAAAACGTCAATATTCTCTTTAATGTTTAAACATTTAAGCAAAACCCACAAAGGAATCAACATTCGACACACCGAATATTGTCTTGTAAATGTTATAGACTAATGTCTCTTAGTGTGGTTGCCCTTGGTTCATTTAGAGGCTTGTTATGCCTACTTGATCAACAATAGTGGAGGATGCAAAACAACCTAGATCATTAAGCCCATCCTAAAGGAAACCAAAGTACCACTAAAAGAGCACATGGAAAAGAAGATTGAATCCACAACCCAAAAAGAGGTAAATTTGTGTGAGGTTAGTGGGTGTTTATCATTATCATTTGGATAAAGGGGCAAATGGAGTGTCATATAATGGTTAGCAACTATATACATGACCTAGTACTCAAACAAACAAATTGGGGTGTTCTAAATTTTTTTTGTCAAGTAGACCTAGCTATAAATGAAAGGTTCATATAAGATGTGATAGTGAGTGGCCGAAAGAGTGACACTCAAGAATGCAATGTTTTAAGGTTTACAAAAACAGAATCTAAAGAAATCCACACGTCTCAATTTGTTTGACTTATTTAACCTTATCGGTGAGATATAATAATTTATATCATAATTTTAAAATGTAAAATCATCACCAAATCGGGGTGAGGGGTGTGTTGTTTAGGGAAGCCTTACGTTATTGGTCCTTAAACCTATTATTATATTATTATTATTAGTAGTATAGGAGGGTACGCATACGCATGGCTCTATAAGAACCACACTTTTTCCAAGGAAGAACCAAATGGCTTTCCTTCTCGCGAATGAGTTCCAGGCTTGACGAGCTTCTCTGTCAGCACCACATTTTTTCCCCAAGAAGCGTCGAGACTCATACGTCGGCTTTACTATCAGAGCCTTCCCGCCTTAAAAACCAACAAGGCCACAGCACTCCAGCCACGGCAATCCTCAGAATGTCGTTGGTGAGTCCTGGTTTGAGTGCAACATGTGGCGTGCAGATGAAGAAACACCGGCTTCTCACGAATGGCACGACGATGCTCAGTGCTGCGCCCTCCGCCATGCCGCCATTCTGCCGGGGAAGCTTTCCGTGTCTGCTGATGCAGCAGCGGCAGCAGGTGATCAGCCAGGATCGATGAGAATATGATACATCGACGATCTCCTTCATCCCGCCATCCTCATATCGTGTTTTTTTTTCGATGGCGTCTTTTGCAGAGAGCTTTCACAGCAGTTCCCAGATTCCGGGCAGCCGTGGACCTACCTGACTTGAAGGCAGACGATTTTAGTCATCCGTTAGACAGACAGGTCTTTCAGGCCTTGCCGTTGCATTCTCAGTTATCGCTTCCTTAATTCTAGGAGTTAGAGCTACTGCTTATAAAACCAGAAGTAACTCTGTCTTAATCGGAGATTCTGCTAATAAAGAAGAGTGTGCATAAATTGTTTGGATCGCTGGCGGAGCATGCTTGAGAGTCCTGAAAGAGTCAACCTATCAAGCTTGCAGTAATGGTTCACGTGTCTTGCACACGTGGTGGTTTAGGACAAGTATTCAAGGGTGAGGAGAGCAGAGTCCTCCTTTTATGACAAGTGGTCAAGAGTCAGAAGATTAGAGTTCTCCGTTATGTCTCTCTCTCTTTGATCCAAAGTTCATACCGCTTACATCACGAGCAGGAGCTAGTACTCATCAAGCTCGTATTGTAACAGTCTGATGCTAGCTGCTAGACTGAAGGCTCTTACAAGAGTAGCATATTGGCCAAAAGTTTATTCTGTTGTCTTCTATAGATTCCTATATGTTTTCTCAACTGCGATTTCAGCTCCTAGTTCTGTATTTCTGGTCTTTGTCTATACTTTTCCGTTTGTGTAGCAATATTAGTGTGACCAAATGCTGTCCATACATGACATATAAACGCATAATAAGCGTTGGTCTTTGAATGAGATTTCATGTCAGATATGACATGTGCACAGACGTACCCCCACCTCATGGCATAATATGTCTTACATTTGCCTTGATACAAAACTTCAGTTGCTCAAGGACACCAAATCCAATCGGCCATCCAAGGTACCTGACACTTTTCTAGGACCTAGTTGACTTGCCTAAAAGATATTTTATTGAAAGTTACATGAGTGGAGGGCCGAGTTCGAGTTCCAGGGACAGACCAGCCTTGAATTGCCTCAACTGGATGAGGGCCTTGACACATCCAGTAATATTGTAGGCCCCCCCCCAAAAAAAAAGAATAGTCATCCTTTAATCAAATTTTTTTTGCTAGGTGGTTTTTGAACCAATAACTTAATAAGAACTCCTCACCTGTAAGAGCTTTGCAATTGATGCTTGGTCTTCCAATTGTGAGTTGCTAGTGAAAATTTTGCTACAAATACTTTGCCCTTTGGCAAACCATACAAACTTCAAAGATCTCATTTTTGGTATTCTCTAGAGTCTCAGTGAGGTCCTTCTTTCTATAAGATTTGTGTAAGGCATTGAGATGGTGCTGTGATCTATTTGAGGAATGTGAATGTATAGTGCAAAGAGTGTTGAGGGAAGGGGCAATCATGCATCACACACACCCTACATATCATTGTCTCGTAAAATTGTGGAATCTCTTACATGATCTCTAATGGTATGTGCACATCATGGAGTAGATGTAGCAGCTTGCCTCATGATATTGCATCATGATGTGTCGTGCAAACTCAGAATGCAGCAGTATATATTTTGACTTTGTCTTCGATGAGGGCATACAATGTGAAAATGTGGCCAAAGGTGCAATATCCTTATCTTGAACTGATGTTTGCCCATGGCGTTCAGTCCATCATCCCAACTTATGATAAAGACTAGAACCAAAATGTCTGCCATTGTATGGCTAAGCATGATCATCTTGTTGCTGCTTGGTCTTGTGGGGTCTCTTGTTGTATGGATCATTACTATGGTACCATATTGGTGGGCAACTAGGATCCTATCATTTGTGTGCTAGTAAAGGAGCCAATATGTCCAATGTGTGGGAAATGCTAGGCAACCAATCTATTGCAATCCTAGGATTTGCCGTTGTATTATTAGTTAATAGCTCTTCTCACAATGTGAGATAGAATGAAGTAGCAGACGAGGCTTTTGGGTGGGAGAGGGAACTGATTAGATACACAGCAAAGAAAATGGGCTTAGTGTATACACAAATATTTGCCATGAATGCCTCCAACATGACCCTTGAAGCTTTGTAGCAGAAACTAGTTCAACTGAGAGGGGAAGGGCAAATTTTTGCTAGGCTACATTTTAAAACCCAATTTTCAGCATTATCCAGTCATTTAATTAATATTCAAAATCAAAAGTCTTAAAAATAAAATTTAGCCCTTTTTTACTTGCCCAAAATTAAATGTGCACATCCATGATTAAATTGGCTAGGCCATTTGCAACCTGGAGTGGTTCCCAATCTCTGTTGACCCTTAGATTGATATTAATTAATTAATTAATTAATGCTAGTCTCTAGTGTCTCCACTCACATCTTATTGGCCGAACGATTGTCCTAGGGTCAAAACTAAAACCAAGTGATTACCAAAATCCAATTGGCATAGCTTATCACAACTTTTACCTTTGACACCTACTGCATGCTCGGGGTCCTTGGCCTGTTACTATGAAATAATTGCCATGTGCATCACATGTGCTAAACAACCTTGTACATTTGATTAATATATATTAATCAAGTGTTATCGGCAAGATGAGAGTACCTCAAAACTTAACGCCCTCGTGATGACCTTTCTGAATTGGGGTTGCGTGGGTGAATGCCAGGTATCCTAACCAGACTAGACGATAATTGAATCATGGGACTAGCCTTCCTCCTTAGATAGGGTGGTAAATAACCTGATGAAGCACTAATTATAGCAAGAATAAAATTTATGAAACCAGAAATGCACAATTTACCTTAATAGGCTGGGATAGTAGACACCCTGTTGCACCCAGAACTGGCATCCCTTTTGGTATTTCTTTAACTTCAATTGCTAGTGGATGTATTACAAGGCGAGATTCCACGATCTCCTTGGTTGATCCAAAAGCCCCTTGCTAATCCAACAATCAACAAATAAGTTGGGCAATTTGCCCCTTGATTTTCACTTAGAGCTTGCTCTAACTAGCCCCTAATTGGCCAAATGTTGTTTTTGATTTACAATGGATGGTTGGGCATCTGAAATCCTTGACAATATAATAAATTGTAGGTGCTAATTTCAGTGTACGGTGACTTATGCTGTTGGCATGGGTTGCGAGGTGGCTGCTAAATCCTATTTTTTGGAGAAATTTAGGGTTTACAGGAAAGATCCCTCCACTATCCACCAAATTTGGCTGAGATCTACTCAAAATGGCTGAGATCTCTTAAGAATGGGTTGGAAAAGGTGAGAGAAAGCCAATATGAGAGAGAAATCCTATTTTCTTTGTGAGAAAACCATAAATTTGCTTGCTGCCCGTATTTAATGCGTCACCTAATGCCAAGAACCTCCAAAATATTGTCACTTGATTAGCAATGTTGTTGCTAGCCCTTGGAAGGTGTCTCCCTGTTGTCCCTTGCTTGCTGAGGCCCCTAGATGGTTGTGTTCTGTAGCAAAATTGCTATTGTTTGATCTAAAAAATGGATCAATAGCTCCCTCTCTCTCTCTCTCTCTCTTCGAAGTTGTAAATCGACAGAATGGCTGAGACCCAACAGCCCCCAAAAACGTTTTTTCAATTTGCATGGGCATTTTTGCCAAGTGGCAGTCTTCTAAATCCATTTTTTAGCATTATCCAGCTATTTAATTAATTTTCAAAAGTAAATAATCTTGAAAATTAATTTCAGACCTTTTGACACTACTCAAAATTAAATATGCCCATTCATAATTAAATTGGCTAGGGTATTTGCAATCTGGAGTGGTCCCCAACCTCTGTTGACCTTAAGATTGGTATTAATTAATTAATTAATGCTAGTCCTCTAGTGTCACTGCTGACACTTCTTGGCGAAAGAACTTTCCTAGGGTCAAAATTGACACCAACTCATGGCCAAAACTCGGCTGGCATAACATATCACAACTTTTACCTTTAATACTGAATGCATCCTTAGGGTCCTTGGCTTGTTAGCATGAAAAAACTGCCATGTGCAAAACAATCTTTCACATTTGATTAATATCTTAATCAAATGTTATCATCAAGATTAGAGCATCTCAAACTTTCATGTCCTTGTGATAGACCTTTTTGAACGTGGGTTGCTTGGATGAAAGCCAGGTATCCTAATCAGACTGACAACAATGGAACCATGGAATTGGTCTTCTCCCTTGGAGAGGGTGGTAAATAACTTGATGAAGCACTAGTTGCAGCAAGCATAAAATTCACATAACTAGAAATGTATAATTTACCTTAATAATCTTGGATAGTAGACACCTTGTTGGCCCCAAAACTGACGCCTCTTTCAAGATTTCTTTAACTTGAATTGCCAAATGGATGTATTACAAGATGAGATTCCATGATCTCCTTGGTTGATCCAAAAGCCCCTTGCCGATCCAACAATCAGTAAATAAATAGGGCAATTTGTGCCTTGATTTTCATCCAGGATTTCCTCTAAATTGGACCCGAATTGGCCAAATGTTGCCCCAAATTTACAATGGATGGTTGGGCATTTGAAATCCTTGAAAATACAACAAATTGTAGAGGCTAATTTCAGTTTACGAAGCTTTATCCTATTGACATGGGTTGTGAGGTGGCTTCTAAACCCTATTTTTTTGCAAAAATTTAGGGTTTATAGCAGTGATCGCTCTGTTATCCACAAGATTTGACTGAGATATACTCAAAATGGTTGAGAAATGCTGAGGTCTCTTGAGAATGGGTTGGAGAAGGTGAAAGAAAGTCAAGATATAGAGAAATCCAATTTTCTTTGTGAGAAAACCCAATAATTTACTTGTTGCCTACATTTAATGCAGTCACCTATTGGCACGTACCTCCAAAATGCTGTCACCTGATGGATAGTGCTATTGTGAGCCCTTGGAAGGTGTTTCCCTTTTGGCCCTAGCTTGCTGAGGCCCTTAGATGGCTGCCTTTTGCAGCAAATTGCTGTTCTTTGATCAGAAAATTGACCAACTCCCTCTTTCTCCCAAGCTATAATTTGATAAATTGGCTGAGACCCAACCCCCAAAAACATTTTGTCAGTTTGCATGGGTGTTTTTGCTTGGTAGCAGCCTTCTAAACCCATTTTTCAGGATTATCCAGTCATTTAATTAATTTTCAAAATTAAATAATCTTGAAAATTAATTTTAGGTCTTCTGATCATGCCCAAAGTGAAATGTGCTGATCCATAATTAAATATGCTAGGCCATTTGCAACGTGGAGGGTACGCAACCTCTATTGACTTGTAGTTTGATATTAATTAATTAAGTAATGCTAGTCGCTAGTGTCACCGCCGACACTTATTGACCAAACAAGCGACCACTAAAACCCAATTGGCAAAGCTTATCTCAACTTTTACCTTTGACACCCACTGCATCCTTGGGGTCCTTGGTCTATTGCCATGAATAATTGCCACGTGCATCAGGTGTGCTAAACAACCTTGCACATTTGATTGATATCTTAATCAAATGTTATTGGCAAGATTAGAGCATCTCAAAATTTCATGTCCCCATGACAAGCCTTTTTGAACTTAAGTTGCCTCGGTGAAAGCCACGTATGCCAATGAAACCAGACGACAATGGAATCATAAAACCAGCTTTCCACCTCAAATAGGGTGGTGAATAACTTGATGAAGCACTAATTACAATTTACAACAATCATAAAATTCATGAAATCATAAATACATAGTTCGCCTTAGTAATCTTGGACAATAGATACCCTTTTGGCCCCAAAGTTGGCACCTCTTTTGGTATTTCTTTAACTTGAATTGCCAATGGATGTATTACAAGCTGACATTCCATTACCTCCTTGGCTGATCCAAAAGCTCCTTGTTGATCCAACAATCAACAAATAAAATGGGCAATTTGCCCCTTGATTTTTACTAAGGACTTGCTCTAAGTGGACCCCAATTGGCCAAATGCTGCCCCAAATTTACAATCGATGGTTGGGCATCCGAAATCCCCAACAGTATAATAAGGTGTAGATGCTAATTTAGTGTACGATGACTTATGCTGTTGGCACAGGTCTTGAGGTGGTTGCTAAATCCTAATTTTTGTAGAAATTTAGGGTTTGCAGGAGAAAGCTCTTTGCTCTCAACCAAATTTGGCTGAGATTTGCTCAACATGGTTGAGAAATGTTGAGATCTCCTGAGAATGGACTGCCAGGCATCTCCAAAATGCTGACACTTGATCGGCAATGGTATTGCAAGCCCTTGGAAGGTGTCTCCTTCTTGAGGCCCCTAGTTAGCTGTCTTCTCCAACTAATTGCTATTCTCTAATTAGAAAATGAACTAGCAGCTTCCTTTGTCTCTCCCAATCTATAAATTGATAGATTGACTGAGACCCAACCCCCAAAAACGTTTTCTCAGTTTGCATGGGCATTTCTTCCAATTGGCAGCCTTCTAATTTCATTTTTGAGCATTATCTAGCCATGTGATCGATTTCAAAGTTAAATAATCGCGAAAATTAAATTTAGCCCTATTGACCTTGCCCATCCATAATTAAATTGGCTAGTTCATCTGCAACGTGGAGTGGTCCCTAACCTTTGTTAATCCTTAGATTGGTATTAATTAATTAATTTGGTGAAATAACTATCCTAAGGTTAAAACTAACACCAACTTACCACCGAAACCAGTTGGCATAACGTATTGTAACTTCTACCTTTGACATTGACTGCAACCTTGGGATCCTTGGCTTGTTATCATGAAATAATTGCCATGTGCATCACATGTGCAAAACAACCTTTCACATTTGATTAATAACTTAATCAAATTTTACTGGCAAGATTAGAACATCTGAAAATTTCACATTTGCATGACATATATTTTTGAACCCGGATCGCCTGGTTGAAAGTCAAGTATATATAGCAAACATAAAATTCATGTAACGAGATATGCACAATTTACCTTAATAATCTTGAACAATAGACACCTTGCTGGCTCCAAAATTGGCACCAATTTCAGTTTTTCTTTTACTTCAATTGCCAATGGATATATTACACGGTGAGATTCCATGATCTCCTTAACTGATGCAAAAGTCCCCTGCTGATCCAACAATCAGTAAATAAATTGGGCATTTTCCCCCTTGATTTTTACCCAAGACTTGCTCTAACTGGACCCCAATTGGCCAAATGCTGCCCCAAATTTGCAATGGATGGTTGGGCATTTGGAATCCTTGACAATACAACAAATTGTAGATGTTAATTTTAGTATACGATGCCTTATCCTGTTGGCACGAGTCACGAGGTAGTTGCTAAACCATAATTTTTGTAGAAATGTAGTGTTTATAGTAGAGATTCTCTGTTGTTCACCACATTTTGGTTGAGATTTGCTCAAAATGGTCGAGAAATGCTGAGATAAGCATGATAGGCAAAAGATGTTGGGTTTGTTGTAGTTTTTGCCTATTCCAGACAGGCCCTAACAAAGCATTGCTATGGACTTCATCTTTGGGCTTCCTAGGATATCTATAGGGAATGATGGGATATGGACTATCATTTGTAGGTTCACCAAATAGGCCCATTTCATTCTGGTGAGGAAGAAGATAAGGTTAAAAAATCATATAGTATGTTTATTTTTGCAACATACATTTAAGTATCATTATATGCCCGAGTTGATCGTTAGTGATCGAGATTGTACCCGAAGTTGAGTATTAGATACTATGGGCCCTTACATGTGTTGGAGAGGATCAATGATGTTGCTTGTCGGTTGAAGTTGCCTCCACGTTGGCAGATACATAGTGCCTTTCATGTGAGCTTGTTGAGGCCTTTTCATGGTGATGTGCCAAAGGATGTATTTGCTGAAATTCAGCTTGAGGTTGAGGAGCTGGATGAGATATTGGTACGTCGGTAGATTTTGGCACATAAAGAAAGAAAGACAAGAGATAAAGTTTTTAGAAGGTAGTTGGTGAAGTTTTAGAATCATTCACCAATGGATGATAAGTGGATGGAAGAGGATGACTTGGCAAACAATCCTCAGTTGTTATAGCTTTACCTTGATGCCTTTCAATTGGAGTTGACTTTAGATTGAGCTCAGTTAGGTTTAGTAGAGCAAGGGCCTAGAGCGGTGCTTGATACTCAAGGGGGAGGTAGCACTTCCACTCCTTATTTATTAAAGGACAACTCTCATATGTAGTAGATCTTGGATGGATTCAGCATGTGTCCTGGGTGCTATGTGTGAGATTGGCATTCCTTGGACAGTAGGCAGTCATATGCATTCGTTATTAGTTTTGTGTAGTCGCAGCAGGCAAGATACGTGGCAGTCTGGCCGTACAACAGGTGACCTCAGCAAGGTGATAGTCAACGTAGGTGCCATGTGGCACAGCAGGTGCAGTTGACCAGATTTGGGGCAGTTGGCTGCATTTAATGTAGCTGACCTGCATTATATTTGGCATTTCTTTTGGGCTATTTATTTTGCCTAGTCTCCACACACTTTCAATCATTTTGATCACAGGTTTTCAGATTATTGATCGCAGAGATTGCTTCGAGGTGGAGACATATGTGGATATACTCTTTGTGCCTGTGTACATATCTGCTTCCTTATACAACATTCTTCATTGCAGATTTTCTGTGTTTCATTGCCTCTCTCTCTCTCTCTGTCTTGGTCATACACTTCTGTAGCGTTTCACTCTGAGATGGTATCAGAGCATTGAAGGACTGACTAAGGGTGGACCTACGTGAAGAGGAGATTTCAGCGTGACACAAGGCTGTGTTTTTAGCGTTCAAGGGCGAGGAGGAGGGCTGCCATCAAAGCAAGACTAAGGTGAGCATGTGTGTGCGAGAAAGGAGCAGAGTTGTTGAAGCTGTTGCTGATTTTTACCTACATGAAGAGGAGATTTCAATGTGACACAAGGCTGCGTTTTCAGCGTTCAAGGGCGAGTAGGAGGGATGTGCATTAGAGCAAGACTAAGGTGAGGATGAGCGTGTGAGAAAGGAGCAGATTTGTTGAAGCTGTGGCTGATTTTTGCTGTTTGAGAAGGAGGAAGGTTGCATTTTGGGCCTTCAAGTGCAGATTTTACCTTTTCATCGCTATCAATGGGTGAAAAAGGAGCGGGACGAGTAGAGAAGTGCCCTAGTAGGCCCCATACATACAGTTAGAGAAGGTTGCTTTTTGTATTTTGTGTAGGCATTTTAGGTGAAGATGTCTTCTTAGGTCGAGACAGAGTTTTAGGTGATCATGAGCCGGAAGGTGCCCATGCTACCTGCTCTTACATCAAATCAAAAGCTTGATGGCGAGAACTATTGCATGTGGGGGGTTATGATGCTTGCCATCTTGGAGTCCGATGATTTGACGGAGCTTGTTACAAAGGCTATGCATCGTCTTTCTTCGAGAGACGAGACTAGACTCTTTACAAGTGATAAGTTGGAGTTGGCAAAGGCTCAGGCACATTGGGACAAACTAAATGCTCGCATTTGCTCATTTTTATTTCTCTCATGCACTATAGTTGTGATCTCTCATATAGAGCATTTGATGGTGGCTTGGGAGATATGGCTGGAGCTTGATCAGATGTATAATCGCATGACCATCATGAAATGAGTTTCTTTGGAAGTGTAGATGAGGACCATGGGTATCAATAAGTCATCTTCTATGCGAGAGGATATCAACAAGTTGAGGCAGCTTCAGATGCAAGTACAAAACGCAAGGAAGGTGATCACTTTTGAAGACATGGTGATAACTCTTCTTTCATACTTATTGTCTTGTTTTAGTGGTTTTTATTTTGCCTTGACTGCCTTAGGGCAGTTGTAGACTCTTCGTTGGGAGGAGTTGATTCCTATGGCCTTGGACCAAGAGGAGTAGTTGAAAGAGACCAATGCTTCTAAATTGGAGGCATTGATAGGTCAGTTCTCTCAGAAGAAGGGGAAGGACCAAAAGGAGGAGGAAAAATCAAAGGAGGACAAGGAAAAGGAGTCCACTTGTCACATTTGTGGCAAGACAAGTCATTGGAAGAAGGACTATCTCGAGAAGGAAAAGAAGGAAAAGGAGCAGAAGGAGAAATCTTCAAAGGATTTCGGAGTGGTAGTTGCTTCCTCATTAGTTGTTTTCCTCCACTTGGAGGTGGTTGAGGCATCGACCTTGAAGGCCTTCGATGTTGCATTAATGGCCTCATATACTCGAGAGTGGATTGTTGACAGAGGTGCCTCCTAGCACATGACTCCTTCTACAGTGGGTGTTGCTCATTTGGGGCCTTCGAATGGACAGATTCTCATTGGTGATAGTTCTTCTATCCCTATTCAAGGACAGGGTAATATACATCTTATTCCAAATGGGCAAGGTGGTGCCTATACATCCGAGGTGCTTTATGTGCCGGCCTTGAGATACCATTTGCTTTTGATACACAAGCTTTATGCCCTCGGTCTCTTGGTCGAGTTTGATGTGAATTTCTTTTGGATTCTGGATCGTGGATCCAGATAGGTCCTTGCTTTAGGTTATGAGGAGAATGGGGTCTACAAGTTGCAGTCTTCTTTTGCCTTGACTTCTCTTCTTCACACCTCTCAAACAAAGTGCAAGCTTTGGCATGCTCAGTTTGGCCACCTCAACTATGATTACCTGCGGAAGGCGTCTAAGGGGGGCAGCTTGTTCGAGATTTGCCAGATATTATGGTGAGCCAAAAACCGTGTGTATCCTGCAGCCGTGGGAAAACAAGCTTGTGATGCTATTCCCAGAAAATCTTTGAGATGGTCTTCAGCACCCTTGAAGCTTGTTTCTACCGATCTTTGTGGACCAATACAGACAGAGTCCCTTAAAGGTAGCTTGTATTTCAGGTTAATTGTGGATGATTACAACAGGATGACATGGGCTTATTTTTTGAAGCTGAAGTTGGAGGCTTTCTCCCACTTTATGGATTGGTTACTCTTTGAGGAGAACCGATAGGGCTGGAAATTGAAGACCTCACGAATGGGTAAGGGCGGAGAATTTGTTTCTAATGAGCTTGCTCGTTTTTGTGTAGATCATGGTATTCACTAGGAGTTTGCTAACACAAACACCCCTATGAAGAATGGCATATTGCAGTGGAAGATTGTAGTGTGATCGAGATGGCCCGTACTATGATGGAGCATTGACAGACACCTTAGTGTCTTTGGGCCGAGGCTGTGGCTATTGCAGCCCACATTCTTAATCGATCCCCTACTTTCGTTGTTGTTTGTATGACACCTTATGAGGCGTATTTTGGGTGTAAGCGAGATGTTTCTTATTTCAAGGTTTTTGGGTGTGGCGCTTATGTTCATATCCTGAAAACACAACGTGAAGCGAGATGTTTTTTATTTCAAGGTTTTTGGGTGTGGCGCTTATGTTCATATCCTGAAAACACAACATGACAAATTTGAAGTGGCTTTCAAAAGACAAGTGTTTGTGGGCTATAGATCACAGTCTCAAGGTTATCGATTGTATGATCCCATTAAGTGGGATGTCTAGCCATGATGTCTGGTTCATGGAAGTTCTAGCTTTAGAGGAGGGTGAGGAACACTCCGTTCTTGGAGATCTTGAAGATAGTTGGATGCCAATGACTGTTCCTCCGCAGCACATGCCTCTTGAGGATTCTTCTTCAAATGAGGAGCTTATTTCTCAGCCACTAGACTCGATGGTTGAGCGCCAACAATCGATGGAACTTCTAGAGACTTTAGCGGATGGAGAGTGACGAGAAGAGATCCGGCCTCCTCGTCGTTGGGCATGTGATACTCTTCGTGATGCAGGGATTGAGGGGGTCCCTGAAGAGTGGCAGCCACAAGATGGTTTGTGGCATTCTTGGAGGAACCAGACACACCACACTGAGCTTGTGTACACTAATTACTGCTTGATGACTCGTGCCATGTAGGATCGGGAGCCCATCTCCGTGAAGGAGGCTTAACAACATGATCATTGGCAAGAGCAATGGAGTAGTTGGAGTCGATTGAGAGGAATGGCACTTGGTACCTTGTGCCTAAGCCTTCTCATAAAAAGGTAATTGGAGTCGAATGGATCTTTAAGACCAAGTATTGTAGTGATGGCTTGTTGGACAAGCACAAGGCCATCCTTGTTGCTAAATGCCATAGGAGATGACTTGTCTATCAGTTGGATGTGAAGTCTATCTTTTTGAATGGGGAGTTGGACGAGGAGATTTATGTTAAGCAGCCTCTAGGCTTTGGTTCTTTTGATGGTTAGGTGTATGGGTTGAGGATGTTAGCAGAGTATTTGTCAGCTCATGTGTGAGTCTGAGCTTGATCTGGGCTGGGCATTTTTATTAGGTATTTTAGGTATTTTTCTGGTGTGGCATTTTATGCCATTGGGGCATTTTTATGCACCAGTCGGCCAGCATTAATGCTGTCCGACCAGCATTATTGCTCCCCACTTTTTCAGCCTATTTATACTCAGTGGCTCCTCCTCAATCAGTCACTTCATTTCACCATCTGCAGACTCTGTAGAGAGAGGAGCCAGTGCTAGTGCCCACGCAGCCAGTGACTCACTGTTGTATGCGACTGTCTCGTGTTCAGATATATGGATTCCATTTCCCGTGCATACATCTGAGTTCTCATCTGTATCGTGTTATTTTCTTTTCTCTTTTTGTCTTGTGTTTCAGCAGTTTATTTCAGCACATGTTTATGCTTCCACCGCTGCTCCACTTCTGACATGGTATCAGTTTTCAGGATTTGTGTTTCTGCTGTGTTTTCTTGCTGATTTCAGGACTATTTTGTACCCCTGCTGATCAGACAACTGCTGTCGCAGCCAGGCGACCTATTTTGGGGCTGTTTTCAGCCTGCGTTTTTTGCAGTTTTGCCATCGCCTGCTGCCTCCGCACCCTCTGCTGCCTACGCACCCTCTGCTGCCTGCGTTTTTCATCTGCAGCTACTGGCGACAGTTTTCTACCTGTTTTTCTCCAGTTTACAGCCTGCGTTTTGCTGATTCAGCATCTCTCGTGGCTGGGTGACTGTTACTTCAGGCCGTTTTCTCTGTTTTTGGCAGTTTTTGACTGATTTTTTGCCTTTCTGCAGCAGATTTTGTCTTCTATTGATCAGATTTTGGGTTATATTGCATATGAACTCTCATTTTCTACAGTCTGTGCTTGTGTTTTGGCTGTGTTTCCTCTCTAAATTCCATCTCTTCTCTACTTCTCTTCTTATCCTCTCCATATGGCTCCTCCGTGCACTTCCACTAATGATAAGTTACATATGACCTCGATGCTTCTTGAGAATGAGGCATCCTTGAGATTACAGGGGCGGCTTCCGGCACATTATGGAGGTGAGGCTTATGTAGCTTCAGAGAGGGGTGACGGGAAGAAGAAGTCGAAGGCCCAGTGTTACCACTGTGGCAAGAAGGGACATTTGCGGAAGGACTGCAAGAAGTTAGCGGCTTCCAGGAAGAAGGAGCAGAAGACGAAGCGGGATGCTGACTCTACCGATGAGTCCTCTCCTTCATCAGACTCCGACTCCGCTCCTCCGACCAAGGTGAAGTCCAAGGTGCGGAAGGGCTCCTCTTCTTCGGATCGCGGGAAGGGCTTGGTGGCCCCTTCCTCGGCTGCTTTCTAGTGATGGTGATGAGGTCATCCCTCACGACTCTCGTGCCAGAGAGGGAGTGTGAGCGGGTGTTCAGATGGGGCAGCCGCGCCTCATCTATATTTTTATACAGGTGCACAGGTTCCAGAGAGGGACGTCCCTGACGCATCGACTTCAGTCTGGCGGAATCAAATCCTGGAGCTGGGATTGACATCTAGGTTCATGCTGAGCTGGTTATCTGACAGAGAGCGGGAGGCTTTCGTCTGGAGCTCACATGAGGGGACACTTTGGTGGTCTGGCCAAAGGCGGGGAATCCATGGTCACCTATGTTTAGAGGCATTTTTGACAGGATGGTCTTGTATGCTACTGCGAGACATTAGTGATGGACACAGAGACATGCTATGATCTTCTCTATTTTCTGGTGTTTGGTATGATTGACATCGACATCACGTTCTCTCCGAGGCACCTTGGTGGTGGCTTGATCACCCACTGCTTGGGTATCCATGGTTCTACTTGGTGGTTCTATGTTGTATAGTTTCTGATTCCTTTTCATTGTACTATTGTATTGTATCAGATCACTCATGATCTGAGAGAGGGTGTTAGCAAAGTATTTGTCAGCTCATGTGTGAGTCTGAGCTTGATCTGGGCTGGGCATTTTTATTAGGTATTTTAGGTATTTTTCTGGTGTGGCATTTTATGCCATTGGGGCATTTTTATGCACCAGTCGGCCAGCATTAATGCTGTCCGACCAGCATTAATGCTGTCTGACCAGCATTATTGCTCCCCACTTTTTCAGCCTATTTATACTCAGTGGCTCCTCCTCAATCAGTCACTTCATTTCACCATCTGCAGACTCTGTAGAGAGAGGAGCCAGTGCCAGTGCCCACGCAGCCAGTGACTCACTGTTGTATGCGACTGTCTTGTGTTCAGATATATGGATTCCATTTCCCGTGCATACATCTGAGTTCTCATCTGTATCGTGTTATTTTCTTTTCTCTTTTTGTCTTGTGTTTCAGCAGTTTATTTCAGCACATGTTTATGCTTCCACGGCTGCTCCACTTCTGACAGAGGAAGGCCCTCTATGACCTTAAGCACGCTCCCCGTGCTTGAAATGAGAAGATTGACTTTGTTTGTCCTTTATGTGGATGATTTGATTGTTACAGGTGACCATGCCGAGATGGTTGAACAGAGAAAGGCAACACTTCATAAGAAGTTTGAGATGATGGATATGGGACTTCTTCATTTCCTTCTAGGTCATGAGATCTATGAGACTCCAAGGGGGATCTTTATTTCCAAGCAATGGTATGTGCAGGAGCTCTTGACTACGTGTATTGTTTCATGGAGCGGCAAGAAGCAGCCCACAATTGCCCTATCTTCGACTGAGGTAGAGTATCGGGCGGCATCTTCTACCACATGTGAGACTGTGTGGCTCCGCAGGCTATTGGAGGAGCTTGGCTATACATAGACAGATTCTATTGTTCTTTAGTGCGATAATGAGTGTTGCCTTGCCTTGGCCTAGAACCTTGTGTTTCATGCTCAGACAAAGCACATCGAGATCCAGTACCATTTCATTCGGAAGAAGCTTTTGGATGAGACTATTGATATGGTTTACTACAAGATAGAGAACAATCTTGCAGAATTGTTTACGAAGGCGCTTTCTCAGGCTTTACTTCGATAGCACTCGAGATCCCTTAGCCTTCTGTCTTGTCCAAGATCTGAGAGGGGGCGTTAGAGATTGGCATTCCTTGGACAGCAGGCAGTCATATGCATTTGCGAGCAGTTTTGTGCAGTTGCAGCAGGCAGGACATGTCGTAGTTTGGCCATACAGCAGGTGACGTGAGCAGGTGGTAGTCAGTGCAGGTGCCACGTGTCACAGCAGGTGTAGTCGACCAGATTCTGTGTAGTTGGCTGCATTTAATGCAGCCGTCCTGCATTATATTCGGCATTTCTTTTGGGCTATTTATTTTGCCCAGCCTCCACACAGTTTTAGTCATTCTGATCACAAGTTTCTAGATTGCTGATCGTGGAGACTGCTTCGAGGTGGAGACATACGCAGACATACACTTTGCGCACGTGTACAAATTTGCTTCCTTATACAGCATTCTTCATTGCAGATTTTCTATGTTCCACTTTCTCTTTCTCTGTGTCTCTTCTCTCTTTGTTCACTCTCTGTCTTGGTCGTACACTTCCACACTACTTCACATTGACACTATGCTGATAGTATGTTTGCCACGGGGTCACTACTCAGCGTACTAGTCACTGTGAGATGTATGTAGATGAGTATGGTTGTTACTGCGCCTCTAAAATTATACATTGGCATCAACTTATGATCAGGTTGAGATTAGTTTCAGATCGGTTTTCATATCAATATATAATCAGATTATGATCAGTTTATGCTCAATTATAAATGGTTCTCAGCTGGTTTCATGGACAATAGCATGTTAAATGAATATCATTGATAGTTCAGCCACGGTTTACGTTTTGTTTATGCTTTACTATGGTTGTTTAGTCAGAACAATTGAGAAAGATGAGAAATGGATGCATCTAGTGGGTTTTTGGCAATAGCTGTGGACTATTTTCAGTTTTATGGTATGTTTATAGTGTCTGGGAATTTTCAGCAAGTGTTGGGCATGTGGCATAGTAAAACAACAATGACAATGTTGTGTTGACTCTAATGCCTTATGGAAATTCGAGTGCAATGTACTTTTTATTTAGCACATTGCAAGTGGAATTGGGGATGGTTGTAGGGATTTCAAGGGGAAGGTTTGTCATGGGGACGTGAAATTTTTGGATGCTATGCTTATGCTAGAGACATTTGATTAAGCAATGTTGAGATGCACATTTGATGTGCAAGCAAGTATGTCACGGTAATAGGCCGAGGACCCAGAGGAAACAATGGGAGTCAAAGGCAAAAGTTGTAACAAGTTATGTCACCTAGGTCCTAGGTGAATGTTGGTGTGAGTTTGACCCTAGGATAATTAATTGGCCTATAAGTGTCAGTGGTGACACTGGGGATTAGGCATTAATTAATTAATTAATTAAGCCTGTCCATGAGTCAACGAAGGTGTGGGACCACTTGGGGTTGCAAATGGCCTAGTTAACTAATTTGTGGATGGGCACATCTAATTTTGGGAAGGGTCAAAAAAGGCTCGAATTAATTCTTAGAAGTCATTAATTTTGAAAATTAATTAAATGGTTGAAAATTGTTGGAAAATGGATTAAGAAGGCTGCTACTTGGCAAAATTTGCCAAGCCATGGGAGTGAAGGTAGTTTGGGGGCTGTTGGAGGCTGATCGAGGCATTCAAGCTGAGAGAGAGGGAGAGGGAAGAGGCTGCTGGTCAGATTTCGAGTTGTTGGAGACCTCTTGGATGCAGGCAACAACAGCAAATGCTCAGGTTGGAGTAGGTGATAGCATCTGTGATCTCTATGGGGCTTGGCAATAGTAGATTGGGGATGGTGGCTATAGTTTGAGGGCCCTCTGGCAATAGGCGATAGCTCTTGAGCAATCTTTGACAGGGCAACCTCTATTTTGGAGGATTTTCTGCGAAGAATTTGTAAAATTTCTCTCTCTACAGCATTCTCTCACCTTCTCCAGTTTTATGCAATTCTCAGCCATATGGAGCAAATCTCAGCCATATTTGGTGGACAACAAGAGAATTTTTGCCATAAACCCTAATTGCAAAAGAAATCAGGGTTTACCAGCCACCTTGGGACTTGTGCTAGCCATTCGAGGCATTGAAGATTGAAATCAGCCGTTGGAATTTAAGGAATTGCTAGAGATTTCAGATGCCAGCCCATCCCAATTGATTTGGGGCAGCATTTGGGCAGCCAAAGGTCAATGTTGGACAAGTCTTGGGTGAAGATCAAGGGGCAAAATTGACCAAAAGGCTTGTTGATCATTTATGACATTAAGGGGCATTGGATCAGCAGAGGAGATAGAAGGATTGCATTGTAATATAAAGAAATATTGCAAGGGGCACTAATTTTGGGGCCAACAGTATCCAATGTCCAAGATTATATGGTAAAGTGTGCATTTCAGTTTTTTGAATTTGTTAATTTCTGTAATTAAGTGATTAATTATGTTTTCATCGCTCTTCCCAAGAAGGAAGGTTGGTTTCAGTAACTCTTTAGAAGAGCACTAGCTGTGATACCATGTGGGGATATCCCATATAACTGAACACAGAGAAAACATAAATGCACGAACGCCAAATGTGAAAACACGAACAAAGAAGAACTTTGAAGTGAATGAACAAATGGTATAAATGAAGGAAAAAGTGTACAAGATGCTCAAGGGGAGAGCTGTCCAATAGGTAGTAGCTCTTGTGGGAGCGGGATTATGGAGGTATCGATCCGTGTCATTTAGAGGAGATGGATCCCAAGTATAGTAACGACTAGTTAGAGCAAGGGCTGATGAAGAAAAGTTTTTGAAAATGCAAAAATGACCACAACAACAAGTTGAATGAGGTGTTTGATAGATGGAGGCTCGGAAAAATTCAGCCTATAGCAGTTGCCAGGTTGAAGGGCGATAGTTGGGGATGACCTCAACAAAAAGCTGAATGAGGTGTTTGATAGATGGAGGTTCGGAAGAATTGGGATAATCTGCAAAACAAGGGATGAATTGAGTGGCTAGGGAGCCTCGTATTTATAGACGCGGATCCTCCCAAAGTTTGGGCATTTGTTTATGGGGCACAAAACTTTGGTAAAATTTAAGTTTTGGGGCTGTTTTAATGAGGTCATGAAGATTTAATATGTAATGCATCCTCTTTAGCTCAACATGAGAGATTGCCTATTAATAGATTAAAAAATATACATCAAAGATGACTAGTTGGCGAGCAATAAATGCGGCATAAAATTTTGGTTGATTAATGTGCTTGGCATGAAACAAAAATGCACTTTGACGTAGACTCAGCCACCTAAGATATGTTTTGTGCTAACACCTACTCCTTACGCCACCCTTCTCCACTTGGTACCCACATGGGTTGGTAGAGGTTAGCTTGAAATGTGGCTCATGGATGACCCCCTTTTATTAACATCTTTCATGACACTTGTAGATTTGTTAAATTGGTCTACTAGACCTTCTATGTACTTTGGTCCCTAAGTCCATCTGGAGTCCTTTATGGAGAACTATAACGAGTGTGATTTGTCATGAGTCATGCACTCAAACTATCTTTCCATGGTAGAGATCTACCTATCAATGGACAAGTTTCGTGAGGCTAGTCTATTTACTTCATCTTTAGGCTTGTTATTCCTTAGCTTTTTAGACTAATCATAGATTTAGACCGTTGGATAAGTTGGTTGTCATGGGGACATGAAATTTTGAGATGCTTTAATCTTGCTGATAATATTTGATTACGTTACTAATCAAATGTGCAAGGTTGTTTAGCACATATGATGCACATGGCAGTTATTTCATGGGAGCAAGCCAAGGACCTTGAGGATGCCACGGGTGTTAAAGGCACAAGTTGTGATAAGTTATGCCAACTGGATTTTGGTGGTTAGTTGGTGTCAGTTTTGATCCTAGGATAGATATTTGGCCAATAAGTGTTAGTGGTGACACTAGAGACTAGAATTAATTAATTAATTAATTAATGCTAGTCTAATGGTCAACAGAGGTTGGGGACCACTCCAAGTTGCAAATTGGCCCTAACGAATTTAATTATGGATGGGCACATTTAACTTTCGGTAGGGGTTAGAAGGGTTGAAATTAATTTTCAGGATTATTTAATTTTAAAAATTAATTAAATGGTTGGATAATGCTGAAAAATGGGTTTAGAAGGTTGCCTCTGGCAAAAATGCCCATGCAAATTGAGAAATTGTTTTTGGGGTTCAACCATTTGATTAATTTTATAGCTGAGAGAGAGAGAGAGAGAGAGAGAGAGAGAGAGAGAGAGAGTTGGTCCATTTTCAGCAATTTACTATACAAGAGCCATTTGGGGGCCTCAGCAGGTAGGGGACATTAGGGAGACACCCAAGGGACGTAGCATGGGCAGCAAGGGAGACACCCAAGGGAGACACCCAAGGGACGTAGCATGGGCAGCAAGCTGAGAATGAGGGAATCGGACAAGAGGTGGGTTCATCTAAGTCTCTTGAAGATGATGATCAGCAAGAGCAAGAGGAATTTGATGACCGGTTTAAAAATCAGTTCAGGACAAGAGCTGAAAGGTTTATGCAATTGGCAAATGATCCTCAGTTCATGCACTTTTTGAACCCCTTAAAGGAGGGTAGTAAAGGCAAGAAGAGGAAATCATCTTTAAGAGATTTAGGACAGCAAGATGCACGGTAGGAAGAGCCAATATAGTGGCATGATGTTCGAAATATGGACAGTGAGCATAAGCAAATGATGCTAGTGGGCAATTGATGCATATGTAAGGCCAACTTGGAAGTACCAATCCAAAGTTTTTTGGACAGCAAGACATTCATGCAAATATGGGCAGCCAAGTTACTTTAATGCATGGTGTGCAAGGCCCAATGTATTTGGATATGGTTGGTACCATGCATAACCCCATGTATAACAATGTGGGCATGATGGTGGGACACAAAATGGCAAGTTTGACAATGCACATATGCAGCCAACTATGTTTGGGACTCATGGTATAAATGTTGGTGATGTAAATACTTCATATAGTGCTGGTCATGAGGGAAATTCAGCTAGAAATGCTCGCATGAGGAAAAATGCAGCTAGTAATATATGCAATGTATGGGGAAATGTATCTTGGTATGGTTGGTAGTATCCAAATTTCTATGCACAGTCACATTGCAATGGTACAAAGTATGCCAACAAGAATGTTTCCTAATGCATCTGGTGCTCCTAGCATGTCAGGCACACATGAGGAGCTAGTCAACTGGATACAATGTTGCATATTAGTTAAGTTGGAATTGTAGCAATGTGAAAGTATAAAGCATCGCAATGCTTAAGGGGAAGAAAGGCTTATAACCTAGTAGAGGTTTAAAGGCAAGTAAAGCTAGAGGTAAGTTTCCATATGCTTCTCAGTGAAGCTTTAGCTTTGTTTTACCAATAGATGCAATGTGGATGGAAGAGGATGAACTAGTAGATCATCCTTAGTTGTTGTGCAGCCTTACCTAGATGCCTTTTAGTTAGAGTTGATATTGGTTCGGGCTCAGTCAGGTTCAACAGACTAAGGGTCCGGAGCATTGCTTGATGCTCAAGGGGGAGGTAGCACTTCCACTCCACCAGTTGTGGACAACTTTCCTATGTAGTGCATCTCGGATGTATTCAACATACATCCAAGGTACTATATTGAGAGTATTTTTGCCATGAGGTCACTACTCAATGTATTAGTCATTGTGAGATGCATGCAGATAAGTATGAGTTTCACCTGAGCACTAAAACTATACTTTTGTGTCAATTTATGATTAATTTGGAATGAGTTTTTGTCTCAATTTGAGAAGAAAATCCAATAAGTTTAAGCTCAATTTTTGATAATTTTGAGAACCATTTATGGTTGCTTTTGGAATCAGTTTTGCATCAATTATTGATCAGTTTTTGCAATGAGTTTGTGATAAGTTTGGGGTCGGGACAATTGAGAAACATGAGTTATGGATGCATCCAATGAGTTCCTAGCAATAGTTCTAAAGTGTTTCTCAGATTTATATCATGTTTATGTTGGTTGGAAATTTTGAGTAGGTTTGGGGTATGTGGCATGGTTAGACAATAGTGGCCAATGTTGTGACTATGATGCCTTATGGAAATTCCAGTGCAATATGCTTTTCCTTTGGCACAATGCAGTGCAATCGAGGATGATTGCAAGGATTTCAAGGGGGAGGTTTGCCATGGAAACATGAAATTTTGAGATGCTTTAATCTTACCAATAACATTTGATTAAGTTACTGATCAAATGTGTAAGGTTGTTTAGCACATGTGATGCACATGGCAGTTATTTTATGGTAACAAGACTCCAAGGATATAGTAGGTGTCAAAGACAAAAGTTGTATAAGTTATGCCATTTGGGTTTTGGTGGTTAGTTGGTGTTAATTTTGACCCTAGGATAGTTATTTAGCCAATAAGTGTCAGTGATGACACTAGGAACTAGCATTAATTAAATAATTAAAGCAAGTCTAAGGGTCAACGGAGGTTGGGCACCACTCTAGGGTGCAAATGGCCTAGCCAATTTAATTATCGATGGGCACATTTAATTTTGGGTAAGGTCTAAAGGGCTATAATTAATTTTTAGGATTATTTAATTTTGAAAACTAATTAAATGGTTGGATAATGCTGAAAAATGTATCCTAAAGGTTGTCACTTAGCAAAAATGCCCATGCAAATTGAGAAAACGTGTTTTGGGGTTTGGTGTCAAAAGATGATATACCAGTGAGACAGTAGGGTTTGCGGGGAGGAACACGGAGTGAACTCGATAAACATGGAGAAGAGAAGAGAAGAGAGAAGAAACTGTGATGAATGGAATGAGAAAGTTCTGAATCATGGAGTGAATGTGATACAAGGGAACAAGGGTGCCGTAGCACAAGGAAGATGATGAAGACAACCACGAACCACGAACCGCAATGTCCTTCTGCAGGGGTGTGAGGATAGTGGAGAGGCTGGAGAGAAGAGGTGATGGACTGAATGAATTAGCCGTGAGGAATGAATGAGAGAGTGGCCTATAAATAGGCATAGTCAGTCTAGGATGGCGCCTCTTTTTGGAGCTGCAAACCCTAAACGCAAAACACAGAAACACAAAAACGCAAACTGTGGGTGAAGGGTTTCTCTCAACACCCCCTCTCAAGCCCAAAAAAGGGAAACAAGAGAAGAGTGAGGTGGAGATGCAAAGCTACATGTTGAAGAATGCTTATGTAGCAGGTGCCACTTAGACAGTGTCCCTCGTGGGGAAATTGTTCACTTGTCCAAGTGCTCTAGTATAAAGATGATGAAAACATGTAGTGCATAGGAGGAATGTCGGACTTTGTGTGGTGCCGAGAACCATAAGGATATGCCCGTACTCGATCTCGGGAGGTTGGCTCCATGCTAACCAAATGACCAAGGCAAGAAGAGGAGGAGGAAGAAGATATAGAGGATCCCTAAGATCCAAGATTTCCACCAGAAAGGGAACTTGTAGTAAAGAACGGTAGGCAAAGTGAACCGGAGAACCTGAAACTCAACCTCGGGAGAGAAGCCACTAGCTGTGTGCATCCATGCTGGAAGGAATACAAATGCCTCGTCACCAAGTTGTAGCTGAACCTGCGAGGTCCTGATCTAGGTGGTACCTGAAGATCCTGGGTATCAGTAGAAGAGATGACTGGTTGAAGATAGCCACCCCAAGAAAGTAGAGGATGGATGAAGAGCTTCATGTGGAGTAGGTTCCCCCTCTGAGGTGGAAGGTGGAGGGGCCCCCGTTGAAGTCGAAGAAGAAGTAGATGCCCCCTCTGAGGGCAAAGAAATAACATCCCCCTCTGAATCCCCCTCTGAAGTAGATAGAGAATCCAAAAACTCATGGATCACAGACTCTGAAATGTCTGATGACGAAGGAAGTGCCGCCGGTCGTATCGAAGAAGGTATCTGGGGTGCCGAAGAGCTCCTAGAGGTAGCCTCTCGAACCTGAGTAGTCGAGGGTGGGGAAGAACGGGGCTCTGAATGAGCAAGAGGTGGGTAACAGTTGTTGTCTCTCAGTGGAGTAGATTGGGTAGCCGAAGAAGAGGAAGGAGTTAAGCAGCCACTGTCTCTCTCAGGAGCGGATTGATGAGGAGACGGTATCAAATAATCACAGTCTCTCAATGGAGCGGATTGTAGAACTGCGGGCCGCGGTAGCCACTGTACCCGAAAATAGGTGGGAGAAGATTGCCGCTGGCATTGCGACGTTCTTGAGGAGGTTGTAACGTGAGTCGATCCTCCGTGTACTCGAAAGGACTTAGTGCGCATCGGATGCGTCTTATTGCCTTGAGCATAGTACTCTAATAGTCGATGTAGAACAATCTCTGTGGCCCAGAAAGGAGAGGTGGCACAAGGAGTGCCTGGTGGAAGACGCATATACTCCGGGGGGGGGGGTGGGGAGCAAAGGTCGAAGTCGGCAAGCAACGGTAGTGTGTCCGGTGATGCCATAGTAGAAGCACCCAGTAGTCTAGTCATCTATTGGTAAAGAAGCCATGGATACCAGTGTGCCTTGCTGAAGAAGGAAGAGGTCAGCCACCAGGAATCACAAACCGCAATGTCTGCCTCAAGGGGCGTAAGGGCAGTGTGAAGCACGAACCGCAATGTTCGCCTGAAGGGATGGGAGGGTAGTGGAAGGGTTGGAAGTGAGCTGCCAGTGGGAGGAGGATGTGACCAGCAGTAAGAGGTTGCAACCAGTAGAAAAACGCAAGTGAGGAGAGAGAAAGACTAAAAACGCAGACAGGACAGCTTGTAGGAGAGAGAGAAAAATCGCAAGCAGGACAGTCTGTAGGAGAGAGAAAGACTAAAAACGCAGGAAAAAACAGCAGCAGCAGTCAAAATGCTAAAATCAGCTCTGAATAGTGTGTGATAGGCTGGAAACAGGCGCCACACTGTTGTAGACAGCAATGGCCAGCTTGGACCGCAATGTCCTCCGCGTTTGGGGTGTGGACAACAAGCTGAAATACCTGAAATCTGCAAAAACGAGATTGCTTTCTGAATGGAGAGTGATCAACAACAGTCACTCTGCTATAAACTATTGCAAATTGTGGGTAGAAGGCTGGAAACAAGCGCTAGACTGTAGATAACAGCAAGGGACAGCTGAGACCGCGATGTCCTCCGCGGAAGTGGTGTGGGCAGCAAGCTGAAAACACCTGAAACTTGCAAAAACGAGATTTTGATGCAGCGGATGAAGAGAAGTGGATGCCGGACTCACCACCGGTCTTTGCCTTCACTGGAGTGGAGGATCTTCCGTTGTTTGAGCAGATCCAGCTCTGATACCATGTCAAAAGATGACGTACCAGTGAGACAGTAGGGTTGGCGGGAAGGAACACGGAGTGAACTCGGCAAACATGGAGAAGAGAAGAGAAGAGAAGAAACTCTGATGAATGGAATGAGGAAGTTCTGAATCATGGAGTGAATGTGATACAAAGGAACAAGGGTGGTGTATACAAGGAAGATAATGAAGACAACCACGAACCATGAACCGCAATGTCCTCATGTAGGGGTGTGAGGGTAGTGGAGAGGCGGGAGAGAAGAGGTGACGGACTGACTGAATTAGCCGCGAGGAATGAATGAGAGAGTGGCCTTTAAATAGGCATAGTCAGTCTAGGATGGTGCCCCTTTTTGGGGCTGCAAACCCTAAATGCAAAACGTAGAAACACAAAAACGCAAACTGCGGGTGAAGGGTTTCTCAACAGTTGGGTCTTAGCCATTCAGTCAGTTTTGCAGCCTGGGGAGAGAGAGAGAGAGAGAGAGAGAGAGAGAGAGAGAGAGAGAGAGGGAGTTGGTGGTCCATTTTTTGATCAAAGAATAGCAATTTGCTGCAGAAGACATCCATCTAAGGGCCTTAGTAGGCAAGGGATAGTAGGCAGACACACTCTAAGGGCTAACAACAACATTGTTGATTAGGTGACAGCATTTTGGAGGTGTTTGGCAGTAGGTGATTGCATTAAATGCAGGCTGGAGGAGGCAACAAGCAGATTTTAGGGTTTTCTTGAAAAGAAAATCAGATTGTTCTCTCATCTTGTCTTTCTCTCACCTTCTCCAAACCATTTCCAAGAGATCTTAGCATTTCTCAGCCATTTTGAGTAGATCTCAGTTAAATTTGGTGTTCAATAGAGGGATCTCTAATGGAAACCCTAAATTTCTATATAAATTAGAGTTTGGCAGCCACATTGGGACCCATGCCAATAGGATAAGGCATTGTACCTTGAAATCAACAGTTGTAATTTGTTGTATTAAAAGGGATTTCAGATGCTTAGTCATCCATTTGAATTGGGGTAGCTTTTGGTGAGTTGGTGGTTCCATTTGTGCAATGCTTGGGTGAAAATCAAGGGGCAATCGACCCAAATTACTTGTTGATTGTTTGTACACCAAGGGGCTTTTGGATTAGCCAAGGAGATTGGAGAATCTCAGCTTATAGTTGATCCATTGACAATTGAAGTTAAAGAAATATTGAAAGAGGTGCCAAATATGGGGCCAATAGGGTGTCCAATGGCCAAGATTAAAGTGATAAAGTGTGCAGTTTAGTTTATGTGAATTTTATACTTGTTGTAATTAGTCCTCTCATCATGTTATTTACCACTCTATTCGAGGAGGAAGGTTGGTTTCATTGATTCTCCTTAGAGACATCAACTTGTTTGTTTGATAAGTGGTTGCCTTTCTTTCTTTGTACTCTTAGAATCTTGTCTTCCATTATCTTCCATATTGGTGGAGAGTTGTTCGCCAATTGTTGTTCAGCTTGTTAGCAATCTTTTGGAGCAATTGCTTGTTGTACGCCATTTCTCTTGACTTGCCCAATCTACATTGGCTACAGAGGTGATGGTAATTTTACCAAGGGAGCCCAAGTGATCATGCTATAGAGGCCAAGGCATCGGACAAAGGATGCTCGTTGGCCTAGTGGTCTACTAGGACTGGCAAAGCTGGATGGAACCATAGTGGGATTTGCTTTTTCTTTTTTGCAAAAGGGCTTTTGATCTTTATTTTGATTTAGCATTAAGTGTGAGGGTCTCAATAAGTGCTTGTCCTATTGAGGAATTTGTATCGCAAGGGGAGGGGAAAGGGATGGTTAGATCCAAGACCGTTACAAAATAGAAAAGCTATCCCAATCACCTTGTGTATTGGGGATGAAGAAATCTATGGAGAATATGCAAGGAAGCAAAAAAAAAGAGGTAGTAGCAAAGGGAGACCGCTCTACAAGATTGCCATGTGAATAGCTATGAATATGGTGGATTTACAAGAATAGAATGCCAATGCGTGGGGTTATGCAAGATGCATGGTAGATCAACACGCTCATGCAAAATGCTATGCAATGGTGCCACTTGGACAATGCCCTCGTAGCGGAATTCATTTGCCGAAGTACCCTTTTACAATTATAGTCATTTAGAGGATGTGGATAATGATATAATAAATGTTTGTGAAGCAATGAGAAACCAAAATCCTATCACCCTCAAGAGAAGTCACCTCCTCTCAATGCAGAAGGGAAAGCTAGTAGGAATCACCCTCTCCTTGGCCAATTTGTAGCAGGGGAGAGTGCATCCATTCCGATCTTGTTAGAAGTGGATGCAGCGATGGAAGTGTAGAATACTATTGCAATAGATTGCACATCACATGGGAAAAGAGAAAATAGAAGAACATTGCAAAAGAAGAACGTATAGATATTCCCAAGAAATGGAATCCATACACCAAACACAAGATACTCATGTACAAGAGTGAGTCACTGGTTGTGTTAGCATTGGCACCAGCTTCCTCTCTCCAATAGAATTTGCACTATAAGTGTGTAAGCCAATTGGCAATAAAATAATCATAAAATGTTGGCTGGCCATAAAAGGGATGATTGCATCACGTGTACTAGAAAGCAATAGGAGGGGCAACCTGCCCCTTTCTCTTTTCTGAAGAGGATGACCCCTTCCACACCTTGGCCTTCGCCTTGTTTGGAGGATCTGGGTTGGACCTAGAGGAGGATGAGGATGACTTGTTGGAGCCTCAAAGCCGCTAATCCCTTATAGTCGTTGCACAAATGTCCCGTCTTACCACAATGATAACACTGGGTCTTTGATTACTTCTCCTTGTCATCCCTCAGTGAAGTTGCAAATGCCTCATCATGGCCTCCATATTGAAATGGAAACCTCCCTTGTAATCAAAGATGCCTCATGCTCAAGCAGCATCAAGGATATACGTGTAAAGCTCATTGGTGTGGATGATGTTTGGGCCTGCAATACATTGGCTACTCCATCAAACTTCGAAAGGATCTTATAGAGCACAATCCCAACTAGATAAACCTTTGGAAGTATGGATTGCATGTGTCAAAATTGATCCTATACCCTGGCATGCATGGTCGATGGAGCCTTATACAACATTTGAAGATTCTCCAATATCGTTGAAGCTATTCTATAGGAGGTGACTGTTGGTAGAACCTCTTTAGAGATATTGGAGAAGAGTAGAATACACGTGGACATCATCGTAATCCCATGTAAGCCCATTTTTCTCATGGTTTACAAGGTCCCAATTATTTGGAAGAAGAATGGGGGGACTAAGGTTGCTCAATAGCTCTAGAAACAATGTACCTTAATCTCTTTTGCACAAACCATGCTTTCATGACAGCACTCCGTGTGAGATAGTCAAGGTCGTGAAGTTTATCATCAGTAGAAGAGCAAAGAGGTGCCTTTTGGAGAGGATAGGATGAGAAGATAAGGGAAAGAAGAGAAGCAAAGAGAGAGTACATCCAAAACACATGACAAATTGCATTGTGAGTAGTTCACACGCAATGTAGAGAGAAGCTGAGCTGAAAACGTCCGCAAAATCGGGTAGGAGAAGACTATTTTTTGGTCTATGAAGACTAAACCACACAATATCTTTGAACTCCTAAGCCTTAGTCTCTCTCTCACACTCTCTCTCTTTCAACTTCCAAGATGAGTATGCAATTCCAAGCGCATCCATCTCTTTCCCCCCCCCCCCAAAAAAAAAGAAAGAAAGAAAAAACTGCCAAGCCTCATACACACGCACACACACAAAAGAAGGAAGAGCCTCTTTGTCCATCCATCCTACACTTTGCTTTGTTGTGTGATGTATTACATATACACTCCCATCTATCTTCTAGTAGCGCATTGTGCATGTTGTGCATGAGGTTTTACCTTGTTACCCTCATGTATTCATCCTATTAACTCAAGTGACATTGCTATTTTAGCTCTAAACATGTGTCCTATTATCTATAATCCAAAATAACCAAGTTTTTTTTTTTTTAAGGAATATCGTGAAAACATTGTGAGGCACCCTATCCACAAGAGAAAACATCATCCTAGGGTCCGAACACGAACATCTGATACCATGTGTAGAGTGTAGAAGATTGTTGTAATAGACTCCACAACACAAGAGAAAAGAGAAAACAGAAGAACAATACAAAAGGAGAACTTAGAGATATGCTTAGGAAATGGAATCCATGTAACAAACACAAAACATATGTGTACAATTGTGAGTCACTATTTGTGTGAGCAATTCCACTGGCTCTCTTTTCGATAGAACTTGCACTAGAAGTTTGTAAGTGAATGATAATCATTGAGGAGGAGGGGGCCTTAATATATAGGCAATAAATAATGCCTGAAATGCATCGAGTTGACTGGTAATAAAATAGTTATAAAATGCTGGTTGGCCGTAAAATAATGCAAGAAACCATAAAAATAAGCACAAGAAAAATGACTAAAATAATCTACTTTGCCCAATCCACAAATACACATGTGTAAACTCACTCATGAGTTGACTAGTTTACTAACAGATCGTGTGTAGCAAGTACCAAAGAATTGGTTGATTGATGGCTTTGGTCAACATGTTGCTCTCAGGTGAAATGGTAGTGTATACCAATATGCCGTGTTCCTAGATTGATGATTGGGTTATGAGCTAGTGTAATAGCACTCTGGTTGTTGTAGTGGAGGACACTTGGTGAAGCATATGGAAACTGAAGAATCACCACACACAATTGGATTCCCATGCATGGGTATGCAAATTTTCCACGTGGGAAAGGTTGTTTTAGATGTGGGGTATGGAAAAAATATCATACTTGACTTTTTGAAAAAAAAAAAGGGTGGAGCAGGAAAAGTTTAACAGACTTGGGGTATGGAAAAATCACGAGCGGGAAATTTTGGGAATATTGAGTCTTTATGTTTGCATGAAACATGTAAACAATGAGGTAATTGTGTCACGTGTGATATTGCAATTTGTAATTATGATGTGTGAAGTTTGATCTTCTATGGAACTTTGAAGTTACAAGTTTTGAAGATTAAAAATGTGTATAATCTTTTATTTTTTAGTTTTTAAAAGATGAAATTAGGGCCATGTAGGCTGAACCGTACTCCAATCAGTATGCGTATATCGTATGGAGATGTATGGAAAAAGCAATGATTGCCAGTAATCCCCTTACGTATGTTAGATATGCTTAATGCCCTACCCTCGTAAGGTGCTACCAATGATCTATGGTGCTTTAAGAGTTAAGGCCTCCATTATGGGGAGAAGCCATGTGTGAGCCCGAATATTGATTGGGTCTTGACTTGTACGAGGGCCAAACTAGGGGACAAAGGCCATCAGTGCAGAGCCCATGAGATGGCCCACAAAGATCAGTAAGATGACTCCAATGATCAGTTATAGGGAAAAGTGTTGAAGCTTGGTGTGGAACTTGAGAAATAACTTCTGCATCAAATCAATGTTGTGACATTGCGAGCCTTGTGTTGATACATATTATCAATGTAGGCAAAATGGGGATTCAACATAGGTTGTAATCTATCTCCTAGGTCCTAAAGACTTTGAAACTCAAGCTGTTGCATGAGGTTTGACAATCTTGTGAAGTTCAACTTGTCAAAGCGGGTCTTGTCTCACTAAATGAACTCAAGCAGATGATACGGATGTAGATGCTCAGGGAGCAGAGGTGTCCAACAAGTACTAACTCTTGTTGTAATGGGCTGAGGGATTGAACCTGATTGTAGCAATATTAAATACCACCAAACCCAATGTAGATACAACAGATTAGCTGAGGGTGATGTCACGCAGCAGTCAAGGGCTAGTCAGAGAAGAAAATGATTGAAGATCTGATGCAGATGATATAGAGACTGATGGCAATGAGCTAGGACAGCAAAACACAGATTTGCAGGTTGGGTAATCAGCAGTCAAGGCAAGGTCAGAGCAAAATGGAGCACTGATGAGCCACATGGAGGCCAGAAAATAGGTCATCTGCTGAGGAGAGATGAAAACACAACAGCTGATCATGTGGCCAGCTGAGGGGGGATGAAAATGCAGCTATTGATCAGGTTGTGATGGTTGAGGAATTGCTCACCAAGGCCTTGTAAAGCTCTTCACTCCTAATTCTGCTTATGAATACGGTAGAGACCGCTCGCTCGCTAGGCCGCTCTACCGTTGGGATTCTCTTAAAGAGACTACACATGGGTGACATAATCTCGAATATCCCCCTTGTCTTTTTGATTGGCATTCATTAGTAGGACAATAAGGTTATCCGAGTACCTTGCCTCAAAGAATCTCTTGATGAAGAGACTCTTGAGATTGTTGAAGTTGTTGTGTCGTCATTGTCTAGACTAGTGTACCGCGTCTGTCCTTTATCCCCAAGGTAGAGACCAAAAGCTTGCACACGTTGAGCAAGGTCTGTCAGGCTGTTTGCCTTGCATACCTGCTGCTTGAACTGCTCTACGAAGCTATATAGGTCGTTATCGAGCCGATGCTTGTCGAGTTGCTTAGCAACTACGGGTATCTTTGTTTGGCTCTTCAAATTCTGAGTGATTCCTAGTCCCTCTAGCAGCCAAGTGACCCTTAGGAGGTCTAGGAAAGGGTTCTTTATTGGCATACTACTTACATATCTCTGGTGGATAAGGGGATTTTGGCTGTATATAGATTGCTGGATTTCACGGTGACTCCTCCAAACATTTCAATGCATTGGCATTAGAGGTAGGGTCATCTTTCATTCAGCTTTGCAGGGTTAGAGGCATGCATCATTGGCTTTCCATTCCTTATACCCCTTGGCAGAATAGGGTATAGAGTGGGAAAACTGGACTGTGATGGAGATGGTCCAACCCATGCTAAAGGGGAATTAACTGGATCGGTTATTTTGGGCAGAGGCTGTTGGTTTTGCGGTGCACATCCTTAACTGTAGTAGCCCTCATTAGTGGTGACAAATGCTTTTTGCAAATGGTCAATGGTGAATGAAGGGAAGTCCCTATGTAACATGTTCAGATTAAGTGTAGGCTAGCATTTTGACGGAGGCTGATTGAAATGAAACCTACATGATATGAAATTGTGTCCAATAACAGAGTCCAGTCTTGTGTTTCTACATGTTAGTTCAAAAGGCAAGATAACACAAGGTGATTTATGAAGAACTTGGAAGAAAAATGTGGTCATTCTTTTCAGTTTCTTTCATTTGGGATGGACAGATATTGATTATATGATTTGCACAATCCAGAGCATTATTTCTGGTTTCACGTAGGGCTAACCAAGGAATCTGTATGCAGAACACTACACTTCTCAGAGCTATACCAGGACTCAATGAACTAGGAAAGCTTCTTTTGGGTACTCGGTTTTTTCATTAGTCCGAATGTTTTACTTGCTGGAATGCATGTAAAGTTTGTTTTAGCACTCACCAGCATTTGGTTAGTGTTTTCACACAGGACCGGTTGCAGAACAAGTGATGCTTCTGGAGAACATTGGAACTTCTATATTAGTGAGTGAGGATCAGGTAACTCTTACGAAGTCCTAGGCAAACTATACCCTAATGGAAGTTTATCAAGGAGGATCTGGTTTTTGAATTTATCAATGGAGTGTCTGCATGCTCAGTTGGGGATGGTTCACATGGAGTTTCAATTCCAGAGTATTCTGTTTTCTTCAGTCAGAAACTTTCAGTCCTCTTTTTTCTTCAGTTGATTTGATTGAGGTGTTTTTCTCGTAAGAAGTTTCTGCATGTGGTTGAGAGAGGAAATATTTACAGTGTTTGCTAGCGCCTGGTAGTTTCATGCAGTTTATCTTAAAAGCTCATTATAGTTCATCTTACAAGCTTGTTATGTTACCCTTAAGACTGCTAGGCTCAGTTGATAGAGCTTTTCTTTCTCTATGCCAGTTCCTTAGTTCAATCTGGGGACATCTCCTTGGATTTCCTCCCATGTTTTTTGTGGGCTTGGGGCATGTGGTTTTGCCAATTTTTTATACAAGTTGTCATAGGGGAATTTTTGGCAGACAAAGGTGCTTTAAAATCTATACCATGGATGTATCAAAACAATAAGTTCTATTCGGAAATGACTGGAGCTTTTGTCTTAGGGATGCATAAAATAGGGTGTGTATATTATTTGAATAAATGTTGTTATACAGAGGGGTTTCATAGGGACTGAATATGATTAACATAGTTCTTGATTGAGCCACAGTTCAATGTTAAATTGGGGAATTTGCTTAAGTCATTCTACTTTTACCAATCCTGGTCATGGCAGGGGAAGGATCCTGCATACTAGTGTTTTCCAATCAGCTGTATGCCTGAACATGCGAACATGTTTCCATGTTCATGTTGAAAGGCCTATGTGTGTGGATGTGTGAACACAGCTGTTTGTGCTTGTAAATACAAACCCCAGTTGGGTTCAAAAAAGGTGACAGCTGTCCTTCTAGGTTGCAAAAATTAGGGCTCTAGTTATAGCAGCAAAGAAATGCATTTCAAAACGTTTCTACGCATAAGAAACATTTCTGTGAGTAAAAAACATGAGGTTTTTTGACCAAAAAACATTGCGGCCCAACTTCAAGAAAATGTTGCACGATGCGACGTAGCTTAATTGGAGCCTGTTTTTCTTCTTTCATACTCCTTCTGGCACTCTCGTTGCCCTACCATGGGTAGATAGTAGGTGCTTGTTAGCTTGCTAGAGTCATTTTGGATGAGAGATTTAAAATTTTAGCATTTTGTTTAGTTATTGGACTCTATCAATGTAGTATCTATTCTTGTCTTGAGAATTGATTATATGACTCTACTGTCCTGCTAGGTTGCAAAAAATAGGGTTTTTTTTTTGCAAATAAAGTGTGGCTAATTATATTACTTCAGAAAAGACCTAAATACAAAGAAGTGCTCATGCTCAATAGACCAAGCTGGAGCTGGTGAAAGTCACAGATACATTATATATACAAGCCTCTCAAGGCAGTCTGGGGGGGATAGGGGCAAGAAGCCATGGAGGGGGGGTGTATCGCCATCTGGGGCTGCCTGCCTGCATCACGAAGAACAGGTCCTAGTTGCCCCAAGTGCACATGAAATGACCTTGGAGCTCCTGACGAGCCCTGGACTCGCCATGCACCTGATCCCATCGGCCTCGAAGGGAGTGGATGACGAAGGTCCAGAGCTCTGCTAAGGTCGCCTATATTGAAAGTCTCTCTCCGTCGAAAGCCACCTAACACCGCGCCTTCCAGATATGCCAACCAGTAAGACTCCCTATGATTTCCCAAACCTCAGAGCGGTTTGCTGTGGGCTCTAGTACCTGGTGGATGGGTAGAGCCTCTAAACCCACCACTGCGCATGACCTTGCCTCGATAATGAATATCGTATCTTGCATCCCGGCCTCATACAAAAGGTGACGGCCCTGGCTGACCGCGTGCCAGCAGAAAGCACCCCAAGAGATACATCCAAGGCTGGGTGCTATGCGGTGAAGGATGCAGCATACTTCTCTCCACACGAGCTGTGCCGCCTCACACGACCAAAGGCAGTGCTTTGGGGTTTCCATAGACTGCTGTGTGCATCACTTATAAACTCCCTCCTGCATTTGGGCAAGCTAGCTTCCCACCGCCAAGCCTCCATGTTCCACCAGCCATAAAAAATACAATACCCTCCTCGGTCTCCAGCTGTCCCATAGGCGGCGCCAGAAGGTCTGTCGGAACGGCTCCGTGATGCTGTGCTCCGCCCAGTGCCTGCTACGTGACGGCACCCAATCCATATCCTCTTGCATCAGTACATGCTTGCCAATCTTGGCGGTGTACTCTAGAAACCTCGGTGGCTTCTTGGCGACCACAGTGGCCGGCCAAAGCCACTCTCCCAGATCCCACTCCATCTCATCAAGTGGCCTTCCTTCCCAGATCCAGAGGCGCCACTCCTTGAGCTCCTGCCAAAAGATTAAAGGGTCCAGCCACTACGTCTTCCCTTGAAGGCCAACCACTCGGATCCTCTTCCATGAAAGGACAGCTATCCCCTTGTCCTGTTGCCCTTTGTCAAGAGCCAGACGCCCCCCCTCTTGCACTGTGAAAAAGATCCCAGGTGGAGCGCCACCCACTCTTCCTGCCACCTGTAGGGGGATGCCTGCTGGTGAAAACCTAGCGGCCCATACCTCCCCAGGCTCTATCGGCTCTCGGATCGGGGGAGCAAGCCACTCCTGAGGTATCAGTGCGTCTATCTTCCTTCTCCTCAGCTCCACTCCTCGTCTCTGGCAGCCTGCTACTTGTTGCAACACCTCCTCGTCCGCCATCCTGTACACCTCCCGCTATGTCCTGATGGTATGAGTTGGGCGAGCCTCCCAACCAGCCCACTGGATGTGGGGGTGCTCGCTGATCTGTGCCCCTTCCCGGTCCCTGACCTGGGGGTTCCAAATCATCGGCTGACGGTCTATCTCCTCCTGGCGGTCTGGGAGGCTCTGGATTAGGGCCTTACGGAGGCCCTGCTACACGCAGAGCAAGCTTTGTAGGAAGGGTGATTTGGGGGGGGGGGGGTTGATCTAGGCTGATGTGAAGATCCATCTCAGGGACGGCCTCCACTCACCGCCAAGCCTCAGTCTACAGTCCTGAAGACCCTCTTGCAATAGGACCTTCCAGGTCTGCCCTCCCGGTGTGAGGCTGTGGACAACTAGCTTGCCCAGGAGAGCCATACTTTGATACTCTGGTCGCCCACGCCACCTTGGCCTTGGAATCCCTGGAGCCGTCTGACTTGGACCAAAGGAAATTCTGCACTAGGCGGCGAAGCTGCATTACGCAGGAGGAGGAGAAGCACCAATGCGAGGCGATGTACCAGGCCGTCGCTAGGAGGACTTGGTTAACTACCAGGGCTCGGCCGACTAGTGAGAGGCGAGCCGTGCTCCAGTAGGTTAGCTTCCTCTGAATAGAATCGAGAATTGGAAGAAACTGCTGGGCAGGAGTGACGTCGAGTCCCACTGGAACCCTAGGTATCGGACGATCTGTCCTCTGCTCACCCATCTAAATCCTAGGTGGATGCCCCACTCCATGCTAGAGTTCGGGTTTGTGAGGAAAGCAACCTACTTTCGCTAGTTGATTTTTGCTCCCGCTGCAGAACAAAACACCTCAAGAGCCAACCTCACTCTCTCCAACATCAACTCATCGTCCTCTATGTAGAGCGTTGTATCATTTGCATGCTCTGAGTCTACTAACTCGGTCTCCTCTCTTACTGGAAGTCGGAGGGCCACGTAAACCACTCACATGTGACCTGAGGAAGTGAGACATTGCCTCTGCAAAGAGAAGGAACAGGTTCGGGGCCAAGGGGCAGCCCTGTCGGACCGATCTCTCCAGCTGAAACTCCTCCCCTCGCCTCCCTCCTATGAGAACCCTGCTGGTGGCCGATCTGTAAAGTGCGGAGACCTGGGAAATCCAAGCGTGGGGGAAACGCAACCTCACCATGGTGCTCTCTAGGAAATCCCAATCCACCCTATCATAGGCTTTCTCAAAATCCAAGAGTAGTACGGCGAGTCTTTGCCCACTGTACTGGGCTCACTTTGTCACCTCAAAGAAGGTGAATACATTGTCAAGGATACTCCTATCTTGGACAAAGCCTGTCTGTGTGTCATGGATGATGTCTGGAAGCAAGGGGCATAGTCACCTACCAATCATCTTTGCCAGTGCCTTATAGGCCACTGACAATAAGGTGATCGGTCTCCATTGGGAAAGCTCCAACCGGTCTTCCTCTTTGGGGAGAAGATTGATAAGGCATGCCGATAGACTCCCTGGCATTTGTCCTAAAGTGAAAATCTCCTGAAAGGCCATCAGTAGGGGGTCCTTCACCACTTCCCAGAAGGTAGTGAAGAAAGCCTTAGAGAGGCCATTCTCTCTCGGGCATTTCTGCCCATCCTGTGTGTGGAAAGCCTCCTCTACTTCCTTCTCTGTGAAGGGGGCTAGGAGGAAGCGTCCAATCTCCTCTGTGACGAGGGATGGGATGTTATCCCAGACCTGCTGTCTACATCGCTGTCCTCTAGCTGAGGCTGTCTCCTGCTGGAAGAGGCGACTATAGTAGTTGGTGGCAATCTCCATCACCTTGTTTGGGCTAGAACGGGTCCTCCCATACTGATCTCGGAGGTTGCGTATCTGCTCTCCTGAGCTCCTGTAATAATCTTTGCGTGGCTGCAAGGTCTCGCCGGAGTGCTCTCTCCTCCCCCCAGCTCTGCTGCTTGGCATGTATGGCTGCCTCTTGGCAGATTCTGCTCGACTCAACTAGGGCCTCTGCAACCTCCTCTGTGATCTGGCCCCTCCTGCCCCACTCTCTGGTCCAAATGTGCTCTATCTTTCTTGTCACCTCCTCTCTCCTATAGATCGAGTTAGGGTTCCGACGAGATCATGTATCTAGGGCAGATGTTGGGGGATCTAGTGTCAGGAGAACCGGGCAATGATCGGACAATGTGGTGCCCGCCAACTATCCAATCTGGCCTCCTTGAGAGCCTCCCCACTCCCATATAAAGCCTGTCCAACCGCTCCAGCAGGACTCTACCTAGCCGCTTGTATCCCCAAGAGAAGTCTAGCGACCTCTTCCTCCTGTGGAAGGCAGAGTCTCTCTAGGCATCGCGTGCTCCTACTGCCAGTAGAAACACCTCCCATGCCTCGTGCACCTCCTCGGCCATGCCCTGGCAGTTTCTCCCTCTGCCCTGCTGGTCCTCCAAAGCCTCTAGGTTGTTGAAGTCTCCTCCAACAATCCAGGAGTCCACCTCTAGGAGTCCTTCCGCGATCTCCACCCAGAACCTGCTGCGTGCCCTAACCTCCGTAGGGGCATAGATATTAAGGACTCCAAGGCACAAGTCCCCAATATCCAATCTGATCCATAGCACCCTCCTTGCCACTATCGTCCTGTCAAGCGGTAAGACTCGGACCAATAGAGGTGCATACACCTCCACTCCTACCGTGGGCACCTATGGCATGCTCCCAGTATTTGACATCCATCTAGTAGATTGACCAATTGTGGTGAGTGGCAAGTGCAACCAATAGACGGAAAGATGTCAATCGCGTAGTAGAGGCAAAGGTCTCTTTACAGTCAATACCTTCCTTCTGTCAAAACTCTTGGATGATAATACGAGCCTTGTACTTGTCTAAAGTCCCATTAGTGTTTAGCTTAGCCTTAAAAATCCACTTGGTCCCGATGGCTTTGGTGTGACTTAGATGATCCACCAAGGTCCAAGTCTCATTTCGGTCAATACTCTCTAGCTTCTTTTCCATGGCCTCTCGCCATTGGGATGTTGAAGAGCCTCCTATGAACTTTTGGGCTTGGAATGTACTATGTAGTCTATTGTAAACAACAATGCAAATGAAGCCTAAGGGGCAAGCCACGTAGATCTTTTGGGGATCTCTCTAGTGGAATTTGGTGGAAGGATCCGTGAAACTTGCATGGTTTTTCGGTATAATAAGGCATTGGGTCTCACAGAGGGGGCTTGGGGGTAGAAGAATTTGTGGGAAGGTCAAGAGTGGGGAGTAGACCCAGCTCAGAAGGCACTATCTTCGATGGTATATCTTGAGGAATTGACTCGGAGTTTGGTGCAGAAGACTACACAACTTCCCTCTCATAAAAAATGACCTCTCTCTGGATGACAACTTGTTTGTTTGAGGATTGAGATAGGCTTTTACTTCGAAGGAATATTCGATTGAAATAATTGGATTAATTTGAGGAGTGTGCTTTTCTGTCTTATTGTTGGGAATGTGAGTGTAAGCATGATACATGAAGACTCTAAAGTGGGAAACTATAGACTGAGAGCCAAAGAATGCTTGATATGGGGCCATTTGAGAGATAGCTGCAATGGGGCACTAGTTGAGGATGGACACTAAAGTGCTAACAACCTCGACCAAAAGGTGATTCGCGAGCTCTGTTGTGAATAACATAGAGCGTGCATGTTCATGATTTTCTAGTTCCTACCTTATATGGCTCCATTCTGAGAAGGGGAGTTCGTAGAGGCGAGCTAATGAGAGATGGCATGCTCTTATAGAAACTCAGTGAACTCATGGGAGATAAACTCACCACCGTTCTCACTCCTCATGCAACCTACACGACGACAAATCTGGTTATGTACCAATGACACCCAAGCCAAAAAGTAGGTGAATGCGCCAGATTTATGCTTTAAGAAACATACCCACATGTATGGAGAAATGTGCCGTTCAAGGCAATAGTGGATATTGACTTGCAAATATCAACATGGATTAGTTTAAGAGGCGCCTTAGCTCTATGTGTAGATTGCTAAGGGAATGTAGTGCGGTGCTATTTTCTGGTTGACAAGCATTATAGACATCTCGTGACAGTTTTAGGCAAGGAAGCCTCTCAACGATTTGTAGAAGCGAGACAACTCATAAAGAGAGTCATACCTGAGATGCCCCAAGTAGTAATGCTAAAGACAATCACTGTTCATAGGCTTGTGTGTGGTGGCTCAAGCTTGATAGTAGTGGAACTCTAAGCCCTCAAGTGTCGGCTTGGAAAGAAACTGGGCCATGTGGTAAATGCCACTAGGTTATGTCTCATCATGAGTAATCACAAAACTAGTCTTAGATTCAAGGACCTCAATTGTGGTCATTGTTAAGAAGGCCGCTCACCCCAATTGGTAAAGGTGCTAAAGAGATAACAGGTTCATTCAAAGTTGGGGTACATGGCAGACATTGTCTAATGTAGCAAAATCTGGACCTTGATTAGTAGTAAAACTAACACAATCCTAAGTTTGAATCTTGATAAAGGTGTTATTATCAACTCGGACACACTTGATTGTAGGGGCTCCGGTCAGAAAAATGGCTTGGATGGCGGTCATGTGATGTGTAGCTCCATTATTGACAATCCAAGTAGGAGAAGAAGTGCTAGGCTATGAAGAGTGGGCCGTTGTGTCACCTTTGTTGGGAATAAAGGCTCATCGTGCCTTTTACGGTGTTTGGGTGTGTAAAACAAAAAACCTAAAGTGGTACAAGGCATTGTATCCACACATTGAGTTTCGTGCTCTCACTCTTTCGGCTCACTCTCTCTACTCTAAACTCTATGCTAAACATGATCTACACTATCTCGATCCTTGTACATCAGCCATCAAACTGGTATCAGAGCGGGTAAGAGATAGCTTAGGTATGCACGTGTCTCAAGACAATCGACAGGCGTGTGTAGGCTCAGTAGCAGGCGCAGGTCAGAGTTAGCACTCCACTGCCTGACAGAGGTAGTCGGACCAGTGGGCACGTTTCTGCAGGCAACCAAGCATTGACAAGGCAGGCGATAGAGGACACGACTTGTGACAGATGCGATAGGTCAATGTTGTGGTAGTCAGCATGTGACGGATTAGGTGATGGCCAACAACCAGGAAGTGATGAGGCGGGTGGCACGTGTGTAGGCGGTGCATTCTAGAGGGTGATGGGGCCACGATTTGGCCCAAGCAGAGATCACGCTTGGTCAACATTTTTGACAGGCCTTATTTTTTTTGCTGTTTTGCTCTAAATTTCTTGCAAGTTTTTCCTCTTCCACTGTCGAGTGTTCGCGTGCACAAGCACAGTGTGCAATCTTGGTCCGAGAAATTAGGGCTTTTCCTGGATTTTGGGACTGTGATGCAGAACAAGACAATTTGAATCAGGAATTGCAAAATTGGTGCACATTTACTTGGGAAATTTTGGGGCTTTTCACATTTTAGTGAAATTTCTTCAATTTCATTGAAATTTGTGCAAATTGGAACCAAGATAATTGGGGTTTTCGCAAAATTTCTTCAATTTGTGCAGCAATTGCATGGTGTATGCACTTGGGTACATGTATTGATGCAATTTGGATGGATTTCCTTTTGAAAATTTGGGGCTTTTGATTGAAATTGTCAAATTTGTGCCCTTGAATGCTTTTGGAGCAGAAATTGTAGTCAAATTTTGGGGATTTCACATGTAGACAATGAGATCTCTTATGCAAATTATCGAGGCGGATTTTCTTTACATGGGTACTCATTCATATAACAAAAGACTATCTTGACAAACTTATGCCAGAATGTGACTGTAATTGCTTGTGGAGTGTAGCAACAGACACTCTAATTCTGAACATGTATTTGCAGATCTGAAATTTCTGCAATCTCTTGATTTTCACTGCTGGTTGGTACTTCAATGTACCATGGTCACTTGTGTGACATTTGGGCTTGCATTTGGTGACTTTTGAGTCAATTTAGTGCTGCAAATTATGGCTTTCACGTTTGGTGAGAGAGCTTGGTATTACAGAGATTCCTATCCTCCATTGTGATAGTTAGAGTGCTATCACGCTAGCATGGAATCTTGTCTTTCATGCAAAGACAAAGCACATACAAGTGAAGTATCATTTTATCAGGGATGTACTTGATAGCAAGAGCATTGAGCTTGTCAAGGTACATAGAGATGATAATCATGCAGACCTTCTCATGAAGGGTCTTCTAGCAAACTACATAAAACTATAAGACTGATAACTTATAAAATAAGTGCAAGACTAATGATGACAACTCATAAAACTATATGGAAGCATTGAGAGGAGAGTCCAAAACAAACATGGAAATGTATCTATGAATATTGCAAAATGCGATTTTATACAAAGGATGAGAAATATATCTGAGGAATGCTACATGAAAGAAGCTTGCATAAAGAATGATGTGTGCTCCACGAATCCAAGCACATGCTACAGCTCTTCACCATCGGAAAGAAGCTTGCATAAAGAATGATGTGTGGTCTCATCAGATTTGATAAAGTGATGTAATTTGATCGTCGAAATGAGCCTTGTTTGAAAAAGCGTGCTTGATCGGTGAGGAAGATGAACCACGAGGTGTCGTAAGATGGGTAGGAGGGAGGGGAAATAACAAGGAATAGGAGGTGGCTAGGTTGAAATAGGCTAAGTGCCATATAGTGCGGATGGTGGAGGCATTGGAATATGAATGTTTCCATAAGGTGCTGATGGAGGTGGAAGCAATGGAATACATAAGCCTTGCCTAAATGTTGGCTGGGGCACAACAAAGTGACTAGTAGGGGCCTAGTAAGTAAAGCCATGGAGGCAAATTGTAGTACGAGTTGATCAATACTTGGGTAAGTAGGGGTAGGGACCCCATGCTTGGTGTAACCCAAAGGTGGATACGATGGAGGTTGAGCCTTTCTTGAAGTAAGCTATGTCTTAATGTCGGTTGGGGAAGAACAGAATGATTGGTAGGTCCACTAAGTAAAGCCATGGATACAAATTGTAGTACCAATTGATCGACACTTGGGTAAGCAAGAGTAGGGACCCCATGCTTGGTGTAACCCAAAGGTGGATAGAATGGGGGTTGATTCTTCCCCAAAGGTACATCAGCAACATTTGGAACTGAAGGTGTAGAGGTCCTAAAGGTTGTGCCTATGTTTGAGGGACCTCACTGTGTGATGTGTGCAATGCTATGTGGCGTCTGATATGCAAAAGTAAATGGTGTGAAAGGTAATGGTGATGGAACATAAGCAGTGGGTGGGTTTTGAAATTATTGTGGAAATGATGATGAAATGAAGGTGAAGATGCAAAATGCAATGAAGATGATATACCAAACTCTTTTTGACTTTGAGTAGAATAATGAAAAGAAGGAAGAGAAGAAGAAGAGATACCAGATTTTTTCTTATAATCACCCCTCTTGAATTAGTATACGTGAGTGGATCTTCAATGGGAGATTTGTTGTGATCAACATATGACACTCTTCCTTCAACTTGTTCTTTACCAAGATGTCGCAAAAGTGGTGAAGAAAAAGAAATAAATGAGGGGACAAAAGCAGAGACTTGCGTACCTTGCACCGAAGTAGAAGAGATAGCTGGAAGTAAGAAACATACTCCGGATCTCTTTTTTCAAGAGAGGGCCCATCCCTAACGGAGGTCTCGGTGGCCTTGCAACATTATCAAACTTGTGCACTACATTTGACGAGAAAGAATCAAGTATACCTTTTTCATGCAGCTTTTGTTAAAAGGCTTGTTGACGTAACTCTTTGGTCTTCTTGGCCTTGTGAGCCAAGTTTAGCTACATCTTCTCATTTGTGATTAAAGTTGTATTTGGCAGGATCTCCGAGCGAGTCAGACCTTGCCGAGTTGGCAATGGATGCCACTTCTGCTTAGTTCTTAGCATAGGCTCCTTTGGGGATTGAGTCGATGTAGAAGTGTTTGAAGTACTTTGTCCTACTGTAGTTCTTTGCTTCTAAGAAGAGCTTCCAAATCAATGTCTAGGTTTCTATAGAGAGTGCCTAGCTCTTCTGCCATATAAAGAAATGCCCTAACATAGAAACTCAAATACAATCGTACCATAGCTGCACTAGTACCATGTATGAAAGGTTTGATACTATACCATACTTTAGGTACAGTACCTTACGTATTAGTACCATAAGGTACCAACTTAATGGATACATCTTTCCCATTCGAACTGCTCTTTGGGACGAGCTAAATGCTCCTTATATTAATATGATTTTCCCATGAGATTAGGTTATTTGAGATTCAAACAATTTCTCTCAACCTTCTCTCTCTCTCATGTCCACATGTCTCTTATTTGTATGATCATGCATGTATGATGTATCCACTCCCATCTATGTAGTTATAAGTTGTAGGTAGTAGTAGCACATGTTCTGTATGCAGCATTAGGTTTTGGCTTGTTACCCTCAAGTACTCATCTTATATACTCTAATAGCATTGCTATTTAGACTTGAAATATCTATTCTATTATCTTTAGTCCAAAATAATCAAGTTATTTTTTTTCGTACTAATATCGTATCGTACCTTATAAAATCTTAAGGTACCATTTAGTACCATATTTTATCGTACCGTACCGTATCGTACCTTTAATACCTGACAACTATGAATCGTACGACGAAGCACAAATTGATAGTAAAACACAGTTAGGGTTAGTGTAACTTAGAGGTAGTGAACACAGAAAATAATGAAGTGAATTAATCTGAATAGAATACAATGCTGATGTAGCAAGCACCTATGCAGTGAATGAATACTGACCTTGGAAGTCCCCTGCTTGAGGACTGGAGGGACTTTGAACTAGAGAGTGAAGCTTTGATATGTGTAAGCTACATAAATGAGATTGGGCTGAATGGAGGGCAGGGTGTATATTTATAGAAAGTCTAGGGCCTCCAAATTAGGCTATGCATGTGGGATAGAGAAACACTTTGGAGGATTGCATTTCTTTCAATAAAGTTTACTCAAATTTCATTAATTAAGCATGTTTTAAAGAAGATAATGCAATTTTAGCTCAACACCTCCTCTTAGGCCCAAGGCTAGTACCAGGAGGGACTGCAAACAAGCCCAAGCCGCCGTTCTTTTCTTTTTATCCCAAGGCACCCCACTCCAAAGTAGCTAGGGCACTAGGCAAAGGGTGCACATTGGTTGCCTAGTGACTTACCAAGGCTATAGAGGCGATGGTAATCTTATCAAGGGAGACCAAGTGTTCAATCGGTCAGAACAATTATTAAAAAAAAAAGAGAATTTAAAAAAGAGGCATATTGATATAAGTATTAACAGTAAACAAGAGTGTGGTTGATGAGACACAATGACTGACACATATGAACTCACTCTAAAGCATAAAAGTAAAGCACAATATATACCTAGCCTTAGAAATGCATAGCCAAAGTGAGCCTCTCTTCAAGTGGATATGATCTAGTACTACAAGAGTGGAGTGGAGTATAAATGGACATTGGGGAGAGACCCAAGACAAATAAGCTAGCCCCAAAATCGATCCAACTGTCTATAAGATGCCTAGTACAAAGGCTAATAAATGCCCAAACACCCACGAAATATACATCGCTAACACTTGTCACAAGACTCTTTAGAAAGAGTGGCATAGTTCTCGAAGGCCTCTAGAGAACACATCGTTGTGAGAGCTAAGAATAATTCAAAATGCTTAGTTGAAGGAATATGTACTATTTCGTTTCTAACATTAAATGGAGAGGCTAAGAAGCTTTCAGCTATGTTGCATGTGCTTCTACTAAAAAAGAGCTTGCAATTTTGTAGTGTGGATTGTAGATCATGGTTTCAAATGTAGGGACCGATTAGGCACGAAGATCAAGGCAGACAGTCGTTACACGCAGTGAGAGATAGAGTGAGAGAGAGTAGAGTAGAGAGAGTACGTTTTCAGGTACCATGACGAGTGTGTACTTTTAGGTTTTTAGATAGATATATATGTGTAAGTACAAGTGCTAAGGGTGTGTTCACACCCGAGCACATTTAAAAGGCACAAGGCCTTTATTTCCAACAACCTCCCACCTAAAGGCAATGTGCCTTAAGAGGAGAAAAGAATTAGCTAAGTCTTGGTATGTACAAAGCTGAAATACATATATCTATCCAACTCCCATCATCTGTCGGCAATGAGCAAACTGCTCTGTTGGAAGACCCTTCGTGAGAAGGTCTGCAGGGTTATCATTTGTATGCACTTTGACAAGCTCAATGCTCCTGATGCCAAGTACATCTCTAATGAAGTGGTACTTCACTTGTATGTGCTTTGTTTTTGCATGAAAGACAGGATTCCGTGCTAGTATGATAGCACTCTGACTATCACAATGGAGAATAGGTAACTCTGTGATGCCAAGCTCTCCCACCAGACGTGAAAGTGTCACAAGACTGTGACAACTAGTACCTTTTTTCTGATTTCTTTATTACTACTTTATTTGGTTTTTCTTTTTGGAAGGATCCCTCTTGAAATCTAAACGCCTGAGTTGCATGGCCAGTATGTGAAACGGACAGGAATGTCTAGTGAGTTAAGACTGGACAATTAAGGTCCAGTACAAGTCTGGAAGAGACTGATGGCACTGTAGATTGACAAGCCTGGAAGAGACTTGTCAAAGTGTATATGGACAAGTGTGTTGAAGAACTAGTCTGGAAGAGACTAGTTCAAAGTGAAGATGGACAAATCTTCAAGAGATTAGTCCATGTGGGGTCATCAGTGGAAATTCACTTTCAGTTGAGCTACATTGCAAATTTGGATGTAGCCATAGTCTGCAAAGATGGTCAGAAAACTAGTGGGGATGCAATGGAAGCAACTCCTAAAATTTAGGGAGTTACTATTTTTGGACCCCAGAATCTGTTCGCGTCATTATCTTCATTTTTGCACGAGGATTAATCCTCTGGTCTGTGCCGAGGTCAAATTCTGCACCGAGCATGGAGAATTTTAAACCGGAAGGTTAGAACGGGAAATATCTTCCAATGCTGCCATTTGGCACAAATTGGTGCTCTTACCTCTTTAAAGAGGGGCTGGCGTGCAGTTTTTTGGGTATTGGGGGCTCATTTGTGAAAAAAAGAGATGAACAGTTGCTGATGGAGAAGATTGGAGAGCTTGCCTATCTTGTCTATGATGCACAGAGGGCTGAGCTTGCTCCCTACTCTCTCTCTCTCCCTGACAGTATGGTTATGCTTCAGAATCAAGGGCTTTTCTTCTGATTCATGTACAGCTGTGTGGGAATATGCTGTCTTTGCATGAGGCAAGAGCCTCTTTTCTTCAGGAACAGGAGCAGCTGTTTGCTATCCCCAAGTAGGAACAGGTGAGGGTGGTAATCTCACCAAGCAAGTGTCTGAAACAGCACTAAACCAGTACTGATTCTGGACTGTTCAGAGGGTATTTCAGAGCCCAATTGATGTCAGAATCAAGGGGCACTTTGCATAGATGATGCAAAACAGTGCAGGGAACAATATGAGCTGAAAACAGGTTTCAGAACAGGTCTGAACGAGTGATTACAGCAGGCTGAAATGGTCAATTCTGCACTCCAACCAGAAGTTTCAGACTTGGGCAGAGTTTTCCCTATTGGTCAACTTGTTTTGGGTCAGTAATTGTACTGTTACGTTGCCAAATTTCACCCAGAATAGGTGAAAGACAGCGCATTGTATTTTCTCTCTTTTTAAAAATAAAGAAATACCGCAAGGGGCGCCTGACTTAGGGGCCAACAGGAGCATTCTAGCTTCCTGTGTTTCTTCTTGATTCTGTGTCTTTAAGTTCAAGTAAAGTGGGCGACTGTGAATTGGGTGAAAGCATTTATATATTTTGGTTGTATACTACCGCCCTTTCCCGAGAACAGGCCGGTTTCAGAAAGCCATAAAGCCTCCTTGCATGCCTCAGTGGCAGCCACATACTCTGCCTCTGTAGTAGACAATGCAACACACTTTTGTAGCCTGGAGATCCAAGAGACTGCTCCTCCTGTGAAAGTAAACACATACCCAAAAGTGGACTTTCTGCAGTCCGTATGACCAGTATAATCTGCATCCGTAAAGCCAACAATAGATGCCTTTTGCTTTCCAAAGCAGATGCACAACTCCTTTGTGCCTTTGAGGTATCTCATAGTACCTTTCACTGCATCCCAATGCTTCTTGCCAAGGGTTGCCATGTATCTGGTAACCACTCCCACTGCAAAGGCAATGTCAGGACGCGTAGCAACCATAGCATACATTAAACTGCCAACAGCTGAAGCACATGGTATCTTGGCCATTTCAGCCTTCTCATCATCAGATGTAGGGCTGTCCTTTGCACTAAGTTTCACATATGGAGGCAATGGAACCCCAATTGTTTCCCCCCCCTTACATATTGAAACGTTATAAAACTTTGGAGATATACTCCTGCTGAGATAGATAGAGTAAGCCTTTCAATCTATCTCTGAGTATTCGCATGCCAAGAATGTGATTTGCATCACCAAGATCCTTCATGTTAAAGCTGCTATGAAGACTTTGCTTTAATGAATCCAAGGCATGAGTATCCCTGCCAGCAATCAGCATGTCATCAATACACAAAACCAAGATAATCAGGCTGCCATCTGTTGCTTTCTTGGTGTACAAGCAGTGATCTACTTGACTTCTATGAAAGCCTTGGGACTGCATGAATATATCAAACTTATGATACCATTCTCTTGGTGCTTGTTTCAACCCATACAAACTCCTTTTGAGTTTACATACCATTTTTTCTTTCCCTTGTTCAACAAACCCTTCAGGCTACTGCATATATATGTCTTCATGTAGATCACCATGTAAAAACAGAGTCTTTACATCCATCTATATGAGCTCCATATCGTCAACTGCAACCAAGCCCAAAATGGTTCTCAATGTAGTCATCTTGACTACAGGAGAGAAAATCTCATCAAAGTCAATTCCATGCTCCTGCTTGTACCCCTTTGTAACCAATCTTGCTTTGTACTTTGGTGAGGAACCATAAGTGACCTTCATCTTGTAAACCCATTTGCATGGAAGGGTTTTCTGCCCTTTAGGCAACTATACCAAGTTCCAAGTGCCATTTTTTTCAAGAGATTCCATCTCTGATAGTATGGCTTTATACCATTTCTTGCTGCCCTGCGTGTCCATTGCTTCCTTGAAGCAAGACAGTTCACCACAGTTTGTCAGCATGACATATTCAGCCACATTAATTGCACCAGGAACAAACTTGTCAGGTTGTCTAGTAGCCCTAGACGATTTCCTAACCCAATGGTCATTGTTTGCTGACTGTTCCTGCAAATTTTGATTTTCAGCATGCTGTCCTGGCATTTCAGCCTGCAAATCAGCATTAACAGCTTGCTGTGCTAGCTGTTCTTGCACATGTAATGGCTCATTTTCATGGGCAATAGCTGGCTGATCATTTCGAGTATCATTTCCTGCATTTACAAGTTCATTTACAGCAAGTATTTCTTGCATGCGATCTTCCCGGAAGATAACGTCATTGCTGTGTACTATTTTCCTTTTCTCGGGATCCCACAATCTATACCCCATTTCACCCTCGTCACCATATCCTAGGAAAATGCATTTACAGGACTTTGGCTTAAGTTTATTGCGTTTTTCTTTATGAATGTGCACAAAAGCCTTGCAGCCAAACACTTTCAGATGAGCATAAGAAGGTGGCTTGCCTGACCACGCTCCCCCCCCAAAGACCTGTTTGGTGACTGATTAATTAAGTGAACGGTTGTCATAACAGCCTCTGCCCAAAAACCATGGGGTAATGCAGCATGAGACAGCATCGTACGGACCTTCTCCTATATGGTCCAATTCATACGCTCTGCAACTCCATTTTGGGGCGGATTATGAGGGGCAGTGAGCTCCCTCTTTATCCCTTTGCTGTTACAAAATGCTTGAAAGGCCTTGGACACATATTCCCCACCATTATCAGAGCGAAGATACTTAAGTGTCTTATCTGTCTTATTTTCAGTCAATGCCAAGAATTTTTTAAACTTATCAAGCACTTCATCCTTGCTACGAATGGGATAAACCCATAGCTTGCGTGTAGCATTATTGACAAAGGTAACAAAATATTTCTTTCCCCCTAAAGATAATCCTGGCATTTGATATACATCCGAATGTACTAACACTAGAGGAGAAGAGTTCAAAGAAAGAGACTTTTTGTGAGACGTCTGTGCATGTTTGCCATAAATGCAATGATACCAATTTGTAGGGACCGATTAGGCACGGAGATCAAGGCAGACAATCGTTACTCGCACAGAGAGAGAGAGAGAGAGAGAGAGAGAGAGAGAGAGAGAGAGAGAGAGAGAGAGAGAGAGAGCAGAGTAGAGAGTGAGCACGTTTTCAGGTACAATGATGAGTGTGTACCTTTAGGTTTTTAGATAGATATATATGTGTAAGTACAAGTGCTAAGGGTGTGTTCACACGCGAGCACATTCAAAAGGCACGAGGCCTTTATTCCCAACATCAAAATTATCTTAAACAATACAAGGGTGGAGATTCTTGATGATGTTTGGCAATGTGGCCGACAAAGGTGTGAGACGGGACAATCATTATAAACTTGGTAAGCTTTGGCATAAGTGATTTGGCCACATGGGCTTAATCGTGCTCAAAGAAATGTAGAAGACTTGGATGGTTGCACACTTACCTACCTTGGTTGGAATGCAATGACATGTGAAGCTTGTTTGATGGGTAGACAAAAAATGAAGTCATTTTCAAAATAGAGCAACAATCAAGCCAAGATTTCTCAAGAGTTTTTGCATGATGATCTCTATGGCTGTCACCCATTTCATTGGCTGTGTGGTGACCCTTAGTTTAATGGTTTGGGCACTTGGGCCGATAATGGTATAGCCATGGGTTGTGACATTCCTCAATGTAGCCATTGCCATTGTGTGGTAGGCCTTAGCGGGCTGCTGCATGAGGCCATTGTCACTATGACAGCTTCTATTTTCTTTGGTAATCGATTCATTAGTCCTTAACACCACCCATTTGCTGCAAATCAAAGGTTCCATCCTTTCCCACCCACATAGTGAGATTATGCCACATGTTTTCCTAGAAGGTGCTGCTCCATCCACCATATAGGGTTGCCCAAGATTGTGCAATCAGCCGCCTTACCTTAGCCCAATATGGTGCCAGAGTCGGCCATTGACCTTGTTCACAACATTGTCTCTGCACCACCTTTGGGTTGTGCAAATCTTCCTTGCCTGCTGTAGTCATGTAGCTACCACCACGCTACCGCATGTTGCTTGGGCTATTGAGCTAAGATAACTGCCTTGCTTTGCCGGCCATGCACTTGGGTCGCCATGCTTTTGCTTCCTTGGACCAAACCAACATGTTGACCCTAAGGTGGTCAATGATTAAAATAATGTGATGTCATCCTGCATGTGGCATCCTCTAACACGTGGCTGTTGCCCAATAGACATGGTTGACCAATTAAAACAAGGTGCCTCTTCACAACGGAACTGCCTCTTGGCCTTTGTCCCAAGCGCCCCTTCCTTAGCCATCACAACTGTAGCTGCCTACATGCTGCCTCATCGTACACGTTACACTGTGTTCATCAATGACTTGCCACGTATACGTTGTTTGACTTGGCCCATTGTGCCAACTGCTTGGCCATCTTACACTTCTCTCAGCTATAGGCCCTTGTTTTCTCGCCCTCTTTCAAGCACAAAGCAGGTAAAAGATTGAGGCATTTCTTCAAATCCACCCTATCAAGCCATGCTTACAATTACAAAATTTGGGGCTTCTCATCCAATCAAAGAGGTTCTTCATTCTCGTACAGAAAATTTCCATTAATGACCACCAAATTTGGGGTTTTTCTCTATGCAATCTCAATTCCTCTTTAATTTCACCATTGGGGCTTTTCTCAAAATTGGGCAAATTTCATTGAAAATTCTCTTTAGCTTTCGGGTGGGGTTTTTGCCTGATTTATCTTCTTGGCAGCCCATATGCTTTGCCTCAAATCATTTTATTTGGCTGCTGGGCATTACAAGACCTCCATTTCAGGGCTGTTCCTACTGATTTCACTCAACATTGAAGACAAATTTAATCTTTTGGCCACATTTATTGGGCAACATTGTTTAAATCTGCTGCTGTCTACCTTCTTGGCACATAATCAGCCTTCTATCACTGATCCCATGATCTTGTTCCTCCCAGCAATATTGGGTAATAGTAAATTTCTTTGAATGTTCAATTTAATGCAATAATGTTCTCTCTCTACCACCACCAAAACAGCAATAGGAAAATTATTACCTCTATTTTAGTTGGCTTCAGCAAGCGGCCAGCAAATTATTTTACCAGTGGTTTGGGATCCCTCGCTCACGACTATTTATTTTTGCTTTTGTTATTTATTTGGGCCATAGTGTTTTCTTGATTGGCTACAATGACCAGTAATGAAAATGATTTATTGGGCATGCATGGCACCGAGGACAAGCTAGATGTCACCAATTATCATGTGGGCTTACATAATGTGACATGCTCTTGTTGCAAAGAATCTATGGAATATAGTGTATGGCAGCGAGAAAAGTCGGACTTCTCACATAGCAGCACCACCGTCCAACTCTATGTGGAGAGGTGGTTCTTATGATGCTGAGTCATCTTCATCTTCTACTCTAAGCCTTACTCTAGAGAAAATCTAATGCGATGGTCATGATGCCCAAGCACATGCCTTAGTAGCTTTTGAAGAAGTGTTATTCTCCACATTAGATTGTGTAGGACAGCCAAGCATGGGGACCAGCTTACTTGTCTATATCAAGCGTGCAATGAAATGCATGTTGCTTACCTTTGTAAGTAACTTGAAAATCTTTGCATGGATGGAGGTAATATGGATACTGATCTCACTAGCATTATAGATATCCAACAGTAGCTACTTAATATTGATGAAGTGGTACTGGATTGTCAGCTTGTTTTCAAAACTCTCAACGGATTGCATGAGTCATATTGGTGCTTTGGGACTGGTATGCAAGGTAAACCAAATCACCTATACCTTTGATCAGGTTGTGTTCCTAATGTGGTGGTAAGAACAAAGTTGTCTCCACAATGCTACCATGGTGATAGATTAAGCCTTTTCCCAATCATCATGGAAAGAGTAGGACTCAAGCAAGAAACAAGTGCACTGTTCAAAAACCAATATTCTCTTATGTTGGTCATAACTCTTCTTTCTCGCATTTTGCTTAGGAATCCACTTTTTTCCATGGTGGTTCATCCTCATCAAATCCTCAAAAAGGTACTCATTCCAAATGAAAGAGGTGTAATTACTGTCTTAAGATGGGGTTTGACATCATTGAATGTTGGAAGTGTATCACCTTAGAGAAGAAGTCTAGTCTCGCTGTCATTTGTGAGATTGTCAACTTCGCTAAGCACAAGGAATATAATCCTTCTATTCATGAGCAATGTCTCTCTATATCTGATGGTTTCTACTTTTTACTTTGACTTTCATGCTTATAAAGCTCATTATCTCTTGTTGAGAATTGTTCATTTCTATTCTTGATGTACAAAAGAGGGGCATAGTTTTTTATGCAAACAATGCCTCTTATGTAGTTGAAGGCATTGGTCACGTGCAGGCTATTATTGTTTGTGGCACTTCTATGACAGTGCAGAATGTACTTTATGCATGAGGCATCAAGGAGTAGCTTATATCTATCCCAGCCCTTGCAACTTCCAGCTTTTGAGTTATTTTTGATGGCTTGCTATAATAGATCCATCTGACCCGTTAGGGATCTGTACAGTCTGGACTGGTGCCAAAAACATGTCATTGTATGTTTGAAAAAAATAGCACCTATTTCAAAAAGTAGCCATTTCTAGCCTTGGAAGGTCTTTTTTGTCTCGTTTGGGCTGTTGGGAGTGTAGAGTTGGGCTATTCTCTCTTTAAGAAGTCATCCCTTACACTTGTTTTTCCATCCTCAAGCGGCACCATCCTCTCCTCCCTCAAGCTCTCACCTAAATCAAGCTCCATCCTCTAATCCTCAAGCTCCATTCTATACCTCTCAATCAAGCTCTTCCTCTTCCTCTCAAGTCTTCCTCTTTCTCTTCCTCTTCCTCTACTAGATGTTTGTAATGACTGTATGAAACACTGTATTTTTTCTGATGTTTGTTTGTGCATGTTTGGTACTGTGCTAAGTCTGCAGACAGGATGGATGGACCGTACATGACTACCTTGTGCTGATTGATCTTGTCTTCATTGTGTCATTCTGACAGCTCCAAGATTGAGCCCCATATCTTAGGCTATGATTGTCTTGTCAGGATGGTTCTGGAATCAGTTGGTGTCATTTGATTCCCTTGCGTTCAAGACAGGGGTAATGACATCGGCTGCCCGAGTAGTTGGGAAGAGCTCACATATGGGTACAATCAGGGTGCCAGGACCGCAAGTGCATGGGACAAAGCTTATATTACCAAACCATCACTATGGTGTACTCTTTCACATTTTAGAGTTTTCCTGTGGCATCTTGTACCATATCTGGTATAGAAAGATAGCTCTAGGGGCATGGTCCAGGGGTGTGAGGAAGAGGAGGCTGCATTGGGGTATGGTAGAGGGATGATGCATCAGTATGCCAGATCTGTGATGAGGTAATTGGGTTGAGGGGTGGGGCCCTGGAAGGAGCCTCCACACCTCTTTTCAGTTCTGTCAAAGAATTGTTGGCAATTCCTGTTACCAAGCCTCCCATAGCATTGGAGTTGACTATTTTGTTCTGCCCAAGTAAGTTTTTATTCAACAAAAGAAACTTCAAGTCCCTTATATCAGAGCTATGTACAAAGTTAATCTTTTCGTAAACAAGAAAGCATTGTTAAAGACGACTTGATAGTCTTGGCGGGTTCTTTTAGGAATTAGTCCAGAGTTCTCCAAAGTTAGTTGTGAATTATGGATACCTTGTTTTGGAAAGACATATTTTCCTTCATTCCTTGAAGTACAACATTCCAAATACTGTGCGTTGATTGTCTTGTGAGCAACTCAATGGTTTGAGGCTTCTAGGAGGCAGTCATATTGAAGCATGTTTTACTCTATGTTTGACAGCTTCCTCAATTGCATAAACTTTTGATTGAGGCTGCCAGAATACTAAATTTGGAGGCTCCAGAGCTGTACATCCGGCAAAACCCCACACCCAATGCATATACTTTAGCAATGAGTGGACGCAAGCCATTTATTGTTCTTCACACTGGTCTTGTGGAACTGCTTACTCCAAGTGAAATTCAGGTGAGATTTGTGCTTTGCTTCTCTTATTTAGTACTCTAAGACAAGGACAGTGCTAGTTTTTTGTGGAGTTAACTCAACATCGTGTATCAGTTTTTCATTGTTAATTTTTGCAGTTCATTGTGTTAATTTAAAGGCCAAGAATAGGAAAACATATCTTGTCCAGGACAGTATGCAGATTTGGCTTCTTGAATCCACTCTACCCCTCACATCTTTTCAGTGACAGTTACAAGGGCAGGTGCTCTTATACCTGCCTCAATTTAGGGTTCAACATGATAGCCTTACGTCTAGAATGACATGGGATTAACTTTTTATCCGAACAGCCTGCAAGACTTGAATAGATGTTCTTAAGAGAGCATCAGAAGGGGGAAAGTTTGAAAGACTCTTGCTTTGCCTTTTTGAAACATTATTACTATGTCTCATGCTGTTGTGTACCTGTTGGCTACTTTTTGGAAAGTGGACTATACTTAAATCTACGAGGGTTAGGGATTAGCAAGACTAGACATATACCATCTCTCTTATCTCCTATGTTGTTTGGTGTCAGTGGTTTCCCTATACCTGGGTTTGTTAATTTATGTGCATCAACTCGAACTTGGCAATAATTATGGGAGTGGTACATGCAATTCCATTGTACTTATGCATAGATTTGAGGGTATATGATCATTGCTGGGTATTGGAAATCCACCTTTGTTAAAACTACTATTTGACATGGATATGATATTTTATCAGCGTAAGGGTGTATTTGACCAAATGATTTTGGGCAGCTCTCACAAAGGTGTAGAAGTTGTAGGAGTGGTCTCTTGATTAATGGAGATGATAAAAGGAATCCTCTTGGTCCTCCCTTGATGTATCTTTGCCTTTTGAAGGCACAGAGTTATGCTGTGCATTAGAGATAATAAGCTGCAAATGTAGGCACAGAGTTATGCTATGCATTAGAGATAATAAGCTGCAAGTGTAGGCGATCTCGTGGGCTACGAATTGATGCCCTTTGATCCATGATCTGCGCTACCTAGGCATTTAAACTGTCATTAAATGCAATTGTTGCCCCTGGTGTCTTAAGTACTAAGTAACATTAGGGTTAGCGTTTTATTTTATTATATCGTGTCTCATCAGCACAAAAGTGTGGCATTTTTCAGTGTGATCACCTTGAGCTTTGTGCTCTCTTTCACTCATTAATACATTGCTTCTCATTTGTGATCGTGTATCGTTATGCATGGATTAATTCTTTCATTCCCTTTTATTTTTCCATCAAAGTAATTGCACAGTTGCTCGATGTTTGGGCCAACATTGGTATTAGAGCTACTTTTCTTCATTGCCATTTCCATCGCTCGCGATCATTTGCAACCAGCCATTGCCATTGAGGCCCCGCGCTCGTCGGCCAGCTGCCCCAAGAGCCATTGCTACCATGCTAGTTCAAGCCTTATTGGTGATTGGACATTGTGCCGCCATCTTCACCCATTCACCTTCAATCAATGTTAGAATATCCATGCAAAGAGAGCCAAGGATTCATGGCAAAAGCTTGCATCATTATATCAATTGTGCAATGAAGCGCGCATTGCTTATCTACATAAGCAATTGGAAGACATTCACACGGAATGAGGAGGTAATATAAAAATTATTAAATATTGATTAAGAAGTTCTAGATAATCAGCTTATTTCCATTGCTCTTAATGGCCTATCGTAGTCACATCAAGGTTTTGCTACCACCTTGTGGTTGGTAACTATGGGCAACCAAGTTACCTACAGTTTCAACCAACTTGTCTCTTTTTCATTGGAGGAAGAACAAAGCTATCTTAACTGCAATGCTACCATGGTGATTGGACAAGCCTTTTCTACCCACCATTGTGGAGAAGGTCAAAATCAAGCGAACTACAAGCACGTTGGTCAAAAATCAGCAAATATCCATGCTGGTCACTCATCTTCTTCATCAAATAATTCCTTCAAGACATCTTTCCATGTTGGTCCATTCTCTTTCCAAGGCATTGGTATTGTGCTAGTTAATACTTTTTTTGACACTTCCATGACGTTGCTGAATGTCCTCTATGTGCATGTGCCAGGCTTTAAGAAGAGCCTTCCATTTGTTGTGGCAACCTTGTCCCTTTTGTGAGCCATCTATAAATTAAGAAAGCAATACGATTGGTTTTTTTTTTTTTTTTCCCAAGTAAAATGTGGCTGATTATATTACTCAAAAAACTGATTACAACAGAGTGCTCATGCTCAACAAACTAGCTGGAGCCGATGCAAAGTCACCAATACATCATGTATACAAGCCTCTCAAGGCGGTCTAGGGGGGATGGGGGCAAAAAGCCCTTTGGGGGGGGGGGGGGGGGGGTATATCGCCAATTGGGGCTGCTTGCCTGCATCACAAAACACAGACCCTGGTCGCCCCAAGTACGCATGAAGTGACCACGGAGCTCCTGACGAGCCCTGGACTCGCCCTGCACTTGATCCCATCGGCCACGGAGGGAGTGGATGATGGAGGTGTAGATCTCTGCTAAGGTCGCATGTGCTGGAAGTCCCTCTTCGCCAAAAGCCTCCTGGCACCGCGCCTTCCATATATTCCATCCAGTAAGACTCCCTATGATCTCCCATACCTTCGAGCGGTTTGTTGTGGGCTCCAGTACTTGGCGGGTGGGTAGAGCCTCTAGACCGACCATTGCGTACGACCCTGCCTCAATCATGAATATCGTGTCTTGCATCCCGGCCTCGTACAAAAGGTAACGGCCCTGGCTGACTGCCTGCCAACAGAAAGCTCCCCATGAGATACATCCAAGGCTGGGTGCTATACGTCGAAGGATACGGTATGCTCCTCTCCACACGAGCTATGCCTCCTCACACGACCAAAGGCAGTGCTTTGGGGTTTCCAAAGGTTGCTGTGTGTAGCGCTTACAACCTCCCTCCTTCTGCATCTGGGCAAGCCAACTTCCCACCGCCAAGTCTCCATGTGCCACTAGCCATAAAAAGTATGACACCCTCCTCGGCCTCCAGCTATCCCATAAGCGGCGCCAGAAGGTCCGTCGGAAGGGCTCCATGATGCTGTGCTCCGCCCAATGCCTGCTGCATGACGTGCCCAGTCCATATCCTCCTGCATCAGTACATGTCTGCCAATCCTGGCAGTGTACTCAAGGAGCCTGGGTGGCTTTTTGACAACCGCAAAGGCCGGCCATAGCCACTCTCCTAGATCCCACTCCAGCTCATCAAGCGGTACTCCACTCCACTCCTCTTTGGCAACTTGATACTTGCTGCAACACCTCCTCGTCCGCCATCCTGTACACCTCCCGCCATGTCCTTATGGTACGAGCCAGGCCGGCCTCCGACCCAGCCCATTGGATGTGGGGGCGCTCACCTGTCTGTGCCCCTTCTTGATCTTTGACTTGGAAGTTCTAGATCACCGGCTGATGGTCTATTTCCTCCCGGCAACTTGGGGGGCTCTGGATTAGGGCCTTACGGAGGCCTTGCTACATGCGGAGTAGGCTGCGAAGGAAAGGTGATTTGGGGGGGGGGGTGATCTGGGTTGACGTGAAGATCCATCTCAAGGATGGCCTCCACTCATCGCCAAGCCTTGGTTTACAATCCTGAAGGCCCTCCTGCGATAAGGCCTTCCAGGTCTACCCGCCTGGTGTGAGACTGCAGACAACTAGCTTGCCCAAGAGGGCCATACTCTGATACTCTGGGTCTATGATCGCAAGCCCTCTCTCTGACCTATGTTGTATGATGGTCGCCCACGCCACCTTGGCCTTGGAATCCTTGGAGCCATCAGACCCAGACCAAAGGAAATTCCGCACTAGGCGGCGAAGTTGCACTATGCACGATGAGGAGAAGCACCAACACGAGGCGATGTACCAGGCCGTCGCTAGGAGGACTGGTTAACCAGCAGGGCTTGATCGGCTAGTGAGAGGCGAACCGTGCTCCGGTAGGTCAATTTCCTCCGAATAGAATCAAGGATAGGAAGAAACTGCTAGGCAGGAGTGAGGTCGAGTCCCACCTGGAACCCTAGGTATCAGACGGTTTGCCCTCTGCTCACCCATCTAAATCCCAGGTGGACGCCCCACTCCGTGATGGAGTGTGGGTCTGTGAGGAAACCAACCGACTTTCGCCAGTTGATTTTCGCTCTGTTGCAGAGCAGAACACATCAAGAGCCAGCCTCACTCTCTCCAGCATCAACTCATCGTCCTCTATGTAGAGGCCTGTATCATCTGCGTACTCTGAGTCTAACAACTCAGTCTTCTCTCTCACTGGAAGTCAGAGGCCGCGTAATCTGCTCACACGTGACCTGAGGAAGTGAGACATCGCCTCTGTGAGGAGTAGGAACATATATGGGGCCAGGGTGCAGCCCTGTCGAACCAATCTCTCCAGCCGAACTCCTCCCCTCGCCTTCCGCCTATGTGAACCCTGCTGGTGGCCGATCTATACAGGCCGGAGACCCCACGAATCCAAGTGTGGGGGAATCCCAACTTCACCATGGTGCCCTCTAGGAAATCCCAGTCCACCCTGTCATAAGCTTTCTCGAAATCCAAGAGTAATATTGCTAGTCTCTGCCAGTGTGCTGAGCTCACTCTGTCGCCTCAAAGAAGGTAAATACATTGTCTAGGATGCTCCTATCCTGGATAAAGCCTGTCTGTGTGTCATGAATGATATTTGGAAGCACGGGGCGTAGTCGCCTACCAATCAACTTTGCTAGTGTCTTATAGGCCACTAACAATAAGGTGATCGGTCTCCATTGGGAGAGCTCCAACCGGTCTCCCCCTTTGGGGAGAAGACTGATAAGGCCTGTCGAGAGACTCCCTGGCATCTGTCCTGAGGTGAAGATCTCCTAGAGAGCCCTTAGTAGGGGATCCTTCACCACTTCCCAGTAGGTAGTGAAGAAGGCCTTAGAGAGACCATCCTCCCCCGGGTATTTCTGCCCATCCTATGTATGGAAAACCTCCTCGAGTTCCTTCTCTGTGAAGGGGGCTAGGAGGGAGTGTCCCATCTCCTTTGTGACGAGGGACGGGATGTGATCCCATACCTGCTGTCTACATTTCTGTCCTCTAGTTGAAGCTGTCTCTTGCTGGAGAAGGCGCCTGTAATAGTCCCTCTTCTGCGCCCAAAAGGTTGCTGAGGTGCGGAAAGAGAACTCCGAACGCTTGTTCTCTAGGTTAGCAATGGCTGCACGCGTGCGTACCTCCTGTGCGTGGAGGGTGGGATCCCTTGGTGCCTCTTGCAATAATCTGTGTGGCTGCAAGGTTCCGCCGGAGTGCTCTCTCCTCCTTCCAACATTGCTGCGTGGCCTGTATGGTTGCCTCTTGGTAGATTTTGCTTGACTCGGCTAGGACCTTTGCAACCTCCTCTGCTATCCAGTCCCTCCTGTCCCACTCGCTGGTCCAAATCTGCTCTATCTATCCCGTCACCTCCTCCCTCCTATAGATCGAATCAGGAATCCAACAGGATCGTGTGTCTAGGGCGGATGCTGGGGGCTCAAGTGTCAAGAGAACTGGGCAATGATCGGATAACGTGGTGCTTGCCAACTTCTCAATCTAGCCTCCACGAGAGCCTCCCCACTCTCCCACATAAAACCTGTCCAACCGCTCCAGCAGAACTCCACCTAGCCACCTGTATCCCTAAGAGAAGTCCAACGACCTCTCCCTCCTATGGAAGGCAGGGTCCAGGTATCACGTGCTCCTATTGCAAGCAAAAAGACCTCCCATGTCTCCTGGTCCTCCCCAGCCATGCCCTGGTAGTTTCTGCCTCTGCCCTGTTGGTCCTCCAAGGCCTCCAGGTTGTTGAAATCTCCTCCAACAATCCAGGAGCCCACCTTTGGGAGTCCAGCTATGATCTCCATTCAGAACCTGCTCCGTGCTCTAACCTCTGTAGGGGCATAGACATTGAGGACTCCAATACACGAGTCCCCAATATCCAATCTGATCCATAGAACCCTTCTTGCCACTATCGTCCCGTGGTCTTGTACATAGGTGGTGAGACTCGGGCCAATATAGGTGCATACGCCCCTACTCCTGTCGTGGGCACCTATGGCGTGCTCCCAATAAGTGTGCGAGCTGCCCGGAAGTACCTTCCCAACCCGCTGAGCCTGGGTGAGGGTGAGCTTATGCTCCTGCAGGAGTAAGATGTCGATCCGTCCGGCAAGGGTAGGTTGCAACTCCTGCCGAATAATCAACTTCTTGGAACCACATGCCCCACTGTAGTGGAGACTATTCACATTCGAGGATGCAAGATGTAAGCTCATGGGGAAACCTGTGACTGACCGAACAGGCATCTATTCGGTGTGGATGCTGCTGATGAGGAGGAGAGTCTGTGAGGCATACAAGTGCGCTTTGCCGTCGGTCTGGATGGTGAACTCCAGTCCCCCATGGTGGCCCTCAGCCGGACCATAGGGGTGATAGATGCTCCAGGTGGTACTATCAATGCATCTATCAACCATGCTGAGAATTGCGACTCTGTACACTGGTAGAAATGGGCCGCCTGTGCCGGGGGGCACTCGATCACATCCCTCGGAGCTCTTCACTGTGGAGGGGCTCGAAAGATAATGCTCAAGTGTGGGACCTCGGCACCAGCCCACCAGTTAATGTCCATCATGCACCCTGGCCATTGTTGTGCAAACAGTGCTAATCCTTCATCTCCCATCCACTGGAAGATGTGATCCGCGACCTGACTCTTCAACTCCTCAATTTGTATAGTTGTCCACTCCCTTGAGTAAGAGCATTGAAGAAAAAAGGTATAGTTTGGTCCATCCAGTGGTGCTAGTAGATGGACCTTGCTCCTCCTTGACTTACGAACCACGAAGATCTCCACCTCTAGAGGTAGTGGGAACTCTCCGCGCTCTGCTTCTCGTAGGTAGGACCATGGGCCACCGCGGAAGAACTCTTGTGGCAACAACTGTACCTGTCTCGGGAAGGTGTGGCGGGTGGCAGGGGCGGATGAGCTGGTGGCTGTGTGGGAGGGGGAAGATTGCTGGTGCGAGGAGGAGGTAGGTGTGTGTGGCTCATCACCTCCTGTGGGAGGAGGGGGGGTGGGTCTGAGGGGGCTCACTTGACCTGGGTGCGGATCAGGGGGGATGCTTAGTAGGGGGGGTGATGGGGGGGAAGAGGATTGAGGGATGATGGGATGGATGGCAATGCATGGTGGGTGTGGGGGGGGTGGTGGCCCTGGCAAGGGGGGGTTGTGGGCCAAGGTCAGTGGGGGGGGGGGCATGGAATGTGGGGGGGGGGGGGGGGTGGGGGTGGGTGAGGGGCCTGTGGGAACTCAGGCGAGGTAGTCTGTGGCGCGGGTGGAGAATGTGGGGGTTGCGGTCTTGTCGGGTGGGACGGACAGGGGGGGCTATGGAGTGCTCTGCCGAGAGGGGGTCGCTCGCCCGCCAGCACCTTGTTGACGAGGCTGGGTCTGAGGAGCTGGCTGCGCCCCCCCTTGCCGTCTCCCTCTCTGTCGTCTCTGGACCCGTATAAAGTTGTTAGCGTCCACCTGCGGACCTGTGGCCGGAGCCGCCATGGCTCCGAAATGTGTACAAACTGCTGCCTGATGCCCAAAGTCGTGGCAACATAGGCACTGCCCTGGTTGCCCAGTCACAGTGACCTGGTGCCTAAAGGAGTGCCCGCTTGCCTCAATCTCTAGAAACTGTGGGATATTCTTGACCTCTTTCACTGCCACCCGTACCTTTGGGACTCTTGCTACTGTCGCTGCATCTGCGAAAGATGCGGGAAGGACAGTGCCGAAGAGCCATCCAAAGTCTTCCACCAACTGGCGATACTCAATCGCCAGGCTGGGGAAAAGGGTGACGGGGTGCCAAAGAAACTTGTTGTGGAGTGCAAACGCCTCCACAGTAAAGCCACTGTACCAAGGGACCATGTATATGACCCCCTTCGTGGATGCATATGGTGAACTGGTGAGTAACTCGCGAGCTGTGTCTGCCGAGCTGAGGCGGACCATGAAGATCCCTTGGCCCAATAGAACCGCCTCCACGATCTGTGTTGTGCCGATGCGCAGTGTGGAGTGAAGCCAGTCCCGAAGTTGGGCCCTGGCTGGGGAATGTCCTACTACTTGACCATAAATCGTTGTTTCCATTAACTCAAGCTCCTTAGCTCGGACGGCTAAGAGCTGCTCCTTAGAGAGGACTATGCGCAAGGTGTTTGACTGGGGGGCACTCGCTGAGTGTGCCGACGTCTGACCATAGGTTTCCATTGTGCGTCCCTTCTAGGAGAATCTACCTATCACGCTGCTGTGCTACTGGAGGGGGAGTTGCTGCAGGGAGAGGGAGCAACTGGAGGGGGGGGTGTCGATGGCGAGGGGGGGGAGATTTTTGTTTTCGATGGTGGCGGTGTGACAGTCTGACAAACAGCCATGCCTCCAGGCAGAGCAGTGCACGGGGGGCGGGGGGGTGGAGGGAGGAAAAGATAGGCGAGGGCGGCGGCCAGGGGAGAAAAAATGGGGTTGGGACAGGCGGGACAGGTGCAGGGGGGGCAAGTGGGTGCAGGCCGGGGGGGGGGGGGCAGGGCGGGCGCAGGCGGCGCGGAAAACGCATGCGGTGGTGCAGGCGATGGCGATGGGGCCCTGGTGATGGTGAGGGGGATGGGGTGCAGGCGATGGCGATGGCCCTGGCGAGGGGGATGGCGATGGGGCCTTGGCGCGGGCGCTGAATCCGGCAGGACGTGATGATCAGACGGGGTGGGGGGGTAGCGTGCGCGACATGACGGGGTTGAGCTCTTTGTCAAGCAATACGATTGTTGTTAAGTCTTCCAAAAAGAACGGAATTTCAAAGTGAACATGCATGTTCTAATGGATTGTTTTATAGTCTGTGTTGAGGCCGCTAGCATTGAAGTGACGTGAAGATCATCAAATTAATCTCATATGTGAAGTTCTTCTCCAAATCAAGCTACTTAGTATGGGAGCTCATCACAACAATAGTAAATTGCATAGCAAGATAATTCTACTCTTTAAAAAAAGTTGATTAAAATTGAGCGGTCTGCCATTTTGTTCCCTAGTTTCCTTAAGCAAAAGAAGATAGGTTTTTCCATTCATGTGTTGATTAGAGAGCCTTGAAAAAGATCAAAATTAAGTATGGATATCCCATCCCCAAAGATGATCATCTTGCACAAAAGTGCTATCATTAGGTTTGCATAGCACTCGACGACAATCCAAAAAGGCAACCTTTTGAACCACTTTTCACTTCTACAAGTTTTTGGTGATCTTAAGTAATGCTTGTATCATCTTTAACCATGGATGGATGATTCAATCAAAGTGACCTTAAGATCATTGGTTTCATCTCATCCTTGAAAAATCTCTATTCCAAATCAAGCTTTTGAGAAGGCCAAATCAACACTAAAAGAATAAATCTTGAAGAGGTAAGAAACCCTTGAAAAAATGCTTAGCAATTAGTATTTCACCTTTTTATACCCTAGTTTTCTTGTGCAAAAGAAAGATGGGTCTTCTCACATGTGTGATGGTTATGAAGCCATGAACAAGATCAAAGATAGCTATTCTATGTCCCTGATGATTATTGTGTGACGAGATGCTCTAAACTCAAAAACACAACAGCAATCGTACAACAAAGCACAAACTGATAACAGAGAACACACTTAGGGTTAGGGTAACTCAGAGACAATAAACACAAATAATAATGAAATGAATGACTGTTGAATATACAATGCTCATGTAGCAAACACATTATCCAGAAAGTGAATATTGTACTACGAACTCTTGTATCTCGAGGATTAGGGCGGGGGTAATGAGTTGGAGAGTGTGTCGTACTCCGAATGGATCCTGAAATGTAGCTAGGCAGCCCCCCGATGTCAAACACTAGTAAACGCAGCCAAGGAAGGTTGGGTTTGATGCAAACAGCAATGCAGGAGAGAGAAGGACTAAAAACGTAGGTGAGGAGAGAGAAAACAGCAAAATGCAGCTTGTTTAGGCTAGGCGATAGCTGCAAGGAGAGAAAACGGCCAAATGCAGCCAGCAAAAGTTGGGCGACAGCCTATAGGAGAAGGCGGCAGCTGAGGATAGAGAAACATGTATAGGCAACAACATCAGACAACAAACACAGGTTGGTTGATGATGTAGCAAGTTGGCGACAACAAGGAAAACCAGCAGCAATAGTTAGCAGGCTGATATGAGCTCCGAATAGTGTGTGATAGGTTGAAAATAGGCGCCAAACTATTGTAGACAGCAATGGTCAGCTTGGATTGCAATGCCCTCTAGGTTCGGGATGTGAGCAGCAAGCTGAAAGACCTAAAATCTGCAAAAATGAGATTAAGGGAGAGTGGTGGGCTGCATACCTATTTATAGAAAGTTTTGGGCACCCAAATTAGGGTTTTGCATGTGGGAAACAATAACTCTCTAGGATTGTGTTTCTTTTTAAAATAAAAGGTTTGCTTCGTGAATTAAGCATGTTTTGGGGTTGTTTAAGACAAGCTAATATATTTTTAGCTCAACACCCCCTCTTAGGCCCAAAACAGAGCCATGAAAAATAAGCCCTTAACATATATAGTCTTTTATCCCAAGGCGTCCCATCCCAAAGCAACGAGGGCATTAGGCAAAGGGTGCATGTCGGTTGCCCAGTGACCTATCAAGACTACAGAGGGGATGATTATCTTACCAAGGGAGCCCAAGTGATCATCCTAGAGAGGGCACGGCATTGGACCAAGCGTACACATTGGCTGTCCAAGGGCCTACCAAGTCTTGTTAAGGCCGATGGAATCAACAATGGATCTTTTTTGTTAAAAAAAAATAAATAAAAAGGCGATTTTGTTTGATTTTTCCAAAAGATTTAGTAGTGAGTGAGGGTTTGAAATCAGTGTTCGTCCTATTGATTCATTGTGCCCCGAGGTACAGGAAAATAAGGATGAATGGCTCACAACCATCTTACAACAAGCAATGCAATCCCACACACTACTAGGATAAGTGCCTAGGGATGCTGAAGTATGTGTGTGCCAGTCATGGAGAACATGCGGGGAGGGCAAAAGGATGATGGTGAGCTCAGTAAGACAAGCAAAGCAAGCATGTGGAAAATAGTGCCTTTTGAAATTGCCCTGTGCAATGCCATGAATATGGTGGATCTAGAGTCGACCACTTGTAATAGACCGAAAAGGGATAAATGCACACAAATGTATGTGTACATGAATAGAATGTCAATGCATAGGGTAATGCAAAGGGATATGCAAGAATTCATGCTCATGCTCATGCAATGCAACAATGCTACTGGATAGCGCCCTTGCAGGGGAATTGTTCACTTGTCCCAGTGCCCTTTTTCAATCATGTCATCTTGACAAAGAATAAATGTCTGAAATGTCCAAAGCTAAACTGTAAACATTATCTTAAACAGAGGGAGAAGCAGGAGGGAAGCACCCTCTCCCCGTCAATCTTAAGAAGTAGAGGAGGGTGGACAATTGGAGGTAGGATGTATTGTAGGATCAGTCGAGTGACCGCTTTGATCAAAATGTCTACAAAATTGTCTCTTGAAGGCACAAACTCTAGGTGAATTGGGTTGTCCGCAAGGGCAATGGCACTCTGGTTGTTGCAATAGACAATTGTAGGAGAATCACAGGGGAACTGAAGCGTAGCCAGAAAGCCCTTGAGATAGATGGCCTCAATTTTGCCATCAAAGAGAGCCCTATACTCAGCCTCCGCTGTGTAAGCCGCCAGCATCTCCTACTTATGGCTTGACCGAGAAACGGGAGCCTTGCCCAAGGAAAAGAGGTAACCGCCATGGGAATGTCGAATGTCAGGATCTCTTGCCCAATCTAAATTGGTGTAACCTTGCAAGCATAAACCATGTCCATAAGTTAGTACATAATGAAAAGTGCATCGTAAATATCTCAACACATGAAGACAAGCAATCCAATGTGACATCCTAGGTGCTAAAAAATACTGACTAAGTACACTAATTGAGTATGCTAAATCTGGCCTAGTATGAATCAACCAAAAAAGCTTCCTACAACAGATCGATAGGTGTGTGCATCGAAGGACTGACCTAGGGTATCCTTCAAGAGATGGATAGTGGGATCAAGAGGTGTAGCCATAGATCGTGTTTCATCCGTGCAATACTTATCCACTAGCCAAAGAGTATACTTCTGTTGTGAGACACAAATACTTTCCCGAGAACAAACTACCTCCATCCCTAAGAAATAAGATAATAGACTGAGGTCGGTTATCTCAAAGATAGAACAAAGCTCGGCCTTAAGCTCTGCTATGGAAACATAATTTAAGCTAGTGATAAGTAAGTCATTGACGTACGGTAGGATATAGTTGGCCCCTGCGCTAGTGTGCACATAGAGATTTGGATCATAGGGGGTAGGATGATATCCATGAGTTTGTAAGAACTCCTCCATCCTGTGGAACCAAGACCTTGGAGCTTGTTTGAGCCCATAAAGAGCTTTCCGCAAAATGGAACACCTTATCGAAACGATCAGCAGAAGGAAATCCGGGTGGTTCCTCCACATAGACTTCCTCCTCCAAATAACCATTTAGAAAGGTGCTCTTGATTTTCATTTGGTATAGCAGCCAAACGTGGTGAGCGGCAAGTGCAACTAGCAAATGGAAATACGTCATTCGAGCGGTGGGTGCAAAGGTCTCCTCATAATTAATACCTTGCTTCTAATAAAAACCTTGCACTACAAGGCGAGCCTTGTACTTGTCTAGAGTCCCCTTAGCCTTTAGCTTGATCCTAAAAATCCATTTTGTCCCAATGACCTTGTGACTAGGATGATCCGTTAAGGTCCAAGTCTCATTCCGGTCAATACTAACCAGTCCTTGCTCCATGGTCTCACACCACAGAGGGTCTTGGAGAGCCTCTTGCCAATTGTCCAACTCGGAATGTGCAATGTAATCAACCGTAAAGAGTGAAGCATATGAAGCTTGAGAAGCAAGCTGAGCAGATCTTCTAGGGCCATTTGGAGAGCAATCTGATGGAAGGATCCCGGAATCTTGCATAGTCAGTTGGTACTAGGGAGGTAACATGTCTCGTGGAGGGGGCTTGGGAGCAGAAGAATCTGCAAGAAGGTCGGGCACGAGTAGTAGACTCAGCTTAGAAGTCACACTGTCAGATGATATGGGCTGAGGTAAGGACTCAGAGACTAATGCATAAGACTACTTTGTGTCTCTCTCATCAAAGAGGACATCCCGCCTAATGATCACCTTGTTTGTTTGAGGATCAAACAAATGATAAGCTTTCGCTTCAGAATAATAACCCACAAAGATCAACAGATTAGCTTGGGAAGAGAGCTTTTCTATCTTGTTGTTGGGGGGGGGGGGTGTGTGTATGCACGACTCTCGAAGACTCTAAAGTGGGAAACAACTAGCCTCTCGCCAAAGAATGCCTTGTAAGGAGTCCACTGAGGGACTACCACGGTTCGGGCGGGCATCAGTTGAGGATGTACACTGAGTGCTAACAGCCTCAACCCATAGATGATCGGGAAGCTTTGTTGCAAACAGCATAGAGCGTGCCATGTTCAAGACTATTCTGTTCCTATGCTCTATGACACCATGTTGAGAAGGGGAGTTGGTAGAGGTGAGCTGGTAAGAAATGCCATGTTCTAGTAGAAACTCAGAAAACTCGTGGGAGATAAACTTGCCACTGCTATCACTCCTCATGGTACCTACACAACATCCAGCCTGGTTATGAACCAACAACACCCAAGCACTAAAATAGATGAAAGCATCAAACTTGTGCTTGAGAAAGTACACCCACATGTATCGAGAGAAATCATCCACTATAAAAAAAATAAAGTGCACCATTTAAGGCGGCAGTCGACGTCGGGCCACAGAGATAAACGTGAATCAATCTCAATGGAGCCTTAGCTTTATGAGTGGACTGCTGTGGGAATGGGGTACGGTGCTACTTATCTAGCTAACATGCTTTACAGACCTCTCGAGATAGCTTTAGGCGAGGGATGCCATCAACCATTTGGCGATGTGACAACTCATAAAGAGAGTTGTATCTAAGATGTCCTAAGTGGTAATCCTAGAGACGCTCAATGCCTTGAGGGCTCCTGTGCTGTGGCCAAGGTGTGGAAGTAATGAAACTCTGAGTACTCGGTTATTGCCATGGTAAGAAAGTACATCATGTGATATAGGCCATTAGGCTATGCCTTGCTGCGAGCAACGACTAAACTAGTCTTGTCATCAATGACTTCAACTGCGGTCGATGTAAAGAAGATTGCTCGCCCCAACTGACAAAGCTGCTGAACAAACAATAAGTTCACTCCAAGCCGGGGGACATGATAAATGTCCTTTAGTGTAGCATGATTTGGACCCTCGTTAGTGGCAAAATCAATGCCACCACAAGCTTGGATCTTGACTAAGGAGTTGTTCCCTATTTTGACTCTCCTAATTGCAGGATGTCTGGTGAGAAAAATGTCATCTATAGGGGTCATGTGATGAGTAGCTCCACTGTCCATAATCCAAGTAGGAGTAGAAGTGCTTGACTGTGACAAGTGGGCCTTTGCAACCGTCTTCTCGGAAGACAGCTCACCAATATGGACGAGACTCGCATCTGATGCCTCTAAAGAGACAATGTGGGCCTCTGTAGACAAATTAGATAAGCCCTCGGGTGTTGAGAACGTGGTTGACTGTGATGGCTAACTGGTGGCAGCGTGAGACAACTTTTCACTGCCCTTGGGATTGGTTGCCACCACCTTGCTTCCTCTACTGGGGGTTACCTTGTTGGGGTGGTGTAGGGGTTTGAGACTTGGATTTTGGTTGTTTGCCTCTTACCTTTGATCGACACACATTGTTAGACAATGTTGATAATACCTATTCTTCTTAGATACATTCTAGTACCTTGGTTTAAGCGAGGATTGATTAGTTCTTTGGGTCTCACTAGATGAGGTCAGAGTGGAATTTTGAGGTTTTTTATCCTTCCCTTGCTGTCCCTTCTAAGAAGTGGCAACAACGGTCCCTGCTATAGGAGATGCCCCATAAAATTGATTGAACAACCTAGCATATCGCAAGAACTGACTCTCAAATTCATAGAATGTGGGCATAGTGGGCTGCGAGATGACTTGTTGCACAAAGTTAAAGTATTTCCTTGGCAGCTTGTTTAGGAACAGCGTGACTTGGTCATTAGGGAACTTGGGAGCCCTCCTTGTAGAGGACTCAATGAGGAGTCGCAAATACTCAGACAACTTGACCTTAAGGTCATCCTTATCATTAATGGTGAAAATTTGAAAGTCGTGGTCAAGATTAATGCGATGGGTCCTATCCCGAGCCACATAGCGGTCAGTCACATGTGCCCAACGCTCTGACGCTAAGTCGAAATGTTGAAGTTGAGAATGAACTCAAGTAGTAAGCCCTGCATCATCTCAACTATAGCAGAGGTATTACAAGCCTTCCATGAGCGGACGACCTCGTATGGAACAAGTGTGGGATTTGGTTGGGGTTCCAACCCCTACACAAGATCTCATAGGTTCTAGGAGTCTAGGACATACTTTATCAAATTGGACCAAGTGATGTTGTTAGACCCATTGAAACGAGTTTTGTCATTCAATGAGTTCTTGGCAGATGAGGAGCTAGAACCATGAGGTGTCGTTGGAGGGGGGTAAGTGTGATGTGGTGGTGGATAAGATGGTGGAGGATGAGGAGGGAAATAAGAAGTAGGGTAGGCAAAAATAGGCTGCTGATATCCAACGAGTGCCGATTGCTGCAGAGGCATTGGAACAAAAGTGTTTTCATAAGGTGTTGAAAGTGGAGGTGGAGGCACTGGGATACGGTAGCCCTATCTAACAGTTGGCTAGGGCACAATAGAATGACCAAGCAGTCCACTAGGTAAAACCATAGAGGCAAACAGTGGTACCAAATGATCCGCACTCGAAGAATGCCTTGGAGGGGGAAAACTCAGAAGTGTGTGTATGGGAGGATGATCTCCCATCACTAGTATACCACCTGAATAGGAGAAAGGAGTCGTCCTAAATGTTGTGCCTAATGGAGGACCCCCCGATGTGGTGTGTGGTGGAAACTTAGGTGCACTTAATGAAGGCTGAAAGGAATGTGCAGTGGAAGATGATGGAGGGATGGGTGGGAGGCCAAATGGATTTGTGATGGGTGAAGATGTGGGAAACATTATTGGTTCCTTTTGTCCATTAAATGCAACAAAATGAGATGAACCTACTCTAGTATGACCATGAGAAACAAAATCATTTGAAGGAAAATGAAGAGAAGGAATACTTACAAGTTCTTGCTTATTTTTCTTACCTTGTCTGGAGTTTTCAAAGAAATATCTATCTTCCTCATTACTTCCAAACCAAAAGATGTTATGAATTACCCCTTCTTCAAGAGGATCTCTCGAACCACGAGGAATAGAAGTCTCAGGTACCATAGAATCAAAAACGAGATTCTGCATACCTGGCCCTAGTGGACATCACGACCATCATCATTCTCCATTTGGTTTACGTTACGACAAACAACAAGTTTTCATTTTCCTCATTGATGATCTTCGTTTTAATCTCTACTTCTCTTTCTCTCCCTTTTCCTTTATTTGTTAGTCCCCCTCCATCTCTCTTTATTTGTTTTCTCTCCATGTCTCTCTGTCTTTATCTATACTTTTTATTTCTCTCCCCACCCCTCTTTCTCTCTCTCTTTTCCCTTTTTTTATTTGTCTCCCTTTCTCCTTCTTTATTTCTCTTCTCACCTTTCAAATTCTCTCTCTTTCTCTTATTTTGTTTTCCTCTCTTCATCCTTCTTTGTTTCTCTCTCCCCCCCCTCTCTCTCAATGTTTCCTTCTCTTCCCCATCTTCCCTCCCCACTCTCACTTATTTTGTTTTCCTCTCTTCATCCTTCTTTGTTTCTCTCTCCCCCCCCTCTCTCTCAATGTTTCCTTCTCTTCCCCATCTTCCCTCCCCACTCTCACTTATTCTCTCTTTTCCTTTCCCTCCCTTCTTTTCTCTATGTCTTTCTCTTTTCCTCTCCACTTGCACTTGATGCATCTCGTTACAATCAAAATCAAAGATAGAAAATAAAAAACTCATAAAATAAGACATTGAAAGACCCTCTCTCCCCACCCCTCTTTGAGAAGTAAGATGGAAGTGGTATGTAATCTATGCCAAGTTCTACTTGAGGATGGCCAATCGGAAGTGGAGATTCTGTCGTACCTGCATGGTCAATAGTTCTGTGCATTGAATCTAAATAGCATTGCCTGCGTCTAACTTTCTGTCACCAAGGAGTCATTTTTAGGGTTTTAGCAAATGCCGAGTCCCCTCCCACCATACACTGCCATCCTCTCACTTCTTACCTTGCCTCCTACCCTACTCCTTCCTTATATCTCTTCTTCTTCCTAGGTTATCACCTCTTCTCCTTCCCTCACTTCTTGCCCATTTCCAATTCACTCTCCTGTAATCAGCCCTGACGTTCTCTGGCTCTTCCCACTAAACCTCTTACCCTGTTCCTCCTTCTCCAATCCTTCTCTTCTCTTCCCTTGGTTTCAGTCCCTTCTCATCCTTTCTCTCTCACTCTGTGGCATGCTACAGTTGCTCTTCTCGCCCACCCATTTCCTTCCATTGACATTTTTCATGTGAGCCTTTCCTGTACAGAAGAGATCTGGAGCCAGCGACCTTCTCATTGCAGGCTTCACTTCCTGCACTGCCCCTCTTGGGAGCTAAAACAATTATTAGTCAGCTGGCACATGGCACATATGGTATGGTGAGCCAGAGTCAAGATTCGGAGCCTTCCCAATTCCAGTGGGCTTGTTTCAAGGAGAATGAAATAGCCAGCTGCCAATGTTGAGGAACTTGCCAAGGAACTCCAACGAATGATGGTTTATAGATGTATACTGTGACACTGCCTCTCCAAATTAGAGTTCTCAATCCCAGTGGGCTTGTTTCAAGGAGAATGAAACAGCCAGCTGCCAATGTTGAGGAACTTGCCGAGGAACTTCAACGAATGATGGTTTATAGATGTATAGCGTGACACTGCCTCTCCTAATTAGAGTTCTGAGATTGACAATGTTTATGAGCCGATCTGTTTATATGAGGTTGCTACTGTACTTGTCTTCAGATATTTGTGATCATCTTTATTTAAGAAGACAGCTATGTGCCTAGAGCATTGTCCATCTATGCTGGAATCAATTCATCATGCTGCATTGGAGGTCTTGCAGAAAAAGTAATCCAGTATTTAACAGGCTTCATCCTGCCACTTCCACTTGTAGGACTTGCCCTGGAGTTCATACTTTTTTACAGGTGCAGTGAGGAGTTTGTGGAGGGTGAGAGGAAGATGCTTCAACCATAGGGCCAGGAGGGGAGCTGGAGAGAATCAGGGTATACAATTCAGCCTGCTTTGCTGAATGATTTGCACATAGTGCTAGGAGGATAATCAAACAAAATGGGTGTAAAGTTTTTAGATGTTGACTTCGCCACATGTCCTTGTGTGCCACAGGCAGGCAATGTTCATGAATGCATGTTCTAGAGGAAATTTATGCAGAGTGTTATGAATTCAAGGAACATCACTCTTTGTAGTATCGTATTAACAAACCCTTAGTTGTCCAAGCATAAAAAGGATCGTGAATTAGCCAACCCCAAAGTGATCCTGAGCTGTCATACTTAGGAAGGACGGAACATCGAAGTTTGAGGTCCGCTTTTGTACATTCATTTTCTTCTTATTTTTTTGGGGTAATTCCAACTAGCTGATTAGTCATGTGCAAGTACTATCTTCTATAGAGTAAATTATGACAAAGGGAAGAACTCAAGTACATTCCATAGACTAGTCATGTAATGATGTTCTTCCAAGATGTGCCTTAGAATCTGATTTATAGGAAAGAAAACAACTCTAATTCATAGGTCAGTCATGTAATATGATCATTTAAAAAGTGGCTGACAACATAGGAAAGATAACAACTGACCTAGCTGGATAGGCTAATATCTATTGAGAATGTTCACAGCAGAGCCCATTACCTTGTATCAGATTCAATGTGCCAATAGTTTTTGAAAATGACAATTAAACTCTATCTAACAGTGACAACTCTGCGGGAAATTTTTGCAGTAAGGTGCTTCGTGTTTCAACAATAAATGTTGCACGTAGTGGTTCTGTTTTTCTAATTCAGTCTCTACCTTAAAATTGCTACTGTTTTGTTGCACACTTTCACTTTTCAGCACAATTGAGATCAGTTTGCATTGTGAGATTCCTGCATATCAATTAGATACTTGCTTGTTGACAAGTTATTACTTTGTTGGCTAGAATGGCAGGCTGTTATAGCACATGAGCTAGGGCACTTGAAGTGTGATCATGGATTATGGTTGACGTTTGCCAACATCCTTGCTTTGGGTGCATACTCCCTGCCAGGCAAGTCATTGTGAGCACCATGGTGATTGTGTTTATCCCTAGGTTTGTACAACTAAACATCGTTTGCTATTCTTAAAGCAGGTCTAGGCGTTGTCATTGCTCAAACATTGGAGGAGCAAATCATGAGGTGGTTGAGGGCAGCAGAGCTTACTTGTGACCGTGCAGCACTTCTGGTCACTCAAGACTCAAAGGTAAGACACTAGGTCCCTGTTAATGACGAGCTTGAAGAAGTTAACATTTTAAATTTGATAGAAAGACTTTTCCAGGGGTCTACATGTACATTTTTTGTATCTAATGTTTACTCTTTTTTAAGCTACATACTAGATGCCAATATACACCAGAGGGTGATATTTTAATGTGTTATTACTGGATTCAGTAGAGACTAATTAAGCAAATACAGTTCATTGCAACTTTTCATTTTTCCTAACGAGTTCTTTCTTTTTCTTCTTGCTTGGGTCTGTGTGACAACCTGCTCTCTATTACATCTCCTGGTACAAGAACATTCTTGTACCATGTCTGTTTTCTCTGCTTACTCGATGTGCAGGTTTGCATTTATCTATCCCCTGCTTTTGACAGTGGCTATATTAAGAGCCATTTGATTACACAACAAAACTCTGAAAGTGGACCTATGTCTATGGTTGTTGGATCTCTATGCAACTTTCCACTTTGAAGCATTTTGTTATTTCAATCTTACATAAGTGTCATGTATAACAAAAAATTCTTTATCACTTTTACCAAGCATGGGCATTTCCTTGCTTCATTTTGGTTTTATCCTGATCTTACTCCATGCACATGCTGTTTTGTGGTGCAATTTAACTTTATTTGTACCTGATTCAAAGTGTATCTGCAATTTTGTGGTGCAATTTAACTTTATTTGTAACTGATTCAAAATGTATCTGCAATCACGACAATGCAGAGTTTTAGTACGTTTGTGGCTTTTGCCAATGGCTTTTAGTATGTTTGTGGCTTTGGCCAAGGGATTTAGCCATTTTGTTTTATTGTCCAATTTATGGACTATACTAATAGATGAGTATTTAATCTAAATGTTTCTCCTTGATGTGGAGTTTGCAAATGACATAAGTGTACTTAGATGGGGATCTTTAGGAGAGCTTCACGTCCTCTCCATAATTGGCATATATGACACCAGACAGCTGGACTGGAGACCCCTGCAGGACCTCAATTGGGTCTCTTGTAGAACCTTAGTAAGATGGATGTCATGTGTGGATGGTCGTTAGTGGCATCTTCTTCTTTTGATCATCAGGCAGAAGTGTAGACTTTTTCTAGCAAGGAGAGTAGTGGTTGCTAATCAAGTTGTCCTTGCAACTGTGTGGAATATTACCTTATAGTGGTACACTTAGATCTCTAGGGCAAACCCTTATTGGTGAAGCTCATTTTTAGGGGTCTCCTTCCATGTGAGGAATCATGGAAGAAGCTATTGATGTGGAGATTAGTGTTCATTACACCTGCACTTGGAGGACCATGGCAGCCTCACATTCATCGGATCTTCCACAAGATCAAGGGCAGAGAAGTTAGAGGGGTTTGGAGCTTAGATTTGCACTTGCCATCATCAAAGCTTGGAGACTTATTTCATCTAGCTTTCACCAGCTGGTACCAACCGTTGTTGAAGAGAAATGAGACGACCTTTTCTCTTCAACCACCTTTAGAGATCAAAGTCCAGCTATACCTGGGGACAGAGGACTCATCTTTCTTGGAGGAGATTCTTCACAGCTTCCTTCATCATGGGAGAGTAGTTTGCTTTTCAAGATTTGCTGCAGGAGATTCAGAGATAGAGACGATAGGGCTTTAAGGTTGTCATAGCTATGGCAAAGACAATGGTGGAGGGAGTGTCTCACGAGTGGAGGATACATGGAGACACATTTCAGGCTTGGATAGGCATATTTACTTTTACTGTAGAGGAATGAGTTTGTTTTTGCTAGTGTAGCGAACTGTGTCAACAGTGGATGCGTAGCTGTATGTACAAGGGGATGAGTGTATGAAGTGGTGGATGGATGGGATGCAAGTGTACTATGATGCATTGAAAAAGACATCTCTTTGAGCCACCTCTACTCGCATACTGGTATGCATTAAGATCATCATGAATACTTGTGCCCAACGCACATTTCTTGATGGTGTCTTTCTTGCCTCCTCTTTAAGACTTTGGTGTATTCATTAGGAGTGATTGAATACATCTTTGTAATTGGAAAAGGAATAGGGTGTGGTGGAATTTGCGTTGCAAGAGCTAGTTGCTAGTCTCTCGAAGCCTCCATTGAGATGGGTGTTAGCACCAAAGATGGTCGCTCTTGAGGAGATTGCTTTGGTGATTGTGGGTGAGACTTGCTTCTCTTTTGCGCTCTTATTTCTCTTTGATATCTAGCTTTCAAGGTTGACATATCTCTATGTGTACCTAGCGTTGATACCATGTAAAGAAATGCTGGAATAGAGATAGAGAACTTTCTATTTGGATCATCAGACACTTAGAGTGATGATTAATGATTGACTAATCAAGCAGTATGCTTGTATGAGACAATGGGCCTCAAACCTCCATGTCTTGTGTGGTTCAGGGATAGGTGAGCTGGAAGAGGAGTCAGAAACTCTAATGACAGCTCCAATAGTGTGTTGTATTGTGTACTTCAAATGGATCCTGAAAATGCAGCAGGCAGTCTTTGATGATGTTGGAATGATAGTGGTAGTAGACTGACAGCTCAGGATGTTGTAAATGCAGATCCGGCCTAGTTCAGATGGCAATAGTTGATTGGAGTAGTAGCAGAAGACTGGGTGACAGCAGGGTGGCCTGCCTGCCTAAAAATATAGATAGTAGGAGTAGAAGATTGGAGTGCTTGTTGAGCTAAAAAATGTATTATAAGATAATTACTCTTTATTGCTGCCTCAAAACTCAATTATTTCCAAAGTTTCATTAAATGGTGTGTTTTCTAGAGAGTGTATGTTGTTAGCCTGCTCTTTATCATTCTCAGTCTGTCATCTCCTGGTTGTGAGCTCCTGTCAGAGTCTGACAGGAGACAAAGGAGCTCTGTCAGTTCGTTTAGTGGCTGTCCTTGTCAGTCTGCAGCCTTTGGGAGTCATACAGCCCATACTGGGCTGTTATTCTGCAGTCGGCCCAGTTTTTGGGCAGGTCGGCCAGATCTGGCCAAAGTCGGCCAGATCTGGCTGGTCGGCCAAATCTGGCCAGGTCGGCCAGATTTGGCAGGTCGGCCAGTTTACTGGCCTGGGGGCTATATATAGCAGTCCCCCCAGTCATTCCAGCATTATATTCTGCAGGTTCGGCACTGTCTCCGTCATCTCCATCTCCGGCATTGGTGCTGCCATTGCTTCCAGTCTGTTCTGGTGCCCTCACTGACGCTCCGGGCTGCGTGCAGGGACTGCTCTGTCCATTTCAGTGTATTCAACATTCATCTCAGTCAGTGCAGACTTTCTTCCTTCATTCCCTGCTTTCTCTCTCCTCTCCTTTGTGTTCGTGTTCTTCTTCCATTGCGCAGTCTCACATGGTATCATTGCCTGATTGAGAGCACGGAGGACATACCCTCAGGAGTGAGATACCTTACTGCTGCTGCCATCTGATCAACAACTGCCAGGCGACTTCTTCAGGAGGCCTTTTAGCTTGCGTTTTCCTGTCCACACTGTCTACAGAGGCTGCCACGTCATCCAGCGACGCAGAAACCCTGCGTTTTCCACCAGGCGATCCCTCCTTCTGCTGGGCGACCTCTCTACAGGCTGCATTTTGCTGTTCTGCTGGTCGCTACCACTCCAGGCGGCACATTTCCTGCTGGCGACTTCTTTCCGGGCTGTTTCCTGGTGCTGGTGGTCTCTTTTCTGGTGATCGTCATCAGTTATCTTTGCGTTTTGCAGATCCAGGTGTTTGTAGGCATTCTCTGCCTGCGTCTTGGTGGTTGGTGACCACATTGCTGGTCATATTTCGACATCGGCACAACTTTCTTTGGTATTTTGCAGATTGGAACATGTCTTACTAGTTTTCAGGCTTTGATGACTCAGAGAATGAACTTCTTTCTCATCATTCCTCTGAGCGGAGGCGGGATTATCATGAGGTTCGACGTTGGGAAGAACCTCCTCGCACTCGTCCTTCTTCAGTCCATGCATCTCAGAGGGTTCCATCTACCGCGAAGGTTTCTTCTGTGAAGACTGCTTCAGATGTGTGGATGCCTTCCTTGATTCCCTCTATTCAGGTGCCGATTCTCCCTTCCTTTCCGAAGGAAGATAAGTTGGATGGTTCCAACTACTCCCTCTGGTCATGCAAGGTGGCCTGCATCCTTGATACATTTGACCTTTGGGAGCTTGTTTCTTCACCCATCGACCGTCCCCCTGCGGATTGGTCCGATGGCACCTCTATGGAGCGTGCAGCCTTATGGGATAGGCTCAACTCTCGAGCCCGTTCCTTTCTTTTTATGAGTCTCCATGATTCTGTTCTTGTACATGTTCACAGGTTACAGACCGCGGTGGAAGTGTGGAAGAAGCTTGCGTCTTTGTATCAGCACAAGACATTTGCCCACAAGATTTCCTTGGAGAAGAAGTTGCGGATGCTCAGTCTTGATGATTCTCCTTCCATGAAGGAGCACATCATGAAGATGGAGGATATGCGAGGCGAGTTAGCCTCTCTTGGTCGTCTGATATCGTCTGAGGATATGGCGATGATTCTGTTGACTCAGCTGCCATCACCCCGATATGATGTCTTCAATACCAGCCTCATCACCTCGAGGACCCGTGAGACACTCCTATGGGAGGAGCTTTCCTCGCTTGTCTTGCAGCATGACGAGCGACTCAAAGAGGTGGGAGCCAGTGGCTCCACCAAGGCATTTACGGCCGGCACAGGTGGCGGCAAGAAGAAGAAACAAAAGAAGGAGAAGGCCAAGGACAAGAAGGAGGAGGACAAGAAGGATGCGAAGGAGAAGAAGCCCAAGTGTCCCCATTGTGGGAAGGGCACTCATCCCGAGGAGAAGTGTTGGCAGAAGTATCCCCATCTGAAGCCTAAGGAGAAGGACTCGAAGGCGGCCCCAGCCACAACAGAATCTACGTTTGTGCATGTCTTTGTTGAGGAGGATACAGCCCTAGCTTCTACCACACAGGAGAAGCCTTGGCTCGTCGACAGTGGAGCATCTTCACATATGACCTTCTGTCAGGATTGGCTTCAGGATCTTTGTTCCATAGGGGGTACCGTCACCATTGGTGACAATTCTACAGTCCCTGTTCGAGGCGTGGGGACCTTACCTATGTTTTTTGACAGGCGGTCTTCCTCCGCCAAAGTTCTCTATGTCCTTGATTTGGGTTTTAACCTATTATCTGTGCATGGCCTTACTCAGCTAGGTACCCGAGTCATTTTTACACAGGATGCAGTCACAGTGGAGGATGCTTCCACAGGTGATGCTCTTTGGACAGGTACACAGGAGGGTGGGCTTTATACGCTCACAGCCTTGGCTGCGCGGACTTTCCATGAGCTTGTGCTGCTTTGGCATGCTCGGTATGGTCATTTGAACCTCGATTCTCTTCGGCGGGCTTCTAGGAGGAAGATAGTGGAGGGACTTCCTGATTTCCCTCCTCTTCACACTTTGTGCCCTAGCTGCTTGAGGGGCAAGCAGCACAGGCAGCCTCACCCTCAGGTTGCTTCTAGGAGGGCTACTTCTCCGCTTGAGTTGGTTCACACCGACCTTTGCGGACCTATGGGCACGGCCTCCCTTGGGAAGGCCAGGTATTTGATGCTGATTGTGGACGACTTTAGTCGTTATGTGTGGCCTTATTTCTTGGAGTACAAGAGCGAGGGGTACTCCCGTTTCTGTGAGTGGCAGGTGTTTGTGGAGACCCAAACAACTTCCAAGGTTCGTGGCGTTCGAGCTGATCACGGTGGCGAGTTCACTTCTCACCTTTTCTCTCAGTTTTGCAGGGATCATGGTTTTCGGGTGGAGTATTCCCATCCGAACACACCATCAGAGAATGGTGTGGTGGAGCGTGCGAATCGGACCATGGTGGAGATGGTCCGATCTATGCTGGAGCATAGGAGTCTTCCTCATTCCCTTTGGGGTGAGGCAGTGGCTACAGCTGTGCATATTCGCAACCGCTCTCCGACTTCGGCGTTACAGGACATGACTCCATATGAGGCTTTCTTTGGGAAGAAGCCTTCCGTGTTCCATTTTCGCATCTTTGGGTGCGATGCTTTTGTCCATGTGGACAAGAAAAAGAGGAAGACGAAGTTCGACTCTAAGTCGAGAAAGCTTATCTTCGTTGGTTATAGCACGACCACGAAGGGATATCGGCTCTATGACCCGACGACGCGGAAGGTTGAGGTGAGCAGGGATGTGATCTTTGATGAGGCTTCGGCCTCTGAGGATCCGATTGATGGTTCCATTACAGATGTTTCTTCGTCATCGACCGGACCCCCCCCCCCCCCCCCCCCCCCCACCTTCTCTCCCTTCACTTCCTTCCAGGATACCCCTTAGCACCCCCACTATCCCTCCTCCTTCAGCTTCCTTTTCCCCTTTGGTGGATGTGACTCCGTCTTCTATGAGCTCTTCCACTGCCACTTCGGGATCTTCACGGGATACACAGCCTTCTTCTGATGCGGAGGATCTACCTTCACTCGGTGAGGGGGAGTCCCTCTCCGATTTGGGTGCTTTGCAGGTTCTGGAGACCCCTCGGTCTCCCTCACAGCAGCAGGAGGCTCTCAGGATTCCTTTATGGTATTGCCGGCTCACGTAGGATTCAGGTGTTACTCACTTTCCTGCTTCTTCTACAGGTCCACGTCGATCAGCTCGTTTACAGGCCCAGCGGGATAGTTCACTATGTGTGAACTATGCTCTTATGTCACAGATTCTTCAGGATTCCGAGCCTTCCACTATGGAGGAGGCTCTTGCACAGGATATTTGGAGACAGGCTATGCAGACCGAGCTCGATTCCATCGAGCGAAACCATACGTGGGAGCTTGTTCCGCGTCCCGCGAAACGGAAGGTGATAGGTGTGAAATGGGTCTTTAAGACCAAGTATCTTGCAGATGGCTCCTTGGACAAGCATAAGGCTAGGCTTGTTGCCAAGGGTTTTGCACATCTTGCAGGCTTGGACTACTTCGAGACTTTTGCTCCTACAGCCAGGATGTCTACCATTCGAGTTCTTTTGGCTCTTGCTGCTCGCCACCGTTGGCTTGTTTATCAGATGGACGTCAAGTCTGCTTTTCTGAATGGCGAGGAGATTTATGTTTCACAACCTCTTGGTTTTCTTGTGCAGGGGAAGGAGGATCATGTCTACAGGCTACGGAAGGCTCTTTATGGCTTGAAGCAAGCTCCTCGTGCTTGGCACCAGCGGATTGATCGCTTCTTTCTATAGAGTGGCTTTGCGCGCTCCGCTTATGATCCCAACCTCTACTTACGGGTTGTGGATTCTCTTTCTGTGTTCCTTATCTTGTATGTGGATGATCTTATCATTACAGGGAGCGACACTTAGCAAGTGGAGCATACTCGGTCCATTCTTCAGTAGGAGTTTGACATGACGGATCTAGGGATCCTTCACTTCTTTCTAGGCCTGGAGATCTATCAGATGGCACAGGGCATTTTTATCTTGTAGCACAGGTACATCTCCGAGCTTCTTTCGGAGTTTGATATGGCTGAGTGTCGGCCTATCTCATGCTCCATGGACCCCGAGTCCAAGCTTTTGACAACTGGAGTTCCCCTTCCAGATCCCACCCGTTACAGGTGCCTTGTCGGCTCTCTTATCTGGCTGCTTCACACTCGACTGGATATCTCTTTTGTGGTGGCTTTATTGTCTTCTTTTATGCAGACTCCTACCCAGGATCACTGGCAGGCAGCCTTGCGGGTTCTTCACTATTTACAGGGGACTCGATCCTTCGAGATCATGTATGGAGATGGGATTACCCTTTCTGGATGGAGTGATTCTGATTGGGCAGGTGATGTGGATTCGAGACGATCCACTACAGGTTATGCTTTCACCCTTGGATCCGGTGTTGTCTCTTGGAGCAGCAAGAAGCAGCCTACTGTGGCACTTTCTTCTACTGAGGCTGAGTATCGGGCCTCATGTTCGACCGCTATGGAGGCAGTTTGGCTCCGTCGCTTACTAGCGGAGATTGGCTTTTCTCAGACCGGTCCTACAGAGCTGCACGTGGATAACCAGAGTGCTCTTGCTCTGGCCAAGAACCCGGTGTTTCATACTCGCACGAAGCACATTGAGGTTCAGTATCACTATGTTTGAGAGCGGATCGTGGATTCGGAGCTGGTGGTGGTCTATTGTCCTATGGCGGCCAATGCAACTGATCAATCTGCAGCCTTTGGGAGTCATACAGCCCATACTGGGCTGTTATTCTGCAGTCGGCCCAGTTTTTGGGCAGGTCGGCCAGATCTGGCCAAAGTTGGCCAGATCTGGCTGGTCGGCCAAATCTGGCCAGGTCGGCCAGATTTGGCAGGTCGGCCAGTTTACTGGCCTGGGGGCTATATATAGCAGTCCCCCCAGTCATTCCAGCATTGTATTCTGCAGGTTCAGCACTGTCTCCGTCATCTCTGTCTCCGGCATTGGTGCTGCCATTGCTTCCAGTCTGTTCTGGTGCCCTCACTGACGCTCCGGGCTGCGTGCAGGGACTGCTCTGTCCATTTCAGTGTATTCAGCATTCATCTCAGTCAGTGCAGACTTTCTTCCTTCATTCCCTCCTTTCTCTCTCCTCTCCTCTGTGTTCGTGTTCTTCTTCTGTTGCACACTCTCACATATGTGTCCCATAAGCCAAACCCTAATTTGGGAGGATTCATACTTCTATGAATAGAGGCTGCCCACCACTCAATCCTACTTGTTTTTCAGGTCCTCCATTACTTGGTGCCAACTTTTCCACTATTGTCTACACTCTCCCGCAGTGGATACCTCTGTTCGTAGTGGTGAATAGCTCGCATCAGCTCCTAATGTCCAGTCTAATTTTCTCTAGACTTTGCATTTGCCACAGGTGGCAGCTCTCCAGCGCCTGATTACAGTGTTCCAACCATTGTCTACTATCGGAGAGGCTCCAGATCGTTGTGTTTGCTGCTGCTAGCACATTTACTGCATGTGTTTGCAGCATACAGCTGTCACCATCATCTATAGGGGCAGCATATTGCTGCATTTTCAGTATGGTTGATACTGGCATCTTTTGGCACTTCTCAGCCTGCTGACCACTATTCTTCTTGTTTGTGTATTTTCTGACATTGATCCAGACTTCCGTGATCTAGATTTCTTGTTGCTAGACACATTCACAGGCTGCTTGCTGCATTTCTGAATTTGTTAGAATATAATACACTCTCTAGCTCACACTCTTTTCCCTGGTCCTAGAGACGTGGGAGTTCGGGGATCAATATTCACTTTGCATGGTGTGTTTCTTGCATTAAGCATTGTATACATTCAGCATTCATTATCTTCTTTGGTGCTTATTGTGTGTGAGTTATCCTAACCCTAATTGTGTTCTTTATCAATTTGTGCTTTGTTGTACGGTTGTGTATGTCATAGACAAGTATTACTTTACATGGTATCAAAGCTAGATACTTTTTGAAGAAACCTAGACCCTCGATTGGAAAGGTTACATAAAAAATAGGAACTATCAAGGGGAAGGTGACTTAGAACACTACTTCATCACTTTAGTCTCCAAAATATCCTATGCCGAGAACACTACTTGCCTAGTGAGGTTTCAACATTGGTGGAGAGATATCTGACTTTCATGGTGTTTGTAGACTCCATGAGATCTCATGGGGCAAGGATAATTTGATTCTCATGCATCGAGCCTAGCCAACCATTTGTAGGATCATCAGAGTCTACATTAGGTATAGGCCCCCCTATTGAAAAAAGAGATCCAGAGTATATTCCATTTTTCCAACCTAATATATCCACTTCGGTCAAGGTACACAAGTTTCTACTTTTGACCCTTCTTCTTTTACTTCTATATTCATGCAAGATTTTGGAACATGTTATGAGAAAGATAGATTTCAATTTGTTGACCATGGAAGAAAGGTCCAAAGAGGATCAATTTTTGTATGTAAACACAAGAAGACTTGCGTATTAGGAAAACTCAAAATTTCCTTTTTTTCAAGTTTTATTTCTCAAAGTCATGCATCATCATTGCAAACATCATAATCTAATTTTCAATTTCCTAAAAGTAAATTTCTATTCACTTTTATTCCATCTACACCATAGTTGCCAATCCCATCCATCCCACCCTTCTTTATTACATCCACATTAACATTTACACCATTTTTCCCATTGCCATTCAGCATTCCACTTGTCCAACCATACACCACATCGGGGGAATCTTCGAACATAGGCACATCCTATCCCTTTAGGTCCTTTGCTTTTGCACAACTAGGTGTTGGAAGTGCACTAGTGGTAGGGGTTTATCCCCCTAACCCTACCATTCATGGGAACCTATACACTAACTAGTGTGCATCAGCTCCTCGTGTCTAGTCTACAGCCGTCTAGACTTTGCACTTGCTGCAGGTGGCAGCTCTCTAACCTGACCACACTATTCTAGCCATTGCCTACTGTTAGAGAGGCTCGAGATCATTGCATTTGTTGCTGCTAGCACATTTGCCGCCTATGTTTGCAGCATACAGTTGTTGCCATCATCTCCATGGATAGCATAGTGCAGTGTTTTCAGTTTCCAGCGGAAGCGTGCATCTTCCTAGCATTTCTCAGCCTGGTGTTCACTGTTCTATATGTTCTTGTCTTGTCAAGCATTGATCTAGACTTCCTTGATCTATGTTTGCTATTGCTAGAGTCTCTAGCTTATACTCTTTGCCTTGGTCCTAGAGGCACAGGAGTTTGGGAGTCAGTCTTCAGTTTGCATAGTGTGTTTGTTGCATTGAGCATTGTATACATTTGGCATTCATTATTTTCTTCAGTGTTCATTGCCTTTGAGTTGCCCTAACCCTAACTGTGTTCTTTATTAGCATGTCCTTTGTTATATGATTGTGTTTGTTATGCATAGATGAGTATTTCTTTCAAGAGCTGGGTGGATCAAGGCCACAACAAGTAGGAGAAAGGAAGGAGGATGGTGTAATGGTTAGAGAGTTAGGTGGATCAATAGATTTGAGATAGCTTTGATTCCAATTTTTGGATTTAGAGCGCCAGCTATAGGTGGAGAGGTAGGAAATGGGTCAAGGAAGTAAGTTGTACCATGGATACTAGTAACTTAAGTTTGGATTAAAACAATGGGTACATTTTAGGATCAAACTTTTGGTAGTTATCATTAGACCTTGAAGTGTTGTGTCCCATGTAAAAATGGGGTGACCTCCCCATTCTATTTATTGAGATTCTCTACATAAACACTCTAGGGAAATATCTCTTGTGCAACGATAAATTTTCTTTTGAGATCAAGGTTTAGAGATAGAGGTTGTAGTGCCTTAGACGTGTGCACATTATGGCTGAGTTAGTTGATGAGGCTATTTGACCAAAGTGGATAAACATAGAGATTCCAAGTTATCAATTTTAACAAGATGATTGTGGATTGACTATACAACAGACCAACCTATAGAAGTACACAAGTTGTTCTAAGCAAATGATCAAGGTGGTTGCATATAGTAACCACAAGTGACATCTAGTTCATCACCATGGATGAAGGTTTGAGTGCATGTGAGGAGGCCCTTGTAGAGATTGGAGATGACATCCATTTTTGGATGCACCTGCAGATGTCTCTTTTTTTGGTTTTACAACTTGAGGAGGATAGAATTGACTAGGATTTGAGCTGCTCTCTCCTTTGGCATGGACAGGGATTTCTTGCCTCTTAGAGATATGTAGAGGAGGCTAGGTGAGTCTTTTAAGGAAGATCTATTTCTTCTTCTGCCTTCTTGCATGTAGCAGCCTAGCAGTGGGCAGATGCTTAGGTGTAATCCCTGTGCCTTGTGGGAGGTGCAAAGTTGTGGAGATCAAATGCAAGCATTTTCTAGGGAGTGCACTTACACTTGAAACTTGCATCTTCTAGATGTTTCTGGAGATCAAACACGTAGAGGGGATGACGGTGACTTGGGTTCCCATATCTTGGTCACAAACGAAGGTTCTACATGCTCTTATGGAATTAGAGGGGGTTGTTTCCTTGTACCTATGGAGATAAAAGGGTGATCAGGGATACTTAATTTTTCCGTTCAGAGTGGATAATACCACATTGCCACATATGGGAGGGGATAGCTACATTACCGTTTGATTTGTTCGGGCAGCTAGATTTAAACAAGCCATAGGATAGTGGGCTTGGAGCATGGTGAGCAAAGGAACATCCTTGCCTAGTTGGGCATCTAGACCCGCTTAGCCACTTTGATGGTTGAGTCACTGACTGTAGACAATATAAGAGAGCTTGGTAGAGCATGATGCCCACAGCCCCTTAGATTGAGGCTCTGATGGAAATACCATCAAAGGATCCATGATTTTGGCATGGCACCTTGCAGCACCTGGGAGAGATATGCCATGATAGACTTTGCTGTGAGTCTTTCTTTTGCACTGCTCGTCAGGATTTGGGAAGGATTGTGATCCTCTATGTGAAGGTCAGAGTGCTAGGTGCATGGAAAATGAAGATCTTGTCTAGTTCATGATTTCTCTAAAAGTGCAAAGGAGAATCTGCCAAGATCTTGGGTTCTGGCAGATTGGTATTCTTGTGCATTTGTGGAACCATAGCAGATATATTCAGATTTGGTGTTCTCTGGTCCTCGCTGGTGAGAGCGGTTAGTGATGGATGCTTGAGCACTGCAGATTTGTTAAGCTGATGTACTGAATTGGCCTGTTGAAAGCTGAGATGGAGACCCAGTTAGTGATCTTTGCAATTCAGTAACGATAAAGAAATGCCATAAGATGCACAAGGCTTTTGGGCCAATCTCTGTTGTTGTGGTTGCATAGGAGCATTCTAGCTTCATTATTTAGTTTGTTTTTTCTGTTGCTGCATTTTGGTTCTTTAGATTAATTGCTTGCAAGTTAAGATCTATTGCCCTTCGGTTTACTGAAGGTTATTTGAATAGGTGAACAAGGGATCATCTTTCTTCTTTTTGACCCTGTCAAAACCCTATTTGGTACCCCTGTAGCTGATTTTCAGCATGTTTACTGATAAGAGATGTTTAGGCTTGGAAACTCATGATGGTTTTTGGTCACAAAGAGGTGCACAGACAAACATATTACTGATTACGATCAGCAATGCCACTTTTGCCTTAGTTTAGGATCTATGGCAGGAATCAGGATATTATATGTATTAGGTTACTGATCTCTTGCTTTATTTGTGCTTGCTGATGGAAAGGAAACATAGTAATGTATGTGCTGTTCAATTTAATGACACGAAACCAAATTGCTCGTGTCATTATGTTCATGTAATCTTCCAGAAGTTGATCTATTTAGACACTTTCAAACAATCCCTGAACAAGAAAAATCTGGTGCCAATAAACTGGCTGTACGACAAATAGACTGCTAAATGTTTATGTTAATTTTGTGCTGGGAGTTGGTGTGACAATCCTCTATGTTTTACTGCTACACTGGTTCCTTGTCTATTCAGATACTAACAGATCTACATGCCAAATATTTAATTTTTATTGAACTTTGTGAACCATGAGTTGCTCTGCTTGAGATCCATCTGCATGTGGATATTGCACATTGAATATGAGATAGACAAATATAGAGCACCTTAATGTATTCGAGAAATTCTCTCATAGTCCTACTGGGTCCAGCAAATATCTAGGTCTGGATGCTGTTAATGCTATGAATTTAAGACAACTGGAAATGACTGAACTTCTTAGAACCAATTCACTAGAAATTATAGTCTGAACCATTTGTGTAAATTTCTCAAGGTTCAGAATTCTGTGCTAGGTGGTGGTATCTGTGCTTATGAAGCTATCAGGTGGCAGCCCATCACTAGCAGATCAACTCAATGTGGATGCATTTCTTAAGCAAGCTCACTCTTATGACAAGGCATCATCAAGCCCCTTAGGGTGGTACCTCAGGTATAAAACTGCTCGAGGGAAGGCATTTGTTTCTGTTGATCGTTTCACTGTTCAAGCCAAAAGGATAGGGAAGGTTGATTGCAAGTGATACATGAAATGATAGTCATTAATGTATTTAGTACTTTAGTACTGTAAAATTGTAAGTGCAGTTATCATGTTGTGAAATTACTTGTGCTCCCAAACAATAATTGAACATGCAATGAAATATCTTGGTATCTGGATCTTTTGAATCTCATGTCTAAAAACATACATACTTTGGACGTTGAGAATGTCCACACACAGCGCAGATCATAGGGGCCATGCTGCCCATGAAATCCTTGCTATCCATGCAGCCCGTGGTGGCCATACATGCCTTGCTGTCCATACAACCCTTATGGTGCATTAAGCCCATGTTGTCCATTATAACCATGCTGTCCATGACTGCTAAGCTGGCCATTTGTACCATATTGTCCTTGATAGGGTGATTCATATGGGGTGCATAGGGCTTCTACAATATAAAGTGAAGCAAGGCAGGCAGCAGGGTGTTATGAGCACTTGTGTGAAGCTGCTAACCAGCTCCTGCTCAGGCTACAAATTCTAGCCACTAATCTGCAGGCTGAAGCAGTGGCTCAAGTGACTCTCTGAAGCTAGAACATTTTATTCTACAAGTAGCAGTCTGGTTTCCAATTCATTTACCATAATAGGGCTCAATTCCATGGATTGGTGCATTAATGGTGGCATTCTAGGAGAGTTTCATGTGAGGTTAGGAATGTACTGCTTGACAGAGACCTTGGGAGCATAGTGTGAGATGGATTTTCATTTGATCAGGGCCATAGTTATTGGTAGATGACGACAGATTTGCAGCACAGCTATTATCAACATTTGTCATGGATATTGATTGTAAGAGTTTTTTTTGAGTTGTTGTCCATGATGCATGTATATATTGATGTCTTCTTCTATAATTAAAGCTAATATTGTCATGACTCATGGATGGTGGACCATGATGCATGTATATCTCGATGCTATGTTGAATCTCCATTTGCATTCGATAGGATCATGAATTATTGATAAATTACATTATAGGAGTCATACTCCATATATATAAAGTCTCGTGATAGTTTTCTTCCATCTTGAATGAAACCCGTTTCTAATGTCTTAGGACTCGTATGAAACCTATGAAACTAGTTTCATACCTCCTATTTCAGAAACCCTTGGCAACTATGGCCAGCTTCAATCTTTGTCACTTGTGCATGTCCAGCTTGTTAGGCTAGAAAAATACAAAGGAAAAACTTTATCTATGTCAACATGCTGGAGCTCCCTCACCCGGTCAACCATAGGTTTGCACTGGCCTTAAAGTGATAGCTCTTTAGGATCTCCCTCATATTAGTTATTATTCATCGCCACGTGTGAACACATTATGGAATGTAAAAGCGTGTTTAAGTGTGAACACCCTTTACACCACTTAGCATTAAATAAGGGTCAAAGGTGTAGGTGCATACCTCAACCTATATATTCCGGCCCTATCCCTTGTATCTTAGTTAGTATTGTCAATCCATTTATTTCAGTTTGTGTATGTGCAAGAGTTTTTTCTCCTTATCACTCTCTCTCTTCTCTCACCTCCATGGAGTTCCATCCGCCATAGTGTGCTGGTCCATCTTTGTGAGTTTCATAATTAATGATGGCATTAGAGCAATTGATCTTATCTGTCTCTATGCAGTAAAGAAGCAACCTGTGTACACATTGAAGAGGACAAGAATAAGGAGAGGGTCTGCAGTTCACGACTGTTGCACAAGAAGAAGAAGCTATCTGCCCAACAGTGCTCGTCCTCTTGTGTGCATTGCACTTCTCTCATCTGCCACCCCCCTCAGGACTGCTGTGTCACTTGTGCAATACTGCACCTACTCGTCAATGATCAGATGTACCTTTGACTGCATCAAACAGGCTGCCCCTATTGACCTGTTCTAATTGATCGTTGCTTGCGCTATCTTGGTGCCTTTCAAGACGTGTCTCCTACTCATTGACCTGATGCATGCCATGTATTTCATCTCTTGCCATGTCACATCCTGTCAATTGCTGCCCGCCAAACCATCTATCATCTTCACTTATTGCCTTCAGCCCATTCATCATAGTAAGATAAAGTTTCTTTTATTAAAAACTTAATTTATTAAGGTTTTAGACTTAAATCAAGGAGCAGTTCACATGCAATTTGGAGAATTTCAACTCAAAGCAAAATTTCTCCAATATTCTTCGTGAAACATTGGGGCTTTTCATGTCTGAGCAAGTCATCAAATTTGAGCTTCTATCAACATGTTGAAGGACACTTGGATGCTCACCTTCAACGTTGTTGAAAAATGGCATGCCAAGCATCTAGTCCTTGGCGACACCATCACAAGTGATCAACATTGATTGCATCATTGTCAATCTCGACATGGAGAGGGTATTTTAATATTGTTAAAATATGTTTTTGAAAAATATATTAATTTAACATTTTAAAAATATAGATAATATAAAAAAAGTGGTTGGAATTAGACATTGCCCATGCTCATGCATGTGCTAAGACCTTTCCATCACATAAGTATTATAAATTTGTGTGGGGCCCTTTGCTCAAAAGGACATCTTAGGATGAACACCCCAGGAGCAGTTCCACACCGCACTGGGAGTACCTCTAGATTGTATCTAGTCCAGATATCATTTTGTACCTACTCAATTTAGTTCAACATAGCATAAATGTTAGCTTCACTGGGACTTTTGAAATCTCCCAGACATTTGTATGCAACATTTTGGTCTCATAGGCCAACTCGACCTGTTGTAGACATTAATATAACTTTCTTTCTTTCTTTCTCTCTCTCTCTCTCTCTCTCTCTCTCTCTCTCTCTCTTACTACACACACACACACACACACATACAAAAATAAAGTCTCTTTGTCCGCTCACCCTACACTTTGCTTCGTTGTATGATATATTACATATACACTCTCATTTGTCTTCTAGTAGCACATTGCGCATGTTGTGCATGAGGTTTTACCTTGTTACCCTCATGCATTCATCCTATCAACTCAAGTGACGTATAATTCAAAGTAACCAAGTTTTTGTTTTTTTTCATAAACACATTGTACCGTACCTTATAAAATCATAAGGTACCAATTCGTACTGTATTTTATCATATCGTACCTTTCGTACCTAACAACCCTGATTTTAATCCAAAATGAGTGGTGTTTCTCTTTATTGATTTTCCTTCTAATTCACAAAGGAGTTATATTTCAGGGGAAATTGTAACCACTTTATGCATGAACTCTAAGTTAATCCGAAAGCTATATTGGCATATTCGGCCCTTGGCCATGTGCTCGGTGCCTATGAGCCATTCTGGCCTTTGAGTAGCCATTGAAACATGCGCACGCACCTTTAAACCATGTCTTACTTTGGGTCCCAGGTCTTCTCAATAGACCATGTCATAACCATCTTGATGTGGCACTTCTTCACGTTGATGTATCTCCTCTCTTGAAGCATTGCCTCTTTGAGGTAAGGACTTTTTTTTTTCCCCGTTTGTTTCATATCACGGGTTTGGTCACCCATGACATGAAGGTGTTTATTAGTTATTATTCATCCCTGCTTGTGAACACACATTATTGTGTGGAAAAGTGCATATTAAGGTATGAATACCTTTTACACCATTGAGCATTTAATGAGGGTCAAAGGTTTAGATAGATACCTCAATGTACATGTTCAAGCCCTATCACTTGCACTTGTATCTCATCTATCATTATCCATCTATCTTTTAGTTTGTGTACATGCAAGAGTTCACTCTGTGTGTGTGTGTGTTTGTGTGTGTGGAAATATTTGGGATCTAGAGCATTGACTTGCTTCTAGCCCATTGGCTCCAACACAATAGATTATATAGTAGGCTCCATCAAGAGGATGGAATTAGTTAATTCCTTCACCATCTTTCCCCCCCCCTCCCCCCCCCGATTTGATCTGAGCAGACCATAGCTACATATCCCTCACCCTATCCTTCTCACCACACCCACATATTCCAGCACAATAGACTATGTATTAGGCTCCATTGAGACAATGGAGCCTATCCTTCTCACCACACCCACATATTCCAGCACAGTAGACTATGTATTAGGCACCATGGAGATGATGGAACCAGTTAAATCCTTCACTATCCCCCCTATTCGATTGTAGCAAACCATACCTACCTATCCTTCACCCTATCCTCCTGACCACATCCACATTTCCCAGCTAATGCGCATATCCCGCCCGCCATTTTCTATTTCAGACATAGCTAGTGGAGATATATAGCCATTATATATATGAGGGTCTCACATAGTTTTAGCATAATGCCCCCCTAGGTACACTCACCTCCCAACTCACCTACATCCTCCACTCAGCTGCTCTCCAAAGCTTTCGGCACTCCACACATACTAGTAGATCCGCCCTATCAAGCGCCATGCCATCAAAACAAATGGTACGATGATGAGTGCAAAGAGTTATACATGCATTTTTGGATTCAGACTGGATTAGGAACCATTACAAACAGAAGCCCGTAGGCAAATGATGAACTTAAGTTGTCGTAAACAATGAGCATATGAGGAGGCACAATATTGAGATCTATAACGTTGATTCATAAGCAGAGATGTAGCCATAGCAGGGCACAAATTGCGAGAACCACGCCGCCCCACACCCATCAATGACCCAAAGACATGGCATTCCTATGCAGAGGGACTATATGATATACCACACCGGCCACTAGTTCTCCACCCACCAGAGCCTTGCCCTACCACGTCCACCTTCTTCGCATATGATATAGTGAGGAGAGCGATTGAGCCCCTCTAGCATGGCTGATCGATGGATCATAGCATACAAGGTAAGCACTTCATTTATACAAAGGACATTTTGGCTCTCCTCCTTGCCTTTATATTCAATAGGGCTCTAGCAAAGGGCTTCTGAGAGAAGTGGACCATGCATATCATCGTGCCCATCCACAATTCTGTAGACCCCTTAGATCGAGGTAACTACAGAACCATCATGGTGGGCCACACATTGGCAAAGATATATGGATCATTGCTAGAGGCAAAACTTGGTCCATATGCTGAGAGAGGAAGATTGCGAGCAGTAGGGCAGGCGGGTTTCTAACAGGGATTAATTTGTTTGAACTTGTTTGTCAAAGGATTGCTTACTTTGTATTTGTGTTTGTGCCGTAAATTACGCAAAGGAACCCTGTTCTCTAAAAGGCCTAATTTAGGAAGTTGATTTTAAATGTCACACATAAATGTGATAAAACCTAATTAGATAACTACAGAACGCCTATTAAGGGGAGCACGTGGGCGGAACCCCCGACGGGTCTGTCCCACGACAAGGTGGTCCTAGAGAATTGGGAGGCTTCTCACAAGGTTTTACCAACATCCGACCCTTAGCAATTGTCAGGTTAGAACCTCGATTCATGCAGTTTTAGGGGACCTGAATGGGACTATGCCCTACAGGTAGAGAGGTCGAGCAGCGCATCCCTCTCGTTTTCCATTCTCTTTGAACCAAGTGCGGTATGGGCCTACTTCAGCTTAGGTATCTCTACATAAAGTAGGATGAACTAATGTTCTAAAATTTTTCTAATTATGGCAAAAAATTATTGTTTTTATCACTAAAATGCTTATATCTCTTAATGGGTTTATCTCCAAAAGGTAAAACTTCATCCCTAGGTTCATTTTATTGGGTTTCAATTTTTTATCCATTAATACTACCCATAATTCTTAATCCCTTAATTATGACCTAAAAATACAAATTTTAACGTATTTTGCATTATTTCTTATCATTTTAATACATCCAATACAAGCATTCAAATTTTTTAAATCCATTTGAAACTCACAAATCATAAATTCAATGCATTCAATGACAAATCATTCAAACTATGCATTTTTCATTCAATCTTTAATAAAACTTGACATACTTGATTAATGAGAGAAAAAAAGATCTTCAGCCATATTCGATGATGCTAATACTTGCTCCTCATCTTCCTTCATGCTCAACAATCTTCAAATCTCTTAATCTTCCACATTTTTCTCTAATATCCTCTAATTTTTCTTAATATTGCTTAAAAATCTCTCTCCCTACATCCAAGAATGCTCTTCAAGAATGGAATGATGAGGAAAGAGATCAGAAGAGGGATTGTCTGCAACATATAATGCTGAAATTGAGGCCAAATGTTGTAGCATATTGATCAATATCCTCATAAATGCTGTCAGGAGACCTTGGCCACTAGGAACCTAGATTTCAGGTCGATCCTAGTGGATTCGGCCGCGAACGTTTCGTTGCGAGGTGGACTCGGGAACACCCCGGAACATTACATGGGAGTCCCGGGCAACAACGCTTAGATTCGTTTCTTGATGGACTGCTAAAACATGTCTGGACAGTCGATAGGCAGACATGCTACAGCTGGTACCCGGCGCTTAGATTTATTTCTCGATAGACTGCTAAAATGTGATTGGACAGTCAATAGACAAGCGTGTTACAGCTGGTAGCGCCACTGCTTGGTACTCCCATGGAATGTTCCGGGGTTTGTCACCTAGGGTTTCACGAGTCTGCCTTGCAACAGAACGTTCGCAGTTAAACCCACTAGAATCGACCTAAAATCTGGGTTCCTAGTAGTCAAGGTCTCTTGACAGCATTCTAGCGTCGGATCGTGGACAACCTACTTTATGCAGAGATATCCAAGCTGAAGTAGACCCATGCCGTACTTGGTTCAAGGAGAATGAAAAACGAGAGGGATGCGTTGCTCATCATCTCTATCTATAGGGCATAGTCTCATTCCGATCCCCTAAAATTGCATGAATCGGGGTTCTAACCTGACAATTGCTAAGGGTCGGACGTTGGTAAAACCTTGTGAGAATCCTCCCAGTTCTCTAGGACCACCCTATTGTAGAACAGACCCGTTGGGGGTTCCACTCCCCTCAATAGGCGTTCTTTAGTTATCTAATTAGGTCCTATCACATTTATGTGTGACATTTAAAATCAGCTTCCTTAATTAGGCCTTTTAGGAAACAGGGTTCATTCGCGTAATTTACGGCACAAACACAAATACAGAGCAAGCAATCCTTTGACAAACAAGTTCAAACAAATTCCTTAACTTATATTCACGTTAATCTTTGCATACAAGAGAAATTATGTATTCCTTCTGCCCTGCACAAGTAACTGGTTCAAATCATATGGCACCAAAATTTCCATCCTTTATCTAAAATAGGATCTTCCAACACGAGAGATGTTGGACCCATAGCCGTCTTAAACTCCGTTCCGGACTCGCAAGGGGTGTCCAGAGCTCCACCTAACCCTAAACGGCCTAGGAGTGAGACACAACTTCTGTGGTTGGCTTTTTTACCACTCAACCTTCGGTCCGTAAATCGAGCAATGCCCTCTCGGGTTGAAGCATGGTGTGATCTTGGAGATGATCCACCCGTGCAAAATATCATTTCCTTAATTAATCCAATTAAAAATTAAGCACAATCAAGGCATTCAGACCTAATATCATCTCTCAGAAAACATTCATTTATTCCCATGGCAACTTGTCATCACAAACCCCTGCCATGCATTTACCATCAATCACAAGCACTTGGAATAATCATCCAAATCACAATCCAACAATTAGTTTAATGCAAAAGCATTTAGGACATTGTTTGATCAATCCAACAAAACCAATTGTATTTTTCCAAACAATGTAAGAATAGATACGATAACATTTCCATCCCGCATTCGCTCTCCCCCTTGGGATCCAAGAGCAATTCTATGTAAATTTTGCTTAACACTCCCTTCAGCTAAGGCATATGTTAAGGGTTCAAACACTGTACTCGACGTAAGTTCTATAGGTCACTTACATCAAAGGATAACCCAATCTTGAATTGGATTGATGAAAGTTGTAGCTATTCAACGGACCTCACGACATCTTAGTTTTAATCTTTATGATTAATTTCTTGTAATTGCTCTATCAACAAACAAGCTAGGCGCAACTAACTTCCTTTGATACATACACTTTGCAAACTCCATCTTTCGAATGATTGCGATGAATTTATCCTTTTCAACAATCCCTTCTTGTGCGGCATAGTATGGGTCTAATACATCTTATGCGTGAATCAAAGCAAGCATCCATCAATTTGGAAATACATTACTTACGACGGATACCACAATTGGATGGGTAGTAACGTCCTCGCTCAAGACTTTTATTGCGAGATTGCCATCCACGCGTGACAATTTCCGCTTGGGGACCATTCTCAATCTTCGTCTCCCTTAGATGCAAATCGCATAAGACTTCCGTGATTGTACTCGATTAGCAGGGGTCAATTTGGGGAGAGAATTAAGCTGCTGTGGAAGATAATTTCGTGGAAAAGATAAGTACGTGTGGCCACCCTAAGGAGGGGAAGAGAAGGAGATCCTTCAAAGAGACTCTCTCTCTCTCTCTCTCTCTCTCTCTCTCTCTCTCTCTCTCCCCCCCTTCTTTGTCTCCCTTCTCACCTCTCTTCTTCTTCTGCTTCTCTCTCTTCTCACCTCTCTTTTTTCTTCTTCTTTTTTTTCGTAAAAGGTTTTTCTTCTTCTTCTTCTTCTTCTCTCTCTCTCTCTCTCTCTCTCTCTCGGCACAGCAAGGGGAAAGGAAGAGGCTGTATCTTCTCTCCTCTTTACAATGGATTTTGGGGGGGGGGGGGGGGGGGTGTTTTATATAGGGGAAGGGTGGGTATTATTAGGGGGGTATGGTGGTGTCTCCACCACCTGTTTTTGCATGGCAGCAGGGGAGGTTTGTAGGCACGTGGCCTCCCTCCTCGATTCATCATCGTCCTCTCCTTCATCGTGATCGTCTTCTTCCTCCACTTCTTCTTCAACTTCTTCGTTCACTTCAACAACTTCTTCCTCGTGGTCTTCTCCGTCATCTCTCCTGTCTCCCTCGTCATGTTCATATGCTTCCTTTGTCATCCTTCCCATCGTCGCCTCCTTCTGCCACGTTGTCCTCCTCTCTCCCCCCTGCCACCTGTTTGGCGACAGCAAGGGGGAGATTAAAAATTTTTCGATTTTTATAATTTTTTTATAAAAAGGTGGGGGGGGGGGGGGGGCGGGGAGGGGAGGGGGGAATCCTATGCGAGACGGGATGGGGTATTACAATAGGTCGAGGAGTGACTTATAAGATATAGGATTAACATGGACCATCTCCCCCCTTCCACTATGATCCTAATACCCCTTTCATATGCCTCTCCCACACAGAGAGAAACTTGGTCATGCGATAGGATCTCTACCAATTGTACATACAGCATACATGCTATCACCTAGGCAGCCCCTCCCCTCAAAGATATCTTACTATAGAGACCACTTTATGTGGACTACTGTGGATGGCTTCATTGAGAGACCTAGATACCTAGATATATACATGCCACATGAGAGGCAGGAAGCCATTGGCCAGCTTAGAGTATCCTCTCACTGGCTCAAGATCGAGACCGGGAGAGGAGCCCATATCCCTAGAGGTCAACGGATCTACAGATTATACCATGAGGAGGTAGAGAGTGAGGAGCACTACGTCTATAGATGCAGAGCCAATAGCATAGTTCGAGATAGATACCCCACAATATTTGGAGAAGGCTTAGACTAGTTATGGAGTCCCCATACTAGCACCACCTGGGCCAATTCCTAGTTGAGATTCAAAGGCTCGTGTAAGAGATTGCTTATCAAAGAGTTTCACAATCTCATCCAACTTCACTAAAAAAATTTCTTAGTTTACTTACATAAGAAACGAGATGCATTTTACTTGTGGTAGAAAGTTGGATAGGTCTAGTACCAAGTAAAAAAGACTTTACTACTTCTTGATCTAATTTTCAAATTAAACTTTCAGCAGTTTCATAGTAGGTGATAGCAGCCCAATGTCCTTCTGGTGCAAATGACAATATATAGGGTGGGGCAGCAATTTTTCAGCATGGATATCTAAGCAAGGCAGTGTAGTTTTTCAGCATTTCTAGCAATGGAAACTCTGAAATTTCTCCCTACAGCATTCTCTCTCATCCCCTAGCCATCTCTCAAGTTATCTCAGTATTTTTCAGCAGTTTTAGCCATAAGAGGAAGAGATTTAAGTCAATCTTTGCTGTAAATCCTAATTTACAACAGAAATTAGGGTTGTGACAGCCAACCTACATCAAATTTGGGGCTGAATTTGTCTTTCAAGGAGCAGGATAAAGGCCAATCCCCGAGCAGGATAGCTAATAAATTAGTTGAAGTCCAAATTTGGCACCAAGAATCACCTAGTAGCTATCAGAGATAACTTATCACAACTTTTGCCTTTGATACCCATTGCATCCTTGGGGTCCTTTGCCTATTATCATGAAATAATTGCAATGTGCATTACATGTGCTAAACAACCTTGCACATTTGATTAATAATTTAATCAAATGTTATGCACAAGATTAAAGCACAGAGAGAGAGAGAGAGGCTTGAGAGAAAGAGGATATGAGAGGTTAGAGAGAGAGAGAGAGAGAGAGAAGAGAGAAAAAAGAATGAAAGAAAATAAACAAAGAGATGAAAAAAAAAAGTTATAGCCTTGGGAGAGAGTGGCCAAAAAGTGCCAATTTTTTCGTACTAAATCATACGAATACTTACGCTACGGTATTATAGAAATCAATCTTGCTACTATGGGGACAACCCTACCTAGGTCCACCAAGTCAAGCAATTTGATGGAAACCCAACAATGGAACCATGAAACTAGCCTTCCCTCTCGGAAAGATTGGTGAAGACTTGATTATGCACACTCAGACTTCAGTTTTCTCCTTTGTTTCCAATGCTACCATCATCATCAACTTGGTCTCGTATCCTCATTGGCAATGTGGTTTGCGTGTGTATCGATTGATCAATCCTCTTCTTGTATTCAGTATTCTTTTCTTGTTTAGTGTTGATTTCTTTTCTTTTTTTCTTGCAGAGTCTCTCTCTCTCTCTCTCTCTCTCTCTCTCTCTCTCTCTCTCTCTCTCTCTTTTCGTAAACAAGAGTATATTAATGTATGGAGATATTTACATCAGGCCTTCAGACCAACCAAACAAGATGGAAACAACTAAAATGAAGCCAACATGCTATCAGAACAACCTACTACATGAGTAGCACTAATTAATCACACAAAAAGGAGAGTTGGAGTAGAGCAAACAATAGCCCAGCCAACGAGCAGCAATATTAGGAAGAACCAGATCGGCCAACATCATAGAAGAGATTTGCCATAGCACTAAACCACGAACACAAGCCACATGCCTATGGATGTCCGATGCTGAATCAAAAATAAAGGCATTCTGAGTATGCTAAATATGCCACAAGGCTGTCCATCTAAGGAAATGAAAAAGGCAGGAATAATCTGAATGCAAAGAAGACATAGAGGACATATTTCCCATAATCCACGAACAAGCTAGTATGGGGTGTTGAGTCACCGAGGACCACACTCCGAAAATAAAACTCCAAATCTGTCAAGCAACAGGGCAAGAGACAAAGAGGTGAAGCAATGTCTCATCACATGTAGTGCAGAATACACGACGACCAACAGAGATCTTTCGGGCATGGAGCACATCTCCCGTTGAAAGACCCCCAATAAGTAGCCTCCACATGAACACTTTACCCTAATACAAAACCTTAGACTTCCAAAGCTAGATGAATCTTTTCCGCCACTTCTTTTTGCTATCTCGAAGATGCCATAATTTATTAACTTTCCCAGTGACCCATCTCTTGGCTTCCACCATTTGATGATATATCTAATTAGGTGACATTTTCTCAAAATCATCAGGAAGCACAAACATCCAGTCACGCCATGGATACAATGGTTGTAACGCAGGCAAAGGAGAGAACCTTTTAAGATTGTCTTGTATAGAGGACCAAATGTCATTATATCCGTGAAGCACCCTAAAGTGCTGACAAATACACCTAAAAGAATAAAGACGGGGCTTTCCAAGAATAACACCGTCAAGGACTATTTGCAACCCCAACCGAGCCATCCGATTAAACTTGTCTCACTGCAAATCTTTATGCGGCCAATCCAACAATCTTGAGGAAGCCAGTACTTCTCCTTGCAATGAGTTCTTCTCCTTACGAATGTCAGGAGGGCGCCAAATTACAGAACATAGCAACTTCTGCCAGGATGCAATCAAATGAGAAAGGAGAAAGGATTGGGAGACCTTAATAGGCCTCGTGGAATTAAGCACATGCCACCAGGAAGCATGAATAACCGTGCTACCATGAGAGATGCCTGTCTTTTCTATGAAAAATTTAGCAACATCTGACCAAGGATGACTTTGTATATATAGAGCCTGCAAAAGGGATAGCTTCAAAGCAGCCATATGCAAATTAACATCCAACAAAGCTGCACCCCCCATCCTTTTAAGAGTGGTCACATATTGCCACGAAATCCATACGTGACCCAAACGATTGTATTTATTTTTCCACAACACAAATCTGATAGGCTGAACCAATTCCAAAAGAGACTTCTTAGTCCAAGGAAGCAATGGCAAAAAAAATAAAATGATATTGATCATAATGCATTGAACAACTTTTAGTCTGGCATGTAGAGGACAGCTTTGAGATTTCCAGTACATGTGTCATGAACCTGTCATGAATCCGAGAGGCGGAGGCCATCCAATCCAACAAGGCACAAGGAGCTACCTCCACACCAATAGGATATCCCAAGTGTTTGGTTATATTGCCCCTTGGGATCACAATTCCATTCCAACCCAAGGCTTGCAGATCATTCTCTATACAAGAGAGAAGGGTAGATTTCTGAGTATTAATATGTAGACCCGATGCCAAAGCAAAAAGATTCCACACCACCATTGCCTGATTAACATTAGTGTGATCAGCCTTGAAGAACATAAAAGAATCATCTACCAAAGATTGACCCACAAGCTGGGCACCGTAGGGAAGAGATAAGCCAACTATCTCGCTTGAGCTGCCAACTTATCCAATAATGAGAGCATCTAGTGAGTTACCAAGGCAAACAGCAAAGGGCTGAGAGGACAGCCTTGCCGAAGAGACCGAGATAAGGCAATTTCCTCCGTAATCCCTCTATTAAGTGCAATACGAGCCACAGCACCCTAACTAATGGTATCAACCAGAGAAATCATACTAGGACCGAATCCCATTATAGATATTAATTGCCGCAAAAATGACCAATTAACATGATCAAATGCCTTCTCAATATCCAGCTGAAGCATAACAACCTGTCGGCTCGAAGCTTTGGCATAGTCAATACCTGGTTGAACATTCTAAATGTTGTGCATTATATTCTGACCTTTAATGAAACCATATTGACATGGATGAACTAGGTGCAGAAATACTTTCTGCAATTTGCTGGCAATGATTTTGGAGAAGATTTTATATATAAGACCCCATAACAGAAATGGGTCTCCATTGTTTCAAAGAGGTTGAAAAGGGAACCTTTGGCAACAACCTAATGACAACAATCTTCCAATTTGAAGGCATCATACCAGAATTCCACACTTGCTAATAGCTTCACATGGCCCGAAAAGAGCTCATTAGGAAGCCCATCCCAGCTAGGACTTTTCCTTCGAGGCAAGTGGGACAGCACTTCTTCCACTTTATCTTTTGAAATATCAGCCTCCATTAAGTTCACCCATTCCGGCTTGACATGATTGCTAACCCAACAAGGATCTATAAAAGTCTACACTCATCTAAATGATGGAGGTAAGATCAGTCACCATAACACCTTGCCCATCCGTTAAGCGCACAATATTTTCCCAAGCATATTTACGATGCAGACGAGCAAAGAATTGATGAGATTGACAATTATTATCGTGTAAAGCTTCGGCTTTGGCTAGCAATTTGTATTTTGCATATTCCTCTTCCTGAAGAGATTAAACCCTGCCTTTCAACCATTCAATGCATGTGAGCAAGTCATCATTAGAATCCCCTGACAGACACAAAGACAAGGAATGGGTCAATAAAGATTAAGCATGTTGAATACCATATTGTCGGGATAATGCTCGCGCATTATCCCTAAAAACAGCCCATGCTTCCATTCCTCTAGATAGGACCCTCAAGCTAAAAGAAGTTATCAGTTGCTGAACACCTTCCAAAAACTAGTTTTGCTACATAAAAGATTGATTAAAACAAAGAGGCAAACGAGCAAGGAGAGCCTTAAATGCATGAACAGGTCTGTGGCTCATTCCAAGACCAAAGGGTAATGATCTAACAAAACATGTTGTCTTTCCACCCACATATCAATGATTGCAGGAAGAAAAGAATCACTCTGGCAAATGTAGAACCTATCCAATCTAGCTCAGGTATTTGGATGCTGCAAAGAACGATAAGTATATTCGGCTTATGATGGATACATCCAAGACCACATGTCCTATTTCAAGGACACCGCTGTGAGAGCATCCCAAGTCTATCGCTCAAGACCATCCATAACCGAATGAGGAGAAGTCGACTAATCCCCAAATACACATGCATTAAAATCACCCATGACAAAGCCTTGATGGGCCCATGTAATAGAAGAAGCATACATGCCCACAAGCTACAAAACCTCCCCCTCATAAAGAATTTTCAGAATCACAAATCGGCTGCGAGGGTCCTTAGAAACCAATGATGGTTGTAGGGAAGATTTGACGGCCAACATAACTCCCGATTTATGTGGAGCTCGACCACCAAAAAAGACCACATAATCCTTGTATACATAAGAAGATCCAGCCAAGGCGTACTGTTTGTGCTCCACAGCACAAAAAACATCCCAATTTCTAGCTAACACAACTTTCCATAATTGATATTGCTTGTGGCCCAAAGAAATACCTTTCACATTCCACAAAGCAATTTTCATGATTAATCACAAATGAGAAAAACTATTGAACCATCACTTTCCCTTTCCCTTTTACATCAATAGGCTTAGCTACTTGGAATCTCTCCATTTCACTTTGGATGACATCTACAAGATCTGCCCTCTACAAACATGCCATGGAAGCACGAAAAGGAAACTACAGTTGCTAGGAACGGAAAACATCCTAAGGAGGCACAAGCCTCCCATGCACATCAAAGCACAAAGCAGAATCAAAAGTCCTTTTATCTTCCACTACCAAAGCACGCGAAGATTGAGGTTTCATATAAAACCCCCTACCTCTGCGTTGAAAGGTCTAAGTGATTGGGGGCGATGGTGGATGGGCAGGAGTCGAATTGCAAGGGCGATGGTGACCCAAGAATCTTCCTGAGGAGACAAATTCTATCCACCACAAGCGAAGCATGCTCCACACCCAACGTGGGAAACATCCTTCTTGCCATCATTAGGACCATGTTGGGAGAGCTGCTTAAGATCAATTATTGGCTGTTGAAGCATTTGCTGAGGATGGTGGTCTTGCATTTCCATGTCAGGATCCATACAGCGCTGCACTACCTTAGTATTTTTTTTGTCGCATTTTGAAATGAAATGGCCCAATTGGCCACATCTAATACAGTGTCTAGCAAAAGTACCCCATTTCAACTCATACACCAACATTTGCAACCTTGGAACCTCAAAATGAACTTTTGTCAGCCAAGGTTTCCTTGTATCCCAAAGCATACATGACCTATTCCTATTGCGGGAAGCCACCCGAGGTTCCACCAAAACCTCCCCAAGGGTTCTCAAAACGAGAGAGGGAGGAGTCTCCAGAGATGTGCAAGGAAATCAACCACCTCCACCCAAATTGGGCATGCATGTCATGGCATCTCTTGAAACTCGACCATGGGCCTTCAAGAGACCACATTAACTAGCTACCCATCCATAAACAAAAGAATGTGTTGCATAATAAGACCTCGTACTTCCACGGAACAAAAAAGAACCTCAAAGAACCCCTTCGGTCCATCATAAATCTCTTCAACCAGAGGGGACCTGCATACACCCCGAAGCGTCATCTGGGCACTGTTCAAAACTGACAAGCATGGATTGCAGCCAAGCACAAATTCTAGTGATCAAAGGAGTCCTTCCAATAAAGTAAAAGATGGCTGCCCTTTCATGGAAAGCAGCAATCTGCTGTAAGACCAAGTCAATTCCCATGACTGCAACTACTTGATCCCCATCCGGAAAAGAGTTAGCTTTACCCTCATTAACATGGGCATAATCCAACATAAGATGATTAACAGTGGCTAGCATGAACTGAAGAGACCCATCAGGCTATGAGCATGAAAGGTGAATCTCTGGCTGAGGCAAATTTGGGGGGCCTAAGACCAGTTCTTCAACCAACATCCTACGACATTTGCCCATCTCATCACCGTCCAGCAATGGCCCCAGTTCTTTAGACGATAAATCACCATCCGAGTCTGCCAAATCCTTGTCATTCCCTTGCCCAATATGCTGATCAAGAAAGGCCATATCAATGCCATTAGACTCCCACAGATTCGCCATAGCAGAACCAGATGCTGATCACAAATGCCTTTCTATACCCTAACTGGTGAAGTCAGAACTGAGCTGGGATTGCTTCCTTCAGACACTGCATGGAAACTGTCTGCGTAAGTGCAGAAACAATGGACAGTCTGTTTCTGTCTTTCAGTCGGGCACTGCAGAAAGGTAGGAGGAACAGGCGTCAGGTCAAGGTGCAGATCGACAGTCAACACTGAAACCGCAAGGGAAAGGACAGGATGTGCAGGCAGGTCAGGCATGACCCTGTGCTAATCTGAAAGGGGCAAAAAGGAAAAAAAAGGAAAACAGCGCGTGAGCCTCCTCCAATTCAGACACGGTTGACCAGAGACTGCCACCGCCCACTTCCTCTTGCTCATGCTCGTCCAGGGCCTGCCGCCGCCTTGCACGCTGGATGAGGATGGGAAAAAACGGAGGCATGCAGGTTGTCACAGAGGCAACGCGAACAGTCTAAGCGCCTGAGCAGATGCCTTCTCCCATTCGCTTCTCCACGTCGCCATCTCTCTCTCTCTCTCTCTCTCTCTCTTCCTATTCCTCCTTCCATCCAAATAGTGTAGGGCAGAGAGGACACCCTTGCTCTGTGTGGATGGTGCTACAGACCACTTTGCTTCATGTCACTTGTGGTCATTTGTCTCGTTTATGTAGATTCCAAAGAGTGTAGGTCATAGAGGAGAGTCCTACTTTGTGTGGATGGTGCTCCTCCTAAGCATTGTACTTGACCCATCACCCTCTCATAGTGTATCGACATGTGCCATCGCTGCGCGCACCAAACCCCCCCCCCCCCCCCCCCCCCAAAAAAAAAAAAGGAAAAAATAGAAAAAGACATGTTTGATGGAATTCCGAGGGTCTCCAATATTTTTAGTAATCTATCTCATGTGCTTGTACCAAATGCTTTAAGAAAGTCCACAAAGCCTATCAAAATGTGGAACAGCAAATTGCCACTTAAAAAGCATATTTTTCTCCAATGATGTATGACCTCTTCTTTTGGGCTTATTGCTCATAAGATCACTCCATAGATGTGAAGCTTCTCAAGAGTCCCCTCTGCATATTTTCTAGTAGGGTTGTCAAGTAGAAAGGTACGATATGGTACATTACAATCAAATACGGTACTAATTGGTACCTTAGGATTTTATAAGGTACGGTACGATATTAGTATGAAAAAGAAAACTTGGTTATTTTGGATTACAAAGGGGGAGAGGAAGGGATGCGCTTGGAATTGCATATTCATCTTGGAAGGAGAGAGAGAGAGAGAGAGAGAGAGAGAGAGAGAGAGAGAGAGAGTGTGTGTGTGTGTGTGTGTGTGTGTGTGAGAGAGAGAGAGAGAGAGAGAGAGAGAGAGAGAGTGTGTGTGTGTGTGTGTGTGTGTGTGTGTGTGAGAGAGAGAGAGAGAGAGAGAGAGAGAGAGAGTGTGTGTGTGTGTGTGTGTGTGTGTGAGAGAGAGAGAGAGAGAGGCTTGAAATTATGATAATAAACATAAGGCTTGGGAGTTGGAAGATATTGTATGGTCTAGTCTTCATAGGCCAAAAATAGCCTGTTTTTTTGTGTGAATTGGTATGAATACGTACCATATAGTACCGTACGAACTAGTGTCTATATGTAGCATGAATGCAACTATGTTTTCTGGTAGTCCTCATTCTCTAGACCTTATCCAAAGAATACTTGATTCTCTAAGAATTTGCTTCCCACATTTTAGATTTGTCACTCTTTTGGCCTTTGGTGCATTTCCGTTCAGCTATTTTGAAACCTTGTTCTCGCTTTCCATTTTGCATTTGCTTCTAGGCTTTATGGACCATTTGGAAACTCCATAACTTGGTGATGTTTGAGTATTTTATCGTGGACAAATACCCATGCTATTTTGATGATCTTTTCACCAATCACTTTTTGATCATATTGTTACTAAAGGATTGATGGATTGATGTCAGTTAGTTCTTTTTTATGAGTGCATCTCATACTTGTTGGCTGCACTTCTATAGTTCTAGGTCCTTGGTATATTGAACCTTGATATCTTTACCAAAAAAAGGTGGGTGGGTGAGTATGGCTTTTATATGTTGGCCAGATAGTCTCTTCTACATCTGATCATCCTTGAATTCAGCAACCTTTACAGGAAGAAAATGAAAACACGTGTGTTTTTTCAGGAATGCACAAACTCGGCAGTTATCCCATCCACTCCCAGTCTTAAGGGCTCGTGAGATTGACAATTGGTCAAGGAGTCCTGAATACAAGAACCTTATTGCAAGAGCAGTGAAACTCAGTTCACAAAAGTCAAATAGCTAACTATGTGAGTATGGATTCTTTGTAGCAAATATCGTGGTACAGACAACTAAGTTCCTTCTGTAAGCAAGTAATTGCTAGTCCTAAAAGAAGTTAACCTTTACTAGTTTAAAATTATTTACTGCTGAGTTGTGAAGGCAAACTATCTTCTTGGAACTTGTTCTATGTGGAATGTCAAATTCCACCATTATTTAGTGCACATTCAGTTTTAACCAGAAAGCAAAGGAATCCACTACATATGATAGTTGATCCTGGTTTCGCTTGTTTGTGGGAAGCCTGGCAGGTTGTTAGGACGCCCATTGGGTTACTTCCGTTCACTCCTTTTATTACGGCTGGCTTGTTGGCTGTCCCACGTGGCCTACCTTGAGCAACGTACCATGTTGGGGATGGGCTAACTCTTCACTTTCTTGCACTCATTTCATTTTTCTCCATTTCAGGAGATTGTGGGCATAGGGGAGAGGCCGCCTTCCCTGCCAGCAGGGCTCATCTGTCTCATCGCCCCTCTGAAGATTTTCCATGGACTCGCACAAGTCCTTAAGTCATCCCTAGCATGACTCCTCCTCCTCTGTAATGCACATATTTGGCCCTTGGGAGACTATTCGTTGGATACTTGTCCAGGAATTCTTCACGCTTATAGCCATTAAGTTGGGGATATTGTATGGGGAGCTCTATTTGAGAAGCATCTATTGGGAGGACTGCAGTCCCTTCACCATATAGTCCGAGCTCATATTCATTTGCCTCGAGTTCTTTTGGTCCGGGTTCTCACCTAGAATCGATATTCTCAAATCGCAAAAGAGGCTGAGCATAGCAGCCACAAACCCCAGAAATGTTAAAAACAAAACATTAGAAACGTGTCTCATAAGTTTCTTTCAAGGGGGCTGCCAAAACAGAAAATGCATGTGCTTTTATAAAAGCATTTTGTATAGCTTTAAACTAGGAAAGGTTTTTTAAACCTCTATGGAATTTTCTCCTTGAAAAGAAAAGACAAATTGAGCTTGAGTGATGATATATGAGAGTCCTTGAGAAAACATATTATGCATCCATTATTACCTTATGTGAGTTTATTCTTTATACAAGCTCTACTACAATGGAAACCTTAGACATCACGATTCATACATTTCACAAAGAAAATTGAAATCAACATGTTATATAGCCCATGTGCAATGTGGAATAGTTCAAGCTGCAACATCATGATTGCCATTCCAAAACGAAATGATGAAATGTTAAAATCCAAAATGAATCATATGGCATGCATAACTCATAAATGAGATTAGAGTTGCATAATCAATTCTTAAGACAATAATAGATACTATAGTGACAACTTAGTAGCTATACAAAATACTAAAAAAGTTAGCCTCATTTAAAATCAACTTTGGCAAATTTAGAAGCAGTTGTCCGTGCATGATAGAGCAACAAAGAGTGATGGTAGGAGCACCCAAGGAAAAAAGGACTTAATTAAGGTCCCATAGCATCGCACAAGATTCCTTAAGTTGGACTTCATTGTTATTTTATCACAAAAACTTTACATTTTACTTGTAAAAATGCTTCTTTCTTTCGAAATGTGTTCCTTTAATGCTATGACCTTATTGAGGGTTTTTAGCTACTCTGATTAGCCTTCCAAGGTTCAAGCTTTGCTTGTATATCTAGGTTGTTATTTCTTCACTGTGTTTATATATGCAAGTAGTATCTGTATTTGTTATATGAACATTCCTATAACAATCTCTTTTTCTCAGCCTTGTTACTAACTATTGGAGTAGACCTTTCATGGGTGACTTTTCGAAATTTTAGATTACACTCAGCTACAATGTTTAATCAATTTGCACAATGCTAGTTAATGCAATATTTTTTCATGCAACCACATGTTACATTATGCTTGCTTACTAGTATGTATACATTTATATTTTTATGATTGTATATACATATGTATATATCAACTTTGCATGTCTTTTTTAAGTATTCAAAATAGGATATACTCGAAATGCAACTTGAGATAAATTGCTACCAACATGACACAATGGCAATTTATTACACATAATTGAGCCTACAATGAAAAGTATCAGTCTAGTTTTTTGGTGGATCGTTATCTTTTTATCCCTTGGCTTCTTTGGTATCTTGTGAAACAACCATGCCCTCTTTGTGTCATGGTCTATGTTGCAATACATCAAATGGTTGGTTGCTTAGCTAAGCTGGTGAATCACAATCAATCATTCCTAAACTATTTTCTTCTCAAATCAAGACAAATTTCACCCATCAAATTGATAGCACCAAGGCAAGCTTAATAATAGTAAATGTTTGCTTTAAAGTAAAACAACATTTGGCTAGTATCCACTTGCATTCTAATCAAGCAAATTTTATTGGCTCATTCGGGAAGAGGTTTTAGAAAAGTCTTAGGCATGCTTATAAATAAAAGAGAAGGTCCATTTCTATTAGAGTCAATTAGATCAGTTGAGCCTCTTCATTAGTATCCATAAAGCAATGAGGAAAAGACTTAGTCTATGAAAACAAGAGCCAAAGTTGTGGTAATCATAAGAATAACACTTGACTTAAGAGAAAAAAGAAGAAAGGTAGTTGAGAGAGAGAGAGAGAGAGTAAAGCCTATCAATATACCTATAAAGTTTGTCAAAGGTTTTGTAAATTAGTTTAAAAGGTTGATTAAAAGTATGTAACATATTGATATATACATAAAGTTGAAAAGAGAGTAAATGATTCTAATGTGTTTGTTTAATGGGTTTAGTCTTCTTTCCAGGAATCTAATTGTATGCTTGTATATTGAGATGGCTAATATGTCACATGAATAATTTTGCACATGAGTTGAATAAGGATTATTTTATTAGTATAAAGTTCTAAGTAGATGGATGTGAGTTTGGTAAACAAGATTCGAAATGATAAGCTTTGTAAATAATGTCAAAATGTGTAGGACTTGAAGTTTGTAAACAAGGTTTGTGATGATTAAGGCCTTGACATACTTTGCAAGCCTTTGCAATAAAAACTTCTAAGTTGTAATAAATATTTAATTTAACAATGCAAGATTACCAAGGATGATAAATTAACTTTATTTATATTCTTTCTATCACAGGGACATGAAAGTTTGATACTTTTCTTAGCATTGTTTTTAAAGAAAGTTTTGTATGAAAGAAGCTTGATTGGTTGTCAACAAACTTCAAAGTTTGTGTTGTCTTTCTTATGCCATATGTTAGCGTTGTGGTCTAAATGATTGTGAAGGGAGGTTGATAGATGAAGAAAGTATAGAATTGTTTGTAGAGGCCAACCTTATTAAAGCTCATAGACAAGACTTTAGGCATTGGCATGACAAAAAAAGACTCGTTAGTTATTCAAGAGTATTCTTGCCTATTAATTAAGTACTAAACAAATTTGTGAATGTGAGGTGTACATGTGATATGCTAGTTAACCCAAGATATCAATTTATACTATAGGCGTATGCTAGTTAACCCAAGATATCAATTTATACTATAGGCGTAAGTTGTAATAAGTTTTATTTAACAAGTACTAGGTGGTACTTATGTAGATTTTGATCTACATTATTTTATTAGTGTTTAATGTTAGTGGTAGTGACTTTAGAAACTACATATTTAACTAATTAATTAATTAGTGTTTGATCATGGAATAATAAATGCACATGAATGCTATGTTGATAAACTGGTCAAGCTAATTTAATTGTTGGTTAATAAAATTATTTTTAAGTGATTTTTGATATTTTTTAAATTAATATTTTGAAAATACTTGATAAAACTTGTCCATACAACTAATAAGAGGTTGGTTTGAGATTGAGAGAAAAGAAGAGTCGTTCATGAGGTTTACTAGCTCAAGAATATATTATTAGAGATGTCTCCAAAGCTAATCAAGAGCTTTTTTAGTCATCAAGAGTAATAGTGAAAGTATATATGAGAGTAGGCAAAGAGCCCAAAGCAATAAGAGGCAATAGAAGAGAAGTTGTTGCAACGACTAACAACCTTTTGATTGCAGGTGAGAGCTCTGGGGGTTGATTTGTAAGGGTTCCAGTAGATTTCGGTCATTTCTTATAAAGGAAGTCCTAATTTTCTCTTTTAAGGATTTTATCTCATTTCCTAGCTATTTCTCAAGCTAGTTTAGCCAATCTAAGCCATTAATTCAAATATACAATATGATAATGTTTATCTTATACGCACAAATTTGGGTTTGATAGCTACCTTGGAAAGTATACTTAGTATTCAAAGCCTAGTACTTGAAATTCAATAGTCAAAATTGGAGAATTTGGGAGGATCCCAAGATGCTAGCCATCCAATATTAAGTTTGGGACAAAAAGTGTTATCCAAGGAGAAAATTAAAGTTCAAAATTAAAGTGTTATCCAGGGGGAAAATTGATATGAAGAATTTATGGCCATTATTTATAAAATAAGTATTGAAAAGTAAATGGAATTGGAGTAATCTCAATTGACATTATCCAATTTCAATGGAAAATAAAGAAATATAGCAAGAGGTGACAGTTTTAGGGTCAATATGGTGTATTTTTTCAAGATTACGTTATAATGTTCGCTTCTCCATTTTTCAAATAGTGTTGTTTTTTACTGCAATTAATGAATGCATTGGTTATTATCACACTCATTAAAGAGAAAGGTTGGCTTCATGGTTGCATTGTTCAAATTTGCAATTTGGATATGAAATTTTGATGCTTTGCTTAGCATTTGATTAAGTGTTAATCAAATGTATAAATTTGAGATACACATGTGATGTCAAGCCAAGGACAGTAAGATCAATTGGTGCCAAATCTAAAAGTTGTAATAAGTTATACTTGACAAGTACTAGGTCAATACATAGATTTTGGCCTAGATTATTTTATTGGCCATTAATGTCACTGGTGACATTAAAAGCTAGATATTATTTAATTAATTAATGCTAGTTTGAGAGATAATAAATGCTCAAGAATACTTGGGTGACAAACTGGCATATCCAATTTAATTATTAGTTTAAAGTTTTTCTTGAGATTAATATTTAGGACTAATGTATTGGAAATTTATTTTATTTTATTGAAAATTGCTAGAAATGCAAGAAAAAGGTTGCCACTTGATAAAACTTGTTTATACAAGTGAGAGGAGGCTAGTTGAAGGTTGGGAGAGGAGGAGGGAGTCATTCTCAAGGTTTATCAAATGAGGAAGAGGTTGTTGGAAGTTGTCACCAGATGAGTAGCAATGGAAACAAGTAACATCATCTGAAGAGGTGAGAGTTGAGCAAGGGTTCTTGCAACCAAACAACAATCTTTTTGACTATATGTGACAATACCAAGGGCTGATTTGTTAGGGTTGTATCAGATTTCAATCATTCCTTGGTGTAGAATTTTTAATTTTCTCTCTTCAATATTCTCTCTCATTCTCCAACCATCTCTCAAGTTATCTCATTCATTTCAATCATGGAGGTGAAGAATTCAAAGATTCATTGGTGTAAACCCACAAAAATTGGGGTCTAACAACTACCTCAAGAAAGCTCGAAATTTAGGCCTAGCATTTGAAACTCAGTAGTCGAAATTTAGGAATCTTAGAGGATTTCAAAAGGCCAACCATCCAACATTAAGTTTAGCATAGAATTTGTCATCTAAGGAGCAATTGAAAGTGAATTTTCCAACAAACCAAGGGACAAATCAATTTAAAGACTTATGGGTCACTTTTGTAGGGAATGGAATTTGAAAGCAGCCAACCTAGTGTTCATTGTCCAAGATTAAGTAGTAATATTTGCATTTCTGTGTATTTTGAGTCTTGTTAATTGCTATTATTGAGTAATCATGTTATTACCACCCTTGCCAAGGAAGAATGTTTTTAAAGAAGCATTTGGGATAATTTCATGAAGTACTCATATATTCATTAGTTCAGCCCTTTTATATAAAGGCAAGGCAAGCCCGTATTCTTGAAAGAGTTCTATCTTTTCCAACCAAGGCTTACAATTTTAAAGCCATAGTCATTGGAGGATGCTAAAAGGTTCTAACACATGAGCATACTACTTAGGGTTGACATACATTGTTGTGTCTACTTACCAATTCATGGGGTTTGCCTCATGGTCCCATAAATACCAGAGAGATGGTTTGGCTAAGTACCAAGAGAGTAGTAAATGAAAAGATGAGTAGGCATTTGATGGATATTTTCATAAAGGAGAAGCTCACAAGAATCTAATCAAGGGATGATGGATTGGACATACACTTTTCATTAAGCTATTTATTAGGATACATTATATTTTCAATAGAACGTGGCATTAGGAGACATGCCAAAGAGGCTATCCAAGGGATTGATCCACCTCATTTCCAAGGGTTACAAGGATAGATTACTGAGAGCAACTTGTGAAACTCTAATTGATCCAAGTACTCTTTGGAGGGCTGACTATCATTGCCCACAATGATAGTAAAGGCATTGTCTCTGCTCATTACAATCGCCCTTAGAGACTTGTCTAGTTTTGAGAAGTGTATTTATCTATCCTCCTCTTGGAAAGAACTCCCTATATCATTGTGCCTACCAATCTAGCTAGCCTAAGGCATTGTAGCCTCTTATTTTCAATCTCTTGCAATAGATCCTTCAAAAAAATGCACTCTCCAACTAAAAAGGAAACATTTATGGAGAATCTTCCATAATAAAGATAGGTCCTCTATCCAAGGGCGTGAGTCAATTGTAACATCAAAGAATGGCTGAAGAGAAGAGGATGGCTCATGTTTTTTTCAATTGTTATTCTTGATGATGATGAAAGGTAGATGATATAGATCTCCGTGTCTTGATAACGGTAGCTATACAAATGTAATCTCAAAACTCCTTGAATCTCTAGTATCGATCTCTTGAAAGTTCCAATGAATGCTACAATGCCATGGTTCTCCAAGTGTGGGGTTGATAGATTCGAACCTCTAGAGTAGTTTCTACTTCCAAGGCTCCTCACATGGAAGAAGATCCCTAACAATGAGCTTTAGCAATAAGGCTCTACTTTCATTGTCTATCTCAATATCCCTTAATCACCTTTACATCCCAAGCCATCTTTGCTTGAGTTGGGCTACCATGTCCTCTTGGCCAAATAAAATTCTTGAGGAGATGTTTAACATGGAGAATGTATCACTTTCAACTAGAAGTGATGTACCAAGTGACAAGTTAAAAGCATAGTCACAAGAAGAACCTGGACAGCAACCCACTTCTCTCCCAACTAAAGAAACTCTTGTTGTGCTCCAATAAAGGATATTTTCCCTAATGATTGAGAGGAGGTGACACTTTCTCCATTGAGGTAATTTTATCCCCACATGACATCCAATGTAATTTTGACCCAACTAAAGCCCTCATGGAGTCTCCAACATGTTCTTTAGTGTCGTACACACAAAGTCCATAAGACTTATGCCACAAATGAGAGCACCTAAATCTCTACATAAAATAGCCATGGTTGTAGTAAAGGCCTTGAAGTGACTTTCATCCCCATCTACATAAAAAATTGTATCAATTGCATACTCCACATCAAGGAACTATCAAACTCTAGGATGGGTATCTTGATCACTATAATACCTATAAATCTATCTATTAAGAAGGTCACATAACATCTACTACAAATAAAAGAAAAAGAGGAAAAGGATACCTTGCCTCATTGATCTTTGAATGCTAAACCTCTCTATTCTAACCCCATTGACAAAGGCCCTAACTATGTACTTATGATGAGAGTTGTAACTCTCTAATCAATACTCTAGAAAACCATCCTCAGCATAGTGCCCTCTAGGATACTCAGTGATATGCCTTCTTAAACGTGGGAAGTATAGTGACATCAAAATCCCAAGTTGGACTTAAAGAAGATCAAGATGTAATGTAGGATTACATTGTTGAACAAAATGTGAGTAGAGTGGATAATGACCAACACCAATGAAACAATTTGAGATTGGTTGTCTTTGCAAGGATCTTATAAGAAATTTCAAGAAAAATGATTGTCTCTACATGTGATGTCAAATCCATAGCTGAACTTAGGTACTTGTTTGATATAGGGATGGAGACACTAGGCATATTGACTTAGGTCCCTACAAAGATTAGAATGGGACTTCAAAGAGCAAGTTTGAAACCATGTTTATTGATAGATCTTGGCTATTAACAGAAATAATTTGTCTCATTTACAAATATATATTTGCCCAATTTACTAAAATAGTAGCCTTTCTGTTGTGTCCCAAAATATCTTAAGGATTAAGAAAGAACAAAAGTAACATAAGGGTAAATCTTAACCTTGCATCTGACCACAAATGTGAACTTCTATATATCTAAGTTATGCATCAACCTTTATGTAAGAAAATGTTACTACACTAATATGAATTGAAAGAGTGCATCGTATAAAAGAGTGACTGATGCAAGCTAGCCTAATTAGCTCGGAACCAAAAAATGTGAATTGAAAAAGTGCATCATATAAAAGAGCAAATGAAACAAGTTAGCCTAACTAACTTTTGGAACAAAAAAATGAGAAGCATAATTAAATTATTTACCAAAGTAATGTGCTTATGTAGAGTGCCAAAGGTGATACTTGATTAATTATTCTTGCTAATTCCATCAAAGAAATACCATTACTCGACTATTATCTAAACTAAGAACAAGGCATAACATCAAAAAATTAACTATGCACAAAACTCAAGGCATCATAATTTGGTATATTCATACTTCATTCACATGCAGTCATGAGCAGCAATCATGCATTGCATATTTATCTATATCTTCTTCAAATACAAAATGGTTATTGTAGTATGATTGATGCTCATGAAGCATTAGTTGAGGATTGTAACCATTTCTTGCATGCATTCCTCAAACTCAATGTTACATTTAAGGATTTCACTTAGAAGTGACTTTGCAAACATTCGTGGATAGCACAATTGAATATTTGGAATAACTTTCCTGCTTTATGAAAGTAATTTTCTAGGGTGGACCAAATTGGGACAAGGCATTAGCTACCTATATGCCTTTTTTAGAGTTAATGAAAACTTGATAGTTTTTTCCAACTATAATTATCCTTGGAAGAATGTTTCACCTATATATCAAAGTGATTGTCACTAAGTCTTAAATGTGTGGAAAAGATCTTTGAGGCAAGATTTGGAAAAGTAAAATATTACTCAAGGTTCCAACACCTACAATTCCAGATCTCAGATATTTATTGTGTGGGCAAGCCACTCACTATTGATTAGCTCATTAAGCATAACATAGTTATCAAGGTTTAAACCAAGTTATTTTGCATAAGCATAATGACCGTCCAATGCAATAAGTATGATTATCATATTATTGTGAGGTGGAGAGTGCATAGGTTGGGGTAGCTCTATGTTTCTAGGTGGGAGGGTTTGTTGTCATATAGCTTGACTATGTGTAGGGCTTTGTACTTGGATGAGGTCAATGACAATCTATGAATGGTAAATAATTAACCACAATTCTTTCTCATTCATTCTTATTTTATGATCATTAATGATAAATTTTGGTTAACAAAAATTCAACCTTGTTTCTAATCATTCCAAAGCACACATCTTCTTCAAATTATTTTTTATTAGCTTATGTATTATGGGTTTGATTATGTTGGAGAACACTCAAATCCCCACCTCTCAACTGCCTACCTATGCTCCAAGTACCCAATGTTGTAAAGCCCCTAAATGAGGATAAGCCATTATTGACAATTGATATCAATAGGGGTCCCAATTTACAAATTCGAAGAGGTGTTACCTTGTAAATCATATGCTTATGAGATGGCCTATGTGGACTTACTAGTTCAGTCTAGTAGGCAAGTATACACAAAGTACCTTTTAATATATATGTGGGTGAAGTGAGTTAGTCAAACTACATGTGCAGTAAGCCAAGTTAGATTGCCATTAGTCTAGTATACCAGAATGTTTAAAACTTTATATTTCTTCATGTGCGTCTCAAAGTGAGTCAATCTCAATTGTGCTCTTTTTCTTTTGATCTTCGTAACATAAATCTCATCAAGAGATGTATTAAAATGTTCTATTTATACATTGTAATCTCAAATAATAACGGTCAATGTAATTTGAATGACTTGAATAATGCTTCCTTATTGCTTTATAGAATAAGAAATGTGAGCCAATTTTAATCCGAAGAACTTGCTAGATTGCTTTGCACATATTAATTTATCTTATAAATATTTTCAGCATATGTATTAAATTGTTAGCATTTGATACATTGTAATCTCAATAATAATGTGATCGATGTAAATATTAATAAATATTTTTAACACACATATCAAATGGTTAACTATTTATACATTGTAATCTCAATAATAATGTGGTCAATGTATTTTAAATAACCTAAAAAATCTTTCCTTATTACTGTATAGGGTAAGCAATGTGGACCAATTTTAATCCTAAGGGCTTACTAGATTAACTTTGTACATATTAATTTCTCTTAAAAGATAATGTTTTTGTTTTGAATTAGCTATTTAGCTATTACATCAAGTGGTTTATGATGTTTTCATTAAGTTTTGAATTGTACTCATCAAATTGCCCTCTCCTCAATCACAAAAAGAAATTGTCTATGTGCATTAGTTCCATTGGACTAGTTTAAATGGCTAACACAAATAGCAATATTAATGTACATAATGCATGTCTTTTTAGCTAGCTAAATCTTATCTTTTTAAAAGTGTTTTCTTGTTTTTAAATTATTTTCTCTACATGCAACTAGATTGAGAAGGAAATTCAACATCTTGAAGGATATCTTTAGAGGTGCAAGGAAAGATCAGATCAAGTAACTAAGATATGAACATAGCTACTTATGAACAATGATACCAAAAGGTTCCATACCAATGTTTTGCTTTACCTTGTAAATGATGCCCAAATGCTTGCATTGATGATGGCAAACTTGAAGAGGTAGGTTGGTTCCCCTAAAGCATTCTCTCCTACTTTCAATGTTGCGAAATGTTGCACTACTTTATGATATTCAAGTAAATTTTACTTTATTCTTTACTTAGAATTTTACTTCCAACTCTATTAAAATAAAGGGTTAGATAATATTGATGATGATTTTTGAAACCAAAATCATGTGCCATGCATGTATACTAAATCTTAAGCTTTACATTTACATGTATGTATGCTAAGGTGCATTTATTATGACTCATGATTGTGACATATTTTTTTGTTCTATCAAGAAATTGAGGTGCCCCCATGTGGGCACACACACACACACACACACACACACACACACACACACACACACACACACACACACACACACACACACACACACACACACACACACACACACACACACACACACACACACACACACACACACACACACACACACACACACACACACACACACACACACACACACACACACACACACACACACACACACACACACACACACACACACACACACACACACACACACACACACACACACACACACACACACACACACACACACACACACACACACACACACACACACACACACACACACACACACACACACACACACACACACACACACACACACACACACGTGCGCGTGCACGTACTAAGGAAAGTATATCCCCAATCTTATATATTAGTGTATACTTCGGCATCCTTCCTTGAGTTATTATTGAACATTTAGATCTGCAAAAGAAAAATAGAAGTTAAGGTTTCCACTATAGTTACATTTAATTAGACTAATTCTTATGTGATAAAAAGCATACCTTGCACCAACAACAACAACACAACTAATCCCCTTTGAAGTATAGTCCGTGTGCATCTTCAGCACCCTTATTTAAGGATACATTAAGTAGACATGCAACCATTAATAGATGGCCTAGTGATAGAGCAATGAAGACAACTCATCCACATCATGAAGTGGAATGTGGGATTGTAATATCACACCTATTTTGTGACATTGCTATGTCCTTATAGATCATCTTCCCACATCTTTTTGTCATTTAGTCTTATCGGTTTTTATTATCACATATAAGAGGTTAGGGGCACCTTTTCCCCTTACCATGGATAGAGGTTGCTACAAGTTCAACCCTTAATTAGGGTTAGGCCTAGGATTTAGAGATTATGGCTATTCTAGCTTTGTATGATCATTATTATTCATTATATTTGCTCACATATGAGATTCTTAATATTGCTTTCTTATAGTACCTAGTCACTCTCTTTAAACACAGTGTGATGCTTAGCCCACTTCTGACCATGATTGATTGCAAAGTGATCTTTCTTGGTAGATATTATAATGCCTTATGGAGACCCAAAGTGACTTCAAGTACATTTAGGTCAATCCACATGGGTCAAGCCATATTCTTGACTTGTGAGGTAGACTCAAAGGTTGCCTAATTAGCTAAGCCCTTGTGTTCCATGGGATTTGAATGGTGCTACATAGGATAGGTATGTAGCAACTACCAAATGTTTACCTCTTTAGTCTCACTTTCTATCAACATTTGGTGTTAGAGTAAGTTTCTCCCTACTTGGATGCCACTCCAAGTACTTTTGGTTTCCTTTAGTTTCTATTTTGTCAAAAAAACTTTTGACCACTAAGTCACTTTGGACTTCAACCAAGACTTGTAAGATTGTAAGAGGTAGATGACTTCAAAAAGGGGTGACTCAAGGCATTAAGACCTATTTTTGTTGAAATTCTTGAGATATACAAGGTTGGTTGTTGTTGGTTTGCACCTATAGTAGGTGTTTTAGACTTGATTGTCTACATTTCCAGGGTTGGTGACACACTTCAATACAAATTTTTAAAATGATTTTGCAAGTCTCTTGCTAGAATAATATTTTGGAGCCTATACTGAGTGATTTGTTGACATTGCATCACTTTTAGGGCTTGGTGAACTCATATGGATCCTAGAGCACATATTCTGAGGCTATTTTGAAGAATGATTTTTGTTTGGCAAGAGAATACTTCTACAAGAACATAATTTTGGCATGCTTTTTACCTCTCAAATGCATGCTTTGGGAGGTTTGCTATGTTGGATGAACATTTGGGATATCCTTCCTATTATCTACTTAGAACCTTTATTGTAGGTATACTACATTTTTGGACAAATTTACCACTATATTTTCAAGCCTAGAAAATACTTTTAACAAGATGCTATTTGATATATGCATTTTGATTTTGGTGAGCATTTGAGAACTTGATAGTTGTGTGTTGTTTACAATGGCTACTCAAAATCCCATCAAAATTTTCATTTGCTTGTAAAAGAGGATGAGTTGGATGGTACTAATGATTCATTATGGATCTTTATGACCAAGATTGTCTTAGTTGCAAAGAACTTTGGGACTATGTCTCAAATGTTGAGGCTTCCCCTAGAGACATTGCTTTAGCCACACCTCATACATAATTTGAATGCAAAGTATAGGTTGGCTACCCCCTTCTATTCAATAAGAATCTGCCATTCAAATAATCTCCATGAACTGCCAAAAAATGGAAGAACTTTACATGATTACTTAGTGTTGAAGTACTTAACTCATACACAATGTGAACGTAAAATATTTGATTAACTTGTTCACAATTGGAACACAATCAAATAGTACATGGTTTGAATGCAAAGTAGATGATTAGTTGGTAAACGATTGAAATGTAGTTCACTTGAATAGATTTAAATATAAAGCATTCAATTAACTTATATAATTAGAATATAGAGTCTATGATTAGCTCAAATGTGATTAGATCACAAAGTACATAGTTGGAGCACAACCAACTCCTATACAATTGGACATATAGTATATGATCAAAATTTTATGATGCTTTTGAGATAATACTTTTAGATGCATAAATATAAAATAAATGAGGAAATTTTTAAGAAAATTATATATAGTTTTTGCAATACACTTGGGTCAAAGATTACAAAAACATTTTGTCCTAAAAGCTATATCTTACTAATGAGTATTTCATTAAAATTCTATTCAAACATTAAGGTAACTTGAGACTTAACTCCATTAGAGTACTGATTAGCTAGTAATCTTGGAATTAGAATCATGTCCAAAATTTCTAGAATTATATGTCTTGGAAAAGACCAATCCCATTCCATGTTGTATGAATTGAATGCCCAAATAAGAAAAAAGTAACTCCAAATTAGACATACCAAATATTTGTTGTAATATGTCCTTAAATGTTGTGCCTTTTCAATAGTAGTACTTTTGAACAACAAATCATCAACAAAACATATCACAACCAAACCCCCCAACCTTTTTTATCATAGAGTGTGGATTCAATTAGACTGTTCAGCAAACCTTGGGTACTCAAAAGTGTATCTATTCTAGCATCATTAGGCCTTGGGGGCCTACTTCAGACCTTATAAAGATTTCTATGCAAAAACCCAAGTAAATCAAGAGAATGCAACTATCAATGTGACAAAATAATAGTGACCACCCAAGATTTTTGTGTGCATGGTTGCATAAACATAATCATATATAAGTTGCAATTCTTTGAGGTTTTAATTGCACCACCACATGGAAAAGAAGCCAATGAATCTTACCAAGTAAACAACCTTAAAAAATATACATTGGAGGTCTCTCCAAAAGGGGCAGAGCATTCACCGTTTGAAATTTTTACCAAAGCATAAAGTGACCAAAGCTTACATTCCCCAAATGAGTAGGCCATAACTCTATATTTTTGTATTATAAGGTAGTAGAACACCAAATTAAAAAGGCATTTTAACAAGTGTGCCCAAAAAAATTAGGATGTTATATAAACCATGACAAAGTGAACCTAACAATATCAAGCCATCATCTTTCTCTCAATCCTTTGACATCTTCAAAAGTAACATGAGAGACTTTTGAAAATAGAAGAGAAAACTAAAACGAGAAACTTCTTTATCCTTGTCATAAGTAAAGCATGCTTGAGTTAGAGAGGAGACCCATTATGTTGATCCACATTGTCTCAACAAAAGGGATCGTAACAAATCGATCCATCAAGATTAAAAAGACTATAGCCCTCACCAAATAATCTTAAACAGTTGAGGGGATTTTTTTGCCACATTGGCTATTGCAAAATGTTTGTTTCCATTCTATGACAAAGGTCGCCCCCTTGCACAAGTTTCATAGGAAGGATGCAAAGTTTGTTTGGACACCATATAGTAAAGAAGCTTTCAACACCCTGAAGCAATGCCTAATCAAAGCACCCATCCTACAACCTCTTGATTGGACGAAGGAATTCCACATAAATACTAATGCATTTGTCAAACGATTAGGTGTAGTTCTATGCCAAAAAGATTTCTCAAAGCTAGATCAACCTATTTACTATGCTAGCCATAAGGCCACTAATAGGGAGAGGAACTATATAGTGATAGAATACAAAAAAATTTCCTTTGGGAAGTAATATGGTGTGGCATAAAGTAGGGCTAGAAGCATTGTTGGCACAACTCTCTTTCCTACTAGATTGGGTGATAGAATATCAAAAAAGTTCCTTTGGGAAGCAATATTGTGTGACATCAAGTATTTGCAATCTCATTCACATTGAAAATTCGTGACTCCATGGAGCCTCATAACTACAATTGAAGAAGTCCTAGTCATCATGCGAATGAAGTTTGTTGTTGCAACATCTTCTTAACATGCATTATGGGCTGAAGTATTAGAGTTTACCATTTTATAATCGTTCTTCTCTTCTACAATCCTCTTTTGGGATTTTGTAATGAAGTGGTTAAGATTTTTACAATAGTCATATTTGCCATTATTCTTGGGCTTAAATAATTTTTCTTTATCCTTTTGCTTTTCCTTTGCATGAAAAGCTCTCTCTCTAAGAGTCACTATTAGATTCTTACCTATTTTCTCTTCTTCTAATAAACCAACTTTTGAAACTAAGTGGATATGGGTTGCCCTACATAGATAAATTGAACAATGAACTTCAGTAAGGATTCTAGTGTCTTAGCAATCATATTTATCTAGAATGACTTCATTAATATAATGAGTTTCTCTCGCAATTTTCGGATCTTATTCAAGTGTGCTTACGCAAAGCCACCTTCATCCATCTTCCAATCATCTAGTTCCTTCTTTAAGTGAGAAATGTTTGGCTTGAAACATACTCTCAAGAGTACTCAATGCAATCTTTTATATACCACAAGAATAGATACATGGTTTGACATATCTTTGAACAAAAAGTGTTTTTAATGATATGACATGAGCATCATGGGCATCCCATCTACATTGCTCTTTAATAAGGCAAGTTGCTTGTGCTTGTGTACTTTGATACTAAGTAATCATGTAGTTTAAGTCTAAACATAGAGAATTAATTAATTAATCACGTATTCTTTCCATTTTCTTTCCCATCCTAAATAGATCTATTTGGAAAATAAATCCGTCAAAATAGAGCTATTACTATAGCTTTTTTCTATCCTATCTTTTTTATAGTATTAATTTTGAAACATCTAAATACAAATCATTAAAAGTTTTGAATTTCTTGTCATCAAAGTAGAATTTCAATTGAGTTGCTTATTCATTGTGCATGCTAGTCACTTGTGCTCTACCTATAGATTATGCCTACCTTACTTGTGCATTGGTTTGTACATGTGCATGTGTAACTAGGAGTTGGATAAACTTGCAATGTTGTCCCACACTCACAAACCCATTTGGTGAGAAGTTTATGGTGTTGTGCTATTCTAAGGGAGAATCATGAGCCACCATTGAGGAGGTAAGTCGATGAGTTCATCCAATATCAAGTGTAAAGTTATGGCCAGATGTCATCAAATTGCCATAGCTATCCACAACTTCTACAATATGCTCTGTATTCACTCATATGGGATAGAATAGCTCCTAAAATGAATGTTTAAAATATATTCTTGCTTTTTCATTTACACACATAAATTTGAGATGAGAGAAGTAGAAAAGAATGATGATTTCTCTCCTCTTGGAAAGCTTCAATACTCCTCAATCTCTCTGATTCAAAACCAAGTTATCTGACTTGAAAAGTAGCTACCAATGGCTGCCCAAATAGTGCCAAATTGAGAAATAAAAGCTCTCATATTGATCCTCAATGTCTCCTTAAGCTCAAACACTTTTTGATTGAGATGTAGAGCTCACTAATGAGAGTTCTACCTCTTTCGTGGATAGCAAGCATGAATGTCAGAAGAAGAGCTCAAACCATCAATTTTCATGACAAAGCTCCACTCCTTGTATTCCTCACTCCAAGCACAAGCTCGTACAAACACCACTATGATACTAATTAAGAGGGAAGCAATGGTGGGATGTGTGATAGAAGCTATGGAGTACAAGAGGGTTGAGAGAGACAAGCACACAAGAGAGTCTCATGGGTACAATGAATGGTACCCTTATTCTTTGTTATCTTTACTTATACATGACTATGTAACATGTACTTATATCTCCAAAACATAGTCCTAGAGATATGTTGGAAATTCTAAAACTTTAACCCATATCAAGTATTCCCACTTGAGACAATCTCTTCCAATGTCCATTGATTGCCATGCCATGACATACACAAGATCCAACCCCCAAAAAATAAGACCTTGTTTCTCAAACTTCTAACATCCTTCCTATCCAACACCACTTCAAATTTTCATTGACCACCATAACATATTTGATCCATGTTACCTTCTCCCATAAGAATGGCATCAAACCATACAATAGCCTCCATATCCTTGGGAGGATTTCCCATGAAGAATACTTGGACTGCATGTGTTTTGATCCTAAGCACATTCTATCAAACTTGCTTAGCATTAAGTATAACTCTCTTTGCAAACCCTCTCCTCCCATCTTCCATGCTTTTCCTAAAGTTATATAGAGCTTCCCCCCAATAAACTCTCTTTGCAAGCCCTTTTCTCCCATCTTCCATGCTTTCTTAAAGCTCTATGCAAAAGCAAGCTTACGAACAATTGTGGGTTGGCTTCAATCTAAAGATGGTAGCTTTCCTATGTATCAAGTTGCTTCTCTATAGATATTGCCCCCAATGAGGCCTCCTCCCAAGTCACCTCATTATTAAGGAGAGTTTCCTTGCTGCACTTCCTCTTCAAATTGCCTTTTTCCCCTTGCTCTACCGCGTGCTCATCAACTCATTTTCCTCCACACTCTCTTCTGACATTACAACATCCTCCTCAAGCTAATTGTAAGTTGTGCTCAAGAGTATGCATTCCAAGCTATGGGCTTCATGTTGCATGGACCTATGCCATGTAGTGGCTCAATAAAGGCTTGCACAAGTTCCTTTAAAAGTAGTAATTACTACAATGTTACTCTTCCTCTTGTTAACACAACATTGCCCTTACTCAGCTATCAAATTCTTTCTTTGCTTATCTTCTTAGCTTCATTTTTTTCAATTGGCACTCTTCATTTATTATATAAATCTACTTTTATTCTACTTTTCAATTGGAACAATAGACAAAGAATGAATGGATGCTCAAATATATCAAACTAAGGAGTTTGGAGAGTAATACAAGTTTTCCAAATTTAGTCTATGATGTGTAGGATGATCTAGCACATCCAAAGTAGAAAAGTCTAAGTTCTCTAACATCAACTATTACAGAGTAAATACAACCCCATTGTGTAATAATAACATTAAAACCTCAAATTTGAAGAAGTAAAACTACTCATTTATCATTTGATTGCAATAAAAGGATAACAAAATATATTTGTATAATGTAGGTCACATGGTGGTGTTGAGGCCTAGTGTTCACGAAAAACATTCTTGGTAATAGACACAATAACCTTTAACTCAAAATTTTGGAGAGATTTTTAAAACGAAGTACATGCATTTGCAATTTTTATAACTAAAATTTGTGTAAATTTGAAATTTTCAAACATTATACTTTGAATTTTGAAGGTATTTTCAAAAAAAATGCAATTCATTTTACATAAAACCTTGATTTTTTGTGAACACTATTAAGGTATCTAATGATGGACCTTGGTGTGTGTGCGTACCTCAAAAACAACTTTCGAACTTTGATCTCTAACTTGCAAAATATAAATAATTAAAAGTCAAAATGCAAACTAGAAAATGAGTATATATCTCTTTTGAGGCCAAACAATGTAGACATGAAAAAATAAAAACATTATCCCATAAGTTTATTTGGTCAACTACTTGTATATATAAGTGCTCTACTTGCCCTTAACCCCTTGAAAAGTGGTATTAGTAGGGGCTTTCCAACCTCTTAGTGTAATCGTTGATTCCTTTATAATAACAATTTAATGTTCATTGTTCATGCTTTCCTTCGCTTGCTCATGACATTCACCCTTTCCTCACATCCCTAACTTATCATCCGTTAAAAAATTAGTGGTTTTGTTGTTCCTCTTATTCTCTTGCTCCATCCAGATTAGAGAAATTGAAACTATTTCTTTAATCCACTCATCTTATTGCAAACACTTTGTTACGGTCCACAAGATCAACATTTTAAGGACTTGATTGATCCTAAATTGATAAGTGAGTTTGTGATAGTCCCTCACATGTCATTCTAGTTCAATAAAGTTGTAGATACAAACCTCAAGACTCAAGAACCAATATGTATTTTAAATCTAGTGTAGAATCCAAGCCTTCAATAGAACTGACCCAAATATGCATATATGTTGCAAACAACAAGCTAAGTTTGGATCTGGACCATACTAATTTATCCCAAGAAGTAATGAAAGAAATGTGCGGCATTAGAACTCACTTTAAGGTCAAACTACAAATTGCTTAAGAGTAAGCTATGATGTTGTTTGAGGTCACTTTATCATCTCCTACACTTCTATTTCCAATGGATTGCATGTTTAGTCACTCATTAATGACATTTTTCCCTAAGAAAAGTTTTCAAAACATCCCATCCAATTTCCTTAAATGTCCATCATATTTCCAACATAATCTCTAGACACACAAGGAGATTTCCAAAGTGTCCTTAAGCTTTCAAAAAATAGTTAGCATTATGCATTATCTTTTTAAAACCAATCCTTTAATTATGCAAGAAAATCCCCAAAAACACAATCAATTTCTCAAGAAATTCACAAGATGTCCAAGCTCTATGCAATTAATATAATCTCAACAAATTCTCTTTTTTTTCAAAATCAAAATCAAACTCCCCAAATTAATCACAAAATGTGATGAAGGAGATCATAAATTATAGCATACTTGAGATGAAAATTCAATCTGCAATAGGAGCTTTATAACAGCTAATATTCTACCCTTACAACATGGAGAGCACACTCGTCAATTTTATCCAAATTGGTATTTATGACTCCACTATTATAGGTGTCACAATAATTTTGCAACTTGTATCCCTTATATCCATACACGTGCATACACTGTTTTGAAGAGAATAGTTGCAACATTATCAATACATGGAAGTTCACTCATTACATGAACAATCTAAAATTGAGTAAAGGAGAAGTGTACATCTACATGTTTTGGTGGTGTATAGCACAATACTATAATTACGAATCTACTATTGTTGCAAATTGAATTTGCATCTCAAGTATGCTATGATTTATGATCTCCTTCATCTTCTTTTTTTGACAAAATTGGAGAGTTTTAATTTCAGTTGTTGAGATTATGTTACTTATATAGCCTTTGGATAGCCAAGGAGTTTGTTGTGAATTTAAGTGTTTATGAAATTTCTTTGTATGATTTGAGCATTTGAGAAATTTGAAAACATGATGGGCATATTAAGAATATGTGGGAAATGCAACCTAACACTTAAAAAATCTATTTTTATAGTCTAAGGTTTTGTTAGGAAATTCAAAATGCAATGGTCACTATGGAAATTTGGCCAAATTTTAATGCCTCATTTTGGTCATTTTCCTTTGATCCTCTACCCTTTATGGGACGATTCATACATTTGCATCCCATTGCTATTGTAGTGAGGGATTAATTCCTACTTCTCCTACTCACTATGTCGATAGCTATAGGATTTGCTTTAGTTGCACACTAGTGGATTCAATTCCATTTCTCTCAATTTTTATGGTTACCGTTTCACGTGTTATGTTCGATCCAAGGTTCATAGGTTCTTCGAGCATTGAATTTTGATTGATCTTCTAACTTTTGTCTTGTTCCATACTCCATGTGTATTATGGCCATTGTTGAGACTTCCAGAAGGTTATGTCAGCTCCTTATATTTTTCCTGGGCACATCCTCATTCTCAACACTGAGCATACTACTTCTAACTATGCACACTATTTAGAGACTATGCAACTAATGACACAATGACACGTGTATGCCCTATAGCAATGATGTTTGAATTTCCATCTTCTGTCTTATATTGATTCCTTGTTCCAACACTACTTCTTGTGTTTTAATCGTGCTATTAAACCTTTTTGCTCATGCCAAGAGGGAGGACATGCATATACCATGCCCCTACATGGAGGCAAAGTAAGGTTAATAGAGATTGATCTTTAAATATATACATGATAATCCTTCATTAGATTTGGGGTATACATTTGCATTTATTAAGAGCTTTAGGCCTTCTTTTTTTATCTTTGATTGAGTTTTTTGTTTATTTGCCTAAATGTTAAATGGAATGGTTGCAATCGTTACTTTTATGTGTAAAGTCTACCATTTAATGCTCTAACATGTAGAGATCTTTATCTTCTTCTGCACCTCTTTCCTATTCAATGTATTTCCCTCATTTTAGTTATGCTTACTATGATGTATTATTTCCACAATTTGAAAGGAAAATAGTTCACATGATGTTCTCTACTCTTTGTTATTTTTCTCTCCTTTTATATAGTGAAATTGTAGCAAATCTTTAGCTCTTTTGTGCTACACATCAACAACTTATCTCAACCATGTTGCTCTTAATTTTTGGTCTTGCTCTTTAAACGAGGACTGTGATGATAAGGATCTTGCACAAATATGTATTAAAATGTGGTCTTTTCATAATATTTTCCGTATAGGATTTACTTTCTATTTAGATATCATATAAAAAGAGAGCTATGGGTTTAATGTCACTAAGAATTTCTTACATAAAGTGAGGCTTTCTAATTTGACCTTGCCACTTAACTTATATGGTATAACCATTTTCAACATGAAGACCTTTGCAAATTTTGGCTATTGTTAACAAACATCCTTTTTTTTTAACTCTAAATCAAGTTAAAATCTAGTATGTGTCATTATATCTTTATTTAAGGTTTGAAATCTAGTATATTTTATTACATATTTGTTTAAGATAAGAGTCTTATGTGCATTCTTTGTACCATTTGTGTAAAACTTTATATAATAATAGAACTAACAAATATTTGCACAACTTTCGAAAAGATCCAAATAGTGAGATTATTAGAATAAAAATTAATATATACCTTAGCTTCACAAAAAAACAATGCCATACTTAGTATATGTACTTTTTTAAAATTTGCTTTTTCACTCACATTTTAAAGGTTTTGAGACTATTTTGCTTGCTTAACCCTTGTTCACATGCATTTTATTTTGTGCTTGAATTTCACTTTGTCCAACCATCACTCCTTGTCTTGAGAAATTTTATATCCACTTGATGTACATTGTTTCTTTTCATCTCCTTTTCATATTCACTTACCCCGCCCCATTGTGTTTTCACTACTTTCTTACCTCAAGGAGAATAATTATGATCATTGGAGGTAAGTAATGAAATCTTGGTTCATTGACAAAAACTTATGGAAGATGGTTAAAGGTATCCCTCTTTTCGAAGAGGTCCATGCAATGAGGACTTCGCTACAACTCAATCTTATGTGGAGTCAATTGTAGAATGGGTGTAACAAAAATGTGAACGCATTTTTATCTTTGATCCACTCAATGGCACCCAAAATCTCTTTGTGCATCTCTATCTATAAAACAACTACGAAAAAATTGAAACAAGCTATATGTGCATGAGCTTCAATCTTCTATGAAACCCATTCATCTGTCTTCTCCCTTAGCTTTACTTCAAGTGAGAAAGTGGAGATGGGTAAATTGATATCTTATATTCTCCTTGAAGAGAAATTTGTTAGCATTGCCCATTAGGGCACTAACTTTACATTGGCACAATGATAAAGTGATTCTTCTTTGAAAATTTACCCATGACTAACTTAGAAGACCTACCTATAGGAAAGAGTGCTAGCGACAAGAGTCATGCGTGTACACATACTCGTGCACCCTTGCTATCCAAGCACAATGTAGATTTCTCGTCTTGACGTTGGATAATGTATTAATTGTGATTATTGGTTTTATATCGACAAAGTAATCTCATTGTTGTTTCTATGAAATGTGTTGCAAAAATTATGTGGCATAGCCTACAAAATGTGAGCAAGGAATAGAGAGTATACAACCAAGAAGAGAATAATAGAAACTTCTTTAATTCCAAAAAAGTTGATACAATATGGCTTTGTTCACTATCCAATTCCACTATGAAGCTTAGATGTTGATCTAGATATAGATGATAGTTAGGTGAAGAGCATAAGGCTAGCTAGAAGAACTATGACTATGAAAGATAGATGGATGATAGCCTCCTTTCATAGCTTGCAAAGGCAATTTGGTCAACTTGTTCAACTTACCACATTATGAACCTTCACTACTAGGCCATAAACATTTCCTTTATCATCATACCAAGGCAATACGAGGTTGAAATGTTATGTTTCTCCACAAGAAGGTTCCTTCCAATTGCTGAGTATGTTCATCCTCACTCCTTTGCTAATGTTTGTGCAACCACCATCAAGAAGACTTAACACTTCTTTCTAGTACATTAGACTTTCCTTCTATTCACATTCAACCAAAGAAGATATGTCAATACTCTTATTGCAATAAGAGAGGGCCTCTCCTTGTTGGCTCCTTTACAATGGTTACATCTAGGCCTATGGACTTAAATACATAAGCTTCAATTCTCTACAATGATTTGTTCAAGACCCTACTACAAAGGGCTCAGGCCTATAACGTTGAACAATGTATGGTACCCATTCGGTTCATGCGCTCGTACTTTAAGCTTTTGTGTGTATACGAGGCATGCTCATATCCATGGGCACAACTCCACACATATTATGTGACAAGCTTTGTTAGAGCATTCCTGAGTTGTTAGTGCACCCCAAAGGTGGGGATCGTGCATATTCCAAGATTAGTATTACATGTACCAAGCTTTTGGTCACGTAGGCTTCCATGAGTTGCATTACGTCTTCGCTCAATTTTAAAGGTAGTAATGCTCCTGCATGTAAGGGCAAGCTTGTCTTGTGTTTCGTGTCAACAAGAAAAGAAGGGTGGCACAGTTCACATGCAGGCTTTCTTTTCCTTTGTTTGTTTCCCGCGCGTCGCGAAGACGACGACAATGGCACTTACGACGATAACTTGTCAATATGCAAATTTCCAACAGTCGCATCCTCTCGATCTGCCTGCGATTGGTTGGTTGATAAAATTGGCAGAGCAGAGGGTAACAGATGCTTTAGTCACACGCGTATTTCCCCTTGCCGCCACCGTCTCATCTCGCAAGGCATGCAACGAACGCGTTGGAGCGTGCAGGGTACACTTCGTTCCTCGATTGACATTTTCCAACTATCACCAAGAAAGTACTGTGGATGGTCGTTTTAACCCATCTCATGCATGCGCGCGTCCACCTTACAAACCAAGCGATCACCTACTTAGCCCCTTTTGACTGATATTCTTTATACTCCCACATCCCATTGTAGCAATTCCTTGGACATGAGATGCCTGCCCTTTTGCGTGAAGGGAGGCTTCTCTGCTCTGGCTTCGTTCTCACAATAATGATAGCTGTGATGGCTTTGGTTGCACACACATGAATTCCATTTCCATGGCTCTCGTGTGTGTTCACTGTCTATGATCGTCGGTCTCGCGTTTTGCTTCTGCAGTGTATCTCACTCTGGCGCGTTCAAAGGACAAAAGTGTTAGCACTCCAGACACGTTGTAACGATGCCCACGAATATACTGTGTGTTCATGGCTGCTCTAGCATGCATAACAATCGTCTTCAGTCATGGAAAGACATCGTGAACGACATGTGCAAGTCATTTGTGAATCTGGGCACGTGAAAAAGATAAGTTGCATCAACCTAAGCAGAGAATCGGCGTAACAAATTGACAAAGTTTAACCATTGAATGATATGACCACCGATGTTAAACGGGGTCAACAAATGAAAGATTGTGAGTTAGCAAGTCTCTCTATGGTGAACAAATGACTTGTTCATATGTAAGACTCGCCACGATAGATGATTGTGTCCCAAGTCACCCTTAAAGAAATAAGAACCGCACAAGACCGTTCAATCCCTCAAATTATATTTAAAACTACCAACTCATGATCCCCAACAAATAAAACAATCCCCTCCCTCCCTCCATATCAAATGGGAACTTATTTTATTTGGCAACTTCCATTGCATTATGGCTCGACAGAGTTCAAATCAAATATGAAGAAAGTAAAAACTGCACAAGCTAAGAGAACAAAGATGGGCACCATATATTGCACTGCAGTCACATTACACATCTCAAGAAGATGAGAAGTCTAGAAAACCACAACGAAGGGCCATCAAAAACACCAAATGCCCGACAATAAGAGGGTCAAGCTTGCTAGACTCTGGGCAATAATGAGTAATAAATAGAATACATCCAGTGCATTTGAAGCTATTGAATGTAAAGCCTAATAAATCATAACCTGAACCCGTGCAAATATAAACACAGAAGAACAGCCCGTCTCAGTGCGCCCAAACAAAAGCATTCATATGATCACCGGTAAAACACATCCAGAGGAGCAAAAAACTTGGAAGGAATCAGAAACATTTCCGATGCACAATAGAAGGACCTGATTCATCATACTCTGACTTCGCAATCCACATCTGCACAAAAACCAACCACAGCTGTTATGACTAGAACTAAGCACCTGCTGAGCAGTATCAAAGGGTGTAGAAAAACCTTTGAGAGTTCATAGAAGACAACTAGCCCTCATATTGCGTATTAACAAGGCTTTACCTGTTGGAATGTACTCAAGGATGCCAAAATAGACCCCCCAATCCAAACGCTGTACTTCCTCTCAGGTGGTGCCACAACCTTTATTTTCATGCTGCTTGGAGCGAGTGCAGTAATCTCCTTGCTCATTCGATCAGCAATGCCAGGAAACATGGTTGACCCGCCACTAAGCACAACGTTTCCATACAAGTCCTTTCGGATATCGACATCACACTTCATTATAGAATTGTAAGTAGTCTCGTGAATACCCGCAGATTCCATCCCAATGAGAGAAGGTTGAAACAGAACCTCAGGGCATCTAAAGCGCTCAGCTCCAATGGTGATGACCTGACCATCAGGAAGCTCATAGCTCTTCTCTAGGCTGGAACTGCTTTTTGCTGTCTCCAATTCTTGTTCAAAATCCAATGCTACATATGCAAGTTTTTCTTTCATATCTCTTACAATCTCTCTTTCAGCAGTGGTGGTGAAAGAATAACCACGCTCTGTAAGAATTTTCATCAACGCATCTGTCAAGTCTCGCCCAGCCAGATCAAGTCGAAGAATGGCATGTGGAAGGGCATAACCCTCGTAGATAGGAACTGTGTGAGTGACACCGTCACCAGAATCAAGTACAATACCTGCAAATTTCATTGTTGAATGCATAAAAGTCGGTCCTGGAGGAGGTTGGAAAGCAAACAAACCAAAGATACTCATCAATGGGTTAGAAAGTTAGCCCCACCTGTGGTCCTTCCACTTGCATACAATGAAAGCACCGCCTGAATGGCAACGTACATAGCTGGTACATTGAATGTATCAAACATGATTTGAGTCATCTTCTCCCTGTTAGCCTTTGGATTCAGAGGTGCTTCAGTAAGTAAAACTGGGTGCTCTTCAGGTGCAACACGAAGCTCGTTGTAGAATGTGTGATGCCATATCTTCTCCATATCATCCCAATTTGTTACGATACCATGCTCAATAGGGTACTTCAAAGTCAGTATACCACGTTTAGACTGGGCCTCATCACCCACATACGCATCTTTCTGTCCCATGCCAACCATGACTCCAGTGTGTCGAGGTCGACCCACAATACTGGGAAAGACAGCACGAGGGGCATCATCTCCCGCAAAACCAGCCTATAAAGTAGTAAATGGACCAATGAAAAAGAATACATTAGTATTAGTAACTTTGAATGTCACAGAAGATGCTATATTAAAGCGACTGATTAAAGTATGAACTTTGAAAGAAATTCTACAGGTAGATGGATCTTACTTGCGAAAACAGATAAGGCAGTAAATCAGTTGCAAAAGATAATGACTTACCTTAACCATACCAGATCCATTGTCACAGACAAGGGGTTGAACTTCTTCTGCGTCGGCCATTGTGTGTCTGCAGGACCAATCAACACAGTCAAATAATAGATGCACAACTACTTTGTTAATCACAGGTCATTCAAGATAGTATGAACAGAGAGGAGACACCATTTTACATTCAGATGCATGAGCTGTCAAGCACACGTTAGAGTATTATAGCAGGCATTCTCCAAACAGAGGCCATTAACAAAACTAATACTATTGGCACTGACTTGCACTTTCTCAACGAAGCCTATTGTGTGCTTTCCTTTCATGCAGACAACCGTCCTAAATGTCTGCAAGAGGCCTCAGGTAAGACTAGATCTAGCTGGTCACATAAATGTGATGCAGAATTAAACCATTAAGACATATACAGTCAAACAATTCCTTCTTTAGTGCATAATAGGAGTCAATCGGAGCAGCAACTCCAACACCCACAATATGGACCGATGCCATCCATGATTCCTCTATTAGAAAAATTCAGAGAATGTAGTTAAGCAACACCCGATAGAAAAATGGTTTCAGAGGGACAAAACCAAACCTACAACTACCTCGTCACTGAACCATTTCATACGACAGTGCAGATAAGTCCGAATGCTGTGAAAACTTTTAGATATGAATGGAATGTGAAATCTAGGGGGAGTGGATATGGACCGCATAACAAGATATCAGTCGGCACACTGTTGTCGGACTCATCCACATCGGCGTATCGTAAAATGTATTTGATGTGAATGTGCAGTGGCAAGACGACGTACGACAATATGAGCAATAGCACTGGGGGATCGTACAAAACAGGGGAAACCCTAGCGAGTGTGGCTGCCAAGACAACGGACAAGGCCTGGCAAGTGGAATGGAAACAGAAACCCTAACCGGACGAAGCAGAAGCAGATGCCAGAGAGAGGGATACCTGACGAAGAAGCTGAAGGAGAGGCCGGTCTATGCTGGCTCGTCCCGCTTCTTCTCGAGCCTCCGATCGGAAGACAGGAGGAAAGAAGCAGATGGGCGCGTGAGCGAGAGTGAGGGGGGGTGTGTGAAGTATAAGAAAGAGTGCGCCAGGATGCTCGCTGGCAGACCAGGATCGTGCACGCGCCACCTGAACCGTCGATCTTCAACCCGCCTCCCATCTCGTCCGCTCATTTTTAGCCGGCTGCGGCCGGTTCACACGCTCATTAGTCAACCGGTTCCGTAAAATGCTCTTATTACAAGCACGTTAAGGTAGCTTTCACACCCGCCCCCCCCCCCCACTCACCAAGACCTGTGGCTGACACAGTAAGTTTTACACAAATTCCGTCAATAATTCTCACATTGTGAATTACGGCAATATCGGAAGCTTTTGCGAGGGATGGACAACATACCTAGTAGCTATGTGGCAATTGGATGCACAAGGTTGTCGGTTCAGGATTGGAAACCGGCACTCCCTAACCCCAACAACACCTATTTAGGTGCAACAATGCCTCGAGAACAAAAGTTCATGATGTTGAACACTACAATGAAAAACAAGGGACTACAGCCCTTTGTCACACATGGGGAAATGTTTAAAACTTCTTGTGTTAGAGCAATGTCACCCACTCTATGCTATATTGAGATCTCAGATAATAAGAGGATGGACACTAGAGTGTGCTTGCTTGTCATTGTGCAATTTCACATGTGAAGGAGGGTAGTCAAAGTTTCACAAGCAATAAAAATGTCACCTTCTTGAATTACATTTACTAGCATACTCACAAGAGTAAGTAAAAGATCTTCACAAATTGCAAAGGGGTACCACAAGATCGAGACACCCGAGTTGGCAGCCTTCTAAAATCGACTATCTAGCACCTCATGAAGATTTGAAGCTAGACATGATATACATGGGAAGATGCACCTCTTGAGGAAAAGTTTAGGATGAGCTAGATATTTGAGCTCATCCAAAGTCTCTCTTATTTGTCACCTTTAAGTTTGGTGAGAAGTTAGCTAAATGGGGACCATTAGGAATGCAACAAATGGAATCAATATCACAAGTCACAAAGATCAAACCTAAAGCCAATCGATAAAACTCACACTGACACATAGTAAAGCATGGCATCATTTTTCTTTTTTACATCTTGTTTCAATATCTAATGTTGCAAAATGGGTGCAAAGCAAGTTGTGTTGAGAATCTCACATGAATAAATATAATGACTAGTAATACAAAATGTTTAAGCTAGATTGGTCACCCTAAACCCTATATCTAACCCTAATTGTGGATTACAATACTTTTGGAAACATGTAACCATGAAAAGCGATCACCGAGTCCTCCAATACTTCTTGACTTAGTCTATGTTGACTCCTAAGCAAAGACGATGAGTGGCAACCTTACAAAACTATGACTTTGACATTTCACACACGCGGGGCAAGGATAATATTGTGGCTTATTCTCTCTCTCGAATGTGGGCATGCAAAGTGTCCTCTATCTCAGAATTGCACAGTGATTGGGTTGAAGAGCTCCAAGAGGCTTACTTGTTAGATGATCATTTCAGCCACACATTTCAGAAATTACAGCATGGGGTTATGGCTGAAAACTCCCAATACCAGCTCAAGCATGGCCTTATTTGGTCCCATGGCAAGATTGTCATCCCGCCCACTTCCCCTTTCACACAGAAGATCATGGAAGAAATGCATTCTTGCCCCACTGCCGATCACTTGGGTGTTTTCAAAACGTATGACAAGATTGCCAAGAGCTTTCATTGAAAAGGCTTATGGAGGGACGTCAAGGACTTTGTAACCAAATGTGTTCCATGCCAATAGAACAAGGATAGTACACTCATGCCCGTTGTCTAACCACTTGATAGTTGAGACACGAACAACCATGTAATGCTATTTTCCCTTTCACACGATCACCTATGATCCTAACTCTACCAAAAGTAGGAGCCCTTGTGCTATGTGGCTTGTGGCATTGGGTAGCAACACTTGATGGTCCACCAAGAAGGGGAAGGGGTGGAGAGTGAATAGTGACAAAACTTCTTTAGTGTGCATACCTTGTCGAGTGCTTCCCTTTCAATCATTGAGTACTTCATCTTAGAATCAGTGAGTTGACTATTGGTGAAGGTCACTAGAAGAATCAATGACAATCTTCCTAATTCCCACTCATTTAAAATAGAACAAGAGGCTTGGATAGTCAAGGGTAACCAACACCATATTGGGCAAATGACAATGTGTAAATTCTCAAATAAAGTCTACATGGATGTCCAATAGAAAAGGTGAGACTCACTTTTCTTCTAATTAAGATCCAACCCTATCAAATGATAGCAAGGCAACTTTATTGATTAGGGCAAGATGGTTTGATAGGAAGATGTGTTTGTATGTATGAGATAAAGGATGTGTTGCAAGAAGCACATGAATGGATAGCACATGACTGTTTCAACACCAATACAATAGCTCAAAGACTACTACAATCAAAACTGTAGTGGCGGCCTACCCTATTTAAAGGTGTTTTTAAAGCATTACAACAAGTACCAATGCACTAAGGTGCCAATACAAAATGATGAGATGGAACTTACGCTAGTAGTTGCTTATCAATCCTTTGGCAAGCGGGGCATCAACTTCATGGGACCCATAAAACTTGTTGCCCAATATTCTCAATTATAATATATCATTATTGCAATTAACTCTAGACAAAATGTGTGGAAGCTAGAGCCACTCACAAGAACAATGTTAAAACTATAGCCAAGTCCTTACATGAACAAGTTATCTCACAATTTGGCTATCACGTTGAGATCATAAATGACCAAGGGACACACTTTATTAATGAGGCCATAGAGGACCCACTTTCAATGTTCCTAGTCATCCACATAAAACAAGCTCCATATTACCCTCAATCAAATGGCCAAGGGAAATCCACAAACAAAGCGTTGTTAAACATCCTAACCAAGACAATATCAAGCCACTAGAGTAGATTGGGATAACAAGCTTATGGAAAATTTATGGGCTTATAAATGGTATACAAACCTATCACAATCCAAACTTCATTTAGGCTAACTTATGGGATTGATACTATCGTGCAAGGATGTTGGGAGGGCAATGAAGCTTGGATTAGTTGCTTCACAAAGCTAAAAGACTAACTAAAACATGCCTCTTAGCTACACATCTATTGATTGCCATAAAGGCTCGACGAATTGCCTCATTCAACAAGCATCCACAATAGAGAACCTTTAAAAAAGGAGACCTAGTACTCTTATACTCAATTAAAGGCCAAAAGCTAAATATGAAATTTAGAGGCCTTTGACATTATCATCTATGTATAATCAATAGAATTGGCAATGTAAAAATTGAAATCCTAGAGGGAGAAGGCATTGAAAACTCCAGCAGTAGAGGAGGACCAAAAAATACTAGTCCCCCAATACACTATAAACATGAACCACTTGTAAATGGGCTTGATGTTCTTATCATAGCCATCCTAGTAGCATAACAAACTTGATATGAGAAAATTAGACAACAACCTAAACTCACTCGACACACTTATCCAAAGCCATGTGAAACATGAGCTCCAAACCATCACTTCAAGCTTCCATGTTAGGGTGGTCCAATTACCAACTCGTACTGCGAGGGCAAGCCAATTATCCCTCCTATGTACCTCTAACTCATGTTGACTATAATAATAGAAGTCAATACCATCACACTCATAGAGGAAGGTTCCAACATTAACACTTTATAGTATCACTTTTGGGATCACATTAATCAACTGCAGCTAATCCTAATAGACACAAAGCTCAACCACTCCTTGCTAAGAAAATATAAAGTAATGATAATGGTGGAAACTAAGTTTGTTCCCTTACTCTTCTAAGTGGAGATGTGGAGAAAGATATTCCCTCAGGTCTCCCATTCAAGTATCAGACAAAGTGCAATGTTGCTTTGTAGACAAACAAATAGAGTTGATATTCCTAGGGGCTCAAGTAATCTTCTGCCTTCAATTTAGGGGAACTTGTGGTGGGGGGGATAACACATCAATCCCTCCACCCATGGCATTGACTAACAAGGGGGTAAGAACTTGATAAAGGAACTACTTGACATGCAAATTAAACAAAATTAACCCATTAGTAAATCCATTCCAACAAGATGCAAATAGAAAGCTTGCAAGTTATCACTAGAAACCTAAAGACCAATCCAAGGTAGTATCAACCAATCCAAATCTCCATACATATGCAAAAACCAAGAGTAGAAAGCCAATCAAGCAAAGGAGAACTTGTTTATGGTTATGCACCTTGCCAAGGTGGGTATCCAAATTGGTACTCAAGGCACAAGGCTATTGTCACGGAAACCATCAACTATGGCTTCTTTAACACATCCAAACTCTTAAAACCCAAACAAGTGCTACACTAAAGGTTAATCATATTTGCAAGGCATAATAAAAGAAGCCAATGGACATACCCACTCTTAACTCTTAGGAATCCAAACCCAAGAAGACTATAATGATATACAAACAAAAAGACCCACCATATGTGCTCTTAAAACAACAATGATCTTTGACCATTGTGCAACAAGTACAATCAAGCCAAAGGATGAATCCACAACCGTTACACTACACAGCTTGTAACCTTCAATTCACAATAGTAATAACAATCAATTGCTACCCAGATTGCGCAAAAACAAGAAAATGAGTCAACTATGTCTAGGGAAGGCTAAGTGTTTAGCTCTGTGGATCTTACACCTAAGGAGCAAGCAACTACTGCATTCCCAACTATCAACACCACACCATAATTAAAAAGTAGACAAAAACACCATGTTGCATAAATATTTTGACAAATATATAGAGACAAGAGACAAGAACCACCACTAGGTGAGCACAGCCAAACCTCTACCACCAATTGGTGAGCCATGTAAGGAGATTGATCTAGTGCATGGTAAAAGAACTATTAGAATTCACAATGCTCACAATGATGGATTGCTTCACCCAACTTGACACAATGTTTGGAGCCTTAGCATGGATGTATTAATTGGTAGACATGGGCATTGCAAATGAAGGCATGCTCGAGATCGTATCCTGCTAGCATATCACATGGGAGAAACACATCTTCTTGAAAAGCATTCTGGTCCAAGAGAAACTCTTGAAGTCCCTAATAGAAGAGGATGCAAAAGCACTTTGACTCCTTTCATCCCATGCACAAAACACAAAAACCAAGGAAGAGTCTAAAATTAATAAACTCAAACAAAAAGGGAAGTTAAAAGTCCCTTATTGAGAGAGTGATACACCTATTGGGTTGAGATCAATTGTGCTAGCTGTGATCTCATATTAAATGTTGAATAGTATTGTGCAATCAAAACACTTCAATAGAATCCTACATATTGTGAAACCGTATTCTTATGATCAATAATTCTTGCTAGAAACCTAGACTCTCCAACAAAAATCCAACATCTTCTACTACTAGACAAGTTTTTGCAGGAAGAAGAGCATTATGTAGCTAGCCATTTTGGAGCACCTAATTTGTTGTCTGATATTATTTTCTATCTATATATATTAGCATGTTGGCTACTTGACCTAGATCATGTATGAGACTTCAATAAAACCCTAAGTTATATGATTGTGGATACCCAAGCCTTAGGTGTACTACAAAAAACATAGATAAATGGCCAACAAGACTTGGGATCTAATACCATTACCCAAGGGTAAGAAAGCTATTGGTTGTAAGTGGGTCTATAAAGTAAATCATAATGCATATGGTTCTATTACTAGGGCATCTTCGGTCTTGTTAGTGAAGAAGAAAGATGGATCTTTTAGGATGTGTATTGACTACAAGGATCTAAACAAGATTACAATGAACAATATGTGTCCAATACCTAGAGTTGATGATTTGCTTGATAAGCTTGAGGGGGCTAGATTCTTTACGAAGATTAACATCAAGCTCAAGGGGGCTAGATTCTTTACTAAGATTGATTTAAGGTTTGGATATCATCAGATTCTTATGCGAGAGGGTGATGAAGTGAAGACTGCCTTTAGGACAAATCATGGGATATACCATTTCCTAGTGATGCCATTTGGGCTTACTAATGCTCCAAATACCTTCCAAAGTCTGATGAATAAGATTTTACCATGTATAGTTGTCAATCTAATGGTCGCACAATCATGGCCCTTATAAATATACATGTATAAATATTTAACTACAACAATTGTGGATCATACCTCTATATTTATATGCACTTTATATTTTAGACTCAAGTAAGGATTGTATTGTACAACCCATGATTATCTAGGATATTTCCTTTCATATTGAGCTTATTCCCATCATCTCATCATCTTTATACATAGGATAACTAGTATCAACTAAATTTAAATTGACATAATTTTTTTAATATCCCTTTGTACATCGACCATGTATTGTGCAAGGACTTTTTCCATTAAACACCCCACACAGACCATGTATGTTGCATTTAGTGATCGTTTGATACAAAGACCAAAATTTATTTTTATTTGGAAATTTGGCACACACTAATCTATCATATGTTTTGGTTTTGTGGGTTTGAACCATAGCTCTAATATCAATAGTGTGTGAGCACATAAATGCAATATCTTGTGAGGAAGGCATGATGCAAGATATGGAGCTCTTATGACATTAGGTACACGTAGACTCAACTAGAGCAAGACAAGGAGAGAGATCCAATAAGGGCAAGGAAAAGATAGTAGAGGAGTCTCCTTCATTGGGTTTCAATGTTATCCTCTCTACATCCATGGCATATATAGGTGATGTCAAAGAGTTAAAAGCCCAATTTGAGTTAGCCACCACCACTTGTTTGCAATATGACTTTGGTCAAGAGCTTAAGATACCTACTTACAAACAAGCTAAGGAAAGATTGATAGCTCAACTCTTGCTCACTAGCTAGGCCATAAGGAACTTCTAAAAATGGGATTCCAGAGACCAATGACTTCTCAAACACCATTCTCATCAATTGTTCCTCATGTAAGGATTTAGAAGATGGAGCCATCAAAGCCCCAAAGCCATTGAAACCAACTTCCTTCTTAGCAAGGGTGGTTTGACATGATTATTCACTAATTACAATAGTAATAAAATTCCAAAAAAAAATGTAAATGTTATCAATTAAGTTTGGACAATGGACACCTATTCGCCCCAAAATGGTGCCTCTCGCATGATTTTTTAAAGTTGTATTGCTATAGATTGAAGGACGCTAAGATCCATCCCGGTCTCCTTCAATCTTCAATAATCTTGCTATCCATAGCAACCAACAAGCCTTCAATCTTCAATACATCTTGTTGTCCATACCAACCAACAAGCCATCAAACTAATTCACCCCTTACTTTGCTTAGGGATTGGCCTCCTTGGATAACAAATTCTACCCCAAACTTAATGTTGCTTGGTTTGCCTCTTGAACTCGCCTAAAATTCCCAATTTTTACTTATTGAATTTCAAGCTCTAGGCCTTGAATTTTGAGCACGTTTCCCATGATGTGGTTGAACATTGAATCTTTGAATTCTTCACCTCCAATGTATTAAATGCTTGAGATAACTTAAGAATGGTTGAAGAATGAGAGAGAATGCTAAGGAGAGAGAAATTTCAATCTTTAATCATGACAAATACATTGATCTCAATTGCTGCCTTGTTGAAACAACATTTAGAGTTGTTTCTATAGCCAAGATGTTATTGTCTATCCATAATTTCCACTACCTATTGCTTGCTATCCTAGCTCCTTACGGTATTGTCACTTGCCCTTGGGGAAATGGCCTTAATCTTTTGGCCTAAGGGGATGCTCCTAATGGTTGCAATTGGCCTTGATCTATTGGAAACTTGCTCTAACAATCTCCCCTCAATTTTGGAAGACCTAACAATATATCATGAAAAGTAAAGATGTTGCCTAAAGCAAACTGTGCCCGTACATCTTCAATCCCAATAATATCTAATGCTAAGTCTAATAAATCTTGTTATCATGTGATAAGAGTGGAACCCCTCTTGATGAGGCTAACATGAAATGAAGCCCTTGAATCAATCAATCAATATTGAGCATAAGTAGATAAGGCATCAATCAACTATGAAATATCAAGAGAGGAAGATGTAAGTATGTAATCATTATCCAAATTAGTATACATTACATTAATCTCTTCAATCTTGATGCTAGACTTACTGGGGACAATGTTGTGATCATCATTATTTCCTACACTTATCGCTTTCCCTTTCCCTTATGATTGTCATTGTGCACTTTATGGCACTATGGCTGAATATGACATGGCTTTCCACAATATGAAAAGTCAATGTAGACTTACGACCACAGGACTTCCTGTGAGACTATCATTGTGACCGAGAACAAGACTTTTGAATGTCTTTCCCGCAGCAGTCATTATCATATTGCCATCCTTACTACCTTTGACTATCAAAGCATGAGAGATACAGGAAGCATCAACTTTCTTTCTATTAACTTCTTCATTCAATACCCTCTACGTCCTACAATTTCAACTCATCAATTGGCATATTTGCACACATAGCAGTACAAAATGTATCCCATTATTCAAACAATGTAATTAGCGCAAAGAACAATGGTGGAAGGTTCTCCTTAAAGTCAATCCCTTGTGAAGACAAGTGATTAAAAATAGAATGTAACTTATTTAAGTGGGCAATGGACAAGGAAGTCCCCTTTTTTATACGAAGGTCCATGAGTTGCTTCATTTAGTACATTTGAGAGTCATGGCTCTGCTTATCATAGACATCACATATCTTCTCCTATAACTGCCATGCAATTTGCCTTTCAGAGACAACATTGTAAAATATTCAGGCTTAGAAAGTGATAAAATGATTGTAGATTTACATAACTCATCCAATTCAGTCCAATCCTCTACATCAAAGCGTTCGGGCTTTACACCCTCGTGTCTCAACAACTTAATCTGTAATTTTTGCACCAAAACTTGCCATATATGTGCCTTCCAGTAGCTATGATTATTGTCATCGAGTTTATAAATGTTAAAGTTAGCACTTTCATTTGATCCATCAACCATCATGCCAACAAATGAAAGCATAGTACAAGAATACGTATTGTTGTAAATGATTGAAAATCAACCCAAATCACAACCAAGATAAGGTCTAAATAGAAGAAAACACCAAGGTGTAGAGCTATCCACTAATTGCCAGTAACAAATTGTCAAGTCAAAGCATATACTATCATAAATAATGCATAAACTTGCAATTACAAAATAAGTGCAATAGTGAATCCAAGATAAATTATAGGCTTGCTCATGAAAATCCAAGCTTGCATTGCTAGGTATGTCCAACAACAAACGAGATCTATAAGAGCAACTAGCAATGAAAATACATACAACTGGTACCAAGATCTGCCACAACCTCAGTAAATCATATATCTAGCAGGCATAGACATCATGCATGTAGTAGGTCTTAGGAGGAATAAAAGAGAACTACCAAAAGCATGACCAATTGAACAAGGGTAATGAAGCTCAATACATAGCTAAGCATTGTGTATACATCACTGACATCACACTAATAGAGATAGGTGCTAAATCTAAAGCACAAATCAAATCAGGTGACTAAAGAGTATTTGCATCCCCTAAGCATCAAGAGAGCATGTAAACTCAATGAGTCCCACTGTCTCAATAAAAGAAGCTCATGCTCAAATGTACAAATCCAAAGCTCAATGCAAATATCCAAGTCTTAGGTAACTCCCACTAGAACAAAACCTCAATGTAGCTTCTACAAGGTAGCTCAAGGAAGTCTCAATGTAGCTTCTACAATGCATTGAAGAAGCCATGATCAATGGGGAAGAAGGGGAGTATCAAATCCATGAGTGTGAACTGTAGGTATTCAAATCCAAGGGCTGAAGCAATGGTGACGAGTGAAGCTTCTTGATCAAAGGCTCTGATACCAGTTAAAGGGAGAACTCGAGTGTGAGCATAAGAGAGTGGAATCAAGGGAGGTGCAAGCTATGGATGATGGAGTAAGAGAACGAGAGAGAGAGAGAGAGAGAGAGAGAGAGAGAGAGAGAGAGAGAGAGAGAGAGAGGATGTGGGAACTCCAATAGTCACAATGTGTGACTAGCCTTGCCTTATTCATTAGTCATTGAAATAATAAAGACTAAAGTGACAGTGATGGGCGGCCACCACCACTGGCAGCGTACAGTTGTGCAGGTACTAAGGGTAATGAAGTGTAGTGAATAAATGGGTGGTGTAGGCACATGCACCTTTACCCCCAACACATACATATTGATGTTGGACAGAGAGAACATGATGTAACAACTCCATAGTCAATTTTGTGGCCATGTCAAGAGATGCCTCTACTTCAAGCCCTATGATCCATGGAGAGGAGGAAATTAATTAGGAGGAGGCAATTGATCAACTAGAACTAGTAGACATGAGAGAACTTTTGCAAGCCAAAGAAGGGATGTCCTCGTACCACTCTTTAAGTAGTCTAGGGTACCAGAGTCATCTTGATAAATGGTATGCCTTTGGGAAGAGAGAATGGCTATGGAGGTTCGATATGGATAAAATATCCCAAATTAGCTTCTTGCGGTACTAACTTTGAAATATTCTAATCCATGTAGGTTCAAGGGACAATGCAGCGGGCTTGTGTGTAATCAAAGGCATTTCAAGCAGACATATTTTGACTACATGATAAAGGGAGCCATGTAAGCTCTAAGAGAGGATTTGGATGCAAGTAGAATCAACCCATGGCATCATTTTGTGTGTACCATGTAGCGTTGTATTTAATTACAAGGCACTTGACTCTACACAAAGGAGAAAAAGTAAATGGAATGGGCATAAGAGATCACCAATTTCATAGCCAAGAAGGCAAGAGATGCAAAGTTAGGAGGGGAGTTAGAGGCATTTCAAAAGTTACAATTAACAAAGTAAGCAGTGTTGGTAGGTAAAATGGAGAAGGTGTGTCTTATGTTTAATAGAAGATTAGTAGGTGGCATTTAGTGTACTTTGTTGGAATTTATAAATAGCTCAAAAGTGTTAAAAATACAAACACGTGTATGTATTGGGGTGATTGCACAAGAGTCACATATACTAGGAATAAATATGTTTTAGCCTACACTTGGTATCCATCAATAAAGGGAGAGTCTTCCTACACCCACTACACCATAGGGACTCACCTTTATTACCTACCTTATCTCCACTTTTTCAACTACCTTATCCACTAGTTAAGGAATTGTAATGCCTATATAAGGCACCTCATTCTCATGGAATGTTAGTTCACTTTGCTTTTGCATTCAAGATTATTTCTTTGCATTGTGTACTCATTGTCTCTCCTCTCCATCTCTCAAAGTTGTAACATGGTATCTTGAGCATTAAAATGTATGGATCTTTGGAGACCTTTCTCTTCAGAAGATATGATTGTTCTCCTACTAGTCTTACTATTAAATATGGAAGGGTATTGCTATCCTATGAAGACCCTGTGAGACAATGCCTACTATTGTTCACGTTGTTAATCCAACCATTGAGATATTGTTGTATCTCAAGCTTAAGCTATAGTGATGTTGTTTATTTAGTCTAATATGAGCTACTCTATTCTCACTCTAGTTCTAATAATGAGATCTCTATTGAATCACAAGAACTGCTACTACATATATTACTATTCAGATCCAATCAAATCTACTGCTATTTGTGGCTATGGAGCTATGAGGTGCATTCTTACTATTCAAGTTGCCAAGTGGGGTACATCTCTTATGGTCCTTGCTATACTACTCCTTCATTGTTGAGTTAATGGTTGCTAAACTAGCAAATATATAGGCACCATTGCTATCATCAAACATTGTGTTTAGATTTGAGCTATTCACGTTGATTTTTCAATGCCATTGTTAGTGGCTAATGATCACGACCATCTCTACTTCAATCACCTTGAAATCTATTGCTCGCTGAATTTGGTGTTGCAATCCTATAACATGTTGGAAATCATATTAGAAACCCCTTTGTAAATTTACATGTATAAGTCTTGGCTAAAATCATATTGTCTAAAGAGCCCAAGTCCCATAAACCATCCAAACCTCTAAGCCACAAGTGATCAAACAATAAATGCCTTTAGTCATCCTGGGTAGACAAGACAACATGCCTTTGAGTTGCTTAAGGGTGGACATGTCCATAGTAAGTCATGTGGTGACCAAGCCATAGTGAAAGATGGTCAAGACATAAGTCTTGTATGTTGTGAGTTTGAAGGGGAGTGTTAAAAATACAAACACATGTATGTATGGGGGTGACCACACAAAAGGCACACCTACTAGGAATAATTATGTTTGATCATATGCTTTGTATCCATCAATAAAGGGAGAGTCTCCCTACACCACTACACCATAGGAACTCACCTTTATCACCTACCACTTTTTCCATCTACCTTATCTACTAGTTAAGGAGCACCTATCACCATCACCTACAACCAATTGTAATGCATGTCCTCATTCTCATGGAATGTTTGTTCACTTTGCTTTTGCATTCAAGCTGATTTCTTTGCATTGTGTACTTGTTGTCTCTGCTCTCCATCTCTGGAATTTGTAACAAAAAGGGCATAGGTTTAAGAAGAGTATGACTATGCTACAAAATGACATTGGAACATGGACCGAGGAACTCATGGAGGTGGCCAAGGCTTACTTTGACTTCTTTTCTAATTTGTATGGATGTCCGGCTATATTTGATCATAATGCCTCTAGCACCATTCTAGCTTTAGTTAGCAAGCTGGTCATGGAAGTAGAAAATGCTAGACTAATAGGTAGGTTCTTAGCTAAAGAAATCAAAACTTCTCTTGAAAATATTGGAAAGAATAAGTTTCCACGCAACGACAAGATAACAATGGAGTTGATGCTCCATGTATGGCAAGAAACTAAGAAATGTGTCACAAATTTAATCAATTTTCATTGGTCCAGCTAGTTCATACCACTGTCTTGATCAAAAAGCATAATATCTTTGGTGCCCAAGTAGTAACAATGTACAAAGTTGGGGCATTGGAGGCCAATATCACTCATGAGCATGGTGCATAAAATACCAGCCAAGGTATTACTACTAGGTTGCCCCCTTGTCATGCAAAATTACATCAATTTGATGCAATATGGTTTTCTAAAGGAAGGTCCATTTTGGATAATGTCATAAATGTCATCATAATAACTGAGTGGGCAAAAGCGTTAAGGTAGAAACTAGTCTCTCTCCAACTCGATGTGGAAAAGGCATTCCATAAGCTTAATTGGAAGTATCTTGGACAAGCTTTGCAAGCCATGGGGTTTGCGGAGAAGATAGCAAGTTATCCTACATGCCAGTGGGGGAGCTGAGGTGCAAGTTTCCATCAATGGCACACCAGTAGAGCCCTACGAGGTAAGGAGAGGCATGAGGCAGGGATGTCCATTGAGCTCTTTGTTCTTTGTTGGTCGTATGCATGGGTTATTTTGTTTAATGGATTAACTGTTTAGTTCAAGGCAAATTGAAGGCTTTAAAATCAGGGACAAGCAATTAGTTGGTCAGGGGTTTGTTGATGACTCACTCACAATGATTAAGACAAACAAAAACAACATGGAAAAAGCCATGTGGATCTTGGAACTATATGAGAAAGGGGTGGGTTTTAAAATTAGCTTGCAAAAATCTTGTTTCCTGACTGTCATGGAGGAGAATCTAAAGGATTTGGGTTGGCTTAAAAGGGTACTCAATAGAGGATCTATCTTTGGGTACCTTGGATTTCCAATGGGGATTAGGGTTAGCAACGGAGCTAGGTCCAATTGGATCCTAGGGATAAGCTAAGGAACAAGATTCGCAATTGGAAATTGACCTTGTTGCCACTCCATGTGAGGTTAAAGATCCTCCAAATCTTCACATATCTAATGATGAGGTTTTATATACTTGTGATGATATGGAATAACACACTGCAAAAGTCATGGGATGGATTAGTAGGAAGCTTCATATGGGGAAGGCAGGGTAGGAGCAAGTATTTGGCATCGATAGAGATGGAGTGCCTAAAAAAATAGGCCCTATGGAAGCATGAGGCTACTTAAGGATTACTTGGAGGCTGATGCTTTCAAAGCTAGGCTAATGGTTAGATGTTTGAAACAAAACACCCCTTGGTCCACCTAGATGGTGGAAGTGTTGGCATATAGTAATGGGAATTTTAATTCAAAAAGGAGGCTAAGTAAGGATGAGCACTCAAGCAATATTAGTAATAAGGGCAAAGGGACTAATATTTGATTTACTTGCAGCCTGGAGGAAGATTCTATTAAAAGCACATAGGGATTCTACAGGTTAGTAGATTGACTAAGATGCCAACATTTTTTGGGCTAAAGATCTTCAACCTCCTCCAGCAACTGCATTAGGGAAGAGAGGGAAAGCTCTTTTTAGGAGAGGCATTGGTCGAGCTACCCATTGGATCAATGAACAACAAAGAATAATGGATTCAGATGCGGGGATTGTAGCATGGGGTCTCTCCAATGCTTTCCAACTAGTGTGGGGATATATAGCTAGCACACTAAAAAATGTGGCTTATGGGGTCACGTTAGGGGTAACTTAGGGAGCTTGTCTCTGAAAATTAGGGGAAGAAGTATTCGGAAGGAATTAAGATCATCAAAGTTAGGAGACTATCTTACACAAGCATGTGGAGGTTGAGAGGGTGAAGAAAGTATGGCAAGTAGAGACGAGGGAAGAAAGAGTGGAGGTCATCTTAGAGAACTTGTGGGTCCTCAAGCTACTACTTCATTTAGGACACGATATTTGCCTAGCATGTAGTGATGGGCGGGTCCACCATGAGCAACTTGGGGGAAGGGGGGGGGGGGGGGGATTTCAAGATTACATCAAGCTTGTTGCATAATCTTTTCCTTTCATTCCATAAGGTTGCATGTATGCATCATAGTGCTTGAAGTGCCAAAAGAACCTTTTTTGAAGCAACTCATAATGAAAAACAAGATTGTTCATCATGAGTGGGCAAGCATGTAATTACAAATGCTCCAACCCCTTGCTTGACAAATTGGGTCTATGCCAAAAATTATTCCACATATAGGTGAACCCTTAAGGGCATCAAAACTCTATGATGTTATCCTAAACATGGACCTAAGTTTAAACTTCCTTTATGCTCTCTAGTGGTGAAAGATCAATAATGACCTTAACATTTGTGATGTCTATGGTAGTTCCATTCCTTGAATCTACATGCCCTAGGATCCACTTATGCACCTAAAACTAGAACTTCAAGGGATTCAAGGAAATTAGTATTCCCTACCCTGCATCAATGCTTACCTCAATTTTTCAAGATATTCCTCCAATCTTGACTTCACACACAAGTCTTCACAAAGAACTTTGGAAAATTTTGTAGCATTTTCTTTAAGATCATGCACCTCAAATGTTGGAAGCTGGACAATGTATGAGGCAACCCAAAAAGCATCACAATATATACAAGCAACTCTCATTCAATGTCACAAGACATCTTACACTTGTTATCTAAGTGGACTTGCACTTGGTCCTACCCCAAGAATTCATCAAAGAAATTGTAAGTCTCCTTACCTTGCCATTGTTTCTCGTATGTACTCAATATAAGGTAAGGGATACTTTCCATTCTCAGTGCTTAATGGTTGTGTTCACCTTTGATAATTGATATGCATTCTAATCTTCCCATTCTCCTTCATTACTACCAAGATAGGTGATGTAAGTTTAGTGTGATCAACCTCTTCTATGAACTAGTCTCACCTCTAGCACCATAGGGATCATATGATATTCCGTGCTCAACATCACACCCTTAAGGTTAAAGTAATCCCAAGCAAACATATATATTAATTCTTGAACATGTGATCATCATAGCCTTTTCTTTTGGAGGAAGATAACACATACATGTATATTAGTCTTGCCTTTTCACTCTCTCTAGCTAAGTTAAATTATTTCACTTTTGTTGGTCCTTCTATTGAATCACTAGTTGAAGAATCTCTCTTGGCTTCAAGCATTACTACTATTCAATCTCCTTTCTCACCTTTAATGAATCTCCTAGGTAAGTCTTGTGACTCCCACCACTAGTCATTCTCTGCTTCCAACTTATCCTTTTTTCTTTATTTATCTTTCTCTTGCTCCTTAGATGCACTAATCTCTATTGGATTTATTATCTCCTCTAGGCCTAGGGATCTCCTTATTACTATTCCTCCTAGCCTAAGAGTTTGACATCAAGGACTCTAAGCCAAAACTATCATATCAAAGTAGTGATCACTTTTGCTAATTCCAATATCTCGATTAGGCAATGAGGTTCTAGTTTCTACTCCCCCTCATGCGTAATCTAGCACCCCCAAATATCCAAACCATTCTAGGTCCGAATTTACATCGAATGTGTTTTTGGCTTCAATGGTTTGATCACAAGTCTGCATCAATCACCTTGAATTTTCTCAATGACATTTCTAAGGATATCATAATCCGTGCCCTCATGTTGGCACAAACACATAGTGTTTCTTCATCTTGGCTTGCTACAAGTGCACAATTATATCTAAATTTCTACGCAACTGCACTTAACCATTTCTAGATGTAGTTTTCCAATAATTTCTAGACCTAAATTGCATCCTAGGAACTCCATGGCTATACTCAATTTTCTAGATGTAGTTTTCCAATAATTTCTAGATCTAAATTGTATCCTAGGAACTCCAAGACTATACTCAATTTGCACATGCTCTTAGGATTCTAATAGGGTATTGTTTATCCTTGCATGGTGCTCATCATGAATACTAGGACAACCTCACAAACCTCTTCCTGTTTCACTTCTTCTTTCATGTCAAAGTGATGCATGGAAAATTCAATCAATAGTCCTGTTTTTGGACAGTGAGATGCTTCCTTAAGCTCCTCCCCATCCATAAACGGTTGTTCTAGGGTCACAAGGATATTGTCCAATTCTTTTCATCTTCACAAGTAGGGATGGACTTGTTAATTAGCCTAGCTTTACTTCGTACAATGCTTCCTTAAGCTCCTCCCCATCCATAAACGATTGTTCTCTAGGATCACAAGGATATTGTCCATTCCATTTCATCCTCATGAGTAGGGATGTACTTGTTCATCAACCTGGCTTTAACAATTGGTGCCATGCCTTTGAATAAGAGTTGGAAACTTGATCCAAGTCCACATGCAAGGTTGTCCATGTTTCCATTGATACCCTTACCCCTTCTATTCTATTTTCAAAGAATGCCAAGCCATCACTTAAATCTTCTATGCTCTAGCACCTTTTGTCCAAGGCCTTTCTTTGATAAGATTATAGTCATTTCCCTTCTTGACCACAAAGTTCATAGAGAACTAAACTCCCACTATTATCACTCATTGTTCTTTGAGGATTCCGAATAGTTTCACCTAGGTCGGCCTTAGATCCATTAACTAGTGTGAGATTGGAGCTTTCTCTTTCTATTGGTGGGCTTCTCCAAGCTCTCAATGCTTGTTCATTGATTGTGCTAATCCATGCTCTTGTGTGTACTATGTCTCCTTTGAGTGTAGCTCTTCTAAGGCAAACTTTGTTTAGTAGCTAGTTTGACAAAGGAAAAGGATTGCTCCTAACTTTCTTCTTTGGGGATTTTGTCTCTTATTCCCCTCTATCAAGGCTTTTAACAATGCCCACACAGTCAAATGTCCTTTCAACAAATCTCCTAAGGATATTCTAGCTAGAGTGAAAGCTATTTGAGCTACTAGAATATGGTCCACTTCCTCAAAGTGTTTTGCTTATGTTGCATGTACCTTCAAGGCCTATCTTGGTAAAGGTGAGTTAATTCTATGGCTCTTTAGATTCATGAGGGATTACGCATCCCTCCTTCAAGAATCCAACTCACCTCGAGCTAGTTGGTGCATGTTGGTGGTCAACTAGTCCAAAGCATTCTCCCCTTGTATCCTATGTTCTAGGCTCCAACTACATTTGAGCTCCTTTAACCCACTCCTTAACTTTTCTATTATCTCCGACTGATGCTTAGGATCAAATAACCTCCTACTTAGCTTCAATAGGTGAAATCTATGTGGCACTCCCAATACTTAGTACTTTAAATGCTTGGTTAGATCTAAGTATTTGTCTTTTTCCTTCCCACGAAATTCTTATTAGCATTCTTCTTCCCTATTGATGATCCCACCACTAAGGAAGACTCCAAAAAGACTTGCATCATTTAATCTAGACTAAGCTCATGTTACAGCATCCCACGGTTTATCCTACAATCACTATAAAATTGACTCACTTTTTTGTTTTTGTTTGCCACATACACAAGATATGTCACGGTTGATCGCATGTGCAATAAAAGATCTCTTTCCTCACTTGTCCCATGCCCCTTTCTCTTTCTCTATTCAATACCATCATAAGTACGGGTCAATAGTCCATGACAACGGGTCATGTAGAGGGTTGTTGTAGAGTTCCTCTTCTAGCAATTCTTCCACAGTTGGGCAAGTACACACTAAAATGGTATGAAATGATTGGGTCATGAGGTCTCAAGATTCCTAATGGACTATTGTCTAGCCTAAGGGTTGCTCATCTCTCTCTAGTGGAGCTGAAAAGGCTAAGGGTAGCCTCTTACCATATAGCATTCATCTATTGAGACAGAACACTAGTTGGCACCATACAAATTTTGCTAAGGTATCTAGGCACCAAGGGCTCTAAAATTTTCAGCATCATGCCTAAGCCTTCCATAATTAGCAAAGATTTTTTGTTTTTAGAAATTTATGAGACAATAATTTTAAATATGCATAGGGTAATGCTTCCTCCTGAGAGGCTTTTCAATGACTCATTAGCATGCACATAATGAAAAATGTTGTGTCGTTGTCTCTCACTCACCACTCGCATAACACTCCTTGCAATTGGAATGCATCTTTGTTGTAGTAGGTACTCCCCATTTCTATCAACAATGGCTTCAATCTCAACCTCATTTAGTGTTTATAAACAAAACCATAATTTCTTTTGCAATACTAGAGCAAATGCCCTCTTTCTTTACATAAGTTTTCAAATTCCACCATATGACTTAAGCTCCCAATTCCCTTTTTCTAAATCCCTCGTGAAAACCCTTAGCTAATCAATCCCTAATGGCTTAAAACCCATGCTTTGCTATTTTTTATTGTCCTCTACCATAGATATGAAGCTCTCAATCTCCTTGCTTACTAACTCCTTTGTTTAAATCCCACGGTTTTGTGAGTCCCACAAGCTTCTTCATCACAAGAGCCCTAGACACACAAAGAGTTGGAAAAAGTACATTTTCAACTAAGCATTTAAGTTGGAAGATTAGAGGTATTGCTTTCATAAGCAAGGGTTTGATTTTGCAAAATCAAAAGAGTTTTGGGAGCATCGTCTCAAACAAACCTATTTTAAGCTACTTAACTAGCTAAGCTTTGAAAACTCTAAGGTCTTTAGGCCCTAAAGATCCCATTTTCATGGGCACATGTATTAAAGGTTAAGGAAGCCCATGAATTACATCTTATGCCCATGCATCTCAACAAATGAAGTTCTGTGTCTATATGTGAGGTAACACAACCATATATCTATGTCAAAGATATATATGTCAAAGGAAAACTATATATGACAAGCAATTGAGTATGCAAATCAAGTGATAATACAATAGAACACTTAGTGGCATGTATGTATGTTCAAGGGATGTATGCCAAAGGCAAGACTCTATGACATATAAATGAGTATTTTTCGAATAGCTTATCTCAAATAGGACATGGCTTGGGCACAATTCTTATGAGAGAGATCCTTTTCTCTTGCATTGTGCACTAGGGCATAAAGCACATGTATCTCAACATAAGCCAAGTGCCTCTTAAATAGGCAAATAAACACATCTCATGTGGTACATGGCTTGTAAGATACTCTTACATGGTGCAGTAGGGCACCATATTTCTTAACATTCCTCTTGGTGCAAAAGACAATCTTGTTGCAAGAAGAGTATATGCATGTGTAGACATTGGACATTGTCTAGAGGCCACTTGTGCTTCCCAAGATATCTATTTGATGTTGGATCATTTGGGGAATCTGAAACATGAAAAGTATGCCACATTAAAAATAAAGATCATGTTAACAAGACACAAGTTCATAATACACAATTTGAAGTGTATTCACCATTCCCTATGTCTATGCTACATTGATGCTTCTTTTTTATGCTAACATTTGATTTAGAGATGACCAATTCTTTCACATAACTTGCATTCTAACTTTGTTTTATTCATATGCCTACACTAGATAAGAATATGACTCTTCCACCCACAAACACTACATTTCAAACTTGCAATTAGTTTTGATGTAGAAAGCCCGTTTGCTTGGATTTGAAAGACTGCTTGAAACTTCTTTGATCTCTTTATCCACTTCAAATAAAGTCGATGACCCCTTCAAGAGTAGGAATGGAGGCTAAGTAAACATCTTGCCTTGAATCAAACTCCCAAAAAGGAAGACTCGTTAGCCAAGACAAATGCCAAAGTTGACAACCCACAAGACTATCGAGTTTAGTGCTTCAGAATTGCTACTACAAGAGCCATATTTCCACATCCCTCGTGACAGCAACAAACCTCCATCAAGTGCAACAATTCTAGGACTTCATTAGGACTCGAAGGATTCCTCAACATATTGCAAGGTATTCTACTCTTAAAGTGGTCATTGACTTGATGGTAACAAATGCAATGTTGATGGAAAAGATGCCATAGTGTTGACCGTCAACATTTCATTTGTTACCATTTAATTTTATATCATAATGGTTCCTAGTTTGTTTGTATGGTCCGTAAATGAGACTTGCACGTCTATTCATTATCATAGAATACTACTTGGGGATTGCTTATTAAATTCTAAGTGTGTTGCAAATATTAATAGCAAGGATAATTTGAGTCAACCATTGTCATAATGTAATTGATTAAAAAAACATATTACCCCAATGAAGAGACCAACTATCGAGAGACCAATAATGTAATTGGTCATATCACCCGTATGAAGAGACCAATTATCGAAAGAGCATCTTTCAAAGGAGCCCAGGGTGTGAACATATCTTAGAAATAACAAAGTTATGGATTTACTAGAGTGCCCCCCTTCTTTAACACATTATACTGGCCTGTAGACTGACAGATTATCCATGTCCATTTTCACATGGATTCTATTGAGGAGGAGAACCCTTAAAAACTTGGAGAATTTGAAATAACATCGTACTAAGCAAGGTTGTCTGATTTCCTCTACCAGTGGGATGATGACATCTCCATCTGCAGGTGCCTTGCATGTTTCCTGTCACCATCTTCATGGAAGAGTGAACTAGGGATGGGATGCAATTACTTTGAGAGTATGAGCAGAGCTTACGACGACGAGCTTGTGTGTGTATGGGGGCAATATTTTATTGAGAAGCAAGTTTAAGTGACAAACCTTACAACTACAAGATGGATGGGAGACGATGGCAAGAAGCTTTGAACCATAACTCAACGTGTTCATCATGTTAATACCTCTTCACATAGCAAACGAGGACATGTGAAGCATCTATATGCTGCTAACAGACCTCTCTCCCAGCCACCCATATCCATCCCTGCCTGTGGTGGTGTGGTTTCCAAAAGGATCGCTTCTTTTGGACGAATACAATTGATGTTGGGGGCCAAAGTGATTCTCACTGTTTCTAGGAAAAACCATCAGACCAATAAGCAGTATTGAATCCAAGGAATCTTCCAACGAGTCTAATTAAGACTTTCCAATTGCAGATATCCGACTCGTACATCCACGGTTGGATGATGACCGATCTCGCCTTTGATCTTTGATCTTTGAATGGATTTAACAGAAGAAAGACACACGCTTGCTTGCTGGCGTTGCTCTGGCGACTTGATTTCCAGGATGTATGAATAATTCTTCGTTCGCAAAGAGCGAAGCGGTTAAATTAATGAACGGAAATTCTTTTGAATTCCGACGATGAGCATACAAACAATGCATGGGTAATGGCAGCCAGTTCAGAATAGAATCAATCAGTCAATACTCTCTCTCTCTCTCCTCTCTCTCTCTCTCTCTCTCTCAACCCCGCATTCAGGACGAGCGAGTATGCTGATGCTGGCACAGGTGGTGATCTCCTTTTCAAGTGTTACAATTATATAGTATATATGTATGGCTGGAGCAGAGAATTCCCTCGTCGCCCGCTGGGAAGGGAGAAAAAAAGAGAGAGAGAGCTGTACACTTGTATGAAACGAATTTCTACCTGCCCTTAGGATTTTTATCAAGAGCCCTAGCTGTTGGAGTCCGGCGAGGCCCTGTTGACGGGCCTTATGGAGGGCTTCTTGTTGCTGCTGCTGCTGCTAGCCTTGGACCCTCGCATGCCCATGGTACGCTTGGCAAAGAAGGCCCGGATGTGAGGCATCACCTTCTCGTTGAGCTTGATGTTGATGAAGAAGACGAGGCGGTACACCAGGATGTTTGCGAAGACGATGGCCGTGTCGCACCATTTGTTCCAGCTCAGGTCGATCTGGAAGAAGGTCTTCAGCGCTTCCTCCCCAGAAATTGGGGGATCGAAGATCGTCTTGCCCGAGAACTGAAGCCCCACGAGATCATTCTTGTATTGGCCCTGCATCATCAATCATCAACCCAAACCATAATTTCCCGCAACAGCCCACAATCACCGTTCATGAAGAAAAACCATTCATATTTCAGGGTAGAGCAGTGCTCTAATTCCTCAGAGCTATAAAAGAAAACACAGATTCCAATTTTCATAGTCCTCCTAATTAAACTTAAAAGACCTGCGAAATCACCCAGAAAAAAACTCAACCCCCTTAACAAGCTCACAAAAGGTTTGCTGTGAACTGAAATTTCTTTGCGATTTCTCCTTGCTATGAGCAAATTCCTTATCATCATCTTGCTAGCACCTACCTGCAATGCCCAGTAGTTGAAGCTGATGTATGACATAGGATACCTCCACACAACCTTCGGTAGATCGTTCGGGAGCCGAAAGAACCCCGCCACGAGCATGAAGATACCCTGAGCCAAACCACATGAAAGAATCACACAAAGTTCAAAGAATCTGTTGCTTTGAGCTTCTACATTTGCAACCATCCAGGCGCCGTGGCTGTTTCCAGCCGCGGAGTTCCAAATTAATAACAAGCTTATCTATCCATCTTGTCAGTTTCATTTTCGATCTTATCAATTTCGCTTGATTTGTTGCTGGAAGTGGTTTCTATATAATATGTTGAGCACACTTCAAGGTTAGACCGACTTTGCTTTTGTTGATCAACAACCATGTCTTAATAGTGGTTTTGCTTGGTGATGTGGGCTCCTCCGTGCCTTTGATGCTCAACCTATTTTCATCTCAGCAACGAGAAAAATATGGTCGCCATCAATGGCGACACAATGAGTTTTTTATCTTTTCCCACGTGGGAACAGGAGCTTTTATCCTTCGATTTCCCCTGTGGTGTTAAACACTATGAGCTTCCCCAGCCGCCAACTCTTGCCCCTAAGGCCTCCCGAGCCAACCACAGCACCTTAGCCCCGACCGCAACTAGCTAGGTATGCAGTGCCTGTCAAGTAAAAGCTCACAGTACCTTGCCACCAACCTCATCTACCTAGGTACTAGGTATATGGTGCTAGCTAGGTATATGTGGTACTTCTCGAGCAGAAGCTCGTAATGTCACCGTAATTCGCAATGTGGAAAAAATAGTAAGAATTGTCTAAAACTTCTTTTGCAATCACGAGGCATTTGTCCAACGGCATTGCTTATGACGACTGTAAATCGCACACAACCTTCGCCTTAGCAGTGATTCTTCCTTTCTAAGGGGGGCGGACACAGCCAGAGAGACAGAGAGAGAAGGGGGCGGGGGGGGGGGGTGCATCAAAAAAGTACCAAGATTCCTGCACCGGTAATGATGCCCATGAGAAAGTTAGGGACCACGCTGGCCACCGCCATCATCAGGCTTTCCACCACACCCACGCACCCGAACAAGCCGATGACGAAGAAGGCGTAGTGGCTGAAGCCAGGGTGCAGGCCTGTCATGAAGTAGCAGATCGTTCCTGCCGCCAGCGATATCGCAAACAGGAAGGGCAGCGACGATATAGTGTTCGCCACAACAAACGCCAGCACTCCATAATGCCCGTTCAATCTCTCTCGTTGGAAGACCTGCACTCACAAAATCCGATTAGACTGCACTGGTTTTCGATCACGAATAACTATGACCTCACACAAATTTTGCAGTATTAAGGATGATTAATCACGCACTTCATTCATAATCTTGTTGCAAATTGCAATAGAATATCCCTGGAGGCTCGAACCCTAATTAGACTTAAGGGATCTCTTTCGACAAGCAATGAAATCTACAGTGGGAGGAAGACGGCCATTGAGTCTATGGCCCATTTTCTTCTCATTATCTCGGAGTCTCAGATTGAACTCTACCATTTTGAAGATAGCATCTCACTATGGTATACACTCGTATATCTAACAAGACCATTGATGGCAATGGTCCTGCCGAAGCGAAAAGCGATAAAGAAGAGGTGAACACCCACGCACAGAAAGACTGGGAATGCCACCACCCCATATACGACGTGCAAACAGACTGAAAGGATAATGGAAAGATGAGAGCCGCTTGCATAACCAGCCAAGAAAGCGGATTTGCTTCTCTCTTGCTTCAAAGCAAGACAATGAAGAAAGAACATGTTGAATCCATGAAAGGACACAATTAAACTAAGACTGAAGTCTCGAATCATGTTCATTGGAGCTTAATAGAGAATAAGATCTGTGGAATAGTGTCTTGAAGGATATCGATCCAGTCGATGCATGAATACCGTTCATAACTTACTTTCATATCTTCTATGAAGGACGGAAAGCCTCCAATGGACATGAAGGTCACGAATCCAGACACGTACGATGCACACGAACCTCTCGCCTGCAAAATCCAGACATTGAACAGGCCAAATAAGATGTCTGCGTATTATTATACACACAAGGCCACTACAAGCGCACAAGGGCACCAGAGAGATAAGGCATTACAAAGATAGCGTTGTAGCTGGTCCCAACTTTGTAATAAAGCGTGCCTACGCATATGGCAACGAATATGTAGATGACCAGCCTGAGCCAGTAGTAACCGATGTCCCTTGACATGTTGATAAACGATCGTTTTGTTAGCGTCGTGCACTGCTTCAAGAAGCTCGCTTGACTTCCCATGGAGTCCAAGATAGTTCCTTTCTACACAAGCACAAGACGCACGCTTAAGAGCCCCGTCATCTGGCATGAATATAAAAACATCAGTCCCACGTGCGTCGTCAAGTCTTGAATACGGCCACTTACAACTTGAGAAATCTCGTACACCCTCGCTGCCGTTGCCATGGCGTGCTCCGAGGTATTATACGAGGTCGTCAGAATCTCGATAACCTCGCTAGTAGTGTATATCTCCAGGGGATCTACAGTAGAGTTTTCCTACAAATGCATTGCTAGAAGACTTAAAAAGAAATTCATTCGATGAACAGCCGAGAAGAGAAAGCTATGTGAGAGAGAGAGAGAGAAAGAGTGTGTGAGTGAGTGAGTGAGCCAGAATACCCTGTGCCGGAAGGAACCCTTGAGAGTTTGCTTGACTCTGTCGAAATCTGAATTGACGCAACGAAGGAAATGGTCGGAAGGGTTGCGCCTGGGGGGGCAAGGGAAACCAGCTTGAGCAAAGAACTGCAGAGTGGGTGGTCCGAACTATATTAGGCTTAATGAGAATGAGAACGACAACATCAAAAAGCGGATGATGTACAATAAGCTAGAATTACAGCGTGAAAAAGCAGATAAATGTACAGTAATTAGCAGCATTCGCAAGAAGTTTTGGACTAATTCTCACAACAATTCCTAGATTGTGAATTACAACGACACCATTAACTTCTGCTCGGGAGGCACTCCATATCTAGCAAGGTGTAGTTAAGGGCCAAAAAAGGGCTGTCTGTTGGCCTGGTGTGCGGTGCTTCCCGAGTAAAAGCCCATGATCAGGAAAAGACCCCGATGTTAGAACACCATAGGAAAAACAAGATCAAAGAGCGCCTGTTTCTACATGGGAAAATGTCAAGATACATCTTGTGATTGTGTGGTGCTTGAAAGAGCGATAGAATACCTCGTGCGCGCGGCTGGCCTCTCCAAAGTAGATGGTTTTACCTCCAGAGAGGAGGAAGAGGTTGTCGAAGAGGGCAAAGACCTCGCTGCTGGGCTGATGGATGGAGAAGAGGACGGTACGACCATCGCGGGACAAGCTTTTCAAGGTTTGGGTGACAAAGAAGGCGGCAGCACTAGCCAGGGGCAGAAGCACAGAAGAGGGAGAAGAGTGAGTGAGTGTAAGAAAAAACAGAGCAAATCTAGAATCGCTGAATTGTTACAGAGCATGGTTCATTCAAAAGAGAGCAGTACAAATGAACCCATCGCAGCTCAGCTGACATGCACATGCACATGTATGTATCTAACGACTCATCTAACTATATACTGACCTGTCCAGGCCGCTGGTGGGCTCGTCCAGGAAGAGGAGCCTGGGGCGCATGAGGATCTCGAGGGCGATGCTGACGCGGCGCTTCTCGCCGCCACTGAGGCCGCGCAGGTGCCAGTTGCCGATGGGGGTGTTGGCGCAATCCTGCAAGCCCATCTCAAGGATGGTGCTCTCCACGATCGTCTCCTTCTCGTCCCGCGCCATCTTGTCCGGCAGCCGCAGATGGGCCGAGTAGTGGATCGTCTCCCGCACAGTCAGCGTCCCGATCAGCGTGTCCTCTTGCGTCACATACGCCTAGCCCCATCCATCCATCCATCATCGCCAGTCAACGACCAACCCACAACCAGCACACAATCATCGCGTTACTACCAACTACTACTACTGTTGCTGCTCTCTCTCGCTCTCTCTCATCATATCGCTTACTTCATTTTATGAACTAATTCAGATTTCAACAAACACTAAAACGAACTAATTCGATTTCAACAAACACGTCACTACATCAAGAGAGCGCGCACACACACTCTCTCTCTCTATCATCATCGCTATCACTGTCGCATAGCGTCACTTGTAGTGTGCTGCACTGATTGTTAAGACTTCCAACAGAAACATTACTATATTAAGAGCTACTTATTAATCAACACACGCGTATCCACAAGGAAAATCTTACTGCGGATCCGTACGAGAGCTTCCGCCGCCGACCATTCACTAAAACGTCACCTCTGATCACCGTATTCTTTGCAAGTCGCCCTGATCAACATACATGAACAACAATTATAAACCTCTCTTTCTCTCTCTGGCCTGATTTCCATGAATAACAAATACAAACCCCCCTCTCTCTCAGTCGCATAACATGAATACCAAGTACAAACCCCCCTCCTCTCTCTCTCTCTCACCTGCCAGAGCGTCCAGTAGCGTCGACTTCCCCGACCCAGACGGCCCCATAATCGCCATCATGTACCCAGGCTCCGCGTAGCCCGTCAAATTCTGCAGAACGGCCTGCGCCTCTCCCTTTGCATTGGACACCGACACGCTCAAATCCTTCCATGTCAGCCACGCCGACAGATCCCCAATAATGGGAGCCGGCTCGTGCTTCACATTTTTCCATAGCGTCTGACTCAGTGGGCTCAGACCCCCGAGCATGTGGTCCTTCCCAGCCCGAGACTCCATTTCTAGCTGCTGCTGCTGTTGATGATAATGCTGCTGCTGCTCAAAGTGGGACCTGGTATACTCGTTGAAAGATGGAGCTGTCTCCATGTGTGCTGCCGCTGCTTATGCTGCAGACCTACCCGACGATAAGAACAGAAAGATGATTGCCCGCGTAAATGTGGAAGAAAGGGGGCCCGGCTCCGTGTGGTGAGCCCCTGATCCTGGGGTTTGCAAAACCTACCAGCTTCTCTTCAAGACCAAGAAGAGAGTTCCGGTCATGAAAATGCTGTTTCAAAAGAACGGCAGCTCAGTCACCTCAAAGAATGAGGAGCAAACAAGAGACAGCAGCTTGATGAAGCGCCGCTCAGGCCGAACCATAGACCAGTCTTTTTCCTGTGTCCGTGTGTGGGGGAGGGGGGGCAGCTAAAGAGTTCGTTGAACAATACAATGGTGTCTTGGATGAAGGTGACCGACTGCGAGGGGAAGAGACGACGGTAGGCGAGACGGGGAGACAAAGACGTCAAGGCTTTGTCAAGGAGTGGTCGATTATTCTCATCCTCCGTGAAGAGGGGCAAAGCCAGGAATCAGGATGCTGGGATGGAAGGGGCTGTCATCAGGGGGGAGATAAGAGAGGAGGGTTAATTGTGTGTTGTAGAGAGAGAGAGAGGGGGGGGGGGGGGGGGGGGGGAGTGTGTGTGTGTGTGTGTGTGTGTGTGTGTGTGTCCAGTACCTACTACACTAGCCTGGCGTTGTTGGGGAGACTCATCACTACATCTGTGTAGTTTCTTTGTTTTTTGATAATTTTTTGGGGGGTTTGGTTGTTGGTGAGAGGCTTTCAATGTCCTACAACGCTGCTAGCATTCAATGCGAGTCTCCTCTGTCACCGCCACGGGCGTTGCACTACTCACAATCTACAAACTGCTTTTTCTCCTTTTAACCCCCTCTCAAATGTCTCTAGCCATCTCATAACAGCAATTTCACATGCCTTTTTCTAGTATGGTTAGTTCTCTTATTAGATTTTTTATGGCTGGAAAACTCGTAATTTTTTAACCACATTCTTAAGTATTGCTAGTTATGCCAGTAGACTTTGTACACTTGTGTAAGTGTCCTAGTTGAAATCGTGCACTGTTTAGATAGAGTAGTAAAGCAAACATGTGATGCACAAACAGCTCATTGTACATAAAAGGCATCCCATAGTTTAGACTAGAGCTAGCTTGCCACATTGATAAAGGGCTTACCATACTCACACCTCTTTAACCTAGCAGTACTTCTTGTGCGAACCTTATGTAGACATAGATACTAGCATAGATAAGTTTTTGTATGATGCAACTTGTGTTAATGGTACTAAGTGTATACATCACCTTGAAGTGGGTGAAAAGCTTTGAAACAAGCTTAAGAGCCAAATCTTTCTTAGCAAGGCACTTGACTAGCAAACATGCTTCAACAAAAAAAATAGAGCTACAATTAGATAAAACCCTACCTGCATTGCATGCTCATCAATGGATGACTTCATTTTGTAAGGACCTGATTTCTACTAGAATAGGACTCTACAAAACAATCCAACACTTGATAGAGCAATCCTTCAAATTGCCCTTATCCCCAAGCAACATTTGTTTTCAATTGATACGAGCATGAAGATTTGCATTCTTGCAACATTGCCATAGGCCCTAGACTTCTTTGCACTCCTACAAAGATGCTTGGCATTCTCTTCTTTAATTTTGCAAAGAACATAGAAGGGGGGTGAGGGGTTTCCCATTAGCACTCCCTTTGGTCTCTTCTTCCATGTCATCATGGTTGCCCTTGGGTCTTCCTTCTTCCATGCATCCAAGACTCTAAGGAGCCATCACACATTAGGCATTCTAAAGTCAGCCCTTTTCTTCATGGAAACACTAGGTTTGTCAACATAGTTAATCAAATGTTATGTGGGTTTAGAGTTCTCCACACATACGAGGAAAGCCAACCATCATGAATTCTTGAGATTGCAAGCTGCGAACAATTAGCTTTCTCTCTATTCTCCAATACTACATAAGAGAAAGACCAACTATCATGGGTTTTTGAGATTATGAGTTGTAGCCAATTAGCTTCATCCCTATTCAAACCTAAGTTACCTACAATTACTTCCATATCATTGAATGTAATCCCTAAAAGATCCCAAAAGTCCATCCAAATAACTAAACCTTTACTATGAATCTTATGGCATAGATTTGAGTTTGATTCGAGCTCTGCTCATCATTAACTTCCTTGTGTTAGGGGTAAAGGCATCGGTGCCTATGCCACCCTGTATTTACTACACACACGATGATCGCATCCTTGTACGTTGTCGTGACACTACACGTCCACCACTACAAACCTAAGGGCGAAGTTTTTCACTAGGAATTTGAACTCATTAGTCAGTGTCATTAGGAATTTGTTTTCCGTTGTGTGTGTCTTTTCATTTGCCGTTCAGTTTGAATTGTTAATTTGAAATTTTGATTGCTTGCTTCCATCCTAAAATTTTATATTCGCTGAGTAGTACTCAATCACAAATAACCCATGTGTATGTCTATGTGTATGGTAGCTCATTTGAGTACTTGTTTGTTCTAATCAAAATGTGTGGACCATGGTAGAGATGGAAGAAAATCAGATGAAACAATACAAATGGGAACATGATTTGATTGCAAACATGAAAGAGTGCATTGCCAGATTTGGCCGTGGCTCAGTTGTGGGAGCTTTCGCTCAACCACCAAGACCCACGGACCGCTTATTGTTTCAAGTGTTCCAAGCGAGCTCTAATGGCTATCTCTCACCTAGCCGACGCGCCGTCGATCCTACGGGTGTAGTGAGCTTACCTTAGCGTCGATATGAGTTGCCTCCTCTCTTCCACACACCGGTAGCTCCACAATCTTAGATGCTAGCTCAAGCATCCTCAAGCCTCCTCCACCTCCAAGCTCCATCCTCCATAGCCGCGCGTGCAAGAAGAGAGAAGGGGAGAGAATAAGAAGAAGAGGAGATGGTGAAGAGCTTCACCCTCTTGATCCCTCACTCTCACACGCACTCACTCCCTCACACTCTCACACTCCCTCTCTCAAGAGCACACACAAGCAAGAAGATGAGAAGGAGAGAAGAAGAAGAAGAAGACTCCTTTTGCCACACACCAAAGAATGATCTCTTATTCACTTTTTGAACTTTATATATACAAACCCTAAAATCCCATGGGCACCCATCCCTTTTTTACATGACCGGCCATTGTGGCAAGGTCCTTTTTCCATTTCCTCTTTTAGCCCCGTGCCTCTAGCCTACACCCGTCTAATATTCTACAATGGGCACATGAGGGAGCCTGGCGCTCTTTTACAAAGATTTTTTGAGTTTTTTGAGGCGCCTTCTCTTTTAAGGTTGCGCTTTTTGCCTCGGTCCATCTTTAGGGGCCGCTTGCGTGTCTTCGCTCTTTTTTTTAATCTTTCTTTGCTTTTCCTCCATCTTTCGCCCTCTTGCCTTGGGGTTAAGATTACCCGCCTCCTAGACGGGTTCCAGTCCCATGGCACTTTTGGCGTGGGTGTAAGGTTAAGGGCCACATGTAGACTCAGGGGTTTGTGGAAACTCGAGAACGACGATCGTCGGAGTAGCTCAGTGGATTGCATGGGTGGACGAGGGCCTCCGAAGTTGGTGGTTGGGCGGAAGTGGTGTACTTGAAGAAAAAAGTGCAGTGCTCTACCTAGGGGGGTGCTGTCGTCAGCGTGTTGGTGCGGTGTGCTCATGCTAGTGAAATGGGAAAGTGGGTCATGTCCCACACTTGAGGACCCCATTTGTGCCAAGATGGAGTGGTGCTAGTGGGTTAGGGTGACAGGTCAAACCATAGGGGAGTGTTACTTCCCTAGGTGTGTCCTACCGTTGATATGCTCTAAGCATGACGTGGGGAATCGAAAGGGGCTAGGGGGTTAGGAGTGGAGCCAGCCGACCGAGGTCACTGGACACACCTAACTTAAGGACCCTAGGTGCAGTGATCTTTTTTTTTTTTGGGCCACATTGCTGGATAGTATTACATGAGAAGCAAGATAGCCAAGGCTAGCTCTCGTCGTCAGAATGAGGGGGGGAGGGCGGGCAGATGGATTTGCATAAAAATTGATGGCTATGCATGTATCCTTTCAGGTTCATGTGGACATGGAGAGAGGTGGTGGATAGGAAGGGGTGGTTGCACCTAGTGAATTGGCTGTCGCTCATATCCTCTAAAAGCGCTAGGCAAAATGAAGGTAGAAGGCTAGCCCGCATCATTAAGTGGGTCATGGCGCAACTATCGATAGCGTTAGGATCAAAAAAGAGGGGAGGCAAGCCGCTTTCTTGCAGTGCCGAATCTTGCTTAAGTAGGAGTTTACGGAGCCTAAGGTAATTACACGTGGTTATGAATGCGGGATCTGGGCAGGAGGAGAACTCTGCAAGAAAACGTGTCATGGAGGTGGGCAAGCTTCCTAGATCAAAAAGTAGAGCATTTTCAAAGGAAGTGGCGTTGGCATTGTAGATAACGGGGAAGTCGTGCCTCCCATGGAGGGTGGCGACAAAATCCACACCTACCCTACAGGGATACGCCATAAACATGGGGTCGTTCCGCTCGTGGGGTAGGGTGTTACAAAAAGCCATCCAGGCGAGCATGTTGGTATTACATATTCGCCTCCTCCAGAGGGGTTAGCAGTCGTAGCCCCTTACCGTGTGTGGCACCTCGTATATCTTGTCTTGCTAGAATTCGACCTCTTCCGTGCCCCACAAGGTGGGGATTCTTGCCTTGTCCTCCAGTCATCTTTGGCCTAGTCGGCCTGCCAGCCGCTATCACCTCCTCCATCGCCTTGATCAGCAGGACCCTTCTCAGGCTATCAGGCATGAGGAAGCTGAAGGAGAAAATGTCATTTTCCAAATTCTTGCCATTCCCAGACCACCAGTTCTACGTGGAATTGCATAGGTAGGTCTTCGGGGCATGGTGGGAGAGGAGCGGATGGCTGCACGACAGGCTTGGCCTGCAACCATTTTCAAGCCTCTTCCACCAGCTTTTTCTGCCACTCTTTAAGGATGGCCTGTCTATCCAGGGGCGGGGCGGGTTGTTGCTGATCTTGTTCGTGCGGCGAGGGGGGCTGCGGGATTACATCTTCTCTGAATCTGTTCATGTCAATTTTGAATTCGACTTCCTTCCCCTGCTGGTTTTCTTGTAGTGTTCTTTCCTCAAAGCCGAGGGCATCTGCCTCCTGGGGGGTTAGGCCGGCCAGTGGTAGATACTTTTGCTGCTCCTCTAGGCCTAGCCTTATCTCTGCAGGTTGGGGTGGCATCTACAGCCCCGCGTGCAGAGCTCTATGTGCGATGCTTAATTTCTTCTTTACCACCTCCAACGGCTCCGTTCCCTATGGTTGAGTTGTATCCAATAGCGTATTGAGGAAGGCTTGTTGTTGGGTAGTGAAGGCTGTCTAGATAGCGTCCGCTTTGCTTTCTGCCAATATTTTTTTATTCTCCACCAAGGCGAGGCACCGTGCCAGAGCCTTCACCCACGCCTCGTTCTGCGTAGCCCATTCCTCAACCCTTTTGCTCATTCCTTCCATGCTCTCCCCCTGCTTTTGAGCTAGGGTTATGAGCTTCTGCTCTTGGGCCTTGAGCTCTCTACTCATGTTGTCTTGTTCTGTCTTCCCAAGACGTAGCTGATTTGAGATAGACTTGATCTTCTTTCATTATTGCTCCCTCTCTTGGCTCCTCTCCTCTTCCTTGGCGTTCAGCTCCCCCATCATCTGCTCAATGGTAGCGGTCTTTGACTCCAGTTCCTTATACTTTGACTCCAATTCCTTATATTGCATTAGGAGAAGCTTGTACTCCCGCTGCATTTGCACGAGTTCCTGGTTCTCGTCCTCTAGCCGATGCTTGTAACTCTCTTCCTTATTTTCTTTGGCCTTCAACTCTTGCTTGAGTTCGAAGATTTGGCATTGCTGCATGGCGATGATGCGGGTTTTTTCCAGTTGGAAAGCTGCCACTGACTCTTTTTCTGCCATGAACTCAGCCACAGCCATCCTTTTCTTCTCCTTCGCCCTCTCCAGTTGGGAGAGCAGCTCAACAAGATATTCGTTGTAACCGGCTGGTGGCGTCATTGTTGTGTGGGTGGGGGTGGGGGTGGTTGAGGCCTCCATGCACGGCAGCTTTTGATCCTGCCTTGATTCAGTATCTGCAGCTGGCCTTTTTGGTCCCATGGTCATTGTGTCCATGCTTTTCCCTTGGGCCATTTCCTTGCTGATGAAGTATTGCATCCAGGCCACCAGGTTGGACACTTCCAAGTTGGTGGGGATGCTAGGGGTGGGCATAGTGGGTTCAGTAGGGGGTGCCATGAGGGTGGGGATGGGATGTAGGGGTGCTTTGCCTTTTCCTTCTGGAACTGCGGGGGGCGTGGGTTCTGGGGCCTACATGCTGGAGCTAGGCCTCTCTTCCCTGGGCTGATTCCAAGCTTCTAGGTCATATGCCAGATCCTTCTCCTCCTTTCTTCTTAACTTCTTGTCCTCCTCCACGACTCTTCTTTTCCTTTCCTCCTCGGCCTTTTTGCATTCTTCGTCTAGTTTTTATTTTTTCTCCTGCTCTTCTTTTCTTATCCTTTTGGCTTCTCGCTTGGACGCCTTTTCAGCCTACCTTACTTGTTTCGTTGTCTCTTCTTCTTCCTGCTTCTTCTTCCTTTCTCTCTCCTCTGCCTCCTTGAGGGATTGTCATTTCGCTTTCTCCAAGCCCTCCCTCTCCTTTCTACGGCCTTCATCCTGTTTCTTCTTCTTCTGCGCTACTTTTTTCTTAGTCTCCTTAACTTGCTTTTTGCTCTTCTGCTCTTCCCCTTCTTCCTCTGTCTCCGTCCTATCACTAGACCTATCCTGGTGTTGATGGAGCGGTGATCGGTCGGGTGTTTCTCCCTCCTCCTCTTCTACTTCCTTTATGGCCTCCTGGATAAGCGCCGTTAAAATGCCCCCATATACGATGAATGAGGCTTTGGAGGAAGCTCTTTTTCTTTCTGCAACCTACGACATCGATGATTCTTCTCCTACTGGCAGGCTTCCTAATGCTAGAGCTCGGGCTGCTTGATCGATAGTCTTGTGTACGTAGCCATTCCAATCGACTTTGTGTAGGGTCTGGGCCGCTACATTTTCCAGGATTGATACGCTGATCCCGTGCATCATCGCGTTATAGCGCTGGCTAGAGAAGAGCGCATGTACGAGCTTTGCTTATAGCCTAATCTCTATGATGGGGATGTCTTGGATACTGATGCCATCATTCGTCAGCACATCCTCCTTCCTCATCCCCAGCGTGGAATACACGTCCCTCTTTTGCTTCTTTTCCACCTTCGATTCCAGCCCCAGTGCCTTCTCCACCAAGGTCGGGGTTAGATGGACCAGCACTTGCTTAGCATTTTGTCCTCTCCCCACTGTGACAGTGCCAAACTCTCTGTCGGGATTATAGGTCCTGAGGAATTCCACACAGCTCGTGTGCTCAGGTTCTCGTGATTTCCAAGTACTTTTTAAGATTGCAACTTTCCACGATGCTCCTGGCCGCCTCTTCCTTGGCCACTAATTCTTCCAAATTATGGATAGTTTGGAATTTCAGCTGATTATAGGTGCGGTTCTCCATGTTGATGTTGTACCGCGTTCTCTCTTCCTCTATGAAGGGGAGTCAGTGGGCTCAGTCCTGCTACGACATCTTTTGTTCTTGTCATAACTGTAATTTTCTTTAGTGCTTACGACATAGTAATCGCTAAAATAGAAAAAACTTTATGCTTTTGAATGAGCTCATTAAAGTCTAGTGCAGGTTCGCTTTTCAGACTTTGACTTTTTGCCTTTTAATTCAAAGTTTTTGTGTCCTCTTTCCTACCCCATCCGTTTTTCACAATGTATGTCTACATACTTCATGGCTTTGATTTGCTTTATTACTTATGATCTGATTCACCTTACCCCTTCCCCTTTTAGTATGAAAATAATCCTTCCTAGAATGAGGGTTAGAAAGTGTAGGTCTTTCGGCATGGACGACTACTTGTGAAGGAGCCAAGTATAGAAATTGGGGTTGTACTCCTAATGGGCTTCGCGGTCCAGGTTGGAGGGTTTAATCCCCACTTGAGTGATGTATGTGAGAACATTAGTTAGGAAGTCGCCTGAGTTGACTCGACTAGCGATGTGTAACTCTTCTTCAGTCAACAGGCGGTCGAGGTAGCGGTGTCCCTTGATGTGATCTTCTATAGGACGGCCTCACAGCATGGTTAACACTCAATATGATTTCGGCACAACGTATGTGGGGTCATACTCTGCCGTTTTAATAGCATGTCGCTGCTTGGCGTTGGTCATTACTCGGCATCCTTCAACTTTCCATTGCAGTCTAAGATCGTACCAATGTCTTAAGAACTCGGATTTCGTCTTAGCCAGTTTTGACAACTCAGGCACTTCTTGGTCAGTGATGGCAGAGGTGGTTCGTTGATCATATGACGTAATGAGGTGTTGTTTGATTGCCTGCTCTTTTGAGATCTCACCGCTGAACAACTTAGCAGCGGAGGTATGGGCTTTTACAAATGCAAATTCAAACGTTTCCCAAGAACAAGGCATTGTTTGAACTTCGGCTGCGAAGGATTAATCCAACAGGCCTAAGTCAAGGCGATTGTAGCTCAGAGCTAGCGACACAAAAGTAGCGTCCAGTCATTTAATGCAATCCACCACATCATTCCCTGTTTCCTCAGCTAAATCAGCCGCTAGTGAGAGAAAGGATTTCCTCTCGTAAGAGGGCCTAAGGCTTGCAGGTGGTTGGGTTTTGGTAGAACTTGAACCTTTGACTACGAAGAGTTGTTGTGGTAGGACTTCAGGAGCTTGTGATTGGGTTGCTGGGGCGGAAGCTAGGTTAGCAGCGGCCTTGTGTGATAGCCTATTGCTTTTAGGATGGAGTTGGAAACCCGGATCGTTTCCTGCTTGTAATGATGCTCGAGCTGGCAGTTGTTGATTGGTCTGACAGGCTTGGGTGATTTGCATTAGTTCGTGCGTAGATGGACTCAATGGTTCCGGATTGGGGAAGCTCTGTGGCTCGTGGTTTCGAGGTCTTACGGTTTTTGGGATGATTGAGCTTGAGGTTGGCGTGCGAGTGGTGCCTCTAGCCGCGTGGGCCTTAGGTATCCATAGCCAAGCATTGCCCTCATTAGCCTTGTGCGTGCAAGAGAGCCTTGGGGACCCATCTCTGACTAATTACACGTTTATTCCTGTGGCTGCATTTGGGCCTCCTAGGTTTAGAGTTTTTGGTCTTTTGAGGGTAGGAGTCTCGACTCCTAGGCGGCTATTGCGGTTATTTAGGCACCCATTGGAGGCGGGATTGTGGGGCCTTAGCTTGGGCTGGTATGGATTGCGGGCGATGAGACTCGGGGAGTGGCGGCTGCATTCTACCCCCTCCTTAGAATTGTCTACAGGTGTTTCTATCAATGGTGGCTGGGTGGCCCGAGATGAGGTAGCGCAGCCCTTGCTAAAAGCTGTAACAATGCGAATGTTGCCTATTGCTAGGTGGATGCGCTGCGATACATAGTCGACATTGCAGTGGGTCTTCTCTTTGAAGGTGCGCCCGAGCAATGACCCTATGCCTGCGTTTTTAGCATTTGGCAGCACGTAGAAAAGCATTGGAATAGTCTTAGACTTGATAGAAATGGCTGCCTTGCACTTGCCGAGTAGTGCATAGGAATGAGCCCCATATGGGCTCAATTTTGCAGTGGTGGGTTGAAGTTGTGGCTGGCCAAGTTGGGTCCAACGATTGTAGGTCAGGACGTTGAAGTCCACTCCCTCGTTGATCAAGCTGGTGAAAGCACATGTTTGTTTGGCCATGACCGTGATACGAAGGTATGCAAGTTCCACGGCTTCCTCGTCTTCGTCATCGATTTTAGTGATTGTGGCTACTTGGACTTTGATAGGCGGTTCTAACATCGGTGATTCATGCAAAGGATGCATAGGAGGATAATACTTCTTGACACGGTTGCCATTGAAGAAGCCCATTTCTTCACTGTTTAGGGTCTCGAGTTCGACGTTGCCTGTTCGACTGATTGCACGAACCCTGAATGGTCCAAGACCTCTAAATTTCATCTTCTGCTTATGCCCTCGAATTGAGTAGAGGAGCACTAAGTCACCCTGTTCGAACTCGTGCTGCTTGATGTGCTTGTCAAACTAGCTCTTGCGTCGGGCTTTTTCACAGATTAGTGCATGGGTGGCAAGAAGACAAGTCTCTGAGAGACGTTCGAGCTCAACTAGTCACTGCGTCCAGGCCTCCCTCCCATCGCTCTTGAAGCACTATTCTCATGCTAGGGACGAAGAACTCTACTGGTAGAATCGCTTATGTCCCATATGTTAGCCTAAAGGGGGTTTGGCTGACAGCCATTTTATAAGCGGCTCGGTAAGCCCACAAAGCTGCCATCAACTTGTTGTCCCAGCCATTGCGTGAAGCAGAGACGACCTTGGTTAGGACATTGATGAGAACCTTATTTGTTGATTTGACCTGGCCGTTTACCTGAGGGTAGTATGGCGAGGATTTACGATGGATGATAAGGAAGGCTGACACGAGGTGTGTGATCACTTCATTGATGAAGTGCGTGCCTTGGTCACTAACAAGTTCGATGGGGCAACCAAATCGTGAGATCACTTGCTCCCATAAGAACTTAGCCATCGTTCTAGCGTCATTTTTCGTATGGCTCGTGCTTCTGCCCACTTAGTGAGGTAATCCGTGGCCACAATGATGTCCTTAGCCTGCGAATACTATGCTACAGGACTGATGGGCCCAATGAAATCAATTCCCCATTTTTTGAAGGGTTGTTGAGCAATAACCGAGGTTAATTCCATTCGATCTTGGCGAACTGGGACCTTTGTCCGCGCTGGCACTCGTCACAGTGCTTAACGAATCGTGTTGCGTCGCAAAAAAGCGTGGGCCAGCACAGTTGAGACTGCAACACTTTTCGTGCTGTCGTGTCTCCACTAAAGTGCCCCCCGGCAATGCCGCCGTGCGCTTCTGAGAGCACATCATGCATCTCATATTCGCACATGCATCTGCGCAACAATCCGTCTTGCCCCAGCCTGTAGAGTTGGCCTGCAATCAGCTGATAGGGCTGGATAAAGGATTAATCGCCTAAGCCGGGCTTTTTCTATTGGTCGGTCAGACAATCCGTGCTCAAGCACTTGGACTATGTCATCTGCCCAATACGGTGTTAGATCAATCTTAAACAGGTCTCTCTCACTGGAGAGGTTAAATAGATGGGTATCGGACAGTTCATCAATAACACCTTGTCCAACAGCTTCTCCGGTGGGAACGCGCAATATGTGATTAGCCATGTAATGCTGCTTTCCCTTTCATACCGCTACGGAGAAGTCAAACTCTAATAGCAGAAGCCATCGAGATATGCATCTTGTAGCACAAGGTTTGTTTACTAGATATAGCAAGGCTTGATGGTCCACAAAAAAGGTGAAGGGCGTGGCCAAGAGGTAATGCCAGAATTTCTTCACTGCAAATACCATGGCTAGTCCTTCTCTTTCCATCGTTGAGTAATTCATTTCTGTGTCAGTGAGTTGTCTGTTAGCAAAGCTCATTGGATAGTCTAAATTGTGTTCGCCAGGCTGGCACAACATTACCCCCACGGCAAACTTAGAAGCGTCAATATGCACGTGGAAGGTGATGGTCCAATCTGGGGCTCGTAGGAATGGTGATATGGTTAGAGCCTTCTTCAACTCTTTGTATGCCCTTTGGCATGCTTCAGTCCATTCGAAGACTATAAGCAGCTTGTACAATGGTCTGGCGATCAACGCGTAATTGAGTACAAACCGCCGATAGTACCCGGTATGGCCTAGGAAGCATTGAATGCCTTTGTAGTTGCTCGAGGGTAGAAGGTCAACAATGACCCTAACCTTCGAGAAGTCAGTGGCAATGACGTTCTTTGACACCATGTGCCCTAGAATGCATCCATGCTTCACCCAAAACTGGCACAGAGGTCGTCGAGAAAGACACCACTTAAAGATTGCTCGAAGTTTGTCTAAGTGTTTGACCCACGTCGAGTGGACACAGAGGTCGTCGAGAAAGACTTCTAACTCCTTACAAAGCATGTCCTTAAAGATGGTGCATATGAGGCGTTGGAAAGTGACAGGGGCATTAGTCAACCCGAAGGGCATGACTATGTAAGCAAAGGCACCCCACTCAGTGGCGAAGGTAGTCTTATGCATGTCCGCAGGATGCACTTGCACTTGGTTGTACCGTGATAAGCCGTCCAGGAAACTATAGGCTTCCTTGCTTGCCACTCTCTCCAACATGTGCTTAGTGTACTGATAGTTGTCCCTCTTGGTGGTAGCCTTCACCTTTTTGTAATTGACGCACACTCGAATTTTTCCATTTTTCTTCATCACGATGACTATGGGTGATACCTAGTCTGTGTGCTCAATTTCATAAATGATTTCTGCTCTCATTAGCTTATCAATCTCCTCCTTGACAGCATGAGCATGTTTAGGATTCATAGGGTACGGTCGTTGCTTGATCGGTATTGCGTCCGGCGTCATGGGTATGTTGTGGGTCACGACACTTGGGTCTATCTCCTTAAGCTCTCCTAAGGACTAGGCAAACATGTCTATGTACTCTCGCAAGAGAGCGACAAGACTCGTATCTTCTTCATTAGTCAAATCATCAGCAATGAAGACTGGTCGGGGTGGTTCCCTCTTTTGGGCTAGGTCCACCTCCTTGACCCTGGCTGGTCCCTCGATTGGTTCGCTTGTTTGTGCTTAATATTTGGCACCTAACAACACTACCACCCTATCCCCCTTTTTGAATTTCGTGAATCGTTTAGGAGGGTCATGTGGTTTTAGTTGTTCTTCCGTTCGGGCCTCCCTGGGATGCTTTGCCTTTTCTGTCTCAATCGCCTGCGCCTTAGGTGGACTGGTAGGTCACCCTTGGTGCGTTTGGTTGTGGGTGGCCTAGGGATCTCTGGATCACTGTCCGAGCTAACCTCTGATTCAGAGTCAAATCCCCCTCCTTCGCTAGAAGAGGTGGTCTCTCCTAGTGGGCGTAGTTCAGATGGTGATTCAGTTCTAAAAACCGACGCCATTCCTAGTCAGGCTAGTCCTGCTTACTCGAGGTCTATGGCTCCTATATGTTCCAACCAGGCGCGGTCACATTCCAATCTCATGACTCCTCGCTCCCTCCGGGAGATACTCTTTCTCTGCGGCTTGGAGTTCGCTCGTATTTGCTCTATTTCTTGTCCTTCAGTGTCGTATTCCATGGTATCCATCTCACCGTCACTTCCATCATTGAAGGATTGGCAGTCTTCGTATTCGTCGTTCGAATTTTCTTCATCAGACTGCTCGTCATCTCCTAGGACTCGGTCTATCCCCGGTTGTTGGTCAAGCACCAGGGCCCAGTTATACATGAGGTTTAAGTCATACACTTTGGTCCATTGCCACTTGGATTCATCTAAGAGATCCTGGAGTGGGTTGAGATTTGTAGCTGGATTGCCAGCTAGCTTGTTCGATAGATATTCCAGTATCTTCTGGAGTTTTCTTTTGTTGGTTGGAACATGGGAGTTGATGGGCTTCGGCTTTCTTTGAAGGCTTCCTGTCATCACGCAGACTGGCACGGAGGGTATGTCGTCAGCCTTGCCGATTGTCTTGATGGCTTGCTCATATGCTTCGTGATCAGAGAACGGCAGGTCGATTGTAGCAAGGACATGCATCCAATCCCGCTCATCCTCTGGGTATGGGATATACCTGGTCAAGGGCCAGTAGGACTTCTTGGCCTGAGCATTACCCTTGCGCATAGCAGAGATGGCATCTAAGTCGACGGATGAGGTCTTCCAGGTGTCCATCTCTACTCTAACGGCGTCCGTCCTATTGCCAAGGAAGATTAAGCCATTACCCCAATCTTCGATGACCCTAGCGTTGCACATCCAAGGGCGGCCTAATAGGATGTCGTAGTCCACTCCCTTCATGACTATAAAGTCAACGGAGAACTGGACACCTGCGATCTTCACTGGCTAATTCTTAAGCACCCCGAATGGCTTAACTCTCATACTGTTTGCTAGTGTGACATTAAACCTAGTAGTCTCAACCGGTGGGTTTCCCCAAGTCTAAAGCACTGTGTGGCTAAGCACACTAACCCCGGCCCTCGTGTCTACGATTCCCTTCCTCGTGGTATCGCCTAGGGCTAAGACCGGTAAGATTGCATGCATATCGGAGCCTTCCCAAAAGGCATTGATGTGCAAGGACTTAGGCATAGAGTGCAGTGTTAAACTTAGTATTTGCGTTTTCGCCTCGTAGTCATGAGGGTCTGTCGTGACCTGCTCTTGTGTGCCTTCAACCCACTGCTTAAGGTCCTGCCATAGGGTGGGGTGCTGCCTAAGCAGATCTCCCGGACTGAGTGTTATAGGGGTGGTCACTAGAGTGGTCAGGAGATCATTGGGTGTTCTCTCTCCTAACCTAGATTGTCCTGTCCAGTGACCGTGACTGAACCATGGCCCTGTAGCAGCGCCAAGGCTTAGCCTTAGAGGTACCGTTTGTGGTGCAGTTGCCTCTCTTAACTTTGGTTGTGGGAGTGAGGTCGGTGTACTTATGCTAGAGAGGTCATCGATCCCATCCTCGATGATGGGCTCAGCGTCCTTTAGGTGTTCTTAGGCTTCCTTCACCCATTCTCTCACCTTCTTGATGGCCTCTAATTGTCGCTTCGGTTGCAGGTATTCCCCTACCTTAGTACTTCCCTTTTCGACCGTCTTAGGGGTTGACATCTCTGCTTCGCGTCGGAGACCTTCTTTCCAGCGGGCAGAGTTGTAACACTCTCCGTCTTTAATGCGATTTTAGCTTCCGACTTCCGCTTCCGCTATTTACGACTCTTCTTCCCTATCAAGGCTACATCCAGATTTCTAGGTCCTGGCACAGAGATGCCAGCCTGCTTTGCTTGGGCACGGGTCATGACCCGCAACGGGATAGGCGTGGCCTTCCCGTCGTGGTTCTTAATACCGAACAACCCTAATGGGACAGACGGCTCATTGGCTGAACTAGGTGACGGTTTTCTCCTTGGGCAGTCGACGAAAAGATGGATGATTCTGCACTCAGTGCACCTCTGGTCATCCTTATCTCTGTTTTGTTGCTCCCTCTCAAGGCAGTGCAACGAGACATGACCTGGGTGGCCACAGGTCCAATAGGTGATTGGGTCATGTGCCTGCCCTCCTAGGCCCTTACCTCGTCCTCTTCCCAACGCCATCACCGGGACTGGGCGATAGTCCATGAGGACATTGTTGCCTTCGTCATCATGCGAAACATAAGGGCATATGTAAGCTTCCTCCTCATTTGGTTCTTCCACATAGTGGACAGGAGCGTCACTCGGTGGATGGATTACATAAGGACTAGGTGGCCTAGGAATGCCTGTAGGATTTATCTCCATCCTAGGAACAGCCGGCTTAATGTCATTGGGCGCAGGAAGGGCCAATGGGGCTTCACTTCCGAAGAATGGCTATGGCCTGCTCACTAGGTAAGGCTAGCCGTATGGTTGTGAGTATGGAAGTCTCCTTGGCAGTCTACAATACGCGACGTCATGACCGAACCTATCGCAGTTAGCACAAGGTCGTGACCTAGGGTCTTGACACTCGGCTGGCAAGTGGTTTTCACCACAATACATGCATTGGATGTGTGGGCGCGTTGGTCATCTCAACATATCTTGCAACTTGGCTAGTTCCATTCTAACATCAGCCAAATCTTGATTGGTTTCGATGGTTTTTCCCTTATCCTGGGCTGATGGTGCTGATCGCTCACTCGAGGCTGACGCTCTCTCTGAGATTCGCGAATTGTTCTCTTCTACATTCGCACTTCTGGAGCTCCGCTCCTTCAGCTGATCGTCCACTCAGATGGCCTCCTCAAAGACCCTGGCTAGCGTGTCCCACTGTTGCAAGCTCAAGTTGCCTGCCAAAGCCTTGTATAGCTCCTCGTTCTAAATCCTGCTGATGAATATAGTTGACACTGCTCTCGCAATCGGTCACTCTCCAGTAGGGATTCTCTTAAAGAGACTCTGTACATGGGCATGTAATCGCGAATGTCCTCCTTCTTTTTCTGCTTGACGTTCATCAAGCATACGAGTAGATTATCGGAGTATCCGGGCTCAGCAAATCTCTTAATGAAGAGATCCTTGAGGCCATCGAAGTTGGCTTGCTCTACGTTATCTAGGCTCGTATACCACATCCTACCCTTGTCGCCCAAGCAAAGCCCAAACGCTTGCGAGTGTTGGGTTAGGTCGTTGAGGCCGTTGGCTTCGCAGACTTGCTCGAATTGCTCAACAAAGCTATAGGGATCATCATGGGACTGGTACTTATCGAGTTGCTTGGCAACAATAGGGATTTTAGTCTGGCTCTTTGAGCCTTGGTTTGCTCCTAATCCTGCCGAGCAATGATGTCGCTAGAGCCGTGGCACTTTGCTATGCAGCCGTGTTATTGAGCAGTCGCTTCATTTGAAGCTCACTCAGCGTTAAGTCTCCTTCTAGTGCCCTCTCATGGTACGTTCGATTCCTGCCAGCCAAGTTCAGTACCCGTTGCACCTCTCGCAACTCCATGCCTTGCCTTTGGTTCCTCGCGATCCCTATTGTACTCAGCCATGCTTTGCAATGCCTTGTGGGCCAACTTTCTCTCCTCCTCTAGATCTGCAATGATAGCGTCCTCCGTCCTACTACGATGCTCGTACCGAGCATGAGCGTCATAACTACTGACTAGCTACTGAACTGAATCTGGAAAGGCTCCTAAGTCGAATTCCTCGTTGTATCTGTGGTCTGAACTTTCTTCTGCCATTGTCGAGTTGTCGTGCTCCACCAAGCTATCGATTAGGTTTAGTAGGCTCGTCAGATCCACTTCGTCGGCGTCCCTTGCTTGGTTCTACCTCTGAGCGTTGATGGTTTGTCTCTGTATTGGGTTCTCTCCTATTGGTGGGTTCCTTGAGTGGTTTATCTAGGTGAGTTCCTTCAGTTATTTAATACAATCCTCAATTCATGGCCACTCAATGTGTCTTTCCTCGTGTACTTGTGCTCAATTAGGCTTTCAGTTTTCTTAAGTGTACTTCAAGTGTAAAAACCCAGGGTGAGTGCAGCAACCACTTCCTAGTCGTCTTACGCACTCTCACGTTGTTTTGGGCCGAATAGGCTTGTTGGTCAACTTCCTGGCCGTCTTGTCAGGGTTTAGGGTTTCCCTAAGATTTTGCCTCGTTCATTTCTGGTCTGATCAGACCTTACAGCTTAGCGGGTCGCGTCTAAGCCTCTAGGTCTCGCAATTGCCCACTCCTAGCTGCTAAGCAGTGATGCCCTCCCATTTTGCCTATTTCGCGTGTCAGAATCAAGTTCTGAGCACCCTACGGGCTTTCGACAGTCTGAGTTGCTGAGTCCTAGCCGGGTCAGGTCAAATTTCTGAAGATCTCGCAAAAATCTACACTCGGCCCAATTGGTCTGAATTGCAAGGTTCGAATGGGTTACTGGGACAGGCCGAGGCACATCGGCCAAGGGCCAAATCTGAGGACTTGGACAGGGTGGACTCGGACGGGCCGAGGTAAGTGGGCCGAGGGCCGAATTTGACATGTGGCAGAGGGTCGAGTTTGTCCACGGACGGAATTATAGACTCGGATGGGCCAATTAGGGTTTTGGTCAGATGGGCCGAATTTGACATGTGGGCGAGGTCCGATTCTACGACTCGGCTCAGGAGTGGTCACTCGGACGGGCCAAGCGCGGCGCACTTAAATAGCGGAAACTCAATTTCGATCGTTTCTCTTGCTTCACTCACCATACCAAGCATAACCTTCCAGATCCCACATAGGGGAGTAAGAGAAGGGATTCATGTACCTGGATGGAGTGAGGGGCTTCTTGTTGGTGCGATCGAATCGACTCGGCCGGTAGCTCTCTCTCTCTCTCTCTCTCTCTCTCTCTCTCTCTCTCTCTCTCTCTCTCTCTCTCTCTCTCTCTCTCTCTCTCTCTCTCTCTCTTTCACACTGTACTGTTGCAAATGAGTGTTTCCTTGGCCTTTTGGCTCTTCTACCCTTTCCCGGGGTATGGTGTTGACGCCCCGAATCACTCACTTATCACTCTTAAGCATCGCAAGTGAGCTTTTTGCCATTTTTACACGATTTTTTGCCATGTTTGCTCTGTTTTGCAATAGTAAACCCTACCCTTCTCCGGTGCGATTTCCTAATTCTATCCTACTCTAAATGCAACATGAATCGAAAGCAAAATACTGAACTGATTTCTCAATGTTTCCTAATCATCAAACAAACAAAATAATCCAAAATACTTACTTGTTTTGGAGATTAAAAACACCCAACTTCCTACCTATCTCAAGCTCCATTTCGGGGATGAATCCCTTACTTCAATGCTTGATATGAGGCGCACAAGTGCTCAAGCTTGAATCCGTTGGTCCCGACAACGGAACCAAAATGTGGAAGCTTTCGCTCAACCGCCAAGACCCACGGACCGCTTATTGTTTCAAGAGTTCCAAGTGAGCTCTAATGGCTATCTCTCACCTAGCCGATGTGCCGTCGATCCTACGCGTATAGTGAGCTTACCTTAGCGCCGATATGAGTTGCCTCCTCTCTTCCACACACCGGTAGCTCCACGATCCTAGATGCTAGCTCAAGCCTCCTCCACCTCCAAGCTCCATCCTCCATAGCCGCGCGTGCAAGAAGAGAGAAGGGGAGAGAAGAAGAAGAAGAGGAGATGGTGAAGAGCTTCACCCTCTTGATCCCTCACTCTCACACACACTCACTCCCTCACACTCTCACACTCCCTCTCTCAAGAGCACACACAAGCAAGAAGGTGAGAAGGAGAGAAGAAGAATAAGACTCCTTTTGCCACACACCAAAGAATGATCTCTTATTCACTTTTTGAACTTTATATATACAAACCCTAAAATCCCATGGGCACGCATCCCTTTTTTACATGATCGGCCATTGTGGCAAGGTTCTTTTTCCATTTTCTCTTTTAGCCCCGTGCCTCTAGCCTACACCCGTCTAATATTCTACAATGGGCACAGGAGGGAGCTTGGCGCTCTTTTACAAAGATTTTTCGAGTTTTTGAGGCGACTTCTCTTTTAAGGTTGCGCTTTTTGCCTCGGTCCATCTTTAGGGGCCGCTTGCGTGTCTTCGCTATTTTTTTAATCTTTCTTTGCTTTTCCTCCATCTTTCGCCCTCTTGCCTTGGGGTTAACATCAGTTAAAATTGCCAAACAAGCTCAGAGTAAGGTGAAGACACTAGCTAAGAAGGAAAGAAGGGGGGGCGGCGGGGACAGAAGACGAGACTCAGAAGAGGAAGACAATGACAACCCCTTGTGCAATTGAGGTATTTACCTAGCAATCAAGGGTTGTTCAAGACCATTGACTACGCTTGAATGGTTAGTCAAAGCACTTACTGTGTTATCCTCACACTCGAATGTGAATGCCTTGTCTCATGCTCAAACATGGATGCTTGGATTAGCACTCGGATGCCTTGTCCTCATGCTTGGATGCAGATGCCTTGTCTTGTAATTCTCCTCACCCTTGTGGCCCCTCATCTTGTGCTAATTCTCCCTTCACCCTTGCGCCAATATTCCTTACCCTTGCAGCAACTCTCCTCCCTTTGTGCCAATATTCCTTGCCCTATTCTCCTTTGCGCTAGAATTGGTGAGCATCACCCATATCGATGCTTGCTTTCCCTTTGCCTCCACCCACACTTGAGTGATAATTGTGCTTGCTTTCCCCTTTGCTCTGATTACTTTTACTCACACTTGGATTGCTTTCCCTTGCACTTGAATTGCTTTTGCTCACACTTAGATAGCTTGCTAATCACTCAAGTGGACTCTTCTTTATTGTTCACATTGCTTGCTTGCACTCAAATGGCTCAAGAGAGATCACTCAAATAGCTCGCTCACACTTGAATCACTCAAGTGGGCTTTTCTTTCAAACTCAAATGACTCGAGTGGTTCTATTCACACGGGTCACTTTAGAGGGGTCACTCAGATTGCTCGATCACTACTCAATTTGTACTCCCACTCAAGCGGCCCATTTGCTTCTCCACCTGCCTCCGCACTCGGATCATTTGAGTTCTTCTTCGAACAACACATCAAATTTGCCTCTCACTTAATTCTCTTTCCATTCGATCCACTCGATTGCTTTTCACTCTCGAGTTGTCATTTGCACTTGAATCACTATTGTGAGTGTGGTTCAAGTCTCTCACTCGAATGGTATTCCACTTGAATGGTCTCTCAGATGGCCTCTTGAGAGTGTTCCTTGGCTCGGATTGAGTTCAAGTTGTTGAGTTAAGTGACTTGGATGGGTGTAAACTTGAGGGACTTGCAGGACTCAAGTCCGTGTTGCCTCCACTAACACACACTCAGATTAGTCTGTTGTGCCTTGAATGGCTCTTGGTTTGGATCACACTTAGATGGCCTTGGAAGCTATCGAATAGTTGCATTGAATGCAACTCCCCCTTTGTCCTTCAACACACAGTCTCTCTTATATTCTCTTCTCAAAGTACCTCATCCTTGGAGACTATCCTTCTTGCTTTGTGCTAGCATCAAATCACACACTTTGATGTGCACTCAAATACACCTCTTATGATTTTCTCCCTCTCATTTGATTTGAGTATAGCTACTAATGGGCACTTAACTCTCATTTTTTGAGGTCCACTGTCGCTAGGTCTTCTTCCTCAGCTATAACCATCTCTCTCTAACATGTATTCTCTCTACCTCTCTCTCAAAGTAGTTATCACAACATTCCCTCCTGCTTAGGTCACCCATAACATCTAACCCTCTTAAAGAGAGATTTTCCATGTAATTTAGGTCTCCAATTTTATGACACCGTTTAACTAAGAATAATTAAATAGCAATAATTTCATGGATTTCTCGGTTATATGACAATGGCCGTGTTCATTAAATAATAGTTAACTAGTCAATATTAGCGATTAAGGATTCATCGTAAAATATACTAATTCAATGCGAAACAGTATTGTAATCCAATGGCAATAATTAGTAGCAGTAGACAAAAATCACAATTTGAGGGAAATTTGACCAATTAAAAGATAGCAATTTTCTAATGGTAATTGGCACATATTAGTTTAGTTAATTAACTCGTACATATTATTTTTAATAAAAATCCAATGCCAGAAGGTCCCCAAGAACAAATAACTCTACAAGCCTTTATAATTTCAAGTACAAAGCAATAACAAATTTGCTCGATATGAGGGAAAAGAGACAAATTGGGTGCAATCTCCCCCCATGCCTTCTGTGAGAGCTTCACAAGGCGTGTATTTATCTTCAAGCTAAAAAATAGCCCACTTTACAAATAACATGCTTTTGCTTTTGTGTTTGTGTTTGCCCAAATATAAAGTAAGGCGCTTGGACGTCCAAAAGTCAGGTTGTGCCCAAATACAAATATCAAATAATAAAATATTTAACGAAATGCCTATGCACATATAAGATAATAAATATTTTATCAAGTGCTTTAATAAATAAGTGCGCTAAAATAAATATTGGTGCTACACCTTTAGTGATAACACGTGCACCCATTAAAAATAGTAATTCTTATAAGCATTTGAATTCACGCCATCGCCTGATGCTATCCAATGCCACCACCGCTTGCTCTACACATCAATTGAAGCATTTACAATTGTTATAAAATAATTAAATAAGACCCAACAAAAGTAAATATATAACAGTCTTCAGCTACAAAATAATTAAATAGGTTGGAACTTTGTCCTAACCTTAATTTAATTCGAGTGCACACTCTATACTCGTAAATGTTCACTAATTTAATATGTATTTTATGAAATTACCCACGTACACATTAAAATAATCTAATGCCCAAAAAGGATAGGTATCCTCCTCACTTCTTACACAGGGAATCCACCTTGTGGACTAGCCTCAGCAAATAAATAGTTTTACAGAATCCACGGTGGTCACAAAATCCACCGTAAAATATGTCTCCTGGCATCATCCCCACCGGTGGATAGCAATTGTCCTCGATTGCTATTAGCTCAATGTGGAGCCAGCAGTGAGGCATAAGCACTTAAGTCACGAGCGTGCATCCATTGGGCCTCTTCAACAGGGTGATTTTAAAACTTAACCAAATACCTAGAATATCTATGGCCAGTTCTAGTGGTCATAAAATCAATGTCTAAAATAGTTTCAGATTCAAGGATTTCAGTTTCTTCTTTTAACAAATGAGGGTTTTCATAGGCAGGGTGGACAGGTAATTGGCCTCTAAAAGGTTGTAACAAACTGATATGGAAAGTATTATGGATCTTCCAATGTTTGGGTAGTTCTAATTTAAATGCATTGCCATTGATCTTGGAATTATTTTGAAAGGTCCATAAAACTTAGGTGCTAATTTAACAACATGGTATTTTTAAACACTTTTCAATGCGTAACCAAACATAATCATCTACATTGAAACTCATGGCTTTTCTTTTCTTATTAGCTTGTTTAGCGTATGATTGTTGGGCTTTCGCAACCATATCTTTAACTTGAGCAAAAATAGTAGCATGTGTATTCGCAATATTATCAGCAGCTTTAACTTTATCAGATAATGATGTGACAAGTATAGGCAATCTATGTTCATAAATGATTTCAAAATGTGCTTTATAAGTAGTTGTGTGTGGTATATTATTGTATGCAAATTGAAGTAGATGTAAGTGTATGTCCCATGTTTGTGGTTTTGAAATTGTGTATGCACGCAAAAGATGTAGAATTGAATTGGGATTTGGCTGGAGGGAAGGCTTAGGGTTTGAATTAGCAGTTGATGGTAAAGTAGGAGGTCCAGTCCAGGGTTTACAGAAAGAATAAGAAGTAAAGTGATTTTGATTGAATTTTCAAAAATTAGAATTGAATTGCTTTGTATGAAAATTATTGCGGTCGCTTTTCTTATCTACGAATTTTATCCTCTGTATCATGTGCTAAAGAAATCACATCCTCCAAAGTCCTTGGCTTAAACATATTTACTTCCGTATAGAAGTGACTAAGCAAATCGGACATGTACTTTGCGCTTGTGGGTCCCCTCAAGAATATGCTCAAGCATTTGAAGTTGAAGTAAGGCACTCTAGAAATGCTTAATGTATTACGAGATGGATTCACGATCTCTTTCTTGCAAGATATCCAACTGTTTGATGGCTTTCTCATGGAATTGAGGTGGAAGGAAATTTTGCAAAAATTTCTTTTGAAAGGCTTCAGTCAACAACCCACCATAATGATGCTCTGTCTGCTAAATGGTTAGTGTCACATTTAAGTTTATCTTTTTTAGCATATTGCTCTTTGTGAAAATAGTCGTCAAATTGACTAATGAAAGCAAGAATAATTTTGCCATCGCGTTGCCCATTAAATGTGTGGATTTTAAAATTTCTTTTACTTATCTTGGCCTCTTTTCTAAGAGCCTGTGCATTGAGCATCTCATCAATAGTATATCGAATGACATCTTCAGGTTGTGCTCCATCTTGCTCGATAGTAGATTGTTGAAATGCAACCAATTGTGCTTGCAAGTTTTGACGTTTCCTTTGCTCTTCTTAAAGCTACATCATGATTAGATCCAATTTCTGTTCCATAGTTGGCTCTGGCAAATCGTATTTGCTCATAAAATCATATATGTTATGATCTGACATCCTGTAAAAATCTCAACCAACCTCACACTTAAAATCTTGTTAGAAGTATGAGCGTAGCTCAAATTTGGGTTTATAAGGCTTGCTTTTTATGGCTTTAAATAGGAGGAAGCAGTGTATGAGTAGGCACTTTAAAATTTTGTAGGCGGCTTGCATTATGCTACTGTCACAAATTTTCTTTTGTGATCCCGACAATTGGGACGGCCTTATTCAAGCACAAATGAGATTTTCTTAGGCCCGTGCATGATAGTACTCTTGCTGAATTTGGTTTAGCAACACTGCGAGTGTGAACATAAATTGAAGAAGCTTGAAAATCAATTTGGTGTAAAAGATAGTGTGAACAGCCACTTGAGGAAGTAGATTTGTGACTTGGATGATTAAGCCTTATTGAGTAGCTTAATTGGCTTAAGCTTTAAAGCTTAAGTAAGTGTTTTTTATAAAAATCCGCATGTTGTCAAAGGATGTCACTGCCAACATCGTCATTGAAGACACACTCCTGCCCACGAATTGTCGATTTTGAAAAGCTTGTGCCTCTTTTAAGCTTCTCAAGCTTATATAAAATTCAATATAAACTCTTTTTTGCTTCTCTCTGTAAACTCACGTTTTGTATGGGAGTATGTCTGCTGATCCTTCGCCTCCTACACGTGGTTCTTTGTGATCAGAGGGTACAACAGGGGGTTCTTCACCACCAGGAACATGCATGTGTTGTCAGTTCGTTGTGAGACATCCTTTAGAGCATGTTCATTCTAGGAGCTTCGCTTTCGCGCAAGATGGCAAGCGTTTGGACGCTCTTGATCTTAGCTCCACTTTGATACCACTGGTGTGCATATCAGATGCTGGACGTGTGTGCGCAGTGAATGCCGGAAGGTCCCCAAGAACAAAGAACTCTACAAACCTTCATAATTTCAAGTACAAAGCAAAAACAAATTTGCTAGATATGAGATAAAAGAGACAAATTAGGTGCAATCTCTCCCCATGCTTTCCATGAGCGCTTCACAAGGTATGTATTTATAGATTTATTTATCTTCAAGCTAAAAAATAGTCCACTTTAGCTTTTGTGTTTCTGTTTGCCCAAATATAAAGTAAGGCGTTTGGGCATCCAAAAGTCGGGTTGTGCCCAAATACAAATATCAAATAATGAAATATTGAACGGAGAGTCTATGTGCATATATGATAATAAATATTTTATCAAGCGCTTTAATAAATAAGCGCTCTTAAATAAATATTGACGCCATGCCATTAGTGATAAGTTGCACACCCATAAAAAATAGTGATTCTTCTAGGCATTTGGATTCATTCGATCGCTCGGTGCTACCCAACGCCACCATTGCTTGCTCTACACATCAACTGAAGCATTCACAATTGTTAGAAAATAATTAAATAAGACCCAACAAAAGTAAATACCTAACAGTCTTCAGCTACAAAATAATTAAATAGATTGGAGCTCTGTCATAATCTCAATTTAATTCGAGTGTACACTCTAAACTTGTAAATGCCAATTAATTTAATATGTATTTTACGAAATCACTCATTATGGAATCACCCACGTGCACATTAAATTAATCTGACGCCCGAAAAGGACAGGCGTCCCCGCCACTTCTCACATAAGGAATCTAGTTTGTGTATGAGCCCTGACAAATAAATAGTTTTATGGAATCCATCGTGAAATATGCCTCCTAGCTTCACTAGATGAGAGATACTTGAGTCTTGAGTGCATTGAGGTTGTGAAAAAACCAAGAATCTTTGTTTAAGGTCGCATAATTGAGCTTCCATAGAGGCCAACACCTCATATAATGGTCAACGCTAAAGATAAGCAAAAGCAAGAAAATAAGCAAATCACCCTAGCTTTGCTACAAAAAAGGAAGTGCACATTGGCATGTGCTAGGGTGTTGCCCTAAATTTGTTTTTTCATCAGTTTTTCAAATTAAGGACTTGTTGGACTAGATATTACTTTAATTTGAAAAGAAAGTTTGTGCATTTTCGATTCAATAATGATTTACACTCATAATTTCCAAAAGTCTAGAGTTCAACTTGGTTGCTAGAGGATTATTGACAACTGTCAATTGCAGTGCATGATTTCCTCTCTCATCGACTACTACTTACAGAGTCAAGAATGTCTACATAAAAGACATCTCATGTTAGCACCAAGGAGCTAGGCTTGGCATTTCTACCTAGAAACTCTTAGTAAGAAAGGAGTAGTCTTGTTGAGGGATGTATGTAGTGCTTTACTTTGTCTGCCCCTTTCTCCCGGCCTATGTGCGATTGCGGGGGTGCAAATGTCTCTTTTTCTAGGTGTTCTTTGTAGGAGGGGAAGCTTAGATTTGAATGGCGTGGGAATTCGGGCTTGTGTATCCAGAGTTTGTGGATATCGTGTGAGTATCAAATGCGTGTGAAGGCTTCTTTAAGTACAACAGCGAAGGGGTTCCTTACATTTCTCATTCGCCTGTTTGTTTGTTCACAGCCTGCAGGATCGACGAAGAAAACTAGTTGTACCTACCTGAATAAGAGCACACATTTCTGCTTCTCTTCTTCTTCATTTCTTCTTTCTGCTTCTGCTGCTGACGAGATCTGCCATGTAAGGTCGCGGCAGCTTCGTTGAAGCTCCCGCTTGCGCTCCCATGGGAGAGCATGGTACAGGAATCAGGACATCCTGCGGATGTGTATCGTAATCTGGCCGCCTCTTCTAAAAGACAGAGAGTTCTTTCGATCGCGACAAAACAGTCGGAGCACATTTGAACGCACGGGGTTTCAGTCTATCAGATCGTATACGAGATCAAGAAAGCATATTCTGCCGGATAAAGTGGCGCCGCTCATTTCAAGCTGGGATCACACCGAGCATCAGACGGAAAGGATGTCAGGACATTCTCTCTAATCACGACTTCGTACGATTCTTGAGGTTAGGGCAACTAGGAAACCGAGTTTCTTGGCGCCACTTTGTCAAGAAGCCAGCTTTTATGAAAGTGTTCTTCTGAAACGCTAGAAATGACCTCTTATCTGGCGGTGGGAATAGCAGCAATATGTACCTGCGGAGCAGTGGTTTTGGCGTTATGGCATATTTACATGCATCTTACAAATTACACAGAACCAACCTACCAGCGGTATACAGTGCGCATCATTTTTATGGTTCCGGTATGTCACATTGCTTGGGCTTTAGTGCTGCCTCTCGTCGTAGGTTACTAAAACGGCATCATCAATGACAAGTCCGTTTTGTTCAAGTTTTCTAGCATGGGTAAACAAGTGCAGGATCAAGAAGCTTTAGCAACATTTCCCTTAGGTGCCTTTGAGCACGAGTGTTTTTCGTAAGTCTAGTGGCTGAACAGCTCAGCATAAAAGGCGAAATAGATGTTACTTAATACTGTCAGTTATCATATCTATTGATTGGAAGGGGAGATAAACAATGAATCATGTTAAATGCTTGCTGTAGCCAAGAAATGCATACAGAACAATGCAGAGTCTGAAAGAGGGGTGCCCAGAGGAGAGAGACACAAAGCGACACTCGTCTACTTTTTGTTCACAGTCTAGCAAGCAGCATAACTCCCACGAAATGTGCCAAGTAACACTTGAGCTATAGTCCAACAGGATACAAGATGAATCGATTGAACTTGTACAATGTTAGTAGCTCATATAGGGTGCAAGTGGCTGGCATGTCTTACTTTCTAGTACACTAATGACCAACGTAACTTTAATGACCAAAGATTTCTAAGATTTAAACAATTGTTGCTCTTATGGGGAACCTAAGGGTGTTCATGGGTTCACATCCATCTCCGGCTCTCTTGGTTTGAACCATGGTACTTTTGAAAGAAAAGTCCATCATGGAATGCTAATGCATTTGCCAATTGCACGGTAGCTTTGCATCTTAGAAGCCTTTTTGCTAGGTGTCTTCATTTGGATTGAGTAGAATTGTTACTTGTTTTATGGGTTTTGATGTGCCCAAAGTTCATTTGTTCAGGTGACCTTTTGAGGATATAACCTATATCATTCAAAGTTGTATATTTCTTCAAGTGAAAAGTATAAAATAGAGCCATTGTTATGAAGACTAGTAAAATTGGGACGATTCAAGTTTGCAATTAATGTCATTGATTGATAGCTAGATCATTTGTATGCTAACTACGCATTGTCATTGATGATGGTGGATGGTAATGGGTATTTGCAATGTGGTACTTTAGTGTTGTCATGTGGCTAGGTTCTATTTGATATGATTTGGGGATGCAAGATGCTCTCATTTGTCGATGTAGAGATCAAGTATGAGCTCATTTGCTACTAATAGAAATTGCTAAACACGGGAAAGTGATAGAAGTGCTTGATTTTGCAATCCAATAACATGAAAAGTTTTAGTTATGGAGAGAACTAGATAGCATGGGAAAAGAAGTCGGATCTAGCTCCCACTTTTAGATATTGGTACGTTTTGTATGCAAGTTCAACATGGATGCTTGTGAGTCCTAGCCATGGGTGTTGAATTGAGTCATACAAGTGGAAGCTAATACTTTCTCTTTTGTAAACTCCATGTGTATCGAAATTGAGTGTGATTCATCAAGGAACGACTCATAATACACAAAATCTTATTTTGATATGTTTTGACTTAAAAAAAGGAAAAAAAATTCAACTAAATTAATTCGTATGTTATATTGAAGGATGTAAGGTTTCTTTTTCATTGACTTGTGATTTGTGATAGCCCTTTGGCTTTTCTTTAATTGTCCTGAATTGAAAAGCTTCATATCTTTGAGGGATTTTGCAACGTAATTTTATTTTAAGTCAAATACTTATTTAGTTTCTTTCCCCCTTGGTTTTTCTATGATGGGTCCTTTTGGGTATGGTTTGATATAAGGTCTAAGCAAACTTACTTGAAAGATATTTTGTATATTCTAGTGGCTTGGAAGCTCAAGCATGGAAAGAACTTGATTTACTTTATCCATAACTTTTCATGATTTGAAATGTCTCTTTGTCAATCTTGAAAAGGAGATCTTTGGTTGTGGTTTCGGTATTTCTTTTGCCGAATTTGAACAAAACAGTTGGTGGAGTGTCGAATGACACGTATTGGGGTGTGCATTGCAAAACACACTTTGTTTGATGGTGAGTGGATACCTAGACAGCAGGGCAGCCTCCTTGATCAGCAAACACAGCAGTTTGGAGGGACTGAATGGTGTCGCCAGCAGCTGATGTGATGGGTGGCAGCAGTGGACATGTGGCTAGTGAAAAACGATGATGTGGTAGTAGTCTGGAGGGATTGGATAGCCACGGGTAAAACGTTGACAGCTGGAATTTGCACGTGAATGCGAGAAACCTGCACAGAAGGATGGTGTTCAATGGCAGGCAGCCTATCTATTTATAGATGTGGAAGGATCCTCCTAAATTGGGCTTTTACATGTGGGACATAGAAACTCTCTAGAACCGCTTCCCGTTTAATGTAAGTTTTGGTAATTTACTATTTTAATCATGTTTTAACGAGCCAATCAGCGGGTAATGAATTTTTAGCTCAACACCCACCACCTGCAACATGTGCTCCATGTACACCCCCTACCACCCTAAACTAGATAAAAGGGTACTTGTTAGTCGTGAAGCATCATGGTTCCGTGAGCAAATAGTGGTTTCGTGCACGTCATGAAATCTTGCGCTAAATCGTATGTTGATGCATTGATACCAATGAAACATCCACCTAGAATTCAACCTACACACGACTTCACACAAAGCTATATCCATGAATATACTGGAAACAAACATCAAACTCACTTCCTAGTCATAGAGCCAAAGAGGTTCGCATCATAGCTTGGGAGCTAGTAGCATATCGGCTCTTGACCACATCCCAAGGGTTAGCACCCCATACCATCAGCCCTTTGTATCCTAGTGTATAGACGCATTGGCCTATGGGCCAAGAGTTCAAGAGTGGTGATCTTGAGGTATCCTTAGTGCATTCTCATAAAGTAACTTAATGACTATTGTGCCCAATGCTACTAGCACCCATTTAGATATCCAAGGATGTAACACATCCTTTCTCGAAAGACATTGAAGGGCCCACAACAATCAGCTAGGTTGCAAGCAAAGCAGGGTGTTCACTTTGTGTGAAATACTTTCTTATGACTTAGATTCTATAGGATAGAGAGCCTACTACCATTGAGGAGGCTTTGGCATAGGATGTTTAGTACTCTGCTATGTAGGATGAGCTCGATTCTATTGAGCGTAATGAGACTTGGGAGTTGGTTCCGTATCTAGTCAAGCGGAAAGTGATTGGTATGAAGTGGATCTATAAGACCAAACACGCGGTTGATGCCGCCTTGGACAAGTACAAGGCGAGACTTATTGCCAAGGGATTTGCTTAGAAAATAAAGTTAGACTATTTAGAGACTCACTTTGATGACTCGTATGTCTAGTATTCGGGCTGTTTTGGCTCTTGCAGGGCACCATCGTTGGCTTGTTTTTTAGGCCTAGTGTATTGATGTGTCGGCACCTCAAGATTAGGACCTATTGTGCACATGATTGCATGATCACCACTCTTAGACTCTTGGTCCGTGGGTTGATACATCTTTACACTAGGATAGTGTGGGTTGGTGGTATGGGATGTCAGATCTTGGGATGAGGTCGCGACTTAGTATGCGATTGACTCCAAGGCTCAAGGGTGAGCCTATTTGGTTGTATGATTGGGAGGTGAGTTTGATACTTGTTTCCCATATGTTTGTGGACATAGCTTTTTGTAGAGTCTCATGTGCAAGCGGGACTCTGGGTGGATGTCTCATTGGTATTAGACAATCATGTACACTTGACTGCCCTAATGTGGATATAGCTTTCTGTGGAGTCTCATGTGCAAGCTAGACTCTAGGTGGACATCTCATTGGTATTAGACAATCATGAATACTTGACTGCCCTAATGTTGAGGTGTCCTAATGTTGAGGTGTCCTTAATGCATTCTCATTAAGTTACTTCATGACCATTGTGCCCATCTAGATGTCCAATGATGTAACACATCCTTTTTTGAGAGAGATCGAAGGGCCCATGATGATTAGCCAGGTTGCAAGCAAAGCAGGTGTGTTCACTTTGTGTGAATTACATTCTTATGACTTGGATGTTAGAGGATAGAGAGCCTACTACCATTGAGGAGGCTTTGGCATAGGATGTTTGGCACCATGCTATGCAGGATGAGCTTGATTCTATGGAGTGTAATGAGACTTGGGAGTTGGTTTTGCATATAGTCAAGTAGAAAGTGATTGGTATGAAGTGGGTCTACAAGACTAAATACATGGCTGATGGCACCTTGGACAAGCACAAGGCAAGACTTGTTGTTGCCAAGGGATTTGCTCAAAGGATAGAGTTGGACTATTTAGAGGCTTTTGCTATGATGGCTCGTATGTCTACTATTTGGGCTGTTTTGACTCTTGTAGCCCACCATCATTGGCTTGTATATTAGATGGACATGAAGTCCACCTTCTTGAATGGCATCTTACAATAGGAGATGTATTTGCTTGGAAGACCCTTTACAGCTTGAAGCAAGCTTTGAAGGCTCGATACCATCATATTGATAGGTTCTTTCTTCGGAGCGGCTTTCGTTGGTGAGACTACACCCAACTTCTACTTTTAGTTGGATGGTTTGGAGTGTGTTGTCATATTCTATGTGGCTGATGTTATGTTGACAAGTAGCCACATAGAGGTGGACCATACGCAGGTCATTTTGTGGTATGAATTTGATATGACAGATTTGGAGATCCTCCATTTCTTCCTCGGGTTGGAGATCTATTAGCTTTTGTAGGGTATCTTGTTTCTTAACCAAATACACCTTTGAGCTTCTTGCAAGAGTTTGGTATGGCTTCATGTAAGCCCATTTTATGCCTCATGGAACTTGATTCCAAGTTATCTATTGTAGGTGATTCCCTTCTAGATGCTACCTGTCATAGGTGCCTCGTCAACTCCCTAATATGGCTCATTCAGACAAGGCTAGATATCTCTTATGTGGTATCTCTATTGTCTTCTTTTATGAAGACTCCATTGTAGACTCATATGAGAGCCCCACTATGTGTCTTGCATTGTTCACAAGGGACTTGATCCTATAGGATCATGTATGGAGAGGAAGCCACTCTTGCATGTTGCAGTGACTTTGATTGGGCTGGAGATGTCGATACTCGATGCTCCTTTATAGGATTTCCTTTTTCTTTGGATTAGGGAGCTCTCTCTTGGAGCAACAAGAAGTAGCCTATCATGGCTTTATCTTCAATGAAGGTTGAGTACTATACCCTTTGTTCTATCGCATAGGAGGCCATATGGCTTTGCCACATGTTGGCCAATACTGGCTTTCCATAGATAGGTCCTATAGTGTTGTTCTTGGACAACTAGAGTGCTCTTGCTCTAGCAAAGATTTGGGTGTCTATGGTTGCATGGAACACATTGAGCTCTAGTAACATTATGTTTGGGAGCACATTGTAGAGTTCCAAGCTGGTAGTTATCTATAGTCCTACGAGGGACAATGTAGCAAATCTTTTCGCGAAGCCTTTGTCTTAGGCTTCTATGCTTCATCATATGAGATTATTGAGTCTTCAACCACTCCCTAGTATCTAGGGGGGGGGGGGGTGATAGCATTTGTTGTATTTTATGTTGGTCATCTCCTAGTTGACATGGATTATTAGTAATGGTTGGTATTGATTTCACTGAATTTGTTTAAGTTGTTCTCTTCTTTTGTAAATAAATTTAATGTTAGCCATGGATAATGGACCATGGTGCATGTCCATATTGATATTATGTCAAATTGTTCATTGTTCATGGTATTTTATAGAGTCATGAATCACGATCTATTTTTTTTTCTATGTTACATGAGTCGTAGTTTATATGTTTATGGCATGACATAGTTTCTTTCCCATCTTGAATGAAACCTCATTTCTAAAGTTTTACAAAACTCATATGAAACCTATGAAGCCTGTTCCATTCTCCCCATTTAAGAAACCTTTGGCAACTATGCTCAATGGGGAATATGTGCTTACCTTGTCCGAGTTGTTCTTTCAAACAACTTACATGGAACACATGGTTAACTTGGACGTTCGGATGTAAGACAAATGACTGATATCCTTTGCTTATCTTTGTAGTAATTTGGCATTGTTTGCAATATCTTGAAGATAATTTATAATATTTGCTGGTGCTTATTATATTTCAGTCTTTTGGTAATTTGAGGTATATTTGCTGGTGCTTATTATATTTGAGTCTTTTGGTAATTTGTGGTATATCTATATACCTTCTTGGAGAGTGTTTCAAGGATGACATAGGCAGGTGGTGTTAGTAGATATGTTAGCTCATGTGTGAGTCTATGCATGCAGAGTCTGGGCACATTATTTAGGATATTTAGGCATTTTTATTTGTGTCGTTTTATGGTCATATTGGGCATTTATTGCTGGCCGACCTGATCATATTGAGGACATATTTTTGTCCTATTTATTCAAGCTCTTCCTCCTCAGTCAGTCAGTCACTCATCATCACTCGTGGATCTTCTAATGGGGAGAGGAGTGAGTGCCGGTGCCCACGCAGCCAGTGACTCATTGTTGTATGCGATTGTCTCATGTTGGATGTATGGATTCCATTTCCCGAGCATACATTTGAGTTCTCATCTGTATTGTGTTCTTCGGTGTTCTTTCTTTTCCTTACTCTTTTGTCTTGTGTTTCAGCAGTTTATTACAGCATATGTTTATGTTTCCATTGTTGCTCCACTTCTAATAGGTGGTCCCCAATTTCTAGAAGACTGTTTGCTAGAAATTGCTAGTGAAGTTGGGATCATGGTTATAGGCTCTTTCATTGGCAGACAATATAGTTTGTACAGGTGCTTAACAAAGAGGCTAGACAAATTGTGGCTTTTAACAATTTCTTTGTGAGCATCAAGTGAGCCATTTTTGTCAAATTGGTCTACCACGACCCAAATTGCATCATGGCCTTAATTCATCTGGGGCAATCCTAGTAAGTGGAATCCCTTCTAAGCTGCCTAATGACTACATATAAATTATGAGAAAAGTATTTAAGTGAGTAGTTGGCTTGTGGCTTTGAATTTGGAGCTTTTGAGCATTGAAAAATTCATCCGACTTTAGATATGGGACCTTAGATGGAGTTCATGGTCTAGACCTAAGTATCCCCTAGAGGAGCTGGATCCCAAGTTCCTATATGAGGTGCAGTTTGTGATGGAATTTAAAGAAATATTGCTGCATGCTATCCATAGGAGCCAGACTTTGTTATTTTGATGAACTAGAAGCAGTGAAGGAATATTTGACAATGCTTGCCTTTAGAGAAGGCCATGCTGTTGGTATAGTCTCAACCCTTGTGTCCAGGAGTGTAAATAGCATACTGTCAGTTCAAAGATAGACATGACAAACTTATCATTCTACTGTAAGGTTGGGGCGGTTATGAACTTGGTGATGATTCTGATGGCTAGAACAATGGCAAGAATGCCTACTTTGGTTACCTGCTGTGATCACAGTAATGTTGTCGGGATCACAACAACTGCAATAATGGGTATTGGTTTTGGCAATATGTGGTGCCCTGCCATGCAACCGCCTAATGAGCTGCTTACTCTGCTAGCCCATCTTACCAGCTTGGCTAGCATGTAGGTATGCAAGGTTGACTCCCACTTCCATCTTCATGGCACTTGTACTCTGCTCACACTTGTTTGTACTCATGGCCTCTTAGCAATCAGATTCCACAAATGCTGTTTGCTACAGTTTGCAGTAGGAACAAGCATTGTGCATTCTCTTGTAGGTATGTTTAATATTTGCTCTTGCAGTCTTCATCTTTTGGCTTCTTAACTAGGTTTAAAAATTGGTTCAATTTTTACAGATTCTGGGTCTTATGTTGTCAGGGAGAAGTTTATGAGAAATAATAAGATCTGAAGTAAAAGTAAACATGTGACTTTTATGGGTGCAGGTGTATGCTATGATGTCGTTCTTCTCTCTTATCATGAGAGACAAATCAATCTACTTCAGCTCTATAAGGGACATGTAAGATACATGTGATGGATCGTAAATATAGAACAAATATTACAGCCTTATAGAGGTCCATTCATGATTCAGATCTTTGTGAATACGGAACGTGTTTATGTGCAGATATGAAGCTTGGGTCATCTACAATTTCTTATCATTGTGCCTTGCTTGGGTTGGAGGACCTGGGGCTGTAGTAACTAGCTTAAGTGGGCGGTTACTCAAGCCATCATGGCACTTGATGACATGCTGTCTGCCTGCCATTCCTCTTGACGGGTAATTGTGCTTGAGTTGCTCTTAATGATGTTTTAATTTACTTTTACACAGTAAATTTATTTCGTATAACTATTAATACTTCACTATGCTTTGCCTTAATAATGCCAGTGCAAGTCTAAAAACTTCCCTAGTGTAGCCAAATTTGTCATGCACATGATAGTTTGTGTCCAAGTTACACCCCTCCCTCTCATTGTGCAGGTGGGCTCACATACCCACCCATGAAAAGCAGCCCCACCAAATAAGTATTTTAAACTATTAAACATGGACTATCCTAGATGACAAAAGAAGATAGTGCTGATCACCACCGCATATGAAGATTGGGATGTTTTCAATCAAATTGCAGAGGAAAATGGTTAGGTTTTTAGTGCAAAGTATAACTGATGAAAAGGTGTAGTTGTGGGTTAGGTTTTTAGTGCAAAGTATAACTGATGAAAAGGGGTGGTTGTGGAAGTGTGGATCTCACAATGTAAAAAGTTGCTTATTCTTTTTAGTATGCGATCCTTGTACAACCAAAAAATTCTGTCAAGGTTTGACAAGCTGCAGTTACTTTGTGATAGTATGAAGCATATCTAAGTTTTTGTTCTTCGAGACTATGAAAACTGTCATTTATTCCATTTTGTGACTTGAAGCATTGATGAAAGAGGGGGTTGCCAAAAGAGGGACTCATTTGGTGACTTGAAGTCTAGTCTTTAGGAGAGATCTCAGAAGTTGGAGAGAGAGTGCATACATGCTGAATAAGCTCAAGACAATGAAGCTCAATGATAGTAGGAGTTGTAGGCAATAGTTCTATGCAAGGTGCTCTTGTAGCATTGGTCACAGTGCTCTATGAACTGACTTAGTGCGAATGCACTAAGGGGACTTAAGGGTTAGGGCAGCTGAGTCCTATGAATAGGACTCAAGGCCTTGTTGTGCACATCATTTTGTGGTCACCCAAAATGGAAAAACACAAACAGAGAAGAAAGATAACTAATGAATGAATGTTGTAAATGAATGAAAGAGTGTACAAGATGCCCAAAGGCAGAGCTGTCCAATAGCCAATGACTCTCATGGGAGGGGGTTGAGGGAGTAGTTGAAGAGTGACGTCCCTCTTTGATGGACTTTGAGTGCTATAACCACTAGTTGAAGTTGAGACAATGTTGAAATGGAAGGACAGCAGGTCGGAAACCAAAATGCAACAGTTTGGAGGGCTGGAACTGGTAAGTGCAGAAATATATTGCTGAAAAGGAGCGCAGCTGGTCACAGCTGAGGAATGTGAATCTGATGCAAGGTGGCCTGCTGCAACAGCAAATGCAGGGTGGAAACAGGCATAGGAGGAGCTGGACATTAGGGCAGCCTGCTCACAGCAAGTGCAGTAGTTTTGGGCTCTAGGACAGGATGCCAGCTGATGGAGGCTGCAGAGGGCAGCAGCCAGCTGTAGATAGGTTGTTAATTGATGTGGAAGGCATGGCAGTAGTCTGTAAGGTGATGGCTGGTTGCATGGTGAAGAGAGATCATGGCTGAAATGTGCAAAACAGGGATGGAACAAGTGGGTTGGAGGGGAGCCTCGTACTTATTTATAGATGTGGATTCTCCCAAATTTTGGGTGTTTGCTCATGGGACATAGAAACTTTGGTAATTTTTGAGTGTTGGGGCAGTTTTAATGAGATTTAATGTGTAACGCACCTTTTTTAGCTCGAGGACGTGGTTATGATGTGATCCTAGTGCACGTCAAGATGTCCAAGGATGTAACAATTGGTCTCTTTCCTAGCTTCCATATCATCAAGCACATACTATCATTTGTTGGCTGTTCCACTTTCATCCATGCTGACTCACTAGTTTGAACATTCCTTTCACTGGCAAAATTTTTTAAAGGAAAGTTTTGTACCATTTGATGGAAACATTGGCCACAAATGGAGTAGTCTATTTATTGGCTACATTTTGTAGACAATCTTAACACCTTCTTTCTTCTACCTTAGTACATGAAGATGAGCTCAAACTTAAGACTCACTAAAACGGCCCCAAGAAGGTAGGATACTTTGGACAGGTGCAGGCCATATCACACACAAGACATCTTCTAGCTCCATCTATTCTTATAGAAGGGACTTGGTGTGCAGATCACTCTTCATTCCTTTCATCCCTTGATTCCTTTTCCTACACTTTGCATCCATTGCTACTCCATCATCATTACCAGCCTTCTTCTAGTAGTTTGCTGCCGTTTGGAGGCATCTTTACGCTGATTCAGCTGCCATGACCTGGTTACTAGCATCTTTAGCATTCACCATCATCATGTGACTTATTCAATTCTTGGTTGGACCACTTCTTCAGCCAAGCAAACTATTTTCATGCAGCCACGATGTGTTTCCAGCCAGTTGACTGCTTCCAGGTCTTTGCTTTTAGTCGTTCTCATCAGTTGTGACCCTACCTTTTGGTCAAGGACAGCTGTGTTTTCACATCACACCCCAGGCTGATCTGTATTTTGCATCTACAGCAGGTCGTTTTCCAGTTTTACAACACTGTAAATCAGACTTTCAATCACATTCCATCATGATTGGCCCTTCTTTGCTGCATTTTATTACCCTCAGCTCCAATCAATTGCATCTTTATCAGATTTGGTGGTTGTATTGCTGCACTCAAGATCTGTACACTCTCTGAACTTCTCCCTCAGTTTGCTCCCATGAGAGTCAATGCCGTTTGACATCTCTGCTCCTTGAGTATCGTACTATATCTTCTTCTTCATTCATTCTTTATTCATGAGATTCTACTTCTTCCCTTCTTTTCTCTCTCCTTAGGTACCTGCGGGTTTAGTCTTTCTCTCTCTTGCACCGTTGTCTACATTAGATCGAGTCTTTCCCAGTTGCGTTTGTTGGTATTCGACATGGAGGTTGCCTTTGTTGCAATTCCGAACCCATTTGGAGTACGACACACTCTACAACTCATAACCTTTGCCTTGATTCCAAAAATACGAGAGTTCGAGTTTCAATATTCACTGCATAGTGTGTTTGTTGCATGAGCATTGTATTGTATATTCATTATTCATTCACTTCATTATTTATTGTGTTCACTGTCTCTCAGTTACCCCAACCCTAACCCTAATTGTGTTCTTTGTTTATCAATTTGTGCTTTGTCGTACGATTGGTTTTTGTGTTTTCTGCGTTCAGAGCTTTCTTTATAGGGAGAATGCAAGCATTATTCAAAAAAGGTTTCATTTTGAAGTTAGAGCTTGTTACGGGAAAGAAAATGTCACGTAAATAAAAGTGGTCATTAATAAATATGACACTTAGGGGGAAACATTTTAAGGAGTTGTGACCGTGTGCATAGTATAGAATAGATGCATGTTGGGTCCCGGGGGGGGGGGGGGGGTTGCGCATGACTAATAGCACACATAAGTGGCATGTCTGACCAAGGGCTTGAGCCATTCAAAGCATGGGGTTACATCCATTTAATGCGTGTGCTCAGGGGCTAGAGCCAAGTAAGTGGATGATGTGGTAGGCATGTACCACACTTGCTAAGGATTAATATACTGTTTCACAAAAGTGGACTTGCCAAGTCTGGGAGGTGAATTGTGCAGTTCACACAACTCTTTTCTCTCTCTTCTCTTCTTTGTTCAACTGCTGAAATCCTGATTTACAGATCAGACCAGCAAGTAATAAATTCTTATTTAACATTTGTATCATGCTTTTGTCAGGTATATGTTGTCCTATTGAGCTGTCCAGAATCAGCCTTAAGCTTATGGCTATCTATGCTGTCCTTGCACTTCTATGTCTTTGATATGTGCTCGGTCATAGTTGCTGCTGGTTAAACCTCACATAACCTAGGCAATCATCAATATACTGCCCCTTGATCAAAAAGGGTGATTTCGCCCACAATTCCTGTCTTTTGATTAGAAGTCCTGATGCACTAGACACCCTGATCAGATGTTTGCAATGTGGGAGCAGCAACTGATGAGGAAGGAACATCCTTACTGGGTCATGGCTTGTAAGAAACGTTTGTTTGATGTAGCTTAGGTTCTTAAGGGGTCAGGCATATTGACAAAAGATTCAAAAAGTGGAGGTTTTTGAGTCATTTTAAATGTTGTTTTCTCATATATGCCATAAATATGCTTGCTACTGTTTTTAAAGCATGGTTAATGCTACAGCTTGTGTATAATACTGTGAAAACTTTTATGTTTTGAACCTTGGTTTGGCTAATAAACTTAACTAAGCTACCATAGGGAAGATGAATAATCTAGTAATTTTCATGGTTACAGGCGTTTCATACGGCGTTGCAAACAGGGTGGGTTACAGTTTGTAATTTTGAAGCCCATTTTAGTTGCAGTTACCTTTTTCCTCTACTCCAAGGGTAAATACGAGGATGGAAATTTCAGTGCTAAACAAGGGTACTTATATGTTACGATCATATACACAATATCATACTCTCTTGCTTTGTATGCCTTGGTGCTTTTTTATGTGGCTTGCAAAGATCTGCTTCGACCATTTAAACCAGTGCCTAAGTTCATCATCATAAAATCAGTTGTCTTCCTCACATACTGGCAGGTACGCCATTTGGAGTCTTGTTAGTTATGTATAATGGTCACAAGGTCTTTTCTAAGTTTCAACTGAGTTTACTTTAGATTGGTAGTTTCTTATAAGGATTGTGATTGACTGCTGGATATTCTGCCGTTGGAACAGGGGGTGCTTGTTTTCCTAGCTGCAAAGTCAGGCTTGATAAAAAATTCAGATGATGCAGCAGATGTTCAAAATTTCATAATATGTCTTGAAATGGCAATGGCTGCAGTTGGGCATCTATATGCATTTCCTTTCAAAGAATATGCCGAGGCCAACATTGGCTCCTCTGGTGGTTTGGTAGACAGTATTACACATGCCTTGAATTTCAACGATGTGTACTATGATACAGTTCATCAGGTACTTCCTCCCTCACTTGTGCGAAAACGCATAAAGACTTTGCATTCTATTTCTGACACCTTTTGCCATATACTTGGATGTGTGATAGTACAGATCTTGTATAAAGTGATCTTTCTGTGATTTTTGAAAAAGGAAAGATAATTTGAGTGCTTAAGCAGTATCCACTTTTTGGCTGATAACCAATGTGTTTTGGATAGTCAGCTTTCGTTTCTAGTCTTCGAAGTTCAAACTCTAATTTTATTGCATGTGTTTGCACCGTGTTTCTGTTCATTAAGACTATCTATATAGTGAGACGATGCATAGAGTCACACAAAGTTTTGTGTAACTATGAAGCTAGTACTAACTCTTAACTCTTAACTCTTAATAGGAGTGAGTAGCTACTAAATACTGGACTGTAATGTGTATGGATGGCAATGTAGGCATGTAATGATGTAAAGACCGGTAGCTTGTATTACAAGTACAGACACACACATGCACACTATATTTTTGGGGTTCCCGTTTTGTTGTTGAGGATTGAGGCAGAAACTTCAGTTTTTACTTGGAAACGTGTTTCCATTTCCTCATTTCCGAAATTCTTGGCAACTATGGTGCTGGTTAGAATATAGTTGGTCCTGTTAGGGTGAGGCTCACCAAATTGGAAAATCTGGGGTTGAGCAGGCCAATTGTGAAGCAGAACACATACAAAACTTGGGCATGCTAGACAAGGTCTGCATGTTGGGCTTGCTGACTTAACCACTTCCAATGAGCATGTATAAGTGTTAAGTAATGTCAGCATTAATTATTATATGTGATGGGCTATGGACAAGCTTGAAGAGGGGACTGTATGTATGTATGTATTCATTATACATACATACATGAATACATACATACATACGCACACATGCATGCATGCATGTATGTATAGGGAATTAGCTAGGTGTTTTTCCAGCAGCACATGTAGTGGCTAGAAGGCTTCTTGATAGTTTCTAAATTTTGTTTTCCCTTCCTCAATTGAGTCAGCTAACATATGACTGAACCACAGCAAAAGCTTTTGCACTTTAACCAATGTTGTATCTCCACCGCTTTCTAGAAGCCATTCACGATGAGTTTCCATCTTACTTCGAAGTAAGTGTTGAAAGTTGACAAATGTACACGCGCGCGCGCGCACACACACACACACACACACACACACACACACAAATAGAAATATAAATAAATAAATAAATAAAATATGTATAAAAGAAGGAAGACCATCCATACGTGAAGTAGACACCAAACATGAAGTACATCTTCAAACAAAGAAAATAATGCTTGGAGATGAAAGTTATCCAAAGGCTAGGCTATTTTCATTATCTTTGGTCTCATATCTAACTACTACCTTCTCTCTCTCCAAGATATGGGATCAATCATAGGGCTAAGATAATGATGTACGCTTAAAAGCATTGTGATTTGTGTGGTCTTATCATTGGATAATCTTTCTATGAGAGGATATGTGGATCACCTTAATGGTGAAATTGCTGATTGCCATTATAGGGTATGACTTGGTTGAGGAAAACTAATGCAATGCTTGACTATGACGAATTGATTGATTCTTACTTTAGTAGCTTGCAAAGTGTTCCCATCCATTTCTTCATCTTTTTCTTACACCTTATTTTCCTCTTGCCTCAAAGTTTTGAAAATGGGTGCATGGTTGCAAGGCATCATGTCATCGGATCCCTTTTGAAGGCATGTCACTCTACTTTTGGCATAGATGACTCAAGCGGATCAAAGAAATGGAGATGTAATTATTGTGGATTGGAAAAATTGGGTAGTGTATCCTGTGTAAAAGATAATTTAAAATGTATGCCCGGTAACGATACAAGACCCTGTGCAAATGTATTAGTGGATGTAAAGGCAAGCCTTGAAATATGATCTCGAAATGATTGGGGTGTGGGTCACATGAGGAAGAATCCTCTTGTCATGGTGGGGACCAAAACTAACATAGTTCAAGCTAGTCAAGCTGAGGCTAGCCAAATTGGGACATAAAAAAGAAGTGAATTTGGGCTTGTGTTTGATTTAAGTACAAAAAGAACTCCACTGCCTACTTGTAGTTCACCTAAGAGTTCATTGTAAAGTGCTAGTATCCAAGCATGGTTTCAAAGGCAATGTATTATGAATGTAGCTAGAGAGCTTACTCATTTTGTGCATTTGACATGCCATTTCTTTCAATGGGGCTACCACATAAGAGAGGAAGACGACAATGAGGGCAATTAGCCATATAAGATGCTAGTGGGAAGATTCCTCAGTTGAGGCATTGTGCACATCAAAAGCATCATGCCCACTTCATGCTTTATGAGGAGTTATCAACACTAGTCCATGACACTTGTTAGAGGAGGTTCAGAGCGAGGACTACACGTGACCAGGGCTAGAGCCAAATGCTTCCTCGTCATCCCCTTAGGAGATGGAGCAAGGGTCCTCAGATGATGCGTATACATGTGCCAAGTAGTGTCAAATTTTATGATCTATCATTCTATAATGTGCATTGGTTTTCGATTAGACGATGTGTCTTGGACTTGCCACTCCGCAGTATGAGTTTTCTTGACATCATGTATTTGGGATGTATCATTTTGATGTTATCTATGATGTACTCATATTGTGATGGCATCATGGTTTATGTCACGTGGCCCATGGTCTTTGCTAGTATGTATTTTCTATGCAGATTGCAGCTTTGTTACTTGCTTAATTCTCATTGTTTGCTCAACGTTATTCAATCTTTTAATGATTATGCACGATGCAACATGTTCATTTGATACGAAGGCTTGTGTAAAATTTCAGTAAACAAGTTGTGTGCATTGATTTATTAAAGTACCTATGTTGGCAGGGTCATTGGGACAGCTTACAATAGTGATTATGGTGATGGATGCTTGAGAATATGGTGGTAAAAGTGTAGAATTTGGGGATGAGAAGCAGCCTTGTACTTGGGTCCTTTTATAGAACCTTTTGAGCCAATCGTCCTGCCAACACTTTTTGGGTTTTGGTATTTGAACTTGATTTTAATTAGATATTGTTTTTGGGGCTGTACAAAAGCCTTTACAATTGCCCAAAATTTGAGGATTAATTTTGATTAGTTTCCAGATGATGATCAAAGAATTTGATCATCATCTGGATCTCATCCTAGGGGCTGCTTCCTTGTCTTATTGGCTAGCCCTGGTGTTGCTCTCTTTCTCGTGTAGAATCTCTTTCCCCTCTTGTGGCATGCAGTTTGTAGGCTAGTGGTGGAGTTCCATCACTTGGTGGACTTTGGTTGTCTTTTTGGGACCATTCTGCTAGTCTCCTTTGCAGATATGGTGAGTGGTGCAGTGAAGACTGGTTGCCTGAAGAGTCCCTGTTCTTTTCTCTTCTCCTCTCTGCTCTAGCTCAGCTTTTGACTACCTAAAATGCAGAAGATCAGTTAGATAGATTTTATAAGCACATTCAGACACTACAACACTTTGGAACATCACAAAACCTGCATAATATGGTGAGTGGTGCAGTGAAGACTGGTTGCCTGAAGAGTCCCTGTTCTTTTCTCTTCTCCTCTCTGCTCTAGCTCAGCTTTTGACTACCTAAAATGCAGAAGATCAGTTAGATAGATTTTATAAGCACATTCAGACACTACAACACTTTGGAACATCACAAAACCTGCATAATTATTCCATTGATGAAATCCAACCTCAAAGGATAGAGAAACAAGACTTTTTAGCATAGAGATGTGCTGCTTTTTTTATGCAAGGCTTGATTCCATATAGCTCCTAGAATGCAAAATGCATGCACATATGTGGATGCATGCACTCACATGCATACGCACACGACCATGCATGTACACACTTGGTGCATCATCCACATTTCCAATCATGAAACGTTCGTGTACACACATGGCTTGTATATACCTATTTTAATCAAGGCTTCTAAGTTTGAAACGTAAGTATTAAAGCAATAAACGTTAGGAAGTAAGCTATGCTTGTTTCACTTGCTTGGTAAAACCCAGATGTTGCAAATGAATGTGTTTTCTTAAAAATTCATTGATGTCCATTTTGATAAAAATAGGCATGTAACTTTGCCTAAGTGGTATATTATGAAATATTAAAGCTATATGTGTTCAACTTAAACTCCAAACAAGGTAGTTCAAATGGCAAGTGATGAGTGAGTTGCCTTTCGTGATACTGCCATCACCACCCATCTTACATATTAACACTGTCGCCTGCTAGCTATGTTGCCACATTGCTCCTTGCATGTGGCTCCCCTCAACCACTGCCTCTAGTATTGGGCATTGCTGGCTATACTCTCCTGCTCCCATTGACTTGGTTCAGCCTTGATGCTTATACAACAAATGCTTTGCGCTGTGATGAACCGCTCATGTCCCCCCTCTCTTAAAATATCCCACAAAATACCCCTGCACATTCTGCGAGGATGCTTTGGTGGTACTCCATCTTGTTCATAGGAAGTTGTATGTTCTATGCGGTTCTCTAGAAGGGCATGTCTATCACAAACCATCTTTTACCTTGCCTCCCTTCATTGCTCCCCTTTCCACTTACATGTTGCCATACGCTTTTACTCCCCTTCTGTTCTATCTGCGCTTCTTTCCACCTTGATTGAAATAGGTGTATACAAGGTGCTCCTTTTCTCCATAGCAACATTCACCCTGGTTGTTTAGTGGCACTCTTGGAAGGGCCTTAGTGTAGACTTGCAATGAAAACCTCTAATCTGATGTCGAAGCACTTTATGGGTTCTCCCTAGTCAAATGCCTTACACATCACTCGTCACTAAGGAACAACGCTTGTCCATCTGCGCCATGGAGAAGTTGGAGAAGACCATGAGCTTTGGACAAGTTGTAGAACACTTCGTCTAAGGCACAGCTTCAGGGTTGACTCCACTCCACTTTGCACATTGATACTTCGTGGATAGTAGAGACGATGCTGATGGGGCAAGGCATCTTTGTGGTTCAACTCATCTCCATGGGTGCGGTAGAGGAGCTAGTTGACAACTTCCTCATTGTCTCCATGAAGGATGTGATCTACCCAGTCCCATGGTACAACGGCTTCATAGTTGAGAGCTTTATGCTCCATAATAAATTCCCTTGATATTTGGTTATCCTTGTTTTTCTCCGTAGCAACAACACACCCCACCACAGAAGCCAAGCATCCCTTGCACGCACATCCACCCACCCACCCATCCACCCCCTGTCAAAAGATGACGAACCAGCGCGAGAGTAGGATTTGTGGGGAGGAACATGGAGTGAACTCGGCAAACATGGAGAAGAGAAGAGAAGAGAAGAGAGAAGAAACTCTGATCAATTGAATGATGAAGATCTGAATCATGGAGTGAATGTGATACAAGGGAACAAGGGTGCCGTAGCACAAGGAAGATAATGAAGATAGCCACGAACCACAAACCACAATGTCCTCCTGAAGGGGTGTGAGGGTAGTGGAGAGGCTAGAGAGAAGAAGTGACAGAATGAATGAATTAGCCGTAAGGAATGAATGAGAGAGTGGCTTATAAATAGGCATAGTTAGTCTAGGATGGCGCCCCTTTTTGGGGCTGCAAACCCTAAACGCAAAACGCAAAAACGCCTGCGGATGAAGGGTTTCTCAACACCCCCTCTTAGGCCCAAAAAAGGGGAACAAGAGAAGAGAGGTGTGGAGATGCAATGCTACATGCTGAAGAATGCTCATGCAGGAAGTGCCACTTGGATAATGTCCCTTGTGGAAAAATTGTTCACTTGCCCAAGCGCCCTAGTACAAAGATGATGAAAACATGCAACGCATAGGAGGAATATCGGACTTTGTATGGTGCCAAGAACCATAAGGATATGCCTGTATTTGATCTCGGGAGATGACTCCATACTGACCAAGTGACCAAGGCGAGAAGAAGAGGAGGAAAAAGATGTAGAGGATCCCTAAGATCCAAGATTTCCACCTGAAAGGTAACCTGTAGTAAAGAACAATAGATAGAGTGAATTGGAGAGCCTGAAACTCAACCTCGAGAGAGAAGCTACTAGCTTCGTGTATCCATGCTGGAAGGAATATGAAGGCCTCGTCACCAAGTCGCGGCTGAACCTCTGAGGTCCCGATCTAGGTGGTACTTGAAGATCCTGGGTATCAGTAGAAGAGATAACTGATCGAAGACAGCCACTTCAAGAAAGTAGAGGATGGGTGAAGAACTTCATGTGGAGTAGGTTCCCCCTCTGAGGTGGGAGGTGGAGGGGCTCTCGCTGAAGTCGAAGAAGTAGATGATCCCTTTGAGGGGAAAGAAATAACATCCCCCTCTGAATCCTTCTCTGAAGTAGATAGGGAATCCAAAAACTCATGGATCACGGACTCCGAAATGTTTGATGACGAAGTGCTGTTGGTCGTGCTGAAGAAGGTATTTGGGGTGTCGAAGAGGAAGTTAGAAAGCACCCAGAAGTGGCCTCTCGAACCTGAGTGGAAGAGGGTGGGGGAAGGAGGCTCAGGATGAGCCAAGGGTGGGGAAGGGTGGGGCTCAGAATGAGCAAGAGGTGGGCAATAGTCGCTGTTTCCGAGTGGAGCAAATTGGGTAGCTGAAGAAGAGGAAGGAGTCGAGCAGCCACTGTCCCTCGAAGGAGCAGACTAATGAGGAGATGGTATCAAACAATCACCGTCTCTCGATGGAGCGGACTGTAGAGCCATAGGTCGTGAAAGCCATTATACTTGAAAATAAGTGGGAGAAGATTGCCGTTGGTACGGCGATGATCTCTAGGAGGTCGTAGCGCCATTCGATCCTCCATGTGCTCGAAAGGACTTAGTGCGTATCGGATGTGTCTTAGTGCTTTGAGAATAGTACTTTGATAGCCTATATAAAATGATCTCTGTGGCCCAGAAAGGAGAGATGGCACAAGGAATGCTTGGTGGAAGACGCATGTACTTCGGGGGGGTGGGCAGCAAAGGTCGAAGTCGGCAAGCATTGGTGGTGTGTCTGGTGATGCCAGAGTAGGAGCACCCAGTAGTCTGGTTATCTATTGGTAAAGAAGCCATGGATACCAATGTGCCTTGCTGAAGAAGAAAGAGGTCAGCCACCATGAACCACTAACCGCAATGTCCGCCTCAAGGGGTGGGAGGGCAGTGGAAGGGCTAGAAGTGAGCTGCCAGTGGGAGGAGGATGTGACCAACAAAAAGAGGTTACAACTAGTAGAAAAATGCAGGTGAGGAGAGAGAAAGACTAAAAACGTAGGCAGGACAGCTTGCAAGAGAGAGAAAGACTAAAAACGTACGCAATAGGTGAGAGAAAGACTAAAAATGCAAGAAAAACATCCTGTAGGAGAAAGACTAAAAACGTCGGCAGTAGGTGAGGGAGAGACTAAAAACGCAGGCAAGATAGCTTGCAGGAGAGAGAAAGACTAAAAACGCAGGGAAAAAACAGCAGCAATAGTCAATATGTTGAAATCAGCTTCGAACAGTGTGTGATAGGTTGGAAACAAGCGCCAGATTGTCGATAACAGCAAGGGACAGCTGAGGCTGCGATGTCCTCCGCGAAAGGGGTCTGGGCAGCAAGCTGAAAACACCTGAAATTTGCAAAGACGAGATTGTTTTCTGAATGGAGAGTGATTAGCAACGGTTGTTCTGCTGTAAACAGCCGCAAACTGTGGGTGGAAGGCTGGAAATAGGCACCAGACTGTAGATGACAGCAAGGGACAGTTGAGACTGTGATGTCCTCCGCGAAAGGGGTGTGAGCAGCAAGCTGAAAAACTTGAAATCTGCAAAAAACGAGATTTTGATGCAGCGGAAGAAGAAGAGCAGTGGATGCCGAACGCGCCACCAGTCTTTGCCTTCACTGGAGTGGAGGATCTTTGTCGTTGTTTGAGCAGATCGAGCTTTGATACCATGTCAAAAGATGACGTATCAGCGAGACAATAGGGTTTGCGGGGAGGAACACGGAGTGAACTCGACAAACATCGAGAAGAGAAGAGAAGAGAGAAGAAACTCTGATGAATGAAATGATGAAGATTTGAATCATGGAGTGAATGTGATACAAGGGAACAAGGGTGCCGTAGCACAAGGAAGATAATGAAGACAGCCATGAACCACGAACTGCAATGTCCTCTTGAAGGGGTGTGAGGGTAGTGGAGAGGCTGGAGAGAAGAGGTGACGGACTGAATGAATCAATCGTAAGGAATGAATGAGAGAGTGGCCTATAAATAGGCATAGTCAGTCTAGGATGGCGCCCCTTTTTGGAGCTGCAAACCCAAAACACAAAAATGCAAAAATGCCTGCGGATGAAGGGTTTCTCAACACCCCCTGCTTGCTTGCTCCTCCATTCTACTCTCAACCCCCACCCATGCCTCACGCCTTGGTATCTTCCTCCCCATTAGTAGCACAATGCTTGCAACTTCTAAGTCTCGACAATACACTGCACTCCACTTTGACATGCATAACTTTTTCCATGAGTTTTTTCGTGGTGGCCCTTTTGGAAGTTTCAAGAAATTTCATAAATTGGGCAAGTTGATGGAAAACTCTTAAATTTCTAGCCATTGGATGTGAGAAATTGAAAATTTCTTTGAATTTTAAAATGCAGGATGAGAAGGGCAAGATGTTCAAGAAGTTACATAAATTTTCAAAAAGCCCTAGATTTTGAAATTAGGGTTTTCCACGTTTAGGGTTTTTGAGCTTTTTGACACATCTGAAAATGGGAGAGATGGGTAAGATATATTGGAAATTAGACAAATTTATGAAGGCTCCCTCGTTTAAGATATATTGAAAATTATACAAAATTTTAAAGGCTCCCACATTTAGAAATTAGGGTTTTTGCGTGTTTTTTAAAAAGGTTTGTAGAAACTTGGCGCGCAAGGCTAAGAAAATAGCAAGCAAGGTTGAGAGAGGGTACATGTGTAGGGTTGTGCGTGAGATGGTGTGCAGGATTGCGTGGGGGATGAAGTAGCAATTGATCTATTTTAAAAAAAACAGAAGCAGCTTCTCCTCCAAAACAACTCCTCATCTCTCCAAAGCAAGCCTATGTGGTGGATTTGGAGTATGTTGATGACACGACTCTCTCTTTCGTGTTGGCCCTTATGGAAAATTTCAAGAAATTTCATAAATTCGGCAAGTTGATGGAAAATCCTTAAATTTCTAGCCATCGGGTGTGAGAAATTGAAAACTTCTTTGAATTTTGAAATTTAGGATGAGAAGAGCAAGATGTTCAAGAAGTTACACAAATTTTCAAAAAGCCCTATAATCTAAAATTAGGGTTTTACATGTTTAGGGTTTTGGAGTACTTTGACACATTTGAAAACGTAGAGATGGGTAAGATATACTAGAAAGTGCACAAAATTTTGAGGGCTCCCTCATTAAGAAATTATTGTTTTTGTGTTTTTTTTTCGAGATTTGCAGAAATTTGGTGAGCAAGATTGAGAAAATGGCAATTAGGGTTGAGAGAGGGTATGTGTGCAGGGCTGTGTGTGAGACCACATGCAGGGTTGCATGTAAGTGAAATAGTAGCTAATTCTTGGTTACAACTTGGAGGGCACCCTCGTATCTAGTGGACTGGTTGGGAGGTTAGCCCTATGAGCACTGTTAGGGTGTGGTGGGATGTCTAGAGGATGGTAGATCAAGAGTTTCTATAGATTGATGTAGCGATCCCATAGGAGTGGCTAGATCCTTGCATCCGAAAGACTATGCAACCAGGAGTGGACTACTTGATTCTTGCTGATAGGTGTTTCCTTGTAGGGTATCAGGTAGAGTGGGTGGTGCTTCATACGGCATTTTCCTTGTGGTTTAGGTTGCTGGTTAGCTAGTCATCGACAGAGGATAGCAAGATGAGGATATGTCAACCATCCCTTGGAGGAAGATTCGTGTCATAAGCCTCCAAGGGAAGACTTAGGAGTTGGACCTGTACGCACCTTGGGTGGAGTTGTGAGAGCAATGCCTATGGATTTGGGAGAGTTGGTGTCTAGATGGGTTGGTGTGTTTTCCTAGAGTGTGGCTTTGGTTGGCCATGATAGTTGCCAAGAAGGCAGACATGTTGTGATGGAGGAGGTGGACGGTGTTGGAAAATGACAGCTAGTTATGGAGGAGAGAAAAGAGAGAAAATGAGAGTGTGCTTAAGCAAAAGAGTAGAGTGTACTTGCTGAACTCAAAGAACGAGAATGAAATGTACATGATAGCTCTAACTCAACTAGAGTTAACTCACTCTAATTCTAACTCTAAGAGTGGTGACACAACTTATAACTTTAGTTGTGTTGACACTAAGAACTGAAAAAGAACTAAAGACAAACATTTGGTATTGCCCATAGAATCGGCAAATTCTAACACCCCCTTGCAGTGTCAATGTGGTAAAGTACAGGAATGTTCAATCACCAAAGGGTAGTAAGTTTAAGGACTTGTGAAAAGCCTCAAACTTCTCACGAGGTAGTGCCTTGGTGAAAATGTCTGCAACATATTCTTGTGTAGGAACATACATCAAGTTGATCTCTCTTGCATAGCATCTCTCTCGGACATAATGGTAATGCACCTCAATATGTTTTGTGTGAGCATGAAACATAGGATTTCGTGCCACTGCAATAGCACTCTGATTGTCAAAAAGAATGGGTGTAGGACCCTCCAATGGTAAATGTAGATCAACCAACAATCTGCACAACCATACACATTCAATTTTTGCCGCGAAGGTTGCTCTATACTCAGCCTCACAGGTCGAGGTAGTCACTTTAGGCTGTTTCTTGCTTAGCCATGAAATGCATGGATGGTCCAAAAAGAAACAATGTCTACTAGTAGATTGCCTAGTGTGTGCATCACCAACCCAATCTAAATCATTGTAAGCCTGTAATTGCAAGTTTCCTTCCTTGGAAATAATAATGCATGCGATTAAGTACCTTGCAAGTATCTGAAGATCCGCTTAATAGCTCGCCAATGTATAGTCCGTGGGCTACGTATATACCTACTCACTTGAGATATTGCATATTGAGTGTTAGGACGTGTTACAAAGATAAATAAGACAGCTAACAGCCTAGCTGTAAATTGCAACATTAGACATCTCTTATCATGCATAGATAGCTTTAAGCTTGGCTCCATAGAAGTGCACATAGATTTGCAATCTTGCATATTAAACCTATGTAATAGCTTATCCACATACTATGACTGTGACATGATGATACCATACTGATTTTGGGTGAATTGAATCCCCAAATAATAGTGTAGACAGCTCATGTTTGACATAGCAAATGCATGTTTTGATTCAGCCTTGAAATCTGCAATTTTTACTTTTGAAGGTCCAATGAGCAGCATGTCATCTACATAAAGAATGATAATCAGCAAGTCCCCCTTAATGTATAGAGTGGGAGTAGTTGACTGTTTTTGAACCCTTTGCTGGCCAAATATGCATCAATTTTAGAGTACCATGCACGAGGAGCTAGTTTGAGACCATAAAGAGCTTTGTTTAGCTTGCATACCATGTGCTCTTTCCCCTTTATTAATAAACCTTGGAGGTTGTGACACATAAACATCCTTATGCAAATCCCCATTCAAGAATGTTGTCTTAATGTCCAATTGATGTACTTTCCAACCATAATTTGTAGCCATAGCAATTACACATCTCACCGTACTCATAAGGGCTATAAGAGCAAAAGTCTCTTTGTAATCTATGCCCTTCTTCTGTGCTTAGCCTTTTGCTATGAACCGTGCTTTGTACTTGTCAATGGCACCATCAGCCTTATATTTGAGTTTAAAAACCCATTTTGTGCCAATGGCCTTCTTGCCAAGTGGTAAATCCACAAGATCCCATGTAGAGTTAGTGGCAATAGAGTCTAACTCATCCTCCATGGCTTGCATCTAATGTACATCTTGTTGAGCTTTGTCCAAGGAAGTAATCTCATCATCATCCAACAGTGAGCTCATAAATACATTCTCATCGCAATCATCTACATCCGTAAAAGCAGTCAAATGGGCTCCCTGTGCATCATGTGCTGTATGTTTAGCAGCCCTTCTAGTATGTTGAGCTAAAGGAGCATCCATTTTTTTCTATTGGAGAGTTTGTAACAGCCGTCTCGAGAGTGTTTTTACTGCATTTACAGCAGCCCTTTCATGCTGTACTGCATCTTCCACTGCATGTGGCAAACCATCATCAATACCTTGTTGTTTAGGTGCATATGGTGCAGCAGCAGCTTGCTGTATTATGTCTGTCCGGCCATTTACAGCAGGCACGGACTCCAAAGAAAGTGGCAAGAGACCCTCAAAGACATCACCAATGTCATGGGTGGCTAGCATTTGAAATTGATCTTGTGAAAATGCATCATTTTCAGCAAATATGACATCCCTAGTGACAAAAACTTTGTGCGTGGGTTATACAACGATAGCCCTTACTTTCTGAACTATAGCGAGTTTATATGCATTTTTATAGCCCCTTGTCATGAAGCTTCCCATGAAGCTCTTTCAGAACATATGCATAGGCTATGGAACCAAACACCCAAAAGTAGTTAGCCTTGGGTTATCTTGCCATCCCAAGTTTCAATCGGGTTGATTGTCTTTAGTGCCTTAGTAGGTGAATGATTCAACACATGATTTGCGCTCTGAAGGCCTTCTAACCAAAATTTATGTGGCTCTGTCCACTGCTGTCCAGGAAATGACTCTCCAACATCCCCTCTCAGATCCTGGACAAGGCAGAAGACTGAGGGATCTGTAATGTTGCTGAAGAGGAGCCTGGGGAAGCGCCTTCGTGAACAAATCTGCAAGATTATCCTTCGTCTTGCAGTACTCCATATCAATGGTCCCATCTAGAAGCTTCTCCCAAATGAAGTGATACTGGATCTCAATGTGCTTCGTCTAGGCATGGAATACAGGATTTTGTACCAAGGCAATGTAACTCTCATTGTCGCACTGCAGAAGAGTAGGGCGAGTCTGGGGGCAGCCAAGCTCCTCCAACAATCTCCAAAGCCACACAACCTTGCATGTGGTGAAAGACGCAGCCTGTTACTGCGCCTCAGTAGAAGAAAGGGCTACCGTGGGTTGTCTCTTGCTACTCCATGAGATAACACCTGTATCCAAGGTAAAGGAGTAGCCTGTAGTAGATTGCCGGTGGTCCACATTGCCAGCCCAATCAGAGTCGCTTCAACTTGCAAGGACAAGATCTGAAGCATCTGTACCTTATTGATAAGAAATCCCTAAGGTACAGGTCCCCCTCAAATACCGAAGAATCCTCAAGGCAGCCTTCCGATGCAACTGTTGGGGTTCACTTATGAACCCCGCCAAAAGATCCATAGCAAAACAAAGATCAACACGAGTGTTGAGGAGCCAAATCAAAGATCCAATCAACTGACGGTAGCGGGAAGCATCCATCACGGGAGAATCAGAGTTTGAAGTGGCCTTCCAGTTTGGATCCATAAGAGTAGAAATGGACCGACAAGTCTCCATCTCAAAAGTCACCAAGAGCTCTTGAATATACCTCTGCTGAGAGATGAAAATCCCCCTTTGAGATTGAAAAATCTCGTGATCCAAGAAGAAATGAAGAAGCCCCAAATCCGTCATCTTGAACGTCTGATGTAAAGCTGTCTTGGTCTCTTGGACCTTCTGTGCATGATCCCTTGTCAGAATCAAATCATCAACATACAACTCAAACAACACACGACCAGCCTCGGAAGTGTGCACATAAAGCTGTGGATTGGCCATGGAGTGCCGATATCCCAATGTTGACTAAAGAAACGAGTTAATCTTCTCGTTCCATGCACGCGGAGCTTGCTTGAGGTCATACAAGGCCTTCTTCAACCTGTAAACTTTCCCATCCGAGGATCCAAAGCCAGAAGGCTGCTCAACATAGATCTTCTCCTGCAAGTCACCATTGAGAAAGGCCAACTTTACATCCAACTGATAGACATGCCATCTCCTATGACCAGCCAAGGCAAGAAGAACTCGAATAGTCGCCATACGAGCAGTGGAGGCAAAAGTATCATGGAAGTCAATGCTTGGGCGTTGAGCAAAACCTTTAGCAAGAAGGCGAACCTTGTGCTTGTCCAAAGAACCATTGCTAAGGTACTTGGTCTTGAAGACCCACTTGACATCAATCACCTTCTTGTGAGAGAGACGAGGCACAAGAGACCAAGTGCCTGAAAAATCTCGTGATCCAAGAAGAAATGAAGAAGTCCCAAATCCGTCATCTCGAACGTTTGATGTAAAGCTGTCTTGGTCTCTTGGACCTTCTGTGCACGATCCCCTGTCAGAATCAAATCATCAACATACAACTCAAACAACACACGACCAGCCTCGGAAGTGTACACATAAAGTTGTGGATTGGCCATGGAGTGCCGATATCCCAATGTTGACTAAAGAAACGAGTTAATCTTCTCGTTCCATGCACGCGGAGCTTGCTTGAGGTCATACAAGGCCTTCTTCAACCTGTAAACTTTTCCATCCGAGGTTCCAAAGCCAGGAGGCTGCTCAACATAGATCTTTTCCTGCAAGTAACCATTGAGAAAGGCCAACTTTACATCCAACTGATAGACATGCCATCTCCTATGACCAGCCAAGGCAAGAAGAACTCGAATAGTCGCCATACGAGCAGTGGAGGCAAAAGTATCATGGAAGTCAATGCTTGGGCATTGAGCAAAACCTTTAGCAATAAGGCGAGCCTTGTGCATGTCCAAAGAACCATTGCTAAGGTACTTTTTCTTGAAGACCCACTTGACATCAATCACCTTCTTGTGAGAGGGACGAGGCACAAGAGACCAAGTGCCTGAAAAATCTTGTGATCCAAGAAGAAATGAAGAAGCCCCAAATCCGTCATCTCGAATGTCTGATGTAAAGCTGTCTTGGTCTCTTGGACCTTTTGTGCACAATCCCGTGTTAGAATCAGATCATCAACATACAACTCAAACAACATACGACCAGCCTCGGAAGTGTGCACCTAAAGCTGTGGATTGGCCATGGAGTGCCGATATCCCAATGTTGACTAGAGAAACGAGTTAATCTTCTCATTCCATGTACGCGGAGCTTGCTTGAGGTCATACAAGGCCTTCTTCAACTTGTAAACTTTCCCATCCGAGGATCCAAAGTTAGGAGGCTGCTCAACATAGATCTTCTCCTGCAAGTCACCATTGAGAAAGGCCAACTTCACATCCAACTGATAGACATGCCATCTCCTATGACCAGCCAAGGCAAGAAGAACTCGAATAGTCGCCATACGAGCAGTGGAGGCAAAAGTATCATGGAAGTCAATGCTTGGGCGTTGAGCAAAACCTTTAGCAACAAGGCGAGCCTTGTGCTTGTTCAAAGAACCATTGCTAAGGTACTTGGTCTTGAAGACCCACTTGACATCAATCACCTTCTTGTGAGAGGGACGAGGCACAAGAGACCAAGTGCCATTTCTCTCAATACCCTCCAACTCGGCTTCCATAGCCTTCCGCCAATGATCAGACTGCAAAGGCTCCTTCACTGAAGTGGGCTCTCGATCTTGCATAACACGGGTCATCAAACAATAGTTAGAGCAAACAAGCTTCCTAGAATGTGCCTGATTCCTTCGTGACCTTTGCGGTCCATCCTGCAGTTCCCACTCCTCAGGGATCCCCTCGATCCCTGAATCTCGGAATGTGTCACGTGCCCAAGGAGGAGGCGGACGAACTTCTCCTTGCCACGCTTCATTTGCTGAAGACTCGGGGACATCCACCGGCGGAAGCTCCTCGGGGGGTGGCCAGTGGAAGGGAAGATTCTGAATGAGAAGAAGAATCCTCATTAACAGGCTCTGGCTCCAAAGGAACTATCTCGAGAGCCTAACTCTCCCCTAGATCTCCAAGAACAGGATGCTCCTCACCCCCCTCTATGGCCGAAACTTCCATGAACTGTACATCTCGGCTCATGTAGAAATCCCGTCTGACGGGATCAAATAGACGATAAACTTGGGATTGAGAGCTGTAGCCAACAAAAATCTATCGTCGGGAAGCCGCCTCAAACTTGTCACGTTCTGTCTTCGGGATGTGCACATAGGCGTCACACCCATAGATCCTGAAATACGAGACGTTAGGCTTGGTTCCAAAGCAAGCCTCAAAAGGTGCCATCCTTCAACGACCGAAGTGGGAGATCGATTGAGAATGTGAACTGCGGTAACCACTGTCTCAGCCCACGGAAATTGAGGTGTCTGTTGGTGCTCCATCATGGTGCGTGCCATCTCAATCACACTTCCGTTCTGCTCCAAAATGCCATTCTCTTGAGGACCTTTGGTGCTAGCAAACTCCTAGTGAATGCCCCTATCTGCACAAAAACAAGCAAACTCATTAGACATAAATTCACAGCCCTTGTTTGAACGCAAGGTCTTCAGGCGCCGGCCAGATCGGTTCTCCTCAAAGAGAAGCCAATCCTTGAAGTGAGAGAAAGCCTTTGACTTCAATGTCAAGAAATAGGCCCATATCATTCGGCTGTAGTCATCTATAAGCAAGATGAAGTACAAGCTTCCCTTTAGGGAGTTAGTCCTCATCGGGCCATACATATCCGTAGATACAAGCTCCATAGGTGAAGTAGACTGCCTCGAAGCTTTGGTGGGAATCGCATCCGATGCAGTTTTCCATGAATGCAGGAGACACATGGCCGATGGCTCACCACTATGTCCGACAAACCTCGGATAAACAATCCACGCGACGCCTTCCGAAGGTACTCATAGTTCAGGTGGCCAAACCGAGCATGCCATAGCTCGGACTGTGTCTGAGAAGTAAGAAGAAGAGAAGTAAGAGCTGTAGAAGACTTCGATTTGTAGATGCCATTCTTCTCATACCTTGCTAAGAGAACCTTCCTCGATCCACGATCAAGGACTTGAATAGTATCACTATCAAACTCCATCAAGAGGCCAAGAGCACAAATCTTATGGACCGAAAGTAAATGATATCCCAAGCTTGGCACATGCAATACCTTGGAAGTGTGGGTACCACCACGTCCATTCGGAATAAGCTGCATCTCACCCCACGCAGCAATAGACACAGAAGAGTTGTCTCCAATGAGAATCCACCCACACGAAGGTCGCAAATGGGCAACACCAACGGAAGGAGGAGTCATGTGCCGTGATGTACCACTGTCCACTGTCCACGATCCACTCTCGAGCGTGGGGGGGTTGTTATCGTAGCATCGGAAGTCTTTGGTGTAGAGTCCTCAATAACTGCTAAGTGTAGAAAAGCAACTGAAGAGGGTGTAGCCACTGCTCCAGAATCCTTCGTGTGCTTCTTCTTGGTGTCCTTCTTGTCTTTGTTGGGGCAATCCTTCTTCCAATGACCGGTCTTACCACAAATATGGCAAGTTGATTCCTTCTCCTTGTCCTTTTTATATTTGTTATCCTCCTCCTTCTTCTTTTGGTCCTTCCCCTTCTTCTGAGAGGCTTGACCAACCAAAGCCTTCGATTTGGAAGCATTTTGTCCCTTCAATTGTTCCTCTTGGTCCAAGACCATAGGAACCAACTCTTTCCAACGAAGAGTTGACTCCCGCCTTGATGCAATAAGAGCGGAATAAAAGGTACCGAATTGTGGCGGCAATTGGGACAGTAAAGTGATCGCCATGTCTTTGGAGGAAATAGGCTTCCGTGCATTTTGAACCTGCATCTGAAGCTCCCGAAACTTGTTGATGTGTTCCCAAAGAAAAGAAGACCTATTCACAGACAAGGTCCGGATCTGCACCTCCAAAGAAACCCTCTTCATTAGGGTCATCCAGTTGTATATCTGGTCGAGCTCCAGCCATATCTCTTGAGCCACCGTCAAGTGCTCGATGTGAGCTATCACAGCTGTAGTGCAAGACAGAAAAAGAAAAGAACAAATCCTTGCATTCAATTTGTCCCAATGAGACTAGGCCTTGGTCAACTCCGCACGAGCATTGGAGGACAGTTTGGACTCATCTCTTACCGAGGGCCTATTAATCTCCTCCATCACAAGCTCCGCCAAATCATAAGACTCTAGAATGGCCAACATCATCACTTGCCAGATGCAGTAATTGTCACCATCAAGCTTTTGATCCGATGGAAGAGCCGGTAGGACTGGCACCTTCTTGTCCATGATTGCCTGGAACTCCAAATCAGTCTTTGTAGACATGTTCACCTGCAATGCTTGCTCAAACGCAAAATCAGCCCCCTTTGATTGGGTAAACGGAGCCTTGTAGGGCTGATTCCTCCGGTGCTTAAACCTTCTTCACCCGTCGGAGGCGATGAAAAGGTAAAATCTGCAATGGAAAACCTAAAATACAGCCTTCCTCCCCTTCAAACAGCAACAACTTTCAGCAAATTCACCAGTTGGACTCCTTTTCCGCACGCCCACGCTCGCTTCAGCCTTGATTTGATGTGCTCTGATACCATGTCAGAGTGTAGCGATGCAGAAGCGTAGGGACAAAGACTGAGAGAGAGTGAACATAGAGAGGAGAGAGAGAAAAGGAGACAGTGTAACATAGAACATCTGCAGTGTAGTATGCTGCATAAGAGTACAAAAAAATACATGGGGTCAGCAGACAGATCTCAAGATCAGAATGAATGATGAGAGTGTGCCTCCAATTGACTATATATAGCCAAGAATTAAGAAATACTTAGTACCAGGTCGGTCAGCCGACTGAATAAAATAATAAAAAACTGTCCGACTGCACCTGTTGATGTGGCATCCTGCTGATGTGGCACTGTACTCTGCTGTATGCTGTGTTGCTGACGTACGACTGTCCGTACTGCTTTGCCCACTACTGTCTAGGAATGACTCTCTAACAACAACAAGTCATCTCCATAAGAGTGCAATTCTTCCTTTTAGGAACACCATTCTACTGAGGAGTTATTCTTACAGTGGCTTGATGCATAATGCCATGATCAAGCAAATATGTCTCAAAAGCATGAGACATGTACTCTCCCCCCTCTATTCGTTCGAAGTGTTTGCACTTTCAAGCCAATTTCAGTCTCAAGCTTTGCAACAAGATGTTTAAAATGCATGAATACATTAGATTTTGCTTTTAGTCCATACACCCATGTATACCGAGAGTAGTCATCAATAAATGTAACAAAGTGACCTTGAAGTACATGTGTCCTCATGGGACCACAAACATCAGAGTGAATTAGTTGCAATTTTCGGATAGCACGCATTGCACCATACTTTTTGAAGGCAAATTTGTGCATCTTGTCCAAAATACATCCCTTGGAGTCTCTATTGGAGGCAATGCATCTACCATATGACATCTTTGAAGGGTCACAAACTCCCAAAACTCATATGTCCATAGCAGGCATGCCATAGCTCCGCATTTTGCATAGCAGAGATAGAGTAGTGATTGCCAGAGAGCATCATGAGATTGTGCATCATAGGTATCCAACAAAAACAAACCCTTATATAGGGTCCTAGATAGCCTGAGTGCATAATCTATCTCCTTGTCTTTGACAATGCATTTATTATTCTCAAAGATGATTTGATAGCCATGCTTGTTAAAAGTAGAGATAGACAATAAGTTCTTTGTAATGCCAGGCACAAATAAGACATCTAGAAGCATGAAGTTAGAACCATCTGCAACAGTAACAATGATTGTCCCAATGCCACAAACATCATAACTGCTCTTGTTCGCACATGTAACATGTTTGGCAGTAGGGGCTCAATGCAAAGAGGAAAACAAACACTTCCTAGAAGTGATGTGCTTTGAAGCTCCACTATCAAAATACCACATTTGTTGCATTTAAGCAGCATTAAATGCTGAATAAGCCATTGAAGAATCATAACTGCAAGTCAAAAATACATAGTTCTCCACAAAGTTAAGGATCAGCATTAGTAGATTTGTTGGCTGACGTCTCTTGGACAGGCAAACCAAGTCCTTTTTCTTCACTTTGGCTAATCTCTTACGACATTCAACAATATAGTGACCTGGCTTTTTGCAATAATGACATTTCACCTTTTTAGACTTTTCTATGCCTTGGATATGTCAGAGTGCAGCGATGTGGAAGCGTAGGATAAAAACTGAGAGAGAGTGAACACAGAGAGAAGAGAGAGAGAAAAGGAGACAGTGTAACACAGAAAATCTGCAAGGTAGTATGTTGTATAGGAATGCAAAAATATACACGAGTGCAGAGAAAATATCTGCTTGTGTCTTTGCCTTGAGATCCTCGATCTCCATCAGCCCGTGCACAGTCAGTCTCAGCAGATCAACTCTGTCGGATGTCAAATCAGAATAATTAAAAGTGTGCTACTAACTGACTATAAATAGCGAAGAAATAATAGTGTCCTGCACCAGGTCGGCTGCAGTAAATGCAGCCAACTGCATAAAATATAATAAAAAAACTGTCTGACTGCAGGGTCTGTATTGCTGACGTGGCCAAGGAATGACTCTCTTACACCCCCTCTTAGATCCTGGACAAGGCAGAAGAATGAGGGATCTGGCATGTTGCCAAAGAAGAGCTTGAGGGAGTGCTTTCGTGAACAAATCTGCAAGATTATCCTCCATCTTGCGGTACTCCACATCAATGGTCCCATCCAAAAGCTTCTCCTGAACGAAGTGATAGTGGATCTCAATGTGCTTCGTCTGGGCATGGAATACAGGATTCCGTACCAAGGCAATGCAACTCTCATTGTTGCATCGTAGAAGAGTAGGACGAGTCTGGGGGTAGCCAAGCTCCTCCAATAATCTCCGAAGCCACACAATCTCGCATGTGGTGGAAGACGCGGCCCGATACTTTGCCTCAGTAGAAGAAAGGGCTACTGCAACTCTCATTGTCGCATCGTAGAAGAGTAGGACGAGTCTGGGGGAGCCAAGCTCCTCCAACAATCTCCGAAGCCACACAATCTCGCATGTGGTGGAAGACGCGGCCCGATACTTTGCCTCAGTAGAAGAAAGGGCTACTGTGGGTTGCTTCTTGCTGCTCCAAGAGATAACACTTGTACCCAAGGTAAAACAAGAGCCTGTAGTGGACCGATGGTAGTTCACATCTCCAGCCCACCAATCTGAGTCGCTTCAACCTGCAAGAACAAGATCAGAAGCATCTTTACCTGCGAGATATGAAATCCCTAAGATAGAGGTCCCCCTTAAATACCGAAGAATCCTCTGGGCAGCTTGTCAATGCACTTGCTTGGGTTCACTCATGAACCCCGCCAAAAGACCCACAACAAAACAAAGATCAACACGAGTGTTGAGTAGCCAAATCAAGGATCTAATCAACTGAAGATAGCAGGAAGCATCCGTCACAGGAGAATTTGAGTGTGAAGTGGCTTTCCAGTTCGGATCCATAGGAGTAGAAATGGTCCAACAAGTCTCCATCTCAAAAGTCACCAAGAGCTCCTGAATGTGTTGCTGTTGAGAGATGAAAATCCCCCTATGAGACTAATAAATCTTGTGACCCAAGAAGAAATGAAGAAGCCCCAAATCTGTCATCTCGAACGACTGATGTAAAGCTGTCTTGGTCGCTTGGATCTTTTGTGTATGATTCCGTGTCAGAATCAAATCATCAACATACAACACAAACAACACACGAACAGCCTCGAAAGTGTGCACATCAAGTTGCGGATCGGCCGTGGAGCGTTGATATCCCAAATGTGATTGAAGAAACGAGTTAATCTTCTCGTTCTATGCACGCGGAGCCTGCTTGAGGCCATACAAGGCATTGTTCAACCTGTAAACTTTCCCATTCGAGGATTCAAAGCTAGGAGGCTGCTCTACATAGATCTCCTCCTGCAAGTCACCATTGAGAAAGGCCAAGTTCACTTCCAACTGATAGACAGGCCATCTGCTATGAATAACCAAGGCAAGAACAACTCAAATAGTCACCACATGAGTAATGGGGGCAAAAGTATCATGGAGGTCAATGCCTAGGCGTTGAGTAAAACCTTTAGCAACAAGGCGAGCCTTGTGCTTGTCCAAAGAACCATCGCTAAGGTATTTGGTCTTGAAGACCCACTTGATGTCAATCATCTTCTTGTGAGAGGGACGAGACACAAGAGATCAAGTGCCATTCCTCTCAATAGCCTCCAACTTGGCTTCCATAGCCTTCCGCCAATGGTCAGACTGCAAAGCCTCCTTCACTGAAGTGGACTCTCGATCCTACATAACATGGGTCATCAAACAATAGTCAGAGCAAATAAGCTCTGTAGAATGTGCCTGGTTCCTTCGTGACCTTAGCGGTCCATCTTGCGGTTCCCACTCCTCAAGGACTCCCTCGATCGTTGAATCTTGGAGTATGTCACCTCAAAAGGAGTCATCTTGTCAACGGCTGAAGTGAGAGATTGATTGAGGATGTGAATTGCGGTAGCCATTGCCTCGGCCGGCAGAAACTGAGGTGTCTGTTGGTGCTCCATCATGATGCGCACCATCTTGATCACATTTCGATTCTTCCGCTGCAAAATGCCATTCTCTTGAGGAGTGCTGGTGTTAGCAAACTCCTGGTGAATGCCTCTATTTGCAAAAAAACAAGCAAACTCATTAGACATAAATTCACCGCTCTTGTCGGAACGCAAGGTCTTCAGTCGTCGGTCAGATCAGTTCTCCTCAAAGAGAAGCCAACCCTTAAGTGAGAGAAAGCCTCCGATCTCAATGTCAAGAAATAGGTCCATGTCATCCTGTTATAGTCATCTACGATCAACATGAAGTACAAGCTCCCTTTCAGGGACTTGGTCCTCATCGGGCCATAAAGATTTGTAGATACAAGCTCCATAGGTGAAGTAGACCGCTGCGAAGCTTTGTTGGGAATCGCATCTCGATACAGTTTCCCACGAATGTAGGAGATACATGGCTGATGGCTCACCACTATGTCGGACAAACGATCCTCGTGACGCCTTTCGAAGGTACTCCTAGTTCAAGTGGCCAAACCGAGCATGCCGTTGCTCGAAGGTGTCTGAGAAGTAAGAAAAAGAGAGATAAGAGCTGTAGAAGACTTCAATTTGGAGATGCCATTCTCCTCATAACCTGTAGAGAGAACCTTCCTCGATCCATGATCAAGGACTCGAACAACATCACTGTCAAACTCCACCAAGAGGCCAAGAGAACAAATCTTATGGACCGAAAGGAAATGATACCCTAAGCTTGGCACATGCAACACTTTGGAAGTGTAGGTATCACCGCGTCCATCTCGAATCAGCTACATCTCACCCCGTGCAACAATAGACATCGAAGAGCTGTCTCCAATGAGAATTTACCCACGCGAAGGGCGCAAATGGGCAACACGAATGGGAGAAGAAGTCATGTGCCATGAGGCACTACTGTCCACGATCCACTCTCGAGCCTGGGGAGCTGTCATCACAGCATTAGAAGTCATCGGTGTAGGGTTCTCAATGACTGCTAAATGTGGAAAAGCAACTGATGAGGGTGCAACCTCCGCTCCAGAATCCTTCGTGTTCTTCTTCTTGGTGTCCTTGTCTTTGTCGGGGGAATCCTTCTTCCAATGTTTGACCTTACCACAAATAGGGCAAGTCGATTCCTTCTCCTTGTCCTTCTTGGATTTGTTGTCCTCCTTCTTCTTCTTTTGGTCCTTCCCCTTCTTCTGAGAGGCTTGACCAACCAAAGTCTCCAATTTGGAAGCATTTTGTCCCTTCAATTGTTCCTCTTGGTCCAAGACCATAGGAACCAACTCTTTCCGTTGAAGAGTCGACCCCCGCTCGGATGCAGTAAGAGCAAAATAAAAAGTACCGAATCGTGGCGGTAATTGGGACAATAAAGTGATCGCCATGTCTTCGGAGAAAATAGGCTTTCCCACATTTTGAACCTGGATTTGAAGTTGCCGAAGCTTGTTGATGTGTTCTCGAAGCATTTCACGGACAAGGTCCGAATCTGCAGCTCCAAAGAAACCCTCTTCATCAGGGTCATGCGGTTATACATCTGGTCGAGCTCCAGCCATATCTCTCAAGCCATCGTCAAGTGCTCAATGTGAGCTATCACGACTGTAGTGCAAGATAGAAAAAGAAAAAAACGAATCCTGGCATTTAGTTTGTCCCAATGAGACTGGGCATTAGTCAACTCCACACGAGCATTGGAAGAGAGTTTCTAGGCTTCGACGGCACCGATGAGAAAGCTATCGTGATCCTCCTTGGATGGGAGGCTTGTGGGAAGAGATTACCCAACTAGGTGGCCCCGAAACCGCACTCGAGGGATGTGGCAGCTGGACATGTTCCGGTCGCTACATTCCTTGGTGAAGCTATACCACGATACCTGCGAAAATTGCATAGCTCATAACTTCCGATCCCTTGGGAAATGACGAAGATACCCTGAAGACATCAAATACACGTGTCACTGAGCTATGTTCTTGCGATATCACCAAACGGTTGGTTTCACCAAAACTGGTTCTCGCTAACAATGAGGTCTAAGGGTAACCTGCGGGAACGGACACCTCCTACGAGCCGACATCCAAGCTGGGCATGGCACTCCCTCTGCGGGAACCCGTCGTGGTGGGGCGTTTTACTGGGTGAGAGTTAGGGCAATCCTTTCTCAAGTCCTGGACTACCTGGGCTTCCATATGGGGGTCTTGGTGCCTATCCTCACTAGCCAAGTGGCTGGTCTCCCCGGAGCTATCAACCGAAGGGAGCGGAGGAAAGCGGATCCGTCCGCTGAAGCCGGAGGCGTAAGGGTTTGGCCTTGTGGTAGCGCGTGTATCAACGTACCATACTCACTTAGTGAACATGACATGAAGGTGCACACCCGACTCACAAAACAAAAAACATTGGAAGAGAGTTTGGACCCATCTCTTACCAAGGGCTTGCTGATCTCCTCTATCACAAGCTCCACCAAATCATAAGACTCTAGAATGGCCAACATCATCACCCTCCAGATGCGGTAATTGTCACCATCAAGCTTCTGATCTGATGGAAGAGCCGGTAGGACAGGCACCTTCCTATCCATGATCGCCTAGAACTTCAAATCAGTCTCTCTAGATATGTTCACCTGCAATGCTTGCACAAAAGCAAAATCAGCCCCCTCTGATTGTGTAAACGCAGCTTGTTAGGGTTGTTTTCTCTGCTTCCCGAACCTTCTTCAGCCGTAGGAGGCGATGAAAAGGTAAAATTTGCAGTGGAAGGCCTAAAACATAGTGTTCCTCCCCTTCGAACAGCAATAACCTGCAGCAAATTCACCAGCTGGACTCCTTTTCCGCACGCCCACACTTGCTTCAGTCTTATTTTGATGCGCAGCCCTCCCGCTCGCCCTGGAATGCTGAAAACACAGCCTTGTGTCACACTGAAGTCTCCTCTTTAGGTGGTTCTTCAATCAGCCAGTCCGATTTCACCGCTTCAATACCATATCAGAGTGCAGCGATGTGGAAGCATAGACAAAGACTGAGAGAGAGTGAACACAAAGAGGAGAGAGAGAGAGGAGACAGTTCAACACAGAAAATCTGCAATGTAGTGTGTTGTATAGGAATGCAGAAATATACATGCGTGCAAAGAAAATATCTGTGTGTGTCTCTGCCTTGAGATCCTCGATCTCCGTGAGTCCGCGCAGAGTCAGTCTTAGCAGGTCAACTCTGTTGGATGTCAGATCAGAATAACTGAAAGTGTGCTACTGACTGACTATAAATAGCCAAGAAATAATAGTACCCAACACCAAGTTAGCTGCAGTAAATGTAGCCAATTGCATAAAATATAATAAAAAATATGTCCTATTGCACCATGTGGCACTTGCGCAGACTGTTGACGTGGCTATTGACGTGTCTTGCTGACGTGGCTCTTGCTGTCTGTAGTGCTGATGTGGCCAAGGAATGATTCTCTAACAGGATACCCTTATTCGATGGCTGTACAACATCACCCTTTTGCTGATTTTTTGCATTTTGCTTAACTTTTCCTTTGCGTTTGAACTTGGAAAGCATTGCCACATCTCTTGAATGCAAATTTAGCATCTTGGTTTCATCCACATTGTGCAATAGCTCGCGCAAATCCTGTATGTAAGGTGATCTGTCATGCTATCACCCTCATCCATATTCACATTGGCTAACTCTCTATGGAGATAAGATATTATGGTCTCGTTACGTGCTGCAAATATATGCTCAAGTACATCCCTTGCTGATTTTAAGGTCTTACAAGACTGGATGTGTGGAATGATCGATCTTTTCACTAACAAGCCAATCAATGAAAGTGCATGTGTATCTTTTGAGTCCCATCTCCTTTGATCCTCAGTAGGAGGGGAGGAGGGGCAATAGCACCAGTAACTTGTCGTCTAACATTACGCTGAGATGTTTGAGGTGCAAGACCTCTTGGTCGTTGTAAACATAGCAGCTAAGAAACGCGTTTTTTGGAATTTGAAACTTACGAAATGTTTCTTAAAGTACGAAACGTTTCTAAGAGTAAAAAACGTAGGCGTTTTTCTTTTTTTTTTTGGGTGAGTTGGAAACCAAAACATGGTTTTTTTGACAAAAACTATTGGGCAATGTTAAACATGATGATGTGTAATAACTCGTGAGGGCTCAAAATTTTGGACAAAAGGCTGATTTTTTTGTGAATTTGTTTTGTTATTAGACTTTGTCAATCTAGTATCTATTCTTGTCTTGAGAGTTGAATATTATATGACTTTAGTCTCATTTATGAGTTATTTATGATATACTATGATTTATTCTCAATTTTGACATTTTGTCAGTTTGTTCTGAAATGAGAATCATGATGTTGTAACTTGACTCAATCCATGTTGTAGATAGGCTATTTACATTTTAATCTCAATTTTCTTCGTATGATATGTATGAATCATAATGTTTGAGTTCTAAACCATAGTATAGCTTGTCCAAAGACTGACTTTGACATAAGTGACAAGTCAATAATGGTTCAGGGATATGTAACGTATTATTCTCAATTGACTCTATTATTACTCAAGCTCAATTAGCCATTCTTTGTTTAAGAGAAAGTTCCATAGAGGTTTAGAACCTCTTTCCCTAGTCAAAACTATTAAAAATCCCTATATAAAAAACTCGCGTTTCTTATTTTACCCCCTCTTAAAAGAAAGTTACGAAACACATTTCTAACGTTTTGTTTCTAAACGTTTCTGATGTTTCTGGCTGCTATGGCTGCAAATCACGTGTAACATAGTTCCACAAGTCCTTTGCTACAAGAAGGTTGCGGACCACAAAACTCTACAACAGGTAGTTTGATCCATCAAGTTTGTCCTCCTGAGTGAGGACACCATGGATGTTGCTCTGATCATTAGTCTCTTGATATGCCATGTTGTCAGTAATGGACAAAAACCTATAGCCAAATACTTCTCTACTGAAGTATAGATTGTATTCCTTAGAGTACCAAAAATCCCCTTAGGATTATGCAATAAGTACCAAACTGTCATGCAAATGCCAAAGTGTGCCCAATTCGACTCAAATCAGTACTGAGCCAAGAAATACCTTCAATGCACTGTACCACACCTGCCTTGTAATGCGTGTCCTTGAAGGAATAAATTACAGCAACTTAATGCTGATTCTTATAAAATTTTTTCCAAAATTTACAGAATGCTCAATTTGACAGTTGCAACAATTAAATGTTGCTGTACAGCTTGTTTGTTGCCTTGGAATGCGTGTTAGACAAAAGCCCTAAATTTCTTTCTTAAATTAAAAAAAAATGAAGAAATTTGTATCTTAGATTTTGAATTTCGTCATTAATGTTACCTCGGGGTGTATGCCAATAATGACATGTAGTTGGAATTTGCTTGATGATGCGTGCTGGAGCCTCTAGGACAAAAAGCACGAGATTGTTTGCGCAAATGTTGATGAATTTGTGCAATGTTGGCATTTCCAATGAGGATTTGCATGTGGGATTGCAAATTCGACAAAAGCCCAAAATTTTTAGTGGAAATGTTAAAGAATCGAGAATTTTCTTTGAATGGTTGTCAATTTGAACTTTGGGAGTGAAAATTGACAAAAGCTCCAGATTTTGGGCGGCACGAGCTGAGATTTGGAAAGAGATGGCCAAATTGAATGGGAAATTGTAGAAATTTTGAAAAAACCCCGAATCTGAAATTAGGGTTTCAACACTTTTTAGGGTTTGCAGAAAATCACAGGTAGGACTGAGAATATGGTGGGCAGAGGTGAGAAAAAATAAGGGGCAGAGCTGAAAGCAACAGCAGCTCCTCCAAAACAATAGCTCCTCGGGCTTCTTGCGGGCTGTGCACGGGACTACGTGTAGTACTGCACTCAGGCTGAAAACAGTAGTAGCTCGTCCTTCTCTTCCTTGGGCAGAGAGTTGGCTGGTAGAAACAAGATGTTAGGCAGGGTGGCATGGGTTGACGGTGGTTGAACTGAATCCACATGTAGAACCTTGCTTTGATACCAAATGTTGGAAAATGACAGCCAGCTACGGAGGAGAGAAAAGACAGACAATGAGAGTGTTGAAGCAAAAGAGTAGAGTGTACTTGTTGAATTGAAAGAATGAGAATGAAAGGTACAAGATAGGTCTAAGATAGACCTAGCTCTAACTCAACTAGAGTTAACTGACTCTAACTCTTAACTCTAAGACTAGTGACGTAACTTTAGTTGTGTTCACACTAAGAACTGAAGAAGAACTAAAGACTAAAACATTGGGCACTACGCATAGAATTGGCAAATTCTAACAAATGGGTGGATTGGGCATCATGCAACAAGCATTGGATATAGCACGTCATCACGGATGCCTTTCGCTACCCATTTGGTGATGCTCGGGGTAGTTGGAGGCCATAGAGGGTGTCCTATTTTATTTGGCCCCTTGCACATGGGGTCTTGCTCACCAAGATGTAGTAGGATGGGGTTTTCAAGAGTTACCCACAGCAATGTTTGGAAACTCCAAAGCATTGCCTTTGGTCATGTGAGGCAGCCCAATTGGTGTGGAGAGGGGTCTATCGTATTCTTTGTGTGGCGCTGGGCCCAAGGAGTATATCTTGGGGGCATTCTATGGGCAGTCAGCTAGCCAAGGGCGCCACTACTATATGAGGTTGAGATGCATGACACGATCTTAATCATTGAGGCAAGTTCTTGTGCTGTGGTCAGCTTGATGCATTACCCATCCATCAAGTACTGGAGCCTATTGCATCGCATTTAGAGGTGTGGGAGATTATTGGGAGCCTCACAAGGTGGCATATCTCAAAGTTGTGCTGTCAGCTGATTTTTGGCAGGGAATGCCTCTTTGTATACGCAACCTTGGTAGAGCTTTGGCCGTTCATCATTCACTCACTCCATGGCCCCAGGTTGCATTCTGTGTGCATAGGGAATGTTTGTTTTGTACAGTTTTGTATGGTTCTTGTGCGTTCAGCCAGTTGACCATTTCATATGACCCATACTCCCTCTCCCTCTCCCTCTCCCTCTCCCTCTCCCAATCCCACTTTCACGTACACTCCCTGTCCCTCTTTCCCTCTCTTTTCCACTTTCACCCATGCCTCCTCTTCCTCTCCTTCCATATCCATCTCCCTGTCCCTCTCTATCAAGTTTCATCTGTACTCCCTCTTCCTCTCCCTCTCTCTCCCCTCCCCCCTCTCTCACTTTCAAGTTCATGACACTTTGTACTTTCCATAATCTATGTTTAAGTTGCATATGTTATATTTGTGTAAGCTGATTTTACAGGTGGTGGTACACTTCTTGGCTTCTTTTGCCCAAACCCCAAGACTGCAATGAGAGGCTTGTATATATGATTGTTTTGTGATTTTGAGTCAGCTCCAGTGAGACTATTGAGCACATGTACTTCATTGTAAAATTCTTCTGAGTAATATAATTAGGCACATTTTTACTGTTTAAAAAAACGGAAACTTGTTCAACTTCACACAACCAGGAAGCGTAGGTAGGAAATGGGCTTGTATCTGATTCTTTCTATACAAGTTAGTGTAATAGCAAGTTCTGTTGTAAGCATTGGTTTCCTCTTTCTAAACATTTAAGACGTTGTCACCTTGGGCTTCTCTCCAATTCTTCATACAAGCCACTGTTGCTGTACTGTTTCAAGCGTGTTATCCTCTCTGAATGATAGGATTTTGGCATAACTCTTACACGTATATTGTGCATGTCGCAGAAGGCCATGATATGTACAGGACTGCTTTGTGTACAGCCTTTTTAGCTACCGTGAATCTGGAAAATGATGTGCTGTAGCTTCCTTTGATTCATCACTTGGGCTCAGGTGGCCTGTTGCTAATTTAGCCAGGAGATAGTTTCAGACTTGTGAATCATGTTTGTCATGTTTTGGCTTTAGCTTTCTCAATTACTTTGCCCTTTAGCTTATGTGGTGGGTTGCAGCTAGAGTTGGGGACCATGTCCTAGATCCAAGTTTCATAGGGATGCTGGAGTTCTTGCCTACGGCATTTTCAGGTTGCATGACCTAAGTCTTTATTAAACTGTCTGGATTGTGTCTAAGTTTAGCTTATGGGTTTGATTACATGTTTACTTGCTGGTGAATAGATTTTATTGGGTCATGGTCCTTAGGTGATGTATTTAGACATTGCCTCTTCTGTTTGTTTTTTGTTCTTTTTTTTCCCCCAAGACCTTGCTGCATGATGCAGCAGCCTTGAAAAGGGACAGGACTTTTGGTAAAGGTGCTTTTTCTCGATTTTCATAATGGCAGCAGCCTATCTTTCACAAAATACATTAAAAAGAACAACCCCATTCAAACATTTCAAAGAAGTGCTAGGATTCCAGAAACCCACTGGGTTCCCATTTCTGCCCATGGTTAAGAACTCATATTGCATATACTTTCTATATCCTAGTCGCTAAACTGTAGTGACATAACCGTGTTTTTGGTTTTTGGATGTCAATTATATATCTTTTGAACTTTATTCTGTTGGTTTTGCAGTTCGCACCTACATACCATGACTATGTTCTTTATAGTGATGGCAGTCAAGAAGTTCCGACAAAATACAGGGTTCGTACTTTTGTCCCAACCGGACAGGAAATGGAAACTTTACGTAAACATAAGCAGATGTTTGGGGCTGGGAAGCTAGATGATACTTCCTCTTTGGGTTTGCCAGATACACAGTCTCCTGCCAGAGTAACCAAGGAACCAGATCCAATGCAGAACCCACTCTTGTTCGATCCACACAATCCCTTCTCACTAACATATGACCTGTCTCCTCTGGATGAGGTGGGCCATGTGCCAAACATGTCCGTTCCTAGTGCATTGGTGGCTGAAAGAAGGTCAGGCACAGCTGCAGGAAATGGTGATAGCAGGCGCACAAGTTTGGGGGATGAGGCTCTGGAGACCACGAGGCTAGCACCCGGTAGAAGAAGGTCATCACAGGGGGTTCTTGCTGATGAAACAGATTCTTATGGTGAACAGTATCAGTTTGTGGAAGGCTACATTCAAAGATGAGGTTGATAATGAGCATGGATCTATGCCCAACTCTTGGCATTTTTAGTAGTAGTAAACAGGTTGTATGTATAGCTTTTGTATAAGTTCACATTTTGTACTAGTTAAGGCCATCCTTCTCTCTGGTTTTTAAAAGAGAATGTGCGGGCAATGCCCCTCTGAAGCCAATCTGATGTCTTAGCTGGCCATTTTTTAACATGGTGTCACTATTCCAACCTCTCTTTCATTGATTTGTTGAGTATTTATGATGACTTACATGATTGTGCTGAATTTGATGTGTTCGATCTCAGGTGATTGAAGTATCACCTTGCAATAATATTGCTCTTATTATGAAGATACTGTATGGTGCTAATTAATCCATCTTATCGAGGGACTACTATAATTTATGCTGCAATCTTGCGTTTGTCTGTGAGACACTCCTAGAGGTGTGGGAGGGCCCAGGGGTCATGATATCATTGTGTCAAAGTAATCCAGTATCATTGGTTAAAAGTTTGTACTTTGGAAGCCTGTTCTGTTCACAATTTCAAAGTCTCCATAATGCAGTGCTCTGATTAATTGAGCTACCCTTGGTTTTGGTGAGCTAACTTTTCAATATTGACAAGGCAGGGAGCAGGGAAGACAGGGATATGGAAAGCATGTTTTGAGAGAGAGAGAGAGAGAGAGAGGTTGAAGCTTAGAGTATCTATTATGTAATATTTCACTGAAATTATCATTTTGGCATGGAAACTAAAGGGGAATACGGTATGCAAGATTGCATAGCTCTGCATTGGTAATTATGGGTGTGTATACTTGGTCTTTCCTTCATTTCTTGACATACTTTCATATGCAATGCCAATTATTTTAACATGATGCATCTTTGACATGTATAATACTGTACAAGTCAATTTTAATTAGAACCTTACCAATGAGGTGTTTGAGATGTATTACAAACATCTCCAAAAGGATGTTGATTTCGAGATTGATAACTGGAAGTGATGCATTTCTCGCGACTTCTGAGTACATGCATATCTTCCTTTCCTCTTGTGCTCTCGTACATTGTCTTGATAATTTTCATTTTAGAAGATGATGCCCAGTTATCCCGCAGCTTTGGGTTTGTGTGCTAATGATTGGGCTTGTAAATTAATGGTCGGAAGTAACACAACCCATGAATGTAGTGTGTACATTTGTGGACTATTTACAATTTTCCAAAAAGGTTGCATGGTAGTGAGGTCATCCTTTCAAGTGGTCCCTTAAAGGATATAATTCATTGAAGTTTGTCTCATGGAATGCAATGAGTGTTGGTGATATAGATTTCTTCACTCATGAGTTATTAAACATGGATGCTATTGGCGCTTTTGGGGTTCCTCTTGTGAGGTGCTCATAGCAAAGTCCTCTTGGCTTATCCATACTTGGCTTATCCATACGGCTCTCGAATCTTATCCCACTCCAAGCCTATTAAAAAGGCACCCCTACAAGACACCCCATAGATATGGTGCTACATGCAATGTTCACTCGCTTTTTTTTGGTGCTCACTCTTTGCTCCAATTTGTTATGAGTTTCCTTGGTGGCTTGCTTTGCCATCCATTGTTTTTTTTTTCCTCATTGTTCTTGTGTCCCCTTACATTGACTCGTCTGTCGATGTGAGTATGGTCATGCAACATTGTGCACACACTTTTTTGTTTTCTCTCCCAACCTTGCTGGAGCCTAGCACATCTCACATGGTGTAAGAGCACCATGATCTTGATTTTTAAATAGGGCAAGATAGGAGCGACGAGATATTGTGTTTTAGGTCATCATTGTTCATTCCCAACTCGGCCAGGATTGGAGTGGAGAGCATTGTTCATATGTGCATGTGTTTTGCTTTTGGATTTGCATTGGAAGCTGCGGGTTGCAACATTTGCTAGCATTGCCCATTAGGGCATATGCTATTACAGTCATGCGGTGACAACGTGGTGCTTGTCCAAGAAAGAAAGTACACCGAGTTCAGTTAAAGTCATTTTTAGATGAAGTTAAGTGGCTCACTTTTAGAATCCTCGAGTTACGAGTTGATTCAGTCAAGATAACATCCACTTCTTTCTCTGGCCTTGCCAATTTGCTGCTGCCTTTCATCCATTGACACTGTCAGAGAAGCCAGCCACAGCGATGGCCGAGGCCGACCTGCATAAATCAAGGAAGCACATTCGAAGAGCCTTAGAAGCATATAGAGGACGAGACTCGAGAGATGATGCAAACGCATGCAAGACGACAAGCACAGTTTAGGTCGACCAGGGGTGCACCGGCGTACCCTCTGCAGAACATGGCATACCCACCTCCTGTTGTCGGCAGCAGCATCTAGTTTTGGTGGCGTGGGCAAGGGCCTGTGCATTTAGCCTCCTGCGTCGTGTTATCTTGGTTAGTGAACGATAAATGTGTGAAGGTTCTCAATTTATATTAATGATATCATCTAGTACAGCATACCAAGCTTGCAAGCAGCTCGAAGAAAGACGTGCAGAGGTTACAAGCATGCTCAAGGGAGTTGCTGCCTTGCAACATCTCCTCCGATGCATTTATTTGTAGATGATCGGGGCCAACGTGGTCTCTTTCGCCAAAGCGGACTTCTCTTAGATCCACTCAAGTAGAGGTAGAATCATGGGAAGTGTTGTTTGAGAGGGGACAACTAATGAAATATTCGACATTTTGAGAGTGCTTTGAGATTGGCACCTCGTTGAGCGCTTTTTGTTTCATTTCATTATAATAATGTCATTGGTGCTTGGAAGGTGATGAGTCTAGCCTTGCCACGTTCGTGGCCCGCGACATAATTTTGCTTCTTGCTTGTGCAGCTCCTTAAATGGCACATGGTTAAAGATTGTTGGATGGTCTTCTTAGAGCTTGAGTAGCTCTTGCTCGGATGATCTAAGACATTAATGAGCTACTACTTCTAGGAGTTGTTTCTTTGTCCCAATGCTTCATCCTCGAAGACTCTTCTTTGTGCTATCTACAAGGTGCATCCAATTTATGTGCATGATTGGGATATCCATGTAGCCATTTCCTCATCCACAATATATCTATGATGCATAGCCATTTTCTCATTGATACAATACCTATGACATGTAAGGCTACTCATTTTTAATAAATTTTGACAAGCATATGATGACGAGTTACATATTTATCAAAACTAGATATTTGAATAGGGTACCTTATCCTAGGTTTGCGTAGCACTATCACTTGCAAGGGTCTTTATAGCCCATTTTCTCCTTACATCATGAGTTAGTCTTTAGGCTAGAACCCCAAAAGATGATTGGTCAACCTTCTCTTTCCCTTACATACACAATGTGAATTGGTTGAATTGTCAACCTTTGTAGTCTCCTTGCCATTGTAATTTCCCTGCCATGGACTTACATTTGAGCCATAGTAAAGGACTTGTGTTCCAACATCTTGTGCAATAAGTGTGCTCCATATACTAAGCCACATCATTTTTCTTATTTTCCTTACTAAGTCATTGGTTGGTGCATACCAACTACTCATTTGATCAAATATAATATCCTTGCTTATTGTCATAACCCATGTCATAAGATTGTAACAATAATGCCCTTTCAAGTGCATACCCAACAAAAACACATTTTTTGCTTTGGGATCTAGCTTCTTTCTAGCTTCGATCTCAATTCATTTGAAATGTGGACATACAAAATACATCCAAATACTTTTAAGTGATAAATTTGGCTTCTTGCAACTATACTTCTCCTTAGGTGTCATACCACACACTTCTATAGTGAGCATTTTGTTTATCATATAAACGTGTATGTAGAACTTCAACCCAATAATTTAAGGCATATTCTTCTTACTCACATCAAATTTCTACAATGAATTTACTTTATATTCTTGTAATACCATTTTGCTATGGTGTACTTTGCATGTAAGTTATCTTCTAATCCCTAGAATCTTAGAAACTACTATAATCATTTGAAAAATGCGTTCCCCAACCATTTGATAGTAAATTTGTAATTTCCATTCCCTTCTCATTTTGAGTTGTAGCCTTATAACGTGAAAGTGAGTAAACAACTCACTCTTGTGTTTCATGAAATAGACCAACAATTCTCTCGTGTGATCATCTCCTAATATGACATCATATTTGCTACTGCTAACTGAAATTGCCTTTGTGAAACCCCATATATTTGCATGAATACAATATAATAGCCCCAATATTGACAGTTCTATCATGTGAAAATCAATGCTTTAACTATTTCCAAACTAACAATTCCTTGAGATGGCATCAATTTTGCCACTACAAATTTATATGACCAATACACATGCCATAAAACTAAATCTACAATTGTTTCCAAACCATGTGCAAACAAAGAGGCTTTTGCAATGAGCATACTAACATCAAATGTGAACATCCTACTAGTAGGAGAGAGTCAAGAGACTAAACTAAAGTGATTGAGGATTAGAAGATAAAAAACTATGACCCCAAAACAAGACCCTTAACAAGATCCCAAGAAGCTAAAACTACTCAGCGGAAGAACCTATAAAACCTTAGGCAAGAAGGATCTAATGTGGAAGGATAGCAATTATGATTGATTAGGGTAACTAAGAGTCAAGAAAGACCATTGCATGCAATTTCATAGCTTTGTTTCCCTTTATGATCAAGTAAGACAACAAGGGTTAAGCCTCACTTGAAGCCCTTTGTCAACCATTTACCAATCGATGCCAAGTTTTTTGTGATACTTGTCCCCATGAAGTACATCCAACAAGTACTTTTTTTGTCCATCCTTCACGCATAATGGGGCATTTTGAACATTTGATAGAGTGATGAGAACACATTTGAACATATCCAAATATCTCTAGTTCTTGCATGTTGTTGAACCACTTAGTGTCCATGCTTATGTGGTTCGATGTCCATGAGTTTGGATACGATATATCAATCAACAAAATACTCTTAGTGGTTGCATTTGTCTTCTTACAATTAGTCTCCTACTATATGAATGTGTTCACCACAATAGAGATAGGCATCACTATTTTTACTAATGTAACATATTGTTTACTATTATATAGGCTCTTGGAGAGGTTCTTTGAGAGAAACCCTTTAAGATGAACTAAACCTCCTTAAGCACCCTTTGAAAAAGCATGTTCTTCTATATTGTCTCTTTTCTTGCGAGACTATTCTTTCTTTAACATTGCAATCTCGTGAATTTTCTACTAGGAAGCCTTGTATAGAAGATCTTCTAGTGCTTTATGAGAATAATCGAGGAGACAAACTATCATTGTAGCTCTTAAAGTATCCACAAACTAAAAGGTACGTATCCTCATTAAGATATAATTCACTGTGATAAAGATTTATTTTATATTGAATTTCATATTGGAACCTATTCATAAGTCTAATGTGTGTCTCTTATTAATGTGCATTTGCATCTTCAAAGCACTTAGCTTGCATGTACTTACTTGGCATATGTTTTGCACATAGAAATATAATCATGTTGTGGTGTCTACATTTCCATACTTCCCTCAAGCTACCAAACTTAGTAAAGGAGATCTAATATATTTGATAAGTTAACTACACGTGTCTACATTTCATACTTCCCTTAAGCTACCAAAGTTAGTAAAGGAGATTTAATATCTTTGATAAGTTACACACACACACACACACACACACACACACACACACACACACACACACACACACACACACACACACACACACACACACACACACACACACACACACACACACACACACACACACACACACACACACACACACACACACACACACACACACACACACACACACACACACACACACACACACACACACACACACACACACACACACACACACACACACACACACACACACACACACACACACACACACACACACACACACACACACACACACACACACACACACACACACACACACACACATTGCATCATGCTTTAGATATTTCTCTTTTGTATATTGCTATTGTTTTAATATAAATCAATTTTTATTCATATCACTTCTTTCCTTCTAGTGCAAGTGTTCATTGCTATTTCGCAATGCTGTTGGTTTATCAATGGAGTATTCATGAGGCTTAACTAAAAATAGAAATAAAAAATAAATTTAAGGGCTGCACGAAGTTCACATATTTCTCATTTAAATTTTGTGTCCTTTGGTAGCATACATGCCTTATTAACACAACATAAAGCATGATTTGTGAACAACGTATATGGGATAATTAAAGGACTAAATGTGATTACATACATCATCTTTGCAGTACAAAATTTGGGCAATAGGTATTCAACATAAAAAAAGGATTAGGCCTTTGAGATAAGAAAATTTTAGGTACCCTATTAATGGTCATGAATTATTGGAGGTAGGTCTTCAATCATAGGTGCCTACTTACACTCGTTGGTCTCTTGTTGTGAATGCTTCCTTAGTTAAGTGTTGATGTGCTTTAGAGGTTTTTTCCTTAAATGCTAATCTAATGCCAAAGGCTTCTCCAACACCTACTCTTCCTACACCTCCTTCAAGTGCACTTGCTCCTCCTATTCTTTGAACTTATTCCTCTACCGGCTCCTAGTGTACCTATTCTTCCACCTACTCTACCTACTCTTCCAACAACTCTTGATCTTGTACTTGCTCTTTTTGTGTGTGCTTTTGCTTGATGTGTTAGTGTTGCACTCACTCCTTTTGTATTTTTTTCCTTTATAATGCTATTGCTAGTTGTTGTGCTCTAAAGGTCTCTCCTTTGTCTTGTAGGGCTGCTTTATCGAAACATATGAAAAAAATGCCCCCTTACTAAGCCACCTAAGCCTTGTTTTTAATCGGGATATTTTGAGAGAGAAGATTTGAATATATCCTACTAGAAGCAAGGCATGTAATAACTACACTTTTCTTTGGAACTTGGAATGTTGGGTCCATATTAAGGTGGGAGGTACAAGCCTTCTTGGATGTGAAAATTTTTGGATGGATTAATGAATCACACACACACACACACACACGCACGCACACACGCACGCACGCACATGCACCCACACATGCACACGTGCACACATGCGTACAGACACACATGCCATGTGCACCACCTCCCACCTTACTGTGGGTCCAATGTTTCAAGTTCTTAAGAAAGTGCAATTATGTGCCTTGTTTTTGGGGGGATTTGCTCGAATTTTCAGTTGATAAAAAAGTCCAATTTGAAAATCTAGAAGACTAACTATTTTCTTATATGACTTAATGACCTCACCAAGCTTTTTATATTGGTGTTTTGAAGACATATCGATGAAGCTCCTCTACTACTCTAGCTCTAAAGTTCACTACACATTTGTCATGATCATTGTCCTTCTTAAGTAGTGACAAAAATTTCAAAATAATAACAAACATAATAGTAAATCTTCTCAATAATTTAGTTTCTTTTTGTTGAAGAAAAACTATCTAGAATGCAAGTTTCTTTTGCACACAAGAATATCCATTGTTTTATTGTGGTATTCATACTAATATTACGAGGGATTGTCATTTTCCTCCAAAATATGTTAACTAAATTATCTTAAAGAAAAAACATGTCAAGTCCTATCTCCAAATCTAAAGGCACCATGGAATGCAACAAGTGGATGTTTGATGAGCACTGATTGGGAGCGTTGAACATCTCTTCAACATCCCTAATAGAGACATCCTCTCAATGGTGGACAATAGAAGGGATCTCCTAAAGCTCAAGATGATCTCTTAAAGCTCAAGATTGATAAGAAAAAGGGAACATGTAGCTTTAATTTTGTATGTGTCCTTGTGATAAGAGTCAAAGCAAAGCATTTTATTCATACAATGTCACATATCTACTTTAATTCATGAAATCATAAAACTTGAATGTACTAATATCACCAATTCGCCTAGTTTTGAGTGGTAAGGAGAGATTACCACATTAAATATATTAAAATTAACATTAGTGAGCCCAGACTGTAAGTGTAGAAGTGGACTCCCTCGGACTCTCAACTTCAAAGATATATGCGAATCAAGTCTATGGACCCTATATTAAACATTTGATAGAAACTTGAAAATACTATAGAAACAAGGAACTTTTAAGGATAAACTAGACAAGATTATTATCAAATACAATAGAATAGGGTACATGTTACTTCTTATTTTTGGTACATCAAGGCATAAATGCAAAGATTTGACTTAGATGTGTCAACATCCTCCTCCATAATGACAATGAGAGATCCATATGCTAAAAACTTTGTGAAGTTCCCAATATCTTGTGTTCAAGGTTTGTTCAACATGGAGAGATAACCTTCTTCTTGCTCCTTTAAGACTCTTCATATAGCCAATCTTTTTCCATTAGGCTTGTGCATGCCTTATTGTAGCTCATTTTAGGGTTGTGTAGTTATGTTTTGTATCTTCTCCCTTTTCATAATCTTTGATAATAAAACTATGATATTTGTCTTGTTTCTTCATTCCTTTCTCCACTATTGCTTATGCTCTTGCTTTGCCCTATTTAGCATTGTTTGTAACAAATGTCATGCTCCTCATCTTTAGGTCTACATAGTCAACATGATCGAGTAGGATATTGTATGTGTAGCATATTCTTTGAGTGTTTCCATGTCCCCATCCTTGTTATATGTGCATGAGTAACCACAAGCATGGTATCCTAGAAGAGATCAACTAGGAAATTCTTTGTAGCTTTGTGAAAAGTCAAAAGATGTTCCCTTTGCCATCTCATGTTTAATGACAAGTTGTCATAGACTACTTTAACTACCCTTTGGAATAGTTGCTTGGGGGATGGAAAATATAGTTCCTCTATAAAATATATTATTTTCTTAGGATTCATTTAATTTTCTTTTACCACAAGTGTCTTTGTTGAGAGGTTACTGAACACTCAACAACAAGACACGAGTAGAACTCTAATTATTTCAAGAGTCCACAGCCTTCCTTGGTTGACGATCTCTAACCTAGTCACTCTCTTCTCCTCTCCAAACCATTTATTTTACTCCCACAAGCATACAAGAAAACCAACAATTCCAAGATTGTAGTAGACACACCTTGTTTTCTCTCTCATTGTAGTCCATCCAATTTGGAGTTGAAGATAGTTTCATGATCCTTGTGTGGTTTCCTTGATCCAAGTGCTCGACTCGTACTAAAAGTCCACTTCAAGTTCAAGCCACCATTGCAAGAAGGTGGAGAAGAAGGTGAAGAAGAAGAAGATGGAGATGGAGACGGTGGAGCCAATGAGTGCTTCACCTTTAGTCCCTCACACTCTTAGCCACCCCCCACCCACAAGCATGCGCATGGGTGGATGGGCGTATACGCGCGTGCACACACACACACACACACACACACACACACACACACACACACACACACACACACACACACACACACACACACACACACACACACACACACACACACACACACACACACACACACACACACACACACACACACACACACACACACACACACACACACACACACACACACACACACACACACACACACACACACACACACACACACACACACACACACACACACACACACACACACACACACACACACACACACACACACACACACACACACACACACACACACACACACACACACACACACACACACACACACACACACACACACACACACACACACACACAATGGCAAGCGAGTAAGTATGCGAGAAACAAGAGCAAGAGAATGCTCAAGACGAATTGACACATACAAGAATGATATTTAATTCCTTTTTTCTAGGTATTATACTTGGTCTTATTTTTGGGGCATCCCTCTCATTTGGGTGCCCCTTTGTGTTGGCCCTTTTCTATTAATAAGCACTTGATGATGGAAACTTACCTTGATAGACCTTAGATTTTCTTGACTAAAATTCTATGGGAAACTCTTACAATTTGCATGGGAGTGAGCTTGGCTGTGACAAATTTACTTACATCAAGGTATTGATTACATTGCAACCTAAGTAATCTAATATTGGAGAAGAATTGAACTTCAAAAATATCCACTAAAATCGGGGCACTTGAGCTTTTCTTCCTTACTCTTATTCTTCTTCCATTTCAGTGAAATGTTAACATTACGCCCTTCTAGATAACTGCCACTCCCCTTAATACTCTCTCCAAAGGTCAATCAAATGGTAGGAAAATGGCTAGATGTTGGTAGTTGTTGGAGTGGTAGTAATTGCAATTTAGTTGGGGGTGGAAGGCTTTGCTACTATGATCTTGGATTGTGTTGACTTGTGGTAGAGGGAGGGAGCATGGCGACCAGTATTAAAATTTTGATTTTTAGGCACTTGCAGTTTTTTGTGCACTCACTATAGGTATGTGTGTCTCTTAGTGTAGTGGATTGAGAGTTCGGCCAACAAACTTTGGGCAAGCCCAAATTGGCATCCCACACTCGAGAACCTAATTGATAAATTATTGAGTGTGCAACGTCGTGCTCAAGGTGATAGATCATTCGATATGGCCAAGGGGTCTTATCCTTGATGTACTCAGAGTTAATGCAACATGAAAATGGCCAGGGTTCCATAAGTCCCCTATGTATAGTGCATGTGGTTGCTCTCCCCCCCCTACGCTGCTCGCCCCTTCTTTATTTATTTCTTTTTCTCATTTATTGAATGAATATATTATTATTACTTAGGGAGAGGGCACAACATTCTTTGGAGTCATTCTCTACTCACAATAGGTAGTCATTAATAGCTTCATGGAGGCTAAAGGAGGATTCCAGAAAAAGGGTTGGGTGCACATGGCAAACTTACTATCTAATATATCTCCAAGTATAACTATGCAGTACAAAGGTAGTAGTAGTGCCTAGATATACAACCGTAGCATCACCATTCAATCAATTCTAATATTCATATCAAGAAATAAGAGTGGGAGCTTGTCCTCATAGGATGTAATCGGCTGGTAGAGGAGGTTCATTAGTATCTGTACACAATTTTATTGGTGATGAATGAGGGGTTAGGATAGTTGCTAATTCTTTGCAAAAAATTAGTGAATGAAGGCACAAAGTCCATGGGATAGAATAGATACATCTTCGTAGATTCAATGACTCGAATATTGTGGGACTTTGGGAAAATTCTACTTTCCATGCTCCCCTTCACAAAAGTAAAGTTAATGTTGTGTCTTGTTTTAGGATAGGTGTAGTATATTAGAGCGGCTCTTTCATCTAGGTGCAAGTAGCAGTAGGAAGGCTAGGCATACTAATAGATTTCTAGGATGGGGGTAACACCACTCAGGCTGCCTTAGCCATGTGTCTGTAGGCTGCATGCTGAGGTAATTGCTCATAGTGCCTTTGAGGTGACAAATTTTATGGAAGGCTTCTATATCCTGTTGATTAAGCCACTTTTGGGCTATTCTCTCCCCCATCCAAATAGGTAATTGTGTCACTGATAGGGGGAGACACCTTCTAAATTTTGGGTCCTCATGCACCTTAAAATTAGAGGTCACCACAATGTGTGATGAGTGCCTTTCTTGATAGTTTTCCAAGGTCTCCTTTTTCTTCTTTTGGCTTATGGAATGCCTAGCGAGAGGTCCATCACCTTTTGAGTGGAGGATTTTAGAACCTCCATCATGAGGAAATTACGGAGGATAAAAGACAGATCCATTCATTAAAAGAATGTATGCAAGAAAAGAAGAATGAATTATGGTTGAGAAAGTACATGATTTTATAACTTTTTCAATTTGAAACACTCACTTCTCTTTGCTTATGGGATGCATTCCATCCTTTTGTGTATGACCTCTTTGATTGCTACCTCATCCAACCTTATCCATCCACTCTCATAAACATCATTCACATCCATATGCATCAAATATGCTAACAATCATTATCAATTGCTACTATCATCAAGGATGCGATTACAAATAAGATTGATTGCTACCCCCCCAAGTCTCCTATCATACTCATAAGTATGTGGTGTGACACTGTCAAGATGTGAGCAAATGGTATTAAATTTGATTTGGGAGTTTGTCCCCTTGGCTATATCATTGGTGCCAATAGTGGGCATTGTTGTAGGATAATCTAGAATAGGTGTCCATTGGATGGAAATACATCATGAGATTCATTTAATTTAGATACATTAAGATTTTGAAGTGGCTTGATTGCATAGTTTGCTTGGTTGGAATAACAATCTCTCTCAAAATCACCAAAGTGTTTACAAATTGTGTATTGATGTTTACCTTTGTTTTTGCAATTATTTTCTTCATGATTAGTTAATCCACAATGATTGCATTTGAGCCTTGAGTTTCTTGTAGTAATGAAGACATTGTCATGAGTAGTGGTTGAAGTGCTCCCAATGGATTTAATCTCTCTCTCTCTCTCTCTCTCTCTCTCTCTCTCTCTCTCTCTCTCTCTCTCTCTCTCTCTCTCTCTCTCTCTCTCTCTCTCTCTCTCTCTCTCTCTCTCTCTCTCTCTTGGATGCCTCAATGTCGTGCAGCTTCAAAATTTCCATGTTAGATAATATCTCAAATAGATTTTGATAACCATCTACATCATAGCTTGCTAATAATATAGCTTTGGCCTCATCTTCATTTAGTTTTCTTTTCAAAACAATTAGTTGTTGTTTAATGTCCTTACATTTGTTCAAATGACTTGTGAGATCTTCTTTTGGGTTGAACTTTAGACTCTAAAGTTGCATTAGTAGTTTCACCTAGGAGTGTTTGGATTTGGTGTTGAAAACTTTGTTGAGCTCTCCCATGCTGATTTTGCACTTAGAACACCATCAGTGTGATCTATGCATTCATCATGTAAGCCTACTGCTATGTATCCCAATGCTTTCTCGTTGTTTTTTTCATATTTCTCTCCTGAGCCTGTTGTCCCTCTCCCAATGATAATGCCCTGTAAAGGTCTTCCACATAAGCAGATAGATCATTTTGGATTGCCAAGTGTGGAATCCAAACCCCCTGAATTTATCAATTACATCTTAAGTTGAATTTACTCAATGGAGAGGTCTCACTTGGTTTTCTTCCACGATAGTGTCCAACTCCAATTTACAAGGGGGAGAGAGTAACAAATTACAGATCGACAAAATGCAAATGAATAGTGCTTTTCGACAATTAACTTGTTAATGGAAACATAGATCGGTCTCTGCAGTGTGAACAAGAACTGAGTACAAACCATATCGTTGTGAATGGGGGCTTGTAGGCAAACAAGTTCTCACAAGAACCCATGTGAAAGCAATATTATGAGAGGCCTTTTTTGAACCTTAATGTTTAAGGTTTAAAGGGGATAAGAAAAAGAAAGAAAAGAAGGATAATCATGGATAGAAGCTGACCATTTTGAAAATGGTACAAATTCATGAGTTCTCTTTTACAAGTGATGTCACCTAGTAGATTCAATTCAAGATTTCCTCAATCAGTGTGGAGTGTGGAGTGTGAACAAGAACTGAATACAAACCATATTGTTGTGAATGGGGGACTTGTAGGCAAACTAGTTCACACAAGAACCCAAGTGTGAAAGCAATTTTATGAGAGGCCTCTCTTGAACCTTAATGTTTAAGGTTTAAAGGGGATAAGAAAATAAAGAAAAGAAGGATAATCATGGATAGTAGCTGACTGTTCTGAAAATGATACAAATTCATGAGATCTCTTACATGCCATTGTCTGGTCGATTCAAGTCAGGGCATCCTCAATTAGTAGTCAATTTGATGCTTCTATAGAAGTCAATTGTTTATTCTATAGAAGCATGCCCCCTTCTTTTGGGACAATTCTCTTAAGCAACCCCCTTATGCAAGTAGGGCCTCAGCTTGCAAAGGATGTGAAATGCTACTCTCAAATTATCGTCTTGAATAGTATTGAAAAGCAACTCATCATTTTTTAGCTATTGCTTGTCCTACTAGGTTCTTAACATTGTTATTGCCTTCTTGGCCCAGTCACACTTTTCATGTCACCTTCTTATATCCAAGACACACTCCACCAACTTTAGCGTGAGTATGACTTTGGAAAGTTCTCTTCCCCTTTGTGTTTGACACACATTGTAGAGTCTTGCTCTCCGGCCTATACTCCCAAATGAAAGTTGTGGAACCAAGCATCTACGTTGGCCTGATGTTATTCTCTACAAGCTCTATGTCATGACCATTGGACAGACCCTTTGTTCTCAAGGGTTTGACACATGAAGGCATGACTATCTCTCACCCAATACTATGTAGTGAGAAAACTTACCAATACTTACCATATAATTGTTGTTCGCATTAGCAAGCTATGCTCCAATATCCATGCATGCACTTGCTCACTTGTCTCCTTGCTTCTGTTATTGTCCATGTGCTTGAGAGGAATTAGTGCTACGAACAAGAGGAGACGAAGAGATGGAGAAGAGCATTGCATTGCATGTCTCTCATTCCGTCATACACTTAGTACCACACACTCTTGCTCAATCATTGAGAATGAGGGGTGGAGATAGAGGAAAGAAAATAATAGTTGAAGCTCCACCACACACAAGAGTCCCTCACTCCACACACTCTTCCTCACTTCCTCTCTTTAATTTCCATTCACTTGGATAATAGGGCAATAAGAGATGTAGGAAGCCAAGTTGGCACACACATGAATAGCCTCTTCTATTCTTTTTTATCCTTTTTATACATGATTGTTAAGGTTAGGGTTTTCCCATTCCTCTTGGACATCCCACTTGCTTTTGTGGCCATATGATTGGTCTTCCTTTCTTTTTCACACACATAAATCTTATTTTTTATATAAAAATTAAAGCGTACACATTTTGTCTTATGATGTCACAAATTTTGTATACTATTTGAAGAGGGAGTCCCATTCTCAATAAAATATCCAATTGATCAATACAATGGTTTCTTTTAAAAAATTCTACAAAATTGTGGAGACCTTTTGTACTTATAGTTAACATTTGTCCATAGCCTTGATATACTATTCAAGTTTGCGTTCCGTTGATTAGTTTATTTGGGCCCTTGGACTTCTTGCTATGGCCTTTTCAAGGTGTGCATCTAGTAGAATTTCAAATATCCCACACTAAAGAGAGTGGGTTAGAGGTTGAAAGCCTATTATTTCTTAGGTCTAAGGACAACCTTGTCTCATGACCTTTCTTTTTTTTGAAAATGGGCATTATCTTTTGTTAGAATGTCGGATTTAGAGCATGGCAAAAGCTATGGTGAATAAAAGATGAAGGTTAGATTCATGTTGACATAGACAATGAGTAGACAACTGTTACACAAGTGAATTAGGTTTCAAGTTGGAAGCTTGGACTCATTAACAAAATCTTGTGTAATGGATTGACAATGACACTAATTGAAAGAGGAAAGCATCATAGTACATCATTAAAAAAGAGAGCAAGTACAATGCTTTATAGGGATAGACTTGGCTGCACTTTCCACCACTATGCATATGGGATTTTGCATCCTGAACCCACATTGGTCCATACAAAGAGGGTAAGTTGGGTGTGATTGCCAATATTTCAACACCTATCCTCAATCACAACCAGAGAAGTACAAAGTGTGTAGAGGCTTTAGTGAGCAACCACTTGCAAAGTGTGGGCACACCATAAACATGGTAAACACCAGAGATTGTGGGTACCAAAGACATGGCGGACATCTAGAGGTTGTAACAGGGGCCTTACAAAGTGTACAGAGGCTGTAGTACAAGGTTACATGAGGAGTTTACAAGCTTATGTTAGAATCATTAGGGCTAGGCAATACAAGGCTAAAAAAGTCTATCAGAATAGGAGTAGAAGGATGGATGAGGCTTGTCTTACTCCTGGTGGGCTTCTTCTTCTTTAATAACAGCTAGGTAGGCCTTTTGAGACCTCTTCCTGGCATGATAGAATTTTTCTGTGTGCCCGTTCTTTTTACAAAAGTCACATACCAGTTGATCTTTCTTGCCCTTGTACCTGTTATCGACATATAATATTTGTTCATCTTTAGAGGTGCTTGGTTCTTCTTTGGATTTTATCTTCTTTTCTTCTTCTAGAAGGGAGGCCTTAATGTCAACCAGTTTAGGACTTTCCATGTTGACACATTATTATAGTCAGGAGGTAGGCTTTTTAACAATACACCAATACAAATATCTTCATCCATCTTGAGATCAATTCCAGCAAGTTGAGTTAGGAGACTTTCCATGTAGTTTAAATGAGTTGCAAGAGATGTGTTTGATTTCATATTTAGCTTGAAAAATTCAATCAATAATCTATACTTAGATGACCTTGATTGTGCACCAAACAAAGTATCTAATCTCTTCCATGTATTATTAGAGGTTTCACAGGTATCCACATGGTAGATGTAGCTATCATCCAATTCTAGCTTAATGATGGCCTGTGCTTTTTCATCATTATTTTGCCAAGTAGTTACAAGCTCTGCATCTAGAGACTTCTTCTCTTTGCCATTTGTAATGGCCCAAAGACCCTTCTTCATTAGGATGAGCTTGATGTGGGTTTGCCAAGTGTGAAACCCGACCTTTGAATCGAACAATTGGAGAGTCTTTGCCCATGCTGCTGGAGCAACAAATCAGCACCAAAACTCTCAAATTTGAGCAGCAGAAGATTTAATTGTGTCAAGAGACACAAGGAATGTAGTGTCAAATAACACTTGATAAGTATCAATAGATACTATGCTTTCAAGCACTTGATGTTGAGTTTAATGCTTGGATTTCTCCCCTCCTTTGCTAATTTGATGGGAAATGCTTGCTAGAAAATTCAATTCTCAGTTAGATCAAAGTGGTAAAAGCTTTGTTGAGTTTAGAGGAGTGAGAAAACGAAGTGGTTTTGATTTTGAAGTAAGATGCTATGTTTGTAAGGGTTTTCTGCATGACTGGTTTTTTGATGATTGCAGCTGCTACAATGGATCATATGACACAAGATTTATGTGGGATGTAGCTCATTTATGAACCTTCAATTGCCTTGAACTTGCAAGACGAATCACACTAGATGGAGAGAGATCAGAATGTATGAAATATTGCAAGTGCAGTTTAGGGGAGCACAACAAATTTTAGCAATGTCGAAGCCACGGAGCAACAATGTTACTAATTGAGGTGCTAGAGAGGAGGGTAGGAAGTCCAAGAAGATATGCTTGGAAGGAACCTTGTGGAGATATGGCTTCTAGAGGGAGATCTAAGAGCTCTAATGGAGGTAGGTACAGTCTCGCTATGGTTTCCACAAGGTGATTATGAGATTCAAGTGAAAAATGGGGGTCATACACTCAAATTGAGTTGGATTAAGATGAAGAGGAGCTAAACGGAGTGAAAGGAGAGTTGGCACATGCTCAGCTGAGCTCTAACACCATGTTAGAATTTCAGATCTAGAGCATGGTAGAAGCAATGGTGGATAGAAGATGAAGGTTAGCTTCATGTTGACATAGACAATGAGTAGACAACTGTTACACAAGTGAATTAGGTTCCAAGATGGAAGCTTGGACTCATAAACATAATCTTGTGTAATGGATTGATAATGACACTAACTAAAAGAGGAAAGAATCATGATATATCATTAAAAAAGAGAGAAAGTACAATGCTTTATAGGGATAGACTAAGCTACACTTTCCACCATTGTGCATGTGGGATTTTGCATCCTAAGCCCACACTGCTCCATACAAAGAGGCTAAGCTGGGTGTGATTGCCAATATCTCAACATCTTTGAAGTGGATGACCATTCTACCATTTGCACAGAAAAAATGATACAAGGTGAAGATTTTTTTGTTGAGAAAATATTATTTAATCAAATAATCGATAATGGACTAATGTATAAATAGACTCACGAGGGATTGCTCATTTAGATGATTAAATGTAATAGTTCAAATGTTGAATAATCATATTCTTAGTATTCCAACTCATTACATTTTCAATAATTTGCTTCAATAACCCTCTTTGACATTTCCTTGTTCTCATTGTTCTTATTCTCTCTCCCCCCTCCTCCCACACACACACCCCTTGTAGACAACAATGGACAACTTCCTAGCAAGAATAAGGTATTGTTGGTTTTTCAGGTGTGTGGTGATGAATGCAAAGTGTTATTGGCATATCTATTAAGGGTATTGGATTTATTTATTATTGGATTTTTAGGTGTGTGGTGATGAATGCAAAGTGTTATTGGCATATCTATGAAGGGTATTGGATTTATTTATATACAAGTTGGTCTCATGGCATCCTTCGGGAACCACCACTAGTTGAAGCATGGTATATACTAGATTTTAGCAAGGGATCCAAGTCGAAGGGTTGGTTAAGTAGCTTGCAAAGATAGGTGACGATGTCAAATAGGGATGGCCCTTCAAGTTGAATTGTGAGGTGCAAGCATTTTGTTTAAGAAGGGATGGTGCTCCCATTTTAGAGGGTAGGTTAAGCCTCGTGAAATTAAGATTAATCTAAGTGAGAGGCCGTCACAATGAGTAGGGTCATGGTGTAGAGTTTTGATATCATGCCATAACTTAGCAGTAATCATGAGGCAGCTGCTACTACACATTGTGATGGTCATGCTAGATGTTTAGGGAGATTGATGTTGAGATGCCTACCTTTTCTTGAGCTTAGTCACTTCCTCGGATGGATGGTGAGCTTTTGTGACTAAGGCCCACTTGGGGATAAGTTGCATTGCTTTAGCACTCTTTTCCTAAAATGTTTTTAGTATCTCTCATTGACCTATCATACTTTTGCAAAAGATGTGGTCGATTCCTCTCATGTGGTCTTCTAGCAAGAGATGATTTCAATCATTTGGTCTTTTTCAATTTCTAGGTCAATCATCTTGTAGGCCATGCCAAGTATTTTGAATGTGGCATCAAGATGGCAAAGTAGTTAATAGTTGGAAGGTAAGTTTGTTCAACCGATGATGTTGCCATCTATTAGATTGATCATCGAGTTGTATTTGGTTTCAACTTAGTTGGAGGTTGTGTTTTCATCATGCTAGTTTGAGGTTAGATCAAACTTGAAGCTCATCATGCTAGTTTGAGTTGTAGTTGAAGGCTGTGTTTTCGTCATGCTAGTTTGAGGTTAAATCAGACTTGAAGTTCCATTATCACAAGTGTGGCCTTGGTTGGATCCTTCAAGTGTGCTTTTCTAGTTGGGTTCATGGCTTTAGCTTACATTTCAATGGTCCTTGTAGGTGACTCTTCATTTTGATTAGAGTTTTGAGGGGCACACACAATGGATGGTTGGAAGAAGTGGGGTTCTTTGGGCATGCATGGGACTAGCTCTTTGTTATGGGGAATTTCCATTTTTTTGCATTTGCACACCCAAATAGTTTGTTCAAATTAGTGCTCCTTAGCTAGAAACTCTAGATTTGGGATAGGATTAAGCATCTTTTCGACAACTTATAGTGTGCTTTATGAGGTGTTGATTGGAATTGAGCATCTTTTCAACAATCTATGGTGTGCTTTATGATTGGGAGTTTAGGTGGTGTGGTAATCATGCTTGGAAATCCAAATGTGGTGATTACCCTTGTAGTATCATTGTGTCATTAAGTAGGGTCTTAAGAATCCACCTCAATGTGGCATGTCTTTGTGTGCTACCCTTTTAATGCTTCCTACGGTGCTTGCATGGTTCCCTCAACTTCTTTAGGAGCCATTGACATTTGGTTTGTGTCTTACATGGGTGATCGGTTTTTTTGTTGCTATAACTAGGGGTAGCTTCTTGTCTTGTACTACTAGTAGTTTTTGTAGTAGGGCTTCAAGTTTTTTGCTAGATGCATGCTGCATGATTGGTTTACTTGGTTGTGGGCATTTCTTGGCCAAATCTCGAGTGTTGAAGGTGAAGATCACCTTGGTTTTGCAAAGTGTCAAGTGGATACATCTTTCCACATAGTTGATGTGGCATTTGGCTTGAAATTTAAACAATTGAACCAGAATTTCATGCCCTACATCTTCTGTGTTCAAAAGAATATAGAATACCATCGGCATACTACGATTTCTATTTTTAACATGTTTGCATTTTCCCAGCAACAAGTAGGTTTGGCCTCTGTATGGATTGTGGCATTAGTTGATACAAGCAAGGGTTAGCCTACTTGATCCCCAAAGTCATAGGGCAAGGTGTTGAAGTCCAAGCCTTTGAGGGCACCGAAACTAAGACTTCTTAGGTAGCTATTAGTTTAATCCTAAGGTGGGTGGGTGGTATAATTGGATCCTCATCATCGTCCAAGTTGTTGTTCATGATTGTCCTTACTTTGAAGCTTAGCTTTGCCTCTCTAAGTCATCACACTTGATAGGATCTAGGGGTTGTTTGTGCCTTGGATGTTCTAGAGGATACTATTTTGTGATGCGACTTTTGTTAAAACCTAATGGAAGTGACCTTCCTATAGTGATATTGGATGCCTTCATGAAGCTTTCTTAAGCAACATAACCTTATCAGCTAGTGTCCCTTACTTAAGTGAGTATAGGAGAATCAAATCCCCTTGGTCAAATTTTTCTTGCTACACAAATTTATCAAACCATGGCTTTTTATGGACCTTCTCAATTATCAATGCATGGATGGCGAAGGGCTAGGTTTCCATGAGGCGTTTTAGGCCGTCCACACCTCATTCCCTTCCCATCGCTCTTGTACTACTATGTGTTGGCTAGGGATTTAGAATTCTACATGCATGTTTGCATTAGTGTTGTAGTTCAAAATAAAGAACACTTGACATATGGCTACCTTATATGCAATTTAGTATGCCAATAGTATTGCCATGAACTTGTTAGCCCAATTGGTTCGTGACTTGGAAATTACTTTTGTCAATACATTGGTTAGAGTTTTATTCATTGATTTTTCTTGGCTATTGGCTTGTGAGTAGGAGGGAGTCAATTTTAATGGATAACTAGGAGTATGGAGAGTATGTGTTCTGACATCTTTCAATGGGGTCCATTATGACTATGATGTATTGTGGTTGGGATATTACACCGTGAGGCCAAATTAACCCATGAAGTCAATTCTCTATTTTTCAAAGGATTGATAGGTTAGAACACATGCATGAGCCAGGTTATCCTTCTTGATGGGAACCTTGATATGTTGGCACTCATAATAATGGTGTTTGGCAAAAATATGTTGCATCCTTGAATAGGGTTAGCCACCAAAGTTGCGATTGCAATACCTTTCAAGCTTTGCCAACAACATTGAATTGCCTATCCTAAGATTCTCCCCATGTGCCTTCTATAGTCCTTTTTTGAACTCATGCACACAAACACACCTCATTAATAAACCATCATGTCCTAGCTTGTACAATTGTATTGCAATCAACCAATAGGATCTAATCTTGATGAGGAGGCATGTAAGATGAGATTTCTCTATTGGGGGCATTTTGGTAGTCCATGTTCTAATATGCTCACAATTTGGTCTATCCAACACCATGTCAAGTCAACCAGTCACCTATTACATCATAAACAATTGGGAGTCTAGAAGATAGTCATCAATCCCAATTACTCTCTCTCCACTCACTAATCTAGACATGTGACTCACTAATGTTGCTTCACCTAGTATATGACCACATCAAAATTAAGCTACAAGAGTAGTAGTAGCCATCAAGCAATATGATATGTGGTGCATGATTTGTTCACTAAATGCAACGAGGCTTGATGGTCTACAAAAAAGGTGAAGAGAGTGACTAATAAATAATGATGAAACTTCTTCATAGATAACACATACATGCCAAGCCCCTTGTATTCTATTGTGGAGTATTTCATATTTTTTTGTATGTTACCTAGTGGCAAACCTCACAAGAAATTCCATTTTATGCTTACTAGGCCGGCCAAGCACCATCCCAATTGCGATCTTAGACATATTAATATACACATGGAATGTGATTTTATAGTCTAGGGCTCACAAGATAGATACACTAATGTGAGCCTTCTTCAAGGTTTCATATGCCTATACTGGGACTCCTCTGTGCACTCTCAATTTACTAAGAGCTTGTACAAGGGTTTGACAATGGCCACATAGTTCATCACAAAGTATCTATATAGTAACCGATGTGGCCGAGGAAGAACTAAATGTCCTTGGGATTAATTGGTGGCCATGGCTCCAAATCTTTGTTGTGTCTGTGGGGCAATTCCATTCTTGGACACTACATGGCGCAAGATGATCTCATGCTTTCCCAAGAACTGACATTTTAGGGGATTTAGAGAAAGCTAATATTGCATGTACTCTTTTAAGGCTACCTTGAGCTTCACTCTAGGTGGACTTGGACACAAAGGTCATCCATGATTACGTCCAAGTATTTGTGCAACATGTTTTTGAATATGGTACACATCAAGCATTTGAAATTGGTAGGTGCAAAGGTAGTTTTATCCTAGTCTTCAAGGTAGACTTACACCTAGTTATAGCTTGAGAATCCATCAAGAAAGTTGTACACATCCTTGCATGCCACTTGTTTGATCATGTGCTTGGTGTTTGGCAATGGATAGTGATCCCTCTTAGTAGCCATGCTCACCTTTGTATAGTTTGCATATACTCTAATTTATACATTCTTCTTGAGAACCACTACTATGGATGATGACATTCAATCCATGAGCTCTATTTGATAGATAAATCCTACTTTGAGAGCTTAACTAATACTTTTGATACAAGATGTTCATATTTTGGATTCAATGGGTAAGGTATTTGTTTTGTGGGCTTGATGTTGCGATCCCTTGGTATCAGCATGTTGGTGGTACCCCTTTAAGGTTGCTATGAGAATACATTTTGAAACTCTATGAGTAGCTCGTAAGCTTTTTCTCATCCTCCTTTAAAAGATCATCAACAATCTACAAGGCTTTGGAGGCTACCCTTCCTTGGCAAGTTTCACCTTTGTGGCCTTCATGGGTTCCTCGATGGGCTCATTAGATGTTCCATTCCTCTTGGTGTAAGCATCGTCATTTTCAATAAGTTTGCATAAGTGCTTATCTCTCTCTCCCTCTATCTTTTTCTCTCTGTTTGTTTTCATCTTTTCTAGTGTTTTTTCAATATACCTTCATGTAAATACTAACTCTTACTATTGTCTTTTTGCAAAGATCAATTTGGACAAGACTGGATAGGTGCTCATTGCTTTCTCTCTCCCACTCATTTACACACACTCTTTTTTCCTCTTCGTGTTTTCTCTTTTATGCTATCGTCACTATAGGGTTTAATGCTAGTTCTAACTTTCAAATCAATCATTGTTGCAACACTTAACACGAGGTAGAGTAGAGATTCTATAGCTCTAGGTTTTGATTAGCAAACGATTCAATCTTATCTTCAATAGATCAGCTTATAGGTAAATTCATCCAATTTTGATTTACCTTTATTCGTGCAACTATCTAGATCTTTGTTGTTAAAAGAGATTCATCAATTGAACCATTTAGTCATAGTTTTCTCATGTCTATTATTTCAATAGGTTTTTATGATCATAAGTTTTAAATATATTGTTGTTACTTCAATCAATATAGTAGTGCATATATTCTACATTACAGGTAAATTCTCTCTTTTATATTGCAAGAACTCATAAATAATTAGTTATTCTAGTTTTAATTAAAGTGCTATGTTTCTATGATATATAACTATTGTGCAAGGTTTAGGTGAAGCGAAAAACCCTCAATCGACTATTTTGTTTTAGCGAGTGATTCCTTTGTGTTGGACGATATGGTCCCACTAAAAGTTGAGGTTAAAAAATCTTTTGACTTGTTGGTCCTAAGTGTCCATTTGGATCTCCATGCCAATTGGCTATGATCCATGCAACTCTTGTATCATATCATCCATATAATGCACAATGTGCTAAGTCATAGAATATCTCAAGTGTTAATCCAATATGCATATTTAGATTTGCATGCCATGTGGCTACCATCCTTATAATGACTACTCTTTAATACTTACATTTTAATGTGGTGTATTGAATTAGATTAGACTCCTATTAAATATAATGTAATTTCTATTTGTGAAATTCTTCAAATATTCTTGTACTACTCTTTCCATTCTATTTTATGTAAATGATGCGATTAAAGTGATGCTTAGAAATTGAATTTGCACTTTGTGTGGATGTACATATCTATGTACATTTTAATATCAATGTTTGTGTTTGTTTACAAAAATGTAAACATATCTTAATGCCATGTTGATTTATTCGGTATAGTGGTGATTATTGGTTGGACCTAAGATTCTTGTTGTTTAGTATTTAATGCATACTTCTTTATATCTATTGCCTAGGTTATAATGCCTAAGAGAAGAATATGCATTCACTTGATAAAAGCATGTAACAAGAAAGATCAAGAAGGAAATTGGATCATGGATATGCATCATTGCTTATCTTGGGTACATATGTGTCCAAGTATGAAAGAAGCTTTTAGGGTGAAAGCATCTCCAATTGCAGGTATATCAAAGAATTAGAAGGGTAAAATTTTAGCTCTCAGAAAAAGGAAGATTGATCCTTACCTTGTAATAGAGGCATTTGTATATGTATTTATGCAAGAACAAATACATATTGTACCTATTGTAACTGTTTAATGAAACACTGCAAACAATATATCTTTGCAACACATTGAGAATGATAAATTTTATGATATCCATATAACTAATTGTCTCATATTGAAAATATTATACCCTTCTAATTATTATGAGTGGAAAAATATTGAGAGTTTCATAGGTTCTTTTAAGTGTTACCACCTCAAAATTAGTAGACTGCTCTTTGAGAGGCATACAACCAGCAACTCATAGTGAACCTTGTATTTTTCTATGACTCCAAGTACATATTGCCCAAGAGAGCCTTGAATATGGAACCCTTGAGTCTATACACGTAAAGTACCGAATCTCAATAGCATAGAATGATCATTGTGTAGTAGCGACATTTTACACATGTATAGCACAAAAATTTCAGCAAACATATTGAACTCTATGAAGCCAAGCACCAGCTCAAAGAATGTACACATAAGTTGATTAATACCAATTGAAATTTTTGTGTATATGTTCAAGGAATGTGAGGGTTTGAGACGTACCAAAAGCAAACGTCATAAAAAGTGCATCGAAGGATTATGTAACAAGGATTCTAGGCAAAACTTGGACGTTAAAAATCACTCACAGTCTTGATACAGTAGAGTGTCAAGTCACAACAAGGGACATGGATTTTAAGTAAAATTTTATTCTCTTAGTCGACTATTTTCTTACTTTGGGATGGATAAGCTAACTTTTCTTCCTAATTGTAGGTACTTTTTTATGTTTATTTAAGTACCCTAGATGGAGGATGCTCAAGGGTGAATGCTTGTGCCTTAATCAAGATACACATGAAAGTATAGTTGTGGATGTTACTATCATCTGTGAGGGCCGTGAGCCGTAAGTGTTGTGAATAGAGGATGATTGGCCCTTAAGTATAACATGCAAAAAAATCACAATGTTAATGGAGAATCCACCTGCTAGCTTCTATTTTAAACTAGATGGTAAGAATATTTGAAACCAAGATGAGGGTACATACCCAATGGAAAGTGCATGGCTCCACATATTTTAGAAATTATAGTCTCCTTACAATTTTAGCTCTATAAGTTATAATATCCAACACTTATAAACTTTCAAAATTTTTTGGCTGATAGAATATTATCGCTTTGCAAAATTATACACTTGTAAGATTTTAAATTTTTATTATTTTTTAACTTATCATGTGTTTTTGTAATTATATTCAAAACTATTCGAACATGTATATGTGTACACGTACTTAAATTTTGAGATAAGATGCATGCATCCAATTGCACACTGGGGGAAAAAAGGAAGTTCTACCCTAAGATTGATTCTTTTGAATATGTATATACATTTTTTAAATCAAGATAAGATGTGTATATCCAAGCATCCACTAAGAACGGGAAGAATGCATCTCCCTTTCCATGTTAATTGATAGAGTGCGTGTGTAGTCTTGCAATTTGCAATAAAATTTTTGAACATATATAATATTCTTTTTTTGTTGACATTTGGGATACATGTGCATACCCACATAACGAGGGGAAAGTGTAGATACTCCTTCTAGATCATAACCGATACAACATGTGATTACCACATCAAGAAGTTTACATATACATATGAACTTTACAAATATGTTAAGTAAAGCCATAACCATTAGGAAAATAATAAACTCACAAATGGACCCTTAAAAATAATATAGTTTAAGATATGGGCCTTTTGGATTATCCAATAAGAAGGCTAGATGTTGACATCCATGGAGAGTGAATCTTCTCTCTCCAAATCTTGGGTTTTTAATTTAAAAAATGTGTTACTAAATTGATTTCTTATTACACATTCTCTATTTAATAAATTCATGTCAATAAATTAATGACTCACTTTTCTTTAAGTGTTGATGATCTAGCATGGCCATGAGACCATTTAGAGACTAGTATTCCTAGTATATCACTTAATGGGGTGATCAGAGCACTATGATGGGGATATCTAGTACAAGTAGTACAAGTTATGAAGGGGAAAAGAAGTGTCTGCCAAGTGTAAGAGTGCACACAAGAACCAAGGAGTTACATATAAATGAATATGGATTGAGTTCTAAGAAGATGAAGTGCATTAGCATTGTGTTATGTATTTATGTGTGCATCCAGGGACGCCTGGGAATGTTTTACTTGTGTGTAATGAGCATTGCATTCATTTGGGGTCATCCTTTTCCCTACAAGTCAAGGTTTAAGGTATTTTCTTTCATTAAGAAAGACGAGAGAGAGAATTCTCTCACTAAGAAAAATGAGAGGCGTAATCCTCTGGAAGTGAGCAGAGAAGTGATTTTCTCTTTCTAAGGTCTAAAATAACACAAGCTTTTGTGTGGAATTCAATCTTAAGGTTGAGGCCCAAGGCAATCTAATGAACTCTCCTTATCTATGACTCAAAGTGGTTGCACAAAGAGACATCTCAAAATTAGTGCTGCAGAGTGGGTGCCTCTGGAATAGCTCATGGTATTTCAGGCATGGAAGAATTATGAAAAAGTGGTGAATAGGCGTCTGGCCCCCCATGTGGATCCTTTGCACAAAGTATGGACTATTCCCATGGGCAATGCACTAGGTACATCACCTTTGGATCTTGTGGAGTGTGATTGCACATTGGCAATTTACCTCCTTGCATTGGATACACCCCTAGAGGAGGAGAGCAATGAATATACAACTCCACATGTTGTTGCTATCACATACACGGGAGAAGAACCGATTGAAGAGCTCATAAATGTTGAAGAGAAACATCAAGTGGTGGCAAAGCAAGGGTTGGCTCCCAAGGTGCCATCTTCTTCAGAACAGCCACAAGTCGACAAACCCATCGTTACCTCCTTGATGCCCATTGAAGTAGATGGTGTATAATACTTGCTTCTATCAGATGTGCTGCAATACTTGGAAATGAAGGAATATGAGTTGTTTTCCATAAAAGTCAAGGATTCGATGGAAGACCTAGTCGATTATGATTACATGGATGTACATCCGATGATGGCAGAGTTTGGAAGATATGATGTCACAAGCTTAGATACAGTGAGTGCCATCATAATAGCATAAGAGCATATTACCTCAGTTGAAGAATATTATCTTGTGCCAGATGCTAAATTTGAAGCACTCGAGCATGATCTATTTGGACCAAGGCCCCAGCTTCCTACCAAGGAGTTTGTAGATCCCTCTACCCAAAGAGGTGTCTCGTTGACACACGAGAAAATGAAGATACAAGATGATTGGAGAAGGTGAGATTTCTAACTACCATATATTTTTATGCAACAAACTTGACGGTAGGGTGCATCAGGTCCCTGAAGTCCACCAGTGAAATATTAGCAAAAAATGATGCCTGTAGCTGCCTTGTCCAAAGTTTGGCAGACTGGTGAAATATTAGCCAAAAATGATGCATGCAACTGCCCTGTCCGAAGTTTGGCAGAATCGGTGAAAATTGGCAAAAAATGATGCTTGCAGTTGCCCTGTTCAAAGTTTGGCAACCAGACTTCAGACAGGACAACTGTAGGCATCATTTTGGCCAATATTTCACCAGTGGACTCCAAGGGACCCGTCTGCCAAACTTCGAACAGGACAGATGCATGCATCATTTTTTGCCAATATTTCACTGGTGGACTTCAAGGGACCCGACACACCCTACCCTCAAGTTTCATCACTTTCTGATAACTCTAGGTTAGTTGCTAATTATATTGTTTGATTTGACTTTGTCATTCATGACATATTGTATATAGATGAGTTTGCATCAAGGCAAGGAGGAGCTCGGCATGCAGATCGACGGAAGGATTCACCTCTAAATGAGTACGTTGGCAACCTTATTGTAGACTTGGTGGTCTTCCAGAAGAAGTACTCAATACGAGAGCAAGAAATAATCATGAAAATTTGAGCTTTGACCAAGTTTGGACATTTTCGAGTGATACGTGTGATATCTAGCTTGGAGAAGGTGGTGCTAATCAAGCGGTAAAAACTTCTTTACTTGTTTGACCAAACACATGGTGGAGGAATGTGTGTGCTTACTATGTTAGGTGACCTTGCTAAAGTGTCACATTTGCTTCTCTTGGAGAAAGAGCTGAAGGGGAAGTGCATCATTTTTTAAGCAAAGAAGGAACTTATATTTTCATCAGAAGCTAGCCCCTCCTCTCCCACCAATGAAAAAGCCAAGGAGCAATTGAGAGTTCTTGTTAGCTATCGACTTTTTGTATCTGACATCACTATCAACCATCGCATGTATTTTTTTTAATGAATATAAGATATTTTACTTTGTCTCTATAAATAAATATTTATTGAATAAATGTGTGGTTCATGTAAGTGTGATGATAATATGTGGTACGTGAATGATGCATTTGCATACGTTAACATAATCCAATTTAATTATGTCAACGCGTAGTACTGCACCTACAATTGTGCATAAGCAATAACGTAACTTGTATCCATACGTATTACTACTTTTGATACATGCGTATGTTAAACAAAAATTAAGAGTCGTGTGTTTCAAGAAACTAAACAAAATAACTTTACTCAATTATTTGAATTCAGTACACATCACATGAGATATTATGTATATATATATAAATATTCCAATGTGGTAGAGTATACAAAATTTTTTGGCCTTCCAAGATGCTATGGTGCTATAACACTCATTACAAAACCTTGCATCATTAATCTCATAACCTATGGAGGAGTCCCCTTGCCATGTCGAAGCCGAATGATAAAGTTCATGTCTTTATCTGTGATTGTGACACACTTTGCATGGATGGCCACTAGCTGTGTATCATTGAACAAGTCGATGAGAAACCCCTCTGTAGCTATTTGTAGGGCCTCCATAGCTGCAACAATCCACCTTCCTATTGCTGGTGGGTCGTCCCACACTCGCACCTAAAATCTTCCCATTCCTTTTAGCTCCAAGTCTTGCATCACTTTCCAAACAACCTTATGAAAAAAAAATTTCGGGATGAGAAGGTCGTATCCCCATTGGATTCTCCTTATCTCCAGAAGGGCGACAATGCCCGGTTTCAATCTCTTCTTCTTCTATGGTGGTCGTTGTGCTCTATAGGGAACACATGCTGCTGCACTAGAGGCAGCTCTACCTTGTGCTCCAAGTAGCGGGCCTTGGTGTGATGTCTTCTCAAGGCCGAAACGGTGACATGCTTGCTCGATGCATGCCATGCAAGCTCGAGGAGGGCAAGATGGAGAAGAGACAGAGGTAGGGGTGTAAGAATGGAGGAAGCAAAGAAAGAAATATGTAAAAATGAGAAGAAGAATGAACTTTTAACCCATTTAAACCCCAAAATTGAGTTAATGCAACTTCATATGTATTGTCCATCATGTGATCGTAAATCCATAGCCTTTTATTGAAATGCAACGAAACTTCACACGCACACTCGTTAGGTGGCCAAGAGCCCCTTTTTTTGGAAAAAAATGCATGTAGACCTCAAAGTTTGGCATTTGAAGCCACTTTCTTGTCAGACTTTGGACCAGGGGTCTAAGGCTTTTTTTTTCAAAAAAAAAAATTGGGCTCTTAGCCATCTAACGAGTGCGCATGTGAAGTTTCATCGCATTCCAATAGAGTTTAGTATTTTAAAAATTATCCCACACCAAAATTATGGATGGATTGATAATTGAGAAATCAACATCGCGACTATTGGCCCTTAGAAACTTCGCACCACATAGACTATACAGAGGCATTGGGAGTAAAGTCAGCAACAAGTAATGATAAATTTTTTCATGTTTTTCCTATTAAAATTGACAATGCCAGCAAAAACTGTAAGTAAGAATTGAAAATACAATGAAGATGCACAGTTAAAGTTGAGAGCGAAGGACAAAAGTAAAAATTTAATTCATATTTTAAGGGCGCGTATAATAGTTTTACACTGGGACATAGTCATATGTCCAATGCACGAGGAGAACACTATGTCAAAAAAGATAACATTATAAACTGTGTTCATTCCATTGAAACAAATGCATCATTCACTGCTTGAAGATTTCTTACAAGTTGAAAGTCCTTGGGAGCCACAATGATGTGCTTTGCATGTGTTGCACAATGTTGAGCATCAGTCTCATCAAGTCAACTAAAAAGGCCTCTACAGTACATTGTAGAGCATAAAGACATTCTTTGGTGAAGCGATCAGGTCTATATCTTGACCTTGTGCTAAAAACCACCTCCTACTTTCTGTGCGGTAGAGGTCTTACACAATCTTGCAAACAAGTCTCGAGAAGCTCACCTTCGAAATGATGAGATCAAAAGAGCATTGATGCCCCCTAATTTCTCTCAGGACCACTGTACCAAACTTCCACTTGCGTTTCTTGTGGGGATGCTGAGGAGAACCCTTGTGAGGGTGGCTTGAGGAAGCTAGGTTATGTTGAGAACGGGGTGCATCTGAGCTAGTAGGTGCTCCAAGGGGCTAAACAGGATATGGGACTTTGAGCGGAAGCTTATTTGCAACTACCTTAGACCTAGCCATCTTTCCTGCACAAGAGATATGAGAACTCAACGAATAAGATAGAAAGCAAAGCCCTCTTTTATATAACCCTAAACTGTAAGACTCATTCACATAGTTGCACACTCTCTCTTTCTCTCTTAAAGTATGAATTGCATTCACATTGAACACATTGTTCATCTTACTATCTCAGCTCTCTTCAAACCCATTTGCTGCCTTGTCGAAGCCTTATTTCTAGCCACTTGGCATGGTTTTCTTTGGCACTTGAGGCTTCATAACGCACTCTTTTAGTGACATGACGTGATTCCATCATGTCTACATCCAATTCATCAGCACTTTCATTTGCTCTCTTTTGCAAGAGTTTAGCAATTGGATCATTGGATTGCTACCATTCACCTCTCCACCATGATCGATTTTTCTTTGATATGCACCACACGCTATCCAATGTGAATTTTCCATCCCTTGTGTGGATCAAATTCCGATGCTTCCCTTTTCTACAAAATATGGTCTATGTGCCTCAAGGATATGCTACAAAGACACATATCACATATGAGTAAAACTATGCTCAATACTTTATACAATTTTAAAATATTAACTTAGTACCCACCATGTAATGTGTGATAGAGCTTTTGCCCCACGCTTCCACCATGTTTTCATAGAAGCTATGCTCAACATCGATAAATTCTTGCTTATCTTCATTGTTAAAAACCATCTTGCGAAGTAAGGGAGCCAATTTGTTAAGACTTATCCAAAACTTAGCTTTGGCCAACCTTTGTTTTCCTCCATTACTTTGATCAGTCTACAAAATGTAACTTTTTCCACCCATCGTAGTCCTACGGCCTATGAACTATGACATTCCCTTCCTCATTGATGGGTGTTGAGAGAAACTTCCTAGCCTTTGCCCCTCCAAAGCAAGTATTTTTTGGAAAGTTACGAGATTTTTCTGATCTCTTATTATCTTTTTCAATCGTCACTTGATACTTGTGTAGACTAATTTCTGATAGCACTCGCTCCACATTCCTACACGTTGCAATAGCTTCTTTTTCTAGTTGCATCCTATAAGCAAAGCAAATGTATTCATATACAAGTTTCTCCATGATTCTGACAAAAGCATGCAATGAACAAATGTGAATATGATCCAATGGAATGTTGAAGATAGGCTTCCAAGTGGGATCTTCTCCATTGCGTGTCAGTGCAGCACTTGTCACCCTTTTCCAGTTCTTCTTTCTGTCCTTTCCTTCTACCCTCTCTATCAAGCAATATAGGTATGGATTCTTTGTATCTGCACCATTGGAGATTCCACACATGCATTTTAAAGTTTTCAAGTCTTCTACAAGATGCTTGGAATGCTTGTGTGCATAAAGAACAGCATCACCTCAAATGTTTTCTTAGGAACTTCAAATGCAATGAGCCACCACACATGCACTCGGATTGAACACTAAACTTCCATGGGTTGTTCTTGTCGAATTGTAAAGCTCTATTCATTAGAGTTACACTAACTCTTTCAAGCTTTACTCCTTCACGATCTCACTTTCATCTAATTTTATAACAAACTGCAATTTACCATGACATTCCTCAACAGACATATTGTAGTACATTACCATTGTCGACTGCACCTTGTACAAATCTAAATAGTAATTGTTGAGTTCGGTGAACTTCATATGCATTTTTGTTCCAACCTTTAGTGTTTCCATGCATTGAGCATGCATGGGATCTCATATCAGCTCCAAAACCTTTGTATTAAGTTGCCATTGGGCCTCTATTAACTTTGAAGGTTGAGGAAGAGGCACGATTCTATTTCTCTTCAGCACACAACCAAACCCAGCCTTCACACCTTTGAATATCTTTGAGTAAGTCATTGTGCTAATACCGGCCCTATCACAAATGGATTGTACATCCACAATTGAGAACTCATTTGACACATCTTTTAATGTGCACTCAATCACATTTTCCTTCACAGCCTTAAACTTAGGATTTCTCAAAGTGTTTTCGAATGTACTTGCCTTTAGCAATCTACTAATACATGATCCAACCTCACCCTCACCTAGTTCTCTTTCTGAGCTACCTTACATGCTTTGATACGTCGCTTCCACTGCCCGCTATTCACAATTAACTCATTGATTGGCTTTTTTTTTCGTTTGCGCTCCTATATCAGCTTGTTGTTGATCTTTCTCAAGTTGTCCAATTGTGCCTTTGCCTCCTCATATGAGATACCAATGTCATGGATAATGTCTTGCATTGAAATAATTTGATTATTTTGTTGAATTATAGTGTCATTCAATTGTACCACTTGTCCTATGAGCTGTTGTATATGAAGTTGATGTGCAACGATCACATCATGACAATTTTTTATGGTTACTTGGCAAGTTGTAAATACTTTGAACGCCTCATCATTGAGCCGTTTAGTGTAACCGAGCAACCCATTTTCACCCTCGCACACATACTTCACCAAATTTGTGATTTCTGAGAAAGTTGGAGGTCTATTGTTTAAGGGGTCAATTGGATTCCCCCATTAACCCACAAGTCCATATGTTTCAATCCCATTTTCCTGTAACTCTACAAAACCTGAGGGTTGACATTGGTATGCTGGGTTTTTTTGAATAATGGGACGTATTCAATCTCCACCTCAATATGCAGCTCCTTCTTTCATGTATTCATTTTACTATTAATAGAAACAGGGAGCCTACTTGGTTATCACAGGAGGTAGAGTGGAGATGCACAGAGAGGCACACAAAGGTGCCAAGGGAAAGAAGAGTGTAAGTAATTCAATCTGTAATGAAGGTTGCATAAACACAGAGAAGAGGAAAAATAGAGCCATGAGGGAGTATAGATATGGGAAAAAATAGCTCAGAGGGTAGGGATATCCAAGACTTTTTGTATTTTAGACATTTCTATTTTACCTCCAAAAACATTTTCAAAAAACATAAAGTTTGACTAGTTGGTTCGTTTTTTAACAAAAAAAATAGAATATAAAAAATCCCCAAATTATCTTAAAAGGAACTTCCAAATTTTCATTTTTCTTGTTCTCAATTATAAAATCAATTATCTTGTATCTACTAATTATTTTGCATTGAAAACGAAGCACCATACTCCCATAACTACTTTTTTAATATAAAATTTGGTTGAAAAAGACTTCTTGAATGAGGAGAGAAAAGAATCTAAGTATATCTTTGTAGATAATATAAAAAAGGCAAAACAAGATTGAAAAAGTGGAGAGATAATATGATTATTTTACTATTCTTATCTTCTCTTTTCCTTGTTTTAAGGAGGAGAGGGGGGGGGCTAAAAGGTCCATTTGTGAGTTCATTTTTTTCCTAATGTAAACATCATATAAGAACAGCCCTTCCATGGTTTAACGTTTAGATTTTTTAAGATGGAACTACTTTGGTTTTTGTTTCATTGTGTCATTGTCCAAGATTGCATCTGAGCTAGTAAATACTCCATAGAGTTGAATACGATACGGGGCTATGAGGGGAAGCTTCTTCACGGCTACCTTAGACCTAGCCATATTTCCTACATAACAAGAGATTAAAATCTCATTGAATAAGATAAAAAGTGAAAGTCTCTTATATAGTGCTTAAACTTTAAGACTCATTCACATATATACACTCTCTCTTTCTATCTGAAACAATGGATTGCGTTCACACCAAGAGAATACATTCTTTATCTTACTTCGTTCTTTTCGAATCCATTTGTTGTTTTCTTAAAGCCTTTTGGCATAGTTTTCTCTGGCACTTGAGGATTTATAATGCACTCTTTTAGTGACTTGAAGTAATTCAATCATGTCTATAATCGATTCATCAGTAGTTTCATTTGCTCTCTTCTGCGAGAGTTGAGTTTCATCTGCTGCTATGATCCTATACCACCAAGATAGAAAATGGATCATTGGATTGCTACCATTCACCCGTCCAACATGATTGGTTTTTCATTGGTATATACCATGCACTATCCAATATAAATTTTCCATCCCTTGCATGGACCAAACTCTGATGCTTCCTTTTTTGCAAAGTATGGCCCATGCACCTCAAGGATATGCTATAAAGAAACATATTACACATGAGTAAAAATATGATCAATAATTTATACAATTCATATACTTTTAAAATATTGACTTAGTATGCACCATGTAAGATATAATAGAACTTTTGCCCCACACTTCCACCATGCTTTCGTAGAAGCTATGCAGTTTTCAAGTCTCTTGCAAGATACCATTCCACCAAGTATTTACCATACCTTGCCATGTTCCTGACGACGGACGATTTTTGGAATGCTTGTGTATGTAAAGAACAAATATATCAACTAAAATGTTTTCTTAGGAACCTCAAATGCAGCAAGCCACCACAAATGGCACTCTGATTGAACACTAAAGTTCCCTAGGTTATTCGTGTCAAATTGTAAAGCTCTATTTATCAAAGTTACACTAACTCTTTTAAGATTTACTTCTTTGACGACCTCACTTTTATCTAATTTTATGACAAATTGTAGTATGCCATTACATTTCTCAACAGACATATTGTAGTATAAGGTACTTGTCTTTAGCAATCGTCTAATAGATGATCCAAGCTCATCATCTAGGTTTTCATTCTGACCTTTCTTGCTTGCTTTAATATGTCACTTCCATTGGTTGTTATTCACAATTAACTCATTGATTGGCTTCTTCTTTCATTTGCACTTCTATGTTAGCTTGTTGTTGATCTTTCTAAGGTCATCTGATTGTACCTTTATCTCCTCGTATGAGATGCCAATGTCATGGATAGTATCTTATATTGTGATAAGCTGATTATTTTGTTGAATTATAGTCTCGTTCAATTGCCCCACATGCTATATGAGCTATTGTATATAAATTTTATATGTAGCGATGACATCATTTTAATGGTTGCTTGGAAAGTATTATAAGCATTTTAATAGCATGATCATTAAGCCACTTAGTGTAACGGAGTAACCCATTATCACCCCCACATACATGCTTCAAAAAAATTGTAATTCTTGAGAAAGTTGGAGGTCTATTATTGGTTTGGGGATCAATTGGGTAGATTCTCCCATCAACCCATAAGTCTACATGTTTTAGTCCCATCTACCCATAACTCTATAGAACTTGAGGGTTATCAATGGTATACTCAATCCTTTTATACAATGGGGCATATTTGACCTCTACCTCAATATGTAGCTCCTTACTTGTATCCATTGTACTTATTGCTTGTGCTCCAATTACAAAGTATATGAATTTATTACATAGAGATGCTAATAAGAATATGAGCTTTAGTATCTAGAGAGTTAAACTAGAAAGAAGCCAAATGACACAATTATATAGCAATAGGAATAGAGTTATTGAGATTATAGCGATAAACTAGAGAGGAATAGGTATAGGCACTTAGGTAGATACATAAAGAGGTTACTAGAAATAGTTAGTTTGGTGTTTATATGGAGATAGGTTGGAGGGGATGCATAGAGATATTAATAGAAATAAAAATCCTACTTCGTTGTCTCAAGAGATAGAGTAGAGATGCACAGAGAGGCACACAAAGGTATCAAGAGGAAGGAGATAGCTTACTACGGTGAGGGAGGATAGATAGATAGGCATAGATAGATTGCATACAGTGGTTATGGCAAGAGAGGTGTAAGTAGTTCTGTATGTTAATAAAGGTTGCATAATCACAAAGAAGATGTCACAGTGGATCCATGAGAGAGCAAAGAAATGGCGAGAAATGGCTTAATGAATAGGGGTATCCAAGAGTTCTTGTATTTTAGAAATTTTAATTTTACCTCTAAAAACATCTTCAAAAAACTGGAAAACTCACCAAAATGTTTGTTTTTTTACTAGAAGCTAGGATATTAAAAATACCCAAAATATATTAAAATGTACTTTCAAATTTTTATTTTTCTTGTTTGCGATTGAAATATCAATTACTTCGTATCTATTAATCATTTTGCATTGAAAAGCAAGCACTCTACTCTTGCAACACTAACTCTTTCTTAAATATACAATTTGGTTGAAAACAGGTTCTTAGATGAGGAGAAAGAAGAAATCTAAGCAAATTCTTTGTGGATAATATAAAAAAAGCAAAACGAGATTGCAAAAGTGGAGAGACGAGGATTATTTTACTATTGTTCCCTCCTCTTTTCCTTATTTTAAGGAGGAGATGGAAGAAATGGATGTGCTAAAAGGCCCATTTCTGAGTTTCTTTTTGTCCTAATGGAACTTGAATTTACAAGTCCTTGATTGGAAACATGTTGTGAAACTCTATTTAAGGGTGTTAATGTAATTTACAAATGATTGATAGTTTCTCTAGATGAAAAATCATGGGGATTTATCTAGAAACTTTAAAAAAGTAAGTAATACTCATTGCTACAACAACTATCACTTGTATTGTCTTCCTATTAATATGCACTATGTGTCAACTTCCATCCATACACATGATGAGTTGAATGATGCATCCTCCTCGCTACTATCTATAGTGGCATTGCTTTTATCTAAACATTGTGAACTATGCTTTCCCAAATCATGACCTTTATTTCTAGGACATTTGCTTCTCTTGGGTTTGTCATCATCATCATCTTTTTGCAAACTAGGAACTTTCTTGTTTAAGATTGCAATAGTTGACTTTCCAAGATAGCTAGTCTTTTAAAGGAAGAACCCATACACTTGTGTATCAACTTGACTTTTCATCGTTCTTTTTCATCTTATATTCCCTAATGGGTTCATGGCTTATACTTTTGTAAACTTTCTAGCCAACTTGATGCAGTATACGAATTTGCCTTGAAAATAAGAAAATTTTAGAACAACTCAATGTAATACAACAAGTTCTCCTTTGAATTTCATCAATTTTGGGTGAACCTAAATGAGACCTAGATGGATCTTCTCATCTCGAGTAAACTTGCTTAAAATTTTAGGCCTCAATACTATGCATAAAATTTTCATAAAATATTGATAATTTTTTAAGGTAACTTAAAGCACCACATCATGTCACTAACATGTTTGTAATAGTGGACAAAAATAAATTTCGTAAGGAATCTTTAAAGGATCTCAAAAGTTTCTCTTAAGACCAAATATTATACAAAAAATTGGTAATAGTGTTATCACTTCAAAAGCATACAACTTTTTTTTCATAAAGTGAATCAAATTGTTCATAGTAACAATACCAGTATTGTCTCCACAATAAAGCTTTATTAGCATATGCCTTTTTATAAAACTTACTAGTATGGTACATTTTTTATGATAGCACTATAGTACTCATACTAAGTATCTTTCAAATGAAGAGCTAATAGCATTGAATCAGAAATGACGATTGTCCTAGGATGTAAAGACGACAGTAAATTTGTCCACACGACTAAAGTTGCCTTGGAAACCCCAGTTCTGCCAGCCATACCATCCCATGGTCTGGAATTGGGCAGGGCCTTTGAAGGTGCAGACATGGAAGGAGTCACCATTGATGAGAATGTCATACTCAAGGATGGAGGTGGAGGGCACCTTACGATCCCACCACAATTGTCCATTACGGTTGATCATGATGTTTCCAAGTGAGTTGTTATCTTTCAATGCCTTTATCATTGTAGCTTTCCAATTCCAAGTGGTACTACCATCACTAGTTTCCTGCAACAACTGTCTTGTTCGACCTAGATATTATAATAAACAACAATAATAATACTAGTTAGCCTTTGGTCAAACAAGTGGTTACAAAATTAGAGACCACCTCAAAGTTATAATTGTGGTATAGTCCCGATTTTACTTTTCCCTATATAGTTTCTTGATTGAGCACCAAGGCTATTCCAGTGTAGCCAAAAACAATATCACCAATCATGGTAACCACTAAGCAAAAGTGGTCACTCTCTCCTTTGGGGATATGTCCATGTATAGCACGTCACTTTTATGATACTTCCTAAGTCACTCAAGTGGACATACCATCACATGAGGAGCTCAAAACCGAGCAAACAACATAAAGCGGACATACCATCACATGAGGAGCTCAAAACCGAGCAAACAACATTAACAGTAAAAGAGCGCTCTCTCTCTCTCTCTCTCTCTCAAAACAGCTGCCTACCAGGGCGCAAACTCAGGGATGGTGTTGGAATAGTGATCATCATCAGCAGGAAGACGAGGAGCAGACTAATAAGAAAATGACCCATATTGAGCATGATACCGCGCCGTTGCCCAACACCGATCATGATCATTGCAACGTCTCTCAAAATTGAGCTATGAACGAGCTGGGCGGGCCTGTATGATCAGTTGCTACGAAGAAGAGGCAGGTTTAAGAGGGTGCAGTAGTCAAATTTCCATACGCGCATGCATATATTTATAAGGTGCGGGGGAGCTTGTCCATTTTGCAAATGCGTGTGTGAGAGCGATTGCTTGTATCTCACCTACCTCGCTCCTAATTCCTGACCTTTTATCCCACGCCGGGTCAGCTGCCTGCCATTGCTCGTGAGGCATTACATTTGATATATCATCGATCCGCTCGCGCATGCATGGATTGGCTGAGCTGGCGCCATTACATCATCAATCACGAATATATACACGTCGGCGTAACCCCATAATGAAGTCATGAAAGAGTGGAAGTTGCGAGGTCAAATGTTCACATTACATGATCCACAATTACGTGCCTCCAAAGTGTCCCACATACATGATACGGCTGAAAAATGGTTGTTATATTTATTAATAAATATTGCCGACAGGCATAATAATCGCATTTCAAAAGAAAAAACTCCACAACCAAGCCAGCCAACGATCATAAATCATGCTTTTGGGCATTTTAAAACAAAAAGTAATATGTCAATGACATGTAGAATAACCGTGAAATTTTGTTTTTATGTGGTGTGTGTGTCGTATGGCACTCAAATAAAAAACCTTGCGGTGCTTTTAGTATTTTGTCAAAGTAGACCTCAATATAAATGAAGTGTTTACAAAAGAGTAATAATAAGAGGCCAATAGACCGACATTCAAGGATGTACTATTCTAACGTTTTACAAAAATATTCAAACAATTACGTTGCACAATGACTCACATTAAGCTAATATATAATACATAAGAACTTTCAATGTCATTAAAAAAATGCATCTTTTATGCAAATTTCACTAAATTGGGGGCGAGATCAATACAACATATGAAAGTTATGCTAGCAAACTCTACGATGAAAATACACATGAGAATGTTTTATAATATAAAGCCCCACCCCATCACAATGCACCTCACCATAACTATCCGCACGAGTATATTGATATATGTGTTGAAATTTACATCGGTGTAGCATCGACATATATTAATATTTACACCTATGGATATGCCAACATGTGCAAAAATACTAGCAATGTGTATACCAACAAGGGCAAAGCAAAACAATATTTGCACTCGTCAAAACAATCTTTGGCAAGGAACTGGACTTAATGTGGGGCTAGGACTTTGCTGTCCTTATCTACTATCTACTCACACATGAACTTCTATTTCCATGATCAACATCTTTAAAGCTAACTAAAGTGATTAATCTATTTCAACATTGCACACTACACATTTATAGAAGGCATCTTTTTCCCATTAGTTTTGCCAATTTATGTGACCATGTAAGGGGCTTCCATTTTTCGTCAATTGCTTTAACCATTCATGCATTTGATTTGTTTATAACAATGCATTTACAACCACCTCATTTAAGTAAAGCTCAAGTTCATTCTTCCACAACTTTTCTACACCCTTCCAATTTTTTTACTTGCACTATCTAAAATAAAGACCCCTACAAAGGGCTAACCATGCAAGGCTAGTTCAATAATTAGTTGAGTATTGCCTAGTAAAGAATATATGAATAATGATTGGTACTATCTAGATTATGTCATTACCAACAATGAAAGATGAGGGTCAGATGCAAGTGTAATTCGATGTCATGGGGACGACAAAATGATTCTATTGAACACATTAAAGGGGCCCAAGCTAGGACTCCTCTTTGACCAAACTTGTATAGCTCAACAAGTTGATCACAAGCTCATCGCCACATATTTGAGTTCAATTCTTACACTTACAACATATAGTTTAGTAATAAAAACCGTTTTAAAAATGAAGATTTCAACTTATGTCTTCAAGTTCATGATCTAGTGGCTTACCACAAGGCTAACATAATACCACGAGAAAGAGAGAGAGAGAGAGAGAGAGAGAGAGAGAGAGAGAGAGAGAACTAAAAGGGTTTAGACACAATAGCAAAGAGACAAGTATTACATAAACCAAAGTCTAGAAGCCAATACTTAAAGACTTGAAACAAGTGAATTTATTAATCAACTATGCACTTTCCTGAACAAGGGAGGAAACAACCCTCGATTTCATAGATTTTGGATATAATGATGCACACTATCAACCATGCATATTGTATAGTACTTGTAGCTTAACATACTACCTAAAGAACGCAATTCTTTTGCCCAATTCATTGCCAAATTGATTTAACTATTCATGCATTCAATTTTTTAGCAAGACACTCACAAGCACATCAAGCAAGAAACATTTGCATCTCCATTACTCATGGATTCCAGCAAAGCTCGAGCTTATACTTCCACACTTTTCTGTATTCTTTTTTTTTTTTTTTTAAATAAAGACTTGAGAGTTGCCTTAAGGATACATCTAAGGTTTCAACTTATGACTCCATGTGCACACCCACATGCTCAAACCACTTGGACTACAACCTAAATCTTGCAACTTTGAAATAGAACATATTATGTGCAATAAATATAAGAATGACTCGGTGCGTCAAGAGTTTTGCAATGTAATCGTTCAAGATGCATATCACAAATGTGTACAATTGTGTTACAATTGGCTCGAAACAGATTTAATAAACGATCGCTATTACGCTTGGAGTTGAACGGATTCTAATGTGGATTGGTGGGTTGCACTTGCACTCCTCATGGTTCGGGGAAGTAAGTACAGCAGAAAGCTAGAATGTTGAATTCTGCTGAGGTTATGGAAGAAAAAGAGGTTGTGAGCGCACAGAAATGGCTTCTCGCATTGACCACCACAGTAACTTCTGATCTGCCTTCCTAAGACCTTTAAACGCTCCAAAAAATTTACAAGCAATGCTGTATTTTTCGCTCATGGGCAGAGCGCTTCCAGCTTCAAACTCTCCTGTGCTAGAGTATATCGCGCGCTTGCAGCAGGAGTGTCCTCTTGGCTATTGCCAAATCGATGGGTTCTCAAAACGAAACTCGACCCAAGCGCTGCAACAAGCAAGCCAGCCTACTACGCATGAGAAGCATAAGAATCGGTACAGCCTAAGATCGATCATCAGATTACCTTCAATCGTCAGAATTGTGGGAAGCCACCGTTGATACATGTAAAGTAGGCGGGGGCCTTGTCCAACATGTGTATCTGAAACCACGAGTTTGCAGCCCCCATCCTTCGAAGAAACTTTACTGCAAGATATCCGACCGTATAGACAGCAGCTTAGGCCCTCTTTCATTTTTCTAAAAAGTGTTGAAACGCTTAGTATTCAGAATCTTGATGTCAATTCTCGCCAACTTCAAGTACCAATAATTAGCGGTACATAAAGCAAAATCACACAGTATACCAATGACGACATGTTTTCGAAAGCGCCCCTCCCGTTCTCTTTGCATCGAATAGCTCAACGATAAATAGGTACGATATGAAAGCAACGGAGAAGCTAAGTTGATTTAGTCATAAGATCCCTCGTATAAGTAGATCTCCTTGCTTCAAGAAAAGATTCAATGTCCTCTGAGAGTCTTGAGAGTCACTGTAATTGTTGGTTTTTCGAGAGGTGGAGTCCTCTTGTAACCTATATTTGACGATATAATTTTGGGCAAGAGGTGCCTTCGTGTGTGGAAAAGATAGGGTCCTTTTGAACTGTAATTGATTCACCATTAGCTATTTAACAGGCACACTTAATCCCCAAGGCAATGGCCTCGTGGTTAACGCTTGAGTTCACAATTGTAAGGTTGTGGGGTTCAAGTCTCGCTGGGTGCATCACTTCGTTGGACACCTATGTTCACTTCGTATATTCATGTAAGTCCAAGCTCTTGCCCACTCAAAACACTCGGTTGGTCCTCCTTGGCAGGGTCATCAAGAGATGAGCGTCCCAATGCGATTAAGCTCCACAGTTCATTCAGCTTGTGAGCTATCCTATCTGTGCACAGGAAAACTGCATGCGTAGATTTTGCCCGCTCTCTCAACTGATATGTGGAGGGAAGGCAAACCCCCCCCCCCCCCCCCCCTTGTGGGCATTCGGCTGTGTGTGTCTTCTCTCAGGAAAAGAAAAAAGGAGGCACACATAACTCTTTTGCACAGGCTTATGCCGGCTTTTCCTATTCTTGCTCCTTAATCACTGTCATTAAACTCATGTAACTAAATCGAGTGTTAGCAGCACTACAAATACTTGATTTATCATTAGTTATTGAAGAGGTGCACACAATCACTTCTCTTTTGCACAAGCTTACATCCGCTTTTCCCTAATCTTGCTCCTCAATCACTGTCATTAATGTCGTGTATCTAAATCAACAGCTACAAACACTACAGGTTATGGTTCTTTGATTAATTTCATCGAAGTCATCACTTTTATTGATTGCTCAATCTTCTTGTTCACCCAACAGACAAATTCCCAAAACAATAATCTTGGAGATTAGGCCTGGCCACAGCTTTAGCAATACATAGTCTATAACCCTATGTGGCAAATGGTCTGTAACAACATCATGACCAAGAACATTCCCATATCATACAATTGGCCAATTCTCAGTAGTAGCATATCCTTCACACTCATGCAATCTGCATGATAATCCCTGTTGACTGCACTGATGGTAGCATGATAATCCCTATTGACTGCACTGATGGCAGCTATGAAAAGATGTGACAGAGATTCTCCTTGATTTTGGTTTGACAGCTCAGAGTAGCAACTGAATTAATCAATTCCTACTCTGACAGCAGGATCTTCTAAACAAGGCATCTACTTCTACATTCTTTTTACCTGGTGTAAGATTGATGTGCACAGACTGAGTGCATGTGAGTCATACAAGAAAAGTTAGACCATCTCATTTAAAGGCTTTGTTTGTCTATCTATTGATACGCGGATCCATCTTAGGTTTACCTGCTACATCGCTTCTCAGGAAATCTTCTGGAGCCTACACTCATATGAGATTCTGACAATTGTACTTGATCATAAAATCTGTGCCCAACAATGATTTCTAGAATACTCCCATAACCAGCAAGTGTCAACATCCGGAACCATGCGCTCAAGAATTTGCCTCCAATGGAGATTGACCTCAGCATCATTTTCTTGATTCTTACCCTAAAACTCGAGATTCAAAACAAATGTAGCTGAATGCAAAGGTGAGCTATAGGCACTCCACTTCTCAGTACACAAATCGTGTATTTCCTCATATTGGTCAGCATCATGCACTAAATCTTTTAAGTTCTCAATCATCCTATCCATTGCCTTGTACACTTTGCCAATACATGGTTGCATACCATCAACGAGTCTCAACAACTGTATAATAGGCACAACCATTGCATCAATTTTTTTTACATTATCCCGAAATTCATTGCTCTCTGCATTTTCTCTACATGCCATGGCCACGGGAGTGACTGCCAATGAAGAAGTACTAAACTTATCACTGACAAACTATCTCACTGCACCCATACACTCTCTGAGGCATCACAACATCAAAAAGTTGTTAGCAAACCGTGTGTCTGAATACTTTAACAACATCTTTCTTGACCTTTTTGTAAACTCATAGCGAAGGTATTAGTGATTTAAAATAAAAGTAACCATTTGATTTGCATCATGTATCATAAGATGGACCCATGATAACTCACCAATATCCTTCAAAAGGTTATTCAAGTAATGCACCATGCAATAAGAAAATGTGATATGCTTATATAGTCCTCGAATAATGGCACTTACTGCCCTATTTGTGGGCTCACCATCAGCCACAAAACCAACCACCAAATGTGGCCCAATAATCTCAATGGCAGAGATCCACTCTGCTGCAAGCTGATTTGAAGACCTCCCAATCCCTGAAGCATCATGGCATGACATAAAATACATCTCCCCTTCAGAGTAAGCTACAATGCCATGGATAGACCTCTTTCTCGTATCACTCCACCAATCAGCGATAAGTGTGACACCATTTTTCTCCCAATCTCTCTTTATGTTTGCTGCAGCTTGCTCCACAACACACTTTTCCTTATCAAACAAGGTAGTGCGTAAAGTCTCAAAAGAACGGGGCACATAGTTTGACCCATACTCTCCAACCTTCTTCAACATGACTCTAAAGTACTCCGACCTAGGAATAAACACAATAGTTATCATGATGACATGATTTTAGAATAAGTTATAAGTTCTTATAAGTTTATATTATGTAAGTTATAACCAAGTTATAAATTTAAAAATTATATTATTTGAGAAAAAAAATGTAACTCGAGCATATCAATAAAATGATAATACTTTAATTTATTTAAAATTTTTCTTTTATATAATACTTTTTATATAAAAATTTAATTAATATATTTTTAAATCTAAACTCATAAACTTATTTAACTATTTTATTTTTAATTAATATATATTATGACTGCATAAAGAGAAGGAGCCCCTGAATAAATAGGCCCAAAATATGCCGAATATGAAAGCTAGTTGGCCACCATTTAATACTGGCAGATTGGCATATAATGCCACACAAAATTTCACTAAAATAATGCCTAGTTTGCCCAGCCCAACTGGCATGCATGAACTCACACATGAGCTGACAATCCTGCTAATACCCTCTCTCAGATCATGAGTATTCTAATACAATACAATGGTAATGACTCATCACAATCCATACAATATAGAATCACCAAAGTAGAACCATGGGCACCCAAGCAATGGGCGATCAAGCAATCACCAAGATGCCTCGAAGAAAACCTGATGTCCCCTGTAAACGCAAAGATACCTCATGCTCCAGCAACATTGAGGGCATGTGTAAAACTCACAAGTGTAGAGGATATCTACACTCACAAAGCATTGGCCACTCCATTAAACGCCAAAGGGCACTTATAGAGTGTTGTTCCCACTAGATGAGCCTCTTGAAGGACCAACGGCATGTGTTGAAGTTGGTCCTGTACTTATGTAATACCGAGTAAAAATGATTGAATGATGTCCTTCGACTCAAACTTCATCTACTGAAGTTGTCCATAAAGAGCCACAGCACACATGGAGAAAGGTGCCTCGTACAACATTTCAAGCTTCGACCATATTTCTCGTGATATCTTACAGGAGATAACCATCGGTAGAACTTCTTTAGAAATGCACCAAAGCAGTGCATATATGCATGTGCATCTTCCGAATCCCATGTAAACACAACTTCCTCATGGTTGTCCTCATCAAAATCTTCAGGAAGAGAAAAAGGATGTAGGGACCGAGGAATAGCTCCATATACAATGTACCAAATCCGCTTCTGCATTCTGCACAAAACCAGACTTTCATCGTAGCACTCTATGTAAGATAGTCAAGGCCATGTAACTTATCATCTGTAGAAATGCACAAAGAAGCCATCTGGAGAAGAGAAAAAGAGAATATAGAGAAAAGAGGGTATATAGAGAGTGAATACACCCAACAACACCAAAGACTTTACAAAACGAAAGTTCACATGCAATGTAACCAAAAATCTGATCAGAAACGAAGGCTAACTACTGCAAAATGAAGAAAAAACAATCAAAAACCGCCAGAAAGGGCAAAAACGGCATGTACAAACAGTTTCCCAGCCACAGTCAGGTGCAAAAAATGAAAAACACAAGCTAGTTGAGAATTTAATGCAGTAAACTGACGGTTGCACTCTAGAATCCAAGCACAAGCTAAAAATGCAGGTAGCTAGGCTGAAAAATGCAAGCTTGATCAGCAAGGGAAAGAAAGACCTGTAATCAGCAAAAAATTTGCAACAAGAACCTAGATCCTGCAATCTGATACTATGTTAGAAGTGGTGCAACAATGGAAGCATAGATAGGTGCTGAAATAAACTACTGAACACAATATAGAAGAGAGAGAAAACAAAAGAACACTACAAAAGAAGGGAACTCAGAGATCTGCTTGGAAAATAGAATCCATATATCAAACACGAGAATGACGCATACAACAATGAGTCACTGGCTTCAAGGGCACTAGCACTAGCTCCTCTCTCCAATGGAAGACCACCTAAAGAATGATGATGACTACATGAGGAGGAGGAGGAGGCCCTAAATAAATAGGCCCAAAATACGCAAAATATGGTAGCTAATCGGCCAATATTTAATGCTGGCTGACTAGCATAAAATGCCAAACAAAAAAACGCTAAAATAATGCCTAAACAATTATTAGTGTGCCCAGTCCAACTAACATGCATGGGCTAACAATCCTGCTAACAAGTTGATCCCTAGTGGCTACAAATCACATCAACAACCTCTCCTTGCTCTCTATCAGCCTCCTCCTCTCTCACAATGGTTGAAATAGATTTCCGCCAACCCCAAAAACGTTTTTTCCACTTGAATTGGTAAGTTTTGCCAAGTGGTAGCCTTCTGATCCCATTTTTCAGCATTATCTAGCTTATTAAATTAATTTTTATAATTAATTTAATAACTATTCTCATACTCAAAAATTTGATTCCACTAGCCAATAATTAAATTGGCTAGGCCAAATTGTCTTTCAAGTATCCTTGAGCATTTATTGACTGCACCTTAGACTGGCATTAATTAATTAATTAACGCCTAGTCTCTAACGTCACCACTGACATTAGTAGCCAGAAAATTGGTCTAGGCCCAAATCTGACACCGGGTACCACCTAGTACCTATCAGGCATAACTTATTACAACTTTTGCCTTTGGGACCAACTGATATCTTCGGGTCCTGGGTCCCACAATGTGAAACAATTAACTTGCACCTCACAGGTGCAAGTCACATAGCACATTTGATTAACTTTTAAATAAGTGCTAAGCAAAGCAAAAACATTTCACGTCCTCGTGAGAGCCAGTGACTCACTGTTGTATGCAACTATCTCACGTTTGGTATATAGATTCCATTTTCGAAGCCAATCTTTGAGTTGCAATGTTCTAGTGTTTTCACTTCTATCTTGTGTTCAACAGTCTATTTTAACATTCTTCTATGCTTTCATTGCTACATCTACTTATGACACTTTCGTCAACATAGTCCCTCTTCGGAGACATTCTTTAATGATATCAAGATTCAAGAAGCATTTACCTATAGCCTTTCAAGAACTTCTCGAGCATCAATTGGACATCAATGGCAAAATAGGAAGTTTTTCTTGAAGAAGATTCGCTTATTGTGGCACATAGTCTCTATGGATAGTGTTAAGATGGATCTAGCTAAAGTGAAGGCTATTTGTATTTGGCCCAATTTGCAGAACCTAGATAATGTTGCAATTTCCTCGAATCACATTCCTATTACAACCAAGTCATCTACTATTTTGCAAAGACTACTTGCCTCATCATGCTTTGCATAAGACAGGAGCACCTTTCAAATGGGATGAAAAAGAGATGACAGCCTTCAACCAATTGAAGAAAAAGCTTACTTCGCAACTAATTTAGACTTTGCTTGATCATCAAAAAGCTTTTGCGGTATAGTGGGAAGCATGTGGGCAGCACTAGAGAAGTTTTTGTGCAAGACGGTTATATTGTGGTCTATGAGAGTAGAGTTTTGGGGACACTGAAAAGAACTTGTAGGTTTATGAGAAAGACCTATTATGTATCATTCATGCTCCTCCTATGTGGAAGAACTATGTGCTAGAAGCTGATTTTGTTGTTTATATTAATCATCAAAACTTGTGATATTGTCACTTTGACAAAGTTGTCTCAAAAGCATATGAGATAGTCCATGTTCCACTTCCAAATTATTCATGTGGATGAAAAGAATAATGTTACAAATGATCCTTATCCAAGATGCCACAAATTCCAATTTGTGTCCATCACTTATCGTAACAAATTGGATGAGATGAAGACAAAATATGTGCAAGATGAAGACTTTGGAAGGATATATGATCCATGGACTAATGGTTACATCATGTGTACTCTCAAGGATGACTTTCTTACGATGCATAGTCAGCTATGTATAACAAAGCAATTGCAATCAAAATTAGCAATTGGAAAGTCATGCTCCACCATATGCAGGGCATCAAGCCATTGATGCAACACTAAAAGTAGTGGGGTGTTTCTTTTATTGGCTGGCTTTGAGGTGTAATGTTGATGCCTTTGTGCATACATGCAATGTATTAAAGATTAAGTATGACTAACAAAAGGCATCAAATTGCTACATCCATTGTTTATTCCGAATAGACCATGGCAAAGTAGAGCTATGGATTTATTGTTGACCTTCCTAGGATACCTACAAGGAATGGTGGGATTTCGACTATCATAAGTAAATTTAGAAAACATGCTCAATTATTCCAATGAGAAAGAAGATAAAAGCAAACCATATGGCAAAATTGTTTATATATAACAACTTCAAGTATCATGGTATGCCACAATTTGTCATCAATGATATAGATCCAAAATGATGTGTTATTTTGGAGAGGGATTTTGAGAATATGGGTACTTCTTCAAGCTCTCATCTTTGTATTGTCCACAAACAAATGGAGCATTAGACGAAGCAACTTCTATTGCTCTAATTCTACCTAAGTGTTCATCCATTTGTGTTTACTTATAACACCAACGTTAGCTTCACTAGCAAGGCTTCGTCCTACACATATTTTGCCTTCATCCATTGGATGTAACAAATTACAAGTCCCTGTAAGAACAATTTCTTCCAATGCATAAAACATGGCACGATTCTAGGCCATTTTAATGCTCTCCCTAGCAATTGTCAACATCTCTTGCATATTGTGTAGAAAGTTAACTACAGACTGCATTTTCACCCCCCAAAGCTTTGTAGCAACCCATGGTTTTGGCTCATAACCATACATAAGCATAAACTATTAGCAATCTAGTTAGCTCGTGTGAATCTGGGCTATGCTTGACATTACTAGGTATTTTAGGCATTTTATGATGGTCATCTTAGTGATTATTTAGGCATTTATTGCTGGCCAACCAATTGCCATATTTGGCATATTTTGGGCCTATTTATTTAGTGGCTCCTCCTCCGCTCATTCAATCATCATCATTCTTCAAGTGGTCTTCCTGTTGGAGAGAGGAGCAAGTGTCAATACCCACGTAGCCAATGACTCGCTATTTTACGCGTCGTTCTCGTCTTTGATATATGGATTCCATTTCCCGAGCACATCTCTAACTTCTCTTCTTTTGTAGTGTTATTTTGTTCTTTTGTTCTTTTGTTTCCTTTCTCTTCTGTCTTGTGTTCAGCTGTTTATTTCAGCACTTGTCTATGCTTCCATTGCTGCACAACTTCTGACATGGTATTAGATTGCAAGATCTAGGTTTCTGTTGTGATTTCTTTGCTGATTACAAGTCTTTCTTCCCCCTGCTTTTCAAGCCTGGTTTTTCTGACCAGCAACCTGCGTTTTGAGTCTACACCTGAGCCTACAATCATCAGTTTGTTGCATTCAATCCTCAACCAACCTGTATTTTTGGCTTTCTTACCCTAACCGTGGCTGGGCGACTATTTGTACATGCTGTTTTTGCTGTTTTTGACTGTTTTTCCTTCATTTTGCAACAATTGGCCTTCATTTTTTATCAAATTTTTGGTTACACTGCATATAAACTCTCATTTTGTGAAGTCTTTGTTGTTGGTTTGGCTGTATTCTCTCTCTGTATACCCTCTATTTTCTCTTTTTCTCCTCTCCAAATGGCTCCTCCGTGCACTTCTACAAATGATAAGTTACATGGACCTGACTATCTTACATGGAGTGCTATGATGACAGCTTGGTTTGTGCAAAAGCGGATTTGGTACATTATATATGGAGCTATTCCTTGGTCTCAGCATCCTTTTCCTTTTCCCGAAGATTTTGATGAGGACAACCATGAGAAAGCTATGCTTACATGGGATTCGGACGATACCCGCGTGTATTCTGCATTGCTTCAATGTATTTCTAAAGAAGTTCTACTAGCGGTTACCTCTTGTAGGACATTACTAGAAATATAATTGAAGCTTCATATGTATAAGACCCCTTCCCCCATGCATGCTATGAACCTTTATGGATAGCTTCAGCAAATGAAGTTTAAGTCCAATGACAGTCATTTTTGCTCCATGTTACACAGGTACAAGACCGGCTTCAACACATGAAATTTGCCCTTCCAAAGGCACATTTAGTGGACACGATACTCTACAAGCTCCCCCCAGAGTTTGATGGAGTGGCAAATGCTTTGAGAGCGCACACATCCTCTACACCTATGAGCTTTACACATCCTAGATGCTGCTTGAGCATGAGACATCTTTGCGTTTACAAGGGAGACTTGTCAAAAGATGACATACCAGCGAGACAGTAGGGTTTGTAGGGAGAAACACAGAGTGAACTTGGCAAACATGGAGAACAGAAAAGAAGAAACTCTGATGAATGAAATGAAGTTCTGAATCATGGAGTGAATGTGATACAAGGAAACAAAAGTGACGTAGCACAAGGAAGATGATGAAGACAGCCACGAACCACAAACTACAATGTCCTCCTGAAGGGGTATGAGGGTAGTGGAGAGACTAGAGAATAGGTGACGAACTGAATGAATCAACCGTGAGGAATGAATGAGAGTGGCCTATAAATAGGCACAGTCAATCTAGGATGACGCCCCTTTTTAGGGCTACAAACCCTAAACGCAAAACGCAAAAACGCAAATTGCGGGTGAAGGGTTTCTCAACACTCCCTCTCAGGCCCAAAAAGGGAAACAAGAGAAGAAACAGGTGGAGATGCAATATTACATGTTGAAGAATGCTCATGCAGCAGGTACCACTTAGACAGTGTCCCTCGTGGGGAAATTGTTCACTTGCCCAAGTGCCATAGTATAAAGATGATGAAAACATGCAATGCATAGGAGGCATGTCGGACTTTGTGTGGTGTCGAGAACCATAAGGATATGCCTGTACTCGATCTCGAGAGTTGGCTCCATGCTGACCAAGAGGCGAAGAAGATTCACCCCTGTAATCTAAGAATACCACTTGAAAGGAGACCTTTGAAGATAGTTAGAAGACTGGATGAGCTATAGAACCCGAAACTCAACCTCGAGAGAGAAGCCGCTAGCTCCGTGACTCCATGCTGAAAGGAATACGAAGGCCTAGCCACCAAGTCGCTGCTGAAGACCCAAGAGCCACGATCTAGATAGATCCTCTAGATCTTGGGTATGAGTAGAGAAAAGGATTGCCTTGGGCATAATAAATCTGATAGCCGATGCAGAACGATCTCTGTGGCCCAAAAAAGAGAGGTGGCACAAGGAGTGCCTGGCGGAAGATGCATATACTCCGGAGGGGTGGAGAGCAAAGGTCGTTGTTGACAATCGTTGGTCGGATGACCGTTTGTGCCGCAGTAGGAGCACCCAATAGAAGGGCAATCTATCGATGGAGACGCCATGGTATCGGTGTGGCAAACTGGAGAAGGGTGGGTGGGGGAGGGAGAAAAACAATATCTCCCAATGCGCAATGGAAATGATAGAGAAATCAAATGTTGATACCAAACCCACCACCGGTCTTTGTCTTCTCTAATGAGAAGAATCTTTGTGGGCAAACGCAGCCAAGGAAGGCTGGACCTGATGTAGACGACAGTGCAGGAGAGAGAAAGACTAAAAACGTAGGTGAGGAGAGAGAAAGACTAAAAACGCAAGAAAAACCAGCAGTAGCAATCAGCATTCTAAAATCAGCTACAAACAGTGTGTGATAGGCTGGAAACAGGCACTAGACTATTGTAGACAACAATGGCCAGCTTGAACCACAATGTCCTCCGCGTCCGAGGTGTGGGCAACAAGCTAAAATACCTGAAATCTGCAAAAACGAGATTATTTTCTGAATGGAGAGTAATCAACAACAGTCACTCTACTATAAACAGTTGCTACAGGTGGAAGGTTGGAAACAGCAAACGTAGGAAGGAGCAGCCGCCAATTAGGATGTTGATACAGCCGAAGAAAAAGAGAAGTGGATGCCAAACCCGCCACCAGTCTTTGCCCTCACTAGAGTGGAGGATCTTCGTAGCTAGGTGAGGATCTTCGTTGCTAGGTGAGCAGATCCAGCTCTGATAGCATGTCAAAAGATGATGTACCAGTGAGACAGTAAGGTCTGCGAGGAGGAATACGGAGTGAACTCCACAAATATGAAGAAGAGAAGAGAAGAGAGAAGAAACTCTGATAAATGGAATGATGAAGTAGTGAAACATGGAGCAAATGTGATACAACGGAACAAGGGTGCCGTAGCACAAGGAAGATGATGAAGACAACCATGAACCACGAACTGCAATGTCCTCCTAAAGGGGTTAAGGGTAGTGGAGAGGCGGAAGAGAAGAAGTTACGGACTGAATGAATCAGCCGTGGTGAATGAATGAGAGAGTGGCCTATAAATAAGCATAGTCAGTCTAGGATGGTGCCCCTTTTTGGGGCTGCAAATCCTAAACGCAAAAACACAAAAATTGTGGGTGACAGGTAGTGAAGGGTTTCTCCAAAAGACTCTCATCTCATTATGGCGGTTGCAATGAGACCTTAACAGCTTCAAAGAGGAGTGACAGGAAGAAGTCGAAGACCCACTGTTATCACTGTGGTAAGAAGGGTCACTTGCGGAAGGACTGTAAGGAGTTAGCAACTCACGAAAGAAGAAGAAGAAGCAAGATGCAGACCCCTCCGCCACATCGTCCTCTTCCTTGGACTCCGACTCCGATCCTTCGGCCAAGGAGAAGTCTGCGGCGTAGAAGGGATCCACTTCTTCAAACCACGGGAAGGGCTTGATCGCCCCTTCCTTTGCTACTTTCTAGTCCAAAAGATGCAATCGTCCCTCACAACTCTTCGGAATTGTATTGTTTCAGATCACCCATGAACTAAGAGAGGGTGTTAGCAATCTAGTCAATTCATCTGTGAGTCTGGGCTATGCTTGACATTACTAGGTATTTTAGGCATTTTATGGTGGTCATCTTAGTGATTAATTAGGCATTTATTATTTGTTGGCCAACCAACTATCATATTTGGTATATTTTGGGCATATTTATTCAGTGGCTCCTCCCCCTCTCATTCACTCATCAATATTCTTCAAGTGGTCTTCGTATTGGAGAGAGGAGCCAATGCCAGTATCCACACAACCAATGACTCACTGTTGTATATGTCATTCTTGTGTTTAGTATGTGGATTCCATTTCCCGAGCACATCTCCGAGTTTTCTTCTTTTGTAGTGTCATTTTGTTCTTTTGTTTTTTTTTTTCCTTTCTTTTCTATCTTGTGTTCAACGGTTTATTTTAAATACTTGTCTATACTTCCATTGCTACACCACTTCTAGCATAAATGGGCTATAGCTAATAGTTGAATACTTAGCACTATTATAAGCAAACCCAATATAAGGAAGATAATGCTTCCAATCAAATTGCCTACAAGAGACATATACATGAAGCATATCCTCCACGGTTTAATTCGTCTGTTTGGATTGCCCATCGATTTTTGGATATTCCAAGAACATGGACAATCAAGTTTTCAATTTTTAAAAGACCATTTGTCAAAAATGGCCAGTGAACTTAGGATCTCAGTCATTGACTATTTCATTGAGCAAACCATAAAGTCTATAAAGGTGTTCGACAAAGAGACCAACCAACTCATGGCTTTTCACAGTTGTCTTTGTAGGAATAAATCAAGCCATTTTCGTCAACCTAGATTGTGTTATGGGTTTTCACAGTCGTCATTGTGAGAATGAATCGACCCATGGCTTTCACGGTCATCTTTGTAGAAATGAATCGACTATAACCTAGATTGTGTCATGATCTCAATTCATATAGGCAATCCTTCTACAAAATCCATAGAAATGCTACTCCATTTTCTATCAAGGATTTGTTAAGAATACAACATCACCGCCTGTCTATGTTGTTCAACTTTGTTAAGCCAACACTCTAAGCACTCACACACATAAGACTCAACCATACTCTTAACATGCCACCAATAAAAAATAATGGGTAACCAAGGCCAAAGTCTAGTATATGGATTTTCGGAAAAACTTCGTAAAACCTAAAAAAGATTTTACTTACCTTAAGGTCCCCAAAATAGGCCAATCGAGCACTACTTATACATTTTTGACATCAATCCAAATGCCATCAATTGAGATGACATGACCAAGATATAACAGCTCCATGCAAAAAAATTTGCACTTAGATAATTTAGCAACAATTGCTCTCATCTTAAAGACACGTAGGACGATACGTAAGTGTTTAGCATGCTGCTCCAACGATTTACTATAAATAAAGATATTGCCAAAGAAAACGACTATCCACTTTTGAAGATACGTACGAAATAAATCATTCATCATCTATTTGAAAGTTGCGAGAGCGTTGGTCAATCCAAAAGGTAGAACCAAGAATTAATAATATCCATACCGCATTTAAAACACAGTTCTCAAAACATCCTCCGAAGCTGTCTGTATCTAATGGTATCCAGACCTTAGATCAATTTTAATGAAATAACATGCACCACAAAGTTTATCAATAAGATCATCCATATAGACAACAAATATTTATTCTTGATAGTCACCTTATTGAGACCTTTATAACCGACACGGAAATGCATCGTGTCATCCTTCTTTTTTATGAGAAGAACAAGCGTGTCCCATGAGGATTTACTTAGTACAATAAAACCCTTAATCAAATACTTTTGAAGTTGCCTAACTACCTCGTCCTCCTCTTTCTAGCTAAATCTATAAGATTGCCAAGAAACAGGATGGCTACCGGGCGAAATTTCGATCCTGTGGTCTAAGTCTTTGCAAGATGCGAAAATACGTCAAGTAGCTTAGACAGAAAAACATCGATATACTTATGTAATATTGAATCCAAACACTTGCTTAAATAATATTGGATCCAAATACTCACTTATATTTAAACGCATATTAAGATTATTATTAAAAAATTTGAATTACATTAATAATCTGTTGATTGAACTTTTTCAATCAAACAAATATAAATGCTAACTATTGCATCAAAAAAACATTGAGTAAACTCCATTGTTGAAATCATATGTACATCATTTTCTGTGATCCCAAGGATAAATATTCCTCGATCACGTGAAAATGACTATCAAACTCAAAAGAAAATACATGATTTTTATAATCAATATACAAAAAATACTTTTCAAAGAACCATGGCATGCCAAGAATAATATCTATATCATGAAAGCTCATGAGTCAAAAATCTATGATCTAATGATACTATTAGATAATGTGACACCATCCAGTTTCAACAATCCACCGTAAGACCCTCTACACATCAAACACGATAAACTCGATCAACAGTTATCATGTGGAGTTGCGACCTCTACATTAAGCAAGAAAAAATAAAATTATGAGTAGAATCATTCTCTAATAAAACTATAACACCTTAGTCATTTATAAACCCAATGGCCTTTGAAAGATCATGCGAGTCAAACATAGTTTTACTAATGACACTATTGTTGCTATTACTAGCATTAACAAAACATTCTTCCAATTCAAAAAAAAAAACCTAGAGCCTCAAGAGTATTTATTGAAAACTTGAAAGTCGGTTTCACTTTTTTGTTCTAAGAACACCCACAATCACTGCAAAAATGACCCATCTATTTGACATGTGAAATAATAGCCCTTTAAGCAATCCTCACTACAAATGATCTTTCGCCTGCCGTCCTTCTTCTTATGCAACTCCGAGATCAATTGATGAGTTGCTGCCAGGGTAGATGACTTCTTTAACTTAAAGACCAAGACAGCTTGATGGGAACCCCCAATCGACTAGCTACTTCTACTTACAGTCAAAGTATTGTCATAATTTTTTACATACCTCTAGATATTCTCGAGCAAGTGAAGAGAATTGCAAAGCACCTCATTTTGGTAATCCAACAACAATAATCCAAAGAGATATCATGTATAGAGCAACACTTAAGAATCGTCAAAAGCCTTCGTTTTTGCAATAAATCTTTAAATTCTTGCAAGTATGTATCCAAGCTTTTCTTTTTATATCGAGCTCAAATAATTTTTGAAATTTTTTAATCCAATCATCAATCACGAAATGTTTTCAAAAAATGGATTGAAAATAGCCAAGTCACCATCTTAGAACATAGGCCTGCCCTCCAAGCATACGCCTTTCCCTATAACATGATTTGTATCTACCCAATGTATTGAGCATCATCGAACTCATATAAATCAATATACACTATCCATTTAGCCAGTGATAAATTAATGTTCATCTTATCACATTTCTTCTTCACCCCTTTAAAGCAATCAAGTTGGAATTGAAAAGATAATGTTCTCATGGCTGTGAGCACAAATAGAAAATAAGAAGCGTGTAACTCAGCTAACGACTATTGCATCACCTTTGCCGAAGCTTGAAGGACCGCCACAAAGGATGAGTCTCCCTCAAACCTAAAAGAATAAAAAGTTCGAGATTCTGTCCATGCGTGTATTTGAGTTCAAGAGAAGCCAAACGAACGTCCTCCATGTACTGAAGTTCAGTGAAAGTGGACGCATCAAAGAAAGATATATGTGAAAACATGGTATCAACAAGAGGAGAGATTTTCAAAGAGAGAGAGAAAAGTGACAATTTAAAGGTCTTGGAGTGCAAGAGAGAAGAGCAATAGCAGAAACAATATACATTTAATGCAAAACTAGATTCTTCTTTTTTTCTTTTCTTTTGGGGGGGGGGGGGGGGGGGGGGGGGGAAAGAGAGAGAAGGGGGGTTTTGGGGGTTGAGGGGCCACAAGGGGATAGCTTAAAATTTTTGCTTTGTCTTTAAAACAAAGAGTATTTCAAATATTATAAACGATAGAACTATTATAAAGAAGAGAGTTGAGTTTATATATTATACACGAATATACACCAAATTTGGATAATTGAAAACATGGAGAAAAATTATCATTTCTCCTCTCTTTGTATTGCACGTGGAAGATTTAGGTGCTACCATTTGACCATACGGACGTCTCTCAGACATCAATATAATAAATCCATCCTAAGCACCAACTCACTCTCCTCTTTCGCATCCAATTTGATCGTTTATGCCAAGCAAAACACTCCTCACCTATGCACCTACGTCACCCTTGTCAATCTAGATCTTGGTGCAAGATACTCCTGCCCTATCCGCCCATGTCATCCTTGCCAACCAAAACCATACCATGGTCTTTTCGTTCTCTCTCTCTCTCTCTAGTATTTATTTACATGGCACCTAGGCCTATTTATGCAAATGACAACTGTACCCACTCAATGAGAAAAAATTCTCCCCCCTTGTCAACTTCAGTCCATCTCTCTCTCCATGAATTTTTTTTCATCGTTTTCTCTCTCCATTAACAATAATAATAACATAAACATTAAAATTAATTGTAGCATTAATATAAACATTAAATGATAAGTCACCATTAACCTTTATTATTGCACTGATATTAAAATCAATACTAACATTAATATTAAATATTAAATTACTACCAATTAAAATTCTCTAATGCTCATTCAAGCTATAAGGTTTCAGTCTCCAACAATAGTCTACCATAGTCCTAGAGTGGCAGCTCCCTGAACTCCAACCATCAAAACAACCGAAAACTCTTGCGCACAAGCATCACCCCAATACAAAACATGAGCATAGGTACAAAATTAAAAAACATACCTTGCTCTTGTATCCACCACCTGCAACACATGTCCCCTGAGCGCGCATGTCCTGCCAAGTGTCCCATACCACCCTTAATGAGATAAAGGCATACCTATTAGGCGTGAACCATCATGGTTCTGTGAGCATAAGTGGTTTTGTGCACATCATCGGATCTTGCATCCAATTGCAATTTGATGCTCTAATACCAATAAAACATCCCCCTAAGATCCAATCTACACACGAGATAGGACACAAGCCAAGCTCAACATTAGACTCACCTCCCAACTGTAGAGCCAAACGGGCTCACCCCCAAGCCTGGGAGCTAGCACCACTCCAAGCCACAACCACATCCCAAGGGTTGGTGTTCCATACCCCTAGCCCATGCCATCCCAGTGTACGGATGTGTCAACCAATGGGCCAAGCATCCAAGAGTGGTGATCACACAATGAATGTGCACAATAGGGTCTTAAGTCCTACTTATAGGACTCGGCTGCCCTAACCCCAAGGTGCCCTTGGTGCATTCGCACTAAGCCACCTCATGACCACTGTGACCAATGCTACTAGTGCCCATCTAGATGTCCAAGGACATAACAAAGAGAGTCACCAGCATCAGGGGAACAAAGAAAGTCACCAGCATCACCCCTAATGTCATGGCAAGAGCTTACATGGCAGGGACAGCCATGGATGCTGCAGCACTAGACAGGGCAGCAAACACATGAAGATGTTGGACCTGGCCGGTGGGGCAGCAAGCAGGTCAACTACTCTATTGTGTTTCCAAACATTGCCTGTTTTTGAAGAGAGGAAGTTTGTACATATGATTGAAATGTTTCTGATTGTCATGATTATAAAGCATCCATATCTTGCCTTTACTTTAACAGCATAAATAAAGATCACTTACTTTGCATAATCCACAGCATCTCTACAAAGTGCCAGGGTCTTAATTATAGCAATTTCCCTTGACCGCAGATGTCCATACAATTTTCTGCATTTCCTTTCCAATTTGGAAGGACAGACAAATAATTATCACTTTCTCAATATACGAATAAACAATTTGCATTATAATGCTTAGTATCAATTCTGAATGATAAATCGGACGAAGCTTTGATTACTCACCAGTCATCAAAAAACTCGCAGAAATCATCAATGATAACTGCTCTCGGTGGATTCTCATGCAGGTGGAATGCTGCAAAATATTTTTGAATATCCTCATGATCCTCAGCATACCTGCAAAGGAGCACCTAAATATAGATGAAGGCTCCAAGGTAGTGGAGGCAGATGAGGCAAACAAGCTCTTTTTTACTCACTTCATATGAACACGTTCAAATACTTCTGAATCGGCATCAACATCCTGAATAAGATGAAATTATGTTAAAGTAATGTGAACACATTCAAATACTTCCGAATCAGTATCAACATCCTGAATAAGATGAAATGATGTTATAATACAACAAAGCAAGCTTCAGAAAAGATCAAGTGATGAGGTTTCGGGTTGTGCCTGGGACAAAACAGGAGGTTTCCTCTCCGAAACTTGCCGCTTGCATATGAAGACAACTTCTGAGGACTCTTGTCTAGCACAGTTGTAAGCAAACTGATACAGAAGGGAAGTTTTGCCACTTGAAGAAAGGAAAACAGGTAAGCCAATGGCAGAAGGCATTTCAAAAAATTAAACGTTTGGAGAGAGCGGAGAAACACCTGCGAGGAGGGCCTGAGAGCAAAGCACAAAGTTGCGAAGGTAAGTTAGCATCTGCAATACCAGCTCGAACTTGCTGATGGGAGAAGAAACTGTACAGCATCTCCACTGAATGCAGATATATTCGCATAAAGAAGAGCTAGCGGGCGCGCACAAGATGACAATCCATGCACATACAGCACAACTGCACCTTCTCCATGGGATGCCAAAAAAAAAAGTTTTCCCCGTCTTTTTGCCTTGAATATATATATATATATACACACACACTACCTCGCGTGGTTGGCTCGGCTCGCTTCGCATTTTCTCCCAACCTCCCTCTTTTTTCCTCTTTGCCTCTCCATCACACTCTTTTTCCTCCCCTCTCTCTCTCTAAACACCTTCCTTGGTAACTATACCCGACTTGAACTTACTTCTTGCAACTCTCTCTCTCTCTCTCTCTCTCTAAACACCTTGGTAACTATACCGCAAATTTTGAACTTACTTCTTACAACACTTAAACAACATAATACTTTCTCTCTCATTCTTTCTCACAACAAAATAATACATGTTTACAATTAAAAAGTAAAAATATTGAAGAACCAGCATGCAAGCGTTATAAAGCAAGAATATGTAGTCTACACATCCCCCTTACTTCTCTCTACATCTCTCTTAAAACACATTCCTTACTAACTTTGTCTTACAAATTTGTAGCTTGCCTCTCATAACAAATACACAACACCATGCTACTTACATGCAAGCAACAATGTCAAAGGTACCTATATAGCATAGATGTGCACGCACGTGCATGCACACATTCTCTCTCTCTCTCTCTCTCTCTCTCTCTCTCTCTCTCTCTCTCTCTCTCTCTCTCTCATGGTCATAAATAATACATATTGCTCTGAATTGCAAAGTTCTAAATAAGTGAGTATTTATGCCATGTAACTATACCCATGCAATTAGAACATTAGTACAACATCCTTTGGTATGATTGCGAGCAATTCCTCTCTTCCTCAATTGCATTTTGTGTGTGTGTGTGTGTGTGTCAAGGGATCGATCCAAAATAGTTGATTAACAAGCTTACCAAAAGGAGTTAGTTCCAACATAAAAATGCAAAATAATAATATTTAGATTAGATTGATGATCACAAAAGAAACCCTCTCTCTTGCTCTCCTTCTAAGAGCACATTACATATCAATGAAAGACGCGTGCACTAGCAAACATAGACTATCTAAATCACTACAAGCTCAAAGTTCTTTGGAACAACGCGACCACAATAAGAATGTAGTAGAGCTCAAAGAAAAGATGACACCATGCACACTCACACGAAAAGAAATCAAAATAACTCAAAAAAAATTTATTATCCTCAAATGCGTTAGGACACCAAGCACAAGAGCATCCATCACATTATATAGAGGTAAACTCTGCGTGCTTATTCCACATGAATGGGCACAATCATTGATCTCTCTTCACTTCCTTTTTCTTGAAATGAACACGTAGATTGCTTATTAGAAGGATACTTGTATCAAAGAAGAACCGAAATGAAATAGAAAATATACTTGTAGTCACTTGAATTAGAAGTAGGTGCATGCATCTTTGATGCACTAGTGGATACAATAATGCCAAGGTCTAATTGATGCATGCTAACCAAGTATGAATGATCAAAGAAATCATGATGCTCCCAATGTCACAAGATGTGTGATGAATATATTTTTTGAACCGAGAATTCTCCCAATGGGGAAGAAACATTGGACATAATTCCCACATTGAAATTCCACAAATGTTGTACAGGAGGAATCTACATATGGAAGAGCCAATCACTGCTCTCTACAATGGGAGCAAGGGTCCTACACATAATGGGATCAGACAATAGAGAGGAATTTTTCTTGGAGACGTAGTTTAGTTTTCAATGCAAGGTAATATATGTAGACATGCATAGACATTTGAAGAAGCCAATGGTTAAAGGAGAGATTTAGAATACACCGAGGAGTGCAAAACTAAGCAAGAGAGGTCAAACTTTTTGAAGCAAACCCTAATTACACACATTTATCGATAATGTCAATCATATCATTCACTGACATTATCAATCCATATTGTACAATGCACCAATGCAAATAAGTGGCTTTCAGAAAAACAAACAATCCAAGCAAACCTTTAATTCGAACATTATTTGGCAAGGAAAATAATAAAGCATATATAATGAAAACTTTCTCATTCAATTCAAAGAACACCATTCATGCCAAAAATTCATTGAACTTAGCAACTTACATTGCAAGGGGCAAGATTTGCCTCATAAAATGATTATATGATTTTAAATTTTGATCAAGTTCACAAATAGCAATTTAAATCACATCAAAATAAGGAATTCCAATGGTGCAAGAGGAATAGAGCATTGAACATAGAAATAGACACCAAAGCTCCATAAGTGTTTATGCAGAGCCTATCTTATGCCTCATTTCATTTGGAGACGCTGATTGCAGACATCGACTCATTTGTGTCAAAAGCCCCTTAAATCAAGCAATTGACATTTTCAATCATGCCACTTCGTTTTTCAAAATCAATAATTGCTCCACAAACTCCCTAGTGGGAAATGTGCTCATTCCACTATCTAATCCCCTTAAATCAAGCCCATCTCTCTTCAACTAGCTATCTACCAACTACCTTGTTTCATACACTCCCTCCACTACACCTTTCAATTCACAGTGCAACTCACTAACAATCCTTTCGAGGTGAAGATGTACACTTCTCATCTCACGTAGAATATCATGTAGGCATGCAAATTGCATTTGTATTTCCTTAGCGAAAGATTGCATATGTTTGAAATTGCAACATGCATAGTACGAATAGAGGATTCCCACACTCCATTGTCATATGAAAGACTAATCAGCACTGCAAAACTGGATAGTTACATGTAACTTTTCAATAAAAAGGTGTTGAAACCTTGACATGACAAGTAAGTTCACAGAACAAGAGACAACCATGCAAACAAAAGAATAGATAACTAATAGAAAACATCTGAAGCAATATTCAAAAAAAAATTATACAATAAGTATTTTCTTATGATGCCATTTGAAAAGTGCTTGATTTGCAACACCAAACAAAGTGGCAAAATCATCTAACTTTTTGCAACACCTTGAGGTACACAATGTTCGTAGTGGTAAGAGATTTTTTACATCTGTCCTCTAGTAAAACCCTTATGGAATCAATGGATCTCACCTAATTGAAAGCAACATAAACCTACCCATCGGAGAACATTGGTGTCTTGAGACATAGACCTAGGAAAGTCAATGTTTGACCTTGCGACTTGTTTATAGTCATAGTAAAAGCGAGCCTACTAGGGAACTGTCCTCTTTGCATGATGAATAGCAACACAATCCTAGGTATGAAGACAACAACCTCAATATTGGTCCCACTGATGATTTCAGCCTCCAAGGCCTTTCTATGAAAATGCTTGTATATCAATCTTGTGCCATTGCAAAGGCCCATGGTAGGATTCAAATTTCTTAACAATATTACTGGAGCATTTTTCTTCAACACCAAACAACGTAGAGGAAAACCACCTCCCAAATCAATGGAATTCAAATACTCGCTTGAGTAAAGGAAACAAATTGTGTCAGTCTTAGCTAGACAATCAACATTATAATACATATGAGAATCCCTTGGCCATTTACGCAAGGTAGCAATGCTCAACATATCAACATCGTTGTTTTTTGAGTCCAGAGTAGCACACCCTTTGAAAAAATATGTGTAATATTGCTTGCAAATGATGTCCATGTAAACATGTGAGATGAGATCATCCATGGTTGCATCTTGCAAAACCATACATGTTGGAATAACAACACGATTATCACCATCCAAATAATTTCGACCATCCTCCAGAGAGAGAAGCCACTCAACAAAATCATAGTTTCCTCTATGAACATCTTGCACCGAAACTCTCATATTCTGAGACAACTGCAAAATGTGCACGTGTTTCCATAGAGGAGACAAGTAAATAGGTGCATCAATCATCTCTTCACGATCCCCCTTTGGCATCACAGACAACATCTGACAAAAATCTCCACCAAAAAGAATCACATTTCCTCCAAATGGCATACACACTTCATTATATCCCTGAATGTTCTATCCAATGCCTCAAAAGCATATTGATGCATCATTGGTGCCTCATCCCAAATTATTAGACATGCTACTCTTAATAATTCCACAAGTCAGCACTGTATTGGAACATTGCAAGACAAAGTACTCTTCAACTCAAGGGGAATATTAGACCTCAAGTCGGCACTGTATTGGAACGTTGCAAGACAAAGTACTCTTCAACTCAAGGGGAATATTAGACCTCAAATGCACAGTACCTCCCTTTGGTAACATCACAACAACAATATCAAATGATGCTATCACCACCATAACTTTTTCCTCCCCTCTCAATTTTGCTAGCAAGTGTACAAATATGTTTTGCCTAATCCCCCTGGCCCATCCAAAAAGAAAACAACTTTTCGTGTGGAGGCAATAGCATCCAACACAACCAAGTATGCCATTCTTTGGCACTCATTCAAACTTGATTCCATAGAACATGGTGCATCTTGCTAGCACATGATATCAATATCCAACTCCTTGCAGGTCAAAGGATTACTAAAAATAGCCACCAATGATTTATCAATTTCATGCATTCCATCAAACTAGGCCAAACTACATCTGCGTTGACACAAAATGTCCTCCAAGTGCATCAAACCCAAGTTGTATGCTAGATCCTCAACAGATCAACCTTGGCCATGCAAAGAAATCAACCCATGCAGTGTATCATTTGTCATATCACTTTAGATTGCTCCCAAAACTAGCTTAGATGCATAGGATCATAAAAAACTAGCAATCTTGTAAAGAGTGAGCGCAATTGTCTCCTACTTTGGACCATCACAACTTCTTCCATTCACGTGTATCATTCCTAGTCATTTTCAAGCAAGCCCTTGGCTATGCAAGCTAATTTGAAAGTAGAATATAGAACAATGTCACTTGTATGCAAGTCTTCAAATGACTTGCAACTCTTGCACTTTGTAAGAAGCATCCTCAAGTAGTAGAGCTCACCCATGGGAGGGGAAACAAAATATATGCAACCACTAACATCTCCCTTTTTTCACTCTATCCAAATTTTTCTCATTGCATTCCAAACCCATGTGTTGAGGGAACTCCTAGCACAATAATGTTGTTTCCTTTGAATGATTCTAATTGCAAACAAACTACTCGATCAAAGTTGTGTGCCACATATTGGCATCGGAAACCAACTGTCTTATATTGTCATTGTCATGGAAGGTGACCACATTTTCCCTTGATAGTGCACATGCAAGTGTATGATATCAAGCTTCTCATTATGCAAGTTGTACTCATAGATTCTTCAACATGCCTCTAAAGCAAAGATGTATCGAGCATCGAGATACATCTATATCTCATTAATTGTTTCAACTATGGTAGATCCATTTGCAGCATCATAATTGTTTCTCCCTGTAGATCAATACTTTATTGTCTCGCAATCGTGGCCTTTGTACATGTATTTGTAGAGATATTTCACAGCAAAAATGGTAAAACAAACCTCCACATTATTGTGTGCTTTGTATTTTCTAGACAATAAAGGATTGTAAGAAGGCACAACCCAGAGGTTATCAATGTAAGCACCTCTAAGAAAAACATGTCTTCCATTGTTTCTTCACATACAAATTGAGTATCCATGATCATCTTCCATCGTAGAGTTTGCATAAATACATGGATAATTCCTTGAACATTTGTCGTTTACCATGCATGGACTTTTTGGTCAAAGATGGCCACATGGGCCATGCATGTTGCAAGCAACAATAACATCAAACAACTTAGGGAATTTCTCTTGGTTTGGAAGCTTTGCACAAACCATTCTATCGCAATGGTCAACATCCTTTGGCTTAAAAGCTTCATGCAATATCAGAAGTGTGTTTTCAACATGTCCCTATGTTTTTGAAAGAAGACTTTAGCGTTCAAGTCCGGCCTATCATGCATTACCTAACTAGGCAAAGAAAGCATTATTTATCTCCACCCACCTTGGATTACATGTGAATGTAATGAAGAGATCAAAGTTTACCTATACTTTGAACTACGGCCATAACATCTTAATATATCAGTACATGTGCCAAGGGCCTCTTGTAAACGAGGATGTAAGAACAATGTATTTACCAACAGATCTCCTAGAAACAATATATTGTCAATCATTAGAAGCAATCATATCCGCAAGGCCCAAATAAACCTTTGCACACAATGTGGATTGATTAAGATGATACCATGTTAACCTACACTGCTCAATGTTGCAGTATGCATCTACCATAATTTGCTACAATAGTCTCCCATCTCGCAACATGCATGTAATGGTGTCTTCTTGCACTTGAAGATGATAGGTAAAATACTTCATTTGTGTAATACAATCTTTCTTAGGAACATGCTCTGGAGGCATATTGTTATCCACTATAGAGTAAGGGATTTTCAAGTGCCATCCAATGTAGAGGGAGCTCACCGCTCAATCGCTAAGACCCACAGACCACTTATCCCTTCAAATGTTTCAAGTGAGCACCTATGACCATCTCTCACCTAGTCGATGCGCCTTTGATCCTGCCAGGGTGTAATGAGCTTACCTCGATGCCCAAATGAGTTGCCTCCTCCCTCAAGCACACCGATAGCTCCACGATTTGTGATGTAAGCTCAAGCACCCGCAAGCCTCCACCTCCAAGTTCCATCCTCCATAGCCGCACGCAAGAGAAGAGAAGAGAAGGGAAGAGAAGAGAAAAGAAGAAGAGAGGAGAAGATAGAGAGCTTCACCTCCAAGATCCCTTGCCCTTACACACTCACTCCCTCACTCCTTCACACTCCCTCTCTCAAACACACACAAGCAAGCAAAGAGGAGAGAGGAAGAGAGGAAGAGAAGAAGATGAGTCTACTTTTGCCTCGCACCAAAGAATGAGCTTCTCTATTCACTTTTTGGCTTTTATACTTATCCTAAATCCCTTGGGCACCCATCCCTTTTTCACATGACCGGCCATTGTGGCAAGGTCCTCTTTTCCGTTTTCTTCTATTTGCCTTATCTCTTTACCTATGCCCGCTACCTTTTACAATTTGCACAGGAGGGAGCCTAGTGCTCTTTTACAACAGTTTTAGGGGGGACCTTGCCTTTAAAAATGCGCTTTTGCCTTTAACTTGATTTTTGAGGCCACGCTTCCGCTTTTAGCTGTTCTCCATCCTACTTATTCCATTGCATCTGCACTCTTGACTTCTTTTTCTTTTGTCTCGAGCTGGGGTTAACATTACCCCCTCCTAGATGAGTGCTAGTCCCATGGCACTTGCAAGGCTTTGTTAACGAGGGCTTGGTGCTTGAAAGGTGGTTATTGAGGTGATGATGGGCCTTGTGTGGGTGGGTAGTACTGGGTGAGAAGGTTGGCAAATGATTGTGTTGTTGGAGGCCGAGGATATGTTGCGTGGATGGCAAGGCCTCCAATGTTGGTGGTTTGTAGCATCTGTCATTACTTGAAAGAGAAGAAGTGCGCTACCTAGGGGGTGTGTCTACCTTACTGTGTGGTACATTGTGCTCATGTGAGTGGAACTGGGAGCTAGGTCTCATGCCTGGGTAGTGTCCCACACTTGAGGACCCAGTTCGTGCATAAGAGAGGTGCGGTGGGTGCGGCTTAGGGAGACAGGTCTAGAGTGTGACCTCCATAGGTATGTCATTCCCTTGATGTGCCCTAAGCATGTGTAGTAGGAAATCAAAATGGCTAGGGGGTTAGGGATGGAGCTAGCCAACTCAAGCCACCAAATGCACCTAACTTGAGAACCCCTAGATGCAATGCTTGTGGCCTATGTGAAGTGAGGTGGTCTAACTGCTTTGCTCATGAGGTGCTTCTCTTTCCTCTTTGTTCTCTTTTTTTTTTTTGAATTACATAGTCATGACGAGAGCTAGCCTTTATCATTTGAGTGGGGTGGAGATGTTGCCTAAGTGATTTATTAAAGAAGTGCCAACTTTGCAAGTACCCTTTGAGATTCAGGCAGACTTGTAGAGTGGTAGTAGAAAGAATTGGATGATTGCAACGCGTAAAGCGGCTATCATTTATATCTTCGAGTAGGAAAAAGCAAAATGAAGGGAGAAGAGCAGCTCGCATCATTAATCAAGTCATGGTGCAACTGTCTATGGCATTGGGATCAAAATAGAGGGTTGGAAGGCCACATTCTTGTGGAGTGGGATCTTGCCTAAGTAGTATTCTAAGTAGTCTAAGGTAATTACATGCAGTGATGAAAGCGGTCAGGGTAAGAGGAGAATTCATCTACAAAGCGGACTATAGAGTCATACAAATATTCGGATGTGACGAAAAGGGCCTCTTCAAGTTTAGTACAATTCACATTGTAGATTATAGGGAAGTTGTATCGACCGTGGACATTGGGGTCAAAATCCCCTTCTACTCTTCGAGGGTATGACATGAATGTTGGGTTGTTTTGCTCAAAGGACAGGATGTTACAAAAAGCCACCCAAATGTCAATATTCACATCAGAGATGCGCATTCTCCATGTGGGTTGGCACTCATAGCCAAGCACAGATCTAGGCACTTCAAAAACTTTATTTTGCCAAAACTTGGCGTCTTTTGTGCCCCATAGGATGGGGTTCTGCTCTCTTTTAACTAGCCATTTCTCCTCGAGTCTGCTTTCGATTAATCACTTTTTCCACCACCTTGATTGGTAGAACCCTGCACAAGTTGGTAGGGAATTGAAAACTGAGATCAAAGGGGTTTCTAGCAGTTTTTAATTGTTCCCATACTATTAGGTGACCATGGAAGCTTCCTAGAAAGTCGTCCTTGCTTGGTGGGATAGGTGCGGATGGCCCTACAACTAGTTTAGCACTCACTCTCCTCCATGCTTCCTCCACCATCTGTTTCCTCTTTTATCTAAGTGCAGTCTTTCTTTGTGTGGTGGTGTCTGCTAGTCTTATGGCCGTGGTAGGTAAGGAGGCTATGGGACTAGTTCCTCTTCTTGAGGTCCCAACTCAAAGCTCGGTCCAACCCCTTCTCCTTGTTGCTGATCTGCTTATGTTGCTCCCTTTGCGAACCCTAGTGCATCTATTTCCTGTGGTGTGAAGCCTACTTGCAGTAAGTATCTTCGTTGCTCTTCAAGGGTTAAGCTGCCTCCAACGGGTTGCGATGGCATCTACAGGCCTGCTCACAGGGCCCTGCATGCAATCCCTACCTTTTTCTTTATGGAGTCAACAATGGCCTCCCCTTCCTCTGTAAGAGTGTGACATCCAGCAAGGTGTTGAGGAAGGCATGTTGTTGGTTTCCAAGCCCACTTGGGCGGCCTCTGCTCTGCTCTCAGCTAGCACTTTATCTCTTTATACATGTGCCAGATGATGTGGCAAGGTTTTGACTCTTCTCTCGTTGTGGTTTGTCGAGCCTTCAGCTATCTTCTTCATTTCCTCAAGGCTTTCCCCTTGCCTCCGAGCGAGTACCATTAGTCTCTCCTTTTGATCTTCAATCTCTCTTTTCAGTCTCTGTTGCTCCTCCTGCTCCAAGGATGCTTCCTATTTCAAGTTTTCTATTTCTATGTGTAATTTGAGGGTTTGTTCTTGTCTATATTTTTCCAATGTTGCCATGGCATCTTTGAGATTTGCCATTTTGGCCTATAGTTCTTTACATAACTCTCCTAGCTCCGCAACAGTTTGCTGCATCCTCGTGAAGCTCCAGTTTTCTTCGGCCAACCTTGCCTCCCATTGTCTGTTTTCTCCTTCCTTTTCTTTGAGCTCTTCTCTCAGCTCATATATTTCCCTTTGACACATGGTCACCTATCTGATCTTCTACAATGCCTAGAAGACAGTCACCTCTCAGCTTCCAACTCGGCCACACTACTATTTTCTTCTCCACTTTCTCTTACTGCGAAAGCAGCTCTTTGACATACTCACCATAGTCAGCAGTTGGCGTCATTGTTGTAGGGATGGGAGTCGTGGAGGTTTTCACTTTTTGTCGTTTTGCATCTTGTCTTGACTTGGCATCTATTGTTGTCAGACTCTTTTGCCTAACAGTTGTGGTTTCCACACTCTTCCCTTGTGTTAGTTCCTTATTGACAAAGTACTGCACCCAAACCATGAGATAATTAGCATCTACAGTGGTCGGGTGCCTTGAGTAGGAGTTGCTGCTGCGGTGATGGGTATTAAGAGGGGCGGGATGGGGTTGATAGGGGCCTTGCCATTTCCCTCAGTCACCTGCAGGTAGGTAGTGTAGTTTTTGGTACATGTGCACTCGAGCCCAGGCCTTCATCTCTTCGTAGGCTTAAGGCAACCAGCTCGTCTTGCCTGCCTTGCTAGACAAGCGCGTAGCTAGCACGATGTCCTCCTCTTCCTTTCTCTTCAATTCCTCCTCCTTTTCAAATAGACTTTCTTTTTCTCTCCTCTTCAGCTCTTTTCGATTCTTCTTTCAATCTCTCAGACTCTTCTTTCTCTTTCTTCTTCCTTTCCTCAACCTCTTTCTTCGACTCTTTCTTAGCTTTTTGCAAGTCTGCCTTCTCCTTTTTCTTGCTTTCTTCTTCCTACTTCTGTGTCGTCTTTTTCTTGGGAATTTTTGGTTTTCTTTTGTTGGACTAGGCTTCTGGTTCTCCCTCCTCCTCACGAATCGTTCTCTTGCTTGACTTCTCTCGTTCATGATGGGGAGGTGACCTTCCAGGTGTTTCATCAATTCCCTCTCCATCTTGCACCTCCTTTACTACTTCCTAGATAAGAGAAGTCAAAAATTCCCCATATCCGATGAATGAAGCTTTGGACGACGGTTTCTTTCTCTCAGCTCCCTTTTATGCCGGGGATTCTCCACCAATTGGCTTGCTTCCCAGGGCTAGTGCCTTAGTGGATTGATCGATGGTTTTCCGCACGTAGCCATTCCAGTCTATTTCATCCAACAAGTGAGTTGCCAAGCTATCCAGCATGGGCACATTGATTCTGTGCATGAGGGAGTTGTATCTTTGGCTAGAGAAGAGGGAATGGATGACTTTTGCTTGCATCTTGATTTTTGGGTCAGGGATGTCTTGAATTCTTATGCCATCAATTGTCAAGACTTGCTCCTCTTCATGTTCAACATGACATAAACGTCTCACTTTTATCTCCTTTCCACCTTGGATTCTAGACCCAATGCCTTCTCCACCAAGGCCTCACTGAGCTGAATCTGCACTTGCTTAGCTCCTTCTCCCCTCCCCACAATCTCATCATTCCACATTCCCTGTCATGGTTATACGTCCTCAAAAATTCCACACATTTGGTATGGTCAGGCTCATGTTCAAATTTCTCAAGGTACTTGGCTAGGTTGCATTACTTAACAACCCTTTTGGCAGCCTCCTCCTTAGCCATCATCTCTTCAATATTGTGGATACTTCGAAACTTGAGTTGGTTATAGGCACGATTTTCAAGGGAAAGGCCATACTTCGTTCTTTTCTCATTCATGAACGAAAGACAGTTGGCACAATCCTGTTGTGCTGCCATCTTCAACTCCTGTCATGAAACCATGGTTCACCATTAGCGTTCTTAAGACACTCTTACTAGAAGATAAGAAGGAGTTGATCATGCATTTATGGACAGAAGAACGTTCTTAAGCACAAAAAGAGAATTTTCCTTCGAGAAGTTCTATCCATTTTCAAAATTTAATGACACTTTTTCTCAATTACAAGTTAATTTTCATCTATTTTGGATATTGATTGAGACATTAAAATTTTCCTTGCATGTTTCGTTTCCCTTACATGTTTGATTTCACTTTTTGATTTCACCTTACTTCACCTTACCCCCTCCCCCCTTGGGAATGAGAATAATTCTTCCTAGGATTGGAGGTTGAGAGGTCAAGGGCATTCAACGCACGTTCTTGGTGCTTTACTTCCTCATGAGCCAAGCATATAAATTTGGATTGTATTCTAGATTAGCATAATGGTCCATGCCAAAAGGATGGGTGCCTACTTGAGTGATGTAGGTGAGAATATCCATGAGGAAGCCACTAGAGTCTACTTGACTGGCAATGCATAACTCAGTTAGAATTCGATCTAAATACGGGTGGGTTAGGAGGTGCTCTTCTAGGGGTTAGTTATGAATGGTAGTCAACACCCTATAGGGGGTTAGAGCTACATAAGTGGGGTCATACTTTGAGGTTTTGATGGCACGTCGTTGCTCAACGTTAGTCATGATTTGGTAGCCCTCTAGCTCCCATTAAAGTCAAAGAGCATACCATTTCCTCAAGAAAGAGGAGTCGATGTCAATGAGCTGTTTTAACTCCTAGGTTTCTTGGTCTATGGGGCAAGGACAATGCTCTTGTCATAGGATGTAATGAAGCATTGTGTGGGAGCTTTCGCTCAACTGCCAAGACCCACGGACGGCTTATTGTTTCAAGCATTCCAAGCCGAGCACTAATGGCTACCTCTCACATAGCCGACGCGCCATCCATATCTACGGGTGTAGTGAGCTTACCTCCATGCCGTTCGAGTTACCTCCTCTCTCGCGCACTCCGGTGGCTCCACGATCCAAGTGCAAGCTTCAAGCAAGCTCCATCCTCAAGCCCCACGCTCTTGCTCCATCACCGCGAGCAAGAGAAGATAAGAGAAGAGAAGAGAAGAAGAGAGGAGAAGATGGAGAGCTTCTCCACCCCACGGTCCCTCACCCTCACACACTCACTCCATCACACTCTCACACTCCCTCTCTCAAGCACAAGCTCAAGCAAGCAAGAACAAGAAGAAGAAGAAGAAGAAGAGGAGAGCCACTTTTTGCCACACACAAGAATGAGCTTCTCATTCACTTTTTAACTTTATATACAAAACCCTAAATCCCTTTTGGGCGGTTATCCCCTTTTTTACATGGCCGGCCATGGCCTAGGCCCTTTTCCCATTGTCCCTCTATCTTCCTAGCTTCCTTTCCATCGCCCGTCTACATTTACAAATTGCATAGGTGAGAGCCGGGCGCTCCTTGAATTAAACCATGATGCGCTTGCGCTCTTTTACAAAAGTTTTGACTTGTGCTTTTCCTTGTGCACCTTTGTCTTCCGTTTCTCTTTGCCTTGGCCTTTGTCTTTGTCTTCTGTTTTATCTTTCCGGATTTTCCACCGCCTGGCACTCTTTTACAAGATTTCAGGGTACGCCTTTGTATTTTAAAATGCACATTTCCCCTTTTGCATTTGCCTTGGGCTTTTTAAGGTTGCCCCTGTGCTTTTGGCCTTTTCTCCTCTTCTTTCTTCTGTCGGGCTATCTTTTTTCTGCCTTTGCCCTGCGTCTTTTTTATTTCCTTTTGCTTTCTTCGTGTTGGGGTTAATATTACCCCCTCCTAGACGAGTGCAGTCCCATGGCACTCATCGTCATAGGTAGCAAGCGTTAGCATGCACGAAGACGTGGGTGCAAAGGGCGTTTGTGGTTGCCATGGCGGAGTGTTGGTAGAGGTGGGGAGGAAGATCATTGAGAGCACGTTGGTGGGTTAAGTGGTAGGTGGTAGGGCTATTCTTTGGGGGGTTTCCCTGATGGAGTATAATGGTAAGTTTACAGGGTGATACGGAGAGGAATGCGGAGTCGAGTGTTGATGAAGATGGAACGACACCCTCGTTGGAGTCTTTAATACCTGCAATTGAAAACCTCTCATAGGTGATTTCTCCCTAGGGGCAGTGCTAGTCTTCTTTATCATGCACAAGACATAGTTCAATTAGTTTGGGAGACAGGTCGGAACTCTAAGCAAGCTGAGAGTATTGTCCTGCACTCGAGGACCCAAACTATGTATATACTTGGGTGCAGATATTATGTGAGTGCTCGTGCATACTTAGATATTACGTAGGTAGAAGACCACGGGCGGGTTTCTCATAACGGCATGTGGATGAAGCAAAGTCGTCCATGGTGGGAAGAAGTACATGTGAAAGTGTATGCGACATCCTGTGCATTGTGATTGCACAACGTAATAGAATAGGACACAGAGATACTGCACTATCGGTAGCTCGTATGCATTGGGCCTGTGTGATGAGGACAGTGTACTATTCATGGCCATTCGTGTAGTGCTTACCACAATTGATTGCAATGGTATTAAGGCAGAGTGCAATAGGGAATTGTGAGAATGGGTCAGGGTGACAAGTCTAACTATAGGTGAGACAAGCTCACTTAGGTCTGTCCTGCCCTTGATGTGCCGAAATTATTGTGGGGGATGCTAGGGGACTAGGGATGGAGCCAGCCAACCAAGGTCACTGGACGCACCTAATTTGAGGACCCCTAGGTGCGGTGCTGTGATCGTGGGTGCTTCTTATCTTTTCGTTTTTTTGTTTTTTTGTTTTTGTTTTTTTTTGCCTAAGTACAACCATTGCAAAATGTTGAGGCTATGAGCCTTTCAATGGGTTGGGAAATGTCAAGCTTCGAAGGCTCAGGAAATGGATATGACAGTAATGATTGTGCACTAGCCTCGTTGTTAGAGGAGCCGTTGTTGTGATATTGGTGCGATTGAGGTGACACCCGTCGTGAGCTCACTGTAGAGCTTGACCCAAGAAGAGAGTTTAGCCCATGACAATGCTTTGGTTCGTGCGATGTGGGCACTCGCAAGGGTGATTTTTTGCGTTCAGCAGTGTGGCTTTGTCGCGGTTCTTTGTATGGTTGGTGGTCTTGCGGTGACCTAGGCGTTGAACACGTTTGCACGAAGACCTGTGTCATCCTGCATCCACTTGTCACTTCTTCATGAGAATATATGCTTGCTTACATTAAGTACATTGAACAAATGCAATCATGTTAAGACATAAGTTTTCAAAATGCTATGATGTTAATTGCGATGCCTATTCCATTGCTTGTTAAAGACATGGTATACATTAACGATAGGTAAAGGAAGTGTGCACAAGTGGGGAGCTTGCTCCTTTACTCATCAAAAGACAAAAAGTTATGGCATGATGACTTGTCAAGCTACTTGTACATCATAGGGGCTTAGTCAATTTGCACAAGGCAGGGTGAGTTTTGGGTGGTCAGGCGACTGGGGCTCCTGTGAGGTTGGGCAGGGAACATGTCGGCCGGGACATAAATGGTGTAGTCTCTGGCCGCCACCATTTCCAAAATGACTTTAAACAATTCATTGAATTCTTCCCTGTCCCGAGCTGCCCTTGAGCACCTGGTTCCCGAGCGTCCGTTGGGGGTTTGTGCAATTGGTGTTGCCACATCTTGTGTGCTTCTTTGAGCTTCGACTTTCCCAGCCCGGGGATTCTTCGGCCTTTGTTCGGGGCGGTGTCGCTTGGGACCTTATTTATTTGCATACCTTTTGAGTGTGGGCGCGTAGCGCATCAGCGGAGGGACGTGTGCTGCATGTTCCTGTCATCCGCGGAGAGCGTCTCTGCAAGCCAGCTGCCCTAGGTTCTCCATGTTTTTCTCGTAGGGGGACCTACAAGATGCGAACCAAGGGTTAGGCCTTGATATGGAATAAAACCGTTCACATGGGAGGGATTATACTGTGGGTTATCAAGCGCATATGACCAGAAGGGGAGGGGTGGGACGTGCAGTGCTTGTTGTAGAGGGATGGCCCTCGTGATGATGTTCATTTAGCCTCTAGCCATTAGCAGATCTTGGCTCACGCTGAGTTACGTGGACTGGTGGTCATGGATTGGGACATGGCTCATCCTCAGAAGGATAGACCGGAAAGGGAAAGGTGTATAGGAAGGGACTGCACCCTGCCTACATTGCACCCTGCCTACATCATCAGAGATGTTGGTCAGGGATGCCCATGGTGGCAATGAGGGGTGCATGCCCTCCGCCTGGAAATGGTCACACAACTTCTAAATATATGGTGAGAGGGGGACCGGACGAGCTTAGCCTATTGACCCCAACTCTTGTGCCTGCGCTTGACTATTATTGCTTGTGTGTGTTGATAGTGTCTATACAGGGTCATAAAAGTCCTTGTTTATTTATACACATATCCATGAATCCATGTCGCTTCATGAGGATAAAAACCAATTATAGAACTGGAGCGTGGCACATGCATCCAGTACTTGTGGCAGCTTAATACCGATAGATATTTTGCAACATCGAGTAGCATGGAACCTTGTTCGAGTCTACTGGCAACATGTAACTCCTCCTCAGTGAGAACCTTATCAAATAGCGAGTTCTCTTGGCTAGGTTCAGCTAAGTCCGTACCCCGAATGGCACTCAGCACTCGAAGGGAAGTTGGTGCCACATAGGTTGGGTCTCTTTGAGATCGCCATTTGGCCAATCGCTCCTCTGAGACTGTCATGATCTGGGCTCCTAGTTCGGCCATTGCAATGCGGTTCTCACACCAACGTTGTTCAAATTGACTAGGCCCTCTGATAGTCGTTTTAATTGCTCTAACTCTAAGAGATTTGGTTGGCAGAGTGCATCATTGAATGTGACAGTTAAGCACAGTTTGTCGGCTTCCTCGCCAGGGATGAGTCGCATGTGTTCATACAGGAGCCTGTTATAGTGCTTGTCAAGATATTCTTGCTCTTCCCAAGATAAGGGAAATGGCAAGTATTCTTCGAGTTGCTCTTTAGGGAATGCGCGCATGTCTGCCAGGACATAGACACGTGCGAATACTTTGAGCTTAGCATCCAACTCAATTAAGCATTCGATGACACTTCTATGTTCAACGAGGACTTGCTCGGTTGCTATCTCATGCAAGGTTCTAGGAGTTTGCTTGGGTTTTAGCGTAGCTGGGGGCTCCGGCCTAGATGTGCAAGTTTGGCCAATGCTAGGATTTCTTATGCTCTTGGGGTCTCCATGTGTCTCTTGAGGCTTCGTTATTGCGTCATGGTTCTCCTTGGATGTGACTGGTGTAGGCTTGTCACCATGTTGTGACAACGTTATGTCCACTCTTGATTGGTCAATGCAAGTTCCATTGTCGATGGATTGAGCGTTGCAAGCAGCCATTGATGGTAACGACTGCTTTGATTTTTCAGAGCACACGGATGTGTCTGAGGTTTCACCGCTATTAGGAGAGGCATCAATGGGTTCATTGGTGGGTGGACTTGATGCTTTATTCATCAGCTCTCCAGCGCTCTTCGTCTCAATGTTCTTGGGGTCCACAACCGCCTGCAATTGTTGTTGTTTTCACTGTTTTCTCCTCTTTTTCTTGGTCAATGAAGGTGCATCTCTCAACGACTCAGGACCCTAGACTAGGTCAACCGTTGATGTGCTTGGTTGGGCCTCATCATTTCCTTTTCCTACTGTGTCCTCATGGGACATAGTCATGGCTTGCTGATTAGCCTTGCCAAGTTGTGAGGGTACAACTGTCTCCCTTTTGGAAGAGTCTAGTTCTTCAACCAATTCCCATGTGTTTAAAATCTCCAGCCTAGGCTTTAGGCATTTTGGAAGTGCTGGTATTGTCAAGAAAGTTGGTTGCGACACCTCCTTCATAGGTAAACTGCTAAGGACACGTTCCGCAAGGGGCATTGTCATACCCAAGGGCTGTGCTACTGTGATCCCTGATTGGAAGTAGTAGCGGCTACTCCAATGGGTTGGCTACTCTCGGTGGATTGCTGTGTCAAGTCTCTAGGGTGACCAGAGGTGGTCGCATCTTTCATTGTCCTTTGAGCATTCATCTGTGTAGATCGAGCATGAGTTGACGAGCATGAGTTGATCAGGTCACATTGGGTTGCACAGGCATATCCTTGGGGCCGAGAGCTACGGCTAGTGTCATGTCCCCCCTCTTGAATATTTGGAAGCTTTGATGGAGATAGAGATTGGGAGTGAGCAGCCGCCATTGACGACCGCTGTTGTGCTTCCTGTGTCCATTTGGAAAAAGAGGATGTAGGAGATCTAGGACTCGTAGGTGGATTTGGCACTGGCTGAATGATTTGCTCGAGGCTTTTAGAAGATTGTGCCATTTGCTTTGTTGAGCGATCAGCCTTGCCATGAGTAATGTTGTGCCCATGATGCCTGTTATCCTCTTGGAAAATCAAGGGCTCTTTGGGCACTAATGGCTCTTGAGCACACTCAATGGCTACGTGTGATATCAGCTTATCAAGCATGCTAGGCTGAGGCTCTTTCTTTCGAACACTCCTGTCTGGTTTCTTGCCTCGAGACCTAGAGTTTCTCTTAGATTTCCTCCTGTGCTTCGTTGCTTTTGATATAATCTTGCCTCCAACTGATAGAGATGGTTTAGCAGGGGAATTTGATACCCAAATCCATTGGTTGCCTACGTAATACCCTTGAGCACATAGCAACGCTTTGGAGATCCATTGCGGCGTTGTGCTAACCCTCCATCGATGCCGTCGTTTATAAGGCTTGGGCTTCTTTTGGGGTCTCCTACGATATTTGTAAGTCCCAAGCCCGTCCTTGGCATTGTCTCTTGACCTTCTTGTTTCAAGCATGGCCTCACCCCTGGTTGTCGTTATTCGACCTGTGCGTGTATCAACTCTTCCAACAAGTCCTTGCTCTCAGTAGTAGGCTTGACCGTTACGTCAGCACCTTCCTTGCCTTTCCCTCGAGGTTCGATGAGGTCACCCTTGCTAAAGGTTGTGACTATCCTCACACCGGTAGTGTTAGGTGTATCCTCTGTGCTACATAGTCAGCCTCACATTTGGTCGCCCTTTTGAAGGGTCTTCCCAGGAGGGTTTCCTTACCATATTAAGCACTATTTGGAGGAACATGAAATAAGATGGGCAAGCTTTTAGTTTCAATTATTGCAAGGATATTGCAGTTCCCTATGAGTGCTTGTGGAGGTCCCCCATAAGGGCTAAGAGTTGCATTAGTCGGTGTCAGCTCTGGCTGGCCTAGTAGGGTCCATGCCTCATAGGTCAAGACATTAAAATCTACTCCTTCATCAATTAGAGCATCGATAGTATGCTTTCTTTTCGCGGTGAGTTTGACCCTAAGATAAGCATGTGGTACCATGTCTTCATCTTCCGGGTCTTGGCTTGTAAATTTAAGCCTTCTGACAAATGCCCTCGAGTCCCCAACTGCACGACCAGATGTGGATTCCCCACTGATATCTTGGCTCGTCCCTGTAGTGCTATTCAAGGAGCATCTATTGTCAGGACTGTCATATCTAGTCATTCTTGCCATTGTAGCTTGATGTTGTTGCTTTCCGCTTTGACTAGATGCAGTCTGAATGTAACACGTACGTGTTTTTGCAGTGTGGCCTTCTTGCCCTTGTTGGCTAGATTGGCCCATTGGGGTTCTAGGGTCTCTATTTCTCTCGGTTCGGGTATGGGCTTTTGGTTGCCCTTTTGTCAGTGAGAATCCATGTTCGTGTAGAGCCATTACTACACTAGGGTCTAATTTGGAGGACTTGTCACGGTGCGCGGTTTCTCTCCAACCTACTTGGGGGAGGTGCGGAGGGGGTAGAGCCCCCTCTGCAGGGGTCCGGGGGGGCTGTCCCCCCCGGCCCACAGGGCCGTTAAGGTAAATGCCATACGTGATTTGAGAGACCATTTATAGCCAAATTTTGGACTACGTGCTCTAAGATTCAACCCAGTGATCGATCTATGATAGGGTTTCGGCTTTATGTGGTCTCTTGGTCAATTTCACTGTCTTCAGGTTAAAATTTGAGGAAATCTAAATTTGGCCCAGCAGGTCTGAATTACAGGGGCCGAATGCCCGATTCGGACTGTCCGAGGGCTGAGTAGAAGGGGCTGAACGTAATTGGCCCGAATGTCAAATTCAGCTAGTTCGAGTCTGGATGTCCGAGGGCTAAGTGGGCCGAGAGCCGAGTCAGGTGGGCCGAGGGCCGAATTCCAAAGTTAGTCCGAGTGCTCAATTTGGACGGGCCGAACGGTGGGTGTTCGAGTGGTATTGGGCCAAATGGTCTAAGGACCAAGTGGCCGAGGGCTGAGCCGAGTGATCTGAGGGCCGAGTCGAGTGGTCTGAGGGCCGATTCTGGGACTCGGCCCAGAATCGCTTTCACTCGGACATGCCGAGCGTGGCACGTTTTTTCATTGGACTTTACGAAATTCGTCGTGCCGAGTGTTGGAGGCCTTCCCCCTAGTCAAGCAGCTCTAGATTCAACCTACTCATGTAGACCCATCACAGCTTGACCATTCATTGATGTCATTAGTTTCGTCTCAACCTTCTAGGTTTTGAGTGTAGGTTCTTAGCCTTGCGAGGTCGTGGGAGTCTACTCCTAGGTGGCGGGCCTTGATGTTTAGGTATCCATTGAAACTTTGGTTCATAGGCCTCAGCTTTGGCTTTAGTGATTTGGCTATTTTGAGGTTTGGCAGGTTGTGATGGGTCATGACCCCCCTCCTTAGACTTGACGGTGGGTTTCTCTATCGGTGGCTTTGCGGACTTTGAAGGAGTCACACAACCCTTGTTGAAAGCGATGATTATACGTACGTTGCCTATGGCGAGATGAATACGCTAGGACTCGTAGTCGGCATTTCAATGAGCTTGCTTTTTAAATGTGTGTCCTAATAGCGATTCCGTACCTGCATCTTTAGTGTTTAGCAACACATAGAAGATCATTGGTATGCTCTCTGACTTGATAGAGATTGCTACTTTGCACTTTCCTAAAAGTGCATATGATCGGCCCCCAAATGGGCTAAGTTTGGTGTTAGTGGGTTGTAACTACGGTTTGTCAATTTGGATCCAATGATTATGAGTTAGGACATTAAAGTCAACTCCCTCATCAATCAGTGCATTGAGGGTGTGCTTGGCAGTGTCCATTATGCTTAAGTAAGCTGTTTCTACTACTTCCTCATCCCCATCTTCAATCTTCGTAATTGTGGCCACTCGTACGTTGATAGGGGACTCTAGCATTGGAGGCTCATGTAATGGGTGTGTGGGAGGGTAGTACTTCTTGATGCGACTACCATTGAAGAAGCCTATGCCCTCTCCCTCTAGGGTTTTGAGTTCCACATTATCGGTTCTACTGATGGCGTGGACTCTGAAAGACCCTAGCCCTCTAAGCTTCATCTTCTATTTATGATCCTTTAGTGACTACAAGAATACTAAGTCTCCCTGTTTGAAATCTCACTATTTGACATGCTTATCAAACCAGGTTTTGCGTCTTGCCTTCTCACATATCAGTGTGTAGGTGGCTAGAAGTCGAGTTTCCGATAGGCGTTCTAGCTCAATTAGGTGCTCTGTCCATGCTTCCTTTTCATCCCATTTCTCTTAAAGAGCGATTCTCAGGCTAGGAATAAAGAACTCTATGTGTAGAATTGCTTCATTCCCATAGGTCAACCTAAAGGGAGTCTATCCTACAGTCATTTTATAGGCTGTGCGGTAAGTCCACAAGGCTGTTCATCAATTTGTTACCCTAGTTGTTCCGCGAAGCAAAGACTACTTTGGTCAAGATGTTTACTAAGATTTTATTGGTAGACTTAGCTTGGCCATTCTCCTGATGATAGGAAGGGGAATACTTTTGATGGATGATTAGAAAGGTAAGCAAGAGGTGAGCGATCACTTCATTAATGAAGTGCGTGCCTTGGTCACTAACTAGTTTGATGGGCGGCCGAATCGTGAGATCATCTACTCCCATAAGAACTTGGTAGTGGTCCTAGTATCATTCTTCCATGTGGCTCGTGGTTTAGCCCACTTTGAGAGATAATCCGTGGCAACGATGATGTATTTGGCTTATGAATATTGTGCTGCAAGACTAATCAACCCAATGAAGTCAATTCTCCACTTCTTGAAAGGATGTCTTGCAATGATAGGGGTTAGCTCCATTTGATCCTTGCAAATTGGGACCTTGGTCCGTTGGCACTCGTCACAGTGTTTTACGAACCGTGCTGCATCTCAAAAGAGAGTAGGCCACCACAATTGAGACTATAACACCTTGTGGGCAGTTGTATCTCCTTTGAAGTGTCCTCTTGCAATCCCATCATGTGCCTCTGCTAGTAGGCCATGCATTTCATGCTTGCACACACATCTATGTAGCAACCTGTCTTGCCCCAATCTATAAAGCTGACTTGCTATCAATTAATAGGGTTGGATTTTAAGGATGACTCGCCTAAGTCAAGCCTTCTCGATAAGTCATTCAAGGAGTTTGTACTCAAGCACTTGGACTATGTCATCTGCCCAATATGGCATAAAATCAGCTCCAAATAAATCTCTTTCTCGCTAGACAGGTGAAACAGATGTGCATCTGGCAATTCATCTAGAGTTCCCTGTCCAATGGCTTCTCCTGTGAGTATGCGAGACATATGGTGAGCCATGTAATGTTGCTTCCCCTTGCCTACCACCATGGAGAAGTCAATTTCTAAAAGCAGAAGTAACCATTGAGCAATGCGTCCCATAGCGCAAGGTTTAAGGTAAAGCAATGGCTAATGGTCAACAAAGAAGGTAAAAGACATAGCCAAAAGATAATACCAAAATTTGTTTGCAACAAATACCATGGCGAAACCCTCTCTCTCCATTGTGTTGAGTAATTCATTTCTGTATCTGTGAGTTGTCTACTAGCAAAGCTCATTGGATAGTCTATGTTGTGTTCATTAGGTTGGCACAACACAACTCCCACAGTGAATTTCGAAGCATCGATGTGAACATGGAAGGTGATTGTCCACCAGTCTGGGGCTTGTAGAATTGGTGCACTGGTTAGAGTCTTGTTCAATTCCTCATATGTGCATTGACATTCGTCAGTCCACTCGAATATAATCGGCAACTTGTATAGAGGTCTAGCAATCAATGCCTAGTTCAACACAAAGCGGCGATAGTATCCCGTGTGGCCTATGAAGCATTGAACTCCCTTGTAATCGGATGGTGGTGGAAGATTGACAATAACCCTAACTTTCAAGAAGTCCATGGTAATGCCATTCTTCAACACCACGTGCCCTTGGATACATCTGTGATTTATCCACAACTAGCACTTCAAGGGGTTCAGTGAGAGGCGATATAACAGACATCGTTCAAAGATTGCTTGGAACTTATCTAAGTGTTTCTTCCTTGCAGAGTGAACACACAAATCATCTATGAAAACCTCTAACTCCTTCCTAAGCATGTCTTTGAAGATAGCACACATGAGCCTCTGGAAGGTAGTTGGTGCCTTAGTCAACCCAAAGGGCATGACTATGTAGGTGAAGATACCCCACTCAGTGCGAATGCAATCTTGCACCTGGTTGTATCTCGAGAAGCCATCCAAGAAACTGTAAGCTTCTTTACCATCAACTCTCTCGAGCATGTGCTCAGTGTATGGAAATGGATAATTGTCTCTCTTCGTAGCAGCATTTTCCTTCTTGTAGTTGATGCACACTCTGATCTTTCCGTTCTTTTTCAGTACAATCACTATGGGTGAGACCTAGTCCATGTGTTCAATCTTGTAAATGAATCTTGCTTTCAATATCTTATCAATTTCCTCTTTCACTACTGTGTGAGCGTGCTTGGGATTCATTGGATATGGTCTTTGTTGCTTGACCGACGTTGCATCGACTATTATGGGTATGTTGTGAGTCACTACACTCGGATCTACCCCTTTTAGCTCACAAAGCAAACACGTCTATATACTCTCACAAGAGAGCAATGAGACTTGCTTCCTCTTCCTTAGTCAAGTCATTGGCTATAAATGCAGGTTGGGGTGTCTCCCCTTCCTTGGCTAAATTGACCTCCTTGACCTTGGCGGTTCGCTTTGGTAGGTCTTGTGACTTTCTTTGCTCATTAGCTTGTGGTTCCTTGGGCTGCTTACTCCTTCAGCCATCAACACCTTAGGTGAAGGGGTAGGTCCCCTTTGGTGCATCTAGTCTTAGGAGGTTGAGATATTTTGAGATCACTATCTGAGCTGACTTCCGACTCAAAATTGAACTCTCCGTCTTCGCTAGAAGAGGGAGTCTCTCCTGGAGGTTGTAGCTTAGAGGGTGAATCTATCCTGAATAATGGTGCGATACTTGGTTGGACTAGGCATGCTTGCTCATAATCTATCGCTCTTATGTGCTTCAACATGTGCGGTCACAATCCATGTGTATGACTCCTTTCTCGATCCTAAAAACATTCTTCTTGCTTGGTTTGGAGTCTGCTCGTATCTGTTCTATCACTAGTCTCTCAGTGTCCTATTCTATTGTATCCATCTCTCCTTTGCTTTGGTCACTAAAGGAACAATAGTCCTCGTATTCATCGTTATAGCTATCTTCATTAGACTGCTCATCATCTGCTAAGTCTTGATACATGTCCTCCTTTTCGTCATGACTATAAGGCTCAATGGTACATCAAGTTTAAGTCGTGCACTTTGGTCCATCGCCACTTAGGTTCGACTAAGAAATCTTGGAGAGGTTTAAGGTTAGTGATTGAGTTGCTTGTGCTAACTTATTTGTCAGATGCTCTAGGATCTCAAGGACTTCTTGTTTATTATTGGGGATATGGAATTTGACAAGGTTTGGTTGTTCGTTTGAGCTTTTAGCCATCGTGTAGACTGGCACTGAAGGTTTGCCTCTGGGCTTACCGATTGCCTTAGTAGCATGCTCGTACTCCTCACCGTCTGAGAATGGCAAATCGATAGTGGCTAGCACGTGCATCCAATCTCACTCATCTTCTGGACAAGGGATATACTTAGTCAATGGGCCATAATATTTTCTAATCTAGCTGTCACCCTTCAGCATGGCTGAGATGGCATCTAGGTCAATTGGTGTTGTCTTCCAAGTGTCCATCTCTACCCTCACTGCTTCTATTCTATTGCATAAGAAGATTAGACCATTACCCCAGTCCTCTATGACCTATGCATTGCACATGTAGGGCCAGCCTAGCAGGATGTCATAGTCCACCCCCTTCATGACTATAAAGTCAACAGAGAATTGGACTCCTGCGATCTTCAAGGGCCAATTCTTTAGCACTCTGAATGGACTTACCTTCATTCTGTTAGCTAGTGTGACATTAAGCCTAGCATTCTCAACAGGCGGGTTACCCCAAGTATGAAGTACTGCGTAGCTAAGCACACTAACTCCTGTCTTCGTGTCTACAATCCCCTTTCTTGTGGTATCTCTGAGAGCTAAGCCCAATAAGACAACATGCATTTATGTGCCTTCCCAAAAAGCATTGACATGCAAGGATTTGGGCATTGAGTGTAGCGTCAGACTCGGTATTTGCATCTCTACATCATGTTCGTGCAAGTCAATGATAGCTTGCTCCACATCAAATCTTCAACCCATTGTTTCAGCTCCTGCCACTGTATCTTATGCTACCTAAGGAGGTCTCCTAAGCTTAGCATCACAAGGGTGGTCATTAGTGTGGTGAGGAGGTTGCTAGCTGCTTGCTTTTCTCCAAATCTTGCATTTCTTGGCCAATGGCCTTGATTGATCCGCTGGCCCGTAGTGTTCGAGCTCTGTCTAAGTGGTGGCATTGCTCCTGGTGCAGTTGCGTCTCTCAATTTTGGTCGTGGTGGTGAGTTTGGTGTGCTTATGCTTGAGAGATTATCGATCTCATCTTCCAATATGGGCTCAATGTCTTTTAAGTGTTCTTGGGCCTCTTTCACCCACTCCTTCACTTTTTCAATGGCTTCAAGTTGGCGCTTTGGGTTGGGGTACTCCCTGACCTTCTCACTTTCCTTCTCAGTCGTCTTTGGAGTCAACATTTCTGCCTCTGTATCTATCACCTTTTTTCCAGCAGGCAGTGTTGTGACACTCTTCGTTTTTTAGTGTGTCCTTTGCGTCTAGTTTCTTTTTTCTTCACCTACAACTCTTTTTTTAAAATTGAGGTTGTGTCTAAGATGCTAGGCCCTAGCAATGATATGTTGGCCTGCTTTGTTTGTGCATGGGTCATGACATGCAATGGGATGGGTGAGCATGGCCTCCCGGTCGAGTGTCTCGATAACACCAAGCAACCCTGATGGGACTGATGACACGATTGCCGAACTAGAGGATGATTTCCATCTAGGGCAATCGGCAAAGAGATGAGCGATTTCACACTCCGCGCATCTAAGATCTGCCTTGTCGCTGTTGACCTGCTTCCTCTCGGGGCAGCACGAGGAGATATGTCGTAGGTGACCGTAAGTTCAACATGATCGGCTCTTGGGTCTGCCCTCCTAAGCCTCTACCTCTACCTCTACCTAACACCACCATTGGTATTGATCTATAATCCATAAGGATTAGATTACCCTCTTCGTCATATATGAGATGTAAGGGTTCATGTAAGATTCTTCGTTGTTCAACTCCTCCACATAGTGGACTGCCTCCGTGGATGGGTTACATAGGGTCCAGGTGTTTTGGGTATTCTTGTGGGGTTTATCTCCATCCTAAGAATGGATGGTTTAGTGTCATTGGGTGTTGGGAGAGCCAGTGGGCTACCCTTCTAAAGAAGTTTGGCTGCCTATTTGCTAGGTAAGGTTGATTGCAAGGTTGCGACTATGGAAGTCTCCTTGGCAGTCTATAATGCATGACATCGTAGCCGAACATACTGCAATTTGCACAAGGTCAGGACTTAGGGTCTTGACACTCAGCTCATAAGTGGTTTTCGCCACAATACACACATTGAACATGAGGGCGTGTTGGTCATCTCATCATCTCTTGTAGTCTGGCTAGCTCCATCTTCATCTCCGCTAGCTCTTAACTTGGGCCAGCGCCATTTTCTTTGTCTTGAGTACTTGGGCCTCATCTTTCGCTTAACGTCAAAGCTCTCTCGGAGTTTCTAGGGTTAGTCTCTTCTTAGCTTGAGCTCCTAGAGCTTCTCTCCTTGAGTTGGTCATCCACTCTGATGGACTCTTCAAAGATCCTAGTTAGTGCGTCTCACTACAATTTTGAGTTGCCTACCAAGGCCTTGTAGAGTCATTCACTCCGTATTCCATTAATGAAGGTTGTGGACACCGCTCTCTCCATGGGTTGTTTATTCATTAGGATTCTCTTAAAGAGACTTCTCACATGGGTCACATAATCCATAATGTCTTCCTTATCTCTTTGTTTTACGTTCATGAGTCCCACAATCAGGTTGTTTGAGTACCCAACCTCTAAGAATCTCTTAATGAGAAGAGATTCTTGAGGTTATTGAAGTTATTGCCCTTTGCAACATCTAGGGTGGAGTACCAAGCCCTTTCCTTATTGCTTAAGCATAGGCTGAAGCTTTGTGATTGAGCGAGATCGGTGAGGCCATTGGCTTCACAGACATGCTCGAACTGCTCCACGAATCTGTAGGGATCGTTGTCTAGTTGGTAATTATCTAGCTGCTTCGCGACTACAGGGATTTTAGATTGGTTCTTAGAGCATTGGGTAACTCCTAATCTGGCAAGTAATGAAGTCGCTAGAGCTATTGCACTCTACTCTACTATCATGTTATCTAGTAGTCGCTTCGTCAGAATCTTGCTCAGCGTGAGGTTCTTTTCTAGTGCGCTCTCTCTCTTTCTCTCTGCGCCTGGTCCTATTTGATTTTTGGATGCCAGAGTTAACACTCACCGGATCTCTCGCATTTCTATGTTCTGTCATAAGCTTCTAGTTTGTTATTCTTGATTGTATGCAACTATGCCTTGCGAGGCTTTGCGTGCTAGCTTTCTTTCCTCCTCGAGATCCACCATAATATCTTCAACTGACCTACCATGGTGGTGGTATTGTATTTATTCACGATTTCATGGATCACCTCTGGGAAATCTCCTAGGTCGAGTTCTTCGTTTCCTCTGCACAGTTAGTACTTGGATCACCTCTGGGAAATCTCCTAGGTCGAGTTCTTCGTTTCCTCTGCACAGTTAGTACTTGTCTTTGCCATGTCAACGGTCTCTCTCACTAGGTTGTCGCGATGAGATTGATTAGATCGGGTAGATCCACTCCTCCAATGGTGTATGTCCTTACTGTGTCTTGGCTTCTCTGTTGCATCTTCCGCTTGGTCCTACCCTTGGGGTTTTGATTACCCAACTATGTCTTAGGGTCTTCTCCTACTGGTGGATTCATTCTATGGTTACATTTGAGTGTGTTCCTTGTTAATTACAAACAATCCTCAATTTACAGTCACTTTGTGTGTGCGTGTGTACTCTCTTCCATGTACTGTGTGCAGTCAAGCTTTGGGCTTTTCTTAGGTATACTTAAAGTGCTAGAAAATAGTACGAGTGTGAATGTAAAGTGATTATGCGGCTCTTGCACTCTCGTTTACAGATTTGGCCTAATAGGCTGTAAGTTTGGTTTTTGGCCGTTCTCACTAGTCCTAGGGTTTGTGCTGCATCAATCAGGTCGATCGAGATCTATTTGGGGATCTATGACTCAGTCTAGTACTACTAGTGGCTTGGATTGCTAGCTTGTTGGCTAGAGTTACTTCTAAGTCAGTGTTTCATCGATTTTCATGTTTCTCGCACCAAAAATGTGTTTTAAGCGTCTGTATGGCCTTCGGGGGTTCGCACAATAGTGGTCTAGGTCAGTCAAGGTCTACATGTTAAAAATTTGAAAAAAATCCAAATTCGGTCTGGCAGATTTGAATTGTAGGGGCCGAATGTCCGATTGGGCCTGTCTGAATGGTCAAGGGCTGAATGAGAAAAGGCCAAATGCAACTAGTTTGAATGGTTTATTCAGATAGGTCGAGTCCTAAGCATCCGAATGGTGGTGGACCAAATGGTTGAATACAAGAGGGCCAAAATTTTGGGGTTCGGCCCAAAATCGTCGTCACTCAAGCGGACCGAATGTGGCGCTATTTTGGCAAATATGACGACAAATTGATCAAATAATACAATTTATGTTATGACATATAGCACACATATCTAGATCAAAGCTATAGATAGAGGCAAAGAGTTGTACATACCTGTAATGCACAAAAGACTTTTGGGTGAAGGGATCGATCTAATGTGGGCAATGGGTCTCTCTCTCTTTCTCTCACAATGCCACATTTGCAAATGAGCTCTTCCTTGGCCTCTTGGGTTATAAACCCTTTCCTGGCTAAGGCTTGACCTCTCCAATCACTTTCTTAGCAATATAAATCTATTCAAGCACTCTTTTTTTCCTCGTTTTTCTTGATTTGTACCTTGTTTGGGCCTGTTTTACAACAACAATCCTAAAGCTTTGCGCTTCGATTTCTCGATCCTACCTACTCTAAATGCGACAAAAATGGAAAGCAAAGTACTGAAATGATTTCTCCTACTTGCCTAATCATCAAAAACCAAAAATACTTACTTGTTACAAGGATTAAAAACCCAAAACCTCCTATTTATCTCAAGCTCTGCTGTTCCGAGACGAACCCTTACTTTGATACTCGAGTTGAGGTGTGAAAGTGCTCAAGCTTGAATCCATTGGTCCCGGCAACAACAGAACCAAAATGTAAAGGGAGCTCACCGCTCAACCGCCAAGACCCATGGACCTCTTATCCCTTCAACCATTTCAAGCAAGTACCTATGGCTATCTCTCACCTAGCTGATACGCCTTTGATCCTGTCGGGGTGTAGTAAGCTTACCTCGATGCTTGAATGAGATGCCTCCTCCCTCAAGCACACTAGTAGCTCCACAATTGATGATGCAAGCTCAAGCACCCTCAAGCCTTCACCTCCAAGCTCCATCCTTCATAGCTATGCGTGAGATAAGAGAAGAGAAGAAGAAGAGAGGAGAAGATGGAGAGCTTTACCTCCATGTTGAGTGTTGAAATGACTTGTTTTTTTGGCTGATTTTTGTTGTTCTTGAGAGCTAAATGGTTGATTTTATGAGATGATTGATTGATTTGGAAGTGGTTGAGAGTGTTTTGGATGATATTGATTGAGTTTTGGAAGATCACGATGTTTATTGGTGGTTCTGTGATGTTCTGATTGGTTCTGTATACCTTCTGTTTCGCTCTGTTTTGGTCTGTTTTGTTCTGATTGTCTTTTGTAAGGAGGGGTGGAGTATTGATTGATGAAGATTGAGATCTTGTGAAAGTTTATTGAATGATTTGTGAAAGTTTGGAATAGTTTGAGAATGAGTTATGTGGTTTTGTTGACCTTTTGTAACCTTCTGTAGGTCTTCTGTAGAGCTTCTGTCTCTGTTCTGTTCTGTACTGTAGCTGTTCTAGTACTGTTCTGTGACTGTTCTGTATGCTTTTGTATGTGTTCTGATGGATGAGAGTGTAGCTTGGGAAAGTTTTCTAGCCTTGGAAAGAGGTGAATACAAGTGCAAAAGAGCTGAAAGAAGTGGAAGAAGTAGCTGCTGAAGACTCAAGTGAAGACTGGAGTGAAGTGACAGTAGTGAGCTATGAAAGGACACTGTAGTGGCTCTGGTGACTCTTCATATCAGACATACCTCTTGGGAGGGGTATCCACGACCTAAGAGGGATTATAGAGAGTGATTTTGAGAGATTGTAGTGAGGATATGATGTATTATTGATAGAGAGAGAGAGAGAGAGAGAGAGAGAGAGAGAGTCAGAGATAGCCAATTCTACTGAAACAGAGTGATTGTATATGAGAGATTGAGAGAGAAGACTATGAAGATGTTGAAGATGAATACTATGTGATGTGTTTCCATTCAAAGATGGTGTATTCCTTTGCTTTCTTTGTTATATTGATGGATTTTGTGAAGATGTTGAAGAATATGGTTGATTCTATCAAATCCGTGGGAGATCTACAGGATGCTGCATGAAGATTTGTTGTGCTTGATGTTATTTTCTTCATTGTGATCATATGAAACATGATAAACAAGCTTGTTGATGTTACAAGATAGATTTTCTTGCAAGAGAATTCCCTTTTCCTTGGTGTTCCTCTCGGGGCTCCATGTTTTTGGTGCGCAGCCGGGGAAACTTGCCATCAACAAGCACTAGAAGAGGCTGAAAATGAAGGAAATGGCATTGCCAAGAAGAGAATAATTCAATGGATGTTTGTAAAGTTCCTTCTTCCACTGAAGAGTTGGAATTTCTCATAATCAAAGCCACTTTCCACAAGAAGTTCATCCCACAATGGCGGAAACACATCACCATCATGATGCATGCTCTATGTGGTGGACAGTTTCCTCTTCCTGTTGAAGCAGCAGCAACTTGCATCTTGGTGGCCAATTGTTTGGGAATAAACTGAAGAGTAGAAACAGAGAGAATGACCATCCATGGAAGATTTGGCATTCATTGAAAAGTTTCCAGACAACATCAAGTGGGAGATTGTGAAGAAGCTTCAGGAGTCTTGGCCTGTAGAGGTTCACAAAGACAAGAAGGAAAAGAGTTGGAATTTATTCGTGGACGCTCAACAGCAAGATAATGGGATGCTTGGTGCACTGATAATCTTCTGTTTGTTCAATTAGCAACCCACTGGAAGTTGGTAGACAGAGTGTTTTTCACAACCTACACAGTTGAAACCATCAAAAGCTGGCATTACTATGATGATGGCACCACCACAATGCTCAGACGTATGCATTTTGACACCTTCAGAACCGAATACCTTCCTCTGTGCAGTGGAATGAAAGCAGAATTCAGGGACGTTGAAAAGAAAGAAGTAGAAGAAATGTTGGCAAGAGAGTCCTCTAGAGACTGAAGCCTTCTGTTAACCCTTTGTGGAGCACTAACAACATATTGAAGCCACACCTCTGATGAATGACGCAATAAAGAGGCAAGCATTAGAACGAGTCCAGAGGTACGTGAGAAGAGAGAAAGCAAAAATCAAGATTGAGAACGAGCTCGCAGCAGAAGCCGCCTTTGACGCCCTTATGGAACTCTTTACAGAAGTCCCAATGGCACATCAAGCCCTTTCTCCTCCTGCTGGAGGTCCCCTTCCAAGCCAGATCCGTCCTGGAAATATTGATGACATGCCAGCGAATGTAGTCCCATTGCCAGTTTTTAAGGGAGAGCACAATGAAGACCCCGATCTTCATGTAGTAGAGTTTATGGTAGCATGTGTGGCTAACAATGCCAGAACCCCTGAGCATTGGTTAGCAATATTCCCCGCCACTTTCAAGGGCGCGGCGTTTCAGTGGTATGAGAGACAAGCAGCAGGAACTTTTGGCACATGGGACGACCTGAAGTTGGCCTTCCTCACTAAATTCAGGCGTGAAGGTTTTGAAGAGCGGATGCGAGAGGAATTTATGAACCTAAGTCAGTCTTCTGGAGAAAGAGTAGAAGCCTATGTCTCACGAATGGAATCCATCCTGAAGAGATGGACTAACCATAATCTAGATGATGGCATTCAGAAGGGGGTGTTTCTCAGAGGATTACAACCAGAATTCCGTAAGTTTGTGGAGCTGCAAAGACCAGCCACACTGCAAGCTGCAACAGAAGGTGCACGACTGTACGATGAAGTGGAAGCTAAACTAGCGATGAATACAGGAAGAGGAGTCCTACCTCCTCTGATGCCAGGAATGATGTACCCACCAAATCCAGTTCCTGGGACTGTTCCCTATCCCTACCAACAGATGCCCCCAGTATCACAGTACAGTGCACCAAATCCACAGTGGCCACAATCCATGCCTCAAATGGTGGTTCAACCTCAACAACAATGGTCCCAACCAATTTCCTCAATGCCAAATCAGCAGCAATAGTGGAATCCTACCAACTGGAGCCAACAGCCAACAGTTCAAACAGGAGCTCTGAATCAGAACCAGAACAGAGACCCCTCTGTACCAGCCCAACCGGTTTATGCAGTGATTACAGAGACTCCTCAAAACCCTCCTGCCAGTACGTCCGGAGGAGAAAGTTTGAAGGATTACTTATCCAACTCAGTTGCAAACATAAAAAAGGAGTTGATGGATGTGATTACAGAACAACTACAGACGTTGAAAGTGAATACTGCTAGCCTATCCAATGTTGCAGGAGCAGGAAGAGATGTGATGCGGTCAAATACTTGGTGTGGTAAGTGTCATCAAGCAGGCCATTTAGCCACTGAATGTACACGCAAACCAACTATTCATGGGGCCTTCTGTTCCTACTGTTTGTGGAAGAACCATACAGAGGACATTTGCTCTCTGAAGGAGATGCATGATAGGAGAAGGAAGGAAGAAGACGCAAGATTCAACTTGCTGGAATCCAAAATGACAACACAGGATATTGGACCCAAGCCTAGAGAGTTTGGTCCTAATTTCGGACCCAGAAGATTTCCCTCCCAAAGTTACAGAGGAAGACAGTCTGGCGGTGGTCAGAGATTAGAAGTGGAGTGTTATAGATGCGGAGAAAAGGGACACATTTCACCAAATTGTCCAAATCCTTGAAGGTCAGTGGATTACAAGCCCTTGTGCAGTCGATGCAAAGGAGAGAAGGACACACTGCAAAAAACTGTCCAAGCCCAGCCCCAGTGAAAAACAGTGCTATTGATAGTCCGGTCAAGGCCCAAGAGCCTATCTCCAATTTAGTGGAATTGGAAGTTGCTGCCATCACGCGTGCAAAGCAGAAGGAACCACTTGTCCAGAAAGAAAATAACCCTCCTGCCAGAATAGTGAAGTTCAATCTTCCACCAGAAGAACAGAACAGAACAGAGCCTAACAGTGCCATACAGAGTACTACAGTGCCACAGATAGTTACAGAGACAGGACCAGAGGTCCAGGAGATAGAGGAAGAGGCGGAAGTGCCACAAGTGATAGAAGAAGTTCCCATGATGCCTCTGTTTGAAGAAAGAGGGAAAATGAAAATGGGTGTTGCCCCATTCCCTAACCAATTAGAGAAGCTAGTGGATCCTATTAAGGAATACGATCTGGTCAGAGGTCTACATACCTTTAGACCAAATCTCACATTCCGACAATTATTGATGTTGTCTCCTAGTTGCCGAAAAAGGTTCAAAAGTATACTAACAAGAAGACGTGGTTTAAGGATTGCTCCCTCAATAGTGACAAAGTCCAACAAGGCTCCAGAGCCTGTAAAAGAAGTGGATGTGGCTAACGCTTTTCTAGATCCGGGTACTCCAGAGACTGGCGCGTGGATAGAAGGCTACTTCATTGCAAATGCACTGATTGATGGAGGCTCATCAGTAAACATTATGACGGATGTGACAATGAAGGATCTAGGCCTACAAGGTGTGCAACCCACCCAATGGCTCATCAGACTGGCGGATCAGAGTAGGATCAAGCCTTTGGGCATTCTCCCATATGTGAAGACTACAGTGGTTGGAAAAGATTATTGGCTAACCTATTTGGTGGTGAAGCCAAACTCTTATGGTACATCCTATCCTCTGTTACTGGGCAGACCATGGCTTTTTGAAGCTCGAGCAAGGACGGATTGGTTCAAAGGAACCTTGACCTTGGGTAGAGGACCCAACAAAGTGGTGCTGAAACTGTATGGTTCTCAAAAAGGACATGGATCCACCTCCTTGGAATTATCTTCTGACTCCCCTAATGAGGCTACAGATGGAACATCAGCAGACGAAGATGCTGTCAAACAGATCCTTCCCAAGAAAATAGTGGCACATTCCTTAACAGTGGATACTGTAAGCCGACTTCCAAAAGATGCAAAGCCATTATCAATGGGTGAATACTTCCTGCCTGAACCAGGAATGACTTCTGAAATCACTTCTGACAGTGAGATAGAAGCATGGATGTACTGCTCTCCCTATTACATGGCCATAGCAGAGACAGAGACAGAGGCAGAAGAGGAAACAGAGAATCTGTTCTTCTGTTACAGAGCTCCTACAGAAGCAGAGACAGAAACAGAAGCAGAGACAGAATAGAAGAGGATGGATATGATATGGACGAAGAAGATTATGAAAGTGAAACGGAAGAGCCTATCCCACCTGAAGAGGATACATTTGAAGAAGAAGTTCCAGAAGCATCAGAAACAGACGAGCTCATGCTATGGGACAGAATGGTGATGGTACCATTTGGTCTGGTAAATGGATCTTCTCATATACAAAATCTTTATAAGAAATGGATTAAGAAGAACAAGCCGTCTTTTAGCAGTGGCTCATGCCGTCCTAACCCATCCTTGTTGAAGAAAGATGATGACGATGCACCGTGCCAACCAGCACCAATCCCACCAACCCAACAGGCATTAGAGGGTCCCTGTTATGTGACGTTCCTAGATGTGTCATCTTTAGAAGAGGAGTCTTTAAGTCAAGAGGTAATTAATCTTGAAACCAAACCCGAAACGGCTCCAATCCCATTCCAACATCTTAAGGAGCAACCTAAGTCTCCACCAAAAGAAGAAATTGGTTCTAGTGGGACATCAGAAGAGGACACCACTCCCTTGAAGGAGTCGGGTCTGTATCCAGAAGCAGTCTGTGGGACCTTCATCCGTGAAGTAGAAGGTGAAAGGCAGTTAACCTTTGTGGATGCAGATGGCACTGAACGCCACTTGAAGGTGGGTAGTAGCCTCCCAGAGGAGGAGTTGTCAACCTTGTACAATTTGTTGAAAGAAAATTTGGACATGTTTACATGGTCCTACAAAGACCTAAAGGGGATTGATCCCACAATATGTCAACATCATATTGACTTGGAGCCTGATGCCAAGCCAGTACGGCAACGACAGAGGCGAATGGACCCGAATTATTCCACATTGGTGAAAGCAGAGCTGCTGAAGCTTTTGGAAGCCGAGTTCATCTATCTAGTGGCAAATAGTGCATGGGTTTCACCCATTGTGGTTGTACCCAAGAAGAATGGCAAATTGCGAATATGTGTGGATTTCCGAAAGCTTAATTCCAAAACAAAGAAGGATCACTTTCCAATCCCTTTCACAGACCAACTGTTGGACACAGTGGCAGGACATGAGCTTTATTCCCTTTTGGATGGATTCAGCGGATACAACCAAGTGCAGATCGCAGAAGAAGACCAGTCCAAAACAACTTTCACCACAGAATGGGAGACCTACGCTTACCGAGTGATGCCATTTGGGCTCTACAATGCCCCTGCTACTTTCCAGCGAGTCATGATGGCTGCATTTCAAAATCATCTACACGACTTCATTGAGGTATATTTGGATGACTCCTGTGTCTATAGTTTGATCCGTGAACACTGGGAGCACCTGGAACAATGCTTTGACCGATGCCGGGAGTATGGGATTTCCCTCAACCCTGACAAATGCATCTTTGGGGTCTCTTCCGGAGTTCTGTTGGGCCACATTGTCTCTGCACAAGGGATATCAACAGACCTTGCAAAGATCGAAAAGATCGCAGCTCTCACAGCACCCACCAACCTCAAACAGTTGAGGGGATTCCTAGGCCATGTGGGTTACTACAGAAGGTTCATAGCCCATTTTGCAACAAAGGCAACCTCCTTGCACAAGCTTCTGAGGAAAGATGCAGAGTTTACTTGGACAGAAGAATGTGACAAAGCTTTCTACACTCTGAAGTAGTGTCTGATTGAGGCACCCATTCTGCAACCTCCTGATTGGATGAAAGAGTTCCATGTACACACTGATGCATCAATTGAAGGTTTAGGTGTTGTCCTCTGCCAGAAGGGTCCTCGAAGTTGGATCAACCGATCTATTACGCAAGCCGAAAAGTCACTGATAGGGAACGGAACTATACAGTGACAGAGCTGAGTGCTTGGCAATGGTGTTTGCCCTAGAGAAGTTCCGCCATTACCTCCTTTCTATCCACTTTAAATTTTATGTGGATCATGAGGTCCTGTCCTTCCTGATGAACAAAGCGGATGTGAAAGGACGAATGATGAGATGGCTCCTTTTATTCCAGGAGTTCGACTTTGAGGTGATTACTAAGCCCGGTCGTTCCCATGTTCTGGCTGATCATCTGTCGCGTATTCCACAAACTGCAGACGAGGAGCAGGATGATCCAGACCTCCCTGATGCTTCCCTATTCTTGGTAGAAACTGTAACTCCTTGGTATGCAGACATTGCCAATTTGTTAGCAACCCAACAGTACCCTCCTGGCATTTCTAGTCGGGAGAGGAAGAAGCTTATGCTAGAATCAGCCCCATACACCCTGCTAGGTGGTGCACTGTACAAGAAAGGCAAAGATGAAGTGCTCAGAAGATGTGTTGCAGGAAATGAGATTGGGATTGTCCTGAAGGCTTGCCATGACGAGCCATGTGGAGGTCGCTTTGTAGGAGAAGCTACAGCCAGGAAGGCTCTGCTAGCAGGATATTGGTGGCCTACAATTCACAAAGATGCCTATGATTACTGTAAAAGATGTGATGCTTGTCAAAGAATGGGGAAACCCACCAAGACAAGTGCCATGCCACTGCAACCTATCCTTCCGTTGAAGCCATTTGAGAAGTGGGGCATCGACTTCGTAGGTCCGATCGATCCTCCTACCAGAAGGAAACATAACCGATACATCCTCGTATGTACGGATTATGTCACAAAGTGGTGTGAAGCTAAAGCCCTAAAGCGGGACGATGGTAACAGCGTGGCCCTGTTCATGTACGAGAATATCATCACCCGTTTTGGCAGTCCCTTAGAGCTGGTAAGTAATAGAGGCACTCATTTCCTTAACAAAGTCATGGAAGAGTTGACAGAGTTGTATAAGATCTGCCATCGCAAGTCCACTCCTTATTACCCTAGAGCCAACGGCCAAGTCGAAGTCATCAATCGCATCCTCTGCTCGATTCTGACAAGACGAATTGCCGCACATCGTCGTGATTGGGATGATCGACTTACAGAGGCCCTCTGGGCATACAGAACCTCCTATAAAGCAGCAACAGGACAGACACCTTTCCAGCTGGTGTATGGTACAGAAGTTGTTTTTCCTGTTGAATTGGAATTACCCTCTTTGAGAGTGGCTATCAAAGAGCGTTTGGGGGACGATGATTCACTGCAACGCCGTCTCCTGCACCTGGAATGTTTGGACGAAATTCGTAGGATGGCTCTACAGTGCATGGAAGCCACACAAGCTCGACGCAAGGCTTACCATGATAGCTTTATCAAGCACAAGGAGTTCAAAGAAGGTGATTTGGTCCTAGCCTATGATTCACGATTTGGCAAGTTTCGTGGCAAGCTCCAACAGCGGTGGATGGGCCCCTATAAGGTACTTGCAGTCAACCCTAATGGCTCTGTCCAAGTGCAGACCGTTGATGCCTTTGATGATCCGTTTCTGATCAATGGATATCGCCTGAAGAAGTACTTCCCTCCTTGGGGATCTTGACAATTACGGACACTTGATCCTTTCCCTCGTTGGCGCGGCACTGTACTTCTTATGATGCTACTTCTGATAGCCGTTCTTCAGTCATTCCTGATGAAATGGACGCAACCCTTTGTCCCCTCAACTCCATCTTCCAGCCTTGATCTCTTATCCTCTATTTTCCACCAGCATCAGTGGCGAGGTTCGTTCTGACAAATGGTAGTTCTACCATTCCCTTGCTCAATTCGACAAAAGAAAAGAAAAAAACGAAAAATATACATATCGGTCATGGGAGAAAATGAGTTAGGTCCCTGTCATGCCGACCTATTCTTCGAGAAAAGGTGGGAACACCCTCGGGAATAGGGGAAAAAGAAAGAAAAAAAATATTTTAAAAAGAAAGAAAAAAAAACAAACAAAACTGTTATGAGAGAAAAGGAAGCAATTCCCTGTCATAGCAGGCCTCGTTCCAAGAAAAGGTGGTAAACACCCTTGGGCGGGAAGCTGGCTGTGGAAAAGGTGGTAACACCCAGCAGTCCAGAAAGTGGATTCATTAATTGATATTCCCAGGATCCAATTCCGAAGTTGCCTTCCTTGGTACATTGTGTCATGGGTCTCTCTGCAAAGCGCCTAACTGTCCTCTCGCAAACGACATATTCATGTCCAACACAACGTTCGATTTGATGGCTATCTCCCTGGGTACGCCTCTTCAACAACTGATGACGCGATCTTCATTGACAAACAATCGAGTGATGTGAGCTTTCATCCTAACCGGATGAGGAAGTGAGTATGGGTTGCCCTCTATAACTATCAACAACGAGTGAGACAGAGGGTGGGGCGAGTGCCCAGTCTTTTCCCTTTAAATCAAATGAGAGGTGAGTAGTGTGAATGAAGTGTTGCACGCACGGGATGGGCCTCTCAATGCACAAAGCACAATTTGTTTCTGTGCACTGCACCATAAGGCTCCCTGGCTTTCCTTCTTGCACCGTATGCCGGCATAGGGCGGGATGCACCGTTGCACCATCCAATGCGCACAAGGCATACAACCTTTGCACAAGTGACTGTGAGGATTACATCAATGGGTTTCAGGAAAAGGCTGCCCTTCTGTAACTATCAACAGAGCATGAGACAGAGGGTGGGCTGAGTGTGAGTGGAGTTTCTTCAATCAATTACCGAGAGGTGAGATTGAGGGACGTTACGACACTTGGAGTTAGGTATGTTCCCGTTTCCCTATGCACCCACGGGATGGGTCTTTGCCGTCATCACAAGACACGTCACCCTGTTCTGTACACTGCACTGTAAGGCTCCCTTGCCTTCCTCCTTGCACCTATGCTAGACGGGTTGGACGCACTAATGTACCCTCAATTGTGCACCCTGGCATACTCCCTCTACACCATTTCCCTGTCGATTCCTCAATCGGGTACGAGATATGGGTTTCAATTCTTATTCCTCGAGTGATATTAGTCATGGGGCGAGTGACTGTTCTTTCATTTCATTTGAGTGACTGCGAGTTGAGTGTAGTATCCCTCATCATCCACGAATTTCTTGCGATTCCTTCAACCAGCTACCTCCCTGGGTACTGTTGCGTGGTCCCTGCCATGAAGGACGTGCGCTGTAAAGATGCCTTGGTACCTCCTGCAGTCGACAACAACACTAGACGTGCCATCGACACTCAACCTTGCTTCTTGACAAAATGGGCCAAGTTTTTCTAACCCTCCCACTTTGGTTTCTTCGTGACGGTCATGTTTTAAGTGTGGGGACGTTAGTGGATGGTCTGTGGCGTGGTCCTAGGTCCCTGTTGCTTGGTTAACTCTATCCATTGAGGTTTTAAGTGTGGGGACGCGTCCCTGCGCGTCTACATTGCATACCCTTCTGTATATGCCTTGATCTGCTCATGCATGTTTGCCATGCCTTGTTGTTACCTTGATGGGGTCCCTTCCCACCCACCCGGTTATGTTCCACCCACCCTTGGGACTATTCCCTTACAGTTTTCCTTCATTCCCTAATTTTGCGGTCCTGCCATGTGAATGCACCCTATGTTCCCCGAAGTCCACATCCAGCCTCATAGCCATGTTCCTCTCTTTGCACTGACTATTTTTCCTTTTTACCTACCCCTGTTTCGGTGCACGGTTTTTGAGTTATTAATTTTTGAAGCATTTTGCGCAACTTAGCCGTTTTTCCATGTGAACGTGTTTTTCTTGCTTCGGAACCGTGATCTGACATCATAGCCCTGACAACCAATTTCCCCCTGATATTTTTCCTTTTTCCTCCGTGTCATTCCGATACACGGTTTGTCCATTATTAATTTTCCAGTTTTTTACGACCTTTTCGTGAGTCTTTTTGACATTTTTCCATGTGAACTTGCCCTGTTTGCACATGAATTCCAATTTGATTTGACAGTCGTGTCCCTTGTGTCTTCCCTTACCTTTTTCCTTTTTCCTCCCCCCTTTTTCGACTTTCGGATTTTTATTTATTAATTTTTAAATCAGTTTTCGAGAGTATTTTTGGAGTTTTTTGCATGTGAACCCCTCCTACTTCCACCGGAACTGTGGTTTCACGTGCCAACCTTGTGCCATTCCTCTCTGCGGACATTTTTCCTTCTTCCTACCTGTCATTCCGGTGAACGGTTCGTCCGATATTAATTTCTGATCCCATTTTCGGGTTTATTTTTTGGGTTTTTTCCATGTGAACGCGTCTTATCTTAGTCGGAATTATGTTTTGATGTGATAGGATTGTTGATCACGTCTTTCTGCACAGTTTTCCTTTTTCTTGCACCTCGTTTCGATGCACTGATCTTCCAATATTAATTTTTAATTACATTTTTTAGTCCGTTTTTTGTATTTTTTGCACGTGACCGCCCTTTACCCCTCCCGGAACCTCCGTCCTATATTTTCATTGTTTTCCCCCTATTGTCCTGCCCCCTTTTTGTTTTTACGATATTTCGGTTTGACATCCAGATTGGGAGATATTAATTTTTCTTTAATTTTACGTGTTTTCGTACGACTCATCCCGCGCGTGAATGTGCCCGTTTTTTATTTTATGTGTCTTGACGCGCCTCAGTCGCTTCCACGTGCCCCGTCGCGACGTTCCGATGCCTTTTCCATCCCGTCACGGCAAATTTTTTTTACCCTTGTCCCGTGCACGTGCGCGGGACGAGGGGGTCCACCCCTTGCCTGGGCCCCTGCCCATTGACCCCACCCCCTCCCCTTCCCCCACCGGACCCCCCCCCCCCCCCCCCCCCCCCCCCCCCCCCCTTAACTGCTTTCTTTCTCTCTCTTTCTCTCTCTCTCTCTCTCTCTCTCTTTCTTTCTCCTCCTCTTCCTTCCCGCCTTCCTGCTCCTCCCTTCCACCTTCCTTCTTCTTCCTCCCTCCTGCACCTCCTGCCTCTTCCCCTCCTTCCTCCACCTCCTGCCTTAGCGCCTCCTCCTCCTTCTTCATCCCCTCCCTTCCCCGCCGCCTCCTCCCCCTTTTTTCCTCCTGCCTCCCTTCTCCCGCTCCTTCTCCTCCTGCCCGCGCCACCACTGGGCCCCTCGCCAGCGTCGCCTGCCGGTTGGATCGTCGCCAGCGTCGCCTGCAGGCCGGATCGCCGTTGTCGGAGCCCGCCAACGCTGGAACCGGAGCCCGCCGTCGCCGACGCCTGCCACATTGCCGGAGCCCACTAGTCGCCTGCAGGCCGGATCACTGTCCCCTCGCCGCCTAGCCCGCGCCCGCCCGTCGCCAACGCCGTCCCCTCGCCGCCTGGGTATCGCCGTCCCCTCGCCGCCTAGTCCGCTACCGCCGTTGCCGGAGACGCTATCGTTGGCCCCCCTCGCCGCCTGCTCCTCGTCGCTGACGCCGCCGACCCCTCCTCCTCTTCCACCTCCACCTCCACCCTAACTAACCACGGTTAGTTAGCCTAACCCTAACCCTCATCTGACTAACCTAACAGTAGTTATGTTAATTAACATTAGTTACCACTAATTAACCCTAGTTAGGTTAGTTTCATTAACCCTAGTTAGGTTAGTTTCATTAACCCTAGTTAGGTTAGTTTCATTAACCTTAGTTAGGTTAGTTTCATTAACCCTAGTTAGGTTAGTTTCATTAACCCTAGTTAGTTATCACTAACCTTAGTTAGGTTAACTAACCTAACCTAACCCTAACCTAACTAACCCTAGTTAGGCTCCCTAACCCTAACCCTACCCCACCTTAGGCTACCTAACCCCCTTTAGGTTAGTCTTTATTGACTTAGTTCCCCTAACTGACTTATCTAACTTCACCTAGACTAACCTAATTCCATCTGACTAACCTGACCTGACCTAGTCAGACTAACATGACTTACACAGACTAACCAGACTTAACTGACTTACTTTCAATTTACTTATCAGATTAACATGATTTACATGATTTGATTAATTTATAAATTAATTTCCACCTCATAAAAATTCAGAAAAATTTCTAAAAATTCCCTTTGCTTTTTGCTAATTTTTGGAAATTTATATGTTGGAAATTTCCACCCCCACAGTTTCTGAAAATTAAATACTTTCCAATTTATCCCCCAAATTACCAACAAATGTAGACAATTCATTTAAAAATAGTAAAACATTCTAAAAAAATTCTAAAAAATTCCCCTCACCTCCCTTGATCATTTTCCATTTATTTTTCACTTTCAAATATTATCATACATGGTACCCCTATTGTTTTTTTTAAAACAAGAAACAAACAAAACAAAATAAAAAAAACCACCAAACGGAAATTAACCATCAAACTCTCTATTTTATTGTCATACACTCAATTGTGGATATTTCCTCCCTGGCTGCATTTTCATTTTTTCCCGTCATCACATATTCATGTGCTATATATCTTGATTTCTCTATTATTATTATTATTATTATTATTATTATTAAAACACAAATAAACCACAAACCAAACAAACAAAAAAAACAACACACATCCACAAAACATAATAACCTCACAAACAAAAACCAACCATAAATAATCCCAAATTATAAAAATTAAAAAACCAACCACAAAACAAATCAACCCATCCACTAAGGTGATGTCTTTGTTGTTTCGTCAGTGGTCTTTACTTTTCCTTTACTGGATTTACTTCTTTTGGGGAACTCTTCTGTGCGCATTTCTGCATTACATACACACCCTTTCCATGTATTTATTTTATGTGCTTTATTTATTTTCATTTCCCCCTTAATCACAAATTAATTCTTAAAATGAACTCTTTATTCACCCATAGTTCCACGCGCATTCGCGCTATACATACACATACTTTTTAATTAAAATCAACCCGCCATTCACTTAGCACGCGCTATGTGCGCTACAGAGGTACTTTAATTTTTAATGAAAATGAACCAGCTGTCACATGAGCACGCGCTGGCAAAAAAGCGCTCCACATCACCTTAATTTGTAATCAATGAACTTGCATTTAGAGACCCAGTCTGGGTATCGAAGTTCGGGATTCGAATTTAAGCACCGTTTCACCTAATAATTAGTAATTAAATTTATAATAAGGAACCACCGTTTTCTTGCTAAGGTTTATCACTTAATAAAAATTCACCCATTCTTAATAAATTTTTTAAAAATGAACCCTTCATTAAATTCATCCCCCCCTCACTGCACTTAATTCCCCTTTTTAATGAACCCGTTTCGTGGGATGGGTATGCACAGTCATTAGAGTTGTTTTCCTGGTCCAGTCCTGGTTTATCACCGATGTAGTCTTGATATGTGTTGGATGTGGTATTGTTTTGGTTTACTGTCTTTGTTACGGTTAAGGGTACGGTATGCAGTTTTTTCTTTTCTTGCCTGATACGGGGTTCAGGGTGTTTGTCTGATACATCGCATGAAGCTTTCGGTCGTATATGTCTCAAGGTCATGTCGAATTTTTTCTAGGCTGTGGTTTGCTTGGGGTTAGTTGGTCGAGTTCCATTTTCTTGTTTGGTTGTTCTCTTATCCTTGGTTTTTTGTCTGTTGCTTTGCAGGCATTCTCCTTGATTGTCTGTGTTTGTGGTGTGTGTGTAACCATCTGAATGGCGCCTTCTCATGCTCCTCCCCCTATCCAGTACGTCCCATTAGTTAGTAGGGATTACTCTTCCCTACTTACTTTTGAGCCTCTCACGAAGGCGGGTCTTGCTGCTTTTGTGGCTACTTCTTTTCCCCTGCTTCCAGAGGATCCGTCGTTATGTGATGAGTTTCTGGCCTCCTACAACAAGAAGACAGGCCTAGTTCAGGGAATTTCTATGACTTTGACACCTCGAGACTTAGGGAAGGCTCTGTCTCTACCCTTCAAAGGTGAACCTTTTGTAACCACTCGTCAGCTTTTCTCTAATGAAGAGATTCTGAAGCTGTTGCAAAAGCAGACAAGGGAATTGCTGGATGTTAAGAAGGTGATCAACTCTTCAGGAGTTTCCTTTTCTATGATCACTGATCCCGTATGGAAGACGATCTATCAGTTTCTCTAGGACAGGTTTATGCCTGCCAAAATGCCATCCCAGTACTTGTCCAATGAGCTTTTCATAGCTTCCAGGATGGTGTTAAAAGGAGTTGCTATTGATTAGAGCACTTATCTCCTCACTAAAATGGATCAACATTTTGTTAAAGTCACCAAGGTAATGTTACCAATGTCACATATGGATCATATTTGTCTGCCTTCTTGACCTATTCAGGTTTACAGAAGACTGTGCCTCCGCCTCCTCCATCAGATCCAGTACCTCCTCCTCCACCTTCAGAAGAGTCAGAACCCATTGACATAGAGGATGACGATTCTCCGCCTCCCCTGGTCATCCAGCGCAAACGCTTGAAGAGGGTAGCGGATAAAGCTCCTTCAGTCCTTCCTTCGGTGCCCATTCCTGCTACCTCTGGCAGTGATCTCCCTGGGTATCTCACTTGTAATAACCTGTTCAGAGCACATTGCGAAGGATCCTTGGACATATCAGTTTCCTCCCTGAACAGTCTAGTTTCAGGAGATGCCATTCCTTTCCTTTGTAAAGATATTTAGAGCTCCATTGAATTATCTGTGACAGCATGTGTTCAATAGTTGTACGCGTCTTTTTATGAAGAGCTCATGCAGTCTAAGGACCAGTTGCATAAGGCAACATCTGAGTTAGCTTCTGTTAAGGATACCCTAGCCGATTTGTTTAAGCAAATGGAACAGCAAACCCAACTGGTTGCCACCCAAAGCGATGAGATCTCTTCTTTGAAGATCCAGTTACTAGAGGCTCAATCCCAGGTTACTAGCCTTTTAGAGGAGAAGGAGAGGATGTCCAGAGAAGCATAGGAATTCCAAGCTATCTTAGATGATAAACTTTCAGCTTTACAGACTGCTAATGACATAGTGGTATCCCAAGCCTCTCAAATCCAGCAGTTACAAGATCAACTGGCCAAGTCTTGCTCTGTTCCTCCAAGCCCTCATGTTCCCTTGATTCCTTCTCTTTCACAGTAGGACTTGGCTGCTCTTCAGAGACAGGCCACTTTGTGCCCTCTATTCCAAGATAAAGTGAAAAGATTGCAGTCTAGAATGGACTTGTTATGGTCTACATTTGAGCAGTTTCAGGAATATGTTCTACCAGACCATTCTTTCTTTGTCCACTACCACTTATAGAAGTTGGTCTTCTATATGAAGCTTTCCACGATGGATTTACCTCTTCTAGAGGATGGATGGAGTGGGGCTTGGTTTGCTGAGTTGTTGACAGAGGTAGTCAGGATGGTGTTTGAAGATTCTGTCACGCCAGATACCATGTTGATGTCATACATGTATCTACGCGGAGACTTGTTAATTCCAGATGAGGTGGATATGGCATGGTATGTGGGGGATGTGGTCTTACAGGCTGTTTTGTATGTCAATCATTTGGAATTGCGCATAGCTGACATGTTCCAGAGTTATTCCTCCAAAGTGGCTGATTGTCATGATAATTCGTGGCATCCCATGATTGATTTTGTGGTCCTGAATCAACGACAAAACACAGCTCCTACCTCTGCCCAGCGTACTAATCAACTGAGGATGGATCTCTTAGCCTATCTTTCAAAGCATAATCCGTTTGATGCTACCTTCTTTGATGCCTATCATAGACGATCTCTCTTAGGACCTTCTGTTCCTACCCTCCTCTATTACCAACAAATGGCTCACCGCTATGTTATATATCTTTCCCTTTGTCAATCTAATTCCACCACTATTTTACCCCTTCTTTTCCAACCTTCATCTTTCCCTCAAATTTCCATTTTTACATACTGTTCCTTTATTGAGGATAGGGTATTTTCCCCTTCTCCGCCCTGTCCTTCTCCATCCATTCAGGTACCCTCTATATTTCCTATTTATCAGTTAACACCCTTCCTTAGTGATTCCCTACAAATTTCTGCCACTCCTTCTTTAACCTTTTCTTCCTTTTATGATTTTTCCTATCCCTCCCTTCATCCACTCTTCCTTATTCCATTACCCTCTCCTAACACTTCTATATCTCAACCACCTCAGTTGGTTAGTGACTGTGAAGGGTTTGATAATCAGATTTCTAGAAGACGGGGATGGAGTTCGGATGATTGCCTTACAGACCTCAGATTAATTGGCCGGTAATTCTAGGAGAATGGACAGCTTCCAGTCAAGCTTATCAGAACTATGTTCATTTTGCTCAGCAGTATTCACAGTCTACAGATCCTTCAGTGAGATTAACTGCTCACTTTGCTTGGTACCTGGCGTATATGCATAGGCACTCTCATAATGATTCCAAGCTTATTCCAAAGTTGTGCATGAATGTCAATGTGAGCATTGATTCCCAACAGTTGGATATTTTGTATTTTCATGCCCTTTGTTTGCCTAGCAGATACTTGGTCCTGTTGGAAAGGGTGTGTTGTCTCCAATTTTTTCAAAATCCTCCCAAAAACTTTGTAGATGAATCCTTGTCTATGGATCATTTCCGACAACATCAATCTTTTAAGAGGGATCATCTTCATTGATACCTTTCCAATGTATGATGGATGCTTTTTAATGAAAATCTCTCTTTTTGGAGGATTCATTCAGACGGTTGTGTTGTATTAGTGTTTGTGTTGTGAGTTCATTTCTGAAAAAATGAACATGGTGGTTTTCTATGGGATTGGATTTCGTGTACAAGCTACATTTTGGAGAATTGTAGTGATGGGGTCGTGGATGCAGACTTGAAGTTGATGCTGATGCAGAAGAAGAAAACTTTTATATCCTTTACAAATTTGTTGAGATTTTTAGTTTGCTAAGCGGTGTTAATGTATAAAGGGTTTTCCTTTCTTTGTATTTTTATATCAGAAACAGGTTATAAGTTGGGGTCGTGGTGGATGGATTCTTTTTTAGAAGATCATTGAAGATCCAAGTTGCGATTTTAAATGCACTTGTATTCTCTTTTTCCTGGGTCGCGAGGACGCTTCCTTGTTAAGTGTGGGGATATGTTGAGTGTTGAAATGACTTGTTTTTTTGGCTGATTTTTGTTGTTTTTGAGAGCTAAATGGTTGATTTTATGAGATGATTGATTGATTTGGAAGTGGTTTGAGAGTGTTTTGGATGATATTGATTGAGTTTTGGAAGATCATGATGTTTATTGGTGGTTTTGTGATGTTCTAATAGGTTCTGATTGGTTCTGTATACCTTCTGTTTCGCTCTGTTTTGGTCTGTTTTGTTTTGATTGTCTTCTGTAAAGAGGGATGGAGTATTGATTGATGAAGATTGAGATCTTGTGAAAGTTTATTGAATGGTTTGTGAAAGTTTGGAATAGTTTGAGAATGAGTTACGTGGTTTTGTTGACCTTCTGTAACCTTCTGTAGTTCTTCTGTAGAGCTTCTGTCTCTGTTCTGTACTGTACTGTAGCTGTTCTAGTACTGTTCTGTGACTGTTCTGTATGCTTTTGTATGTGTTCTGATGGATGAGAGTGTAGATTGGGAAAGTTTTCTAGCCTTGGAAAGAGGTGAATACAAGTGCAAAAGAGCTGAAAGAAGTGGAAAAAGTAGCTGCTGAAGACTCAAGTGAAGAATGGAGTGAAGTGACAGTAGTGAGCTATGAAAGGACACTATAGTGGCTCTGGTGACTCTTCATATCAAACATACCTCTTGGGAGGGGTATCCACGACCTAAGAGGGATTATAGAGAGTAATTTTGAGAGATTGTAGTGAGGATATGATGTATTATTGATAGAGAGAGAGAGAGAGAGTCAGAGATAGCCAATTCTACTGAAACAGAGTGATTGTATATGAGAGATTGAGAGAGAAGACTATGAAGATGAATACTATGTGATGTATTTCCATTCAAAGATGGTGTATTCCTTTGCTTTCTTTGTTATATTGATGGATTTTGTGAAGATGTTGAAGAATATGGTTGATTCTATCAAATCCGTGGGAGATCTACAGGATGCTGCATGAAGATTTGTTGTGCCTGATGTTCTTTTCTTCATTGTGATCATATGAAACATGATAAACAAGCTTGTTGATGTTACAAGATAGATTTTCTTGCAAGAGAATTCCCTTTTCCTTGGTGTTCCTCTCGGGGCTCCACTCCAAGATCCCTCACCCTTACACACTCACTCCCTCACACTTACTCTCTCAAGCACACACAAACAAGCAAAGAGAAGAGAGGAAGAGAAGAAGACGAGTCCACTTTTTCCACACACTAAAGAATGAGCTTCTTTATTCACTTTTTGACTTTTATACCTGCCCTAAATCCCTTGGGCACCCACCTCTTTTTTACATGACCAGCCATTGTAGCAAGGTCCTTTTTTCCATTTCCTTCTATTTGCCTTATCTCTTTACCTATGCCCGCCTACCTTTTACAATTTGCATAGGAGTGAGTTTGGCGCTCTTTTACAATAGTTTTAGGTGCGTGTTGCATTTAAAAATACACTTTTGCCTTTAACTTGAATTTTGAGGCCACCCTTGCGCTTTTAGCTGTTCTCCATCCTGCTTCTTCTGTTGCATTTGCATTCTTGGCTTCTTTTTCTTCCATCTCAAACTAGGGCTAACATCCATCCTATCCATTTGGAAACAAAATAACATACAACAATGGCATGTAGCTATGATGTAAGTTGGACATAGTGACATATGTACCATTTCTCATATAAACGTCTATGTTGCCATGTTACAGGCTATTATCAACACCTTGACCTGGTATAATAGTAGCAACCTCATTGCCAGTTGGCACAGAGTGTTGCCACAATGTTGAATGTCCCTCTGTGATAGTCATCCTTATCTCTACTGTGAGATTTTCCAGAAGGATCTCTCCAACAGTTCAAAGGCTCTAGCATATATGTTGTTAGTATGCATCATTAATTGCAATGAAGACAATATGCTTGAATTAAGGTTGTGGCATTACCAAATTCTAATGTGAAGCTCATGCTTTGTATAATAAACACACAATTTTGTAAACCTCGATCTTGCACAATCATGAATGTCAAGTACCATCAATCTAGTATGATGGTGTACAGAGTCATGCACTTGAAAGGTGTATCTACTCCCACCACCAAAACAGTGGCATCGATCTCAATACCCAATGATACAAAAGCAAGGGTAGCATTGTAGGCATGTATATTTTTCTTAAGCTCCCTATTGTTACAGTTATCTCCAACCAACAAACCATGCAAGGGCTCAAGAGGTTCTTAAAGAGAAGGCAATGGAACCTTCCCATTCCTACAGCAATGTTTTCCCAGAGTCACTCCACCAACCACTCCAAACTTAGAAGTCCAAATCTTTGCACTACACCTAGAGCATAGAATGTTCATATCTACAAGATTGTGAAATGTAGGGTTGTGATAACACAACATGCACATCATAGGATGTATTTCCATTAGTTGTATATCATGAAGGGAAAGCACCCCTCCATTGTCAATATTAAAAACTAGCATTGGCATATCTTGTGCAATAGATGGTATTTGAGAAAGGTACATACCCACATGGTCCACTTCTTGTATTGGAAATTCATGCATAGGGCTAAAAACGACACAAGATTTTGGACTCCATGATGATATTCACTTCTAGCAATGGAGTGTATGAAAGATGCTTGATTGATCACAAATGATGAAAGATGTGGAGAACCATCAAACTACCAATTTGGTTTGTATTCTGCAAATAAGAAAGATCCAAGTTGAACCTTGGTACTTGAGTACGAAGGCTAGCATTGTGTTGTCAAGTAACTCTCCTTGAGTTCAACCACAATCTTCGCAAATGTAGAATTGGCTCTCTTGACAACAAACACAAAGCCAATGCCATGTGCATTTAAGAAGAATATCATTGATGGGCTACAAATAGATGTCATGAAAGAAAATACCTTGATATTTTTGTACTTTGGAATCATGCTAATTCCATACCTTGTAATTTCCACACCTTGTAAATTTAGCCATTGCCTATGTAAATGTACCCTTAACTTTGGAGATGAGGAGTTAGGATAAAGAAGGCAAGAGGCTAAGAGAAGACATCTTTTGGCTCATTCACAAAATTTTACTGTTCATTTTCTTGATGTTAGCTTCCTTCTTGCTAGATGAAGCATCAGCCATGGCTGTCATGTATTTTTGGAACTCTCATCATTAATACATGGCAATATGTCTTGGTGCAATAGTTCTTTGTTATTTTATGTCTATTTCAGTTTTAGTTAGATTTCTTTTCCTAGTTGAATGCTTCATTACATTGGTATCAGAGCATTAGTTTAGATCATGTCAGAAGTCATTTTCATGCAATAGATTTAGTTGTAGTGACTAGGGAGTGAAAACTGCAATTAAAATTTAGTCACAAGAGTTAGTTCTTCCATAACCGTGGCCTGACATGGAGAACTCTTACAAACCGTGACTAAGATGGAGGTTGTTGACATGAACCAATGGACAATGGCAGGCTCCAACCAATTTGGCAACTCGTGACCAAGTTTTGGACTGAAAATTTGCGTAAGTTGGACAAAACGAAGGTTACAAGACTTAGTTTGATTCAAACTTGAGTTACTTTTCAAGAATAGGGGTTTCTTCCTTTTTTCCTTCAAGCTTCTCTCAAGAATCCATGGCCAAAGGTTGAGCAAGATCTCTTACCCGTGACTTCTATCATGCAAAAGGACTTCATAGCCTTGTCCTCCATCCCTCAAGCTTTCAATGGAATGGTAGAATGGCACCATATGCTTCATTTCTATCCAGGAACACAGTAGTAGGCAGCAGCGTGAATTGTACCTGCTACATATTCTTGCCTATTTCTTGCTAAAGATGAGCTATGGAGCTCAAGTTGCTTATGATTCATGCTTTGAAGCACTTGACAAGTGATCTCCTTCAAGCTTTGGCAATATTTTTCTCTATTGTGGACTCTTCTCTCTCCCATGGAACCCTGTTATTGACAGTTTTGGACAATAACTGAAAATTCCTGAATTCTTGAAGCAAATAAAGGGGGTTTTAGTGGTAAATCATCCTTGTAGCATCCTCAAGCATTTGCCCTAAAGTCTTCATCAACATTGATCCAACATTGGAGAGTTTTGATCCAACATTGATCAATGGAAGGTAATGGATAGCATGTACCTTGAATGTCACTGAAATTTTGGCTCCTCTCTTCAAATTTTGGAGTCTACACACTACATTGGAGCTTCTTTCATTGGTCCTTTAAGCTCTACAACAAGTAGAAGAAGAATTTTACCTACATCAACCATTCTTGAAGCTATTGGAGCAACCATGGAACTCAATGAAGCTGAGGCCTATTTCTTTGTGGAGCATTCTTGAAATTTGGGAATTCCTAAATGGATTTGAAGTTGAAGTCAAGCTCTATCTGTGGGAGATTTCTTCATCAACAACAACACTCTTCTCCTACAAGCTTAAGAGGTACTCTAATCATCTTTTAATCTCTCTTTAAATCCTCTTGTTGAGCTAAGTCCAATTGATGAAAGAGGGATTAAAATGATAAAGAATCCCATCCATTCTATCAAATGCATTTCATGGGAAATCCATAGAGCTCTCTTAGTGATTGATCATTGCATAATCACTCTCATTCACTGAAACAATCACTTCCAAGTGTCTCAAATTCTCATTTCATTTACCTAACCCTGATATTGAATTGTTTGCTCTATTTGTTTCATTGACATGAGTAAAATTTTACCCAATGGTAAGTGGAATAAGAATTATTAAGCAGTGAGTCACTACTGAGGTTATCCCTTACCTATCCCCATTTCAATTTCAACCTATTCCATTCAAGTTCTTGCATATCATAAAAGGACAATCAAATTCTTTTCATTCCATGCATTTCATGCTGATTTTTAGAGCCTAGCATTGAACTGCCATGTATATATCCACGAGGAAAAGTGGATGCCGGGCAAGTTGGTAGGACAAAAGAGAGGTGACCCTCCCCTACTGACAAGGACCCTGAAGGGGAGAACAAACCGGCTTGAGAGGGAAATTCACACACCCCTCAAGTCTTGGATCCCATGCATTTAAGTTCAGGTGCAGGTACCACTCAAGGGAACAAGAATTCAGCCTTGTCAAGGGAACAAGAATTCAGCCTTGAGCATGGTATATTCGGCATGGGATTACATGATGCAAAAGCAAATGTATGGCAACATAATGGAATGCAAGTGGCAAATGTGGACATAGTTATGTTGAGCATTATGAATGCTATTGTTGGCATTTGTTAATTGGAGGTTATTTTCAGTATTGGCGGAAGTTGTAGGAATTGACAGACAGCTACAATAAACAGTTTACAGAATTTTCTGTATTCAACTACTTTCTACACTTGATAGCTCATTAGAAAGGGGACTTCTCAAGCTTCAAATAGAGCCAAAGAGTTTGTTATTTGGAGCACTAGAACTCAAGATATTTGAGTTTTTCTTCTGTTGTATATACATGACAGGAAGTTACTCATGGCAAGAAATAAGAAAAGGGATCCTATTTTGAAGACCATCAATGAAGAGTTGAGAGAATACCAACATGAACATGAAACCCCTCAAGAAGCTATACACCATATGCATTATGAGAACAAAGAGGTTGATGTAAGCTCCACTAATTCTCCTACTATCAATCAACCAACGAATGGAGTTGAGATGTCCCATGCTTCCATGAACTCTAACAGCCTACAACAACTCTCAAATGATATCAAAGAGATTTATTGGCTTCTTTCTAATATTGATGAGGATCAGCCCTCTCCTCCTACCAATGATATAGACCCATGTCTTTGCAAGTTGCTGAAGGATTATGATGATATTTTTCAGCCACCTACTTCTCTTCTTTCCAAAAAAGAAGTGGATCATCCTATAGACTTGTTGCCCAACACCAAGCCTATTAATAAACCACCATATCGCCTCTCCAAAGTGGAAAGGGAAGAGGTAGAGCACCAAGTGAAAGAGCTATTAGAAATGGGTCTCATCAAGGCAAGCCAACACCAAGTGGATCATCTTATAGACTTGTTGCCCAACACCAAGCCTATTAACAAACCACTATATCGCCTCTCCAAAGTGGAAAGGGAAGAGGTAGAGCACCAAGTGAAAGAGCTATTAGAAATGGGCCTCATCAAGGCAAGCCAATCGCCTTTTGCCTCTTTGGTCCTTCTTGTAAAGAAGAAAGATGGCTCTTTTTGCATGTGTATCGACTATCGTGATCTTAACAAGGTCACTATCAAGAATAGGTATCCAATACCTAGAATAGATGACCTCCTAGATGAATTGAAGGATGCTAAGGTGTTCTCCAAGATTGACTTGAGATCAGGGTATCATCAAATACTCATGAAGGAAGGGGATAAGTTTAAAACAGCCTCTAGGACGGAAAGAGGCCTCTATCAATTCATGGTTATGCCTTTTGGTTTATCCAATGCTCCAGCCACATTCCAATCTCTTATGAATAAGATACTTCAGCCCTTGCTATTTCGGACAGTTTTAGTATTCTTTGATGACATTTTGATCTATAGCAAGAACAAAGAGGACCATTTACAACATGTGAAAGAAGTCTTCGATATATTGAGGAAGCACAAACTATTTGCCAAGGCAACTAAGTGTTCATTCATGACAAATAAAGTTGAATACTTGGGTCATATAGTGGGAGAAGATGGAATCAAAGTGGATCCTAAGAAGGTGCAATGCATCAAAGAATGGCCTATCCCAACTAATGCTACTTCTTTGAGAGGTTTTCTTGGGTTATCATCCTTTACTGTAGGTTTATAAAGAATTATGCTCATTTGCAGCTCCTGTTATCGATCGGCTAAAACAAGAGGCATTCTTTTGGAATGAAATCACCAACAAGAGCTTTAGTGAGCTGAAGCAATTGCTTGTTTTAGCACCAATACTAGTTTGCCTTGATTTTTCCAAGACTTTTACCATCTACGCGGGTGCTAGTGGTAGAGGTTTAGGGGTTGTTTTGGTTCAGGAGCATGGTATCATTGCATTTGAGAGCAGAAAATTAGACGATAAAGAGAGGGTGACGCATGTGTACGTGCAAGAGATGCTTGCTATTCTACATGTGATCAAGAAATGGCATCATTATCTCTATGGAATACATTTTAAAGTCAAAAGTGATCATAGGGTGTTGAAGTATTTTCTCTCACAGCCCAACCTTTCTCCCAAGCAAAAGAGATGGCTGGCTTCCTTGCAATCATATGATTTTGAAATAGCATACATGGCTGTAAAGGATAACATTGTGGAAAATTCGTTATCTAGAATGTGGGCATGCAGTTTATCTACAGTGACTACAATTTATAAGGATTGGATAAATGACATCCAAGAAGAATATGTGCTGGATGAGCGTGCTGTCCAGATTTTACAAAAATTATAGCAAGGACATGATGAAGAATTTTCAAATTTCAAAGTGCATAATGGACTCTTATGGTTTAAGGGTAAAGTGTACTTGGTTCCTAATAGTAAATTCAAGTTGAAAGTGCTCCATGAGATGCACTCATCACCAATGGCTGGTCATTTGGGTCTTTTTAAGACTTTTGACAAGGTCCATAAAAGTTTTTATTGGAAGGGTTTATGGAAGGACATCAAGGAGCATGTATCCAAGTGTTTAGAGTGCCAACAAAATAAGGACTCCACTTTATTACCAATCAGACTTCTTCAGCCTTTACCTATTCCTATGGGCAAATGGACTGACATTTGCATGGACTTTATAACAGGATTACCTACTGCTAGTCATGGATGGAATAGTATCTATGTGGTTGTTGATAGATTGACTAAATCATCCCATTTTATTCCAACCAAAATACAATATTCAACAAGGCAAGTGGCTGAGCAATTTATGGAAGGTGTGTTCAAGCTGCATGGTATGCCAATGAGAATAGTATTGGATAGAGATACAAAATTCATGGGCAACTTTTGGAGAAGTCTATTCTCTTCTATGGGTACTTTTCTCACTCCTAGTACAGCCTATCACCCCCAAACCAATAGGCAAACGGAGAGAGTTAATCACTGGGTGGAAGTGTACCTTAGGCATTATTGTCATGACACACAAGCTTTATGGGATCGTTGGATCCACCTCGCTGAATTTTTCTATAACAACACGTATCATATGAGCATAGGTATGTCCCCATTTGAAGCACTTTATGGGTACAAAGTCCAAATCCCATAAGTTTTGTTTCATGAAGATATCAACCCCCAAGCAAAGGAAGAGTTGGAAAGGATGGAGATGCTCATGAGACAATGCAAGGACAGCATAAGGAAAGCACAAGAAGTAATGAAAGCCTATGCCAATGAGAAGAGAAGACATTTGGACTTCAAAGTTGGAGATTGGGTGTTTCTTAAAGTGCCCAAGGCACACTATGCTTCATCGAAGAGTGGGAACAATAAGCTTGCTCATAGATTTTATGGACCATATTTGGTAGTGGTCAAAGTTGGAGAGCTTGCTTATAAGCTCCAACTACCTTCTTCCACTAGAATACATGATGTATTTCATGTTTCATAGCCTAAGAAGTATGTTGAACCTAATGTGCAGGTATTGGAAGAGTTGCCACCAATGGATGAAGCAGGACTTGTCATCTATGAACCTAAAAGTATTATTGGAAAGAGAGAAAAAGTGCTCAAAAATCGTACTCTTACTGAGTACCTCATTAAATGGAAGAGCCTACCTATAGAGGAATCTTCTTGGCAACCATCCACTTATGTGAATGATTTTCCTTGTTATTGTAGGATGATACATGATAGACTGTGCATGGACAACTTGCTGTGAGATATTATTGTTGGCAATAAAACTGTCCCGACTTTACCAAAAATTGATTTTGACGTTATGGGGTGATATTAGGGATTGTATACTTCATATGTGTCATTTGGACCACTCTATCAAAAGTTATGACAGTTTTTGTAAATCAGCCCTGTTTGGACAACAGCCACTTTACTCACAATTTGGTATACATAAAGGTCTCTCTTATATGGAAAGTGCTTTCCTATCATATCCGAGCTACATGGACATGATTACTATCATCCTTGGCTTAGATTTGGTCCATTTATCCTTGTTTTTGAGGACAAAACCATCTTAGGATGGGATGGTTTGTCATGAAAGAAAATACCTTGATATTTTTGTACTTTGGAATCATGCTAATTCCATACCTTGTAATTTTCACCCCTTGTAAATTTAGCCCTTGCCTATGTAAATGTACCCTTAACTTTGGAGATGAGGAGTTAGGATAAAGAAGGCAAGAGGCTAAGAGAAGACATCTTTTGGCTCATTCACAAAATTTTATTGTTCATTTTCTTGATGTTAGCTTCCTTCTTGCTAGATGAAGCATCAACCATGGCTGACATGTATTTTCGGAACTCTCATCATTAATACATGGCAATATGTCTTGGTGCAATAGTTCTTTGTTATTTTATGTCTATTTCAGTTTTAGTTAGATTTCTTTTCCTGGTTGAATGCTTCATTACAATAGAAATGCATTTCTTAATGAATAGAGATACACGCAAATTATAATCAATATGTTTAAACAAATATATTTACATGTGTGTGCATGCATAGAACTCCATTTGTAAGAGTTTTGAAAATGTTTATTTAGGCAAGGTCGAACGATCTTTTATAACAACAAGATTTATAAACATGGAGGACATTTTAGGAAGCTCTAATTAGGCCTAAGTGAACAATTTATTTAATACAAAAAGTATATGGACATGGTAGAGGCCCTTTATACCTTGTATTTTGCAAAGGAAAAGAAGATGCATGGAACCCAATACCCTATGAGAATGTACATAAATGTGTCACACACACATGCACGCATGCCGACACAGATAATGTTTATGCACAAACTTGTGAATGGTGGGGTGTGTAACCTAAAACCTGGTAAGAATGTACATAAATGAGAGAGAGAGAGAGAGAGAGAGAGAGAGAGAGAGAGAGAGAGAGAGAGAGAGAGAGAGAGAGAGAGAGAGAGAGAGAGAGAGAGAGAGAGAGAGAGAGAGAGAGAGAGAGAGAGAGAGAGAGAGAGAGAGAGAGAGAGAGAGAGAGAGAGAGAGAGAGAGAGAGAGAGAGAGTGTGTGTGTGTGTGTGTGTGTGCGTGTGCGTGTGCGTGCACGCGCGCAACACTTAAAAATCGATTACAAACAAAAGAACTTGCAAATGGCAATAAAGCACAATGATACATAAAATACAAAATTATGGAAAGAATAAATTTGTTTCTAGCAACAACAATCATCTCAAAGGATATTTCAAGCCATTCACCCTAACAAAAAGTAAATGTTGATATTTGGACAACATGCCAACCATGCTACTATTGCCGACTATAGGACGGGCATTATGGACAACATCACGTACAACATTGTATGCCATCCTAGTAGTTGTATCATTCTTGATCCTTATAGTGATTGCATTCAAAAGCCCCAAATATGACCTGAGATTGGTGACTTCTATAACAATTTTATCAACTTGAAGCTTCCATGATTGGGACAAGAATCTGCAACTCGTAGGGCACACCATTGATCCCTCAGGTCCACCCCATAGCATCCCCCCATCTCACCATACATCTATTTAAAAGGCCTGTATGAAGAAGAAAGTGAAAGTTGTATGGCTTTAGAGCAACCTGTGTCGTGAACTCCAAGGAAAATAAATGTATGGAGTTAGAAAACAAGGAGTTGAAGAGGCAAAGAGAGGAGTTGAAATAAGAGCTGCATGCTACAAAGATGTAGAAAGATGAAGAGACCATGAAGAAGGTGGCTGAGCTACATAATCAACTTCACGCAGCATTAGTGCTCTTATGTATGTTTGAAGCGATGCCTAGCAAGCCTTGAAGAGCAGCATCGACACCAACCTTCTAAGAAATGTCTTATTGTGCCACACACTAGAGATGAGATGCAACAATATTTTGACTCACATAACATTGCTCAACCTGTTGCCACAAGCACTCAAGCTCATGTGTGAGAGTGACATTCATCTCATCACGCGATTATGCTTTTTTTCGAACTATAGCCAATGCCCTCTTGATGGCCTTGCCCCTAGCTAGTTGCTTGGCTCACCTAACATTGATGGATCTCTATGGAATAGACAAAACAACCTCTGGACCATTGTTGTCAGATGTCTCAACAATGATGCAAGGGTTTCGAACCTTCATATATGTCAAAAAGACACACAATTGGGATTTGGAAATAAACATGAAACGAGGGTTTTATAACGCACAAAAGCTTTTAAATATTTAAGTACAGATCATGTGCATCAAGAAAAAAAAAAAACCCAGCAATACTTAAAAAAGGATCAATGTCCATCAAGCATGTAAAACCAACCCAATACAATGCAAAATATACTTGTACCACCAAAGCACTTCTCTCAAGGAAGTATATATAGAAAACATCACATTCAAAATATTGAAAAAAGCAAGACCTAATTGGAATATTTGCAAATTGAGTACGAAGCCTAGCATTGTGTCTTTGACTAACTCTTGTTGAGTTTAACTGTACTCTATGTAGCTGTAGAATTGGTTCCCTTGATAAAGAATGCAAACCTCATGCCATCCTCTAACAAGGAAACTATCGAGTGCTGTGAACAATATATATACAAAGTTGAAATGAGAAAGAGAAAAATGACTATACATGTATGCATTCACAGGTTATATGCACATATGACACATGCATGCATGCATGCATGCATGCATGCATGTGCATAAACGCACGCGCGCGCGCGCACACACACACACACACATCTTCATGAGAAAATTTCAAATGTGAATTCAAAATAGTACTAAAAAATAGTACACACAAAGATTGATAGATACTAAGATGTAGATTTGTTATTGAGAAATTTAGATCACAAATTAGTGGGGAGAGAGAGAGAGAGAGAGAGAGAGAGAGAGAGAGAGAGAGAGAGAGAGAGAGAGAGAGAGAGAGAGAGAGAGAGAGAGAGAGAGAGAGAGAGAGAGAGAGAGAGAGAGAGAGAGAGAGAGAGAGAGAGAGAGAGAGAGAGTGTGTGTGTGTGTGTGTGTGTGTGTGTGCGCACACACACATGCACGTGAAATAACTCTAAGATGTGAATTATATGTTACATAGATTGCACACTTATCAATCTCTATGAGATCATGTCCTTTCTCTCCATGCAAAATAACTTCATGACTTGGTGAAGTGGACATAAGGCCCTTCTTGGAAGGTTTATTTTTGTCAAGTGGTTTAATGGAGTGAAGGCACATCATTAATTTTTTTAAGCTAATGCGTTTTCCTAAGGTCCCTTCAAGGCATGCTATGGTATGCCTTGGTAAAAGGGATTTGGCATGTCACCAAAAAGCTCATATTGCAAATTGCAAAAAACCCAGAATGCTATCTAGATTTGCGTTGAGGCTACCTCATTCCAAAATAATAGATTTAACCAAAATAAGTCTCACATGTGAATTATAGGTTCAATTATAGGTTTCAACATGGATTATGCAAGTATGGCTATTAGGAAACGTAGCTAAAATTAGCTAATCCATGTCTCCACCTTATGGCAGATGATGTAGTGTCTTGTGATTATTGACAGAAATTAAGAAGATTATTTTTGGAAATGTTTTCCCGAATGCAAAGTTTCATTATGAGGGGTACAATGTTCTACACCCTTCAAGCAATGTTAGAGGAGAGAGAGGGGGAGAGATGGAGAGACTTAACTCTCACTTGGAGTGAGAGTTGCTCTTCCAGAGGTAGTAACTCTCACTTGGTGTGAAAGTTACTCTTCCAGAAGCAATAACTCTAGGGTTCCAACAAGAGAGAGAGAGAGAGAGAGAGAGAGAGAGAGAGAGAGAGAGAGAGAGAGAGAGAGAGAGAGAGAGAGAGAGAGAGAGAGAGAGAGAGAGAGAGAGAGAGAGAGAGAGAGAGAGAGAGAGAGAGAGAGAGAGAGAGAGAGAGAGAGAGAGAGAGAGAGAGAGAGAGAGAGAGAGAGAGAGAGAGAGAGAGAGAGGGGAAGACTATGTGTAAGAGAGGGAGCTCCCTTTCTATGTCTACATATCCATTTCAACCATTTTATTATGGATGCTATATTTGTGAGAGAGAGAGAGAGAGGGGGGGGCTTAGGCTTCACCTTCACACCCCTTTGATCTACTCAGCTTGGCTATTGTGTAGTTGCTCTTGGCTCCAACATTTGTGCATAGAGAGAGAGAGAGAGAGAGAGAGAGAGAGAGAGAGAGAGAGAGAGAGAGAGAGAGAGAGAGAGAGAGAGAGAGAGAGAGAGAGAGAGAGAGAGAGAGAGAGAGAGAGAGAGAGAGAGAGAGAGAGAGAGAGAGAGAGAGAGAGAGAGAGAGAGAGAGAGAGAGAGAGAGAGAGAGAGAGAGAGAGAGAGAGAGAGAGAGAGAGAGAGAGAGAGAGAGAACTGCACTGCCACTTCTCTCTCTCTCTCTGTCACTTGCTTGTGTTGCATGTTACTTGCACTACGTACATTGATGCTTGCTGTCTTTGTTGCCCCTATGCTCACCACCAACCCACCCTCTTGCCCTTGTGTTGCTTGCCATTTGTTCACCCACAATTGCCTATTGGTTTTTTGCTCTCTGTGCAACTAGTGATACAACTTTGATACCACAGGTTAGCAATCACCCTATGTTAGACTTCTCCCTCTACTCTCTACTCCCAGTGTGAGAGAGATCCTACACTTGGGTGAACACAGAGGGAGATGGATGTTGTGACCACACACACACAGAGGTTTCAAGCTCTACCTTCACTCCCCTTTGCTTAGCTCTACTTGGTCATCGTGCAGTTGCTCTTGGCTCCACCATTTGCTCTATCTCATGTTGCTCGTGTCACATGCCACTTGCACCTCATTCATTGATGCTTGCTATCTCTACCCCTTATGCTCACCGATGTTCCAAACACATCAATAGTCGGGACTTTGGATGGACTTCTATTCTTTTAGATGTTGCAACTCACTTTAGTGAGAATCTCTCACCTTGTCTCTCAACACTCCGCTTTAACTAACCAAGCCTCCTTCTCTCCAAACCAAGAAAGCAATAATACAAGACTAGCTTCGTGGTATAGTGAACTCACCAACTTACCTTCCCGTGTTGTAATCCAAAAGCTTGAAGGTTCAAAAATGGTTCCATGACCACGATCAGCAGTTGCTCCTTCACATCCACCACTAAGCATACCAACGAGTCGATAAGCTAGTAGAGAATAAGAGAAAAGCAAGAAGACAACAAAGAGATTCACCTTCCCTCAATCCCTCACTCAACTCACCTCTCACACACTCTCTCTCATTCACTCTCAACAATGGAGGCAAGATGATAGAATAGAAGAAGAGAATAGAAAGCTTCAATAGTTGCACTAATAGAGCTTTTGCAGCATGGATGCACCAAAAGGGTCAATACAATTGAGACCTCCTCCCACCCTTATATAAACACAAATTAGGGTTAGGGTTAGGTCATCTCTCTAGGATGGCATATCATTTTAGGGTTAGGGTTTGTGCCCCACTTTGCGTTTTAGGGTTTGCACCCCTATGAATTAGAGTTTGTGCCCCTTTTGCATTTTAGGATGTCCACCCCCACTATGAATTAGGGTTTGCATCCTCTTTGGGCATCCTATCTACTTTGTGGGCTCTAGGTTGTTAATTCTCATTGCATGCTTGTACCTTAGTCTAAACACACCAAGCCTATGCTAATCTAATAAAAAATTTATATGCACAATCCACGCAACAGTTACGAGTGTGATAAATACAACTGCAAATACAATGTGCACCAGAGTGAGCTTGGCCCTCACAAAATAATACATCCATAATAATCTAGTGTCCATGAGTACAAAAATAGTACAAAAGTGTCCAAAATAATACAAGGAAGCTTCACAAAATTATAATTCTTCCAAAAAATAGTAGTCAACACTTATAATTTGACTTTGCTTTGACCCTCTTTGGCTTTAGCCTTCACAAAATACTATTAACATTAACTTCCTCCTAGATGAGGGCCAATCCCCTAGCACTTATGCCAAAGGTAGACATGGAATGCTAGAAACAATCCTGATGAAGTAGACTTGATCGAGAGAAATAAAGACTACTGATGAAGAACTATGGACGATGAGAGTGATATACTTGCTAATGTGAAGAATTGGTATTGAAGAAGATGATGCTCCTGTGGATGCTATAGATGATGTCCAAAAATATGTGATAACTACTGGAAGATGATGTCTACATGAAGAATGACTAATGGCATAGTAGAAGAAGAGCAATGAAACATGGAAGGATGAGGATGCAAAGGCCACTGATATTGATGGGGCTTTATTTCCTTCAAATGATTGTCTACAAAAGTCCTGTAAGCCAACTTGTGTGATCCCTAAGGGGTATGTCTACTTATATGTATGGGGACTTGTACATGTATAGGTGGAATTGGGAGATGGGTTGAACCCTAAAGTGTTGTCCCACACTTGAGGACCCAAGACCATGGATAGGTCACGGTGCAAATATTATGTGAGTTTAGGTGCATACATAGTCTAATATATAGTTAGAACATTGCTCCATGGATTCTTCTCTTGATGAGGGTCAATAAAGGAATCTTGCATTGGTGAAGATGGGAGAAAGTGTCATTGTTTTGCTGAGGGAAAATAAAGTTATTAGAGAGACACCATTGGAGAGACGGACAAAAGGTGGAGTCCAATCCAATAAGCTCTTGAAACACATGGTTCTTCGTGGAATGAATACAATGGGGAGTGGATGAAACTGGTCCCTTTGTGCATGAAGTAACTTTTCCTATCTTATTTTGAAGTTGAGTGAGTAGCACTAGGATAAATGAAGTGGAATGGAAAAAGTGCAAATGACTCAAGGAGACAAGTCTAACCAAGGTGAGTCAAGACTCTTGAGGTATGTCTTGACCTTGGTATGCCCTAGGTAAATGTGGGGAAAAATGGAAAAGAGGCAAGGGGGTTAGAGATAGAGCCAACTGACCGAAGCCACTCAACGCACCTAACTTGAGGATCCCTAGCTGTGGTGTAGTACATGTATCATTTTCCTTTCATCTTTTTTTTTCCTCACTTGCCTTTTTTTTCTTCTTTCTATGTTTCTCTTTTGTATCTTTCTTTTCTTTTATTTTTTTCTACTCTCCTTTTGGAATAATTTAATATCAAATAAGTGGGCTAGCAGCCTTACAAAATCAAAGTGAAAGTATGAGAGATCAAAAGGCTGATTGAGAATAATAGACTTGGCTCAAAGAATGGAGTTGTGCACTAGAGTAGTGTACACATGGAAATGGAAGTTTGAGACTTGAACCTTGAAAGCACTTGCCTCGTTATTAATAAAGAGTTGGTAAAGAAGAACTAGTAGTAGGTGATGTTGCAAGCATGACTTTCCCTCAAGAAGTAGATGGTCATTGTATGTTGTAGTAAAGGGATATTATGGATGATGAAATTCGGATGTCAATATCAATGGTGCTTAGATGTCTTTGTCTTTGTCAGAGTCTCTCAGATGATTTGGTTGCCACGATGTTGCCATATCTTGGAATCTTCAAAAAAGGAGTCTACTATTGATGATGTTGGCTTGAAACATGAAGTGCATTACATTGTTGTGTCACCTATTATATGCATGCATTCACTTGGTGAAATCTTGAGAATACCATATCGTGGATGCAAAGTCAAAAGATATAAATAATTATAAAAAACTTTCTTTTTTGCATTTCATCAGTGTACCATGAGAAAAAGTTGTGATCTCATATCTTGATCTTGCTCTCATAGAAGATCTAGTGTTATTTCAAAAGTTAGAGAGCCATTGACTCTTGTTAGTGCAACAAAAGAAAAATATATACAAGGAAAAAAATGTTAGTTATATACAAGGGTTAGTATTTTGTAGTTTTTGGGATCCACTAGTCATAGAAATTTGGATTATACTCCAACTCAACAAAAGCATCCAAGTCAGTTGGTTTTGTAACTAATCCACAAATGTAAGTAATCAGATCGTCAAGCAAGGATGGTCCTATAAAGTGACTGGGAATGTGCAACTCCTCTTTAGTTAGAATCTTATCAAGCAATGAGTGGTATTTCAACTTTTGTGGCAAGTCCAAATACAAGCTGTTAACCCCAATGCAAGACAAGAAAAATAAAATTCAAAAATATGGAATAATGTGAAAAAAGAAAGCCAAGCAAAGGAATGAAAGAGGAAAGGTCAAAAGCACAAGGGTGATCGTAAAGTTTAAGTCAAAGGCAAAGGTGCATTTTATAATGCAAAGGCACCACTAAAATATTGTAAAAGAGTGCCAGGGTCCTTCCTGTGGGAATTGTAAAACATAGATGGGCATAGGTGAAGGGATAAGGTAACTAGAAGGAAATAGGCAAATAGGACCTTGGCAAGATGCCTGGTCATGTAAAAAAAAAAGGGGATGGGCACCCAAGGGATTGAGGGCTTGTATATAAACTCAAAAGTGAATGAGAAGCTCATTCTTTGGTGTGTGGCTAAAGTGGTCTCTTCTTCTTCTCTTCTTCCCTCCTTCTTGCTTGCTTGTGTGTCCTTGAGAGAGGGAGTGTGAGAGTGTGAGGGAGTGAGTGTGTGAGGGTGAGGGACTGTGGTGGAGAAGCTCTCTCTCATTTCCTCTCTTCCTCTTCTCTTCTCTTCTCTTGTCTTCTCTTGCGTGTGGTATGGAGGATGGAGCTCAAAGGAGGAGGCTTGAGGTTTTTTGAGCTTGCATCTAGAATCGTGGAGCTGTTGGCTTGCTCGAGGGAGGAGGCTACTCATTCGAGCATCAAGGTAAGCTCATTACACCCCATAGGATCGAAGGCGCATTGACTAGGTGAGAGATAGCAATTTGTGCTCGCTTAAAATGTTTGAAGCAATAAGTGGTCCGTGGGTCTTGGGGGTTGAGCGTGAGCTCCTACTTCATTTTGGTTCCTTTGTTGCCAAGACCAATGGATTTAAGTTTAAGCACTTCTGTGCTTCAAATCGAGCATTGAGGTAGGGTTTCATCCTCAAATCGATGCTTGAAGATATAGGTAGGAGATTTGGGATTTTAATCTTCAAAAAAAGTAAGTATTTTGGGTTTTTGATGAGTAGCCAAGTATGATAAATCATTTCAATATTTGGGTTTTGATTTTTATTGCATTTAGAGTAGGATAGGATCAAGAAATCGAAGCAAATTGCTTTAGGGTTGCAATAAAAATTTGACAAATCTAGCACATGCCGGGCAAAGCAAAACACCTCTTGCAATAGGGGAATCCTTCGAAATCCTTACAGGCGCATTTGACCTTAGAAATAACAACTTGGCGGCTAGAAATGGCCACTAACAGTCACATGAGCTTTTAGCCCCTCTTAGAGCCATAAATTGATGTGAAAACCCCAATTAGACCTTGATTGAGATGAAATACGCATCAAAAACCCTAGAGACTAATGAGAGTAGCTAGCAATTGAGCCTAAAGCTATATTCAGTCGAGAATATAGATGGGAGTGCAGAAGCCGCATTTACAATTCTGCATTGCACCCCACATTGTTTGACACTTGAAGTGCACTTAAAAAAATTGAAAGCGTGATTTTGCACTATGTGCGGAAAGAGCACCATGCACACACTGAGTGAACACAAGTTGAGGATTGTTTGCAAATAAAAAGAAACCCACTCAGACTTAATAAGCAGAATGAACCCACCAATAGGAGACCCCTCAGACCTACACGAGTGATCGAGAATCCTAATCTATAGGACTAAGAGAGAGACTTGACATGGAAAACCAGATGCATAAAAGGTTGACATCATTGGAGGTGCAACACTGCCCGACTTAATCAGCCTCATCGGCAACTTGGTGGAGTAAGAGACTACAAATATGGTAGAAACCAATACAAAACACATGAATGAAAATCTTGACTTGGGAGATTTCCCGATCGAAATCTAGAAGATGGTGAATAAATACGATGCACACACTAGGATGGACCACCACAATAGGCCATTAGAGGACATCATAGCAGACCTTGAAGAGGAGAGGAAACTAGTGCGGAAAGACTTGCAAAGCATAGCAGCATATAGCTAGGAACAGCAAGCTAGGAAATTGTACCAAGATATAGAGATGTGGGAAGTCTAGTGAGTGTTAGCCCTAGCAAATAAGAACTGAATAGGACCAAACACACAGAGAGAGAGAGAGAGAGAGAGAGAGAGAGAGAGAGAGAGAGAGAGAGAGAGAGAGAGAGAGAGAGAGAGAGAGAGAGAGAGAGAGAGAGGTAGACCTAATGTTGAGCGAGCTTCTCATGAAGTGGCTCATAGACAATACATCGGCAGAACAAAGCACAACAACACTAGTGACCTCATTGCTTGTTGCAGGATTAGGAGTTACCCAGGGCTCCAAGAGCCAATAAAAAATTCTTGTAGTTTCAAAGTAGTTAGATAAATACCAGCTAGACAACGATAATTATAGCTTCATGGAGCAATTTGAGTAGGTCTGCAAGGCCAACAGCCTCACACCGATCTCACTCAGCACTTGCAAGCTTTCGGCCTATGCCTAGGCGATAAGGGTAGGACGTGGTACACAAGCCTAGATGCTACAGAGCGCAACGACTTCAACAACCTCAAGAGTCTTTTCATTAAGAGATTCTCTGAGGCTAGTACTCCGATAATCTCATAGTGCGGCTGATGAATGTTAAGCAAAAGGACAAAGAAGACATTAGAGACTACATTACCCACGTGCCGAGTCTCTTTAAGAGAATCCCAACTAACGAATGACCCATTGAGAGAGTGGTGTCCACAATTTTCATCAATGGAATTTGTAGTGAGGAACTCTACAAGGCCTTGGCAGGCAACTCAAGCTTGCAGAGAGATGCATTAACTAGGGTCTTCAAAGAGGCCATACAAGTGGATGACCAACTTAAACATAGGAGCTCCAGGAGCTCAAATCGAGACAAGGCCGACTCTAGAACCTCAGAAAGGGCAACAACATCTAGTGAATGATCAATTCCAAGCACTCAAGATAAGGAAAAAAGCATCAACCAAAGTCAATAGCTAGCGGAGATGAAAATGGAGCTAGCCAGACTAGAAGAAGAGATGATGAGAAGACCTACACACCCACATGTCCAATGTGTGTATTCTGGCAAAAACCACCTTTCGACTGAGTGTTAAGACTGTAGGTCTCTACTTTGCACTAATTGCGGTAGGTTTGGTCATAATGCCATGCATTGTAGATTACCAAGGAGACTTCCATACTCACAGACTTATAACCAACCATACCTAGGGAATAGGCCTCCGAATTTCTTTGGGAGGGGAGCCCCATTAGCTCTTCCAGCACCAAATGATGTGAAACCAGCCATTCCTAGGATGGAGATCAATCCCACAGGAATACGTAGGACACCTGGACCTTTCGTAACCCATCCACCGAGTGATGCTCCAATCCGCTACATGGAGGAGCGGAATGATGAGGAGCCTTATGTAAACACTTACGTCTCGTATGACAAAGAGAGCAATCTTGTTCTCATCGGCTACCGACCAGTGCCGGTGATGGCATTAGGAAGAGGAAGAGGTAGAGGATTAGGAGGGTAGACCTAAGAGCTGGATTTTGTGTTGGACTTGCAGTCACCTAGGACACATCTCTTCATGCTGCCCCAAGAGGGAGCAAGCCAACCACGATAAGACTAACGTTAGATGTGTAGAGTGTGGAATCACTCATCTCTTTGCTAATTGCCTTATATAAAAACCAGCCTCTAGTTCGGCAATTGTACCTTCAATACCATTGGGGTTATTCCAAGTCGAGACACTTGACGGATAGGCCATGCCCATCCCGTTGCATGTTATGACCCGAGCACAGATGAAGTAGACCAACATATCACTGCTAGGGTCCAATAACCTAGATGTAGCCTCGATAAGGAAGAAGAGTTTTAGGCGAAGGAAGAAGAAAACTGATGCAAAGGTCACACTTAAAACCAAAAGTGCAATGACACTACCTATTGGAAAGAAAGTCATAGATGCAAAGGAAGAAACATCTGCTCCAAAGATTGTTGAGAAAGGGAGTGCTAAGGTAGGGGAGTATCCCAATCTGAAGTGCCAACTTGAATCCATAAAAAAGGTCAAGGAGTGGGTGAGAGAAGTCCAAGAACAACTAAAGGATGTTGAGCCCATCTTGGAGGACGAGATTGATGATATCTCTATAGCATAAGCATGCCAGACAACCGAGAGACGCATTTGCACCTCAAGTAGTGCCACTTAAACGGAGTTTGAATGTCACATGCTAGCAAACTAGTTAAGGCCATTGGCCAAGGAACACAGAATTAGGAGAGAAGCTTTGACACTCCTAGTGGCCACCCTTGTAACTCTGAGTTTAGGAGACCCGATTAGGCATCATCCAACACTATGTCAAGAGTTAAAGTAGTAGGTAGAAGAATCGCTAGAGAAAATGGTAGTTGACTTGTAAGACCATGATGCAGTAATGCAAATACCGAGCCTGATGCTACACTCAGTGTCCAAGTCCTTGCACATTAATGATTTCTGGGAAGGCATATAGATGCATGTAATCTTGTTGGTCCTAGCTCTAGGTGATACCATGAGGAAAGGGATTGTAGACATGGGGACAGGAGTCAGTGTGCTTAGCTACGCAATACTCCAAGCTTGGGGTAATCCACCTGTCAAGAATGCTAGGTTCAATGTCACACTGGCTAATGGAATGAAAGTAAAGCCATTCAAAGTGCTGAAAAATTGGCCATTGAAGATCATAAGAGTTCTATTCTTTGTAGACTTCATAGTCATAAAAGGAGTGGACTACAACATCGTGTTAGGCCACCCTGGATGCACAATGCATGAGTCATAGAAGACTAGGGCAATAGTCTGATCTTCATAGACAATCGAATGGAAGCGGTGAGAGTGGAGATGGATATTTGGAAGACTACACCAGTTGACCTAGACACCATCTCAGCCATGCTGAAGGGCAATGCTTAGATTAGAAAATCTTATGGGCCGCTGACCAAGTATATCCCTTGCCCTAAGGATGAGTGTTAACCCCAACACGAAGAAAGCAAAAGGAAATAAAAAAGACATAGGGCAAAGGCAGAAAAAAGGTAGCTCGACTGAAGAAAGAATATGAGAAAAGGCCAAAAACGCAAGGTCAACCTTAAAATTCCAAGGCAAATGCAAAAGGGGAAAGGCGCATTTTAAAATAAAAAGGCGCACCTTGAAATCTTGTAAAAGAGTGCCGGGCTCTCACCTGTGCAATTTGTAAATGTAGACGGGCGGTGGAAAGGAATCTAGGAAGATAGAAGGACAATGGGAAAAAGGGCCTAGGCTACGGCCGGCCATGTAAAAAAGAGGAAAAGGGGATGAGAGCCCAAAAGGGATTTAGGGTTTTGTATATAAAGTTGAAAAGTGAATGAGAAGCTCATTCTTGTGTGTGGCCAAAGCTTCTTCTTCTTCTTCTCTTGTTTCTTGCCTTCTTGCTTGTGCTTGAGAGAGGGATTGAGAGAGTGTGAGGGAATGAGGGAGTGATTGTGTGAGAGTGAGGGATCTTGGAGAAGAAGCTCTCCATCTTCTCTCTTCATCTTCCCCTCCTCTCTTCTCTTCTCTTGTTTCGCGCGTGGCTATGGAGGATGAAGCTCATGGGAGAGGGATTGAGGTTTCTTGAGCTTGCCTCAAGGATCGTGGAGCTACCGGTGTGCAAGAAAGAGGAGGGTACTCGATCGAGCATCAAGGTAAGCTCACTACACCTGTAAGGTAGGCATTGCGCATCGGCTATGTGAGAGGTAGCCATGGCCGATCGGTTCGAAACACTTGAGCAATAAGTGGTCCGTAGGTCTCGGGGTAGAGCTTATAGCTTCCCTTCAATGAGCGAGATTGGATGCATGTGCTAGCCACAATCAATTTGCCATTCTTGGACAATGAGGAGTATGAACAATCTGCTAAGGCAGTTGGTGAGTCCAAGAAAAAACCCTTAGTACTAGTTTGTATGATGGCTAGAAGCTCTCATAGACAACCCACCCCTGTCACATTCCATGTCCCGAACAACAAATGAGAGCTCCACGAGATCTTAGAGCACCTGATGGATGGATTAACTTGTAACCTAGCCGCAAATCTTAAACCACTCAAGGATCTCTTAGACAAACCCAAGTGGCGATGAACCAAGGTGCACAAGCTGAACTTTATGTATAATTGGGCCTTAGTCACCAATGACAAGGAAATGTAGTATCATGACCTAGGGGATGATGAGCATTCAGATGAGAACGATTCAAATGATGAGCATGAGGACTGCTATTCCTTCAGTGACGAAAGTGGAGAGATCGACAAAATAGAGTATGACACTGAGGGACATGTGATTGAACAAATACAGGCATACTCCGAACCGTAGAAGAAGAATGTCTTCAAAATCGAGAAAGGACTCATGCGTATGGATTGCAATTGCACATGGTTAGAGCGCATAGGAGTGATTGATTATGAACAAGTAGGCCTTGCCCAACCAAGTGCCTTACCATTGTTTAGAATGGAATCACCATCTGAGCTATGACCACCAAGAGAGACTCCCTCTTCTAGCAAAGACGAAGAGTTTGATTTTGAGTCAGAAGTAAGCTCAGACAGTGATCTTGAGATACCCCAATCACTTGAGACCAAACGCACCAAGGGAGACCTACCAGTCCACCTAAGGCGCCGAAGGTTGAAGGAGGAAAGAAGGAGACAACCTAGGAAATCACAAGTTGAGGAGTAGAGAAAACCGCAAGGCCTACTGAAATGATTCACAAAATTTAAGAAAGGTGATAGGGTAGTGATCTTACTAGGAGCCAAATGACAAGGGCAAGCAAGTGAGCTGATAGAAGGACCTGCTAAAGTGAAGGAGGTCAATCTAGTTGAGGAAGGGGAAATGCCCCGACTAATGTTCATAGCCGATGACTTGAGCAAGCAAGAAGAAGTGAGTTTCGTTGCTCTCTTACGAGAGTATATAGGCATTTTTGCTTGGTCCCTCGATGAGCTGAAAGGGATAGATTCGAGTGTGGTGACTCATAACATCCCCATGACACTTGATGCAATGCCGGTCAAGCAGCGAGCGTATCCTATGAATCCAAATACACTCATGCTATAAAAGAGGAAATTGATAAGTTGTTGAGAGTAGGATTCATTTATGAAATTGAGCACATGGACAAGGTTTTGCCCATCGTGATTGTAGTGAAGAAGAATGGAAAGATTGGAGTGTGTGTTAATTATAAGAAAGTCAATGCTGCTACAAAGAGAGACAATTATCCGATGTCGTACATTGAGTATATGCTCGAGAGAGTAGCTAGTAAAGAGGCCTACAGTTTTCTAGATAGCTTCTCATGGTACAATCAAGTGCAAGTACACCTTGATGATATTCAAAAAATTGGATTCACTTACTGAGTGGGGTGTCTTCACCTACATAGTCATGCCCTTTGGGATGACAAATGCACTAACCACATTTCAATGGCTCATGTGTGCTATATTCAAGGACATGCTTAGGCGAGAGTTAGAAGTGTTATTTGACAACTTGTGTGTTCACTCAAGTTGGAAGAAACACTTAGATAAACTCCGAGTAGTCTTTGAACTGTGTAGATTATATTGTTTCTCATTGAACCCCTTGAAGTGTCAATTCTGGGTGAAGCATGGATGTATCCTAGGGCACATGGTGTCCAAGAACAACATAGCCACCGACTTCTCAAAAGTTAGGGTTATTGTCAACCTGCCACTACCAAACGATTACGAGGGAGTTTAGTGCTTCCTAGGCCATACGGGATATTGTCGTATGCAACATTATTTTGCTAGGCCTCTATACAAACTATTGATAATATTCAAATGGATTGAGGAATGCCAATGCACATATGAAGAATTGAAGAAGGCTCTAACCACCACACCAATCCTAAGAGCCCTAGACTGGATTATAACCTTCCATGTTCACATTGATGCCTTGAAGTTTACCATAGGAGCTGTGCTGTGCCAGCTTGGTACGGAGATGAACTACTCCACGATGGAGAGAGAGGGTTTAGCCATGGTGTTTAGTGTAAATAAATTTCGGCACTATCTTTTGTCTATGCCTTTTACCTTTTTTGTTGACTATCAAGCCTTTCTTTATCTTGTTAACAAACCCTATGCTATTAGACACGCATTGCTCGATGGTTAATTTTGCTATTAGAATTCTACTTCTCTATGGTTGTACACAAAGGGAAGCAGTACTACATGGTTGATCATATGTCTCACATACCCGTAGGAGAAGCCATTGGATAGGGCATCACAAATGATTTGCTAGACGCGCATCTGTAACCTATCTAGAGAGATGGATTTTTTTAGAGCCAATTTGATGCCATATTGAGCAGATGACATAGTCCAAGTGCTAGAACACAGACTACCTAAATGACCTATCAAGAAGGCTTGACTTAGGTGACTCATTCTCAAGATACAACCCTATCAGTTGATAGTAGCAGGCTAGGGCAAGACAGATTGCTACGTAGATGTGTGTGAACATGAGATGTATAACATACTCATAGAAACACACGACAGAATCGTTGGAGGACACTTCAGTAGAGACATGATAGGCCGTAAGGTGTTCCAGTCTCAACTATGATGGCCTACCCTTTTCTGAGATGTTGCATGATTTGTAAAGCATTGTGATGAGTGCCAATAGACTAAGCACATGTCCGCAAAGACCAAATGGAGCTAATCCCAATAAGACATCCTTTCGAAAAATGGAGAATTGACTTCATTGGGCAGATTAGTCCTGCAACACAATACTCATAGGCTAAGTACATTATAGTTGCCATTGATTATCTCAGAAAGTGGGCAGAAACACAATACTCACAGGCTAAGTACATTATAGTTGTCATTGATGTGTGTTTGAACATGAGATGTATAACGTACTCACAGAAACACACGACAGAATTGTTGGAGGACACTTTAGTAGAGACATGATAGGCTGCAAGGTGTTGCAGTCTCAACTATGATGGCTTACTCTTTTCCGAGATATTGCATGATTCGTAAAGCACTATGATGAGTGCCAATAGACTAAGGTACCTATCTGCAAAGACCAAATGGAGCTAACCACAATCATTACAAGATAGCCTTTCAAAAAATGGAGAATTGACTTCATTGGGCAGATTAGTCCTGCAACACAATACTCATAGGCTAAGTACATTATAGTTGCCATTGATTATCTCACAAAGTGGGTAGAAGCACGAGGCACTAGAAAAGATGAGGCTAGAACCAATGCTAAGTTCCTTTGGGAGTAGGTAATCTCATGATTTGGCTACTCCATTGAACTAGTTAGTGATCAAGGCACACACTTCATTAATGAAGTGATTGCTCACCTCTTGTCAACCTTTTTGATCATCCATAAAAAATCCTCACCCTACTACCCTCAAGCGAATGGCCAGGCTGAGTTTACTAATAAGATCTTAGTGAACGTCTTGACCAAAGTAGTCTCTGCCTCGCACAACGACTGAAACAACAAAGTGATGGGGAGTGGAAATTGAATGAGATGTTTTGGGGCCGTTTTAAGGTCTAAATACTCTTGTTTTATCAGAGAAAATATTGCTGGTTATAGCAGTGGGCTAGCTGTATTTGGTACTGCTACTTGCATATAGTACAAACATTGATACTTGTATGGATATAGTTTGTTGCTGGGATGTTTTGTCACTACCATAGAATGTTTTGAACTGATTTGAGCTTGGTTTATGCTCAGTTGACTGTGTTTTTTCATTGTTGGAATATAGTTTACAACAAGCAGGTTGTTAGAAAAACTATCCTGAATTGCAGGAAACTATCTTGAATAGCAGAAAACTGGTCCTGAAATGTAGGAAAATGAGTCAGAGACTTACAGGTCGTATACATCACTGAATACCTAAGTTGTAGCTATGGCAAATTCTCAAGGCACTGACAATATCACTCAAATTGTGGGAGAAAAGCTGGACAACTAAAACACCAACTAAAAAATGTAACAACCAATTGAGATGTATTTTAAGATGCATGTAAGAACTTATCAATATAGGTTTGGTTTCAATGTTGTAATGGATGAGGATTTGTACACCATGTGGTGAAAATCCATAGCATCTGATATATATAAGGAAAACCAATGTAACATATTGCATGCTCTCTCAGTCCATAGGTTATGAGCCCTTTTCTAATCATTTGTCGGATTCCTTTCATGCATTTCAGGTTCAGCCTCATCACTTGTACATAAGTCCCAATAACCTCTACCAACCAAAAAATTCTTCATAGAACGCTTATTGAAGACTCGAGTTCTAGCCACCCATGCATTGATTTGCAAAAAGGCATGACACAAGAGCTGGTTTGACAAGCATATCAAGGTGCGAGAATTCAAGCAAGGTGACTTAAAGTTGTTGTACTCAGTAAAAGGCCATAAACAAAAGAGGAACTTTAGGGGATTAGGACTTTTTCTAGTCCAAACTATTAGCCAAACCGGCAATGTAGAGCTTGAGACCCTAGATGGAGGCCTCTTCAGCGGTAGCTGCATAAAGAAGTACTACCCTCCCACACATCCATTGCACGAGCCTCCCATGCTAGTGTCCCTTGTGAAGGTCCGAGTTGCCACAATAACAGAAATTGATGAGGAGGATGAAGAGATAGTAGCATCTGCTACCTGAGCATAACCGTCACTTTCCAACAAATACATGCCTTCGATACATTGACTGATGAGGGAGTTGATTTTAATATCTTAACTCACAATCATTCGACTCAAATTCGATGACCACAGGTGCATGTAGGTGTGATATCCCGACTTTGCTTTAAAATCTTCTCGACTTCTCACAAAATGGACTTGAAGAACTCTAAAATCATTAAATAGAGAGGATCTCGAGCAAAAAAAAAAGATCAAGGATCATAACCCAACATTTTTTTTGGATTAACAAGGACTATAGCCACCCATCACAAAAGTTACCCCGTGAACGAGAGTTATAAGCCATATTAGTCATTAGTGTCAGTGTGTATAGTATGAATGGTCCAAAAATACTAGATTTTTGGACAAAACTAGCATATTTTTGATATTTTGGATATTATTTATTGTCATTATGAAACTTGGAGTTTCCACATATCATCTTACTTTCTCTTGCTTGAATCTCCTTAGCTCTTGCTTCCTCTTTCTTCCATGTGTGCTCTCATTCCTACTCTATCTTTCAAGTCAAGGATAATGATAAAAGGTGGTGCTTGACTAGAAACATTGAGTTTTGTAGAGATCTTAATGCGATAAGGGGTGCTTGGCTAGGATACAAAGGTCATACACTATGGCTTCTTTAAGCTCAGGGTGTAGATTATCTTCTACACTATAGGAGAGGATGGTTTAGGAGAATATAGATGGATGGGAAGGTTTCTCTTCAATGTTGACTTTGAAGATTTAGGACTTGTAGACTATGACCTAGTCCATTAGGAGGCACATCAATTGAGTCTTAGGCTTTGAAAATCCAAATGGCAAACTGATCAACTTCTTCTTGTAATTTCAAGTTCTTATATGTGTTTCTGTTCTTTTGAATCTCTAGAATGATGTGAAATCATATTGTTACTCTTGATAGCTTAGTCAATAGCTTGTCTATCATTGGGCCCCTCTTGTAGTGATTGGACTTTAGATCTTGGTGGTAGCTTGGATGATTTTCCCCCTCAACTTGTTGTGTCTTCTATGCCTAGGTGTAAAAATGATTGTTTTGGTTTTGCACTATGATCCTAAATATCCCTAGGGGATATAAGTTTAATGTAAGTTGCTTAGGTGCTAGGTGGCAAGGTCCTTATGATGTGACAAAATGTCTCCTAGGCTACTTAAACTTGGTTTGTACAAGTTCCTTAGTGAATTTCTAAGGCATTTAAATGCTTCTTCCAACAAATTCATTCCAAAACATACAATTTTCAAGGCACTTGAGAAACTTTGAGCATATAAGAGTGAGATGTGCAAAATCAAGCTTTCTTTTGTTCAAACAATATGAATGTGTGCAACAATTCCTCAAAGCATCACCATCATGTCAAGCTGACAATATGGCAAGTAAGCACTTGACTCCAAGAATGTAAGTATGGCTGCGTCCAAGAGGTAGGTCCTTGTGATGCAAGGGAAGAAACACTTCGATGCATATACTTAAAGCAAGAGGTTCAAATTTAGAATGTGATTAAAGCAAGTATGAGAGAGCTTTGAAGCATAGTGTGAGTGATTGTTGGTGTGAGTGTGAGTGTGAGTGTACTATGAGTGTGAGTGTGAGTGATCTATGAGTGGAGTGTGTCTGTGAGTGAAAGGTGGAGTGAGTGATCTATGAGTGTAAGTGTGAGTGAAAGGTAGACACATGTGATGAGGGTTTATGGATGTGAGGCTTGAGTGTGAGTGAAGGATAGTGTGAGTGATCTATGAGTATGAGTGTGAATGAATGGTAGTGTGAGTGATCTATGAGTGTGAGTGTGAGTGAGCATTAGGGTTTATGGGAAGGGTAGTTTTAGGGTGTAGGTAAAATGTGGCATACATGGATTTTGTATGTGTGTTTATGGATGTGTTAATATATGAGATGTGTAATGAGGGGTGTGTGTGATGTGAATATGGTCTATAAGTGTGTGTGGATTGTGTATAGAAAGTAGTATGGAAGTATAAATGTAGACAAGTAAACCCTACCCTAGATGAGTAAACTCAAGACGAGTAAGTTCATACGAGTGAACCTTAGACGAGTAAGCTTAAGACGAGTAAGCTTAAGACAAGTAAGTGCTAAGATGTGTAAACCCTATATGAGTAAGTCTATAACGAGTGAGTACTAAGATGAGTAAATCCTAGACGAGTAAACTTAATATGTAAACCATATATGAGTAAACTCAAGTCGTAGATTAGTAAAATCAAGATGAGTAAGTGCAAATGAGTAAACCCTAGATGAGTAAAATCAAGAGGAGTAAGTGCAGACAAGTGAACCCTAGATGAGTAAACTCAAGTCGAGTAAGAGCAGACGAGTGAACCCTAGATGAGTAAACTCAAGACGAGTAACTACAGACGAGTGAACCCTAGATGAGTAAAATCAAGATGAGTAAGTGCAAATGAGTGAACCCTAGATGAGTAAAATCAAGATGAGTAAGTGCAGACAAGTGAACCCTAGATGAGTAAACTCAAGATGAGTAAGTGCAAACGAGTAAACCCTAGACAGTACAAGTCCTAGGTGGGTGGTGCAAGTCATATTGTGAGTATGAACTATGATGATGATGATCTTTTAGTATAAAGAAACTCTAAATCTAAGTGCAAGGATCACAATTATCAAATGACAATAAGTAATAACCAACCAAATAATGAAACAATGGCTATGTGTTTGATTCTTAGATTATGTGTTTTGAGTTTTTTGAGTTTTGCTTTCTCTTCTTCCTTCAATGCTAACATTGTCAATATCAATAATAAGAAAGTTGCATATATAACATTAATACATGGATTGGTCAAGTAAAAAGTTTGAGTTTTGAGTTTCTTATTTTGCATTTTGTGTTTTGCATTTTGTGTTTTTGTGTTGCTTTTGCTTCAATGCACACATGACCCAATAAGCATGACAAGCACGATATATTTTCAATCCACAAAAATGTCACATAGTTTGTTTAAGCAAGAAAAGTTTGAGTTTTGAGTTTTGCATTTTGAGTTTTTTGCATTTTTGAGTTTGTGTTTTATATCTTCTTCTACTCTAGCAAATCCAATCTCTTCAATCTCAATCCAACAAATCAGTTCGGCCTTTCTAACCTAGCCACATGGGTTTCAGAATGCTAGCCACAAATGTGAATGATTGGTACCCCATCGATCCCATCCATGCCCATGCACAAGCCTCCTATTCTACCACATAGTAGGAGTGTTAAAGACTTAGTAGTTGTACCATCCTAAGTCCCGGCACAACCGAACCAAAATGTTGAGCCAAACGCACCAATAGTTGGGACTTTGGGAAGACTTCTATTCTTTCAAAAGTTGCGATTCACTTCGATAACAATCTCTCACCTCATCTCTTAACACTCCACTCTAAATAACTAAGCATCCTTCTCTCCAAACCAAGAAAGCAAAACTACAAGACTAGCTTGAGGTGTAGTGAACTCACCAACTTACCTTCCCGCATTGTAGTCCAAAAGCTTGAAGGCTTGAAAATGGTTCCATGATCATGATCAATACGATCCAATGCCATTGCTCCTTCTCATCCACCACCAAGTACACCAATGAGTTGAGAAGCTAGTAGTGAAGAAGAGAAAAGCAAAAAGACGATGAAGAGATTCACCTTCCCTTAGTCCCTCACTCAACATACCTCTCACTCACTCACTCTCAACAATGGAGGCAAGATGATAGGATAGAAAAAGAGAATAAAAAGCTTCAATAGTTGCATTGATAGAGCTTCTATAGCATAGACGCATCAAAAGGGTTAATACAATAGAGACCTCCCACCCTTATATAGATATTAATTAGGGCTAGGGTTAGGTCACCTCTTTAGGATGGCACACCATTTTAGGGTTAGGGTTTGTACTCCACTTTGCATTTTAGGGTTTGTGCCCCTTTTGCATTTTAGGGTTTCCACCACTATGAATTAGGGTTTGCACTCTCTTTTGGATATTCTACCTAGTTTGTGGGTTCTAGGCTGGTCAATCCTCATTGCATGCTTGTACCTTAGTCTAAATAGACCAAGCCTATGCTAATCTAATCACAAATCCATATGCACAACCCATACAATAGTTGTGGATGCAACAAATACAACTGTGGGTGATGAATACAATATCCACGAAAGTGAGGCCAGCTCTCACAAAATAATACATCCATGATAATTTGGTGTCCATGAGTATAACAATAATACACAAGTGCCCAAAACAATACAATGAAGCTCCACAAAGTTATAATCCTTCCAAAAAATAGTAGCCGACACTTGTACTTTGACTTTGCTTTGATCTTTTTTGACTTTAGCCTTCAAAAAATATTTTTAACAACCACCAAGTTGCTCTCTTATCTTTGTGTTGCTGGCCATTAGTTCACCCACAATCGCCACTTGGTTGTCTCCTCCCTATGCTGCATGTGATAACACTTTCATACGGGAGCTGGTAATCACCTATCGGTCTTCTCCCTATACCCTCTGCTCCCCATGCTACCCACCATCTCTTGGCCCATGGCTACATGCTCATCTTCTTCTCTCGGTGCTAAAGCCCCTCCTACCTAATGCCCATTTTGCGTGCTCGTCTTCTCTTCTTGGCTCCTTGAGTAGATGATATATCTCACAAGCATTGAATTTAAACCAATCAAATGCACATGCAATATACACAAGTTAGCACATATAACTGGCTACTCATGATAAACAAAGTTCTACAAAAATTGGGGCTCATTATAATGCACCATTGGATTCATAGAGACTACAAAAGTTGCTAAGTTATTTTACAAAAAATTGTGCCTTGTTACAAGCTAACATTAGACTCATAAAGACTACGAAAATTGCTAAGTTGTTTTACAAAAAATTGGGGCTCATTACAATGATGGGCCAAGGTCTACAAGAAATTCTTATGCCTTCATAAGGTCATTGCCACATTCCACCCTCAAAAAAATCATCTAGGTTGGCAAAGGATGTTTACAGGTGGAGCTCTCAAGAGAACACCAAGGAAATAGGGAAAATATTGCAAGAAAATCTATCTTGTATATTAACAAGCACCTTCTTAAACTTTTGGTTGCACCACACACGTGAAATGTAAATAAGGAAAACAAATTCATACAACATCATGGAACAATTCTCCCATGATTGAATCTTCAACAAAGCTTGTATCATTTTTTTCATTGTGGCTTCGGTAACCATCGAATCACCATATCTTCTCATGAACCTTCAAGGCTCTTCCAATCCTCACAAGTTACTTTGGTCAATTGAATTTGAATTTGAATTAGGGATAGTGCATTTAATTGGCTCTTTTAGCTTTTTGATATTTTTCTCCTTATTATTACCTCTCTCTCTCTCTCTCTCTCTCTCTCTCTCTCTCTCTCTCTTTGTTGATGACCTAGGCAACTAGTGGAGTGCTCAGAAAGCAAGCAAAGGGCATTGATAGTTGGAGTAGGTAATAGTCATCAAGGAGAAGGGGCATATTATTGAGGTAGGCTATATCATACATGCTACTTCATTCATTTAATTTTGTTTGATTGGTTTGAATTCGAATCCTATATGTTGTGAGATGCATTTGACTTAGTTCTTTGTCTCTCATAGTTTCTATGTAGGTGTGATAATTTGTCTCTCATTGGTTTTATGGATGTAATTGCTTGTTGTCTCCTCATCTTCTTATCTCATTTGCGAATAGACCTTTGTCTCTCAACAATAAAACATGGCTAAGGGTGCAAACTACCAAAATGGGTGAGGGACAAGTACGATGAAAATGAAGAAAGAGTATACAACAAGCACACTCAAAAAGCGTACAAGTGCCTAAAAGTTTGGTGATGGCATTGGATGGAAGAGAAGCCCATACATGGACCAATGACTCTCCCAATAGGCTGATTGAGCTCATATGTAGTGGAAACAAGTTAACAAGGTAGCGAGTTGATATGGTCACGATAGTATAGCCATGCTTAGATGTGGACATAAAGAAAGAGAGATGGAAAGTGGGTATCTCTATGAGGGAATCAAGGAGAACATTGAGTACATAGATCGCAAGGTGTTAAATTAACTTCTTCAAAACATTGACTCTTCCTTGTACCTAGCCAAGATTCTATACATGCACTTTGTGATGGGTAAGCCTATGGATTTCTGTTCAAAAGAAATCTAGCATTCTATTGAGGACATATGGGCACAAAGGGTAACCTTCACGAGGGATGATTTGCAGTTGATACTATAGGTGAAACATTAGACTTGTAGGCATTAGAAGAGGCCTTGAAGACAAGCTCATCTAAAGGGAGATGGAATTTCCCTTGAAGAACAAGCTTGCCCAAAGGGAGATGGAAATTCAACAAGTTCTATGATCCTAAACACCAACACAACCACATGCCCACATTGAGGAGCACATTGAGACTCTCACATAGACTACTAAACATGTGAAGCACCACAAAGTGAAGGGTGCTTATCAAGGGGTGTTATTGTAGGACCATCTTGTGTGTGTGATACTCCATGCCCACTCCCTTATGAAGTCTCCAAAGGTCCCCATGTGGTTGGCCAATATCTATATGGATTTCTTCAAGTAGTTTGACAAGGCAACAAGCTCTTATTTTTTGCCTTGCGAGCATCATATGAACCTTGCTTACCTAGTTTGATAAATAGTTCTATCTAATAAGTGTCCCACATACAATACCCTATTCTTTGAAGCATATAATAAGATATGTAGAATGCCTTATATAGAAGCTCACAAGGGTAGATGAGAGAGGACTTCCGTTGCTATTTGGAACTTTAATTTTGATTAAAAACTAGTTGAGGATTAAAATGTAATCTCATTTGTGCATACATTGAATGATAGGCAATGGTAAAAGTTACTGGGGTCAACTTGTAGTAGTACTATAGCTATATGGTTTTGTTTGTTTGTTTGATGATTGGGTGCTGAGACACATGCACAACTTCTTTAAAATACCAAGGAAGGGATCCCTAATGTGAGATGTACCATTAAACTTCTCTATGTGACAAAAACTACATTGCAATGCATATATCCACCGATTAGTAAGGTTTTTACAAATTTCCACTTTATTCATGTTGACTTCTTTTCATAGCTGGGACTTGACTTTGCATTGTGTTGGTTAGATGAAGGAGCATCAGTTGCTTTTAAAATCTTAAGAATTGATGTGCTGTCAAAGGGGTTTTAATCGAAAGCTCGTATTATCCATTGGAGATTTGCGAGAGAAGAAGTAGAGAATAGGAGATAGAAGAGAAGAAAAAGAATAGATAAGAGGTACACAAGATAAAGACAAGTCTCAATGAATCAAGCACTATGTATTGATAGAACTTGAGAAGATAAACAAAATCCTTGTCTGGGACTACTCTGAAGCAATCTCCAAGCATTAGATCTCATGGAGCTCCCTAGTAGACTTGAAACGTATGCCAAATATTAGCTTCTTCTTTGTTGTTTAGATAGTAAATCTGATGCTTCCATTGGCTTCAAAAGGGGGGTAAAACCCTAGGACGCCTATGAGGTTACTTGCTTAGAATTCTCACAAATCACTCTTTTTTCTTCTCCCCATTCGGAGTGCTATTTGTTACCTGTAAACTGCGATTGCACACCATGAGATTTCAAAAGCCCTTTTTTTTTGCATGAGATATCCCAAATTGACTGAAAGGCAACTTCTTTTTTTGCATGTCACCCTATTCTAGAAGTTTTCTACACCTTTTTTGGATATTTACAAGAAATAATATCCAAAATATAAAAAATAGACTAAACTTGTCCAAAAATCTTGTATTTTTGAACCATCCATACTATGGACATTGACACTAATGACTAATATGGCATTTACTCTCTAGATTAATAAGAAAGCTAGATGATGATGCACCCTAGGGTATTTCACACTATGTTCGCGTAGCGGCATGACAATGCTCATATTCTCAAACATTGTAATGCACATGGAGCTAACATTTAAGTGACTAATGATCATCAGTGCATGATGCTACTAGCCGTAGCTAACATTGAATGTTTACAATAGCATATAACATGCAAATAAGTAGTACAATAATCCATGAAATAATGAATTGGTTAAGCATCAACACTTAATGAATAGCTAATGTATGACATGAATGGATTGTGAAATGCATAAGTAAATATGTAATAATAATCAGATAAACCATCTAACCTTATAAAAATGCACAAACATCTGTATGTACACACACTTAACATAACCCAAGTAACTGTACTTATATGCATACAAGCTATCTAACCCTATAAAAATGCACTAACATGTGTGTGTACACATACTTAACATAACCTAAGTAACTATACTCATATGCATACAAGCTTTGAACATAATACAATTCAAGGCTTAACAATTTGCAAACGAATGATGAAATTAAATACAAGTTGAAGCAATAAGTGTGATATCAAAACAAATGTTCAAATTAATTACCAATAAATGCTAAATTTGAACTCATTTCTCCCTATGAGGGATATCAAAGTCCAATTAGTCCAATTAGTATCAAACAACAACCAAACCATGAATTAACATTGTTCAAGCTAGGATATTAGTCCATTAGAAAAAGATTACTTATACTTAATTTCTATTAGCTATCCTAATGCTTCATCTCTATTAACATTGTTCAAGCTAGGATATTAGTCCATTAGAAAAAGTTCACACATACATAATTGCTATTAGCTATCCTAATGCTTCATCTCTAGGATAAGTGCAACCCATAAGAGGACCAAAAATCCAAGATATAAACCACTTTGTGATTGTCCCAATGTCCCTTCAGAAACAAGAAACAAGACTAGCAAATAATCAAGGATCACCTCTTGCTCACACTAGAACATGCAACCTAATTTTATCTACCATATTGTTGGGGGTAAAGGCGCCTTCGCCTAGCCGCCCGTGTATTACTACATTGACAGTACCCACCACTGCACAATGCAGGTGGTGGGCACCCATCACAGTCACTTATTCTTTATTCTTTTAGTGATATTTCAAATAAAGGAAGGCTCGACCACACATTGTGGTTGTTGGAGTTCCCACTTTTGAGACTCTCTCTCTTTTGGCTCTTGCTCTCCATCCGCCATAGCTCTCACCGCCAAGCTTCTTTCTCTTGGGTTCCACTTCCCCTTCAACTGGTATTAAAGCAAAGGAATTGGAGCTTGCTCGGCATTCTCTTCAGCCCGCATTTGAAGAGCTTCAACTCAAGCTTCAATGGCAGCCATGGCACCTTCATTTGCAGGTATGTTTTGATCTCCGGCCTCCTCCCCGAGCTTGTGGACCTTGTTCAGCTTCTTCTTGGTTGCATTGGAGCCCCCTCGACATTGCCAATTGCCCCTGAGGGTTGTTGAAGACCCCCCAACCCCTAGGAACAACCAATGCAATTTTCAGCGCATTTTTAGGGGGCTAGGCTGATCTGCTCCTCCTCCTCGGCTTCCCAGCCCTCTTGGCAACATTCCCAAGATTTGCTTGATTCCCTGGCATTATTGTTTGACTCCCGGCGATCGATTTGAGTGCTTCCCCCTTCAGCCCTTTGCTGTATACATAGTCCCAGGACTGTCAAAACAGGGCAACACTTGACATTTATTGTTTGATGCTTCTTGGAATTGCCCGTTTGATGCCTATTGATGCTCGGTGATGCCCGAATGTTATGGGATGCTATGTCCATGCTTCGAGACTGATTTGGAGCAGATTTGAGCATCGTTTGAGCTTCATTTAATAGTAAATTGCTTGCTGTAATACAATGGACTAAAGCTCATTTACTTGGTGTATGCATTGGTTCATGGATACAATAGAGGTTTGAATGATCATACCGATGTATTTGGAGGTTTTCAAATGCTTCTTCTTGGTTTTGGAATGCTTTTGAGCTTGGATTAGGCTCCAACTTGGTCATCCTTCACTGGCATTTGGCTTCAATTGGCATGCTTTGGACCGGTCTATGCCGATTGTCACTGCTTGACATTTAGGCTTCTTACATTTATGCTTTGGTAAGATATGAATGTCACTCAGTTTGCCCATGCTTAATAGTTACTTGGAGCTTCATCTTCAGATGTATTTGAGCATTTTGGATCTACTGGGCATTACATTTGGTTGTCAGTTACATGCTTTACCTGTCTAAGATAGCTTGGGATTTATGCTCTGGATGTACCCTATTGGGATTTGGCATGTCTGATGCTATGTATTCGATGTGTTAGAGTGTTGCTTGCTCTCTTTGCATCTAAATTTACTTCCAGTGGGAGCCTCTTGGTATATTTGGATGTACACAGAGTCTTATTTACACTTGAGCTTGAGCTTGTGGGACAGTTACGTGCATTTGCTCTCTTGAGAGCTTTATGTTTGCAGTTCGTCTGTAGTGGGCTGATTTGATACACCTATTGGGACAGGCACCTATCTCTATCACATGTTTGTTAGTTTTGTATGCATCTTGGATGGTTATGTGTTGAGCTTCTTGCTCTATTTGTTGTGCTTGTGCTTGGTCTCTTCTCTTACCCCGAGACCCATTACTTCTGGACCTATGAGATGTCTCTTGCCTGACAGGTTATTGGTTTGATAGTTCTTGTACCTTCTTGCCCCTAGAAACTCACTGCTGGATGTATCTTGCTACCTAGTACTTGCAGTGACATATGTATCAGTGATTGCTTCATTTTGGGATAGTTTTACATACTGCTGTCATTTATTACAACAAGTTGAAATCTACAGATTTTGAGCACTTCTATGAGGGTCATGCTTACTATTTGATGTTATCTTGGTCATACTTGGTGGACAGGTGCTTCTCTTGGTAAAATCCACTCTTTTAGACAGTTTTAGCAGTGGCTTTAGTGCATTTTCTACTAATTACAACAACCTGCAATTTTACTTTTTTGCATTGATTTGGGATAGTATGGCTAGTCATTTGAAAGACACAGCTCTCTTTAACATTGCCAAGTTGGATGGTACCAACTATGGGTATTGAAAGTCCCAAATATGGCAGGTTTTGGTGCAAAAGTTGCAGATTAAACCCTTGCGTTTCAAGGGTGTCAAACCTGAGGATATGGATGATGATGTTTGGATGGAAGTTGATGAGCTATGCAAGTCTACCATTATTTTGTGACTCTCAGAAGAGGTCCATCATAATGTTGTTGAAGATGAGAATCAGAGTGCATGGGATTTATGGGAGAAGATTCAGGAGCTCTATGCGCAACAGAGTCCTGCATCATAGATGTATTGGCTGAAGCAGTTAGTGGACCTTTGCATGAAGGAGGGGACTTCCCTTTCATCTCATTTCAGTTAATTTCATGCTATCATGAAGAGTCTATTGTCACAGGAGGGTATTGAGTTCAAAGACAACTTGCACCCATTGTTTCTGCATGGCACCTTGCTTGAATCATGGGATGTCTTCCGTACTGCCATATGCACGAACAAGCTTGATGGGATGAAAATCAAAGATGTTGAGAGTGCTTTATTGACTGAGGAAATTAACAGGAGAAACAATGATGCTTCCCACTCTTCACATGCATTGACCGTTAGAGGTGGTAGACATGGCAGGCATGATAATGATCATAAGGGCAGGGACTCTCAAAAGTCCAAGTCCAAGTCACGTGGTCGCATTAAGTCCCGTGGACGGAAGTCTGATCTTACCAGTCATTATTGTGGGAAAGCAGGACATATTAGGTCGCAGTGCCACAAAATGTGCGATAATAAGCACAAGGAAAAGGGAAAAGAAAAAGTACAGAAAAAGTCTTTTGAGCACAATATTGTACCTACAAAGTACAGTGTGAAGATAGAAGAGGTTAATGTCATGCATGCCACTAATTCGGATGATGATTACATACTTGCAGCTTCTTCATGCGATGCCTTACAGACTTCTGAGATACATTCTATGCATGCGCAGTGCTGGATCTTGGATTTGGGTGCATCCTTTCATGTGACACCCTGTAGAGATTGGGTTCATACCTATCGTACCATGTCTGGTTCTGTGCGTCTTGTTGATGACAGGTCTCTTGACATTGTGGGCATTCGAGATGTTAGGCTGCAGTTTCCTTCTGGTAGTTCTTTTGTTTTGCATGATTTATGCCATGTACCTGCATTGACTCATAGCCTTATGTCAACTGGATAGCTTGATGATGCAGGGTATTTTGTGTCTTTTGGAGACTGCATATAAGATTACTCATGGTAGGCTTGTGCTTGCAAGAGGTGCCAAGTCTGGCAATCTCTATCCTGACTTGTATTTGGAGCTACATTGGATCATGTTTTGTCTGTGGGTTCTATTCCCCATATATCCCTTTGACATGCTCGTTTGGGGCATATGTCTCTTAAAGGAATGAAAACGCTCCGTGCTTTGCAGTATCTTCCGCCTTTTGACTCTTTGCATTTTGATTCTTGTAATCATTGTTTGTATGGCAGGCAGACTAGAAATACGCATAAAAAGTCTGGTAAGAAATGCATGGGTGAGCCCTTGGCTCTTGTGCACTTAGATGTATGTGGGCCCATGCCTTGTCAGTCACTTGGTGGGGCAAAGTACTTTGTTACTTTCATAGATGATTACTCACGTAAGATTTGGGCTTATCTCATAAAGAGAAAATCTGATGTCTTAGACATATTTCAGCTTTGGCTTGCATTGGTAGAGAACCAGTCTGGGAAAAGGCTAAAATGCCTAAGGTCAGATAATGGGGGTGAGTATGTATCACGTGCTTTTGAGTAGTTTTGTGCTGAGCGAGGTATTAAGCGTCAATTGATCACCCCTTACACCCCTCCCTAGAATGGTATGGCTGAACACATGAATAGAACCATTTAGGAAAGGGCCCGTAGCATGCTTAGCCAGGCTGGCTTACTGCAACACTTTTGGACTGAGGCACTTACTACTGCAATGCATCTCATTAATAGGTCATCTAGCAGTGGCATTGACTTTCAAGTTGTAGAGGAGGTATGGGCAGGCAAGCCCCCCTCTTATGATCATTTGAATGTCTTTGGATGTGAGGCATTCTACCATGTGCCCAAGGACAAACACAATAAGTTGGATCCTAAAAGTGTCAAATGCATTTTCATTAGCTATGGAGATGCAGGAGAGATGGGCTACCGCCTATGGGATCTGCAAGCGCGTAAAATGATCCACAGCCATGATATCATCTTTTGTGAGGACAAACTGCATATGTAGCCTGAGAAAGTGGTTGAGGTACACAGAGTTATGTTTTAGGAGGAGCCACCTGCTCCCGTTCAGCTCACTCCACGGCGAGTTAGACAGTGTGCAGCATCACCTGATGCCCATGGCCCAGATGCTAGACATGCTGATGTTAGACAGAATGTCGGTTAGGCAACAGAGCCTGGATTGAGGCGTTCTACTAGAGATAGACGACCTCCTGACTGTTTTGCATCCTCTATGGATTATGTACTGATTACAGATGCAGGAGAGCCTCTCACTTATGATGAGACTATGTGCAAGGGTGATTGTCACTCTTGAGAGAGGGCTATGCAGTCTAAGATTGACTCATTACATAAGAATTAGATGCCTCATGGTAAGAAGGCTTTGCCATGCAAGTGGGTGTACAAGCTGAAAAGTATCCCTGGACACCCCAAGCCGGCCTATAAGGCTCGATTGGTTGCTAAGGGTTTTAAGCAGGAGCATGGTGTTGACTTTGATGAAGTTTTTCTCCTGTAGTCAAGATGACCACCCTACGCTTAGTCTTGGCCTTTTGGTTGTATAGCTTGACTTGGACTTGTACCAGATGGATGTCAAGACGGCTTCTTTACATGGGGACTTGCATGATGAGATTTACATGGAGCAGTCTAAGGGCTTTGCAGACTTTGGCAGGGAACACCTAGTGTGCAAGCTAAAGAAGAGTCCATATGGCTTGAAGCAAGCACCTAGGAAATGGTACAATAAGTTTGATGCATTCATGCAGTCACAAGGCTACAACTGCAGTGCTATGGATCCGTGCTTGTACAGAAGAAAGCCCGTGATGGTTCTTTACTGATTTTGGTACTCTATGTGGATGACATGCTTTTAGCAGGGACAGCTCATGAGGAGCTAGATGCTCTTAAGGCTCAGCTCAAGAAGAGCTTTGAGATGAAAGATCTGGCAGTATGCACATTACGTGCAATCAATCTCAGGGACTACTCTATCTGTCACAGAGGGAGTACATTCATAAAGTCCTTGAGTGCTTCCTCATGCAAGATGTTAAGCCTATTGGATGTCCATTACCTTCTCATGTGAAGGTTTCACAAGCCAATTTCGCAGATAGATGAGGAGAGGGCTGAGATGGCCAATATTCCCTATGCATAAGTCGTCGTGGGCAGTCTTATATATGCCATGATAGCCACCCGTCCAAATATTGCTTTTGTAGTTGGAGTTGTGGCATGTTATATGGATACAGATGGCAAGAAACATTGGGATATCGTAAAGGGTATCATGAGGTACCTGAAGGGCACATCAGATATATGCCTTTGCTATGGCAGCCACGATATATGAGTCATGGGGTACACTGACTTTGATTATACATGACATGCAGATAGTAGGAAGTCCACTTCTGGCTATGTGTTCACTTACGCTGGAGGGGCTATCTCTTAGATGTTCAAGGTGCAGAAGTGTACGACTCTTTCTACTATAGAGGCCGAGTATATTGCAGCCACAGAGGCTTGCAAGGAGGCTATCTGATTAGGCCATTTAATTGCAGACCTTGGTATGACAGATGCTATGCCTACACTGTATTCGGATTCTATGAGTGCCGTTCAGTTGGCAAGAATCCGGTCTTCCATGCGAAGACAAAACATATTGAGGTGAGGTATCACTTCATTCGTGAGGTCATTGAGGATAGGTCTGTTGACCTTGTCAAGATTCTGACTGAGCAAAATCTTGCAGACTTGCTCATGAAAAGCCTCACTACCGAGCGGTTTGCCTTCCTCACGAGATTGATGGGCATTGGATGAGATGATGTCTTTTTCCTCATCCTGTTGTACATGTGTATATGTTGTACTATCTTTTCTTTTTCTCTCTCATTGGGGCAGATTCGCCTTTAAGTGGGAGGTTGTTGGGGGGTAAAGGCGCCTTTGCCTAGCCGCCCATGTATTACTACACTGACAGTACCCGCCATTGCACATTGCAGGTGGTGGGCGCCCGTCATAGTCACTTATTCTTTATTCTTTTAGTGACAGTTTGAATAAAGGAAGACCTGGCCACACATTGTGGTTGTTGGAGTTCCCACTTTTGAGACTCTCTCTCTTTTGGCTCTTGCTTTCCATCTGCCATAGCCCTCACCCCTAAGCTTCTTCCTCCTGGGTTCCACTTCCCTTTCACATGTGATTTGGTTGTTTTATTTTAAGTATCTCCATGAAAAGAATAAAACCTATCTCATCAAAAGATTCTCTGAACCAATGCAGAGGATACTCTCACATTATCTCTTTACCCATAAAGGATGCACTCTCGAGAGACTCACTCGAAAGCTACAAAAGCGATAAATGCGGCCAAGATTCTCTATTTATAAAATTTTCTTTCCATCTCTAGCAAGCTCAGTGGGCTTTTTCAATAGCATGATGGGGTTGTTAGGAAAATGAAAAATCCTAATGAGCCCAACATGGTATGAAAAATTCTCGGCAAGTTATCCATCATAGCCAATTCTATCGAGTTAATGTTAATCATTGTAAACATAAAATATCATAGTTAATAATGTGTTATTATTACAAGATCACAAAAAGGAATCATATCATTGCAGTCTCTACTCCTCGCCAAGCAATGTAAGGACTGTGTCCCTACTCCCCAGTTCATATGGAGGATCAAAAAGCATTAGGAAAGGGCACTCACCTACTTCTACTCACATTTTAGATAGCTTCACTCTTTCTCGTAGGGTGCCTCAAATCATCCCTATCATCACCAACCTTTTGCATCTATCCTTACCCATTCATATACTACTGATCTCTTATTTGGGGCACATAATTTCTACAAGCGTGATTTCTATGAATCTTGAGAAGGTCAAGGAAATCATGGACTGGCCTTGTCCTAAAGATACGTTTGAAGATACAAAATTTCTTGGGATTGATAGTATTTAATATAATTGACATTGCCACTTACTGATACCAATGGATGTGAACTTGAGAGATGGACCAAGATTTCAAGGAGCTATAGGCTATCTACAATTCAAATCCTATGCTAAGATTGCCATTACACAATTAACCTTTCTTGGTGAATGGTGATGCCAATCAGTGCAATGTAGGAGTAGAGTTATAGCATCATAGCCATGTGATGGCTTGTGAAAGTTGGAAACTCGAGGTACCTAAGTTAAATTATTCCACTTGTGACAAATACTTCTTGTCCACTATATATGCCTTAAAAAGTGGTGAATTTTCATATCAAGTCTAATCAACAAAGCTTTAGGCTATCTTCTCACTCAATCATAGTAATGCATGATACCTTGATAGTTGCATTGGTGGCCATTCTTTTCACAACTAAGTCCAACGTGTGCCTAGAAAGGAGAATTGGAGCAAGGAAAACATTGAGCCAATGATTGAATTTTTCCCCCTTATAAAGGAGCTCTATAAGGCTAATCCAAATTTTGGTCTAGAGATGTAGAAGTGTAAGCACTATCTTTGCTCAGATTATGTGTTGAAGAATGGCTTGATGTATTTTTGTGATAGTTGCAAGGTCTTATGGGGTTACTATTCTACAAGAGTTGCATGATGCACCTACTATAAGGCATCATGGTAAGTAAGGGTCCCACTCTTGAGAAGCTTTGGCAGCATTTTTTTTGCCATAAATGAAGAGAGTGTATTCCAAGTGCCGAACCTTAAACTAGACTCACAAGGTCATGGGGAAGTTATAATCATTACCTATTTCATATATGCATTGGGAGGAGATTTTGGTGGATTTTATTCCCAAGCTTCCAAAGAGAAAGTGGTCCAAGAATGATGCCATCTTTACAGTGGTGGATAGGTTCATCAATCGAGTTTGATTCCATGCAAACCCAACATGGATTTAGCAAAGATTGTGTTGTTTTTCATCAAAGAGATGTTCCAAGAGCATGAGCATGGCCTATCAAAGAGCACACATTTACTTGCGATTCTAAATTCAGTAGTGGGTTTTGGAAGGCTTTCTTGTATGGCCTTCCCACAACATTAGCATTCTCTATCGCTCTTTCACCCATAGACTGCTAGGTAGACGGAGAATTCTAATTATAATTTGATCATTATGCTTCATTGCTATTGTTAAGATCATCAAGCTACATGGGAGGAGTATCTACCATTGGTGATCCATGATACAATCCACGCCTCTACAAGCCAACATGATTTGAGATTTTATGGGTGATGGTTTAGCAATACGTTCAACTTGAGACCTCTACCAAGAACTATATGGCGAATCAACTTATTATAAATATGGATCAATTGTTGAAGCAAGTTCGAGAAAATATCTAGTAGGCCAACAACAACAAAAGAAGAAGGCCAACAAACATTGGTGTGAGTTGATTGTTCAAAGGATTGGTTAATGGTGGTAGCTCAAGATCTAGAAGCAATGTTTGAGAAGTTGGGGAAGTTTTCACCTAAGCTAGCATCTTTGAAGAAAGGGCCTTTTTGCATTATTAAGAAGCTAACTAATATGACTTCTCAATTGGATATACCCTCTAATTCTAAGTACATATCCAATGTAAATAATCTAACTAATGTGACTTCTTAAGTGGATATATCCTCTAATTCTATGTACATATCTAATGTACCATTATACCCTCTAATTCTAAGTACATATCCAATGTACGATGTGAGTAACCTTTCAGAGTATCATGGACCTATTCAAATGGCAACCTCAAATCAAGAGCACCCAAAGTTACTGGATGCTAACAAGATTAAGGAGTTTTTTGGTGTTTGAATAAGTGTTTCTTCACCGGTACAAGAAGGGGAAAATAGAGAAAGGAGCTACCCCATTCACTACGTAGTAGGGTTGGATGAGTCTTAGTTTGGTCATGACTCTATCGTAAGTTTGGTCTATCAAGCAACTATGCGATTATGAAACAATTGCAATTCTAGTAAGGAGGAATGTTATGCACATGGGCACCTCCCACATACATATGTTCATACATCATGTAAGCGATGGGACAAGTGGCAATGGATGTCATGGCAGGAGATCTGTGTAGATAGAAGGATCACGTAGGAGGAAAATTGTAGGTGTAGCACTAGTGAAACATGGCACGACAGGTCATGGGGATGGTATGTAGGATCAAATAATATGTTGTGTTTGAAACTGCACCAAAATAATCACATTTTTATATAAAACATTTTGATGATGTGGCCATTTGTGAAGTTTAATAGTTTTATTCATTAATGTGACAATGGCTAAAATCATCATCATCATGGAGCAAATGACAAGATCATCAAACACAGTCTTATCCTTTTGTATGCAAAACCATATACATTGTATGGCCAATCTTATCCTTTCATATGCAAGCCATATACATTGTATGGCCAATCTTATCCTTTCATATGCAAACCATATACATTGTATGGCCAAGGTCACTACACAACACTAGTGCAAATGAGTAGTATCCTTTTAGGGGCTGAATGTCTACCTTACATTGGTTAAGACTTGAATCACATGTTAAAATATTCCCTTGGTATACCTACTTTTGAGTGAGTGGTAGGAAAGAATGTCCAAGATGAGAAAAATGACAAAATAGCTAGTCTCTACATCATTTTATTGTGTATATGGAAGAATGACTCTGTTGAATGATTGATTCATCTTTCAGCTCCCCATCAATGATCATGGTAATGAACTCTTTCTGTCTATTCATATTCAAATATTTAATGTAAAAATAGGTGGCGGCAACTCCCCCAAAGCATTCACTTTTCCCTTAGTGGATCTTTACAGTTTTCAATTCAATGGTGTTTCCAACTCTAAATGAATTTGTCAACTTCATGTAGCTTCCTACAAAAGATCTTATCATTAGCATCATGAGTACAAGCTCTTCAGGCACAAGTTTGTAGGACTCAAAGAGAAGAGAAGAACTATTAATGTATGCATTCAAGGCTTAGGGCTTATGATATAAAGTGTTGATGTGGCAATTGGGCATTTAGGTGGGTTCAAATCTTACTATCCACTTAGAGCAATTAAAAAAAAAAAAAAGACAACCACAAGCAAATGGTAGAAATGTTTTAAAAATGATGACCATGAGCACTAAGAGAATAAAATTGTCAAACTTGAATCTCCATAATGCAAGACTTATCCTATCAAGGAGGATTGACTAAGAACTAAACCTAGCCTAGTTAGAGCTTACCATGGCTTTGATACTGTGTTGAAATCCATGGTAATAGAGAGCAATGCTATGATGTGATAGAGTAAATTCATGTTAACAAAGATTGACAAAAGCTAATCAATGAGAAAAATTTAAGCAAGCTAAATTAGATTGTCATAGAATGTTAGATGTATAGAGGAGCTTTGGCTAACTTAGTTTAATATATTGAACTTTGAACCAACCACATGCTTATAGCCTTTTGGATTGTCACTCTTTTGCTTTGCTTATGGGTTTTTGAATCAAGCATCTAAAATAACACACCATCATTTTGCACATATTTTAATAGTTGTACTACAACAAGCATGTATGTGAGAGATCACTCCAATAAGCATGCATATCTTCCATGACTAATGTTTATATCTCCTCCATGTTTCACATAGCAATTGATACATCTTCATTTACAATAAATTCTTAGGTGAAAGTGTGATGTGATTCAGACAAGAAACCCTTTAGCTAGGTTTCATTGTCATCAATCTTATGCATGTTTTACCCATATACCGTATGCTAGATAAAATCTACATAAATGGTATTATTGGATTGCTTAAACATTTAATATCTACATTTTTTGTATAGAAGTATTAAAGTCCACTCACACTACAAGGATTTTAATAGCAAAAACTAGTTATAAGCTTATGTGCAATTATAAATACAAGTTGCTTACTTTTGTACTTGCAAAACTACTAACACATTAGTAGAAGTGGATTCAACATGATATCACAATAAAAGAAAATATATCAAATAAACCTAAAAATTTTGAATTATTCAAATTATGGGCCCTCAAATCATGAAACACGTATATTCATGTTTTAGAACTTGTGAGGACAAATTTTGACATCACACATGCAAATAGTTAAAGTAAAGTTGAAGCACACAAATGCACATGCTTTCCATGTTGAATGTGCTTTAGAGAGAGAGAGAGAGAGAGAGAGAGAGAGAGAGAGAGAGAGAGAGAGAGAGAGAGAGAGAGAGAGAGAGAGAGAGAGAGAGAGAGAGAGAGAGAGAGAGAGAGAGAGAGAGAGAGAGAGAGAGAGAGAGAGAGAGAGAGAGAGAGAGAGAGAGAGAGAGAGAGAGAGAGAGAGAGAGAGAGAGAGAGAGAGAGAGAGAGAGAGAGAGAGAGTTTAGATATGCAGATAGCCTTTGAACATGTTACATTGCACTCAAAGATTGGTTCTTACACTAGAGTGGTACTTTTGGAACATGCCATACACTTAAATGGTTTAGGATCTATTATATTACATTCAAGGTTTTTTGGTCCTTGCACCGAAGTGACTCTTTAGATTATGTGCACAAACTTTGACAAGTCCAACAAACTAGGTTTTGCATGATAGTAAGTTTGATAACTCCAGAAATTGATCATTGCATATACCCTGCTAGGTTCTCCTACATTTCTATGCCAAAGTCAGAGTCAAAAGAAAAACACACAAGAATGTGCTTAATGAGTTACCTTTGTGGGTCCTTCACACCTAGCAACAGAGGTGAAGAGTTGATAATCCTTAATGTGACTAGAGTTTGTATTGAATAAACATGCAATGGAGGTAGCTAAAAGCCTACTACCCAATGGAGTAGCCTTGGAAAACTTCCTTCATGTTTACCTGTTGCCTAGGTAAAAGATTAGGATGCAATCTTAATGAGGTGTACAATATGGATGTGTATGTGATTTTACCTGTAAACATATACATACATAAGTGAAAAATATGAGCATTTGATTTATGTCAGAACTGTGCATTGGAGCACCGCCCTTTTGTTTCTAAACTGAACTCCAAACCTTTAATTCCCAAAAGCAAGGTTTGCCTTCTCTCTTCCTAGTAGTATATTTTCAATCCATAGCATTCCCATATGCCCTAACAAGCAATGATAACAAAGTGTTTGAAATGTGGCATTCATATTTCACTCATTGATACAAGAGCTATATACTTCCATGTGTAAGACAACTTACAAGATGCTATGCTTTTCTTGTTCTTCTTGGAGCCTGAACAATTTGTACAAATAAGATGGTTAGAACATAAAATTGAGGTGCCTTTGAATGGTTCTACTAAATGCATGCATGACTCATCAACCATAGTTGTCTTCATACAATTAGTCTATTTTGTGTGACTCTTACCCTCATAGATTTGGCAAAGGAATGTTGGAATATCAACCCATGATTGAAAAACTACAATTGACATCTAATGATACACTTCATCATGTCAATATACTAGTAACCATATAATTTTGTCAACTCTTAATCAAAGAATTCTCTTTAGACAAAATCTAGTTGAGGGATGTACCCTACATACTTTATTTTATGAACTCTCAAAATTTAACATTGTTGATGTCTCCTTGCTTTGGTCCTCACCTAATTTTATGCACCTCTATGGATGTGCTAGCAAGCCTTTTCATTGCACCTACATGTTTCATTAGTTGCTCAACCTTGCATCATTCCAACTTCCAACACTTGTATCAATATCTGCCATGTGTATATATGCACCATCTTTTGACTTCATCGGCATAAGCTGCTGCAAGTATCTTAGTCCCAAATTGAGTTCCCCTTAAACTTTGTCCAGAAATGCAAGTTAGATCAACCACAACAACATAGTGTTCACCTTGAGCAAGCATGCCCTTGAAACATGCATTGCATGTTAACTTCAAGATGCTCACCATACCTCTTTATCATGGCATCTAAAGTTACAATACTGCAATCTAGCAACTTTTCAAACACCTATCCATCCACAAGAGAGCCACATTTGCTATAATGTCCACTAATGTGTTGCCCATAGTATGACCTGTGTCCAATCCTAGTTTTCCTTATTCCGCATGAACTTCAAGACCCTTGTCCAAGGCTCCTATGGTACCACAAGCTTTGAAGCTGCAGACACATGTGTTAATGTTCAGAGTGATAGCCTCCTATTGAATCTACACCAAGCATTTTAGTGCCTCATTATTAAGCTTGCTTTCCAATGTATCTTGCAATTAGTGAAGTCCATGAGATGAAAATTTGACCTAGCAATTTGCTAGAAACTCTCCGTGCTTCTCTAAGCGAGCTGCACTTTGGATACATGTCAACAACTATATTTGCCAAATGAAGTTGTAGCTCCATTCCTCTAATGATAAATTCAGAATGTAATTCTTGGCCTCTAAAGTTGTTACACCTCTCTGCAAGCCTTAAACTACTAATAAATGTGGTAGAGCTTACCAGAACGCCTTTGCACATTTACTTGGTATATTTAATTGCTTCCTTCCAAAATCAATGTTCCACAAAGGCAGTAATCAACACATCCCAAGTGACCACATTCCGATATGATAGCTTATAAAACACCTCATGTGCTTCCATCTATTGGGGATAAAGGGCCACTGTGCCTTTTATACATGCTCTAGTGTGAACACACCCTTAGCACTTAACTTTAGTACTTTACATATAACTTTCACAAAAACCCAAGAGTGGTACAACTCTTTGTACCCACACATCATGCATCTCACACTCTCTCACTCTCTACTGTTGCTCACACACACACACACACACACACACACACTCTCTCTCTCTCTCTCTCATATTGTCATTTGCTTAACATTGAACCTTTACTGTGTATAGGCCACCACAAACTAGTATCAAAGCTGAAGGCCATTCCAACTGAGCTTCCGGCACCGAGTTGTGACACAGTAGGTCACGGGACTGTTTAGCAGTCATTAGGAGCACATTGCAATTTGCACGTAGGCAGACCACAATAGGCAGGTGCATGCAGTGAGAGACAGGCAAGTGATGTAGGTAGGAGACACGCAGGTCGCATGCTGCCCAACCTACCGATAGGTCCTTAAAAAAAAGAAACTTTTTTTTTCTTTTTTCCTTCTTTTCTCGATGCTCTACGGGCTATCACTCGTGCATAAGCACAGCTCGACAAATCTTAGAAATTTGGCACACATCTACTCTCAAAATTTAGAGATTTTGGCATATGTGTGAAGATTTTACTTGGCTAAGTAAAATTTGTGGATTCTTGCACAATCTTAGGTCTCAAAAATTGAGCCTTTTCACGTATGTGTAGAAATTGTAGTGGGACAGGTACAAATCTTGAAATTTTGATACATTGGACCCTGTACAATTTGGGGCTTTTGCAAAATTTGCAAAGTTTGGGTCAATTTTGGTCTTCGTATGTACTTCAATGCAATTTCTATGCAAATTGAGCACATAAGACCTCAAAAAAAATTGAGGCTTTTGCAAAATTTGTGAAATTTTGGCAAAATTGGCTTGTGCAATCCATTTGAGAGTTGTGTTCAATATCATTTGAGTAGTTTGAGCAAAGAAATTTTGGGACTTTTGACCATGGGAGTCAAATTTGTGTCCGTGGATACATTTAGAGAAGAAAGTGCAGCTAAAATTTGGTGATTTCTCATGAAATTGATGTATTAGCTCATGATACAATTATAACTGCTTATGGTGTGATGTAGCACACATTTCATACCTTTGAAAATTGATTTGTAGATCTGAAATTTCTACAATTACTTGAGTTTTCATCGCTAATTGGTACTTGCTTTGTATCTTGGTCATTTATGTGACAGTTGGATTCACATTTGTTGACTTTTAAGTCACTTTTGAGCTGTAAATCATGGTTGACAATAGTGATAGTAGCAATCTCTTGCAAATTAAGAAGCTTGAGGGTGCACACAACTTTGCAATATGGCAAAAGCAATGCTATAATGTCTTGGTGTAGAAGAAATATGTGAAGCCTATAAAAACAAAAGGGGTAAAACCAGCAACTATGGATCCAAATGAATGCGATGAGTTAGATGAGCTTACACGCTCTACCATAGAGCTTTCAATGTGAGACACTTTGCTCTTCAACATAGAGAAATTGAAATTTTCTTATGATTTGTGGCAATGACTTGAGGAGTTATATGCTCATAAGAGCACAGCCAACAAGGTTTATTAGTAAAAAATGGATCTTCGTATGAAGGAAGGTACAACCATGTTTGTACATTTGAATGAGTTTAACTCTTCTCCTCTCTTTCACCCTTATCACATCAACTTCCCATTTGATCCTTCTTGTAAATATATTATAATAATGTGCTTCGGGCACCCACCTCTCGTAATCTAGTTCCCTTTCTCTAGCTTGTCTACCACTACCCTTGGCTTCTTGCATGATGACCAAGGTGGGGACTTGTCCCATCCACTATTCTCCATATTATCAAAGATTCCATACATAATCTAGGATTATGTTAATCAAGAAGATTAGCTTAATCTAATCCCTCATGAATAGGACTATTAAGGAGAAGTTTCGTACTATGTCGTCTCATGCTGTATTACCTCATGGATTTTGGACAAAGGCTGTTATGACAACCATACAATTAATAAATCACAGTCAACAAAGAGATCTTTGGGAGGGAGAGTCCCTCAAGAAGTGTGGTCGGATAAGCCATCTTCATATACACGCTTGAGAGACTTTGGCTATGAGGCATTTGTGTACATACACAAGAAATAACGTAGCAAATTGGAGTCAAAGCTCTATAAATGCATTTTCATAGGATATGGCGATGAGAGTGAAATGGGGTATAAATTATGGAATCTCGAAAAAAGAAAAATTGTATAGAGTAATGATGTAATCTTTTGAGAAGATCACATGCATAAATAATTTTGTGACATACCGGCCTTTGATTACGTGACGAGTAACGTTTTAGTAGTTGCCTAGAGTTTATCTTCCAACCGTTGCCATCCGTACTCTAACCAGAATGATCCGATTTTGTCCAGCTAGTTAACCCTAGGTCTACCCCGCAAGGGAAGCATCCTGCCGTTACCCATGGAGGACCGACTTGAAGGTTCTTAATTGACCTAACATTCACCTATCAACAACTAGGTGTCCTTCGAGAGGCTTCTTGTCTGGAAGGAGCAAGTGCCATTACCCTTGGTTCATGGAGTACAACACTTTTTTCGAGTAGCAGGCTAAGGATTTATAAAATCCCTTGCAATGCTTTGGCATAGCCGCTGTATCTTTCCCCTAAGATAATTTACAGTTCGGGTTTTGAGACTAAACCCTAAGTAAGTTAGTGAATCGGCCCTTCCTAGAGTTTCTTCCTGGTGTTTGTTTTTGGGAAAACCTCTCGGCTAACTGAGACCACCCTGCCATAGGACTAGATTCATCAGGAATTCATCCATCCGCTTCCCTCTATGGAAGTTCTTAATTATCTAATTACCTACCACATTACGTGAAACATATAAAAACAACTTCATTAATTAAAATCCCTTTATGCACAATTGTTCGTTTATGTAATTTACTCACGAACATACAATCAAAATAAAATAAGTTCATTGATTATATTCCATAATGTGTGTTCTCTCGCCCATATAGGAGAAAAATTACAATTTCACATGCTGCCTCATCTGGCGTAACTGCACGTCACCAATATCAAATCCACCTATAGCTAGTGTTCATAGGTATCCCAAGTAGAACTCGGGCCATACAGGGAACCAAGTAGTTCCTAGGTGCGAAAGGGATTTACTAGCAAGAGCCCCCTTAGCACCCTATCCACCTTCTACTTAATACGATCCCTGCTGGGAGACCTCTTGCCATCGGAGCCGGTCCATGCTTCCGCGGCAGTAAAAACATCCCCTCTTGGTATGGGGATTCAACACCTATCCTTAGGGGAGGTATAGGGCTCCTCAATTCTTATCTCTTCCAATTCTTAATTCAATCAGGATCTAATCTAGAAGATCACAAACAAGATTGATGTCTACAAGTAGTTATCACTTCAATCAATCATGCAACTTTCAAGTGATGCTTAATTCTAGTAGCAATCGATACTTGAGTTTCACATAATGAAATCTTCCCCTTGGAATTTAACCAGGGGCATCTAGATTTTGGGGTCTCTAACTTCCTAGTTATTGTAACCAAGTTTCTTGGCCTTAAGTCAATATTTCTCAAGAGACTTATCTTATTTCTATTGAATTTGGATAGAATTTTTTTAGAAAAACCTATGGTATCGCGATTGGTAAAGGGTTGTTATCTGCGCTTGTGACTCCATTGGTGACTCCCGTGCTTGCAACTCCAACTATTACTTCCACGTTAGTAGGGTCATTCACGATTTTTGCTTTTGAATTCTCTCTTTGGAGCCATGACAGAATAGAGGTATGATAGAATATGATAGAGTTCTTCAGTGTCTTCTCTTCTCGGATCAGAGTAAAAGAGGATGAGAGACCTTCAACGTATCCCTTTCCTTAGGTTGAACGGGATGATGTCTCTTCGTATCGTGGAACAGTCTCTCCTCCTTCTTGATCAACATCTCATCCTGTCAGGATTGCTCTTGTCCTTCATTGTCTCGTGGGAGCCATGGAAGAATCTTGATGGGTTCGAGCAGTGCTTCTGTGTAGGGTTGGAGAGAGAGAGAAAGAGAGAGAGGGAGAGGCTTGGCTGATTACAACAGAGCTTCGTCGCATCAATAGCAACAGAGAGACTTCTGCACGGGTCATTGTGTGTCTGTTACATGATGCTCTACCCCTGTTTATATAGTAGTGAGAGGGGAGGGGAGTAAAGAGAGGCACCTGCTTTTTGGCGTTTTTGATGACATCATCGATGACAAAGATTTCTCTTTTTTTTATGCCTTGCAAATTATTTGGATCATAACTTCGTCGTATGAACTCCAAATATAGTCATTCAAGTACTTAAAACAATTCGAAATGCATCTGGTCGACAAGTCTGCATGGGCAGAATTGTGTTAATCCATTAAAAACAGGCACAAATAACGAATTTCATAAATCACATTATTTTTATCCATATTTTATGTTGGATGACTTATTTCCTTCAAAATAAGTCACAGTATATATTTGGATCCATCTAAAGTGAGAATTAAGTCATCTAAACATGATACTAGAGATTTTAGACTATTCTAGTAAACCAGTCCTACTTCTTATAAATCCTGTAGAGATTCTACAGTTTTTTTTTTCCATGTGTGGACGTGTAACATAAATCAATTTTCTTTGGAATGTATATGCACATTGTTTATTAAAATAAACTAAGTAATGGGGACATTAAACTTTTGAAAAGACAAAATAAGTAAGAAGGATTGTGTTCTAAGAAGAAATACCTAAAGGACAACAGTGTGTGCTGTACATCATCAAATAGCAGCTATGATTCTATAAATGCAAGAAATGATGCTGAAATTGATCAGCAAGAAGTTGCTCATGATATACCACAGTTTTAGCAAGAAAATATACCATTGGAACAACTGGAACAAGTAGGACAACATGCTGAATCTTTTGAACAACAAGCTGTTAATGCAGATTTGCAAGCTAAAACAACCAGCAAACACTGATCATTGGATCCATAGGTTGACCTTAAATACAAAACAACCAAATAAATTTGTTATTGGTGGTCGAAATGACTACTTTCTGAACCATATTGGACTTGGTTACATATGAGGATATGAAACTTATATAGATGGATGTAAAGGCTGCTTTCTTACATAGTGATCCGTATAAGGATATATATATATGCAACAACCAGAAGGATTCATGGCTAAGAAGAAAGAAAATATGGTGTATAAACTTAATAAAAGCTTGTATTGATTGAAACATGCACCATATGAATGATAGCATAAGTTTGATACATTCATGCAATCTCAAGGATTTAAGAGAAGTTGAGTCGATTGCTGCTTATATACCAAGAAGGTAGCCTTATTACATTGATTTGTATGTGGGTGACATGTTCATTGGTGATAAGGATGTTCATGCATTAAACACATTGGAGCAAAACCTACATAGTAGCTTTGATATGAAGGATCTTGTTGGAGTAAATCATATTCTTGGCATGTGTATACTCAATAATAGATTGAAAGGTCTTCTTTATTTGCCACAGTAGGAGTATGTATCCAAGATTTTGCAATGTTTCAATATGGAAGAAGGAAAGCGATTGGTGTACCATTGCCTCCATATGTGAGACTCAGTGCAGAGGACAACTCTACATCTGATAATAAAAAGACTGAAATGGCCAAGATCTCGTATGCTTCAACAGTGGGTAGCTTGATGTATGCTATGGTTGCTACATGTCCTAACATAGCATTTGCAGTAGGAGTGGTTCACAAGTACATGGCACATCCTGGTAGAAAGAATTGGAAAGCAGTGAAAGGTATCATGACATATCTTAAGGACACAAAGGATTTGTGCATCTACTTTGAAAACCAAAAGGCATCTTTCATTGGCTTTACAGATACAGACTATGCTGGTCATACTGACTATAAAAAGTCTACTTCACGATATGTATTCATGTTCACAAGGGGAGCAATTTCTTGGATCTCCAAGCTACAGAAGTGTGTTGCATTGCCTACTACAAAGATAGAGTATGTGGCTGCATTGAAGCATGCAAAGAGGCTTTATGGCTTTCATGTCTGGTGGGAGAGCTTGGCATTAGTGAGACTCCTATCCTCCATTGTGATAATCAAAGTGCTATCATGCTAGTACATAATCCTGTCTTCCATGTAAAGACGAAGCAGGTACATGTGAAGTATCACTTTATCAAGGATATACTTGATAACAAAAGCATTGAGCTTGTCAAAGTACATACAAATGATAATCCTGTAGATCTTCTCACAAAGGGTCTTCTAGCAAAGCAGTTTGCTCATTGACGATAGATAATGGGAGTTGGATAGTATATATATTTCAGCTTTGTACATACTTAGACTTCGCTGATTCACACACTGCCACATACTAATCAATTATCAAACACATGGGGAGCTTTCATGAAGGCACCACATTTGCCTAACATATCAATTAGTATATTGTCTAAAAGAACATTACTATGCAATCATCTTCTCACTATTTCATCATGTATTCATTGTCCCTCCTGCAAATCCCCAATGCTTGCATGAGCTTTCAAGCTACAGAGAAATGAATTAGCATCTGTGTAGTTGCCTCTGGTGAATACAGTTCAGTAATTGATCACCAAGCTGGTTCTCTGCATAGCTTGCACTAAATGCTATCCATACTACTATGTCTCATACTAGAAACTTGTAAAAAATAACTTCTCTGCATCAGTGAGTGAAATTTCAAATACATACATAGGACTGTCTGCCAACACAAAAATCACTTTCAAAACCTCTTTTGACCAGTTCTGCATCTGGTCAAAAGAGTTTAGTAATTGATTACCAAGGTGGTTCTTTGCACAGCCTGCACTTAATGTTGTCCACATTAATGCATCTCGTATTGGCAACAATTGGTTGAACACCTTCTCTGTGTCAGTAATAAGTGAGTTACATTTTATATACATACACAAGAATCTTCTATCAACACAAAGATGACTTTCAAATTCCATTTTGGCTATCCCTGCATGTAAATATCCACTCCTCACATACTCTAAATTGCCACCATAGTCACATGGGATGGAAAAAGGGAATAGGAAAATAGGGCAAGGGACATCCATAAATTTCCATTCTGCATCACTATTTAGTCATGTGGAATAGACATAAGGATGGGAAAGGGAGAAGGGGATGTGAAAGAAACTGCTAGGGTTTGCACTGAGGACACATAGAGTGTACGACCACAACAGAAACACAAAGAGACAGACACAGACACAGACATAGAGGGAAAAAATCAAATCCTAAATGCAAAACTCAAAACTCAAATACAAACAGAAGAAGGGAGAGAGAGAACACAACTCTGAAGTGAATGAATGTTGTAAATGAATGTAAGAGTATATAGTGTGCTCAAGGGTAGAGCAATGTCGGAGTGTGACATCCACCGAAGACGGATCCCCCACTAGTCGGAGTGTAGGAGTGTTGAAGAGTGAATGACAGCAGGCTGGTCACCAAAACGCAGAAGTTTGAAGACTAAAAACTGGTAAACACAGCAGTGTACAACTGATCGGAGGCTGGAAACTGTGCACAGTCTACTGTAAACAGCAGGTTGAAACAACGCCTGAGAGTGTCAGGGCTTGCAATGTTGAAAACACAGGCTGGTTGATCCTAGAGATGATGGATAGTAGACCAAACAGCAGTCTGGGACAACCTCGAGCAGTCGCTAACAGCTGAGAGTTATCGCCTACAGTAATGGACATGCTGAAGATAATGTGGCTGCAGTCGATGATGGCTGGACAACAGATGGAGGCGGACTGCAGGCTGAAAACTGGGTGCCAATAGCAGCAAAGGGTGTGTGGGCTAGTGTAACCTGCAAACAAGGATGATCGCTGAATGAGGACAACCTACCTATTTATAGATTTGGAAGGGCGCCCCAAAAATTAGAGTTTCCACTGAACTCTCTCGAACCACTCCCCGTTTTACGGTTTTACTTTAAAAGAGCATTTTTAGTATGTTTTGGGACTGTTTAAGAGGCTAATTAGCAAGTAATGCATATTTTAGCTCAACACCCCCTCTCAGGCCCAAAACTGAGCTAAAAGGTTAAGCTGGCTAGTGTGATGTTTATGTACCCCAAGGCGTTCCACCCCAAAGCAGCCAAGACATCGAACAAAGGGTGCATGTCGGCTACCTAGTGGCCTACCAAGACTATAGAGGCAACGGTTATCTTACCAAGGGAATCCAAGTAGTCACCCCAGAGAAGATAGGGCATCGGACAAAGGGTGCACGTCGACTGCCTAGTGGCCTTTCAAGCTCTACAAGGGCAAATTGAACTACATGGAATGTTTTTTTTTTTTTTTGAATAAGTGAAGTAAATGTGATGGGATGCGATCGATTGAGTAAAAGTGACCCAAAGGACGGGAGTAGGGAGGGTACACCCAATATATCACAAAACAATACAAGCTAACCCATCCACTCAAGGTATCGATGACGAGAAAAAATAGGGAATAAGGTATCCATGTGATAAAGGAGGGTGGTGTGGTAATAACAGTCGCCGGTGGAAACATCTTAGGATCCGCGCAAGTAGTGCTTTGCACAATGAGATGCAAAGTATGCTACATGCTGAAAAATGCTCATGCAGTAGGTGCCACTTGGACAATGTTCCTCGTGGAAAAATTGTTCACTTGCCCAAGTGCCCTAGTACAAGGATGATGTAATTATGCAATGCAAAGGGTAAGGTACAACAGGGGGAAGAAGCCAATATTGAAGACAAAGTGTTGAAGCCTATAGAATACCAAAGAAGGGTAGGAATCCCCTATCAACCTGGATGGAGATGCTGAAGCAGGAAGAGGAGCGTGATGTTGGTCTTCATATGGTGTTGAGAACCATAAGGAATGAAAGAAGATGAAGTGGAAGCACACCGCTAGAAGAGCAAGGTAGAAGTCACTGCCATGATAACATCGAGCGAGAGGTTGCACGATCCACCTCGGGAGGGGAAACCGCCATGCTGGAAGAAGAGCAAGCACTCCTAGGATGATGAAACCATGAAAGGAACGATGCACATCCCCACGTATCTAGCCCAGGGAGGACCAAAGCAATCTGCAAGTTAGCCCTACACTGAAAAACAAAACCTTGCAAAAGAGATGAGAATCTGCAAACATAGAGGTTAGTGGTGAGATGCTCCAAAGCAAAATAGAACAGAAAGAAAATCTAACTCAAAATAAATACAATGAATCTGTATGTGTGAGTAAATGCAACGGAAGACAAAAAAATGGAAAAACTAAGGATAATGAATCCTATGGGCCTGACTCTAAGAGTGCGAAAAATGAATGCTAGACTAACCTAGGATATTCGAAAGGACCTAGAGGCATGCGAGTCGAAGAAGGTAGCCACCATCGTGTATGTCCAGTAGTAGCAGGGCTATGCCAAGAGAATGCATGACGAGGTGGAGAGGAAGATGAGATAGATGTATGAAGTGCAACGGGATCGGAACTTGTAGACTAATCACCCAATCCCTCAAAGGTAGTGAAAGAGATAGGCGGTTGAGGCTGTACTCGAGCCACATGTCCAGCAGCAAACGGCGGATGCTGAAGGAGCAAATAAAGCAGGAGTGAAAGGCATAGCCCCACTGGACTATGCAGTCGCAGCGGTCTGCTGAGTCTTTTTAGGTGGAAGACCTTGGGCCTTGGAGCGACACTCCTCGTCCACATGGCCGGCTCTCTGGCAATGTGTGCAAAACCGGTTTTTCTTAGGAAGTTGCTGCCAGATAGGTCTAGATTCTTTGGTTCCATCTGAGGAAGAGGAGTCACCCTTTGATTGACTTGCCTTCGCATCTTGCGAGTTATTGCCACTAGTGGTTGTTCCTCCCGAAGAAGAGGCAACCAACCCCCTATGCTCTGAAAAAGACTGTGATGAGGATTTTTTGTGGACTTGATAATATAGCCTCGCGTAACACAAGAACTTCCACTCAAACTCATAGAAGGTTAGCAATCTAGGTTGGGAGATGATGTGTTGAATGAAATTGAAGTACTTGTCGGGCAACTTATTCAAGAAGAATGTAACCTTATCGTCATCTGTTAACCCTTAAACGAACAAAGGTGGAAAATTCGAAAAAGCTAAAGCAGAAGACAAAGACAAAGGCCAAGGCAAAGAGAAACGAAAGACAAAGACGCACAAGGAGAAGAGTCCTAAATAAGGGAGAAAGGCGCACAAGGAAAAGCGCAAGTTAAAACTTTTGTAAAAGAGCACAAGCGCATCATGGTTTAATTCAAGGAGCGCCCGGGCTCTCACCCGTGCAAATTGTAAATGTAGACAGGCGGTGGAAAGGAAGCTAGGAAGATAGAAGGACAATGGGAAAAAGGGCCTAGGCTACGGCCGCCCATGTAAAAAAGGGGAAAAGGGGATGACCGCCCAAAAGGGATTTAGGGTTTTGTATATAAAGTTGAAAAGTGAATGAGAAGCTCATTCTTGTGTGTGGCCAAAAGTGGTTGTCCTCTTCTTCTTCTTCTCCTTCTTCTTGCTTGCTTGAGCTTGTGCTTGAGAGAGGGAGTGTGAGAGTGTGAGGGAGTGAGTGTGTGAGGGTGAGGGACTGAGGAGGAGAAGCTCTCCATCTTCTCCTCTCTTCTTCTCTTCTCTTCTCTTGTCTTGCTCGCGGACATGGAGCTTGGAGTGTGGAGCTTGAGGATGGAGCTTGCTTGAAGCTTGCACTTGGATCGTGGAGCTACCGGAGTGCGCGGGAGAAGAGGTAACTCGAACGGCATCAAGGTAAGCTCACTACACCCGTAAGGTATGCATTGCGCGTCGGCTATGTGAGAGGTATCCATTAGTGCTCGGCTTGGAACGCTTGAATCAATAAGCGGTCCGTGGGTCTTGGCAGTTGAGTGAAAGCTCCCACATTTTGGTTCCGTTGCCGGGACCAACAGATTCAAGCCTTGAGTGCTTGCGCGCTTTGAATCGAGCATCAAAGTAAGGGGTTTCCCCCGAACCGGTGCTTGAGATAGGTAGGAAGTGAGGGGGTTGAAGATGGCATTCGATCTCCTTGGCAAGTAGGTTTTTTGATTTTTTTGAGATTTATGTTATGAGATGGAGTAGTGTAGGCATTTACTTTGTGTTTTGGATGCATTCAGGATAGGAAAAAACAAAGAAAAAGAAACAAACAGTAGGGTTCTCTGTTGTTGTATGACAGGCTAAAACACAGAAATAGGGGCACAGATCCTTGGAGTGCCGTTCGATTGGAGCACCACAGTGGTTCCAAGCATGTCTGGCATTCCCTTGTAGTGTCTTGCACCTATCTGGAAGGTGCTGGACGATTCGGTGTAGTAGACGTCAGTCTAGAGGCATCACGTGCAACTCGCAGGCCATCGGCTGCGTAGTCAGACCAGGTCGTTCGAGTCCCAGAATCGGACCAGCCCATACTCGGACACTCGGACTCGGACCACTCGGACCAGACGCTCGGACCATCTTGTCCGATCAGACCACTCGGACCAACCTATCCGATTTTGAAACTCGAACCACTCGGACCAATCCGTCCAGAATCGGACCGTTCGACTACTAGAATCGGACCACCCCATGCGATCCGATTCCCAGAATCGGACCACTTTTTCGATCCGAGTCCTAGAATCAGACCACTGGGCCGATTGGACCAACCCAAAATCGGACGTCCAATTTTGATAATCGGACGCCTAAAAATTGGATATCTGAGAATCGGACAAAAAAGTGTCAAAATCGGACAGGTATCTAGAACACAAATTTTGACACATCTAAACCCCGAGATTGACCCTAAAGGCTACCTAGAGCTAAAGGCACATGATAGATCCATCACTGGGCTAAAATTTAGAGCACTTAGTTCAAAATTTGGCCATAAACGGTCCTCCAAATTGTGCATGGCTTTTACCGTAACGGCCATGCGGGCCGAGGGGTACTGCCCCCCCCAGACCCCCGCAGAGGGGGCTCTGCCCCCTCTGCACCTCCCCCAAGTAGGTTGGAGAGAAAACGCGCGCCGTGACAGGTCCTCCAAATTGAACCCTAGTGTAGTAATGGCTCTACACGAGCATGTATCCTCACTTGCAAAATAGCAACCAAAAGCCTATACCCGAACAGAGAGAAACAGAGACCCTAGAACATCAATGGGCCAAACTAGCCATCAAGGGCAAAAAGGCCATGCCATGAGAACACAAAGACATTGTGCTCAGGCCGTGTCTAGTCAGAGCAAAATGCAACTTTAGCAAGCTACAAATGCGAATATGACTAGACATGACACTCTTGACGAGAGATGTACCTTGAATAGCATTGCACTGACGATCCAAGACAGTAGTGGAGAATCCACATCTGGTCGTGCAGTCGAGAACTCAAGGGCATTTGTCAGAAGGTTTAAATTTTCAAGCCAAGACCTAGAAGATGAAGACATAGTACCACCTGCTTATCTTAGGGTCAAACTCACCATGAAAAGAGAGCATATTATCGATGCTCTAATTGATGAAGGAGCAGATTTTAATATCTTGACCTATGAATCATGGACCCTACTAGGACAACCAGAGCTCACACCGACTAGTGCAACCCTTAGCCCTTATGGGGGACATCCACAAGCACTCATAGGGAAGTGCAAAATCCTTGCTACAATTGAAACAGAAAGCTTGCCTATCCTATTTCATGTTCCTCCAAATAGTGCTAGCTGCGGGAAAGAAACCCTCCTAGGAAGACCCTTTAAAAGGGTGACCAAGTGTGAGGCCGACTATGTAGCACAGAGGATACACCTGACACTACCAGGTGTGAGGATAGTCACAACCTTTAGCAAGGGTGACCTCATCAAACCTCAAGGGAAAGGCAAGGAAGCTGCTGACGTAATAGTCAAGCCTACTTAAAAGCAATGACTAACTTGATGCTTTGGCAAGCTCAAGTATATTTTAGGGTATCACGTCATCCACTTCACATTGAGTTATGCACTTGAAAGGACTTCCAAGCCCATGCCCTCTCGATTTGGAAGCACATAGAATGTTATGGACATGCTATTAGTCTCTATAATAAGGGAATTTTGCAATTTCATTTAAGAGAATATGGCGATCCTCAATATGGTCTAATGAATGCATTTGTTGGGATGAGTTTAGGTTGTCCAATCTCAGTCCATGCTTCATAAGTTAAGACATTGTAATTCAAACCTTCATCAATGAGAGCATTAATGATGAGCTCTTGCTTGGCAATTAGCTTGACTATAAGATATTCTAGAGGTATTAGCACTTCATCTTCTAGCATAGCGATTGTGCTTTGACCTTTCGGATGTTAGGTAGAGTAGACTAGGTTTGGGTCCTATTGGATGCATTGAATATTTGACAATCATGATGCACATGAGCAATGCTATTTTGATGTGCCCACCTAAATTGAACATTGATAGCATGCATTTTTAGTAGCCCATCATGCAATAATCAAGACTATTTCCATCTAAACTCATCAAAATAACTGGACATTCATAGTCTTGAATTACTTGATTCTATCTTGAAGGGGGAGCTCCGCCTCAACCCCAAAAGGATCGACCTTTAATGGGAACTTAACTTTTAATGCTAAATGTCTCCTAGTAGACATCTAGTGTGGGCTCTAAGGTGTGATAGCTTTGCTATCATCCCTCAGACCATAGTGAACCATTGCTACACTTGGTTCAAAGAGAATGACAAAGAAGGGGAAACGATGTGCATCAACCCCTCTACCATAGGGTAAAGTCTCATCTCCAGCCCCCTAAAATGGCACTTGTTGGGTTCTTACCTAAAGATTGCATCACTAAAGTCCATGTGACTTGTTGCTAATATCAAATGCATTTTGGATTTTAGGGTTATCAAGTTCGTAGGGAGGCCTACCTATCAAGTATTGCTAGGTAGGCCATGGATCTTACAAGCGGACTGTCAGATTGATATACCCATTGGACAATTGATCTTTGGTAGAGGTGCGAGACGTGTAGTAGTAGATGCCTACCCTGAATCTCCTCAAAGTGAGAGAGTTCCTTTATCCTCTACAAAGTTAGATATATTAGAGGATCCATCTGCTAATGAGATGTCATCAAGTGATGAATCCAAAGAGAGATCCACTATAGATGTTATCTATCAGGTAATTTTGAATGAACCGATAGAGGCTCGGGATAGGATAAGAGACACGAATGTAATTGAATTGGACCTTGGGACAATGAATGATTCATGGCCAATTAAATTAGGGTCCATGCTCTGTTTGGAAGAAAGGGAGGACTATGTGTTCTTGATTCAAGAATTCTGCGACATCTTTGCTTGGAGTTATGATGAGCTAAGAGGTATTCCTCCCATCCTGGCTATTCGTACCATTCTCCTAAAGGAAGGTAGCCATCCTGTGCATCAAAAAGTAAAGTGTATGCCTTTCAAACTAACAGACGGGCTATTCGAGGAATTGACAAAATTATGAAAAGATGGCCTAATACTTTCGGCACAACACACAAAGTGGTGTTCACCAGTCATTATATTAAGAAGAAGAAGAATAATCAAATTTGTCTTTGCAGAGATTTCAGAGAGATTTATAAGTAGACAGTTAAGGACTACTACCTGTTACCATTCATTGATCAGATTTTAGATTGATTAGAGGGTAGGAAAATCTATTCATTGATGGATTGCTTTGCTGGATACAACCAAATGGCTATTGCAAAGGGAGATAAGCTGAAAACAACGTTTATCATTGTCTTCGATACCTTTGCATATCACGTGATAGCCTTTGGGTTATGCAATGTGCTTAGTTCCATTTCTCTTTCCAAATTTGGACTAAATAACAACTAATACTATGCATTGTTGTTGCTAAAAATATATAGAAGATCTCACCTCTTTTGGGTGCTTTTAGGACTGGCACTTTTGCTAGTTCCTGCTTCACATCCTCAAAAGATACTTGACATGCTCTATTCTAATTAAATAGACAACTAAAAGATAACATGTTTGTCAATGGCAACGTTCTTTCTGCCAAAGCATCAACAAATATTTGATGATATCCCACTAATGATAGAAATCTATGTACCTCTTTTGGAGTACGTGGTGGGCTTATATAGTCACTATGATCTTTATATTTTCAAGATCCGCCAGCTAAACTAACCACATGGCCTAGTAACAACCCATAGGGCACCCCAAAGGTGCATTTTCATGGATTAAGAGCAATGCAGAATTGTGTGCAACAATCAAAACATTTTCTTAAAATAATCAATTGTCTCTCCCTTGTGGTGGCTGCCCCCAGATTATCAATGTAAAATTTTAACTCCTCTAGGGAGATGTCACCAAAAGTCTTATATCCAATTGTCCGAGGATCCAAGTGCATAGTCATCTTTGATTGTGCATCACGATTGACCACCCCACTGAATCGAAAGTTACTACTTCCAATTCTAAGATGGAACCCATACAATCACAGCCCCTTAACTGTGACCAAGACTATCACTTCAACTGAAGAACAGCCTCTAGTACTTTAGTCTCACACAAGGATATAGAATCTAGTGCAGAGAGCATAATGAATCCATCGATTCACAAGACATGTTCTTCTCAACCAAAAGCTCCAATACACTTGAAACTAGCTAAATGATCAATCATGGAGATGTTAGCAATGAGGGGGCAACAAAGAGATCAATCAGAAGCTACAAGTTCTCAGGAACTAGATGAAACACTCTTGACTTCACTTACTTGTGCATATGTTCACATCGACCTTGGAATTCAGACTACTAAGCATCAGAAACTCTTAGAAAAGCCTTTGACATGGTCAAAGCAATCACAAATTTGTTGGATTTATCGTAGGAGAAGTTATACATCAAATGACCAAGGTAGAGTTGGAGAAGCATCATGGGAAGCACACAACAAGTAGGGAAGATGTAGCATTGGCAAACAAAGCAGAAGGACAAAGTGAGTTTGAACAGAAACTGTATTCTAGTCGAGGGTTAGCTACATGATATGGTAGCTACCTAATGACTATTGTTGAGCAAAGAAAGGCACTTTGGGCTTCAATGCATGATCCTACATATGTTGCTTCTACATCTCTTTGAGTGCTTGCACTTGTTCGTGGTGTCATTATTTCTAAATTGGCTAAACTCAATCCCTTGTGTCACAAACTTCTTTTAGAGGAAGAGCTACACATTGTAAGTTGATTAGGACAATGAGACATGATTATTGATATCACTAGATATATCTTTTGTCTCATCTATGACCCATAACTTCTTGATGACTATGCTTCATTAGAATAGAATCCTAATATCTATGAATGATTTATTCCAAGGATGAGTGACACAACACCAAATCTTACCTCTACTTCTAGTACTACAATGATTGAATCTCCATCAAATGATGTGAAGTAGAGTGATGTACATAAACCTTCTACTGCCCTAGACATAGTGGCTAGATTAGGTATGCTTGTGACCCCAGATCCTAGGCCCAACGCCGCTAATGTCCCTACTAACTCACCCCACTAGTTAGTCCCAATTGAGCCACTTGAACCTTTGGATGCTCCAAAGGAGGTTGTTGAGACACATCTCCAGATCAGCCCTACTAAACATGACCCTCCTTCTGGCATCAAGCCTTTGTTAATATGCCGACCATTGAGTACCATGGTTGATCATTTGGCAAATAAATTCAATTCCTCTAAAATAGAATGCCTGCTCCAATTTGAGGCCATATACACTACTTATGCCAAGTTGTTTGCAATGATTGATATAGGCCTTGCTGATGATGAGGGAGTTCAAGTTGCTTCTAAATGGCATTTCACTTGGGAGGACAATGAACATATTTTTGATAAAAGCCTCTTGATTCACAAGGAATATGTTAGGACTCTCCCCTCAAGAGTACTTCCTATCATGCTGATTTCCTTCTTATGATTATGTGACCAAAATCCAAGACCAATTAGTACTTGATGAGCTTGAGAAAAATTGTCATTCCTCGAGTGTTCTTGTAAAAGTGGTTTTCTCATCGACTTGAGATTGCTTATGGGATGGTAGTTGTCTTATGGCCACAACTGAGCAACGTAGTATAGTTAGTACACTTCAAGCTTATCCAACTTATTATGAAACCACTTCATTATGCTCTAAGTTTATTGTAGTGGCATTGAAAGAATTGAATGTTGGGTGTGATGGGCTTCTCTTGCCACTAAAAAAGAATTGTTTTATGCATAGATTAGCAAAGCATGGGAAGGCTTTTCCATTTCAGCCTACTGAAATGGAATCGCTAGATGCCTGCTACCAGTCCACTGAAAATGGCATTGCAACTAGCATCTAAGCAGTCCTTACGGCCACCATGCCCCCATAGCTCATCTTTGCCTAAAAAATCATCATTTTGTTAGATATTTTCCTAGAGACCACCCTATGTTGCTTAAAATATGTGGTGGGAGGCCTCTAATGCCACCAGCTACTACTACTATAGGTTAGGTCACTATAGATAGAAGTGTAGTAGGTGCATTTTTCAACAATAGCAAGAGGAGCTTCAAGATAGCAACAACTTCTCTAGGCTTGTAATTAACAAAGACCGATTAGATCTAGTTGACTCCCTCCAAGATGATATCTAGTGAGTAGTAGTAGATTTCACATTCCTTCATGGAAGACTAGATGTAGCCAAACATCTACAGAATGTTGACTTGAGTGTTGTGGCTCCCATGGTGATTACACTTCGGTGATCCTACCTAGTTCATGTGCATTACACTCATGATTTAGGTATCAAGCCTTGGAAATCCTGTCTAGTTCATGTTGCATTGATATCATGATTTAGGTATCAATCCTTGAAGAAGGAAACTTGTAAGAGGATGATGGTAGTTATGTAATTGCTTATGAGAGAAAGGTGTCATTTTCCATGAAGGTGCAAGAGATATGGTTTCTTTTTGCATAACAAAAGCTTCACAATGTCTCACGAATTCAATGCATTTTCGAACCTTCAAGTATTTAAATGCACTTTTGAAAGTGGAGGGTGTTAGGTCATGCCTGCATTAAAACACCCTACATTCAAGTTGTTTGAAATTAGACATGCATTCAAGCTATTTCAAGGCAGATAAACATTCATGGTATTTCAAGGCAGACATGCATGCATGCATATTCTTGTAATTCAAGTAGTTTTGGGAGTTTTCTTCAATTTGGATGTTCAAGATGTGTGGAAAAGAAGAAGACGACTAATAAAAACAATGCCCATCAACAAATATGGAGATCAAGAGCAATTCCAAGAGAATAGAATGATGGGGATGGATTGATATGAAATAGTCCTTGGGCTAATGATAAAGAACATGAAGATGTAGAAGAAGGTAAGATAAATAGAAAATGGAGGAAGAAAAGGGAGAAGATGGAGTAGAGGTCTATCCACTTCTCTTTGGTTGAAATAATAAAGGATTTTTAGAAGTATAAAGAATTAAAATAAAGGATTCTTGTGCATGGGCATAAAGGATGGAGAAAAAGGAAGCAAGTAGCAGGACATAAATGATGATGGATGAGGAAAAAAGAAGGTGAGTAGAAATTACAAATTAGAAAAATAGACTTTAATAATTTTATACTTCATCTTATCACTCACTCTCAAATGCTCTCTCTTTTATCACTTCTCTCTTTCTAGCATTGCTCTCTTTCATTGCTTCTCTCTTTCTAGTATCACTCTCAAATGTGCTCTCTTTTATCACTTCTCTCTTTCTAACATCGCTCTTCTCCCGCTTGTCTCACACTTAGCAACTACTCTCTATCATTATTTCTTCTATAGGTGAGGAGATCCGGGGGTGAGATTCTACTAATGTCATGAAAACTTGATTGGCCAGCATATGTCATAAGGAGAGTAAATGATCTAATTGCCTTAATGCAAAAACCATGTCCTCATTAGGAGGGGGATAGTAAAGAATATCTTCATCAATAGGGGGAGTAGTGTCATCAATCCTCAAATTAATGGAATGATACTTTATCATAAACGATAATTTATTAGGGGTGGGGAGGCTCTCTCTCTCTCTCTCTCCCTCTCTCTCCTTATTATAAAATAATGGGGGGGAATGGTCTCTAGATAATTGAATGTGGGGGAAGGGGTGGTTTAAGAGAGGTATTTTTAGAAAAACATTAATTATAGGGGGTGTGTGATTGAGAGGGGGGGGGATCCTTTTCATTATGTTGAGGAGGGGAGCCACAATTCATTAGATTCATGGCAGGGGGAGGGGAATGGAGAGAAGAAATGATGATGGTGATGGGGAAGATGAGGTGTTGTGGGAAGGTAGTGACAATGATGAAGGGGGGGTGAGGTGGCAGGCCTAGTCCTCAGTGGAAACCATAAACAACGCACTCCCCCCTTATTTATATTCTTTAATTTTCCTTCTTATAACCTTTATAAGGTTATACTTTATGATTTTAAACAAAAATTTCATCTTATGGGAAAGTGATTCCCATGCAAGGATTTAGAGGGGAGTTTCTTGCACACAGGGGGCGGGGGGAGTAGGAAGCTCGTACACAATTCAAAGAAGAGGAGTTATTTGGTGAAACCAGGGGGGGGGAGGAGGATTCATGTGGAGAAAAAAATTCATTATTCATTATCAGTAATGGGGTCATTACAGATGATCAATGGAGAAGTAATTGTTTAAATAGAAGAGTAATGCATGTTTTGGAGATAAAGAACTAGTTGATAAAGAAGATAATGTTCTTGATCATGGTACAAATGCTTGATATTGTGGTAGATGGTGACATATATTATTGTTGATGACATAACTTAAAGAAGTAACATTTTTTATGTTGTTACACTTAACTTTACTGACCCTTCTTATTACATGAAACTAAAATGGCTAGAAAAATTGAATCAAAGGTTGTTGAAGATGGAAAATTTAGCAAAGAAGTAGAAGTAATAGCTCATGATTATTCACAAACTTGTATACATAAAAAGTAAAACCTTACCTAGGAAAAGTTCTAGTCTTCTCTTCATACACAAAACATATATGAATGGTGGTTTGGAAGATGGATTGAACTTCATGCATTCATGAAGTGTTGTTCATACACGAGGATCAAAAACCATAAATAGGTTATGGTATAAATACTATGTGAGATATGTTTACATAGACTAATACTTAGAAGACTACTCCATGGGTTCTTTTGGTGATCATGGTAGCTCGAGGAAGTTAGAAAAGTGAAAGGTGGAGTAATAGTGAGAGCATAGGTGGAAGCAAGAACTATAGAGATTCAAGCAAGAGAAAGAAAGATAGTATGTGGAGACTCCAATAGTGAGAATGTGTGACTTGCCTTCCCATATTCTATTGTGATATTTTGACTTTTATTTTCAATCTTCTCAACTTCTCGTAATTAGGATTGGAGAGTTTAGACCATCATAAAGAGGGAGTCTCGAATAAAATAATCCAAAATTTTGTAAACCGACACCCTCTAGGACCGATAAAATCTACAAACAACCTTCACATAAATTGCCATATGCATGGTGGTCATAACCTGTAAGTCAGCTGACTAAGCACATTTAAAACTTAGATGACTAAGAGAGAAAGAAAGAAAACATTTCAATCTTTAAAAAGAAAAAAAGCTTATGGGGAAGAAGGAAGTCGAAAAAATGGCGCAAATTTATCTCTCTCTTCCCAAAATTGGGAGAAGCTGAAAGCAGGAAAAAAAGCATGAATTCTCTTACTCAATCTCAGGGAAGACTCCAGCAATCTCCCCCTTTTCTCAGTTCAACAAGAGGTGTAGATTGGAGCAAGATTCATCCGAGAGCCAGGCGAATTAATCATGGCATCTTTGGCAACCTCTCTGGACCTCAAAGATAAAATCACCAACATTAGATTGCATCTTGAAAGCTTCCAAATTGTTGGATTGCCAAGGTACCCTCCACAAAGAACTCCTCTTCTTGGCCACAACCCATAAACGCCCTTTTCCTCAAATTAACTATAAATATGGGGAATGAGGAGCCGTTGGAGGAGGAGCCTGAACTAAGAGAAGAGACTCTTATCAAACCAAGAGTAAAGAGCAAGAGGGAGTGGATTAAGAGGAGTGCGAGGATGGAAATTATTGTCACAAAGAAAAGGAGGATACTTTGCTGGCTCTTGCAATCGGATCCCCCATCCCTTTTACCTTCACTTTCCTATAGAATCGAGACTCTACTCAATTTTTCCCTCAATTCCTAGTGATTGCCATCCCCATCAGTCTGATTGTGACAACCCCAAGCTCTATTGCGTAAATCTCCTCTACAATCTCGTGATTAAAGATCATGGTCCCAAAGAAGAAAATTATGAAGGTTGCAGAGGTGGAAGCTACCAATAACGTTGTAGGTGCGACACCTAGAAATGGAATGGTGAGTAATGATTACAAATGAAGCTGCAAATACCATCAACCAAGCACTCGTCATAAACCCCCAGGTATCATATTTTGATATTAAAGGTACCTAGTAGATCATCATCCTATGGGTTGGTAACAAAAGGTGCATTCGTAGAATATGACTTTTTAAAAATCTCATGCATAATTTTTTTAAAGAGAAATTCTTAAATGCAAATTCCAAGCGATAATCTGGGTTTGTACGAGATGTACCACAGGGATAAAAAGGAAGATACTACGCTTCCTAAAAAGACTTAAAAACTTTGATTTGTATTGAACTAACTGGAGCCCCGAGAGGAACACCAAGGAAAAGGGAATTCTCTTGCAAGAAAATCTATCTTCTAACATCAACAAGCTTGTTTATCATGTTTCATATGATCACAATGAAGAAAAGAACACCAGGCACAACAAATCTTCATGCAGCATCATGTAGATCTCCCACGGTTTTAATAGAATCAACCATATTCTTCAACATCTTCACAAAATCCATCAATAGAACAAAGAAAGCAAAGGAATACACCATCTTTGAATGGAAATACATCACATAGTATTCATCTTCATAGTCTTCATAGTCTTCCCTCTCAATCTCTCATATACAATCACTCTGTTTGAGTAGAATTGGCTATCTCTGACTCTCTCTCTCTCTCTATCAATAATACATCATATCCTCACTACAATCTCTCAAAAATTACTCTCAATAATCACTCTTAGGTCGTGGATACCCCTCCCAAGAGGTATGTCTGATATGAAGAGTCACCAGAGCCACTACAGTGTCTTTTCATAGCTCACTACTGTCACTTCACTCTAGTCTTCACTTGAGTCTTTGGCAGCTACTTCTTCCACTTCTTTCAGCTCTTTTGCACTTGTATTCACCTCTTTCCAAGGCTAGAAAACTTTCCCAAAGTCACACATACATTCCACAGAACACTTACAGAAGCATACAGAACAGTCTACAGAACAGTACCAGAACAGCTACAGTACAGAACAGAACAGAAACAGAACAGAAGCAGAAGCTCTACAGAAGACCTACAGAAGGTTACAGAAGGTTATCAAAACCACATATCTCACTCTCAAACCATTCCAAACTCTCACAAACCATTCAATAAGCTTTCACAAGATCTAAATCTTCATCAATCAATACTCCATCCCTCTTTACAGAAGACAATCAGAACAAAACAGACCAAAACAGAGCAAAACAAAAGGTATACAGAACCTATCAGAACCTATCAGAACATCACAGAACCACCAACAAACATCATGAACTTCCAAAACACAATCAATATCATCCAAAACATTCTCAAACCACTTCTAAATCAATCAATCATCTCATAAAATCAACCATTCAGCTCTAAAAAACAACAAAAATCGGCCAAAAAACAAGTCATTTCAACACTCAACATATCCCCACACTTAATAAAGAAGCGTCCTCGCAACCCAGGAAAAAGGGAATACAAGTTCATGGAAATGCTCAACTTTGATCTTCAATATCTTCTAAAAAATAATCCATCCTCCACGACCCCAACTTATAACCTGTTTCTGATATAAAAATACAAAGAAAGGAAAACCCTTTTGAAATTAACACCTCTTATCAAACTAAAAATCACAACAAATTTGTAAAGGATATAAGAGTTTTCCTCTTCTTCATCAGCATCAGCTTCAACTCTCCAACCACGACCCCATCACCGCAAATCTCCAAAACGTAGCTCGTACACGAAATCCAATAGGAAACCACCACATTCGTTTGACATAAATGAACTCACAACACAAACACTAATACACAACACAACCATCTGAATGACTCCTTCAAAAAGAGAGTTTTTCATTAAAAGCTTCCACCATACATTGGAAAGGTATCAATGAAGATGATCCCTCTTAAAAGATTGATGCTGTCGGAATCGATCCATAGATAAGGATTCATCTACAAAGTTTTTGGGAGGATTTTGAAAAAATTGGAGACAGCACATCCTTTCCAACAGGACCAGGTATCTACTAGGCAAACAGAGGGCATGAAAATACAGTATCTCCAACTGTTGGGAATCAATGCTAACATTGACATTCATGCACAACTTTGGAATAGGCTTTGAATCATTATGAGAGTGCCTATGCATATACGCCAGGTACCAAGCAAAGTGAGCAGTTAATCTCACTGAGGGATCGGCAGACTGTGAATACTGCTGGGCAAAATGAACATAGTTTTGATAAGCTTGACTGGAAGCTGTCCATTCTCCTGGAATTACTGGTCAATTAATCTGCGGTCCTGTAAGGCAATCATCCGAACTCCATCCCCTTCTTCTGGAAATCTGATTATCAAACCCGTCACAGTTACTAACCAACTGAGGTGGTTGAGATATGGAAGTGTTAGGAGAGGGTAGTAGAATAAGGGAAAGTGGATGAAGGGAAGGATAGGAAAAATCATAAAAGGAAGAAAAGGTTAAAGAAGGAGTGGCAAAAATTTGTAAGGAATCACTAAGGAATGGTGTTAATTGATAAATAGGAAATGTAGAGGGTACATTAATGGAGGGAGAAGGACAGGGCGGAGAAGGGGAAAATACCCTATCCTCAATAAAGGAACAATAAGTGAAAATGGGAATTTGAGGGAAAGATGAAGGTTGGAAAAGAAGGGGTAAAATGATTGTGGAATTAGATTGACAAAGGAAAAGATATATAACATAGCGGTGAGCCATTTGTTGGTAATAGAGGAGAGTAGGAACAGAAGGTCCTAAGAGAGATCGTCTATGATAGGCATCAAAGAAGGTAGCATCAAACGGATTATGTTTGGAAAGATAGGTTAAGAGATCCATCCTCAGTTGATTAGTACTCTGGGCAAAGGTAGGAGCTGTGTTTTGTCTTTGATTGAGGACCACCGAATCAATCATGGGATGCCACGAATTATCATGACAATCAGCCACTTTGGAGGAATAACTTTGGAACATATAAGCTATGCGCAACTCCAAATGATTGACATATAAAACAGCCTGTAAGACCACATCCCCCACATACCATGCCATATCTACCTCATCTGGAATTAACAAATCTCCTCGGAGATACATGCACGACATCAACATGGTATCTGGCGTGACAGAATCCTCAAAGACCATTCTGACTACCTCTGTCAACAACTCAGCAGACCAAGCCCCACTCCAGCCATCCTCTGGAAAAGGTAAATCCATCGTGGAAAGCTTCATATAGAAGACCAACTTCTGTAAGTGGTAGTGGACAAAGAAAGAATGGTCAGGTAAGACATATTCCTGAAACTGTTCAAAGGTAGACCATAACAAGTCCATTCTGGACTGCAATCTTTCCACTTTATCTTGGAATAGAGGGCACAAAGTAGCCTCTCTATGAAGAGCAGCCAAGTCCTGCTGTGAAAGAGAAGAAATCAATGGAACAGGAGGGCTTGGAGGAACAGAGCGGGACTTTGCAAGCTGATCTTGCAACTGCTGGATTTGGGAGGCTTGGTTGGCCACTATGTCATTAGCAATCTGTAAAGCTGAAAGCTTGTCATCTAAGATAGCTTGGAACTCCGTCGCTTCCCTAGACATCCTCTCCTTCTCCTCTGAAAGGCTAGTAACCTGGGATTGAATCTATGATAAACCAAGACTGGACCATGGAAAATAACGCCAATGACTGCGCATACCCATCCCACGAAACGGTTCATTAAAAAGGGGAAGTAAGTGCAGTGAGGGGGGAATTAATTGAATGAAGGGTTGATTTTGATAAATTATTAAAAATGGGTGAATTTTTATTAGGTGATAAACCTTAGGAAGAAAACGGCGGTTCCTTATTATAAATTTAAGTACAAATTATTAGGTTAAAACGGTGCTTTTATTCGATCCCCGGACTTCGATTCCCGACTGGGTCTCTAAATGCAATTCATTGATTACAAATTAAGGTGATGTGGAGCGCTTTTTTGCCAGCGCGTGCTCATGTGACGGCTGGTTCATTTTAATTAAAATTAAAGTGCCTCGTTAGCGCACGTAGCGCGTGCTAAGTGAACGGCGGGTTAATTTTAATTAAAAAGTATGTGTGTATAGCGCGAATGCGCGTGGAAACTGTGGGTGAATTAAAGGGTTCATTTTAACAATTAATTTGTGATTAAGGGGGAAATGAAAATAAATAAAGCACATAAAATAAATACCTGGAAGGGGTGTGTATGTAATGCAGAAATGCGCACGGAAGAGTCGCCCAAAAGAAGTGAATCCAGTAAAGGAAAAGTAAAGACCACTGATGAAACAACAACGACAACACCTTAGCAGATGTGTGGATTTGGTTTGGGTTGGTTGTTTATGTTTATTTTATTATTTTTTATTATTTTTTATTATTTCTGATTTTATTATTATTTTTTTGTTGGTATTAAGTTGTGATTATTGATGGTTGAATAAAGGGAAAATGATCAAGGGAGGTGAGGGGAATTTTGTAGAATTTTTAAGAATTTTTTGAGAATTTTTTACTATTTGTAAATGAATTTTCTACATTTATTGGCAATTTAGGGGATTAATTAGGAAATATTTAATTTTCAGAAATTTTAGGGTGAGTAATTTCCAGCGGACAAACTCCCAAAAATTGGCAAAAAACAAAAGGAATTTTTAGAATTTTTTTAGAATTTTTTTATGGAAAAATTAATTTAAAAATTAATTAAATCACATAAATCACATAAATCAAATAAGTCAGTTAGGAATAAATCAATTAAGCCTGGTTAGTGGGGGTAAGTCATGTTAGTCACAGGAAGTCAAGTCAGGTAGGTTAGGCAGGTTAGGTTAAGTTAACTAGGTTAGTCAACTAGGCTAGGGTAGGCAACTAGGTGAAGTCAGCTAACCTGACTATGGTTAGTTAAAACTAACCTAGCTAGGGTTAGGGTCAGGAGTAGTTTGAACTAACTAGGGTTAGTTTAGGTTAGGTTAGTTTGAACTAACTAGGGTTAGTTTAGGTTAAACTAGTTAGGGTTAGGTTAGTTTGAACTTACTAGGGTTAGTTTAGGTTAAACTAGTTAGGGTTAGTGACTAACCGGAGTAGGGTTAGTGGAGGAGGCAGTTAGGGTTAGTGGTGGTGGTGGGGAGAGGAGGTCGTGGTGGCGGCGGATTCGGCGGCGGCTGCGAATCCGAGGCGGCGGCATACGTCTGGACGAACGGCGACGAGCAGAGCCCAAGTGGCGGGCGTTAGAACCGAGGCGGCGGCGTACGAACCAGGCAACAGCGGCGGCTCTGGCAGCAGCGACCCTGCGTGGCGGCGAATCCAGCGGCGATCCTGGGAGCGGGGCGACATCTGACTGCGTGGCAGCAGCGAGCAGCTAGCGGCGTCTGAAGGAGTATGACGACGGCTGGAGGAGAGGAGGGCTGGAGGCGAGGAGGGCAACCGCTGGGCAGAAGGGCGGAGGGTACAGGGCGGGCGGCGACGGGCGGAAGAAGGAGGTAGAGGAGGGGGAGAGGGAAGGAGGGGGGAGGAAAGGAGGTGACGGCGGGGGAGGAAGAAGAGGAGGAAGAGAGGGAAGGAGGGGCGGCGGACGCGCAGGGAGGGAGAAGGGAGGAAGGGCGGCGGACTGGGGAGAAGGAGAAGGAGAGGGCGAACAGGGAGGGAGAAGGGAGGAAGGAGAGGGACGTCGGACAGAGAGAGAGAGAGAGAGAGAGAGGGAGAGAGAGAGACGGTTGAGGCGGGAGGGGGTTTGTTTTAAAAAATAAAAATAAAAAGAAAATAAAAAAAAAATAATAATAAAAATGAAATGGGTGGGCGGGCAGGAGGGGGTGAAGGGTAGGGTCAAAAGGGGGTGGGTAGGGGATGGACAGGGGGTGGGCAGGGGGTCAAACGGGGGGCGTATCCCCGTCCCACGCACGTGCGCGGGGCGGGGTAAAAAATTTGCCGTGACGGGATTGAAATGGCACCGGGATGACGGGATGGGTCATGCGGGCATGACCGGGGCGCGTGGAGATACGTAAAATCGAAAAAAGGGCACGTTCACGAGTAAAACGGGCGCGCGAATACACGTAAAAATAAAGAAAAAATAAATAACTCCCAATCCGGACGTCAAAACGAAATAGCGTAAAAACAAGAAGTGGGCAGGACGGCAGGCGGAAGAGAAGAAAAATATATGACGGAGATTCCGGGAGGGGTAAAGGGCGGTCACGTGTAAAAAACCCAAAAAACAAACAAAAAACACAATTAAAAATTAATATCAAAAAATCCGTGCATTGGAATGAGGTGCAAAAAAAAGGAAAACTGTGCAGAAAGATGTGCCGACAATCCTATCACATCAAAAGATAATTCTGATGGAGATAAGATGCGTTCACATGGGAAAAACCCAAAAAACAAACCCAAAAATGGGATCGGAAATTAATATCGGACAAACCGGTCACCGGAATGACATGCAGTAAGAAGGAAAAATGTCCGCAGGGAGGAGTGGCACAGGGTGATCATGTTGAACCGCAGTTTCAGCGGAAGTAGGAGGGGTTCACATGCGAAAAACTCCAAAAATACTCCCAAAAACTCATTTAAAAATTAATAAGTAAAAATCCGGAAGTCGAAAAAAGGAGGAGGAAAAAGGAAAAAGGTGGGGGAAGGCACAGGGGACACAGCTGTTGGATTAAATTGGAAGTCCAATGCAAACAGGGTAGGTTCACATGGAAAAATGTCAAAAATACACACGAAAAAGTCGCAAAAAACCGAAAAATTAATAATGGACAAACCGTGTAGCGGAATGATGCAGAATAAAAAGGAAAAATATCAGGGGAAAAGTGTTAGTCAGGGCTATGACGTCAGAGCATGATTCGGAAGCAAGAAAAGTGCATTCACATGGAAAACCGGCTAAATTACGCAAAATGCTTCAAAAATTAATAACTCAAAAACCGTGCACCGGAACAAGGGTAGGTAAAAAGGAAAAATGATCAGTTCAAAGGGAGGAACAGGGCTATAAAGTTGGATTTGGATGTTGGTGAACGTAGGGTGCATTCATAGGACATGACTTCAAAATCAAGGAATGAAGGAAAACTGCAAGGGAACAGCCCCAAGGGTGGGTGGAACATAACCGGGTGGGTGGAAAGGGATCCCATGAGGGTAAAAGCAAGTCAAAGCATTCATGCATGAACAGGTTAAGGCAGATGCAGAAGATATACAATGTAGACGCGCAGGGACGCGTCCCCATACTTAAGACCTTAACGGATAGGGTTAACCGAGCAACAGGGACCTAGGACCACGCCACGGACCATCCACTAATGTCCCCACACTTAAAACATGAACGTCACGAAGAACCCAAAGTGTAGGGTTAGAAAAACTTGGCCCATTTCGTCAAGAATCAAGGTAAGGGTGAGTGTCGATGGCACGTCCAGTGTTGTTGTCGGCGTTGGAGGGACCAAGGCAACTTTTCGGCACACGTTCGTCATGGAAGGGACCACGCGGCAGCACCCAGGGAGGTAGCTGATTGAAGGAATCGCAGGAAATTCGTCGATGATGAGGGATACTACACTCAACTCACAATCACTCAAATGAGATGAAAGAACAATCACTCGCCCCATGACTAATATCACTTGAGGAAGAATGATTAAAACCCATATCGCATACCCGGTTGAGGAATCGACAAGGGGGGAATGGTGCAGAAGGAGTATGCCAGGGTGCACAGTTGATGGTGCATTAGTGCGTCCAACTCGTCTGGCATAAGTGCAAGGAGGAAGGCAAGGGAGCCTTACAGTGCAATGTACAGAACAAGGTGGCGTGTCTTGTGTTGACGGTAAAGACCCATCCCGTGGGTGCATAGGGAAACGGGAACATACCTGACTCCAAGTGTCGTAACGTCCCTCAATCTCACCTCTCGGTAATTGATTGAAGAAACTCCAGTCACACTCAACCCACCCTCTGTCTCACGCTCTGTTGATAAATACAGGAGGGCAGCCTTTTCCTGAAACCCATTGATGTAATCCTCACAATCACTTGTGCAAAGATTGTATGCCTTGTGCGCATTTGATGGTGCAACTGTGCATCCCGCCCTGTGCCGGCATACGGTGCAAAAAGGAAGGCCAGGGAGCCTTATAGTGTAGTGCACAGAAACAAATCATGCTTTGTGCTTTGAGAGGCCCATCCCGTGGGTGCAACACTTCATTCACACTTCTCACCTCTCATTTGATTTGAAGAGAAAAGACTGGTCTTCCGCCCCACCCTCTGTCTCACTCGTTGTTGATAGATACAGAGGGCAACCATACTCACTTCCCCATCCGGTTAGGATGAAAGCTCACGTCACTCGATTGTTTGTCGATGAAGATCGCGTCATCAATTGTTGAAGAGGCGTACCCAGGGAGGTAGCCATCAAATCAAACATTGTGTTGAATAGGAACATGTCATCTGCTAGAGGACAGTTAGACACTTTGCAGAGAGACCCAGGACGCAGCGTACCAAGGGAGGCAGCTTCGGAATTGGATCCTGGAAATATCAATTAATGAATCCCTGTTTGGACTGCTAGGTGTTACCACCTTTTCCACAGCCAGCTTCTCGCCCAAGGGTGGTTATCACCTTTTCTTGGAACGAGACCTGCTATGACAGGGAATTGCTTCCTTTTCTCTCATAACAGATTTTTTTTTTTGGTTTTTTTTTTCTTGTTTTCCCCTATTCCCGAGGGTGTTTCCACCTTTTCTCGAAGAATAGGTCGGCATGACAGGGACCTAAGTCCTTTTCTCCCATGACCGATATGTTTTGTTTTTTTTTTCTCTTTTTGTTTTTCTGCAAATTGAGCAAGGGAATGGTAGAAAAACCATGTGTCAAGACCAACCTCGCCACTGTCGCTGGTGGAAAATAGAGGATAAGAGATCAAGGCTGGAAGGGGGGTTTGAGGGGACAGAGGGTTGCGCCCACTTCATCAGGAGTGATTGAAGAACAGCTATTAGAAGTAGCATCATAAGAAGTACAGTGCCGCGCCAACGAGGGAAAGGATCAAGTGTCCGTAATTGTCAAGATCCCCAAGGAGGGAAGTACTTCTTCAGGCGATATCCATTGATCAGAAAGGGATCATCATAGGTATCAATGGTCTGTACTTGGACAGAACCATTCGGGTTGACGGCAAGTACCTTATAGGGGCCCATCCACCGCTGTTGGAGCTTGCCAGGAAACTTGCCAAAGTGTGAATCATAGGCTAGGACCAAATCACCTTCTTTGAACTCCTTGTGCTTGATGAAACTGTCATGGTAAGCCTTGCGTCGAGCTTGCGTGGCTTCCATGCACTATAGAGCCATCCTACGAATTTCGTCCAAACATTCCAAGTGCAGGAGACGGTGTTGCAGTGAATCATCATCTCCCAAACGCTCTTTGATAGCCACTCTCAAAGAGGGTAATTCTAGTTCAACAGGAAAAATAGCTTCTGTTCCATACACCAGCTGGAAGGGTGTCTGTCCCGTTGCTGCTTTATGGGAGGTTCTGTACGCCCAGAGGGCCTCTGTAAGTCGATCATCCCAATCACGACGATGTGCAGTAATTGTTCTTGTCAGAATCGAGCAGAGGATGCGATTGGTGACTTCGACTTGGCCGTTGGCTCTGGGGTAATAAGGAGTGGACTTGCGATGGCGGATCTTATACAGCTCTGTCAACTCTTCCATGACTTTATTGAGGAAATGAGTGCCTCTATTACTTACCAGCTCTAAGGGACTACCAAAACGGGTGATGATATTTTCGTACATGAACAGGGCCACGCTGTTACTATCGTCCCGCTTTAGGGCTTTAGCTTCACACCACTTTGTAACATAATCCGTACATACGAGGATGTATCAGTTCTGTTGCCTTCTGGTAGGAGGATCGATCGGACCGACGAAGTCAATACCCCACTTCTCAAACGGCTTCAACGGAAGGATAGGTTGCAATGGCATGGAACTTGTCTTGGTGGGTTTCCCCATTCTTTGACAAGCATCACATCTTTTACAGTAATCATAGGAATCTTTGTGGATGGTAGGCCACCAATATCCTGCTAGGTAGCAGAGCCTTCCTGGCTGTAGCTTCTCCTGCGAAGTGACCTCCGCATGGCTCGTCATGGCAAGCCTTCAAAACAATCCCAATCTCTTCTCCTGTAACACATCTTCTGAGCACTTCATCTTTGCCTTTCTTGTACAGTGCACCGCCTAACAAGGTGTAGGGGGCTGATTCTAGCATGAGCTTCTTCCTTTCCCGACTAGAAATACCAGGAGGATACTGTTGGGTTGCTAGCAGATTGGCAATGTCTGCATACCATGGAGTGACAATTTCTACCAAGAATAGGGAAGCATCAGGGAGGTCTGGATCATCTTGCTCCTCGTCTGCAGTTTGTGGGATACGCGACAGATGATCAGCCAGAACATGGGAACGACCAGGCTTAGTAATCACCTCAAAGTCGAACTCCTGGAATAAAAGGAGCCATCTCATCATTCGTCCTTTCACATCTGCTTTGTTCATCAAGAAGGACAGGGCCTCATGATCCACATAAAATTTAAAGTGGGTGGATAGGAGGTAGTGGCGAAACTTTTCCAAGGCAAACACCATTGCCAAGCACTCTAGCTCTGTCACTGTATAGTTCCGTTCCCTATCAGTGACTTTCCGACTTGCATAATAGATCGGTTGATCCAGCTTCGAGGAGCCCTTCTGGCAAAGGACAGCACCTAAGCCTTCAATTGATGCATCAGTGTGTACGTGGAACTCTTTCGTCCAATCAGGAGGTTGCAGAATGGGTGCCTCTATCAGACACTGCTTCAGAATGTGGAAGGCTTTGTCACATTCTTCCGTCCAAGTAAACTCTGCATCTTTCCTCAGGAGCTTGTGCAAGGAGGTTGCCTTTGTTGCAAAGTGGGCTATGAACCTCCTGTAGTAACCCACATGGCCTAGGAATCCCCTCAACTGTTTGAGGTTGGTGGGTGCTGCCAGAGCTGCGATCTTTTCAATCTTTGCAGGGTTTGTTGATATCCCTTGTGCAGAGACAATGTGGCCCAAAAGAACTCCGGAAGAGACCCCAAAGATGCATTTTTCGGGGTTGAGGGAAATCCCATACTCCCGGCATCGATCAAAGCATTGTTCCAGGTGTTCCCAGTGTTCACGGATCAAGCTATAGACACAGAAGTCATCAAAATATACCTCAATAAAGTCATGCAGATGATTTTGAAATGCGGCCATCATGACTCGTTGGAAAGTAGCAGGGGCATTGCAGAGCCCAAATGGCATCACCCGGTAAGCATAGGTTCCCCATTCTGTGGTGAAGGTTGTTTTGGATTGGTCTTCTTTCGCAATCTGCACTTGGTTGTATCCACTGAATCCATCCAGAAGGGAATAAAGCTCATGTCCTGCCACTGTGTCCAACAGTTGATCTGTGAAAGGGATAGGAAAATGATCCTTCTTTGTCTTGGAATTAAGCTTTCGGAAATCCACACATATTTGCAATTTGCCATTTTTCTTGGGTACAACCACGATGGGTGAAACCCATTCACTATTTGCCACTGGATAAATGAACTCGGCTTCCAGAAGCTTCAGCAGCTCCGCTTTCACCAATGTGGAATAATTCGGGTTCATTCGCCTCTGTCGTTGCCGTACTGGCTTGGCATCAGGCTCCAAGTCAATATGATATTGACATATTGTGGGATCAATCCCCTTTAGGTCTTTGTAAGACCATGCAAACACGTCCAAATTTTCTTTCAACAAGTTGTTCAAGGTTGACAACTCCTCTTCTGGAAGGCTGCTACCCACCTTCAAGTGGCGTTCAATGCCTTCAGCATCCACAAAGGTTAACTGCCTTTCACCTTCTACTTCACGGATGAAGGTCCCGCGGACTGCTTCTGGGTAGAGATCCGACTCCTTCAAGGGAGTGGTGTCCTCTTCTGATGTCCCACTAGAACCAACTTCTTCTTTTGGTGGAGACTTAGGTTGCTCCTTAAGACGTTGGAATGGGATAAGAGTTGTTTCGGGTTTGGTTTCAAGACTAATTATATCTTGGCTTGAAGACTCATCTTCCGAAGATGACACATCCAAGAACATCACATAACAGGGACCCTCTGATGCCTGTTGGGTTTGTGGGATTGGTGCTTGTTGGCACGGTGCATCATCATCATCTTTCTTTGGCAAGGATGGGTTAGGACGGCAGGAGCCACTTTTGAAAGACGGCTTGCTCTTCTTAATCCATTTCTTATAAAGGTTTTGCATATGAGAAGATCCATTTACTAGACCAAATGGTATCATTGCCATTATGTCCCATAGCATGAGCCCATCTGCTTCTGATGCTTCTGGAACTTCTTCCTCAAATGTATCCTCTGTAGGTGGGATAGACCCTTCCATTGGACTTTCATAATCTTCTTCGTCCATATCATATCCATCCTCTTTTGTCTCTGTCTCTGCTTCTGCTTCTGCCTCTGCTTCTGCTTCTGTAGGCGCTCTGTAACAGAAGAACAGATTCTCTGTTTCCTCTCCTGCCTCTATCTCTACTGTGGCCATGTAACAGGGAGAGCAGTACATCCATGCTTCTATCTCACTATCAGAAGTGATTTCAGAAGTCATTCCCGGTTCAGGCAGTAAGTATTCACCCATTGATAATGGCTTTGCATCTTTTGGAAGTCGGCTTACAGTATCCACTGTTAAGGAATGTGCCACTGTTTTCTTGGGAAGGATCTGTTTGACAGCATCTTCGTCTGCTGACGTTCCATCTGTAGCCTCATTAGGGGAGTCAGAAGATAATTCCAAGGAGGTGGATCCATGTCATTTTTGAGAACCATACAGTTTCAGCACCACTTTGTTGGGTCCTCTACCCAAGGTCAAGGTTCCTTTGAACCAATCCGTCCTTGCTCGGGCTTCAAAAAGCCATGGTCTGCCCAGTAACAGAGGATAGGATGTACCATAAGAGTTTGGCTTCACCACCAAATAGGTCAGCCAATAATCTTTTCCAGCCACTGTAGTCTTCACATAGGGAAGAATGCCCAAAGGCTTGATTCTACTCTGATCCGCTAGTCTGATGAGCCATTGGGTTGGTTGCACACCTTGTAGGCCTAGATCCTTCATTGTCACATCCGTCATAATGTTCACTGATGAGTCTCCATCAATCAGTGCATTTGTAATGAAGCAGCCTTCTATCCACACGCCAGTCTCTGGAGTACCCGGATCTAGGAAAGCATTAGCCACATCCACTTCTTTTACAGGCTCCGGAGCCTTGTTGGGCTTTGTTGCTGTTGAGGGAGCAATCCTTAAGCCACGTCTTCTTGTCAATATACTTTTGAACCTTTTCCGGCAACTGGGGGACAACATCAATAATTGTCGGAATGTGAGGTTTGGTCTAAAGGTATCTAGATCTCTGACCAGATCGTATTCCTTAATAGGATCCAATGGCTTCTCTAACCGGTTAGGGAATGGGACAACACCCATTTTCATTTTCCCTCTTTCTGCCAACAAAGGCATCATGGAAACTTCTTCTGCCACTTGTGGCACTTCCTCCTCTTCTGTCTTCTGGACCTCTGGTCCTGTCTCTGTAACTGTCTCTGTAACTCTCTGTGGCACTGTAGGGCTCTGTACGGCACTGTTAGGCTCTGTTCTGTTCTGTTCTTTTGGTGGAAGATTGAACTTCACTGTTCTGGCAGGAGGGTTATTTTCTTTCTGGATAGGTGGTTCCTTCTGCTTTGCACGTGTGATGGCAGTAACTTCCAATTCCACTAAATTGGAGGTAGGCTCTTGGGCCTTGGCTGGACTATCTGTAGCACTGTTTTTCACTGGGGCTGGGCTTGGACAGTCTTTTGCAGTGTGGCCTTCTCCTTTGCAACGACTGCATAAGGGCTTGTAATCCACTGACCTTCGAGGATTTGGACAATTTGGTGAGATGTGTCCCTTTTCTCCGCATCTGTAACATTCCACTTTTGATCTCTGACCACCGCCAGACTGTCTTCCTCTGTAACTTTGAGAGGGAAATCTTCTGGGTCTGAAATTAGGACCAAACTCTCTAGGCTTGGGCCCAATATCCTGTGTTGTCATTTTGGATTCCAGCAGGTTGAATCTTGTGTCTTCTTCCTTTCTTCTCCTATCATGCATCTCCTTCAGAGAGCAAATGTCCTCTGTATGATTCTTCCGCAAACAATAGGAACAGAAGGCTCCAGGAATGGTTGGTTTGCGTGTACATTCAGTGGCTAAATGGCCTGCTTGATGACACTTACCACACCAAGTATTTGACCGCATCACATCTCTTCCTGCTCCTGCAACATTGGATATGCTCACGGTATTCACTTTCAACGTCTGTAGTTGTTCTGTAATCACATCCATCAACTCTTTTTTTATGTTTGCAACTGAGTTGGATAAATAATCCTTCAAGCTTTCTCCTCCTGACGTACTGGCAGGAGGGTTTTGAGGAGTCTCTGTAATCACTGCATAAATGGGTTGGGCTGGTACAGAGGGGTCTCTGTTCTGGTTCTGATTCAGTGCTCCTGTTTGAACTGTTGGCTGTTGGCTCCAGTTGGTAGGATTCCACTGTTGCTGCTAATTTGTCATTGAGGAAATTGGTTGGGACCATTGTTGTTGTGGTTGAGCCATCATTTGAGGCATGGATTGTGGCCACTGTGGATTTGGTGCACTGTACTGTGATATCAGGGGCATCTGTTGGTAAGGGTAGGGAACAGTCCCTGGAACTGCATTTGGTGGGTACATCATTCCTGGCACCAGAGGAGGTAGGACTCCTCTTCCTGTATTCATCACCAATCTAGCTTCCACTTCATCGTACAGTCTTGCACCTTCTGTTGCAGCTTGCAGGGTGGCTGGTCTTTGCAGCTCCACAAACTTACGGACTTCTGGTTGTAATCCTCTGAGAAACACCCCCTTTTGAATGCCATCAATCTAAATTATGGTTAGTCCATCTCTTCAGGATGGATTCCATTCGTGAGACATAAGCTTCCACTCTTTCTCCAGAGGACTGACTCAGGTTCATAAATTCTTCTCGCATCCGCTCTTCAAAACCTTCACGCCTGAATTTAGTGAGGAAGGCCAACTTCAGGTCGTCCCATGTGCCAAAAGTTCCTGCTGCTTGTCTCTCATACCACTGAAACGCCGCGCCCTTGAAAGTGGCGGGGAATATTGCTAACCAATGCTCAGGGGTTCTGGCATTGTTAGCCACACACGCTACCATAAACTCTGCTACATGAAGATCGGGGTCTTCATTGTACTCTCCCTTAAAAACTGGCAATGGGACTACATTCGCTGGCCTGTCATCAATATTTCCAGGACGGATCTGGCTTGGAAGTGGACCTCCAGCAGGAGGAGGAAGGGCTTGATGTGCCATTGGGACTTCTGTAAAGAGTTCCGCAAGGGCGTCAAAGGCGACTTCTGCTGCGAGCTCACTCTCGGCTCTGATTCTTGCTTTCTCTCTTCTCACGTACCTCTGGACTCGTTCTAACGCTTGCCTCTTTATTGCGTCATTCATCAGGGGGTTGGCTCCACTATGTTGTTAGTGCTCCACAGAGGGTTAACAGAAGACTTCAGTCTTTGTAGGACTCTCTTGCCAACATTTCTTCTACTTCTTTCTTTTCAACGTCCCTGAATTCTGCTTTCATTCCACTGCACAGAGGAAGGTATTCGGTTCTGAAGGTGTCAAAATGCATACGTCTGAGCATGGTGGTGGTGCCATCATCATAGTAATGCCAGCTTCTGATGGTTTCAATAGTGTATGTTGTGAAAAGCACTCTGTCTACCAACTTCCAATGGGTTGCTAATTGAACAAACAGAAGATTATCAGTACACCAAGCATCCCATGTATCTTGCTGTTGAGCATCCACGAACAAATTCCAACTCTTTTCCTTCTTGTCTTTGTGAACCTCTACAGACCAAGACTCCTGAAGCTTCTTCACAATCTCCCACTTGATGTTATCTGGAAACTTCTCAATGAATGCCAAATCTTCCATGGATGGTCATTCTCTCTGTTTCTGCTCTTCAGTTCGTTCCCAAACAGTTTGCCACCAAGATGCAAGTTTCTGCTACTTCAACAGAAAGAGGAAACTGTCCACCACATAGAGCATGCATCATGATGGTGATGTGTTTCCGCCATTGTGGGATGAACTTCTTGTGGAAAGTGGCTTTGATTATGAGGAATTCCAACTCTTCAGTGGAAGAAGGAACTTTACAAACATCCATTGAATTCTTCTCTTCTTGGCAATGCCATTTCCTTCATTTTCAGCCTCTTTTGGTGCTTGTTGATGGCAAGTTTCCCCGGCTGCGCACCAAAAACATGGAGCCCCGAGAGGAACACCAAGGAAAAGGTAATTCTCTTGCAAGAAAATCTATCTTGTAACATCAACAAGCTTGTTTATCATGTTTCATATGATCACAATGAAGAAAAGAACACCAGGCACAACAAATCTTCATGCAGCATCATGTAGATCTCCCACGGTTTTAATAGAATCAACCATATTCTTCAACATCTTCACAAAATCCATTAATAGAACAAAGAAAGCAAAGGAATACACCATCTTTGAATGGAAATACATCACATAGTATTCATCTTCATAGTCTTCATAGTCTTCTCTCTCAATCTCTCATATACAATCACTCTGTTTGAGTAGAATTGGCTATCTCTAACTCTCTCTCTCTCTCTATCAATAATAGATCATATCCTCACTACAATCTCTCAAAAATTACTCTCAATAATCACTCTTAGGTCGTGGATACCCCTCCCAAGAGGTATGTCTGATATGAAGAGTCACCAGAGCCACTACAGTGTCTTTTCATAGCTCACTACTGTCACTTCACTCTAGTCTTCACTTGAGTCTTTGGCAGCTACTTCTTCCACTTCTTTCAGCTCTTTTGCACTTGTATTCACCTCTTTCCAAGGCTAGAAAACTTTCCCAAAGTCACACATACATTCCACAGAACACTTACAGAAGCATACAGAACAGTACCAGAACAGCTACAGTACAGAACAGAACAGAAACAGAACAGAAGCAGAAGCTCTACAGAAGACCTACAGAAGGTTACAGAAGGTTATCAAAACCACATATCTCACTCTCAAACCATTCGAAACTCTCACAAACCATTCAATAAGCTTTCACAAGGTCTAAATCTTCATCAATCAATACTCCATCCCTCTTTACAGAAGACAATAAGAACAAAACAGACCAAAACAGAGCAAAACAAAAGGTATACAGAACCTATCAGAACATCACAGAACCACCAACAAACATCATGAACTTCCAAAACACAATCAATATGATCCAAAACATTCTCAAACCACTTCTAAATCAATCAATCATCTCATAAAATCAACCATTCAGCTCTCAAAAACAACAAAAATCAGCCAAAAAACAAGTCATTTCAACACTCAACACTAACAAAACCTCTGATTGATAAACATAGATGCTAATTCTCCATATTAAAGAAAGGTCTTGAGGTGAAATTGCTAAAATAATACTTTTTGTATTAAAACTAACCAAGATTTTTTTTGGAATTATCGCAAGCAAGAACCCACAAAACTATGTTGAGAAAAGAAAAAAACCATCATGGGAGCTGTTCTCAAAAATAGAATTCTTATTTAGATTCAATCCAAACTAGATCCCAAGGGGAGGGAAATCCGAGAAGATTATTGGAAGATATTGCCACTTACGCTAAGTTTTACCTTGATATTATTATTTTAGAAAAGAAAAGAACTGGTCACAAACTCCTTGGACTCTTACAAACTATTAATTACCCTTCGAAATCTAGATAGTATCCTCGAAGTTCTAATACTAGTCTAGGAACTGAACTTGGAGAGAATAATACCTTCGGATTGACATCACATCTAGCTAGAATAGAAAACATTGTAAAGAGGTATTTTCTTAAAGGAACTATTGAGAAGGAATTGCTTTACTCTATCTTTGGGTCATGAAATAAAGGTGTGTAACGAATTTGTATCATGAGATAATCAAAGAAGCTGTTTTTACATATTGAATCTAAAGTGGTAGGTAATTAGGTAATTAAAAATACTCTATCAAGGGAAGTGGGAGGATGGCAGATCTAGACTTAGAGTTGGGTGGACTCAATAAGTCAAGAGCTTTTCTCAAAATGAAAAAATTACATTTATAAATATGTAATACACCACCTGCGCTCCGCATAGGAACTCCCCCCTTTTCACAATTAAAATTAATTGAAAATTTTTTACACCCCTTGTCAACGTTGATAGCTTGCGGAGGGAGGGGGAGATGGAGTATGAGACGACGAGAGGGAGGCAAAGGCGAAGCTGACAAAGTAGGAGTAGATGAGGAGGGAGATGACGATGAGGTAGAAGTTAATGTAGAAGAAGTTGGAGAAGACGGTGTTGATGGTAAAGTAGGTGATGATGTCGATGAGTCCACTGTAATGTCTCTGTCATGAGCCACAATGACAGGTGGAGGGTGGGAGAGATACCACCACTCCACCTTCCCTCCATGCTCCCCCCCTTGTTAAAAAAAAGGAGATACCACCTCTTCCCCCCCTTGTTGCAAAGAGAGAGAGAGAGTATGTGTGTGTGTGACAGAGAGAAAGAGGGTGAGAGAGAGAGAGAGAGTGTGTGTGTGACATAGAGAAAGAGAGAGAACCTTCCAAGAAGGTTCTCCTCTCTTCCCCTCCTTAGAGGGTGGCCACACACATTTTCTCTTTTCCTTTTCCTTGAGCTCATCCCCTAACCCGCAAGCCAATTTTCCCCAATTGGCCCTCTTCTTGATTAATTGGCTGGTTGTTGAAGTCTTGTGCGAGTCACGTCTAAAAGAGGAGAAGGCCAAGGATGGCCCCCAAGTGGAAAGTGACACGCACAGATGGCCATCCTTCAATGAGCAATGAAGCCTCACGCGAGGGCATCACTACCAATCCAACTGCGATATCGATCGTAAGTAATAAGATGCATGCCTTTTTTCTAGCATTGATCTATAAGTGAGTCTAAGAAACCCCCTTGAATGTAATTTGGGATTCAGTTGGCTCAACCTAGTCTAAGTACTAGGTGGATTTTGTAGAGACATCAATAGCTTTGGGATTAGGGTCTAAAGTCTTAACCATACTACCATATCCTTGCTTCTAGAATGCTTATATATGTCACTCTATTCTATAATATTCGATGAAGATGGCATGGTAACAAAAGCACATGAAAGATTTGGTTTTATGTTAGTTAGCCTTGTAGTAAACCAATCAAAGAAGTTGGAATTATATTGGAGACAAGCCTAGGTTTCAAGAAATTGCTATCTTAAGTAAGGCAAAAAGATATAGTTAATGATGCCAACAACCATGTTTATTAGGCTCGGATAGTGTAGAGTGGTAGCTAAAGTGTCAATCAAAGATGATGGCAGTGGCATAATAATGGAAGATGACAATGTAGCCAAGGATAATAGAAGGACTTCAAGGCACTATGGGCAATAAAGAAAATATAAGGAGTAGAGAGGAAGAGACGATGGGTTGACATAGGCATAGCTCAAATTCATCCCCATATATACAACTCCACATACATACACAATTAGCTCCATTGTCATGCTACTATGTTTATCATTCCTATTTGGGGTTGGGCTAGATGGAACAACAACTCCAGGGCAAATGAAGAGCTCAAGGATTAGGAAACCCTAAGTCGAAGATGCTTTTGTACTTGTTGGGAAGAAGGCTAGGTTATCGATCAATGTAAGTGATTAATAGAACTTATGTCTTGTACAATGTTTGAAACCTTAACATATGCCTTAGCCAAAAGAAGGGCGTGTTAAGTAAATTTTACATGGAATCGCTCTTGATCCCAAGGGGAAGAGATAATACACGATGGAAAGGTTATCATGACTATTCTTGCAATGTTTGGAAAAAAATACCATTGTTTTTGTTGTTTGATTGAACAACACCCTAAGTGCTTTTACAATTCAACTGATTGTTAATTGTGGTTTGGATGAGTATTCCAAGTGCTTGTGATTGATGGTAAATGCATGGTAGGGGTCTGTGATGACAAGTTGCCATGGAAATAAATGAATGTTTTCTTAGAAAATATTTTTAGGGATGAATGCCTTGTTTGTGCTTGATTCTTAACCGGATTAATTAAGGAAAGGATATTTTGCGCGGGTGGATCATCTTTAAGGTCACACCATGCTTCAATTTGAGAAGGGTATTGCTCGATTCATGGACCGAAGGTCGAGTGGTGAAAAGGCCAACCATGGAAATGATATTTCACTCCTAGGGAACTTGTGGATCAGGTGGAGCTCTGGACACCCCTTGCTAGTTTGGAACAGAGTTGTAGACGGCTGTGGGCCCTTGTGGGCCCAATGTTTGTGGCGTTGGAAGATCTTATTCTAGATAAAGGATGGAATTTGTGGTGCCATGTGATTTGGACCAGTTACTTTTGCAGAGGGTAGAAGGAAAATATAAATTCTTAAGAGACAAAGATTAACATGAAGATAAGTTAAAGAATATGCTTGAACTTGTTTGTCAAAGGTTTGCTTGCTCTGTTTTTGTGTTTGAACAATAAATTACACGAACAAACCCTATTCCCTAAAAGGCTTAAATTAAGGAAGCTGATTTTGAATGTCACACATAACAAAGATAAGACCTAATTAAAAACTAAAGAACTCTTACTAAGGGAAGCGGGTGGGTGGAACCCCCAACGGGTTCATCCTATGGTAGGGTGGTCCTAGAGAACTGGGAAGCTTCTTACAAGGTCTTTTGTCGTTCAACCTTTAGGTATTGTTAGGATAAAACCCGAAATGGGACCAGAATGGGACTATTCCCTACGGTTAGAGAGGTCGAGCGGTGCATCCCTCTCGTTTCCCATTCTCTTTGAACCAAGTGTGGCATGGATCTGCTTTGGCTTGGGTATCTCTACGTAAAGTAGGATGTCCAAGGCCCGATACTAGAATGCTATTAGGAGACTTTGTCCACTAGAAACCCAGATTTCAAGTCGATCCTAGTGGGTTCAGTAGTGAATATTCCATTGTGAGGCGGACTCAGAAAACCCTCGGTGACCAACCCTAGAACATTCCATGGGAGTGCTGGGTAGTGACACTTAGATTCATTTCTCGATGGACTGCTAAAACGTGCTTGGATGGCCGATAGGTGGCACATTACAAAATAGGTAAATGTATAACCACTGGAGATTAGAGAACTGGACTTGCATTGTTTTAGGGGCCAAAATGGGATTTTGTCCCAAGGGCAGAAGGGTCTAATTGGCATACTTCCCTTCATCTCCCATTCTCTTTGAAGTGCAATGCAAGTCCGTTTCAATTGAGGCAATTCTATAAGCAATCGAAACTTGAATTGCTGACACTAATCGACCACCGTTATTAGTTGATTTGAACCATAATAGGAAATAAAAACTTAGACTAATCCTTGTGGGGATGGTCAGAACTTCCATTGGTGGGGTAGACTCGAGCAAACCTAGATAGCAAACTTCGAGGTATTTTATCAAATCTCGGATGGCATTTTCTAGGACATCTCTTGATGGGCTACTAAGAACATGCCAACAAGGAAGTGGCACGGGCACATGTTATAGTTGGTATCAGAGCCCACGTTGATATAGGATACGATGAAAGTATATAAAACTAATTATAACTATAACACAATATATTTTTTCCTCAAGTTGTGAATTCTTCTCTTGTTAATATATGTCCTTAATTTCTGATAGAGGGACAAACCTTGGGAATGATTAGTGATTTTCCAAATTGTGCTTATGTTAGCAATGCACTCCTCTAGTTTCAACTGGAGAATCTACATGATATGAATATTAGATCGGATATACCATCCCTCGCCCTTGTATTAAAGATGATGGATGTTAAGCGGAGGGTATTGTTACATTGATACAAACTGTCTTGCTTACCTCTAGAACACTTTAAAGAGGCTAAGGTGGATGGAAATCCTTATGATTGCCTAGATTTATCTCTTCTATGAGGCCACAATAAACTCGAATATGTTCATTGGAGGACAACAAGTCAAATTAAATTGGTACATCTATGAGGAGGTTACAAAGGTTATATTGGTTGACTGAGTCATGGTTGTAGGATGCTCTAGTCGTCGCAACTACAAGAAAGATGGATTACCTGATCTTCCCCTAAAATATAGATTTCTGGATATCCATTCCCAAAATCCTAATTATTGTGTAATGGATGTATCACAATTCCATGCCTAGGTTGTAGTAGGGAATCCTCTTCCAAGAATAATATAAGCTTCTGAGCTACTCGAATATTGTATTCCCTTCCTATTGGCGTAAATAATTATTTTCATCCACATGTTATAATCAAAACTGGTTGTCTCCTTGGTAATTAAGAATAGTGGAAATATATTATCCATTTGATGAAAATTTTAACCCTAGTAGAAATAGAGTTAACTAATAGGGGTGACGAACTTAGAAGAAATTCTCTACATTTCAATCCATGTATATATCTGCCATGCATTCAAACAATGAAATAAATTTTTTAACTATCTTATAATGAATATATGGTTCTTATCTCTCCTATCCAAAATGGCAATATGGGATGGATTGAGTCATTGAAGCTAACCGCCCCGACTATACCAAAGATTAACCTTAGGTGAATCCAATGGATGGAGAACTCAAAGGCTCGTTGAACTATCCTTCCTTGACAACCCTAGACAAGACCCCATTCTTCATACTAATGACCGACTAGATCACGAAATCATCACATAAGCAGAAAACCAACTAAGTTCGTCTTAATTGATGAAATTGCTATTCTAAGGAGTAACCCTCATCATAAGCATATCTAGATCTTTCCACTAAAATATCAAAATATTGATTTACATGCCATTAATCTAGTCGATGGGGTCTGCTAAGCTACAAGAGATCCACACGTAAGTTGAAATAATTTCTGACTAAGATTAAAACTCTCTCTTAATGTGTAAACCTTGATCATTATAAAAAAGATTGAGCAGTACATAATTCCCTTCCTAAATTAATGAGGTAGATTAAGCAAGTTAACATCTTTTTGAATATTATTGGAGAGAAAATTGATAATGAAAATTACATAAATCCCTAGGGCGTCAGCCCCAACCTGAATATTACAGAAGCTCAAGAGAAGAAATTTCTTCTCAAGTAGTACAAGCCACCACAATTTGATGGTAAGGGGAGGGATATTCCAACCGAGGCAGAAACATGGATAGAATCTATGAAATACTATTTCATTGCTCCAGGGACTGCACCACCAAATCAAGAAATGATCGCAAAACTAAAACTCACAGGAGACTCCTATGTCTTAGTGGAAACAATGGTGCAAGGACCAAAGAATGTCTAAAATTGCTATCACTTCAAACAAGATTAAGGATGTTGTGCGTGGGAGATACCTTCCACCCACATATCAAGCCAATAAGATGAATGAATTTTTCAACTTAAAGCAATTAAGCCTAGGCCTAGAAGCTTACTACTCCAAATTTGTAACACTTCTAAAATATGCACCTACGATAGATGTTTCACATCAAGTATCCAAATTTTGCAATGGTCTAAATCCACCCCTGAATACGCACCTTGAGTCAATGAGACCATCAGATTTATAGGATGCACTGATTCGAGCAACCTCAATAGTTCAGGAGATGGAACAAAGGCTAAGAAATACAAAAAGTTGGAACAAAAACTATAAGAATAAGGGCAACTTCCAAGGATATGCAAAAAGAGCCTAAGGGCAGTATCATCCAAATAGGGCAAACAAAACCAAGTCAAATGCAGTACTTGGGAACTTTATACCCACATAGGAAAAGACAATGAGGCTCCAAGGTGCTTCTATTGTAAGGAACCAAGACATTTGAAGAGGCAATGCCCAAAGCTTGGCCAAAACAACGACTAGGGTTTGTTTCATGGGCAAAACCAAGATGCCAGGGGCAAAGTTGCTAAAATAAACCTAAAAGAGGTCCGTAATGATAAAGATCCTACAATGAATCTTATATTAAAAGAGGGAGAGTACACACCATCTTAGTAAGAAAGGTTCAAATCACCAATTCATAGTAATTCAGACACCATCAAATTATCAGGGTAAGCCCTCTCGAATTTTAAACGTGATAGTGAAAGTACCCACTCTTTCATATCACCAAAATGTGCAAAAAAGGCTAGGCATAAACACTAATCCTGTACCTTGTTTGCTTGTGGAGTTAGCAAATGGCAAAGAAGTTCTATCAACACAACAAACTAGCAAGGTAGAATTTAGCTTGGGTGGCAATTCTTCCAAAATGAGCTTCCGAATTATGAATCTCAGGGCTTATGAATGAATGCTAGGTATGGATTGGTTAATTCCAAATAATGCCCATATCCATTGTGGAAAGGGTCAAATTACATTTCAAAACTCAAAGGGAGAAGAAGTAACCATTCATGGAGAAGCAGGGAACCCTAAGGTTCAGCTGGCTAAAGCTTTCAAATAGTAAAAGGGATAAAGAAAGGATTACCCATTTATCTAATTAAGTGCAACAAGGTCGAGCAGGATAGTGAAGCTAAGGCCCAAGCATCTTGGCTAAGAGATTATGTGGATGTTTTTCTGGAATACCTAACAGAGCTTCCACCTTACGAGAAAAGTAGATCACAAAATCCAACTCATTTGAGGCTATCGCCATCTCCAAGCAGCCTATCAGATGTCAATTCTTGAAGCCATTGAGCTAAAAGAATAACTCAAGCAACTATTAGCCCAAGGATATATCCGACCAAGGAATTCACCATGGGGCCTCGGTACTATTTCAAAAAAAGAAAGATGGAACACTCTACCTTTGTATTGATTACCATGGATTAAACCAGGTGGTGATAGTAAAAAACAAATATCCAATCCCCAAGATAGATGAGTTGCTTGATTGACTCTAGGGATCAAAGGTATTTTCAAAGATCATGGGCTATTGTCAAATAATAATTAGGGAGGAAGATATCCCTAAACTGCTTTTAACACAATGTATGGTCATTATGAGTTTATTGTGATGTCATTTGGATTAACAAATGCTCTTGCCACCTTCAATAGGTTGATGCAAGACATTTTTCGACCCTACCTTGATGATTTCATCCTCATCTTCTTCGATGATATCTTAACACATTCCAAGAATGAAGAAGACCATGGGCCACATCTATGAATAGTTCTTGAAAAAATGAGAGCCCACAAACTGTATGCTAAAAATAAGAAATGTGCCTTCTTCAAAAAGCAGATGGAATATCTAGGATTCATAGTATCAGCAAATGGCATTTTCGTGGATGTTGCCAAGGTCCAAGATGTACAAGATTGGCCACCCGCAAAAACGGTCAAAGAAGTACAAAGCTTTTTAAGGCTAACAGTTTGGTATAGAGTCTTCATTAAAGACTATGCCTCAATCGCCACACCTCTCACTGACCTTCTCAAGAAGTAGGTCTCCATTATATGGATGTCCATAGACGAACAATCTAGCTTTGGAAAACTTAAGCATAGTTTAGTAACTGCCCCTATTTTAAGGCTACCTAACCTAAGCAAAGAGTTTGAATTCATAACTAACGCAAGCTCTCTTGCATTGGATTACAATAATTTCAATGCCTAACAACCATATCATAGAAATGGCCAAAGAAGAAGCAGTGAAGGATCCAAGCTATCAGAGAATGTTAAGAGAAATTTCCATTAAGGATTCAAGTCCAAAACTGAGGTCCAAGTATCATAAAATTTCCATAAGCAAGGAGCTTGACTATTTCAAGACAAGACTATGTATTCTTGCATGCCAAGAACTCAAGAAGAGAATACTTTGGGAAGCTCACGATTCTCCACTTTTGGGTCATCTTGGATATACTAAGACTGTTAATACAGTCAGAAGAAGCTTGTATTGGGAAAGAATCAAGGGTGATGTACTCAAGTATGTTATTGAAGGCCTAAACTACCAGCAAATTAAGGCCGAATGTGTCAAGTTGCCAGGAATGTCCAACCACTTTACATCCCTTAAATGAAATGGGAGTACATCAGTATGGACTTCATAGTTGGATTACACCCGGTACAAGGAGGATATAACTCCATAATGGTAGTCATTGATATGCTAACAAAAGTTGCATACCTTATTCTTTAAAAACCAATTACAAGGCTTCCGATATTGATAGGCTTTTCATTGAGAAAATTTTTAGATTACATGGATTACCCCAGACAATCATCACAGCAACCACAATCCTCTCTTCACATCAAACTTTTGGAAGAGTTTGTTTGAAGCTCTAGGAACCCAGCTCTTCTTGAGTAATGCTTATTACCATCCCCAAATCAATGGTCAAGCAAAGTGGGTTAATCAAGTTATTGAAGTCATACTTAGATCTTATTGCAATAAGGAACCCAAGCGGTGGATCCAATACCTACCCTTAGTTGAATTTTCCTACAATGCATCATACCATCAAAGTATTCAAATGACTCCTTTTCAAGCGATATGGGCAAGGTTGTCTTACACCACTAAAGTTCTTTGATCTTACCCTATGGGTAGAAGCATCTAGGCAAATGCTAGAAGAAATGGATCAACAAGTGAAGACTATAAGGCAAGATATTCAAGCCACCAAGGATCAACATAAGGCATATGCCAATCAACAAAGAAATGAATACATTTTCAAAGAAGGTGACATGATTTTCATTCTAGTTCACCCAAAGAAAAGTTCCTTATCTTTGGGGGAATTTAAGAAGCTAAGTCCCAAGTATTGTGGACCATATAAGGCGCTAAAGTGTCTAGGACAAAATGCTTATAAGCTACCACTCCCTAACAACTTGAAGGTGTATAATGTATTTTATGTCAGTCTATTGAAAGCTTATGTTCCCAACCTTGACCATGTACTTTACGACCAACAAATTGTGATGCCAAGTTAAGGAGTCCTCGAACTTCAACCAGAAAAGATACTTGACATGCGAGAGAAGACTTTAAGAAGCAAAACCCTTAGAGAGTATGTTGTCCAGTGGAAAGACTACCTTGATAGAGGATGCCACTTGGGTAAAGGAAAAATCACAATGTAACCAATACCCCCAGTCCCATTCGAGATGAGGGCATCTCGATTCCTCTCTAAGGGGAAGAGGATGTGATATTTCAACTTTTATTTTAGATATTCTCAACTTCCCGCAATTAGGATTGGAGAATTTAGACCATTAGAAAGAGGGATTCTCGAACAAAATAATCTAAAATTTTGTAACCTGATACCCTCCCAAGACCAATAAAATATGCAAACATTCTTCACGTAAATTGCCATATGCATGGTGGTCATGACCCATAAGTCAAAAACTGACTAATCACATTTAAAACTTAGATGACCAAGAGAGAAAGAAAGAGAAAACTTAAAGCTTTAATAAGAAAAAAAGCTTATGGGGAAGAAGGAAGTCGATGAACTGGCCATTGCAACCTCGTCCCTCCCCCTTTATTTTTTTTGTGAAAAAATGACGCAAATTTCTATCTCTCTTCCCAAAATTGGGAGAAGCTTAAAGCAATAAAAAAGCTTGAATTCTCCTCCTCAATCTCAGCAGAAGACTCCAGCAATCTCCCTCTTTTCTCATTTCGGCAAGAGGCCTAGATTGTAGCAAGATCATCTGAGAGCTAGGTGAATCAGTCATGGTATCTCTGGCAGCCTCTTTGGACCTCAAAGATAAGATCAATGGCATCAGATTGCATCTTGAAAGCTTCTAGATTGCTAGATTGCCAAGATAACCTCCATAAAGAACTCCTCTTCTTGGCCACAACCCATAAACCCCCTCTTCCTCAATTTAACTATAAATATGGGGCATGAGGAGCCGTTGGAGGAGAAGCTTGAACTAAGAGAAGAGACTCTTCTCAAACCATAAACCCATAAACCCCCTCTTCCTCAATTTAATTATGAATATGGGGCATGAGGAGCCGTTGGAGGAGAAGCTTGAACTAAGAGAAGAGACTCTTCTCAAACCAAGATTAAAGAGCAAGAGAGAGTGGAGTAAAAGGAAGGCAAGGATGGAAATTCTTGTCACAAAGACAAGGAAGATACTTTGCCAACTCTTGAAATCGAATCCCCCCATTCCTTCTACCTTCACATTCTTACAGAATCAAGACTCTACTTGATTTTTCCATTAATTCCTAGTGATTGCTATCCCCATCAATCCGATTATGACAACCCCAAGCTCTATTGCCGAAATCTCATCTACAATCTCGTGATTAAAGACCATGGCCCCAAAGAAGAAAATTATGAAGGTTGTAGAGGCGGGAGTTGCCAATAACGTTGCATGTACGACCACTACAAACGGAGTGGTGAGTACTAGGATTACAAATGAAGCTACAAATACCATCAACTACGCACTCATCATAAACCCTCAGGTACCATATTTTGATATTAAAGGAAGCTAGTAGATCATCATCCTATGGGTAGATCTTAGAGAAATTCTTAAACGCAAATTCCAAGTGATAATTTGGGTTTGTATGAGATGTACCACGGATAAGAGGAAGGAAGATATTGAGATTCCAAAAAATACTTAAAAAGTTTGATTTGTATTGAACTAACGGAACCTCTAATTGATAAACATGGACGCTAATTCTCTATATAAAAAAAGGTATTGAGGTAAAATTGTTAAAATAATAAATTTTGCAATAAAAATAATCAAGATTTTTTAAAAGAATTATTGTGGGCAAGGACCCACTAATCTCCATTTAGAAAAGAAAAAGACTATCACGTGAGTTGTTCTCAAAAATAGAATTCTTGTTTAGATTCAATCCAAACTAGATCCCAAGGGAAGGGTAATCCGAGAAGATTATTGGAAGATATTGCCACTTATGTTAAGTTTTACCTTGATATTATTATTTTAGAAAAGAAAATATTTGTCTTGGAAATAAATTTGTTAAATGTTTATGTATAATGCATTCGAAATAAGATGTTTGTGATTGTAAGGTGGGTACTAATGCTTCCCAAAATCATTAGGCTAAAAGATTGATGATCGGATATAGATCGCCGACCGAGACAATATTTTGATGAGCATAGAACATCGACTAAGGCAATGTTCTTTGATGGCACTAGACCTCCTCAAGGCCAGCGTGGATAAAAACCTACTCTAAGGGGTTTTCTTTTTGTTTTCACATTAGTGAGTATAGACCAACCATGGCGCGAAAGGTCTTATCATAGGGAACTCTAGTTGGTAGGATGAGGTGAGGATACAAGGGGGCTCTAGTTACAAACTCCTTAGACTCTTACAAACTGTCAATTACCCTTCGAATTCTGGATAGTATCCTCAAAGTTCCAATACTAGTCTAGGAACTGAACTTGGAGAGAATAATACCTTAGAGTTGACATCACATCTAGCTAGAATAGAAAACATTTTAAAGAGATATTTTCTTAAAGGAACTATTGAGAAGGAATTGCTTTACTCTATCTTTGTGTCGTGAAATAAAGGTGTGTAACAAATTTGTATTAAGAGATAATCAAAGAAGATGTTTTTATATGTTGAATCTAAAGTGGTAGAGGTAATTAGGTAATTAAAAATACTCTATCAAGGGAAACGGGAGGATGGATCCTTGACAGATCTAGACTTATGGTTGGGTGGACTCGGTAAGCCAAGAGCTTTTCTCAAAAGAAAAAAATTACATTTATAAATAGGTAAATGTATGACCACTAGAGATCAGGGAACTTGACTTGCATCGTTTTAGGGGCTAGAATGGGATTTTTCCCCAAGGGCAGAAGGGTCAAAGTGCCACACTTCCCTTTGTCTCCCATTCTCTTTGAACCAAGTGCGATGCAAGAGTCAAGAATGAAGATATTCAGAAGACTGCCTTCAACACATGATATGACCATTTCGAATTCATTATGATGTCATTTGGGTTGACAAATGCTCAAGCTACCTTCAACAAGTTAATGTAGGACATTTCCAAACCTCATCTCGATGATTTTGTTCTTGTATTCTTTGATGATGTCCTAACTTATTCTAAGGAGGAAGAAGATCAGAAGTCAAAACTCAAATTGCTGACACTAATCAACTGTTAATAGTTGATTTGACCCATAATAGGAACCAAAAACTCAGGTCAATCCTCATGGGGACGGTTGGAACTTCCACTGTGGGGTAGAATTGAGCGAGCCTAGATAGCAAACTCGGAGGTTATTCATCAAATCCTAGATTGCGTTTTCTAGGACATCTCTTGATAGGCTACTAAGAATGCGTAGACAAGGAAGCACCTTGGGCGGGCATGTTACAGTTGGTATCAAAGCCTACATTGACATAGGATATGATGCAAGTATATAAAACTAATTATAACTACATCATAAGATATCTTTTTCTTAAGTTATGAATTCTTCTCTTGTTTATATACTATGCAAACCATCTTGCTTACCTCCAGAACAATTTAAAGAGGCTAAGGTGGATGGAAACCCATAAGGTTACCAAGGTTTATCTCTTCTATGAGGCCATAATAAACTTGAATATATTCATTGGAGTACAAGAAGTCAAATTGAATCGGTACATCTATGAGGAGTTACAAAGGTTATACCGGTTGACCGAGTCATGGTTGTAGGACGCTCCAGTTGTCAAAACTACAAGGAATATAAATTACCTGATCTTCCCCTAAAATATAGATTTCTAGATATCCATTCCCCAAATCCTAATTACTATGTAATGGATGTATCACAATGCCATGCCTAGGTTGTTATAGGGAATCCTCTTCCAAGAATAATATAAGCTTTTGAGCTACTTGAATAATGTATTCCCTTCCTATTGACGTAAATAATTATTTTCATCCACTTGTTATAATAAAAACTAGTTGTCGTCTTGGTGATCAAGAATAGTGGAACGATATTATCCATTTGATGAAATTTTGAAACCCTAGTAGAAATAGAGTTAACTAATAGAGGTGACGAAGTCAAAATAAATTCTCTACATTTCAATCCGCATATATATCTGCCATGCATTCAAATGGCGAAATAAATTTTTTGACTATCTTATAATAAATATACGGTTCTTATCTCTCCTATTTAGAATGGCAATATGGGACAGATTGAGTCATTGAAGCTAACCGCCCCGACTATACCAAAGATCAACCTTAGGTGAATCCAATGGATGGAGGACTCAAAGGCTCGTTGAACTATCCTTCCTTGACAACCCTAGACAGGACCCCATTCTTCATACTAACGACCGACTAGATCATGAAATCATCACATAAGCAAAAAACCAACTAAGTTCATCTTGATCGATGGAATTGCTATTCTAGGGAGTAACCCTCATCATAAGGATATCTAGACCTTCCCATTAAAATATCAAAATATTGATATACACACCATAACTCCAGCTAGTGGGGTCTGCTAAGTTATGAGAGATTGACGCGTAAGTCAAAGATTAAGATTAAAACTCTCTCTTAATGTGTAAACCTTGATCATTATCAGAAAGATTGAGTAGTACATAATTTCCTTCCTAAATTAATGAGGTAGATTAAGCAAGTTAACATCTTTTTGAATATTATTGGAGAGAAATTTAACCATGAAAATTGCATAAATCCCTAAGGCATCACCCCTAACCTCAATATTACAAAAGCTTAAGAGAAGAAATTTCTTCTCAAGTAGTACAAGCCACCACAATTTGATGGTAAGGGGAGGGATATTCCAATCGAGGTAGAAACATGGATAGAATCTATGGAAGACTATTTCATTGCTGTAGGGACTGCACCATCAAATGAAGCAATGATTGCGAGACTAAAACTCACAGGAGACTCTTGTCTTTGGTGGAAAAAATGGTGCAAGGACCAAAGAATATCTGAAATTGCTATCACTTGGGACAAGATTAAGGATGCTGTGCATGGGAGATACCTTCCACCCACATATCAAGCCTAAAAGATGAGTGAATTTTTCAACTTAAAGTAGGTAAGCCTAAGCCTAGAAGCTTACTACTCCAAATTCATAACACTTCTAAAATATGCACCTATGATGGATGTTTCACATCAAGTATCCAAATTTTGCAATGGTCTAAATCTGCCCCTAAATATGCGCCTTAAGTCAATGTGACCATTAGATTTACAGGATGCACTGATTTAAGCAGCCCCCATAGTTTTTAGGAAATGGAGCAAAGGCCAAGAAATGCAAAAATTTGGAACAAAATATGTCAGAATAAGGGCAAATTCCAAGGATATACAAAAACATCCCAAGGGTAGTATTAGCCAAACAAGACAAAGAGAGCCAAGTTAAATGCAGTGGGGAACTTTATACCCAGGAACATACAATGAGGCTCCAAGGTACTTCTATTGCGAGGAACCAAGACATTTCAATAGGCAATACCCAAATCTTGGCCCAAACAACCACTAGGGTCAGTTTTGTGGGCAAAACTAAGATGCCATGGGCAAAGTTGTTGGAATAAACCCGAAAGAGGTCAATAATGATAAAGATCCTACAACGGAATCCGATATAGAAAGAGCGAGAGTACACGCCACTCTCAGTAAGAAAGGTACAAATTGCCAATTCTCAGTATTTCAAACACCAGCAAATTATCAAGGTAAACCCTTTCGAATTCTAATTGACAGTGGATGTACCCACTCTTTTGTATCACAAAAATGTGCAAAAAAGGCTAGGCATAAACACTACTCTTGTACATGGTTTTCTTGTGGAGTTAGCAAATGGCAAAGAAGTTATGTCAACACAACAAACTAGCAAGGTATAATTTAGCTTGGATGGTAATTCTTCCAAAATGAGCTTCCGGATTATGAACCTCGAGGCTTATGAATGCATGCTAGGTATGGATTGGTTAATTCCAAATAATGACCATATCCATTGCGGAAAGGGTCAAATTACATTTCAAAATTCAAAGGGAGAAGAAGTAACCACTCAGGGAGAAGCAGGGAACCCTAACGTTTAGCTGGCTAAAGCTTTCGAATAGTAAAAGGGTTGAAGAAAGGATTACTCATCTATCTAATTAAGCTCAATAAAGCTGAGGAGGATAGTGAAGCCAAGGAACAACCATCTTGGCTAAGAGATTATGTGGATGTTTTCTAGAAGACTTGACATAGCTTCCATCGATGAGAGAAGTAGTTCACGAAATCCAACTAATTCCAGGCGCTATCCTTGTCTCCAAGCGGCCCTATGGGATGTCAATTCCTGAAGCCATTGAGCTAAAAGAACAACTCAAGTAGGTTTTAGACCAAGGATACCAAGTAATTCACCATGAGGAGCCCCAATACTATTTCAAAAAAAGAAAGATGGAACACTCTACCTTTGTATTGATTACCGTGGATTACGCCAAGTGACAATGAAAAACAAATATCCAATCCCTAGGATAGACGATGTTAACCTTAGCACAAAAATAAAGCAGAGAAGTGGAAAATCACAAGCAAAGTCAAAGGTAGAAACACATTCTTAAACGCAAGGCACCCCTAAAAGCGCAAGGCTCCCTCTTGTGCAAATTGTAAAGGTAGATGGGTGGTAGAAAGGAAAGCAAATAGAAGGCACATAGGAGGAGATGGAAAAAGGACCTTGCCACAACGACCAGTCATGTAAAAAAGGGGAGAGGGGATGACTACCCAAAAGGGATTTAGGGTTTTGTATATGAAGCTGAAAAGTGAATGAAGAGATCATTCTTTGGTGTGTGGTAAAATAGACTCTTCTTCTCTTTTTCTTCTCTTCTCTTGCTTGCTTGCTTGTGACTGCTTGAGGAAGGGAGATTGAGTGAGTGAGGGTGAGGGATCTTGGAGGTGAGGCCCTCCACCATCTTCTCTCTTCTTCTTCTCTTCTCTTCTCTTGTCTCGCACGTGGCTATGGAGGATGGAGCTCGGAGGAAGAGGCTTGAGGATGCTTGAGCTTGCATCATGAATGGTGGAGCTATCCGAGTACTTGAGAGAGGAAGCAACTCAATCAGGCATCAAGGTAAGCTCACTACACTCGTGGAGAGGGATAGCGCATCGGCTATGTGAGAGGTAGCCATTAGTGCTTTCTTGAAACACTTGAAGGAATAAGTGGTCTCTGGGTTGGTTCCATTTTCGGGACCATGGATTCAAGCTTGAGCCCTTGTGCACTTCAAATTGAGCACTGAAGTAAGGGTTTCATCCTCGAACCAGAGCTTGAGATAGATAGGAGGTTTTGGGTTTTTAATTTGTGCTACAAGTAAGTATTTTTGGTTCTTGATGATTAGTTGAGTAGGAGAAATCATTTCAGTTATTTGCTTTTGATTTTTGTGGCATTTAGAGTAGGTTAGGATCAAGAATAATGTTTGATTCCCATAATCAAACGTCCAATTCTAAGAATGGGACACTCAGACCACCTTGTCTGATTTTCAAAATTGGACGCTTAGGATCGGACTTGCCACATCACCACTTGAACAACTCACCCTGTCCCATTCTGAGAATCGACAGGTGAGAATCAGACACACCAGCTCGTTTGATCGTTTTGACCCAATCAAATCATGACAATCAGACCATTTAGAATCGGACACCTATCAAATCGAATGTTCGATTCCCAGAATCAAACATCCCAAAATTGGACACCCTAGAATTGGACCCTAAAAAATCAGACCAACTGAAATCGGGGACCATCCCAGAATCAAATGCTCGAAAATCGGATGACCAGCCCACGCTGTTCGATCGGACACACCCTTTTTCAATCGTGACAATTGGACCTAACACTGTCCAATTCCTAGAATTAAACACACCCTAAATTGGATAGTGCTAAATCAGACTCTGGTAAATCGGACACAACTTGAGAGAGAGGATCTAGAAATTTGACAAACCACGGCCGACGAAGAGCGTGTCCTGCACTAGGAGAACTTACCGAATGCCTTACAGACAGTTATATAGACCTAGGAATCATAACCAAAGCTTTCATCATAACTATGTAAATCCAGAAAAAAGAAAGAATCCTAAAAAAAAGAGAGAGAAAAGAAAAGAAAAAGAGAGAGAAAGAAAAGGAAGAAACAAATTTGAATGAAAGAGAAGCAAACACAAGAAAAGCACGTAACCCCATACAGGTCATAGCCACTGCACCTAGGGGTTCTCAAGCTAGGTGCGTTTGATGGCTTCGATCGGGGCCGGCTCTGTTTTTAACCCCCTAGCCTCATTTTTTCCCACTTCATGCTTAGGGCACATCAAGGGCGAGACATACCTAGGGAGGTAATAGATCTATCATGCTAAGTTACACACACCACACTTCCCTTATGCACAAACTGGGTTCTTAAGTATGGGACATCACCCAGGCTAGACCCAGCTCCCAGTTCCACTAGCATGAGCACAATGCACCACATAGTAAGGTAGACACTCCCTCTAGGTAGTAGTACACTTCTTCTCTTTTCAGGAAATGCCAGATGCTACAAACCACCAACGTCGAAGGCCCCACCATCCACTCAACCAACAACAATCCACACAAGGCCCCATCATCCATACAATACATTCTTGACCCCCACCATCTCAATCGACTGATCAACCCCCCCCCCCCCCCCCCAAAAAAAAATCAATCTCCACAAGACCCCATCATCATTGGCTCACACGACCCCCCTTTTTCTTCAATCACCAAATCTTCATCAACTCAGAATTGCTAGTGTCACAAAACTTGCAATTGTCCAAGAGGGGAGTAATGTCCCACGAGTTATCACCACGTAGCCCACATGACGCAGAGGAGAACCAAGGAAGCTCCAATCAGAAATTTAATGAAGAAGCTCATTCTGCTCAATCGGAACCGTGGAAGAGAAGGCAAGCTTCGGAGAAATGATGGAGAGCACCAAATATTCTAGCAAGGTGCTTGAAGAGAATGTGGGAAAACACTGGATATTCTAGCAAGGCTCTCTCAAGGATGAGGAGAACTTCCGGGGGCTCTCGCAAGGAAAGTGCGAGGTGCAATGTAATTCATTTTATAAGAGTGTCAGGTTTCCTCGTGTGAGAGTGGTAAAGGCTAAAGAGACATAAGAAAATGGATCAAGAAGCTTGAAGGGAGTCCGAAAAAGCCACATCTAGAAGGGAGAGGGAAAGGATCCGTCCAACACCATATTGAAGGGACGGATCCACTTAAGCTCTCAGTGTGGCACGCAAGGACTTGCACCAACTATATCTTCAATTTCAAGGCCAGTCCACGAGCAGTCCACCCAACACCATCCCTCGCAAGGGTTTGTATACAAACTCAAAAAAGCCATCTGGCTACACCCACCCCACCTTCCAACTACTATCCATCAGTGCCATGGGACTAGCATTAAACTAGGAGGGGGGTTAATGTTAACCTTAGCACAAAAAGAAAGCAAAAAAGTGGAAAAGCGCAAGCTAAGTCAAAGGAAGAAACACATTCTTAAATGCAAGGTACCCCTAACAATTTTTGTGAAAGAGCACCAGGCTTCCTCTTGTGTAAATTGTAAAGGTAGATGGGTAGTAGTAGGAAGGAAGACACATAGGAGGAGATGGAAAAAGGACCTTGCCACAACGACCGGTCATGTAAAAAAGGGGAGAGGGGATGACTACCCAAAAGGGATTTAGGGTTTTGTATATAAAGCTGAAAAGTGAATGAAGAGATCATTCTTTGGTGTGTGGTAAAATAGACTCTTCTTCTCTTTTTCTTCTCTTCTCTTACTTGCTTGCTTATAAGTGCTTGCTTGAGGGAGGGAGACTGAGTGTGTGAGGGTGAGGAATCTTGGAGGTGAAGCTTTCCACCATCTCCTCTCTTCTTCTTCTCTTCTCTTCTCTCATCTCATGCGTAGCTATGGAGGATGGAGCTTGGACGAAGAGGCTTGAGGATGCTTGAGCTTGCATCACAAATCGTTGAGCTATCGGAGTGCTTGAGAGAGGAAGCAACTCAATTGGGCATCAAGGTAAGCTCACTATACTCATAGAGAGGGATAGCGCATCGGCTATGTGAGAGGTAGCCATTAGTGCTTGCTTGAAACATTTGAAGGAATAAGTGGTGTGTGGGTGTTGTCGGTTGAGCTAGAGCTCCCTTTACAAACAAGTTGCTTGACTGACTTTAGGAAACAAAGGTATTTTCAAAGATCGATCTCAAATCGGGCCATTTTCAAATAAAAATCAGGGAGGAAGATATCCCTAAAAGTACTTTTAACACTATGTATAGTCACTATGAGTTTATTGTGATGTCATTTGGATTAACAAATGCTCCTACCACCTTCAACAGGTTGATGCAAGATATTTTTTGACCCTACATTCATGACTTCATCCTCATATTCTTCCATGATATCTTAACATATTCAAAGAATGAAGAAGATGATGGACCACATCTACAAATAGTTCTTGAAACAATGAGAGCCCACAAACTGTATGCTAAAAAGATAAAACGTGCCTTCTTCAGAAAGTAGATTGAATACCTAGGATTCATAGTATTAGCAGATGGCATTTCAGTGGATCTTGCCAAGGTGCAAGATGTATAAGATTGGCCACCCCCAACAACGGTCAAAGAAGTGCGAAGCTTTTTAGGGCTAACAGGTTGGTATAGAGTCTTCATTAAAGACTATGTCTCAATTGCTGCACCTCTCACTGACCTTCTCAAGAAGCAAGTCTCCATTATATGGACATTCGTCGAACAATCTAGCTTTGAAAAACTTAAGCATAGTTTAGTAACTGCCCCTATTTTAAGGCTACCTAACCTAAGCATTGGGTTGCGTGCTTATGCAAGAAAGACATCCACCAATAGCCTATGCTTCAAGAAAAGTGAAGATCCACAAAATAAACTATGCCACACATAATCTAGAATTACTTGTTGTAATTCATGCCTTTAGACTATGGAGACATTGCCTGCTTGGTAATAAGTTTTATTTAGTCATCATTGATCATAAAAGCCTAAAGTGGATTTTACTCAACCAAATCTTAATATGAGACAACACCGATAGATTGAGATCTTGTAGGAGTTTGACTTTGAAATCAAATATAGACCAGGCAATGAAAATGCGATTGTGGATGCCCTAAGCCGTAAATCATTTCTTAATACTCTAATCCTAGAGGAACCCTCTACTAGGGCAGAAACTCTTGCTACAATAATTTCAATGCCCAACAACCATATAATAGAAATGGCCAAAGAAGAAGCAGTGAAGGATCCAAGCTATTAGAGAATGTTCAGGGAAATTCCCCTTAAAGATTCAAGTCCAAAACTCAAGTCCAAGTATCAAAATTTTTCCATAAGCAAGGAGCTTGCCTATTTCAAGACAAGACTATGTATTCCTACAAGCTAGGAACTCAAGAAGATAATACTCTGGGAAGCTCACGATTCTCCATTTTTAGGTCATCCTGGATATGCTAAGACTCTTAATACAGTCAAAAGAAGATTCTATTGGGAAAGACTCAAGGGTGATGTACTCAAGTATGTTATCGAATGCCTAAACTTCCAGTAAATTAAGGCCGAATGTGTCAAGTTGCCAAGAAAGCTCCAACCACTTGACATTCCTCAAATGAAATGGGAGTATATCAGCATGGAATTCATAGTTTGATTACCCCCAATACAAGGATGATATAACTTCATAATGGTAGTCATTGATATGTCGACAAAAGTTACACGCCTTATTCATGTAAAAACCAATTACAAGGCTTCCAATATCGCCAAGCTTTTCATTAAGGAAAATTTCAGATTTTATGGATTATCCCAGAGAATCATTAGCACAATCGCAATTCTCTCTTCACACCATCAAAGTATTTAGATGACTCCTTTTCAGGCACTATATGGGCAAGGTTTTCTTTCACCACTAATTTTTTTGATCCTACCCTATGGGTAGAAGCATCTAGGTAAGAGGTAGAAGAAATGGATCATCAAAGTGAAGACTATAAGGCAAGATATTCAAGCTGGCAAGGATTGACATAAGGCACATGCCAATCAACAAAGAAAAGAACACATTTTTAAAGAAGGTGACATGATTTTCATTCAAGTTCGCGCCCAAAGAAAAGTTCCTTATCTTTGGGGGAATTCAAGAAGCTAAGTCCCAGGTATTGTGGACTATATATAAGGTGCTAAAGTGTCTAGGACCAAATGCTTATAAGTTGCCACTCCCTAACAACTTGAAAGTGCATAATGTATTTTATGTCAGTCTATTGAAAGCTTATGTTCCCAACCTTGACCATGTACTTAACGACCAACAAATTGTGATGCCAAGTCAAGGAGTCCTTGAACTTCAATCGGAAAAGATACTTGACATGTGAGAGAAGACTCTAAGAAGCAAAACCATTAGAGAGTATCTCATCCAATGGAAAGAATACCCTAAAGAGGATGCCACTTGGATTGATGAAAAATCACAATGTAACCAATATCCCTAGTTCCATTCGAGATGAGGACATCTCGATTCCTCTCTAAGGGGAAGAGGATGTGATATTTTAACTTTTATTTTCAATGTTCTCAACTTCTTGTAATTAGGATTGGAGAGTTTAGACCATTAGAAAGAGGGAGTCTCGAATAAAATAATCCAAAATTTCATAACTTGACACCCTCTAGGACCGATAAAATCTACAAATATCCTTCACCTAAATTGCCATATGCGCGGTGGTCTCATGACCCATAAGTTGGAAACGTACTAAGCACATTTAAAACTTAGATGACTAAGATAGAAAGAAAGAAAAAACTTAAAGCTTTAATAACAAAAAAAGCTTATGGGAAAGAAGGAAGACGACGAATTGGCCGTCACCCATCGCACCCCCCTTCCTCCTTTTTTTGTGAAAAAATGATGCAAATTTCTCTCTCTCTATTTCCAAAATTGGGAGAAGCCGAAATCATGAAAAAAAACATGAATTCTTCTCCTCAATCTCAACAGAAGACTCTAACAATCTCCCCCTTTTCTTAGTTCAACAAGAGGCCTAGATTGGAGTAAGATCATCCATGAGAGCCAGGCGAATCAGTCATGGCATTTCTGGCAGCCTCTATGGACCTCAAAGATGATATTGCCAGCAATCGGATTGCATCTTGAAAGCTTCCAAATTGTTGGATTACCAAGATACCCTCCATAAAGAAGTCCTCTTCTTGGCCACAACCCATAAACCCCCTCTTTCTCAATTTAACTATAAATATGGGGCATGAAGAGCCGTTGGAGGAGGAGCTTGAACTAAGAGAAGAGACTCTTCTCAAACCAAGAGTAAAGAGGAAGAGGGAGTGGGCAAAGAGGAGCACAAAGAACAAAGATTCTTGTCATGAAGACAAGGAGGATACTTTGGCGGCTCTTGGAATTGAATCCTGCATCCCTTCTACCTTCACTTCCCTGTAGAATTGAGATTCTACCCAAATTTTCCCTCAATTGTAGTGTTCGCCATCCCCATTAATCTAATTGTGACAACCCAAAGCTCTATTGCCCAAATCTCCTCTACAATCTTGTGATTAAAGACATGGCCCCAAATAAGAAAATTATGAAGGTTGCGGAGGTGGGAGCTGCCAATAACACAGTGGGTGTGACCACTACAAACGGAATGGCGAGTACTGTTACAAAGCTGCTAATACCATCAACCAAGAACTCGTCATAAATCCCCAGGTACTATATTTTGATATTAAAGGCAGCTAGTAGATCATTGTCCTATGGGTTGGTAACAAAAAAGTTGCATTCGTAGAATAGAACTTTTTTAAATCTCTTGCATAAATTTTCTAAGAGAAATTCTTAACCGCAAATTCCAAGGGATAATTTGGGTTTGTACGAGATGTACTAGGGATAAGTAGAAGGAAGATACTACATTTCCTAAAAACATTTAAATATTTTGCTTTGTATTGAACTGACGGAACCTCTAATTGATAAACTTGGATACTAATTCTTTGTACAAAAAAAAGGTATTGAGGTGAAATTGTTAAAAGAAAACTTTTCATAATAAAATAAACCAATACTTTTAATGGAATTATTGCGGGCAAGGACCCACGAAACTCCTTTAAGAAAAGAAAAAGATCGTCACGGGAGTTATTCTAAAAAATAGAATTCTTGTTTAGATTCAATCCGAACTAGATCCCAAGTTTAGAGTAATTAGAGAAGATTATTGAAAGATATTGCCACTTATACTAAGTTTTTCATTGATATTATTATTTTAGAAAAGAAAAGATTTGTCTTGGAAATAAATTTGTGAAAAGTTTATGTATAATGCATTCAAAATAAGATGTTTGTGATTATAAGTTAGGTACTAATCTTTCCTATGTTAGATATGATCAATGCCCCACCCTCATTAGGTGCCGCCAATGATCCATGGTGCTCAAAGTTGTAAGGCCCCCATTATGAGGAGAAGCCAAATGTGAGCTCAGACATTGATTGAGTCTTGACTTGTATATTAGATGAGGTCTATGTGATCGGATGGCAAAAAGGTGACCGTTGTGGGTCTAGTCTTTTGGTTAGACGCAGTGGTTAAGTTGGTAGCAACTCGAGGCCCATTGCATCGAGTTGCGGGGTAAGGGAGTTAAAAGGGGCCCCTATTTTGGCCCCCCTGGCGGGGCTCCAAGGGCAGCGCCCCCAGCCCGATGGTAAAGGGAATATTCCCTGAAATATTCCTTGGCCGACTAGTGGAGGCTCATATGGTAGGTCGGTCAAGCCGACCTAACAGCCTTCTCGGGCTATAAAAGCTAAACCCCTTCACAGTCATCTATCATTCACCCAGTCAGAGTTGTTGTTCCAGCTAGCCTTAAGCTCTTTACCTATCTTCTGTCTAGATTACCATCTAAGCTTCACACAGTGGAAGCGCACGAGTGGATAGAGCCATCTTTGTATCAGTTGTTTGGAGCTAAAGAATTTACTGATTCTCCTCTTATCTGTTGTGTACTCTATCTCTTTCTCAGATTCTGTTCACTGCACCGTGTAATTTTTTTACATGGTATCAGAGCCCAGGGGGCTCTAGAGATTGGAGAGTGTGCAAGAGGCAAAGGCTTCAATAGCAAAGAGAAACTATGTCGACTTCCAGAAGCGGTTGTGGTGCATCAAGAAACGGTGCAGGAGGTGGTGTTGCTGTACCGACTATTCAAACACATAGGATTCGTCCACCAACCTTCAGCGAAGGCAAGTTAGATGGTACAAACTACACCTTGTGGAAGTTCAAAATTACAAGTATCCTTGATTCTTATGAGCTTTTGGAGACTGTGCTAGGGATTGACGCAGAACCACAGCCTACCCCCGACCCATCAAATTCTAGTGTGATGATTCCTCCGAATACAGATATTCTATGAGCTTGGAAACAAAGGAATGCAGATGCATTGTGTGCCTTAGTTACAAGTTGTTCTGACAGTGTTTTGACTTTGATTAAGCATACAACCAAAGCGTCAGAGGCTTGGAATGTACTAAGGAGTCAGTATGAAACATGAAACCAAACAAGGATTCAACTAGCAACAGAGAAGTTTGCTGAAGGAGAGACGGTTGAAGCATTCATCACTCGGATTAAGAATCTGCGTTACCAGATGGCTAGCATTGGGATACAAAAGAGTAGTGAAGAGCTAGCTTGGAGGTGTCTTCGGATTTATCCACAAAAGTTTGATGGACTAGTAACTGCCCTTAATACTCAGGTGAGATCTCAAGCTTTGACTTTTGAGGAGTTTTGTGCATTATTGATGGAGGAGGAGTTGAGGCTGAAAGCCTGAGAAGGAAGCAACAACGGAGATGCTGCATTCTCTCCTAATGCAAAAGGGAAAGGTGGTTCCTCCACCAAAAATGATGGTGACAAAAAGAAGAAGGGCGACAAGAAGAAGTTTCAAGGAGAGTGCTTCTACTGTAAGAAGAAAGGACATGCAATTGCAGATTGTCGTGTCAAGAAGGCAGATGAAAAGAATGGTACCCTTAAAAGTAAAGGGAAAGAGACAGCCAATACAGCTGAATCAGAGTTGGAATTATTCATGGCGACCATTGAGGAAGTGTGCTCCTCGGTGCAAGAAGAATCTACTATTGACTCATGGGTGTTGGATAGTGGGGCCTCCCATCACCTGACCAACAAGAAAGGTCTATACAGTTCTATGCAGCCTCTACAAGAATCCATCACTGTGATGATTGGAAATGATGCTAAATGCCCTGCTGCGGGCACAGGTACTATTTCTTTTGTTGCTGCAAATGGTGAAGTCAAAAAGCTTTCAAATGTGTTGTATGTTTCCAAAATCAAGAGCAATCTGTTATCAGTTGCTACCATAACTGATCTTGGTCATAAAGTGAGGTTCAAGAAGATAGCTGCAGAAATTCTTGATAGTGCTGGCACAATTGTGGGCAAAGGAGAAAGAAGGAACAACTTGTATGAGCTAAGTGCTCTTACAGCCACCGCTGGAGTGGGCACAAGTAAGCTTTGGCATGAAAGGTTTGGACACATTGGATTTGCAGTATTGAAGGAGATGCAAAAGCAAGGTATGGTTGCTCACCTACCTACAATAACTGAATTGAAGGAACCATGTGAAGCTTGTATGATGGGCAAGCAACAGAGAAAGGCATTTCCACAAGAAAGCAAGAAAAGAGAACAGGCTCCTCTAGAGTTGGTGTATGCTGACTTGTGTGGTAAGATGCCTACACAGGCCTTGGGGGTATCTTCTTATTTTATGTTGATTGCCGACGACTACAGTAGGAAGATGTGGGTGTACTTCCTTCGTGATAAGGCTCAAGATTTTGGTAAGTTTAAAGAATGGCTAAAACTTATTGAGAATGAAACATGGAAAAGTGTGAAGAAATTTAGAATAGATGGTGGTGGTGAGTTCAACTCAAAGGAGTTTGAAGACTTTTGCAAGAGCAAAGGGATCAAGCGTCAATTGATGACGCCTCACACACCTTAGCAGAACGGTGTTGTGGAACGCAGGAATCGCACCATTGTGGAGATGGCAAGATGCATGCTAAAGGGCAAGGGATTGCCTAACCATTTTTGGGCTGAAGCTATTAATACTCCAGTCTACATTCTAAATCGGAGCTACACAAAGGCTCTCAAGGGAAAAACCCCTCATGAGGCTTACACTGGTAAGAAACCATCTGTCTCACATTTTAGAGTTTTTGGATGTGAATGTTATGCACATGTTCTAGATGAGAAGAGAAACAAGTTAAAACCAAAAAGTAGAAAATGTATCTTCTTGGGTTATAGTGATGAGCAGAAGGCTTACAAATTATATGACCAAGAGGCAAAGAAGATCATCGCAAGCCGTGATGTGGTGTTCAAGGAGGAGCCGCATACAGTGGAGGAGGAGAAGGCAAGTTCTTCCACTTTATCATCAAGCGAAGAAGTAGTCCACTATGAACCTGTCCCAAGAGCTGTCCTTATCCTTAAGGAGGAGGAAGCATCATCTTCAGATGATGAGGAAAAAGTTCATTGACCTGACATCACCCCACCGGAAAAGCCATTGCCGCATTGGGTGAAGCAGCTCTATGATCACAATAATCCTATGCCTGCATCTGTTGAGGAGAAGGCAGATGGATCAAGGAGGTCTGAGAGAATAGAGGAGCAAAGGAGGGCTTCTACTCACATAGTCAATATGGCCTTGATGGTTGAGATTATGAGAGAAGTAAAGGAGCCAACTAACTTAGAAGAAGCACTTGCAGATCCATCATGAAAGGCTGCTATGCAAGTGGAGTATGACAGCATAATGAAGAATGACACTTGGGAGCTAGTGGACCGGCCAGCAAAGCGGAAGGTTATTGGCACCAAGTGAAAAGGAAGGTAAAGTACAAGGCTAATGGTACCTTAGAAAAGTACAAAGCTAGACTGGTTGCCCAAGGATTTTCACAAGTTGAAGGGTTTGATTTTCAAGAGTCATTTGCACCAACTGCCAGAATGACCACTATTCGCATGGTACTTGCAGTGGCTACCCACAAGAAGTGGCCAGTGTACCAAATGGATGTTAAGTCAGCATTCTTAAATGGTGACCTCAAGGAGGAGGTGTACGTGGCTTAGCCACCAGAGTTTGAGGCCCCCCATTCTGAGAACAAAGTGTGTAAGCTGAAGAAGGTATTGTATGGGCTGAAATAAGCCCCACAGCATGGTACCAGCGCATAGATAAGTTCTTTTTAAACCTAAACTTCAAAAGATGTGTCTCAGATGCTAACTTGTATGTTTACAAGGATGGTAAAAAGTCTGTAGTGATTGTCGTATATGTGGATGACCTTGTTATTACAGGTGACTATGAAGATAAGATCAACCAAACTTGAAAGGCTTTGAGTTCTGAGTTTGAAATGACAGACTTGGGCTTGGTGCACTATTGTTTGGGGATTGAAGTCTGGTAAGAGCCAAGAAAGATCTTCACCTCTCAGAAGAAGTATGCATGGGAGATCTTGAAGGCATTTGGCATGACCGAGTGCAAGGAGATAGGTACACCTATGGAGGTGAATGCAAAGTTATCCGTCGAGGATACATCAGCACTAGCAGACATTGGGAGGTATAGGAGGTTCTGATCTACTTGTGTAACACCAGACCAGATATCAGTTTTGCTGTTGGTGTTTTGAGCAGGTTCTCAAATAAGCCTCATGAGAGTCATTGGAAGGCTAGGATGCGGGTGCTCAGATACTTGAAGGAAAAAACTCTTGACTATGGTATCAGATACAGTTTTGGAACTTCTCTTGTGGGAAACTGTGACTCAGATTGGGCAGGAGACATTGATTTTAGGAAGTCGGTTTTTGGTTATTGTTTCTTTTTGGGTTCAAGAATTTTCTCTTGGATTAGTAAGAAGTAGCCAACAATGGCATCGTCTTCTACCGAAGCAGAGTACAAGGTAGCTTATTTTGCTGCATGTGAAATAGTATGGTTGAGAAGGATTCTATGGCATATGGGAGTGCAAGATGAAGAACCAACTGTGCTGAGATGTGACAATCAGAGTTGCATCGCCATTGCTAAAATCCAGTGTTTCATGCACGCACCAAACATATAGAGATCCAGTATCACTATGCTCATGATTTGATGGAGGATGGGATAGTGAAACTGGTCTACTGTCCAAGAGAGGAGAATGGAGCACATATCTTCACCAAAGCACTTATGAAGGATCTGCTTCAAGTTCATCTTCAGAGACTCGACATTGGGCCGAGGAGATAGTTCACCTATGGGGGTGGACATTGAGGGGGGGTGTTAGATATGATCAATGCCCCACCCTCATTAGGTGCCACCAATGATCCATGGTGCTCAAAGTTGTAAGGCCCCCATTATGAGGAGAAGCTAAATGTGAGCCCAGACATTGTCGTGACTTGTATATCAGATGAGATCTATGTGACTGGATGGCAAAAAGGTGACCGTTGTGGGTCTAATCTTTGGGTTAGACGGAGTGGTTAAGTTGGTAGCAACTCGAGGCACATTGCATCGAGTTGCGGGGCAAGGGAGTTAAAAGGGGCCCCTATTTTGGCCCCCCTAGCGAGGGTCTGGGGGCAGCGCCCTTAGCCCGATGGTAAAGGGAATATTTCCTGGCCGACTACTGGAGGCTCATATGGTAGGTTGGTCAGGACGACCTAGCAGCCTTCCCACGCTATAAAAGCTAAACCCCTTCATAGCCATCTATCATTCATCTTTCACCTAGTCAGAGTTGTTGTTCCAGCTAGCCTTAAGCTCTTCACCTATCTTCTGTCTAGATCGCCATCTAAGCTTCACACAGTGGAAGCGCATGGATGGATAGAGCCATCTTTGTATCAGTTGTTTGGAGCTAAAGAATTTACTGATTCTCCTCTTATTTGTTGTGTACTCTCTATTTCTTTCTCAGATTCTGTTCATTGCGCCGTGTAATTTTTTTTACATCCTAAAATCATCAGGCTAAGAGATTGATGATCAGGTACAGATTGTCAATTGAGGCAATATTCCAATGAGCACAAAACAATGACTAAGGCAGTGTTCTTTGATGGAACTAGACCTCCCCAAGACTAGCGTGGATAAAAACCTGCTCCTAGGTTTTTTTTTTTTTTTTTCACATTAGTGAGTATAGACCAATCAATGACGTAAAAGGTCTTATCGTAGGAAACTCTAGGTTGTAGGAGGAGGTAAGGATATCAGGGGGCTCTGGTCACAAACTCCTTAGAATCTTACAAATTGTCAATTACCCTTCGAATTCATGATAGTATCTTGGAAGTTCCAATACTAGTCTAGGAATTGAACTTGGAGAGAATAATACCTTTGGGTTGACATCACATCTAGCTAGAATAGAAAACATTGTAAAGATATATTTTCTTAAAGAAACTATGAGAAGGAATTGCTTTACTCTGTCTTTGTGTCATGAAATGAAGGCGTGTAACAAATTTGTATCAGGAGATAATCAAAGAAGCTGTTTTCATATGTTGAATCTAAAGTGATAGGTAATTAGGTAATTAAAAATACTCTATTAAGGGAAATGGGAGGATGGATCCCTGATGGCGGATCCAGACTTACAGTTGGGTGGACTTGGTAGGCCAAGAGCTTTTCTCTAAAGGAAAAATTTACATTTATAAATAGGTAAATGTATGACCACTAGAGATCAAGGAACCTGACTTGCATCATTTTAGGGACCGGAATGGGATTTTGCCCCAAGGGCAGAAGGGTTGCGAACTGCCACACTTCCCTTCATTTCCCATTCTCTTTAAACCAAGTGTAATGCAAGTCCATTTCACTTTGGGTAGTTCTATAAGAAGTTGAAACTCAAATTGTTGACACTAAGTCGACCGTTAGTAGTTGATTTAACCCATAATAGGAACCAAAAACTCAAGTCGATCCTCGTGGGGATGGTTGGAACTTCCACACTGTGGGGTAGACTCAAGCGAGCCTAGATAGCAAACTCCAAGGTATTTCATCAAATCCCGTATGGCGTTTTCCATGACATCTCTTGATGGGATGCTAAGAATGTGCGGACAAGGAAGCATCTCGAGTAGGCATGTTACATCGATTGTCATAGAAAGAGCAAAGAATAAAGTGACAATGATGGGTGGCCACCATGTATAGTATATAGGTGCACATGCATAGTGTACACAATAAATTAAGTGGCTAGCCACATCTAATCTTTAATCCCGAAAAACTTTTCACTTAAAAAAATGTACATGAGTTAGGAGAGAATTAAAAAAAGTGATAAAGCACAATGTATACATAGAAGTATAATAGGATCACAGAAATAGATGTCATCTCAGCCTATACCCATCAACTTCCTAAGGAAGGTATAGTGTTCCATTGGGAGGCTATTAGTGAATAGATTAGTAGGATTCTCATATGTAAATATCGTGACAATCTCTATTTTATTTTCTTCAATCACGGATCTCAATGTACTTGGTCTTTGCATGGAAGACTAGATTACGTGCCAATTGGATGGCACTCATAGAGTTTGAATGCAATGTAAGAGTCATATTCATAACAAAGTCTAGAATCAGATGGCCTATACCCATAGGGTCTTCTTGTAAGCCTTAGTGGTTGCAATGCACTTGGCCTTAAAAGTAAACAAGGCTATACATCTATACATCTTGGATGTCCAAGAAATAGCACCTTTAGAAAAAGTGAATACATAGCTATAGGTGGTATTGCTACTATCTGTATGGTATGTATAATTTTTTTTGTAGATCATGACTCCAATATTGACTCCAATATCTTGACCACTATAACAAATGTATATATCTATAGTGCACTTAAGGTATCTCATGATATTCTTCACGGTGTCCTAATTTTGCCAGCTAGATGTCACCATATAACAAGCTACAATTCCCACTACAAATTCTATGTCAAGTCTAATGGTGGCTATCATGGAAAAAAATCAAGGTATCTAGTATAGTGCATATGGGATCTTGGTCACCTTGGCCTTCTCATCATCTAAGTTTGGATAATTTTCATGACTTATTTTCACATAAGAAGATAATGGAAAACCAATAGGCTTAGCACCCTACATATGGAATTGCTCAATTACTTTATGGATGTACTTCTTTTGGGAAAAGTAGAGAAGTCCCTTGGAGCAATTACGTGCAATCCATATAGCAAGTATGGGAGAGACATTTTCCATGTCCTTCATCTCAAAGCTCTTCTTGAGTTGAGTCATTAAAGCATCCAACTCATGAGTATTGCCAGCGACAATTAACATATCATCAATATGTAGTACCAAAATGATAAGGCTACCATCATGTGTAAACTTAATGTAAAGACACAGATCCATAGCACTCTAGGAATAACCCTAAAAGAGAATCAAACTTATAGTACCATTCCCTAGGGGCCTACTTAAGTCTATGGATATTCTTTCTTAGCTTGCACACTAGGTGTTCTGTGCCTCTCAAGGTAAAAATTAGGTGAGTTGTAGCCCAAAGGCTATTTTTCAAAGGTTTTCTTGGTCACCTAGCTAATTTTTTAGGCTTGAAAACTCAAAAAATAGCTCATATATACAAAAAATAGCATAGTTTGGCCCAAAATTTACATAAAAATATCTTTAAAATATGGTTTCCTATAATATTCACACTATTTTCTAAACTTTGCACCATTGATTAGCCAAAAATTCACCCACTTATCTAAAAACTCAAAATCATGGGGTCCTTTATGTTGAGATATCGAGCTCCACTCGTGATATGCCAGGGTGACCGTTGTGCATTTATGTCACCGACTTGTTAGTTGCAGATGCGGTTGGTACACCGCCCATGAATAATAGCTAGATGACAGCTATCCTTATCTACTCTAGTTCGTGGCTCAGTTAGTATGCCACCTTAGTTAGTTGAGTTTGGTTTGAGACCCATATATAGGGTTCTTCTATTTCTTTGTACTAGAGTTCTTTTTGGCTTACACAACTAAGAAGAGGAAAACTGTTTTCAGCCTCCACCTTTGTGTGTATTCCCCCATTGTGCAAGCAAGAAAGCGATAAGTGAGACTCCTTCCTTCTCTCCCACAATCTTGACATGGTATCAGAGCCTTGTTCGTGGTAAGGAGCTCAAGAAAGTAAACCAAGTTCGTGGTGTTCTGGTAAGAGGACCACTGTTGCTTTCATTTTTCTGTTTTGGGAGCAAGTCTCTGCAGGTAGCATAGCCGGAAAGTGCAAGAGTGCATTGTCTCAGATTGAGACGCCCTTCGCGGTGTAGCAAGAGGGCAGTATATGCTGCGGTGGTTACTTTGTTATTTTGATTTGAGGCCATTTCGGGGCCTGTTTTGGATGCGGAAGTTTTCTGCATGCACTTAGGAAAAGGCCCTGTTTTATGCTGTGCGACCACTGTTCTACAGGTCAGTGAAAAGTTACTGTAGAAATTGCATTGTATGCATGTGTGCAGAGACATTGGGAGTTACAGAATCATCCTTGTTGCCTGTTGATGCAAAATCGTACTAGGAAGTGAATGTGTGGTCAAATACCACTTTCGTTAGTTTTGCAGATTTGCCTTTGTGAGGCTGAAGCTATGTTCTTTGCAGTGACAGAATTTTTTGCAGTGTTCTGTAATGGCGTCTGATTCTCTTTTTACAGATTGTCACTGAAAAGCTTGACAAGAACAACTTCCAAGCATGGAAGTTTAGAATGACAAATTTCCTTATGGGACAAGGATATTGGGAATTCGTTGCAGGAAATGAAGAAGAACTAGTTCTTCCTGATGTTCCCAATCAACAGCAAATGCAAGCATTTAAAGCATGGTATGAGAGAGCCAGGAAAGTTATGTACTGGCTGTCTATCAGCATTTCAGACTCTATGATTGTGCATATTCAAGATGCAAGTACGCCAAAGGAGGCATGGGATACTTTGTCAAAAATGTATAGCACAAATATGCAAGCCAGGAAAATGCAGCTCAAGCAAGAGTTGCACAATGTGCAAAGAGAAAGTATGAGCATCAATGACTACCACATGAAGGTGAAGAAGATTGCAGATGCACTTGCTTCCATTGGGTCGCCAGTGGAAGATGATGATTTAGTTTTGTGACCTTGAATGGTCTAGGAAAGGATTATGCACAGTTCCGAACATCCATTTCCGTCTGTGAAAGATTTCCTGATTTTGAGGAGTTGATTGCTCTTCTAATTTCTGAGGAGTAGAGAAATGGTGGAGCATCTTCTTCACGAGGAGCTTCAAAAGAAGCTGTCTTCTACTCAAATGCTGGAAGAGGTAGAGGCCGAGGTAGAGGAGGCCGATCTGGAGGCCGTGGTAGAAATCAGAATATGCAGCAAACTCAAGAAAACCAGTCCTATGGAGGAGGACGTGGTAACTCTAGAGGTAGGGGGAGCCAAAGAGGTCGTGGTGGATGGCAAAGAGACCAAAATGCAAACATCAATGTTGAATGCTACTACTATGGTAAAATGGGTCATATGGCTAAAGACTGCTATAAAAAGCAGAATGACATCATGAATGGAAAATTGCAACAAGGGAATGATGCATCTTCTAGTAGACAGGGTGATGACAGAAATGAGGATTTGTTTATGGTGCAGCACATGACCAATTCTGTAACAAGTGCAGAAGAAAGAAACGATGTGTGGTATGTTGACTCAGGTGCATCAAACCACATGACAGGTCATGCAGAATGGATGCAGGATGCAAGGAAAATGAAAAAACCAGGATTTGTGGAGACTGGTGATGATACTGCAAATCCTATTGTGCAGATTGAAAAAATTCATTTGTCTATGCAGGAAGGGAAAAAGAAATACCTGTCGGATGTATTTCATGTCTCGAATATCACCAAGAACCTGGTTTTTGTTGGTCAAATGGTTAAGTAGGGCTTGCAGGTCAGATTTAATTCTCATGGATGCTTTATTGAGGATATGAAAAATAAAGGTCACTTGATAGCAAAAGGAAAGAAGAAGGGCAGAATGTTTACGTTGGATGCAGACATGCCTGAATTGAGTGCAGCAATGTTTGCACATGGGACCGGTGTAGTTGCAGATATTGATATCTGGCATAAACACATTGGTCATGTTAATGTACAACGACTTAAATCAATGCAAGCCCAAAATATTGTTGCAGGATTGCCTAAATTCAAGGTTGCAGAAATGCATAAGATATGTGAAGCCTGTCAATTTGGAAAACAAGCAAGGAAACCATTTCCTAGACATGTTCAAGAGAGTAAGAAGCCATTGGAATTAATCCACTCTGATGTGTGGACTACTAAAGCTGCATCTCTTGGAGGCTGTCATTATTTTGTCACTTTTATTGATGACTATAGCAGAAAAATTTGGGTGTATTTTATGAAAAAGAAAAGTGAAGTTTTTGGGCATTTCAAAACTCTTAAAGCTATGGTTGAAAAAGAAACAGGCCTGCAAATAAAATGCCTAAGGTCAGATGGAGGGGGAGAGTACCTCTCAAATGAGTTTGCAAGGTTCCTGCAGGAGCATGGCATAAAGAAACAATATTCAGGTAGTCATACCCACAACAAAATGGAATTGCAGAAAGAAAAAGCAGGCATATTGGAGAGGTATCTCGTGCTATGCTCAACGAAAAAGACTTGCCATATTTTTACTGGGTTGAGGTAGTTGCTACAGCAGTCTACATAATGAACAGGACTCCCACTGCAGCAATACATGGCATGACTCCAAAGGAGAGGTATACTGGTAGGAAACCAGATATTTCTCATTTGAAAATTTTTTGTTGCATTACCTATGTTCATGTGCTAGATGAGTTGAGATCCAAGTTGGATCCAAAAGTTGAGAAGTGTATCTTTATTGGTTACTCTCTGTAGCAAAAAGGGTATAGATGCTATAACCCTTCTACTCGTAAGTTTACAGTGAGCAAAGATGTTGTTTTTGATGAGATGAGTAGCTGGTATAAACTAGTAAATGTGATTGATAATGTAGATGCAGAAAATGGTAATGCTACACAGAATTCACAGCAGCAGTCACAAGATATTAGGGGACCTGGAGCGTCCTGTAGCAGTGGTTCACATTCTTCGCCATGGACAAGCAGATTGAGATTAGGAGAATCTTCTCAAAGCAATGCATATAGTGGTATGCATGTATCACGAAAAGGAAAAGAGAAGGTAGATCAGCCCATGTTTGATGTGAATGCAGGTCACTCTTATGTGGATGGTGAATCCAGTGGCTTAGAACAGAGCATTGATGATGAGTTGGGTATTCCTTCTATTGTTACACCTGGACTAAGGAAGACTAGGGATGTTTTGAGAGCACCTGGGAGTGAATCTACTTTGCGCAGGTCTACCAGAGCTAGGTATCTTGTGGATAGGCTGAAATATGATGGATTTACAGCCATTCACTATGCATATATGGTCAAAGTGATACATGAACCAGAACCCACTTCTTTTGAGCAAGCCATGGGAAAAGAAAAATGGGAGAAAGCCATGGATGAAGAAATGGATGCCTTGGAAGCAAATGCTACATGGGAATTGGTACCTTTGCCTAAAGATAAGAATGCAATTGGTTGTAAGTGGGTTTATAAGGTGAAACACAATGCAGATGGTTCTATGAATAGATACAAGGCAAGATTAGTAGTCAAGGGGTATGCACAAACATATGGCATTGATTATGAAGAAACATTCAGTCCGGTTGCAAGGATGGCAACCATAAGAGCAGCCATTGCTATGGCTACATCAAAGGGATGGTCTTTACATCAGATGGATGTAAAGAATGCCTTCTTGCATGGTGATTTGCAAGAAGAGGTCTATATGGAGCAGCCACTAGGTTATGTGCATGGTGTTCATCTTGAGTTTGTTTGCAGGTTGAAGAAAGCCTTGTATGGCTTGAAGCAAGCACCTAGAGCATGGTCTGACAAGATAGGACAGTATCTTGTCACTATTGGCTTTCAGATTTCCAAGGCAGATTTTTCACTTTATGTGAGAAAAACAGAGAAAGGTATTATGCTACTTGTCATTTATGTTGATGATTTGATTATGACAGGTGACAGTGATGAAGATATCCTTTATGTGAAAATGCTATTGAAGCAGAAGTTTGAGATGAAGGATTTGGGAGAGCTGTGTTATTTCTTGGGCATTGAGGTGATTAGATCACCAAGTGGGATACAGCTCTTGCAGAGGTAGTATGGATCGGACATGTTGTCCAAATATGGGATGACATGCTGTAAGTCTATTTCAGTTCCTTTGGAGCAGAATGTGAAGCTGAGCGCAGATACATGTGAGCTTCTGGAAGACCCTACTATGTACAGACGCATAGTAGGAAGTTTGATTTATATGACTATTACCAGGCCAGATTTGAGCTATGCTGTTGGATTGGTAAGTCAGTTTATGCAAGCTCCAAGGAAACCACATTTGGATGCGGCTAGACGCATACTCAGGTATGTGAAGTCCACATTGCAGTATGGACTACTTTATGAGACTGGGGTTCAGATACAGTTGCATGGATACACTGTTGCTGATTGGGCTGGTAGTATTTCTGATAGACGATCTACCAGTGGATATGTGTTCTCTTTTGGGAGTGCTGCAGTCACTTGGAGCAGCAAGAAACAGTCTACAGTTGCCTTGTTGAGCACAGAGGCTGAGTACAGGGGCACAGCAATGGCTGCATGTGAGGTAGCTTGGTTGCATAAGCTACTTTATGATATGCATCAGCCTACAGATGGGCTAGTTGTCATTTATTGTGACAACATGAGTAGTATACACTTGGCAAATAACCCAGTCTATCATGCTAGAACAAAGCACATTGAAGTGCATTATCACTATGTGCGGGAGAGGGTTTTACTAGGTCTTATTGATCTAGTCTATGTCAGCACAGAGGATCATGTAGCTGACATATTCACGAAGGCATTGGGTGCAGAGAAGCTGCGCAAGTTCAGAGACCTACTTGGTGTGCAGGAATTGGGATTGAGCTCGAGGGGGAGTGTTGAGATATCGAGCTCCACTCGTGATATGCCAGGGTGACCGTTGTGCATTTATGTCACCGACTTGTTAGTTGCAGATGCGGTTGGTACACCGCCCATGAATAATAGCTAGATGACAGCTATCCTTATCTACTCTAGTTCGTGGCTCAGTTAGTATGCCACCTTAGTTAGTTGAGTTTGGTTTGAGACCCATATATAGGGTTCTTCTATTTGTTTGTACTAGAGTTCTTTTTGGCTTACACAACTAAGAAGAGGAAAATTGTTTTCAACCTCCACCTTTGTGTGTATTCCCCCATTGTGCAAGCAAGAAAGCTACAAGTGAGACTCCTTCCTTCTCTTCCACAATCTTGACACTTTAATTTTTACCCTACTGCCCTTTTCCACAAATCCCTTAGACTACTACATATAGATATCCTTGTGTAGATCCCCATATAAGAAAATCCTTTTATTACCCATATGATAAAGCTCTAGATCTAACTACATAACTAAGGCTAAAACTAAGCACAAGGTAGTCATCTTGACCATATGGGAGAATATCTCATCAAAATCAACTCCTTTTTTCTATTTAAAGGTCCTTTACAACCAGACATGCATTATATCTTGGCTTAGGGTGACTAGGGATGCTCTTTAACTTATAGACTCATTTGCTGGCAATGTATGTTTACCATCTGGTAAAGAAACCAAGTCCCACGTATGATTTTTTTGAATTGAATCAAACTCAGATTGTATGGATCTCTCCCAAGAGTGACTATCACCTCTATATATAGCCTCTCATAAATAAGAGGCTCATCAAAATCTATCACCAATGCACAATGTATAGATAACTCAAAACAATCAAGAGGACTTGAGGCTCTAGTAGATCATCTGAAGACCTTTTGTGGGGCATGTATTGCTCACCCTCTTTGTCTAACATGATGATCTTACACAATAGCATGCCACTACATCATCATCAACTAGCCACATCCTATCTAACTCAGGCTGGCTATACTATAATGGAAGGCTCCTCTTAAAAGATCACTATGTGGACTTTGACCACCTACTCTAGTCTTTTGTGTATCTTATCCTTATGAAACACAACACCATGTTTGCAGATAGCCTTCCAAGCCTACACATCCCAAAGTTGATAGCCTATCTCACCTACATCACCATATTAAAAAAAGATGCATTTGATAGACTTTAGATCTAGCTTGTTGCATTTTTCTTTGAGAATATGGTAGAAAGCCTCACATCTAATGACTCATAAGTATGCATATGGTGGAGGTTTAACAGACCATATTTGCTATGTAATTCTACCATGAAGAATAGTAAATGGGGATCTAATTAATCAAATGAAGTACAATAGCAATTGCATCAACCCAAAAATATTGTAGTAAATAGACCTAACAATGCATACTGAGTGCCTACTACAGACTCTTTCTTGAATAGTCCTATTCATCCCATTATGGGATAGGGTATAAAGGGAAATCAACTAACACCTAATACCAATCTCATAAAAAAAACTAGTCAAATATCTTAGAAACATATTGATCCCCATTGTCAAACCATAGGCATTTACAACTATTCCTAGAGTGGTTCTTAAACATAGTTAAAAAGTGCTAGAACATAGACAAAACTTCTAGCTTTTGCTTTATAGGATAGGCCAAGACCTTATGCAAATAATAATCAATGAATGCAATGAAATATTTTGCATCATCTAATGACTAACAATGCTTGTGACCATAAACATTTGAATGCAAAAGAGCTAAGGGCTCACCCATGTGCATTGAACCAAACTTTTTATGCAAGTTATGAGTTTGTATGCCATATATACAATGATCACATGAATCAAAATATGAGTAGTTAAGAGATGATACATACGGCAAAGGAGACAAGAATTTCATTCCTTTAAGGGTCATATACCCAAAATGACGATGGCAAAGAGATACATGTGGAAAATTGATCATAGCTAGAACATGATCAATAGATCTAGATATAAGTAAGGGATGCAAGTTGCCAAGCTTTGCATCTCTAGCAAAAATGAGGTTAGCACATATAATCTTCCATGTAGAATCAATGAAGGATACATGGTACCTATCATCATTGAATTTTCCAATTGAGATAAGGCTTTTAATCAAAGCCACAACATGACTATATCATGCAGAACAAATAGAGCATCGATACACCAAACTGTAGTCTCACATCACCTATGCCAACAATATCACATACATGATCATCACCTAGTCTAACTAAACCTATAATACTACGATAGGTATAAAAACAATGACAATGTGGGGTAATATGAAAGGAAGCCCTTGAGTCAAGAAGCCAATACTAAGAGTAAGCAAACAAAACATTAGTTAATTGTGTAGCATCAAGTGAAGAAAAAGTAAATATATAATCATTTGAATGATACTCCAAGGCATTGATCTCCCTCTTTAGCGAATACAACTATAAAATATGAATTTTTCTTGCTATAAAAATCACATATAGTTTCTTATAAATCATAAACACTACTTTCAATTGCAACAGTACTTGAAATAAACTTGCTTAGACAAAGACAAGATAATGGTGAACTTGCATAGCTCATCAAGCTCTTTCCAATAATGTCTATTCTAATCTTTTGGCTTTATACCCTTAGTTTTCAATGGCTTGACTTGTTTCTTTTGTACCAATATCTATCAAATGTGAGTCTTTCTATATTGGAAGTGATTACCATAATCTAACTTCTCTATGTTTAAGATAGTACTACCATTGGAAGGATTTGAAGCATTTACCATTGCTCTACCAACCAAAGAGAATATGAGCTACTGTAATAATACTAAACCCACCCCAAAATTGAGCCAAAGGGTATGCAGCAAGAGGAAGACAGAGGGAATACACTTTTGTCCACAAGAAAGAAGTACTAAAGTGCATAATATACATGTTTTCTCTCAAAAAGGCTACTAAAAATTGAAATTAACTAGAGGAAAAAAACCTAAATACAAAAAGATCCCAATGCTAGGGATATATGGGAAGCAATCAAGATAGAAAATGCAACTGGCAGAACAAGATAGAGCATAAACCCCAAGGTACCAAATGCTATCTTAATGACCCAAAGATATAAGATAGATAGATGCAATCCCAAACAAAGGGGTAGCATGTACATAAGCCAACTATTTATAAGGGATCTTTAAAAGTAAGGAGATCCATAAATCTATAGCTAACTCATTGCATATAAATAGTGAAGCTCAAGTATATAACCAAGAATGCATCCGAAGTTAACAAACTCATTTGACAGGAGGAAATATCAAGTGTAAAAATGAAAGCTAAATCAGCCCACAAGCATCAACATCAATGCTTGCAAGAAGGAAAGTGTATACATAGACCTATAAGCATGTAAGAATCTCCCACTAACTCAAGAGTCAAAGCTCTGTAAATGAAAATATCAAAATTCTCCCATGGAAGAAAATTCGAAATGTCCAAGAGCAAAGCAAAGCTCAATACATGTGTCTAATAACATATGGTTTTCCAAGGACATGAACCAATACATCCAAGAGCATACATTCATTATAAGCCTTCAAGCCCATAAATGAAAAACCATTGAAGCAAATAGCCACTGCAAATATGTGTCAAATGAATCTTAAATCCAAAGCTTAGAGCTTAGCATAAGCATATCCATGCATAATGATCAACATGAAGGATTAACACATCCATGTAGCATCCCCAAAGCTTCTATAGGCTTTCAATACATAAGCATTCACTATGTATCATTGCTGCCCATAGGGTATAACAACAAAGAACCCTTCAATGGTAGAGCTATTTAAGCTCTAATAGATCCAAAAGCCTTTTCTAGGTATCAGTACCTCGTCTTGTCATTATAAACTTGCACATAAGCATCAATATAATATTAAAAATCAAATCCTTGTTATCTAAATAGTATATAATAGGTCTATCATGAATAGTAAGTTAATGGTTGAACTCAAACACTCTAAAAAATGCTCAAAGTGGAAGTCGTAAATTCTGGGGAGGATGCCAACTAAGTGGCCACTCACCCTAAAGATCAATAGGAGCTAAAGGAGATGAATGATGTCAAAAATATGAGTGACCAAAGTGGTACAATTCATATTGGAAGCTCCTAAGGTACTTCTAATGTACTGAGCTTAAAGCTCACTTGGCAAGACTCAAGCCAATGTCCAAATGTCCTCACCAAGCCTAGGTGTGAAAGTGATTGGGAAAGCAATATGACTAATGCATACCTCAATGAGTGGCTCCCATGAAAACTAAGAAGGAAGCTCTCTTCCCAAGCTAAAGTGAATGTGGGTGAAGATCCTCAAATATCTACTTTGATACTACTTAAAAGGTAAAGTAAAAGAGAAAACACAATTAGAAGTAAGAGAAAGCAAGAGCTATGGAGGTTCAATCAAGAGAGAGTAAGATGATACGTGAAAACTCCACTAGTCACAATCTATGAATAGCCTTCTCTCATTCTATTGTCATAAAAATAATTAAGAATAAAGTGATAATGATAGGTGACCACCACTTGCAACACGTATAGGTGTGTGGGCACAGTGTACTACAAAGTAAGCCTAGGTAGCTAGGCACAAGCAACCTTTAATCCCCAATAGAAACTTACAAAAAATGAAAGATTTTTTGTTATTGAGGAAAAACAGGAATTGAATAAGATCTTGGGAAAAATCAAAAGATAAGATGTACACAATTTTATGCCTAATTTAACTAACGCTTAAAGTGCATGGTCCTCTACTAGATCAACCATGTATGGTAGTTAATGCAATTGCTAATGTTGGGGAACACATACTCAACATATTTGGGACATTTGGATATACTCCTATTATTTCAAGAGTTTTGACCACATTATCGATGACTACCTCTCACATACTCCTTTGCACATGAATGCAACCGTTTGTTTGTAGTGATGATGAGTAGCATGGCCTACCTTCAATCCCATGAAGGATGCACTTTGCATACTCCATGACCCAAGTGAGTACTCCTTCATTCCTCAACCCTCTACTCCTTCATCCCTCAACCCTCTATAGCCTCCACATGCAAAAGAGGAAGCATGGGTATGGCAAAAGAGAGTGCTTGGAGTGAAGAATCAAGAGATTCACCCTCTTGGTCCCTCTCTTTCTCTCAATCTCTCTCTCTCTCACCATGGAAGAAAGAAGGAAAGTACACAAAGTTTGTGCACACTTGAATAGCTTGTTTGGTTCATTCCCATCCTTTTTATACATGTTTTTAGGGTTAGGATTTCCCCATCCCTCTTGGCATCCAACCTATCTTTCATGCCACAAGACTAGTTAACACTTATTGTATGCTTTTCCTATGGTGACAGTAGAATAGAATCCTTGTGGATTTAATAAACTAGCCTATTCCAATATTACAAATTGCACAATCGATGGTCCATGGATTTACTTATAGACCCAAATCGTGTATAAATTGCAGTGCACATATTATATGAGTACATATGCATACTTAGGTATTACTTAGTTCAAAGACTTCCATCCTAGTTCCTCATAGTAGTGTACTTGATGAAGAATAGGGTGTAACTAGATTGATAGAAGTGAGGATTATATAGAAGTAAAGTGTATGTGTAAGAAGTTGTGGAAATTTTGCAAATAGTGTTAGATATGTTGTAACATCAAGTACCACACCTCCTTTGACATAATCTACTTGCAACATTGAGTTCTTCTTCTATGAGGATTTTGTCGAAAAAGGGAATGTCTAAGAGGCTTGAACGAGCTTCCACCCTCTCCTTTCTGTCTAGTACTGATATATATATTGCTTATTGAGGTGTTCCTACTCTTCCCATGACAATGGGCATTCTATGAAATCCTTAAATTCCTCGAATAAGATTCCTAGGCATAAATGTGAGCAAGGAACATGATTTTATCACTTAGTTTCTTAAGACAAGAAATCACTATTTGATTTCCATTTTGGGAAAATTTCTCTACAATGTCCATTAATTCTCTTAGCCTTAAGTTAGGTTTCAATTGAGCTAGAGGATTTGGTTGGGTTGAGCTTGTTGACTTGAGGTTTCTATCAGGAAGTTTTGCATTCTAAATTTTCATATAGCAAAGTTCTTGTTGTCAAGCTTCTCCGCACAATCTGAGTGATATTGGTTCCTGTTGCATAGACAACCCATGCTAGAGTCATCATGGACGATTGTCAGCTAACTTAGGTAGCACATGATGGTGCAAGCATTGAATCGAATGGCTCGTTTGATACGCTATTGCTAATCAATCAATTGGGTGCCTTATAAGCAAAGCATCATACCTACCCAAGTTCAATTTGGGGCACTCCATGGCCTTATTGGGCCTTACCCATTATCTCAAGTGGGCAACCATCAGAGTCAAGTAGTCTACTCACAATCTTAGGTGGTCTTTATGCAACATAGTCACCTCAAGTCCAACAACCGACCATGAATGACTGGATGCTCCCACTCACTTGGGCTCATTGGTTTTACACCAGGATCACTAGTTTACTAAGCATTATGAGTATGCTCTTGGGCAGTTTGGTGGGTTAAGTTATAGTTGGGAAGTGCCACTATTGTGTTTTCACATTTGGATGGAAAGAAGCAATTACCAAGTTAGTGAGGGAAACTATCGTTTTAGATCTTGGGTTGTTTGGGAGGATTCTTGGGCTTAAGGGGTTCATGCATATTTGTGATCTCTTGTGGGTGTGTCTTTAAGGCAGTGGTTCTTCCCTTTTAGAGTCTCTTTTAAGGGTTCCTTCAAGAGGTATGGACTCTTGGACTAGATATTCAGGCTTACTGCTATTTTCTCCTTTATCGTTGTTAAGGAAGGTCATGGGCAATTCACTTTTCCTTTTATGCTCAAATAAAGGAATGGGTTGCAGTAGTTGAGAATCAAGAGGTAGATTAGGTTTCATGTTACTTAATCGTGGATTAAACCACATGAAGAAGTTTGAGTTGTACTAAAGTGAAATATAGCTATTAAGAGTCGTCGGGTCTTGGAGAAGGCAAAAGACGTATGTACTAACATCAAATACCATGCTTCCTACTCCTAGCCAACTAGCCACGTGTAACTCTTCCTTTATAAGGAGTTTATTGTATAAGGGGTGCTATTGAATAGTGGGAGAAAGCTCAACTCCGTGGACAATTGAAAGCACTCTTAGGGATGTAGGGGACATATATATGCAATCATGCATTGAGGTCCACAGAGCTTTCCTATACTCAACAACTATCATAATTTGGTTGTCAATTTTAGTTGCCAAACTATGGTGAGAATAACATTTCTACTCAAATATACTTTATCCTTTCACTTTCCATTCTATTACTTCTAGTTTTTCTTTGTTCATCTCACAAAGGGTAGTGTAGAATGAGGGAATTAAGTGTAGCTGTCAAGGTGTGGCTTTCGACATACCTTTCATGACTTTCTCCACAATGGCTAGCAACACAAGCAAATCGGCTACTGTTTGTCCCATGTTAATGGATTTTTTGAGAGCTTTATGTGCTCTTCTATCAGTTTTCCAATGTTGATATAAATGTATGCATGCATGAGCAATGTCAACATATTATCTATCTATACAACAACAACAACAACAACAAACAAGAAAACTAAACGACAATAAACAAGGAAAAAAAAAAAACTATTACTACAACAACAATAACAAACAAGAAAACCACTACTACTATTACAACTACGACTACGATGACTACAACTATGACTACGACCATGGCTACGATTACGACAAACCACTACCACTACCACTACCACTACCACTACCACTACCAGTATAATAAACAAGAAAAGAAGAAACAACAACAACAACAACAATTACTACTACAATAACAACAAACAAGAAAAGAAGAAAAAACTACTACTACTACTACTACAACAAACGAGAAAACTAGACAATAATAAACAAGAAAAGAAAAAAAACTACTAATACTACAATAATAACAAACAAGAAAACTACTACTACTACTACTACTACTACTACTACTACTACTACTACTACTACTACTACTACTACTACTACTACTACTACTACTACTACTACTACTACTACTACTACTACTACTACTACTACTACTACTACTACTACTACTACTACTACTACTACTACTACTACTACTACTACTACTACTACTACAATCATGACTATGACCACGACTACGACTACCACAAAAACTCTCTCTCTCTACTACTACCACTACCACTACAATAAACAAGAATAGAAGAAAAATCAACAACAACAACAACTACTACTATAAAAACAGCAATAACAAACAAGAAAAAAAAAAAACTACTACTACCACAACAACAACAACAACAAACAAGAAAACTAAACAACAATAAACAAGAAAAGAAAAAGAACTACTACTACTATAACAACAACAATAACAACAAACAAGAAAACCACTACTACCACCACCACCACTACTACTACTACAACCATGACTACGACTGCGACTACGACTACAACTACCACAACAACAAACCACTACCACTACAATAAACAAGAAAAGAAGAAAAAACAACAATAACAACAACTACTACTACAATAACAATAAACAAGAAAAGAAGGAAAAACTGCTACTACTACAACAATAACAACAACAACAACAACAATAACAACAAGAAAACTAAACAACAATAAACAAGAAAAGAAAAGAAACTACTACAACAATAGCAATAACAAACAAGAAAACTAGTATTACTACTACTAGTACTACTACTACAATCACAACTACGACCATGACTATGACTACCGCGACAACAACAAACTAGAAGAGAAGAAATTAAACAACAACTACTACTATAACTACCACTACCACTGCTACTACTACGACTACCACAACAACAACAAACAAGAAAATAAGAAATTAAACAACAATTACCACGACCGCTACTACCACAAAAAAACAAAAAACAAAATAAAAAATTAAACAACAACTACCACTACTGCTACTGCTACCATTACCACTACCACTACCACAATAAAAACAAACAATAAAAAAAGAAAGTAAGAAATAAAACAACAACAACAATAACAACAACCTCTCCCTCTCCCTCTCCCTCTCCCTCTCCCTCTCCCTCTCATTCTCTCTTTCCCTATTATGTTTAATGCTCTCTCTCTCTCTCTCTCTCTCTCTCTCTCTCTCTCTCTCTCTCTCTCTCTCTCTCTCTCTCTCTCTCTCTCGTTCCTTCTTTCCTTTTCTCTCTTCCTCTCCCTCTCTCAATACACATGATTTTTAACAAAAACAAGTAAAAGAAAAAGAGAAAAAACAAGAAGGAACAATGCACTCACCGCAAAGGCTGGAGGATGGATTCGGTGGCTTCTCTTTGTGCGGCGGCTCCTTCTCGCCCTCTGTACACTTCCTCCTCTTCTTCATGAACGGCGGCGGCGGCGGTGAGAAGCTTTTCTTCTCTCTCTTTCTTTCTTTCTCTCCCTCTCCCTTTCAAATGCAAGATGGAGTTCGCTCTCCCTTTCGCTCTCTTTTTCACTCTCTCTTTCGTTTGTTCGCGCAAAATAACGCGCTCGGGTTTCGTCCCGCGTTTTTTCGTCTAAGCACCATCACTATTTGTGTTGCTATTAGTGACGCAAATAGTGACGTCGCTATTTTGCATCGAAAAGCACCGTCGCTATGCCTCCGTATCCTTGTAGTGTATTATACTTAGTAAATATATTAGTTACTACTAAATTAAGTACTATTACTAGTATTAATTAATTAGCTAGACTTATTAATAGTATTACTATTAGTTTATTATCAATGTTAGATGGTTAGACTTATTAGTAGTACTAGTAGTATTAGTACTTATATGTTACTTAGACTTGTTAGTACTATTAGTACTACTTAATTAGTTAGAATTAGTCAAAGTAAGTGCCAAGTTTTCAAATTGATTAATTGATCATATGAAATCACAATTTGTCATTGCAAACGGTAACAACCTGGCCATGTTGAGTCTTAGCAAAGAAAACTCTTAGCACTATCGTTAATAGCTAGCATGCCATGATAGACTCGCCATAGCTACAACTTACTATCACTACATCAAAGTTGTCACTAGGTTCAACACCACTACTAGGGTGGAGTTGGACGGATTCAATATTTCCACATGGAAAGTCAGAGTAGTGGGTTGATGACTTGGGTAGTGTAGGGCTTGCAAAATACAAGTTGATGCAAAGCAAGACAAAGCTAGCAAATCGCTTGGGTGCTAGCAAGGTGCTGAGGGACTGCTAGTTTGACTTATGTAGTATTAGTAATAGTTAATTAGATAGACTTATGTAGTATTAATAGTATTTGTACTAGTTAATAGTTAATTAGTAGTTGTAATATTAAAGTTTGACTTATTAATAATATTAAAAGTACTTAATTAGTTAGAATTATTAGTAATATTAATAGTTGTAGTATAATTAGTTATACTTTTGTAATATCAGTAGTATTTGCAAGGCTCAGTAGCGAATCGCTTGGATGCTAGTGAGGTGCTGAGGCACTGTAGTTCGACGTAGTATTAGTAATAGTTAATTAGATAGACTTATGTAGTATTAGTAGTATTTGTACTAGTTAATAGTCAATTAGTAATTTCAGTATTAGTAATTAAACTTATTAATAATATTAGTAGCACTCTAGTATAATTAGTAAATTAGATACACTTTTGTAATATTAATAATATTTGTAATAGTTAGTGTGTAATTAATAGTTGAAGTATTAATACATAGACTTATGTTAGTTAATAGTTAAATAGTAGTGAAACAAAAATGAAGAAAAATGATATTTTGAACATATGGTGAAAAAAAAGCATAATTAACTTTCAAATATACTGAAAGAAAACAAAAATATAAAACTTCCACAAACTTGATATTTTGAATGGACGAGAGAATGACAACTTCTCCCATAATTATTTAATTATGAAGAGATTTGTGCCAACTCTTCGGCATGCTACATAGCATGTTTTCTCATTTCATTTAGCTTTTCTTAGTTTTTAAAGTATTATTATTATTTATTTATTATTTTATTAAATTACTATCAATGAAAAAAACATAATCCTTATATGTAAAAAATACAAACTATCATTTTTTAAAGAAAATATGAAATTATAAAGTATAGCATGTTTTTTCATAAACAAGTGTACTGTAGTTTTATGATAAAAACATATTGTTCTCATCAACATCAATGGATGCTATGAAGAAACAAAGTCACAAGGCATCCTTTAGGAATTCTAGAAAAAGGAAAACTATGGATTCTAGAAAAATATCACTAAAACCGTTTGCTGCAACTTGGTACAACTTAGCAAAATTCGAATAATCATGGGCGACAGAATGTGAAAGCATCATTGGAAGACTAATAATGTGTGCATCCTGTGGTATAGTCAGAATTCAACATCATTCTATCAACTCACAAAAGAGCGATCCATCTACAGAAGAAATGCAAGTTACAATGCCTTTGTTAAGCACTATTCTCATCCTTGCATGCCAACAACATGGAGTCAACATGATGATAACTAAATGTTGACCATGTCTTGCGAAGAAAGAGAAAAACAAATACGTGGTGTCACTCTTAATAGACTACACAAAATAAATTCTCAATGCAAAGCCGTTACAACTTCAACTATTAAGCATCATTGATACATCCATCTCAATTTGCAAAATGACAAGAGCGATTGCAAATGAAACCTTGGATCGTCAATCTATTCTCGCACAACCATCTACTAGAATTGACTTGACTACATTCGATATTGCGGATGTATTTGCTTTCAACATGCTACATATTCCATTGATCTAGAAGTACATGGCTAAGCATAACATCCACATCTAAGGACATGGCTTTGCATCCTCAGCAGCAATCCATCAAAAGGATTATAGAGCTTCATGATGAAAGCTATCCATTCGACCCAATGCTCCAAGAAGATAATGAGAATTATTGATATTATAGTTTACTTAAAAATGTAGTCTAGCAAGCCGATGACACACATTCCAAAGAGTCGATTAGCATGAGTTTGCATGCATTATATTACAGAATAATAACCGTCTCGTTGTTTAAGGATGGACGACTTGCCTGCAAGAACCTCACCCTACCTAGATATCACCTTGGAAAATGGAGTGTTTTCGTTCTTATTCCCACTTGGCCATGGCGCCTATGATGGCAATATCTACCTTATTGAATACATCAAGATGTGGGCTTCAACCCTGGTCTTTGTGTACACCTTATAAAAGCCTTATATTGTGATTCTATACTAACTAAAACAGGCTATCTTGATCGACACAAGCACATCGACTTGTCTAAAGGAATATCGACAACTACAAGCGTGCAAACAAGCACATTTCTAATGAAGAGGTCGTTAAGCACATCCTCTGATACAATGTTTCTGCCTCAATACCTCAATCCCCAACTTGGCATTGGTGTAACTTGAAGGATCTTATCACAATGGTCGACGCAATGGGGAATGCCTAATTTCTTTCTCACATTCATTGTAGACGAGGTCACCACACTAGTACAAGGTGGGTCAAGATCAACAAGTTGGAATGCATCACAAAGGAGTTAAATCTTGAATTCTCATGGATAGATTGTCCCATCGAGTACACCATCTTATTCCACACCAAGTTCCATCTTTCCTTCAAACAGTACATCCTTGGTAGACTTGCGTGCAGCGTAGGGCACATCCAGCACTATGTCATTAGGTATGAGATCCAACATAGGGGCTCCTTACATGCACACATAATCCTATGGTTACATTGTGGTTACATGAGGCAGACATTGCAAATGCAACTAATGAGATATACACGTGCATTCCATCCAACAATGATCGGTGCAGTTCGATAAGAAAAATAAGAGTCGTCATCATGGCAAAGCAAATTCATAGGTGCTATCATGTGTGCTACATAAGCAAAAGTAACGGCCACGGTAAATGCAAGTACGGATTTTCGTACACTTCATGCAACAATTTAAAACCCACAATAGATCTTGAAAGTCAGATACATCTACTACCATCCTGGAGATGAGCACCGAAATATTGTGCCTTATCACCCAACATTATTGCTACTATGGGGAGTGAACAGGAATATTCAATGAGTAATGAACTCTTCCATCTCTTACTACATGCTCAAATACATAATGAAGGCATAGCTGATCGGGAACATAAACATCCAGAAAAGAGATACCAATAGACTTGGATTGTAGAACTTGGACTCAAACAAACATAAATGAATTTTTGCCGCAATATTGTGCAAGCTAGTATCACCCAACCACCAAAGAAACATTGAATTGATTATAGATCTCAATATTCACAAGAAGTGAGTCTATCGAGTACATTGATAACTCCCTTGCACAAATATGACAGCGGAAGCTCACAAGGATATGGAATATCATCATGTACCCTGTAAACCTTTACTGTGCGGCCATCGAGCTTAGAGAATTTAACATTTTAGCACTAACACAAAAACTATAGCATCACCAAAACCACCACTATATCTTATCATGAATCCACTCTCTCACGCTTATGGCAATAAAGTACAAGAGCATATGAGACTAGTACATTTCGCCGATATTCACCTAGGTCACCAAACTGAAGGTTTCTTCTTCAACACATTAGTGAAATGAAAAACCTTTAGGTCAGAGAGTGAACTAATAAGCCAAAAAACCACTACAAGGATATAGGAGAATAGTGACATCCATTTTTGACGCAAATTAGCGGTGTCACTATTTGCATCGAAAAAAGCGTGGGCCGAAACCCGAGCACGACATTTCACGCAAAAGAGTGAAAGAGGGAGTGAAAGAGAGAGTAAACTGCATCATTCATTTGAGAGGGAGAGGAAGAGAAAGAGAGAAAGAGGGAGAAGGAGAGCTTCTCATTGCCACCATCGCCATTTGCGAAGAAGAGGAGGAAGTGCATGAAGGGGGAAAAGGAGCTACCGAATCCATCCTCGGGCCTTTGTGGTGAGTGCATTGCTCCCTCTTGGTTTGTTTTTGTTTTTTCTCCTTTTCTTTTGCTTGTTTTTGTTAAAAATGATGTGTATTGAGAGAGAAAGAGAGGAAATGAGAGAGGGAGAGAAAGAGAGAAAAAAAAAGAAGGAATGAGAGAGAGAGGGAATAAACATGAAACATAATAAAGAAAGAGAGAAAGAGAGAGAGAGAGGGAGGGAGAGAGGAGAATAAATGGATAAAAACAAAGAGAAGGTAAGATCTTGTTCTTTAATTTCTTCTTTTTTTGTTTGTAGTAGTAGTAGTGGTGGTGGTGGTAGTGGTGGTGGTGGAGAGAGAGAGAGAGAGAGAGAGAGAGGTTTTATTAAAGGTGCACCTTTGGTGTGTTCAAGAAGGTGAGTACTATTAGTAGTAGTGGCAGTAGTAGCAGTAGAGAGAGAGAGAGAGAGAGAGAGAGAGGTTTTGTTAAAGGTGCATCTTGGGTGTGTTCAACACTTCAGGAAGGCGAGTACTAGTAGTAGTAGTGGTAGTAGTAGTAGAGAGAGAGAGAGGTTTTGTTAAAGGTATACCTTGGATGTGTTTGACGCTTGGGAAGGCGAGTAGTAATAGTAGTAGTAGTAGTAGTAGTAGTAGTGGTGGTGGTGGTGGTGGTGGTGGTGGTGGTGGCGGTGGTAGAGAGAGAGAGAGAGAGAGAGAGAGAGAGAGAGAGAGAGAGAGAGAGAGAGAGAGAGAGAGAGAGAGAGAGAGGGGATATATATATATATATATTGTTAAGGGTGTACCTTAGGTGTGTTTGACGCTTCGGAAAGGCACGGAAGGCTTATGTATCTAGGCGCGGCAAAGAAAAAGAGAGATTGGACTTGGAGGTGAACGGATGGTTTTATTGATATGCTTTGCGCTACCTCCTCCTACGCTCTACATATCAAGTTGCACACAAAGGAAAAAAGGTGGCGAGGTTCGATGCAATACCACATGAAGTGAAACACTTTGACATAGGGTAGCTACTTCCTCGTCCCCATGCATATCATATTAGACTTTACATACTATGGGTGGAGATTTTACATACGTTAATTTTGTTGAGTTAGAAGAAATCCATTCTCAAACAATTTAAGAAAGAAAAAAAGAATGATAAAAAAAACAAATTGTTTGTCGTAACATAGACCAAATGGAAAAGGATGAAGGCCGCCAAGTTCAAGATTGCGAGGCATATCTTAATCAGCGTGTCCCATGTCCTTCCTCTCAATGTAAGCTGGCAATTAGACAAAAATGTTGATTGTCTATAGAACACGTACGATGCTTCGGCGAGTTTCAATAAGAGATAATTGATCAGGAAATCTCAGATTTTGAATAGTAGTAGTAGTGGTAGTGGTAGTGGTAGTGGTAGTGGTAGTGGTGGTAGAGAGAGAGAGAGAGAAAGATGGAGAGAGAGAGGTGGTGGTAGTACATATATATATATATATATATATATATATATATATTGTTAATGGTATACCTTAGGTGTGTTTGACACTTCGAAAAGGCGTGGAAGGCTTATGTATCTAGGCTCGGTAAAGTGAAAGAGAGATTGGACTTGGAAGTGAACAGATGGTTTTATTGATATGCTTTGCACTACCCCCCCTCCCCCCTGCGCTCTACATATCGAGTCACACACAAAGGAAAAAAGGTGGCGAGGTTCAATGCAATACCACGGGATGTGAAACACTTTGACATAGGGTAGCTACTCCCTCGTCCCCATGTATAGCATATTGGACTTTACATACTGTGGGTGGAGACTTTACATACGTTAATTTTGTTGAGTTACAAGAGAAGAAATCCCTTCTCAAACAATTTAAGAAAGAAAAAAAGAATGATAACAAAAACAAATTGTTTGTCGTAACATAGACCAAATGGAAAAGGATGAAGGCCGTGATGTTCAAGATTGCGAGGCGTATCTTAATCAGCGTGTCCCATGTCCTTCCTCTCAATGTAAGTTGGCAATTAGATGAAAATGTCGATTGTCTATAGAACATGTATGATGCTTTGGCGAGTTTCAATTAGAGATCATTGATCAGGCGATCTCAGATTTTGAGCAAATGGTAAGAAAATTGTATATCAATCATGCATTGTATTCGCAAACTAATTGAATATCATATACAAAAAAATTGAATGTGGCCATAAAATTTACTGTAGGGATGTGACATCTCATCCCAAGGATGAGTGCACCCTTTGCATTGGTTGGTATTTGAGGCGTTAGTGCATATTTCATAGTGGCTACCAACAATGGATTCAGACAACAGTATGCTATGGTCGCTGAAGGACGATGATAGACTGACCAGAGATGTGGTGATTGAAAATGGGTTAAAAAAAAGAATGGATGCTGCAATGGAGGAGAAAGTGAATCGTTTTTGTATATTGCACTATGCCTCCATGGAGACGTGGCTCACTAGGTACGAGCAAGAAAGGAAAGATCGGGAAGAAGCGCGATCTGAATTTTGACATAGTATGCACCGTTGACCGATTCGATATCCTGAGGGCATGGAGGTGTTAAGATTGTGGGAGAGAAGGAAGGAGTCTCACTTGTAGCTTTCTTACTTGCACAATGGGGGAATACACACACAAGTGGAGGCTGAAAACATTCTTCCTCTTCTTAGTTGTGTAAGCCAAAAAGAACTCAAGTACAGAGAAATAGAAGAACCCTATATATGGGTCTCAAACCAAACTTAACTAACTAAGGTAGCATACTAACTGAGCCATGAACTAGAGTAGATAAGGATAGTTGTCATCTAGCTATTATTCATGGGAGATGTACCAACCGCATCTACAGCTAACAAGTCGGTGACATAAATGCACAACATTCACCCTGGTATGTCACGAGTGGAGCTCGATATCTCAACACTCCCCCTCGAGCTCAATCCCAATTTCTGCACACCAAGCAGGTCTCTAAACTTGCGTAGCTTCTCTGTGCCCAATGCCTTCGTAAATATGTCACCTACCTGATCCTCTATGCTGACATAGACTAGATCAATAAGACCTAGTAAAACCCTCTCCCGCACATAGTGATAATGCACCTCAATGTGCTTTGTCCTAGCATGATAGAATGGGTTATTTGCCAAGTGTATACTACTCATGTTGTCACAATAAATCACAATTGGCCCATCTGTAGGCTGATGCATATCATAAAGTAGCTAATGCAACCAAGCTACCTCACATGCAGCCATTGTTGCACCCCTGTACTCAGCCTCTGTGCTCAACAAGGCAACTGTAGGTTGTTTCTTGCTGCTCCAAGTGACTGCAGCACTCCCAAAAGAGAACACATATCCACTGGTAGATCGTCTATCAGAAATACTACTAGCCCAATCAGCATCAGTGTATCCATGCAATTGTATCTAAACCCCAGTCTCATAAAATAGTCCATACTGCAATGTGGACTTCACATACCTGAGTATGCGTCTAGCCACATCCAAATGCGATTTCCTTGGAGCCTGCATAAACTGACTTACCAATCCAACAACATAGCTCAAATCTCGCCTGGTAATAGTCATATAAACCAAACTTTCTACTATGCATCTATACATAGTAGGGTCTTCCAGAAGCTCACTTGTATCTGCGCTCAGCTTCACATTCTACTCCAAAGGAACTGAAATAGACTTATAGCCTGTCATCCCATATTTGGATAGCATGTCCAATCCATACTGCCTCTGCAAGAGCCATATCCCACTTGGTGATCTAATCACCTCAATGCATAAGAAATAACGCAGCTCTCCCAAATCCTTCATCTCAAACTTCTGCTTCAATAGCATTTTCACATGAAGGATATCTTCATCACTATCACTTGTCATAATCAAATCATCAACATAAATGACAAGTAGCATAATATATTTCTCTGTTTTTCTCACATAAAGTGAGAAGTATGCCTTGGAAATCTAAAAGCCAATAGTGACAAGATACTGTCCTATCTTGTCAGACCATGCTCTAGGTGCTTGCTTCAAGCCATACAAGGCTTTCTTCAACCTGCAAACAAACTCAGGATGAACAACATGCACATAACCTGGTGGCTGCTCCATATAGACCTCTTCTTGCAAATCACCATGCAAGAAGACATTCTTTACATCCATCTGATGTAAAGACCATCCCTTTGATGCAACCATAGCAATGACTGCTCTTACGGTTGCCATCCTTGCAACTGGACTGAATGTTTCTTCATAATCAATGCCATATGTTTGTGCATACCCCTTGACTACTAATCTTGCCTTGTATCTATTTACAGAACCATCTGCATTGTGTTTCACCTTATAAACCCACTTACAACCAATTGCATTCTTATCTTTAGGCAAAGGTACCAATTCCCATGTAGTATTTGCTTCTAAGGCATCCATTTCTTCATCCATGGCTTTCTCCCATTTTTCTTTTCCCATGACTTGCTCAAAAGAAGTGGGTTCTGGTTCCTGTATCATTTTGACCATATAGGCATAGTGAATGGCTGTAAATCCATCATATTTCAGCCTATCCATAGGATACCTAGCTCTGGTAGACCTGCGCAAAGTAGGTTCACTCCCAGGTACTCTCAAAACATCCCTGGTCTTCCTTACTCCAGGTGTAACAATAGAAGGAATACCCAACTCATCATCAATGCTCTGTTCTGAGCCACTGGATTCACCATCCACATAAGAGTGACCTGCATTCACATCAAACATGGGTTGATCTACCTTCTCTTTTCCTTTTCGTGAAACCTGCATGCCACTATCTGCATTGTTTTGAGAGATTCTCTTGATCTCAATCTGCCTGTCCATGGCGAAGAATGTGAACCACTGCTAGAGGACACTCCAGGTCCACTAATATTTTGTGACTGCTGCTGTGAATTCTGTGCAGCATTATCATTTTGTGCATCTACATCATCAATCACATTTACTGGTTTATACCAGCAACTCATCTCATAAAAAACAACATCTCTGCTCACTATAAACTTACGAGTAGAAGGGTTATAGCATCTATACCCTTTCTGCTCTACAGAGAGTAGCCAATAAAGATGCACTTCTCAGCTTTTGGATCCAACTTGGATCTCAACTCATCTGGCACATGAACATAGGCAATGTAACCAAAAATCTTCAAATGAGAAATATTTGGTTTCCTACCAGTATACCTCTCCTTTGGAGTCATCCCATGTATTGCTGCAGTGGGAGTCCTGTTCATTATGTAGACTGTTGTAGCAACTACTTCAGCCCAGTAAGAATCTGGCAAGTCTTTTTCGTTGAGCATGGCATAAGATACCTCTCCAATATGCCTATTTTTCCTTTCTTCAATTCCATTTTGTTGTGGGGTATGACTGTATGAATATTACTGCTTTATGCCATGCTCCTATAGGAACCTTGCAAACTCATTTGAGAGGTACTCTCCCCCTCCGTCTGACCTTAGGCATTTTATTTGCAGGCCTGTTTCTTTTTCAACCATAGCTTTAAGAGTTTTGAAATGCCCAAACACTTCACTTTTCTTTTTCATAAAATACACCCAAACTTTTCTGCTATAGTCATCAATAAAAGTGACAAAATAATGACAGCCTCCAATAGATGCAGCTTTAGTAGTCCACACATTAGAGTGGATTAATTCCAATGGCTTCTTACTCTCTTGAACATGTCTAGGAAATGGTTTCCTTGCCTGTTTTCCAAATTGACATGCTTCACATACCTTATGCATTTCTGCAACCTTGAATTTAGGCAATCCTGCAACAATATTTTGGGCTTGCATTGATTTAAGTTGTTGTACATTAACATGACCAACACGTTTATGCCAGATATCAATATTTGCAACTACATTGGTCCCATGTGCAAACATTGCTGCACTCAATTCAGGCATGTCTGCATCTAACGTAAATATTCTGCCCTTATTCTTTCCTTTTGCTATCAAGCGACCTTTATTTTTCATATCCTCAATAAAGCATCCATGAGAATTAAATCTGACCTTGAAGCTCTGCTCAACCATTTGACCAATAGAAACCAGGTTCTTGGTGATATTCGGGACATGAAATACATCCGACATGTATTTCTTTTTCCCATCCTCCACAGACAAAGGAAATTTTCAAATTTGCACAATAGGATGTGCAGTGTCATCACCAGTCTCCACAAATCCTGGTTTTTCCATTTTCCTTGCATCCTGCATCCATTTTGTATGACCTGTAATGTGGTTTGATGCACTTGAGTCAATGTACCACACATCGTTGCTTTCTTCTGCACTTATCACAGAATTGGTTATGTGCTGCACCATAAATAAATTCTCATTTCTGTCATCACCCTGTCTACTAGAAGATGCATAATTTCCTTGTTGCAATTTTCCATTCATGATGTCATTTTACTTTTTATAGCAGTCTTTAGCCATATGATCCATTTTACCACAGTAATAGCATTCAACATTGATGTTTGCATTTTGGCCTCTTTGCCATCCACCACGACCTCTTTGGCTCCCCCTGCCTCTAGAGTTACTACGTCCTTCTCCATAGGACTGGTTTTCTTGAGTTTGCTACATATTCTAATTTCTACCACGGCCTCTAGATCGGCCTCCTCTACCTCTGCCTCTACCTCTTCTAACATTTGAGTAGAAGACAGCTTCTTTTGAAGTTCCTCTTGAAGAAGATGCACCACCATTTCTTTGCTAAGAAATTAGAAGAGCAATCAACTCCTCAAAATCAGAAAATCTTTCACGAACGGAAATGGATGTTCGAAACTGTGCATAATTCTTTCTTAGACCATTCAAGGTCACAAAAACTAAATCATCATCTTCCACTGGCGACCCAATGGAAGCAGGTGCATGTGCAATCTTCTTCACCTTCATGTGGTATTCATTGATACTCATACTTTCTCATTGCACATTGTGCAACTCTTGCTTGAGCTGCATTTTCCTGGCTTGCGTATTTGTGCTATACATTTTTGACAAAGTATCCCATACCTCCTTTGGCGTACTTGCATCCTAAATATGAACAATCATAGAGTCTAAAATACTGATAGACAGTCAGTACATAACTTTTCTGGCTCTCTCATGCCATCCTTTAAATGCCTGCATTTGCTGTTGATTGGGAACATCAGGAAGAACTGGTTCTTCTTCATTTCCTGCAACGTATTCCCAATATCCTTTTCCCATAAGGAAATTCATCATTCTAAACTTCCATGCTTGGAAGTTGTTCTTGTCAAGATTTTCAGTGACAATCTGTGAAAGAGAATCAGACGCCATTACAGAACACTGCAAAGAATTCTATCACTGCAAAAAACACAGCTTCAGCTTCATAAGGGCAAATCTGCAAAACTGACGAAAGTGGTATTTGACCACACAATCACTTCCTAGTGACAATTTTGCATCAACAGGCAACAAGGATGATTTTGTAACTCCCAATGTCTCTGCGCACAGGCATACGATGCAATTTCTATAGTAACTTTTCACCGACCTGTAGAACAGTGGTCGCACAGCAAAAAACAGGGCCTTTTCCTGAGTGCATGCGAAAAACTTCCACCTCCAAAACAGGCCCCGAAATGGCCTCGAATAAAAAAACAGGGCAACCAAGGGCTAAAGCCCTTACCCGCAGCATATACTGTCCTCTTGCTACACTATGAAGGGCGTCTCAATCAGAGACAATGCACTCTTGCAATTTCCAGCTGTGCTACCTGCAGAGACTTGCTCCCAAACTTGAAAAATGAAAGCAACACTGGTCCTCTTACCAGAACACCGCGAACTTGGTTTGCTTTCTTGAGCTCCTTACCACGAACCAGGCTCTGATACCATGTCAAGATTGTGGGAGAGAAGGAAGGAGTCTCACTTGTAGCTTTCTTACTTGCGCAATGGGGAATATACACAAAGGTGGAGGCTGAAAACAGTCTTTCTCTTCTTAGTTATGTAAGCCAAAATGAACTCAAGTACAAAGAAATAGAAGAACCCTATATATGGGTCTCAAACCAAACTCAACTAACTAAGGTGGCATACTAACTGAACCACGAACTAGAGTAGATAAGGATAGCTGTCATCTAGCTATTATTCATGGGCGGTGTACCAACCGCATCTGCAACTAACAAGTCGGTGACATAAATGCACAATGGTCACCCTGGCATATCACGAGTGGAGCTCGATATCTCAACAGGAGGAGATGCTGTGGTTTATGTCAACGTGATGGTTGCATGGAGCTTTGATCACATCATCTCGTGACGGAGCAGAGGTCTCAATTGAGGAGTGGGAATTCTTGAGGGGATGTAGTCCAAAGGTAATGACGTATTTAGGGTTTGTCGTATCTAGATTTAATATGCAACAACTAATTGATTTTTTCAATGTACAATACAAAATATACAATGCGATGTGGTTACGCGGATGACATTTTCGCATGGAGCGTATCCACAAAATGCACTCTACAACAATTTGTGGTATCATGGCAAAGTTCAAGCAAGAGAGATGACGACAAGCAACGGATCCAAAAACCGTTAAAGATTGTCAAGAACTGCATGGTGGGGGATTTTCTTGAGCTGCTGCGCCAAACACACATTGTATACACAAGAGGAAGATCACTCAAGAACATAAGAAGAGAGATGGAGGCCAAAACGTTTTCTTGCTGGTTTCTTCTTCTTCTTCCACACACTCTACAATGTACACAAAGTATAGATAAGATAAAACATAAAGGAAAGTGGCCTACTAAGTTAAACAGTGCATAACCGACTACACTAATTGACTGGCGCTATGTCTTTGCCAGTTGTAGGTAGGTGTAACAAACTAAATATAATAAGTGATAAGTCAGTGGCCATGTGAATATCATAATGACCACCAACGCGCTAAGTGTAGACGTGCGGACCCATCTAGCCAGGCAATCCATCATCAATGTTCGCACGTGTTGAGCTTGCCATCTCAACACTCTCCCTCAAGCTCAACTCTATCTCTGCAACTCCAAGTAAGCTTCGAAACTTTCGAAGCTTCTTTGCACCCAATGCCTTTGTAAAAATTCAGCTATCTGATCCTGTGTGCTGATATATACCAAGTCAATCTCTCTTGCAAGTACCTTTTCTCTCACAAAGTGGTAGTGTGCCTCAATGTGTTTTGTCCTAGCATTGAACACTGGATTCCTAGCTAGATAAATGCTGCTCATGTTGTCACAATGAATGACAATTGGACCATCTCCCTGCACATCCAAATCTACTAATAACTTTTGCAACCATATCACCTCACATGCTGCCATAGCAGCACCTCTGTACTCAGCCTCTGTACTCGATAAATCAACTGTAGGTTGCTTTTTGCTGCTCCATGTAACTGCTGCACTACCAAGGGAAAACATGAATCCACTTGTAGATCTTCTGTCTGACATGCTACCAGCCCTATCTGCATCTATATATCCAAAGACCTGTATGTCCTTACTTGCCTCATAAAAAATTCCATAATGTAAAGTGGACTTCACATACCTCAATATACGTCTAACTACATCCAAATGAGGCTTTCTAGGCATCTACATAAACTGATTGACAAGGCCAATAGCATAGCTCAAGTCTAGCCTTGTGATAGTCATGTAAATCAAACTCCCTACTATCCTCTTAAACATAGTAGGGTCTTCTATCTCATCCCCAATGTCAACACTCAACTTCATATTTTGCTCCAATGGTACTAAAAGAGGCTTACATGCTGTCATACCATACTTGGATAAAATATCCAAGCCATACTACCTTTGGGATAGCCATATACTATCATCACATATGATCACCTCAATACCAAGAAAGTATCTTAGCTCACCCAAATCTTTCATTTCAAACTTCTTCTTCAAGAAGTCCTTAACTTCAGCAATCCCATTGTCACTATCACTTGTAATAATCAAGTCATCCACATAGATGACTATGACGACCAAACCTGCATCTCCCTTTCTCACATAAAGTGAGTGATCCCAGCATCAGAAATACAAAATCCAATATTAACAAGATACTCTCCAATCTTGCCAGACCATGCTCTAGGTGCTTGCTTTAGCCCATAGAGCGCCTTCTTTCACCTGCATACATATGTGGGATGCTCTAAATTCTCATAACCTGATGGCTACTCCATATACACTTCTTCTTGCAATTCACCATGCAAGAAGGCATTCTTAACGTCCATTTATTGCAAACTCTAACCTTTGGCTGCTTCCAAGGCAATCACACACCTAATAGTTGCCATCCTAGCAACTGGACTGAATGTCTCTTCATAATCTATGCCATATATTTGAGCATAGCCTTTTGCAACCAGTCTAGCCTTATACCTGCTAATTGAACCATCTGCATTATGCTTGACTTTGTCAATCCACTTACATCCAATAGCTTTCTTACCCTTAGGTAAGGTTACCGAATCCCAAGTCTTATTGGATTCTAATGCAGCCATCTCCTCATCCATTGCTGCATCCCAATGAGCATGACCAAAAGCATCCTCAAAACAAGTGGACTCAACATCTTCAACTAGTTTCACCATATAAGCATAATGGTGAGTTGCATAACCTTCAAAACCAAATCTTTTAACAGGGTATTTAACCGTGCTAGATCTGCATACCACCGGATCACTAAATAGAGCCTTTACATTACTATGAGCTCTCTGTACACCTGGCGTCCTGACTGAAGGAATGCCAAGATCATCATCCAAACTCTCCAAACCACTAGAATCTCCATCCAATCCCAAATGTCTGGTAGATGCATCATTACCATCCAGCACTTTCTTCTTTCCTTTGTCCTTCCCTGTAACACTTATAGATCCACCTGAAGATGTGGGACTACTCCTTAGTCTCCCAGACCAAGGGCTCACTATAGGTATAGTACCAGATGATGTTTCTGGTCCACTAAGACTCTATGATTCTTGTTGTTCTTTTTGCACATAGCTGTACTAATCATTGTCATCATCTAATACATCACCAATAGGTGCATATTAGTAGCCCATTTCATCAAAGATAATATCCCTGCTCACTCTGAACTCACCTGCGACAGGGTTATAATAGCGATTCCTTTTCTTCTCTAAAGAGTGTCCAATAAAAACACATTTTTTTGCCTTTGGTTCAAGCTTCTTCTATAGCTCATTTGGCACATGAACGTATACAACATAGCCAAATACCTTCAAGTGCGATACATCAGGCTTCTTGCCAGTAAAGCATTCTTCAGGAGTCATCCCATGAACTGTAGCTGTGGGAGTTCTGTTCATAATGTAAACAACAGTATGGATAGCCTCAGACCAAAAATGTTTGGGCATATTCTTTTCAGCTATTAATGCCCGTGCAACTTTTGCAATATGCCTATTTTTTCTTTCTGCAACACCATTTTGCTGTGGGGTATACTTGCAAGTAAATTGCCTCTTTATCCCATGAGTCCTCAAGAAGCCATTGAACTCATTAGAGAGGTACTCTCCCCCTCCATCTAATCTCAAGCACTTTACTTTTAAGCCTGTTTCTATTTCAACATCTGCCTTAAAAGATTTGAAGTGCTCAAATACATCACTTTTTTCCTTCATGAAGTATACCCATATTTTCCTTGAACAGTCATAAATAAATGTGATAAAGTACTTGCTACCACCAAGAGATACATTCTGTGTAGGCCCCCAAACATCTGTATGCACTACATCAAGTATATTTCTACTCACTTCTCTATCATGTGAGAAGGGTTGTCTTACCTGCTTACCAAACTGGCATGCTTCATAAACTTTATGCAATTCTGCAACTCTAAAAGAAGGCAACCCTGTAACCAATCCTCTAGACTGCATCAATTTCAGCCTTTGCACATTTGCATGTCCAATATGTTTATGCCATATTTCAATATCTACAACTACTCCTTTTTCTTTAGTATACATAGCAGCATCCATTGCAGGAATTTCAACATCTAAAGTGAACATTCGGCCAACTCTACTTCCTTTTGCGACCAACATGCACTTATCATTAAAGTCTTCTACAAAAACAACCTTTTGCATTGAATCGGACCTACAACCCCTGCTCTACCATTTGGCAAACAGACACTAGATTCTTTGTAATTGATGGCACATGTAATATATCTATCAGACTCTTTGTCTGGCCATCATACAAGGACAAGGAAACCTTTCCAATGTGTGAAATTGGGTGGCATGAATCATCACCATCTGCACATAACCTGGGTTTTGTAAGTCATGCATCTCTCCAAACCATTCAACATGACTAGTCATATGATTAGATGCACCTGAATCGACATACCATACATCATCATGTGTTCCCTTTCTTGTAAACTGCATTCATCATATGCTACATAACATATAGACACTCATTTTTCTCTTCATTCTATTGTGAAGACGATGCATAATTTCCTTGCTGCAATTTACCACTACGAATATAATCCTTCTTTGCATAGCAATGGGCTGTAATATGGCCTGTTTTGCCACAATAATGGCAAACAATAGCAGAATTTCCAGAACCTCTATTCTGCCATCCACCTCTTCCTCTAGAGCTCCCCTTGCCTCTAAAGTTTCCTCTGCCTCCAGAAACTTGCATTTCACCAAACTATTGATTGAATCTGTTTTGCTGGTTATCGCCAGCACGTCCCATACTACGGCCTCTTGAAGAGAATCTTCCATGTCCCCTTCCTGAACTCGAGTAAAATGCTTGGACTTGTTCACCATTTTTTTCAGACGAATCACCCTGCATATTGATCTCTTCAGTAATCATGAGAGAGATCAGCTCATCAAAATTTGAAAATGGCTTTTGTACATATATTGAAGTAACAAATGATTTCCATGTCTTCTCATTGTTAAGGCCACTCAAAGAGTGGATGAAACCAAATCATCATCATCCGACATTGCATCAATCGCTGTTAAGGCATATGCAATGCTCTTCACCTTCAAAACATACTCATTGACATACATTTTCTTTTTCTTCAAGGCATTCAACTCTTGCTTGAGTTGAATCTTTTGTGCCTTTGTATTTACTGAAAATATACTCTAAAAAATTATCCAAGCTGTATGTGAAGTTTCTGCATTCCTGATATGTCCCAACATAGTATTATCAATGACTGTAGATAGCCAGTACATCACCTTTTTGTCTTTCGCATTCCACTCTTTCCATGCTTTTAACTCATCTGCACAGTAGTTGGAGGGATATCTAGCTTAGGCTCCTTTTCTTCACTTGAAACAAATTCATAAAGGCCCTTTCTTATGAGGAAGTTCATCGCATGGAACTTCCATGAAGGGTAGTTGTTCTTGTCGAGCTTCTCGATAATGGGATTTCCACTGTTTTCTGCCATTATCACAAACAAGGATATAACACAGCAAGCTAGTCTTCTGCAATCTTCCACAACAGGTGCACAACACTACACCAAGCAACCTTTTTCACTAATTGCTCAATAGTACATGTAATCTACAACCTGTTTGCAGATAAACCTTATGTTTGCTTCCTGCAAACACCTCAAAAATTACAGATTCACAATCTGCAACATGTACACCCACTTTTGATCAATATAATCGAAATCACAGTGTATCCTAAAACTGTTGTCCGCAACCTTGCGGCTCTAAAACGGGCCCTGAAACGGCCTTAGATGCCCAAAATAATTGCGGGATAGCCCTGAAGGACTGATGTGTAGAATATACAGTGCTCTTCTTGCACACCAAATCTCACAACAATTTGAGACTTTTGCTCGACCCTGCTTTCAGTGCCTCCACAGGCACTATCCAAGAGAGAGAGTGGAAGAATGGGAGAGCTTCTTACCCGTTTCTTGCTTACTCAAACCTTGCTTCTTCTCCTTCACTTCAACCTTTGAAATTAGCCTCTCTCAATGGCGCAGCTTTGATACCATGTCAAGAATCACGTGGTGGGGGGATTTGCTTAAGCTGCTGTGCCAAACACACACTGTATATACAAGAGGAAGCTCACTCAAGAACACAAGAAGAGAGACGGAGGCCAAAAAATTTTCTTGCTGGTTTCTTCTTCTTCTTCCACACACTCTACAATTTACACAAAGTATAGATAAGATACAACATAATGGAAAGTGGCCTACTAAGTCAAACAGTGCATAACCGACTACACTAATCGACTGGCGCTATGTCTTTGCCAGTTGTAGGTAGGTGTAACAAACTAAATATAATAAGTGATAAGTCAGTGGCCATGTGAGTATCATAATGACCACCAACGTGCTAAGTGTAGACGTGCGGACCCATCTAGCCAGGTGGTCCATCATCAATGTCCGCACATGTTGAGTTTGCCATCTCAACATAGATGAGATGGAGTATTTTGGGAACTTGCAAAGTATTATCACGGTGGATTACCGTAGCTTCTCCATGATCCTATTTGATGTGCAGTGGTTCAAAGTGGTACTTGAAGGAGTTGGGACAACACTTCGCGACGAGGTCCATCTGGATTTCTCGAAATAGATTCTGAAAAAAGATGGACGGATTTGTGCGACACATTTGTATTGTTGGCCCATTGTAAAAATGTGCATGAACTCATATATTTTTTAATTTTATTATGAGATGGTGCATGCCACAAAAGTTAAATCTCTCTTGTACATGATTTTGAACATGTAATTTTCTATCCAAACCCGCGACAACCTCGATGGTGGTATGTTGTACCTTCAGCTCCCCGAAGTACGAGAGTATGTGATCAAAGCAATGTTCCCACCGTAGATGATGAAATTATGCAAATAGAGGGGTCGATATTGCAAGGGGTGGAGGCCGCCAAAAGCTTGGATCATGTAGAGGAGCTAGAATCGGGTAACAATGATGGAAATATAGGAGTCCAAGAATTCTTTGAGAACGAGGTGGACTCATCCTTTTGTGTGACCTGTCTATTGACCTTCCACTGTATGCCGAGTTATGTCAGGAGATTAACATGGGACATTAGGGTACTTCATACTTGAAGCATCCACCTACTCATGTAACATCCCCAACTTCACGCGTAAACCGCCTCTACAAAGGATATTTTATTTGAGATAAATAATAGTATCATGACAATTATTATTATTATTATTCCCCTTATCCCCCCTAGCTGATAGTTGTGCTGGAGGGGGAGGGGAATAGAAAGTATGTCGAAGCTCCTTGGTGGAGCTCGCAGGTGTGATATGGCTATGCTGTCAACACGTAGGTGAGGGAGGATCCCCCACCCCTCCCCTATTTAAACCATGGGGCTGCTGCCGCTTGAAAAAAAAGACGAAGGGAGTGCTGTCGCCATTCTGAAACAGTGAGTGAGAGAGAGAAGGCCTTTTGAGAAGGGAGGACCCCGTGGAGCTGCTGCTGCTGAGGGGAGACCCTGTAAATTGCCGCCTGGCCAAGGAGGAGCTGCCTGATATGCCAGTCGGCCTGTGTCTTCCCAGTTCGCGCCCCTAGCTGATGAAATGCTGCCAAGTCACCATTGAGCTTCCCCCTCCCACGTGGCATAGAAGCTTTAGAAGCTTCCTCGGGGGGAAGCTTCCAAGGGGCCTCATAAGCCCCCTTTTCCCCCTTAGCCCTTTCCCTTGGGCTTTGAAACCCCTTTTCCCCGTGTTTTAACCCTCTTAAGCCCCCCTCTCCCTTGGGCTTTGGAAACCCCCCCCCGGTGTTTAATTTCCCTTAGCCCCCCCTTCCTATGGGTTTTAGGATTACCCCTTCTCCCTCCAAGTTTGTCTTTAAAGGCCCTTAGGTTTTTTCCCTCGTTCTGAAAGGTATAGCCTTTAAATGCTACATTTTCCCCTTTATAAAAAAATCTCTCTCTAAGGCTCCCTTAGGGTTTCCCCCCCCCCCCCCCCCCCATAAAAGGTTACTCCAAATGACCTTTCCTTTTCCCCCGTGTTTTCTAAAAAAACCCCTTAGGCCCCTAGCCTTTAAGGCCACTTTTTCCCCTTGGAAAAATCCCTTAAGATTCTATAGGGCCCATTTTCCCCCAAGAAAATTTTACCTTAGCCTTTCCTAGCCCATGCAAAAATACCCCTCGGAACTCTCACCGACCTTGTTTCTTTTCCCACATGTAAAAGAAAGAAGAATGTGGAGGGTCGTTTGACACCTTCCTTTCCCACTCAAAAGCCTCGTAAGGGATTCCACACCTTTCTATTCCCCGTTTGTGCGAGTTTACAAAGGCCATTAAGCCTTCCCCATGGCTTCAATGGGTCTTAGTCGTGAGAAATTTTGAAGCACCCCCTTCCAAATTCCCTACTTTAAGGAGGAAGCCTCCTTAAACTGCTTTCGATGGACGGTGCAAGTTATTGCAAAAAGGGAGCCACGGTGGAATTTCAAAAGGAATTGTAAAGCTGCTTCCACGATGGAAAGACTACAATTGTGATGCCTCCTAAGAAAGTCCAAGGCATAGCCGCGGGAGGGTCATCTCCCAGCATCCACATGGACATCTCACCCCAAGCCCAGGTTTTCCTTCCTAATTTTTATTTGGTATTGTTGTAATTCAATCGTGCAAGGTTAATTGTTGGAAACAGGATATATTTTTTCCCTAAATGCTCACAACGAAGGAACTTAGTCATTAATACTTTCAATAAAACATGCAAAATGAAGGAAGCATAAAATGCATTTCTAGAAAATAGCTTTATGCATTGAAATGAATTAAAATTAGATTAATGTCCATTAAAATAGTATAATTCGTTTAAGCCTAGATGTATAAATTGCATATCGCACTGTTAACCCATATCCTCTTTGCAATGAATCATCATGGAAAGTGCAAAGCATGAAATGATTCTTACGATGCATGACTCTAGGAAATTATCATTTGTCAAATTATCAAGTAAAAGGTTGCTTGTTTAGAATGAATTTTGTTCGCAAATTTATAGGAAGATTAGTTGGAATTAACCTAACCTGACCTCAAATCGATAAGTTAGGGTTGAAAAATCAATTTACGCATAGACAACAAGTCATGTAGAAATGATCACGTAATTATTTTCTAGAGTTAAACAATTTGGCATAAACCTAAAACACCTAAACCGCGGAGTACTCATTTGGAATGAGTTAAATTCCAAGAAACGCCTATACCTTAAATACTTGCCCACATTCTCACTGAATGTAGGGATAGTGAAATGTAATTGTAAAGTGAGCTAGGGTTTGTCCCTAAGAATCTTATAGGATGGAACTTGGAAACCCTAGGTCTAACAATGTCAGCCTAATGTAATCAGGAACAGATTGTTTTGTGGCTTCGTTCAAATGAGTGGAATAAGTCTCATAGTTCGATGGGACACTTGCGCTGTAATGCGAAGTCATATGATCTTGTCACAAGGGAATAGCCAAATTCTCGCAATGAGGTTGGTAGGTCCTTACGCAAGTTATCTTGCAAGAGGATGAATAATCATCCTAATTTAGTATCTTTCTGGAGTAAAGAAGATTGCTTGGAAGTAATAGACCAGCCGATAAACTGAAATAACCGATGAACTTAAGGTTTGACCAAGTCGGGTCAATAGGGTAAGCCCTAACCCAGGATATAGGGGATCTTGCCAAGTTGCAAGTCATCCCGGATCGAGTGCTGGACGCAGGCAAAAGGAAGGATTCATTCCTTAGCAATTTGCGAACAAAAATGATCAATGGAAATGTTTGTGCTTGCTATAGATTTTAGAGCACTATTTGGCTTTGTTTGATCAATGAATTAAAAGATAAATGGATATCTATACTTCAGGTTGAAGGCCTGAAGAGAGAGGCAGCTTCAGTTACCCCCGACTGCCTGCCTGACCCTAACCAATGGGGTTGTCGACCGAGTGGACCGAACCCGCTGCGAGGGGTCTCTCGTTGAGCGCTACTTGGAGCAGGAGGATGCTTGAGTGCCAGGGGGGCTCTGGCCGCCATAAATCTCTCGCCTTCTGGGCCTTGCACAGGAGGCTAACATGACTTGGGATTGGATCTCAAGGCCTGCATACTAGTCTACAGGCAGAAACTTGGATTAGTGACCCCTGTGGATTACTAGATAGCCTTTGGGCGGATTGTGGATAAGCCTATGGGCTGGACTCTTTGTATTTCAAAGATAAATATGATAACCTGTTAATATGGAACTTGTCTGATATTGTTTTTTCTATGTCAAGTGATAAGATTATGTGAAAGAACCAATGCCTAATAGGTTAATTAAAGAAGCTGATTGTTACATATCCAACTAATGTGTTAGGTAATTAAATAACTAAAACAACCCGAGGAAAGTGCAGAGATTGGGCCATAGGTCCGTCCTACGGATGGGTGGTCCTAGTTGGCCAGGAACTTTTCTCAAATCATGATGGATAGCAAGAAGATCGTCCAAGAACACGAACAACAAAAGCGTTGACCTAGAGTTATGATTGAACCCGATTTACGCTGTTTTAGGGGAACGGAATGGGACTATGCCTTATGACAGAGAGGTTAAGCTTTGCATCCCTCTCGTTTCCCATTCTCCTTGAACCAAGTGCAGCGTGAATCCGCTTTGGACCTGGCGTTTCTGCGTAAAGTAGTTCGCTTGGATTTGACGCTAGTTGCCGTTAGGAAATGACCAATAAGGAAAACCCTAATTTGGGTCAATCTTAAGTGGGAACGGCCGGAATACTTCCGCTACGTGGTAGACGCGAAAAGCCCTAGATTGCAAACCCCGTAACATTCCATGGGAGTGCCGGGTGGAGCTTTCTAGACATCCTTTCCGATGGACTGCTAAGACATGCCCTGAAGATACAAGTGGACACGTTACAGTTGGTATCAGAGTGAACCAACAATGGAATTGTTTTTTCTTAATAAGAAGAAGTAAATCAAATATTGATGTTCCAAACATTTCCTTACCTTCAATGCTATCTTATAGAATTACGAAGCGTGGATAAAGCTCTTAGTATTTCGAATCATGTTTATGACTGCAATGCATTCTCTGCATTATCGACAAAGGGTTGAGATGATGAACATCCTAGAGCAAATCTATAATCCATCACCTTTGTACATGTAACAAAGATGGATGGGTGCTTCGGGAATCTACTATATAGCCGTCCACCGGTTTGCTTATCTACAAACCAACCTAAAGAGGATCAAGTGGTTGGAAGACCTGAAAGTTGTGAAGCTGTTCATTTTTATGGAAGCTCATGTAAACTGAACTTTACATATTAGGGGTTGGAGGGTTGAGATGAACTCATATGTATACGAGGAAGTAACCCCGTGTAATCCCCGCCGACAGGATTAAAGTGTTAGGGCACCATGAAAAGAATGGGTTCAAAAGGAAAGGATACCCTGAACTTCTAATGATTTACCGATTCCTGAAGATCCATGACCCAAAACCATACTATTATACAGTTCTTGTAGATTAATGAAATACAACGTTGTTCTCCCCAAACTAAATGTAACAGTTGGCTTATCATTGCAAGAAATGTTGTATTCCGAAAGGGCTATACCCATATAAATACAAATAAGACTTCTTTTTATCAATGTCTGATTGTGCATTAGAATTGATAAAAAAGTTAAGTGGTTAGATTGCCCGAGTGATAGCGGAATTGATAGCAGAATTGAAGATGTAATATAGATCAATAAACATTTATCGTATAATGACGTTAAGAAACCTTTATCTAGGCACAACCCCAGGTACAAGTTCCCAATTCGCCTCCTACATCAAGTACTGCTGTAATCCAGGAGAAGAAGTTTCTTCTCAAGCAGATTAAGCCGCCCGAGTTTGATGGGAGAGGCAGGTTCATCCAAGCAGAAGCTGAAATTTGGATTGAATCCATGGAGGATTACTTCGAACAGCCGGTACTGCACCTGCTAATCAGGCTATGCTCGCCAAGCTAAAGCTCACCAGTGAAGCCAGACTTTGGTGGAAGCAATGGTGCAGGGATCAAGGGATCGCGGAGGGATCCGTTACCTGGGAGAAGCTCAAGAAAGCCGTGCAGGAAAGATACTTACCACCTGCATATCGCATGCGGAAAATGAATGAGTTCTACGAGCTAAAACAACTGGGACTCACTCTTGACGCATACTATTCCAAATTTGTCTCACTTCTTAAGTATGCGCCATAGATGGACATGACACAGTAGGTGTCCAAATTCTGTGCTGGTTTAAATCCACTAGTAAATACCCGTCTCGAATCTATGCGTCCATCAGATCTTCAGGACGCACTCATTCGAGCTACGCTTATAATTCAGGAGGTGCAGTCTAGACCAAGGGGCAACAAAGCTTGGTCTTATAATGACTTGAACAGAGGAGCATTCAGACCTCAAATGAAGAGAGTTCAACGTCATAATCAGGGACAAAGAAAGAAAGCAAGGACTAACAACGTCAACAACTTTGTTCCTACTCAAAGTAATGGCCGAAATCTCCGTTGTTTCCACCACAACGAGCTCGATCATTTCAAGAGGCAATGTCCCAAATTGGAGGAGGACATCGCCAAGTGCCAGCAGCCGCTACCCGAGGAAGAGGAAAAACCACCTGTGTTGCCAATAGGCAGATGTGTGAAGAAGAAGATCCGACCATGGAAGCAGAGTTTGAAAGGGCGACAATCCATGCTGCTCTACACAAGAAATGCCCGAATTGCCAGTTCTCGATGATTCAGACACCGTCGGACTATCAAGGTAAAAGTTTCAATACCTTGATTGATCGTGGCAGTACACATTCCTTTATCTCACCAGCTTGTGCAAAAAGATTAGGAATAGCCACAGTAGAAGCACCTACCTTGCTTGTGGATATGGCAAATGGTCGTGAGGTTATTTGTACTAGGCAAACTGCTAAGGTGGAATTCTTTCTGGGCGGAAAGAAGACTTCGGTCAAATTTAGAGTCATGAATTTAGGTATCCACAAGTGTCTACTCGGAATGGATTGACTTAAGCCTAATGACGCCCACATTCATTGTGGAAAGGGCCAAGTTTCCTTTTGAAATTCTGAAAGGGAATTAGGCACAACCCAAGGTGAGGCTGGAGTGCCGAGAATCCAATTGGCCAAAGTATCTTGGATCATAAAAGGAGTCAGAAAAGGATTACCTATCTACTTAATTAAGCTCAACAAGTTATATCAGAAGCAAGAGTCTAATGAAGGAACTTCTTGGCTAAAGGAATACGTGGATGTATTCCTTGAAGAGTTGACAGAACTCCCACCTCAAAGAGAAGCGGATCATGAGATTAAGTTAGTACCAGGAGTTATGCCAATTGCAAAGAGACCTTATAGAATGTCCATACCAGAAGCAATTGAGTTGAAGGAACAACTCAAGCAACTACTAGATCAGGGCTACATCTGGCCTAGTAGTTCACCATGGGGAGCTCCAGTACTATTCTAGAAAAAGAAAGATGGGACACTTTGACTATGTATTGATTACCGAGGGTTGAATCAATCAACGGTCAAGAACAAGTACCCTATTCCTAGAATAGATGAGCTTCTTGATCGTCTTCAAGGTGCAAAGATCTTCTCCAAGATTGATCTCAGGTCAGGTTACTATCAGATAAGGATCAAGGAAGAAGATATCCCCAAGACGGCCTTCAATACAAGATATGGACACTTTGAGTTCCTAGTTATGTCATTCGGACTTACAAATGCACCTGTCACTTTTAACAGGTTAATGCAGGATATCTTTAGGCCATATCTTGATGACTTCATGCTCGTCTTCTTCGATGACACTTTAATCTATTCTAAACATGAAGAAGATCATGAACCCCAACTTCGGATTCTCCTTGAGACAATGAGGTCACATAAGCTGTATGCTAAGATGAAGAAGTGTGCATTCTTCAAACGTCAGATTGAATATCTGGGATTCATAGTATCAGTAGAAGGAATCTCAGTGGACCTAGCCAAGGTCATAGATGTGCTAGAATGGCCAATACCAACATCTGTCAAAGAGATACGCGGCTTTCTTGGATTGACAGGATGGTATAGGGTCTTCATAAAAAACTATGCTTTGATTGCAGCACCTGTGACGGACTTACTAAAGAAGCAAACAACCATTGTATGGTCAAATCCCGAACAAAATAGCTTCGATAGATTGAAGTAAAGTTTGGTATCAACACCTATTCTAAAACTTCCAAACCTCAATAGAGAGTTCGAGGTAGTAACTGATGCTAGCATACTTGCCTTGGGATGTGTGCTCATGCAGGAAGGTCATCCGGTAGCATACTCTTCAAGGAAATTGAAGAGTCATGAAAAGAATTATGCTACACATGATCTGGAATTGCTAGCTGTCATCCATGCTTTAAAGCTTTGGAGACACTACCTGTTGGGTAACAAGTTTACGCTAGTAATTGACCATAAGAGTCTCAAATGGATCTTTACCCAGAACGAGCTCAACATGAGGCAACGTCGGTGGACAAAAGTACTGGAGGAGTATGACTTTGAAATCAAGTATTGACCAGGGAAAGAGAATGTAGTTGCCGATGCACTCACTCACAAGGCATTCCTTAACTCCCTAATCTTGCAGAATCCATCAACAGCTAGATCTCTAGCTACTAAAGTATCTATGCCAAACAATCCAATACTTGAGTTAGCTAGAGAGGAAGCATGCCATGATCCAGCCTATCAAAAAATGCTAAGGGAGATCTCTATCAAGGATTAGAATCAAAAGCTGTAGGCTAAGTATCATGAATTTTCTATCAATAGTGGACTTGTCTACTATAGAACAAGGCTGTGTATACCAGCAAGCCAGTCACTTAAGCAAAAGATATTGTGGGAAGCTCATGATTCCCCTTTCGTAGGACATCCTGGCTATGCGAAGACTCTCAATGCAGTTAGGAAGAACTACCATTGGGAGAGGCTTAAAGGTGACATTCTCAAATATGTCACCGAGTGTTTGTCTTGTCAACGTATCAAAGCCGAACATGTCAAGATGCCAGGGAATCTGCAACCGCTTGACATTCCCCAAATGAAATGGGAATTCATCAGTATGGATTTTGTTGTAGGCCTACCCCAAGTCCACGGAGGGTACAACTCCATCATGGTTGTGGTTGACATGCTTACTAAGGTTGCACACCTTATTCCAGTAAAGACAAACTATAAAGCCTAAGACATTGCAAGATTATTTATCAAGGAGATATTCAAGCTACATGGGTTACCTAAAAGAATCATTAGTGATCGTGATTCTCTCTTCACATCACACTTCTAGAGAGCTATCTTTGAAGCTATTGGGACTCAACTCTGCTTTAGCACCGCTTACCATCCCCAAACGGATGGACAAACTGAGCGAGTAAATCAAGTCATTGAGGATATGCTTAGGGCATACTGTTGTCGGGAGATGAAGAAGTGGATTCAATACTTGCCTTTGGTTGAATTTGCCTCCAATGCTTTTTACCAACAAAGCATCCAGATGACCCCTTTCCAAGCATTGTATGGTCATGACTGTTGAAGTCCCCTAAACTTTTCAGATCCAACCTTAAGGGTTGAAGCTTCAAGGCAGATGTTGGAAGAGATGGATGACCAAATAAAGTCAATAAGACAGGACATCCAAGATGCCAAGGATAGACAGAAGGCATACGCGGATTTGTAGCATCAAGATAGAATCTTCAAAGAAGGAGACATGGTCTTCATTCGTGTATGCCTAAAGAAGAGTTCCCTATCCTTAGGAGATTACAAGAAGCTAAGTCCAAGGTATTGTGGACCATACAAGATCCTCAAATGCCTAGGACCTAATGCTTATAAACTACAACTCCTTGAGAATTTAAAGGTTCACAATGTATTCCATATCAGCCTATTGAAGAAATATGTACCTAATCCTAACCATCTACTTGATGACCAACAAATTGTAATGCCTAGTCAAGGAGTCCTTGAACTAAGGCATGATAGGATCTTAGATGCTAGGGAGAGACAATTGAGATCCAACACCTTGAGAGAATGCCTCTTCCAGTGGAAAGATTATCCCGAAGAGGATGCCACTTGGATAGATGAAGGCACTCTCAACCATCAATATCCCCAGCTTATCTCGAGATGAGGACATCTCAATTTCTCCAAGGGGCAAAGAATGTAACATCCCGAACTTCACGCGTAAACCGCCTCTACAAAGGATATTTTATTTGGGATAAATAATAGTATCATGACAAATTTGTTTATTATTATTCCCCTTATCCCCCCCCAGCCGATAGTCGTGTTGGAGGGGGAGGGGAATAGAAAGTATGCGGAAGCTCCTCGGTGGAGCTTGTAGGTGTGATATGGCTATGCTGTCAATAGGTAGGAGAGGGAGGATCCCCCACCCCTCCCCTATTTAAACCATGGGGCTGCTGCCGCTTGAAAAAAAAGACAAAGGGAGTGCTGCCGCCATTTCGAAACTGTGAGTGAGAGAGAGAAGGCCTTTTGAGAAGGGAGGACCCCGTGGAGCTGCTGCCGCTGAGGGGAGACCTTGCAAATCACCGCCTGGCCAAGGAGGAGCCGCCTGATATGCCAGTCGGCCTCTATCGTCCCAGTCCGCGCCCCCAGCTGACGAAACGCCGCCAAGTCGCCGTTGAGCTTCCCCCTCCTACGTGGCATATAAGCTTTAGAAGCTTCCTGGGGGGGAAGCTTCCAAGGGGCCTCATAAGCCCCCTTTTCCCTCGTAGCCCTTTCCCTTGGGCTTTGAAACCCCTTTTCCCTATGTTTTAACCCTCTTAAGCCCCCCTTTCCCTTGGGCTTTGGAAACACCCCCCCCCCCCCCCCCCCGCGGTGTTTAATTTCCCTTAGACCCCCTTCCTATGGGTTTTAGGATTACCCCTCCTCCCTCCGAGTTTTTCTTTAAAGGCCCTTAGGCTTTTTTCCTCATTCCGAAAGGTATAGCCTTTAAAGGCTACTTTTTCCCCTTTATAAAAAAATCTCTCTCTAAGGCTCCCTTAGGGTTTCCCCCCCCCCCCCCATAAAAGGTTACTCCAAATGACCTTTCCTTTTCCCCCCGTGTTTTCTAAAAAAACCCCTTAGGCCCATAGCCTTTAAGGCCACTTTTTCCCCTTGGAAAAATCCCTTAAGATTCTATAGGGCCCATTTTCCCCCAAGAAAATTTTACCTTAGCCTTTCCTTGCCCATGCAAAAATACCCCTTGGAACTCTCACGAACCTTGTTTCTTTTCCCACACGTAAAAAAAAAGAAGAATGTTGAGGGTCGTTTGACACCTTCCTTTCCCACTCAAAAGCCTCGTAAGGGATTCCACACCTTTCTATTCCCCGTTCGTGCGATTTTACAAAGGCCATTAAGCCTTCCCCATGGCTTCAATGGGTCTTAGCTGTGAGAAATTTTGAAGCACCCCCTTCCGAATTCCCTACTTCAAGGAGGAAGCCTCCTTAAACTGCTTTCGATGGACGGTGCAAGTTATTGCAAAAAGGGAGCCACGGTGGAATTTCAAAAGGAATTGTAAAGCTGCTTCCATGACGGAAAGACTACAATTGCGATGCCTCCTAAGAAAGTCCAAGGGATAGCCACACGGGAGAGTCGTCTCCCAGCATCCACGTGGACATCTCACCCCAAGCCCAGGTTTTCCTTCCTAATTTTTATTTGGTATTGTTGTAATTCAATCGTGCAAGGTTAATTGTTGGAAATAGGATATATTTTTGTCCTAAATGCTCACAACAAAGGAACTTAGTCATTAATACTTTCAATAAAACATGCAAAATAAAGGAAGCATAAAATGCATTTCTAGCAAATAGCTTTATGCATTGAAATGAATTAAAAATTAGATTAATGCCCATTAAAATAGTATACTTCATTTAATCCTAGATGTATAAACTGCATATCGCACTGTTAACCCATATCCTCTTCGCAATGAATCATCATGGAAAGTGCAAAGCATGAAATGATTCTTACGATGCATGACTCTAGGAAGTTATTGTTTGTCAAATTATCAAGTAAAAGGTTGCTTGTTTAGCATGAATTTTGTTCGCAAAGTTATAGGAAGATTAGTTGGAATTAATCTAACCTATGCTTGACCTCAAATCGATAAGTTAGGGTTGAAAAATCAATTTACGCATAGAAAACAAGTCATGTAGAAATGATCAGGTAATTATTTTCTAGAGTTGAACAAATTGGCATAAACCTAAAACACCTAAACCACGGAGTACTTGTTTGGAATGAGTTAAATTCTAAGAAACACCTATACCTTAAATACTTGCCCACATTCACTGAATGTAGGGATAGTGAAATGTAATTATAAAGTGAGCTAGGGTTTGTCCCTAAGAATCTTACAAGATGGAACTTGGAAACCCTAGGTCTAATGATGTCAGCCTAATGCAATTAGGAACAGATTGTTTTGTGAATCCATTCAAATGAGTGGAATAAGTCTCATAGTTCGATGCAACACTTGGGCTATAAGTGCGAAGTCATATGATATTGTCACAAGGGAATAGCCAAATTCTCGCAATGAGGTTGGCAGGTCCTTACGTAAGTTATCTTGCAAGAGGATGAATAATCATCCTAATTTAGTATCTTTCTGGAGTAAAGAAGATTGCTTGGAAGCAATAGACCAGCCGATAAATTGAAATAACCGATGAACTTAAGGTTTGACCAAGTGGGGTTAATAGGGTAAGCCCTAACCCAGGATATAGGGGATCTTGCCAAGTTGCAAGTCATCCCGGATCGAGTGCTGGACGCAGGCGAAAGGAAGGATTCATTCCTTAGCAGTTTTCCAATAAAAACGATCAATGGAAATGTTTGTGCTTGCTAAAGATTTTAGAGCACTGTTTGGCTTTGTTTGATCAATGAATTAAAAGATAAATGGATATCTATACTTCAGGTTGAAGGCCTGAAGGGAGAGGTAGCTTCAGTTACCCCCGACTGCCTGCCTGACCCTAACCAAGGGGGTTGTTGACCGTGCCGAGAAAGTGGACCGAACCCACCGCGAGAGGTCTCTCCGTTGAGCGCTACTTGGAGCAGGAGGGCGTTTGAGTGCCAGGGGGGCTCTGGCGTAAATCCCTCACCTTCCGGGCCCTGTACAAGAGGCTAACGTGACTCGGGATTGGATCTCGAGGCCCGCATACTAGTCTACAGACAGAAACTTGGATTAGTGATCCCTGTGGATTTTTGGATAGCCTTCGGGCGGATTGTGGATAAGCCTACGGGCTGGACTCTTTGTATTTCAAATATAAATATGATAACTTGTTAATAAGGAACTTGTTTGATATTGTTTTTTCTATGTCAAATGATAAGATTACGTGAAAGAATCAGTGCCTAACATGTTAATTAAAGAAGTTGATTGTTACATGTCCAACTAATGTATTAGGTAATTAAATAACTAAAACAACCCGAGGAAAGTGCAGAGATTGGGCCATAGGTCCGTCCTATGGATAGGTGATCCCGGTTGGCCGGGAACTTTTCTCAAATCACGATGGACAATAGGAAGATCGTCAAGAACATGAACAACAAAAGCGTTGACCTAGAGTTATAATTGAACCGATTTATGTTGTTTTAGGGGAACGGAATGGGACTATGCCTTATGGCAGAGAGGTTAAGCTTTGCATTCCTCTCATTTCCCATTCTCCTTGAACCAAGTGCAGCGTGAATTTGCTTCGGACCTGGCATTTTTGCGTAAAGTAGTTCACTTGGATCCGACGCTAGTTGCCGTTAGGAAATGACCAATAAGGAAAACCCTAATTTGGGTCGATCCTAAGTGGAACGGCCGGAATATTTTTGCTACGTGGCAGACATGGAAAGCCCTAGATCGCAAACCCCGTAACATTCCATGGGAGTGCCGGGCGGAGCTTTCTAGACATCCTTTTCGATGGACTGCTAAGATGTGTCCTGAAGATACAAGTGGACACGTTACAACTCAATTCATTGACAAATCACTTATAAAGGTACATAAGATATGCAATTTAAGTAATATCATCTTTTAAAGATTTATATTATTATGTTTTTCTTGATTTATATTGATTATGCTAACATTAATTTATGTCTGTGCAGGTGACATTTGGAGATTTGGATCTACATGATGAGTCGAGGGATGAGTGATGAGGATCTACAGGAGTCTTCACACGTATGTCTCTAGATCAGATGGCTCGATTTAGAGATATAGCGAAGAGATAGTGAACAAGGAGCTGTCTTAGACACCATCAGACTGTTCTGTTAGATCTACTTCGGTTTTGTCTAATGCTTGAGTTATCAGTAGATAAGGTTGACGCTCTAGACTTAGACTGGCGGACAGGAGTGGTTTTGGGGGATGTTGCGGAGATGTGAATGTAGTAAGCCCCCGGACGACTTGGGATACATGTGCTACTCCTCGCTCTTGTGTAGGTTTGAGAGAGTGTGGCTCAGGTGGTTGTTGTGGAGGTACCGACACAGTGTCTCTGTCTCGTCGTTCTGTTGGAGTTGCATCACCTGTGGGATTTGTCACACACGTCTACTCTAGTCACTCTAGCTTTTGCTAAGCCGTTCGCAAGTGGAGAGCACCAGATGTATAAGGGTATCCTAGATATGCCCAGGAGCATGGTCACAGGTGGGAGAGGACACATCTTAGGCATGTGGTCATTTGGTCAAATCTTTGGATTTGTCAGAACTTGAACACTATAACTCCAAATTGAGCACTCTTCTATAGCTCAATAGATTCTGTTTTTCAAGCACTTTCCAATGATAGGTCACATAATATTGTTTTGAGAAACTTATGGGCACGTTATCTGAGTGCTACCTTTTTAGTATTCAAAAAATGGGAATTGGGAGATTCCCAAACTTACTAATATTGTGTTTTGCTTATTTTTTTTGCAATATCTCTTGTACTGACAATCGTATTTCTAACAGTTGTATTTTGTTTTCTTTGCAACACTTTATTACAAACCGCGATCCCACCAGCCTAGAGATTCGATATGTAGAGAGACACGGTCTCACTGCATTGATCGAACGATTGTATAGACGCGACGGCCCAATAAGTCACTCATCTTTCTTGTCTAGGGTTACTAATTTTTATTAAAATGCATTATTGTATAGTGGATTGATGTGTATTTGTTTCTTTTTTGTAGAGTCCGTTCGATGCTCCTTTGTGGAAAGACGAGCTTTTGGTTGGGGAGGATCTATAGCTTGCCCTTGGATTCGTGGAGCGCACATTCTCTTTTGTTTTGGTAATGTGATTTATGTAGGCATTTTCTATGCACTATATTATTATCATCCTTTGTATCTTGTCATGATTGTACTATCACTTTCATTATGCGATCTTGTATTTATTTTATATATCAGTCTTATGGATTTAAGTACACTTTGCCTTCATTTTGATGAGCATTGTACACTTTACTGTAACTCTTTTGTATGGCCCAAATAAAGCACATAGAAGCTGCCCTGCTACAAAATTTATTTCCCCCCTGTAACCATCGCTATTAGCGTCACAAATTTATTGTACGCATCACTATTAGCATCGCAGTTAGCATTGCAAATCGTTGTTATATACATCGCTATTTGCAGACGACACAAATAGAGATGCATATAGTGACGATGATAAGCGACTGTTCTATGGCATCGTTAATATCGACATTTTTTGCGACGATGGGGGAAAATTTTTTTATGAACATTTTCGTCACTTTGAATGTCGGTATGAGGCATGTATCTTGTAGTGAATAACATTAATATGCACACACAAGGAAGATATTCGTAAGTACAATAAGCAGATTCTACACAAATACTACACAACTAAACAAATCCAGACTGTCAATGTTTAAACGAATGCAAATGACGAGCCAACGTTGCAAACCTATCTACATGATAAGAACTTCCATGAGATAATCGAGATAGCAATTAAGGCAACTACAAGGACAATTGAGAACGTTGACCTCACCATAGATGCAACAAACAGTGCGATGTGTAAGATCAACCGTATCAACACAACAAACGAAAAAATGATATAAAGAATCTAGGTTACAATCCTTTCAACGAACTAACAACTCACCATGTGGTGTAGCAAGCACCAATACAAGAAAGGCACTAAATAACAAGTGGTACCATAAATCCACGTTCACTTTGACCCTCGTATATGCGATCACCAATCACAAATCACAAGGAGCCACCGTGAACCAAAAAGCACTTCTACACATTAAAAGCATGTACATGCCACAACTAGTGTACGTAATGCTCTCCTGTATAATCGAAAGAAGAAATTTGTGTATCATTGGCCTTCTAAATCCATTTGTCTTTGCTTCGACACCTTTCTTGATACCATGACTCAAGTGAAGAAGCAATACAACTCATACGCTTCTTGTAGCAAGTAATAACTCAAAATTCTATACCTTCTTTCAAACATTGTTTGTTAATAGACCAATGTGTTTTCCAAATTCTCTTCTCCAACTAATAGATTTATTAACAAACAAATGCAATTTTCTCATTTTCTCCTTTATAGATACATAACACCCGTCAAGGCAAAGATAACTCTGGATGAGGTACACACAAACCAAATGATACCTACTATGTATTTAAAAACTAATAGATTACTTTATCTAACCACATTCATCTATGCATGTAGATGTTCTAGCTATATATTCAAAACCATAGGAATACCCAACGCCCTATCAAGAACCGTTCAGCATATACGCAAGAATCGCAAGTACGTAATGACAAACCAGATGAGAATGGCAAACATCCTTTTGGGCAAAAGGCATCAACAAACGTCAACGAGTTCGCAACGTATAACGACCTCCAAAAACTGATGGTCACATGCACTCAAATTCTCGACAACAATGAATGGCATCTAGCATTAGATGACAAGCTCGCAACTGGTACACAATCTCCTAAAACTTTGTAGCCTTAATTTTTACTACAAACAATAATGGTAACTCACATGCATGATTCCTCAAGTACATACTTGATAGACTTGAACTTGAGTACGAAGACACGGTTGACAATCCATTATGAACAAACATGGCCCAAGTGCCTATTAGACATAAGAACAAACGGGATCGGAATGTACCCAATTGGGCTATTGCATACATATTTAACATCTTGCTTGACCAATTGTAGAAGTTACAAAAAAAGAAGGCAAGGATACAATAGAAGATTACATGAGAAATAACCATTATAATCACGGTCGTGACAATCCTGCAATAAATATCGAGAAGGTTACATACCTACTCAACAGAGAGGTCTACACCAAGAAACACGATTCTAACTCCAATCCATTCAGTGACATAACCTATGTAACAGGCAAGTTCTCAAACACGACTTCTTCTCAAACTTTAAAAAAAAACTAACAATATCAACTTCTCTTGCAAAAATGTAGAAAGAAGTAAACCAAGAACAAACCAACTTCTGCTAGTGCCAAACTTCTAGCCTCAACCATTGCAAGTCCTAGCACAAGCTCAAGTACTTCCATATCGTTTGGCACCATCCGCAACCAAGACCCATGAGCCAATCTCCAAAAGCGCTAATGCAAAGACACAAAATAAAATACTTCATCTACATCATAAGACGTAAGAAAAATGGAAAGGAGTATGTAAGATAGATGACATACATCGAGAAAAGAATCCAACAATTCTCAAGAAATCCTATCAAAAAAATGAAGAAAGACATAGAAACATTCTAGCCGTTTGAGGATAACTTTGAGGTTAACATAGAAGCAATAGTTGATAGCATAAATAAAGCTAGAAAATTTGAGCATGCCAACATTTGTAAGAAAAATGCAAGTGTGACAGGGTACAACAACTTGTACGAACACCGAACACATGTAAAACATATTATTTTTTGAAGACAAGAAACCTCATTTAACATACCAAAAAAATGTGAATGTTCAAAATCACGATTTGTGTCACATATGCATACATATTCTCCTTTCTACATCCTCCATATATTTAAAAAATGCAAATACTTATCTAAAAACATACTTCACTTCGAAACAAAATGCATGTCTAAACACCATCAGAAAAATTGCTACATAACAAACATGGAAGAACTACATATAGAACTTCATACACCTTTACTGAGCTGCATCTGTCAACCTAGTTCTTCTTTCTTTTTCTTTTTCTTCCTTCTTTTCTCCTCCTCCTCCTCCTCCTCCTTTTTCTTCTCCTTTCTTCATTTTCCTTATTTTTCTTCCTCTTCTTTGTTTTCTCTTATTTACCTTATTTTCTTTTCTTCTTTCATATTTTCTTCTTCTTCAACCTAGCAAAATTATGCTATATAAGACCAATGACACAAGACTAACCATGCAAGCAAGACCTATGATTTTTTAAAAATAAATCAATAACAAAAAAGAATAAACAACTAAGTCAAATATTCATCTTAATATTTTTTTAAACCTAAATAAATTCCAATAATTTCTTAACAAAATGAAATCTAACTAATCTTGTACATTTCAAAGTTGGCATTCCCACACTCGTCTTATTCTGCAATGTGTGGCATACGAGCAACTTTGTGGTTGATGTGTGTTTTGCCGTGACAATAGAACCGAAATGTTGGGCTACGCATCTCAATGTATTTGGGATGTTTGAACACACTCCTATTATTTTAGGGGCTTCGACCACGTTATCAATGACTATCTCTCACATAGTCTCTTGCACACAAATGCAACCATTCATTTGTAGTGATGGCATGACCTTCAATCCCATGAAGAATACGACCTACATACTCCACAATCCAAGTGAGTACTCCATCATCCCTCAACCCTATGCAAACTCCATATGTGAAAGAGGAACCATAGGCATGGCAAGAGAGAGTCCTGGGAGAGAAGAATAGAAGAGCTTCACCCTCTTGGTTCCTCACCCTCACTTTCTCACTCTCTTGCTCTCAAAATCTCACTCTCGTCCTTAGTCTCCCTCTCACAATGGAATAAAGAAGGCAATTGCACAAAGTTTGCATACACATGAATAGCTTGTTCTATTCATTCTCATTCTTTTTATACATTTTTCAAAGGTTAATGTTTCCCCATGTCTCTTGGGGTGTCTAGCCTATCTCTTGGGCGATAAGACTAGTCATCCCTTATTGTATGCTTTTTCTATGGTGAGAATATAATAGAACCCTTGCAGACTTACCGCATGAGCCTATTCCAACATTACAAATTGCACAATTGGACTATGGATTTACGCGGCAAAGTAACACAATTGATGTGATCTCTTGGCAATTCAAATGTGCAATTACTTCATGCAGATTGTGTTATGGATAATAATAAAAAAATTAGACTCCTTCGTGCTTTGCTTGTGTGTTGCACATTGCTTCTTGTAGTTAGCAGCTCTCTTTTTTATTGAAGAACCTTTTTCACCTTCCTTTAGAGTTTATTGAGCAGCCTAGCATTGAGATACGAGATGAGAAAATAAAAGGGAAATGTACAAGTGACTCAAGGAGACATATTTAACCAAGGTAGAATATTGAATTGTACTTCAATTTAGCGAAAGCATTTGAGTCAATTGATTCGTTGATTGTTGAGAGTGGAAAAAAACTGAAATTTTGATTGATTTTTGTTGATTTTGAGGTCTGAATGATTGATTTTTGATGGATTTAGAGTGATGTATAGTTGTTAATGGAAGTATTTGAGAATTTTTTGGATGATATTAATTATGTTTTGGAAGTTCATGATGATTCTTAGGGGAGATATGAAGCTTTGTGATGTTTTGATAGCTTCTGATTGGTTCTGTATACCTTCTGTATAGCTTCTGTTTTGTTCTGATTTTCTTTTGTGTGAAGCATGGATTGATGATTGATGAAGATTGAGATCTTTTGAAAGTTTATTGAATAGTTTTTGATAGTTTGGAATGGTTTAAGTATAAGTTATGAGGTTCTGATGACCTTCTGTAGACCCTTTGTACAGCCTCTGTCTCTGCTCTATCTCTTTACTGTAACTGTACTATAGCTATTTTGGTGCTATACTGTACTTGTTCTGTAGACCTTCTGTAAGTGTTCTGTAGAATGCATGTGTGACTTTGGGAAAGTTTTCTAATATTTGGAAATGATAAATCTAAGTTCAAAAGAGCTAAAACAAGTGGAAGAAATAGCTGCTGAAGACTGAAGATAAGACCAAGTGATAGTGATAGTAGTGAGTTGTGAAAAGACACTGTAGTGGCTCTAGTGACTCTTCATATCACACATACCTCTTGGGAGGTGCATCCACGATCTAATAAGGATTATTGATGGTTATTATGAGAGCATTGTAGTGCATCCACAACACAGAATATTGGACCAAAGCCTAGGGAGTTTGGTCCTAATTTTGGTCCAAGGAGGTTTCCCTCTCAAAGTTACAGAGGATGACAGTCTGGCGGTGGTCAGAGATCAGAGGTGGAATGTTATAGGTGTGGAAAAAAGGGACATATCTCCCCGAATTGTCCAAACCCTAGACAATCAGTGGATTAAAAACCCTTATGCAGTCGATGCAAAGGAGAAGGCCACACTTCAAAGGACTGTCCCAGTTCAGCCCCCTGTAAAGGCCAATGCCACTGATAGCCAACAGAAGGTGCAAGAGCTTGCTTTCAATTTGGTCGAGTTGGAAGTTGCTACTGTTACGCGCACCAAGAAGAAGGAACCAGTGGTTTAGAATGAAAATAATGCTCCTACCAAGACTGTGAAGTTCCACCTACCTATAGAGGGACAGAGCAGTACAGAACAGAACAGTATAGTACAGAGTACTACAATACCATAGAGAGTTACAGAGACAGTCCCAGAGACAGGACTAGAGGTCCACGAGATAGAAGATACAAAAGCACTTCCAGAAATAGAAGAAGTGCCTATGTTGCAATTATTAGAAGAAAAAGGGAAGATGAAAATGGGTGCAACTCCATTCCCCAGCAGGCTGGAAAAGCCTGTGGATCCTATCAAAGATTATGACTTGGTCAAAGACCTAGACACTTTTAAACCAAACCTAGCATTCCGACAGTTTCTGATGCTGTCTCCCAGCTGTCGAAAGAGATTCAAAAGCATCTTGACAAGAAGGCGTGGACTAAGGATTGCTCCTTCAACAGCGACCAAGACCAATAAGGCCACGGAGCCTGTAAAGGAAGTAGATGTGGCTAATGCCTTCCTAGATCATGGAACCCCAGAGATTAGTGTATGGATAGAAGGATGCTTTATTTCAGATGCATTGATTGATGGAGGCTCATCAGTAAACATAATGACAGATGTCACAATGAAGGACTTAGGGTTGCAAGGAATTCAACCTACATAGTGGCTTATCAGATTGGCGGACCAAAGCAGAGTCAAACCATTAGGCATCCTCCCATACGTAAAAACAACCCTTGCAGGAAGAGACTATTGGCTGACATATCTGGTGGTCAAACCAAATTCTTATGGGACTTCATACCCTCTGCTATTGGGAGGACCTTGGCTTTTTGAAGCAAGAGCCAGGACGGACTGGTTCAAAGGAACTCTAACCCTAGGTAGAGGACCCAACAAAGCGGTGTTAAAGTTGTATGGATCGCAAAAAGGAAATGGATCCACATCCATTGAAGTCATAATTGACTCCTCCAACAAGGTAACAGATGGCACAGTCCCTAATAGTGGGCACTGTAAGCCAACTGCCACGGGATGTAAAATCCTTGTCCATGGGAGAATATCTCCTGCCTCAACTAGACTTAACTTTGGAAATCACCTCTGACAGTGAAATAGAAGCATGGATATACTGTTCTCCCTGTTACTTGACAATCGCAGAGACAGTATAGTTACAGTACAAAGGCAGAGCAGATACAAAGCAGCTACAGAACAGAGACAAAGCGGATACAGAGAAAGTTACAGAGACAGTAACAGATACAGAGTCAAATCCAGAGGCAAAAGCAGCATTAGAAGCTATGACAGAAGCAGAAGCGCATGCAGAGGCAGAAGATCTGTTCTTCTCCTACAGAGCCTCTACAAAAGCAGAGACAGAACCTCCAGAGAAAGAGGATGAAAATGATGAGGAAGAAAATGAAGCAGGTTATGAAAGTGTAGATGAAGAATTTCCTTTGATAGAGGATGATCTTGTTGATGAACCTACAGAAACCTTAGAGGCCGAATATCTCAGGGTACTGGATGGCATGACCATGGTGTCGTTTGGGTTGATCAATGGACCACAAAGTATGTAGAGTCTGTATAAGAAATGGATTAAAGGCATAAAGATTAAGTTCATCAATGGCTTCTGTCGCCCTAACTGTTCAGTCCAAAGAAAAGATGATGATGATGCCCCTTGCCAACAAAAGCTAGATCCATCAGAGCCACGGCCTCTAAAAGGTCCGTGCTATGTGACATTCCTGGATGCATCAAAAATCACCACTCACACAGAAGTAGACAAAGCTCTGATCCCCTTCCAGCAACCTAAACATATGAATGAGTCATCTGTTCAAAAGTAGGACACTAGTTCTAGTGGGACATCAGACGAGGATACTACGCTCTTGAAAGAGTCAGACCTCTATCCAGAAGCAATCCGTGGGACATTTATTCGTGAAGTGGAAGGTGAAAGACAAGTGACGTCCCTGGATACTGAGGGTACTGAAAGTGGATCTTAATCTTCCAGAAGAAGAACTAGTGGTTCTACGAGACCTACTCAAGGAGAACTTAGACGTGTTTGCTTGGTCCTATAAAGACCTAAAGGGGATTGATCCCACAGTATGCCAACATCACATTGACCTAGAGCCCGATGCCAAACCTGTAAGGCAAAGGCAAAGGCGTATGAATCCTAATTACTCTACTCTGGTGAAGGCTGAATTATTGAAACTTCTTGAAGCAGAGTTCATCTATCTCGTGGCTAATAGTGAATGGGTTTCGCCCATTGTGGTAGTACCCAAGAAGAACGGGAAACTTTGAATATGTGTTGACTTTCGGAAGCTCAATTCGAAGACAAAGAAGGATCATTTTCCTATCCCTTTTACAGACCAACTGTTGGACACAGTGGTAGGCCATGACCTTTATTTCCTCTTGGATGGATTCATCGGATATAACCAAGTTCAAATCGCGAAAGAGGACCAATCCAAAACAACCTTCACCACAGAATGGGGGACCTATGCCTACAGAGTGATGCCATTTGGGCTATGTAATGCTCCTGCTACCTTCCAACGAGTAATGATGGATGCCTTCCAGAATCATTTGCATGATTTCATTGAGGTGTATCTTGATGACTTTTGTGTCTATAGTTTGATCCGTGAGCACTGGGGACACCTAGAGCAATGTTTTGATAGATGCCAAGAGTATGGGATTTCTCTTAACCCCGACAAATGTGTCTTTGGCGTCTCCTCAGGAGTTCTATTGGGCCATATTGTCTCTGTACAAGGGATTGCAACAGACTCGGCAAAGATTGAAAAGATTGCTGCTTTAACCCACCAACAAACCTCAAGCAATTGAGAGGATTTCTTGGCCATGTGGACTATTACAAAAGATTTATTGCACATTTTGCAACTAAGGCAGCCCATCTGCACAAGCTTCTAAGGAAAAAAGATGATTTCCTTTGGACGGACGACTGTGAAGAAGCCTTTAATATCCTAAAATAGTGCCTTATCCAAGCACCTATTTTATAGCCTCTTGATTAGACAAAGGAGTTCCATGTGCACACCTATGCATCAATTGAAGGGCTAGGTGCTGTCTTATGTCAAAAGGGCCCCTCTAAATTAGATCAACCGATATATTATGCAAGCCAAAAGGTCACTAATAGGGAACGGAACTATACAGTGATAGAGCTTGAGTGCTTGGCAATGGTGTTTGCACTGGAGAAGTTTCGACACTATTTATTGTCAACGCATTTCAAGTTCTACGTGGATCATGAAGCCCTGTCCTTCTTGATGAACAAAGCAGATGTTAAAGGATGACTAATGAGATGGTTGCTCCTATTCCAGGAGTTTGACTTTGAAATGGTCACTAAGCCCGGCCATTCCCATGTCCTAGCTGATCATCTATCATGGATTTCTCAAATAGAAGAAGAGGAACAAGATGATCCAGACCTTCAAGACGCTTCCTTGTTTCTAGTTGAAATAGTTACTCCCTGGTATGTAGACATAGCCCTCCTAGCAACTCAATAGTATCCTTCTGGCATCTTAAGCCATGAGAAGAAGAAGCTTCTGTTAGAATTAGCCCCCTACACCTTGCTAGGCAGTGCCCTATACAAGAAAGACAAAGATGAAGTGCTGTGAAGATGTGTTGCAGGAGATGAAATCAGCATAGTATTGAAAGCATGCCATGACGAACCATGTGGTGGATACTTCGCAGGAGAAGCGACAGCCAGGAAGGCTCTATTAGGCAGGATACTGGTGGTCGACCCTCCACAAGGATGCATATGATTACTGCAAGAGATGTGATGCTTGTCAGTGAATGGGGAAGCCCACCAAAACAAGTGCTATACCACTGCAACACATTCTTCCCCTAAAGACGTTCGAGAAGTGGGGGATTGATTTTGTGGGTCCTATTGATCCACCTATCAGACGGAAGCAGAATAGATACATCTTAGTGTGTACAGATTATGTCACAAAGTGATATGAAGCTAAAGCCCTGAAGCAGGATGATGGTAATAGTGTAGCTTTGTTTATGTACGAGAATATTATCACCCTTTTTGGTAGTCCCCTTGAGCTGGTAAGTGACAGAGGTACTCACTTCCTTAACAAAATCATGGAGGAGCTGACAGAACTGTATAAGATCTGCCATCGTAAGTCCACTCTCTATTACCCCAGAGCCAATGGCCAAGTTGAAGTTACCAATCGCATCCTTTGCTCGATTTTGACAAGAACGATTTCCACACATCATCGCGAGTACTGGGACGATCGACTTATAGAGGTCCTCTGGGCGTACAAAACCTCTCATAAGGCAGTTATTACAGGACAGACCCCTTTCCAGCTAGTGTATGTTATAGAAGCTGTCTTCCCTGTTAAGTTGGAATTGCCCTCTTTGCGAGTGGCAGTTAAAGAATCCTTGGGAGATAGTGAGTCACTACAATGCTGTCTCCTGTACTTGGAATGCTTGGATGAGATACGGCGGATGGCCTTACAATGCATGGAAACTACTCAAGCGCGACGCAAGGCCTATCATGACAGTTTCATTAGGCACAAGGAGTTCAAAGAATGTGATCTTGTTCTAGCCTATGATTCAAGATTTGGCAAGTTTCCTAGCAAGCTCCAACAATGGTGGATGGGCCCGTACAAGGTACTTGCTGTCAATCCTAATGGCTCTGTTCAAGTGCAGACCGTTGATGCCTCTGATGATCCTTTCCTGATCAATGGCTATCGTTTGAAGAAGTACTTCCCTCTTTGGGGATCTTGACAATCACAGTCAACCTACCCCTTTTCTCTTGGGCGTTGCACTGTCCTTTTTGTCATGCTTCTGATAGCCATTATGATTCTCCTCATGTGGCGAGGTTGGTCCTAGCATATGGTATTTCTACCATTCTCTTTCTTAATGAAAAAAAAAGAAGAGAAAAAAAAGAAGAAAAAAAAGGAAAAAGAAAAGAAAAGAAAAGAAAAAAACAAAACAACAAAACTGTTATGGGAGAAAAGGAAGAAATTCCTTGTCATAATAGGCCTCGTTCCAAGAAAAGGTGGAAACACCCTTGGGCGAGAAGCTGACTGTGGAAAAGGTGGTAACACCCCACAGTTCAGGAGAGCTGACTCACCAGCAGAATCTTTCTGGCAAGTAATTTGAAGCCACCTCCCTTGGTGCACTGTCTTTGTAATATCAATCCGTTTGCCCTTCTTAACAGACGACTCTTCTTACAAATCATTGAAGTACGAGACTTATAGGCTGCCTCCCTAGGTATGCCTCATCCTCAAGATCCTCATGACACCAACAGCTGACATGATCTTCATCACCAACACCTGGAGTGATGTGAGCTTTCATCCTAACAGGATGGGGATGTGAGTATGGGATGCCCTCTGTATCTATCGGAGAGTGAGACAGAGGGTGGGGTGAGTGACCAGTCTTTCCCTTCAAATCAAATGAGAGGTGAGTTGTGTGAACAGAGTGTTGCACGCACGGGATGGGCCTCTCTATACACAAAGCACGATTTGTTCTTGTGCACTGCACTATAAGGCTCCCTGGCCTTCCTTCTTGCATTGTATGCTGGCACAGGGCGGGATGCACAGTTGTACCATTGGATGCACACAAGGCATACAACCTTTGCAAAGTGACAGTGAGGGTTACATCAATGGGTTTTAGGAAAGGGTTGTCCTCTGTATCTTTCAACAGAGCATGAGACAGAGGGTGGGCTGAGTGTGACTGGATTTTCTTCAATAAATTACTGAGAGGTGAGGATTGAGGGACGTTACGACCTTTGGAGTCAGGTATGTTCCCATTTCCCTATGCACCCATGGGCTGGGTTTCTGCCATCAACACAGGACACATCACTTTGTTCTATACACTGCACTATAAGGCTCACTGGCTTTTCTCCTTGCACCCATGCTAGACGGGTTGGACGCACTGATGCACCATCAATTGTGCACCCTGGCATACTCCCTCTACATCATTCCCTTGTCGATTTCTAAACCGGGTGTGAGCTATGGGTTTCATCTTGATTTCCTCGAGTGATATTAGTAATGGGGTGAGTGACTGCTCTTTCATTTCATTTGAGTGATCGTGAGTTGAGTGCAATATCCCTCGCTATCGACGAATTTTCGGTGATTCCTTCAACCAGCTACCTCCCTGGGTGCTGCCGCATGGTCCCTACCACAAAGGACGAAGAACGTGTGCTGTGAAGATACTTTGTTACCTCCTGCGGCCGACGACGCCTCCAGATGCAATCTCAATAGTCGACATTCCTTCTCGGCAATATAAGCCAAGCTTTTCTAACCCTACACCTTCTGTTTCTTAGTACAGTTATGTCTTAAGTGTGGGGATGTTTGTGGTTGGTCTGATGTGAGGTACCAAGTCCTTGAAGTTTGGTTTACCCTTCCTGCTAAGGTCTTAAGTGTGGGGACGCATCCTTGCGCGTATATGTTGCATACCCCCATGCATACACCTTGTTCTAATCATGCATCTATGCCGTGATTTCATGTTACCTTGATGGGGCCCCTTTCCCACCCTTTCGTTCTATTTCACCTTGTCCTCGGGGTTGTTTCTTGACTGTTTTGCCCTTAGTCTGGTTTTTGCGCTTCTTTCATACGAACTGATCTTACATTCACCAGAAGCTCAATCCAACCTTATAGCCATGTTCGTCCCTTTGAATTGCCTATTTTTCCTTTTTACCAACCCCTTTTTTGACAGACGATTCTCAAGTTATTAATTTTTGAATTAATTTTCGTAAATTTGATATTTTTCCATGTGAACGCGTCATGATTGCTTCGAAACCCTGATATGATGAGTCAAGCCTATCCTACCCCTTTCCCTGACATTTTTCTTTTTACTCCGTGTCCTTTCGATGCACGGTTCATCTGTTATTAATTTTTGCGGGTTTTCGGACCTTTTTCGTGCCTATTTTTTACATTTTTCCATGTGAACTTACTCTATTTTCACCGGAATTCCAGTTTGATTTGACAACTGTGTCCTATCAGTCTTTCCCCCACTTTTTTCTTTTTCCTCCCCCCTTTTTTAGATTGCCTGATTTTTAGTTATTAATTTTTCCGAATGTTTTGAAATGTATTTTTCGTGTTTTTTTCATGTGAACCCTTCCTAATTTCCTCCAAACGGAGCTTTGATGTGTCAGTCCTGTGAATTCATTTTTTCTGGACATTTTTCCTTTTTACCACGTGCTATTTCAACGCATGGTTTTTCCCGTATTAATTTTCGAGTCCATTTTTCGGTACATTTTTGGGGTTTTTTCCATGTGAACGCATCCTATCTCGATCGGAACCATGTTTTCATGTGATAGAGTTGTTGGACACATTGTTCTGCACACTTTTCCTTCTTTCCGTACTTCGTTCCGATGCGCGCATTTTCCAATATTATTGCCCGTATGTGTTTTCGGGTTTATTTTTTGTGTTTTCTCCATGTGAACACCCTAATGTTGTCCCGGACCCCGTGTGACATGTTTCCAACCATTTTCCCTCGTCTCTCGGCCCATTTTTCTTTTTTACGAATTTTTGATCCGACAAATGATTTGGCTTTTATTAATTTTTCTTTCTTTTTCCCGTTAACCGTGTTTCTTGCCTCGCGCGTGAATGCGCCTATTTTTGGTTTTAGGCGCCTCGAGACGCCCCGTGGCATTCGTGGCTCGCGCGTCCCCGTCTCTATCCGTTTGAACCCGTCATTGCAAAATTTTTTACCCCTGCTTGCGCATGCGCACGAGCTAGGAATGCGTTCTTTTCTTATTTCTTTTATTTTTTCTTTTTTAATTTAATATCAAAAAAGAAAAATATATAAATAAAATATACACACAATTAAAAAAAAACAAACAATTAAAAAAATTAACTAACAAAAAAAGAGAGAAAAAAAGAGAATTTAAGAAAACACACATACACATAAATCACAAAGGAAAATCCATATTTTTATAAGACACAAAAAGAAAAAAGAAAACCAAGAAAAAGGAAAAACAAGAAAAAAAGAAAAAGAAAAAGAAAAAAAAAAACACCTACGTACCTGTCGGTTGGTTTCTCCTTCCTCCTCCTTCTCTTCCCTAACACTAACTTAACTAGGGTTAGGTTAACCCTAACCTACCTATAGTTAATCCACTAACCTATCTTAGGTTAGGCCCCCCCCACTAACTAGCCCTAGGTTAGTTAGTCTCACCTAGGTTAGTTTATACTAACCTAGACTAACTTAACTAACCTAGACTGACCCCAGACTAACCTAATTGACTTAGTCAACCCTAGACTAACCCAAACTAGCCTAATCAACCTTGACTAACCTGACTTGACTTAGCTTGACTTACATGACTTATCCAGACTAACATGACTTAGGTGACTTGATTTGACCCTACTTACCTGACTAACATGACTTAGGTGACTTGATATAGTTAATTTACAATTCATTTCAACTAAGAAAAAATTCAAAAAATTTCTACGAATTTTCCACTATTTTTGCAAATTTTTGGAAAATTTGATAGGTGGAAATCTCAACAAACAAAATTACAGAAAATTAAATATTTGACAATTCCTTCAAAATTACCAAAAAATGCATAAAATTTATTTAAAATTAGTAAATAAATACAAAAAATTCTAGAAAATTCCACCCACCCCTTGACTCTTTTTCACTAATTTTTCACTTCAAAATATTTTCATACAAGGTACCAATATTCTTAGGAAAAAAAACGAATAAACATACAAATAACGTACTTATTTTCATAACATAATTTGTGGATATTTTCTAAATGGTTGAAATTTTATTTTATTTTCTTCATAACATTTTTATATTTAATTATTACTCATTTTGAAAAAAAAAACAACCACATACAATTTATTAAACAACAAAACCCAAAAAACACACATAAAATAAACAAACACACATAATAAAATAAATTAACCAAACCACACTATAACACCAAAACAAATACACCTAAAATATAACCCCCACACAATCCAAACTAAAAAGTTTTTAAAAAAATTAAAAATTAAAAAATAAAAATACATTAAAATTTATCGAACCCATTAAGGTGTTGTCTTTGTTGTTTAGTCAGTGGTCTTTGATTTTGTTTGACTGGATTCATTGCTTTTGGGGGACTCTTCCGTGTGTCTTTAAGCCATTGCATACACACCCCTACCAGGTATTTATTTTGTGCGCTTTCTTTATTTTTATTACCCCCTTAATCACAATTAATTGCTAAAATGAACTATATTCACCCACCTTTTCCATGCGCATTCGCGCTAAACACACAATTTAATAATAAAACTCAACCGTCTGTTCACTTTGCACGCATTATGTGCGCTTAAGAGGCACCTTAATTTGTAATAAAAATGAATCAGCTGTCACAAACAAGCACGCGCTGGCAAAAAAATGCTCCACATCACTATTAATTTTTAATTAAGGAATTTGCATTTAGAGACCCTGTCTGGGAATCGTAGTCTGGGTTATGCTAAAGCACCGTTTTACCATAACATTCTGTAATTAAGATTTTAAGAAAGAACCGTTGTTTTCTTATTAAGGTTTATAATCTAATAAAATGTCACCCATTGTTAATAATTTCTTAAAATGAACCCTTCATTAAAATAATTCCCCCTCATTGGACTTTTTATTTTCCTTTTTAATAAGCATGCTTCGTGGGATGGGCGCGTAAAAGTTTTTTAGTTGACAGTGATGGTCAAGCATCGATGTATATTTTTATGGAGTTTGATTTGTCTATGTGCTACGATTACGGGTATGGTGTGTAGTTCTTTCTTTCTTGCCTGATACGGGGATTTGGGTGCTTGTTTGTTGCATTGCATGAAGCTTTCGGTCGCATATATGTAGAGGTCATGCGGAAATTTTTCTAGGCTATGTATTGTCTGGGGTGGTAATTGGGTTAGTTACGTCTATGTATGTATGTGTGTCCTTCTTTTGGATTGATTCATTTTTGATAGCCCTTTGGTTATTTTGTAGGCATTCTTTGTGTCTGTCTGTGTTGTGGTGTGTGCGTTTACCATCTGAATGGCGCCTCACGCTTCTCCCCCTATCTAGTATGTCCCACTAGTTAGTAGGGATTACTCTTCCCTACTCACTTTTGAGCGGCCTATCACGAAGGCAGGACTTGCGACTTTCGTGGTTGCCTCCTTCCCCTTGATCCCAGAAGATCCATCCATGTGTGATGAGTTCCTTGCCTCATACAGCAAGAAGTTGGGACTGATCCATGGTACTTGACATTGACACCCTGAGGGTTAGGGAAGGCTCTGTCTATTCCCTACAAAGGAGAGCCCTTTGTTACAGCTCGACAACTATTCTCTAACGATGAGATTTTGAGGCTGGTACAGAAACAAACCAAGGAAAATCTAGATGTCAAGAAAGTGATCAAGACTTCATGAGTTTCCTTTTCCATGATCACTGATCCTGTGTGGAAGTTGGTCTGCCAGTTTCTCCAAGACAGGTTTATGCCTGCCAAAACACCATCCCATTACTTGTCCAAAGAGCTCTTTACAGCTTCAAGGATGGTGTTAAAAGGAGTAGCTATTGATTGGAGCACTTACCTACTCACCAAGATGGATCAACATTTCGTTAAAGTAACCAGGGGCAATGTCACCAATGTCACATATGGATCCTACCTGTCTGCCTTCTTGACCTACTCAGGTTTAAAGAAGAGTATGTCTCCCTAGCAGATACCTTGTCTTGCTAGAAAGGATGTGCTGCTTGCAGTTCTTTCAAAATCCTCCAAAGACATTTGTAGATGAATCATTCTCCATGGATCGCTTTCGAAACCACCAAGCCTTCAAAAGGGATAATCTTCATTCATGCCTTTGCAATGTATCTTGGATGATTCTTAATAATATATATCTCTTTTTGGAGGTGTCATTCAGATGGTTGTGTTAGTGTTTGTGTGTGTTGTAATAATTGTGTGTGATGAGTTCGTGCTACTTGAGAATAATCTGTTCGAGAGCTCTTTTCAAAAGATTGATGGTGGATGGAAAGCCTATGGTGGAAAGCTGAAGAAAACCTAGTCTTATATCCTTTACAAATTTGTTATGGCTTTAAAATGATTAATCAGATGAGTTAATGAATAACTGAAGTTTTCCTTTAGTGGTATTTTCTATCAGATACATGTGATAAGTTGGGGACGTGGGTTAGCAAGATTATTGAAGATCGAATGGAAGACCAAATTGAGCTCTTTAATGAACTTATATTCTTCTTTTCCTTAGGTCGCGAGGACGCTTCCTTTCTAAGTGTGGGGATATGTTGAGAGTGGAAAAAAACTGAAAATTTGACTGATTTTTGTTGATTTTGAGGTCTGAATAATTGATTTTTGATGGATTTAGAGTGATGTATAGTTGTTAAAGGAAGTATTTGAGAGTGTTTTGGATGATATTGATTATGTTTTGAAAGTTCATGATGATTCTCAGTGGAGATATGAAGCTCTATGATATTCTGATAGCTTCTGATTGGTTCTGTATACCTTCTGTACAGCTTCTGTTTTGTTTTGATTTTCTTTTGTGTGAAGCATGGATTGATGATTGATAAAGATTGAGATCTTTTGAAAGTTTATTGAATAGTTTTGATAGTTTGGAATGGTTTAAGTATAAGTTATGAGGTTCTGATGACCTTCTGTAGATCCTCTGTAGAGCCTCTGTCTCTGCTCTGTCTTTGTACTGTAACTGTACTGTAGCTGTTCTGGTGTTGTACTGTACTGTTCTGTAGACCTTTTGTAAGTGTTCTGTAGAATGTATGTGTGACTTTGGGAAATTTTTCTAACCTTTGGAAAGGATGAATCTAAGTTCAAAAGAGCTAAAACAAGTGGAAGAAACAACTGCTAAAGACTGAAGAGAAGACTAAGTGACAGTGACAGTAGTGAGCTGTGAAAAGACATTGTAGTGGCTCTGGTGACTCTTCATATTAGACATACCTCTTGGGAGGTGCATCCACAACCTAAAAAGGATTATTGAGGATTATCATGAGAGCATTCTAGTGAGGAGATGATGTACTATTGATATATATAGAGAGAGAGAGCCAGAGATAGTCAAATCTATCAAAACAATGTAACTATATGTAAGAGATTGAGAGACAGAACTATGAAGACATTGAAGAAGAATATTATGTGATTGATTTCCATTCAAAGATGTTGTATTATTTTTTATGTTGATGGATTTTATGAAGATGTTGAAGATTATGGTTGATTCTATCAAATCCGTGGGAGATATCTACTATGATGCTGCGTGAAAAATTGTTGTTTTCTTTGTTTTGATGATCAAAAGAATGAAATAAAAGCTTGCTGATGTTACAAGATAGATTTTCTTGCAAGAGAATTCCCTTTTCCTTGGTGTTACTCTTGGGGCTCCATTGATTAGTCCACAAAGACAAATAATCACATTGCTATCCACGGAAGATACTCCAAAGTGACTCACAATGTGTTGTTTTGCAATGTGTAGTTTCTCTTCAGTTGGAATCTTATTAATCAATGAGTGATATTGGAACATCTTTTGCAAGTCTAGATTTTAAATAAGAAAGATGGTGTAGAGAGGTGGAGACATAAGTAGGATTTTCTTGCATGGTACTGACCGTATGTCATTGCTCGGTCATCATGAGTTGACAACTAAACCAAGCAAGATCAACAAGATGTGTATAAAAATTTGGAAGAATGGGAACTAGAGAATTCATTGTTGTACTTAAGCTTCTTGATCATTTTTTACTACTTGCTTCTCTTGGCAACAAAACCATAAGAGAGAATTAGGCATGATAATTGTAACTATTCTTGTGAAAAGATGTTCTAAAACTAGATTTGACTAGGGCTACCTTGTGGAAGAGATACTTATTCTCTTCCCAAGTAGAAGACCATTTTGAAGAAAGTTGAATGGCATTAATATCACAAGTCCCATACCTATCATATCAAATAGTTTGGCAAATGTATAAAAGGTAGAGCTTTGTTGGAATTGTCTTGTTTTTTTAACTTAGTAGACATATTGTTAATTAGAGGTTGGTAGACAAGGGTAGGCTTACGATTAATAGGAGGATCATGTTCAGTGGGGCTAGTATGGAGGAGGTGAGTCTAGGCAACCTCATCAAGAGAACCTTGGAATCCAATTGATTGAACTTGGTATGATTGGTGGATTGAGTTAGTATGAACTTACCTTTTGGCTTATGATCCTGAATCTTAAAAGTACTATTTTTTGCTACTTTGTCTTTGTTAGTAGAAAATTTATTTACATCACCCTACTTCACATCATTTGATGAATATTAGTAGTAGAAGCGAAGGGAATATTTAGTTTTCTATTACATAATCTCAAATTAAACCGTGCATAGAAATTGCAATTGTATCGAAAAAAAGCATAAGCATCCAAAATTTGTGGTTGTTGGGTGAGGCAAAAGACATCTATAATGATATCAAACATCATGCTTCCTTATCCCAATGGACTTGGAATAGGTAGCTCTTCCTTTGAAAGGATATTGTCACACAAGGGATGTTTCTTGACTAGTTCAATAACATCATTGAAACCAAAGCTAGTCATGATCACTCTCAATGAGGTAGGGCTACATATATCAAACTACACATTGAAGTGTAGAATACCTTTCTTTGCTAAAAAACAATCATTACTCAACTACTAATTCTAGCCATTGCAGTAGAACACTATGATAGTGCACTTATAGAAATGGTGCAAATGTAGGTTTATGCAAGGTAGTGAAGTGACCTAAGGCCCATGCACTAAACTAGGTGGGATGTGTATGAGAGGTTATGCATACAAGGGTGGTACAATGGTGCACTTATGCACATGTGCAATGATAGTGCATTGTTGCAGTGCACTAAGGTTGTTTATTGGTTTCCCTAGTGTAAGTGAATGTAGGTTGAGAAGAAGGAATAACTAAGATGTGCTTAAGGATTGAACTTAGTAAGCTAGGTTAGTGCACAATGAGATGCACAATGTGCAAGTGCAACTATGTGCAAGACGAAGTTGTTTATGTATATTGTGATATGCAATTCTAAGTGTAATACACTATGGTGGACTATGTGCAAGTACAGATGCATGTGCAAGTGCAAGTGTAAGTGTACTCAAGCGCACACAAGTGCATATGTGCATGTAAGTGCATACAAGTGCACAAAACGTGAGTATGCCTTAGTTCAATTGTGTTTAAGTGTAAGTACCCTAAGTTGAGTGTGCCTAAGTGCGAGTGTACCTAAGTGCACTCAAGTACTCTCAAACACACAAAAGTATGCTCAAGCGTACACGAGCGCACACAAGTATACATAAGTGCACAATGATTGGATTAGGTTTAGATTTAAATTTGTTAGGTCTAAAGTTTCTAGAGGTGCTGGTACAAGTACATACAAGTACACATGTGTGTGCCAATGTCAGTGTGAGTAGGTTCTAGTATTGATGCAAGTGTGTCTAAGTGCATTCGAGTGTACGTAAGCACACACAAGTCTTCTAGGTGAGCTAAAAGCAAGGCTTACAAACAATAGACCTAGAGTGGGTGAGGGTATGGATGCAATTGCACACAAGGGTACACGGGTGCACATTCATGTGCTAGTGCATGTGGTAGTGATGGCGCCAATGCCACCGTTAGTGTACATGTGCGCACACTATTGCATGCTAGTGTATGTACACACACTAGTGCACTACAAGGTGTCACCTTCCTTCCTCCTCCTTCCCTTTCACCCTCCCTTGTGAATAGGGTGGGCATTGGTATTGGTGTTGAGAGGAAAGAGGCTATTGCAAGCACACATAGGCATGGCACAATACTGTGCACTTAGGGATGGCCATGCATGGTGGGGTATATAAGGGATTCTAAATGAATTTATCCTAATAGTGAGTGCAAAAAGTTGTCTATAATATATAGTGCAAGTGATTATGCAAGGCTGTGTGTAGGATGTGATGGACTAAGAGGGATAGTGTCCAAGTTTATGTGCACTAGGGTAGGGCACAAGGTTGTGCATAGGGCACTTGGGTGTAAGGATAGTGCACTAAAGGCTGCAAGGTGAGGCTTAGTGCATCATAGTTCACTAGGAGGAAAAGAGGAATGCACGCAATGGTATATTAGTGCACTTGGATGATGGGATGTGTGCAAGTGCACATGTGCTAGTGCAGTGCAGTAGGTTGAAGTTAGTGTACTAGGATGTGTAGTGTGGCAAGTACTAAGTATCAATGGGTGGTTTTAGTACAAGTGCAATTTTCTAGTATGCATATATGCACACTAGTGCATGTGTCGATGCTTAAGCGAGTCCATGTGCACTCAAGTGCACACTAGTGCACTAGAGTGTCTGCAAGTGCACACAGCTATATACACAAGGGTATACAATTGGATGTAGCAAGCACACACAAGGCCTCACCTTCTTCACTTACTTCCCCTTGTCTCTCCCTTGTGCATAGGGTAGGTATTATGGTTGCAAAGGAAGAAATAAAGGCTCTGTATGTGTGCATAGGGTCTCAACTAGTATGTAGTGACTCTAGATGCACTCTAGTACAAGTGTGGTTAGGAGTAGTCCATTGGGAGTCCATTAGTACAAGGTACAATGCACATTGTGTCCTAAGGTGTAGAGTGAGTGCACAGATGTTTAGAGGTTATTATGCAAGTGTAAGAGGTGCTCATTGGTATATATGCAGTGCAAAGTGCAAGTATAGATGCACAAGAGTGCACACAAGCGCACATGGGTATATCAATGAAAGTGCCTATTAGAGGAAAACATAATACGTTTACAACCATGGAGCATATGTATGATGATCTAAGTGATGATGATCATGGACCGACAAAGCTAGAGGATGATCATGGTGGAGGAGACACAAGGAATTTAATGAAGTTGTCACACATAAGGATGCTCATGTGGCCATTGTTAATGGTAATCATGATAAACATAACAATGATACTAGTAGTGGAATTAATAAGTTTCTAGGGTTAGATTTTGATATGGACATTGAAGTAAATTGTATGGCAAGGGTTGATCTCATTGATGATGAGATTGAATATCCAATTGGATAACCATCATATTATGTTCTAGAGTTTCATGACTCAATTACATATCTCATATATTTTATATATCAATTTTCTTTGTGAGGGCATGAATACATCAACTACACAAGGAATAAATATGATGCTTATTTTTTGACTTCATGTATCGATATCCTTTTGGCTTTGATATAAATTCATATTATACTACATTCTACACTTTATATTTCAACAATGTAGCTTTTCTCACATATAATTTTTCTATTTTTCTTTTGATGAAGTTATTCTATGCTTAATGAAACTGATCAACTACTTCATAAAATGTCTACATGTATCTAATGGCTATAGGAACCTCTAGCTTCATATATGAAGAGGTCCCCACTATGCTGTGTCCAAAATGTGGGCGGGGGGGCAGGGGGGCAGGGGGAGAGATCGGGAGAGGGAGAGAGTTTTGGGGGGAGGCGAAGAGGGAAAGAAGGGTGACGAAGATCACTTGTGTCATTGTCCCCCTTCAAATTTCAACTCAAAAGAAAGTTGTTTTCACATAAGTGACACATGCACCATGGTTTCAAAAACACTTCCAAATAGGTTCTTTAATGTTGTTTAAGCATAATGAGATGTGGCATAAATGACACCCATCACTATCACTAAATGTGGCATATAAATGATTGTTCGTAGTGGTGATAGTAGCGATATGGGTCTCTATTACAGAAGTGTCGCATTCTATCTTCCTTAGTGCATCATGCTCCTCCCCTTCTCTAGCACAATAGACCCAATTATTATCCCACAAAACATTCCCCCTCCCCCCCCCCCCCCCCCCCCCCCCCCCCCCGGCCGCACCCCCCCTTAGGGAAAGGCTTGTATGCATTTCAAATATTTTGATAGCCAATATTTGTGCAATAAACACATAACATATCTCTGTTATGGAACTTAGCAAGGAAAAAAGAATTTACATTTGCTCACTAAGGATTTCAACAACCCTTAATGGCCTATTCTAATTGTGATGGAATAAGAGATCATTGTAGGAAGCATGATATGCAATTGATGGAAAATTTGAGGCCATTGAAAGCTATCTCCATTGCTTTCTCACTCTAAGTACAATTAGATGCATGCTTGCAGTCATCAAACTTAATGTAGCAATAGCCATGTGAATATGCTATTAGTTTAGACTAATTAGAGAAAATTTACAACAAGGCCACACTCACTTTAGCTTCTTCTATAATTTCTTGTACCATCGGATTTTGAAGATCATCACACAAATATTAGATTAAATGATAAGAAATGACCATCGTTGGCATTCTCAATCTCTTAGTGGGTTAGATACTCTTTGTGACATGTCTAATCAATTACACGTATCGTGTGATGGATCTCACAATTCAAGATTGAATTAATGATTTACTTACCTTATTTGATACCTTCAGTACTTACTCAAATAGTGCTTTAATTCAAGTACGGACGAATTTTTTTTTGGAGAAGATCTAGATTCTTGAAAGCACACGTATAGTCTTAAAAGCATGCATAGATAGAATCTTAATAAATTATCTAAGTAGAGTCCACTTTGAAAAGTACACGTGAACATGGCTACAAACTATATTTGAAACGTAGCCTAAGAAATGTTTTGCAATCGATGTGGTGGTAATTGCTAGGAGAATTTGATCAAGAGAAAGATTAGAACCCCCCTTTGGCAATACATAGAAGATGCCAATCTTTTTCTTTGATGATGTTGCACATTATATGAATTCCTAATTTGTGCATACTTTCTCATATATGTTGCTACTTAACTTTCATCGTAAAACTAAATAACAAGTGATGAGTCTATACAAGTTGTTGCAAGGGATTAGCTCGAGTGATCGTTGTTGGCAACTAAGTTAGATCATAGCACGGGTCATATGCTCGTGGTGTTCTTTTGTGGGAAGCTTTGGCTAATACTCGTAGTTATTAGTTTGGACGGAGGTACGTCTCAAGATCATCGATGCAACGTGCGTAGTACCCAAATATCATTCGTTGGAAATCGTGTGGGGAAGTGGAGGCTACAGGTGGGACTCGGTAGCTCCAGGTGATGTGAGTATCGTGGTGGTCGTTGCTGCCAGTATCATTGCGATTAGAATGAAGACGAGGAGGAGGACGATGAAGGCTGTTCTTGATGTTGCTAGCATATGGAACATCATCCTGGCAAACATGGTTAATCATGTGGGAGAGATGATGGAGCTGGAAGGTGCTGATGTAGCCGGTAAGGCCAGGTATGATGGAGTCCTCGACTACGTAGGAGTAGTGGTGAGCGGCGTCATCCATGGCCAGGAGGCGCTCCCGGCCCAGGAATCTGCCGTCCGCGCCATCGCACACGCGCACGCACCCCACTCGGTCCTCGGCCTCGCCCTCTACCAGCCTGCACCAGCTCACCACAGACGGCGCCCACGTGTCCACGCTTGCGAAGCGCCGCGTGACGTCCCACACACGTGGGAGTGGAGCTCGGACGACGGCGTGGAAGCATCCGCACCAGTGCGGCTGCAGCTGCTCCTGCCTCCGCTGTTGATCAACATGGTCGATTATACTCTTGGATTCATCGAGGATCACTGCAACATCAGAGGAGATGACAGAGGAGGCCGCCATGGCCGCTGCAGGTGACTACACGCACAGAGGGAGAGAGGGAGAGAGAGAGAGTGTACAAATAAATTACCGATACCCCGCTCGGGACTGAGCTACGATATTTATATGTACGCCGGGACGAGCGATGCGATTTATTTAAACGCAGACAGCGCAGAGTGTTCCCACGTGCGTCAAAATATATACGTATTGTAAGTCGTCACTTCCTTTTTTACTCATTGGACGCCGACCATCGGTTAGCAAGAGAGCCATCAATGAATTACGAGATCGGTGACATAACTATTCACAAGGTGAAGGTTCAAAGGTCCAAGCACCGAGGTCAAGACCTCAAGGTCCAACTCGTGTTCGAGAAGTCACAACTCTTGCCACATCTATACTCTATATAATTCTGGCTATGGCTAAGGGAAGTCATGAACCTCCAAAGTGCCTCCCCAAGTTACAATCTTACCCCAAACTTATCGCATTTGAATTTTAAATCCCCCTCTCTCCCTCTTTGTGACACAAGAAGAATTGAGAATGTTCAGTGGTGGACCTTGTTGCATAATAGTAATTAATCCAAGGTTAGATAAAAGATTTGGAAGCCAAAATTTTTTCTTGAATCATAGAACAAAATGATTCAAAGCTTCCAAAGAACGTTGTTTGTCACATTACAAGTATGCCAAGTACATGAAATGTGATAGCCAAGTTATTGGCTTGCATTACACTATTATAGAACGACTATCTAAGATGTTACGTTTGATGCATGTGTGAAATATCCTCCAATCCACTCTCGTTGGCTTCATGATCCTTGTCCAAAGCATTTGACGCACTTGATCTTCCTTCTTCTTCTCCTTCTTGATTCTCTTGTGCCCATAGCAACAAAGAGCAAAAGTAAATAATAAGATAATGATTGTAATGTCTGAAATTACAATTATATGATAGAATGAAAACAAATTACAAATACCTCATGTTGTACGGGAATTTTCATGGCACGATAATATTGTTGCTCATTGATTGCTCCCTCTCTAAAGAGGCGATCCCTCCTGCTTGACCAAGATCACAAACCATTATATCTTAAGTTATGTGTCTCACATATGAAAATATGTCTCACATATAACTACCATTTTCTTTCTCAATAAATCATTCAGTAATAGGAAACAATGAAAGAGGTAAATGAACAAGGCAACCATTGAATAACAAAGCTCCATGAATCATGGATAGAGAGAAGAAGACCAATAAAGAGCTTACCTTGTTTATCTATCAAGTAAGAGGAGAGAAAGAAGAGCATGGGCTCCTTTTGTTTTTTTTTCTCTACTAAATAATATATCAGAAATTAGTTTGGATGCTACTCATGGTGTAAGGGTTTATAAAATCGTCGCATCTACCTTCTCATTTTTCGTAGTAGTACATGTGGTTTTCAATGTGAAGGTTGATGCATTCCATAGGGAGGTTTCACCTAGCTTTAGATGCATTTTTTAACACATAACAAAAGTATAGTCATAACACTAACTATCTTTTGCAAGGCATAGATTCAAATAGGAAAGATATCAACATCCTCGAGTAGGAGCCCCCATCCATATTTGCAAGCCTCCTCCTCATAAAAAATGTTTGTATGACCATTATCGAGGATACATGAGTCGAGCCTGTAGAGTCATAATCAATTATATCAAGATGTATGGAGAATATGATTCTAATCAATTATAATCATAATCAATTATATCAACACGTAGAATCATAATCAATTATATCAACATGTATGGAGAATATGATTCTAAAAAATTATCAGCAAGGACTTGCTTATAGTGAAGGGTTAAATGATCTCCCACTTTAATTGAAGAGATATGTTGATAGTGACTTGGATGTTCTGCTTGTTGAATACAAGATGGCCATTTGCACCTACACATGCTACCATATATAAGACACAAAGATGCAAGGCACTGATGAGTGGAAATGAAGGCATCATAATCCATAGAGATTGATGACTTTGAGGATGGTACGCCTCCACCCTTGCCTCAATATGAGATGGTAGAGGAGGATGAATTGGATGATGTGGTTCATAACTTTTTCTCTCATGAGGAAAACAAGAGAGATGATGGCATGGAGCATGATCATACATATACTTTGGCACGAACTCCATTGTATGAAAGATACATACACTCAATTTTGAGTGTATCTTGACTTTCTAAATCTTCAAATAATTTATGGATGGAGAAATTTAAGTTTGAATGCACTACCAAGGTGAGTAATTTCTCATTTCATAAGTAAATGATTTTAGAGAATAATACGTGAATATTGAACACTCATTTTTTAAAGATTGAATATTTATGTTTGGATCTCATATGTAGGATTTTGTCAGAGATTTTGCCATCACACAACAAATTGCCAACCTCATGAGATCAAGCAAGGAGATATGTGACTTCTCTTGGACGTTTGGACTACACTCGTATTCATGCATACATGAACAATTGAATTCTCATTCATGGTTTACAACAAGATGCTCAAGAATGTCCAATTTGCAAAGAGGCAAGGTATAGAATAGATGTAAAATGTGCATATGTGCATTGGAAGGTTTTGCATCATTTTTCTATAATTTCTCATATACATCAGAATCCATAGGGGTATCACATGTAGAGAGCTGAGTGAAACATGGAGTGAGGGGAGTAGAAATCCCTATAGGTGTAGCAAATCCTAGAGGTGATAATTGTACATTCGATTGATGAGGTGGGAACAGTGCATCGGTATCTTCACAGCATGCACCTGAGCTACCTTCTCTAAAATCGGTACAGGAGCGGGAAGTAGCAACCAATCATGGGGTCACACTATCTATGTCTCTATAGCACTCCTCAGAACCGCCTCTACAAAAAGGAGGAGAGGAAGTTTGTGGCTCTATGAGATATCCACCACAATTGCCACCTCCATCAGTTGATCAAGGCATGCTTGATCCTCCCTCTGCGCGACAGCTAGTATAGAGCATCAATTTTGCCTACTAGAGATTGCTATGTTAGAGCATGCTAAGGTAGAATGTACAAAATGCCTAGGTGATGATTGAGACAACTCCTAGTCTACCATATCTTTGAAATACCATCTAATCCAAAGACATACATGTGAAGATTTCCTACAACTCCTCATCTAGCATCCCTTGGCTCATCCTACTCTCTAGATTATCTATAGTGATATGCACAACCAAAAAATATACTAGCATAATCAATAGAAGGGCGAAGGTAAAGCATGATAATATATTTTATAAAGAATTATGTTAGTTAAAAATATATAATAAAGTACTAATATAAGCAAATATTCAATGAATTTCACAAGAAGTGGATGTAACTATGACTGGTCCCATGGCTCCATGACAAGCTCTTGCCATAGCTCATCATACATTGGAAGTTCTATATACAGGTCCCATTAGAAAGAGAAGTCTACCTCATTCTTGAAGAATTCTTATACGCTTGTCTCTTTATCTAGACTATCCATGCTTGTCTTGTATGCATGCTGCAAGCCCTCCTCATTCTCCACTCGCTACTATAGTGACTCCTCTACCTACATACTCTCCTTGTCCATGCTAGGGACATTTCTTTTATCATAAACTTGAGTGCTTCGAGGTGTGATGGCACAACATACCACTAACAAGATTGTCCTACGTTTACACATGTTCACAATGACTTCACAAGACAAATTTGTCATGTAAATCATTCCATATTTTATCACTCTCTACCTCCAAGAATCCAAATATCGCCAAACGGTTGCAGCTCCTGCTCCTTCCAATACCACTTTAAACTATTGTATATCAAATTTAATCATGGAGAAGCTATGGTAATATACTAAAAGAGCAATTTGTAAGTTACCAAAATACGCAATCTCATCTATTATAATGCTCAAATCCATGGACCCTTGTCAACTCTCTTACTCAAACTTCACCATGACACCATAGTCCATCGTGGAGCACATTTTGTCAAATTGCTGAACTTAAAAATGTTACCCACATGACCACACCATACTGTAGATTTTATACTCTATATTGAAATGCCAAGGTTAGACTTTGCTTAAAATCTCTAGATATAATGACAAAGAAAGTATACAATTACCTTTGGACTATATCCCCTCAAGAACTCCCACTCCTTTCTAGAGACTTCCAGACTCCCCTTGGTATGACCTAGGTCAAGGCATCATGCAACCATCTCATAGACATGAACCACAATGACTCCTCCATGCCCTTGGATATTGAATTAGCTATTGGTATGTACTATGCCAAAATTCTAATCATGCTACCTCCCATTTCCTTTTGGCTTGCTCATATCTATTGAGTTACTTTTCCATGGATACATAGTGCAACATACAAAAACGATTCACTTTCGTCTCCATGGGATCATTCATCCTCTTCTCTATTCAATTTTTATCCACAACATCTCCTATTAGTCTATTGTTTTCCTTTAATATCCACATCATCTTTTTATTTGAATCCAAAGTAATGAAATACTAGTTATACTTACTATCAAGATCGGGACAAACCCGACATATCTTGTGCTAATCATGGGATTTTCGTCCTATTAGTTGATCATCTTCTTCATGGTCCATGACCTTTGAGAGTTCAAGTTTGATCCATAGAATCAATATGCATGGTAACTTGAGGTGACTAGGCCTATCACAATATCCATATCTAGTCAATATAAACATAAATGAGCCATGCTATATACCAACAATGAGAATGGAAGCTCATTTACTTCGAATCTTAAAAAGTCATGCATGGTCCACATAAGAATGGCTTGTATGTTAATGGATTGCCTCCCAATATGCTTGCTCATGTCTTCCATAGTAATTCTCCTCCCACAAAATCTTGATCTCAACTAATGAATGGAGATAGATGTTCATATTTTTGACTTTATAGCACCTAGAAACAAGTAAGCTAAGGATCAAGTGTTCTTTTCTCATGGAAAGCCATTGCGGGATATTATAGTTCACAAGGAATAATGGTCACACATTGTAAAAATTCAACCAGAGTCTGAATGGATTCACACCATCCATAGCAAAACCAAGTTGAAGATTCCTTGGCTCTTGTGAAAGCCTAGAAAGGTGGAGTCAATGTGAACACATGCTTGCGAGTCTGTTGGCAATTGCTAGATTCCATATGTTAACCTATTTTACACATGCCATGCTACCAAACTTGGCATGGCTAACATGTGAAAGATTTAACAAATACACAATATAAGTGAAAAGTGTCTAAGAATCTTCTAAGAGACGTTTATCCCTACATATCTTGTTGATACATATGAACACCACACTTCGAACATGTTTCCATGGACTTGTATTCTCCTCAAAAGAGCACATAATATGATGTTATAATTCATGATAAGCTTCTACAATACTTGTTGCCCATCGACACAAGACTTGGACAGTATGTTGCAAGTTGGCATTATATGACATTCTAATATCTTGAAAAAAATCCAAAACATCTTTGAAGAAATAAAAAGTCATTATTATTTATGTATCAAAGACAAAGGAGTATAGTATAATTGCATCACTCCATCCTTACTTTGCTTGTATACTTAGGAGCACAAGGAGCATCTTTAAGCAAGATACGCGACACCCATCGTATAATAGTATGGGCATTTCCTATCTCAATGGATTAGATGACCTAGTATCCACGGGTAGTAATGCATTGATCATTGCCTCCATCTTAGGCTCCGAGATTTAAGGTTAGTTTGAAAGGTCCCCAATGTCTTCTAATGTCAAGGGTGCATTTAATAGAGTATCCTCTAATGGGTTTATTGGCTTGGAAACTCCTTTCATTGTATGTCCATGAATTTTCTTATAGGCCGCAATAGGTGCATTTCTTGGGACTGGAAAGACACCTCTCTCCGGACCTCTCTTTGGACATTTCTAGGGCACATTTAATATTATTTAAGTTTATTTTAGTTAGAGTTTGATTATAAAGCATGAATGATACACACTTTGCTCATCATTAGCTCAAAGTTCAACACCACTTGATCAATGATTTCTAGTTGCAACTCATCAAAGCATCATACATGGTCTATTGATAAGAAACATTTTTGTCAACTTGCAAGTTTGCACTAAGTGCAAGGACATGGGACATGCTGGTTGAGATACATCTCTTGATATCAAGCTTCGTAGCCCTCATCGTTGTTTATTTCCTCCATGTCATGGCAGATAATACACGTCTCTCTCAATTCTTTGCTCCCTCTCTTCCTTCCTCTCCTTGCCTTCCTCCTTTTGTATTCTTGTTTAGTTCTCTTTTTGCCTCTTTGTCTCTATCTACATATATCATTTTTCAGCTCTCTTCTCCCTCCCTCTCTCATCTCTCTCTATCCCTCCCTCCCCCCAACACACAAATCTTCCTTTCTCTCTCTATATGTGTATATATACATGTTTATTTCTTTATTCTTCTCTCTATCTCCCTTCCTTATCTTTATCTCTATCCATCCCTCTATTTCTCTCTTTCTCTCCCTTTACACACACACACACATACATATACACACATATATTCTCTCTCTCTCTCTCTCTCTCTCTCTCTCTCTCTCTCTCTCTCTCTCTCTCTATTCTCCACTCTTTTCTTTTTTTCCTCCCTCTCTTTCCTTTCTTTTCTTTATTTTTATATCTTTTTATTTTTATTTTTCTATCTCTATTTTTGTTTCTCTCCCTCACTCACTCTCCGTCCCTTTCTCTATTGCTCTATTTCTCTTTATCTTTAATTGTTTTTATTTTTGTTTCTTTCAGTCCCTCCCTCTATTCCTCTATTTCTCTCTTACTCCTTGTCCTTGATTTATTTTCCTCTCTCCTTCCCCTTATCCCTTCCTATTTGTTTCTCTCCTCTTCTCTCTCTTTGATTGTCTCCCTCTCTCCTTCCCTCAATTTCTCAATATCTCTGTTACTCGTATTTTTTATTTTTCTCCTCCCTCTATATCTCTATTTCTCTTCCCCTTCCTCCACCTCTCTATTTTTCTCTCTCCTCCCCTCTCTCTTCCTCTTTGTTTCTCTACTTCTCTATCCCTCTCTTTATTTCTTTCCCCCCTCTTTGTTTCTCTCCTTCTCTCTCTCATCTATTTTTCTCTCTCCCTCTCTCCCTCTCTCACTCTCTTTATCTCTCTCTTTTCTCCTCTCTCTTTGTTTATCTCCCTCTCTCCCCTTCTCTCTTTGTTTCTTTGTTTCTCTCCCTCCTCTCTATTTTTCCCTCTCCCCCCTCTGTCCCTCTTTGTTTCTCTATCTCTCCATCCATCTATTTGTTTCTCTCTCTTTATGTACTTTTCTCTCTCTCCCCCCTCTTTCCATTTTCTCTTCTCTTCTTTTCTTTCTCTCTTTCTCTCCCCCCTCTCTCTATTTTTCTCTCAGATCCCCTCTCTCTCTCTTTGTTTCTATACCTCTCCATCTCTCTCTATGTTTCTCTCTCCCTCTCCCTCCTCTCTCTCTTTCTCTTGCTCCATCTCTCTATTTTTCTCGCTCCCTTCCTCCCTTTCTCCCCCCCTCTCTCAATGTGCCTCTCCACAAAAAAAAGAGAAGAAAATAGAAAAATAAAGAGAAGAGACAATGTATCTATCTCAAAGGCTCAAAGAAAAATCCCATCACCTTTGCAACTTCCCTACCCTTTCTCCGTCGCACCCCTTTCCTACTCCTTCGTGGATGGTGGTGGTGGAGGGCTGTGTGTGTGTGTGTGTGTGTTAATCGCTATTTTTTGAGATGGAGAAAAAAAAGTCTAAGAAAACTCCAAAGGCGGACACAAAGGAAGGAGCATGAAGGGAAATGGATAAAAGCGCAAGGGCGGCCTCAAAAGCTAAGCCAAAGGCAAAATCACATTTTTAAATGCAAGGCGCCTAGAAAACTATCGTAAAGGAGCGCGAGGCTCCCTCTTGTGCAAATTTTAAAGGGTAGAAGGGCATAGGTAAAGAGAAAGGCCAACTAGATGGGAATGGGAAAACAGGAACTTACTATAATGGCTAATCATGTAAAAAAGGGGATGGGTGTGTCCAAAGGGATAAGGGCTTTGTATATAAATCCAAAAAGTGAATGAGAAGCTCATTCTTGGTGTGTGGAAAAGTGGACTCATCTCTTCCTCTTCTTCTTCTCTTCTTGCTTGCTTGTGTATGCTTGAGAGAGGGAGTGTGAGAGTGCGAGGGAGTGAGTGAGTGTGTTAGAGTGAGGGATCAAGGAGAAGAAGCTCTCCATCATCCTCTCTTCTCTTCTCTTCTCTTGTCATGTGCGTGACTATGGAGGATGGAGCTTGAAGGTGGAGGTTTGAGGTTGGTTGAGCTTGCATCAAGGATCGTGGAGCTATTGGTGTGCATGAGGGAGGAGGGTACTCAATTGGTCATCAAGGTAAACTCACTACACTCGTAGAGAGGGATAGCACATTGGCTATGTGAGAGGTAGCCATTAGTGCTCGGCTTGAAATGCTTGAACTAATAAGTGGTCCGTGGGTCTTCGCAGTCAAGCGTGAGCTCCCAACATTTTGGTTCTGTTGTCCGGACCAACAGATTTGAGCCTTGAGTGCTTACATGCTTCGAATCGAGTATTGAAGTAGGGTTTCAACCTTGAACCAGTGCTTGATATAGGTAGGATATTTAGGCACTTTAATCTTTGAAACAAGTAAGTATTTTAGTTTTATGGTGATTAGGAAAGTAGGAGGAAGCATTTTAGTTTTCGGTTTTGGATTTCTATTGAATTTAAAGTAGATTAGGACCAATAACTTGCAAGGAAACAATAGGGTTTGGCTATTGTGAAACAAGAAAAATAGGGAAAAGAAAAATGAAAAAAATGAGTTTTGGGGGTTTAATGCATGCAAGACATGGAGTTGGAAGGTTGAGGTTGGCTGGACAAGATCCTAAAAGTCCAAAACCAATAGGGAAGAGTTCATTTTTGCACTTCAGTAAGAGAGAGAGTTCTAATAATTGGTTCTACAAGGTTACATGTTAGGCAGAGAACCCTGGGATCTCTAGCATCAATCATGCTAGCATTGGTATTTGTGTCCACTGGAGTCACGAACCAATAGTCTGCATCTGACTCCTAGAGTCGTGGACCATCCAACTGGTAAAGTCAGACCGTTCGACTCCCTGAGTCGGACCATTCAAGGGGACTACTAGAGTTGGACCACTAGAGTCGGATCGTCCAACTCTGAGAATCAGACTAATAGGGCAGAAAAAAAATAAGACAAATTTTCCAGCCTTTGACTAGAACTAGCTAAACTAGACCCCGAAAACGCCCTAAGATAAATGACCCGTTCCCAGCTTACAGAAGCCAAGAACACGAGAGATCATGACCTATGACTAGAGCAGGCTTTAGTGCCCTAAATGAGGGCCCAAACCAACTCATAGACTCTAAAATTACCCTAACCAAGAAGAGAGGAGTAGTTGAAACTCTAGACAATTCTTAGGAGCAACCACAAAACACACCTAGAGCCACATTAGGCTGTGAACGAAGAAGGGAAATAGCATGAGCTGCATTTTTCATTATGCATTCGCACCCCATATCGATTTTATTACTTGAAATGCACTGAAAAGTCGAGAGCCTAATTTTGCACAGTGCATCGAAGAGAGCATGTGTACACATCCACCGAGTGAGTTTAAGTTGAGGAGTGTTTGTAAATAATAAGGAACTCACTCAGATCTAACCATCAGAATGAACCCACTAGTAGGAGAAGACCCTAAAACATAGCTGGGTGATCGAGAACCCCAAGTGTAGGATCACGATACCATTGGAGGAGTGGATCTACTTGACTTGATCAATCTCATCGACAACCTAGTGGAGCACGAGACTGTAAACATTGCAGAGTCGAGCATTAACCACGGATGAGATCCAACGGCTCATTGCCAACTATGATCTACTTACCCAGATAGACCACCATGATAGGACATTCGAGGATATCATAGCGGACCTCGAGGAGAAGAGGAGACTAGCACGGGAAGCTTTGCAGGGCCATAGCGACCTACAATCAAGAGCAACAAGTTAGAAGCTTGTGTCAGAGCATAGAAATGCACAAGATTCAGCGTGCTAGCCTTACCAAGCAGAAGTAGGACATGCCCTGATGCAACGAGGGAAAGAGCGTTGGAAGGAGATTTGAAGCTGAGTGTGCTTCTTATGAAGAGACTGCTAGACAACACTTCCGCCGAGTGAAGCGCCCTTGCAAGTGCAACCTCGTTGCTTGTAGGATTAGGCGTCAACTAAGGCTTTAAGAGCCAATCAAGAATGCCTATCATGGCTAAGTAGCTAGAGACGTACCAATTGAATGAATGACCCATATAGCTTTGTGGAGCAGTTCGAGTAGGTTTGTGAGGCCAATGGCCTCATCAATCTTACACTGCAATCATAAGTTTTTAGTCTATGCTTAGGAGATAGAGGTAGGACCTGGTACCACAAAGTTTGGACATTGTGGAGCGGACCGAATTCAACAACCTCAAGAGTCTCTTCATTAAGAGATTCTCTGAGTATGGGTACTCCGATAATCTCTTGGTCCACCTAATGAATGTCAAGCAAAAAGAAAAGGAGGGTGTTAGAGAGTACATCACCCACCTGCGGAGTCTCTACAAGAGAATCCCGACTGGTGAGTGACCTATCGAAAGGGCGGCCTCCACAATTTTCATCAATGGGATACGAAGCAAGAAACTCTACAAGGCCTTGGCAAGATATTCAAGCTTACAGCGAGATGTGCTAGCTAGGGTCTTTGACGAGGCAATCAAATTAGATGACTAGCTCAAGGAGAGAAGCTCCAAGGGCTCAACCCGAGAGGAGACAAGTGCTAGAAAGTCTGAAAGAGTTTCAACGTCAAGTAAAAGATCAGGCCCAAGTTCTCATGATAAGGGAAAGCGTACGGACGCAAGTCAAGAGCTAGCAGAGATGAAGATGGGAGCTAGCAAAATTACAATAAATGATGAGACAACCTACATGCCCTCAAGTCCAACGTGTGTATTATGGTAGAAACCACTTGCTAGCCGAGTTTCAGGACCCGAGGTCCCGACCTTGCGCCAATTGCAGTAGGTTTGGTCAAGATACCCTACGTATTATACGCTATTGAAGAGTCTTCCATATTCGTGACCACACGAACAACGTTACCTAGCAAATAGGCCACAAAACATTTTCAAGAGGGGAACCCCATTGGCTCTCTTGGCACCTAATGATGCCAAACAAGCCATTCCTAAGATGGAGATAAACCCTACAAGCATACCTAGGCCACCTGGACCCTACATAACCCATCCATCGAGTGATTCTCCAATTCACTACATGGAGGAGCTGAATGACGAAGAACCTTATGTGCATCCCTACGTGTCGTATGATGAAGAGGGTAATGCAATCCTTATGGATTACCGACCTATACTGGTGATGACATTAGGTAGAGGTAGAGGCAGAGGCTTTGAGGGGAAGACCTAAGAACCAATCTCGTGTTGGACTTGTGGAAACCCAGGACATATCTCCTCATGCCTCATCGAAGAATGGGAGCAGGTTAATCGGAAAAATGATGATCTTAGATGCCCAAAGTGTGGAATCACTCACCTGTTGGACTTGTGGAAACCCATGACATATCTTCTCATGCTTCCTTGAAGAACAAGAGCATGCTAATCAAGAAAAGGCCAATCTTAGTTGCCCAGAGTGTGGAATCACTCACCTGTTTGCCGAATGCCCTAGATGAAGACCACTCTCTAGTGCAGTAAACAAGCCATTTTTACCATTGGGATTGTCCAAAGTTGAGACATTTAACGGAGAGGACACACCCATCTCGCTACATGTCATGACCCATCTGTAGGTAAAGCAGGCTGGCATATCATTACATGAACCCAGTAACTTAGACATAGCCTCAATTAGAAGGAAAAGTCAAAGTTGAAGGAGAAAGAAAGCCGACGCAAAGGTTACGCTAAAAATCGAGAGCGCTATGATGCTACTTGCCCCGAGAGAAAAGTGACAAACACAGAGGTAGAAACATCAGCTCCAAAGACGACTGAGAAGGGGAGTGCAAAGGTTAGAACCTAAAGTGTCAAGTCAAAGCTATCAAAAAGGTCAAGGAATGGGTGAAAGAAGCCCAGGTTCACTTGAAGGATACTAAGCCCATATTGGAAGATGAGAATATCAAGCATAAGCACGCCAACCTCACCTTCACCACCAAAGTCAAGGGACACGACTGTACCACAAGTAGTGTTACTTAAATAGAGCCTATATGCTACATGCTAGCAAACTAGTCAAAGCTATTGACCAAGAAACGTAGAATAAGGAGAGAGGCAAGCAACTAACGGCCTTCTCACCATGCTAGTAACCACCTCCATGACTCTAAGCCTAGGAGATTTGCTTAGGAAGCATCTGACGCTATGGCAAGAATTGAAGCAATAGGTTGAAGGATCGATGGAGCAAGGGGCAACTAATCTACACGATCATGATGTGGTAACTCAGGTACCCAGTTTGACGCTGCATTCAGTGTCTAAGTCCTTGCACATCAATGCTTTTTGGAAAGGCACCGAAATGCATGCAGTCTTGCTAGTCCTAGCTCTAGGAGACACCACAAGAAAGGAAATTGTGGATACAAGAGCAAGAGTTAGTGTGCTGAGCCACACATTGCTCTAGGATTGGGGTAACCTACTGTGGGAGACTTCGCTCAACTGCCAAGACCCACGGACCGCTTATTTTTTCAAGTGTTCCAAGCGAGCTCTGATGGCTATCTCTCACCTAGCCGATGCGCTGTCGATCCTACGAGTGTAGTGAGCTTACCTTAATGCTGACACAAGTTGCCTCCTCTCTCACACACGCCGATAGCTCCACGATCCTAGATGCAAGCTCAAGCATCCTCAAGCCTCCTCCACCTCCAAGCTCCATCCTCCATAGTTGTGCACGCAAAAAGAGAGAAGAGAAGAGAAGAAGAGAAGAGGAGATGGTGAAGAGCATCACCCTCTTGATCCCTCACTCTCACACACTCACTCCCTCACACTCTCACACTCCCTCTCTCAAGAGCACATACAAGCAAGAAGATGAGAAGGAGAGAAGAAGAAGAAGACTCTTGTTGCCACACACAAAAAAGAATCACCTCTCAATCACTTTTTGAACTTTATATATACAAACCCTAAAATCCCATGGGTACCCATCCCTTTTTTACATGACCGGCCATTGTGGCAAGGTCCTTTTTCCATTCCCATCTTCTAGCCTTGTGCCTCTGGCCTACAACCATCTAATATTTTATAATTGGCATAGGAGGGAGCCTGGCGCTCTTTTACAAGAGTTTTTCGAGTTTTTTGAGGTGCCTTTTCATTTAAAGTTGCGCTTTTTACCCCGGTTCATCTTTAGAGGCCGCCTGCATGTCTTTGCTCTTTTTCCATCTTCCTTTTGCTTTTTTCTTCATTTTTTCGCCATCTCGACTTGGGGTTAACATTACCCCCCTCCTAGATGGATGCTAGTCCCATGGCACTTCGGCATTGGGTTGGTGTAAGGGTGAGGGTCACATGTAAACTCAGGTGCTTATGGAAGCTTAAGAATGGTGTTTGTCAGAGCAGCTAACTAGATGTCATGGGTTGATGAGGGCATTCGAAGTTGGTGGTTTGGCGCTTTTGAGGTGCCTGAAGGAGAAGGTGCGGTGCTCTACCTAAGGGGGGTACTTTTCTTAGCGTGTTGGTGCATTGTGCTCATGCTAGTGGAATGGGGATGTGGGCCTAACCGTAGGTAAGTCTATGTGATGTCCCACACTTGAGGAACCCATTTGTGCCAAGGGGGGTGCGGTGCCAGTGGCTTAGGGTGATAGGTCTAACCAGAGGTGAGTGTTAGCTCCCTAGGTGTGTCCTGCCCTTGATGGGCCCTAAGTGTGAAGTGGGGGAGCGAAAAGGGCTAGGGGGTTGGGAGTGGAGCCAGCCAATCAAAGCCACTGGACACGCCTAACTTAAGAACCCCTAGATGTAGTGATTGTGCTTTTTGTGGTGATAAGTGCTTCTACAAGTGGGTGATGTTGGCCTGTTTTTTTTTTTTTTTTGGGTGGAATGAATGACAGCTAGGCCTAGTCCTCTTTGTCTGAACGAGGGGGGGAAGGAGGGTGGATGGATTTGTGCAAAACTTGGTGGCTTTGCATGTACCCTTTTAGGTTCATGCAGATGTGGAGAGAGGTGGTGGAAAGGAAGGGGTGATTACACTTAGTGAATTGGCTGTCACTCATGTCCTCTAGGAGAGCTAGGCAGAAGGAAGGTAGTAGGCTGGCTCTCATCATTAAGCGTGCCATAGCGCAGCTATCAATAGCATTGGGATCAAAAAAGAGGGGAGACAAGCCATTTTCCTGCGGTGCCGGATCTTGCTTGAGTAGGAGCTTAAGAAGCCTAAGGTAATTACACATAGTTATGAAAGCGGGATCGGGACAAGAGGAGAATTCCGTGAGGAAGCGTGTCATGGAGTCGGTTAGGCTTCCTAAATAAAAAAGGAGGGCATCCTCGAAGGAGGTGGAGTTGGAATTGTAGATGATGGGGAAGTCATGCCTCCCATGGAGGGTGGTGACAAAATCCACACCTACCCTACGAGGATACGCCATGAATGTGGGGTCATTCCTCTCGTAGGGTAGGGTGTTGCAAAATGCCATCCAGGCGACCATGTTAATATCGCAGATTCGCCTTCTCTAAAGGGGTTGGTAGTTGTAGCCCCTTACAGTGTGTGGCACTTCGAACACTTTGTCTTTCCAAAATTCCGCTTCCTCTGTGCCCCACAGAGTGGGGGTCTTTGCCCTATCGTCCAGCCATTTTTGGCCTAGTCGGCTGCCAGCCGCGATCACCTCCTCCATTACTTTGATTGGCAGGACCCTTCTCAGGCTGTTAGGCATAAGGAAGCTGAAAGAGAAAGGGTCCTTTTCGATTTCCTACTGTTCCCAGATCACTAGCTCCGCGTGGAATTGCGTTGGGAGGTCATCGGGGCATGGTGGGAGGGATGCGGATGGCCGCACGACTGGCTTGGCATGCAGCCTTTTTCTGGCTTCTTCCACCAAATTTTTCCGTCGCTCCTTGAGAGTGGCTTGTCTATCTAGGGGCAGGTCAAGTGGTTGCTATTCCTGAATATGCGGCGAGGGGGGTTGTGGGATCTCATCTTCTCTGAATTGGCCCATGTCGAGTTTGAGTTCGGCTTCCTCCCCCTGCCGGTTTTCCTATGGTGCTCTTTCTTCAAATCCTAAGGCATCCACTTCCTGGGGGGTTCGGCCGGCCAACAATAGGTATTTCTGTTGCTCGTCCAGGCTCAGTCTAACCTCCGCAGGTTGGAGTGGCATTTGCAATCCTGCATGTAAGGCTCTGTGTGCAATGCTGAGCTTCCTTTGTGCCTCCCTCCTCTGGGCGGGTAGTGTCCATGATGGTGTCGAGGAAGCCTTTTTGTTAGGCACTAAAGGCCATTTGGGTGGCTTCTGCCTTACTCTTTGCAATGATCTTTTCCTTTTCTACCAGAGCAAGGCGCCGTGCTAGTGTCTTCACCCTCTTTTCATTATGCATTGCCCACTCCTCTACTCTCTTGTTCATTTCCACCATGCTCTCCCCTTGCTTTAGGGTCAGTATCATGAGCCTTTGCTCTTGGTCCTCCAATTCCCTGATCAACCTTTCTTTTCCTTCTCTTTTAGAGTTCAACTGATCGGTTAGGTGCTCAATCTCTTCTTGCTGCTCCTCCTCCATGTCCTGCTTTCTTTTCTCATCCCTAGCATTGAGCTCAGCTATGAGCTCTTCAACTTTAGTAGTTTTTGCAATGAGCTCCTGATATTGCATTATCAGGAGCTTATGTTCTCTTTGCATATTCACCAGCTCCTGTGTTTCATTCTCGAGCTGCTACCTCCAGTGCTCTTCTCTGTCATCCTTAGCCTTTATTTCCTGCTTGAGATCCGCAATCTCCCTTTGCTGCATGGCTATCATCCTTGTTTTTTCAAGTTGGAAGGTGGCTATCGATTCCTTCTTAGCTGCCAACTTAGCTTTCGTTCCTCCTTCGTTCTCTCCAAGTGTGAGAGTATCTCGGCGACGTATTCGTCGTAATTAGCTGGCGGCGTCATCTTGTTTGGACCGGGTGTTGTTGAGGCCTCCACCTTTTGTCATTTAGGATCTTGCCTAGACTCTGCGTCTGTGGCTGGGCGCTTTTGCCCTGTAGCCGTAGTTTCAATGCTTGTCCCCTAGGATATCTCCTTCTTAATGAAGTACTGCATCCATGCCACAAGATTTGATACGTCTGTACTGGTGGGGATGCTGGGGGTGATGGTGGTTGGCTCGGTGGGAGGCACTAATAGAGTAGGAATTGGGCGCATTGGGGCTTTGCCCTTGCCCTCAATGATGGCAGGTGGCACAATCTCTGGCACTTGTGTGCTTGACCCAGGACTTTGTTCTCTATGTGGGCTCAAAGTTCCCAGTTCATCTGCTCTGCTTTGTTATTCTATGGACCGGCGTGTAGCTTTAGCCAGGTATTCTTCCTCCTTCCTTCTTAGTTCTTCCTCTTCTTCATCAGCCTTTCTTCACCTTTCCTCTTCTGTTTTTCTCTGCTATTCCTTCTTTTTCTCTTTTTTTTCATTTTCCTTTCTTTTTCTCTCCTCTGCCTCCTGCTTTGATGCCTTTTTAGCCTTCTGTAATTGCTCATTTTCCTTTTCTTCCTCCTTTTTTTTCTTCTTCTCCCTCTCCTTAGCTTCCTAAGGGACTCTTTTGGCCTTCTCTAAGTCCTCTTTCTCTTTCCTATGGCCCTTGTCATCCTTTTTCTTCCTTTGAGTGGTCTTCTTTTTTGGTATCTTCGTTGCCTTTATGCTTTCCTGTTCTTCCCCTTCTTCATCTGTTTCAATTCTATCGGTAGATTCTTCTTTGTCCTGGTGAGGGGGTGTCCTATTGGGTGTTTCTCCTTCTCCCTCCTCTGCATTCTGCATCTCTCTTACTGCCTCTTGGATGAGCGCAGTCAAGACACCTCCATACCCAATGTAAGAGGCCTTGGATGAAGCTTTCTTCCTTTCTGTAGCTTTGGAGGCTGGAGACTTCGTTGAGAGTGTGGGCTGCTATGTTCTCCAGTACAGGCACGCTGATTCGATGCATCAGGGAGTTGTAGCGCTAGTTGGAGAAGAGCACATGTACTAGCTTTGCTTGCAGCCTAGCTTCTGCGTCAAGGATGTTTAGGATGCTGATGCCGTCATTGGTGAGCACCTCCTCCTTTTTCATGTTCAGCATAGCATAGACATCCCTCTTCTGTTTTCTCTCCGTTTTTGGCTCCAATCCCAACGCCTTCTCCACCAAGTCTGGGTCTAGACGGACCTGTATCTGTTTGGCACTTTCTCCTCTATCCACCGTCACTATGCCGCATTCTTGGTCTGGGTCGTATGATTTGAGGAACTCTATACACTTCAGGTGGTTCGGCTCCTGTGAGAATTTTTCAAGATACTTGCTGAGGTTACATTGCTCAACCACCCTCCTAGCTGCTTCCTCCCTAGCCACCACAACTTCTATGTTGCAGACGGTTTTCGAAACTTAAGCTGGCTGAAGGCGCGGTAAGGTAGATGCGATATTGCTCTCTTTCCTTGTCTGTGAACGGAAGTCGGTGGGTGCGGTCTTGCTACGACATCTTTTGTTCCTGTCATAAATCATAATTTTCATTAGTGCTTGCGACATAATAATTTGCTGAAAAAGAAAAACTCTATGCTTTTGAATGAATTCATTAAGATCCAATGTAGATTCTCCTTTTCAGACTTTGATTTTTTTCCATTTACTTCAAAATTTTCATGCCCTTTTCCTACCCCATCCATTTTCCATAATATATGTCTATGTGCTTCACTGACTTTGATTTGATTTACTGATTCTGATTTGATACACCTTACCCCCTCCCCTTCCAGCTTGAGAAGAATCCTTCCTAGGATTTAGGGTCAGAAGGTTAAGGGCTTTCGACATGGAGGTGTAGGGGTTACTTGTGAAGGAGCCAAACATAGAATTGGGGGTTGTACTCTAAGTGAGCATCACGGTCCAGATCAGAGGGTTTAATCCCCACTTGTGTGATATATGTGAGAACATCTGTTAGAAAGTCACCAGAGTTGACTCGGCTAGCAATGTGTAACTCTTCCTCGGTCAACAAATGGTAGAGGTAGGGATGTCCTTTGATGTGCTCTTCCATGGGTCGACCACGAAGAGTGGTTAACACTCTATACGAGGTTGGCGCAACGTAAGTGGGGTCGTACTATGTTGTTTTGATAGAGCAGTGCTGCTCAGCGTTGGTCATTATTCGGCATCCTTCAAGTTCCCATTGCAACCTAAGAGTGTACCAATGCTTTAAGAACTGGGATTCCGTCTCACCAAGTCTTGATAGCTCTATAACTTCTTGGTCAGTGATGGCAGAAGTGGTTCACTGATCATACGACGTGATTAGGCATTGTTTGATTGCTTGCTCTTTGGAGATCTCACTATTGAGCAATTTAGCAGCGGAGGTAGCGGCTTTTGCAAATGTGAATTCAAATGTTTCCCAAGAACAAGGCATCATTTGAACATCGATTGCGAAGGATTCATCCAATAGGCCTAAGTCCAGTCGATCGTAGCTCAGAGATAGCGACACAAAAGTGGCATCCAGTTGCTTAATGCAATCCACCACGTCGTCCCTTGTTTCTTCAGCTAAATCAGCTGCTAGTGTGAAAAAGGATTTCCTCCCGTAGGAGGGTCTAAGGCTAGTGGTGGGTGGTTAGGGTTTGGTAGGACTTGAGCCTTTGGCAACGAAAAGTTGCAGTTGTGAGTGTTCTTGATCTTGCGATTGGGTCACTGGGGCTATGGCTGAGTTAGCAGCAGCCTTGAGTGATGGACTATTGCTTTTAGGATGGATTTGGGAAGCCGGATCGACTTTGGCAGGTGATGACTCTTGTGATGGTGGCTGTCGCTTGGGTCGATAGGCTTGGGCAACTCTCTTGGGTTCACGCATGGATGATTTTGATGTTTGTAGGTTAGGGAAGCTCTGCGGCTTGTGGTTTTGAGGTTTTACGGTTTTTGGGATGATCAAGCTTGAGACTGGCATACGAGTGGTGCCTTTGGCCATGTGGGCCTTAGGTATTCACATCCAAGCATTGCCCTCATAGTAGCCTTGTGCATGCAAGAGGGCTTTGGGGACCCATCTGTGAACTGATTACGCATCTACTACTGTAACTACGTCAGGGCCTCCTAGGCTTAGAGTTTCTGGTCTTATGAGGGTAGGAGTGTCGAGTCCTAGGCGGCTGTTGCGGTTGTTTAGGCATCCATTGAAGGCGAGGCTGTTGGGACTTAGCTTTGGCTGCTATGGGTTGTAGTTTATGAAATTCGGGGAGTGGCGGCCGCGCACTACCCCCTCCTTAAACTTGACTACATATGTTTCTATCGGTGGCTTTGTGGCCCGGGATGAGGTCGTGTAGCCCTTGCTCAAAGCTGTAACAATGCGAACGTTGCCTATTGCGAGGTGGATGGGCTGCGTCTCATAATCAACATTGCAGCGGGTTTGCTTTTTGAAAGTTCGCCCCAGCAGTGACTCTGTGCCTACGTTTTTAGCATTTGGCAACATGTAAAAAATCATTGGAACAGTCGCATACTCGATAGAAACGACTGCTTTGCACTTGTCGAGTAGTGCGTAGGGATGGGCCCCATATGGGCTTGATTCCGCATTAGTGGGCTGAAGTTGTGGTTTGCCAAGTTCAGTCCAGTGATCGTGGGTTAAGACACTGAAGTCTGCTCCCTCATCGATCAAGGCGTTGAAATCGCATGTTTGTTTTTCCGTGACCATAATATGGAGGTATGCGGGTTCTACAACTTCCTCATCCTTGTCGTCGATTTCAATGATTGTGGCTACTTGTACTTTGACATGTGGTTCTAACATCGGTGGCTCATGCAAAGGGTGCGTAGGAGGGTAGTACTTCTTGACACGACTGCCATTGAAGAAGCCTATCCCTTCATCGTCTAGGGTCTCAAGTTCGACATTGTCTGTTCAGCTGATCGCACAAACTTTGAAGGGTCCAAGACCTCTAAATTTCATTTTTTGCTTATGCCCCTTAATTGAGTAGAGGAGCACTAAGTCACCCTGTTCGAACTCGCACTGCTTGATGCGCTGGTCAAACCAGCTCTTGCGTCGGGCTTTCTCACAAATCAGCGCATGGGTGGCTAGAAAACGAGTCTCCAAGAGGCGTTCGAGTTCAACTAGGCATTGTGTCCATGCCTCCTTTCCTTCCCGTCGTTCTTGAAGTGCTATTCTCAAGCTAGGAATGAAGAATTCTAATGGTAGAATCGCTTTTGTTCCATATGTCAGCCTAAAGGGGGTTTGACCGACAGCCGTTTTATAAGCTGTTCGGTAAGCCCACAGAGCTGCCATCAGCTTGTTGTCCCAGTCACTGCGTGAAACTGAGACAACCTTGGTTAGAACATTGACAAGAATCTTATTCATTGATTTGGCGTGGCCGTTTGCCTGAGGGTAGTATGGTGAGGATCTGCGATGGATGATGAGGAACGTGGACAGGAGGTGCGCGATCACTTCATTGATGAAGTGTGTGCCTTGGTCATTGACCAATTCGATGGGGCACCCGAATCGTGAAATCACTTGCTCCCATAAGAACTTAGCAGTTGTTCTAGCACCATTTTTTCGTGTTGCTCTCGCTTCTACCCATTTTGCAAGGTAGTCCGTGGCCACAATGATGTAGTTGGCCTGCGAATATTGTGCCGCAGGACTGATGGGTCCAATGAAATCAATTTTCCATTTTTCGAAGGGATGTCGAGCAATAACTAGGGTTAATTCCATTTGATCCTTGCGAATTGGAACCTTCGTCCGCTGGCACTTGTCACAATGCTTGACAAATCGTGTTGCATCGTAGAAAAGCATGGGCCACCACAGTTGAGATTGCAACACTTTTCGTGCTGTCGTGTCTCCGCTAAAGTGCCCTTCGGTAATGCCACTGTGTGCTTCTGAGAGCACATCGTGCATCTCATATTTGCATATGCATCTGTGCAAGAATCCATCTTGCCCCAGCCTATAGAGTTGGCCTGCAATCAGCTAATAGGGCTGGATCTTAAGGATTACTCGCCTAAGTCGGGCTTTTTCTATCGGTCGGGTCAGACAGTCCATGCTCAAGAACTTGGACTATGTCATCTACCCAATATGGCATTAGATCAGCCTTAAATAGATCTCTCTTGCTGGAAAGGTTAAACAGATGGGCGTTGGGTAATTCGTCAACAACACCTTGTCTAGCAGTTTCTCCGGTGGGAATGTGTAAAATGTGATCAGCCATGTAATGCTGTTTTCCCTTTCGTACCACCACGGAGAAGTCAAACTCTAGAAGCAGAAGGAGCCACCAAGCTATGCGTCCTGTAGCGCAAGGTTTGTTTATTAGATAGAGCAAGGCTTGATGGTCCACGAAGAAGGTAAAGGGCATGGCCAATAGATAATGTCAAAATTTCTTCACAGCGAATACCATGGCTAATCCCTCTCTTTCCGTAGTTGAGTAGTTCATTTCCATCTCAGTGAGTTGTCTACTAGCAAAGCTCACTGGATAGTCTAACTTGTGTTCTTGCCAGGTTGGCACAACATAGCTCCCACGGCAAACTTAGAAGCATCGATATGCACGTGGAAAGTAATGGTCCAATCTGGGGCTCGTAGGATTGGTGCTGTGGTTAGAGCCTTCTTCAACTCTTCGTATGCCCGTTGGCATGCTTCAGTCCATTCGAAGACAATAAGCAGCTTGTACAAGGGTCTGGCAATCAACTCATAATTTAGTATAAACAGCCGATAGTATCCAATATGGCCTAGGAAGCATTGAACTCCCTTATAGTTGTTTGGGGGTGGAAGGTCAACGATAACCTTGACCTTCGAGAAGTCAGTGGCAATGCCATTCTTTGACACCACATGCCCTAGGATGCATCCATGCTTCACCCAAAACTGATACTTTAAGGGATTCAAGGAGAGACAATATAAGCGATACCACTCGAATACTGCTTGGAGTTTGTCTAGGTGTTCGAGGTCGAGTGGACACAGAGGTCGTCGACAAAGACTTCTAATTCCTTGCGAAGCATGTCCTTAAAGATGGTGCACATGAGGTGTTGGAAAGTGGAAGGGGCATTAGTCAACCCGAAGGGCATGATTATGTAAGCAAAGACGCCCCACTCAGTGGCGAAGGCCGTCCGCAGGATGCACTTGCACCTGGTTGTACCCTGAGAAGCCGTTCAGAAAACTGTAGGCTTCCTTGCCTGCCACTCTCTCAAGCATGTGCTCGGTGTACGACAACGGATAGTTGTCCCTCTTGGTAGCAGCGTTCGCCTTCTTGTAATTGATGCACACTCGGATTTTTCCATTCTTCTTCATCACCAGGACTATGGGTGATACCCAGTCTGTGTGCTCAATTTCGTAGATGAATCCTGCTCTCATCAGCTTATCAATCTCTTCTTTGACAGCATGAGCGTGTTTTGGATTCATAGGGTATGGTCACTGTTTGACCAGTGTTACGTTTGGCATCATGGGTATGTTGTGAGTCACGACACTTGGATCTACCCCCTTAAGCTCTTCTAAAGACCAGGCAAACACGTCTATGTACTCTCGCACAAGAGAGTGACAAGACTCGGTTCTTCTTCATCAGTCAAGTCATCGGCAATGAAGACTAGTCAGGGTGTTTCCTCTTCCTGGGCTACGTCCACTTCCTTAACCTTCGTTGGTCCCTTAATTGGTTTGCTTGTCTGCGCTTGACGTTTGGCACCTAACAGGACTACTACCCTATCTCCTTTTTTGAATTTTGTAAATCGTTTAGGGAGGTCCTGCGGTTTTCATTGTTCTTCCGTTTGTGTATCCCAGGGTTTTTTTGCCTTTTCTTGCATCAATCGACTGCGCCTCAGGTGGACGTGTAGGTCCCCCTTGGTGCATCTAATTGTGGGTGACCTAGGGATTTCCGGATCACTATCTGCACTAATCTCCAATTCAGAGTCGAACCCTCCATCTTCTCTAGAAGAGGTGGTCTCCTCCCCTAGTGGGCGCAGTTCAGATGGTGATTCAGTCCTAAGTACTGATGTCGTTCCTGGCTGGGCTAGGCCTGCTTGCTCAAGGTCTATGGCTCCTACGTGTTCCAACCAGGCGCGATCACATTCCATGTGCATGGCTCCTTGCTCCATCCTGAAGATACTCTTTTTTTGCGGCTTGGAGTCGGCTCGTATTTGCTATATTTCTTGTCCTTCAGTGTCGTATTCCACGGTATCTACCTCACCCTTACTTTCATCACTGAAGGATTGACAGTCTTCGTATTCGTCATTCGAATCCTCTTCATCAGACTGCTCGTCGTCTCCTAGGGCTTGGTATATCTCTTGTTGTTGGTCAGGAACTAGGGCCCAGTTATACATGAGGTTTAAGTCATGCACTCTGGTCCATTGCCACTTGGATTCATCTAAGAGATCCTGGAGAGGTTTGAAATTTGCAGGTGTATTGCCAGCTAGCTTGTTCATTAGGTATTCCAATATCTCTTGGAGTTCCCTTTTGTTGGTTGGGACTTGGAAGTTGACGGGATTGGGTTTCCCATGAAGGCTTCCTGCCATCATGCAGAATGGTATGGAGGATGTGTCATTAGCCTTGCCGCTTGTTTTGATGGCTTGCTCATACGCCTCATGATCTGAGAATGGCAGGTGGATTGTAGCGAGGATGTACATCCAATCCCGCTCATCCTCTGGGTATGGGATATACTTGGTCAAGGGCCGGTAGGACTTCTTGACTTGAGCATTACCCTTGAGCATAGCGGAGATGGCATCTAAGACAACTGATGAGGTCTTCCAGGTGTCCATCTCTACTCTCATAGCGTCTCTCCTATCGCCAAGGAAGATCAAGCCGTTACCCCAATCTTCAATGACTCTAGCATTGCACATCCAGGGTTGGGCTAATAGGATGTCGTAGTCCACTCCCTTCATGACTATAAAGTCAACAGAGAACTGGACACCTGCGATCTTCACTAGCCAATTCTTAAGCACCCTAAATGGCTTGACTCTCATACCATTTGCTAATGTGACATTAAACCTAGTAGTCTCAGTAGGTGGATTTTCCCAAGTTTGAAGCACTGCGTGGCTAAGCACACTAACCCCAGCTCCGGTGTCTACAATTCCCTTTCTCGTTGTGTCACCTAGGGCTACAATCGGTAATACCGCATGCATCTCGAAACCTTTCTAGAAGGCATTGACGTGTAAAGATTGAGGCATAGAGTGCAGCATCAAACTTGGTATTTGCGTCTCTACGTCATGGTCATGAGAGTCTGCCGTGACCTGCTCTCGTGACCCTTCAACCCATTGCTTAAGATCTTGCTATAGGGTGGGATGCTGCCTAAGCAGATCTCCCAGGCTGAGTGTTACAGGGGTAGTCACCAATGTGGTCAGGAGATTGTTGGGTGTTCGTCTCTCTCCTAACCTGGATCATCCTGACTAGTGGCCGTGATTGAACCGCGGCCATGTAGCGCCGAGGCTTGGCCTTAGCAGCACTGCTTGTGGTACAATTGCTTCTCCCGACTTTGGTTGTGGAGGTGAGGTTGGCGTACTTATGCTGGAGAGGTCATCGATTTCATCCTCTAGGATGGGATCAACGTCTTTTAGATGGTCTTGGGCTTCCTTCACCCATTCCTTCACCTTTTCTATGGCCTCTAACTATCCCTTCGGATGCGGGTATTCCCCTACCTTAGCACTTCCCTTTGCAGCCGTCTTAGGGGCTCAAGTCTTTGCCTTTACATCAGAGACCTTCTTTCTAACAGGCAGAGTTGTAGCACTCTCCATTTTTAGTGCTATTTTATCTTTGGACCTCTTCCTCGTCCATCTACGGCTCTTCTTTCCTATCGAGGCTGCATCGAGATTGCTAGGTCCTGGCAGAGAGATGGCGGCTTGCTTCGTTTGGGCACGGGTCATGACCCACTAGGCGTGGCCTCCCCATCGAGGTTCTCGACACCAAAGAGCCCCAATGGGATAGATGGCACGTTGGCTGAACTAGAAGATGACCTCTGCTTTGGGCAATCGACAAAGAGATGAGTGATTTTGCACTCTGCACATCTTTGGCCAACCTTGTCTCTATTTTGCTACTCCCTTTTAGGGCAGCATGACGAGACATGTCTTGGGTGACCACAAGTCCAACAAATGATTGGATCCTGTGTCTGCCCCCCTAGGCCTCTACCTCGCCCTCTTCCCAACGCCATCACTGGCACTGGTCGATAATCCATAAGGATTGCGTTGCCCTTGTCGTCATGCAAGACGTAAGGGTATACATAGGTCTCTTCTTTAGTTGGTTCTTCCATGTAGTGGATAGGAGCGTCACTCGGTGGATGGGTTACGTAAGGACCAAGCGGTCTAGGAATGCGTGTAGGATTTATTTCCATCGTAGGAACAATCGACTTAATATCGTTAGGCGCAGGGAGGGCCAATGCGGCTCCCCTTCCAAAAAATGACTGTGGCCTGTTCGCTAGGTAAGGCTGGCCGTATGGTTGTGAGTATGGAAGTCTTCTTGGCAATCTACAATGCGTGACGTCATGACCAAACCTACCGCAATTAGTGCAAGGTCTTGACCTAGGGTCTTGACACTCGGCTGGCAAGTGGTTTCCGCCACAGTACACGCATTGGACGTGTGGGCGTGTTGGTCGTCTCAACATGTCTTGAAACTTAGCTAGTTCCATCTTAACGTCAACCAAGCCTTGGTTTGTCTCTCGGCGGTTTTCCCCTTATCTTGGGATGATGGGACTGATCGCTCACTCAAGGCTGATGCTCTCTCTGAATTTTGTGAGTTGGTTTGCTCAGAGTTCGAGCTCCTAGAGCTTCGTTCCTTCAGCTGATCGTCAACTCGGATGGCTTTCTCAAAGACCCTAGCTAGCGCATCTCGTTGCAAGCTCGAGTTGCCTGCCAAAGCCTTATATAGTTCCTCGTTCTGAATCCCGTTGATGAATATAGTTGATACTGCTCTTTCAGTCGGCCACTCTCCAGTAGGGAGACTCCTCACATGGGTCATGTAATCACGAATGTCCTCCTTCTCTTTCTGTTTTGACGTTCGTCAAGCGTACTAGTAGATTATCAGAGTATCCGAGCTCAGAAAATCTCTTAATGAAGAGATCCTTGAGGCCATCGAAGTTGGCTCGCTCTGCGGTATCTAAGCTTGTATACCACGTCCTACCCTTTTCGCCCAAGCAAAGCCCAAACACTTGAGAGTGTTGAGTTAGGTCGTTGAGGCCGTTGGCTTTGCAGACTTGCTCGAACTGTGTTAACCCCAAGACGAGATGGCAGAAAATGGTGGAAAATGAAGAGATCAGAAGTGAAAGTCGCACTAAAAATCAAGAGTGCTACGACTCTGCCTGCGGGAAAGAAGGTTTCAAACGCAGAGGCAGAGACTTCAACCCCTAAGACGGCTGAAAAGGGAATAGATAAGGTAGGGGAATACTCGCATCCAAAGTGATAGTTAGAGGCCATAGAGAAGGTGAAGGAATGGGTGAAGGAGTCTCAAGAGCATCTCAAGGACGCATAGCCCATCATAGAGGACGAGATCGATGATATCTCTAGTGTAAGCACGCCAATATCACCGCCTCAACCTAAGTCGGCAGAAGCAACCACACCACAAGCAGTGCCGTTAAGACCAAGCCTTGATGCTACAGAGCCACAGATTAGTCATGGCCATTGGTCAGGACAATCCAGGTTAAGGGAGAGACGAGTATCCAACGATCTCCTGACCACGCTAGTGACTACCCCTGTAACACTTAGCCTGGGAGATCTGCGTAGGAAGCATCCTACCCTATGGCAAGATCTTAAGTAGCGGGTTGAAGGGTCACGAGAGCAGGTCACGGCAGACCCCAAAGACCATGACACAGAAACACAAATACCGAGCTTGATGCTGCACTCGGTGCCTAAATCTTTGCATGTCAATGCCTTCTGGGAAGGTTCTGAGATGCACATAGTCTTACCAGTCCTAGCCCTAGGCGACACAACAAGAAAGGGAATCATAGACATGGGAGCTGGGGTTAGTGTGCTTAGCCACACAGTGCTTCGGACTTGGGGAAACCCGCCTGTCGAAACTGCTAGATTTAATGTCACACTAGCAAATGGTATGAGAGTAAAGCCATTCGGGGTACTTAAGAGTTGGCCGGTGAAGATTGCAGGCATCCAGTTCTCTGTTGACTTTATAGTTATGAAGGGAGTGGACTACGATATCCTATTAGGCCGACCCTGGGTGTGCAACGCTAGAGTCATCGAGGATTGGGGTAACAACTTGATCTTCCTTGGCAACAGAAGGGATGCCGTAAGGATAGAGATGGATACTTGGAAGACCTCATCGGTCAACCTAGACGCCGTCTCTGCTATGCTCAAGGGTAACACTCAGGTCAAGGAGTCCTATGGGCCCTTGACCAAGTATATTACATGCCCAGAGGATGAGCAGGATTGGATGCACGTTCTTGCTACAATCAACCTGCCATTCTCAGACCATGAGGTATATGAGAAAACCATGAAAATGATTAGCAAGCCTAGCGACACACTCTTCGTACCAGTCTGCATGATGGCAGGAACCCTTCTGGGAAAGCCTAAGCCTGTCAACTTCCAAGTTTCAACTAACAAAAGGGAACTCCAGGAGATGCTAGAATACTTGACAGACAAGCTAGCTGGCAATTCAGCTGCAAACCTCAAACCACTCCAGGATCTCTTAAATGAATCCAAGTGGCAATGGACCAGAGTGCATGACTTAAACCTCATGTAGAACTAGGCCCTACTCCTTGACCAACGACAAGAGGTGTACCAAGCCCTAGGAGATGACGAGCAGCCTGATGAAGGGGATTCTAACGACGAATACGAAGACTGCTAATCCTTCAGTGATGGAACTGAGGGTGAAGTAGATATCGTAGAATACGACACTGAAGGACAAGAAATAGAGCAAATCTGAGTAGACTCCAAGCCGCAGAAAAGAAATGTCTTCAGGATAGAGCGAGGGGCCATGTGCATGGAATGTGACCGCACCTGGTTGGAACACGTAGGAGCCATAGACCTTGAACAAGCAGGCTTAGCCTAGCCAAGGACGACACCAGTCCTTAGGACAGAATCACCATCTGAACTACGTCCACAAGGGGAGACTACCTCTTCTAGCAAAGACGGGGAGTTTGACTTTGAGTCGGAGGTTAGTTCGGACAGTGATCCAGAAATCCCTAGGCTGCCCACCACAACTAGACGCATGAAGGGGGACCTACCCGTCCATGTAAGGCATAGATGGCTAAGGCAGGAAAATGTAAAATAACCTAGGGATATGCGAACGGAAGAACAACGAAAACCGCAGGACCTCCCTAAGCACTTCACGAAATTAAAAAAAGGGGATAGGGTAGTAGTTTTGTTAGGTGCCAAATGTCAAGGACAAACCAATGAACCAATCGAGGGACCAGCCAAGGTCAAGGAGGTGAATCTGGCCTAGGAAGGGGAACCACCTCGACCAATCTTCATTGCTGATGACTTGATTGAGAAAGAAGAAACCGGTCTTGTCACTCTCTTATGAGAGTACATAGACGTATTCGCCTAGTCCTTGGAAGAGCTTAAGGGGGTAGATCCGAGTGTTGTGACTCACAACATATCCATGATGCTAGACGCAACGCTGGTCAAGCAGTGACCGTACCCTATGAATCCAAAACCTGCTCATACTGTCAAAGAGGAAATTGACAAGCTGATGAGAGCGGGATTCATTTACGAAATTGAGCACACAGACTGGGTGTCACCCATAGTCATTGTGATGAAAAAGAATGGAAAAATCTGAGTGTGTGTCAATTACAAGAAGGTGAATGCTGCTACGAAGAGGGACAACTATCCATTGCCATACACTGAGCACATGCTTGAGAGGGTAGAAAACAAAGAAGCCTACAGTTTTCTGGATAGCTTCTCAGGGTACAACCATGTGCAATTGCATCCTGCGGATAGGCACAAGACCGCCTTCGCCACTGAGTGGGGCGTCTTTACTTACATAGTCATGCCCTTCGGGTTGACTAATGCCCCTATCACTTTCCAACGCCTCATGTGCACCATCTTTAAGGACATGCTTTGTAAGGAGTTAGAAGTCTTTGTCGACGACCTGTGTGTCCATTCGACCTGGATTGAACACTTAGACAAACTCCCCGCAGTCTTTGAACAGTGTCGCTTGTATCGTCTCTCCTTGAACCCCTTAAAGTACCAGTTTTGGGTAAAGCACGGATGCATCTTAGGGCACGTAGTGTTGAAGAATGGCATTGCCACTGACTCCTTGAAACTCAAAGTTATTGTTGACCTTCCACCCCCAATTAATTACAAGGGAGTTTAATGCTTCTTGGGCCATACGAGGTACTATCGGCGGTTTGTACCGAACTATGCGTTGATCGCCAAGACCATTGTAGAAGCTGCTGATTGTCTTCGAGTGGACCGAGGCATGCCAACGAGCGTACGAAGAGTTGAAGAAGGCTCCAACCACGGCACCAATTCTACGAGCCCCAGATTGGACCATTACCTTCCACGTGCACATCGATGCTTCTAAGTTTGTCGTGGGGTAGTGTTGTGCCAACCTGGTGAGCACAACTTAGATTATCTAGTGAGCTTTGCTAGCAGACAACTCACTGAGATGGAAATGAACTACGCAACGACAGGAAGAGAGGGATTAGCCATGGCGTTCGCTATGAAGAAATTCAGGCATTATTTATTGGCCACACCCTTCGTCTTTTTCGTGGACCATCAAGCCTTGCTCTATTTAGTAAACAAACCTTGTGCTACAGAACGCATAGCTTGATGGCTCCTTTTGCTCTTGGAATTCGATTTCTCCATGGTTGTGTGAAAAGGAAAACATCACTACATAGCTAACCATATGTCACGGATTCCCACGGGAGAAGCCGTTGGACAAGGCATCGTTGATGAATTATCCTACGTCCATCTATTCCACCTGCCCAACGAGAGAGATTTATTTAAGGTTGATCAAACTCCATATTGGGCGGATGACATAGTCCAAGTGCTTGAGCATGGACTACCTGAGCAACCAATAGAAAAAGCCCGACTTAGGCTCTTGATCCTTAAGATCCAGCCCTATCAGTTGATTGCATGTCAACTCTATAAGCTGGGGCAAGATGGATTGCTGCGTAGATGTGTGTCTGAGCATGAGATGCACGATGTGCTCTCGGAGGCACACATCGGCATTGCGGGAGGACACTTTAGCATAGACACGACATCACAGAAGGTACTGTAGTCTCAACTGTGGTGGCCAACGCTTTTCCATGATGCTATGCGATTCATCAAGCATTGTGATGAGTGCCAATGGACAAAAGTCCTAATTCGCAAGGATCAGATGGAGTTGACCCCAATTATTGCTCGATAACCCTTCGAAAAATGGGGAATCGACTTCAGAGGACCCATCAGTCCTGCGGCACAGTATTCACAAGCCAAGTACATCATTGTGGCCACGGATTACCTCACGAAATGGGCAGAGACAAGAGGCATACATAAAAACGACGCTAGGATGACTGCCAAGTTCTTATGGGAGCAAGTGATCTCACGATTCGACTGCCCCATCGAACTGGTCAGTGACCAAGGCATGCACTTCATCAATGAAGTGATAGCGCATCTCCTATCCACCTTTCTCATTATCCATCACAAATCATCACCATACTACCCTCAAGCGAATGGTCAGGCATAATCCACGAATAAAAATCTCGTCAATGTCCTTGACCAAAGTAGTCTCAGCCTCACGTAGTGACTGGGACAACAAGCTTATGGCAGCTTTGTGGACTTACCGTATGGCTTATAAAATGGCTGTCAGTCAAACCCCGTTCAGGCTGACCTATGGAACAAAAGCAATCCTATCCTTAGAATTCTTTGTTCCTAGCCTGAGAATAGCCCTTCAAGAATGATGGGAAGGGAAGGAGGCATGGATGCAACATCTGGTCGAGGTTGAATGCCTATCAGAGACTCGTCTTCTACCCACCCATGCACTTATATGTGAGAAGGACCGTCGCAAGAGTTGGTTTCACAAGCATGTCAACCAACACAACTTTGAACAGGGCAACTTCGTACTCCTCTACTCTGTTAAGGGACATAAACATAAAATGAAATTTCAAGGCCTTGGACCCTTCAAAGTTCGTGCGATCAGCCGCACAGGCAATGTCGAACTTGAAACCTTAGACGGTGAAGAAATAGGCTTCTTCAATGGCAGTCGTGTCAAGAAGTACTACCCTCCCACCCATCCTTTGCACGAGCCCCCGATGTTAGAACCACCTGTCAAAGTACGAGTGGCCACAATCACTGAGATTGATGACAAGGATGAGGAAGTTGTAGAGCCCGCATACCTCCATATAATGGTCACAGCAAAACAAACCTGTGCTTTCAACGCTTTGATCAATGAGGGAGTAGACTTCAATGTCCTAACTCATGATCATTGGACCAAACTTGGCAGACCACCACTTCAGCCCATGAATGCTAAATTAAGCCCATATGGGGCCCATTCCTATGCACTCCTCAGCAAGTGCAAAGTAGTCGTTTCTATCGTCTAAGACTTTCGCAATGATTTTTTATGTGTTGCCAAATGCTAAAGACGTAGGCATGGAGTCACTGCTAGGACGCACTTTCAAAAAGCAGACTCATTGCAATGTTGATTATGAGTCGCAGTGTATCCACCTCGCAATAGGCAACGTTCGGATTGTCACAACTTTCAGCAAGGGCTGCGTGACTTCATCATTGTCCGCAAAGCCACTGATAGAATTATCCATGACCAAATCTATGGAGGGGGGTAGTGCGTGGCTGCCACCTCCTAGAATTTAGGAATCATAGCCCACAGTAGCAAAACATCAGGCTCAACAGCCTAGATTCCAATGGAAGCCCAAGCAGCCGCAACTGCCGCCTAGGAGTCAACACTCCTATCCTCATAGGACCAAAAATCCTAACCCTAGGAGGCCAAGACGTAGTCACAGAAAGAGCCGCATGATCAAGAAAAGATGGGTCCCTCAAGCCCTCTTACGTTGTGCGCAAGGCTACTACGAGGGAAATACCTGGCTCTGGATCCCTAAGGCCCACACGGGGAAAGGCACCATTCATACATTGCCCTCAAGCTTGATCAAACCGTGTTCCATAAACCCTCAAAACCACAAGCCGCAGTGCTCTCCTGAACCACAACCATCCGCCTCATCAACGCCTAGGCCCAAGAGAGTCCCACAATCCTACCGACCCAAACCGCAGGCTCCATCACAAGAGTCATCACCCGTTAAAGTCAATCCGCCTCCCCAACTCCCACCTGAATGCAGCAACCCATTCGATGTGGCTGCTCCTAATCCACTCAACATCCAAGCGGCCCAACCACAAACTCACGAACCCTCCCAACTAGCCCATCTTTGTTGTCAAAAGATCTTGTTCTGTCAAACCTCAACCACCTGTTGGCCTTCCGCCCTCCTATGAACAAAAATCCTTTTTAGCACTAGCCGCTGACCTCGCTGAGGACACCGGGGATGATGTGGTGGATTGTATTAAAAGACTAGATGACACTTTCGTGTCACTCGCGCTAAGCTACGACCGCTTGGACTTAGGTCTATTAGAAGAACCCTTTGCAACCGAAGTGCAAAATATGCCTTGCTCTTGGGAAACCTTTGCATTCGCGTTCACAAAAGCTTCTTGCTCTACTGCTGAATTGCTTAATAGCGAAATCTTCAAGTCATCAAACAACGCTTTATCACGTCATACGATCCATGAACCACTTCTACTATCACTGACCAAGAAATTGCAGAGTTATCACAACTTGCTGATACTGGATTACCCTTCTTGAGGTAGTGGTACGCTCTGAGGTTGCAATGGGACATTGAAGGATGTCGCATAATGACCAACACTGAGCAACGCCGCGCCATCAAAATAGCAGAGTATGATCCCACTTACGTTGCGCCCACCTTGTATAGAGTGTTAACCACTCTTCGCGGTCGACCCATGGAAGAACACATCAAAGGACACCCCTACCTCGATTGCTTGTTGACTGAGCAAGAGTTACACATTGCTAGCCATTTCGACTCCGGTGACTTCCTCACAGATGTTCTCACATACATCACGCACGTGGGAATTCGACCCTTGGATTTGGACCGCGCAGCTCAATTGGAATACAATCCAAATTTCTACACTTGGCTCCTTCGCAAGTAACTCCTACACTAACATGTCGAAAGCCCTTGACCTTTTGACCCTCAATCCTAGGAAGGATTCTTCTCAAGTAGGAAGGATAGGGGGTAAGGTGAAATGAATCAAAGGGGATAAATCAAAGTAAAATTAGTGAAAAGCATAAACATGTATTATGAAAAAACAGATGGGGTAGGAAAAGGGGCATAAAAACTTTGAAGTACAGGGAAAAAAGTCCAAGTCTAAAAAGGAAAATCTACATTGCTTCTTAATGAATTCATTCAAAAAGCATAGAGTTTTTCTCTTCCAAAAATCAACGAATTAATATGTGGAAAGTACTAATGAAAGTTACGATTTATGACAAGAGCATAAAATGTTGGAGCAAGACCCCACACATCAACTTCCGTTCACAGACGAGGAAAGGGAGCAATACTGCATCCATCTAGAGAACCACACCTTCAGCCAGCTCAAATTTCGAATAATCCACAACATAGAAGTTGTGGTGGCCAAGGAGGAAGTAGCCAGGAGGGTGGTTGAACAATGCAACCTCACGAAGTATCTTGAAAAGTTCTCACAAGAATCGGACAACCTGAAGTGCGTGGAGTTCCTCAGAATGTACAACTCGGATCAAGAATGTGGCACTGTGACAGTGGGCAAAGGAGAAGAGGCAAAGCAGGTACAGGTCTGTTTAGACCTAGCCTTGGTGGAGAAGGCTTTAGGGTTGGTACCAAAGACGGAGAGGAAACAAAAAAGGGATGTTTATGCCATGCTTAAAATGAAGAAGGAAGATGTGCTCACAAATGACGGCATAAGCATCCAAGACATCCCCAATGCAGAAGCCATGATGCAAGCCAAGTTGATACATGTGCTCTTCTCCAGCCGCAGCGCTACAATTCATTGATGCATCAAATTAGCGTAACTGTGTTGGAGAATGTAGTAGCCCATACCCTAGACGAAGTACATTGGAACGGGTATGTGTGAAAAACGATTGACTAGGCAGCCAAAGCATTGGTCCTAGGAAGCATGCTAGCAGGAGGAGAATCTCTAGCCTCTAAAGCTACAAAAAGAAAAAAAGCCTCCTCCAAATCCTCCTTCATCGGGTATGGAGGTGTCTTGACTGCACTCATCCAGGAATAAAAGGAAGCATAGGATGCAGAAGAAGGAGAAGGAGAAATGCCACAAAGGTCGCCTCCCCACCAGGACAAGGATAGGTCCACTGATAGAACTAAGACAGAGGAAGAAGGGGAAGGACAGACAAGCAAAAATACAACCAAGGAGCCCAAGAAGAAGACAATGCAGAGAAAGAAGAAGGAGGACAAAGGCATAAAGAAGGAGAGAGAAGACTTGGAAAGGGCAAAGAAAGAGTCCCTAAAAGAGGGCAAGGAGAGAGAGAGGAAGAAGAGACAGGAGGAAGAGAAGGAAAAAGAAGAATTACAGAAAGCAAAGAAGGCATCGAAACAGGAAGCAGAGGAGAAGAAAAGAAAGGAAAAAGAAGAAAAAGAGAAAAAGAAGGAAGAGCAGAGAAAAACGGAGGAGGAAATGAGAAGGAAGGCGGATGAGGAAGAGGAAGAACTAAGAAGGAAGGAGGAAGAGGACTTGGTTGAAGCCACACGCCGGTCCATCGAGCAACAAAGCCGAGCGGATGAATGGGAAACTGGAGCCCACAGAGAGAAGAAAGGCCAGGGTCTAGCACACAGGTGCCAGAGATCATGCCACTTGTAGTCACTAAGGGCAAGGGCAAGGCCCCAATTCATCCAATTCCTACCCTCCTGGAGCCTTCCACTGAACCCACCACCATCACCTCTAGCATCCCGACCAATGCTGACATGTCAAATTTTGTGGCATGGATGCAGTACTTCATTAGCAAAGAGATGACCCAGGGACAGAGCATAGGAACAACGGCCACAGGACAAAAGAGGCCAGCTACTGATGCGGAATCCAAGCAAGATCCTAAAAGGCAGAAGGTAGAAGCCTCAACCTCACCCATCCACACAACGATGATGCCATCGGCTAACAACGACGAGTATGTCTCTGAGCTGCTCTCCCAATTGGAGAAAGCTAAGGAGGAACACAAGATAGCCATGGTTGAGTTGCAACTGAGAAGGAATCAGTAGGCTGCCTTCCAGCTAGATAAAATGAGGATGATAGCCATGCAACAAAGGGAGATCGCAGATCTCAAACAAGAAATGAAGGCTAAGGATGACAGGGAGGAGCACTGGAGACAGCAACTTGAGAACGAAACATAGGAGCTAGTGAAAATGCAAAGAGAGCACAAGCTCCTGATAGTGCAATACCAGGAGCTCGTTGCAAAATCTGCTCAGGTGGATGCGCTTGTGGCTAAGATGAATGCCAGAGATGAGGAGAGAAAACAAGACATAGAGGGGTAGCAAGAAGAAATTGACCGCGTGACAGAGCAACTAAACTCTGAAAAAGAAGAGCAAGAGAGACTGGTCAGGGAGTTGGAGGACCAAGAGTAGAAACTCATGATACTAACCCTATGTGCACAATGAAAAGAAGGTGAAGACACTGGCACGGCGCCTTGCTCTGGTGGAGAAGGAGAAAATCATTGTAGAGAGCAAGGCAGAAGCCACCCAAGTGGCCTTCGGCACTCAACAGAAAGCCTTCCTTGACACCATCTTGGACACCACCCGCTCAGTGCAAGGAGAATCGTTAGAGGTGACGCAGAGAAAGCTCAGCATCGCACGCAGAGTCTTACATGCTGGGTTGCAGATGCCACCCCTACCAACGGAGGTCAACGAAAATACCTATTGTTGGCCGGCCTAACCCCCTAGGAAATCGACGCCCTCGAATTTGAAGAGGAAGCACCACAGGGAGAACGGCAGGGGGAGGAAGTAGAAATTGAAATTGACATGAACCGATTCAAGGAGGATGTAGTCCCACAACCCCCCTCACCGCAGCCTCAAGAGCCACCACAAGAGGACCCATTAGTAGAAAGACAAGCCGCATCTAGGGAAAGACGCAGAAAGCTAGTAGAGGAAATAGTTGAGAGCCAAACCAGTAGTGCTGCCGTCCGCACCCCTCCCACCTTGCCCTGATGATATCCCCACGGGATTCCACGCAGAACTGGTGCTGTGGGAGATATAAGAATACGGAAAGGATCCATTCACCTTTAGTTTTCTCCTACTCAACAGTCTGCGGAGGGTCTTGCCGCTCAAGGTGATGGATGAGGTGATCGCGATCAGTGGCTGGTTGGGGCAAAGATGGCTAGAAGAGCGATAAAAAATCCTGACCTCTAGGGGCATAGAAGCGATTGATTACTGTCAGAACAAAGTTTTTGAAGTCCCACACACTGTATAGGGCTATAAAAGGAAACCCCTGTAGAGGAGGCAAGTATGCGACATCAGTATGCTCGCCTGGATGGCATTTTGTAACACCCTGGAATTTGAGAGGAACAACCCCACCTACATGGCATACCCTCGAAGGGTAGGGGTGGATTTTGATGCCACCCTCCATGGGCGGTACGATTTCCCTATTATTTATAACTCTAATGTAGTATCCTTCGAGCATGCCCTTCTCTTTCCCTCCGAAAGCTTAGATGATTCTATGACACGCTTTCTTGTGGATTTCTCCTCATGCCCTAACCCTGCCTTTGTAACAACCTGTAATTATCTTAGGTTACTTAAGCTACTCCTTAAGCAGGACCCGACTCCACAAGAGCGCGGCCTACCTCCCCTCTTCTTTGACCCTAACACTATTGACAGTTGCGCCATGGCTCGTCTTATGATGAGGGCTAGTCTCCTCCCCTCTTTTTGCCTAGCCCTCCTAGAAGATATGAATGACAGCCAATTTACTAGGTGCAATCACACTTTTCTCTCCACCACTTCTCTTCATGTCCGCATGAATCTGAAAGATTACATGCAGAGTCACCAGTTTTTGAGCAAATCCATCCGACCCCCTTTACCTCCTCATTCCGATGAAGACAATTAGACCTAGCTATCATTGCACAATTGCAAAAAAAAAAGAGAGAAAGAAAAGAAAAGTCAAAGCAAAGAAAAGAATAACATGAAAGGGAAAGCACACAAGCGCTCACTTGCAGAAGCACTTAAACACCATAGAGAACACTATCACTGCACCTAGGGTTCTCAAGTTAGGCATGCCCAGTGGCTTCGGTCGGTTGGCTCCGCTCCTAACCCCCTAGCCCTTTTTGCTTCCCCACTTCATGCTTAGGGCACATCAAGGGTGGGACATACCTAGGGAGCCAACACTCACCTAGGGTTAGACCTGTCACCCTAAGCCACTTGCACCGCACCTCCCTTAACATAAGTGGGGTCCTCAAGTGTGGGACATCACCCAGGATTGCCTGCGGTTAGACCCACCTCCCCATTCCATTAGCACGAGCACACTGCACTAACACAGTAAGGTAGACACTCCCCTCAAGAAGAGCACCGCACTTTCTCCTTTCCAGCATTACACAAGCGACAAAACCACCTACTTCGGAGGCCCCCGTCAACCACTCGCTATCCATCCGGCTTCCTCGACAAACATTAGCTTCCAGACATACCTGAATCTACATGTGGCCCTTCCCTTTACACCATCATTGCCCAAGTGCCTACCACCCTACAACAACACAGAAGTGCCATGGGATTGGCACCCATCTCGGAGGGGGGTAATGTTAACCCCAAGACGAGATGGCGAAAAATGGCGAAAAATTGAAGGAAAAAGCGAAAAAAGCATGGAAGAAGAGCAAAGACACGAAGGCGATCTCTAAAAGCTAAGCCGAGACCAAAGGCACAATTTTAAATGAAAGGCACCTTAAAAAACTTGAAAAACTCTTGTAAAAGAGCGCCAAGCTCCCTCCTATGCCAATTGTAAAATATTAGGTGGGCATAGGCTAAAGGCATAAGGCTAAAAGGGGGAAATAGAAAAAGGGCCTTGCCACAATGGCCGATCATGTAAAAAAGGGGATGGGTGCCCATGGGATTTTAGAGTTTGTATATAAAGTTCAAAAAATGAATAGAAGCTCATTCTTTGGTGTGTGGAAAAAGGAGTCTTCTTCTTCTTCTCTTCTTGTCTTCTTCTTGCTTGTGTGTTCTCTTGAGAGAGAGAGTGTGAGAGGGTGAGGGAGTGAGTGTGTGGGAGTTAGGGATCAAGAGGGTGAAGCTCTTCACCATCTCCTCTTCTCTTCTTCTCTTATCTTCTCTTCTCTTTTCTCGCGCGCGTGGCTATGGAGGATGGAGCTTGGAGATGGAGGAGGCTTGAGGATGCTTGAGCTAGCATCAAGAATCGTGGAGCTACCGAGGTGTGCGAGGGAGGAGGCTACTCACATCGACATCAAGGTAAGCTCACTACACTCGTAAGGTAGGCATGGCGCGTCGGCTATCTGAGAGGTAGCCATGGCCGCTCGGCTTGAAACGCCTGATCTAAGCGGTCCGTAGGTCTCGGGGTAGAGCTTGTAGCTCCCCTTCAAACTGCTCAACAAAACTGTATGGATAGTCATGGGGTTGGTACTTATCGAGTTGTTTGGCAATAATAGGGATTTTAGACTGGCTCTTTGAGCCCTGGTTTGCTCCTAATCCTGCGAGCAGCGATGTCGCTAGAGCCGTGGTACTTTGGTCTGCAGCCGTGTTATAAAGCAGTTGCTTCATGAGAAGCTCACTCATCGTTAAGTCTCCTTCTAGTGCTCTCTCATGGTCCGTTTGATTTCAACCAGATAGGTTCAGCACCCACTATACCTCTCGCAACTCCATGCTTCGCCTTTGGCTCCTAGCCTGCTGATCCCTATTGTATTCAGCCATGCTTTACAATGCTCTGCGGGCTAGCTTTCTCTCCTCTTCTAGATCTGCAATGATAGCGTCTACTGTCCTGCCAGAGTGCTCATACTGGGCATGAACATCGTAAAACTGCTGACCAGTTGTTGAATAGCATCTGAAAAGACTCCTAAGTCAAATTCCTCGTTAGATCTGTGGTCTGAACTTTCTTTTGCCATTGTTGGGTTCTCTTGCTCCACCAAGCTATCGATCAGGTTTAGTAGACTTGTCAGATCCACTTCATTGGCACCCCTTGCTTGGTCCTACTTTGCGCATCAATGGGTTATCTATGTCTTGGGTCGTCTCCTACTGGTGGGTTCCTTGAGTGGTTTATCTGGGTGAGTTCCTTCAGTTTTATTGAGTACAATCCTCAATTTATGGCCACTCAATGTGTGTGTCTTTTCCTATCAGGCTTTCAGTTTCCTTGAGTGTACTTCAAGTGCGGAAATTTAGGGTGAGTGCAGCAATCAATTTCTAGGCATCTTACGCACTCTTGTGTTGTTTTGGGCTTGATAGGCTTGTTAGTCAATTTTCTGGCCGTCTTGGCAAGGTTTAGGGTTTCTCTAATATGTTGCCTCGTTTTTGGTCCAATCAGCTTTACAACTCAGCGGTTTGCGTCTAAGCCTCTGGGTCTCGCAACTGCCTACTTCTAGTTGCTAAGCCGCTGCGCCCTACGATTTTGTCTATTCCGTGTGCCAGAATCACGTTCCGAGCATCCTGAGGGCTTTTGACAGTTTGCGCTGTTGAGTTCTAGCTAGGTCAGGTAAATTTTTTGAAAATTTGATAAAAATTATACACTCGACCCAACTAGTCCGAATTGCAGGGTTCGAGTGGGTCACTCGGACGGGCCGAGGCGCATGGGCCAAGGGCCGAATTCAGGACTTGGATAGGGTGGGCTCGGACGGGCCGAGGAGCGGACTCGGACGAAGTCGCTTGGATGGGCTGAGGCAATTGGGCCGAGGGAAGTGGGTCGAGGATCGAGTTTGACACGTGGTAGAGGGCCGAATCGGTCCATGGTCTGAATGGTAGACTCGGACGGGCCGAGTAGGTTTGGGCCGAGTAGGCTGATTAGGGTTTGGGCCGAGTGGGCCGAGTGGAATAGGGTTGAGGGTTGATTCTGGGACTCGACCCAGAAGTGACTATTCGGACGGGCTGAGTGTGGCGCACGTCGACAGCACGAGTTTAATTTCGATCGTTCCTTGTGATTTACTCAATCGTATCAGGCACAAACCTCTAGATCCTATCTAAGGGGGTAAGGGAAGGGATTCATATACGTGGATAGAGTGGTGGGCTCGTCGTTGGTACGATCGGATCGAATCGGGCAATAGCTCTCTCTCTCTCTCTCACTGAAATGGTCACAAATGGGCTCTCCCTTGGCCTCTTGGCTCTTATACTCCTCGGTTATGGTGTTGGTGCCCCAATCACTTGGACAGGGTGGGCTCGGATGGACCGAGAAGCGGACTCGGACAAAGTCACTCGGACAGATTGGCTTAGACGGGCTGAGGAGCAGACTTGGACGAAGTCACTCAGATGGGCCGAGGCAATTGGGCCGAGGGAAGTGGGCCGAGGGTCGAGTTTGACATGTGGCAGAGGGCCGAATCGGTCCATGGTCCAAATGGTAGACTCGAATGGGCCGAGTAGGTTTGGGTCGAGCGGGCCGAGCAAAATACGGTCGAGGGCCAATTCTGGGACTTGGCCCAGAAGTGAGTGTTCGGACGGGCCGAGCGTAGTGCACGTCGACAGTGCGAGTTTGATTTCGATTGTTCCTTGTGATTTACTCAATGGTATTAGGCACAAACCTCCAGATCCTATCTAAAGGGGTAAGGGAAGGGATTCATATACCTGGATAGAGTGGTGGGCTCGTCGTTGGTGCGATCGGATCGAATCGGGCAATAGCTCTCTCTCTCTCTCTCACTGAAATGGTCACAAATGGGCTCTCCCTTGGCCTCTTAGCTCTTATACTGCTTCCTGGGTATGGTGTTGGTGCCCCCAATCACTCACTTCCCGATCTTAGGCATCACAAGCTAGCTTTTTGCCATTTTTTGCACGATTTTTTACATGTTTTGCAACAGTAAACCCTACCCTTCTTCGATGCAATTTCCTAATCCTAACCTACTCTAAATGCAACAAGAATTGAAAGAAAAACACTGAAATGATTTCTCCATGTTTCCCAATCATCAAACAAACAAAATAACCCAAAATACTTACTTGTTTTGAAGATCAAAAACACCCAAACTTCCTACCTATCTCAAGCTCTGTTTCAGGGATGAATCCCTTACTTCGATGCTCGATATGAGGCACGCAATTGCTCAAGCTTGAATCCGTTGGTCTCGGCAATGAAACCAAAATGTGGGAGCTTTCGGTCAACCACCAAGACCCAGGATTGCTTATTGTTTCAAGCATTCCAAGCGAGCTCTAATGGCTATCTCTCACCTAGCCGACGCGCCGTCGATCCTATGAGTGTAGTGAGCTTACCTTAATGCCGACATGAGTTTCCTCCTCTCTCTCTCACGCCGGTAGCTCCACAATCCTAGATGCAAGCTCAAGCATCCTCAAGCCTCCTCCACCTCCAAGCTCCATCCTCCATAGCCGTGCACACAAAAAGAGAGAAGAGAAGAGGAGATGGTGAAGGGCTTTACCCTCTTGATCTCTCACTCTCACACACTCACTCCTTCACACTCTCACACTCCCTCTCTCAAGAGCACAGACAAGCAAGAAGACGAGAAGGAGAGAAGAAGAAGAAGACTCTTGTTGCTACACACCAAAAAGAATCAGCTCTCATTCACTTTTTGAACTTTATATATACAAACACTAAAATCCCATGGGCACCCATCCCTTTTTTACATGACCGGCCATTGTGGCAAGGTCCTTTTTCCATTCCCCTCTTCTAGCCTTGTGCATCTTGCCTACACCCATCTAATATTTTATAATTGGCATAGGAGGAAGCCTGGCACACTTTTACAAGAGTTTTTTGAGTTTTTTGAGGTGCTTTTCATTTAAAGTTGCGCTTTTTGCCCTGGTTCATCTTTAGAGACTGCCTGCATGTCTTTGCTCTTTTTCCATCTTCCTTTTACTTTTTCCTTCATTTTTCTGCCATCTCGGCTTGGGGTTGACACCTACTTATTGAGAATGCCAGGTTCAATGTCACCTTAGACAATGGAATGAAAGTGTGGCCATTTGGAGTATTGAATAATTGGCCATTGAAGATCGTAAGGATCCAATTCTTCGTTGACTTTGTAGTCATGAAGGGAGTGGACTATGACATCCTATTAGGCCGACCCTGAATGTGCAATGTATAGGTCATAGAAGACTGGGGCAATGGTCTGATCTTCCTAGGAAATCAAATGGGAGTAGTAAGAGTGGAGATGGATACATGGAAGATCACACCGGTCGACTTAGGCACCATCTCCACCATGCCGAAAGGTGACACATAGATTAGAAATACTTACAGGCTACTCACAAAGTATATCCCATGCCTAGAGGATGAGCGAGATTAGATGCATGTACTTGCTACAATCAATCTGCCATTCTCAGATGAGGAGGAGTATAAGAGCGAGGTGCTAAGAGAGATAGAGTGCCCAAGGAGGAGCATGTAGTGCCAATTTGCATGGTGGCCAAAATATCAAATGGGAGATCCAACCCTGTCAAAATCCATGCCCCAAGTAACAAGTGAGAACTCCTGGAGATCCTAGAATATCTAACTAGCAAGCTAGCAGGCAATCGAGCTGCCAACCTTAAACCTCTCCACGATCTCTTGGGTGAACCTGAGTGGCGATGGACCAAAGTGCACGACTTAAACTTAATGTATAATCGAGCCTTTGCCACCATTGACGAGAAAGAAAGACCCTAGGAGGATAGTTCTATCAAAGAATATAAGGATTGTTGTTCCTTCAGTGATGGAAGCCAAGGAGAGTTGGACACAATAGAATATGATACTGAGAGAAAGGTGATAGAGAAAATTCAAGTTGACTCCAAACCGCGTAGAAAGAATGCCTTTAGAATCGAGAGAGGAGTCATGCACATGGATTGCGACCGAGCTTGGCTAGAGCACATGAGGGCCATTGACTATGAACAGGCACCCGGCCAAATGCTTCGCCAGTGCTACGACCACTAGACGAGACTCCCTCTTCTAGCAAAGATGGAGAGTTTGATTCTAAGTCGGAGGTAAGTTCAAACAGTGACGTTGAGGTGCCACAACCACCTAAAACCATATGCACTAAAGGGGACCTACTAGTCCACCTCAGGCGGGTGCTGAAGGTTGAAGAAAGATTGTCACAAACAACCTAGGCACACGTAGGTTGAAGAGCAAAGGAAACCGTAGGACCTGCCAAAGCGATTTACTAAGTTTAAGAAAGGAAATAGGGTAGTGATCTTGCTAGGAGACAAACAACAAGGGTAAGCAAACGAACCAATAGAAGGACCAGCCAAAGTCAAGGAGGTTGATCCAGCTAAAGAAGGCGAGACACGTGCCCTGTCTTCATTGTTGCTGATGACTTGAGCGAGGAAGAGGAAGAAAGTTTCATGGCTCTCTTGCAAGAGTACATGGATGTCTTTGCTTGAGCTGAAAGGGGTAGATCCAAATGTCATGACTCATAATATCTCCATTCCCCCGATGCAATGCCAACCAAGTAGCAATCGTACCCTATGAATCCCAAGCATGTTCACGCCAAGGAAGAAATCGACAAGATGCTAAGGGTAGGATTCATTTACAAGATTGAGCACACGGAATGGGTCTCACCCATAGTGATTGTATTGAAGAAGAATGGAAAGATCAAAGTGTGCGTCAACTACAAGAAGGTAAACGTTGCTACCAAGAGGGACAATTATTCATTGCCATATACTGAACACATGCTTAAGAGAGTAGCAGACAAAGAGGTCTCAGGATACAATTAGGTGCAAGTGCACCCTGACGATAGGCACAAGACCAACTTTGCCATTGAATGGGTTGTCTTTGCCTGCATAGTCATGCCCTTTGGCTTGACCAACACACCTGTTACTTTTCAGAGGCTCATGTGTGCAATATTTAAGGACATTCTCAGGAGAGAGTTAGAGGTCTTCATTGATGACTTGTGTGTTTACTCCAACTGGAAGGAACACTTAGACAAACTCCGAGCAACAGTCTTTGAATGATGTAGACTATATCACCTCTCATTGAACCCCTTAAAGTGCCAGTTCTGGGGTAAAGCACGAATGCATCCTAGGGCACCTGGTGTCCAAGAATACCATTGTCACTGACTTCTCAAAAGTCAGGGTTATTGTGGATCTTCCACCCCCAATCGATTACAAGGGAGTTCAGTGCTTCCTAGGCCATATGGGGTGCTATTGATGATTTGTGCTAAATTATCATTGATTGCTAGATCCTTGTACAAGCTACTGATAATATTTGAGTGGACCAAGGAATGCCAGCACACATATAAGGAATTGAAGAAGACTCTACCCACTGCACCAATATTAAGAGCCTCTGATTGGAACATAACCTTCCATGTTCATATTGATGCTTTGAAATTCACAGTGGGAGCTGTGCTATGCGAACTTGGTGTCCACAATCTAGACTATCTAGTGAGCTTTGTTAGTAGACAACTCATAGATAGGGAAATGAACTAGCCATGATCGAATGAGAGGGGTTAGCCATGGTGTTTGCCGTGAAGAAATTTTGGCATTATCTTTTGGCTACGCACTTTATTTTTTTCATTGACTATCAAGCCTTCCTGTACCTAGTAAACAAATCCTGTGTTATAGGATGCATAGCGCAATGGTTACTTCTGCTTCTCAAATTTGACTTCTCTGTTGTTGTGCGCAAGGGAAAACAACACTATATGGATGATCATATGTCCCATATGTCCATGGGAGAAGCTGTTGGACAGGGGATTGGAGACGAAGAACTACCAGATGCATACCTATTCTCCCTATTTAGCAAAAGAGATCTATTTAGATCTGACTGGATGCCATACTGGGTAGAGGACATAATACAAGTGTTGGAGCATGGATTACTTGATCAAGCAATAGAGAAGGCCTGATTGAGATGGCTCATTCTCAAGATCCAATTCTATCAGTTAATAACATGCCAACTATATAGGCTAGGGCAAGACGAATTACTACGGAGGTGCATGTGTGAACACAAAATGTGCAATGCACTAGTTGAGGTGCACAACAGAATTGCAGGAGGAGACTTCAGTGGAGATACGACAGCCCACAAGGTACTGCAATCTCAACTATGGTGGCCCATGCTTTTTTGAGATGTGGCATGATTTGTGAAACATTGTGATGAGTGCCAATGGATCAAGGTGCCAGTTTGCGAGGAAAAAATGGAGCTAAGCCCCATGATAGCACGACAATCATTCAAGAAATGGGGGATTAATGACTTCATTGGGCCTATCAGTCCCATGGCTCAATATTCATAAGCCAAATACATCATCATTGCCACAGATTATCTAACGAAGTGGGTGGAAGCTCAAGCCACCCGCAATAATGATACGTGAACCATTTCTAAGTTTTGATGGGAGTAGGTAATCTCTTGATTTGGCCACCCCATTGAACTTGTAAGTGATCAAGGTACACACTTCATCAATGAGGTGATTGCTCATCTCCTGTCCACCTTTCTAATCATCCATAAAAAATCCTCACTGTATTATCCTTAGACAAATGGCCAAGTGGAGTCAACAAATAAGATTTTGGTAAGTGTCCTAAACAAGGTAGTCTCTACTTCACACAATGACTGGAATAACAAGCTAATGGTAATCTTATGGGCTTATTAGACAACGTATAAAACGGCCATGGGATAGACCCCCTTCATGTTGACCTATGGAACAGAGGCAATTCTACATGTAGAAATCTTTGTTCCTAGCTTGAGAATCGCTATTCAAGAAAGATGGGAAGGAAAGGAAGCATGTACGAAACATTTGGTTGAGCCAGAATGCTTGTTAGAGATGGACTCTTAGCCACCCATGCACTAATTTGTGAAAAGGCACGCTGCAAGAGTTGGTTTGACGAGCACGTCAAGCAATGTGATTTCACATGAGGTGACCTGGTACTATTGTACTCAGTTAAGGGACATAAGTAGAAAATGAAGTTTAGGGGGTTAGGACCCTTCCGAGTTTGCACCATAAGTTGGGCCAGTAATGTCGAGCTCAAAACCCTAGAAGGTGAGGGCATAGGATTCTTCAATGGGAGCTGCATCAAGAAGTACTACCCCCCCACACATGCACTTCACAAACCTTCGATGCCAGAAGCCCCTGCCAATGTACGAGTGGCAAAAATTATGAAGGTCGACGATAAGGATGAGGAAGTAGTACTTCTGGCTTATCTGCGCATGACCCCATCAGCCCAGTAGACACACGTAATTGATGCATTGATCGATGAAGGCACTGACTTTAATGTCCTGACTTATGATCATCAGACTCAAATTGGAAAACCACAGTTACAAGCCACTAATGCCAAACTCACTTCATTTGCTAGTGATTGCGCATTTGCACTTCTTGGAAAGTGCAAAGTTGCAGTCCCTATCGAGTATCAGAGCTTGTCCATGGTTTTTTATGTGTTGCCAAATGCGAAGGATGCAGGCATGGAATCACTGTTAGGACAAACCTTTAAGAAGTAGGCTCACTGTAATGTTGACTACGAGCTACAATGTATTCACCTAACCATCGACAATGTATGAATCATCACTACCTTCAGCAAGGGGGTTGCACGACCCCATCATAGTCTACAAAGCCACTGGTAGAGAAACCCACCATCAGGCCCCTAAAGGGTGGTTGTGATTTGTCACACCTCATCGAATCTCAGCACCACCAAAAGGCCGGCCACAAAGCTAAAACCCTTGAACACCAATTCAAATGGGTACCAAAACATCTATGTTTGCTACCTCTAGGAACCCCCAACCATGAACTTGTAAGGCTAGGAACCTTCCCTCAAACCTAGGAGGCCCAAAAGAAACTATAGGCCTCGATGAACAGTCAAGCCGCGATGGGTCCCCAAGACCTTATTGCAAGCGCAAGGTTATTACGAGGGTAACACCTGGGTTTGGGTACCTAAAGCCTTGATGGCCAAGTGCACTATCCAAATGCCACCCTCAAGCTTAACCACACAGAATAAAGACAAATCCACCATCAACGCCACAAAAGCCCCTAGCTGATGGGCCTATTGGCCTTCCAAAACCTAAACCCATCGCAACAACTCAATAATATCGTTGACCCAAACCATAGCCTACTACTCTTAAACCACCTCAACCTCATCCTGCTAGTACCCCAACGGCCACCCTGTCACCCAAGCCTCTGGTAGCACACCACCTACCATAGGGGCCGTCCCTAGTACACCACTACTAGCATTGCAACCAGAGCTCCACCCAATAGCTGTGGGACTATCTAGCCCCACCAAACCTCATTGACCTGTTGGTCTTATACCCTCTTACTAGTGGAGATCCATTTTAACCTTGGTCGCCGACCTAGCTGAGAATACATGCGATGACTTGGTCGCCTACCTCATATGCTTGGACGCCATGTTTACCATGCTTGCAAGAGTTATGATCGATTGGACTTAGGTCTTTTAGACAAGACTCTAGCAATGAAAGTGTGCATGCTACCCTGCTCGTGGGAGGAATTTGAATTCATATTTATCAAAAGTGCGCAAGCAATCAAGGAACTCATTGCCACCGAGCTCTCCATTGAATAAGGCCGCAAGCAACACCTAATCACCTCTTATGTCAAGAGCAAAGTCCTTGCCATGGACCAAGAAATTGCACAATTGAAGCAGCTTGCTACCAATGAATCCTCTTTCTTACGCAAATGGTACAATTTTTGACTTTAATGGGAACAAGAAGGCTGCCAAATCATGACCAATGCTGAGCAACAATGTGCCATTAAAACCTCCGAGTATGATCCCACCTACTAGCTCCTATCTCTTTTAGGATGTTGGCCACCACTCACAATCAATCATTGGAAGATCATGTCATGAGCCACCCTTACTAGATCGCGTCCTTACTAAAGAAGAGCTACCCATTGCTAGCAGGATCAACTTTGGCGATCTTATCACAATGATTTCTTAACCTATATTACACACGTAGACACCAGACCTCAAAATATGGGCCGCTTATACTTGAGCATTTCACGTTCTCAAGAAGCTTTCATGTATGTTTTATCTACTTCTTTGTGGAAGTCGACTCAAGAAAGCTAATGGTGGGGCATGATATATGATAGGAGCCTAAAATGGTAGGGAAAGATAAAGGTAACAAGCTCCCATTCACAGAGGAAGAGTAAGCAAAGTGCGGCTTGATGGTAGAAACGAGGGGCTACAACTAGTTCACATTCAAGCATGCCCTAAACCTAGAAGATGCCATCATGTGGAAGAGCCGCCCATAAAACAACTCGTGGACTAGTGCAACCTACAAAAGTACATAGAGAAGATCGACTACAACAAGTGCACAGAATTTCTGAGAAGTTTCAATGTTGAAAGAAACTATGGCACGGTAACGATCAGGAAAGGGGAAGAAGTCCACCAAGTAGAGGTGGAATTGAGCCCTATAGTGGTGGAGAAGGCCCTAGGTTTGGCTAGCAAGATAGAGAGACACCCAAAGAGGGACATATATAGCATCCTGGGGATGAGCAAGGCTGTTGTATGCAGAGTGGATTGTTGGGATAAGCTTGGTGGACATCCCAAATCCTGCTGAGATCAAGCTGTAGGCAAAGATGGTTCATATTCTCTTCTCTAGTCAAAGGTACAATGCCCTTATGAACAGAATCCGGGTGCCATTGCTGGAAAGCATTGTAGTTGGATCCATATAGGAGGTAGACTGGAAGGCCTTTGTGTGAAAGACTATTGAAAGCTCAACGAAAGCCTTGACCACAGGCATACCAATAGCAAGAGGGGAATCCTTGGCCTCCGCAGCAAGGTTAGGTCGAAAGAAGTCCTTCTCCAAGGCATCCATCATTAGGTTTGGTGGAATACTAACAGCCATCATGCAAGAGGCCTTGAAGGACACAAAAGGAGGTGAAGAGGGAGCATGGGAGACCTGTGACTGATTGCTGCACCACGAACATGAGTAGTCCAATGAGAGGACAATAAGTGATAGGGAACCCATGCGGCAAAAGATTGGAGGAGTAGAGGAAGATTGCAAAAAGGATGGATGCTCAAAAAAACAAAAACCTTAGGATCTCCCTAAATGCTTTACAAGATTCATGAAAGAAGATAGGATTGTGATATTAATTGGGCTAAATGAGAAGGATAGACTAGAAATCCTATCAAAGGTCCAAGTAGAGTTAAGGAAATTGATTTAAGCACCCTACTAAAAGTAACAAGCATAGACGTGTTTTCATTACAAATGGCCTTACTAAGCACAATGAGACTAATCTTGTGTATCTCTTACAAGAGTTCAAGGATGTGTTCACATAGTCACTTGAGGAATTTAAGGGGATAGATCTCATTATCATGACCCATAATATTCCCATGGTGTTGGATGTGGTGCCAATTAACCAAGGCTTGATATCCTTACACAATGAATCCTAAACACACTAATGTAGTCAAGGAGGAGATTCCCAAGCTCGTAGATTTTGGATTTATCTACAAGATCAAGCACATGGACTAAGTTTCTTTCTTCTATCGTCATTGGATTGAAGAAGAATGGAAAGCTTAGAGTATGCATAAATTACAAAAAAGGTTAATGCAGTAAAAAAAGACAATTATTCATTGCCTTATTCCAAGTACATGTTGGAAAGAGCTGTAGGGAAGGAAGCTTATACCTTACTTAATGGATTTTCAAGTTATAACCAAGTGCAAATTTTTTTTTGAACAATAGGTACAAAATAGCTTTTGCCATAGAATAGGGCTTACTTACATACATTGTAATGCCCTTTCATCTAACCAATACTTTTTCCACTTTTCAACCCCATTGATATGCATGATTTTTTAAAGACATGCTCCACAAATGGTTAGAAGTGTTTGTGCATGACCTTTGTATACATACCAATAGGAACTCAAGAAGCTCCAAGTAGTCTTTGAATGGTATACACAATATGATCTTTCTTTAAAGCCCCTTAAAGTGTTTACTATGGGTCAAACATGGATACATTCTAGGGTATATAGTTTCAAAGAAGAACATTGTAAAAAAATTCTCAAATGTCAAAATCAGTGTGTAATTTCTGCCACCACCTGCTTCTTGTGCCACATTGGATATTATTGAAGATTTGTACTAAACTACACCTAATTTCTCGACATCTATACAATATATTAATAGTATTTGAATGGTCCAAAGAACGCTAATGTGCCTATGAGACAATGAAAAAGGATCTAACCATAGCATCAATCCTATGAGCCCTAGATTTGGAACGTAACTTTCCATGTGCACATTGATGCCTTAAAGTTCATCATTTGAGCAATGTTATGCAAACCTAGAGGAGAGAGCACAAATTGGACTACCCTGTGAGATTTTGTAGCAGTTAGCTCACAAACATTGGGATGAACAATTCTATCACTAAGATAAAAGGATTAGTGATGGTGTTTGAAATGAAGAAGTTTCATCATTATATACTAACAATGCCTTTCACTGTTTTCATGGACCACCATGCTCTGCTATACTTGGTTGATAAACCATGTGCTATTGGTTGCATATCCTAATGATTGCTACTTCTTCTTGAGTTTGACTTCTTGGCTTGATACAAAAAGGGAAGTAACATTACATGGCTAATCATTTGTCCTGAATATCCAACAAAGAGCTAGTACAAAAGGATATCATAGATGACCTTCTTGATGCACATTTATTCAAAATCTCTCAGAGGATCTCTTTAAAGCTCACTCACTCCTCCCTATTATGTTGATGACGTGGTTGAGATCTTGAAAAGTGGAATAGTTGGTTGACTAATAGAAAATGATTGACTTCATTGACTCATAATCAAAGTGCAGCCCTATCAACTAATTGCTAGATAACTATATCAGTTAAGGCCAAGATGCCTCTTGAGAAATTGAATCTAAAAGCATGAGATGCACAAGATTTTTACTAAAGTGCACAAAGAAAATGGTGGGATTAAATTTATGGAAACTCCATGGTACGAGATATCTTATAATTGAGCTATAGTAACCAATCCTATTCCATGATGTTGCATGATTTGTCAAGCACTATGAATGCCAATGCATGAAAGTTCCAATAAGAAAGGACAAGATGGATTTACTGCTTGTAATTGCACAACAATCATTTGAAAAGTGGGAGATAGATCTTGTAGTGCTTATAAGTCTTAAAGCTCAATATTCATATGCTACGTATATTATCATTGTGATTGATTACATGACCAAATGGACTGAGGCTAGAGCTGTGTGAAAGAACCACAAATGAACAATGACAAGATTCTCATGGGAGCAAGTGATCCCATAGTTCTCCTACCCCATTGAGATTGTGAGTGACTAAGGTACACACTTCATCAATGAAGTGATTGCACACTTACTATCCACATTCATGATTATACATAAAAAATCTTTCCTTGTATTGACCACAAGCAAACAGTCAAGATGAAGCTACAAACAAAATCTTGATAAACATCCTAACAAAAAATAGTCTATGCTTCTCAAAGTAACTAGGGCCACAAACTTATGGTAGCACTATGGGCATATTGCACAGTCTATAAGACTAGGACATGCCAAACCCCTTTAAATTGATCTATGGTACTAAGTCAATCATACCAGTTGAATTATTGAGAGTGGCTACAAGAATAAATGGAAGGTTGAGGAACCTGGGCCAACCATTTAATAAAATTAAAATGATTATCTAGAACCCAATTATTGGCAATACACACTCTTATCTATGAAAAAGCATAATGAAAGACTTAGACACATCAAATAGTAGAATTTTGAGAAGGGCGACCTTGTGTTGCTCTATTCCATCAAGGGACACAAGCAAAATATGAAATTTTGAGGCCTAGGCCCTTTCCAAGTACCAAAAATTAGTATTACCAATAATGTCAAGCTTGAAACATTGGACAACAAAGGTATAAATTTCTTCAATGTAAGTTGTATTTTAAAAAAAAAAACCCACCAACACATTCACTACTATGTGAGTCCCCAATGGCTCTACCTCTTATTATATAGGCTATTGAAATCACTGAGCTCAATCTTGAAGATGAAAACCCCATCCCAATGGCTTATTTGAAGTCACAATGACAACAAGGAAATCCCACATGGCCAATGCCCTAATCAACAAAGTTTTTCACTATAACATTATGACATATAATGATTGGTTAAGTATTAGGCAATAGTCTCTAATTCTAATGACTATAAAAGTTAATCCATATAGAGAAATGTCTTATGCACTATTTGGGAAAAGTCAAATTGTGTTGACCATTAAGATTCAAAGTTTATTTTCCATCTTCTACGTGTTGCCTAATACCAAAGGATTTGGTAGTGAATTACTATTGGGAGGCCCATTTAAACAGCTCTCCAAGTGTATAGTTGACCTCAAAATGCAATAAATTCAACAGGAGTTACCCACTGCCAAGTTTATTGCAACTTTTAGCAAGGATGCTAGCCCTTGAAATGAGAAAGCAATGTCACTGATGCCTTTGACATCTCCTAGTTTGTTCCTCAAGGAGAATAATGATACTTTCCTCACCAATCTACTCAAAGCTCAGGCAAACCATAGTAGACCAAGTAGTCTAGATCTAATATGAACCACCAAGAACGGATTTTAAAACCATCATATAAAAAGGGACATGTCCACTCACGTACTTAGGACGCTTGTAAAAATGAATCCCCAACCAAGCACATCAATGATGGAAAAATCACAACCCTAACCTAACTAATGGGTTGCTAAGGCTCTACTCAAGGCCCATTGTTACTATGCTGGAAAAAATTGGATCTAGTTGTTAAAACTTGCATATAATCATTACTACAATATCCCCACCACCTAAACTCAAGAGCAGCTGACTTCCACAACCAAGAAAAGCACCATGACTACTAGCACCAAGTGTTGTGCCGCAACATGTCTACAAAAGTAAAGAACTGTAGTCAATACTAGTCAATCCTATGAGAAGCCCAAGCTCTGAATGTTGTCAAACACCTTGCAAAGAGCCACAACTCATTAAGCCATCAAGTAAACATACACTAGCCATCCTTAACTATGAGATAAAGTTAGGAACTACTATCATGGTGCCCCATTCTCATCCTCAAACCCAAGTTCAACCAACAAGTACAAGAAACCCACTTGACCTTGATGATGCCCTCATCCTAGCACCTACAACAGGCCCAATCACATAGCCATCCCACTTAATCAAATCAGTCAACTAAAGTTGAGTCCACCCCCAATTTCAAACAAGTGATAAATACTTGACCATGTAGCTAAATCTTGATCCATAATTGAAAGTTGATTTGGGAAGGTAGCTTATATATTATTTAGGGTAGACTCCACCTTTAAGTTACGATGTCATGACACTGCGCGTCCACCACTATGAACATGAGGGCGGAGTTTTTTGCCAGGAATTTGAACTCATTAGTTAGCGTCATTAGGAATTTGTTTTTCATTGTGTATGTCTTTTTGTTTATTGTTCAGTTTGAACTATTAGTTTGAAAATTTGATTGCTTGGTTCCATCCTAAACTTTTTGTATTCGCCTGAGTAGTACTTAGGCGCAAATAACCCGCATGTATGTCTATGTGTGTGGTAGCTCATATGAATGCTTGCTTGTGTGTCTACATCGTTTATGTATCCAAAAACTTCTAAAATGATGACAAAGGTTTTAGTGTATGCAGTTTAATGTCAATACAAGGGGGAATCCCAGATTTGTACGGGATTCTTATGACCATACAAACTCTGTCTAATCCAAAGTCAAGAGGGCATTGCATTCTTGTGTTCGAAGAAACGGATTTACTGCAAATAGTTTTATTTGCATTCCTCTTATAACAATGTATGGCAAAGCACGTAATGATGGCTTATTGAAAGGACAATGTATCTCAGGAGTCGGCCAATCTCTGGAGCTTGTACAAGCATTACATACTAATGCCCAAAGGAAGGGGTGAATTCAAGCCAGCAATTGCTTGTGCTTGCTCTTCAAGCATGTTGTGCTGGTATAAACATGGAAGAATGTTGGATTCTTGGAAGTAGTGAAGGCATTATATGTTGATGTTTGGAGAATGGGGTTTAGATCAAATGCTTTCCTTGGTAGCATTCTAGTGACTATGTATGGGAAGTACGAGATCAATATTGAAGAAGCAAAAAATGTCTTTGAACAGTTACATGAGCATGACATTGTGTCGTGGAACTACAGTGCTGTCAGCATACATTGACAGCACAGAATTAGAGAAAGCTTTGCAATTGTACAGACAGGTGCAAGAGGAAGGCCAAAGCAATGAGATGACATTTATCAGGAAGAGAAACGACCTTTGAAGTCATGATTTTGATGGAGACCTTATACGTAGGATAAGTGGACAATCCATTAATTATGGGGTGACAAATTATTGGCGGCATTATATGAAGAGTAGTGGTTTTAATAAATAGCCTTAAGCTTTTTTTAAGAAAAAAAATCTTGGCAAAAAGAGGGGAGCATCATGATTCTGATCGAAGGTTAAGTCAAAAATCACGTAGTAGGGTGGCCGTTATTCAGGAGGAATGATTGATCTGAATTTTTGCAGCACGAATAGTGCTAAGTGATAGAGAAGAGAATAATATCAGCTACACGATGGCACTTTAATCCAGAAGATGGGAAGAAGCAGTCTAATCAGCTGTAGTAGGGCAACATGTCATCGTCTTCACAATCCTACGTAGTCTCTACTACTACTACTCCATGAAGTGCCAAGGCTGCATGCGAAAAGAAGGAAATGAAAGTCAAAGATTTCCAACTTGACACCATCGGAGCAAATCAACTTCAAGAGTTAATGAATTTCTTTGAAAGAAAGAAATAACGAAGACAGTAGGAGGAAGAGAATGAATATGCCCTGTAGGTCATGTGTAGGCAACAATTGGCCACTTTGTCTAAGTTGTTTTCAATATGCTAAGATAGTCCGGTTCATCTTCATCTCTTTTTGTTCCTACAGCAACACTGTACACTTTGAAGTGATTGTAAAGTCCCTGCTTCACCATGTCACCTAAGATTTCTCTATCAATTGGGAATTATTCTGATCTAGAAGAGAAAGACAATGTCCAGGAACCACTCCTCCATGAATTCCGCGCGACAATCTGCTGTGGCTTCAATCCACTTCATGAAGATGAGCTTGCTTAATGAGAGCAATTTTGAAATCAAAAGAACTAAAATATGTAGATCTCTTGATTGAGCTTTGGTTTTGTAATCTGGCTGAATAGAACTACAATATACTAGATATTTGTCATCAAATCTATTGTCTTGGATTGTTTCTTAATCTTGCTTCCATCTTGCATAGCATCCCTGCGACGAGCAACTTTGGCAAACTCCCGCACGAATTCAATGCGACATCCATCTTCATCATTGAGTGTTTCTTCCTTTTCGGCTAATAAGATGAAGACTTTGTTACAAACTCTTTCTTTAACCATTATGCTGCAAAACACTACAACAAAAAGGCTCCATAGACACGCTTGTAGATGCAATATTTGAACTGTGAAAAAAAATGTCGGACGAGTTTATTACCGCGTCTATTTTTTCGTCTACCGTATCGAGTCTAAAAGCGTGCTTATAGTCAGAGCTACACGCCCACATAGACGCACATATTGACGCGCCTATTGACGCGCTACGTAAATATATAATCATATTTATAAAAGAGTGGATATATTCATATTGTGCATCTATACACACGTGTATCTAAGCATCTAAAAACACGTTTACTCTGCAAGTTTTTGACGAGAATAGACGCGCATTTATCTTGCAATTTAAACGCGCTGGTAGACGCGCAAAATAGAGGTATGAAAAAAAAACCAGAGAGCATGTGGCTTTGCATATAGATGAAATGTTTTTACATTATGAGTTCTTGTGCTTGTGACGTCATGGTCGCAAGCACTAGCTGAAAGTAATACATATCAAAAATGAAAATTACAAGCCAAGGGGAGGCATGCATGGGGCTCCTCTATATCTCCTCAGAAGAGGCATCATCATCGCTACCACCACCGTTGCCTGTGCCGCTGCCGTTGCCGCCAGCGCTACTGCTAGTCCCCCCTTCGCTATCCTCAATTGCATCAGGGTTCGCCTACACAAAGGATTAAGGTATATACATACCATTACAAACAATAAATTAGAGTTATCAATACTTTTCATGTAAAAAATAAAACATACCTCTTCTGGTGGTGGAATCTTCATGGTGCAATTATATTGCTCCTCCCTAATTAGTCCCTCCTCGTAGAAATGCTGCCAAGTGGACGCCCGGTTATGATCTCGATGGTAGCCTACCTCTCTAGGAGTAGGCATCCTACCAACGATATGATACTACAAAACAATTTGAACATACAACGTATTAAAACACACTACATAATGAAGTAAAACAAATTACAAAATTTAATTTATAAAAAAATTCAAATAATAGTTACAAACTTAGCCTCCCATGACTCCCTGCCACCCGATCCATAATGCGACGATCCCATGGTTGCCATCTGGATACGTCACACCTCTGCTGGCGACTTGTCATTTTCTCTGCTGCTCTCTTCTTGGCCTCTTTCCACTCCTTGCGGTGGCAATTGGGTGGTTGGCCATATCCAGGGCACCCCTGCTCTTTTCTCCGCAATGACTCCTTGGCACGCGTCATAAGGTGAGACCTCTTATTATGAAGCGCGTCTCTCACCTTTGATCGTCCCCAATCATTTGAGAATCGTGAATTCTCAGGATTAGGGTACCTTCTATGTACTGCCAGCAGCACCTCTTGCCACAAACCATTTTTGTGGTGCTTGAAGGGAATCATGCAATCTTTGTATGTGGCATGCACGACACTCCTCAAGTAGGCTATCACTTCCCTCCCCTGAAAGTCATACAAGATACCACCAACCTCAGTGACAGAGTAGTACATTTGTGGAGGCTCACCTCCCTCATTTTCCGGTGAGGCTGATCGAGAGCCACCACCTAGGCAACCCCCACAAAGCCCTCAACCTCCTCGTCCTCTCGCACGACTCTCCCTCCTCCCTCGACGTGCACTACCCTCTACCTCACTCGATACACGTGCTTCGGCCAATCTATGTACCTCATCTGATCCTTGTGTAGGCAAAGATGTGATAGGTGTCCCAGACATCACACTGAAAACCTCCTCTGCAGTGGGAGGGCGACCAAGTTAATCGGTCATCTCCCCCATGAATTGCTCCTTGTTGAATGGGGTGCTGGAGGATCCAGGATTCCACATCTACACAAGAAAAATCATATTAACCTGTTCAGATAAAACATATTACATGTTGCATCTATATCTGCGTCTCTGTGCGCGTCTATATTTGTGTCTCTGTGGGCGTCTGTCAGCGCGTCTATTTTCGCGTCTATACCTACGTCTACACTATCATCTAGATGCACTGACAAACACGCACAGTCGGACCATTTCTTTTCAAGCATTCTTAAAAACATGCAAAAAAACCTCCATAGATGACAAGATCCAGCATGTGAAGAGAGAGAAGAGAGAGACAAACAGACAGAGAAAGCAAAGAAGATTGAGAGAGAGAAGAAGAACTCACCTTCTTTGCTTGTTTCAACGGGTGGCGGCTAGGTTGCAAGCTCCTTGTCCTCCTTCTCCCTTTCCTTGGTAAGTTGCTTGAATCTTCTTCTCTTCCTTGCTGTTTGGCTCTTGTTCTTTACTCTTTGGGTCTTCTTTCCTCCTGTCCTCTTTTTACTCTTATTTCCTTGCCTCATTGTCTTCATGAAGTGATAGATGAACTGCAGAAAACGCGCAAAAACGCAAGAAAGCACAGGTTTGAAAAGAAAGCCACAACTTTTTTTAAATTTTTCTATATGTGCATGGCGCATCTGTAAGCGCCTGTAATTGCGTGTGTATATGCACAGATAATACCTATTACATGTGCTTACAAACACGTAGAAAACAATTTAGGGAATCAGTGCATGCATTTAGGGAATCAATTGACCTATGTGGTGATATATATAACAAAGCTTGAGGATAAGAGATAACACATTGGCAAGTCAATTGGCACATATGTAGTGACTCACTAGACCATCCCACTTACAATTGCATGCAAGTATCAATAGGTGGATAAAGCACGAATGGTTTTTAGCTAGAGAGAGATAATGCAATGAAGGTGTATACGAAAGAGATAGAGAAAGGCATATTATCCATCAATCAATTAAAGATATGTACATGAAGTGACTTGATATAATAATTAGAGTATCGTCATTTTTAGGATGCTCCATTGACTTCTGTAAGTTCCTATAACCTTGAAGTAGAATATAGCCAACCACACTGTCCATGGAAGGAAAACTTGGCCTCATCAAATTAACCAAGTTAATTTACTTATACATTTCATAGATAAGAGATTTGTAGTTGGCTTGTTGGTATTGCAAAGTATCCTTATAGTGATCTATTTTAGTCACCAACAAGTGGACACACTGGTTAAAGATGATGAAAAGAGGACATGTGCACATTGGCTACATGTGGTCCACCTTATCTAAAATTATATGTGAGCTATAAGTGCACCTTGACATGATTGGAATAGCTTGCACATGCACAAGCCAACTGATTTACATCAATCTACTCATGCTATGAATTGGCATGCATGGCTAGGTTAAGTGCACAACAAATGAGACATGTGAGTGTAATACTCAGAAAGAAGTAAAGTTGTATAGGGCATGATTGGATGTATATAGGGCATGAAATCACATGAGACATGCTATGAATTGGCATGCATGGCTAGGTTAAGTGCACAACAAATGATATACATGTATAGGGCATGATTGGATGTATATTTATAATACTCAGAAATAAGTAAAGTTGGTAATGTATATCATGTCCTATGCATGGATATGCCCTATACATGTATATCATGTCGTATATACATGTATATCATGTCCGTATGATCCTATACATGTATATCATGTCCTAGCTTATGATCCAGGTGTAATTATTTCGTATATACATCCAATCATGCCCTATCCAATCATGCCCTATTCAAACAAATACTAGTTGTTAAGAGGTTTGGTCATATTCAGGGACTTTATGAGAAATGAAAAATATGTGTGTTTATTTTCGCGTCTATAAGCGCGTTTATCAATGTGGATATATAGACGTGTTTTTTATACTAGCGTGAATAGACGTGCTGATACACGCGCTTATAAACGCGCCCGCTTTTTCGCGTGTACAGTGTGCGTCTATAGGGCCTTTCTCTTGTAGTGATATTAGCAGATGCAAAATTAGCAATAGTTGCATCAACAATAGTTGGATAAAAAACAACTGTTGCATCAAGAATAAGAGTATATGCTTGGTGCAACTAAGGCGATCGAGACTGTGGTTAGTGAGCAAAAATTATTTGATGGCTAGAATTTTTAAGCCTTCATTAAGGCCTTTGAAATCCAGATTCGCTTCTTTGGAGTTTCGACCAACTAGAGCAACTATTTCTTACGACTTGTCACACCTGTTTTGCGGGTTAGAGTGACATATCTGTTTATATAAGACTTTAATTAGGATGCTTCCAAGAAAGCGCTCAAAGACAAATATTTTTTGGAGGATTATGGTATTGCTATGCGAAAGACATTCAGAGAGTGGGTTTATCAACCCACTAAAGAACTTGTTGATTCTGAATTGTTGCAAAAGTTTGAAGAGCGATACAACCAATTGGATGCATTAGAGCAAAGAGCTCTAAACTCAGAGAAAGTGGAGTTATTATTACAAGCGGCTGATCCTATGCTTCAACATGAGTTGGGAGAGTTGCTAGAGGACTGTACATAGCCTATGGGATTGAAGATGGATTGGTAGGATGCTGTGGATGCAGTTTCTACACTGACAAAGAGATGAAGATGGAAGGCTCACTAGAATGGGATGTAGTCACTACCAGCTATGTCTTCTCCTACCACGACTTCTCTTACTTCTCATGTTGCTTGCACTTAAAGTGAGTGCAAGATACAATTCCCTTGCATGTTTGTCACCATCCCATCTTTCCCACCTCAAGGAGCCCATTTTCTACCATGTTGCTTGGTAAGGTGGATGATAATTCTTATATTTCATTCCTATTTCTATATATGGCTCTTGGTAATGTGCATATTTGCTATCCATGTAGTCTTGAGATACTTACAAAATGCTTCTTTTTGCAAGAAATAAGTGTCAATCTTGAATAATGATGGTCCCCTGATCTTGTTGATGAACAACAACTAGCCTAAGGGTACTCAATAGGGACATGTGGTCAAATATAGAATCTAGACAACATTCTAAGTTGGATATCTAGTGTTGCCCACCACCTCAATGATTGAGGTAGATATTGTCAACCTTTATAGCATGCTAGTGACCTCCCACTTGTTTATTGTGCCATGTGAAAGGGGGGGTTGTCCCTTGTCACTATTGAAAGGGGGGGTTATCTCCAAGTCATTCTAGTTCTCTCTTTCTTGCACCATCATTGTGCCTTTGCCATGAGATTAGTCAATTTTTTGCAAGGCCATATTCTAGTCACCTAAAAATAGCGCATTCTCATCTCCCCCAATACTAGCCAAGTGCTTCCATAAGGTAATTAAAGGCATTGGGGCAATAAATGGATACCAACATAATTTTATCCCCTCTTCTTTCCTGATCTCATTGTAGCAATAAACATGCTTCCATGACCTCCTATAGGGACTACCTTGGGCATTAGAGTCTCCTTGATGAACATTAAGGTACCTCTTGTACCGTAGTACTAATAATCCCCTAAAACATGATACCCCTTGAAAATAGATTTTTTTGTAGTATCCTCCCCCAACTTGACCTCTTGCAAAGCAAGTACACAAGGTTTCCTATGCTTGACCATTTGTTGAATTGTATCCTTTTTGGCATCACTTTCCATGCCTTTGATGTTCCAAGTAATCGCTCTAAACCTCTGCATTAGGTTGTTCATAGATGATTATTTTCGTGTCCACATTCTCTTCCTCTTCATCCAAGATGCGAAAGATGTTTCTATCCACTAGTAGTTTACACACAAGCTACTTAAGAGATGGTTTTTTCTCTTGGGGGAGGGGGAGGCTCTCATAAATATGTAAGGGTATCAAGTGGGTTCAAAGGAAAGTATTTTTAGAATACTATTTTTATAGATTTTAAATACAAAAGGATACCATATAAAGGTGCATTTATAGATTGAATAGGAAAGGAGTGTGTTTTATTTTGGAAAAAATCAAAGATTATCATATTTTAAATAGGCCTTAAATGCACGTGATATCAAGGGTTTAAATATAGTGAACTCACTGAGCTTTTTCTTCTTAGCCTTGACACAATTTTGCTTCTGAGATGCAGGGTTCTCCTTCCTGTCCATATCTCCCTTACTCAACTTCGTGCATGCCACATCATGTGTGTTGCTACTTGGCTCTCCTTTCTTCTCCTTCCCTTTGCCCTTAATCTCTTTAGCCATGTTAGGCTACTTCTTCTCCTCCACCTTAACACTATTACCTTGATGATGCTTTGACTGCTACCATTTCATATGTTTGAGTTACTCACTCGTACTGGTACTCTCCATCTAAGGACACTCTTTGGTATAACACTCAACTTTCCTTTAAATAAAACAATGGTCAAGAAATGAGTCAAGCCATACATCGACCAACAAGTCCATGCTATTCAGGTTGATGAGCTCTAGAACCTGCGAAGCCCTCTTCTTGGCATTGAATGCCTTTGATATTCTTGAAGTCATCATTCAAGCTTCCTCACTAGGAGAAGCAATAGCAATAGTGTAGTCCATCTCCATAGAATCATTTGCCTTGTATTGCTTGAGAAGTCCACCTTGCTCAATGTGTCCATCTGAAGGGCATTTAGCTCCCTACATGCATGCAAGAGAGTTGCCGACAATCTATCAGAGAAGTAATGAATGTCTTTGATGGGAGATAATCATCATTAAGAGTTAACAGCTGCTACTAAGTCTATAATTTGAGTTTGTGTAGTAAGAGTTCTCTTTTCATTTGGCTGAGATACAAAAAATTATATTATGCAATGATTTATTTATTGTGCTTTCGTATCATTATATGTATGGATATTGCATAGGTATTTGTGTAGAAGTATATGTGTAAGTTAAGCTATTGTGAGTAATATGAACAATGTTCTTGATTTTGTTTCACATACATCAGGCTTAAAAATATTTCGATAGCCTAGTACATTTGCAGAGCATGTTTCTACATATGTGAAGCTATGTTCTTGAATACATAAACACTTATGCACAACAACAAAGTTGTGGGATCTGTTATAGTTAATTTTTTGTGACTCAACCACCTATGAAACCAACTGTTGCCACATGAAATGTGCAATAGGGCATGAAGTGGCTCAATTGTCACTAACATCAATGCTTCAAACATCAATTGAAAACACCAACAAAACACTAGTGCAGAGCACCACGAAAACCCAAGTACGGAGTGCCTAGTCTTATATGAAACGGATGAAGTAATAGAACTTAATAGGGAGGATTAGTTTAGCTGGGTTTTAAGGCCTAGCAAAGTGGGGGAAGGAAGGCTAATGTGAGTACTCGAGCCTCATCTCTCGACGGATTATCTTGACCTCCACCCTTATCTCTTGGAAGATGGGACTTGGGAGGTCCTTGAGTAACCTTCACCGTAGTATTACGAAACCACGCGTTTGAGAAGTCATAGATCACCATCATCGATGGTCGGCGTCCAATAAGAAAAACACTCTGACGACGTGTTATACGAACCCATTTTGATGCACGTGCGAAAAATGTGCGATGTCTGCATATCTACATTTCATGTCTCCGAGTACGGGCCCCAGCGTGGTATTGATAACTTGATTGCGGCTTCTCTCTCTCTCTCTCTCTCTCTCTCTCTCTCTCTCTCTCTCTCTCGACCTGCACCTGCAGACTGCAGTCATGGCGGCCTCCTCCTCGTCAATCTGTAGCAATCAATTCGGTTTATCATCACTGTATCATTGAATTTTTGTATTCAAGAAGATGCTACAAACCGATTATGGTGTGGAGCCTACGGGACTCAATCATGTAGGTAGTGGGAACATGTTGAGAAACACCACTCTAGGGTTGAGGCTTATGTAGATTGCATCTTGATCGAAAGTTTAGTGGTCGATCTAGGCTTATGCACATAAGCATTATCAGCATAGACTTGTTTGAGAGGCTAGGTCTACCCATTCAAAAAGATGTCACTACCATCTCAAAGATGGTGGATGATAATCTAAGAGAACCAAAGGGAATGGTTTTCCAAGTGCATATGACCATGGCTAATATAGAGTGTATTCTTGACTTTTGCATGATTCGATTCACTTGAAGGCGAAGGTATTAGCTCTTATTGGGATGATCATGGATCTTACATTTCAATTTCTTGGTTGATATTCCTATTGGTCAATAGATCTTTGGGCATGGTTTAAAGAGAACCATTCTAGATGCTTATCCTAACTACCCATTGAATAAAAGGGATTTACCTCCCACTACAAAATGGGAGGCACTTAAGGGGTCCTTTGTAGAAAATGTTAGATCTAGAGCATAGCTATGGAGGTTGAAAGAGGAAGAGTGAGCTCATGAGGTAACATACGTCAAGACAAATATCACACAAGTGAATTAGGTTCCAAGATGGAAGCTTGGACTCATAAACACAAACTTGTGTAGTGGAGTGATAATGACACAGACACTTTGTTGGAAGTACAAAGTACTATAACATTACATTAAAAAAGAGAGCAAGTACAATGCTTTATAGGAATAGACTAGGTTGCACTTTTCACCACTGTGTATATGGGATTCTGTATCATCCTGAGTCCACATTGCTCCATACAAAGAGGCTAAGCTGAGTGTGATTGCAAATATTTCAAAAACCCTCCTCAATCACAACCAAAGAAGTACAAAGTGTGTAGAGGCTTTAGTAAGCAACCACTTGAAAAGTGTGGGCACACCATAAATATGGTAAACACCAAAGACTGTCGCAGAAAAGGCTAAGTGTAGGTACCAAAGACGTGATGGACATCCAAAGGCTGTAATACGGGCCTCACAAAGTGTATAGATGCTGTAGTACAAGGTTACATGAGGAGTTTACAAGCTTATGTCAAAAGCATTAGGGCTAAGCAATACAAGGTTAAAAAAGTCTATCAGAATAGAAGGATTGATGAGGTTTGTCTTTCTCTTGGTGGTCTTCTTCTTTTTCTGCTCCATGGTCTTTTCCTTCTTTAACAACAACTAGATAGGCCTTTTGGGACCTCTTTGTAGCATGTTAAAATTTCTCAGTGTGCCCAATCCTTTTGCAGGAGTCATATACTAATTGATCTTTCTTGCCCTTGCACTTGGTACCTACATATAACATTTGTTCATCTTTAGAGGTGCTTGGTTCTTCTTTGGATTTTATCTCCTTTTCTTTTTCTAGCAAGGAGGCCTTAATGTCAAAACCAGTTTAGGAGTAGGTATGTTGATCAATGTAGTTTACACATATTATAGTTAGGAGAGGCGGACTTTTTAACAACAGACCAATACAAATATCTTCATCCATCTTGAGATCAATTCCTACATGCTGAATTAAGAGACTTTCCATGTACTTTAAGTGAGTTACAAGAGATGTGTTCGATTTCATATCTAGCCTAAAAAATTCAATCAGTAATCCATACTTCGATGGCTTTGATTGTGCAACAAACAAAGTATCTAATCTCTTCTATGTATCATTAAAGGTTTCACAGGTATCCACATGGTGGATGTAGCTGTCATCCAATTCCACCTTAATGATGGCATGTGCTTTGTCATCGTTCTTTTGCCAAGTAACTACAAGGTCCGCATCCCGAGGCTTCTTTTCCTTGCCATTGGTAATGACCCGAAGACCCTTCTTCATCAGAATGAGCTTGATGCGAGTTTGCCAGGTGTCATTAAGAGAAACATAGACTCTCTTTTTTGCCCCTTACGTGGTTTCTCTCTACTCTGTCTCTCTCTAAAAAGAGATTTCAAAATAATATTAGAATAAGAGATCTTCTATAATCAAGTAAATCTCGTATTTGTATTTTCAATAGATTTCACCTATTATTTTATTCTCAAACTGTAGGAAAATGCCACTTTTTCTCAAAATCCTCCTAACAAAAAAAATACAATTCTATTTTTTGTAAAAATGGAGCCAATCATTAATATATGACTCTTTAATTCCCTCATGACTTTTCAATATCAAAATATATTAGAATCATTCTTATTCTTGCTTCTTAAAAGGGCGAAAGTTAAAAAACGATATAAAATGATGCACACATCATATTTTAATATTAATTTTTACCCAGAGATACATTTTTGACTCCAGAGTTTCTTTGTAAATTTGTATTAATTTTGGACAAGTATATATCTATTTCTAGGCATTTCTTCATTCCCTCACAAAGCCTTAGTTTTGTTCGAAATTTTGTGTACTCTTTTCCTTCCCTCCAAAATATGGTTTCTTGCATCCGAATTCTTCTAAAGCAATACTCAGTACTATTTACAACACTCTCTATCCTACTACAAGTAATCTCAAAAGTGATTTTGATAGCATTTGTTGAAATCAAATAATCTCTATCTACAACACTCTCTACCTTGCTACAAGCAATATCCCTCTTTATTATTGTACTATAAGATATCTTCCTCTTCAACACTCTATACTACAAGCAATTAAGTGATGATGGAGGTATCTTTATTTTTTTAATCTCTATGATGTTATTATTATTCATAGTTGTTGTTTAATTCTTAAGTGTCAGTTCATAAAGAGAGAGAGAGAGAGAGAGAGAGAGAGAGAGGGAAAAGACAAGAAACTAGGGTTTGTCCCTAAGGTTCTTAAAAGAAGAAACCCTAGGCCTGACATACGTCAGCTTAAAGAATCTAAACAGATTATTCCATCGCAGGACTTGCGCAACATGTATGAAATCATTTAGTCTTGTGATTGATTCACAAGGGAAAAGGGTAAAAACCCTCATCAAGGATGGCAGATCCCTACGCAAGTTATCTTGCAAAAATACGTATTTTTGGATATCCTTCTAAATAAAGAGAGTTGTAAACCAGAAACTAGCATATCTAAGGCATTTTAGGGATTAACCAAATTGGGTATGCCCTACACTGGAGTGTAAGAGATCTTGCCAAGTTACAAGACACCTTGGGAACGAGTGCTGATACACTCAAAAAGGAAAGAACACTTCCTTAGCAATTTGCCAAACAACTCGGTTGATTAACGAAAATGTTTGTGCTTGCTAGAGATTTTAGAGCTTTGTTTGAAATATAAATTATAAATTAAATGAGTACCTTTACTTCAGGTTAAAGGCCTGAAGGAAGAGACAGCTTCAGTTACCCTCGACTGTCTGCCTGACCCTAACCAAGGGGGTTGTTGACGGCGCCGGGAACGTGGACCGAACCCGCCGCAAGAGGTCTCTCCGTTGAGTTCTACTTGGAGCAGGAGGACGCTTGGGTGCCAGGGGGGGCTCTGGCCGTAAGTCCCTCGCCTTCCGGGTCCTGCACAAGAGGCTAACGTGACTCGGGATTGGATCTCGAGACCCGCATACTAGTTAACGGGCGGAAGCTTGAAATAGTGATCCCTGAGGATTACTGGATAGCCTTCGGGCGGATTATGGACAAGGCTACGGGCGGAACTCCATGTATTTCAAAGATAAAATGATGAAATGTTAAAAGAACTTGCTTGATGTTGTTTTTCTATGTCACGTGATAAGATTACGTGAAGGAACCAATGCTTAACAAGGTTAATTAAAGAAACTGATTGTTATATGTCAAATTAATGTGTTAGATAATTACATAACTAAAACAAACCAAGGAAAGTGCAAAGGATGGGCCATGGGTCCGTCCTACGGTTGGGTGGTCCCGGTTAGCCAAGAACTTTTCTCAAAAATCTCGAAGAACAGCGGAATGATCATCATCATCAAAACGAATAACGAGAACGATGACCTAAAGTTACGTCTTACCCGATTTATGCTGTTTTAGGGGAACGGAATGGGACTATGCCTTATGGCAGAGAGGTTGAGCTTTGCATCCCTCTCATTTCCCATTCTCCTTAAACCAAGTGCAACGTGAATCCGCTTCGGACCTGGCGTTTCTGCGTAAAGTAGTTCGCTCGGGTCTAACGTTTGCTGTTAGCTGATGACCCATCAGGAAAACCCTAATTCCGGTCGATCCTAAGTGAGAACGGCCAGGATACTTCCGCTGCATGGCAAACGCGGAAAGACCTAGATCGCAAAACCCGTAACATTCCACGGGAGTGCCGGGCAGAGCTTTCTAGACATCCTTTCCGATGGCTTGCTAAGACGTGTCTTGGATGATACTAGGGGACACGTTACAGTTGGTATCAGAGCTGACCAACAACGGAATTGTTTTTATGAGATCTCAATAAAATGAAGTAAAGAAATTGTTGCGTGTAATCCCAGCCGACAGGATTAAAGTGTTGGGCCGCCATGAGAAGTATGGATTCCAACGAAAAGGGTAGCCTGAACTTCCAATGAATTATCGATTCCTAAAGATCCATGACCCAAAACCCTACTATTACACAGTTCCTGTAGACAAATGCAATACAACGTTGTTCTCCCCAAACTGAATGTAATGATTGGATTATCATCACACGAGACGTTGTATAAGGCTACGCCCATGTAAATATAAATAAAGACTTCTTTTATCAATATCTGGCTGTACATCAGAGTTGTTAAAAAGTTAAGTAGCTTCATAGCTGAACTAAAGATAAGCTAACGCCAATTATCGTATAATAACGTTAAGAAAACTTTTATCCAGGCACAACCCCAGGTATAGGTTCCAAATTCGCCCCCTACATCAAGTACTGCTGTGACCCAGGAGAAGAAGTTCCTCCTCAAGCAGATAAAGCCACCCGAGTTTGATGGGAGAGGTAGATTCGTCCAGTTTGATGCTGAAATTTGGATTGAATCTATGGAGGATTACTTTGAAGCAGCTGGTATTGCACCTACCAATCAGGCCATGCTCGCCAAGTTAAAACTCACCGGCGAAGCCAAACTTTGGTGGAAACAATGGTGCAGGGATCAAGGGACTTCAGAGGGGTCCGTTACCTGGGAGAAGATAAAGAAAGCCGTGCAGGGGAGATATTTGCCACCTGCATATCGTACACAGAAAATGAATGAGTTCTACGAGCTAAAATAGCTAGGACTCGCCCTTGACGCATACTACTCTAAATTTGTCTCACTCTTAAAGTATGTGCCACATATGGACATGACACAATAGGTGTCCAAATTTTGTGTGGGCTTAAATCCACCCGTAAATACCCGTCTCGAATCTATGCGTCCATCAGATCTTTAGGATGCACTCATTCGAGCGGCGTCTATAATTCAGGAGGTGCAAGCTAGACCAAGGGGTAATAAAACTTGGTGCTATAGTGACCCGAACAGAGGAGCATTCAGACCTCAAGTGAAGAGAGTTCAAGGTCACAATCAGGGACAAAGGAAGAAAGCAAGGACAAATAACGTCAACAACTTTGTTCCTACTAAAAGTAATGGCCGAAACCTCCGTTGTTTCCACTGCAACGAACCCGGTCACTTCAAGAGGCAATGTCCCAAGCTCAGCAGGGGACATCGTCAAACGCCTTTCCAAGGTGCAGGCCGCGGTCAAGGAGCCGCCACGCGTGGAAGAGGAAGAACTGCCTGCATTTCCAATAGGCAAATATGCGAAGAAGAAGATGAGGAAGATCCGACTATGGAAGCAGAATTTGAAAGAGTGACAGTCCATGCCGCTTTACACAAGAAAGGGCCGAATCGCCAGTTCTCGATGATTCAAACACCGTCGGACTATTAAGGTAAAGGTTTCAAAACCTTGATTGATTGTGGTAGTACACATTCCTTTATCTCACCAGCATGTGCGAAAAGATTAGAAATAGCCACAGTAGAAGCACCTACCCTGCTTGTGGAATTGGCAAATGGTCGTGAGGTAACTTGTACCAGGCAAACTGCTAAGGTGGAATTCTTTCTAGGAGGAAAGAAGACTTTAGTCAAATTCAGAGTCATGAATTTAGGTATCCATGAGTGTCTACTCGGGATGGATTGGCTTAAGCCTAATGACGCCCACATTCATTGTGGAAAGGGTCAAGTTTCCTTTCGAAACTTTGAAAGGGAATTTGTCACAACTCAAGGTGAGGCAGGAGTGCCAAGAATCCAATTAGCCAAAGTATCTCGGATCATAAAAGGAGTCAGAAAAGGATTACCCGTTTACCTGATCAAACTCAACAAGTTAGATCAAAAGCAAGAGTCTCATGAAGGACCTTCTTGGCTAAAGGAATACGCTGACGTATTCCTTGAGGAATTGATTGAACTTCCGCCTCCAAGAGAAGTAGATCATGAGATTAGGCTAGTACCTAGAGCTGCACCAATTGCAAAGAGACCTTATAGAATGTCCATACCAGAAGCAATTGAGTTGAAGGAACAGCTCAAGCAACTGTTGGATCAGGGTTACATCGGGCCTAGCAACTCACCGTGGGGAGCTCCAGTACTATTCCAGAAAAAGAAAGATGGGACACTTCGACTATGTATTGATTACCGAGGGTTGAATCAATCAAAAGTCAAGAACAAGTATCCTATTCCTAGAATTGATGAGCTTCTCGATCATCTTCAAGGTGCAAAGATCTTCTCCAAGATTGATCTCAGGTCAAGTTATTATCAGATAAGGATCAAGGAAGAAGATATTCCAAAGACGGCCTTCAATACAAGATATGGGCACTTCGAGTTCCTGGTTATGTCATTCGGGCTTACCAATGCACCTGCCACCTTCAATAGATTAATGCAGGATATTTTTAGACCATATCTTGATGATTTCGTGCTTGTCTTCTTCGATGACACTTTAGTCTATTCCAAACAAGAAGAAGATCATGAACCTCAACTTCGGATTGTCCTTGAGACAATGAGGTTTCATAAGCTGTATGCAAAAATGAAGAAGTGTGCATTCTTCAAGCGTCAGATTGAATATTTGGGATTCATAGTATCATCAGAGGGAATATCAGTAGACCCAGCCAAAGTCAAAGATGTGCTTGAATGGCCAATACCAGTATCCGTCAAAGAAATACGTAGCTTTCTTGGATTGACAGGATGGTATAGGGTCTTTATAAAAAACTATGCTTTGATTGCAGCACCCCTTACTGATCTACTAAAGAAGCAGACTTCCATTACATGGTCAACTTCCAAACAAAATAGCTTCGACAAACTGAAGCAAAGTTTGGTATCAGCACCTATTCTAAAACTTCCTGACCTCAATATGGAGTTCAAGGTAGTAACTGATGCTAGCATTCTTGCCTTGGGATGCGTACTTATGCAGGAAGGTCATCCAGTAGCATACTCTTCAAGGAAATTGAAGAGTCATGAAAAGAATTATGCCACGCATTATCTAGAATTACTAGCTGTCATCCATGCTCTAAAGCTTTGGAGACACTACCTATTGGGTAACAAGTTTTCTCTAGTAACCGATCATAAGAGTCTCAAATGGATTTTTACCCAGAACGAGCTCAACATGAGGCAACGTCAGTGGATTGAAGTATTGGAGGAATATGATTTTGAAATCAAGTACCGACCAAGGAAAGAGAATGTAGTTGCCGATGCACTCAGTCGCAAGGCATTCCTAAATTCCCTAATCTTGCAGAATCCATTAACAGCCAGATCTCTGGCTACAAAGGTATCTATGCCAAACAACCCTATACTTGAACGAGCTAGAGAGGAAGCATGCCATGATTTGGCCTACCAAACAATGATAAAGGAAATATCTACCAAGGAGCAGAAGCAGAAGTTGCAAGCTAAGTATCAAGAATTTTCCATTGATAATGGACTTGTCTACTACAGAACAAGGCTGTGTATACTAGCAAGCCAATCACTTAAGTAGAAGATATAATGGGAAGCTCATGATTCTCCTTTTTCAGGACATCCTGGCTATGCTAAGACTCTTAATGCAGTTAGGAAGAGCTATCATTGGGAGAGGCTTAAAGGTGACGTTCTCAAGTATGTCACTGAGTGTTTGTCTTGCCAACGTATCAAAGCCGAACAAATCATGATGCCAGGGAAACTGCAACCACTTGACATTCCCCAAATGAAATGGGAATTCATCAGTATGGATTTTGTTGTGGGCTTACCCCAAGTCCAAGGAGGATACAATTCCATTATGGTTGTGGCTGACATGCTTACCAAGGTTGCACACCTGATTCTAGTAAAGACAAACTATAAAGCCTCTGACATTGCAAGATTGTTTATCAAGGAGATATTCAAGCTACATGGGTTACCTAGAAGAATCGTTAGCGATCGAGATTCTCTCTTCACATCACACTTTTGGAGAGCTATCTTTGAAGCTATTGGGACTCAACTATGTTTTAGCACCGCCTACCATCCCCAAACTGATGGCCAAATAGAGCGAGTAAATCAAGTCATCGAGGATATGCTTAGGGCATACTACTGTCGAGAACCTAAGAGATGGATTCAATACTTGCCTTTGGTTGAATTTGCCTACAATGCTTCTTACCAGCAGAGCATTCAAATGACCCCTTTCTAGGCATTGTATGGTCATGATTGTCGAAGTCCCCTAAACTTTTCTGATCCAACCCTAAGAGTTGAAGCTTCAAGACAAATGTTGGAGGACATGGATGATCAAATAAGGTCAATAAGATAAGACATACAAGCGGCCAAGGATAGACAAAAGGCATATGCATATTTGAAACGTCAAGAAAGAGTCTTCGAAGGAGACATGGTCTTCATTCGGGTACGCCCTAAAAAGAGTTCTCTATCCCTAGGAGAATGCAAGAAGCTAAGTTCAAGGTATTGTGGGCCGTATAAAATTCTCAAATGCCTAGGACCCAATGCTTATAGATTGCAACTCCCTGAGAACCTAAAGGTTCACAATGTATTCCATATCAGCCTATTGAAAAAATATGTACCCAATCCTAATCATGTACTTGATGACCAACAAATTGTAATGCATAGTCAAGGAGTCCTTGAACTAAGGCCAGAAAGGATCTTAGATGTTAGGGAAAGACAGTTAAGATCTAGAACCTTGAAAGAATGCCTCATCTAGTGGAAAGATTATCTCGAAGAGGATGCCACCTGGATAGATGAAAGCTCTCTCAACCATCAATATCCCCAGTTTATCTCGAGATGAGGACATCTCGATTCCTCCAAGGGGGAGAGAATGTAATATTTCGCGGAAGAAATAAAATGGGAGAAATATTTTTTTAAAAAATTCCCCCCATTATCCCTCCAGCCGACTGACGAGCTGGAGGGGGAGGGGAATAGAAGGAGCCATTTAAGCTCCTTGGTGGAGCCCTACGAGGCGGGGGGGACATGCGTGTCGACACGCAAGGAGGGAAGATCCCCCTCCCCTCTAGTATTTAATCGAGGGGGCGTAGCCTGAAGGGAGGGCACGGTCTGCTGTTGCCGCGTAGGAAAGAGGCCGCCATAGAACAAGGGGAAGATACTGTCGCTTGCCGCAAAGGAGAGGAAGAAGAACATTATAGCTGAAGGACGCCACCGTGAGGGAGAGGTGGGTGTGGCTTGAGAGAGGAGGGATTGCTGTGGAGCGATGCCGCCAGTCCGCCCTGGGAATCCGAGTTGCTGTACAGAGGCCGCTGCCATCCACTGCCGTTCAACCGCCATTTGTTGCCGTTAGCCACCATTCGACCCTAGTTCACCACGCAACCCCTTTCACCCCCCCCCCCCCCCCCCCTCCCCCACGTGCCTTTGTGAGGCTTCCAAAAGGCTTGGAAGCTTCCAAGGGGGCTCTCTAAGCCCCCTTTCCCCCCCTGGGTTTTAATCTCTCTAAGCCCCCTCCCCCCCCCCCCCCCCCCCTCGGTTTTAATCCCTCTAAGCCCCTTCCCCCCCCCCCCCCCCAGTTTTAGTCCTTCTAAGCCCCCTTTCACCCCCCCTTATGTTTTTTTTAAAAACCCCCTTTGTCCCCCCCCCCCCCTCCCGGGTATAATCCCCCCCTAAGCCCTTGTTTCCCCCCCCCTCCGGGTTTTAAATCCCCCCTAAGCCCTTGTCCCCTCCCCCCAAATTATCCTTAGAAGGACTTAAGAGGTCTTTAAGCCTTTCTAATCCCCATAAGGCCCTTGGTTTCCCCCCGAGTTTCAAAAATTCCCTTAGCCCTCCCCATGGGTTGGAACCACACACCCCCTAGGTTTTTTTGTCCCTTTTTCCCTTAAGCCCCTCCCTTGGCTTTGGGAACCTAACCCCCGTGTTTTATTCCCCTAAACCCTTTTTCACCCCCTTATAACCCTTTTAACCCTTTTTCAACCCCCCTCATAACTCTTATTTTCCCACAACTCCCTAAGCTTTCTTCTTAATCCCCCCGTATCTCCATTATTATTTTCCCCCTCGAACCTAAAAATCCAAATCATCATCATGGCCTCGGATGGTATCCCGTAAGGGAGAAATAGCCGTGAGATAAAAGATAGGGAGGGAAGTAGAGGGAGTGAAAAGAGGGAGTGAAGGAGGAAGAGTGGGAAAAAGATAAAAGAAAAGGAAGGAGAAGACGGTGGAATTCCAAGAAGAAAAAGGAAAAGGCTATCTCACATTCGAACTACGATGCCGTCGAAGAAAGTCCAAGGTGTAGCTACGGGAGGGTCATCTCCCGGTATCCATGTGGATATCTCACCTCAAAGCCAGGTTTTTTCTTCTTGGTGTTAATTCGGTTTTAAGTCGATCTTGCAAAGAAAAATTGTTAAGGATAGGATATATTTGTTCGAGTTATTTTTAATGAAGGAGTTAGCTTATGAATGACAATGTATACAACTTAGATTTCTTCAAATTGCATCAAGCATTATAAAATTACGAGCAAGATTAACCATTTACTATAGTAATATATTCCTAAGGGGTAGAAATTATATCTTGCACCATTAGTCTTATTCCTTTCGCAACGATTCATGGTAAATGGCTAAATTCAAGAAAGGTTTCTTTCGATGCTCAAATTACTAGGGAGTTATCTTTGCTAGTTGCACATCTTAGCAAGGAAATTGTTGTTATTTGGCATGAGTTCATCTTTAAAGAAAACGGAAGTTAAATGTTAGGAATTAACAAGTATAAAAATTAGATATACGAACTCATTTGGAAAGAAAATGTAATACGGGATTGCTGGATGACACTCTATTAACACTTTTCCCTTGCTATTTGAGGACTTGGGAACTAATAAAGTGTGTATACACCAATTTCACAGCTAGGCCTTTTTGTCCCAAGGAGTATTGTCGCTCTTTGTATCACCTTGGCATTAAGCTATATGCCAAATTAAACTGTATTGGTTGGGAGAGTAAATTGTCACAAGGATAGTAAAACCGTGACAAGACGATTAATATTACCTTCCAAAAGATAACTGAACCAATCTAAACATAGAAACATTCATACCCTAAACACTTGACTACTTTCCTTACCGTAGGGACAATAAATTCATAAAGACAAGAAACTAGGGTTTGTCCCTAAGGTTCTTAAAAGAAGAAACCCTAGGGTTGACATACGTCAGCTTAAAGAATCTAAACATATTATTCCATCGCAAGACTTGCGCAACATGTATGAAATCATTTAGTCTTGTGATTGATTCACAAGGGAAAAGGGTAAAAACCCTCATCAAGGATGGCAAATCCCTACGCAAGTTATCTTGAAAAAAGACGTATTTTTGGATATCCTTCTAAATAAAGAGAGTTGTAAACCAGAAACTAGCATATCTAAGGCATTTTAGGGATTAACCAAATTGGGTATGCCCTACATTGGAGTGTAAGAGATCTTGCCAAGTTACAAGACACCTTGGGAACGAGTGCTGATACACTCAAAAAGGAAAGAACACTTCCTTAGCAGTTTGCCAAACAACTCGGTTGATTAATGGAAATGTTTGTGCTTGCTAGAGATTTTAGAGCTTTGTTTGAAATATAAATTACAAATTAAACGAGTACCTTTACTTCAGGTTAAGGCCTGAAGGGAGAGGCAGCTTCAGTTACCCCCGACTGCCTGCCTGACCCTAACCAAGGGGGTTGTTGACCACACCGAGAACGTGGACCGAACCCGCCGCGAGAGGTCTCTCCGTTGAGTTCTACTTGGAGCAGGAGGACGCTTGGGTGCCAGGGGGGGCTCTGGCCGTAAATCCCTCGCCTTCCAGGTCCTGCACAAGAGGCTAATGTGACTCGAGATTGGATCTCGAGGCCCGCATACTAGTTAACAGGCGGAAGCTTGGAATAGTGATCCCTGAGGATTACTGGATAGCCTTTGGGCGGATTATGGACAAGCCTACGGGCGGAACTCCTTGTATTTCAAAGATAAAATGATAAAATGTTAAAAGAACTTGCTTGATGTTGTTTTTCTATGTCACGTGATAAGATTACGTGAAGGAACCAGTGCTTAACAAGGTTAATTAAAGAAACTGATTGTTATATGTCAAATTAATGTGTTAGATAATTACATAACTAAAACAAACTAAGGAAAGTGCGGAGGATGGGCCATGGGTCCGTCCTACGATTGGGTGGTCCCGGTTAGCCGGGAACTTTTCTCAAAAATCTCGAAGAACAACGGAATGATCATCATCATCAAAACGAATAACGAGAACGATGACCTAAAGTTACGTCTTACCCGATTTACGCTGTTTTAGGGGAACGGAATGGGACTATGCCTTATGGCAAAGAGGTTGAGCTTTGCATCCCTCTCGTTTCCCATTCTCCTTGAACCAAGTGCAGCGTGAATCCGCTTCGGACCTGGCGTTTCTGCGTAAAGTAGTTTGCGCGGGTCTGACGCTAGTTGCTGTTAGCTGATGACCCATAAGGAAAACCCTAATTCCGGTCAATCCTAAGTGGGAACGTCCAGGATACTTCCGCTACGTGGCAGACGCGGAAAGACCTAGATCGCAAAACCCGTAACATTCCACAGGAGTGCCGGGCGGAGCTTTCTAGACATCCTTTTCGATGGATTACTAAGACATGTCTTGGATGATACTAGGGGACACGTTACACAAAGCATACATATAAATTACATAGGCTTTGTCCAAATGAGTTGAAACTTAACCATGGAGCAACAGGAAAAAGTGGCAATATACCTGTGGCTTTCTTTGCAAAGAAGCCCAAAGATGTTGAAGAAGTTGAGTTTTTAAAAAATCATTTTCTCCACCCTCAAAGATTCTAGGAGTAAAAAAACAAAGGAAAACTCAGTATGCATATAGCTTGCATACATTGTGTCCAAACGAGATAAAATTCAACCATGGAGCAGCAAAAAAACAAGACAACATACCTGTAACTTTGTTTACAAAGAAATTGTAAGATGTTGAAGAAGAAGTTGAGTGTTCAAAATATCATTGTTCTTGACTATAAGAGACTCCTAGAGTACCAAAACAAAATAAATTATATGTCAGAAAATGCACATAACTTGCACAAGTTTTGTCCAAACGAGATAAAACTTTATCATAGAACATCCATGGAAGAGAACTATATACCTGTAAAGTTTTGTGAAGAAAATCTTAGGGCGTTGTTAGAACAAGCTTTGCTCTCATAAAATGTGTGAAACTCACTCTGTGTTTGTGTAGAGGAAGTGGAATTTCACAGGGTCATAGACAAGGCAAGCAACAATGAGGCTGTAAGATTTCGTCAGGAAAGAAGAAGCGGGGAAAGAGATATGATAAATTTGAGTTCCGCCTAAGAAAGAGGGGAAAACTAAAAAGGGGAGAAATGAAAAGTCAAACATAAAAAAATAAGAAAATGAAAATTTGAGTCACAAACTTCCAAGAAGTGTCATCATTGTATTCCCCTTGTTTTATTGCCGAGGGAAGATTTGGGCCAAGATATGGCTAGAAGATTCATGTTACATGAATCTGGAATCCCAACTCTCTCATTGGTTAGGCCTATATTTCTTTATTCACTCCTTAAGGGGCAAAAAAGAGAGTCTATATTTCTCCTAATGGAAACCCGACTACTTTGAATCGAACAGTTGGAGAGTCTTTGCCCATGCTGGAACAACAAATCAACACCAAAACACTTAGATTTGAGCAATAGAAGATTTAATTGTGTCAAGAGACACAAGGAATGTAGTGTCAAATAACACTTGATAAGTATCAATAGATACTATACTTTCAGGCACTTGAGTTTGATGCTTTGATGCTTGGATTTCTCCCCTCTTTACTGATTTAATGGAAAATTCTTGCTAGAAACAGCTTCAAAGAGACAATGAAGGCAAAAATGAGCTTGAAGGTAAGTGGCTATGGTTGCCGGTTACGATTTTAGGACAACAGCCTGATATTTTGGTTGTATGAGCTCACCCAGTGGACCATTTGAGTTGAAATTTTTTCATGAAGTAGCCCATATGATAAACTTAAAAGGCCCTATGGTAACCCTTGATATTGTGAGATGTGATGATGGCACTATTAGTTGAATAGGAGCAGGCTAGCTATGGCTTCCTACAGTATCACCTCTGAATAATCTTCTATTATCTCTCTGCTGGAGTGGAATTTTCTCAAACCCTCTTAGTTGAAGTAAGTTACCTATATGACCAAAAAATGCCCTATGATAACTTGTGGAATAGTGCTCATAGTAGGGAGAGAGAACATGTCCAATTTACGACAACAAAATTTGTGCTAGATTTGTGTTTTTCAACAATGCTAGGTTATATGTTGCACAATGTCAAGCAATTTTGGGCTTGAAAGATGTGCGTTGACCTAAGGAACAACTCTCGAGAAGAAAGCTTGAAGAAATATGGTTGCTCCAGCAGAGGTAGGTAGCTGAAGTCTATGGTAGCCAAGAGAGATAGAGTGAAGATGGAGCTGGAAGTGTTGAGAGTGTAAGCATGTGAACTCTCCTAATGCTGCAAGGGATAAGGGAAGCTGAGTGTGAATGGTCATGAGGGGAAGGGAAAACCCTAATCCTAGCCAACTGGGGCTATATAAATACTCCATGGGTCTACATCAACAACTAATGAGTGAGAGTGACCCAAGTTGTACTTTCCTGAGAAACTTAATAAGCAAGACTTGTTCTTGTACTTTGAAGAGCACTCTTCTCTCCCTCTTCTGTGCATATCAATGTTGCTTCACTCTGATTTTCCACATGGTATTAGATCTATCTTTGATCTCTTCAGCTTCCTTTAGCATCATCCATCACTAAGTGCACATGAGCCTTCATCTTCTTCATCTTATCTCTTGAGCTCCATAGCCACAGCTTGACCCCTTGACCTTGGAGGAGTTGGTGTGTGCAAAGGAGGAAATATTAGCTTCTTATTTCTTTTGGAGACTTCATCCCCAGCTCAGGACACTCCAGCACAGTGCATCAAAAGCAAACATTGGGCAACGTAGAGGGTAGCATTGCTGAGCTCTTAGAAAATGGTGCAGTTTGGGCACCGTGACGTTTCAGAGCCTAGCGTGATCAGCAAGTGGCTCAATCACTTCAGCTACCATAGGGCTTTCATAGCCCCCTTAGTGGGCCATCTCCCTCTAAGAGGGTTTGACCTCATTCCACTCCTACTGTTTGCTATGACCAAAACCCTAACTGTGGGTTTCCTAGCAGCCATAGCTAAGAAGCTTCAAGATTTCCTATTTTTAAATTTTTTCAATTTGGGAATCATTAACAGTGATTCTAATCACTCAAGCATATGCTATGAAGTGTATTACTGATGTCTGAATAGCTCCAACACTTGGGGGACATCATAAGCTCACTGAGAAGCTGATTCTCAACATGGATATAATAATCAAGTATTTCACCAAGCTTGACAAGGTAAATACCTAAACATCTCAAGTGGTCTTAATCTTGAGATGAGTGCTTCTTAGCACTGAAAAGGCATTTAGTGACATTAGTGCTACTACCTTATGATGAAACATGAACATTGATGTGATTGAAATCTCCTTGGACTCTTTACCATGTATCAAAGTTATTAATTGACCTTGCTCAACCAAATGTTCATTCACTAAACCACAAGGTGGGGAGGAGCCAAAGGTCCAATCAAGGTTTACCTCATTGAAACCCAAGAAGATAGTAAAACTTAAATCAAGGGTTGTCCGAAGAAAAGGACCACCAAAATCTTATCTTGAGGTACTACATATGTATGATTTCCAACCCTTTTCATCCTTACAATTTTAAAAGTTTACTTAATTGTAAGGCTATCATTTCTGGTAATTGGTTCATACTTGGCCATTTGTAAAGGCTACACACTGCCATTGGCTAGGGAAATCGATAAGACCTTCCTATTAAGGCCATGGCTTATGCCAACATTAGGCCTCAAATATGCAAGTTCAATGGAAAAGTGAAAGGGATGCAATGGCAGTGGATAAGGAGAAGAGGAAGATGCGAGAGAGAAGAGCACACACAATGTAGGTGCTATCCAACTAAGCTGATAGCCTTATTGCACTATCATATTATATATGAATAAAGAATGGGCGGTCACAGTATACATGGGTAGGCCCAGAGGCCTTTTACCCCAACAACCTCCCACTAAAAGGCCAATGTGGCTAGGGAGTGAAAACAAAGAAAAGAAAAAAAAGACAAGGTGAGAAATCATAACACCTCACCCAACGCCCAATCGGAAAGTGAGCTGTGCAAGAAGTGTCGGGAACCTCTGCAGAAGAAGAGTCAAGCATCCCCGAGTCTATGACATCCAGGAGAAAAGTGATCATGCAGCTCCATACAACGGAGAAATCCAAGAATGCTTCTCATGAAGCAAGCACAACTCATCAGTGCATGGCTGTAAAGCATCAGAGTCGCGCATAGCATCAACATGGTGCATATAAGACATCAGAGAGCAGTCAAACTCTCCAGAGTCAATCATTGAAAGAGGGCCAATATCCCGGACACTCGTCCAACGGGGTCTCAAGATTACATGTGGCCTCAGCGAAGTGGAAGACTGGCATATGGCAAACTCTCTAGCCTGCAAAACTACAAGAAAATGGCTCTCATGAGCCTGCAAGAGGTCTAGCAACTGACCACCAACATCCTGACCCTAACTGCTATGCATAGCTACGTCATCTGGGCCAATAAGTGCCTCATTTTCAGCATAAACAGCTTGTTGTAATGGCATTGTAGCTGCTGCAAAATCAGCCATAAAGCATACTGAATGCTCATCAAGAGGACTGAGAGGTGTCTGTGTCTCATAGAAGACACCATGATGGCTGCGTATGACCTGCTGGGCATCCAAATTCCATAATCTGTAGGCCTTAAAGTCACCATCTCCATAACCAAGGAGGATACATCTACATGACATAGGCTCATGTGGCATACGTACAGATACTTGGCAGCCAAACATCCTCAAGTAATCATAGGAGGGTATTTGCTACTCCATGCCTTATGGGGTGTAATACCATCCAAGGTTAAGCACGGCATCCTGTTAACCAAATAGACTGCTGTCGTAAGGGCCTCAACCCAAAATCCATAAGACAACCCAATTGTGGTAAGCATAGAAGCAACGTTTGCCTGTAAGGTCAGACACATGACATGAGCAATCCCATAATACCGTGGGTACAAGAAATCAATGCCATACTGCTGACAAGAGGTCCGAAAGCTGGGAAAGAGAGCATGACTCTCATAATCCATCTGCAAGCACCTAGGCCTGCTACCGGCAGAATCCATAAACCTGTCAATCCTAACTACAACATCCTCAATCTGCACCAAGGGAAAATCCCAAACACGATGGGTAGCATGATCAGCAAAGGTCACAAAGTACGACGCTCCACCAAGTGAATGGGAAGGCATAGGTCCATATACTGCACAATCGACAAGATCTAGAAGATCATGTCTCATACGATCGCCATAAGCCAAGGGGGCTCGGCAAGGACCAAGAGTACAATCAAGGAAAGTATCAAGATTTGTAAGTGACATAGGAGGCATCAATGAGTTTGAACGAGACAAGATCTCCATCTCTCTGTGGTGCATATGGCCTAGGCAATAATGCCATAACAATGCATGTGGTATCCCGATAAATGCCATAACCATAGAATCTCCGACACGAGAGACATGCATTGGGTAATGAGAACCAACTCGAGAACCTCTGAAAACCAAGCAACCATGATAGATCTTCCATGACCTATCCTGAAGAGAAACAGAGTAACCTGCATCATGCAACTGACTGACAGAAATCAGGCTGTTACAGAGCATGGGAACATGTAGAACATCCCTAAGCATAAGAGAAGTACCATTAGGCAAAGCTAGGTGTATGTTCCCTATACCAACAATAGCATAAGTCTGCTCAAGGCCCATATCAATACATCCATCAACCTCCCTATAAGAAGAGAACCATGCTCTATGAGGGGTAACATGACAAGATGCCATAGAGTCGAAAAGCCAATCAAAGGCATGGGCCTGATCATTGAGCAAATAAGCTATAGGGAAACTAGATGATAGGAGGACATGTTCAACTACATCATCATGGGTAACTGCATGTACCTCACCACTAGAAAGAGTGGTAATACCTGCTGCATCGCTGACTGTTTTCTCATGTCGAGTCCGCATCTGTTTCTGTTGCTCTCTAATCCGCCTAAAGCATTTTCTTTGAACATGCCCAAGCTTCCCACAATGGAAGCAAACAACATCTGAAGTAGAAGAACATGTAGAAGATGACAAGGAATCCAAGTCATCATGAATAGGGTTATCCATAGCATCCACAAAGCTCAAGCAGTCGAGGGCTGTCCCAACATAGGGAACTTGCTCATAAAGACAATCATCTGCTAGTACATTAGTGGTAGAAGCATGCTGCAAATGCTCATGAAACCTCAATGGATGGGAGGTTATAAAGGCATCAATCAAGGACGCAAAAGCTCCCACATGAAGAAGAGTCGTAGCTGACTGCATGACATAACCAACCACAGTACAATAAAGCATAAGACATCTATCATAAGAGCATATGATATTCATCCATGAAATCATCCCATAACCATATGCATATACATAGCTCTGCAATACATCATGCCACCAAGGAACATCCAAGTCAAGTAAAGACCAACAAGTGGCAAAGCATCCTGCAAGAGTCAAGCTCGAGGTGAAGCCCAAACATCTATACAACATCATCCAAAATAAGTGGCTCTATAAGGTATACAATAGTAGACCATGTGCATAGACGGGTAAGCATACATAGCTAACATGGACGGGCAATAGGAGCCCAACTAGCATAGAATCTAGACAACAAAGGAGCAAGAAAGCCATAACTGTAAATCCCAAGCACTATCCAAGTCCATTGATTAGTAAGTATCCTACATATCAAATGCAAATGAGCAATCACAACTCAATAGGCAACTGCCAAACCAAGGGAGCAGTTCACTGCTCAATACCTGTAAGTGCATCCAAGTAATAGCCAAGTTCCATAATCGGAGCATCAAATCCCATATAACATCCAAGGTCGTAACGGAAAAATCCAAGTCAATGTCCAACTTCTCAAGGGAATACTTAAATGAATGTCGAGACGAGCTCAAACAACTGCCATCCACAGCCAAAGCATAAAGCATTCACCAAGTCATCATAACCTGTACTGGGTAGCCTAGGCATAAACCATGTCATAGATGAAATGCCAGCTGCAAAGAAGTGATAGTCAAACCCAAATTGAGCTCTAATCTCAGCTCAAAAGCATTCTGGAGCATAAACAAGACGTGTGGCATAGTCCAAATATATCATGACATCATACCGAGTAGCCGAGAGCACCCCATGACCGATAGGCATAACCCAACTGTAGCATAAATAGCTTCATCCTTGAATTTTCCAATAGCATATAACCTCTGTAAACTAAGCAAATCAGTGCTCAACCCAAGCTCAAATCCATAGGCATACATTCCCGAGCACCAACCGAGCATAATCGGGCATCAAATGCCAAGACCTGTAAGCATAAAATTGAAGTAACAAGTTGCTACCCTATTTTGGACAGATCTGTGATTGTTCAAAATAGTCAATGGCTGAGCTAAATCAACTCCAAATGCGTCTCACATAAGAGGCATAACATCCACAAGTGATCCGGTATCAATAAACATCAGTAGAAGCATCACATAAGCCATAAGCATATAAATACATGCTGCCTCAGACCTGAGATCTGTTGCAGAATATTTTGTCATCAAAATTTGGCAAATCCAACATCACCATTGCATCCGGAGTGTGCCAAAACCCCAACTTAGACTCTTACCTTGCCTAAATCGGGTTCCGAATGCCCAAGATATGACAAAAAGAGTGATTTTTGGGCCAAATTTTGAAACAGGCCCAAAAAAACGTGAGCTAGCTGGGGGGTTTGTTGTCCCACGTGTCAACAATGGGGCCCAAAGGGGGACACAAATGGGGGCCAAAGAAGGCCTACACCAAGCCTCAGCAAGCCTTGATAAGCTGGAAGCAAGATCTAGGTGAAGGAAGCTCCAAGAGATGTGAGCTATGGCTGCCCACAACCTATGAAAACCCTGTTGAGCTGAAAACTGAGTGAGAATGAAGATCTCATACCTCGTGTGGAAGGTGGGGATGAGACTTGAAGACCCGCTCTGATACCAATTGAAGGGGATGCAATGACAGTGGAGAAGGAGAAGAGGAAGATGCGGGAGAGAAGAGCACACATAATGTAGGTGCTGTCCAACTAAACTGACAACCTTATTGCACTATCATATTTTATATGAATAAAGAATGGGCGGTCACAGTATACACGGGTAGGCCCAGAGGCCTTTTACCCCAACAAAAAGATTTCCATCCTTGGCAAGTGCTTATCAAATATAAGATGATGGAAAGGGGTTACTGGCCTCTCATCATGGGGACCAAACTTGTTAATCCTTCCAATCCAAATGATGTGCAAGACGATCAACGAGCTCAAGCTATTATCATCCTCCACCTTGATGAGTCCTTAATACACCATGTAGATCATCACTCTACTTCCAAGGGTAAATGGGATGAGTTGGAAAAACTCTATGGTGCCCGTGGAAAAAATTCACAAACTTATCTTAAAATTGAAAATTTCATCTTAGAATATAATGCAGGGGAGGATCTTGGAAAATTTATCTCCCATATGAAGGGGCTTATGGCCCAACTAGCTTCCATACAAGCACCAGTAGCAGAACGTGATGCTATTGCTATCCTTTTGAAGGCCATCAAAAAGGTTTTTCCTACTCTTGTAACAACATTAATAAACATCCCAAATCCCAACTTGGAAGGTACCATCCAATCATGTCTGGATGAAGAAAAGAGGAACCATAAGGAAGGCACTTCAACATCTACTTCCCGTGAGCAAGGGTTAGTCCATACAGTTTCTACAAAGTGCTCTTTCTATCATAAAAAAGGGCATATTGTAAGTAATTGTTGGAAGAAGTATCCATAAAAAATATTCAATAAATGCAAAAATATTGGGCATATTACCAGTAACTGTCCCAGCGTTCGAGAACCACCTAAGAAATTGGAAGTTGACTTTGCCTCCCAATCAACTGAAGATCGTAACTCTTTTGAGTCTTGTAAACTCTCTACCTATAACCATCTTTTGTAGCTTGATTTATAAAGGCATCTGATTGTGGATTAAGGGGGGGCATCTTGACATGGATTATCCAATACCACTTGGCATTGAGGGGGGTTGTTGAGAGTGTAAGTATGTGAACTCTCCTTACGCTGGATGGGATAAGGGTAGCTGAGTGTGAATGGACTATAGTGAGCTTACCTCCATGCTCGATCGAGTTGCCTCCTCCCTCAAGCACTCTGGTAGCTCCACAATCCAAGGTGCAATCTCAAGCAAGCTCGATCCTCAAGCTCCAAGCTCCATGCTCCATTGTTTCTCTCAAGACAAGACAAGACAAGATAAGAGAAGGATAAGAAGAGAGGAGAAGATGGAGAGCTTCTCCACCACAGTCCCTCACCCTCACACACTCACTCCCTCACAATCCCTCTCTCAAGCACAAGCTCAAGCAAGCAAGAACAAGAAGAAGAAAAAGGAGAGCTAGTTTTGGCCACACACAAGAGTGATCTTCTCCATTTCCTTTTTGCCTTTTAATACATGCTCTCCTCCTCCTTGGGCGCCCATCCCTTTTTACATGACCGATTGTTTTTGCCAAGGTCTTCTTTCTTTTTTTATTTCCCCTTTTCATGGTTCCTTTGCCTCTGCCCGTCTATATTTACAAATTGCATAGAAAGGAGCTTGGCACTCTTTTACAAAATGAATTACAATGTACCCATGGGTGCTTTCTTTGCTAGAATATCTAATACACTCATTATTGTGCACTTCCTTTTGCATTAAGGCTGTTCCTACATTTTTTTGAGCTTGCCTTTCTTTTCCACTTTTCTCGCCTTGGGCTGCCGCATTGGGCTGCCTTCCATTTCCAACTTTTTGGGGCCTTTCTATCTTAGGCTTTCCTTCGGGCTATAACATTACCACCCTCTTAACCGAGTGCCAGTCCCATGGCACTTGTTGATAAGGGCTCAGGTGCCAGTTCCCTTTCTCGAGGTTGGCTATGGAGGAGAGACACATCAAAATGGATGGAGAGTTGTGGATGCTGAGAAAGGATTCAGTGGATAATGGGGACCTCCGATGCCAGTGGTGGATTGCAGATTGCCGAATGTACCTGAAAAGAAAAGGAAGTACACTACTTGGGGCTGTGCCTCTCTTGCACAGTGCAATGTATGGTTTCTGTGTGGTAGTGGAACTGGGAGTTGGGTCGAATCTAGGCACAAGCTTGAGGTGTTTTCCCACACTTGAGAGCCCAGTTCTTGTACGAAGGAAGGTACCGTTGAAGGTGACTTAGGGAGACAGGTCTATGCTTTCTACTTCCTTCCTTCTTCTCCTTGTCCTTTTTTTTTTCTTATCCTTTCTTTTCTCTTTTTGCTTTTCTTTTTCTTTTTCTCTTTCTTTCTCTTTCTTCTTCTTCTTCTTCTTCTTCTTGTTCTTCTTCTTTAAATGAATAAATTTAATAAGGAAGTATACTAAGAGGCATCCCATTGTGAAGCAAGGGCTAAGGTGTGTGGTGGCTTGAGGGCTTTACTGAGGAATGCCCTACTTTGCAGATATTCCTTTAAGCTAGTTTTTACATTGGGTGGAGTAGATGATATAAATGGGTGGTTACACCCGATGAATCTACTATCACTCATGTCCTTTAAGAGGTTCATGTAAAATGCTGGGACGAGAGTGGCCCTCATCATGAGGTGCATCATCGCATAGCTATCAATCCTAGCATTGAGATCAAAGAAGAGGGGTGGTAGCCACTCTTCCTCTACAATAGATTGTCTTTTTATTAGTACTCATAATAGATAGAGGTAATTACATGTGGTGATGAAAGCAAGGTCAGGGCATGAGGAGAAGTTAGTCAGGAAACTTGCTATAGATGGACAAAGGTCCCTTTCAATAAAAATCAACCTCTCTTCATGGATTGATGTGTTTTTATTATAGATCCAAGGGAAGTCATATATGCCATGCACCTCTGGGTTGAAATCAACTTCAATTCGGGTCTTGGGTAGGGCATGCCGATAGGATCATCCCACTCATAAGGTAGGGTTGTGTAGAAAGCAATCCAGGCCTCCAAGTTAGAGTCCCAGATGTTCCTGTGCCACCTTGGCTATACCTCATATCCCTCTACCCTTTGGTGTAGCTCTGTCACCTTATCTTCCCAATACTTTGTAGGTACCTGCCATCACCTTGTGGGGTGCCTCCTTTGTTCCTCTAGCCATCTTTTTCCTAGACTAGCTAAAAGTTTGATGACATCCTCCACCACCCTAGGAAATAGCACTTTGTCCAATGAGTGAGGGAAGGTGAAAGAGAAATTGAAGGGGTTGTGGTTCTTCCATTTCTCCCACACTACAGGTTCTTGGCCCCAATTGATGGGATCACACTCTTCACCTTGAGGGATGGCCACTTGAGGGACTTGCGGTGACTTAGCTTGAAACTTTTTGCAGGCGTGTTCCACTTGCTCCCTGCGCTTGTGCCTTGCCTCCACCATTTGTTTGAGTGGCCCTGTTTTCTCCCCTTGCTCTTCTATTTACACCTGACACTAACTATCCTCTCACTTGGGGCTTTTGTATAGCTAAGGTGATTGGTCATTCTCATTAATGATTTTTTGTCATGTTGCCTTAATTCTCTTTATGGGTTTCTTCTCCCTCCTCTTCTCTTCCTAAGATCGAGATGGTCGAGCTTGCTGGGGTGGGAGAATGACACTCCTCATGGATTGGTGATGGCTCCTGATGAATTGGTGATGGCTCCTTGGTTTCCTCCTCTATCACTTCTCTCTTCTCCTCCTCTAGAGCTTCTTGGATAATGGCTGTCAATACTCCTCCAAAACCTCTCGAAAACCTATTATTGAGGCCTTGGAGGTAGATTTTCCCCTTTCAAACTTTGCAATGGTAGCGGGGGACTCTCCTCCTACCACCCTTGGTGCTACGACTAGTACCTTTGCCGAGGCTTGTATTGTTTTTCAGACATAGACATTCATTAGGGGAGTTTTGAGATCTCGAAAATGCCTTTGAGGATGTAGAGAGAGAGTGCTCTAGACCAATAAGAGCAAAGCCTCCGTAACGAAACTTCTATTTTAAAAAAATTTAAAAATCATTTTACAAAAACATATAAAGATAATAATATTACAATTTTTTATTTTTATTATCTATTTTTAGTCTCTTATATTCGTGATTATGGCATCTTTTGCATTAATGGCATAGAGTCTCGGCTACTTTTATTTAATGATGTATCTAGATTAATGATAATGACTGATGTAATCGAAATTCAAATTAATGAAAAGCATGGCACTTAGTTTTTTCCCTCCTTTCTTTTATTCCTCTATTGTTTTTTCCTCCATTATGGTAGCCTAGTCCTCTCTCTCTCTCTCTCTCTCTCTCTCTCTCTCTCTCTCTCTCTCTCTCTCTCTCTCTCTCTCTCTCTCTCTCTCACTCTCTCTCTCTCTCTCTCTCTTTGTGCATGTCTCTCTCTCTTCTACCATTGATATGGAAATTCGACCTTCAACAAGGCATCCAAGCTTCCAAATCACATCCATATCAGTGTTTAACTCATTCCAAACTGATGGAAGATGGATTCCTACTATCATTAGCAAAGGTAGTTGGATCACCATATGCAACAAGCAAAACGTGGAAAAAGACAAATACATGAGAGCTCGTTTATCTCTGCTTGGAAGGGAAAATCCCGAGATTTTAAGCTTGGAGCAAATAAGAATACAATCAAAGAGGTACTAGTGCAACATGTGTTCATGCATAGAGAGATGTGTTTGAAACCTGGATCTTCAAAGCTTCCAATGCATAGACCAAATTGTAAGAATTTGATTCTTAAAGTTTTTCCTTTATTAAACATGGTTTAGGTTTTTCCATTATAATATTTGTTTGTCTTGTAGATGTCTATCCCTCTAATCTTGAGGAATGGCAACCAGTGGAGTCTATTGTTGATGTTATTGATGTTATACATGGTTCAATTGGAGAAGAAATGTATAGAGGCAGAAAGAAGACAGAGCTTGCAGAGAATGGAATATTCTTTTATGACCATTATTATGTTATTCCTATGCGGCGTTACCAATGGGGATCAATAAACCTCCTTCCTTTGCCAGATTTTTCAAGCTTTAAGTGGCCTTTGCCAAGTCCAGCTTCTAGTAACGGCTATAGATGTAAGATATTTTTTGAGATCCAGAAAGCACTAAAATCTAATATCTCAAGTAGGCTAAGCAAAGTTACTTTGTTTATGCCTATTAATATATTTATTGATTTTTTCTCTAATATGGAGATAAGAATTAAAAAAACCATGCTTTCAGTGAAGAGACTAACATATGATCATATCATACAATTTGTTGATGAAGGATGGGATACAAGGACAGAAGGAAAAATTATATGTAAGATAAATCAAGACTCTATAGCTTGTAAATATATGATTGCTACTCAAAATTTTATCCTTAGCTTTTACTATAGTCGATGGCATTTTGTTGGTAGTAGTCTGGTTGCTTTAGACAAGAATCTTAATGATTTCAGCAAAGATCCTATAGTGGATCTTGATATTTGGTTCAACGAGGATATTATTGCAATCTTAAAGATCAGAAAATCATGTACGCTACATCAAGTGAGGATGGATTTACAAAATGAAGACTTTGAACTACCATGCTTCTTTGTATTCCAACTTGACAAGAAATGAGTAAGTTTTCACATCATATTATATCTACTTAGATGTATATCAAGATCTCACTTCCTAACTAACAAACATTTGTAATTTATTTTTTGCAGATATCGAAAAGGAGAGAAAACAATATACACTACAAGGACATTCAAGAAAAGATATATTTACTATCAATATAAAATATATGTACAAATTTTGTAGCAGATGTCTATTTGCCATCTCTATGAGATATACACGGACTGAAGGGCAAATTTCTATATATGAAGGCTTAAAAAGGCGATATGGCAAAGCTATTTCTTTTTTGGAGAACTATCCTTTCTAGGAATCCTTTTGCATTTCTTTGATGTCTTGGGTATAGAAGGTGTGGGTAAAGATATTGAAGTTGTGGCTTCACCTTCCGTGGTTATAGGCACCGCATCTCCTTCATGGTGCAAATCCCCACCAATCTTTGTTGTTGGTTGTATACAATTGACCATTATATACTTCAAGAGCTCTGCTCTGACATACCAAACATGCTCAGATGCATAGCAATCCTTCAAAAACTGTCACACATTTATAGAAAAAAGAGTTTTAGTTCATTATTGTTCTTACAATAGACTATATTTTTATCATCAATGGACTATTTGCAATGAATATCTATCTTAAAGTTTAGCATCTTTCATATTACCTTTACATGTTTATCATCATTAAGATAAACAAAGTTAACCATTCTTCTAGCATTTGCAATCACCCTCCAGCCACAAGAATGGCTATCATCATGATGAGGACACTGCAACTACCAACAGAAAGTAAAACTATAAAGAGGAAGGATGGTAGTTCATAGAATAAACTTATGTTTCAATTATTTTAATCAATAACTTATCGCAACTTGTCTATATTGCATTGTTGAAAGCAAATCAGACGGCATAGGGGGCCTTTTCTCTAGCTCTTCAATTAATCTTTTTGCACCTCTATATATAAAATATATTAAAATTTAGAGTACTTACAAAAAAAAAATTGAAATATCAAAGAGCCCTTGGATAATATAACTTACAATTTAGCATTTCCATGGCTTCCTTTCATAGAGTTGATTAAAAAACATTACTTATCCACACAGTCTATTGCAATCAAGCTCCAATGAGAACTGAAAGCAATCATATCTCAACAAATTAGTAGGATAAAATTTCAAAAACTCTAATAGAATATTGAATCACTTACTTTTCATTATATGGAATTATAAGGAGCTCCAAAGTATTGAAGTCAATCAAATTGAACCACTGCTCAACAAAACTTGTATCAAGATCGTTCCTCATAAAGAATGAGATAGATGGATCAAGAACCTCAATTTTTTGTTGCATATCCAAAGGAAACTCATGCATTACACACCTAGAAAAGGCATAGAAATAGTGAGTATAAACAAGAAAAATCTTATTGTTAAAAAAATATCAAAAAGTAGAAGTAATTATGGGTGGATATACCTTAGGCTAGCAAGAATAATACTGTCATTTATTTCTCTTCTTTTATCCTTAAGAATCTGAACACATGTAGCATTAAAGGAGATAATCTCAGTTCTTTTGCCTAAGTCACCAGGTAAGAAACAAAACACATTGAATTCTTTTGGATTAGCTACTTCAAGAAGGGTGGCCAGCTCATTTTCAAAGGACTCTAGTTGCTCTGCTTCCCTTTCTTCAGCCCTTTGCCTCCTATACTCTCTCCATTTATCTGCTTGTTCCTCTTTAGCTTTCTTCTCTTTTTCATGTTGCCTTGTATCCCTCTCATGGGTGACATTCTCAACCTTGGGACCAGAATCATCTTTCTTTCTCCTAGCTGGGGGCACATTAAGGATATTAAATGTCTTCTCATCAGTGAGGGAAATTGGCTCAAGGACCTTTGAAAATCTATATCTTGGCCTCCTAAGAATTACCATGTCCTTGTCCATGAGCGTGAGCCTATGAGCATGAGCAGCGCAAATATAGGCATCTTGAAAAAACTTAACTAAAAAATCCTTTGTGGCTTCTTGTATACAATTAAGGGTTGTTCTTGTCCATCTCAAACTATCCAAATTATATTTGTCACAAATCTACCTGATAAGCCTTTGAAAAGACAACTTTGGAAATAGCATTGTCAAGAGCCTTTATTGCCTTCCTAATCTCCCTTAGGCACCTGACATTCTGAGAAAATTTTCTCTTTGGCTTTGACTTTCTAGAGAGCTTCTGAGGCTTTGACGATTGATGAATCTTTGATGTTAAACCCCTAGGATCAATCTTCTCCTTCCTTGTTGTTGCTTTAGTCCTAGTCATCTGCCAAAAAAAGACATGTTACTTCTTGTCCAGTGTGTCCAGTGAAATGCGAGTTTCAGATAAGAGACCTCCTTGCAGCATGTTGTTTTCGTGTTTCACCGGACAACACATAAATAGCAAAAGAATCAACAAAACGAAGAAAAACAAAATGTTAATCTAAGGAATTCTATTACAATTACCTAAAATCTCCACAACATTAAGGAAAAAGTTCGAAGGATTGCCTAAAATCTCCACAACATTACCTAAAATCTCCACAACATTACAATTACCTAAAATCTCCACAACATTAAGGAATGCTCACACTAGGGAAAAGTTCGTTTATAGTGCTCATAAGCTCATAATAATATAAAAAATTAAGGAAAAGTATCAAAAAAATGTATTGAATGGATGCCTGGGCATTGAGAAGGACGGATGCAGAAAACATACCTTCTTTGGCGCTTTGCTGGGAAAACCTGTTTAGAACCAATTTCTCAATAGCTCTGGTGAAATGCAAATACGTTATTCACAACCACAGCATGACCATGAAAATTTGCTCGAAGACCCTACTGCATGATGAATTTGGCCGTTGTTTCCCTTTATTCTCGAAAAAAGCGAGTGCGCACGTCTTCTGAGATACGGTGTGTTAATGAGACATGTGTGCACGTATTCTGAGGTATTTCATGCGTGCAAAAATATTGGAAATTTCGTCCAAATTTGCGATTGTATTTATTTTTCCATCATTATGCAAACATTTTCGTTGGAACTATCAACACATGTTTGACAATCAATATAAAAGCTTTTCGAAGTCATCCTCTTCGATATTGTCATTTTTTCTCCCGAAATTTTGTTTCAACTTCCCTTCAAGGTCCTTGCTTCCTGTTTGAAGAGCAGTTCAACAATTTCTTATAGGTAACAAAAGGAGCTAATGGAGACTTCTGATGATAGGCTCTTCGATTTCTTACACACAACTGGAAATTCTTCCAAGTTTAGCTATATCAGGGAAATTTTCAATGTTCCTTTTGATTTGAAGGAGTTATTGGAGGATCTTGAAGATAAACTTAAGGAGTATATATATTTTTATGATGATAGACATGTGCAAGGTTTAGAAGTCAATGGATTTGTTCATTATAGTGATGTCATGGGAGCCACCAGTACATCCAGGTCAACTTTGCTAGGCAGGTTCAACCTCATTGATGAGGAATTCAGGAAGAGAGAAACATGTTGCCCTTTCCACAGGTATCAACACCAATGCCTTCTGATCCACAAGGATGTTGGATTTATTGTGTATCTTCAGTACATGGAAAATTCTTCTCCAGATATAGACCAATAAGGAAAGCTAGAGGATATTGCAAGTATGGATAAGGAGGTTGAAGAGAAGGAGGAGATGTTCCAAGAAGATATTGAGAATCAACTTGTCCAAGGTTTTGATGTAGGTTTGTTCAAGAGTGACAATATCACAATGGTGGAAGAAAAGGAGATCAAGCCAAGTGCACAGATTGATGAAGAAGGTCCTCTTGGATGTGTTCCAACATTTCCCACTTATCTTATCAACAAGAAGATATATGTGTTGCTAAATGATATTCAACATCTTTTTGATCTTCGAGAAGTTTATTGCTTAGCAATCCTTCCAGGTTGGGGCAAAAATGACATGAATTTTATAGGTTATGAACAAGAACCACTAGCAAGTATTGATGTTGAGGAAGAGAATTTCCAAGACAGCTCTATAGCCTTACATACATGTATTAATCAGATTATAGAATACAAAAAGGGGGGGCTACCTACAGAAGAAGAGTTCTTGCAGGTCCAGAAGAAACTTCATATTGATGATGTAGGGTATGAAGAGAGATTGAAGTCTCTATCAGATGAGAAACCCAAGAGTTCAATAAATCTTTATGATGATAGTCTTCTCGAAGAAGACGAACACCCTAAGGTATGAAATATAATTCGAAGTTACCCATTGAGTTTATGTTAGACTTTATTATGCATTATAGATAAATATCTTATATCTTATACTGTTGTGGTTTGTTGTGTAGATTGAGATTGAAGATCTGGACAACTTTCTTGGAAGGGCCAAGGGCTCTAGGCCAATGAAGCTTGGGAAAAATCAAAGCCTTGGCCATTATATTGGAAACTTAAACAATCAAACAATTGTAATATATCATAGTAGATTGTCAAGCTCTCCAAATCTACCAATGATGGCTTTGAGAACTATCTCAAAGGTAATTGGATCTCAAGTTTTCAGTAGAGGTTTGGACAAGATCATTTTAGTGGAGAAGGAAGAAGCCATAAGAGTTTTTGGCTTCATGCCTAGATACAGTGGATCTAGAGCTGGATATTTTGGAGTTCTTGGCTCCTATTTGTTCTCTTATGTAGGAGATAGTAAGAATTTGAAGCTTCTTCTAGGCTATCAAAAATAGGAGTTTTTGAAATACAGAGGTCTTATTGAGTGGGATGAAACAAAAGATTACTCTAGAGGCCCTGTCAAGCTACCTGAAACCAAGGACTCCTCTGAAGGCCCTGTTGAGGTACCTGAAACTAAGGACTCCTCTGGAGGCCCTGTCGAGGTGCCTGAAACTAAGGACTCTTTTGCAACACAATCAGACTAGAAGATGCCAAAGATCAAGTGTTTCTTAAAACCCATCTTTTCCCAACTCTTTGTTTGGTTTGTAACCATTCTGTAAATATTTACTTTGCGCAATAATTTAAATATCTATATTTTCTTCTTTGGGTAACAATTTGTATAGTCCTTACTAAAGATGATGTATTGCTTGATGTGGTTGTATCTTTAAGCTTGAATTTATGCTAGATTTGTCGATAGAACCATTGAAAGACCTCTAATAAACTGTTGGCTTTGTGTCTTCCACCTCCATGTCTTGTGTGTCTGAAATATTTTGTTCTTGCTTGATAATGTGATTTTTCCATACCTTGGGTTGACCAGAAAGATAGAGATCCATATTGTTTAATAAAGTATGGAGCATGGTTGTATAGAATATGCTGCATAGTCAACAAATAAAGAAAGTTATTAAAAAACATTATATGAGTTCGACAATGAAGAAACAAACATATACAAACTTCTTACCATATAGTGAGTAAAGTGTTGATCACCCCAAGCTTCTGTCATCGCCTTTTTGAAAAGGTTTAATTGGTTTTAAAGTCTTTGAGATCATCATCATTCCATTCAGTCTTATCACAATAAAAAAACACTTTGTCTATTTTTTCCCAAACTTTAGCTTTTCTATTCCGAGCTTGTCCATTATCAGTGTGATCCTTAACTGCATTATGTAGGGATTTCCACTGATTAAATTTAATGGTTGAGCCACCATTTCTCGAGTTTATCTTGCCAAGTCTCCCATGAAAGCCTAAAAACCTTTTAGCCTTCACTCCACCAATAGATGGTTTTTTTGGGACACAATTACCATCCTTAGACTTCTGAAGATCTAGTTCAATAACAACATTGCCACCACGCAAACCAATTGCAGAGAGAACTTTTTCAACCTTTGTTATAACATCTGTTCTAGTTGATATTGGCTTCAGCTTCCATGCAAATCCTATATAGAGATGAACAAGCTTTTCAATTATCCTGCAAATTGCATGAAGTGTACAAATATGGGCATTCGCTAAAGGAATGTCCAAGACTTGTTTAAACTATGGATCCTTATTGTGCCTAGAGGGAGCTCTATTATAATTGCTTGAGTTAAACTCTACAACAGCTGGTGACATGCAGTATAAGCAAGGAGATCTCGAGTTGGATCCCTTTGATACATTATACATACATTTGAGTGTCTTTAAGTCACCAGCTATGTGCCACTCAATCCTGTAGTTCCCAAATCTTTCAACAAATAGCTCTCCTGCTTGTTGCCTTTGATTAACATTAGGTATTGATGTTTGATGAAAAACCCAATATAATATATCAAAATTCTCAGTATCTACCTCAAATGCTCCTAGCCACCAGATGTTATATTCAGATTGAACACTAAATGATGTTGAGTGATTGCAATGACCTGACGAAAGTGCTCTATTCATCAAGGTGATAGAGATTCTCTCCAATTTTTTACATTTCAGAATCTCACTTTCATCAAGTTTAATCACAAATCTAGCCACTCCCTGTGCCTCTGCTACTGACAAGTCATAAAATTTGATCATTAAGCATTGTAGGGTGGGCAAGTCAAGGAAAATATTGTTAAATTCATTGAATGTAACCTCCTTTTTCTTGCCCTTGAAGGTAGCCTTGATATGAAAAGGCTCACCTAGAATCCCCATCACTTTGTTATAAACTCTCTGTATGATAGTCCTAACCACAAATGGCTTCGGAAGTATGCAATTGCGTACATGTCCTTGCTTCATATCTGATTGTAAAAGCTGAATTTAAGCATCTCGACTGATACCAATACTATCCAGTGTCTTCTGTACTAACTCAAAATCCAAAGAATGATCCTTTACAAATGACTCCAACCATTGTTTCATTGCCTTTTTAAATTTATTCTTCTCCAAAATATCCTTTGAAACTACTGAAGGAAGAAGATGATAATAAAACTGAGCTGCTTTTAAAGAATCTCTTTCACTTGCATTTGGTTGTAGAAGAGATCTAAGTAAAATTAACATCACAAATCAATGCAAGTAATTTAAATAAAGCCATATTTAAGATTTTTCAAGTGAAAAAAAATATACCTTGCTACTTGGATTCCTTTACCACAGCCTCCTCCTCCTTGTTTGAGATTCTCAATATTTTTAAGAGCTCTTTGTCGATTTCGAAGGCCTAATAAAGTTTTCTTTCGTTGATAAGCTTTGATACTCTTTTCCAATGAATGAATTTTTTGTTGACAATCCTCTAGCTTCTGCAACAACTCTATATTGTGTTTCATCAAAAGATGATTCTCTAATCCAAGGATATCCTTTTTTGCAACAAGGTTAAGTGTATAACCTAAAAATCCATTGTAGCCATTACCAATAAACCTAATTAATGATGAGCTATTATAGAAAGGAGGACTGCTATTTCTGCTAGGATCTTTGGGATATAGCTTTCCATCTAACCAAAGATCAATATTCTTCTTTCCTTCAAACCTCAGTATATGTTTCATAGACTATAACCGTGATAGATTTTGTTCTCTTTCTTATTGGTTCATACTCACTATCCAACTCAATATGAAGATGATAGAGAGGTCTTTTATGAGAGCTACAGAGATCATTGGATGATTGATCCATAGCTGAGTTACAGAGATCATTGGGTGATTAATCCATAGCTAAGGATATGATTAGAAGCAAGAACGAAAACAAAGAAGAGACTACTAAGGAGGAGAAAAAAAGAAGAGAGAAAAGAATAAGGGAGGCAATCGAGTATCCACCAAAATTCAAATTGAATATTACTTTTCACTTTAATGAGGAGAGGTAAGATCTTCATTATGACAACCTTGCCAACTTTATGGAAACCTAGATTTCTAGGTTTGATGTGACCACAAGAATATCACGACAATGACTTATTAACGAATTTTGATATTTTAACTTATCAAAATATAAACCTTTTTAAAAATTCTATAAAATGATTTTATTTCTTAAATTGTTTTCTCTCTCTAGGATCTCTTACAGGGCATTTTCCAAACCTCAAAACTCCCCTAATGCCAATTCACCTCATCCAGAGCATTGGTTGCAAGGCTTTCCAGCAAGGATATGCTAAGTCTACTCATGAGGGCATTGTATCTTTGGCTTGAAAAAAGTGTATGGATAATTTTAGCTTGCAACAACTGAATGGTGGGATCTGGGATATCAGCTAGGATGATTCCATCATTGGTGTAGAAACTTTTTTTGTCCATCCCTAGCATTCCATACACATCTCTCTTGGGTCTCTTTTTCAGCTTCTCTACTAGCCCCAGTGCCTTCTCTACAATTTTTGGACTAAGGGGAACCACCATACTTCTAGAGGTCTCACCTTGCCTGACGATCACCGTGCCAATGTTCCTTTGGACATTGATGGTCCTCAAGAATTTAGTGCATTTACTTTGTTCTATGTCTTGTCCCACCTCTTCTAGGTACTTGGTAAGGTTGCATTGTTCTAGCACCTGTGCCATCGCCTCTTGGACTATCATCACTCCTCCGAGATTATGGATGTTGCGAGAATGGAAGCCTGTTGGTTTTATCATGTTGTCCCACCATTTAGGTTCATGTCGCCACACAACATCCCACAATTAGTTCTTTTTTAAGGGGCATTTCTTTCATCGAAAGTAAGATGACTAGAAAGATGAGTGTTTGAAAATAAGAACTCTCATACAATGAGGAATATCATCCACAAAATCCCAAAAGTTAAGAATTCTCATACCAATCAATCCACACATTCATTCTTTTCTTTTAGAATTCAATTCCTATTTTGAGTTTTCATCCATTGTTTCCCTTCCCCTTGGAAAGGATGAAAATCCTCCTAGGATTGTGGAAATCAAAGTTTATGTGCATTCAATGTGTCTGTGGTGTGCCTTAATTTCTCAAGAGACAGTCATAAAACTTGGGGTTATATTCAAGAGTCGCATAACAATCCAAATCCCATGGATGAATGCCTACTTGTGTGATGTAAGTTAATACATTAGTCAAGAGGTCGCCTAAGTTGAGCCGACTTACAATAAGGAGTTCCTCCTCCATGAGAATCTTATCTAGGCATGGGTGAAGCATGACATTGTTTTCTAATGGCTAATTCCTGGTTATGACCCAACACTCTAAATGAGGTTCCACATAGGTCGGTGGGTCGTACTCAGAAGTCTTGATGGTGCACCTTTGCTCCACATTAGTCATGATTTGGTATCCCTCTTGAGCCCATGAAAGGTGCAAATTATACCACTTTTGTATGAAATTGGACTCAGATCCAATGAGTCATTGGAGTTCAAAGAGTTCCTAGAGTGGCATGGAAATTTTTCTTTTTTGATAAGATGTGATCAAACACTGGCTTTTGGCCTTTTCTTGTGAGATTTCATTACCAATCATCTCATTTGCAATAGCGAAATTTTTATAAAGACAAATTTGTATTCTTTCCAAGAGCACGATAAGGAATGTACCTCATTTGCTGTAGGCTCATCAAGTAGACCTAGGTCTAAACATTCATAACTTCTAGCAAACTGTGTGAAATTTGAATCCATATATGATTTTAAGAGAAAATGTTTACTTTCACAGTATAGAATATGTGGCAAAACTTGTATTTTACACTTTTGAAAGTGTGGCGATTTGCTCTCTAAACCAAAGATATCCTATAATCGATTGGCGATTTTGCTTCTATCTTATCTTCTGTCTTGCCCATGGTTTGTGGCTAAACACACTACCCTCAATAGTGTGGGAGCCAAAGTCTATGAAGAGGAGCTTGATGTCCATGTTACAACTAGCTAGGCAATATCTCCAGGTGCTAAAGACCTTGTGCTTACTATTCTACAGTGTAACGCAATCTATTTCTGCCACTTTGCTTGCTGCATTTTGAGCAAGACAGCAATACACACTTACATTTGATCCAGTGGACCCTTCATACTCATTGGACAGTGCCTACACTGTCAAAGGGATTTATTTCTATGGTATGAAAGCGTATTGACCGTTGTGTTTTGAGTATGTTAGTGGTTTGCATATGGGATTGTGAAAGACAAGTTCTAGAAGACACTGCAGTAGATTGCTCGTACCAAAACTAACAAATGTTGATCATGCTATGTTGGGGAAGGGCTCAAGTAAGTTGAGAAGTGGAGTTTTCATGCATGAGACTGGAATTAGGTGGACAAGAGGGACTTAACTAAGTCTCAATAGCCTAACTTTAGAGAAAAAAAAGGAATTTTATTTGAACCAGAGTAGTGTATTCAAAAGGAAAAAAAACAAGACAGCACCATTGTGGGAGGAGCATGCAGTCCTCGATGTCTTGGGGAGAACCCTTTTGTGAATTGAACCTGCTATGATCAATCTCCTACATTTCTATCATCTCATGCACATGCTAAAGACATGTTTTGCTCACCCATATGTTGAACATATGTATATGCTTCATGATTAAGCAAACAAAAAAAAAAGAAAGCTGGAAGCTTTGTGCTAGGATAACTCATCTTTCATGCAAAGGGAAGACATAGACATTACCTACAAATCATAGATACTCCCAAAGATTGCATAGAGGCTTCAAAGTGAGAGCTTGTGATAGTTTATTGTTGTCTAAACTGGGTGTATAGCACAGTATATCTACTATCCATAGGGTTTTCTAGATTGATTTATGGTCTTCAAAGACTCGTTGAATGCTACTAATGCTCTATGGTTGATAAATGATTGCCAGAACCAAAGGACATGCTTTGGAGTGATTTTTGGGCATATATGTATGTTTTAATGTTGTTGTAAAATGAATCTATCTAAAAAGGATGAAATGGATTTTAAAGGCCCATAATGGGTTGGTTGAGATATTGATACTTGTTAATATGATAGCACTTCCGGGTAATGATACCCATCATTTACTACAAGGATTTTGTTATATGCATGGTAGTACTCTTGGAGATTTCATAGAGGCTTCAAAGTGAGAGATTATGACAGTTTATTGCTATCTAAACTGTGTATATATCAGGGCATCCATTGTCCACAGGGTTTCGAGATTGATTTATGGTGTTCAAAGACTCCCGTTGAATGGTATTGATCCTCTATGGTTGATAGATGATTGCCATAACCAAAGTACATGCTTTGGAGTGATTTTTGGGCAGCATATGTATGTTTTAGTGCTTCTGTAATAAATTTGTTTGAAAGGGCTGAAATGGATTTTGAAGGCCCATAATGGGTCAACAGAGGTATTGATGCTTTCTAATGGATGATAGCACTTCCGAGTGATGATACCCAACATTTATTGCATGGATTTTGTTATATGCGTGGGTATATGAGGCTTATGTCATTGATTTTGGAGTAGATATATTGATGTATGTCAGAGTATATCTGAGTCATAGTCTCAGAGTGTGTTATGGGCTAGCATCCTAAATGTCTTCATGCCTAGGATTTGGGAATATTATATGGATGTACCGAGATTGCTTTGTTGAGCTACATATGATACAAGATCTTCGAATTGCGCCCTAATTATTGTCTTTGGATTCATCCAAGATTTATATTCTCTTTCTTTCATCCTATTCCAGGACTCAAAATCTCTGTAGCCTCTATATTTTAGTCATGTGAGATAGACCTTTAACCTTACACACTCCGACAACACTATCTAAGGTGACCTCAAACCAAGCTGGACAGACTTGTGTTTGTGCAAGACAACCATCTTCTTATGCCATTTTTTTAGACCAAGGGTCTCCTCCTATAGCCTAGCAATACAACAACCTTCTAGGCAACAAGTTCAGCACTCCAACCAATACAATTTGTGTTGTGTTTTTGCACTTGGCTAGTAGGCTTCTCATTGGGCGACACCTTAATAGTTTGGGTAGCACACTTTGTGGGTGGCTTGTTTTTTTAGATAGATAGATTATCTTTATTGCTGCATTTCACATTGGGCTGGTCTTTCCAGACCTAGGCAACACCTCAGTAGTTTGAGCGGCCTCTCTATCGTGCCAGCAATAGGACAAATCTACATTTTTTGCAGGGAGTCCATTTTCGAGCACTCCTAGTTCTTGATTGGCCCTTGGTTGGCTACATGTATAGGATGAAGACTTGTTTCCCTCTACATTTACTGCTCCATCTCTCTGCTCGACATTGCGTGTTTATTTTGGCATGGGATACTCCCCGTCTACCTTGCCTGAGTCAGGGCCTTCTTCTGTGTCATGGTCCGATGGACTCAGATTACTCCAAGGAGGATGCCTCTTATTGATTGCTTTCACTTTAGTGGCAGCATCTTCTTTGCTTTCTTGCAAGTACTTAATTGAAGGACATCAATGGCTGATGTGTATGCTTTGAGGGATTGTATGGTTTGAGATGATTCAGATCGACCACCATCCTATCACTTTTTCTTGCTATATTCGTCAAGGGCTTCCAATCCCCATTTTGCATTAGTGGCATCTCCTGAGCAAGCACCAATCCTACCCTCTCTACCCGCATCTGACAAGCTAAATTATATGAACTTGTGAGAGTGCGCAACACAAAGAGGAAAGTGATCATGGAGAGAAGGAGACAAAGAGAGAATGCAAAAGAGAGAAGGAACAATGTGACTACAATGGCTGAAGGTACAAGGCTACAACGATCAGCCCCAACATGCAGTAATGGGATGAGCTTCTCTCAAATGAGAGTCTTCAGGCTACGAGAAGTGAGAAGATTGGTGTAGAACACATCATATGTCACTGATGGAAGATATGAGAGAAGTTTCATAGCTAGGTCCTTCAAAGAAATATCCGTACTAAGGGATGCAAGCTCATCCCAAATCTTCTCCATCTTATGGATGTGATCTCGCATCGTAGGGGGATTTGCAACAGAAAGTTGTTGTAGCTTCAAATCGAGAGATAATTGTTGCCCAAATGTCTAGATCCAAAAGAGAGATGCCAATATCTTCCAAACCTTTGTGGCAGTGCAGATAAATCTAACATGTAATGAGCACAAAATCTTCATAACTCAAAAAGAGAAAAGAGCAAGCTTTGGCATTCAACCGATCCCATACAACTGTTGAATTTGCGGCCACACCATTATGGGGATTCAAAATAGGTTGGGATATTGAGAAAGAAAATGTGGATAATGTCAAGGGTAAATAGATCATAGAAGATATAAGAGAGACATTGATACAGGTTACAGAGGATAAGGCCATTCGGGATGCAAAGAAATATGACCTAAGCAAATTAAGTGGATTAATGATGTGGATCTTTGATATTGACATATTCCATGTGATATACAAGTTATTTAAAGTCGAAGGGGATGTTTTGCATGTATGTATACCTTATTGGTTGACTATCCAATGGATGTTTAACCCAGAAGGGTGATATGGCTTTAGGAGACTACAATGGACGGGCAGGGCTGAACTGAAGATGTTTAAAACTGTTTTAATTGGGAGAGGATTGTTGGTGGACCGATGCATCCAAAATGGCCTTTTATACCTTGGGAAGGGTCCTACAAAGTTTGGTTGACATTTGAGTTCATATGCAAGAGATACAAAGTCAGGGCGATCGATGTCTGGCTAGGACTGCATGTTGTAATGAATAGTTGCAGGTTGTGCATAAAATTTTAGGGGCTGAAATCTTCACAATTTAATCCAGGTGTCTTCAAAAAAGTTGTAGATTTCCAGTAGGGCTACATTTTTTCTTTTAAAAGCTTGGTAATCCGAGTTATGGTTCAAAAGATACGTGCAATTTTCTGTAGGGTGGTCCTATAGGATAGTTTTCTAGATAGGATAAGATTGAATCTGATGGATGTAGAGTATTGCATGTGACATATGCTTTGAAATAGATGTTTGAGACTGAGATGAGGGTACCAAGGATAGGAAAGAGGATCAAGATATGCAAGAGAAGAGATGCAAAAGACGACTATGCAATGGAGAACCTGGTGGAAGATGAGCACATTGACACAGATGAATAAGAGGAAGGAGTACAATTCAACATATGAGTTTGTGATGCCACATGATCCAGGATGATTTACAAGGATTGGGATGCTATAGAGGATTGATGAGCTATCATGGCCAATGTTGGATACAAAGGCATTAGGGCCAAAAACGCTTCAAAAAATGCACTTTTGTTAATCACGGGATTAAGGAAAAGGCCAAAGAGAGTTCGCCACGTGTGCAAGAATATGGTATTCTTGTCTCCTCTTTTTTAGAGATAGTGGAGTCCATTTCGTGATTCTCTCTTCTTTTTTAGCCAAAACCCCTAAAGTCTGACATGTTTTGGAGTCCCAAAGACGTTATTTACTTACAAATCTGACAAAATACGTGACAGAGGTGTGATGAAATTAATAATGAGTTTTTTGAAAGTCGGGAGATCTTTCAATATTGTTTTTGGCGCCCAATACATACTCATTTGTGTTCTTGGCGCTACTTTTTCCTTCATTCACTCCTCTTTGAGCTTCTTTCTCTGTGCTTTCATTCTTTTCATGGCTTTCTCTAGGTGCCCTTCTCGTTTAATACACTCTTGCACAGTCTATAGCCAGGGAGCAGACTGAAATTTTGAGCCCAAAACCTTTGCTGTAAACGATTGGGTTACCATGCTGCCATCTTGCAAGGGCTCTCATAAGGTGAAAAGAAGAAAACGAGATGATATTAAACATCACTGGAAGGGGCATATCATTGCCTTAAAAATTATGCCCCAAGGCTGGTTTGTCAAGGTGCAACATGTTTACATGGCCAAGGATATGCACTTGCCTCCAAACGAACGTGTTCCCCAACAAACACATGGTAAGTTATTAGTTGAATAACGTATATAATTCTTTTCCATTTATGCAAGTTCTAACAAACGGTTCGTCATTGTAGATATATTTCCGTCAACAAGTATTGAATGGCAACCTGTGGAAAGCCTAAGTGGGACTTTCCATGCCATTCATAAGGTATTGGCAGACATTATTTATGCCGATCAAACTGTGTCTTTTTTTAGTGAATGCAAGGTTTTTATATATTATGCACAGTATGTGGTTCCCTCTAAAGCAGATAGGTATGGTAATATCGAAGATTTGACATTGCCAAGTCTTTCATCTCTAAACTGGGAGATTCCTAACAAGGTAACGGTGCAGAGTTTCAAATTCAATATATCTCAGGATATTAAAAAGTCCATGACAGCTGGAAGGATCTCAAGAAGAATACGTTTATCATGGTTTGTACCCCTCCATATCTTCGTGGCTTGCTTCAAAACAGTATATTTACAAAGAACGAAGGTATCCTGGCTAAGTAGAAACTTTTCGGAAGAGGATTTGGACAACACTATAGGGACGCATTGGAAATCTAGAGAGTGCGACCATAAGGGTGATATCTTGAGGTGCAGTGCATGCCCTCAATCCTTGGCTTTGGCTTACAGTATCCCTCGCCAAACTCTTGCTTTGGGCTTTGATTACAGGAGATACAAACTAAGATTGGGTATTTGGGTTCCCTTGGATTCCGATACAGATTGCACACCATATAAACTTGCGGTGCACGTTTTGCCGCATGAAGAAGTAAAGAAGGTGAATGTTACTTCCATTTGGAGTCTGAAAGATGTGAGGGATACCTTGGAATTGCTAGACAATACATCCCCTAGATATAAGTTCAAAGTGAATGGCGTAGCAATTGGTAAAAGAGCCGAGCGCTCTTTCTCTTGTACGAGTTGTTTGTCTCCCACAATTGTGAGTTTTGAGCCTTGAGAATGAAAACTTTGCATGAATTTATCTTAATAGACTGTCCTTAAGATATTTTTTAGTGGGAACTCATAAGCTATCATGAAGCAAGTTGCCTTTCGAATGTATATAAATAAAATGTACATTACATTCGATTTATAAGTGAAAAAAATCATTACACCATGAGGTACAAAAATTTCATATAAATGTACAAAGCCAAAATAATAAGGCTCGTGTATGCTTATGTTTGCTATTTTGATTCTTTATCGATTTCTTCAAATATATTTTTTCTCACAGGGCCTTTCTTTGATTGTTGAAAGAATTTCACCTTTACAGGTAGTCTCTTTTCTTAGGGCTTAAGAGGGGATGGATCAAATTTCAAAGGAGAAAGCATTGGCATTCCTTTTTTTTTTAGACTCTGCAGCAGTGGTCCCATTGCCTTTGCCCTTGCCCTTGCCCTTACCATTGCCATTGTCCTTACCCTTTCCCTTGTCCTTTCCCTTGCTTGTGCCCTTGGCCATTGAAGTTTTGGGAGGAAGAGGGGAGTTAGGATCATATGGTGTGATTGCCTTGTCCAGAATTAGCTCAATGCATCTCTCCCTTATCCACCAAACATATGAATCAGGATAGTCTCTACACTATAAGAATAAATGTTATAAGTTAGTGAAAAGAAATCATGATAAGGGTTACACAAACATCAAGTGAAATTAACTTACATTCACTCCTTCTATTTGTAACAACATTGAATCCACTGTTCTGCAAATATTTGAGATAACTCTCCATCCACAAGAATGTGCATCGCTTTGCAATGGAACTTCTTGTAGAAGAAACGTATAAGGCCTTTGAGGATTAGCAAGATCCTCATATGTAGTATCCAAAAATGTAGAAACAAGTCTACCAGCACTGCAAAAGGAAGCTTTGTAAGTTCAAAATATTTTTTGTAAATAAAATCAAAGTAAGTAATTTTCTTTCAACATACATTCGTGCTTGACCATGAACACCACTAAGAGAGTTCATAAAGATAATTTCTCTTGTAAGAAAATTAATGTAGATGAGACTCCAATGCCCTTTGCAAATTCATAAAAGAGGTGAGTAGAAGGGTGAAAGCAAATGAATATAAATTTTCCTCTATAGAAAAAAAAAATACCTTTCTACATAAGGGAAAAAGATGTGGTAATTTGTCACACTATCGAAGCTATGAAAAAATGGTGAAATATTAGAACTAGATTTTGCAAATAGTTCCACAGAGAGAAGTGGATCAACAATATATATGGTTCTACGGATATCAAGAGTGAGAGAGGAGACCAATGCCCTGCAGTCAATAGCAAAAGCTATTCAATACAAATTACATCCAAAATATACTTGAACCTATAAGACTTTATTTACGCTATATATATATATATATATATATATATATATATATATATATATATATATATATATATATATATATATATAAGCCTTACCTTATGCAACAAAAAACAACGGAGTCAGATAGTTGGACATCTCTTTTTTCCAACATGGGCTTGTCCTCGAGAGATATACTAAGATATTCCTCCTCAGGTTCCGCAGAAACATTCACAAGTATCTGCCCATACACTTTGCCCATCCTCTCACTGTTGACGGGAGCAAGTGATGTGGCTTTCCTCTTGTAAACTTCGTCTTCAGTTTCCAACACCTCCTGATTTTTTTCACTCAAGAAAGACTCCTGCTGGGTGGCACCCCTTGTAGAGTAAAGGTGAGTTACATCCTCAACCTTAAGCTTTTTCTCTTTCCTGGACAATTTCGGGGGAATGTTAAGGATTTCAAGGGCTTTCTGATCGTTGGAAGGCAAGGGCCTCAGCACTTTATCGAGCCTATACCTGATTCTGTTGATGATGCTAAAATCTTTATTCATAAGGGTGATTCTATGAGCATGGGCGGCAGCAATGTACGCATCGTTCATGAAATCAATAACAAAATCTTCTACGGCCTCTTGCAGGGCAAGAATGGCTGAGAGTTGCCACTTCTTATTTGGACCAGAGATAGTTGCCACTTGACACAATCTATTAGAGATCTCTTTAACAACTCTTATAAAAGAAACCTTTCGAATGACATGCTGTGTAGCTCTCTGGGCTTTCCTGATCTCACAGAAACATCTCTGCATATAGAAGAACCGGGACTTCCTCTTTCTCTTTTGTGGCTTGGGAGGTTCAGTGGCTTCAGCAGATGTAGGCTCAGGTGTAATTGTAGGGGATGAATCTTTCACAGGGTAAGTCTCACCCTTTGCTTCCTCAACTTCATTAGAAGAAACATTCACTGCACTGAAATTCTTTAACTCCATGGAAGATGTTAGGCCAACACCTGGTGTAGGGGGGATTTCTATGGTAAAATGCTCTGGGGCCTGTGATGGCCCAACTTTAGCAAAATTTGAAGAGGGCTCCTCCTCAGATTCATCAAATTGTAACTTTCTTCTACCCCCACTGTCCTTCCTATCCAGATATACTCTTCTTGCAGTTTGCTTTGTCCTTGCCATCCAGAGAAGCAAATACAAGAACCAGAATGACAACAACTGAAATAGCAAAAATCTGTAAATACAACAGGCCTGCCTTATATGGCGCAAGAAGGGATGAAAAGAGAAATGCCGATACGGCGCAATATGAACAATACGAACAGTATGGAATCACGCTCTCGCTCCGTATCGGAGATTACAAGAGGAGAAATGCCGAAATGGCGCGATAGGAGGAATGCGAAGACGATGGAACCACGCCCTCGCTCCGTATTGGAGACGAAAATGCCGATATGGCGCAATATGGAGAAAACAAAGACAACGTAGAGAAGCCCTCACTCCGTATTGGAAATGACACAAGGCCGATATGACGCGAGGGGGAGGTTACGAAAGCCTCGAATGAACGTCCTCACTCCGTATCGGCACACCTTGTTTTGACCAGCGAAGCAAAGGACTCTGTAAAAAGACCACCGATAGAACGCGAGAGATTAGAAACGCAAAAGACGCAAGACTTGAATCACACCGTATCGGCAAGGTGGAAGAGCTCGAGAAATGTAAAGTGTACACGTAGGAAAAATAACCCCTTATATGCCCACGTCAATCATGACACGTGTCAGACACATGTCTGACGCTGATTGTGCCACGTGTCTGCGCATATCGTGCATATGCTACGTGTGGACTAATGATCGGTCCATGTGTTTATCGGCCACGTGTTGGCCAATGGCTACTGCCACGTGTCAAAGCCCAACGGATAGTGCCAGGTGGCATTATTCCGCGCCTACATAAGGGTGTGTCCCTAATCCATACGGCTTTTTTTGGTTTTTTGTGGACCTCTATCTCTTCTCCTAATACGGCGCGAGAGCGATTGTTTGTCTTCTTTGCTTTTGTCTGTTTGCATCGTTTTGGAGGTTCTGCAAAGTCTTCCTTCAGCTTGCCTCCTAAGCTAATAGTGCCCAAGCTCGGTCGATCACGGTTGCAGCTCTTTTATTAAGGTTCTTGCTGGAATCACCGATACGGCGCGAGGGGGCACATCCGTCTGAAGCATTTCGGTCTTATTGCGATGTATCGGCACAAGTTGGAAACATGTCTGAACCCACAGAATTCCTAGGCTCCAAGGTTTTTCCAGGAACTGGTAAAAGAAGAAGGCTTTCAAAAGGCTCAAGGGCATCAACATGTGATGAGCCTGTGCATTCTGTTTCTTCTCTATGCTCTGCCACCAGTGTGAGAATGCCAAGTACATCTCCAGGGAAGCAAACGTCAGTAATGAGAGGTCAAGGAGTATCAGAGCTTACTGTTATCACTCCATCAGAGAGGCTTCTTGATTTTATCCTTCAGAATGGAATGGATCTCTCATTCTATGGAGTTGTGAAAAATGTCTTTAATCCTGATTGGGACCTTGACAGTGTTTTGAAATCTTGTAAAAGATATATTTTGGAGGACTTTTTGGAGTTTGAAAATCTTGCAGGTCCTTCTGTTGAAGTTGGCACAATTGAATATGTCCATGTTCCCATTGGGTCAACAGGAAATGAAAAGTCATTGTTTACTAAGAAGTGTGGTGCCCACTCTCTGGAGAGGTTTTATTCAAGAGACATATTGTGCTCCACTCATTCCAAAAACTGCAAGATGATGAGAAAATCTACTGCTTTTATTGTTTTCACCCTTGTCAAATATCTTGTGAAAGCTGAGGAGCAATAGTTGGAAGGAGCAAAGTCTGCCAGCTTTTGCATGTTAGATGATTTGGCAGATGAAAAGGAAACAAAGGGGTTGTAGATGTAGATTTTGAGGCTTCTATTGCTAAGAATTTGGATGTTGCTCACTTCAAAGCTGAGACTATTATTGAGGAGAGCCAAGGAGATACAAACCCTCCAACTAATGAGAGTTTTCACCATACTGTTCCTTCTCTACCATCTATACCTTTCAAGGACAAGGAGTACATTTTACTGTCAGATATTCAAAAACTTTTTAATCTCAGGGAAGATTATTGTCTAGCAATGATTGCAGAGGCTTCTGATGCTGCAAATGGGATAATTGACACAGACAATGAATCAAAGGAAGAGATACTCAAACTTGATAAAGAAACTCTAGACGATAAGTTTATTGATGCTGATGAGGCCCTCTCTCTTTGTTTTGAAAAGGCCAAAGAAGCTAAGAAAGAGTTGAGTATTACTGATGAGGACTTCAATCGCATTCAAAGCGAACTTGGAATTTCCAATTTTGGAAGAGAGGAGTCTGAATATGTTAAAGAATTGATTAACACCAATGAGACATCATCATCAATAAATTTATGGAATCTAGTTAAATTGGAGTACGATGAAAATCAAGTGGTAAGATAATTTTGAATTTGCTTTTACACATTGGTAGGTTTACATTTCATGCTCATTCAGTATGGGTTTTATTTGCAGTTGGAGATTGCTGATATAGATAACTTCTTGGGACGTGGCAAAGGATCGAGAGTTGCTGGTAGTACATTCAAAGACATTGCACTCGGCCACTACTTGGCTAGGATTGACCCTGATTCCTTTTTAGTACTTCATAGTAGTTTCTCAGAGGATGCAGCATGGCCCATACTTTGTATTAAAGCTCTTACAAGGCTTCTAGGTTTCTCAGGATTACAATATAATGTCCACAAAGTAATGTTTTTGGAAAAGACTGCAGCAATTAGGATTTTTGGCTACGGTCCAAGTTACTCTGCTTCTAGAGCAGGATACTTTTTGGCGTTCACATCCTACGCCTTGGCTACAAACTGAACTGATGTAAAATCTATAGCTGGTTACAAGAGAAAAAAAAATTTACGTTATAGAGGAAAGATTCCTGAGGAGGAAGAGAATGTGAGAGTTTTGGAAAACTAGCTTTGTATATATTCTTTCTTATATATAAAAGTGCGATTACTCATGTGTCATTGCCGTCTTTTATCTGCATTCTTTGAAGTTGTCGTCGAAAAAACCAATTGAATAGCTCCTCCAAAGCATTGCTTTTTGTAACTCCTCCCCCATGCCTTGTGCTTCAAAAATAACTTGTGCATGCTTGATAGTGGGATTTTTCCATGCCTTGGTTACTATAAGTTGCTAAGGGCCATGCTCCTCCACAAAGTAAGGTCCATGAATATGAAGAATATGCTGCAATACAAAGTAACACTAATTTTATACCAATTGAAAAACCTGTCAAAATAAGCCCATATTAAATAATTGTTACTTTACCAGATAAAAAGTGATATCTTTTTCTCCCCATGCCTCTTTTATCGCCTGAACAAGCTTTGTGATTGATCTTTTGAACTCTTCTGCATATGTATATGTTGTCTTATGTTGCCTGAGGAGTTTCAGAAAAACATCAAGGTGTATCTAGACCTCCATTCTAAGAAACGCAAGCCTCGGCATGCTTGCAACATTTGTTGTGATCTCACATAGCTCTCTCCAACACTCCCAAGCCGCATTCATCTGCCTTCCTGAATGGTTTCCTAAGAATCGTCTAGCTTTTGAGCCTCCCATAGAGACATCGGCCAAGATATCTCTTGTTTTTCCTGAAAGTATTGGATCCTTTCTCAAGTGAGCTTGGCCCCCATGAAATCCCATTTTCGATAGTAATGCCTTGCCTTTATCAATACACTCATCTGATAAAGATAATGGCATAATGGAATATGCGTAGTCAAGATGCAACCTGAGAAGCTTATCGATTATTCTAATCTCTGCATGCAAAGTACAAATATGAACATTCTTAAGAGAGATGGAAAGAATGGGATCCCATATGTCTTCTATGTTTTTAAATTTACTCAAATCTATAGAGTCTCTATTTGGGGCTCTTCTTACTGGTCGCAAACTACTCCAATCTTTGGATCCAATACTTTCCATGCAATAAATGCAAGGATATTTTGCATTTGCACCATTACATATTCCAAGCATACATTTGATAGTTTCAAATGAGCACTCATATGCCATTCCACATTAAATTTACCAACCCCATCAACTACCAACATTTCGCCTTCACTTTGAGACTTAATTATATTTGGAATACCTGTATGGTTGAACAACCATTTCAACATTTGATGATTTTCAATTGGTACCTGGGCTGCACCAATCCACCAAATCTCCATCTCGGATTGGATCTTATGCAATGGAGCTTGGCCCTCACCATTGCTATGGTCCAATGCCATGTTCATGAGGCAAATGCTAATTCTTTCCATCATCTGTCCCTTTTGAATCTGTGCTTCATCCAACTTCAAGGAAAACTTTAGAACACCATAACTTTCTTCTACTGTGATTTTATACGTGTGAACCATTGCAATTTGCACCTTTTTTAGATCAACCCATATATTGTTAAACACATTGTAATAAAAAATTGCCTGTTTTTTTTGTTTTTCATAGGACATAGACCTTTTGATGTGAATGTAATCTCCAAAAACATGTGGAATCTTGTGATTCATGGCAATTCTTGCAGTCGAAACTGCAAGGGCTCAGGGCAATCCAAATATAGTTACCCTATTGTGTTTAAGATTTTTAAACCATAATCCAGAGATAGCACGATGACCTTTTCGACTTATACCCACAGTATCACATGTCTCTACAATTTCATTTGCTTTCACCGTGCCTTTTAAATCCTTCACTAACTCTTTGAGAGTTGGACCTCTCAAATCCGCTTTTTCGGGTGACTTAAGAATCCTCAAAATATCTTTCTTATTCATGGTTTCCTTCAAAAGTTTGATTCATTCCTCATTCTCTCAAATATTTATGCCTAATATGTTAGAGATATATTTCTTTGTAAGATTTAGTCTCCTTTTCTTTGCTCTCTCACACAAGCTGGTTATATTTTTTAATGGTCTCTTCCTCTCTCTAAATCCTACTGGAGTTTCTCTCAAGCGTGTTAGCTTATCCTGCAATGACTTGTTAACATTTTTCAAAATATCAATCTGACTCGTCAACTCTAAAATATTTGTTTGTGTAGTTTCTAGTGCTTTTTTCATTTCGTGCATTTGAGCTATATATGTGTAAGATGCAGAGTATAACCTCATACAGTAGCCAAGCATTCCATTGTAACCTTCTCCAACATATCTTATATAGTCATGGACATTGAAAAAAGGAGGTGGTTTACTTGTAGAAGGATCCTTGGGATAAATATTTCCATCCATCCACAAATCTATATGCTTCATTCCTTGTGTTCGCAACCTGTTGGCTTCAATCTCATCTATCAATACTTGATGATGTATACTTCTCCAAGATGTGTAAATCAGATCTAGCTGAATAGATAGCTTGTATTTACGTGTGCTTGCGCCTGTGTTATTTGAAGTAGTATTGCTAGACATTCTAACAAATGAACCGAGCAAGAATCCCACAGTGATAGGAAGCAAGTGCAACAAAAGGAATGGTAAAAGAGAATAGTGTGTAGAAAGAAAACGCGGGAGCAAACAAATGCGAAGTTCGTACGAAAATCTCGAAAATACAAAATCTCTCGAGTTCCAAGACAAAAACGGCCGAAAAGGTGACCCTCGACCTGGATTAAAAGATGAGGGCAATTAATGGTCAACCTCTTCAATGAACCAAATATTCTCTCATTAATCACATCTGGACAACCAAATTTAGAGGTTTTATTCTTCCTAAACCTCAACTAATTAGCAACTTAATCACTTTCTTACAAGTGCCATTTTTGAAGCATTTTTTGCCCTAATGGGATACATGTTAGTTGGGATCTCCTTCAGCAACTACCCCCTAGCCTACCTTTTTATGTCTACTACTATTTGGGCGAATTGTCCCTAATCAAAATCGGCCTGTCTCCAACCATTTGTTGTCTACATTGTCTACATCAATCTACAATTTCAATTTTTGCATTAGTTTATTCATGTACTACTTATTAAGTATCCTTGTACACACTCACCAAGAGCAATTTGCATCTCGCTCAGCTTCCTCCATCTCTGTATGCATGCTTTCATCATTCTCTAAATCATCCTCCCTCTCTATAAAGTTACCACTATCATCGTTAACCTAGACATTTGATGATAAGCATAAGCATTAAGCATTAGATGAGGAGGTTGGAAAAATCAGTCTTGAGCCTCTACGATGAAATGACTTGCACAGAAACTAGGCTATCTCATGTTTGTAGATATCGTTTTACTCTAGTAACATAATGGCAAACAAGAGCCAATAGTTTGCCCACATTAGATCCTCATAGAGCCAAAGAAATCTTGCACAATATAGCCATTGGGTAATTAGTACAAAATAAGTTTATGAATCACATAGCCAACTTATCAAAGTGCAAAGGCAAGTCATCCTAGTTTATAAATATTCCTTACCTCTTCATAAGATGTTTTTTGTGATTGAAACTCTAAATGATGAGATCTCCTGTTTCCTTGAGTAAAAGATGTTCTAGGGGGCCGCCCACTAGCCTTGATGGGTTCTAGGACCCACACAGCTATGGAGCAGCAACCCTGCTTATTCCATAGAAACAATGGTTTCACACAATGTAACTCAAACACCCCATGGCATTTAAAATACTATCTTGACACAAAAAGGCAAGCATTATAACCTTTGAGAGAGTTGATTTTGGGCAAACCAAATTTCCTTTCAATTACTGCTTGCGCAACTAATTGTTCCCTAGCTCTCATCTCTAAATTTTGACACTAATAAATCTTGGATTCATTTGGCTATAAAGTACATGTATGGAAAGCCTTCAGAGGAGTAGCAACAGCAGCACATCAATTGATGATGGCAGCAGGTCATTGGCTGCAAGAAGCAATACTTAACAACCTTCAACATCAGTTTCATGACTAACAACAACTTAAACAATAACATGTTATCATGGCAATTAATAGGGTGACAATAACCAAACATCTTAACTTGTTTTCAAATAGTATTTAATATTAAATGGAAAGGAAAACAGAATGGCCCAATGAAATAGCATACCTCTCCAAAGCTTTTGGACTTGAACAAGAAGGAGACAAGAAGTCTCACTAGGCTAGGAGTTCAGAGAGCTCTGCGGTGTATGATGATCCTTGACTAATGTCCCACCAGGCTCAATTGTGAATCTTTGCCTTGCTCCGAACTTGCTGGGATGAATAGTTGCACCCATCTTGATTCAAAAGAACAAAAACTTAAATCTCCACCCATCTTGATTCAAAAGAATGAAAACTTAACTATTCTGATTCACCACCCTCATCATTTTCCAGAATGGTCTTTGCAACCTTGGCTTGTGCCCAATGAGAAAACCAAGACACATTGAACTTTAATGTAGGAGTTGTACTCCTTACAAGCTGAGGTCCATAGTAACAACAGTACTAGAAGCATCCAATTCTTGTGTTTGAGACTTGTCACATCTCATGGGGGTTGAAGAAACATTGTTAGTTGCCCTTTTGAGTTAGTAAGTAGTATGGATGGATTTGATGTTGCAACTCAATTGTAAACTACATCATTTCTACATCTTCTTGGTCAAAACATTAGGAAGCCTCCAAAAAAATACACAATTGTCTCCACTGACCTGCTTGAAAACAATAAATTAGCAGCAGCAAAAAGTGAAAAAGCTGTAGTAAAGAAGCCAATGCTAGCATATATACAACTCTAAAGGCCACCTTAAACTTACCGATATTAGTCACTTGCAATCAAGCATGAAAGTTATCCCTGTTATTACTTTAGCATGACCTTGGCCCATGGATAAAAGGCTTCCATCTGATATGTCATGCATGTGCATGCTCTTATCCGAATGCGAGCCAACTACATATGACCCATTGGGATCAATGTGAACCTACCACAGAAAGGAGCAAAAGACATCAAAAACTGTGATGACAAATATTGTACACAAACCCAATGTCTTAAAGATCAAAAGTGGCAAATCTGCAGACAAAAAAGTGAGATATAAAAAGATGTGGCTTTTTGAATTATCTTAAAGTGGTCAACCTTAAGAAGAACAAGGTTCAATCCTTATTATATTGAGCTTTCTTATTTGAACAAAGCAAAAATCCTTGTAAAAACAACAACAATTTGATCTTATGCACCATTTGTAAAACACCAGAACACACACACTTTTTTTGCCCTATTCTCTACACCATTCGGCTTTCAAAATGTTCAATAAATTGAGCAAGTTACAACAAGGACTTTGTTGTTCATACTTTTATGGGCTCACCAACTTCTCCTTCTGGGGTGAAGCATCTTATAGACTTCCCATTAGCAAGATTGAGCATGTTCAGCTTCTTATCCTAAAACCATACAAGACAAATAACTTAACATACTAGCCAATCATGTCTCCATATAAAACTTTTGGTAACCTTCCATGAAAATAACTTCCAACCTGTCCAATAGTGATTGTTGGCTTGTTGTATGGATCAATGTCCATACCATAAACTGTGCCATGAGAAGCCATTTCTTGATGATAACATGTACTCTTGATGCCCATTGTCATTGCCTCTACGTTGCAAAACACCATTGATCTAAAGGCAAGTGGTTTTACAATTGGGCTAAGCAAAATAAACACAAGAATCTTAAAGTCCAGAGTAAAAACCATGACTTTACGAGGAAGCCATACTTGTCCACACTAGCACTCAACAATTTGAAACCACCGCAAGCAAATTTTGCTGCATTGATTGAAGCTGAATGATCATCTAATATCTCAATGACATCAAAGTTTCTGAATTCAAAAATCAAGTGTGCTCAAAGAAGTACTCTATAATACAAACTCTTCAATAGCACAAGACAATAAAAATATCTGCCTCCAAACATGAACTCTAAAAGTGAATCAAATGACCACCATGTTGACATAGGAATGACAGACTATGAATGTACAAGTCACAATACCTGCAAACATCATATATATGTACAAGACAGTCTCTATAATCAAATGCCAAAAGGGGAATTTGAATGGCATTAATGTCAGCACCCATGAGGGCCACATCTCCAAAGCTCAAAGTAAGAATCCTGCATCATGCGCTTCCTACCAAGTATTACCACAAGTTGCAGTACAATATCACCAACCACCTATCAAATAATGTTGTTGTGTAGTGTCTTCCTAACACCTTTAAGTCTAACTATGATGCTTATTGAAAAAATAAACACATTTGACCAACCTTTGTTCACCTTGAAGTTTACAATCTAAAGGGACCTTTACTGAAGAGAGACTATCACATTTATTTAGGATAAAAATAGATGTACCTTTACTGAAGAGAGACTCTCTTGAGACTAAATGTGCACCTTCACTGAAGAGAGACTATCACATTTATTTAGGAAAAAAATAGATGTACCTTTACTGATGACTAGGATATGCTAATTTTTTCCACAAGCATCTCTCAATGCTAGCCGAAGTTGAGCCCAAGAGTGTTGTTGATTGGTCCTAGTGTGTTGCTACAATCTTGGATGTGGAAATGGAGAGAGTCCTTGGCACCTTGCTTAAATTAACTTGCTCTTGGATAAACCATTCATTGAAGGGGAGGTATTATTTGTGCTCGAGTCTATGAAGAGGGGACGTCCCTTAGCATTTATGGGTTTTAGGTAGAGCTCTGTCTTGCTTTGCAACTTTTCAAGATGTGTGCTTCAAAGATCTAACTAGCTCAAGTTATTTGACCATGAGTACCTCAAACCTTTGGTTCTAAGAATTGTGTATATGTATGTATGAATACAAGAGTAGATGTAATGCTAAGTAATGTGTGTGTGAGGAGGGGTGTGTGTGAGTCATGTGTATGAGTATGTAAAGAAGGAGCAAGGATAAGTAGTATGTGACATGTGTCTATGTATGTACTATGTGTATGAGTACATATGTACATGTGGCGAATATTTCTATATATATCCCATAACTTATAAATACTGTGGAAAATTTAATATATTTATTTCAACATTTGTTTCACATGAATGGCAAAAGAGCCTTCAAAATCTCGATATACCTTAGAAATGTTGGCGAATAAAAAATTTTAGAGTTATAACTCAACCTACTCAAGTTTTGAAAAAAAAATCCAAAAAAATAAAAGTATAGCCATTTGGCTACATATAGCCACTAAAATCATATATGGTTGAATCTAGCCATTGAATACATGTAGCCAAATCATCCCCTATGGCCATGGCCATATTGGATGCCACTTCAAGAATGGATAGTTGTGGTGGTGGCAGCTTAAGGTGTCCTATTGGCTTGGGTTTGGTTGAGCAGGACAAGTTAACTCAGGACACTTCCATTGGAAGATTCTCTATAGGTGTGGTATGCTTGGACTGTGAGGTTTGCAACTCAATTGATGAGTTGGCATCGGGGTTCTTGGTCTATATCACAAGTTGATGAACTGGCTTGAGAATATGGATGAATTTTCCACTTGGGGATGTGGATATCTTTGCTAAACAATTAATGGGCCATATAAAACACATGCATTATCATGAAACTATGTAACTCTATTATGTCTTTATACATGGGTCTAAACACATGTTCTCATTATGCTGACCCCAATTTAAACTCACATGATAAGATGTGTTTATCATTGCCAATAACATGAAACTAGATGTGATGCAATTTTAACCATTCTATCTCGTAAATGGAATCCAAACTCATTTTTGATATACTACTTGATTGCAATCTATATAAATGAGGGTACTCGCGTGTTTTTTAATGTGTTTTTAAAACATCAATACACACATATTAATAAATATGAAATTAGACATGTGTAGGAGAGAAAAAATGTTAGCATATTGGTAAAATTGAAGTAGCATCACAATGCTAAACAAGCCATTCTTACAGGTACAATGTGCTAATAGTAAGTATTGGTCGTATGTTCTTGTGTGAAGTTTTTTACTTATGTTTTCTTATTTGCTTAATGGTACTTGTGTTTGCTTACATAGCATATTCATCTTCAAACACACATCAATGTGCAATGTATCCTTTAGTGCTTTCTTTTCCTCACACAGACAAAGATCGGAGAAAAATGATTTAGCAAAGTACTTACTTGTGTGGAAAAGCTGCCAGTGGTTTTTGCATATAGCCATGTTCTCTTAGGTGTGTGAGCTATGGTGCAACCCCAAACCTTTTGCTTGACAAAGGTAACAAACCATTATATCTTAAGCTATGTATTTCACATATGACTGCCATTTTTTTCTCAATGAATTAGTTAGTAATAGGCAACAACGAAAGAGAAAAAGGAACAAGGAAACCATTGAATAACAAAGCTCCATGAATCATGGTTAAAGAGAAGAAGACCAATAGGTACCCTACCTTGTTTATCTATCAAGAGGAGAGGGAAAAGAAGAGCAAGGGCTCCTCACATGTGTACTTTGAGATTGGTAAGGCTTCCCTTCCCATGGAATATCAATACTTATTTTTCCTTTTATTTTTATCTACCAAATAGTATATCAGAAATGAGTTTGGATGCCACTCATGGTGTAAGGGTTTAAAAAAATTGCCACATCTACATTCTCATGTAGTAGTAAGTATTGTTTTCAATGTGAGGTTGATGCAATCCATAGGGAGGTTTCATGTAACTTTAGACACATTTTTTATCCTCAAGCCTCCTAATCATCTAGTGATACAGATGAAAAAACCTTGTATTTACATAATTACTCGGCATGTTGGAGCAGAAGATAAGATGTATGTGTGACCATTGTCAATGATACATGTGTCAAGCATGTAGAATCACAATGAATTATATCAACATATATGAAGAATATGATTCTAAAAATCATCAGTAATAACTTGCATAAGTGAAAGGTTAAGAAAAAGACGTGGATCTACTGTATTATAAGGATGAGAAATGGGATAGGAAATAGTGGAAAATAAGGGGAATAATACTTGTCACATGGATAGCTATAAAAGGTATTAGGGATTATTATTTTGGAGTATTGAATAATATAGAAGTCACTTTCCTCCTTTATCTCTCTCCTTTAACTTTCATGGATGCCCTCTTCTTTCTTTTTCTATGTTTCTCTCTCTTCTGCTAGTGTTTCTCTCACTTCTCTCTTTCTCTATTCTTATTGTCTTTCTCCCTCCTTCTACAATCTTATCTCTCCCAGTTCATTTCATTATAAGTGGTCTCCAGTGATTGTTTTATTCTCAAAAGTAAGCTAGAATACTTGGAAAAGCTTACAAAGTTTTCATATGCCTTTGGGAATGCTAGAATATTATTTTTACATTAGTTCTATGGTGGTCTATTGGCTTGCAACTTGACTACATGCTCAAGGATGTAATTGTTGATTCCATCATTTGTGTATACTTGATGCTTGTTCATCCCCATCAACATACCATTAACATCTCTCTTTGGCCTCTTCTTTTGTTTGTCCACCAACCCTAAAGCTTTCTCCACCAACTCAAGGTTGAGCACCACTTTCGTAGTCCTAGTCACATCTCCTTGTTTGATTGTCACTATGCCACTGTTCTTCATGGCATCAAAGGATTTGAGAAACTCTGTGCACTTATTATGATCTATATGTTGGCCCAACCTTCTCTAAGTACTTGGGTAGATTGCATTTCTCAACAATCTACCTGGCCATGTCCTTAGTTGCCAAAGCTCTTCCAGGTTGTGTATGCTTCGCTATCATAGGTGGGTGAATACTTGCATCTTTGTGGTTAGATGATACTTGTACTATTCTTCCTCAGTAAATGAGAGTCTTGCCATTTGGATTTGTAACATAACACAACAACTCACAATGAGTTCTCTTTGAGGGATAATTTCTACTTAAAAGAAAAGTAGTTAGAAGGAAACATGATCAAATTGTGAAATGTATAAGCCATGAAATGTAAAAATGGCTCCATATCAACAATCCACACGTTTCACACAAGAATTTGTGAAGAAATTTTCACTAACTCAAAATTCTCCTTAAATGAAAATTCACATTTCACCTTCAAAATTCTCCTTCCCTCCCCTCCCCTCCTAGAACAATGAGAATCCTTCTTAGAATTAGAGAATGAAGGGTGTTTGGGATGTTCTTGATGGGCTCTAGTGTTGTAAGAGCCAATTATAGAAGTTCGCATTGTATTCCAATGGAGCCTAGCGGTCCATGTCTTGTGGTCAAATGCCCACATGAGTGATATAAGTCAAGACAACGAAGATCACCTAAATTCATTCTACTAGCAATATAAAGTTCTTCCTCTATCAAGATCCTATCTAAGTATGGATTCAACATGACATTATTCTCTAATGGTCTGTTTTGTGTCAAACCAGAACTCTAAACAAGGTTAGCCCCACATATGTGGGGTCATATTCAAAATTCTTGATGGCTCATCTTTGTGTTGCATTTGTCATGATTTGGCCTCCCTCTCATTCCCATTGAGTGCAAAGAGCATACCATTTCCATAGGAAATTAGATTTGGATTCGGCTAGCTTTTTCAACTCATCCAATTCATCAAGCAACATCGGAATTTTGCTCTTTTTGAAGGATGTGATTAGCCACTCATTTAAGGATTTTTCTTGAGAGATTTCAATGGCAATCAATTCCTCTACAATCATGGAGGTTTTTGTGAATATGAATTCAAATTCTTTCCAAGAACAAGGCAAATAGCTTATCTCATTTGCTATGTGTTCTTCAAGCAGGCCTAGGTCCAGACATTCATAGCTCCTAGCAAATAGTGTAAAGTTGAGTCTAGTTGTCTGATACAAGTCACTAATTCATTTCCCATGTTCATAGCCATATTGGATGCCAATTTGAGAATTGATTGGAGTTGATAAGATTGTTTAAGGCCTATGAGTGGTAGGGGTTTGGGATTGGACTAGACTGCCAAGTTATGGTGGCATTTACTATGTGTTGGTCATTGGAGTGTTTGTTATTTGATGCTTGTGATGGAGCTTGCAGCTCAAGAGCCATGTAGGTCTCCATTTGTATAGTGGGTAGTGCATTGGAGGTATTAGGGCAAGGCCCAATGGTAGTGGGTCTGACTTTTGGGCGATAGACACATTGAGTGTTTGTGGATTGGGCATCTTCTTTCTCACTCTAGCTTTTACCTCCTGTTGGCTTGCATGTACGTGGATGTGGACATTGGTTGAGAGTTCTCGTAATAGATGGGCTAGTGCATCATTTGTGGATTTAGGGAACCACACTAAGGTGTTGCCATCATAGAAGCCTTGGGCACGCAATAAGGCTTTTGGCACCCATCACAGTTTAGCCCTTTCCTATTTGTGTAATGCCAACTTTTTCTTTAAACCTAGTGTAGAGGACACGAGAGCTATGAAATCTTGCGTTTGTGTCCTTGGTAGATTGTGATTTTTATTTGGGAACCCACTTGGCTATTAGAACTACAGATTTGTCTAGGGCTTCAAAGTATTGCAAGTATTTCCCAGTAGATGTATGTATGGATTCACTACCCCCCTCCTTAGGGATGGCACTAGGTTTAACTATTGATGGCATTATGGGAGCCTTTGGAAAAGACATAGTACCCTTGTTGAAAACCATGACTACCCTAACATGGCCTATGGCAAGATGGTTGTGTTGAGAGTCATAGTCCACATTGCAATGAGTTTTGTTTCTTGAAAGTGCAACCCAAAAGTGATTCTTGGCCAACAGCTTTTTTGTTAGGCAGTACGTAAAAGATGACTGGGAGGCTTTCAGTCTCAATAAAAACCATTACTTTTGCACTTTCTTGATAAAGAATAGGGCTCCCTCCCAATTGGGTTGTCTTACATTAGTCTGGTACACTTGGGGCTGACCAATGAGAGCCCAATGATCATACATGAGGATATTTTTGTCAGCTCCCTCGTCGATTAATGCATCAAAGATATATACCTTTTGGGCGTCTACTATTATGCACAAGTAGGTTGGTGCTATTGTTTTCTTTGTCCTCATCCTCCATGCTTGTGATTGTTGCTACTCTAACATTCATGGGTGGTGTTATTATTCGAGGATCATATAGTGGGTGTGATGGAGGGTAGTACTTTTTGATGGAATACCATTGAAAAAGCCTATTCCCTCTCCTTCTAGGGTTTCAAGATCCACATTTCCTGTCCTACTGATGTTACGAACTTTGAAGGGTCCCAATCCCTTGAACTTCATCTTTTGTTTGTGACCCTTTATAGAGTAGAACCACACTAAGTCTCCTCATTCAAGTCACACTATTTGACATGCTTGTCAAACCAACTCTTGCGTCATGTTTTTTATAGATTGGGACATGGTTGCAATGAGCTAGGTTTCAAATAGGCATTGTAGTTCGACTAAGAAAATTTTCCATGCTTCCTTGCCATCCCACCTCTCTTGGATCATTGTTCTCAAGCTTGGAACAAAAACACTACTGGTAGGATTTCTTCAGTTCCATAGGTTAGCTCTTGAATGGTGTTTATCCTATGGTCATTTTATAGGTTGTCCTCGAGTAAGCCCATAATGCTGCCATCCCACCTCTCTTGGATCACTATTCTCAAGCTTGGAATGAAAAATTCTACTAGTAGGATTGCTTCAATTTCATAGGTTAGCTTGAATGGTGTCAACTTAAATGGCGCTTGTCCTATGGTCATTTTTTTATAGGCTTTCTTGTAAGCCCATAATGCTGCCATTAGCTTATTATACCAATCACTATGGGATAAGGCAGAGACCACCTTGGTTAGGATAGTCACTAGGATTTTATTTGTGGCTTCAAGTTGACCATTGGCTTGAGGGTAATACAGTGAGGATTTTCGATGAATATCAAGAAAGTGGATAACAAGTGAGAAATCACTTCATTAATGAAGTGTGTGCCATGATGATTGACTAATTCTGTGGGGCATCTGAATAGTGAAATCACTTGCTCCCAAAGAAATTTGGCAATGATCCTAGCATTGTTTTTTCGAGTTGCTTGAGCTTTAAACCACTTGGTGAGATAGTCTATGGCTACGATTATGTATCTTACTTGTGAGTATTGTGCTATAGGACTGATTAGACAAATGAAATCAATCCTCCATTTTTCAAATTGTTGGCATGTTATTACTAGGGTCAACTCCATCTTGTCCTTATGAATAAGAAATTTTGTTTGTTGGCATTCATCACAGTGCTTCATAATCTTAGCTGCATTGCAGAATAGTGTAGGCCACCACAATTGGGACTAGAGCACCTTACGTGTTGTAGTGTCCCCATTGAAATGTCCTCTAGAAATTCCACTGTGAGCTTCTACAAGCACATTATGCATCTCATGCTCACAGACACATCTCCTCAATAGTCCATCCGGTCCTAATCGGTAGAGTTCGCTAGCAAATCAATAGATAGATTTGAATCCTCAGAATGAGGAATTTTAGCATAGCCTTCTCAATTGGACAATCAAAAAATCCATGTTCTAGGATGTTGACTATGTCGTCTACCCAATAAGGTGTAAGATCTACTCTTAAAAAATCTCATTGGCTAGACATTCTAAATGGACATGCGTTAAGTAGGTCATCTATAATGCATTGTCTAGTTGTTTCTCTTGTAATTATGTGAGACATATGGTCGGCCATGTAATGTTGTTTGCCCTTATCTACCACCACAAAGAAGTCAAATTCTAATAGCAAAAGTAACCATCAAGCAATGAGTCCTATAGCACAGGGTTTGTTCACAATATAAGGCAATGCTTGATGATCAAAAAAGAAAGTAAAGGGTGTAGCTCGAAGATAATGTCAAAATATCCTAATAGCAAACACCATAGCTAGCGCTTCCCTTTCTATTGTGAAGTGGTTCATTTCCATGTCGTGAGTTGTCTGCTTGCAAAGCTCATTGGGTAATCCAAGTTATGCTCTCCAGATCAGCATAAAACTACTCCCATGACAAACTTGGATGCATCAATGTGCACATGGAAGGTAATGGACCAATCTGGGGCTCGTAGAATAAGTGCGGTTATTAGAGCATTTTTCAAATTTTTGTAAGCGTGTTGATACTCAAATACCATAAATTTTTTTGTAAAGTGGTTTTGCAATGAGTGGTAATTCAATACAAATCACCAATAGTACCCCATATTGTGGCCAAGGAAGCACTAAACTCCCTTGTAGTTGGTTGGTGGTGGTAAGTCGACAATCACTCTAACTTTGGAAAGGTTAGTAGCAATCCATGCTTTACCCAGAACTGACATTTTAAGGGGTTTAGAGAGAGATTGTATTGCCTACACCATTCAAAGACTATAAAGAGCTTATCTAGATGCCTCCCAACTAGAATAAACACACAAATTGTCAATAAATACTTCCAGCCACTTTCTAAACATGTCCTTGAAAATATCACACATAAGATGGAAGATAGCAGGCACATTAGTCAGCCCAAATGGCATGACTATGTAGGCAAACACACCCCATTCTGTTTGTGAATTCCATTTTGTGTGTATCATCTAGGTGCACTTGTACTTGGTTATAGCCAGAAAAGCCATCCAAGAAACTATGGGCTTCCTTTCTTACTACTCTCTCAAGCATGTGCTTGGTGTATGGTAATTGATAATTATCTCTCTTTGTCATTACATTGACCTTTTTGTAATTCACACATACTCAAAATTTCCCATTCTTCTTCAGGACAATTACTATGGGTGATACCCAATCCGTGTGCTCAATATCATAAATGAATCCAATATTCAACAACTTGTCCATTTCCTCCTTCATCGCATGAGCATGCTTTGGATTCATTATGTATGGTCTTTGTTTGACTAGTGTCGCGTTGGGGGTCATAGGAATGTTGTGAGTCACAATACTTGGGCTGATTCCTTTCAGCTCTTCTAAGGACCAAGCAAATACATCTACGTACTCTTGTAAGAGATTAGTGAGATTGTGATCCTCTTGCTCAGTTAATTCATCAGCCATGTACAAGGGTCGAGGCTTACCCCCCTCCCTTGCCAAGTTGACTTCTTTAAGTTTAGTGGGTCCTTCAATGGGTTCACTAACCTATCCTACATCTTTGGCGCCTACCAACACCAGGATGCAGTCCCCTTCTTATACTTAATGAAGCATTTGGGTAGGTCATGTGGTTTATCTTGTCATTTAGTTTTAGAGGACTTGGACTATTTCTTTTTTTCTTCTTTGAGCCTCTTTGTGCCTCAGATGGACTAGGAGGTCACCTTTGGTGCATTCGGTCCCAGGTGGTTGTGGGATTTTTGGATCACTTTCAGAGTTGAATTCTGGCTTAGAGTTGAACTCATAGCCTTCATTAGAAGGACTTTCCCCTATTGGTCATATGTCTGAGACTGATTCTACTCTAAGTAGTGGTTTAGAGTAGTGGTGTAGCGCGGTGCTCTAATCACATGCAATCACAATGCGCCTTAAAGACTCCTTTTTCCACTCTAAAAGTACTGGCCTTTCAAGGTTTGAGTCCACTCTTATCTACTCAATCACGATTGTCCCTCTATGTCATAATCTATGGTTTTAGTTTCTTTCTCACTTTCCTCCTTATTGAAATAGTAGTCTTCATATTCATCATCTGAGTCCTTGTACTCAGACTATTCATTATTCCCCTAGCTTTTGTTTGTAAGACTTTTCTTATCCACAATGAGGGTCTAGTTGTACAATAGATTTAGGTCATGTACCTTAGTCCATTGCCACTTTGGGTTCTCCATGAGATCCTTAAGAGGTTTAAAGTTTGCAACTAGGTTACCCACTAGCTTTCTTGTCAGGTACTCAAGAATTCCATGGAGCTCAAGTTTATTAGTCAGCACATGGTTGGTAACTAGCATTGGTGGACTGATGGAACTTCTGGCCATCATGCAGAGGGGCACTAATTGTGTGGTATCATTCTTGGGCATGTTGAGGCTCGAATTGCACTTGCTATTAGTACTTTTATACCTTAGTACTAGTATACATGTAGAAGCAGCATACGCAAAGTGACTTAAAATGTCATATAAAGTTTTTGCCTGACATTTAGGTGCATTCCTGACATTCAAGAGATTGTATCTTTTGAGATCCTGCGTGATGAGTAATGCTATCTTCTTCAAGACAATACCAAATTTTGGTCGCCCATATCTGGTACTATTACTGTGTATTTGTGTCTTGAATATTTACAATGTCTATTTCAAGTTATCTAATTAGGAGTGGTCATGATGACAAAGAATTGTGTGATAGCTTTTAGGACAGTAGTTCTATGTTGATGAATGTAATATGTAGTTCATGTTTGCATAGTGTTCCTGAAGAATGAATGTATGAAATGGCTGTAAATCATGTCAGGGAGTTTCCTACAGTAACATAGTTGTTTCAGGCAGTTTGATGTTTCATGTATTTTCTGTTATGGTCTTGATAGGCCATAACACTTTGGCAATTGTGCTGGTTTCATGGGAAAAATTCTCATGAATTAGGCATCAGGCTTGGAACCAATTTTTTCAAAATGAAATCTTCAAGATCTTTCAAGATTTCAAGGCATTTTTGCATTTTTAGTCATTTTTTTACACTTCTACAAGTTGCAGGTATTAGGATATCCTTGCATAAGAAATACCCTACAGTCAAATTATTTAAAGCAGGATATCTTGAAGTTCTTGTTCTTGAAGAATTCAATCTCTTCAAAAGTTCTCAATGCTGTGGATTCGAGGAAGATTATTTAGGGAGTTTCAGGCAGTCACCTAAACTCTGCAAAAATTTGAGGCAATCACCTGAATTGCAAGAATTTCAAGCTAGTTACTTGAATTGTTGCATGATGGAAATGACAAGCATAACTTGAATTGCAAGAAAGATGGGAGGAAGCTTGATAAATTTGAGAAGTTTGGTCAATAAAGGAGTTTTCAAGAATTTTCAAGAAGTGCCTATAAATGAGTATTTCAGGTAGCTTGAATTGCTCAAATTGCAGAAGTACCCTGAGTATTATAGGCTGAAGACCTATTACTCCATCATTGCAGAAGGAGGTTGGATCAAAGAAAGCGGATTCTTTTTCAAACTATAGAAATGCTTCATTATGGGTAAATCTAAGAAGGAGGAAAAGAGATGCAAAGTCTGCTTTGAGCATGGCCATAGTTCCAAATGCTATCCATATGTCCATGAGTCCTGTGAAAGTAGAAAGTCGTGAAAATATTTCTGCATGTTTGATCTATGTCAGTAGTTCAATGGTATCCGTAAGAAGTTCTCTTTAGAACCGAAGAAGGGTTCCAGTTCAAGATTGGATAGAGCATGGGAAAAGCTTACTTCTTTTGAGACTATACTTGATGATTCTTATGAAGGGCATGATGACCATGCATGCCAAAAGGTTAAATCTTGCTCAAGTTTGAAGCACATTCAAAGATTTCTTAGAGTAGTTGAGAAGCTCAAGGAGCAGTATTTTGATGTTTTGGATTCAGATCAGGATTCAAGTCCAAGTGATGATGATGATTGCTATCCTTTACCTATGGTTTTGCTAAAGATTGATGAGGCTGAGGGAGTCAGAGAGGACAAGAGCCAAAGCAACCACGGATCCTCAAGTGCCCCAAACCCAACACATGAGCTTACCAATGGGAGAGTGGCGCATCACACACCTTGCATTGACAACTTAAAGGTAATTTCCATATTTTGGTATTTAGCATACTGACATAATCAATCTCGAATTATCTTTCCTGAAGAATAAAGAACTGATGAAGTTATCATCAAGGAAGTTGATCAGTCTAGTGATCAAGAAGATCAATTGTATATTCAAGAAGATGTTGTTGTCATGGATGACAAGCATGAGGCTAATGTTTTTCTCAATGAGGATGCTATTGTGGATGATTTTCTTGGTTCTCTTACTGGTTTTGAGGAAGATTATCTAGCCAAGGAGTCACATTTTGCTAAAGGGACTTTACAAGTACTTGAAAAGCCACTACCTGTAGTACAAAATCCATCATTTTAGGACGAATTTTTACAGGATACATATATTTACAGCATGTTGAATACTATTCCAAGTCATATCACTATTTAGCTTGAAGAAATTAAGCAAATTACTATTGCTATAAACTCTCAAGTTAATTTTCTGTATGAGCAGTGTTCAAGACAGCAAGCTTTAGGACATCAAGTGATCATTTTTCAGTAGGTTTTTGGGTAGCAAATTAACAGTTTTCAGCAATGTCTAAGTTTACAATAGCAGGCTCAAAGTTAGGAATTGCAAAGATCACTCGGTTTGTGTGGTTTCCATGATTATCTAAATGAGTTATGCTTTATGAATCAATCTTAACCTAAGATGATTCAACGGCTTTATTTTGAGTTGGAAAAGGAGAGGAATGTAGCAAAAATTGCAGCAGTTGAAGCTTTGTCTATTATTCATCAGTTTCAGGCAGAGAAAGCATGGCTTCAATAGGAGGTTTCTCATGTCAAGAATGCAATGGATTTGCAAGTTTCTCATTGTTTAAAGGTTATTGATGCTCTTGAGAAAGTTGTTTTGTTGAAAGATAATGAAATTGCTAACTTGCATACTCAGTTGGCTTATTCCCAAGCTTATTCCCAGATTCCGAGTCAAGATGTTATCCTTGAGGATCTATATGCCCAAACAATCAATATGATTTGTGAAGTGGAAGAAGATGAGGAAGAATTATGCATGCAAGCAAATATTTCTTTAGTCCCTATCTTGGAGATGGATGTTGAGAGCATCATTCAAGAGAATCAAGGTTTTCCAATAATTAAGGAAAATGTAGTTTTGGAACAACAAACTGTTCATTCTACAGTCCACAACAAGTTAGGTAGTTTTCCTGTAGATTAGGAGCAGTATTCATGCAATTTTCTTGCACATCAAGAGCAATATTCAGGTAGTTCTCCTACAAATCAAGAACAATAGTTAGATAGGATTTCCTAAAGATCACGAGCAGCCTGAATTTTAGGACAGGTTAGGGAATGAGCTGAATAAATTAATTCAGGACTCAAGAATAGGTTATCCTGAAAATAAACTCAATAGGAAACCTGAAAATCAGCATTCTATAGATTCTAAGCAGATGGATAAGTTTGATATGCAGGAAGAGGAAGAAGAGAAGTTTATTCTTTAAGTTGAGTAGAGGTATGAGTACACTATGAGAGGATATGTAAGAGTATTTGAAGATGCAGTTCGGATGGTTAACCTAAATGAGCAGGAAGAAGGCAAGCCTATTACAATGAGTATTTATGAGAATGATTTTTTTCTTCGGGAAAATTTATCCATAGTGCCAATGTTTGGAATGGATGTGGATATCATGATTCAGATGTATAAAGAGCAGCCCACCATGGCTGAAAATGAAGTTTCTACACAGCAAATTGCTCTTTCTAGAATTTGTGATGATTCAGGACAACATCCTAAAGACTTTTTGGTTGAGCAAGAGTTGTTTGAATTTCAGGGAAGTTTAGGGATTGAATTGCATAAATTATTTTAGAACTTTGGATCTATACAACTTTATCGTGAGGAGCAAGCAAAATCTCCAGATCAAGATATGAAAGCATCTCAATCTATAGTGAACAATGTAGATGTGAATGATCAAGAGAATGATTATGTTGTTGATGTCTCAGTTCAATCTGATATTTTTGAAGATTTTGAGTATTCTAATCAGTTTGGAGATGTGGTTGAAGTGACTAGAATCATGTAAGTACCTATGGTAGTTGATATCTATGTAGTTGATTCTACAGAAGGAATGGTTGATATGGGTCATATTAATCGGTTTTTTAGCATGGCTAGGAGGATATTGGATGAGTTAGATGATAGTTTCAAAAGTATATTGTGGTTTTCTCCATCAGGAAGTGTTCAAGTTCTTTATCTGGAAGATTATTTTTTAGGTTTGCTGAAATTTTCAGGTTTACAACAGATTTCAGCAAATCAAGATTGTTTAGGTTTGCTGGTAATGGAAGAATTTCAATATGGATTGCAGCAACATGAATTCCTACAACCTGATTTTTTGCAACTTGAGTTCCTATACCAATGATCTAGTTTCCTATAGCAAGATATCATGTTTCAGCAACCAAATCAATGAGGAATGCAACACAAAGTGTTATAGCAAGCTGGAAAACAACAAGTATAGCAACAACATGAAGATCAAGTTTTTCTGAAACTTGAAAATCGACCTAAAAGTTAGGAGATATATGCTATATCAGTTTGGATTGATGCAAAGAAAAATTGTTTAGATGATATAGTCCAGATTGAAGCTATGGATGAGTACGATGTAGATGCAATTTTTTATTATTCTCTTTTACAAGTTTTCTTGGATTATCTTGCATTTTTCTTTGGAGATGCAGTTTCTTGTTTGAAATTCAAGTTGTGTGGTACATTGCCATACATTAGTTATGATGCAGATGCTAGAGTGCCATCGACATGTTTCTTGATTATTGTTCCTACTATTTACCATTGGAGCAATGATTTATTGATTCAGTCATGGTTCTATATCTTTATTCTCTATGTGTAGTATGGATGTCATTGTACTAAATGAGTTCTCAACCTTGGCATGCATACTTAGCTACTATTTTAATTTTGCTAACACTTAGGACCAATTATGCAACTACATCAGAGGGCTTTGAGTATCCTAGAGAAGCTCTACTCATGGTAGCTTAATGTGGCTTGTTAAGAGGTGCAAGGCCTCTAGCAAGGTATAATTGTGTTCTTTGAGTTACTTTGCATCATAGTTAGTTGTTTATATTTTCTATCGTTAGCTACATGCTTTTGGGTTCTCCCAGTCATCCACCGAGCTGTGCTATTAGTACTTTTATACCTTAGTACTAGTATACATGTAGAATCAACATATGTAAAGTGACTTAAAATGCCATATGAAGTTTTTACCTGACATTTACGTGCCTTCCTGACATTCATGAGATTGTATCTTTTGAGATCTTGCATGATGAGTAATGCTCTCTTCTTTAGGATAGCACCAGATTTTGGTCACTCATATTTCAAGACGATAGTTCTGCATTGATGAATGTAATATGTAGCTTGTATTTGCATAGTGTTCTTGAAGAATAAGTGTATGAAATGGCTATAAATCATGTCAGGGAGTTTCCTTCTGCAGTAACATAGTTGTTTCAGGCAATTTGATGTTTCCTATATTTTCTGTTATGGTCTTGATAGGCCATAACAATTTGGCCATCGTGCTACTTTCATGGGAAAAATTCTCATGATTTAGGCATTAGGCCTAGAACCAAATTTTTAATAATGAAAGCTTCAAGATCTTTCAATAATTCAATGCGCTTTTGCATTTTCAACCATTTTTCTGCACTTCTACAAGTTGTAGGTATTAGAATATCCCTGCATAAGAAATACCCTGTAGACAAATTATTTGAAGGAGGATATCTTGAAGTTCTTGTTCTTGAAGAATTAAATCTCTTCAAAAGTTCTCAATAATTTGGATTCAAGGGAGATTATTCAGGGAGTTTCAAGCAGTTACCTGAACTATAGGAATTTTAGGCAGTCACTTGAATGGTAGAAATTTCAGGCAGTCACCTAAACTGTAGGAAATTCAAGCTAATTACTTGACTTATTGCATGATGGAAATGACATGCACAACTTGAATTTGATGAAAGATGGGAGGAAGCTTGATAAACTTGAGAAGTTTGGTCAATAAAGGAGTTTTCAAGAATTTTCAAGAAGTACATGTAAATGAGTATTTCAGGAAGCCTGAAATGCTTGAATTGCAGAAGTACCCTGAGTATTATAGGCTAAAGAGCTATTACTCCATCATTGCAGAAGGAGGATGGATCAAAGCAAAGCGGAATCTTTTTCAAACTATAGAAATGCTTCATTATGGGTAAATCCAAGAACAAGAAAAAGAGATGCAAAGTCTGCTTTGAGTATGGCTATAGTTCCAAATGTTGTCCATATTTTCATGAGTCGTGTGAAAGAGGGAAGTCATGGAAATATTTCTGCATGTTTGATCTATGTCAACGGCTCAATGGTATCCATAAGAAGTTTTCTTTAGCAACCAAGAAGGGTTCCAGTTCAAGACTGGATAGAGCATGGGAAAAACTTACTTCTTTTTAGACTATACTTGATGATGCTTATGAAGGGCATGATGACCATGCATGCCAAAAGGTTAAGTCTTGCTCAATTTTGAAGCAGGTTCAGAGATTGCTTAGAGTAGTTGAGAAGCTCAAGGAGCAATATTGTGATGTTTTGGATTCGGATCAGGATTCAAGTCCAAGTGATGATGATGATTGCTATCCTTTACATATGGTTTTGCCAAAGATTGAGGATGAGAGAGTCCGAGAGGACAAGAGCCAAAGCAACCACAAATCCTCCAATGCCCCAAACCCAACACAAGAGCTTACCAATGGGAGAGTGGAGCATCACACACCTTGCATTGACCACTTGAAGGTATTTCCATATTTTGGTATTTAGAATACTACCATAATGAATCTCAAATTAGCTTTCTTGAAGAAGAAAGAACTGATGAAGTTATCATCAAGGAAGTTGATCAGTCTAGTGATCAAGAAGATCAATTGTATATTCAAGAAGATGTTGTTTTCATGGATGACAAGCATGAGGCTATTGTTTTTCTCAATGAGGATGCTATTGTGGATGATATTCTTGGTTCTCTTACTAGTTTTAAGGAAGATTATGTAGCCAAGGAGTCAGATTTCACTAAAAGGGCTTTACAAGTACTTGAAAAGCCACTACTTGTAGTACAAAATCCATCATTTTAGGATGTATTTTGTAGGATACATATATTTACACCATGCTGAATACTATTCCAAGTCATATCGCTATTCAGCTTGAAGAAATTCAACAAGTTACTACTGCTATAAACTCTCAAGTTAATTGCTTGTATGAGCACTGTTGAGGACAACAAACTTTAGGACAGCAAGTGATCCGTTTTCAACAAGTTTCTGGGTAGTAAATGAATAGTTTTCAGCAATGTCCAGGTTTACAACAGTAGGCTCAAAGTCAAGAATTGCAGATATCACTCAATTTGTGTGGTTTCCATGATGATCTAAATGAGTTATGCTTTATGAATCAATCTTCAAGTAATATGATTCAATTGCTTTCTTTTGAGTTGGAAAAGGAGAGGAATACATCAAAAATTGGAGCACTTGAAGCTTTGTCTGTTATTCATCCGTTTCAGGTAGAGAAAGCATGGCTTCAACGGGAGGTTTCTCATGTCAAGAATGCAATGGATTTGCAAGTTTCTCATTGTTCAAAGGTTATTGATGCTCTTGAGAAAGTTGTTTTGCTAAAAGATAATGAAATTGCTAACTTGCATACCCAATTGGCTTATTCCTAGATTCCAAGTCAAGATGTTATTCTTGAGGATCTATATGCACAAACAATTAATATGATTGGTGAAGTGGAAGAAGATGAGGAAGAATTATGCATGCAAGCAAATCTTTCTTTAGTCCCTATCTTGAAGATAGATGTTGAGGGCATCATTCAAGAGAATCAGGGTTTTCCAATAATTAAGGAAAATGTAGATTTGGAACAACAAACTGTTCATTCTACAGTCCACAACAAGTTAGGATAGCAGGCAGGTAGTTTTCCTGTAGATTAGGAGCAGTATTCATGCAGTTTTCTTGCACATCAAGAGCAATATTCAGGTAGTTCTCCTACAAATCAAGAAAAATAGTTAGGTAGGTTTTCCTGAAGATCACGAGCAGCCTGAATTTCAGGATAGGTTAGGGAATGAGCTGAATAAATTAATTCAGGACTCAAGAATAGGTTATCCTGAAAATAAACTCAATAGGAAACCTGAAAATCAACATTCTACATATTCTAAGCAGAAGGATAACTTTGATATGTAGGAAGACGAAGAAGAGAAGGTTATTCTTCGAGTTGAGCCAGAGTATGAGCACACTCTGAGAGGATCTGTAAGAGTAGTTGAAGATACAGTTCGAAAGGTTAACCTAAATGAGCAGGAAGAAGGCAATAAGCCTATTACAATGAGTATTTATGAGAAGGATTTTTTTCTTCAGGAAAATTTATCCATAGTGCCAATGTTTGGAATGGATGTGGATATCATGATTCAGAGGTATCAAGAGTAGTCCACCACGGCTGAAAATGAAGTTTCTACATAGCAAATTGCTCTTTCTAGAATTTATGATGATTCAGGACAACATCCTAATGACTTTTTGGTTGAGCAGGAGTTGTTTGAATTTTAGGGAAGTTTAAGGATTGAATTGGATAAATTATTTTAGAATTTTGGATCTATACAACTTTATCTTGAGCAGCAAGCAAAATCTCCAAATCAGGATATGGAACCATCTCAGTCTTTAATGAACAATGTAGATGTGAATGATCATGATAATAATTAGGTTGTTGATGTCTCAGTTTAGTCTGATATTTTTGAAGTTTTTGAGTATTCTAATTAATTTGGAGATGAGGTTGAAGTGAGTAGAATCATGATATCTATGTAGTTGATGCTACAGAAGGAATGGTTGATATGGGTCATATTAATCGATTTTTGAGCATGGCTACAAGGATATTGGATGAGTTAGATGACAGTTTCAAAAGTATATTGTGTTTTTCTCCATCAAGAAGTGTTCAAGTTCTTTATGTGCAAGATTGTTTTTCAGGTTTGTTGAAATTTTCAGGTTTATAGCAGATTTCAACAACTCAGGATTGTTCAGGTTTATTGGTAATGGCAGAATTTAAATATGGATTGCAGCAAACTGAATCCCTACAGCGTGAATTTTTGCAACTTGAGTTCCTACATTAGCAATCTAGTTTCCTATAGCAAGATATCGTGTGGTAGTAGCCAAATCAACAAGGAATGCAACACGAAGTGTTAAGCAAGCTGGAAAACAACAAGTACAACACCAACCTGAAGATTGAGTTTTTCTGAAACTTGAAAATCAACCTGAAAGTTAGGAGATATATGCTATATTAGTTTGGATTGATGCAAAGAAATATTGTTCAGATGATATAGTCCATATTGAAGCTATGGATGAGTATGATGCAGATGCAGTTTTTTATTGTTTTCTTTTATAGGTTTTCTTGGATTATCTTACATATTTCTTTGGAGATGCAGTTTCTTGCTTGAAATTCAAGTTGTGCAGTACATTGCCATACATTAATTATGATGCAGATGCTGAAGCGCCATCGACATGTTTCTTGATTATTGTTCCTAATCTTTACCATTGGAGCAATGATTTATTGATTCAGTCATGGTTCTATATCTTTATTCTCTATGATGTAGTATGGATGTCATTGTACTTAATGAGTTCTCAGCCTTGGCATGCTTACTTAGTTGCTATTTTAATTTCGCTGACACTTAGGACCAATTATGAAACTACATAAGAGGGCTTTGAGTATCCTAGAGGGGGCTCTACTCATGGTAGCTCAATGTGGCTTGTTAACAGCTGCAAGGCCTCTAGCAGGGTATAATTGTGTTCTTTGAGTTAGTCTTCATCATAGTTAGTTGTTTATATTTTCTATCATTAGCTGCATGCTTGTGGGTTCTCCCAGTCATCCATCGGGTTGTGGTAGGTGTTGAGGCTCAAATTGCACTTGTGATTCGTACTTTTATACCTTAGTACTAGTATAAATGTAGAACAAGCATATGTAAAGTGACTGAAAATGTCATATGAAGCTTTTACTTGACATTCACGCGCCTTCCTAACGTTCATGAGATTGTATCTTTTGAGATCTTGCGTGATGAGTAATGCTATCTTCTTCACGATAGTGCCAGATTTTGGTCTCTCATATCTGGTCCTATCACTATGTATTTGTGTCCTGAATATTTACGATGTCTATTCAAAATATCTGATCAGGAGTGGTTGTGATGACAGAGAATTGTGTGATAATTTTCAGGATAGTAGTTCTGTGTTGATGAATGTAATATGCATTTCGTGTTTGCATAGTGTTCCTAAAGAATAAATGTATGAAATGGTTGTAAATCATGTCAAGGAGTTTCCTGCAATAACATAGTTGTTTCATGCAGTTTGATGTTTCCTGTATATTGTGTTATGGACTTGATAGGCCATAAGAGGGTGACTTAGAAGCTGTGACCCCATTGGGTTTACTAGCTAATTCTACAGCTTTCCTCATTGTCCAAGAATGGAAAGTCAATGGTTGCCAATACATGCATCCAATCACTCTCATCCTCAAGACAAGGAATATACTTAGTTAAGGATCCAAGTGAGCGCTTTCCTTGTGAGTCACCCTTTAGCATTGCAGAGATATCATCAAGGTTAATTGGTGAGGTTTTCTAATTATCCATCTCTACTCAATATCAAACCATTACCGCAATCCTCTATCACTTGGGCATTTCTCATCCATGGCCTACCTAACAAAATATTGTAGTCCAATCCCTTCATAATTATGAAGTTAACTAAGAATCAAACTCCTACTATCTTCAAAGGCCAATCTCTTGGCACTTTGAATGGTATAACTTTCATTCCATTTGTCAGTGTAGCATTAAACCATGCAATTTCCACTGGTGGATCTCCCCCCCAAGCTTGCAGGACTACATGGCTAAGTACACTAACTCTTGCTCTTGTATTGTATATCCACAATTCCTTTCTATGTGGCATCACCTAATGCAACAACAAGTGAGACTACGTGTATTTCTATGCCCTCCCAAAAGGCATTCCCTTGTAGGGATTTAGATAATGGGTTTAGGGTTAAGCTTGGTATATGCCTCTCTGTGTCATGGTCTAGGTAGTCGATCACTCCATGCAAATTGGGTCTTTCCACCCACTGCTTCAGCATCTACCATAGTATGGGGTTTGGCCAAAGAAATTCTCCTAATGGCAAGGTCATAGGAGTTGATATCAATGTTGTGAGAAAATTTTCAACCTTTTCCTTTTCTTCTAACTCAGGGTTTTTTTGCCAATGCTGTTGGACAGCTTGTCTGGCTATGGCATCTCGGTTCTACTTATGTGACATTACATGGGGTATTGATGTGCCTCTTGATCTTAGGTGTGTAGGGGAGATTGGTGGACTCACTCTAGAAAGCTCACTAATCTTATCCTCCATGACAGGCTCTACATCCTACCAGGTGTGCTTAAGCTTTTCTCACTTACTCTTTGACCTTGTCCACAACTTCGGATTGGTGTTTTGGGTTGAGGTATTCTCCAACATTTGCACTTCTCTTTTCCTTGGTCTTAAGTTTTTTTTGCTTTTGCATCCATAACCTATTTTCCTTTGTTCAATGTGGTGGCATTATTAGTTTTGAGAGTTATATTGGCATCCACTCTCTTCCTTCTCCTTCTCTAGATCTTCTTTCCCTCAAATGTTGCATCCAAATTTCTAGGTTTAGGTAATGAGATATCAACCTACCCCATTTGAGCTCAAGTCATGATGTTGAGTGAGATTGGTGTGGCTTTATTATAAATTGTTTTGACATAAAGAGTCCAAAGGGTACTAATGGCACAATCGTCATACTAGTGGAGGGTTTTTGTATAGGACTCAACATAAAAATGTGTAACTCCACCTTTGGACATCTCAGGTCGGCCTTGCCCTTGTTTGCATGCTCCTTTTGAGGGCAGCAAGATGAGATGTGCCCGAGATGTCCACAAGTCCAACATACTAGTGGTTCTTGGTTTGGATCCCCTCCTAGACCTCTACCTAAATCCATAATTGGCACTAGTTTCAAATCCATTAGTATAGAATTTCCCTCCTCATTATAGGAGACATAGGGATTCATATATGTTTCGTTCTCTAGTGGCTCCTCTATTAGAATATAGGCATGGGAATTCACCCTAAGCAGGGGTCTATGAGGGCAAATAGATGTGAATGACCTTAAGGGGAAGGGGAAACCCTAACCCTAGCTTGGCAGAGGCTATATAAATAGCCTATTGGTCACTATCAAGTGTGTGAGAGAGTGTACCCAAGTTGTGCTCTAAACAACTTAGTAAGCAAGATTTTTTTCTTCTACTTTGAGCCCTCATCACCCTCTTGTGCACATTCCTCTTGTTGCAAACTCTGATTTTTCATGTGATATCGGAACCTCCTCTGATCCTTTCAGCTTCCTCTATTCTCAGCTTCACTAAGTGCACATGATTTTCCATCATCTTCATATTTTCCTTCTTACCTCCATAGCCAAACCTTGATCCTCTAACCTTGGAGGACCTAAGGAAGCCAAAGGAGAGCATTTCAGCTCATAACTTCTACTAAAGACTTCTTCCCCAATACAAGTCAACCTGGCATGGCACATTAGAGGCCAACATTGGGCATCGTGGAAGGCAGCATTGTGAAAATCGTAAATCAAGCATAGATTTCGAAGCCTCCTGTTAAGCTCCTTGGCACAGCTTGTAGAAGATGCAATAATGGCGTACGTCTTGGGGCAATGATAGCCCCACAAATGGGTTTCCTAAACCTAAAAGGGTTTGACAAATTTCCATCTCTGCTGGTCACATAGAGGCAAACCCTAACTACCTATCTTCTGGCAGCCATAGCCAGAAAGCTTCAAGCTTTTCCATTCTTCAAATTTTTCAAATTTTAAGCACTAACAGTGATTCTAATCACTGATTGATCTTCTCCAAAGTTAGTTGAAGATTTGAAAGCTCTATTTCAAAGTCTCTTACCCTTGGTGGACCTCCTTAGTTCATCAAACAATGTGCATGTCACATCGCAAGTGGCATAAAACTTTAAGATGAGTGCTTGTAAGCACTAATGTGGAATTTTACAATCGTGTTGCTAGCTGGATTTTGACTCAATTTGGTGTTTTAATCAAAAAATTAAATCCATCAAGTGCTTTATGACATTAACCTCTTCTTGCTTGGTTGTAAGGCTATGTGTACAACTATAAACACATAGACCATATCCCAATATTTGTTTGTTGCTGGTACATCGGAGATATGAGTGTTATTGTACTCTCCTCTGATTCATCCCACAGCATAGAGTTAATTGATAAGTTGTGCTCCACCAAGAACTCTTCTAATAGGCCACATTATCAGAAAGAGCTTGAAGTCCAGTCAAAGCGCACCTCCTTGAAACCTAGGAAAACATTAAAGATTAAATCAAGAGTTGTTTGAAGAACAGGACCTCCTAAATCCTATCTTGAGATATTGCATATGTATGATTTCCAACCGTTTTCAACTCTACAACTTTAAAAGTTGGCTATCAGTTATGTTATTCACTTGTACTTGGCCACTTGTAAAGGACTAGAAACTACCATTGCTTAAGGCAATAGGTAAGACCTTCCTATAATGGCCATGGCCTATGCAGATGTAAGGCCTCAAATTCGCAAGTTCAATGGAAAAGATTTCCATCCTTGGCAAGTCCTAGTAAAATACAAAATGATGGAAAGAGGCTACTGGCCCTTCATAAATGGAACCAAAGTTATTGACCCATCCAAAATTCCCCTTGATGTAGAAGATGATGAAAGAGCTCAGGCCATCATCATGCCTCATTTAGATGAATCTTTAATTCATCATATTGACCAACTCTCCACTGCCAAGGAAAATTGGGATGAGCTAGAAAGGCTCTACATTGCTACAAGGAAGAACTCCAAGCTATTTCTCAGGATTGAGTTTTTTAGCGATGCCATTGCCATCCTTCTAAAGTTTGTGAATAAGGTTTTTTCAAATCTTGTAACTACCCTAACTAATATCCCAAACCCAACCTTGGCAAGTACCATCCAGTCCTACCTGGATGTTACTTCCCGTGAGCAAGTGCTAGTCCATAATATTGCTTCTGCTAAGTGCTCCTTCTGTCACAAAAAATGGCATATTGTAAGCAATTGCTGGAAGAAATATCCTAACAAAATGAAGTGCAATAAATGTAAAAAGACCGGGCATATCACCAATAAGTGTCCCAGTGTTCCACAAGTACCTAAGCAATTGGAGGCCAACTTTTCCTCCCAATCCATAGATGACCGACTCTTTTGAGTCTTGTAATATCCTCTACATATGAATATCCTTGTAGCTTGATTTATAAAGGCATCCCATTTGATTTTGGGGGGGAGGACTTTAACATGTCTTGTGATGCAATGCCACCCTAGCATTGAGAGGGAGTGTTAGAATATAGGCATGGGAATTCACCCTAAGTAAGGGTCTATGAGGGCAGGTGGATGTGAATGACCTTAAGGGGCAGGGGAAACCCTAACCCTAGCTTGGCAGAGGCTATATAAATAGCCTATGGGTCACTATCAAGTGTGTGAGAGAGTGTACCCAAGTTGCACTCTAAACAACTTAGTAAGCAAGATTTTGTTCTTGCACTTTGAGCTCTCATCACCCTCTCGTGCACATTCCTCTTGCTGCAAAATTTGATTTTTCACAACAAAGTGTATCGAAGCATCACTCCTAGCAACTTTGTTACTAGGGCTGCTCTGCTTTGCTTTGTGTGTTAGTGTTATCCAACAATTGCTTTGTGAGAAGCTCACTCAACATAAGATCATTTCTAATGCTCTCCCTATTGGCAATTTCATATGGCTTTGTTTCTATCTACAATGGCTAGGGCTCCTTTGACCTGGTTAAGCTCTATTTCCTAGCGTAGTCTCTAAGCATGTTGCTCCTGATTGTAGCTAGCCAAGTGTTGGAGGGAAACTCTTCTGAACCTCCTCTCCTCCTCCTCTAGATCAACTATGATTTCTTCTGTGAATCTTCTATGGTGTGCTATTTTTGTTTGCCGATCGTATCATGATATGAGTTGTTGTATGTTGACCAAAAAATCTCCTGGGTCAATATCTTGGTCGCCTATGTTCATGCTAGTCCATGCCATGTTAGCGGTCTCTTGAACCACTAAGGTGTCAATGAGGGTGATTAGGTCGGCTAAGGACATGTCTCTAATTGTGGTTTATTCCTTTCTTCACTTGGTTCTTAGGTGGTTTTAGGTTGTTCCCTTCTCTAAGATGGGTTTCTTGGTTTAATTCCATGGTCCCAGGGTGTTGTAAGTCCTATTGGTGGGTTCATTTCTTAGCTTATTTCCCTTTTAGTGTGTTCCTTGTTAATGAGATCACTTCCCCAGTTTATACCTACTTACACACTTGAATGCTACAATGCAGGGTAAGCTGTGCACAATCAGGCTTTCCACTTTTCACATGCATTTAAGTGCCTACAATGTGATGCAAAACCTTTGATGAAATCATTCACACACCCATTAGGCAATCCAACAATGTTTCTACTAGGTAGCAAGCTGCAGTGATTCACTGATTCAGTCAATTCTTGGGTCTGTCAAGGTGAATTCTATGTTGATTAGCTCTATGGCCACACTTGTAGGGTCTGGGATGCACCTAGGGTCACTCGATAACTAGCCTATAGCATTTGGTGTGTTTGATGACATCTAGATAGTCACTAAGCTAGTGTTCTGGTCCTGGTAATCTTCCAATTTGGATGTCTGAACTACAAGTATGTGAACATCTGAGTCCCAAAATTATTGACATGACATTCGTGGTTTTAGCTTGTCTAAATGGTTGAGTCTGAGCTGACTCACATAGGGTTTCTTGTTCAAGTCTAAAAAAATGTGTCTGAGTGGACAATTGAGCCATTGGAGTGTATGAGTGGGGACTGTCCAAGTGGAATTTGTTAATTGTCCAAGAAGATCGAAGTGACTTGGTCATCTGAGTCTGAGTAGACTTTTCCATCCAAGTGTCTGGGACTAGGACTAGTCCGAGTTCGAGTGGAACTAAGATGACTCGGATGTTTGAGGTTCTTGGCCGTCCGAGGCCTGGGGAGGCCATTCAAGTTTTGGAAAAAACATGCCAAATGACAAAAAACACAATGGTAATGATTCAATCAACCACACACATGACTTATTATGATCTTGTCTACATTCATTAGTCAAGCAAGGAGGGTTCTGATCATACCTCGAACCATCGAGGGGGCATAGAAACACAAATCTTTGCTACTCGTTTGGCAACTTACTACTCTCCTCGGACCTGTTGCTCTCTCTCTCAATCTCTCACAAGCTCAAATAAGCTATTTCCCCCTTTTTCTTTCCATTTAATGATCTCTCTCTCTTTCTCCCTTTACTATCTATTTTCCTTCCTAGATATTCAAAATCTTTCTTCCTTCTTTCTCTGTTCCCCTGTTTCTTGGTTGTTATAGAGACTTATCTTTTCTTTCTTTTTCCCTTATTTTCCAAACCTTAATGCATCTTACTAATGAAAAAAAATATACCACTGATCTAACTAATGCTCCTAAATCTTCCAACACCTAAACTATCAAGCAAAGGAGATTGAGCACCCTTTGACTCCCTCACTTCCTACCTAAACCAAGCACTGTTTTGGAGATGAACTCCTACTCCTATGCTCAATTTGAAGCACACAAGCACTCAATCTTGAATCTATTGGTCCCCGTAATAGAATCAAATTTTTCTTGCTATCATTAGTAATCTCCGAGACCCCATGGGGCCCACTTATCAAGTCAAGTGTTTCAAGTGAGTAACAATGGCTATCTCTCATATAGCCATGCGTGCTCTCACACAAGGTGTAGTGAGCTTACCGTCAAGTCTGATCATTGTAGTCCTCTTCCACAAATCCTTCGATGGATCTATGATTCAAGGCATTTGCTAAAGCAAGCTCAGTTTCCAAGCTCCAGGCTATAACCTCCATAGCCGCATATGAGAGAGAAGAAGAGAAGAAAGGAGAAGAAGGAGAGAGGAGAAGAAGAGCTTCTCCATGGTCTCTCACTCTCACACACTCACACACTCCCTCCCTCACACTCCCTGTCTCATGCACAAGAAGGAAGCAAGAGCAAGAATAAGAAGAGAACTAGTTGGCACACACACCAAGAATGAGCTTATCCATTCACTTTCTAACTTTTATACATGCCCTTCTCCCCTTGGGCATCCACCCCTTTTCCATGGCCAGCCATCCAACCTTCGTCCTCTTTTCCACTTTCCTTCCTATGATTTTCCTATTCTCATGGCTCTTTTATATGTGTCTTTTCATTTACAGCTTGCACAAGAGGGAGCTTGTCACTCTTTTACAAAGGGTAAAAATGTGTTTTATTTCTTGCGTGTCTTGTTCTTGCTTTTTCAATATTTTTTTCACGCTTCTTGATATTTTTTTCAATAAGTTGTCTTTTCATGCTCATTCATTAGTCTCTTGGCACCTTGTGTTGCTTGTTTTGTGCCTTTTCTCTTTGTGTCATTGTGAGGGTTAACATCCTCCCAAGGCTTGTGTAGACATTTTATTGCACAAGTCAAATGCACCAACTCTAGAGGAGCCTTTGCTCAATTCTTGCTTTCTTGTGGACATGCCTTTCTTCATTGCTTGCCCATCATACAAGCTTCACATGGTTCCTTCATCTCAATTACTACAGATAGGTGAGCAAGCATACATTGCTTATGCATCTCCTTTAACACTCGAAAACTAATGTAGCTAAATATTTCATGCCAAGGTTTACTTGTGCCCACATGAGTGATGGCTACATGAGTACTTAGCTCGTACAGGTTGTTTCTTCTTTCTCCTTTGCCAACAATTTTGCCAACACTATCGATGATTTCTACACTTGTCTTAGTGAACCTCAACTCATGTCCAAGATCAATTATTACAAAAGCAACTAATTGCTGATTTTTCCTAATATCTAGGACATACAACACATTTGAAAGATTTTTGAATTCACCATTTGCAACAACAAAGGAAATAGTACATGTATTCTTAGCAGGGAATTTTCTATCATACCCAACCATCACACTGATGGATTCTTGTAGAGGCTTCATAGAACTATATAAACATTTCTTATTGGTGGTAGGAGGTGCCATTATCCAATATGTATGAGTTAACGGTAGAGATTTCTTGCATTGAGGAACATACTTTCTCAATGGTCACGATAAATAACTCCAGCTCTACTTCAGTAGTATTAGTTGTCTTCTTCCCTTTAGTCTTTATGGTGCCATTCTTTTCATTTGCCTTCTTAACACGACAATCTACAATTGCATGTCCTTTCTTCTTACAGTAGAAACACTTTCCTTGAAACTTTTTTTATCACCCTTCTTCTTTTTGTCATCGTTGGTAGAGAAATAACCTTTTCCTTTTGCATTGGTAGAGAATGTCGCATCTCCACTACTGCTACCTTCTTAGACCTTAAGCCACAACTCCTTCTCCATTACTAGTGCATAAAATTCCTCAAATGTCAAAGCTTAGGGTCTCACATGAGTGTTTAGGGTAGTTACCAATCCATCAAACTATGATAGAAAAATCTAAAAACACCTTTGAGCTAGCTCCTTAAAGGTATTTTGTATCCCAATGGCAGCCATCTAATCGTGTAGATCCTTGAATCGAGTGATAAATGCTTCAGCTGTCTCTCCTTCAGTAAACTTCTCTATTGCTACTTGATTCTCCAAGTTCTTTATCTTTTTTTTTTTTTCACATTTCATACTAACTCCTCAGTACATTCCAAGTCTTTGATACCTTGGTTATATGCTAGATCTAGGTCAAAACACTATCAAAATAGCTAGTAACTAAGGTACAAAATACATATGTGTTTCTTCATTTTCAAGCTTGTAGAAGATCTACATTTTAAGGAATCACAATGCTCGAATTTGATGGGTCGAGGAGGGTGGGTTGTAGTTTTGGTTCAATCCCCAACACCATCTTCAAAAGCTTATAAGAATCAAGGATAGTTGTAATTTTAAACTTCCACAAAGTGTAGTTTGTACAATCTAACTTGTCTTTACTGAAGGTTGGTGGACGAATCCTCAATGTTTGAATTGTTGCTACAACACCACCACCTCTGCTGATGCACCGACACCACTATCTAATGTGGTAGATTATATTTATTCTCTTCGATGTTGAGGCCCTTGCCTCTTATGTACTCTTTACTCCTCAAATCCCCCTGGGCTTTGATACCATATAGAAAGTACACAGTGCAATGGATAGAATCTAAGCAAGGAGTAGTGAACACACAATAAATATGAGAAGAATAGGAATTGCTTTAATTTCAAATGAGTCGATACAAAGATGGCTCTATATGCCTGTGCACTTCCACTATGACACTTAGATGGCAATCTAGACACATGATAGATGAAGAGCTTAAGGGTAGCCCAAAGAGCTCTAACTGGGTGAAAAATAGATTGATGATGGCTTTGGAGGGGTCTTCCTCTTATAGCTCGAGAAGCTCATCTAGTCAGCTTGTTCGAATATATTATAAATCTTTCCTAGTCAACCAGGGAATATTCTAGAAAATTTATCCTTTATCGTTGGGCCAGGGGCACTGCCATCAACCCCCAAGAGGACCATTGGTCCCCTAATACCTTCGAGTTAGGAGCCATTTCTATAGCTACTAGACTCTAGAATAGGAATCCTTGATAACTCCCACACCCTGCAACTGAATGCATTGTGCCTCAAGTTGCTACCATCATAAATACTCTATCTAATCCAAACGTTAGATATACAAAGGTCACCTTTTTACCATCAAGTCACATAGATCTCATCTGACATACAAGTTAGGATCCAACCAATATTCATTCTCACACATGGCTTCTCCTCATAATGGAGGCCTTATGACTTAGAGCACCATGGATCATTAGTGGCACCTTATGAGGGTGAGGCATTGAGCATATCTAATAGTCATGATGTTGCTCAACATTGGTCATGATTTGACATCCCACTCTTCCCCATAGTTCTTGCAATGTAAACCAATGCTTTAAAAAATGAGGACTTAGATTGTGTGAGATGATTGAGGTGGGCAAGATCCTCAGGTGAGTTCTCAATGCAACTATGTTTGAAGGAGGTAATTAGTTGTCCTTTTAGGGCTTACTCGTATGAAATATAAGTTGCTATGAACTTACTGGTAGCAATCAAGATATCCTTGCTAAAGATGAATTAGAATTTCTCCCATGAGCACGGTATAGACTTCACATCATTGGCAATATTTTTATTGAGGAGACCTAGGTCTAGCCACTCATAGTTGCACACAAAAAGAGTGAATGTATTATCTAACTACCAAATACATGTGACTGTGTCATTATTAGTATCCACAACCATGCTAGTAGCTAGTTCCAAGAGGGATTGCCTCTTGTAAGAAGGTTTTTGGTGTGGGGATGGACTCAAATTTAGTTGAGTGGTTTGATTAGGCGGAATGGCTATTTGGCCTAGCTTGTTGTAGGTGCTAGGATGAGGACATGGTCAGGGTCAAGTGGGTTTCTTGTACTTGTTGATTGTCTTAGGTGCTAGGATGAGGGCATCATCATGGTCAAGTGGGTTTATTGTACATGTTTCTTGGTTTCGGTGCTAGGATGAGGGCATCATCAAGGTCAAGTGGGTTTCTTGTACTTGTTGTAGGTGCTAGGATCATGGTATCATCAGGGTCAAGTGGGTTTCTTGACAATGAAGTGGGGCATGGTGCTAGTAGTCACTAACTTTATCTTATAGTTAGGGATGGCTAGTATATGTGGAGTTGATGATTTAATGAGCTATGGCTCTTTGCAGATTGTTTGACAATGTTCAGGGCCTAGGTTTTTCATAAGATTAACCAGTAGTGATTGTGGTTCTTTCCTTTTGTAGAGATGTTGAGGTGCAACACTTGGTTTTTCTAGTCGTGGTGCATGTCTTCTTAGTCGAGGAAGTTGAGTACTCTTGAGTTTAGGTGGTGGGGATATTGCAGTAACATTATATGTGAGTTTGGGCAACTATATCCAATTGTTGCCGAAGTAGTAATCCTAGGCATTGAGTAGAGCCATAGGAATCCATCTAGTCAGGTTAGGGTTGTGATGTTGGCATCGTTTCTATACTTGGTTGGGGATTGATTTTTGCAAGCAGCACAAGTATGTGAGTGGACATGTCCCTTTTTACGTGATGGTTTCAAAATCCATTTTTGGTGGTTCATATTAGATCTAGATACATGACTAGCTAGTCTGCTATGGTCTACATGAGCTTTGAGTAGATCAGTGATGAGGAGAGTATCATCATTCTCCTTAAGGGGAAACTAGGATATGTCGAAGGCATTAGTGGCATTGATTTCTCATTTGAAGGGCTAACATCCTTGCTCAAAGTTGGTGATGATCTTGATGTCACATAACTCCAAGTGGATGTATTGCATTTCAAGGCTAACTATACACTTGGACAATCGTTTAAATGAGTGTCCTAATAGTACTTCATTACCAAATCCTTTGGTATTAGGCAATGTGTAGAAGACGGAAAATAAACTTTCAATCTCGATGGTTAGCACAATCTTATATTTCCTTGATAGTGCATAAGAAGTTTCTCTATATGGATTCATTTTTGTAGTCATTAGAATTAGTAGCTATTGCCTAATGCTCAACTAGTCATTATACGTCATAATGTTATAGTACACAACTTTGTTGAGTAGAGCATTGACCATGTGGGATTTCTTGTTGTCATTGTGACTTCAAATAAGCTATTAGGATGGGATTTTCATCTTTGAGGTTGAGCTTAGTGATTTTAATAGCCCATATGGAAATAGGTAGTGCCATTGGGTGCTCACCTCGTGAATGTATTGGTGTGTAATTTTTTTTAATTCAACTTACATTGAAGAAGTTTATGCCTTTATTGTCCAATGTTTCAAGCTCAACATTACTAGTTGTACTAATTGCATGCACTTGGAAAGGACCTAGGCCTCAAAATTTCATATTTTGCATACATCCCTTGATGGAATAGAGTGACACAAGGTTGCCCTTCTCAAAACTCTATTGTTTGATGTGTCTATCAAACCATGCCTTTTGTTGTGCTTTTTCATAGATAAGAGTGTGTGTTTCCAATAATCGGGTTTCATTTTGATTATATTAATTGATTGGTGCAAGCCTCTTAGCCTTCAACTATTCTTGTAGAGCCACTCTCAATATTTTGATTGCCATGATTGACTCAGCACCATAAATCAATTTAAAGGGGTTTGGCCCATCATAGTGTTATACACTATATGATATACCCACAATGTTTCCATAAGTTTATTGCCCTAGTCACTTCAAGAAGTGGAGACTATTTTGGTTAGGATTTTTATCAGGGTTCATGAGGTAACAATTGAAATTTCACAAGGTAGTCCAATTTTTACTCTCTCCAACAGCCTGACATAACACTACTTGGATGGTGAGATTTGAGGCATCAATGTGCACATGGAAGGTTATGTTCCCATCTAGGGCTCATAGAATTGGTGCTATGGTTAGAGCCTTTTTCAATGTCTCATAGGCACATTGGCATTCTTTGGTCCATTAAAAAATGATTGACATCTTGTATAGATGTTGAGAAATTAGTGCATACTTTAGCACAATCTGTCAATAATATCCAGTGCGATAGAGGAAGCAATCGGTGGTGACAATTTGACAATGATTGTGACTTTTGAGAAGTTTGTTGCAATGCCATTTTTTGATACTACATGTCCTAGAATACATCCATGTTTGACCCAAAGTAAGGACTTTTAGGGGTTTAAAGAAAGATCGTATTGCCTACACCATTCAAAGACTGCTTGGAGCTTCTTGAGATATTCTTCCCAGTTTGTATGTATGAAGAGGTCATCGACAAACACTTCTAACCATTTGTGGAAAATGTCTTTGAAAATTGTGCATATTACTAATTGAAAAATGGCAAAAGCATTAATGGTTAAACCGAAGGGCATTACAATGTATGTAAACAAGTGCCATTCTATGGCAAAAGCTAATTTAGGTACCTATTGTTTGGACAAACTTGCACTTGGTTATAATGTGAAAATCCATCAAGGAAGTTGTGATTTCTTCCCTATGACTCTTTTCAGTGTGTACTCTATATACGGCAATGGATAATTGTCTCTTTTTATTACTGCATTGACTTTTTTGTAATTTATGCACACTCTAAATGTTTTGTTCTTCTTCAATACAATGATGATAGGAGAAACCTAGTCTATGTGCTTGATCTTGTAGATACATATAGCATTTAGGAGCTTGGGGATCTCCTCCTTGACTATGTTAGTGTGTTTAGGACTCATTTCATAAGAACATTAAGTTGTTACTTAATTGGCACCACATCTGACACCATGTGAGTATTATGGGTGATGATACTGGGATCTATTCCCTTAGTTTTGTCAAGTGACCAAGTGAACACATCCTTGAACTCTTATAAAAGATGCACAAGATTCATCTCCTTTTTTCTCAATAAGGTCATTAGTAATGAAAATAGGTCTAGGCTTGTCACCCTCAGCGGGGTGGCTAAATAAATTTCCTTAACCTTGCCCAACCTTTGATAGGTGTGACTAGTCTATCCTTCTCATTTAGCCCCAAACAACACCACAATCCTATCTTCTTTCTTGAATTTTATGAAGCATTTAGAAAGATCCTAAGGTTTCTTGTGTTTTTGAGAATCCATACTTTTTGCAATCTTCCTTTGTTCCTCCTCCAATATTTTATACCATAGATAGATTATTCGAGTGGATTGAGACTTAGGTAGTGAAGGGATTTTTGGGTCATTATTTGAGTTGACTTCCAAATTGAAGTTAAAGTTGGAGCCTTCACTCGACAAGGGTATTCTCCAAGTTGTCATAGCTCAAAAGTGGTCCCAATTTTATATAACATGGTTGGATTTGCTTGGTCAAGTCCTACTAGTTTTATCACAATCCATTTTGACTACTCCATCCACAAGCAACACGTACATTTCATTAGTTTTGGAGTCAATAATGATTTGCTCAATTGCATGCCTATCAAGTCATAGTCAATTGTTTTGAGTCCTATTTTTGAGGATTCATCCCTCGATTAACAATCAATGTATGCACGTTTTGTGTCTTTTGTGTTAGAAGACTCATCATCAATTATTGTCTATTCTTCCTACTCAATGTTCTTCTTGAGGAGGGTCTAGTTAAACAGAGGAGGTTTAGATCATGCAAGTTTTGGTCCAGTTCCATTGTTGAGCTTATAAGAACTCTTTGAGTGATTTTATGTTAGTATTAGGATTTTCATCTAGTTCATTTTTCAAAAAGTTTGGGATCTTAATCAATTTTAGTTTATTTGCAGGTACTTAATAGGCCACGCTTGAATCTATTTTGGCATCTCTCACCATCATGCACATTAGAATTGATGGCATATATTGTTCTATGGCATTCATGGCTCATTTATCGTTTTTCTTTGATCTTTGACATGAGATTGGTGCAAGAAGCAGAAACTATTAGGGAAAGGAAATTTAATGGTAGCAAGGATATGCATCCAATCTCACTCGTCATTAGCACAACAAATGTACGTTGTGAGTAGGCCATAGATTAATGTAGACTTAGTGTTGTCCTTCAATAAGGTGGAGATGGCATCTAGGACAATAGGTAAGGTCTTCCAAGTATCCATCCCAATCCTTATAGCTTCTATGAGGTTCTTGAAGAAAAATGAAGTTGTTACCCCAATCCTTGATTACTTGTGCACTTCTCATCCAAGGTCGACCAAGTAGGACATCATAGTCGACTCTCTCCATGATAATAAACTTTAATGAGAATTTGATATCTGCAATTATAATAGGTCAGCCCTTCAATACACCAAATGGTCTAACATTTGTTCTATTTCCCAATGTGATATTAAAACATGCAATTTTCACAAATGGTTTGCCCCAAGCCTACAAAACTACATGGTTGAGGATGCTAACCATTACTCCTATGTCGATAATCCCCTTTCTAAGGGAATCTCCCAATGCAAGGACATGAATGACTACACATGCATTTCCATTCCTTCCCAAAAGGCATTTTCTTATAGGTTCCTAGTCATGGAATTAGGGGTTAGATTAGGTATGTGCATATCAATGGTGTGGTCTTCTGAAGTTGCTATCTCTAGGTAACTACCTTGGTCATTTGTTCCACTTTTTCAATGTTAACCTTTACTATCCAAACAACATGGAGATTGGCATTGAGGTCAAAGTAACGAGTGAGCTAGCACTCAATTTCTCCTATGTGTATTGATTTGTATATTATTTCCAATGGTCATACTCTAATTGATGTAGAGCTATAGTTTCACTTGTCTCTAAAGGAGATGCATTGGTCATGTCATTTCTTTCTAGTCCCACGTAGGTAGGAGAAGTGGGTAGGCCCACGATCAATAAGCCATGCAACTCCTCTTCCACTCGAGGTTCAGTGTCCTAGAGATGTGCCTAAGCCTCCTTTGCCCAACTTTTCACCTTATCAATTATGTGTAATTGTTGCTTGGGATTGGGGTAATCTCCAACCTTGGCACTCTCCTTCTCATTCATTTTCTGAAGGTGATGTTTTCTCTTTCAGAACTTATCTTTCTTTGTTAATGTTGTGACACTATTGGGGACTTAAGTGTTACTTTTGCTCATGCTCTTTTCTTTCTTTTCTTTTGGTTATTTTTGCTTATGGATGAGGCATCCAAGTTGCTAGATCTAGGCACTGAGATGCTAGCATGCTTTTCTTGAGCCCTAGTCATGACATTTAAGGGGATTTGTGTGGCATCCTGATCACTTGTTTCAAAACTAAAAAGTTAGAGAGGCACAAATTGTATGATTGTTGAGTTAGTAGAGGGTTTTGGTCTAGCAAAATTAACAAATAGATATGTGACACCACTTTTCAAACATCTCAAATCTTCTTTGTCTCTATATGAATGCTCTTTTTTAGACATCTAGATGATATATATATCAGATGATTGCATGTATAATAGATTAGAGGTTATTATCATGGGTTTCCACCTAAGCCTTGACCTTGTCCCCTGCCTAAAGCCATGACAAGAACTAATAGAAAATCAATCAAGATTAGATACCCCTCTTCGTCAAATGTAAGGATTTATGCCTCTTTGAATATTCTTCCATGAAGTGTATTGGAGAATCACTTGGTGGATGGGTGACTATAGGTCTAGGTCATTTGGGTATTCTTGTCGGATTGGTGTCTATCCTAGGAGCTATAGGATGTTGTTTGTTAGGTGTTTGCAGAGAGTGAAGCTCCTTGTTCATAATTGAATTACCTCCTCATGGGATAGTATAGTTGTGGATAAGACTGTGGGCATGGTAGAGGAGCACAATCAATAATGCATGGCTTCATGGTCAACTCTTTCACAATTTGTACACTTGTGTGATTGGGGATCCACATATTCTAATGAAAGATGGTTTTCACCATTGTGGACACACTACATGTGTGATCTTATGGGTTGTCATAGTGTGTCCTAAATTTTTGCAAGCTCTACAACTTAAGTCCTCCCATTTCCTATGTGATATTGATACTTTTTCCTTTGTTCTAGATACCTACAAGTGGCTGGTCACTTTGGATGGTAGCTCCCTTACCATGGAGGGTAAGGCTACCCAAAGGCTAAATAGATTTGATGTTTCTCTCCTTAAACAAGTTGTTCACATGGATTTCTTCCTCAAAGACCCTAGCTAGCATGTCTCTTTGCAAACTTGAATTGCTTGCTAGTGCTTTATATTCCTCGTTTTTTATCTTATTAATGAATACAGTGAAGACCACTTTCTAAGTGGGTTATTCAGCTATTCGAATCCTCTTATAGACTCCAAACATGGATACTATAATCACTGATCTCCTCTTTGTTCTTTTGACTGAAATTCATAAATTTGGAAATTGAATTATTAATGTATCACACTTTGGATAATCTCTTAATAAAAAGGTCCTTTAGGATATCAAAATCATTATATTTGACATTATTGAGACTAGTGAATGAGGTGCGTCCCATTTCTCCTATGCACAGCTCAAAAGCTTGTGTGTGTTGGGCAATGTCCCTAGAGATTGTTGACCTCATACACTGGTGACATCAAGAAGAGGATACATGCAATGAAGTAAGCTTTTTGTTTCTTCTTTCTCTATCTCAAAAATTAAATTGTAAGCATTTTATCATAACTAAACATTTTGATTGTAAACATAGAGATATCATATGACCCATTGAAAAGGAGATTCAAGCATAAAGACATCAACCACAGACATAAAAATGCTTCTATAAAGAAGCTATCAAAGTGATCCTAAAACATCAAAAGTATCAAAAGTTTACAAAATAGAAAATTAAGGCCTTTATGAAAGAGGACCGCCTCAACCCAAGTGATATGCAAGACTTGTTGGATGAAATAAGTATATCTAGCACATGACATATAGTAGCTATTTATAAATCTCTTCAATCAAAGATAATATGGAGTTACAGTCTAAAGTCAATGACTTGGAGAAGGAGAATCGAAACATAGAGAGGAAGCTCACAAAAACTTTGGAGATTGGGCCTACTTTAAAAACCAAAGAGGCACATCGGCGCATTCGATCCGTTAAACCAATTGGCCAATTAGCAAAAGGAAGTGGACAATATCATAGACGGATATATGCTCAATCTTCTACAATGAGAAATATGTTTCCTCATGCAGAGAATGATACTATTGCCAAAGTCCTTAGCAAGGATATGGTCAAAAATGCATTGGAAAATCGTAAATTCAGGGACATTGTGGATGGTGTTGCTAGTGAACGTCTTAGGGATGTGAGCAACTTGTTTACTGCTACAGATGCTCAGGGATTATGTGGCAAGGTGGGAATGAGTTCTGAGTCATATAGTATGCTCTATCAACAATTGGATACAGGTTTTAAGCAAGTCTTCAATACTAAGCGAGTAATGCCTCTGCCAAAACCATTTCACGTGAAGAAGGCTTGAAAACAACTAAATGAGAAAGTTTTAGAACTAATTGGTGAGCCTACGCATTTGGAACACACACACATATATTGAAGTATGGTTCCAAAGAAGTTGCCTTTGTATTGAATGCATCCAACAACTTTGTATTGGATATACGTAGGGTTCAGATTGCTATGGTCAAGTTCTACAATATGTCTATGGAAGAATGTAGAGGCAAGCTTAAGTTTGTCCTCAAACTTGATGAGAGTGAGATTATCAAGGGGCAAAAACTTGAGCGTGTGAGTATAACACTTATGAATTGAGCATTGGATCCCAACATCGATGAAAAACATCCTTTATACTTCAGGGTACAATCGGAGAATGAAATATGGTGGCTTGCAACATTTGAAGTACCAAAGGAGGACCATGAAGTACTTAAAGTTTTTTTTAACCTCACTAATATACCTAGTGTTATTCAATAGCAAAATAATGGAGCAGTTTTACATGTTGAGGGGTTTGGGGACTATCAAGTTGAATGGCATCTTGCAGGTGATTTAAAAACATTGAAGTGTATGTTTGGTTTATCAAATGCAGCAAATGCAAAATTTCCGTGCATATACTGCATGCAAACTAGGAAGAAAGGGAAAGATGGAAAGAAAGAATGGCTTGCCAAGGCAGGACAATAGGGTGCTCCGACACGTGATCAGAAAGTCATGAGAAATGGAATGCTAATTCCAGTGGATCCAAACTGGTGCCCTATTTTGGAAATACCACTAACAAGGGTTCACTTTTGCACATTGCATTGTTTGGTTAGAATAATTGAGAAGCTAGTATATGAATATATATGCTTTGCATACAAGATGCAGCCCGTGTCAGAATCTGATGCTACATGCAAGAAGGTAGAACAAGTCCTCTCTAAAGTTGGATTGCACGGAGGCCAAGTAGAAATAAAAAAGGACCAGAAAAAATCAGGGAAGAGTGGAAATGTTCCTTGTAAACCATGCTTTGGCAGACCCAAGGCTAGGAAGTTTTTATCTCCACCTCGAGATGAGGAAGGCAATATACTAGTAAAACAACCAGAGAAGTACAAAGCATGGAAAAAGTTGCACCTTGTTGTTTCAGATTGGAGCAATGGGGAACGAACGAGGATTGCGAAGGCAGAATTGTGGATACACCTAGATAGATTAGCAGCTCTCTTACAGAAGTTGGGGTTTATGGATGGTGATGCCAATGCATTTAAAGAGACAGCTGCTAAATTTCATAAGTCCATGGTGGAGGCATGGACTACAAATAGCATAACACACTATATGGTCAGTATTATCACCATTGCAAAAAAAAATCATCATTTCGAATTACTTTGTGTTTCTAATCTCTTTTCTTGTGCAGCATATACTTGAAGCACATGGTCCATACTTTGTAGATCAAGGAAGTTTGGCAATATGGTCAACTCAAGGCATGGAAAGATCTCACTGGCAAGCTCGCTGTGCTTTTCAAAAGGCAACTGATCATGGAGGTGGCATCAATGATTCCAATTCTATGAGGCAATTATTCCAATGGTGGTATAGGAGACTAGAGATACGATACGAGGAAAAAGAAAAGAAGTCCAAAACATCTCAAGCAGAATCTATAAGTAGGGCAATATATGAAGTGAGAAAAGCAAGATATGAAAACGGCACAGCTAGACAACGGCAGGCAGAATGGTTGGCAATCCAAGAGAGAGATGGCAAAAAATGGAGACCTAGATAAAGATAATAATTTTGATGCATTTAGAGTCCACAAGAGAGCACAAGTCCCAAGGATATGACACATCAATGCTCATATCTCTAACATGAGATGTCTTATAAATTTTCTTTAAAATTTCAAAGGTTTGTCACTATGTTTTTCAAAGTTGATTTCGAACTTTGTTTTTAATTATGAAAAGTCGATTTTGAAATCCTAAGACAAAGGTATGAAAATTCCAAACATTGGAACATTCACTGGCCTAGAGAGAGAGGGGGGGCATGAGGGGGGTGTCAGGAGATAGAGAGAGATAGGGATTGGGTGGAGAAATGAAATGAAATGATAAATTTAAAATTCATTTACACCACAGTAAGTTTGAAAGTTTCATATTTAAGTCGTCTCTCCTTTCATTTTTTCCCATTGCTCTCCACTCTACCTTCCACCTTTCTATCTTTCATCATCATAGCCATGGCACGTTCCAAGCTTCCTATCAAAAAGGTGCCTGCGAGAGCAAGAGCTCAACACTCTTCCAAATCTAGTGAGCGTACTGTGAGTGACAAAGATCCCCTGGTGACAAATAACGGTGGCCCTACTCAGCCAATAATGGTGGCGCTACTGTGGCCAACAATGGTGGCCCTAGTGTGGTCGATAATGATGGTTCGCCATTGTCCAGAAATGGTGGTCCACATGCTCCAGCTGCTCCACCTCCCACTACTGCTCCAGCTCGTAATACACACCCTCCAATACATAAAAAGCGAAGATGGAGACCAGGCACAGCTGCGCTACGCGAGATAAGGAAATTCCAGAAGAGTGCCGACTTGATTATTCCTAAGGCACCATTCTCCAGGTTGGTGCGAGAAATACTGCAAGATCTACAGTCAGGGCATCATCACAAGTTCTTTTCAAGGAACCAGGCAAGGAATGTGGGGCAATGGTCAAGCCAAGCCTTGCTTGCTCTCCAAGAAGCAGCTAAAAGCTACTTGATTGATCTAATGAGTGATGGTCAACTTTTAGCCATTCATGCCCGACGTATCACTATTAAGCCCATAGATCTGGTTCTTGTTCACAGGATCCGCAATAACAAGGATGCATTTAATCTTAATGTCAACAATATGCTTTGAGAAGCTACCTTGTAATTGGATCTATGTTTTTAGCTCAGGTTTGGTTGTAGATTGTAAGGAGCTTAGTTTTGGGTTATCTTTCCAGTAGACCTTCAAGTATTTGATAGTAGTGGCCTGCAAAATGGAGCTAACTTTTCCCTAGCTCTAGTTGTACTTGGTGCAATGCACTATCTACCGTGTATTTCATAGTTTCGCAATGCTGAATCCAATATGTGATATTCTATTTTGACCATGTTTCGCATTGTGTGAATTTTCAAGTTTCCAATTTTGTAAGTAGTTTTGTTGAGGATAAATTCAATGTGCAACCACGTACACGTCAGTGATCGATTGTACATGGGCCGATGCACTATATCCTTACTATATTTAGTGGTTTGGCAACAGTATATCCGATATGCGATATTCCATTTTACTCATGATTTATTTTTTGTCAATTTTTAAGTTTCCAATGTTTCGCATTGCGAGGTTGACAATACATTTAATCTGCAATTGCGCACACTCATTATCAATACATTTAATCTACAATTGCGAGGTTGACAATACATTATCAGTGCAGTATAATGCAGTTAACGCATTTTCAAAATAAGATTGAACCGTCAAATTTATAAATCGGAATCTGGTAAAACTTCACCCTCATGCTGGGCATTAGAAAAACTCATTTATATTAAAAATTTGGCCCCATCAGAAGCCTTTGGGTCACCTGTCCGGAGGCTCGCGTCTCGGGCCCTGAATCTTTTTTTGGGTGGTTGATGTGTCCTTGAGGAGCCTACAGGTAAAATTTCATGTGAATCGGAGCACTGGTGATATTTTTCCTAAGCGTGGATTCATTAATTGATATTTTAGGGTTTTTGAAAAGTTTGGCTATGTTTCACCTCATTTTACACATATCACTTTTGAGTTCTAAGTTCTCTCTCCTAGAAGACATGGTACGCACCAAGCAAGCGGCCCGGAGATACCCCCTGGAAATTCCATACGGCAGCCACGTCCTCCAGCTCCACCACCACCACCATGACGCCAGCATCGCAAGCGTCGATGGAAGCCAGGCACAGTGGCTCTTCGTGAGATCTGCCACTACCAGAAGACCACTCACCTCCTGATACCGAAGGCTCCATTCCAGAAGTTGGTGCGGGAGATCATGGAGGGCATACTGATCAGGAACAAGAGGACCCAGTTTCCAAATACATCACGCGTGAAACAACCGGATCGCTGGACTGCCCAGGCCCTCCTCACACTACAAGAAGCTGCTGAAGCCTACCTCATCAACTTATTTGGAGACTCAGTCTATGCAGCGGTGTATGCAAGGAGGGTCACCGTCACCGAACAGGGATCTGTAGATAGTCAGGTTCTTTCGGCGATGGAAAGATAGTCCTCGCGGAGGTCGGCAACAAGGATAGAGGTATACAACTCAAAAGCACATGGAATGTAGCTTCTGAAGACATTTTGTAAAGCCTTGGTTGTAATGGACCCCATGTAAAATTGTTATTAATACAAATATAAAGTTTTTGGCGCGTCTTATTTTTGTTTAATCGCTTGATATTTATTTTATTTACGTCGTTGAGTTATCGTTACATGTGTTCGAACAAATACATGTTGCGCACGAATTCGATAAAGCACTGTGTATTAAATTTAGGGTACGAATCATGTTACATATAAATTTGACAAATAAATGTAACATTCAAGTAAAAAATAACAGTAAATGACACGTATCACAAACTACATTGCACGCGAATCCAACAAACATCGATTTTCATTACTTGAAGAGAAGATTACAAAGTGCAGTACATCAATGATGCGATATCAGTAGGCAATAAGTACATCTATTCTCTCCTAGGCTTCTTTGAGCTAGGCTCCCCATGGTCAGAGCTATTCTTGATCATAGGCAACAATACATTTTGCCCCAATAGTTCCTGTCTAATGACAGTGGGCTCTTCAATACTGGCAACCATGCCACGGGCCACCATGGAGAAAAGTGGGCCAGACCTAGTACTCGTGAATAAGTAGAGTAGCTTCGAACGTCGAAGCAACATTACTTTCTCCAGGCTGGAGTTGGTCGGGATGGTCTTGAAGAGCCCAGCCTTTGTTAGTGCCCTCAACTTCAAGAAGTTCTCGGCAAAAGCAGGGGAGCATGTCTTATGAAATACAATAATGTCGTTGACAAGTTGCCCAACGTACTCCTTCAATGCCGAGTCTTGCACCCTTCCTTGGCTACCAAATCGGCCACCCTGCCTAGATGAAAACTCATCTATATAGACAATCTACTGCAACACACAAGTTCAGTATCAGACTCACTATGTACGGAGTGTGCTGAAGATATATAAATCATATTCATATGAAACTTAACCAGTAGGGCCTCTAGGGCATCGGGAGCGCACACATGTGTTTTTGTCAGGATCGGGCCCCCAGATATGCCCTGGCCGGAGGCTCGTGTCTGGGGGCCTGAACCTGCATGAAACTTAACTAGTAGGGCCTCTACGGCATCGGGAGCGCACACATGTGTTTTTGTCGGGATCGGGCCCTCAGATGTGCCCTGGCCGGAGGCTCACGTCTGGGGGCCTAAACCTGCAGGTTCAGGCCCCAGACGCGAGCCTGGCTGCAGGTTTAGGCCCCCAGACGTGAGCCTCCGGCCAGGGCACATCTGGGGGCCCGATCCCGACAAAAACACATGTGTGCGCTCTCGATGCCCTAGAGGCCCTACTGGTTAAGTTTCATATGAAATTGAGAACATTACCTTCTCTGCATCATCTATTTGCCGCTGTAATGGAGCATCCAGGTCTGCTCCTGCCAAAACTGGGCTGCCCTCGTCTCTCTCCTAGGTAGGCACTGCATAGTCGGGTCGAGGACCAAAAAGGCTTTCCTGCAACAGCTCGAACTCCTCATCAGAGATCTGATACTGTGGCACTGCATCCTCAATCTGCTCTTGGATGCTCACAATGGCAGAGATGTCATCGATGCTCGTGCCATCATAACGAGCCACCTCATCAACATGTGGTGGAGCATCCTGTAAATCAAAATCTATGAAATCACTAGGTGCATCACGCACCATGATACAGTATAGTTCTTCTTCCCTAAGCTCCAACAACTCTAGCACATCCTGCATGAGTAGATATTCCACCCCCTCGATGGTGATAGCATGGAGAGAAGAGAGGGGTGGCTCTTCACTCGTGGGCATCTCATCAGGGCAGGGAGATGGGTGCACAATGGCCAAGCTCTATGCTGCCTCAACACTCAAATCGAGAGTGATCTCCTCAAGCTCCCTCTCAAAGTACTCTAATAGTGGTCGAGAGGGTGCGTCGATGTCCTCGTCACTGTCCTCTTGCACCTCAGTGCACATAACATATATGGCAAAGGCGGCATCCCTCTCAATGAGATCCATCGTGACGTGGTCCTGTGACGAGGTGGGCACTGCTCTAGCACGGAGATGTTGCCCCACATGCACCAGGGCGCCACTTATCACCTTTGCATGGCTGGATCCAGCACACAAACTATACAAAAAATCCATGGGAACCCACCTGAGAGTGGAGTCGAGAATAGAGCAAGTGAGAGGGTTCACTGCATCACAAAACGATGCTAGTATACTAGAGTCAGGGTCTACAGCGGAAAGCGAGCTCTCTAGACTCAAGGTCACGCAAAACCTAGGGTATATCTAGTCCCCTATGTGCGCGTAGCATGTGGAATTGATCCATGCGGCGAAGGCGGGAGTGGTAGCCATGGCACACAAAGAGAGAAGGAATGAGAGCACAAGTGTAGGGAAGTGGAGAATGAAAGTGAAAATGAGTTTGGAGTTATAGCTTTTATGTGTCTAGGGTTTTAAATAAAGGTTCTTTATAAAGTTATTAACTCTAAAGTTTCAAATTAAAACTCCTACCTTAGTTTCTTTATTTCAGTACTTTAAAGTCACTGTTAAAATTACTCATACAGACAAACGCTTCGTTCTACATTATTATATCCTCGAATGTGTTTGGGTCACTGAGTATATTCAAGTCTAACGAGAGAAAATATATAATTTTTTAAAGAAAATAAATCTAAAAGGCCTTGAAATTCCCTTTGGATCCAATTTAATATTAAAATGTAAGAAACGAGCAGCAGAGATGCGCTACAATATATCATTGTGCAAAGACAATATTCTCTAGATTATAAACCTCTAACCTGCAATTTAATTATGATTTTTAACTGCACGATTGAGTAATTACAGTATGTATTATCGCACGCTTGGATCACAGTAAACTAAAATTTAAAGTACTCATAAGTTCAAAAAAGGTATGTATTCGCTCTTTATAAAGTTTTTTTACAAGGATTCCACTATCTCAAGGATATGTGGAGAAGCACATTGTTTACATGTCATGGATTGCTCACTACGAGTCCTGACTTTTCTATTATCTAACTTGAAATAGAAGTTGTAGAGGGGCTCACTGGACATTAATTGGATTTCTTGTCTCAGAAAATAAATGGGCCAATGACTCTCTATGCTGACTATGAAAGGATTATGACCACTCCACAAGATTACCACCTCTACGAGCGCTGTATGTGTGTCATCTCGGATATCTTGATCCAAGCTGATCCAATCCCCTCGCAAAAGTCGCCATCTTCTATATCGAAAGCGAACGCACAGAGTTTGTCTAGCAATGAAATACCTGTAATAAAAACAAAAATAATGGTAAGTGATCAATGCAACTAACATAACAATTCATCTAAGCGAGACCTATGTCAATTAAATCAAGGTATGCAAAGTAGTAAAAAAGTTTTACCTGAATGTAATATCAGATTGGTTGACCCTGCACTCAATCGTCTCATCAAAATGTGCTCTTTTGACTTGCCAAGACTCACCCAATAGCTGACTCATCCATTCCTCGGATAGACACTTGCATTGATAAGTAATCTTTGTTTTCTTCAAAACATCACATGAACCAAACAAATGTGCAAACAATGAGAATGGAATAAACCAACTAAGATGCACATCTTTGGAGCCTGTGGTGGGTTTCATAGCACTATTGATGTCAGATTTTATCTTCGACTTGTAAGCTCCTGACAACTCCAAGCTACGAACGAACCATTCACCACTAGACAGTGGCGGCAATGGGACATGCTGCAATCTCTGGCTTTCTACCACATACAATGAATTATAAAAAAAGATATTTTGAGTGGCAAGTTGACTTGTAGAGGTATTATCATAGATCAAAGAACCTATCTCTTCATGTCAAACATGTATCTTGCCGCTTAAACATTCCACATTCTGCCATTCATGCAAAGTCGATGGATATAGAGTTGTCAATCAAACAAGACTGAATTAGAATACTGCAAAGACTTTTAAAAACAACTCTGATACAAAAGAATAATCAATGATAAAATTTAACAACTTATTGTTTTGTTTATAATTTGCAATGTTATTCTCGTTGTGTACAGAGATTTCTTTATGCATATAAACATGTTGAATCAACACTTCTGTTACTGCACTTGTGCCATTAAACACTTGTTTGAACTCTAGAATTCTACCTTTCCAATGTTTGCTAGGGTTTGCAACATCCTTGCGCTTGACCTTGAAACTCCCTCGAGTACTTGGGTGCATCAAAATCCAATCCAACTTATAATACTTATCACAAATCCAATTACCGCCATTATCTTTCCTGTTGAAGACCTCCACTGCAAGTATGCTACTGATATTTTTCCTCCGTGAAGACATCTGTAACAACCAAATACAAAAGTTACCTATCAACATGTGTATAATTTGCAAATTTTCTCTCCAAATGAAATTAAATTTAAATGGATCAATTTAAAAAAGAAACATTGTACCTGTAATTTCTTTCACAAAGATCCCTAGATATGTTGAACAAGAAGTTGACTTATAGCAAGACCATTGTTCCTTCACTGACAGATTCCTGCAGTACAAAAACAAAAGAAATCTTGGGTCAACGCATACATATAACTTATATAGGCTTTGTCCAAATGCGTTGAAATTTAACCATGGAACAGTAGTAAAAAAATGGCAATATACCTATGGCTTTCTCTACAAAAAATCCCAAAGATGTTGTAGAAGTTGAGTTCTTAATAAATCATTGTTCTTCACCCTCGGAGATTCTTGGAGTAAATAAACAAAGGAAAGCTCAGTATGCATGTAACTTGTATACATTTTGTCTAAACGAGATAAAATTTAACAGTGGAGCAACAAAAAAACAAGACAATATACCTATAACTTTGTTTACAGAGAAACGCTAAGATGTTGAAGAAGAAGTTGAGTGTTCAAAATCCCAAAGATGTTGTAGAAGTTGAGTTCTTAATAAATCATTGTTCTTCACCCTCGGAGATTCTTGGAGTAAAAAAACAAAGGAAAGCTCAGTATGCATGTAACTTGTATACATTTTGTCTAAACAAGATAAAATTTAACAGTGGAGCAACAAAAAAACAAGACAATATACCTATAACTTTGTTTACAGAGAAACCCTAAGATGTTGAAGAAGAAGTTGAGTGTTCAAAATATCACTATTCTTGACTGTAAGAGACTCCTAGAGCATCAAAACAAAAGAAATTACATGTCAGAGAATGCACATAACTTGCACAGGTTTTCTCCAAACGAGATAAATCTTTACCATAGAACATCTATGGAAGAGAAAAATATACCTGTAGAGTATTGTGAAGAGAATCTTAGGGCTTTGGTAAAACAAGCTCTACTCTCATAAAACACATGAAACTCTCTCTGTGCTTGTGCAAAGCAAATGAAATTTTACACGGTTACAGATAGGGCAAGCAACAGTGAGGCTGTAAAATTTCGTCAGGAAAGAAGAAGCGGAGAAAGAGATATGACAAATTTGAGTTCCGCCTAAGAAAGAGGGGGAAACTGAAAAGGGGAGAAAAGAAAAGTCAAACATAAAAAAATAAGAAAATGAAAATTCGAGGCACAAACTTCCAAGAAGTGACAGCTTTGTACTCCCCACATTTTCCCTTATTTTATTGATGAGGGAAGATTTGGTCCAAGATATGGCTAGAAGATTCATGTTACATGAATCTGGAATCCCAGCTCTCTCATTGGTTAGGCCTATATTTGTTTATTCACTCCTTAAGGGGCAAAAAAGAGAGTCCATATTTCTCCTAATGCACCCTTCTGTATGTAAAAAATGTATAATAATGGTGTTTTAAAAACACTTTATTTTTAACTCACGTTATATATACATATATTCATGAGTGAACCCCTCGAGCACTAGGCTACCCCCAAGCTGGCTATGAGACCCTAGTCCAAGGGGGTCATGGTTATCACTTTGAGAGGCTTAGACTGACTCCATAGTGGAAAGTTCTATCGATACGGATAGTCTCGAGCAATAGAAAATTAGGATGCCAGGGGGCTCTGGTGGCTGTAAATTCTACATTACTCCTAGAATCTGATGAGTCCCTTGGTGACCAAAGATGGGATTCTAGAACCCTAATACTACTTATAAGGGTGGAATCTTGGTGGACAGGATTACCCTGTGGAATTGTGTATATCTTTTGCTCATCTTCCATAGGAACAGAAATATGGAAATTATAATAAACTTCCAATATAATAAAGAAAATTATTTTACTCAAGGTTTTTTTGAATTATATGTGTGTACATGAGATAAATTACGTGAAGAAACCTGTGATTTAATGGACTAATTAAGGAAGATGGTTGTATATGTTTCAATAAATTGTTGTAGGTAATTAAAAAAACTAATGATAATACCATCACCAAAGGAAAGCAGGTGAGCGTGACCCTTGACTAGAGTGGTCCTCATTAGCTGGTGCGAGCTTTTCTAAATTGGAGATAGAAATAGGGAAACAATAAATTGACCAACTAATTGCTAGTTTGAACTGACTTGAATTGCTTTAGGGGACCGGAATGGGATTTGCCTTATGGGTAGGAGGGTTAACGTACCACACTCTTCTTCGTGTCCCATTCTCTTTGAACCAAGTGCAATGGCAAGTCTGCTTCACTTTGAGTGATCCTGTAAGAAGTGGGAACTCAAATTACTGCTGCCATTTGGAGCTCAAACTACTGATGCCATGTGCTTCACTTTGAGTGATCCTGTAAGAAGTGGAAACTCTTCCGTTGTGATGTAGACTTAGTAGGGTCTAAGTGACAAATATCGTGATACTCGAAGGGAGCGCTGGCATGCGACGTCATTTGGAAAACCTACTGATAGACTACTAAAGGTGCGCCTTGGGAGGGCACCTTACAAATTGGCTCAACTTGGTTGAACTACTAGTGTGGGTTAAAACACAAACTAATTCGACATGATGATATTTATTTGTAATGGTGGCAATACTGACCATGTAGTGTGTTATGATATTTGTAGTCTATGCCTCCACCATGGACTTATGAAATTTAGCAATTGTCTATAAAAATTTATTGGCATCACCATCCCTAAGTCTCAACTTTTTTAAGAGAGCTGCTAATATATCTAGGTGTATCCACACTTTTGCCTTTGTAATCCTCCTTCTTCCCCTATTGCTCCAATTTGGAACAGCAAGGTGCAACTTTTTCCATGCTTCATACTTCTTTGGTTATTTCACAAGTATATTTCCTTCCTCATCTTGAGGTGGAGATACAAACTTCCTAGCCCTGGGTTTGCCAAAGCATGATTTGCAAAGGATATTTCCATCTTGCCCAATCCTTATTATTTCTACTTGGCTCTTGTACAATCCAGCTTTAGAGAGGACTTTTTCTACCTTTCTGCATGTAGTATCAGCTTCTTTTGACACAAGATGCATCTTGTATGCAAAGCATACTTTTTTTTTCGCTTCTCAATCATTCTAACCAAACAATGCAATGTGCAAAAGTGAACCCTTGTCAATGGTATTTCCAAAATAAGGTGCCAGTTTGGATCCATTGGGACTAGCTCTCCATTTCTCATGACTTTTGGATCATGTGTTGGAGCACCTTGTTGTCCTATCTTGGCAAGCCATTCTTTCTTTCCATCCTTCCCTTTCTTCCTAGTTTGCATACAATATATGCATGGAAATTTTTCATTTACTGTATTCGATAAACATTTTCAATGACAGACATTGCTTGTTGTAGGCTCTAATTCTCCCTATCCTTCTCACCCAACAATCTATCTTTTTCCATCAAAGAGACTGCACACATCCTTGTAATCTTGTCTATATATATGTTAAGGCTTGATAAACCCCTGTTGATCCTTGTGTCACAAGTCTATATGTGTATCCATACAATCCTTCATTGCCTTCACAAACAAACTTTACAAATGATGTAAGCCCATTAAATTGTGGTGGCCTTTGAGTTAGTGGATCATGTGGATAAATGCACCCATCAACCCAAATATCCACAGTTCATATATCTTATTGAATCATATATCCACAGTTCATATATCTTTCTTGTTGCATCATATATCTTATTGAATCATCCCTTTCCACAGTTCTTTTAAACAGTGGTGCATATTCATCCTCCGATTGAAGTGAATATATATATTTCTCTGAGTACGTCCTACACCTCTATTCTGCAAAGAAAAATGTATGAGAATTTTAACTTGGATTCATATTCAAATCACATAATTATACCCCTTTCATTCACTATATTTGTATTCGTTTTTACCCAATTGGATCTTGGCTCTTTCACTTGATTTCAATCATGATAGATCCTAATCAACCCCTAGTTAGCCTCTAATCTTATCTTGGAATCAACTTCTTATTATGCTCTAATCTTATCTTTTGTTCTATCCAAAAAAAATTCTCTCTCTCCCTCTCCCTCTCTCTCTCTCTCTCTCTCTCTCTCTCTCTCTCTCTCTCTCTCTCTCATGGTCAAAGATTATTAAACACATTTATACACAAGCTTAGATAGTGAAGAACAATAACATCATCTTATCTTCTGCCCAAATGTACTCTCTATCACTCTATCACTTATTTTCTTAGTTTATCTCACACATTCACATACTCTCTCTCTCTCTCTCTCTCTCTCTCTCTCTCTCTCTCAAACACATTTATACAAAAGCTTGGATAGTGAAGAACAATAACATCATCTTATCTTCTGCCCAAATGTACTCTCTATCACTCTATCACTTATTTTCTTAGTTCATCTCACACAATTAAATACTCTCCCTCTCTCTCTCTCTCTCTATGAATTGTTGCTTAAGCTGGATTAAACAACAATTGTGAAGAATAATAGCATTACAGAGATTTTTTAAAAAAGATACCTCCATTATCACTTGATTGCTTGTAGTATAGATTATTGAAGAGATGATTATAGTATAGTGTTAAAGAGGGAGATTGCTTGTAGTAGTGTAGAGAGTGTTGTAGATGTAGATTATTTAATTTCAACAAATGGTATCAAAACCACTCCTCAATGCTGCTTTAGAAGATTACGTATGCAAGAAACCATATTCTGGAGGGAAAGAGAAGAGTACACAAAATTTGGGGTTAAACTTGAGCTTTTAAAGAGAAGAAAAAAATGCCCATAAATAGTCATATACTTGTCCAAAAGAGATAAAAATTTATAAGGAAACTCTCGAGTCAAAAAGGTGTCTTTGGGTAAAAAATAATCTTAAAATATTACATGTATGTCAACTTATACCGTTTTTTTAACTTCCATACTTTTAAGAAGTGGGAATGAGAATGATTCTAATATATTTTAATGTTGAAAAGTCATGAGGGTATTAAAGAGTCGTTTGTTAATGATTGGCTCCATTTTTTGAAAAACTAGAATTGTATTTTTTTAGTTGTGAGGATTTTGAGAAAAAGTGACCTTATCTTGCAGTTTGGGGATAAAATAATAGATAAATTCTACTAAAAATACAAATACGAGATTTGTTCGATTGTAAAAGATCTCTTATTATAACATTATTTTGGAATCTCTTTTTAGAGAGAGAGGGAGGTGAGAGAAACCCCTTAAGGGGAAAAAGAGAGAGTCAATATTTCTCCTAACGTATTGCCAATACTTGGCCTCCTTTATATATTTTACATATGGTAGCATGTGTGGGTGCGAGTTGGAATACTCTATATCACATGCATTCAATGCCTATTTAAAGTATCCTTATTTATGAATTTCTTAAAAATAAAATACACCTCACTACAAGGATTTGAGCTAGTAGCAACGCCGATTAGCAACGGCGGATAGCGGCGTCGCTATTGGCGTCGCTAATCGCGTCACTACGCAAATAGCGATGCTCCACAGGGAAAAAAAACGGCCGAAACCGAGCGCGGTTTTCATTTCGCGTTTGCGGCTTGTGAGTTTTGAGAGCGAGAGCGAGGGAGAGAGCGACCGTCGTAAGAGAAGGAGAGAAAGAAGACTTGCCACCGCCACCGCCGCCGTTGTTCGCAAAGGAGAGGAGGAGCCTTTATCGCAAAGAGGAGCCGCCCCACACTCGCCATATCTCATCGGTGAGTCTCCCTCTCTCTTTCTTTTGCTTGTTTAAGGTTTAAATCACTTTCTATTTTGCTTGTTTAGGAGAGGAAATGAGAGAGAAAGAGAGGGAGAGGGAGAGAGAGGGAGAGAAAGAGAAAGAGAGGGAGAGGGAGAGGGAGAGGGAGGGGGAGGAAATGAGAGAGGGAGAGAAAGAGAGAGAGAGGGAGAGGGAGGGAGGGAGAGGGAGAGTGCATTCTCTCTCTCCCTCTCCCTTTTGATTGTTTAATGTTTAAATCACTTTCTTTCTTGCTTGTTTAGGAGAGGAAATGAGAGAGTAAGAGAGAAAGAGAGGGAGAGGGAGAGGGAGAGGGAGAAAGAGAAAGAGAAAGAGAAAGAGAAAGAGAGGGAGAGGGAGAGGGAGGGGGAGGAAATGAGAGAGGGAGAGAAAGAGAAAGAGAGGGAGAGGGAGGGAGAGTGCATTCTCTCTCTCCCTCTCCCTTTTGCTTGTTTAATGTTTAAATCACTTTATTTTTTGCTTGTTTAGGAGAGGAGATGAGAGAGAAAGAGAGGGAAGGAAAGAGAGAGAGAGGGAGAGGGAGGGGAAGGAAATGAGAGAGGGAGAGAAAGAGAAAGAGAGGGAGAGGGAGAGGGAGGGAGAGTGCATTGTCTCTCTCCCTCTCCCTTTTGCTTGTTTAATATTTAAATTGCTTTATTTTTTGCTTGTTTAGGAAATGAGAGAGAAAGAGAGAAAGAGAGGGAGAGAAAGAGAGGGAGAGGGAGAGGGAGAGGGAGGGGAAGGAAATGAGAGAGGGAGAGAAAGAGAAAGAGAGGGAGAGGGAGAGGGAGGGAGAGTGCATTCTCTCTCTCACTCTCCCTCTTCCTTGTTTAATGTTTGAATCACTTTCTTTTTTTCTTGTTTAGGAGAGGAAATGAGAGAGAAAGAGAGAAAGAGAGGGAGAGGTAGAGAAAGGGAGAGAAAGAGAGGGAGAGGGAGGGGAAGGAAATGAGAGAGAAAGAGAGGGAGAGGTAGAGAAAGGGAGAGAAAGAGAGGGAGAGGGAGGGGAAGGAAATGAGAGAGGGAGAGAAAGAGAAAGAGAGGGAGAGGGAGAGGGAGGGAGAGTGCATTCTCTCTCTCCCTCTCCCTTTTGCTTTTGGAGAGTGTTAAGATATATTGTGAGAGGGAGAGGAAATACGAGAGAAAGAGAAAGAGAGGGAGGGAGAGGGAGAGAAAGAGAAAGATAACATATATTGGAATGATAGCATATCCATGATTATGGTAATGGTATCCACTTTACTTTTTTTATGGGTACCATTACATCGACTCCTTAAGGGGGCTAAAAATTAGTCATACCATTTATAAAGTTTAATTAGGAGATCTAAGATGCACGATAATAGACTTATTGATAATGGTATGCAATGTGCTTTGCCATGGGCCACGTACATTGGTGACGCTTTAAGATGGCTTAAAATTGGTCATGTCCTTCATAATGTCCAAGTAGGGGATCTAATTGTGATATGCATAATTCAATGTTTTTGTATTAATTTTATAGGCATAACAAATTAGAAATCATGCCAACTAGTCAATGGAAGGACTAAAAGAAAATGATACCCTAGCTAATGGTCATTACGGTACTTCATCAAAATGAACCCAAAAGTATTGTTATAGAAGAAGAATCCCTTAAATTGAGTATAGGATATTTTCTCTCAGGTCTTATGACTATGAGTAGAATTGATTGAAATAAATTTTATTACTATAGTTGATAAATTTCATAGATGGCATTAATTTTAATACGTGATCCTAGGATTAAAAAACCACATTTCTAATATGCTTTTTGTTGAGACTGATTTATTATTAGACTAAGAGATCCTCAATGATGCTCATAAATGGATTACTTATACTCAAAGCCCTCTAGTGCAGTTTTTTATAATAATGAATAATTATCTACCAGGACAAACAAATCCTTGAGCATGATACAAGGCCGAGATATAGCATCAATAAATCTCTCAACTACTATGTACAATGCAAGATTTATGGTCAACTTGCAACTTGACGTACATCTCCATAAAGCTATCCATTTAAGCCTCGTTTGCTGTAATGTAGATAAGATGGAAAATGAAGAAGGTTTTATTGTTCAAGATGGCGAGACGTATCTTAATCAGCGTGTCCCATGTCCTTGCTCTTAATGCAAGTTGGCAATTAGACGAAAACACCGATTGTCTATAGAACACGTACGACGATTTGGCGAGTTTCAATCTGAGATCATTGATCAGGCGATTATGGATTTTTAGCAAACAGTAATTTGAAGTTAATATTAATCATGCATTGTACTCGCAAGCTAATTGAAAACCATACACAATAAGATTGGGTCTTGTTAGCAAATTTTCTATCCAGGGAGGTGATGTCTCGATCCAAGGGGGAGTGCACCCTTTGCGGCCAATTAGAAGAGTTCGTGGATGTGCGATGGATGGATTGCAGGAGCCAATCCACCGCTTGCAAGGCCCATCTATACCGTCAATGCCAGAGGAGACTGACAACCTTCCTAACCTACCTACAATCTTGGATCCTGAGATGGAGGCAATGATCGATGCATTGATTCCCATGGATGCTGAGACATCTGACCCGCTTAGAGAGGAAGCATCCATACCATTATATGATGGGTGCCGAGTATCTCGGTTGAAGACATTGCTTGCACTCTTAAGTGTGCAAGCAAAATACGGTTGGAGCGATACGAGTGTGACCGAGCTATTCAGGTACCTTGCACATAGGCTTCATTGATTTTTTTTTTCACAGTATTATTGCAAACATTTGTGCTTTTTCAAGGTGTTTTATGATTTTTTTTCAGGTTATTGAAATATCATATATTACCACCTGCAAATACCATGCCTAAGTCTCGTGATGATGCACGACATGTTTTACGGAAGCTTGGCATGGACTACAATAACATCCATGCATGTATCAACGACTGCATACTGTTTCGAGATGAATACGAGACTATGGAAACATGTCCAAAGTGTGGTGCTCATAGGTATTGACAGGACTTGCAAGGGCAAACCATCCCTCAAAAACTTCTCAGACACTTTTCGCTCATCCCCCGCATAAACCACATGTTTCGCACGTCTGGCATGGCAAGCTTGACAACGTGGCATGTGCGGAATAGGTCCACGGATGAAGTTCAACGAATATCAGCGGATTCGCACGCATGGAGCCACATTGACTCTACCTTCCCACGCTTTGCACGAAAGCCAAGGAATCTTCAGCTCGGTCTCGCCATGGATGGTATGAACCCATTCGGTCTGCGCTCGACTTCTTACAGTGTGTGGCCTATAGTGCTTGTCAACTACAACATCCCTCCATGGCTTTCTATGAAGAAAGGATATCTCATCCTTAGCTTGCTCGTCCCGGGCCGCTATAAAGTAAAAAATATGGACCTGTATCTTCGTCCATTATTCGATGAGCTTAAGATTTTGTGGGAGGAGGGGGTCACTATGCAAGATATGAGCAGGCGCGATGGTCGGCGGTCAGCCAACATTCGAGCCATTCTCATGTGGACGATGCATGACTTTTCGGGATTGGGAGAGTGCTCAGGTGAGCAGACCTTCGTTCTCGCTGGTAATATCTATATTTTATTTCATTCAATCAAGTATTCACTAGGTCGTGGCTCGCCTTATAGGTCTGGTTACCTCAGGTTATCATGCATGTCCATTGTGTGGGCCACAGTTAGACTCCCGAAGGTCACGAACCATGAAGAAGATGGTATATCAAGGACACGCCGCTTTCTTACCGGAGGATCATGAACTCAGGGAAGGTTTTCTTGGACGACCTCCAACACGTATGAACGCTGCAAGCTGGTACGAGCTGAAAATGGTAAACCCGGAATCACATCCAAATGGAATGCGACGGTTCTCAGTTTTCTACAAGTTGCCATATTGGACCCACTTATAGGTCAACCACTTGTTGGATCCCATGCATATTTTCAAGAATGTGGGCAGTTTGCTATGGGACCATATCACAGGAAAGAGAGACACTATAGGGTCATAAATGGATTTGAAGAAGGTAGGTAAGATGGAGGCGCTTTGGCCGCAGTCAAGTGCTGAAGGGGGAGTGCACCTTCCTCGCGCTCCTTGGGTTTTGTCCACCAAAGAAGAGCGTATTGTGAAGCAAGTAATCAAGTCTATCCGCACTCCGACGGGTATGATACATTCTCTCAGGTCTGCATTTTCTAAAGATGACCAATTGTCGAGGCTAAAATCCCATGATTGGCATAAGATATGTCAGGTTTGTGAACAGAATGGATTGTAATTAGCGTGGGCGTTTTGCAATTTGAAAAGTGGCCATTATTCATAATGCTTTCTCATTTGTGGCAATTTATCCTACCGATCGCGATCGCAGGATACCTTACTCCAGAAATTCGCGGGGCCATTTACAAGTTGTTGACTTTGATGCAATGGATCTCACAGAAAGAGATTAAGACGTCCTCTATTGAATCCGCGAGGCGGGGACCAGTGGAGACGGTCTATCTCTTTGAGAAATATCTACCCACTAGCATGCTCACGATACAAGTTTACCCTCTTGTGCATCTTGTGGACGAAGTGGAGATTGTTGGACCTGTCCATACGCGATGGATGTTCTTCCTGGAGCGCTTCATGAAAACCCTGAAAGGCTTTGTGCGACAATGAGCTTGTCCAGAAGGTAGCATGGCAGAAGGTTGGTTGGTGTCAGAAGCGTTAGTGCTTATCTCACAATGGCTACCAATGGTGGAACCAAACAATGAAATGCTATGGACGCTGAAGGGGATGATAGACTGACTGGAGATGTGGTGGTTGGAAATGGGGTAGAAAAAAGAATGGATGCCTTAATGGAAGAGAAGGTGAATCGCTTTTGTATGTTGCACCATGCCTCCATGGAGACGTGGCTTGCCAAGTACCAGATTGCAAGGCAAGATCGAGAGGAAGCGCGAGCTGAATTCTAATGCAGTACGCGTCATCGACCGATTCGATATCCCGAAGGCATGGAGGAGATGCCGCGGTTTATGTCAACACGATGGTTGCATGGAGCCTTGACCGCAGCATCCAGCGAAGGGACATAGGTCTCAATGGAGGAGTGGGAGTTCTCGAGGGGATGTAGTCCAAAGGTGATGAGGGGTTTAGAATATGTCGTATCTAAATTTTATATGCGACATCTAATTTGAGTGTTTCAATGTACAGTACAAAATATATAGTGCAGCGTGGTCGCGTGGACGACATTTTCGCGTGGAGCGTATTGACAAAATGCGCTCCACAATGGATTGTGGTATCATGGCAAGGTTTGAGCAAGAGAGCCGGCGACGAGTAACGGATCCGAACACGGTTGTGGATGAGATGGAGTATTTTGGGAACTTGCAAAGTATTATTACGGTGGATTACCGTAGCTTCTCCATGATACTATTCGATGTGCAGTGGTTCAAAGTGGTACTTGGAGGAGCTGGAGCAACAGTTCGATGAGGTCCATCTGGATTTCTCGAAATAGATTCCGAAAAAAGATGGATGGATTTGCGCGACACCTTTGTGTTGCCGGCCCATTGTGAACAGGTGCATAGAGTCATTTGCTTGCTAATTGTAATACGACATGGTTTAAGTCACAATGGTTTGAACTCGCTTTGTACGTGTTTGTGAACAGGTAATCTTCTATCCAAACCCCCGACAACCTCGATGGTGGTATGTTATACCTTCAACTCCTCGAAGTGCGAGAGTATATGATCAAAGCGATGTTCCGGGCATAGATGAAGATAATATGCAAATAGAGAAGTCGATATTACAAGGGGTGGAGGCCGCCGCAATCTTGGAGCCCGCATCGGCTAACAATGATGGAAATACAGGAGTCCAAGAATTTTTTGAGAACGAGGAAGACTCATTCTTTTGTGGTGACATGTCTGTCGACCTTCCAGTGTATGCAGAGTTGTGTCAGGAGATTAACATGGGACCATAGGATACTTCATTCTTGGAGAATTGTATTACTCAATTCGTTGTTTAGATCTTCCATAAAGGTACATAAGATATGCATTTTAAGAGCGATTTTTCATAAATGATTTATATTACTGTGCTTTGTATAGTTTAAATTGATTATTCTAACACCATTTTTTATCTGTGCAGGTGACATTTTCAGGATGAGTCGAGGGATGAGCGATGAGGAGTTTCAGGACATGATGGCACGCATGTCTCCAGACCAGCTCGCAAGATTCAGAGAGATGGCAGACCAGGAGTTGTCTTGTTCTTCGTCAAGGCGCTCTGCTAGATCTGCTTCGGCGCGATCAGATGCTTCAGCTTCGAGCAGATGTCACAACTCTATAGAAACAGAATTTGTATCTTTTTTCATTAATTTATTTATATAATGATTTATTAAATTTATTTCCTTTGCACTAATTAGATATAAAGAAAAGTGCATTGGAGCTGGCCACTGATGAGTGGTCACAGGTTATGGTGGACCCACGCGGTGGGTTAGAGAAAAGATAGTTCACACTTCCACCTATATAGCCCGATTGGGCGCCTGTGACTAGAACTCACGCATATCAGGGTTAGATTCGCACACAGAAAGGATTGATGCCTTGAAGTGTGGGCTAGATCCACCAGAACAGACAGTTATAATCAACAAGATGGCATGATCATGAAATGCTTGTATAATGTGCATGTGTGGGCTGAAAGCTTGAAATGCACATTTCTTTGCATAGAAAAGTCACATGAAGATTCGGATACCATTTTTGCAATGTACACGGAAAAAGCTTTCATATGACACCCATATTGGGGGGGTCCCTAAATTTTAGGAGATCTCTAAAATTTAGGAGGTCCCTAAATTTTAGGAGCCTCGAATTAGCCTAAAAATGCTAGTTCTAAAAAATAGGGATGTCATTCTAAAAATAGTAAGTTCTGTACTCTGTCTGTGCTTACTAAATTTGGTTGTTTCTATTCTTGACAGTATTCAACCCAAAAAGGAAGGCCATAGAGAAGAGACAAGTGTCAAGACACTTGTCACACAAGTTTTCAAGTGTCCCACCACTTGTCACATCTCATAACATGTGGATGGACACTTGTCTTGTGCTACTCCACTTTCTCCTTTTGTACTAGCTCTCCCCTCTCCTATAAATAAGAGCTCGTTTTTCTTCATTCAACATCATTTTTCTTTGCTGTAAACTCATGTACAGCACCCACAGATAGCTAGAAATTGGCCCCATCTATCCCCATCATCATCCCCCACTTCTCCATTATTAAATTCCTCCATATTCCCTCTTCTATCACTACTGTTTTACAGGACAGCAAGCCCCTTTTCAAGCTCTTTCTTCCATTTTAGCAACAAGAAGCAAGCCCTATCCATGTACTACTATTCAACGATGGAGAAGGCTGATTTTCCCTTTTCTTCTCTCATACTGTAAAGAAATCAGTTCTTGTCATTGCATAATAGATAATGCATGTGTATTTGTACATCTTTGCATGATCTTGTGAGAGTGAGAATTACTTCTTCTCACTCTCAGGTTGATTGTAACTGAGCTCTTCCCTAAGGGACTTGGGTTGAGCAGAAATACATTCCTTTGGGGGGGGTTGCCCATCTTCAACCCTCAATCTTGTCTCCATTACTTTTACATTTTCATGGCTATAATTTTGTGAGTAATTTTCATTTTCAACTTTAAGTGTTCATTCTCTTTTATATTAAATCTCGAAAATAAGTGAATATCATAATTGTTAAGCATACTACGTTGTTCGGGGCATTTATAGCAGACGATCTCGACACTCACGACTTGGACCAGAGGGAGGGACTGCATGGGGATCAGGGGGATGCTGCTGTGGAGACACAGATGTAGTGTCTCCGTCTCGTCATTCAGCTGGAGCTGCGTCACCTCCAGGATTTGTCACACCTGTGGGGACGTCTACTCTAGTTACTCCGGCTTTTGCGCAGCCGTCAGTAGGTGGCACCCCTTTTGGTGGCACCCCCTTTGGTGGCACCCCTTTGAGTACCACTCCAAGAGAGGTTACCCCCGTCGGTACATCGGATGTAGAGGGGTCTCCTGGATATGCCCAGGAGAGTGGACGGAGATGGGAGAGGACCCATCTTAGACAAACTCCTAGGGGTTATGGATACTTGGTTGATAGTAGGTCAGGAGCCATCATCATGAATGATGAGGGGAGGAGGGTGATGGCTCGCATGAGAGAGTTGTGCCAACAAGTTTTTCGGCACAACGTCCTAGATCATTGGAAGAATATACCAAAGGGGAGCAAGGACTACATAGTAGCATCCTTGCATGAGGAGTTTCCAGTGCCAGCCGCAGTAGATAGATTCTCTACGGGCTGGATGATGGATTGCATGCGTGCATACATGTCACATAGACGATCCGACGCACGCAAGGCAATCAAGAGTGGGGCTGCAAAGCCCAAGTGGTTAGATACAGACGACTGGCGCCGACTGAGGGAGGAGGCTACAGATTCACCAGGACGTTGGAGTCAGCAGCAGGAGGCGGCGAGGGCACGACTCGAGGCCAGAGTGGTCCATCATCTTGGGAGTGGCGGCCACAGGATATATTTGGAGGACTTTGTAAGTTTCTCTTTTGTTTTGCTTGTTTGTATTTTTGAAATATTCTTTGTACTGACAATCATGTTTCTAACAGTTAGCATTTTGTTTTCTTTGCAGCACTCCATTACAAATCGCGATCCGCAAGGCCTTGAGACTCGATATGTAGAGAGGCACGGTCTCAATGCATTGATCGACCGATTGTATAGACGCGGCGGCCGTGTAAGTCACTCATCTTTCTTGTCCGTAGTTACCATGAGATATTTGAATGCATTATTGTATGGTGGATTGATGTGTTGTTTCTTTTTCTGCAAAATCCGTTCGATGCTCCTTTGTGGCGGGACGAGCTTTCGGGGGACGAGAATTTGTAGCTCGCTCTTGGATCCTTGGAGCTCACATACCTTTAGTTTTTAGTCGCCTGATCTATGTAGACATTTTCTATGTATTAGTGATATCCTTTCATGATTGTACCAATCGCATTTTATGCGATCATGTATTTATTTCATGTATCAGTTTTATGATTTCAGTATACATTCTTTTTGTTTGCAAGCGCTTTGTATGCAGTAGTGCAGAAACTATTTTGTATGGCTCTCATACAGCACACAGTGCTATATGTAGCAGGACAACTTGCTGCCCTGCCACAAAATTTCTTTTTCCCTGTTACCGTCGCTATTTGCGTCGTAAATTTACTGCTTGCGTCGCTATTGGCCTCGCTATGTGCGTCGCAAATTTACTGGTTGCATCGCTATATGCGTCGCAAATACGACGCATATAGCAATGCATATAGCGACGCATATAGTGATGCCAATAGCGACGTTTCTATGGCGTCGTCAATAACGACGCTTTTTGCGACAACGGGGGCAAATTTTGTTGTTTGCATTTTCGTCACTTTAAACGTCGGTATAAGGTCTATATCTTGTAGTGCCTATTTCTATTCAATTTGTAAATGGCCCCTTTATATGGCACCCTTCTGTATGTTTAAAAAAGTGAAAATTTTGTGTTTTAAAAATCCCTTCTTTTGAACCCATGTGATATTTTTATGTATTTTTGAGTGATCCCTCCCCTCCCCCCTCGAGCCTTAAAGTGACTATCAATATATCTCTTCGATTAAAGTGAAAGTTCATTTAATTAACCCTTCTCTAAACAAGTCATTACTAGTGATTTTTGGGGATCCCATTCTCTACACATGCTAATATGAATCATTGTGATTCTATACGCTCGAGGTATGCATCCTTGATAATGGTTACATGTATGTTTTGTATTTTGCTCCAACCATACCAAAGTAATGATGCAAGCATAAGTTTTCATCATCTATATCAATAGTTGATGAGTTGGCTTGAGAATATGGAGGGGATTTGCCACTTGGGGATGTGGATATCTTTGCTAAACAATTAATGTGTCCTGTAAAACCCATGCATTGTCATGAAATTGTGTAACTCTACTATGTCTTTATACATGGGTCTAAAAGTATGTTCTCATTATGCTGACCTAGTTTAAACTCACATGAAAAGACGTGTTTATCATTGTCAGTAGATATGATACATTTCTTAAACCTTTCTATCTCGCGAAAGGCATCCAAACTCATTTTTTATATACTATTTGGTTGCAATACATTGCAAACTTTGTTCATGCGGATAAAGAGAAAGCTAGTTGTAATTAAGTGCATAATCTATACCAAGGGTTATATTCAAGATATCATCATGTACACTTTGACTAGTTATAAAGGCATATTGGCTTTGATGGGATCCGATTTAGATCTAGAAAACTTGACCCTTATTGTCAATAGTTTAGCCATTACCTTGTAAGAGATGTTAAGCATAATTGATGGCTTGTAATGATTTGGCATCACCCTTCTCAACACATGTGGAAATCAGTTTAACTACTCCTTGATTGGAAGTTGAAAATACGACACCAACTTTCCTGGCATTATTGAGAAGATCACACAAGTCTTGCAAGCAAATATCCCAATATATTGTAGTATAAATTCCTAACCAATAGTCTAGTAGAGCCAAGGACTCAACCCCTTTTCATCATTTTACTAACTTACAAATTTCTTAAGAAAAATATGCTAGTCCAAAAGTAAAGCTACATCTGGATCAACTCTCCCTTCCATATGCTCAAGGTATACTCGAGCTTGTTGCTCATAATCATCCTTGAATTGAAAAGGTGGGCTAACAATAGATCAAGACATGTTTCTGAATAAACAAGGTCACATTCTCCTCATCTTTTATAAGGTTACCACTTTAACCTTCAACCATAACCACAAAGTCTCTACTTCGTTTACTTTTGAGACATGAAAAGAAGAAAGTAGGTGCTTCATCTATAACGTACGCATCATGAGTCTTCACACCATTGCTAGGTAGGAGAAGGAAGAATACTACAAACACTACAATCTCTACATTTCTAAGCATGATCAAACTATCTTCTCCCCTCTAAACACTTAATGCTCTCATACTTCTTATATATATGAGGGAAAGGTAGGATTGGTGTAGTAGCTTATATTCACTTGAAATGGAAACTTTTCCATACTCAGTAAGTCTGAAGAAGTTCTTTTATGGGATCAACTCCTTTCATCGTTGTTGGCACATAAAGTTAGTACATACGGGTCTTATGCTAGTGGTGCTATTTTAAAGAACGGGTTGGCCATTAGTCTGGTTATGAGTTTATAGATAGGTACCTTTCAAGGTCATTGATGCAGCGCGCATAGTAGCCAAATATCATTCGTCGGAACTCGTGTGGGAAGCTGGAGGCTATAGGTGGGACTTGGTAGCTCCAGGTGATGTAAGTAGTGGGATCACTGGAGGGAAGATGAGGAGGAGGAGGAGGATGAAGCTGGTTGTTATTAATGTTGGTAGCATGAGCATATAAGCAAACATGGTTGGAGAGATTATGATGGAGCTGGAAGGTGCTGATGTAGCCGGTAAGGCCAGGTATGATGGAGTCCTCGACTACGTAGGAGTAGTGGTGAGCGGCGTCATCCATGGCCAGGAGGCGCTCCCGGCCCAGGAAACTGCCGTCCGCGCCATCGCACACGCGCACGCACCCCACTCGGTCCTCGGCCTCGCCCTCCACCAGCCTGCACCAACTCACCACAGACGGCGCCCACGTGTGCACGCTCGTAAAGCGCCGCGTGGCGTCCCACACACGTAGGAGGGGCGCGCGGACGACGGCATGGAAGCACCCGCACCATGACTGCTGTTCTACGGCATCAGACGAGGAGGAGGCCGCCATGACTGCAGTCTGCAGGTGCAGGTCGAGAGAGAGACAGAGAGAGAGAGAGAGAAGCCGCAATCAAGTTATCAATACCACGCTGGGGCCCGGACTCGGAGACATGAAATGTAGATATGCAGACATCGCACATTTTTCGCACGTGCATCAAAATGGGTACGTATAACACGTCGTGAGAGTGTTTTTCTTATTGGACGCCGACCATCGATGATGGTGATCTATGACTTCTCAAACGCGTGGTTTCGTAATACTACGGTGAAGGTTACTCAAGGACCTCTCAAGTCCCATCTTCCAAGAGATAAGGGTGGAGGTCAAGATAATCCTTCAAGCCTCAAGGTGAGGCCCCCATTGTTCATGAAAAAGAATTTGTGAACCTTACATAGATCCTTCTTGTCTTAGCCTAAGGGGGTTTCCTAACATTTTAACCATCCAAAACCTTTATGTTCCTATTTGAACCCGTCCAATTCTCTTTATCCTACAATTTGAATCGATCTAATTCCTTTTTAAATATTTAATGAAAGGATAATCACCTTTTTTCTATTATTTGGTAGGATCTTTATTTCAAAGTTTTCTTTGGATTTTTTTAATTACTTATCTCTTATACCTTAGAAGTGAAAACCTTTATTATCATTAAAAAACTTAATCTATATTACTTATCTAAAATGTCAATAGTCAAAAACAAATGTATAAAGGTGGTTTCTATATCTCTTAATGGGTCTATGGTCTCATAGAAGTATATACATCATAAGAGCAAAGATAAAAGAAAATATAAAACAAAAACCCAAAAGAAAAGAAATTAAATCATTGAAGAAACAAAGAGAAAAAAATTTAACATGGAAGAGAACATCATGAAATACAAGCAAAACTAAACATTTTTAAAAAAAAATTAAAAACAAGTACATTTTATCGAAAGCAACCATGATACCAAAAAGTGAACAAAACTAACATGAAAGAGAACATAATGAAGTACAACTATAATTGAGCAAACATGATCTAAAAACAAATATGAAAGCTTTCTACTCAAGCGATAAAAGCAACCAAGAAAAAAATAAGTTTAACATAGAAAAATGACTAAACGTAGAGAAAAAATGCAACATTTACATTTTAAAAATTCAATAAACACATAAGAGAAAAAAAGTTGTACCAATGAAAAAATGTCAAAATTTTAAGATAGCAAAAGCACAAATAATGCACTGTGACTTCAATATCATCATAGCCCATAAAAAATCAATTGCCGCTTTGAATATGCAAAGTTATTGCAAAATCAATGAGCAAATTCCTTGTGATGTGTATAAGTGTCTATGTGTTTTTTTTAGCCCATAAGTCCATACTCTCAATGGACTCTATATTAGTGAATTTAGAAGGCCCATCAATAAAAATTTTAATTAATGCGTCTAAACTTTGAATCTCCAAACGATTACGTAGCTTACTCTTTATCACAGTTCGAGCACTAAGACCTCTCTCACAAATAGCAATGCTCAAAACATTGGACAAGAGCTACTTGACAAAGAGTAATAACATTACGATAAGCATCCCTCCACATACTGTTGCAAGCAAGTGCTGAAGCTACCTCTGGTAATGTGAATCTTACCCAAACTCTAGAAGCTTGATGCTTAAAATTTCTAAATTCTTTCTTAAACTCATTAACTTCTATCATTACAGGGAATTCCTCTATATTCAACTTTTTGGAAAAACCATAAAATGAAGTTACTTTATCTATCTCTTGAATTCCATAGTTCTTTAAGGCCTTCTCATGTATTGGATGTTGTGTAGACACAAGTATTTTTAAACAGTTAAGCATGGAATTATCTTCGAATCAAGAATTCAAGTTACTTACCACTGACTTGGCAAAAGCAACTTGAAATTCTAAGGCCCTATTAAAGTCTTCTCCATTAATTTTACGTTTTAAATCATGCTCATAAAACTTATTCCCATGCAAAACACCTCTTAATGTATATAAATATCATTTTTCAAGCCCATAATCTGGAAGGATATCATATCCATATACACTGACAATTAATGCATTCACATCAGGAGGAGGACAATCAACGTAATATTGTGTTATGGATATAATTTTATTCTTCACAAGACTTTAGCTTATTGTTGTTAAACCTCTTAAAATGTCAGCTATGAAATGTAAGCAATAAATGCACTCAAATTCAGTTGCAACCCTTCTAATATCTTCATGCTAACCATTTAAAATAAGAAGCTATGGCATTAATAAGCTTTTCAAAGGTTTTGCAAAAAGGTATTGGGGAGAAATGTAAGAGAATAGAGATGCAACTGGATTTGATTATTTACTCAAGTTAAATCCAAAAGGTACTTATGTTTGTCTCTAAATTGGCTTTGAATGGATGTGGGCACAAGCCCTGAGAGACAGATAAGAACATTAAGATATTTTTATTTTTTAATATGTAATTAATTTTAATATAAAATAAAAATTTATTAAACCATATCTCCCCTATTTTTTTACCATTGCAAAGAGAGCCCTTTTGTCTTCTTTTCTGTGATTGCTCCTAGTAGTCCCTTCTTTTGCTTCCTATGTATCAATCTTCTTCTTCTTAGCCTATGAATGCTAAACTATAGAAGGAGGATTATACTACTACCTCTTATTCTTCTTCTTTCTTTTTTCATGTGGAGGATGAGTAAAAGCATACAATCGCATCAAGAAACCTCAAAATACCCTTCCTTCTTCTTTTTACTCATGGATTTCCTATGAAGGGGAGGAGGCCTTGACGATGCCCTTATCGAGGGTAGAAATTAGGTGGGCCTCACATCCTGCTCAGCCAGACCATTGAGAGAACTAGGAGATTTTGATTTTGGAGGGGATGGGGTGGGTTTTTCAAGCCCACACAAGGCAAAATGCTTGGGAATATTTAGAGCATGTGGATGAGATTGAAATTCAGGTTGTGTTTATGTCTGTCACTACGCCTACCATTTTTCTCTCACAACTACTTGAGGGTCATTGCCACAATAAATTTAGATGTGAATAGCACTAGCTGCTATTAATGAAAGGGATGATGACAAGCAAACTAGCCTCTCTCTCTCTCTCTCTCTCTCTCTCTCTCTCTCTCTCTCTCTCTCTCTCTCTCTCTCTCTCTCTCTCTCTCTCTCTCTCTCTCTCTCTCTCTCTCTCTGTGCTCTAAATTGGACCTTCACAGACTCAATCTTTTATCCTTTCTTGTTCATTTCTTATTTGTAAATAGGTTGCGTCAAACACTTTGCCATTTTGATAGTCCCAATGCCTTTCGGTGCTCTCTCTCTCTCTCTCTCTCTCTCTCTCTCTCTCTCTCTCTCTCTCTCTCTCTCTCTCTCTCTCTCTCTCTCTCTCTCTCTCTCCCCCCCCCCACAAGCTATGTCACTACAATAAATTGAGTATAGCCAAGAAAATGTAATGGGATCATCCATTAGGAGCTCATCCAACCGTGTGTCCATGGCCTTCAACGTGTCCTTCATTGGCAAGTCCCCCCATAGCATGTGGATGTTTCTCTCCCTCTCCCTGTTTCTCTTCGTGTACACATAATCCAGTATTCACTTTGTTGGATAGGTATTGCATGTGCATTGCTCATTCTCTTCATCCAATATAGAGGGCTAATGTCACATTAGGTCAAATGCAACTGAGGGAACCAAAGCATGAGAACCTCATGACTCTCCACCTCAAAATCATCTTATGCCCTTCAAAAATCAACTTCCCTTGATGCTACTTCCCTTTCACTCTCCATGCTCACTAATTCGTTATAGTCCTATGCTACAATCTAGGTAGCAAGATGTGATCCTTTGCATATCCGGGCCTGAAGCTGATGATACAATGGCCCTCTTTCATATCATCCTTCTCTTCTTTTTACTTCTTCTCCAGTGTCTTCTTGAACCATGTCAGTGCAATGCACAAAGAAAGTAGATTGCTACTAGGGATTTAGGTTTAACCTGTATGGGGAGGGGAGGGTGCTATAGGACCACAGCTACCATGGAACCTATTTTTGCATTTAGGGTGCATTTGCTTGGTCTTTCCCTTTCAGAAGTCCCAAATGTATGAGATAGGCATATAATGCACTCGAGCCTTTTGTTTTTCTTCCTTTTCTTCTTTTGTTCAATCTCTATAACAAGCCATTGCATGTTGACCAGGATATCCCTTATGGATGTTGCTTCTACTGGCATGGCCATTCCTCTCAAATCTTTGATAGTAAATCCCTAAACAACAACACTTGTTAATGCTTCTAAACACCTCTGCATATAATTTTTGAGATCAGCTTCTTCCTCAACTGCACACCAAAATGAAGACAACCCTCCTACAACAACAAATGAACACAAAATCAGGGTAGAAGCATGCAAAATCTATACACATGGTTGCACCATTGATCTCAAAACTTGAAACAAACCACAAAGCTCTCTCTTAACAAAATGAAAAAACTCGTCATCTTCCGCTTCCATTGCACAAAAGAAATAAAAGAAGAAAAATAGGAAAATATAACATTTTTCCACAGAGAAAGAGATTTGTTTAACTTTTTGATACATTTGTATTCATAAGGCTTTAGCCTTTACATTTTAATTCTTTCTAGTTCTTTGCAAATGCATGCATGTACACTTTTATGCATACCATTTATTTATGTTGGATGCGGATGTAGCCCCCTCACGTGTAAGGGTGTATTTTTAGTGATTTTGAAACAATGTAAATGTTATTCTCCCAATTAAAAATGAAAATGTGGTGAATGCATCTATATTTTTATGCCTTGTTTTTGTGCTTCTTTGGGTATTATTAGTTGGATGCATCTTTCAAATATTTTATTAGCATTACATACATTTATTTATGTGATACCAAAAGTTGGATGCATGTGCAAGTCCTTTAGTAGGATTGCATACCCTTTGGCCTTACAATAGCTAATAATGCTATTCATTTATCTAAGTAAATGGAATAAGAAACTATAGGATGAATGTTAGTCAATGTCAACATTTAAGAATATCACTATGAATAAATGTGAATGATACAAAACATAGTCATTTGAGACATTAGATTATAGAACCCAACTTGGTGCTAATGAAGCACTCCCCTTTGTCCATGACCATCCATCTCTTTAGAGATCTTCATGGCATTGGAAGTTGGATGCACCTTTTGGGTCATTTAATAGTATTTTGTACCTTCATTTTTGCAAAATACAAAAGTCGAATGTATGTGGCAGTTTATTGATTCCACATCTTCATGGCTTGGTACCAAGGGACATAATAATTAATAGAGTCATGCAAATTTCCCAAGGTAGTTACATATTATATATCTTCAAACTTACATACATAAATGTTTATGCTATGTCCCAAGCTTATGCTTGTACTAAGCATGGTGTCTAGATCCCATGTCCTCATGGCTTGGTACAAAAGGGATACCATAATTAGTGTAGTCATGCATTTGACTTAAGTGGTTTATAGCTTGTACTTTTAGCCTTGTGTCAATGTCCTAGGCCTTAGTTCACACATTAGAGACACAAGGTTTTCCTTATGCTTACACTAAGTATGGTGTATATGTACCACATCCTCATTGCTTGGCACTAAAGGGATACCATAAATAGTGTATTCATGCATTTGATCTAAGTGGTTTGTGTACTTTTAGCTTTGTTTTAATGTCCCATCCCTCATTGGCATAAAGAGACATAAAGGGTTTCCTTACACCTACACTAAGCATGGTGTCTAGGTCCCACATCCTCATTTGGTACTAAAGGGACACCATAATTAGTCTAGTCATATATGTGACTTAAGTGGTTTATAGCTTGTACTTTCTCTATGTCGATGTGCCAATATTCACTTGGCACAAAGAGATATAAGGCTTTTCTTTTTCCTACACTAAACATGGTGTCTAGGTCACACGTCCTCATGGCTTGGCACTGACGTAACACGATAATTAGTGTAGTCATGCATTTGACTATGTTCCAAGCCTTGCTTGGCACATTTGTGTGTGTGTGTGTGTGTGTGTGTGTGTGTATGTGTTAACAATCAGAGACAGAGACAAGAGTGAAGAGACAACAGTCAAAGCACAGTGCTCTCCCATTCTTCCATTATCATTCCACACACAGCTTATTGAATGTACAAATTAAGGTCACAAAGGACCATTCACACCAAAGCAGTTAAGTCCTAAGCATCGACTTATTTAATGTCCCCATAGTGTGGTACAGCTGGACAACTAAAGTGTCGGTTATGGTCATACCAAGGATAGTAGATTGAGCTTGAAGTCTTAACACTCCCCCTCAAGCTCAAGACAGCATCTGCACACCAAGCAACTGTCTAAAAATACTGAACTTATCTTTACCTAAGGACTTGGTAAAGATATCCACAACCTGCTCATCAGTTTTTACATGCATGAGATCAACTCATCCTGTAAGAACCATCTCTTTGATGAAGTGGTAGTGTACCTCTATGTGTTTCGTTTTGGCATGGTATACTGGATCTGTTGCCAGGAGTACACTACTAAGATTGTCGCATAATAAGGTCACTGGAGCATCCACCTGAATATCCAAATCAGCCCATAAGCTTGAGCAGCCATGAAATCTCACATGCTGCCAATGCAACACCCATGTACTCTGCCTCAGTAGTACTGGTGGACAAAGCAACCGTAGGCTACTTCTTGCTGCTCCAGCATGCCACTTCCAAAGCCAAAAGCATAACCACTCGTAGATCTGCGATCATATGAGCATTGTGCCAAATCCGCATTTGTGTATCCAACCAATTTCAAGGGCTTATCTCTCACATAGAACAGCCCATAATCTACAGTGGACTTAACATATCTCATAATGCATCTAACCGCATCCAAGTGCGGCTTTCTAGGCTTCTGCATAAACTAACTTATGAGCCCAACTACATAACTCAAGTCCGGCCTAGTGATGGTCAAGTAGATCAGACTTCCAACCATCTACCTGTACATAGTCACATCCTGAATTTCAGCTCCAGTGCTAATGTCCAACTTGACATTCTGATCAAGAGGTGTATCCAATGGTTTACAATCATCCATGCCATATTTCTTCAACATTTCCATGGCATAATGTTTCTGCATCAGCCATAAACCATTTTCAGTCTTGATCACCTCAATACCCAAAAAGTACTTCAATTCACCTAGATCTTTCATGTCAAATTCAAATTTCAGCATCTGCATAACATGTTGTATGCCAAGTCATCATCACTAGTGATTATCAGGTCATCAACATAGATAACCAGCACTACTAAGCCTTTGTCTATCTTTTTCACAAAAAGAGTGTGATCAGCCCTACCAATAGCAAATCCCAAGCTCTGTAAGTAATTACTGATAATTGCATGCCAGGCTCTCGGAGCCTGCTTCAGCCCATACAATGCCTTTTTCAGCATGCATACATAATGCTGAAAATCAGGGTGAACATACCCTTCTGGCTGAACCATATAGACATCCTCTGCTAAGTCACCATTAAGAAATGCATTCTTAATGTCCATCTGCTGCAATTTGTAGCCTTTAGCAATAGTTAAAGCAATCACAGTGCATATGGTTACCATCTTGGCAACAGGGCTGAATGTTTCCTCATAATCAAGTCCATAATGTTGGGCATACCCCTTAGCAACTAGCCTGGCTTTGTACCTTTCCACACTGCCATCCGACTTGCATTTGATTTTGTAGACCCATTTGCAACCAATGGTCTTTTTCCCTTCAGGCAGTGGTACAAGATCCCATGTCTTATTTTTAGCCAAGGCATTCATTTCCTCATCCATAGCTACACACTAGTTCTCATCTTTCACTGCTTCAGCATATGTACCTGGTTCTTTGATCTCCATCACTTTTGTCATGTAAGCATAATGCTTTGCAGAGTAGCCACTATACGTCAACTTGTCAACAGGGTATCTGACCCTCTGTGAGCGTCTAGGGTATGGCGCACTACTCGATTCCCCTCTCTCATGAGGCAGAATGTACTTGCTTTTCCTTGTGCCAGGCATATAGATTGTCAAAATACCAAGTTCACTGTCTAAAGTATCAGCAGACTCATAGCCAGAAGTCATTCTACCAGGTGTCATCATACCAGATGCATCCTTAGTAGCTTTCTCTTTTCCTTTGCTGTCCAAGACATCATATCTCCCCTTACTGACATACCAGTGTCAGTGGACGGTGAGCTCCTCGATCTCCCTGTCCATGGGGATACTGTCTGACAACTAGGACGTGTCATAGCAATGCTCTGCTACAAATCAACTATAGATACATGAGTAGAAGGCATATCCGATGGCACTACAGCCAGTGATACATACCAAGATCCCATCTCATCAAAGATAACATCCCTGCTCACCAAAGTCTCCCTGGTAGAGGGATCATAGCATTTGTATGCCTCCTTCTCCTGCGAATATCCAATGAAAACACATTTATGCACTTTTGGATCCATCTTCTTCATTTTCTCATCTGGAATGTGCACATAGGCAAGACAACCAAAGACTTTCATGTGAGTTACATCCGGCTTATAGCCATACAACTTCTCAAATGGTGTCATCTCATGAATACCTATAGTGGGAGTCCGATTCAAGATATACATGGCTGTCATAACAATCTCAGCCCAATAATAGAGCGGCATCTTGTTCTCATTCATCATGGCATGAGCAGCTTCCATCAAGACCCTGTTCTTTCTTTCAGCTACCCCATTCTACTGAGGAGTGTAGTTGTAGGTAAGCTGCCTGCATATGCCATTTTCAGCCAGAAAATTGTCAAACTCATTTGACACATACTCCCCACCGCTATCTGATCTCAAGCAAGAGATATAGCAGTCAAATTCCTTTTCAACTTGCTTTTTAAACTGTTGAAAAACAGCAAACACCTCATCCTTTGTTTTCAGGATATACACCCAAGTATAGCAATTGTAATCATCAATGAATGTCACATAATACTTCGAGCCTCCCATAGATGCATTATGGGCTAGCCCCCAAACATCAGATTGCACTAACTGCAATGGATGTGTACTCTGCTTTACATGCCTGACAAATGGCAACCTGGATTGCTTACCAACCTAGCAGGCATCGCATACATGACCAGTATCTGAGTATTGAAACTTGGGTAAACCTGTAATGAGTTGTTTTTTCTGTATAATTTGCAGCCTTTGCAAATTTACATGCCCCACTCTCTTGTGCCAATTTTCCAAATCTCTGATAGTGCCAGAATCATGGGCAAACAAAGCTGAATTCAGCTCTGGCAAAGTAGCATCAAGAGTAAACATTCTGCCATTCCTATGACCGCGAGCTATCAACTTGCATCCATTTCCAAACTCTTCAATAAAGCAGCCATGCTTATTGAATCTAACCTGCAAGTTCTGCTCCATCATCTGACCGACAAACAGTAAGTTCTTCATAATTGATGGAACATGCAGTACATCATGCAAATTTTTCTTTCTGCCATCATGAACCACAAGAGGCACTTTGCCTTTATGTTCAATGCTATGCTGCGTGTCATCACCTGTACAGACATAGCCATGCTTTTCAACCACCATGTCAGTGAACCAATCACCGTGACGAGTCATGTGGTTTGATGCCCCTGAATCAATGTACCAAACTGCATCATTAGTGCATTTTTTAGCAGCCCTGTCTTTCACATAGTGCATGGCAAATAGTCTATCACCTAAGAAATCATCTCCCTGAATAGATGTAGTAAAGTTTCCATGTTGTTTGCGCTTTTGATTGCCGTGCTTCTTCCAGCAGTCCTTGGCAATATGCCCATACTTCTCACAGTAATGACAATCCTTATCCCTATTGGGATTGTCATATGGGCGTTGATGTTGCTAGGAGCCTCTGCCTCTAGGGCTAGATCTCCCCCTGCCTCTAAAGTTTCCACCACCTCTTGCATTCGATACCTGTTGGTTGTTATTGCCATAGGATGCATTCTGTTGGCCTCCTCTGCCAAATCCATAGCCTCTACCACAACTACCACGGCCCCGCTGATTCGAATAAAAAACTTCATCTTTATTTTTAGAACTGCTTGACCCTGTAGCCAAGCCAAGTTTAACCTCCTCATGTATAAGCAATGCAACTAGCTCATTAAAATCAGGCATTTCAACCCTCACAAACATAGAAGTGTTAAAAGACTTATACTCATGCCCCAAGCCATTCAAAGTCACAGCAACCATGTCTTCATCTTTAGCCTGTGAACCAACAAATGCCAGCTGATCCACAATGATCTTAACCTCCGTGACATAATCTTGTATTAATCTGCTCTTTCTCTCCATGTTGTTGAACTTCTGCTTCAACTGTATCTTCCTAGGACTTGTGGTTGTGCCATAGTACTTGACCAAAATGTCCCATGCATTCTTAGGAGAGCTGCAGTTCATTATCTGCATTACCATGGCATCTGAGATATATAAAGACAGCCAGTGCAAGACCCTGCGAGCTCTTTCTATCCAAGCTCGGTGTAGTCGTCTCTGATCAGCTGTAGGTCGTTCTGGGAGAGGTTCATTAGCTTCTACTCCAGTCACTGTGACTCCCAGTATCCTTTCCCTATTAAGAAGTTCTCCATGCGGAACTTCCATATGGCATAATTGTTACTGTTGAGATTTTCCCCCACTATCTAGGTTATGTTGTCAATTCTCTCTGCATTAGCCATATTGTACCAAACAATATTTAGTCACTTCCTGACTTCCTGCAAGCCAACAAGTTTGACTGACCAAGTTCAATCCTCAACTATTTATGAAAATTTTCTACAATTAATTGCAGTAAAAAAATAGGGTATTTCGTCCCAATGACAACTCAAAACAGTCCACAAACAAGTGGTCTAACCCATAGGTATAACAATCAATACATATGCTATGTAGTTGCTTCAGCTTAAACTCCTGCAACCTCACTGCCAGGGAAAATACATGCAGTCTGAAAATTGTAATCTGTGAGTAACCAACAGTAATTTCAAGGCCAAGAACATTGAATATACATGTCATACATGTCCCATAACACTTGCAGCAGTTCAAAGATCTATCTCTGCATATGAGTTCCGAGTCTAGTCACTCTGACATAGAGTATGACATGTGTTGCAAGTACAAAACAAGATATACCTGTTGTATATTTTAGCCACAAAAAAAACAGTCACTATCAAGGTATTTCAGTCCCAAAGACTTTGCAAAATGCCATAACCTTACGCTACCATGTATAGAACCCGATACATGATCTTGACCTCATCCAAGACTAATCTGTCTCCAAGAGTTAGGAGCAACCAAGGCATTTTCAGCATTTGCTGGTTATTTACTATTCATGACATTCAAGAACCATGTCAAAGCATTTTGCTTCAGCTCCATACATTTGCTTCAACTTCCTTCTCAATGATCACAGCATTTGAGAGACAAATGCAAATCACAGTGTACCTGGGGCTAACTAGAGTGACTGATACACTTCAAAGTGTAGTGATACATGCAGCCCACATTGCTCATGATAGATTTTAGCCTGTCAATGACTTCCCAAAACTGAGCATTTCAGTCAATAACTTCAATCCATAACCATTTCAGTCAATGCATATGTCTTTATAAATATGTCTATGCTCAACAGACCCTTTTGAGCATGCCCGAAAGCCTCAATCTTTTACCTATTGTCAAGTGCTTGCTGAATATTCACTGTACATAGCAGTGAACTGTCTTTTCCAGACCTGCAGTCTATCTGTACAGCTCATAGATGAGGTCATATGCAAGCATTTGTTTACCATTGATGTAGACCACCTTCCATTGAGTGTAGACATGGTTTATATCACCTCGGGAACCATTAACAACCTGAATCTCTACATGCAGGAGCAGCCCTTGGATCTGGCGCAATCACGCAGCCTGTAGATCTAGTTCCAGCAGCAATTCATGTGTCCAATGATGCTATGTAAGCACTCTCATGTGCCTAATGCAACCTTAGAAGACTCCCAAATTAGCCACCAATGGCCTCTTGGACAATGGCAACTCTTCTTCCACAATGCATACCTTGTGTTAGAGCAATGGAGGAAAATGACAGTCGGTCCTTTGTTCTCTTCAACCCTAACAGTTCAATCTTCAGGTCTTCTTCTTCCCATATGCACTCCACAGAGCCCAGTCATGGGTGCTCTGATACCATGTTAACAATCAGAGACAGAGACAAGAGTGAAGAGACAACAGTCATAGCAAAGTGCTCTCCCATTCTTCCATTATCATTCCACACACAACTTAGTGAATGTACAACCTAAGGTCACAAAGGACCATTCACACCAAAGCAGTTAAGTCCTAAGCACCAACTTATTTAATGTCCACATAGTGTGGTACAACTGGACAACTCAAGTGTCGATTATGGTCATACCAAGGATAGTAGATCGAGCTTGAAGTCTTAACTCTGTGTGTGTGTGTGTGTGTGTGTGTGTGTGTGTGTGTGTGTGTGTGTGTGTGTGTGTGTGTGTGTGTGTGTGTGTGTGTGTGTGTGTGTGTGTGTGTGTGTGTGTGTGTGTGTGTGTGTGTGTGTGTGTGTGTGTGTGTGTGTGTGTGTGTGTGTGTGTGTGTGTGTGTGTGTGTGTGTGTGTGTGTGTGTGTGTGTGTGTGTGTGTGTGTGTGTGTGTGTGTGTGTGTGTGTGATTGAGGAAGACAAATGTGTGTGTGTGTGATTGAGGAAGACAAATGCTCAATTTTATTTATTTATATCCACAAAATTCACAAAGTATAAGTATTAGAGAGCCAACAATAGGGTAATGCAATATGAGTAAATTGGATTAAATAGTTGCTTGTTGAAATATATTAATATAAACTCCTTAGATCATTTGATCCATGGAAGATGATTAGATGAGAAATGCTTGTTGGAACCTTGGAAAAAGAGACATGTTACGATGTAAGCTGATTTGTGAAATTAAAAAGCATGTAGAAAATGAAGGCCTTGAACACTTATTGAAAAAGATAGATTTAGATATCATTGCAACTAGATGGATTTATAACATGGTTAGAAATATTTTTGGAACATGGAGTACTAGTAAATCTAGATTTAAAAATAGTTTGATGGTGAGAAAATACAAAGGTGAAATTTTCTATATACTACAATATGAATTGCTAAATTTAATTATAACATAAGTGTTAACAAAGAAATATCTTAGGATAAAAAGATATGCTACCCATATGTGTAGAGCTTAATAACTACTCCAATTACAAGATGAAAATCACAAGGTCTCCATGATCTCTTTGTGAGCTTGCCTCATGTGTGCACAATTGAATACTTGGGTGAAAATGAGAAAGTTCTAGGAGAACAATTAGGAAAAAATACACATGGTTTAGCTTTCAAAGTAAAAATTAATATGATGTAATGGAGAGAACCTTTAACTAGAACTTCTATTTAGAAAATAGATTTAAATATTTTATAAAATCAAGAAAATGATAGAGCCATAGCTAAATCACATTATGGATATGATCGAAAATAGTCATAGCCATGGAATACAAGGTAGGCATGAAATTGCAGTTAAAAACTCACCTCTTGGATGAAAGGTGGGAGGATGGAATCCTCAAGGCTCTACAAAGGACAACAATTATCAATATTCCAAAGCTATAAACATGACCAAAAGATGGAAAAATATTACATCTCTCTCCTTTTATACCTAACCCTAGTTGTCATAACTTTATGTTAATTTCTCAAGCTAAAATGAAGGTAAATAGGTAAATATGCTCCATAATGAGCCATCCCCACTTAAAGAAGTTATGTCCTCAAAATTAGAAAGTATAGGATAATGTACAATAGAAGATTGAGATAAGAAGTCTTGCAATATGTAGGCCTTGTCATAGAAGTATCCACATCAGTGCGATGAAGATATCCAATGGAAGAAGCACCAATAGAGGGCCAAAGTATGAATATCTTATTGAATAGTAAGAAACTTGATTGATAATAGTAAGATTTCCATAAATCTTCATAAGTAGCTCTGAATTGGATCTTGGGACAAAGGAATTCCACTTAAGTTATAAGTAAATCCCTTGATCATTGCAATGATGATTCTTCTTCAAATCTAAAAGATTTTAACTATAAGATAATATTGTCTTGAGATCTTCTCTTCTTCAAGAGAGCTTGAAGATGTAACATCACAAGAAAGGGGTGAAATATATGATGATACTTCTTCAAATCTATAAGAGTTTGGCTGTAACTAGTTAAAGGTGCCTTGAGATCTACAAAAAAGGAGTGAAATGGATTGAGTTTTTCAAGACCAAAGATACAGTTGAATATAGGCCTTCAAAGCTCAATTATGTGAAAAGAATCCATAGATCATTGAATAATAGTTGCTACTCTCCTTGTTAGGGTTTATGAGAGAAAGAGAATAGCAAGTTGAGTACAAGAGAGGTCTTGAGTACTTCACTTATGATCTCATCATAGTGTAGATTGAGCATTGAAGCTCACTAAGAAGCATGATCATCTTCAAGTCATCTTGCTATTGATTATTTGCCCCTAGGTACTGCAATCAAGCATGTCAAGTTTGACAAGGTGGCATGTGAAAAATAGGTTCACAGATGAAATCTAGCAAGTATTAGCTCGCGACCATGGGGTCACATTGGCTCCACCTTTCCAAGCTTTTCACCAGAGCCAAGAAATCTTTGGCTTGGTCTAGCTATGGATGGTGTGAATCCATTCAGAATCTACTTGACTTCTTACAATGCATGGACAATAGTCCTTGTGAACTACAATATCCCACCATGGCTTTCTATGAACAAGGAACACCTAATCCTTAGCTTGCTCGTTTTGTGGGTACTACAAAGTTAAGAATATGGATACATATCTATGTCCATTAGTTGACAAGCTCAAGATTTTGTAGGAGGAGGGAATCACTATAGAAGACATGAGCAAGCATATTAGAAGGCATTTTGTTAACATATGAGACATTCTTATGTGAACCATACATGACTTTTTGAGATTCGGGGAGTGTTCAGATAAGTGAGATTTTTTTCTCATTGTTGGCATCTCACATGGCTTGCTTATATTTGTGTTGACTAGATATAGACTCATCACCATGAATTATCATGCTCCATTGTGTGGACCAAAGTGGACTCCCAAAGGTCATGGACCATGAAGGTCTATCAAGGGCACACTGTATTCCTACCGGAGGGTCATGATTTGAGAGTAGAATTTCTTGGATGACCTCCCATATGAATGAATGCCCAAAGTTGGTATAATTAGAAGATGGTCCACAGGGAGTCACTTCTAAGAAAAATGTGATGGTTTTCAATTTTCTATGAGTTGCTATGTTGGACCCATTTACAAATCAACAATTTGATGGATCCCATAAACATTTCAAGAATTTCGACACCTTGGTGTGGGACCATATCACAAGAAAAAGAGTCACTCTACGGGCACGAATGGTTTTAAAGGAGGTGGGAAAGATGGAGGTGCTTTGGCCACACAAACAAGCTTTGATGGTCATCTTCAACTACCTCACGCTCCTTTAGTCCTATCCATTAAAGAGGAGAGCATAGTAAAGTAGATTATCAAATCTATTTGCACGTCGATGGGTATGATGCATTCTCTCAAGTATGCATTTTTTCTAAAGATGACTAATTAAAAAGACTAAAATCCCATGATTGGCATAAGATATACCAGGTTTGTCCAAGCCTTGATAGTGAGTACATCCACTATTTCATTACTTTTTGTTGATATATAATTTTTAATGCATTAAATTTTTTGCTACCAATTGCGATCGTGGGGTGTCTCACTTTAGAGATACACTTGATGATTTATAAGTTATTGAATTTAGTACATTGGATCTCATAGAAGGAGATCAAGTCATCATCCAGTGAATCCGCAAGGCAAGGAGCAACGAAGATAGTCTGTCTCTTTAATAAGTACTTACTTACGAGTATGCTCACAATGAGCTCATGATACTCGTTGATTATTCTCTTATATTGGCATTTTATTACAAGTTTTTTAACTACCATCATTTTTTGCAAATATATATTATCATGCTTCACCTTCGCCCTTATAGTAATTGTGCTAACATCATTAGATTTTGGTTGTGTATGTCACTATAGATAACCCAAAGAGAGTAGAATGAACCAAGGGATGACAAATGAGGAGCTACATGATATCTTTACATGTATGTCTCTAGATCAGATAGTGCACTTCAAAGATATGGCGGACTAGTCTCGATCATCATCTAGGTGCTCAGTGCGTTCTACCTTGATATACTCTGACGCATCGATCTCCAGTAGGCGGAGTTGATGCTCTAGGAGGCTAGCCATGGAGAGAGTCTCAGGGATGCCTCACTTGACTGGTGGAGGTGGTAGTTGTGCTAAATGCCTCCAAGAGTTGAAGACTTCATGTCCTCCTTGTTCTAGGGGTGGTTCTAGGGGGTGTTATGGAGATGCAAATACTGTGACCCCATAGTTGGTTGCTAGTCCTTACTCCCATACTAGTTCTAGAGAGACTAGCTTAGGGAGTAGCTTAGGTGTGTATTATAATGATACCAATGTAGTGTCCCATCTTGTCAGTTGAGTGGACACCTATCACCTCTAGGATTTGCTACACCTATAGAGATGTCTACTCCCTTAACTCTAGGTTTCACTTAGATGTTCATTTAGGTAGCACCCCTATGGGTGTTATTCTGAGAGATACCACCCCTGCAGGTGCGCTAGACAAATAGAAGTCTCTTGGTTATGCCCAAGAGCATGGTCATAGATAAAAAAGGGCACATCTTAGACACACCCCACTAGGGTATGGGTACTTAGTGGATGAGAAAACTGATGTCGTGATCATGAATGCTCAGGGGAGGAGGGTGATGGCACACATGAGGGAGTTGTGCCAATATGTATTTATGCACAATAATTTAGACCAGTGGCAAAACACACTAGTGGGAGACAAAGAATATGTGGTTGCATCCTTATACGAGGAGTTCTCAATACCTACAATGAAAACTGATTGATGTTCCACTAGATGGATAATGGACTATATGCATGTATATATATCACATAGATGGTCAGATGCACATAAGGGAATCAAGAGTGGTGTTCCAAAGCTTGAGTAGTTGGATGCAGAGGATTAGCAGAGACTCGGGTACGAGGCTACAAACTCTTCAAGACGATGGCGATAGCGACAAGAAATGGCAAGGGTATGGCTAGAGGCAAGGGTCGTGCATCATCTTAGGAGCAATGAACATAGAACTTATTTAGAGAATTTTGTAAGTTTTCTTTTGGTTATGTTCACTTTCTTATTTGGTATACTACTTGTATTAATAACCTTATTCTAACAATGCTACTTTGTTCTCCTTGCAGTAGTCAACTACAACACTCGACTACAAACTATGATCTCAAAGGTTTGGAGACTCGATACAGAGAGGCACGGTTTTACTTCTCTCCTTGATAGACTATATGGGCACAAAAGTTTGGTAAGTCATGTCTCTTAACTATTTTCAATTTCTAATTTTTTTGTGATGCATTACATTATGTAAATTAGTCTTTTGTTTTTTTCATATTGCAAAGTCCATTGCATCGAGGTGAGCTCTCAAACGATAAGGAGTTGAATTAGTCACTCGGATTTATGGAGCACGCATCCCTTCTTTTGTTGGCCCTATAGTTCATGCATGATCTTTATATATAGGCTTCCTTCAATATATATCTCTTCTTTTGTATGGACTCATATGTTGCGCTATTTATTTATATATTTGTCTATTATGGATTCTGCTCCCTATTAGTCCATGTAGTTTTATGAGATGTCATTCTTGATATTATACTTATTTGGAAATTGAATCAATAAACCCTTTCCTTCTAGCATCTCATGATATATGTGTTTCAACAATAGCAACTTATAAATGATTTATGGAACATTATTCAGCACATGTGATGGAAGGGTGCACTACAAGGATATATTTATGGAACATTGTTCAGCACATGTGATGGAAGAGTGCACTACAAGGATATAGGGACATAGTGACGAGCGTTTGTGATGCAAATTAGCAACGTTGCTATTTATGTCACAAATGCAATGCAAATAGCGATGGTACCCAGAGAAAAAAAGCGAGCAAAACCCAAGTGCGGCATTTTGCCACAAAGCGTTTGAGAGAGAGCGAAAGAGGGAGCAAAAGAGATCATGGCTTTGGGAGGGGGAGGGAGTGGGAGAGGAAAAGAGAATGAGAGAGAATGAGAGCTTCTCATCGCCGCCGCCATTCACGAAGAAGAGGAGGAAGTGCACAAAGGAATAGGAGGGGTCATCACGAAAAGGAGATAAAGAATCCATCCTCGGGCCTTTGCAGTGAGTACGTTGCACCCTCTTTCTCCCTCAATGCACATCTTGGTTTGTTCTTGTTCTTACTTCTTTTCATTTGTTTTTTTTTCTTGAGAATGAGGTGCATTGAGGGAGAAAGAGAGGAAATGAGAGAGGAGGAAGAAGAAAGGAAAAGGAAGAGAGAATGAGATAGAGAGGGAGGGAGGGAGAGAGGAGAACGAGTGAGAAAACATGAGGGGGTGGAGAGAAACAAAGAGAGGGTTTTCCGCATAGAGGAGACAAAGAATCCATCCTCCTCTTAGTTTGTTATTGTTCTTTCTTTTTTTTTTTCTTGAGAATGAGGTGCATTGAGGTAGAAAGAGAGGAAATGAGAGATGAACAGATCTGCATGACATGTTTGTCTTGTCGGCCCATTGTAAACAAGTGCATAAATGGTTTTTTTTAATTTTGTTACGACACAGATATGTCACAAATGTTGAATCTCTCTTGTATGTGATTTTGAACAAGTAATTTTCTATCCAAATCCCCTACAACCTCGATGGTGGTGTCTTTTGCCTTCAGCTCCATGAAGTGCAAGTGTATGATGAAAGTAATGTTCCCAGCGTAGATGAGGAGAGTTTGCAGATGGAGGGGTTGATATTGCAAGGAGTGGAGGTCAAAAGATGACTAGGAGCATGTAGAGGAGGCAGAATCGAGTAACGATGACGAAAAGACACGAGGCCAGGAATCCTTTGAGAACAAGGTGGACTCATCCTTTTGTCATGACCTGTCTATCGAACTTCTAGTGTATGTAGAGTTGTACCAAGAGATTCACATTGGACCATAGGCTACATCATACTTATAGCATCCGCCTAGTCAATGTATTGATGAATCACATATAAGGGTATTCTAGAATATGCATTTTAAATAACATCATTTTTTTCAAAGTTATATTACCATGCTTTGCTTGAATCTTTATTGATTATGCTAACATCACTTTCTGTCTGTGCAAGTGACCTTTGACGATATTTGGAGAGTACGATGAATTGAGGGATGAGCCGAGGGACGGAGAGAATGGTGGTGGGGGATGCTGCGGAGACATGGATGCGGTGAGCCCACTTAGACATACCCCCAAAGGGATATGGATACCTTGTAGATGACAAGACAGGAGCCGTGATCATGAATGATGAGGGAAGGAGGGTGATGGCTCGTATGAGAGAGTTGTGCCGACAAGTTATTTGGCATAACATCTTAGACCATTGGAAGAGCATACCCGAGGGGAGTAAGGACTACATAGTATCATCCTTGCATGAGTTTCTAGTACCCAATGCGGCAGATAGGATTTCCACAGGCTGGATGATGGAGTGCTGAGGTGTGTACATGTCACATAGATAAACACATGCAAGGCACTCAAGAGTGGCACCTCAAAGTCTAAGTGGCTAGACGCAAATGACTGATAGAGACTCAGGGAGGAGGCTAAAGATTCTCTAGGACATTGGAGATAGCAGTGCGAGGCGGCGAGGGCATGACTAGAGGCAGGGGTGGTCCATGATCTTGGGAGTAGCGGTCATAGGATTTATCTGGAGGACTTTGTAAGTTTTTCTTTTGTTCTTCTTGCTTTCTTTTTTGCAATATCACTTGTACTACCAATTGTGTTTCTAACAATTGTATTTTGTTTTCTTTGTAGCACTCCATTACAAACCGTGATCCCACTAGCCTAGAGACTTGATATGCAGAGAGACACGGTCTCACTGCATTGATTGATAGACCGTATGCACACAGTAGCCCAATAAGTCACTCATATTTCTTATCCGTAGTTACTATTTTTATTAAAATGCATTATGTATGGTGGACTGATGTGTAGTTGTTTTTTTTTTTGTAGACTCTGTTTGAAGCTGCTTTCCGTGGTGAGGACCTATAGCTCTTGCTTGGAATTATGGAGTGCACATCCTCTTCCTTTTTAGTCTTGTGATTTATGCAATCATCTTCTATGTACTATGTTATTATCATCCTTTATATTTTGCCATGATTCCATGAGTTTTCATCAGCGATCTTGTATTTATTCTATGTATTAATCTTGTGGATTCAAGTACATTTTACTCTCAATTTTACGACCATCACACACTTAAAATGTAATCCATTTGTAGAATATAAATACAATACATAGTGCTGCATGTGGCAAGGCTGCCCTATCACCAAAAAAAAAATTCTATGTAACCATCGCTATTAGTGTCACAAATTTACTGCACGTGTCACTATTGGTGTCACAATAAGCATCGCAAACTGTCGCTATTAGTGTCAGTATTTGCGTCAATATTGGCATTAGTTTTGCAATGCCAATACTGATGCAAATATCGATGCTAATAGTGGCAATTTCATAGAGACACTAATACCAATGCGTTTAGCGACAACGGGGGCAATTTTTTTATGAACATTTTTGTCGCTTTGAACGTCGGTATGAGGCCTGTATCTTGCAGTGGGGTGGTAGGGTTGCATGCCCTACCACTCTTTTTTTTTCATTTGCAATCGTCACTATTAGCATTATAAATAAAAACATGTGCATGTCATTATATGCATCGCTGTTTGTGATGTAAATAGCGATACATATTGTGACACACTACGATGCATGTAGTGATGATTTTGTAGAGACTTGTATACTGATTGTTTTAGTAATGACGGGGAAAACAATTTGGATTCTGTTGCTTTAAATGCCACTATATGGCTTGTATCTTGTAGTGTAGGGTTGCATAATATTTCGAGCAACAAGGAGAGATGAGATATGAGTAGACAAAACCTTGCCGCCCATGAAAGCTTGGAGAAAGCTTAAAGAAAAAAAGGGAAAGTCTATACTCCAAAAAGTAATTGGACTTCTAGTTGTCTCTAACCCTTGTGTACACCATTTTGTCCAATTGACTTTAGGAATTAGCTTGGAAAGTAGCCATGGCCTACTAAATTTGTAAGAAGACTACCATTTTGCTCTAAATCTTGACCAAAAGCTTCAAGATATCCATGGTTTATAGTAAAAGACTAAACCACACATTTCTAGGGTACCCTTAGATCCTTTTAGCCTTATTGATGAACTATGGGATGGATGGTGGACATTATGTAGAACTCTAAATATTGACACGTGTTAGGAACATAAAAGCAAGCTTTCTAGAAAGCATTGTACTTAAGGCTCTCGAAGATAGATTTCCTTAACATAGACAAAACTAGAAACCATGGTTTTTTTATAAAAGAGTAGTGGATGAATTGGAATTCATTACCAAACACCTTTTCATTTCAGGAATGTAAAAAGTTATACAAACTCCCATTTTCATGTGCAAGAAGCTTATTAGATTGGAAACATTGAAAAGAATCAATGGCCTAGAGTCCATTGACTCTAAACCAAATGAAGCAGATATTTTTCCTTGTTGGTTGCTAGTTCTAAAAGAATTAGACCTCCCCATTACATCTAACACTTCCCTTCCCATTATTATGGGAATATATAAGATCCATAAGAACTCTTTCAAATGGATTACCAATGCCCCCAAATGGATTGCTATGGTATAATTTGTATTTGTGCTATTTTGAAGTAAAACTTATACAAAAGCTTTCTATACTACAAAGATTTGATATAATGGTTGCATTTAGGTTGTCTTTCAGATTCATGGATGATTTATGTTTTATTAATAACTCCTTCATTTATTGTTTAAGCAACTATAGGTAGTTGTATGACAATGATGCAATGAGTATTTACCCACTTCATATCATATCCATAAAGAACACAAAAATCAAACCAAGTAGACTATATATTAGGGTATATGAGTCATGTACTCCTTGGAAAAACATAAATTGCATTGCCATATCATCAATTTTATACATGCTCATAGTAAAAAGCCTAAAGATATGTCTCAAAAGGTTTGTATCTCATGAGTGTTACCTATTTTATACAAAGCATCATCAATGCCCATTGCATTTCAAGATTTATTGCATTTGATTTACTTATTTCAAGCTAATGGCTTCTACTAGAAAAGTATCACTCAACATATCGTAGGTTTCTTGAAAAATGGTTCTTTTAGGCTAATGGCTCCTACTAGAAAAGTATCATTCAAAAATATCATAGGTTTCTTGAAAATTTGTTCTTTCCCAAGAATCTAAATAAATGTTTATACTCTTATTGTGCTACTTGGTGGGGAGTAGGGTCACTTGGTGGACCTTGCTCCCAACCATGTGGCTCTACGCCCTAGGAATGGGGTCACACGCACACGCAAACACACACACACACATTTAGGATAATATGTCATTAATTGTAACACACACAAGTCTTTTAACATTTTTTTGAATCCATATCTTGCCATATTCTCTGCTCGCATTTTGTGCATCGTGATTCTTTCCACCATTGGACTTCAGTGCTAATCGCAAAGCATTTGATCACCATAATAGTATGGCTATAAGTTGAATTCCTACTTTTTTATGGAATATCTCAATGAGTACTACCAACAATCTAGATCATAGTCTAGGAGCATCTGTATCAAGAAAGGTTCTTATGTTTTACACATGCATACTACCCTAGGAATTTGTAATTAGATTTGTCAAATAAGCTAGATAGATTAGATGAGAGTTTTAGGTAGCATCCTCTATGGATTTTAGCTTATACCTTTAATACGTACATTTGGTACCTATCTTAGACAATAATCATGTAGGATAGTAAGAATTACTACTTGTCTAACGAAACATGCTATGATCATTAATAATGATAGACAAGAGGGGAACTATTTAGCCCTATGTAATTATCATTCTGAGTCATAACAATTGCCTTAGAGGAGAGAAATAAAATTTTCACACTTGATAAATTGAATCCATTTGCACCAAATCCGTGGGATTGGATTATTTAACAAAGCTCTTAATCTTCATCAAAGGAGCCCACTACAATAGTCATACTTCAAGCATTTAGAAAGATTGAAAGCTTGGAAGAATTCTTGGAATCTTAAAGCTACAATGGCACTCTAATTTGTAAATTTATTTCCAATGATTCAATTTTTTATTGTTAAGCATTGAGATGCCTTGAATATTATTTAACAAAACTCTTAATCTTCATCAAAGGAGCCCACTACAATAGTCATACTTCAAGCATTTAGAAAGCTTGAAAGCTTGGAAGCATTCTTGGAATCTTAAAGCTACAATGGCACTCTAATTTGTAAATTTATTTCCAATGATTCAATTTTTTATTGTTAAGCATTGAGATGCCTTGAAGATTATTCAAGAAAGGAGCTACATCAACGTTTGACCCTCTATTGCATGGGATTTGACAACAACTTGATAGAGATAGGTGCTAGTTCAAAGCATGAATCAAACCAGTCCACTACATGGGAAGGTAGCACAAACCCTCTTTTGGATTTCATCTTGTAAAAATAGAAATAAGGACTATTCATTATTGACTAATGGTGATAGACCTATTAAATAAGTTGTGTTAGGCTCTATGTTGAGTATCTTAGGTTTACTTTGGGTAGTACCATGTCAATACATTCGGTATTCTAGATAGGTTAGTAGCAACAAAAATGAAGCAATTCTATTTATAGGTTTCTCACTAAGAATTGTACAAATAGCATGCACTGAAGGCATAAATGACCCATATGCATGTATTGGGGAGAACACAACTTTTGTAGATTCTAAATCTAATTAGAGACCAAGTTAGTAATATGTTTTATTCTCTTGGAGTTGATAGGAGCACATGGATATCATAATAGAGGAATGATATGTTCAAGAGTAAACAACACTATATATTGATGAGCAATGTAAGTACTGCTAAAAAATCCAGCAGAGAATTGGGACATGTATACTTCTAACCACATGCTGATCAATGTTAAAAATGAGTTTGAATACACTATTGTAGGACTAATGGCCAATGTAGTAAATGTTGTTGTGTTTGATGAAATATACATTGACATACTTGGTGTACATACTACTGAATACTATTAGTAATTCATTCTTATGAATATGGGAGGATAATGGATTTTTTACATTACTCAATGAATACTAAAAGTGTACTGCACTGAAATAAGGAATGGCTACGCATTGAACTCTTGATGACTATAAGGAAGGGTGTTACACAATGGTGGGACACTGATAGACATGGTGAATAAACGTTATCTAGATCTATCGTACCACTACAAAAATATAGTAGTAGCATTGGTAGGCATGACAGTGATGTTTGTTTTGGTACATGCTTTCCATAAAGTGCTATAAATAATGATGTAAACTAGGGTAGTAATAGTGATGATTATTATTAAACCTACCTAGCTATGGCATAATGCTCTTTGTATCATATACCCTAAAATGACCTCTAGTAATTACTATTGAGAACTAGAGACCAAGGGGGGTACACAATAACTTCACTAATGAGATCTTGCTCCAACAATACTAATGTATTACTATAGTAAGATTATAGAACTGCTAAAAGTGGTGGAGGATGGTCATGAAAACAATATTGTAGACACTTGTCCTAGAAGGATCAAGTTTGAATACTGGAAAATATCATGGCAGTAGATTACTAGGCACAATTTTTAGGATCTCATGTAAAATGCATTATGCTACCTAATCGTCTATCTCAATAAACTGAATGACATAACATTACAATTGGTTGGAAGTCATAAGAAAATACTTACAAATTTGTTTGTAAATTGAACTAGTCTATCTAAATTAGATGATGGTGTATGAAGGTAGGGAATAATGCCAACTCCTTGACGTGTTGCATATAGGAGTATGTCATATTGGAAATGACACATAGCTACATAAGAAACTACTACAAAAAAGATACCTATTCCAAGATATAGTGGGAAGATCCATACCCCCTGATTATAACTTGGCTTTCTAGGAATTTAAGATCATATGTGTTTGACATTTTTAGTATAACTCTAGTCTAATCTTGCTGCTCACACAATCTAGGGGCAAAAGAACAACAACTAAACTCTCAATCTTGGAGATGCTTAGCTAAAGAAGATAGGTATCTTATGTAGAGACTTTGCCCAAGTAACATGACTATCTGGGGTACCCACTACAAAAAACATGGCTATTAATTGAGACTTATAGGAACCAATTCTAAATGATACTATGTAGGCTTTTTTCTCTAACTGATTAATAGGGTGTGTATGAATTATGAATATAGTCATATTTCCTTGTGTATCTTCAAACTAAATATTTTTGTATAATTGTTGAAAATATGATGTTGGAATGCATCTGTTATTGCATAGGTAGATATTCCAAACGTATTTGGTAAAACTGTATGGTATTATTTCAACATTGTGCATGGTTTTTTGGATAATGTGGATATAGTTTGAGATTAATAAGTACCTATTTGAACTAACATTAGTTGTATTGTTCATGCATAAATGAGGGAAAACTAAATGATAAATCCACTCTTATGTTAAAGAGCATATATTTATGACAGGTTTAGGGTGTAAAATGGAATCTAAAGGATGCATATTCTCTCTTTGGAAAAAATCTAGTATGGGACACTAAGTTTTCTAATTAGGTATTGGTATATGGCAATGGGATATAATATGGATTTTTTGGGTTGATCCTAGTTATGTAGCCAATGGAATGCTGAGATAGATATGTCTATTGGCAACATGTATATCTGACAGGTAGTGGCATCCATAGATTTTTTTTTAAGAAACTGTTGAAATCTAGGGTTATATTCAATATAGTTGACACTATTATGTAGGACAAGCTTAGATAGCTAGCATTGTCAATATAGATTATGCATAAACTGGGGATAAAATTATACATGATAGTTCTATTTCTATAGTACTAGCATATAGTTACAAGGAACCTAAGTATGCCTTAGTTTCTTGGATCATAATAAAGCCTAGAATTAGATGTTTGGGCTGATGCTCCACTCAATATAGTAAATAGTAAGAGTGCATATAATCATAGACTATAAGATAGACATACAAAGGATACATAAGGCAAATGCAAAATCCAATGCAGTTCGAAATTTTGTTCCTACCCAGGGAAACAAGGATGGTCTTAGGTGCTTTCACTATAATGAGCCAGGATATTTCAGGAGAGATTGTCCAAATCTTGGTGGAAACCATCGCCAAGGCCAATTTCGAGGTCAAGGCAAAACTACCCAAGGCCATGGTTGAGTAGCTATGGCAAGAGGAAGAATGTCAAATATTACCCTAAAAGAGATTAATAGGGAGGAAGACCCTACTATGGAAGAAGATATTGAAAAGGCAATTGTTCATGTTGCATTTCACAAGAAGGGTCCAAATCATCAATATTCAATAATACAAACACCAGCTAGCTACCAAGGTAAATCATTTAAAGTTTTTGATTGAAAAACTGCTTGTGGAATTAGCAAATGGAAAGGAAGTACTTTCTACACAGCAAACTGCCAAGGTAGAGTTTAACCTAGGAGAAGACCTCTCAAGTATGAGGTTCAGAGTAATGAACTTAGGAGCTTATGAATGTTTATTGGGAATGGATTGGCTGATTTCCAATGATGCTCATATCCATTGTGAAAAAGGTCAAGTCACATTTTAGGATTTGAACGGTGAAATAGAAACTACACAATGTGAAATAGGAAAACCTAAAGTTCAATTAGAAAAAGCTTCTCAAATTGAAAAAGGCTTGAAGAAAGGATTACCTGTTTACTTGATCAAGCTTAACAAGGTAAATCAAGATGGTCAAATAGAAGAAGAACCATCCTCATTAAAAGAGTACACCGACATATTTCCTGAAGAGCTAACTAAGTTACCTCCAGAAAGAGAAGTCAAACATGAGATCAGACTTGTTCCACGAGCCACTCCAGTGGCAAAAAGACCTTACAAAATGTCTATTCCTGAAGCCATCGAACTAAAAGAGCAACTCAAGTAACTACTAGAACAAGAGTATATTCGGCCAAGTAGTTCGCCATGGGGAGCCCCAGTATTATTCCAAAAGAAGAAAGATGGAACTTTTCGTCTTTATATCGACTATCGAGGGCTAAACTGGGTAACAGTAAAGAATAAGTACCCGATCCCAAGGATAGACGAGCTTCTTGATCATCTACAATGAGTAAGAATATTTTCTAAGATAGATCTTTAGTCAGGATATTATCAGGTCAGAATCAAGGATAAATATATTACTAAAACCACCTTCAACACAAGATATTGTCATTTCAAATTCATCATGATGTCATTTGGGTTGAGAAATGCTCCAGCTACCTTCAACGGGTTAATGTAGGAAATTTTCAGACCTCATCTCGATGACTTTATTCTTGTATTCTTTGATGACATCCTAACTTATTCTACGGATGAAGAAGATCATGAACCACATCTTCTCATTGTCCTGGAGACTATGAGAACACCCAAACTGTATGCCAAGAAGAAGAATTCTGCCTTCTTTAAAAGGAAGATTGAGTACTTGGGATTCATAGTGTTTGCCAAAGGTATATCAATAGATCCTACCAAGGTCAAAGATGTTCAAGATTGGCCACCCCCAACCACTATCAAGGAAGTGAGAAGTTTTCTAGGTCTAATAGGATGGTATAGGATATTCATAAAAAACTATGCCCAAATTGCAGCAGCTCTTACAGACCTACTCAAAAAGCAAGTTGCCATTATTTGGACGCCAACTGAACAATCTAGCTTTTAAGAAACTAAAGCATAGTTTGATAATTGCTCCTATTTTAAGGCTACCTGACTTCATCAAGGAATTTGAAGTTGTCACAGATGCCAACTCTCTTGCATTGGGATGCGTACTAATGTAGGAAGGTCATCATGTAGCTTACTCCTCGAGAAAGTTGAAAGCCCATGAAAAGAGATATGCTACTCACGACTTGAAGTTGTTAGCTATGATTCACGCTCTCAAATTATGGATACATTACCTACTTGGAAATAAGTTTTCCTTAGTCACGAATCATAAAAGTCTTAAGTGGATTTTTACTCAGCCTAATCTTAATATGAGGCAATAATGATGGATCAAAATTTTGCAATTGTATGACTTTGAAATTAAGTTCAGATCTGGTAAAGAAAATGTAGTAGCAGATGCCCTTAGTCGTAAAGCCTTCCTTAATGCTCTTATCGCTGAAGAACCATCTAGGACAGAAACTCTGGCTACAATGGTATCAATACCAATTAATCCTATCATCGAGTTGACTAAGGATGAAGCAAATAAGGACCTAGACTATCAACAATTGTTTTGGGAAGTTCAGAATAAGGAACAAAATCCCAAACTCAAGAATAAGTATCAAGAATTCTCTATAGATGAAGTTGAAGGACTTGTTTATTTCAGAATGAGACTATGCATTCCTTCAAGTCAAACTCTCAAGAGAAGGATACTTTGTGAAGGACTCTTCTTTTTTAGGACACTCGAGGTATGCAAAAACTCTTAATGCTATCAGGAAAAGTTTTTACTGGCAAAGACTCAAGGGTGATGTACTTAAGTATGTCAATGAATGTCTAAATTGCCAAAGGGTAAAATCTGAATGTGTCAAGTTACTAGGAAAACTCGAGCCACTTGACATTCCCCAGATGAAATGGAAGTTTATTAGCATGGACTTTGTAGTTGGGTTACCTTCTGTACAAGGAGGATATAACTCAATAATGGTAATAGTAGACATACTAACAAAGGTGGCTCATCTTATTCCAACAAAAAGCAATTACAAAGCTTTAAATATTGCAAGAATTTTTGTAAAATAGATTTTTAGGTTACATGTGTTACCTAAAAGGATCATCAGTGATCGTGATTCTCTTTTCACATTACATTTTTGGAAGAGTTTATTTGAAGCCATTTTTCAGCAATGCTAATCATCCACAAACTGATGGCCAGACAAAACGAGTTAATCAAGTAATTGAGGATATTCTGTGTGCATATTGCAGCAAGGAACCTAAAAGGTGGATTCAGTATCTAGTCTTAGTGTAATTTTCTTACAATGCCTCCTATCATCAAAGTATTCAGATGACTCCATTTCAAGCACTATATGGTCAAGATTGTTGTATGCCACTTAATTTTTCCAATCCTACTCTAAAGGTAGAATCTTCAAGAAAAATGTTAGAAGAAATGGATGATCAAATCAAAATTATTAGACAGGATATTCAAGCTGCCGAGTACCGACAAAAGGCATATACTGATCTAAAAAGGCAAGAACGAATCTTCAAAGAGGGAGACATGGTCTTCATCCGTGTCCATCCAAAGAAGAGTTCTTTGTCTTTGGAAGAATTTAAGAGCTAAGTCCAAGACATTGTGGATCCTATAAGGTTCTCAAGTGCTTAGGACCAAGCGCTTACAAAATACAACTCCCTAAGAATATAAAAATCCACAATGTATTTCATGTTAGCTTATTGAAAGCATAAGTAGCTAACCCTAACTATATCCTCAATGATCAACAAGTTGTAATACATAGCCAAGGAGTCCTTCAGCTACAACCTGACAGAATAATGGTTGTAAGGGAGAGAAAATTGAGTAGAACCCTTGGAGAATACCTTGTCTAGTGGTGCAAGGATTATCTTGAAGAAGATGCGACATGGATAGATGAGAATGTTCTTTATCAAAAATACCCACGGTTTCTCTCAAGATGAGGACATCTGGATTTCTCTAAGGGGAGGAGGATGCAATACTTTCATGCAATTAAAAGTTAGTTGGTTAGTTTGAAAGTTAATTAGACAATTAGTAAGTTAGTAAGGTTACTAACTAAAGTAAAAACTAACTAACATTAATAATTAACTAACTAACATTTTTTTAAAACCAAGGATCGTAACCCAACATTTTTATCAAATTTACAAGGATTTTAGTCACCCATCACAAAAGTTGCCACGTGAACGAGAGTTATGAGCCATATTAGTCATTAGTCTCAATATGTATAATATGGATGGTCCAAAAATACTAGATTTCTGGATAAAACTAGCATATTTTTTATATTTTAGATATTAACTATTGTAAATATCCTAAAAAGCTATAGAAACTTCTAGAGCTGGATGCCATGTAAAAAAAGCAAGTGGCTTTTTTAGCCAATTTTAGAGATTTATTGCAAAAAAGAAGGATTGGCAAAATCACACATGTCGTGATCATAGTTTATAAGCAGTAAACAGTACTCTGAACAGGGAAAGAAGAAGGAGTGATCTGAAAGATTTCTGATCAAGTGTCCCGAGTTTTTACCCCCCTTTCGGAGCCAATGGAACCATCAAATTTGTGATTTGAGCATCAGATTGCATCTTAGAAGTTTCAGATTGTTGATTTTGCTAATATCCCCTCCATAAAGAGCTCTTCTTCTTAGCCACAACCCTTCTTCTCTAATTTAGCTATAAATAAGAGGTATGGGGAGCAGTTTAGGGAGGCACAAGGAGACCTCGAGAGGCTAAGAGAGGGAGGTAAAGAGATGGAGGTAGAAAGATAACCCTCCAAGGGGCTGCAAGACGAAGCTAGAGAGAGAGAGAGAGAGAGAGAGAGAGAGAGAGAGGAGTTACTCCGAGAGACTGCGAGAGAGAGAGTTAGCTGAACCCCCCTGTCTCGGTCTTTGACTAAGCTATCTTCTCTTACACTCTCCCATCCCAAATTCATTCCTCCTTCTTTATCTCTCAAATCTATTTGCGAACGATGGCTCCAAAGCGATGAGGTGAAAAGCCCATGAGAACCACCGCAACCATTAAATTGAATATTGCCGGAGATACAAGAGTGCTGGAGATTGTCGGAGTTGCCACTACTAATGGAACATCGGGTGTGGCGAATGCAAGTGCAAGCAAAGATGAAATTCCCAATGTCGTCATGCCAAACCAAGTTATTCACGTTTCAAAAATAGACTTTTATTTTCATATTGTCACATAAAATAATAAGATTTTTACCAAAATTTTACATAAAATATTAACTTCTATATTTTTCATTTACACAAATTGATAATTTTATCTAGAGAGTGTCTCAATACACGCATAAATGGTTAACTACTATCTATGATTTGTAGTTAGATTAATCCCAGTAAAGCCACAAAGCAGTATAGTACAAGACAATACAGAGTAAAATAGTCTAGTGTTGAGATGGCAAGCTTAACACGTGCGAGCATTGATGATGGACTACTTGGCTAGATGGGTCCTCATGTCTATATTTAGTACGTCAATTGTCATTATGATTCTCACATGGCCACTAACTTATCACTTACTATATTTAGTTTGTTTTACACTACCTACAACTGGCATAGTTATAGCATGCAGTCAATTAGTATATTTAGTTATGTACTATTTGACTTAGTAGGCCATTTTCTTTTATGTTGCATCCTATCTATACTTTGTGTACATTGTATTGTGAAAAAAAGAAGAAGAAGAAACCATCATAAAGACATTTTTGCATCCATCTCTCTTTTTGTGTTCTTGAGTGAGTCTCCTCTTGTGTATATGGTGTGTATTTGGTGGAGTAGCTCAAGCAAGTCCCCCCATCACGCAATTCTTGATATGGTATTAGAACAGCTTTACTAAGAGAGACATGTTTTGAAGACCGAGGTGAAGGAGAAGAAGCAAGGATTCAAGCAAGCAAGCAACGAGTATGAAGCTCTCCCATTCTTCTACTCTTTCTCTTGGACAGTACATGTGGAGACATCAGAAGTAGGGTATAATGAAAATCTCAAATTGCTATGAGATTTGGTGTACAAGCAGAGCACTGTATATTCTATAGAAAATCCCTTTAGGATTATTTATTGCTTTTTGGAGCATTTGAGGCCATTTTGGGCCCTATTTTGGACATGCAAGGTTGCGAACAATAGTTTCAGGGCATACTGCAATTTCAGCTATGTTAGTCAAAATTGGATACACATGTTATAAAATTCAAATCTATAAGTTTTGATATTTTTTTCCCAAGAATAAAACATAAGTTTTGTCTGCAAATAGATCACCGATTACATTTACTATTGAGCAATCAATAAAAAAGGCTACTTGGTTATACACTTGTTATAAAAGGTTACAAAAGACGTGTTTGTTATTTTGTATCATTTTTGTGATAATGGCAAGGAACAGTGGAAACCCCATCATTGAGAAGCTGAACAATAACAATTACCCATCATGAAAGTTCTATGTGACGAACCTCCTTATTGGAAAAGGCATTTATGAGTTCATTTCAAGTAGAGAATATTAGCTAGAGCTAAGTAACCTTGCACGACTGCAGATGAATTAGGCAGAAACTTCACATGAAGCTTAGACAATTTTTGAGAATATATTTTTAGTAAATTCAAAGGCACGGAAGATTCAACTCAAGCAAGAGTTGAATACTTTGAAGAAAGGGAAAATGTCTATCAATGAGTATGTTTTGAAGGTGAGGAGCATTGTAGATGCTTTGGCATCGATTGATGTAATGCGTGATGGTAATGATTTGGTTTCATCTGCTTTAGGTGGCCTTAATAATGAGAAGGCACTTTTGTATATGTATAGAAGCCATTTCCAGATTTTGATTAGTTGGTCTCTCTCATGATTACTAAAGAGATCAATATATAAAGTGGCTCATCTAAAAGAAATGGTGAATAGATCCAAGCAATTTACTCAAGTTCAAGAAGAGTATGTGGTAGATCCTCTTTGAGAGGCCATGATATGGGACATGCTAGTGAGATAACCAGCAAAACAGGTTAAATCAATAATTTAGTGAAATGTAAGTTTTAGAAGCCCACAAATACTTTAGAGCAAGGGGAGCTCTAAAGGAAGAGATAGATGGTAAAATAGAGGTTTTAGCCATTTTAATATTTTTTATCATTATTTTGGCAATATTGGTCATATTGTAGCCCATTACAATGCTAAGAATGATGATATCCATAGTGGTAAATTATAGCAAGGAAACTATACATCATCTTCGTAACAAAATGAAGAAAAATATGAGCATTTGTTTGTTATGTAGCATATGATGAATACTATTACAAGAAAAGGGACACATGATTATGTATGGTATCTCAATTCAAGAACATCTAATCATATGACCAGTTATACTGAATGGTTTGGAGAGATGCAGCATTCACAAAATCCAAGCTATGTACAAAAGGGTGATGATTCTTGCCACCCAATCTCACACATTGAAAATGTTCCCTTGTCTTTGCATAATGGCTAGACAAAGAGTCTATCAGATGTATTACATGTGCCATCAATCACAAAGAATTTAATATATATTGACCAAATGGTAGAGCAAGGGTTATAGGTTTGATTTAATGAAAAATGATGTTTCATAGAAGTATTTAATTATAAGTGCAAGTTGGTCACACAAAAGGAAGTAGAATTGGCCACATGTTCACTTTAGATGCTGAAATTCCTACAATGAATGCTACCATGTATCTTAATAAAAGACAAAGGAGTAGTTGTAGATATTGCAATATGGCATAAACGTGTTGGATATATAAATGTGCAAAAACTAAAATTAATGTAGTCTAAAGGATTAGTCATAGGATTGCTTGCTTTTAGAGTTGCAGAATTTCACAAAGTTTGTGAAGGAGTCTGTTTGGTAAGTAAGCAAGACAACCTTTTTCACATGATAGAGATGTGAGCAAAAATATACTTGATGTAATGTATATAGATGTTTAGGGGCCTACACAAAATATATCTCTTGGTGGCAACAAATACTTTTTCACGTTTATTAATGATTGTTCAAGCAAGTTATGGACTAAGAGCGAATTTTTAAAGCCAATTTAGAGCGTAAAAGTTTGTCGAGAGTCATAAAAGAGCAAACTTTCACGAAAAATGAATCGAATGCGAATTAAGGAGCTGGATTTTTCCTAGATGCATTTCGACACCAGGAATCCAATGCAAGTCTCCTTTTGTCAATCGGAGGTTGTTTGACCCCCCATTTAATGGTCGCAAGATATGGCACTATCAAGCGGCTATCAGATCTGAGAGCTAAAAAGTGCGGGATGAAGGCCACGAAGAGGAAATGGATACTCGATGCCTAACAAGTCAATATGATTTTTTGATGTGTTTTCAAATTACTTTGATCTGTTCTATTCAATCATATGGAAAGCTACATACGACGAAAGATGTACGTGCAGTTTGGAGGGAGATCTCCAACTAGCCAGAAGAATCCACCCTACAATATGGATTCAAAAAGCCAAAATAAAGTCTTAAGTAAAAGACAATTGGGATAGGAGACGAAAGACACAACTGCTTGATAATTTTCGATACCACAAAGCCAACTGTCTAATCGGACCGGAATTCAGAGGCCGTTTAGACTACTTAGATATTGTGAATGCGCTAGAATTGAATCAGTTAATTTAAAAGTTAATATTTAAGTCCTAGGAAAATTTTACAAAGGGATAAAGCCACACTCGGGGAAATGCCCAGTGGGGTAAGTTTGGTTGAAACTTTGTCCATCAGTGAGAGTTTACCTCCTAACAATGTTAGGGTAGTAACTAGGGTCAAAAATTGAAAAATGATAAATTGAAAGATGCTCAGAAAGATGACCCTAGTATGAGTTAAGTTAACTCTAAACCTAGCAGGGATGATAAGAATATGTTGGATGCCCATGCGAGTCCTCTTAAAAATGATGTTGTTTTAGAGGAGCTTGTGATTAAAAGAAAATGAGTATCAAAGGAAAAGGGGGGCATTAAGATTATCAAGAAGCCAAAAGAGCGGCTAAAGAGAGTAGGGCAAACTTCCATGAGTTTGACCTAGCAAACATACTTTATGAAGTTAAACCGGATGTGAACTTGTTATAATGAATCCAACTGTCCACTGAGCATTCGTTAAGGAGCTCAAGAAAATCCTACGAACGGGTTATGTCATGGAAGCTTTTGGTGTCCATTGATGATTGGGTAGTGAATGGTGGGATCCTGTAGAGAAGCACTACCCTAGGATGCTAACATATGTTGATGGAATCTTGATAGACAATGCAGTACTCATCCATAAATATTATGAGTACGGATTTATTATAGAGGCTAGGTCTACCAATCCAAAAGGATGTCACAATGGTTTTAAAAATGGCTAAGGATAGCCTAAGACAATCGAAAGGAATGGCAATGCGAGTACATGTGACGGTTGCTAATATTGAGTGTGTCCTTGACTTTCGTGTTATTTGATTTTTGCTAGGAGACCAAGCTATCAGTTATTACTTGGATGTCCATAAATATTACATTCTAATTGTTTGATGGATATCCTAGTTGGTCTACTAATTTTTGGGTGTGGGTTAAAGAGAATAATTTTGGATGCCTACCCTAAGCACCTATTGGATGAAATAGCATTACCTCCCACTACAAAATGGGAGGCACTCGAGGGAACTTCAGCTACTATTGAAGCCTCAAGTTCTAGTGATTTTGAAGAGGGTTCTAATATTGAGGAGGTTTATCAAGTATGTTTAAATGAGCCAATAGAAGCAAAGGATAGGATTCGTAATGCTGATGTGATAGAGCTAGATCTTGGGACTCCCAAAGATCCTTGCCCCATTAAACTCGACACTATGTTATCTACTAATGAACATGCAGATTATGTAGCACTCCTACAAGAGTTTAGGGATAGATTTGAATGGAATTATGATGAAGTGAAGTGGATTTCCCCCTCTGTTGTCGCGTATACAATCCCATTGAAAAAAGGTAGTAAGCCAATGAGGTATAAGGTTAGATTTATGCTTCTTATGTTGAGAGAACCTCTTTTTGAGGTATTGACGTGTTTAAGGAAGGTTGTTCTAATCTTCCCTATTGAACATACAGAATGGTACTCACCAGTAGTAATAAGAAAGAAAAAGAACAATTAAATCTGCCAGTGTGTCAATTTTAAGGAATTGAACAAGTAGATAGTGAAGGACTATTATCCTTTGCCCTTTAAGGAATTGAACAAGTAGATAGTGAAGGACTATTATCCTTTGCCCTTTAAGGAATTGAACAAGTAGATAGTGAAGGACTATTATCCTTTTCTCTTTATCAATTAGATTTTAGATCAGTTGGCAAGGCACGAGATATACTCTTTCATGGACTATTTCATGGGTTATAATCAAATGGCCATTGTTGAAGAGGATAAGTTAAAGATGACATTCATTATAAATTTTGGTTAATTTTTCATACCATGTGATGGCAATTGGTATATGTAATGCTCCCAGGTCTTGGCAAAAAACAACTGACAAGACGTTTGCAAATATATCCCCCCTGGAAGAGCTGAAGTTTTTCATAGATAATTTGGGGGTAGCTACCATGACTTCTCATAGACTGTTGATTGATCTATATGCATGCTTTGAGTGATGTCATGAGTATTGTATAGTGTTGAATCCTTGGAAGTGTGTATTTGGGGTGCCTTATGGTTTGCTATTGGGTCATGTTGTGAGTGCGGCTGGAATTGCTTTTGACCTCGAAAAGGTGGCTTTATTGTGGCTCTAAGCCCACCCACTTGCCCTAGGGAAGTTCACAGCTTTATTTCATCTATGGGGTGCTATCATCGATTCATTAATGCATTGGCTGAATGGTCTTTGCCCTTGATGAATCTTTTATCTCATAGCCATGTCTTTGAATGGATGAAAGCATGCGAAGTGGCATTTGAGGATGTTAAAATGAAACTATCCAAAGTGCACGGATTTTAAAAGCTCTAAAAGGGGTGAGGTTTTCTATATATTCATGGCTGCAACAAAACGTAGTATTAGTTGTTGCCTATCCCAAATTTGGGAGGTAGAGCTTTATCAGCCTATTGCATTCGCAAGCTAGAAGTTGGGAATCTCATAGCTTCATTATAGCTATTTGGAGAAGGTTTGCTTGGCTATGGTATTCACCACTAAGAAGTTTAGACACTATATTATTTATGAGAAGGTGGTGTTCTTTACCAAAGCAACAGAGGGATGGCGCTTATTATTGAACAAGCTTCAAACTCCTCATTGCCTAACCAAGGGGTTGATCTCTTTGCAAGAGTTTGACTATGAGATTATGAGTAAGGCACCAAAGATGCAAGGTATTATAGAGTGTCTAGTAGATTTTGGTGAGCCTAAGGAAGAGTGGGTTGATATTAGTGATTGCGAGGATTTGTGCAAAATTGATGTAGCCTCTATGCCATCATGGTATGCATCTATCACACATTATCTATCAAAAGGCAACTTGGTGAAAACTCTGTCTAAATCTGAGAGAGGAAGATTAAGCAACAAGCACTTCACTAGTGTTTTATATAGGAAAGGTGTAGATGAGATTTATCATCGTTGTGTAGTGTCTGATGAAGTACCATTTATTCTAGAGGAATGTCATGATTTAGCATACAGTGGGGGTCATTTTGTTGGATAGCTCACCACCCAGAAAGCTTTACGTGCTAGTTATTGGTGGTTAACAGTTTTTCAAGCTACTTTTGCATATGTTAAGTGTTGTGATATCTGTTAGAGACATGATGCAGTTGGACATGTGCATCCCTTGTCTACTACGCAAAATCTTTATATCATTGTGGTGATGGACTACTTTCTAAAATGGTCTGAAGCTCAAGCTACAATGAAGGACAATGCCAAGGTAACAACTAGTTTTATTATGGAACAAATAGTCTGTCATTTTGGTCCACCTAAGGAATTGGTGTCCGACCGTGGGACACACTTTCTGAATAAGGTTTTAAAAGCCTTGACTGAAGCTCTAAAAATTAAACATAATAAAACCACCCCATATAATCCCCAAGAGAATGGATAAGTAGAGAGTACCAACAAGCAACTCAGAGGGTTTTATCCAAAACTATATCTAAGGGTAAGCGTGATTGGGACCAAAAACTCCATGTAGTTATTTGGTCTTATAATACAACATTAAAGAGAGTAACAAGACACGCCCCATTTAAATTGGTATATGGGGAAGAGTATGTCTTGCCCTTGGAAATTGAGTTATCCACTATGAGGTTTGCGTTGAACCATTCTTTGGGAGAAGAGGAATCATTGTAAGAAAGGTTGACCTCCTTGGCATATCTTGATGAGATTCGATTGTAGGCTTTGTTACATCAAGAGGTAGGAAAGAAGAGGATGAAAGCACTACATGACCTTCATGCTAAAATATATAAATTTGTGAAGGGTCATTTGGTCTTATATTATGATGCACGTTGCGAGTTATTTCCTGGTTATTTAAAACCCAAGTGGGATGGTCCTTATAAAATCGTTCATCTAGGAAAGAATGGCACTACAACCCTTTTAGCAAATTTGGAAGGGGTGAAGTTTAAAAATAAAGTAAACTTTATAAGTTAAAGCCCTGTCATGTGTAGGGGCTGACGTTGAATTTGGTACCTTTGTAAGTCTTCCAGGGTTCCAGCTTAAACTTGCAGTAGTAGGTGCCAAGGCATTCAGATGGACAGAACATAGTTATGAAAAGCACATGAGGTACAATTTTCTAAATTCCTAACACCTTTACAAGAGATTGATATCCATCTTGAGAATCCATAGACTCGTCTTTACAAGCAAATTTACATCTAGAAGTTGATTTGAATAGATAGATATATAGAGGATTGCTTATGAAGGTAGCAAGGCTTGGTGCATAAAATACATTTTTGAAAACCCAAGGAGGAATATGAAGACCAACTAGCATGGCATTATACCCTTGGAACCAACAACCATTCTTCATTCACCTTTTACAAGAGTACTACAAAGAAAAGAGCTAATCTAACATGCTACCTTTACACTAGGTGACATGGAGCTTCATATAGTTGTGAGAAGCATGGGAGCTACTTCCTAAAGGTTTCTAACATCAATGCCAAGGACCCAAAGATTGTTTACTTGTTTCATCCTAGGGACTTGGCATTGTCCTTTGGTGCTTTTGTAAGAATAGTTACTAATTGTATTAACTACCAATGTTGGTCACTTTTAACTACTTGGGATTATGTATACCCAAACAAAAGCCAATAATGTATGAGAATCTACTATCAATGCTATTCTTTGATATGAATGTTGAAATTGACCGAATTGCCATGGCTAAACTCATATGCTATGCTACATTTCTATAAACATATTGCTTGAAGTTGTTGGAGGACATGGTTGACTTGCCCATTGCTTTATATTCTTTTCTTCTACAAATTCCCATTCAAATCTAGTCATGAAGGAATACTTAATGGCTGAGACTTACCTCTCTCGAACATTATGCCCACTCCTTGAGGCATCAAATCCAAAAATTAAGAAAATGAAAAACAAAAAAAGAGAATGCAGCCCAATCCGCAACTCGCTAAAAAAGACCATGGATTCTTTCTTGAAGACCATGCTTGGCTAGTCTGACAAAATAATGAATCCATGCATGTTGCGGTACACCAAAGAAGAGTGTTTTCTCAACATACAAGCGAATGAAAATAGAGACATTTTGACCATGAAATTGTTTTAATTTCCGCCCAACTTCCTCTAGGCCCTTGATAGTTGTGGAATCAATCTTCTCTTTGTCTTGCCTTTGTTGCTGTTGTTGTAACATTTGGATTTATTAGGTGTGGAGTCTGTTGTAGTACGTGCACCAATTGTTGTAGAGTAGCTCCTAAAGCATCCCCCATCTTGGAGTTCTCTTACACTGACCTTCACGTCAAGTTCATTAATGTCGCAGCGCGTAGGGTTGAAGGTCACCACAAGGGTTTGTCAAGAAACTAGACAAGATAGATGGAGATATGTCTTCAAGAGATAAGTAGATTACAGTGAATGTTTAAAGGTTCAAGACGTACTTCACGGTCAATCACAGGGGTTTGAGAGAGAAGAATATATGGGGGTTCAAGAGCTTAGACTCCGGAGATGGTAGAGATAAGAGAAGGGTTGAAGGTTTCAAGCCAAGTTCTTGAATATGTTGATAGAGCTTCCAACTACATGTTCTTAGCAAAGATCACAAGAGTATTATCTCATAAGGTCGAACCCAAATCAAGCTTGTTTTCTTGACTCTAAGAGTGATCGCAAATTATAAAATCAAGTACAATATGTTGCCGTGTATCATAAACAACTCTACATCCCATCATCCATACATGATGCCATAGCACGAATCAACTTTGCATGATTACATTCAATGTAGACTGTTAGGGACAAAAGCTTATGAGTCAATTACAAGGCTTGTAGGGCAAAGAGACTTGCTTCAAGAGAGCTTCAAATTGAGTTCTTGATAAGGATAAGTTACCACATCCAAGAAATAAGAGAAAAAGCTCCTCTTAATTCAACTCAAAGCATCTATGAATGATCTACAAACATTGCCCTGCCATAGGGGCACATAATACTTGCATATTTTGACAAGATGTCTTCTATAGAGTAAGAAATGAATTAAAAGAACAATGATGTAGCTAATTCTTTGAATATGGCTGAATATATCAGCCCCAAATCAGCCCAAACCTCTTTCCAAATTCACCTCTGATGATAGCAAAAACTTCCCTTAACACAGTGTCGGAGTGTTTGGTGTTGAAAGTCCACCACGAGGGTAAGAGACAGCAAGGTGAAGGTAGATTCAGGGAGAGGAGTAGACGGAAGAGAAGGGGTTCAAAGAAATAGAAGACGTAGAAGAATATTCACAAAAAAGAAATAGAAAATATAGAAGAATACTAACAGAGATGAAGCCTGTCAATTTATTCCTACATTATGAGAAGATAAAACTCATTAAACGAAAATGTGTATAAAATAATACCTTCCTCTATGCTGCTCAGATCGACGATCTGATGCCTTCATTGGCTTCAAAAGGGGGGCAAAATTTCAGGACACCTGCCCAAAATTCAACCAAATCACTCCTTATTCATCTCCCGCTTTTGGAGTGCTGTTCACTCCCTGAAAACAACGATCGTGCATCGTGCGATTTCGTCAATCTCTCTTTTTACATAAAATCCTCTCAATTTGGTTGAAAGCTACATGCTTTCTTTTACATGTCATCCTAATCTAGAAGTTGTCTACATTTTTATGGATTTTTGCAAGAGATAATATATTAAAAATCAAAAATTGGCTAAACTTGTCCAAAAATCTAATGTTTTTGAACCATGGACACTAACACCGATGTCTGAAATGGCATTGACTCTCTAAATCAATAAGAAAGCCACACTCTATATTTTTTTTACACAGTGTGCGCATAGTGGCACGTCACTGTGACCAAGTCTTGTTTCATACAGTTGTCAATAAGTGTACATTTTGTAAAAACAAGGGACATATTGCAAATAATTGTTGGAAAAAATACCCAAAAAATATGAAATGTAATAAATGCAAGAAGACATGACATATTACAAGTAAATGTCCGAACCATCCTAAAGTACCTAAGGAATGGGAGGCCTATTTTGCCTCCCAATCCACGAATGATCGACTCCTCTGAGTCCTATATCCCTTTTGCCCCTATAACCATCCTTGTAAGTCTGTTTTATAAAGGCATCCTAATTTGGGTTTAGGGGGGGCATTCTCTTATGCTTTGTATTCCAATGCCACCTGGCATTGAGGGAAGGTGTTGAGAGTATAGACATATGAACCCTCCTTATGTAGGAGTGGATAAGGGCATGCATGTGTAAATGGTCCTGAGTGGAAGGGAAAATCCTAACCCTAGCTAGTTGGGGCTATATAAACAACCCAGGGGTCTACATCAACCTTTAAGTGAGAGTGACCCAAGTTGTACTTCCATGAGCAACTGAATAAGCAAGACTTGTTTTTGTACTTGTGAGCTCTTCTCTCCCTCTTGTGCACACTTCATTCTTGGCTTCAACTCTGATTCTTCACACACATATGTTGAGAATCTCCTTATACATCTCATGAAGATGATCCAACTAGAGGATGAGTCATAAGACACTATATCTTGAAAGTTGGAAGCATTCATAAAAGCATCATTGCAAGCATACAACAAAGCAATCATAAATACGTAGCCAGAGTCCTCAAGGAGAAGTAATTTTATAATGCCATGACTAGCAACTCTAGCTAGAATAGAGAGTCTTTTAGCAAATCTTAGAGGAAACCATCATGGTCAACAACTTACATAGAGAAAGAGAGATCAATAAGTTTACCACATGTTGAAAATGAGAGTACTACATTGAGAGAAATAAGAACAATGTATTAATCATCTCTGAACAAATGGTTAGCATGAAACAACAATGTTAGGAACATATAACATAGATATTGGAAACCTATGGGCAAATACCAATTTATAGACTCAACATCTAGTACATCTAGTCTAAAGGGACTCACTAGCAAAATCCATGATTCTAGAGACTAAAGAACCCATGAAAATTGTGGAGTATTCAAGCACAATATTTTGAACTACAGAATCCTAGGTGTCTATCTTATCACAAACTATATGGTGCAAACTAATACCTAGTAAATAAATAATATATGTAATGGTAACATTACTAGCATTAGTAACTCCATTAGCAAATACCACTAGCCCCTAGGCTAGAAATCAATCTCTCAATGATACCTAGATAGAACACCTTTCCATGGATAAGAGCCATGATTATCAAGCAAGGTGGGACTTAACAAATATCCTTGACAAGAACATGCCAACCCAAGACCTCACTGGACAATGCTAGGCTTTTAGATTATATCAACACTTTTAATACCCCAATCAACTATCAATTGTGTAATCAATTCTTTGAAACCCTACCAATTGCATAGCCTCACAAGGACAATCATCCTTGAGACATTAGAATGAGATTGTACATTATAAACAAGCACATGTCCTTCAATCATATTATAGTGGAGGAAGTCCTACAGATACTACCCATAATCAATGCTTCCAAGCATATCAAAAGGGCTATGAAAATTTCCAAGTTTTGGTGGAAAATGAAGAGGATATACTTTTTGATGACATTCAAGAGCTTGGCATAAAATTCAAAAGCTAATTTATCTACACAACCAAATTCCCTTAAATCCTACTATCTATATGACTAGGTTATACAAGCATTTTATGAAGGGGCTTTTCACATGTAGCATCAATATCCAACACCTCAACTACTGCAAGCTCAAGGCTCTCCATAAACCATCATTGTAGAGATTTTGATAGGGCTTCAAGTGCTATGTTGCCACAATCAAATGATAAGAGCTCCTCAAATGAGCAAATGATTAAAATAGAGAAGAATGAAGGTAATGACCAAGGAGAAATAATAACAAGAATAAGAATCGACAACAAGGACAACATATTCAAGAAGAGAAATTTCAATAGCACCAAACTCAAAAACTATCTCAATGAGCAATAGACAGATGGATAGCCCAATCCCATCTTATATCGATTGGAGAGAGAGAAGATACAAAGGAATTGAGTGGAGTCTAAGAAACTGCTCCATTGCCTCCATATTTCAAGCTTAGCCAAGGAAATAGCCCTAGGTCAAATGAATAGAAGGTCAAGATAGCTAAAATTATTTATGCATCCACAAACGGTGTTTAGGGAAATTTAAACTCGCAAGGGGAAAGAAGCTCACTCAAAAGATTGGCCACAAAGCTTACTTCTTGCCCTTCCCCTTATTCATTCCTTCCTAAAAAAGTAATGCTACAATCCATTTAAAGCAAGTTACTTTCCCTCAAATTTCATGATTTGTAGATGTGGACTCTACAAAATTATAGATAGGACCTAGTCAATACCTTTATGATCCTTGACAATTTTAGTAGCTTTATAAACTTTGTTACCTTCCACTTGGTTAAGCCTTATTCACTCTACACATCTTTCTCATACTACAAACTATTTTGCTTGTAAGTTTTTAAAATCTTAATCCATTACATGAGTAGTGATACTATGTGATACAAGTAACTCTATAGTCTCATAGATTGTGTGAAGAGCATAAATTGATTGAAGCTAGCAATGAATCTATTTGAATGGATGCATTAGACTATGGCATAGATAAAGAGGTGGATGCTCCCAATAAGCTCAAGAAAGTGTCTATTGTACTAAAAGTACTTAGGAGATAAGGATGAGGAAGATCTTGCTTGCATGGACAAGGAGAAGGACCTTAATGAAGAGAAGTTGGAGCTTTCTCTTACAAGAGACCTACATATAGATCTAGATATTTTAATAAATTAGGCCAAGATCATATATCATCGCCTCTCTTCCATTATCACTTATGCGTTAAGGTAGCTAATATCAAACTTGTAGTAGCATGCTTTTCCCGGCCTTGATACTATGGATCTAGCTCTAGGGTTTTCCACCTACTGCATTGGATTGAGATCTCATTCTCCCATCTCCAACTCCTCTTTTCATTAGACCCCAGGTTGCATCTCCATCTCATACAGATCCAAATTGGTAGTGATCCCTCCTTCCACTCTAAGACTACTATATGATTTCACAAGGTTAGGACACTTAAGACCTTTCCCAATATATTGTACTTGAACACTAGCCCTATAGGTTAGTTTGTCATGAACAATAAATGGAAGAGACTCATTTTCAAAATGTACAAGCTTGTCATGCATGTATACGACTCCATAGCATCGTAAAGAAATAGAGAGATGAGGATGCATCCTTCAAAGATTCTATCATCTACACTCTCCATGATGAGCTCTCAACAATGAGTTCTGCACAGTCCTTTGTCTTTGATAGGTTTTCAAATGATGATATATGTAGATGATTATATACATAGAGGGCTCATATATAGTGAACCCATGGAGGATGATTTTGCATAGTCCCTTGTCTTTTATAGGTTTTCAATTGATTATATACATGGATGCATCTCAAAACACCTAGCTCATCTTTGTTTGGAGACATGTTATGCCTTGAACAATGGGTTAACACATCATCGATGGCTTGATTGGGACCAAGGAAAGAAGATCCATAATGACATAAAGGAAATTTCTAACAAGGGTAGATGGTACATATGCAAATTGCACAACTGACTCCTCCTTACATCTTAGAAATAGTGGTATGGCCTTTGTTGAGGTAGATTTTGTAAATGTTATGCTTCAATTTTTATGTTTCAACTTTGGACTATAATTTGTTTAAATGTTTTGTCTAGCTTACCTAGTATTCATTGTATGTTGATGTTATTCTTGTAGGGCTACATTGGTCATTTAGTGACCAAGTCACAAAAAGGGTATGTAGCGTAGTATAAGATTACATGGCGTGTGGTGAGGCTATGGGCATTGGAGGAGAGGTATCATCATGATGTTATTGCATTTTCTTCCAATTTTCTAGTAATTGTAGTATCTCTATTGTGTTGAACATTCAAGTGCCTCATTTATACTTATTGCAATAATACTTTCATTGGTGTTTGCGTTTTTATGCATTTTTGAATAGCAATCCATGTTTGATAGGATAGAAAACATGGAAACCATGAATCTAACACCTCAAAAGCGAGATCCCTACTAATATTTTCTCTCTGCTCATTGGTAGGTATATCAATATATATGTAGTGCTCAAAATATAGGTCGTAAAAAGCATCTTGATAGGCCAGCCTTGAAATGGCCATGGGAGTTGAAACTAATGGCACACTCTGAGGCTAGTTGGTAGTGATCATCCCTTCATTATGAGACTATTACATCTTGCAAGGCGAGGACTCCCCAAGAGTCCTCATGGCATATCATACTTGATCAATAACCATACACATAAATTCGTCACGTTTGGAAACACCTAGCCCATCATTGTATGGAGGTACATGATGCTTATTACAACAATGGCTTTAGTTTTTTATACAATCGTATATTTGGATATACCTAGCCAATCTTTGTTTGGAGGTACATGATGCTTATCAAAATAGGTTAAGAAAGCTTTAGATGGCTTGACCAAAACCAATGGGAGAAGATTAAGAATGACATAAATAGGTTAAGAATATTGAGCGCTTTTGATGTATGGACGTATCAAGATTGATGTATCCATATTAAAAGAGCGCCAGCTTTCATCAATTATTATAAGTGAGAGAATATAATTAAGATATGGGTGAGGTCGATGATGGTTAAGAATTAGCAGAAGCAGAGGAGGCTGCAGATTAACTAGCTAGTTGGGCAGGTGCAGTATTGCGTCAGGAAGCCGCAGCCGCCGCAGGCATCCTCAGCGGCAAAAGCGCCGCCATCACCACTACCTCTAAATGCATTATTCATCGTGGCTGCCATCATCATTCCCAGAGCCAGCGCCGTGATCATCATGAGGCATTCGGCACCATCATACACTGAGCAGTGAGCACTTCATCTTCTAAGTTTGGTCGAGCTTTAACTTTTAACGATATTACAACAGATGCCGACCTTGACTAATTTCGCTAATCCATAGATGCGGACCTTTGACTGATTAATACATACGTCTCGAACTGCATATATCGATACAGATCCATTCAAGTCACGCATAAGTTGTCGAATGCACTATTGTTTTCTTTAATTACAACGACGGCATTTTGTTGATTTCACGTCGGAGGTTTGGAAAGATGGCTTGTTGAAGGAACTCTTGGAGGAGCCCATATGTACTAAAGAACATGGGCCAACTTTGTTTCACACTTAATTAGCTCATGTTCTGAATATATGAACACTTTCCTATGTGTATATTGTATTGTTCTAATTCTTCCAAATTTGTGTCAATCTAGATAGAATTGTAGGTCCTACTCAATCCTAACAAATTAAAATGCTTGTTGCCCCTATTACAAGCAAAATGCCATAAGTGTAGAAACTAAAGCAATTTGTGGAGTGTTCAAGCACAATGCTCCAAACTATAGAATCCCTAGGTGTCTATCTTATCATAAATTAAATGGTTCAAACTAATACCCAATAAATAGATGATATATGACATGACTAGCCTTAGTAACTCTGTTAGCAAACACCACCAGAACCTAGGTTAGAATTCAGCCCCTCAATAATAGCTAGATAGAACACCTTTCCTTGGATAAGAGGCATGATGATCACGTAATGTAGTAAACAAATGTCCATGCCAAGAACCTACCAACTCAAGAACTCACTAGACAAAGCTAGGCTTTTGCATTATATTAACACATTTAATACCCCAACCAATTATCAAGTGTGTGATCAAATCTTTGGAACCCTACCAATCTCTTCCTTCAAGTTCAGATGTAAGAAGGGGTTGGGGTATCTACTTTTCTATTGCTCATTGAGATAGTTTTTGAGTTCATTGCTATTTGAAATTTCTATTCTTCAATATGTTATTCTTGTTGTTGATTGCCTTCAATCTTCTCTATTTTAGTCATTTCCTAATTCGAGGAGCTATTCTCATTCGATTGTGGCAACATAGCACTTGAAGCTCTATCAAAATCTCTACAAGTGATGGTTCGTGGAGAGCTTTGAGCTCTTGGCCCACCGACCTCACCTCCACATAGACGACCATCAACCTTAGCCATCAACCCAACCTCCCTCAAGCTGCTCACATCTCTTCATCCCCTTACATCACAGAACACCACCAAGGCTTGCTAATGTTCCACTCTACGACCTCCTCCCAGCCTACAGTGCCCTTGCTATGCCGCCTTCCTCTCATTGTGCATTGCCTCCTCCTCCTCTCCCACCACCAACCCTATCTCACCTTGCTCACTACCTAACAACTCCTGCTTGTGAGCTGACCTGCACCACCTGCCGGCCCCATCGCATCTCCATCATTGTTGCCTCAAAATGCCTCCACCACTACCACCTGCATCAAAGCAAACACACACCCACCCACCTCCTACTTAAACACACATCACACACACACACACACACCCCCTCACACATACATTAACCACATGTACATGTGCAGACTCTCTCACCATTCACATTAACACACACACATGTATCCCACCCACTGATGAACCTCACCCCTCACAACACAATAGACGCACACACAACACAATTAACCTACCCACACTACAAACTCACGCACACATGAACTCTACCTCACAAAACACACTACACACACCCACAGAAGCCACATTAAAAACAAGCACACACACATACATTGGATCCATACAAGCATTCCACACACATATGCACGTGCACATGCATATACACACATTAAATACACTAGTAACACTATGCATAACACATTGCATATGCATACCACATGCAAGATGCATTTGGCCGCCTACTTCCCACTCACCCCTAGCACTACGCTATTCATATGGGGGGATTCAAGGGGAGGGAGAAGGGAGGAAAAAAGGCATATGAGGTGCACCTGTATCACCCTATAGCCAGAATTAGCCTCACATAGACACATTCCACACACACACACCAACACCCACTTATAACACACTACACTAACACCTATATGTATGCATATGTAAACATAAGACCTAAAACACATACACATATCACCTAGTCCATATATGCACACTAATGCCACTCAGGGGACACATGTATACACTACATGTGTTGCATGTGTGGGAATTTTTCTTCTCAACTCATCCTCATATCACCCCATTGGAGGGGAGGGCCAACGGAGGAAGGAGGGAGGAAATACGCATGCACCAACACATAGGCACACACCATTGCATGTAGTGACACACGTGTCATATATGCATACTCTACATCAACATCTGCATTGTGTCCATCCAGTCCATTGTTCTTGTGCATATTTATACACTCAACCATGTGCATTCACATACCTAAGTGCATTCATCACCTCACATAGTGCATCCATGTGCACCCATGTACATCCATGCATCCGTGTGCAACCGCATGTGTATCCATCCACACACTTGTGCATCCAGTGACGCGCAGTGCCGCAAGTAGGAAATCAATGTCATTTGACTACACACAGTCCATCTATGTGCATCTATTTGTACATAGTGCATTCATATACGTTCACTCATTCAGTCTAGTGCATTCCCCTCACATATAATGTGCGCACATAGTGCATCTGTTTGTGTCTAACCGCACACGTTGCATCCACCTACATTATAGTACATCCATCAACACTTTTATATTCACTTTTGCATCCATATATTGATGTGTTCATTTGTACATCGATGTGCATGTGTAGTTTGCATCAATACATGTGCATATGTGTGCGTTTGATCACACACAATGCATCCGTGTGCATTTGCTGATGACTCCACATAGTGTATCCACTGACATTGTAGTGCATCCATTGACACTCATGCGTCCACGTGTGCATCTCTATATCCATAGTGACATACATCACACCCTCTATATAGGCATCCATGTGCATGTGTTTGTCCTAGTACATCCACGTGTGCATCCATGTAGTACATGTGCATCCACTATTATCCTACGATTACACACATATACATAGTGCATCATGTGCATCCTGGTGTGCAGATCGGTCGCTGTATGCTCACGTAGTGAATCCCGGAAGGTCCCCAAGAACAATGAACTCTACCTTTTTGCACAAAAAACAATGTAAAAAGCATGAACGACAAGAGCAAGAGACCAATTGGGTTCAATCTCCCCCCATGCCTTGTGTGAGCGCTTCACAAAGCATGCATTTTATGTATATTTCCATCTTCATGCTCAATAATAGCCCAATTTACAAAAATATGACAAGCTTTTAGCTTTTGAGTTTGCCTTTTACAAAAATAGGAAATAAAGCTAATGGACGGTGCCCATAGAGTCTAGCACGCCCAACACAATGTCCAAATAGAAATAACATATCCGTGCGCATAGGCGCATACAAAATAATAATAAATACTCGATGCCTCAATAGACATAACAAAATATAGGCGTGGCGCCTATCAAAATATAATCCATAAGTCGAATACTCGCTAGACTCCAATGCTTTCCTCCGCCACTGCTGCTATCTCTACACATCAAACTGAAGCATTCACAATCGTTAGTAAAAATAATACAATTAAACCGACAAAAGTGAATACCTAGCAGTCTTCAGCTACATAAATAAATCAACTGGTTAGAAATAAATCCTAACCTTAATTTATTACGAGTGCGCACTCTAAACTCATAAACGTTTATTAATTTAATATGTATTTTGCGGAATCACCCGCTATGGAATCACCCATGTACACACTAAATTAATGAAACGCCCGAAAAGGACAGGCGTCCCCATCAACTTCTCGCACAAAGAATCCACTTTGTGTATGAGCCCCGGTCATCTAAGTTTACGAAATCCACCGTAAAAACTCACGGAATCCACCGTGGAATATGCCTCTTGGCATGATACCCCCGAGGTGGGATAGCAATTGACCTCAATTGCTATTAGCTCAATGTGGAGCTAACAGAGTGGGGAAAGCATTTAAATCTCTAGCGTGCATCCATTGTGCTTCCTCTACAGGATGGTTCTTAAATTTTACTAGATATCTAGAATACCTTCGGCCAGTTCTAGTGGTCATAAAGTCAGTGTCTATGATAGCTTCTGGTTCAAGTATTTCAGTCTCTTCCTCTAATAAAGGTGGGTTTTCATAAACAGGGTGGACATGTAATTGGCCTCTAAATGGTCTCAATAAGCTAATGTGAAATGTATTGTGAATTTTCCAATGAGATGGTAACTCTAACTTGAATGCATTATCATTAATTTTATGAATGATTCTAAATGGTCCATAGAATCTAGGAGCTAGTTTGACAACTGGATGTCTATCTACACTTTGTAGTCTACGTTTTTCTATTCTCAGCCAAACATAATCATCGACTTTGAAATTCATAGCTTGTCTTTTCTTGTTGACTTGTTTGGTATATGATTGCTAGGCTTTAGCAATCATATCTTTAACCTCATCAAAAATACAGTTATGCATACTAGCAATATCATCAGCACTCTGAATTCTATTAGACAAAGATGCAACAGGTGTAGATAATCTATATCCATAAATGACTTCAAACGGTGCTTTCTTTGTAGATGTGTGCGGTGTATTGTTATATGCAAACTGTAATAAATGCAAATGAGTGTCCCATGTCTGAGGTTTAGAGATAGTATATGCACGTAAAAGATCTAGAATGGTGCTGTTTGTGGCTTCTGTTTGTCCATTAGTTTCTGGATGAAATGCAGATGAGAAATCAATATTTGTGCCTAGATTAGCAAACAGGATAATCCAAAAATTGTTACAAAATCTAGAATCACGATCTGAAATGATAACTTTTGGCAATCCATGGTTAGTAAAAACAGTTTTCAAAAATAACTATGCTGCATGTGATGATGTTAAAGTTTTCTTACATGGAATGAAATATGCTTGCTTACTAAATCTATCTACAATTGTCCAAATCATGTCATGGTTAGATTTAGTATTTGGTAAACCAGTAATGAAATCCATAGAAATATGTTCCCAAGGTTTAGATGGAATAGACAAAGGCATTAGTAATCCATACTGTTTACCGTGATGTCTTTTAATTCTTTGACAAATCAAACATTCAGAAACGAAATTAGATACATCTGCATCCATATGTGGCCAATAAAAATCTTCAGTTAACATACGTAATGTAGATATGATGCCTCTATGTCCTTGATATGGGGGACAATGAATTTCATTCAAAACAAAAGATCGGAATGGAATAGTAACACACAGTCTCTTTTCATAAAACATAAATCCATGATTATATGACAATGAATCAACAGGAATGAAATTATTTTGAACTAATTTATTCCAATCAGAATGAAAAGTAATATCCTGGTGATATGTATCTTTCATAGCAATCAAAGAATCAAAAGATATGACAGAAATATTATGAATTGCAGGTTTTCTACTCAATGCATCAGCAACAACTACATTTTCTTTTCCAGGTTGGTATTGAATGATAGGATGAAAACTTTGAATAAAGGAAGCCCATTTGATATGACGGTCAGAAATTTGGGGTTGGCTAAGTAAATGTCTAATGCTTTGCTGGTCGGTCTTTATCATAAATTCTGAACCCATTAAGTAGTGTTTCCACTGTCTTAATGCTTGTACAACTGCTAATAGTTCTTTGTCATATGTGGAATATTTCAGCTCACAGGGTTTCAGCTTCGAACTAGAATATGCTATTGGATGATTGTCTTGCATTAGTACAGCTCCTATTCCTGATCCGCTAGCATCAGTCACAACTAGAAAGAATGGTCTATTAAAGTCAGGCAACTGTAGAACAGGGGCATTGGTTAATGCATGTTTCAGTAAGTCAAAGGATTTCTGTTGATTTTCGGTCCATTGATAAACAATTCCTTTCTTGAGAAGTTTAGTTAATGGTAAAGCAAGTAATGAAAAATTACGTACAAACTTCCTATAGAAACTAGCAAGACCAAGGAATGAGCGTAACTCATGCACGTTTTTAGGAACATGCCAATTCAATATTGCATCAATTTTCTTAGGATCAACTTTAATTCCTTCAGATGATACAATATGACCTAAATACTCAATTTCAGTCTTAAAGAATTCACTCTTGTCAAGATTTGCAAACAATTGATTTTCTTTCAATAACTGAAAAACTAATGAAAAATGCTCATAATGCTCTTTCTCATTTTGACTAAACACCAAAATATCATCAAAGAAAACAATCACACAGTATTGATATTTTAAAAAGATACGGTTCATCATTCTACTGAAAGACAGAGCGTTTTTGGAATGCACTCCTACAGCTACCCATGCTTGAAGACGTACCAGAGACGACACATAAGCGGAAGTATATGTCTGGACTTCTTGGACATTACTACGCTGAAGTGAACATGTTCAAGCCTGCTACCCTTGAAGACTCCATCTCACTAGCTCATGACACTGAAGATAAGTTACGCGGTAGAGACAGACGACCACAGCAATTCCAAGCCAATGGTAATTATGGATCTAAACAATTCAATTCCAATTTTAGAAGGTTAAATCCAAGTCGTTTCTCTTCACCATCTTTCCACAAGAATTGGGCTAAACCACCTGCATTACCATCCAATGTCAATCCAAATCCTAAGCCTATTCCACAAGCAAATCCAAATGTACCTAGACTTCCAGCCATTGCAAATAATGTAACCAAAGCCAAGCCAATAGTATGCTATAAATGTCACCAGCCTGGACATCTCGCAGCAAATTGTCATTCAAAGAAGCCACCAGCACATATCAACTATCTTGGAGCCATGGACGAAGAGAACATGAGGATATGCCTGATTTCACTGAAGATGAGGACGACACTACTACTACTTCCGACACTTTACCATGTATGCCTACTCCACATTCATTATTGACTATAAAATGTTTGGTGTATGGAAAGGAAAAGACTATCTTGCATGATGACGGTAGTACTCATGACTTTATTTCAGCAAAATTGGTAAAGGAATTGAAATTACAGACTGTACCTATGCATTATCGCATAAAAGCTGCATTTTTAGGTACTAGGTATAATGGTACACAAGAAGTACAAGACTTAGAGATTCAAATTGGTTCATACATTGAAAGAAGAAATTTCTTAGTTGTTCCATTACAGTCGAGTGACATTATTCTAGGAATGCCTTGGCGACACCAACATAATCCAAATATAGATTATTCCACACACACAATGAATATTAATTTTCAAGGAAAATCTATTACATTATATGGTATGCATGCATCTAATGTTTTTCCACTGCTTTCGCATACTCAAGCAAAACGTGCATTACGCAAGAGTACTAAATCATATCTCATTTGGGTGAATGAATTGCAAGCAAAGGAAAATCATATGCACCCTAGGCATAAGGAATTTCTTGCATATTTTAAGGACTATTTTGCAAAAGACCTACCACCAGGTTTACCACCTTCACGTCCAGAAGACCATAAGATTGATTTGATCCCTGGCACACAACCACCTTGCAAAGCACCATATAGGCATAACCAGGTAGAGCAAAAAGAAATCCAGAGTCAAGTTGAAGAATTACTAAATAGAGGTTTAATTCGACCTAGCAGTTCTCCATTCGGTGCACCTATACTCTTAGTCAAGAAAAAGAATAATACCTATCGTATGTGTATTGACTACCGAGCTTTAAATAAGTTCACTGTAAAGAATAGGTATCCTATACCTAGAGTTGATGACCTTATGGACAAACTACAAGGATCTTCTATATTTAGTAAAATTGACCTTAAGTCTGGATATCATCAAGTGAGGCTAGATAAATCTGACATATTTAAGACTGCATTCAAAACACAGTTTGGCCATTACGAATTCTTAGTCATGCCATTCGGATTGACTAATGCACCTGACACCAGAAGCTTCCATGACATAACCCGTTCGTAGGATTTTCTTGAGCTCCTTAACGAATGCTTAGTGGACAGTTGGATTCATTATAACAAGTTCACATCCGGTTTAACTTCATAAAGTATGTTTGCTAGGTCAAACTCATGGAAGTTTGCCCTACTCTCTTTAGCCGCTCTTTTGGCTTCTTGATAATCTTAATGCCCCCCTTTTCCTTTGATACTCATTTTCTTTTAATCACAAGCTCCTCTAAAACAACATCATTTTTAAGAGGACTCGCATGGGCATCCAACATATTCTTATCATCCCTGCTAGGTTTAGAGTTAACTTAACGCATACTAGGGTCATCTTTCTGAGCATCTTTCAATTTATCATTTTTCAATTTTTGACCCTAGTTACTACCCTAACATTGTTAGGAGGTAAACTCTCACTGATGGACAAAGTTTCAACCAAACTTACCCCACTGGGCATTTCCCCGAGTGTGGCTTTATCCCTTTGTAAAATTTTCCTAGGACTTAAATATTAACTTTTAAATTAACTGATTCAATTCTAGCGCATTCACAATATCTAAGTAGTCTAAACGGCCTCTGAATTCCGGTCCGATTAGACAGTTGGCTTTGTGGTATCGAAAATTATCAAGCAGTTGTGTCTTTTGTCTCCTATCCCAATTGTCTTTTACTTAAGACTTTATTTTGGCTTTTTGAATCCATATTGTAGGGTGGATTCTTCTGGCTAGTTGGAGATCTCCCTCCAAACTGCACGTACATCTTTCGTCGTATGTAGCTTTCCATATGATTGAATAGAACAGATCAAAGTAATTTGAAAACACATCAAAAAATCATATTGACTTGTTAAGCATCGAGTATCCATTTCCTCTTCATGGCCTTCATCCCGCACTTTTTAGCTCTCAGATCTGATAGCCGCTTGATAGTGCCATATCTTGCGACCATTAAATGGGGGGTCAAACAACCTCCGATTGACAAAAGGAGACTTGCATTGGATTCCTGGTGTCAAAATGCATCTAGGAAAAATCTAGCTCCTTAATTCACATTCGATTCATTTTTCGTGAAAGTTTGCTCTTTTATGACTCTCGACAAACTTTTACGCTCTAAATTGGCTTTAAAAATTCGCTCTTAGTCCATAACTTGCTTGAACAATCATTAATAAACGTGAAAAAGTATTTGTTGCCACCAAGAGATATATTTTGTGTAGGCCCCTAAACATCTATATACACAACATCAAGTATATTTTTGCTCACATCTCTATCATGTGAAAAAGGTTGTCTTGCTTACTTACCAAACAGACTCCTTCACAAACTTTGTGAAATTCTGCAACTCTAAAAGCAAGCAATCCTATGACTAATCCTTTAGACTACATTAATTTTAGTTTTTGCACATTTATATATCCAACACGTTTATGCCATATTGCAATATCTACAACTACTCCTTTGTCTTTTATTAAGATACATGGTAGCATTCATTGTAGGAATTTCAGCATCTAAAGTGAACATGTGGCCAATTCTACTTCCTTTTGTGTGACCAACTTGCACTTATAATTAAATACTTCTATGAAACATCATTTTTCATTAAATCAAACCTATAACCCTTGCTCTACCATTTGGTCAATATATATTAAATTCTTTGTGATTGATGGCACATGTAATACATCTGATAGACTCTTTGTCTAGCCATTATGCAAAGACAAGGGAACATTTTCAATGTGTGAGATTGGGTGGCAAGAATCATCACCCTTTTGTACATAGCTTGGATTTTGTGAATGCTGCATTTCTCCAAACCATTCGGTATAACTGGTCATATGATTAGATGTTCCTGAATTGAGATACCATACATAATCATGTGTCCCTTTTCTTGTAATAGTATTCATCATATGCTACATAACAAACAAATGCTCATATTTTTCTTCATTTTGTTACGAAGATGATGTATAGTTTCCTTGCTATAATTTACCACTATGGATATCATCCTTCTTAGCATTGTAATGGGCTGCAATATGACCAATATTGCCACAATAATGATAAAAAATATTAAAATGGCTAAAACCTCTATTTTACCATCCATCTCTTCCTTTAGAGCTCCCCTTGCTCTAAAGTATTTGTGGGCTTCTAAAGCCTACATTTCACTAAATTATTGATTTAACCTGTTTTGCCGGTTATCTCACTAGCATGTCCCATATCATGGCCTCTCAAAGAGGATCTACCACATACTCTTCTTGAACTTGAGTAAATTGCTTGGATCTATTCACCATTTCTTTTAGATGAGCCACTTTATATATTGATCTCTTTAGTAATCATGAGAGAGACCAACTAATCAAAATCTGGAAATGGCTTCTATACATATACAAAAGTGCATTCTCATTATTAAGGCCACCTAAAGCAGATGAAACCAAATCATTACCATCACGCATTGCATCAATCAATGCCAAAGCATCCACAATGCTCCTCACCTTCAAAACATACTCATTGATAGACATTTTCCATTTCTTCAAAGTATTCAACTCTTGCTTGAGTTGAATCTTCCGTGCCTTTGAATTTACTAAAAATATATTCTCAAAAATTGTCTAAGCTTCATGTGAAGTTTCTGCCTAATTCATCTGCAGTCGTGCAAGGTTACTTAGCTCTAGCTCATTTTCTTTACTTGAAATGAACTCATAAATGCATTTTCCAATAAGGAGGTTCGTCACATAGAACTTTCATGATGGGTAGTTGTTATTGTTCAGCTTCTCAATGATGGGGTTTCCACTATTCCTTGCCATTATCACAAAAATGATACAAAATAACAAACACGTCTTTTGTAACCTTTTATAACAAGTGTATAACAATATACCAAGTAGCCTTTTTTATTGATTGCTCAATAGTAAATGTAATCGGTGATGTATTTGCAGACAAAACTTATGTTTTATTCTTGGAAAAAAAACATCAAAACTTATAGATTTGAATTTTATAACATGTGCATCCAATTTTGACTAACATAGCTGAAATTGCAGTATGCCCTGAAACTATTGTTCGCAACCTTGCATGTCCAAAATAGGGCCCAAAATGGCCTCAAATGCTCCAAAAAGCAACAAATAATCCTAAAGGGATTTTCTATAGAATATACAGTGCTCTGCTTGTACACCAAATCTCATAGCAATTTGAGATTTTCATTATACCCTACTTCTGATGTCTCCACATGTACTGTCCAAGAGAAAGAGTAGAAGAATGGGAGAGCTTCATACTCGTTGCTTGCTTGCTTGAATCCTTGCTTCTTCTCCTTCACCTCGGTCTTCAAAACCTGTCTCTCTTAGTAAAGCTATTCTAATACCATATCAAGAATTGCGTGATGGGGGGACTTGCTTGAGCTACTCCACCAAATACACACCATACACACAAGAGGAGACTCACTCAAGAACACAAAAAGAGAGATGGATGCAAAAATGTCTTTATGATGGTTTCTTCTTCTTCTTCTTTTCACAATACAATGTACACAAAGTATAGATAGGATGCAACATAAAAGAAAATGGCCTACTAAGTCAAATAGTACATAACTAAATATACTAATCGACTGCATGCTATAACTATGCCAGTTGTAGGTAGTGTAAAACAAACTAAATATAGTAAGTGATAAGTTAGTGGCCATGTGAGAATCATAATGACAATTGACGTACTAAATATAGACATGAGGACCCATCTAGCCAAGTAGTCCATCATCAATGCTCGCACGTGTTAAGCTTGCCATCTCAACACTGGACTATTTTACTCTGTATTGTCTTGTACTGTACTGCTTTGTGGCTTTACTGGGATCTTGAACTTGACAGCTTTTGTAGGTGGAACATTTTCTTTTGGAACTATTAGCTATCTTTTCTTGGCACGTGTAACTACAGTTACCTTCGATTCTATAGAATTGGAGGCATACTCTCAAGATAAAGATTGGAAGAATGGAAGAGCTTCTTACCCGTTGCTTGAATACTTGCTTCTTCTCCTTCACTTTAGTGAATCGCATGGTGGAGGGACTTGCTTGAGCTACTTTGCCAAACATATACCATACATATAGGAGGATGCTCACTCAAGAACACAAGAAGAGAGATGGAGGCCAAAACATCTTCTTGTTGGTTTTTTCTTCTTGTTTTACACACAATACAATGTACACAAAGTATATATAAGTTACAACATAAAGAAAAGTTGCCTATTAAGTCAAACAATGCATAACTAAGTATACTAATTGACTATCACTATAACTATGCTAGTTGTAGGTAGATGCAACAAACCAAATGTAATAAGTGATGAGTGAGTAGCCATGTGAGGATCTTAATGACTATCGACATGATAAGTATAGATGCACATACCCATCTAACCAAGTGGTCTATCATCAATGTCCACACATATTAAGCTTGCCATCTCAGCAGCAAGCAGGTGGCTTGTGTGGCAAGGGTTATTAGCGGGGCAACCGAGGAAGAGAAAGAGGGGGTGGAGAGAGAATATGCGGTTGGAAAATAACATTAATAAGGTATCTTGTATATTAAAATTAGTCAACATCTACAAGAAAGGGTTGGTAATAAGATTCTAGTTGAGTGTAAGCTTCAACTAAAGTAGTCAACATCTACAAGAAAGGGTTAGTAATAAGATTCTAGTTGAGTGTAAGCTTCAAGTAGTCATCATCATTTACTACTGCAATGTAAGTCCAAGGTAGTTATGATTCACAATCACTATTCTTACTATAGGTGTCCGCCAGGCTCATTCCAAGGCACACATTTTTGTAGTCCATCAGTAGGTTTTCCAAATGACCCCACCTGGCGTTCCCTTGGAACATCATGGGGTTTGTCACTTAGATCCCACTGAGTTTAGATCGCAGCAGAAGTGTTTCAGCCGAACCCACTAGGATTGACCTAAAATTTTGAGTTCTTAAAATCAGATGGGTCTCCTAACAGCCAACTAGCATCAGTAATTTTGAGTTCCCACTTCTATAGGATTCCTTGATTTAAAGCAGACATGCCATTGCACTTGGTTCAAAGAGAATGGGAGATGGAGGGGAGTGTGGTACGTCAACCCTCTTGCCTATAAATCAAAATCCCATTCTGCCCCCCTAAAACAATGCAAGTCGTTTCTACCTAATAATTAGTTGGTTAATTTATCGTCTTCCTATTTCTATTGCTGATTTAGAAAAGCTCCTACCTAACCACGACCACCCTATCGTTGGACGAACCCGTTGGGGATTACGCCCACCAGAGTTTGTTAAATGAAAAAATCATCTTTAGTTTTTTAATTATATGCAGTACATTTATTGGAACATATACAATCAACTTCCCTAATTAATCCGTTAAATCACAAGTTCCTTCACGTAATTTATCTCATGGACACACATACAATTCAAACAATCCTTGAGTGAAACAAATTTCTTTATTATATTAGAAGTTTATTACGATTTCTATCTTTTCGACCCCGCAAAAGATATATAGAATTCCATGAGGGTATTCTGCCCACCAAGATTCCACCCTTGTAACTAGTATTTAGGGTTCCATGATCCCATCCTGGGTCACAAAGGGGCTCGTCAGATTCTAGGAGTAATACAAAATTTACGGCTAGAGCCCCCCGGCACTCACATTTCCTATTGCCTAAGGCTATCCCTACGGATAGACCTTTTGCTACAGAGCCGGTCTAAGCCTCTCGAAGCGATAACCATAACCCCCTTGGAGTAGGTCCTTGGAGCTAGCTTGGGGGTAACCTAGCATGATCTTTCATTTTATCCTATTTGTCAATATTTTTAATTAAAGATCTAGATTTTAGCAAACAAAAACAATCCTTTCAAACATTGACAATCACACCATCGTGTAGTTCATAGCTTCCATAACCAAGGTAGACCTTATCCTAAGGTAACCTTACATTCTAGTGAGGATTCTCCTCCCCATAAAGAAGTATTGAGTACATCCCTTACAACATAAATTAAGACATGAATTTCCTGTCTAGGGCTAACTTACCCAACAAAAGCGAATTTCTTTTAGAAAAAATATTGCGACAATAATTCAACGAGATGATTTACAAGACCCTTAAATAGACATTCACTTTTTATAACAAGCGTCAATCAACCTTAACCTTGTCACGTTGACAATATATCGAGTTATTTTATTAATCTTGAGTGCGCATATAGTCTTTTACTAATTTCGTGCAATATCCTTCTATAACTATCTCCATCACGATCTTATGAATTATAATCTTGATTAATCTAACTACAAATCATAGATAGTAGTTAACCATTTATGCGTGTATTGAGACACTCTCTAGATAAAATTATCAATTTGTGTAAATGAAAAATATAGAAGTTAATATTTTATGTAAAAATTTGGTAAAAATCTTATTATTTTATGTGACAATATGAAAATAAAAGTCTATTTTTGAAACATGAATAACTTGGTTTGGCATGACGACATTGGGAATTTCATCTTTGCTTGCACTTGCATTCGCCACACCCGATGTTCCATTAGTAGTGGCAACTCCGACAATCTCCAGCACTTTTGTATCTCCGGCAATATTCAATTTAATGGTTGCGGTGGTTCTCATGGGCTTTTCACCTCATCGCTTTGGAGCCATCGTTCGCAAATAGATTTGAGAGATAAAGAAGGAGGAATGAATTTGGGATGGGAGAGTGTAAGAGAAGATAGCTTAGTCAAAGACCGAGACAGGGGGGTTCAGCTAACTCTCTCTCTCGCAGTCTCTCGAAGTAACTCCTCTCTCTCTCTCTCTCTCTCTCTCTCTCTCTCTCTCTCTCTCTCTCTCTCTCTCTCTCTCTCTCTCTCTCTCTCTCTCTCTCTCTCTCTCTCTCTCTCTCTCTCTCTCTCTCTCTCTCTCTCTCTCTCTCTCTCTCTAGCTTCGTCTTGCAGCCCCTTCGAGGGTTATCTTTCTACCTCCATCTCTTTACCTCCCTCTCTTAGCCTCTCGAGGTCTCCTTGTGCCTCCCTAAACTGCTCCCCATACCTCTTATTTATAGCTAAATTAGAGAAGAAGGGTTGTGGCTAAGAAGAAGAGCTCTTTATGGAGGGGATATTGGCAAAATCAACAATCTGAAACTTCTAAGATGCAATCTGATGCTCAAATCACAAATTTGATGGTTCCATTGGCTCCGAAAGGGGGGTAAAAACTCGGGACACTTGATCAGAAATCTTTCAGATCACTCCTTCTTCTTTCCCTGTTCAGAGTACTATTTACTACTTATAAACTATGATCATGACATGTGTGATTTTGCCAATCCTTCTTTTTTGCAATAAATCTCTAAAATTGGCTAAAAAAGCCACTTGCTTTTTTTACATGGCATCCAGCAGAAGTTTCTATAGCTTTTTAGGATATTTACAATAGTTAATATCTAAAATATAAAAAATATGCTAGTTTTATCCAAAAATCTAGTATTTTTGGACCATCCATATTATACATATTGAGACTAATGACTAATATGGCTCATATCTCTCGTTCACGTGGCAACTTTTGTGATGGGTGACTAAAATCCTTGTTAATTTGATAAAAATGTTGGGTTACGATCCTTGGTTTTAAAAAAATGTTAGTTAGTTAATTATTAATGTTAGTTAGTTTTTACTTTAGTTAGTAACCTTACTAACTTACTAATTGGCTAATTAACTTTCAAACTAACCAACTAACTTTTAATTGCATGAAAGTATTGCATCCTCCTCCCCTTAGAGAAATCCAGATGTCCTCATCTTGAGAGAAACCGTGGGTATTTTTGATAAAGAACATTCTCATCTATCCATGTCGCATCTTCTTCAAGATAATCCTTGCACCACTAGACAAGGTATTCTCTAAGGGTTCTACTCAATTTTCTCTCCCTTACAACCATTATTCTATCAGGTTGTAGCTGAAGGACTCCTTGGCTATGTATTACAACTTGTTGATCATTGAGGATATAGTTAGGGTTAGCTACTTATGCTTTCAATAAGCTAACATGAAATACATTGTGGATTTTTATATTCTTAGGGAGTTGTATTTTGTAAGCGCTTGGTCCTAAGCACTTGAGAACCTTATAGGATCCACAATGTCTTGGACTTAGCTCTTCAATTCTTCCAAAGACAAAGAACTCTTCTTTGGATGGACACGGATGAAGACCATGTCTCCCTCTTTGAAGATTCGTTCTTGCCTTTTTAGATCAGTATATGCCTTTTGTCGGTACTCGGCAGCTTGAATATCCTGTCTAATAATTTTGATTTGATCATCCATTTCTTCTAACATTTTTCTTGAAGATTCTACCTTTAGAGTAGGATTGGAAAAATTAAGTGGTATACAACAATCTTGACCATATAGTGCTTGAAATGGAGTCATCTGAATACTTTGATGATAGGAGGCATTGTAAGAAAATTACACTAAGACTAGATACTGAATCCACCTTTTAGGTTCCTTGCTGCAATATGCACACAGAATATCCTCAATTACTTGATTAACTCGTTTTGTCTGCCCATCAGTTTGTGGATGATTAGCATTGCTGAAAAATGGCTTCAAATAAACTCTTCCAAAAATGTAATGTGAAAAGAGAATCACGATCACTTATGATCCTTTTAGGTAACACATGTAACCTAAAAATCTCTTTTACAAAAATTCTTGCAATATTTAAAGCTTTGTAATTGGTTTTTGTTGGAATAAGATGAGCCACCTTTGTTAGTATGTCTACTATTACCATTATTGAGTTATATCCTCCTTGTACAGAAGGTAACCCAACTACAAAGTCCATGCTAATAAACTTCCATTTCATCTAGGGAATGTCAAGTGGCTGGAGTTTTCCTAGTAACTTGACACATTCAGATTTACCCTTTGGCAATTTAGGCATTCATTGACATACTTAAGTACATCACCCTTGAGTCTTTGCCAGTAAAAACTTTTCCTGATAGCATTAAGAGTTTTTGCATACCTCGAGTGTCCTAAAAAAGTGTTAGAAATGCGGGATCTAGAGCATGACATAACCGGAAGCTATGGAGGATGGAAGGAGAAGTGTAGACTCATGATGGAATGGACACTGTTTGTTACACAAGTGAATTAGGTTCCAAGATTGAGACTTGGACTCATAAACACAATCTTGTGTATGTGGACAATGACATTGACACTCTACTGAAATGAAAAGAGTACTATCATTGCATTAAGAAAGGAAGCAAGTACAATGCTTTATAGGAAAGTAGGAAACTGCAGTAGGCACTATTGTGCATATGGGATAATTTAGCCTGCATATCCTTGACCCTGAGATTCCATACAAAGAGGCTGTTTGAGTGTGATTGCTGATTCTCAACACCCCTCCTCAATCACAACTAGGAAAGGCACAAAGTGTGTAGAGGCTGTAATGAGAACCACCTGCAAAGTGTGGGTATACCACAGACATGGCAAAACACCAGAGGCTGTAACAGGGGCCTCACAAAGTGTACAGGGACTGTAATGCCAAGTTACATAAGGAGTTTACATAGCTTATGGCAGGAAGCATTAGGGTAAGGAAAATACAAGGCTATTAAAACAATCTATCAGAATTATGAGAGTACAAGGACTGATGAGTCTTGTCCTTCCGATCCTGGTGATCTTCATCTTCTTCTTCCTTTGCTTCATTTTCTTCTTCTTCTTTGACTACGACTAGATAGGCCTTTTGGGATCTCTTTCTTGCGTGGCAGAACTTCTCGGTGTGTCCGGTCCTTTTGCAGAAGTCACAAAAGAGCTGATCTTTCTTGCCTTTGTACCTGTTGCCAACATATAATGCATGCTCATCTCTAGAGGTACTTGGTTCTTCTTTAGTTTTTAGCTTCTTTTCTTCTTCTAACAGTGATGCCTGGATATCAACAAGTTCAGGATTTGGCATGTTGATTAAAGTTGTTGATACGTTATTATATTCAGGAGGCAAGCTCTTAAGTAGAACACCGATGCAAACATCTTCATCCATTTTAATGTTGATTCCTGCAAGTTGGGTTAGGAGTCCTTCCATGTAATTAAGATGTGTGGCAAGTGATGTGCTGGACTTCATTTCAAGCCTGAAGAATTCAATTAGGAGACCATACTTTTATGATTTAGATTGTGCACCGAACAGGGTGTCAAGTCTTTTCCATGTATCCTGTGAGGTCTCACAGTTATCCACGTGATGGATATAACTGTCATCTAGCTCCAATTTGATAATGGCCTGGGCTCTTTCATCATTCTTTTGCCAAGTAGTTGCAAGGTCCACGTCCCTCGGTTTCTTCTCTTTGCCATTTGTGATGGCCCAGAGACCCTTCTTCATCAGGATGAGCTTGATGCAGGTTTGCCAAGTGTGGAATCCGACTCCTTTGAATCGAGCATTTGGCGAGTCTTTGCCCATGTTAGATTTACGGGAACAGTAGCAAATCAACTTCAGACTTTATTAGATTTGAGCAACAGAAGAATTGATTGAGAGACACAAGTGCTAAAAAGCACTAACTGAGTGTCAATGAATACCAAATCTGCAAAAGTCTTTTTTTTTCTCCAAGTGATCTTCCCCTTCTTGATTTGATGCTGATGTCTTCAGATCTGAGTGACAGTACTTTAACGAACTTCAGAGAGTATTGCTCAGTGATTAAAATCACTGTTGATAACTTCAGTGAGAGAAACAGTGAAAAATGTCAAGATTTTGAAGCTTTTGGCTATGGTGGAATTAGGGTTTCTGAGACAGGGGCCTGGTTTTTTGCTTATTGCAGGAGCTACAGTGCATCATTTTCAAAACTTTTTACATATCTATGAAGCTTATGTCATGGGCTACCAAAGCCCCATGGAGATTGTGCAGATCGTGGTCAGTATGAGGCGCGCAGGTGCCGCGAACAGATTCGGCGCAGATCTGGACAGCGTGGTCGAATTTCTGCAATGCTGGAGCCAGGGAGCATCAATGTCATTGATTGTTGTGCCAAGATGAAACGCCTTGAGCAGAGGAACAACTCTCCAGAAGAAATTGTGGGCTGAAATGGCCTGGTTGAAGAGTTATGAAAGCTCCAAGCAAGGTAGGTCCTGTCTGGCTATGGCAGACACAAAACAGAGATTGGGGATTTTCACAATGCTGAGCTCCAGATGGTCCAATGTCCTGGATTGATGTGATACAGGGAAGCTTTATGAGTTGGGGAATACTTTTCCAGAAGGAAGCTCCAAGAGATTTGACCTGTGGAGTGAGATATAAGTAGTTCAATCTGACAGGGTGCTGCTGGCTATGGCTGCCATGGAAGCTTCAGTGAGAGTAGAGTTGAGAAAAGAAGTCATACACTGACACTGAGCTGGATGGAGGTTCAGAAGAATCAAGAGAGGCTAGACAAGCAATGCCATGCCCAACTGGGCTCTGATACCATGTTAGAAATGCGGGATCTAGAGCATGACATAACCGGAAGCTATGGAGGATGGAAGGAGAAGTGTAGACTCATGATGGAATGGACACTGTTTGTTACACAAGTGAATTAGGTTCCAAGATTGAGACTTGGACTCATAAACACAATCTTGTGTATGTGGACAATGACATTGACACTCTACTGGAATGAAAAGAGTACTATCATTGCATTAAGAAAGGAAGCAAGTACAATGCTTTATAGGAAAGTAGGAAACTGCAGTAGGCACTATTGTGCATATGGGATAATTTAGCCTGCATATCCTTGACCCTGAGATTCCATACAAAGAGGCTGTTTGAGTGTGATTGCTGATTCTCAACAAAAAGAAGAGTCCTTCACAAAGTATCCTTCTCTTGAGAGTTTGACTTGAAGGAATGCATAGTCTCATTCTGAAATAAACAAGTCCTTCAACTTCATCTATAGAGAATTCTTGATACTTATTCTTGAGTTTGGGATTTTGTTCCTTATTCTGAACTTCCCAAAACAATTGTTGATAGTCTAGGTCCTTATTTGCTTCATTCTTAGTCAACTCGATAATAGGATTAATTGGTATTGATACCATTGTAGCCAGAGTTTCTATCCTAGATGGTTCTTCAGCGATAAGAGCATTAAGGAAGGCTTTACGACTAAGGGCATCTGCTACTACATTTTCTTTACCAGATCTGAACTTAATTTCAAAGTCATACAATTGCAAAATTTTGATCCATCATTATTGCCTCATATTAAGATTAGGCTGAGTAAAAATCCACTTAAGACTTTCATGATCCGTGACTAAGGAAAACTTATTTCCAAGTAGGGAATGTATCCATAATTTGAGAGTGTGAATCATAGCTAACAACTTCAAGTCGTGAGTAGCATATCTCTTTTCATGGGCTTTCAACTTTCTCGAGGAGTAAGCTACATGATGACCTTCCTACATTAGTATGCATCCCAATGCAAGAGAGTTGGCATCTGTGACAACTTCAAATTCCTTTATGAAGTCAGGTAGCCTTAAAATAGGAGCAATTATCAAACTATGCTTTAGTTTCTTAAAAGCTAGATTGTTCAGTTGGCGTCCAAATAATGGCAACTTGCTTTTTGAGTAGGTCTGTAAGAGCTGCTGCAATTTGGGCATAGTTTTTTATGAATATCCTATACCATCCTATTAGACCTAGAAAACTTCTCACTTCCTTGATAGTGGTTGGGGGTGGCCAATCTTGAACATCTTTGACCTTGGTAGGATCTATTGATATACCTTTGGCAGACACTATGAATCCCAAGTACTCAATCTTCCTTTTAAAGAAGGCACAATTCTTCTTCTTGGCATACAGTTTGGGTGTTCTCATAGTCTCCAGGACAATGCGAAGATGTGGTTCATGATCTTCTTCATCCGTAGAATAAGTTAGGATGTCATCAAAGAATACAAGAATAAAGTCATCGAGATGAGGTCTGAAAATTTCCTACATTAACCTGTTGAAGGTAGCTGGAGCATTTGTCAACCCAAATGACATCATGATGAATTTGAAATGACAATATCTTGTGTTGAAGGTGGTTTTAGTAATATATTTATCCTTGATTCTGACCTGATAATATCCTGACTAAAGATCTATCTTAGAAAATATTCTTGCTCATTGTAGATGATCAAGAAGCTCGTCTATCCTTGGGATCGGGTACTTATTCTTTACTGTTACCCAGTTTAGCCCTCGATAGTCGATATAAAGATGAAGAGTTCCATCTTTCTTCTTTTGGAATAATACTGGGGCTCCCCATGGCGAACTACTTGGCCGAATATACCCTTGTTCTAGTAGTTACTTGACTTGCTCTTTTAGTTCGATGGCTTCAGGAATAGACATTTTGTAAGGTCTTTTTGCCACTGGAGTGGCTCGTGGAACAAGTCTGATCTCATGATTGACTTCTCTTTCTGGAGGTAACTCAGTTAGCTCTTCAGGAAATATGTCGATGTACTCTTTTAATGAGGATGGTTCTTCTTCTATTTGACCATCTTGATTTACCTTGTTAAGCTTGATCAAGTAAACAGGTAATCCTTTCTTCAAGCCTTTTTCAATTTGAGAAGCTTTTTCTAATTGAACTTTAGGTTTTCCTATTTCACATTGTGTAGTTTCTATTTCACCGTTCAAATCCTAAAATGTGACTTGACCTTTTTCACAATGGATATGAGCATCATTGGAAATCAACCAATCCATTCCCAATAAACATTCATAAGCTCCTAAGTTCATTACTCTGAACCTCATACTTGAGAGGTCTTCTCCTAGGTTAAACTCTACCTTGGCAGTTTGCTGTGTAGAAAGTACTTCCTTTCCATTTGCTAATTCCACAAGCAGTTTTTCAATCAAAAACTTTAAATGATTTACCTTGGTAGCTAGCTGGTGTTTGTATTATTGAATATTGACGATTTGGACCCTTCTTGTGAAATGCAACATGAACAATTGCCTTTTCAATATCTTCTTCCATAGTAGGGTCTTCCTCCCTATTAATCTCTTTTAGGGTAATATTTGACATTCTTCCTCTTGCCATAGCTACTCAACCATGGCCTTGGGTAGTTCTGCCTTGACCTCGAAATTGGCCTTGGCGATGGTTTCCACCAAGATTTGGACAATCTCTCCTGAAATATCCTGGCTCATTATAGTGAAAGCACCTAAGACCATCCTTGTTTCCGTGGGTAGGAGCAAAATTTCCAACTAAATTGGATTTTGCATTTGCCTTATGTATCCTTTGTATGTCTATCTTATAGTCTATGATTATATGCACTCTTACTATTTACTATATTGAGTGGAGCATCAGCCCAAACATCTAATTCTAGGCTTTATTATGATCCAAGAAACTAAGGCATACTTAGGTTCCTTGTAACTATATGCTAGTACTATAGAAATAGAACTATCATGTATAATTTTATCCCCAATTTATGCATAATCTATATTGACAATGCTAGCTATCTAAGCTTGTCCTACATAATAGTGTCAACTATATTGAATATAACCCTAGATTTCAACAGTTTCTTTAAAAAAAATCTATGGATGCCACTACCTGTCAGATATACATGTTGCCAATAGACATATCTATCTCAGCATTCCATTGGCTACATAACTAGGATCAACCCAAAAAATCCATATTATATCCCATTGCCATATACCAATACCTAATTAGAAAACTTAGTGTCCCATACTAGATTTTTTCCAAAGAGAGAATATGCATCCTTTAGATTCCATTTTACACCCTAAACCTGTCATAAATATATGCTCTTTAACATAAGAGTGGATTTATCATTTAGTTTTCCCTCATTTATGCATGAACAATACAACTAATGTTAGTTCAAATAGGTACTTATTAATCTCAAACTATATCCACATTATCCAAAAAACCATGCACAATGTTGAAATAATACCATACAGTTTTACCAAATACGTTTGGAATATCTACCTATGCAATAACGGATGCATTCCAACATCATATTTTCAACAATTATACAAAAATATTTAGTTTGAAGATACACAAGGAAATATGACTATATTCATAATTCATACACACCCTATTAATCAGTTAGAGAAAAAAGCCTACATAGTATCATTTAGAATTGGTTCCTATAAGTCTCAATTAATAGCCATGTTTTTTGTAGTGGGTACCCCAGATAGTCATGTTACTTGGGCAAAGTCTCTACATAAGATACCTATCTTCTTTAGCTAAGCATCTCCAAGATTGAGAGTTTAGTTGTTGTTCTTTTGCCCCTAGATTGTGTGAGCAGCAAGATTAGACTAGAGTTATACTAAAAATGTCAAATACATATGAACTTAAATTCCTAGAAAGCCAAGTTATAATCAGGGGGTATGGATCTTCCCACTATATCTTGGAATAGGTATCTTTTTTGTAGTAGTTTCTTATGTAGCTATGTGTCATTTCCAATATGACATACTCCTATATGCAACACGTCAAGGAGTTGGCATTATTCCCTACCTTCATACACCATCATCTAATTTAGATAGACTAGTTCAATTTACAAACAAATTTGTAAGTATTTTCTTATGACTTCCAACCAATTGTAATGTTATGTCATTCAGTTTATTGAGATAGACGATTAGGTAGCATAATGCATTTTACATGAGATCCTAAAAATTGTGCCTAGTAATCTACTGCCATGATATTTTCCAGTATTCAAACTTGATCCTTCTAGGACAAGTGTCTACAATATTGTTTTCATGACCATCCTCCACCACTTTTAGCAGTTCTATAATCTTACTATAGTAATACATTAGTATTGTTGGAGCAAGATCTCATTAGTGAAGTTATTGTGTACCCCCCTTGGTCTCTAGTTCTCAATAGTACTTACTAGAGGTCATTTTAGGGTATATGATACAAAGAGCATTATGCCATAGCTAGGTAGGTTTAATAATAATCATCACTATTACTACCCTAGTTTACATCATTATTTATAGCACTTTATGGAAAGCATGTACCAAAACAAACATCACTGTCATGCCTACCAATGCTACTACTATATTTTTGTAGTGGTACGATAGATCTAGATAACTTTTATTCACCATGTCTATCAGTGTCCCACCATTGTGTAACACCCTTCCTTATAGTCATCAAGAGTTCAATGCGTAGCCATTCCTTATTTCAGTGCAGTACACTTTTAGTATTCATTGAGTAATGTCAAAAATCCATTATCCTCCCATATTCATAAGAATGAATTACTAATAGTATTCAGTAGTATGTACACCAAGTATGTCAATGTATATTTCATCAAACACAACAACATTTACTACATTGGCCATTAGTCCTACAATACTGTATTCAAACTCATTTTTAACATTGATCAGCATGTGGTTAGAAGTATACATGTCCCAATTCTCTGCTGGATTTTTTAGCAGTACTTACATTGCTCATCAATATATAGTGTTGTTTACTCTTGAACATATCATTCCTCTATTATGATATCCATGTGCTCCTATCAACTCCAAGAGAATAAAACATATTACTAACTTGGTCTCTAATTAGATTTAGAATCTACAAAAGTTGTGTTCTCCCCAATACATGCATATGGGTCATTTATGCCTTCAGTGCATGCTATTTGTACAATTCTTAGTGAGAAAGCTATAAATAGAATTGCTTCATTTTTGTTGCTACTAACCTATCTAGAATACCGGATGTATTGACATGGTACTACCCAAAGTAAACCTAAGATACTCAACATAGAGCCTAACACAACTTATTTAATAGGTCTATCACCATTAGTCAATAATGAATAGTCCTTATTTCTATTTTTACAAGATGAAATCCAAAAGAGGGTTTGTGCTACCTTCCCATGTAGTGGACTGGTTTGATTCATGCTTTGAACTAGCACCTATCTCTATCAAGTTGTTGTCAAATCCCATGCAATAGAGGGTCAAACGTTGATATAGCTCCTTTCTTGAATAATCTTCAAGGCATCTCAATGCTTAACAATAAAAAATTGAATCATTGGAAATAAATTTACAAATTAGAGTGCCATTGTAGCTTTAAGATTCCAAGAATGCTTCCAAGCTTTCAAGCTTTCTAAATGCTTGAAGTATGACTATTGTAGTGGGCTCCTTTGATGAAGATTAAGAGTTTTGTTAAATAATATTCAAGGCATCTCAATGCTTAACAATAAAAAATTGAATCATTGGAAATAAACTTACAAATTAGAGTGCCATTGTAGCTTTAAGATTCCAAGAATGCTTCCAAGCTTTCAATCTTTCTAAATGCTTGAAGTATGACTATTGTAGTGGGCTCCTTTGATGAAGATTAAGAGCTTTGTTAAATAATCCAATCCCATGGATTTGGTGCAAATGGATTCAATTTATCAAGTGTGAAAATTTTATTTCTCTCCTCTAAGGCAATTGTTATGACTCAGAATGATAATTACATAGGGCTAAATAGTTCCCCTCTTGTCTATCATTATTAATTATCATAGCATGTTTCGTTAGACAAGTAGTAATTCTTACTATCCTACATGATTATTGTCTAAGATAGGTACCAAATGTACGTATTAAAGGTATAAGCTAAAATCCATAGAGAATGCTACCTAAAACTCTCATCTAATCTATCTAGCTTATTTGACAAATCTAATTACAAATTCCTAGGGTAGTATGCATGTGTAAAACATAAGAACTTTTCTTGATACAGATGCTCCTAGACTATGATCTAGATTGTTGGTAGTACTCATTGAGATATTCCATAAAAAAGTAGGAATTCAACTTATAGCCATACTATTATGGTGATCAAATGCTTTGCAATTAGCACTGAAGTCCAATGGTGGAAAGAATCACGATGCACAAAATGCGAGCAGAGAATATGGCAAGATATGGATTCAAAAAAATGTTAAAAGACTTGTGTGTGTTACAATTAATGACATATTATCCTAAATGTGTGTGTGTGTGTGTGTGTGTGTGCGTGTGACCCCATTCCTAGGGCGTAGAGCCACATGGTTGGGAGCAAGGTCCACCAAGTGACCCTACTCCCCACCAAGTAGCACAATAAGAGTATAAACATTTATTTAGATTCTTGGGAAAGAACAAATTTTCAAGAAACCTATGATATTTTTGAATGATACTTTTCTAGTAGGAGCCATTAGCCTAAAAGAACCATTTTTCAAGAAACCTACGATATGTTGAGTGATACTTTTCTAGTAGAAGCCATTAGCTTGAAATAAGTAAATCAAATGCAATAAATCTTGAAATGCAATGGGCATTGATGATGCTTTGTATAAAATAGGTAACACTCATGAGATACAAACCTTTTGAGACATATCTTTAGGCTTTTTACTATGAGCATGTATAAAATTGATGATATGGCAATGCAATTTATGTTTTTCCAAGGAGTACATGACTCATATACCCTAATATATAGTCTACTTGGTTTGATTTTTGTGTTCTTTATGGATATGATATGAAGTGGGTAAATACTCATTGCATCATTGTCATACAACTACCTATAGTTGCTTAAACAATAAATGAAGGAGTTATTAATAAAACATAAATCATCCATGAATCTGAAAGACAACCTAAATGCAACCATTATATCAAATCTTTGTAGTCTAGAAAGCTTTTGTATAAGTTTTACTTCAAAATAGCACAAATACAAATTATACCATAGCAATCCATTTGGGGGCATTGGTAATCCATTTGAAAGAGTTCTTATGGATCTTATATATTCCCATAATAATGGGAAGGGAAGTGTTAGATGTAATGGGGAGGTCTAATTCTTTTAGAACTAGCAACCAACAAGGAAAAATATCTGCTTCATTTGGTTTAGAGTCAATGGACTCTAGGCCATTGATTCTTTTCAATGTTTCCAATCTAATAAGCTTCTTGCACATGAAAATGGGAGTTTGTATAACTTTTTACATTCCTGAAATGAAAAGGTGTTTGGTAATGAATTCCAATTCATCCACTACTCTTTTATAAAAAAACCATGGTTTCTAGTTTTGTCTATGTTAAGGAAATCTATCTTCGAGAGCCTTAAGTACAATGCTTTCTAGAAAGCTTGCTTTTATGTTCCTAACATGTGTCAATATTTAGAGTTCTACATAATGTCCACCATCCATCCCATAGTTCATCAATAAGGATAAAAGGATCTAAGGGTACCCTAGAAATGTGTGGTTTAGTCTTTTACTATAAACCATGGATATCTTGAAGCTTTTGGTCAAGATTTAGAGCAAAATGGTAGTCTTCTTACAAATTTAGTAGGCCATGGCTACTTTCCAAGCTAATTCCTAAAGTCAATTGGACAAAATGGTGTACACAAGGGTTAGAGACAACTAGAAGTCCAATTACTTTTTGGAGTATAGACTTTCCCTTTTTTTCTTTAAGCTTTCTCCAAGCTTTCATGGGCGGCAAGGTTTTGTCTACTCATATCTCATCTCTCCTTGTTGCTCGAAATATTATGCAACCCTACACTACAAGATACAAGCCATATAGTGGCATTTAAAGCAACAGAATCCAAATTGTTTTCCCCGTCATTACTAAAACAATCAGTATACAAGTCTCTACAAAATCATCACTACATGCATCGTAGTGTGTCACAATATGTATCGCTATTTACATCACAAACAGCGATGCATATAATGACATGCACATGTTTTTATTTATAATGCTAATAGTGACGATTGCAAATGAAAAAAAAAAGAGTGGTAGGGTATGCAACCCTACCACCCCACTGCAAGATACAGGCCTCATACCGACGTTCAAAGCGACAAAAATGTTCATAAACGCATTGGTATTAGTGTCTCTATGAAATTGCCACTATTAGCATCGATATTTGCATCGGTATTGGCATTGCAAAACTAATGCAAATATTGACGCAAATACTGACACTAATAGTGACAGTTTGCGATGCTTATTGTGACACCAATAGTGACACGTGCAGTAAATTTGTGACACTAATAGCGATGGTTACATAGAAATTTTTTTTTGGTGATAGGGCAGCCTTGCCACATGTAGCACTATGTATTGTATTTATATTCTACAAATGGATTACATTTTAAGTGTGTGATGGTCGTAAAATTGAGAGTAAAATGTACTTGAATCCACAAGATTAATACATAGAATAAATACAAGATCGCTAATGAAAACTCATGGAATCATGGCAAAATATAAAGGATGATAATAACATAGTACATAGAAGATGATTGCATAAATCACAAGACTAAAAAGGAAGAGGATGTGCACTCCATGATTCCAAGCAAGAGCTATAGGTCCTCACCACGGAAAGCAGCTTCAAACAGAGTCTACAAAAAAAAAACAACTACACATCAGTCCACCATACATAATGCATTTTAATAAAAATAGTAACTACGGATAAGAAATATGAGTGACTTATTGGGCTACTGTGTACATACGGTCTATCAATCAATGCAGTGAGACCGTGTCTCTCTGCATATCAAGTCTCTAGGCTAGTGGGATCACGGTTTGTAATGGAGTGCTACAAAGAAAACAAAATACAATTGTTAGAAACACAATTGGTAGTACAAGTGATATTGCAAAAAATAAAGCAAGAAGAACAAAAGAAAAACTTACAAAGTCCTACAGATAAATCCTGTGACCGCTACTCCCAAGATCATGGACCACCCCTGCCTCTAGTCATGCCCTCGCCGCCTCGCACTGCTATCTCCAATGTCCTAGAGAATCTTTAGCCTCCTCCCTGAGTCTCTATCAGTCATTTGCATCTAGCCACTTAGACTTTGAGGTGCCACTCTTGAGTGCCTTGCATGTGTTTATCTATGTGACATGTACACACCTCAGCACTCCATCATCCAGCCTGTGAAAATCCTATCTGCCGCATTGGGTACTAGAAACTCATGCAAGGATGATACTATGTAGTCCTTACTCCCCTCGGGTATGCTCTTCCAATGGTCTAAGATGTTATGCCAAATAACTTGTCGGCACAACTCTCTCATACGAGCCATCACCCTCCTTCCCTCATCATTCATGATCACGGCTCCTGTCTTGTCATCTACAAGGTATCCATATCCCTTTGGGGGTATGTCTAAGTGGGCTCACCGCATCCATGTCTCCGCAGCATCCCCCACCACCATTCCCTCCGTCCCTCAGCTCATCCCTCAATTCATCGTACTCTCCAAATATCGTCAAAGGTCACTTGCACAGACAGAAAGTGATGTTAGCATAATCAATAAAGATTCAAGCAAAGCATGGTAATATAACTTTGAAAAAAATGATGTTATTTAAAATGCATATTCTAGAATACCCTTATATGTGATTCATCAATACATTGACTAGGCGGATGCTACAAGTATGATGTAGCCTATGGTCCAATGTGAATCTCTTGGTACAACTCTGCATACACTAGAAGTTCGATAGACAGGTCATGACAAAAGGATGAGTCCACCTTGTTCTCAAAGGATTCCTGGCCTCCTGTCTTTTCGTCATCGTTACTAGATTCTGCCTCCTCTACATGCTCCAAGTCATCTTTTGACCTCCACTCCTTGCAATATCAACCCCTCCATCTGCATACTCTCCTCATCTACGCTGGGAACATTACTTTCATCATACACTTGCACTTCATGGAGCTGAAGGCAAAAGACACCACCATCGAGGTTGTAGGGGATTTGGATAGAAAATTACTTGTTCAAAATCACATACAAGAGAGATTCAACATTTGTGACATATCTGTGTCGTAACAAAATTTAAAAAAACCATTTATGCACTTGTTTACAATGGGCCCACAAGACAAACATGTCATGCAGATCTGTTCATCTCTCATTTCCTCTCTTTCTACCTCAATGCACCTCATTCTCAAGAAAAAAAAAAAGAAAGAACAATAACAAACTAAGAGGAGGATGGATTCTTTGTCTCCTCTGTGCGGAAAACCCTCTCTTTGTTTCTCTCCACCCCCTCATGTTTTCTCACTCGTTCTCCTCTCTCCCTCCCTCCCTCTCTCTCTCATTCTCTCTTCCTTTTCCTTTCTTCTTCCTCTCTCGTTTCCTCTCTTTCTCCCTCAATGCACCTCATTCTCAAGAAAAAAAAACAAATGAAAAGAAGTAAGAACAAGAACAAACCAAGATGTGCATTGAGGGAGAAAGAGGGTGCAACGTACTCACTGCAAAGGCCCGAGGATGGATTCTTTATCTCCTTTTCGTGATGACCCCTCCTATTCCTTTGTGCACTTCCTCCTCTTCTTCGTGAATGGCGGCGGCGATGAGAAGCTCTCATTCTCTCTCATTCTCTTTTCCTCTCCCACTCCCTCCCCCTCCCAAAGCCATGATCTCTTTTGCTCCCTCTTTCGCTCTCTCTCAAACGCTTTGTGGCAAAATGCCGCACTTGGGTTTTGCTCGCTTTTTTTCTCTAGGTACCATCGCTATTTGCATTGCATTTGTGACATAAATAGCAACGTTGCTCATTTGCGTCACAAACACTCATCACTATGTCCCTATATCCTTGTAGTGCACCCTTCCATCACATGTGCTGAACAATGTTCCATAAATATATCCTTGTAGTGCACCCTTCCATCACATGTGCTGAATAATGTTCCATAAATCATTTATAAGTTGCTATTGTTGAAACACATATATCATGAGATGCTAGAAGGAAAGGGTTTATTGATTCAATTTCCAAATAAGTATAATATCAAGAATGACATCTCATAAAACTACATGGACTAATAGGGAGCAGAATCCATAATAGACAAATATATAAATAAATAGCGCAACATATGAGTCCATACAAAAGAAGAGATATATATTGAAGGAAGCCTATATATAAAGATCATGCATGAACTATAGGGCCAACAAAAGAAGGGATGCGTGCTCCATAAATTCGAGTGACTAATTCAACTCCTTATCGTTTGAGAGCTCACCTCGATGCAATGGACTTTGCAATATGAAAAAAACAAAAGACTAATTTACATAATGTAATGCATCACCAAAAAATTAGAAATTGAAAATAGTTAAGAGACATGACTTACCAAACTGTTGTGCCCATATAGTCTATCAAGGAGAGAAGTAAAACCGTGCCTCTCTATATCGAGTCTCCAAACCTTTGAGATCATAGTTTGTAGTCGAGTGTTGTAGTTGACTACTGCAAGGAGAACAAAGTAGTATTGTTAGAATAAGGTTATTAATACAAGTAGTATACCAAATAAGAAAGTGAACATAACCAAAAGAAAACTTGCAAAATTCTCTAAATAAGTTCTATGTTCATTGCTCCTAAGATGATGCACGACCCCTGCCTCTAGCCATACCCTTGCCATTTCTTGTCGCTATCGCCATCGTCTTGAAGAGTTTGTAGCCTCGTACCCGAGTCTCTGCTAATCCTCTGCATCCAACTACTCAAGCTTTGGAACACCACTCTTGATTCCCTTATGTGCATCTGACCATCTATGTGATATATATACATGCATATAGTCCATTATCCATCTAGTGGAACATCAATCAGTTTTCATTGTAGGTATTGAGAACTCCTCGTATAAGGATGCAACCACATATTCTTTGTCTCCCACTAGTGTGTTTTGCCACTGGTCTAAATTATTGTGCATAAATACATATTGGCACAACTCCCTCATGTGTGCCATCACCCTCCTCCCCTGAGCATTCATGATCACGACATCAGTTTTCTCATCCACTAAGTACCCATACCCTAGTGGGGTGTGTCTAAGATGTGCCCTTTTTTATCTATGACCATGCTCTTGGGCATAACCAAGAGACTTCTATTTGTCTAGCGCACCTGCAGGGGTGGTATCTCTCAGAATAACACCCATAGGGGTGCTACCTAAATGAACATCTAAGCGAAACCTAGAGTTAAGGGAGTAGACATCTCTATAGGTGTAGCAAATCCTGGGGGTGATAGGTGTCCACTCAACTGACAAGATGGGACACTACATTGGTATCTCCATAATACACACCTAAGCTACTCCCTAAGCTAGTCTCTCTAGAACTAGTATGGGAGTAAGGACTAGCAACCAACTATGGGGTCACAGTATTTGCATCTCCATAACACCCCCTAGAACCACCCCTAGAACAAGGAGGACATGAAGTCTTCAACTCTTGGAGGCATTTAGCAAAACTACCACCTCCACCAGTCAAGTGAGGCATCCCTGAGACTCTCTCCATGGCTAGCCTCCTAGAGCATCAACTCCGCCTACTGGAGATCGATGCGTCAGAGTATATCAAGGTAGAATGCACCGAGCACCTAGATGATGATCGAGACTAGTCTGGCATATCTTTGAAGTGCACTATCTGATCTAGAGACATACATGTAAAGATATCATGTAGCTCCTCATTTGTCATCCCTTGGTTCATTCTACTCTCTTTGGGTTATCTATAGTGACATACACAACCAAAATCTAATGATGTTAGCACAATTACTATAAGGGCGAAGGTGAAGCATGATAATATATATTTGCAAAAAATGATGGTAGTTAAAAAACTTGTAATAAAATGCCAATATAAGAGAATAATCAACGAGTATCATGAGCTCATTGTGAGCATACTCGTAAGTAAGTACTTATTAAAGAGACAGACTATCTTCGTTGCTCCTTGCCTTGCGGATTCACTGGATGATGACTTGATCTCCTTCTATGAGATCCAATGTACTAAATTCAATAACTTATAAATCATCAAGTGTATCTCTAAAGTGAGACACCCCACGATCGCAATTGGTAGCAAAAAATTTAATGCATTAAAAATTATATATCAACAAAAAGTAATGAAATAGTGGATGTACTCACTATCAAGGCTTGGACAAACCTGGTATATCTTATGCCAATCATGGGATTTTAGTCTTTTTAATTAGTCATCTTTAGAAAAAATGCATACTTGAGAGAATGCATCATACCCATCGACGTGCAAATAGATTTGATAATCTACTTTACCATGCTCTCCTCTTTAATGGATAGGACCAAAGGAGCGTGAGGTAGTTGAAGATGACCATCAAAGCTTGTTTGTGTGGCCAAAGCACCTCCATCTTTCCCACCTCCTTTAAAACCATTCGTGCCCGTAGAGTGACTCTTTTTCTTGTGATATGGTCCCACACCAAGGTGTCGAAATTCTTGAAATGTTTATGGGATCCATCAAATGGTTGATTTGTAAATGGGTCCAACATAGCAACTCATAGAAAATTGAAAACCATCACATTTTTCTTAGAAGTGACTCCCTGTGGACCATCTTCTAATTATACCAACTTTGGGCATTCATTCATATGGGAGGTCATCCAAGGAATTCTACTCTCAAATCATGACCCTCCGGTAGGAATACAGTGTGCCCTTGATAGACCTTCATGGTCCATGACCTTTGGGAGTCCACTTTGGTCCACACAATGGAGCATGATAATTCATGGTGATGAGTCTATATCTAGTCAACACAAATATAAGCAAGCCATGTGAGATGCCAACAATGAGAAAAAAATCTCACTTATCTGAACACTCCCCGAATCTCGAAAAGTCATGTATGGTTCACATAAGAATGTCTCATATGTTAACAAAATGCCTTCTAATATGCTTGCTCATGTCTTCTATAGTGATTCCCTCCTACAAAATCTTGAGCTTGTCAACTAATGGACATAGATATGTATCCATATTCTTAACTTTGTAGTACCCACAAAACGAGCAAGCTAAGGATTAGGTGTTCCTTGTTCATAGAAAGCCATGGTGGGATATTGTAGTTCACAAGGACTATTGTCCATGCATTGTAAGAAGTCAAGTAGATTCTGAATGGATTCACACCATCCATAGCTAGACCAAGCCAAAGATTTCTTGGCTCTGGTGAAAAGCTTGGAAAGGTGGAGCCAATGTGACCCCATGGTCGCGAGCTAATACTTTCTAGATTTCATCTGTGAACCTATTTTTCACATGCCACCTTGTCAAACTTGACATGCTTGATTGCAGTACCTAGGGGCAAATAATCAATAGCAAGATGACTTGAAGATGATCATGCTTCTTAGTGAGCTTCAATGCTCAATCTACACTATGATGAGATCATAAGTGAAGTACTCAAGACCTCTCTTGTACTCAACTTGCTATTCTCTTTCTCTCATAAACCCTAACAAGGAGAGTAGCAACTATTATTCAATGATCTATGGATTCTTTTCACATAATTGAGCTTTGAAGGCCTATATTCAACTGTATCTTTGGTCTTGAAAAACTCAATCCATTTCACTCCTTTTTTGTAGATCTCAAGGCACCTTTAACTTACAGCCAAACTCTTATAGATTTGAAGAAGTATCATCATATATTTCACCCCTTTCTTGTGATGTTACATCTTCAAGCTCTCTTGAAGAAGAGAAGATCTCAAGACAATATTATCTTATAGTTAAAATCTTTTAGATTTGAAGAAGAATCATCATTGCAATGATCAAGGGATTTACTTATAACTTAAGTGGAATTCCTTTGTCCCAAGATCCAATTCAGAGCTACTTATGAAGATTTATGGAAATCTTACTATTATCAATCAAGTTTCTTACTATTCAATAAGATATTCATACTTTGGCCCTCTATTGGTGCTTCTTCCATTGGATATCTTCATCGCACTGATCTGGATACTTCTATGACAAGGCCTACATATTGCAAGACTTCTTATCTCAATCTTCTATTGTACATTATCCTATACTTTCTAATTTTGAGGACATAACTTCTTTAAGTGGGGATGGCTCATTATGGAGCATATTTACCTATTTACCTTGGTACTTGGAGCATAATTATCTAGTGCAGTCTATCATCCCCTTCAGCGTCCATAGCATTTCATTGTTTGGTTCCACCGTTGGTAGCCATTGTGAGATATGCACTAACGCTTCTGACACCAACCAACCTTCCGCCATGCTACCTTCTGGACAAGCTCATTGTCGCACAAAGCCTTTCAGGGTTTTCATGAAGCGCTCCAGGAAGAACATCCATCGTGTATGGACAGGTCCAACAATCTCCACTTCGTCCACAAGATGCACAAGAGGGTGAACTTGTATCGTGAGCATGCTAGTAGGTAGATATTTCTCAAAGAGATAGACCGTCTCCACTGCTCCCCGCCTCGCGGATTCAATAGAGGATGTCTTAATCTCTTTCTGTGAGATCCATCGCACCAAAGTCGACAACTTGTAAATGGCCCCGCGAATTTCTGGAGTAAGGCATCCTGCGATCGCGATCGGTAGGATAAACTGCCACAAATGAGAAAGCATTATGAATAATGGCCACTTTTCAAATTGCAAAACGCCCACGCTAATTACAATCCATTCTGTTCACAAACCTAACATATCTTATGCCACTCATGGGATTTTAGCCTCGACAATTGGTCATCTTTAGAAAATGCAGACCTGAGAGAACGTATCATACCCGTCAGAGTGCGGATAGACTTGATTACTTGCTTCACAATGCGCTCTTCTTTGGTGGACAAAACCCAAGGAGCGCGAGGAAGCTGCACTCCCCCTTCAGCACTCGACTGCGGCCAAAGCGCCTCCATCTTACCTACCTCCTTCAAATCCATTTGTGACCCTATAGTGTCTCTCTTTCCTGTGATGTGGTCCCATAGCAAGCTGCCCACATTCTTGAAAATATGCATGGGATCCAATAAGTGGTTGACCTATAAGTGGGTCCAATATGGCAACTCGTAGAAAACTGAGAACCGTCGCATTCCATTTGGATGTGATTCCGGGTTTACCATTTTCAGCTCGTACCAGCTTGCAGCGTTCATACGTGCTGGAGGTCGTCCAAGAAAACCTTCCCTGAGTTCATGATCCTCCGGCAAGAAAGCGGCGTGTCCTTGATATACCATCTTCTTCATGGTTCGTGACCTTCGAGAGTCTAACTGTGGCCCACAAAATGGACATGCATGATAACCTGAGGTAACCAGACCTATAAGGCGAGCCACGACCTAGTGAATACTTGATTGAATGAAATAAAATATAGATATTACCAGTGAGAACGAAGGTCTGCTCACCTGAGCACTCTCCCAATCCCGAAAAGTCATGCATTGTCCACATGAGAATGGCTCGAATGTTGGCTGACCGTCGACCATCGCGCCTGCTCATATCTTGCATAGTGACCCCCACCTCCCACAAAATCTTAAGCTCATCGACTAATGGACGAAGATACAGGTCCATATTTTTTACTTTGTAGCGGCCCGGGACGAGCAAGCTAAGGATGAGATATCCTTTCTTCATAGAAAGCCATGGAGGGATGTTGTAGTTGACAAGCACTATAGGCCACACACAATAAGAAGTCGAGCGCAGACCGAATGGGTTCATACCATCCATGGCGAGACCGAGCCAAAGATTCCTTGGCTCTCGTGCAAAGCCTGGGAAGGTAGAGTCAATGTGGCTCCATGCGTGCGAATCCGCTGATATTCGTTGAACTCCATCCGTGGACCTATTCCGCACATGCCACGTTGTCAAGCTTGCCATGCCAGACGTGCGAAACATGTGGTTTATGCGGGGGATGAGCAAAAAGTGTCTGAGAAGTTTTTGAGGGATGGTTTGCCCTTGCAAGTCCTGTCAATACCTATGAGCACCACACTTTGGACATGTCTCCATAGTCTCGTATTCATCTCGAAACAGTATGCAGTCATTGATACATGCATGGATGTTATTGTAGTCCATGCCAAGCTTCCGTAAAACATGTCGTGCATCATCACGAGACTTAGGCATGGTATTTGCAGGTGATAATATATGATATTTCAATAACCTGAAAAAAAATCATAAAACACCTTGAAAAAGCACAAATGTTTACAATAATACTGTGAAAAAAAAAATCAATGAAGCCTATGTGCAAGGTACCTAAATAGCTCGGTCACACTCGTATCGCTCCAACCGTATTTTGCTTGCACACTTAAGAGTGCAAGCAATGTCTTCAACCGATATACTTGGCACCCATCATATAATGGTATGGATGCTTCCTCTCTAAGCGGGTCAGATGTCTCAGCATCCATGGGAATCAATGCATCGATCATTGCCTCCATCTCAGGCTCCAAGATTGTAGGTAGGTCGGGAAGGTTGTCAGTCTCCTCTAGCATTGACGGTATAGATGGGCCTTGCGAGTGGTGGATTGGCTCCTGCAATCCATCCATCGCATGTCCACGAACTCTTCTAATTGGCCGCAAAGGGTGCACTCCCCCTTGGATCGAGACATCACCCCCTGGATAGAAAATTTGCTAACAAGACCCAATCTTATTATATATGGTTTTCAATTAGCTTGCGAGTACAATGCATGATTAATATTAACTTCAAATTAACGTTTGCTAAAAATCCATAATCGCCTAATCAATGATCTCAGATTGAAACTCGCCAAATCGTCGTACGTGTTCTATAGACAATCGGTGTTTTTGTCTAATTGCCAACTTGCATTAAGAGCAAGGACATGGGACACGCTGATTAAGATACGTCTCGCGATCTTGAACAATAAGACCTTCTTCGTTTTCCATCTTATCTACATTATAGCAAACGAGGCTTAAATGGATAGCTTTATGGATATGTACGTCAAGTTGCAAGTTGACCATAAATCTTGCATTGTACATAGTAGTTGAGAGATTTATTGATGTTATATCTCGGCCTTGTATCATGCTCAAGGATTTGTTTGTCCCAGTAGATAATTATTCATTATTATAAAAAACTGCACTAGAGGGCTTTGAGTATAAGTAATCCATTTATGAGCATCATTGAGGATCTCTTAGTCTAATAATAAATCAGTCTCAACAAAAAGCATCTTAGAAATGTGGTTTTTTAATCCTAGGATCGCGTATTAAAATTAATGCCATCTATGAAATTTATCAACTATAGTAATAAAATTTATTTCAATCAATTCTACTCATAGTCATAAGACCTGAGAGAATATATCCTATACTCAATTTAAGGGATTCTTCTTCTATAACAATACTTTTGGGTTCATTTTGATGAAGTACAGTAATGACCATTAGCTAGGGTATCATTTTCTTTTAGTCCTTCCATTGACTAGTTGGCATGATTTCTAATTTGTTATGCCTATAAAGTTAATATAAAAACATTGAATTATGCATATCACAATTAGATCCCCTACTTGGACATTATGAAGGACATGACCAATTTTAAGCCATCTTAAAGAGTCACCAATGTACGTGGCCCATGGCAAAGCACATTGCATACCATTATCGATAAGTCTATTATCGTGCATCTTAGATCTCCTAATTAGACTTTATAAATGGTATGACTAATTTTTAGCCCCCTTAAGGAGTCGATGTAATGGTACCCATAAAAAAAGTAAAGTGGATACCATTACCATAATCATGGATATGCTATCATTCCAATATATGTTATCTTTCTCTTTCTCTCCCTCTCCCTCCCTCTCTTTCTCTTTCTCTCGTATTTCCTCTCCCTCTCACAATATATCTTAACACTCTCCAAAAGCAAAAGGGAGAGGGAGAGAGAGAATGCACTCTCCCTCCCTCTCCCTCTCCCTCTCCCTCTCTTTCTCTTTCTCTCCCTCTCTCATTTCCTTCCCCTCCCTCTCCCTCTCTTTCTCTCCCTTTCTCTACCTCTCCCTCTCTTTCTCTCTTTCTCTCTCGTTTCCTTCCCCTCCCTCTCCCTCTCTTTCTCTCTTTCTCTCTCGTTTCCTTCCCCTCTCTCTCCCTCTCTTTCTCTCCCTTTCTCTACCTCTCCCTCTCTTTCTCTCTCATTTCCTCTCCTAAACAAGCAAAAAAGAAAGTGATTCAAACATTAAACAAGGAAGAGGGAGAGTGAGAGAGAGAATGCACTCTCCCTCCCTCTCCCTCTCCCTCTCTTTCTCTTTCTCTCCCTCTCTCATTTCCTTCCCCTCTCTCTCCCTCTCCCTCTCTTTCTCTCCCTCTCTTTCTCTCTTTCTCTCTCATTTCCTCAACAAGCAAAAAATAAAGCGATTTAAATATTAAACAAGCAAAAGGGAGAGGGAGAGAGACAATGCACTCTCCCTCCCTCTCCCTCTCCCTCTCTTTCTCTTTCTCTCCCTCTCTCATTTCCTTCCCCTCCCTCTCCCTCTCTCTCCCTTTCCTTCCCTCTCTTTCTCTCTCATCTCCTCTCCTAAACAAGCAAAAAATAAAGTGATTTAAACATTAAACAAGCAAAAGGGAGAGGGAGAGAGAGAATGCACTCTCCCTCCCTCTCCCTCTATTTCTCTTTCTCTCCCTCTCTCATTTCCTCCCCCTCCCTCTCCCTCTCCCTCTCCCTCTCTTTCTCTTTCTCTTTCTCTTTCTCTTTCTCCCTCTCCCTCTCCCTCTCCCTCTCCCTCTCTTTCTCTCTTACTCTCTCATTTTCTCTCCTAAACAAGCAAAAAAGAAAGTGATTTAAACATTAAACAATCAAAAGGGAGAGGGAGAGAGAGAATGCACTCTCCCTCTCCCTCCCTCTCCCTCTCTCTCTCTTTCTCTCCCTCTCTCATTTCCTCCCCCTCCCTCTCCCTCTCCCTCTCCCTCTCTTTCTCTTTCTCTCTCTCTCTCTCCCTCTCCCTCTCTTTCTCTCTCATTTCCTCTCCTAAACAAGCAAAAGAGAAAGTGATTTAAACCTTAAACAAGCAAAAGAAAGAGAGAGGGAGACTCACCGATGAGATATGGCGAGTGTGGGGCGGCTCCTCTTTGCGATAAAGGCTCCTCCTCTCCTTCGCAAACAACGGCGGCGGCGACAGCGGCAAGTCTTCTTTCTCTCCTTCTCTTACGACGGTCGCTCTCTCCCTCGCTCTCGCTCTCAAAACTCACAAGCCGCAAACGCGAAATGAAAACCACGCTCGGTTTCGGCCGTTTTTTTTCCCTGTGGAGCGTCGCTATTTGCGTAGCGATGCTATTAGCGATGCCAATAGCGACGCCGCTATCTGTCGTCGCTAATCGGCGTTGCTACTAGCTCAAATCCTTGTAGTGAGGTGTATTTTATTTTTAAGAAATTCATAAATAAGGATACTTTAAATAGGCATTGAATGCATGTGATATAGAGTATTCCAACTCGCACCCACACATGCTACCATATGTAAAATATATAAAGGAGGCCAAGTATTGGCAATACGTTAGGAGAAATATTGACTCTCTCTTTTTCCCCTTAAGGGGTTTCTCTCACCTCCCTCTCTCTCTAAAAAGAGATTCCAAAATAATGTTATAATAAGAGATCTTTTACAATCGAACAAATCTCGTATTTGTATTTTTAGTAGAATTTACCTATTATTTGATCCCCAAACTGCAAGATAAGGTCAATTTTTCTCAAAATCCTCACAACTAAAAAAATACAATTCTAGTTTTTCAAAAAATGGAGCCAATCATTAACAAACGACTCTTTAATACCCTCATGACTTTTCAACATTAAAATATATTAGAATCATTCTCATTCCCACTTCTTAAAAGTATGGAAGTTAAAAAAACGGTATAAGTTGACATACATGTAATATTTTAAGATTATTTTTTACCCAAAGACACCTTTTTGACTCGAGAGTTTCCTTATAAATTTTTATCTCTTTTGGACAAGTATATGACTATTTATGGGCATTTTTTTCTTCTCTTTAAAAGCTCAAGTTTAACCCCAAATTTTGTGTACTCTTCTCTTTCCCTCCAGAATATGGTTTCTTGCATATGTAATCTTCTAAAGCAGCATTGAGGAGTGGTTTTGATACCATTTGTTGAAATTAAATAATCTACATCTACAACACTCTCTACACTACTACAAGCAATCTCCCTCTTTAACACTATACTATAATCATCTCTTCAATAATCTATACTACAAGCAATCAAGTGATAATGGAGGTATCTTTTTTAAAAAATCTCTGTAATGCTATTATTCTTCACAATTGTTGTTTAATCCAGCTTAAGCAACAATTCATAGAGAGAGAGAGAGAGAGAGAGAGAGGGAGAGTATTTAATTGTGTGAGATGAACTAAGAAAATAAGTGATAGAGTGATAGAGAGTACATTTGGGCAGAAGATAAGATGATGTTATTGTTCTTCACTATCCAAGCTTTTGTATAAATGTGTTTGAGAGAGAGAGAGAGAGAGAGAGAGAGAGAGTATGTGAATGTGTGAGTTAAACTAAGAAAATAAGTGATAGAGTGATAGAGAGTACATTTGGGCAGAAGATAAGATGATGTTATTGTTCTTCACTATCTAAGCTTGTGTATAAATGTGTTTAATAATCTTTGACCATGAGAGAGAGAGAGAGAGAGAGAGAGAGAGAGAGAGAGAGAGAGAGGGAGAGGGAGAGGGAGAGGGAGAGGGAGAGGGAGAGAGAGAAATTTTTTTGGATAGAACGAAAGATAAGATTAGAGCATAATAAGAAGTTGATTCCAAGATGAGATTAGAGGCTAACTAGGGGTTGATTAGGATCTATCATGATTGAAATCAAGTGAAAGAGCCAAGATCCAATTGGGTAAAAACGAATACAAATATAGTGAATGAAAGGGGTATAATTATGTGATTTGAATATGAATCCAAGTTAAAATTCTCATATATTTTTCTTTGCAGAATAGAGGTGTAGGACGTACTCAGAGAAATATATATATTCACTTCAATCGGAGGATGAATATGCACCACTGTTTAAAAGAACTGTGGAAAGGGATGATTCAATAAGATATATGATGCAACAAGAAAGAAATATATGGAAAAAATGTGGATATTTGGGTTGATGGGTGCATTTATCCACATGATCCACTAACTCAAAGGCCACCACAATTTAATGGGCTTACATCATTTGTAAAGTTTGTTTGTGAAGGCAATGAAGGATTGTATGGATACACATATAGACTTGTGACACAAGGATCAACAGGGGTTTATCAAGCCTTAACATATATATAGACAAGATTACAAGGATGTGTGCAGTCTCTTTGATGGAAAAAGATAGATTGTTGGCCGAGAAGGATAGGGAGAATTAGAGCCTACAACAAGCAATGTCTGTCATTGAAAATGTTTATCGAATACAGTAAATGAAAAATTTCCATGCATATATTGTATGCAAACTAGGAAGAAAGGGAAGGATGGAAAGAAAGAATGGCTTGCCAAGATAGGACAACAAGGTGCTCCAACACATGATCCAAAAGTCATGAGAAATGGAGAGCTAGTCCCAATGGATCCAAACTGGCACCTTATTTTGGAAATACCATTGACAAGGGTTCACTTTTGCACATTGCATTGTTTGGTTAGAATGATTGAGAAGCGAAAAAAAAAAGTATGCTTTGCATACAAGATGCATCTTGTGTCAAAAGAAGCTGATACTACATGCAGAAAGGTAGAAAAAGTCCTCTCTAAAGCTGGATTGTACAGGAGCCAAGTAGAAATAATAAGGATTGGGCAAGATGGAAATATCCTTTGCAAATCATGCTTTGGCAAACCCAGGGCTAGGAAGTTTGTATCTCCACCTCAAGATGAGGAAGGAAATATACTTGTGAAATAACCAAAGAAGTATGAAGCATGGAAAAAGTTGCACCTTGCTGTTCCAAATTGGAGCGATAGGGAAAGAAGGAGGATTACAAAGGCAAAAGTGTGGATACACCTAGATATATTAGCAGCTCTCTTAAAAAAGTTGAGACTTAGGGATGGTGATGCCAATAAATTTTTATAGACAATTGCTAAATTTCATAAGTCCATGGTGGAGGCATAGACTACAAATATCATAACACACTACATGGTCAGTATTGCCACCATTACAAATAAATATCATCATGTCGAATTAGTTTGTGTTTTAACCCACACTAGTAGTTTAACCAAGTTGAGCCAATTTGTAAGGTGCCCTCCCAAGGCGCACCTTTAGTAGTCTATCAGTAGGTTTTCCAAATGACGTCGCATGCCAGCGCTCCCTTCGAGTATCACGATATTTGTCACTTAGACCCTACTAAGTCTACATCACAACGAAAGAGTTTCCACTTCTTACAGGATCACTCAAAGTGAGGCAGATGGCATCAGTAGTTTGAGCTCCAAATGGCATCAGTAATTTGAGTTCCCACTTCTTACAGGATCACTCAAAGTGAAGCAGACTTGGCATTGCACTTGGTTCAAAGAGAATGGGACACGAAGAAGAGTGTGGTACGTTAACCCTCCTACCCATAAGGCAAATCCCATTCCGGTCCCCTAAAGCAATTCAAGTCAGTTCAAACTAGCAATTAGTTGGTCAATTTATTGTTTCCCTATTTCTATCTCCAATTTAGAAAAGCTCCCACCAGCTAATGAGGACCACTCTAGTCAACGGTCACGCTCACCTGCTTTCCTTTGGTGATGGTATTATCATTAGTTTTTTTAATTACCTACAACACATTTATTGAAACATATACAACCATCTTCCTTAATTAGTCCATTAAATCACAGGTTTCTTCACGTAATTTATCTCATGTACACACATATAATTCAAAAAAACCTTGAGTAAAACAATTTCCTTTATTATATTGGAAGTTTATTATAATTTCCATATTTCTATTCCTATGGAAGATGAGCAAAAGATATACACAATTCCACAGGGTAATCCTGTCCACCAAGATTCCACCCTTATAAGTAGTATTAGGGTTCTAGAATCCCATCTTTGGTAACCAAGGGACTCATCAGATTCTAGGAGTAATGTAGAATTTACAGCCACCAGAGCCCCCTGGAATCCAAATTTTCTATTGCTCGAGACTATCCGTATCGATAGAACTTTCCACTATGGAGTCAGTCTAAGCCTCTCAAAGTGATAACCATGACCCCCTTGGACTAGGGTCTCATAACCAGCTTGGGGGTAGCCTAGTGCTCGAGGGGGTCACTCATGAATATATGTATATATAACGTGAGTTCAAAATAAGGTGTTTTTAAAACACCATTATTATACATTTTTTACATACAGAAGGGTGCATTAGGAGAAATATGGACTCTCTTTTTTGCCCCTTAAGGAGTGAATAAACAAATATAGGCCTAACCAATGAGAGAGCTGGGATTCCAGATTCATGTAACATGAATCTTCTAGCCATATCTTGGACCAAATCTTCCCTCAGCAATAAAATAAGGGAAAATGTGGGGAGTACAAAGCTATCACTTCTTGGAAGTTTGTGCCTCGAATTTTCATTTTCTTATTTTTTATGTTTGACTTTTCTTTTCTCCCCTTTTCAGTTTCCCCCTCTTTCTTAGGCGGAACTCAAATTTGTCATATCTCTTTCTCCGCTTCTTCTTTCCTGATGAAATTTTACAGCCTCACTGTTGCTTGCCCTGTCTGTAACCGTGTAAAATTTCATTTGCTTTGCACAAGCACAGAGAGAGTTTCATGTGTTTTATGAGAGTAGAGCTTGTTTTACCAAAGCCCTAAGATTCTCTCCACAAAACTCTACAGGTATATTTTTCTCTTCCATAGATGTTCTATGGTAAAGTTTTATCTCGTTTGGAGAAAACCTGTGCAAGTTATGTGCATTCTCTGACATGTAATTTCTTTTGTTTTGATGCTCTAGGAGTCTCTTACAGTCAAGAATAGTGATATTTTGAACACTCAACTTCTTCTTCAACGTCTTAGGGTTTCTCTGTAAGCAAAGTTATAGGTATATTGTCTTTTTTTTTGTTGCTCCACTGTTAAATTTTATCTCGTTTAGACAAAATGTATACAAGTTACATGCATACTGAGCTTTCCTTTGTTTTTTTACTCCAAGAATCTCTGAGGGTGAAGAACAATGATTTATTAAGAACTCAACTTCTACAACATCTTTGGGATTTTTAACACTCAACTTCTTCTTCAACATCTTAGGGTTTCTCTGTAAACAAAGTTATAGGTATATTGTCTTGTTTTTTTGTTGCTCCACTGTTAAATTTTATCTCGTTTAGACAAAATGTGTACAAGTTACATGCATACTGAGCTTTCCTTTGTTTTTTTACTCCAAGAATCTCCGAGGGTGAAGAACAATGATTTATTAAGAACTCAACTTCTACAACATCTTTGGGATTTTTTGTAGAGAAAGCCACAGGTATAATGCCAATTTTTTTACTACTGTTCCATGGTTAAATTTCAACGCATTTGGACAAAGCCTATATAAGTTATATGTATGCGTTGACCCAAGATTTCTTTTGTTTTTGTACTGCAGGAATCTGTCAGTGAAGGAACAATGGTCTTGCTATAAGTCAACTTCTTGTTCAACATATCTAGGGATCTTTGTGAAAGAAATTACAGGTACAATGTTTCTTTTTTAAATTGATCCATTTAAATTTCATTTCATTTGGAGAGAACATTTGCAAATTATACACATGTTGATAGGTAACTTTTGTATTTGGTTGTTACAGATGTCTTCACGGAGGAAAAATATTAGTAGCATACTTGCAGTGGAGGTCTTCAACAGGAAAGATAATGGCGGTAATTGGATTTGTGATAAGTATTATAAGTTGGATTGGATTTTGATGCACCCAAGTACTCGAGGGAGTTTCAAGGTCAAGCGCAAGGATGTTGCAAACCCTAGCAAACATTGGAAAGGTAGACTTCTAGAGTTCAGAAAAGTGTTTAATGGCACAAGTGCAGTAACAAAAGTGTTGATTCAACATGTTTATATGCATAAACAAATCTCTGTACACGATGAGAATAACATTGCAAATTACAAACAAAACAATAAGTTGTTAAATTTTATCATTGATTATTCTTTTGTATCAGAGTTGTTTTTAAAAGTCTTTGCAGTATTCTAATTCAGTCTTGTTTGATTGACAACTCTATATCCATCGACTTTGCATGAATGGCAGAATGTGGAATGTTTAAGCGGCAAGATACATGTTTGGCATGAAGAGATAGGTTCTTTGATCTATGATAATACCTCTACAAGTTAACTTGCCACTCAAAATATCTTTTTTTATAATTCATTGTATGTGGTAGAAAGCCAGAGATTGCAGCATGTCCCATTGCCGCCACTATCTAGTGGTGAATGGTTCATTGGTAGCTTGGAGTTGTCAAGAGCTTACAAGTCGAAGATAAAATCTGACATCAATAGTGCTATGAAACCCACCACAGGCTCCAAAGATGTGCATCTTAGTTGGTTTATTCCATTCTCATTGTTTGCACATTTGTTTGGTTCATGTGATGTTTTGAAGAAAACAAAGATTACTTATCAATGCAAGTGTCCATCCGAGGAATGGATGAGTCAGCTATTGGGTGAGTCTTGGCAAGTCAAAAGAGCACATTTTGATGAGATGATTGAGTGCAGGGTCAACCAATCTGATATTACATTCAGGTAAAACTTTTTTACTACTTTGCATACCTTGATTTAATTGACATAGGTCTCGCTTAGATGAATTGTTATGTTAGTCGCATTGATCACTTACCATTATTTTTGTTTTTATTACAGGTATTTCATTGCTAGACAAACTCTGTGCGTTCGCTTTTGATATAGAAGATGGTGACTTTTGCGAGGGGAGTGGATCAGCTTGAATCAAGATATCCGAGATGACACACATACAGCGCTCGTAGAGGTGGTAATCTTGTGGAGTGGTCATAATCCTTTCATAGTCAGCGCAGAGAGTCATTGGCCCATTTATTTTCCGAGACAAGAAATCCAATTAATGTCCAGTGAGCCCCTCTACAACTTCTATTTCAAGTTAGATAATAGAAAAGTCAGGACTCGTAGTGAGCAATCCATGACATGTAAACAATGTGCTTCTCCACATATCCTTGAGATAGTGGAATCCTTGTAAAAAAACTTTATAAAGAGCGAATACATACCTTTTTTGAACTTCTGAGTACTTTAAATTTTAGTTTACTGTGATCCAAGCGTGCGATAATACATACTGTAATTACTCAATCGTGCAGTTAAAAATCATAATTAAATTGCAGGTTAGAGGTCTATAATCTAGAGAATATTGTCTTTGCATAATGATATATTGTAGCGCATCTTTGCTGCTCGTTTCTTACATTTTAATATTAAATTGGATCCAAAGGGAATTTCAAGGCCTTTTAGATTTATTTTCTTTAAAAAATTATATATTTTCTCTCATTAGACTTGAATATACTCAATGACCCAAACATATTCGAGGATATAATAATGTAGAACGAAGCGTTTGTCTGTATGAGTAATTTTAACAGTGACTTTAAAGTACTGAAATAAAGAAACTAAGGTAGGAGTTTTAATTTGAAACTTTAGAGTTAATAACTTTATAAAGAACCTTTATTTAAAACCCTAGAAACATAAAAGCTATAACTCCAAACTCATTTTCACTTTCATTCTCCACTTCCCTACACTTGTGCTCTCATTCCTTCTCTCTTTGTGTGCCATGGCTACCACTCCCGCCTTCGCCGCATGGATCAATTCCACATGCTACGCGCACATAGGGGACCAGATATACCCTAGGTTTTGCATGACCTTGAGTCTAGAGAGCTCGCTTTCCGCTGTAGACCCTGACTCTAGTATACTAGCATCGTTTTGTGATGCAGTGAACCCTCTCACTTGCTCTATTCTCGACTCCACTCTCAGGTGGGTTCCCATGGATTTTTTGTATAGTTTGTGTGTCGGATCCAGCCATGCAAAGGTGATAAGTCGAGCCCTGGTGCATGTGGGGCAACATCTCCGTGCTAGAGCAGTGCCCACCTCGTCATAGGACCACGTCACGATAGATCTCATTGAGAGGGATGTCGCCTTTGCCATATATGTTATGTGCACTGAGGTGCAAGAGGACAGTGACGAGGACATCGACGCACCCTCTCGACCACTATTAGAGTACTTTGAGAGGGAGCCTGAGGAGATCACTCTCGATTTGAGTGTTGAGGCAGCATAGAGCTTGGCCATTGTGCACCCACCTCCCTGCCCTGATGAGATGCCCACAAGCGAAGAGCCACCCCTCTCTTCTCTCCATGCTATCACCATCGAGGGGGTGGAATATCTACTCATGCAAGATGTGCTAGAGTTGTTGGAGCTTAGGGAAGAAGAACTATACTGTATCATGGTGCGTGATGCACCTAGTGATTTCATAGATTTTGATTTACAGGATGCTCCACCACATCTTGATGAGGTGGCTCGTTATGATGGCACGAGCATCGATGACATCTCTGCCATTGTGAGCATCCAAGAGCAGATTGAGGATGCGGCGCCACAGTATCAGATCTCTGATGAGGAGTTCGAGCTGTTGCAGGAAAGCCTTTTTGGTCCTCGACCCGACTATGCAGTGCCTACCTAGGAGAGAGACGAGGGCAGCCCAGTTTTGGTAGGAGCAGACCTGGATGCTCCATTACAGCGGCAGATAGATGATGCAGAGAAGGTAATGTTCTCGATTTCATATGAAACTTAACCAGTAGGGCCTCTAGGGCATCGGGAGCGCACACATGTGTTTTTGTCGGGATTGGGCCCACAGATGTGCCCTGGCCGGAGGCTCACGTCTGGGGGCCTGAACCTGCAGCCAAGCTCGCGTCTGGGAGCCTGAACCTGCAGGTTTAGGCCCCCAGACGTGAGCCTCCAACCAGGGCACATCTGGGGGCCCGATCCGGACAAAAACACATGTGTGCGCTCCCGATGCCCTAAGAGGCCCTAGTGGTTAAGTTTCATGCAGGTTTAGGCCCCCCAGACACGAGCCTCCGGCCAGGGCACATCTGGGGGCCCGATCCTGACAAAAACACATGTGTGCGCTCCCGATGCCCTAGAGGCCCTACTGGTTAAGTTTCATATGAATATGATTTATATATCTTCAGCACACTCCGTACATAGTGAGTCTGATACTGAACTTGTGTGTTGCAGGAGATTGTCTATATAGATGAGTTTTCATCTAGGCAGGGTGGCCGATTTGGTAGCCAAGGAAGGGTGCAAGACTTGGCATTGAAGGAGTACGTTGGGCAGCTTGTCAATGACATTATTGTATTTCATAAGACATGCTCCCCTGCTTTTGTCGAGAACTTCTTGAAGTTGAGGGCACTAACAAAGGCTGGGCCCTTCAAGACCATCCCGACCAACTCCAGCCTGGAGAAAGTAGTGTTGCTTCGACGTTCGAAGCTACTCTACTTATTCACGAGTACTAGGTCTGGCCCACTTTTCTCCATGGTGGCCCGTGGCATGGTTGCCAGTATTGAAGACCCCACTGTCATTAGACAAGAACTATTGGGGCAAAATGTATTGTTGCCTATGATCAAGAATAGCTCTGACCATGGGGAGCCTAGCTCAAAGAAGCCTAGGAGAGAATAGATGTACTTATTGCCTACTGATATCGCATCATTGATGTACTACACTTTGTAATCTTCTCTTCAAGTAATGAAAACCGATGTTTGTTGGATTCGCGTGCAATGTAGTTTGTGATACGTGTCATTTACTGTTGTTTTTTACTTGAATGTTACATTTATTTATCAAATTTATATGTAACACGATTCGTACCCTAAATTTAATACACAGTGCTTTATCGAATTCGTGCGCAACATGTATTTGTTCGAACGCATGTAACGATAACTCAACGACGTAAATAAAATAAATATCAAGCGACTAAACAAAAACAAGACGCGCCAAAAACTTTGTATTTGTATTAATAACAATTTTACATGGGGTCCATTACAACCAAGGCTTTACAAAATGTCTTCAGAAGCTACATTCCATGTGCTTTTGAGTTGTACACCTCTATCCTTGTTGCTGACCTCTGCGAGGACTATCTTTCCATTGCCGAAAGAACCTGACTATCCGCAGATCCCTGTTCGGTGACGGTGACCCTCCTTGCATACACCGCTGCATAGACTGAGTCTCCAAATAAGTCGATGAGGTAGGCTTCAGCAGCTTCTTGTAGTGTGAGGAGGGCCTGGGCAGTCCAGCGATCCGGTTGTTTCGCGCGTGATGTATTTGGAAACTGGGTCCTGTTGTTCCTGATCAGTATGCCCTCCATGATCTCCTGCACCAACTTCTGGAATGGAGCCTTCGGTATCAGGAGGTGAGTGGTCTTCTGGTAGTGGCGGATCTCACGAAGAGCCACTGTGCCTGGCTTCCATCGACGCTTGCGATGCTGGCGTCGTGGTGGTGGTGGTGGAGCTGAAGGACGTGGCTGCCGTATGGAATTTCCAGGGGGTATCTCCGGGCCGCTTGCTTGGTGCGTACCATGTCTTCTAGGAGAGAGAACTTAGAACTCAAAAGTGAAATGTGTAAAATGAGGTGAAACATAGCCAAACTTTTCAAAAACCCTAAAATTTCAATTAATGAATCCACGCTTAGGAAAAATATCACCAGTGCTCCGATTCACATGAAATTTTACCTGTAGGCTCCTCAAGGACACATCAACCACCCAAAAAAGGATTCAGGGCCCCAGACGCGAGCCTCCGAACAGGTGACCCAAAGGCTTCTGATGGGGCCAAATTTTTAATATAAATGAGTTTTTCTAATGCCCAGCATGAGGGTGAAGTTTCACCAGATTCCAATTTATAAATTTGACGGTTCAATCTTTTTTTGAAAATGCGTTAACTGCATTATACTACACTGATAATGTATTGTCAACCTCACAACTGTAGATTAAATGTATTGATAATGAGTGTGCGCAATTGCAGATTAAATGTATTGTCAACCTCGCAATGCGAAACATTGGAAACTTAAAAATTGACAAAAAATAAATCATGGGTAAAATGGAATATCGCATATCGGATATACTGTTGCCAAACCACTAAATATAGTAAGGATATAGTGCATCGGCCCATGTACAATCGATCACCGACGTGTACGTGGTTGGACATTGAATTTATCCTCAACAAAACTACTTACAAAATTGGAAACTTAAAAATTCACACAATGCGAAACATGGTCAAAATAGAATATCACATATTGGATTTAGCATTGCGAAACTATGAAATACACGGTAGATAGTGCATCGCACCAAGTACAACTAGAGCTAGGGAAAAGTTAGCTCCATTTTGCAGGCCACTACTATCAAATACTTGAAGGTCTATTGGAAAGATAACCCAAAACTAAGCTCCTTACAATCTACAACCAAACCTGAGCTAAAAACATAGATCCAATTACAAGGTAGCTTCTCAAAGCATATTGTTGACATTAAGATTAAATGCATCCTTGTTATTGCGGATCCTGCGAACAAGAACCAGATCTATGGGCTTAATAGTGATACGTCGGGCATGAATGGCTAAAAGTTGACCATCACTCATTAGATCAATCAAGTAGCTTTCAGCTGCTTCTTGGAGAGCAAGCAAGGCTTGGCTTGACCATTGCCCCACATTCCTTGCCTGGTTCCTCGAAAAGAACTTGTGATGATGCCCTGATTGTAGATCTTGCAGTATTTCTCGCACCAACCTGGAGAATGGTGCCTTAGGAATAATCAAGTCGGCACTCTTCTGGAATTTCCTTATCTCGTGTAGCGCAGCTGTGCCTGGTCTCCATCTTTGCTTTTTATGTGTTGGAGGGTGTGTATTACAAGCTGGAGCAGTAGTGGGAGGTGGAGCAGCTGGAGCATGTGGACCACCATTTCTGGACAATGGCGAACCATCATTATCGACCACACTAGGGCCACCATTGTTGGACACAGTAGCGCCACCATTATTGGCTGAGTAGGGCCACCGTTATTGGTCACCAGGGGATCTTTGTCACTCACAGTACGCTCACTAGATTCGGAAGAGTGTTGAGCTCTTGCTCTCGCAGGCACCTTTTTGATAGGAAGCTTGGAACGTGCCATGGCTATGATGATGAAAGATAGAAAGGTGGAAGGTAGAGTGGAGAGCAATGGGAAAAAATGAAAGGAGAGACGACTTAAATACGAAACTTTCAAACTTACTGTGGTGTAAATGAATTTTAAATTTATCATTTCATTTCATTTCTCCACCCCATCCCTACCTCTCTCTATCTCCTGACACCCCCCTCATGCCCCCCCTCTCTCTCTAGGCCAGTGAATGTTCCAATGTTTGGAATTTTCATATTTTTGTCTTAGGATTTCAAAATCGACTTTTCATAATTAAAACACAAAGTTCAAAATCGACTTTGAAAAACATAGTGACAAACCTTTGAAATTTTAAAGAAAATTTATAAGACATCTCATGTTAGAGATATGAGCATTGATGTGTCATATCCTTGGGACTTGTGCTTTCTTGTGGACTCTAAATGCATCAAAATTATTATCTTTATCTAGGTCTCCATTTTTTGCCATCTCTCTCTTGGATTGCCAACCATTCTGCCTGTCGTTGTCTAGCTGTGCTGTTTTCATATCTTGCTTTTCTCACTTCATATATTGCCCTACTTATAGATTCTGCTTGAGATGTTTTGGACTTCTTTTCTTTTTCCTCGTATCGTATCTCTAGTCTCCTATACCACCGTTGGAATAATTGCCTCATAGAATTGGAATCATTGATGCCACCTCCATGATCAGTTGCCTTTTGAAAAGCACAGCGAGCTTGCCAGTGAGATCTTTCCATGCCTTGAGTTGACCATATTGCCAAACTTCCTTGATCTACAAAGTATGGACCATGTGCTTCAAGTATATGCTGCACAAGAAAAGAGATTAGAAACACAAAGTAATTCGAAATGATGATTTTTTTTTGCAATGGTGATAATACTGACCATGTAGTGTGTTATGCTATTTGTAGTCCATGCCTCCACCATGGACTTATGAAATTTAGCAGCTGTCTCTTTAAATGCATTGGCATCACCATCCATAAACCCCAACTTCTGTAAGAGAGCTGCTAATCTATCTAGGTGTATCCACACTTCTGCCTTCGCAATCCTCGTTCGTTCCCCATTGCTCCAATCTGAAACAGCAAGGTGCAACTTTTTCCATGCTTTGTACTTCTCTGGTTGTTTTACTAGTATATTGCCTTCCTCATCTCGAGGTGGAGATAAAAACTTCCTAGCCTTGGGTCTGCCAAAGCATGGTTTACAAGGAACATTTCCACTCTTCCCCGATTTTTTCTGGTCCTTTTTTATTTCTACTTGGCCTCCGTGCAATCCAACTTTAGAGAGGACTTGTTCTACCTTCTTGCATGTAGCATCAGATTCTGACACGGGCTGCATCTTGTATGCAAAGCATATATATTCATATACTAGCTTCTCAATTATTCTAACCAAACAATGCAATGTGGAAAAGTGAACCCTTGTTAGTGGTATTTCCAAAATAGGGCGCCAGTTTGGATCCACTGGAATTAGCCTTCCATTACTCATGACTTTCTGATCACGTGTCGAAGCACCCTATTGTCCTGCCTTGGCAAGCCATTCTTTCTTTCCATCTTTCCCTTTCTTCCTAGTTTGCATGCAGTATATGCACGGAAATTTTGCATTTGCTGCATTTGATAAACCAAACATACACTTCAATATTTTTAAATCACCTGCAAGATGCCATTCAACTTGATAGTACCCAAACCCCTCAACGTGTAAAACTGCTCCATTATTTTGCTATTGAATAACACTAGGTATATTAGTGAGGTTAAAAAAAACTTTAAGTACTTCATGGTCCTCCTTTGGTACTTCAAATGTTGCAAGCCACCATATTTCATTCTCCGATTGTACACTGAAGTATAAAGGATGTTTTTCATCGATATTGGGATCCAATGCTCGATTCATAAGTGTTATACTCACACACTCAAGTTTTTGCCCCTTGATAATCTCACTCTCATCAAGTTTGAGGACAAACTTAAGCTTGCCTCTACATTCTTCCATAGACATATTGTAGAACTTGACCATAGCAATCTAAACCCTACGTATATCCAATACAAAGTTGTTGGATGCATTCAATACAAAGGCAACTTCTTTGGAACCATACTTTAATATGTGTGTGTGTGTTCCAAATGCGTAGGCTCACCAATTAGTTCTAAAACTTTCTCATTTAGTTGTTTTTGAGCCTTCTTCACGTCAAATGGTTTTGGCAGAGGCATTACTCGCTTAGTATTGAAGACTTGCTTAAAACCTATATCCAATTGTTGATAGAGCATACTATATGACTCAGAACTCATTCCCACCTTGTCACATAATCCCTGAGCATCTGTAGCAGTAAACAAGTTGCTCACATCCCTAAGACGTTCACTAGCAACACCATCCACAATGTCCCTGAATTTACGATTTTCCAATGCATTTTTGACCATATCCTTGCTAAGGACTTTGGCAATAGTATCATTCTCTGCATGAGGAAACATATTTCTCATTGTAGTAGATTGAGCATATATCCGTCTATGATATTGTCCACTTCCTTTTGCTAATTGGCCAATTGGTTTAACGGATCGAATGCGCCGACGTGCCTCTTTGGTTTTTAAAGTGGGCCCAATCTCCAAAGTTTTTGTGAGCTTCCTCTCTATGTTTCGATTCTCCTTCTCCAAGTCATTGACTTTAGACTGTAACTCCATATTCTGCACGTGTGTAGCATGCATAGCATCTTCAATGACAGACATTGCTTGTTGTAGGTTCTGGTTCTCTCTATCCTTCTCAGCCAATAATCTATCATTTTCGATCAAAGACTGCATATTCCCTTGTAATCTTGTCTGCATATTTGTCAAGGTTTGATGAGCCCGTGCTAATCCTTGTGTAACAAGTCTGCATATGTATCCATACAATCCTTCATTGCCTTCACAAGAAAACTTTACAAATGATGTAAGCCCTTCAAATTGTGGTGGCCTTCGAGTGAGTGGATCGGGTGGATAAATGCACCCATCAACCCAAAGGTCCACATTTTTTTTCCTTGCATTTCTTTCTTGTTGCATCCTGCATCTTATTGCATCATCTCTTTCCACAATTCTTTTGAACATTGGTGCATATTCATCCTCTAATTGAAAGTGAATATCTCTCTTTCTCTTGGTACATCCTGCACCTGCATTCTGCAAAAAAAAAAAGTATGCAAATGTTAACTTGGATTAACATTCAAATCGCATAACTACACCCCTTTGATTCACTATATCTATGTTTTTTTTAAAACCCAGTTGGTTCTTGTCTCTTTCTCTTGCTTTCAGTCTTGATAGACCCTAATCAACCCCTAATCATCCTATAATCTTGGCTTTTAATCTACCTCTAATTAGCATCAAATCTTATCTTCTGTTCTATCCAAAATATTCTCTCTCTTTCTCTCTCTCTCTCTCTCAACAAAAATTGATCAAGGAAACCCTAAACGCATTCATACTGAAGCTTGGCTAGTGGAAAACAATAACATCATCTTATCTTCTGCCCTAATTTACTATCTGCCACTCTATCACTTATTTTCTTTGTTCATCTCACACAGTCCTCTCTGTCCCCCCCTTCTCCCCTCCTCTCTCTCTCTCTCTCCCCCCTCTCTCTCTCTATGAATTGATGCTTAAGGACTGAACAACAACTGTGAAGAATAATAACATCACAAAGATTAAAAAAATAAAGATACCTCCATTATCACTGGATTGCTTGTAGTATAGACTGTTGAAGACGGAGATTTCTTATTGCATATTTCTGAAGAGGAAGATGGCTTGTAGCAGGGTAGAGTGTGTTGTAGATAGAGATTCTTTGATTTCAACAAATGGTATCAAAACTACTCCTCAATGCTGCTTCAGAAGAACTCGTATGCAAGAAACCATATTCTGGAGGGAAAGAGAATGATGCAAAAAATTTGGGACAAAACTAGAGCTTTCTGAGGGAATGAAAAAATGCCCAGAAATAGGTATATACTTGTCCAAAAAAGATGAAAATTTACAAGGAAACTCTCGAGTCAAAAAGGTGTCTCTGGGTAAAAAATAATCTTAAAATATGATGTGTACGTCATTTTATATCGTTTTTTAACTTCCGCCCTTTTAAGAAGCGAGAATGAGAATGATTGAAAAGTCATGAGGGCACTAAAGAGGGCATTAAAGAGTCATGAGGGCATTAAAGAATGATTGGCTGCGTTTTTAGAAAAAATAGAATTGTATTTTTTTAGTTATGAGGATTTTGAGAAAAAGTGACCTTATCCTGCAGTTTGGGAATAAAATAATAGGTGAAATCTATTGAAAACACAAAAACGATATTTGCTTGATTGTAGAAGATCTCTTTTTATAATATTATTTTGGAATCTCTTTTTAGAGAGAGAGAGGTGAGAGAAACCCCTTAAGGGGCAAAAAAGAGAGTCCATATTTCTCCTAATGTCATATAAAGGGGTTACTTATAGATTGAATAGAAAAGGGTTGTGTTTTATTCAAGAAAAGTTCACAGATTAGGATATTTATAAATAGGCCATGAATGCATGTTATATAGAGAATATATATATATAGTGAACCCCTCGAGGCCTAGCGTGATCTTTCCTTTTATCCTATTTGTCAATGTTTTTAATCAGAGATCTAGATTCTAGTCAACATAACCAATCATTTCAAACATGTAATGATGCAATGATAATCATAGCATCGTGCAACTCATAGCTTCACATAGCCAAGGTAGACCTTAACCTAAAGTAACCTTACAATCTAATGAGGATTCTCCTCCCCATAAAGAAGTGTTGAGTACATCTCTTTCAAATTTTTTATGCAAGGCATGAATTTTCCGCTTTAGGGCTAACTTACCCAACATAAGCGATACCATTGTATAAACTATTTATGAAGAATATGCAATATTCCTCTATTTCAACTTTGGGTGTTTGTAGGTAATATGATAGTTTGGGAGGGTCTAAGTTGTTCTTTTTATTTTTAGATTCCATCCAATATTTTCTTAGCATTGAGTTATCCTAAGAAATAGTGAATTTTCTTTAGTTGGTACTTAGTAAAAAAAATACAGTGATGAGATGGTTTACAGGGCTTTTAAATAGACTTTTACAAGTGTTAATCAATACTTAACCTTTTCACATGTTCGACAATAGATATATCAAGTTATTTTACTTTAACCAATCTTGATTATCACCCATTGTTGTATTTGTCATGCTCACAATTGTTTCATGGGTTGCGCATATGTATTTGTCATAGTATTAGCATAGGCTTGGTGATCTATTTAAGTTAAGATAGAGAGGAGGATGCTTGGTTAGTGTACAGTAGAGTGTTGAGAGATTTGTCTCCAAAGTGAGTTGTAGCTTCTGAAAGAATAGAAGTCTGTCCAAAGTCTTGATTGTTGTGCATTTGTCTCAACACTATCTCATGATTTGCTTTACTGTATCACAATGCTTCTTGCTAAGGTTTTCCATATACCTGCTTCTTGCTAAGGTTTTCAATATACGTGTTAAATACTCCCATTGCATAGGCAATGTTTGGACATGTCACAACCATGGTTTATATCAAGCTATCAACTACGTATGTATAAAGAATCTTAGCCATTTTAACCTTCTCCCCATCTAAATTGGGGGGTTTTCTCTTGGCTAAATTTCAATTATGGAGTCAATGGAAGACTTATAGCCTTCTCCCTCTCCATATTGAAATGCTCCAATACCTTACTAATGTATTCCCTTTGAGACAAAAATAGTGTCTTTTTGTCTCAATACATATACCAAGAATGTGACTAGCATTCCTTAGGTCCTTTACATCAAAGTTTTTTGTAACATTTTTTTAAAGCATCCACATCCATAATGGACTTTCCAACAATTAGTATGTCATCGACATATAGAATCAACATCATAATTCTACCATCCCTAACCTTCCTTGTATATAGATAGTAATTAATCTCACTCTTAGTGTATATAGAATCAACATCATAAGGCTACCATCCCTAACCTTCCTTGTATATAGATAGTAATTAATCTCACTCTTAGTGTATCCTGACACTACATAAAGGCATCAAACTTATGATTCCATTTCCTAGGAGTCTATTTCAAACCACATAAGCTCTTACATAGCTTACACACCAACTTCTCCATGCCTTCTAGAACAAACCCCTTAAACTATTACATGTAAACATGCAAGAAACCAGTCTTTACATCAATCTAAACCAACTCCATATGCTCTTTAGCAACCAAAGCAAGAACCATACGAAGGGTGGTCATCTTGACTAGTAGTGAGAAGATCTCATCAAAGCCAATCTTGCCTTATGCTTAGTGAATGTATCAGATGGAAATATCTTCAGCTTGTAGACCCACTTACTTGGCAATGCATTTTTTCCCTTAAACAAAGAGACTAACTCCCATGTAGCATTTAGTTCTAAATAACCCATCAGTGACTGCATAGCCATCTTCCACCTATGATTCTCTTTCTTATCATAGTATCTTCATAACAATAAGGCTCACCATAATCTATGACCATGACATACTTTAGAGATAGAATATATCTATCTAGTGGTCTAGAAACCCTTGTAGACCTAAGTAAAACTATTTCAATAGGAGCCTCTAGCTATCCCATCTATCTATCTTGCAAAATATGAGATTTCCCACCATCTCATGGCACTTCCACCTTAGCATTTTCTAGCTATTTGAGCCCTGCATCATGTGGAACAATTCATCTAATTTACTCATGTGTTGGTTGTTCATCCTATTCAAATATCACTCTATAGATCTCAATGATTTTGATAGACTACTTATATATATTATCCTCATTTAAGGATGACACCATAGGACACACAAACCCCATTATGCTAAGGCACAAAACCCACAACCTTAGATCATTGAGCTTCCATCTCATCATATGTCCCTAGAACCCTTAGAGTTGCCAAAGCTCGCATCCTAGAGGCACTTGCAAGGAGTGGATAAGAGGTGCGACACTTACGCTTGTGATAGGATCCATCAAGTCCTTTGCACCAATCAATTTGATTCATGCATCATGTTTGGCGGTAATTCACTTGAGCACAAATCATTATAATGTCACCTCATATAAGCAGGTGGGTTGGGTGATCATTTTGAGTTCATCAATACATCCCTACACAGAAGTCAAGCTCTAGATACTGGTTGGGGTAAGGCAATTGAGTGAAAAAAAAATACCAAGGTCAAATTTGAATCATGCATAAAGATGTAATTCAGTGCATCAAGACTCACACTTATGAGGGAAAAAACAACACCTTAAATCAAATACTTCATCTTGTTTCAATCCAATGACTTGCATCCATATGATACTCACTTAGTGAATCAGTTGTTTAGTTTTTTTTTAAAGCCAAAATCAAGCAACTTTACTCACCTCAATTAACCACTTGTTTCAATTAACCCATATTGGCTAAGGAATGTTATCTAAAGTGTTAGTACTTTGCATAATGTTGGCCAAGGGGTGCTAATGACACACACTTGAATATTGCACACCACCATAGTGTGAGAAAGTAGTCACCTCAAAGGGAAAAATTAAAGCACAATCAAGGGACACATGATAAGGACAAGTGCATTGACAAGGAAGATGCCTACACATATTGAAGGGGATCTAGAACTCTACTAGGAAGCCAAATAATGCTAGCTAAGCCAAAATATTTTAACATTTGAATTGACCGATCCTTGTGGGTCTTGAGAGACCATCTACAAGGTTGAGATTTAAGAAAACCAAGAAAATATTCAAGTGCTTAAAATCGGTAAAGATCAGTGTTTAGTTCCTAAAGTTAATTTGACTTGTTTCTAAATTTTGATGTTTATATGTGAAATGCATGAAAATTGATCAAAAAATGTGAACAATCTATTGTGATAAAGAGTACTTTGTGTGTACTCCCATTTTTGGGAAAAAGTGAAAGCCTAGTTCTGCACTATGCACTACCATCTGTATTGAGTGGAAAGAATCACTTGACATACAAAAGAAACACATAACTCAATCAAAGAGGAACATAAGAGAAACTAGGATTGATTGAGAAAGACTGAAGAAGAAAATGAGACCACAAAACTATATAATTAACTTAGTAAAACTATCCCATCATGAGGAAAGTAGAACACACAAAGAGTAAAGTGGACCATAGAAACAATCCAAGAGAGAGAGGTGATAGCTTGGGTAAGTTACTCATGAATATATGTGTGCGTCACATGGGTTCAAAATAAGGTATTTTTAAAATACCATTTTTATACCTTTTTTACTTACAAAAGGGTGTAATATAAAGAGTTTATTTACAGGCTGAATAGAAAAGGGTTATGTTTTATCTAGAAAAAATTCACATATAAGGATATTTATAAATAGGCCTTGAACACACATGATGTAGAGGATATACATATAGTAACTTCCCCGAGGGTGATAGTTACTCGTGTCAATATGCCTAGTTGCCCCATCAACGATAACTATTCTAGTTTCAAACGTTAACCTTAAGTAACCAACATGACAATCAATTTGTAAATCCTAGAAGAGAAGAAAAGTGTCTTCAACAAGTGCCCCCACCACCCTAATTGATCTTATTGGCATCATTAAATTCTTAGTTGCATAAGAAGAGAAACTGACCATGTCAATCTCAAGCTCCAACCTTGATGACATAAGCATTGATCATAGAGAATTTCTAGCTAAAATCTAGCAAGTGCTAGCACAACATGAGCAAAAAGCATGAATTGTGCATGTGGGTAGACCAACACATGAATGATAACTACATTAAAAGAAGAGAGAAGATTGGGAAAAAATGACCTACTACAGTAGGTTGCTAGGTTGAGCTTAACCAAATCTATCTTAGGCAGTGTACTAATAGTCCAAGAGCAAATATAGACATGGAAAGTGTGCTTGAAGCTCATCTCACTCCAACCAAACTCCTAACCAAGCGAGTAGCTAGCTACTTCGATCCTAGCTAGGTTAGGAATTACACCCAATACTAGAAATCAAACTAAAATCCCAATAGTCAGAAAACAAATTGGCACAAATACAAGGTAGGAGACAATTATTAGAGCTTCATAAAATAATTTGAGCAAAGTGTATGAGGTCAACAATCTCTAGGGACATTGCCCAACACACACAAGCTTTTGAGCTGTGCATAGGAGAAATGGGACACACCTCATTCACTAGTCTCAATAATGTCAAATATAATGATTTTGATATCCTAAAGGACCTTTTTATTAAGAGATTATCCAAAGTGTGATACATTAATAATTCAATTTCCAAATTTATGAATTTCAGTCAAAAGAACAAAGAGGAGATCAGTGATTATAGTATCCATGTTTGGAGTCTATAAGAGGATTCGAATAGCTGAATAACCCACTTAGTGGTCTTCACTGTATTCATTAATAAGATAAAAAACGAGGAATATAAAGCACTAGCAAGCAATTCAAGTTTGCAAAGAGACATGCTAGCTAGGGTCTTTGAGGAAGAAATCCATGTGAACAACTTGTTTAAGGAGAGAAACATCAAATCTATTTAGCCTTTGGGTAGCCTTACCATCCATGGTAAGGGAGCTACCATTCAAAGTGACCAGCCACTTGTAGGTATCTAGAACAAAGGAAAAAGTATCAATATCACATAGGAAATGGGAGGACTTAAGTTGTAGAGCTTGCAAAAATTTAGGACACACTATGACAACCCATAAGATCACACATGTAGTGTGTCCACAATGGTGAAAACCATCTTTCATTAGAATATGTGGATCCCCAATCACACAAGTGTACAAATTGTGAAAGAGTTGACCATGAAGCCATGCATTATTGATTGTGCTCCTCTACCATGCCCACAGTCTTATCCACAACTGTACTATCCCATGAGGAGGTAATTCAATTATGAACAAGGAGCTTCACTCTCTGCAAACACCTAACAAACAACATCCTATAGCTCCTAGGATAGACACCAATCCGACAAGAATACCCAAATGACCTAGACCGATAGTCACCCATCCACCAAGTGATTCTCCAATACACTTCATGGAAGAATATTCAAAGAGGCATAAATCCTTACATTTGACGAAGAGGGGTATCTAATCTTGATTGATTTTCTATTAGTTCTTGTCATGGCTTTAGGCAAGGGACAAGGTCAAGGCTTAGGTGGAAACCCATGATAATAACCTCTAATATATTATACATGCAATCATCTGATATATATATCATCTAGATGTCTAAAAAAGAGCATTCATATAGAGACAAAGAAGATTTGAGATGTTTGAAAAGTGGTGTCACATATCTATTTGTTAATTTTGCTAGACCAAAACCCTCTACTAACTCAACAATCATACAATTTGCGCCTCTCTAACTTTTTAGTTTTGAAACAAGTGATCAGGATGCCACACAAATCCCCTTAAATGTCATGACTAGGGCTCAAGAAAAGCATGCTAGCATCTCAGTGCCTAGATCTAGCAACTTGGATGCCTCATCCATAAGCAAAAATAACCAAAAGAAAAGAAAGAAAAGAGCATGAGCAAAAGTAACACTTAAGTCCCCAATAGTGTCACAACATTAACAAAGAAAGATAAGTTCTGAAAGAGAAAACATCACCTTCAGAAAATGAATGAGAAGGAGAGTGCCAAGGTTGGAGATTACCCCAATCCCAAGCAACAATTACACATAATTGATAAGGTGAAAAGTTGGGCAAAGGAGGCTTAGGCACATCTCTAGGACACTGAACCTCGAGTGGAAGAGGAGTTGCATGGCTTATTGACCGTGGGCCTACCCACTTCTCCTACCTACGTGGGACTAGAAAGAAATGACATGACCAATGCATCTCCTTTAGAGACAAGTGAAACTATAGCTCTACATCAATTAGAGTATGACCATTGGAAATAATATACAAATCAATACACATAGGAGAAATTGAGTGCTAGCTCACTCGTTACTTTGACCTCAATGCCAATCTCCATGTTGTTTGGATAGTAAAGGTTAACATTGAAAAAGTGGAACAAATGACCAAGGTAGTTACCTAGAGATAGCAACTTCAGAAGACCACACCATTGATATGCACATACCTAATCTAACCCCTAATCCCATGACTAGGAACCTATAAGAAAATGCCTTTTGGGAAGGAATGGAAATGCATGTGTAGTCATTCATGTCCTTGCATTGGGAGATTCCCTTAGAAAGGGGATTATCGACATAGGAGTAATGGTTAGCATCCTCAACCATGTAGTTTTGTAGGCTTGGGGCAACCCATTTGTGAAAATTGCATGTTTTAATATCACATTGGGAAATAGAACAAAGGTTAGACCATTTGGTGTATTGAAGGGCTGACCTATTATAATTGCAGATATCAAATTCTCATTAAAGTTTATTATCATGGAGAGAGTCGACTATGATGTCCTACTTGGTCGACCTTGGATGAGAAATGCACAAGTAATCAAGGATTGGGGTAACAACTTCATTTTTCTTCAAGAACCTCATAGAAGCTATAAGGATTGGGATGGATACTTGGAAGACCTTACCTATTGTCCTAGATGCCATCTCCACCTTATTGAAGGACAACACTAAGTCTACATTAATCTATGGCCTACTCACAACGTACATTTGTTGTGCTAATGACGAGTGAGATTGGATGAATATCCTTGCTCCCATTAAATTTCCTTTCCCTAATAGTTTCCGCTTCTTGCACCAATCTCATGTCAAAGATCAAAGAAAAACGATAAATGAGCCATGAATGCCATAGAACAACATATGCCATCAATTCTAATGTGCATGATGGTGAGAGATGCCAAAATAGATTCAAGCATGGCCTATTAAGTAGCTGCAAATAAACTAAAATTGATTAAGATCCCCAACTTTTTGAAAAATGAACTAGATGAAAATCCTAATACTAACATAAAATCACTCAAAGAGTTCTTATAAGCTCAACAATGGAACTGGACCAAAACTTGCATGATCTAAACCTCCTCTGTTTAACTAGACCCTCCTCAAGAAGAACATTGAGTAGGAAGAATAGACAATAATTGATTATGAGTCTTCTAACACAAAAGACACAAAACGTGCATACATTGATTGTTAATCGAGGGATGAATCCTCAAAAATAGGACTCAAAACAATTGACTATGACTTGATAGGCATGCAATTGAACAAATCATTATTGACTCCAAAACTAATGAAATGTACGTGTTGCTTGTGGAAGATGGATTGTGATAAAACTAGTAGGACTCGACCAAGAAAATCCAACCATGTTATATAAAATTGGGACCACTTTTGAGCTATGACAACTTGGAGAATACCCTTGTCGAGTGAAGGCTCCAACTTTAACTTCAATTTCGAAGTCAACTCAAATAATGACCCAAAAATCCCTTCACTACCTAAGTCTCAATCCACTCGAATAATCTATCTATGGTATAAAATATTGGAGGAGGAACAAAGGAAGATTGCAAAAAGTATGGATTCTCAAAAACACAAGAAACCTTAGGATCTTTCTAAATGCTTCATAAAATTCAAGAAAGAAGATAGGATTGTGGTGTTGTTTGGGGCTAAATGAGAAGGATAGACTAGTCACACCTATCAAAGGTTGGGCAAGGTTAAGGAAATTTATTTAGCCACCCCGCTGAGGGTGACAAGCCTAGACCTATTTTCATTACTAATGACCTTATTGAGCAAAAAGGAGATGAATCTTGTGCATCTTTTATAAGAGTTCAAGGATGTGTTCACTTGGTCACTTGACAAAACTAAGGGAATAGATCCCAGTATCATCACCCATAATACTCACATGGTGACAGATGTGGTGCCAATTAAGTAACAACTTAATGTTCTTATGCAATGAGTCCTAAACACACTAACATAGTCAAGGAGGAGATCCCCAAGCTCCTAAATGCTATATGTATCTACAAGATCAAGCACATAGACTAGGTTTCTCCTATCATCATTGTATTGAAGAAGAACAAAACATTTAGAGTGTGCATAAATTACAAAAAAGTCAATACAGTAATAAAAAGAGACAATTATCCATTGCCGTATATAGAGTACACACTGAAAAGAGTCATAGGGAAGAAATCACAACTTCCTTGATGGATTTTCACATTATAACCAAGTGCAAGTTTGTCCAAACAATAGGTACCTAAATTAGCTTTTGCCATAGAATGGCACTTGTTTACATACATTGTAATGCCCTTCGGTTTAACCATTAATGCTTTTGCCACTTTTCAATTAGTAATATGCACAATTTTCAAAGACATTTTCCACAAATGGTTAGAAGTGTTTGTCGATGACCTCTTCATACATACAAACTGGGAAGAATATCTCAAGAAGCTCCAAGCAGTCTTTGAATGGTGTAGGCAATACGATCTTTCTTTAAACCCGTAAAAGTGCTTACTTTGGGTCAAACATGGATGTATTCTAGGACATGTAGTATCAAAAAATGGCATTGCAACAAACTTCTCAAAAGTCACAATCATTGTCAAATTGTCACCACCGATTGCTTCCTCTATCGCACTGGATATTATTGACAGATTGTGCTAAAGTATGCACTAATTTCTCAACATCTATACAAGATGTTAATCATTTTTTAATGGACCAAAGAATGCCAATGTGCCTATGAGACATTGAAAAAGACTCTAACCATAGCACCAATTCTATGAGCCCTAGATGGGAACATAACCTTCCATGTGCACATTGATGCCTCAAATCTCACCATCCAAGTAGTGTTATGTCAGGCTGCTGGAGAGAGTACAAATTGGACTACCTTGTGAAATTTCAATTGTTACCTCATGAACCCTGATAAAAATCCTAACCAAAATAGTCTCCACTTCTTGAAGTGACTAGGGCAATAAACTTATGGAAACATTGTGGGTATATCATATAGTGTATAACACTATGATGGGCCAAACCCCTTTAAATTGATTTATGGTGCTGAGTCAATCATGGCAATCAAAATATTGAGAGTGGCTCTACAAGAATAGTTGAAGGCTAAGAGGCTTGCACCAATCAATTAATAGAATCAAAATGAAACCCGATTATTGGAAACACACACTCTTATCTATGAAAAAGCACAACAAAAGGCATGGTTTGATAGACACATCAAATAATAGAATTTTGAGAAGGGCAACCTTGTGTCACTCTATTCCATCAAGGGATGTATGCAAAATATGAAATTTTGAGGCCTAGGTCCTTTCCAAGTGCATGCAATTAGTACAACTAGTAATGTTGAGCTTGAAACATTGGACAATAAAGGCATAAACTTCTTCAATGTAAGTTGAATTTAAAAAAATTACACACCAATACATTCACGAGGTGAGCACCCAATGGCACTACCTATTTCCATATGGGCTATTAAAATCACTAAGCTCAACCTCAAAGATGAAAATCCCATCCTAATAGCTTATTTGAAGTCACGATGACAACAAGAAATCCCACATGGTCAATGCTCTACTCAACAAACTTGTGTACTATAACATTATGACATATAATGACTAGTTGAGCATTAGGCAATAGCTACTAATTCTAATGACTACAAAAATGAATCCATATAGAGAAACTTCTTATGCATTATCAAGGAAATATAAGATTGTGCTAACCATCGAGATTGAAAGTTTATTTTCCGTCTTCTACACATTGCCTAATACCAAAGGATTTGGTAATGAAGTAGTATTAGGACACTCATTTAAACGATTGTCCAAGTGGAAGCAGTGGGTGGAAAGACCCAATTTGCATGGAGTGATCGACTACCTAGACCATGACACAGAGAGGCATATACCAAGCTTAACCCTAAACCCATTATCTAAATCCCTACAAGGGAATGCCTTTTGGGAGGGCATAGAAATACACGTAGTCTCACTTGTTGTTGCATTAGGTGATGCCACATAGAAAGGAATTGTGGATATAGAATACAAGAGCAGGAGTTAGTGTACTTAGCCATGCAGTCCTGCAAGCTTGGGGGGGAGATCCACCATTGGAAATTGCATGGTTTAATGCTACACTGACAAATGGAATGAAAGTGATACCATTCAAAGTGCCAAGAGATTGGCCTTTGAAGATAGTAGGAGTTTGATTCTTAGTTAACTTCATAATTATGAAGGGATTGGACTACAATATTTTGTTAGGTAGGCCAGGGATGAGAAATGCCCAAGTGATAGAGGATTGCGGTAATGGTTTGATATTGAGTAGAGATGGATAATTAGAAAACCTCACCAATTAACCTTGATGATATCTCTGCAATGCTAAAGGGTGACTCACAAGGAAAGCGCTCACTTGGATCCTTAACTAAGTATATTCCTTGTCTTGAGGATGAGAGTGATTGGATGCATGTATTGGCAACCATTGACTTTCCATTCTTGGACAATGAGGAAAGTTGTAGAATTAGCTAGTAAACCCAATGGGGTCACAGCTTCTAAGTCACCCTCTTATGGCCTATCAAGTCCATAACAGAAAATACAGGAAACATCAAACTGCATGAAACAACTATGTTACTGCAGGAAACTCCTTGACATGATTTACAACCATTTCATACATTTATTCTTTAGGAACACTATGCAAACACGAAATGCATATTACATTCATCAACACAGAACTACTATCCTGAAAATTATCACACAATTCTCTGTCATCACAACCACTCCTGATCAGATAACTTGAAATAGACATCGTAAATATTCAGGACACAAATACATAGTGATAGGACCAGATATGAGAGACCAAAATCTGGCACTGTCGTGAAGAAGATAGCATTACTCATCACGCAAGATCTCAAAAGATACAATCTCATGAACGTTAGGAAGGCGCGTGAATGTCAAGTAAAAACTTCATATGACATTTTCAGTCACTTTACATATGCTTGTTCTACGTTTATACTAGTACTAAGGTATAAAAGTACAAATCACAAGTGCAATTTGAGCCTCAACACCTACCACAACCCGATGGATGACTGGGAGAACCCACAAGCATGCAGCTAAAGATAGAAAATATAAACAACTAACTATGATGAAGACTAACTCAAAGAACACAATTATACCCTGCTCGAGGCCTTGCAGCTGTTAACAAGCCACATTGAGCTACCATGAGTAGAGCCCCCTCTAGGATACTCAAAGCCCTCTTATGTAGTTTCATAATTGGTCCTAAGTGTCAGCGAAATTAAAATAGCAACTAAGTAAGCATGCCAAGGCTGAGAACTCATTAAGTACAGTGACATCCATACTACATCATAGAGAATAAAGATATAGAACCATGACTGAATCAATAAATCATTGCTCCAATGGTAAAGATTAGGAACAATAATCAAGAAACATGTCGATGGCGCTTCAGCATCTGCATCATAATTAATGTATGGCAATGTACTGCACAACTTGAATTTCAAGCAAGAAACTGCATCTCCAAAGAAATATGTAAGATAATCCAAGAAAACCTATAAAAGTAAACAATAAAAAACTGCATCTGCATCATACTCATCCATAGCTTCAATATGGACTATATCATCTGAAAAATATTTCTTTGCATCAATCCAAACTAATATAGCATATATCTCCTAACTTTCAGGTTGATTTTCAAGTTTCAGGAAAACTCAATCTTCAGGTTGGTGCTGTACTTGTTGTTTTCCAGCTTGCTTAACACTTCGTGTTGCATTCCTTGTTGATTTGGCTACTACCACACGATATCTTGCTATAGGAAACTAGATTGCTAATGTAGGAACTCAAGTTGCAAAAATTCACGCTGTAGGGATTCAGTTTGCTGCAATCCATATTTAAATTCTGCCATTACCAATAAACCTGAACAATCCTGAGTTGTTGAAATCTGCTATAAACCTGAAAATTTCAACAAACCTGAAAAACAATCTTGCACATAAAGAACTTGAACACTTCTTGATGGAGAAAAACACAATATACTTTTGAAACTGTCATCTAACTCATCCAATATCCTTGTAGCCATGCTCAAAAATCGATTAATATGACCCATATCAACCATTCCTTCTGTAGCATCAACTACATAGATATCATGATTCTACTCACTTCAACCTCATCTCCAAATTAATTAGAATACTCAAAAACTTCAAAAATATCAGACTAAACTGAGACATCAACAACCTGATTATTATCATGATCATTCACATCTACATTGTTCATTAAAGACTGAGATGGTTCCATATCCTGATTTGGAGATTTTTCTTGCTGCTCAAGATAAAGTTGTATAGATCCAAAATTCTAAAATAATTTATCCAATTCAATCCTTAAACTTCCCTAAAATTCAAACAACTCCTGCTCAACCAAAAAGTCATTAGGATGTTGTCATGAATCATCATAAATTCTAGAAAGAGCAATTTGCTATGTAGAAACTTCATTTTCAGCCATGGTGGACTACTCTTGATACCTCTGAATCATGATATCCACATCCATTCCAAACATTGGCACTATGGATAAATTTTCCTGAAGAAAAAAATCCTTCTCATAAATACTCATTGTAATAGGCTTATTGCCTTCTTCCTGCTCATTTAGGTTAACCTTTCGAACTGTATCTTCAACTACTCTTACAGATCCTCTCAGAGTGTGCTCATACTTTGGCTCAACTCGAAGAATAACCTTCTCTTCTTCGTCTTCCTACATATCAAAGTTATCCATCTGCTTAGAATATGTAGAATGTTGATTTTTAGGTTTCCTATTGAGTTTATTTTCAGGATAACCTATTCTTGAGTCCTGAATTAATTTATTCAGCTCATTCCCTAACCTATCCTGAAATTCAGGCTGCTCGTGATCTTCAGGAAAACCTACCTAACTATTTTTCTTGATTTGTAGGAGAACTACCTGAATATTGCTCTTGATGTGCAAGAAAACTGCATGAATACTGCTCCTAATCTACAGGAAAACTACCTGCCTACTATCCTAACTTGTTGTGGACTGTAGAATGAACAATTTGCTGTTCCAAATCTACATTTTCCCTAATTATTGGAAAACCCTGATTCTCTTGAATGATGCCCTCAACATCTATCTTCAAGATAGGGACTAAAGAAAGATTTGCTTGCATGCATAATTCTTCCTCATCTTCTTCCACTTCACCAATCATATTAATTGTTTGTGCATATAGATCCTCAAGAATAACATCTTGACTTGGAATCTAGGAATAAGCCAATTGGGTATGCAAGTTAGCAATTTCATTATCTTTTAGCAAAACAACTTTCTCAAGAGCATCAATAACCTTTGAACAATGAGAAACTTGCAAATCCATTGCATTCTTGACATGAGAAACCTCCCGTTGAAGCCATGCTTTCTCTACCTGAAACGGATGAATAACAGACAAAGCTTCAAGTGCTCCAATTTTTGATGCATTCCTCTCCTTTTCCAACTCAAAAGAAAGCAATTGAATCATATTACTTGAAGATTGATTCATAAAGCATAACTCATTTAGATCATCATGGAAACCACACAAATTGAGTGATCTCTGCAATTCTTGACTTTGAGCCTACTGTTGTAAACCTGGACATTGCTGAAAACTATTCATTTGCTACCCAGAAACTTGTTGAAAACGGATCACTTGCTGTCCTAATGTTTGTTGTCCTCAACAGTGCTCATACAAGCAATTAACTTGAGAGTTTATAGCAGTAGTAACTTGTTGAATTTCTTCAAGCTGAATAGCGATATGACTTGGAATAGTATTCAGCATGGTGTAAATATATGTATCCTACAAAATTCATCCTAAAACGATGGATTTTGTACTACAAGTAGTGGCTTTTCAAGTACTTGTAAAGCCCTTTTAGTGAAATCTGACTCCTTGGCTACATAATCTTCCTTAAAACTAGTAAGAGAACCAAGAATATCATCCACAATAGCATCCTCATTGAGAAAAACATTAGCCTCATGCTTGTCATCCATGAAAACAACATCTTCTTGAATATACAATTGATCTTCTTGATCACTAGACTGATCAACTTCCTTGATGATAACTTCATCAGTTCTTTCTTCTTCAAGAAAGCTAATTTGAGATTCATTATGGTAGTATTCTAAATACCAAAATATGGAAATACCTTCAAGTGGTCAATGCAAGGTGTGTGATGCTCCACTCTCCCATTGGTAAGCTCTTGTGTTGGGTTTGGGGCATTGGAGGATCTGTGGTTGCTTTGGCTCTTGTCCTCTCGAAATCTCTCATCCTCAATCTTTGGCAAAACCATATGTAAAGGATAGCAATCATCATCATCACTTGGACTTGAATCCTGATCCGAATCCAAAACATCACAATATTGCCCCTTGAGCTTCTCAACTACTCTAAGCAATCTCTGAACCTGCTTCAAAATTGAGCAAGACTTAACCTTTTGGCATGCATGGTCATCATGCCCTTCATAAGCATCATCAAGTATAGTCTAAAAAGAAGTAAGTTTTTCCCATGCTCTATCCAGTCTTGAACTGGAACCCTTCTTGGTTGCTAAAGAAAACTTCTTATGGATACCATTGAGCCATTGACATAGATCAAACATGCAGAAATATTTGCATGACTTCCCTCTTTCACACGACTCATGAAAATATGGACAACATTTGGAACTATAGCCATACTTAAAGCAGACTTTGCATCTCTTTTTCTTGTTCTTGGATTTACCCATAATGAAGCATTTCTATAGTTTGAAAAAGATTCCGCTTTGCTTTGATCCATCCTCCTTCCGCAATGATGGAGTAATAGGTCTTCAGCCTATAATACTCAGGGTACTTCTGCAATTCAAGCATTTCAGGCTTCCTGAAATACTCATTTACATGTACTTCTTGAAAATTCTTGAAAACTCCTTTATTGACCAAACTTCTCAAGTTTATCAAGCTTCCTCCCATCTTTCATGCAATTCAAGTTATGCATGTCATTTCCATCATGCAATAAGTCAAGTAATTAGCTTGAATTTCCTACAGTTTAGGTGACTGCCTGAAATTTCTGCAGTTCAAGTGACTGCCTAAAATTCCTATAGTTCAGGTAACTGCTTGAAACTCCCTGAATAATCTCCCTTGAATCCAAATTATTGAGAACTTTTGAAGAGATTTAATTCTTCAAGAACAAGAACTTCAAGATATCCTCCTTCAAATAATTTGTCTATAGGGTATTTCTTATGCAGGGATATTCTAATACCTACAACTTGTAGAAGTGCAGAAAAATGGTTGAAAATGCAAAAACGCCTTGAATTATTGAAAGATCTTGAAGCTTTCATTATTAAAAATTTGGTTCTAGGCCTAATGCCTAAATCACGAGAAATTTTCCCATGAAAGCAGCACGATGGCCAAATTGTTATGGCCTATCAAGACCATAATAGAAAATATAGGAAACATCAAATTGCCTGAAACAACTATGTTACTGCAGAAGGAAACTCCCTGACATGATTTATAGCCATTTCATACACTTATTCTTCAAGAACACTATGCAAATACAAGCTACATATTACATTCATCAATGCAAAACTATCGTCCTGAAATATGAGTGACCAAAATCTGGTGCTATCCTAAAGAAGAGAGCATTACTCATCATGCAAGATCTCAAAAGATACAATCTCATGAATGTCAGGAAGGCACGTAAATGTCAGGTAAAAACTTCATATGGCATTTTAAGTCACTTTACATATGTTGATTCTACATGTATACTAGTACTAAGGTATAAAAGTACTAATAGCACAGCTCGGTGGAGGACTGGGAGAACCCAAAAGCATGTAGCTAACGATAGAAAATATAAACAACTAACTATGATGCAAACTAACTCAAAGAACACAATTATACCTTGCTAGAGGCCTTGCACCTCTTAACAAGCCACATTAAGCTACCATGAGTAGAGCTTCTCTAGGATACTCAAAGCCCTCTGATGTAGTTGCATAATTGGTCCTAAGTGTTAGCAAAATTAAAATAGTAGCTAAGTATGCATTCCAAGGTTGAGAACTCATTTAGTACAATGACATCCATACTACACATAGAGAATAAAGATATAGAACCATGACTGAATCAATAAATCATTGCTCCAATGGTAAATAGTAGGAACAATAATCAAGAAACATGTCGATGGCACTCTAGCATCTGCATCATAACTAATGTATGGCAATGTACCACACAACTTGAATTTCAAACAAGAAACTGCATCTCCAAAGAAAAATTCAAGATAATCCAAGAAAACTTGTAAAAGAGAATAATAAAAAATTGCATCTACATCGTACTCATCCATAGCTTCAATCTGGACTATATCATCTAAACAATTTTTCTTTGCATCAATCCAAACTGATATAGCATATATCTCTAACTTTTAGGTCGATTTTCAAGTTTCAGAAAAACTTGATCTTCATGTTGTTGCTATACTTATTGTTTTCCAGCTTGCTATAACACTTTGTGTTGCATTCCTCATTGATTTGGTTGCTGAAACATGATATCTTGCTATAGGAAACTAGATCATTGGTATAGGAACTCAAGTTGCAAAAAATCAGGTTGTAGGAATTCATGTTGCTGCAATCCATATTGAAATTCTTCCATTACCAGCAAACCTAAACAATCTTGATTTGCTGAAATCTGTTGTAAACCTGAAAATTTCAGCAAACCTAAAAAATAATCTTGCAGATAAAGAACTTGAACACTTCCTGATGGAAAAAACCACAATATACTTTTGAAACTATCATCTAACTCATCCAATATCCTCCTAGCCATGCTAAAAAACCGATTAATATGACCCATATCAACCATTCCTTCTGTAGAATCAACTACATAGATATCAACTACTATAGGTACTTACATGATTCTAGTCACTTCAACCACATCTCCAAACTGATTAGAATACTCAAAATCTTCAAAAATATTAGATTGAACTGAGACATCAACAACATAATCATTCTCTTGATCATTCACATCTGCATTGTTCACTATAGATTGAGATGCTTTCATATCTTGATCTGGAGATTTTGCTTGCTCCTCACGATAAAGTTGTATAGATCCAAAGTTCTAAAATAATTTATGCAATTCAATCCCTAAACTTCCCTGAAATTCAAACAACTCTTGCTCAACCAAAAAGTCTTTAGGATGTTGTCCTGAATCATCACAAATTCTAGAAAGAGCAATTTGCTGTGTAGAAACTTCATTTTCAGCCATGGTGGGCTACTCTTTATACATTTGAATCATGATATCCACATCCATTCCAAACATTGGCACTATGGATAAATTTTCCCGAAGAAAAAAGTCATTCTCATAAATACTCATTGTAATAGGCTTGTCTTCTTCCTGCTCATTTAGGTTAACCATCCGAACTGCATCTTCAAATACTCTTACATATCCTCTCATAGTGTACTCATACCTCTACTCAACTTAAAAAATAACCTTCTCTCCTTCCTCTTCCTGCATATCAAAGTTATCCATCTGCTTAGAATCTATAGAATGCTGATTTTCAGGTTTCCTATTGAGTTTATTTTCAGGATAACCTATTCTTGAGTCCTGAATTAATTTATTCAGCTCATTCCCTAACCTGTACTAAAATTCAGGCTGCTCATGATCTTTAGGAAATCCTATCTAACTATTGTTCTTGATTTGTAGGAGAACTACCTGAATATTGCTCTTGATGTGCAAGAAAATTGCATGAATACTGCTCCTAATCTATAGGAAAACTACCTAACTTGTTGTGGACTGTAGAATGAACAGTTTGTTGTTCCAAAACTACATTTTCCTTAATTATTGGAAAACCTTGATTCTCTTGAATGATGCTCTCAACATCCATCTCCAAGATAGGGACTAAAGAAATATTTGCTTGCATGCATAATTCTTCCTCATCTTCTTCCACTTCACAAATCATATTGATTGTTTGGGCATATAGATCCTCAAGGATAACATCTTGACTCGGAATCTGGGAATAAGCTTGGGAATAAGCCAACTGAGTATGCAAGTTAGCAATTTCATTATCGTTCAACAAAACAACTTTCTCAAGAGCATCAATAACCTTTAAACAATGAGAAACTTGCAAATCCATTGCATTCTTGACATGAGAAACCTCCTGTTGAAGCCATGCTTTCTTTGCCTGAAACCGATGAATAATAGACAAAGCTTCAACTGCTGCAATTTTTGCTACATTCCTCTCCTTTTCCAACTCAAAATAAAGCCGTTGAATCATCTTAGGTTAAGATTGATTCATAAAGCATAACTCATTTAGATAATCATGGAAACCACACAAACCGAGTGATCTTTGCAATTCCTAACTTTGAGCCTGCTATTGTAAACTTAGACATTGTTGAAAACTGTTAATTTGCTACCCAAAAACCTACTGAAAAATGATCACTTGATGTCCTAAAGCTTGTTGTCTTGAACACTGCTCATACAGAAAATTAACTTGAGAGTTTATAGCAATAGTTATTTGCTTAATTTCTTCAAGCTAAATAGTGATATGACCTGGAATAGTATTCAACATGCTGTAAATATATGTATCCTGTAAAAATTCGTCCTAAAATGATGGATTTTGTACTACAGGTAGTGGCTTTTCAAGTACTTGTAAAGTCCCTTTAGCAAAATATGACTCCTTGGCTAGATAATCTTCCTCAAAACCAGTAAGAGAACCAAGAAAATCATCCACAATAGCATCCTCATTGAGAAAAACATTAGCCTCATGCTTGTCATCCATGACAACAACATCTTCTTGAATATACAATTGATCTTCTTGATCACTAGACTGATCAACTTCCTTGATGATAACTTCATCAGTTCTTTATTCTTTAGGAAAGATAATTCGAGATTGATTATGTCAGTATGCTAAATACCAAAATATGGAAATTACCTTTAAGTTGTCAATGCAAGGTGTGTGATGCGCCACTCTCCCATTGGTAAGCTCATGTGTTGGGTTTGGGGCACTTGAGGATCCGTGGTTGCTTTGGCTCTTGTCCTCTCTGACTCCCTCAGCCTCATCAATCTTTAGCAAAACCATAGGTAAAGGATAGCAATCATCATCATCACTTGGACTTGAATCCTGATCTGAATCCAAAACATCAAAATACTGCTCCTTGAGCTTCTCAACTGCTCTAAGAAATCTTTGAATGTGCTTCAAACTTGAGCAAGATTTAACCTTTTGGCATGCATGGTCATCATGCCCTTCATAAGAATCATCAAGTATAGTCTCAAAAGAAGTAAGCTTTTCCCATGCTCTATCCAGTCTTGAACTGGAACCCTTCTTCGATTCTAAAGAGAACTTCTTACGGATACCATTGAACTACTGACATAGATCAAACATGCAGAAATATTTTCACGACTATCTACTTTCACAGGACTCATGGACATATGGATAGCATTTGGAACTATGGCCATGCTCAAAGCAGACTTTGCATCTCTTTTCCTTCTTCTTAGATTTACCCATAATGAAGCATTTCTATAGTTTGAAAAAGAATCCGCTTTGCTTTGATCCAACCTCCTTCTGCAATGATGGAGTAATAGGTCTTCAGCCTATAATACTCAGGGTACTTCTGCAATTTGAGCAATTCAAGCTACCTGAAATACTCATTTATAGGCACTTCTTGAAAATTCTTGAAAACTCCTTTATTGACCAAACTTCTCAAATTTATCAAGCTTCCTCCCATCTTTCTTGCAATTCAAGTTATGCTTGTCATTTCCATCATGCAACAATTCAAGTAACTAGCTTGAAATTCTTGCAATTCAGGTGATTGCCTCAAATTTTTGCAGAGTTTAGGTGACTGCCTGAAACTCCCTAAATAATCTTCCTCGAATCCACAGCATTGAGAACTTTTGAAGAGATTGAATTCTTCAAGAACAAGAACTTCAAGATATCCTGCTTTAAATAATTTGACTGTAGGGTATTTCTTATGCAAGGATATCCTAATACCTGCAACTTGTAGAAGTGTAAAAAAATGACTAAAAATGCAAAAACGCCTTGAAATCTTGAAAGATCTTGAAGATTTCATTTTGAAAAAATTGGTTCCAGGCCTGATGCCTAATTCATGAGAATTTTTCCCATGAAACCAGCACAATTGCCAAAGTGTTATGGCCTATCAAGACCATAACAGAAAATACATGAAAGATCAAACTGCCTGAAACAACTATGTTACTGTAGGAAACTCCCTGACATGATTTACAGCCATTTCATACATTCATTCTTCAGGAACACTATGCAAACATGAACTACATATTACATTCATCAACATAGAACTACTGTCCTGAAAGCTATCACACAATTCTTTGTCATCATGACCACTCCTAATTAGATAACTTGAAATAGACATCGTAAATATTCAAGACACAAATACACAGTAATAGTACCAGATATGGGCGACCAAAATCTAGTGTTGTCTTGAAGAAGATAGCATTACTCATCATGCAGGATCTCAAAAGATACAATCTCTTGAATGTCAGAAATGCACCTAAATGTCAGGCAAAAACTTTATATGACATTTTAAGTCACTTTGCGTATGCTGCTTCTACATGTATACTAGTACTAAGGTATAAAAGTACTAATAGCAAGTGCAATTCGAGCCTCAACATGCCCAAGAATGATACCACACAATTAGTGCCCCTCTGCATGATGGCCAGAAGTTCCATCAGTCCACCAATGCTAGTTACCAACCATGTGCCGACTAATAAACTTGAGCTCCATGGAATTCTTGAGTACCTGACAAGAAAGCTAGTGGGTAACCTAGTTGCAAACTTTAAACCTCTTAAGGATCTCATGGAGAACCCAAAGTGGCAATGGACTAAGGTACATGACCTAAATCTATTGTACAACTAGACCCTCATTGTGGATAAGAAAAGTCTTACAAACAAAAGCTAGGGGAATAATGAATAGTCTGAGTACAAGGACTCAGATGATGAATATGAAGACTACTATTTCAATAAGGAGGAAAGTGAGAAAGAAACTAAAACCATAGATTATGACATAGAGGGACAATCGTGATTGAGTAGATAAGAGTGGACTCAAACCTTGAAAGGCCAGTACTTTTAGAGTGGAAAAAGGAGTCTTTAAGGCGCATTGTGATTGCATGTGATTAGAGCACCACGCTACACCACTACTCTAAACCACTACTTAGAGTAGAATCAGTCTCAGACATATGAACAATAGGGGAAACTCCTTCTAATGAAGGCTATGAGTTCAACTCTAAGCCAGAATTCAACTCTGAAAGTGATCCAAAAATCCCACAACCACCTGGGACCGAATGCACCAAAGGTGACCTCCTAGTCCATCTGAGGCACAAAGAGGCTCAAAGAAGAAAAAAAGAAATAGTCCAAGTCCTCTAAAACTAAATGACAAGATAAACCACGTGACCTACCCAAATGCTTCATTAAGTATAAGAAGGGGACTGCATCCTGGTGTTGGTAGGCGCCAAAGATGTAGGATAGGTTAGTGAACCCATTGAAGGACCCACTAAACTTAAAGAAGTCAACTTGGCAAGGGAGGGGGGTAAGCCTCGACCCTTGTACATGGCTGATGAATTAACTGAGCAAGAGGATCACAATCTCACTAATCTCTTACAAGAGTATGTAGATGTATTTGCTTGGTCCTTAGAAGAGCTGAAAGGAATCAACCCAAGTATTGTGACTCACAACATTCCTATGACCCCCAACGCGACACTAGTCAAACAAAGACCATACATAATGAATCCAAAGCATGCTCATGCGATGAAGGAGGAAATAGACAAGTTGTTGAATATTGGATTCATTTATGATATTGAGCACACGGATTGGGTATCACCCATAGTAATTGTCCTGAAGAAGAATGGGAAATTTTGAGTATGTGTGAATTACAAAAAGGTCAATGTAATGACAAAGAGTGATAATTATCAATTACCATACACCAAGCACATGCTTGAGAGAGTAGTAAGAAAGGAAGCCTATAGTTTCTTGGATGGCTTTTCTGGCTATAACCAAGTACAAGTGCACCTAGATGATACACACAAAACGGAATTCACAAACAGAATGGGGTGTGTTTGCCTACATAGTCATGCCATTTGGGTTGACTAATGTGCCTGCTATCTTCCATCTTATGTGTGATATTTTCAAGGACATGTTTAGAAAGTGGCTGGAAGTATTTATTGACAATTTGTGTGTTTATTCTAGTTGGGAGGCATCTAGATAAGCTCTTTATAGTCTTTGAATGGTGTAGGCAATACAATCTCTCTCTAAACCCCTTAAAATGTCAGTTCTGGGTAAAGCATGGATTGCTACTAACATTTCCAAAGTTAGAGTGATTGTCGACTTACCACCACCAACCAACTACAAGGGAGTTTAGTGCTTCCTTGGCCACAATATGGGGTACTATTGGCGATTTGTATTGAATTACCACTCATTGCAAAACCACTTTACAAGAAAATTTATGGTATTTGAGTATCAACACGCTTACAAAAATTTGAAAAATGCTCTAATAACCGCATTTATTCTACGAGCCCCAGATTGGTCCATTACCTTCCATGTGCACATTGATGCATCCAAGTTTGTCATGGGAGTAGTTTTATGCTGATCTGGAGAGCATAACTTGGATTACCCAATGAGCTTTGCAAGCAGACAACTCACGACATGGAAATGAACCACTTCACAACAGAAAGGGAAGCGCTAGCTATGGTGTTTGCTATTAAGATATTTTGACATTATCTTCAAGCTACACCCTTTACTTTCTTTTTTGATCATCAAGCATTGCCTTATATTGTGAACAAACCCTGTGCTATAGGACTCATTGCTTGATGGTTACTTTTGCTATTAGAATTTGACTTCTTTGTGGTGGTAGATAAGGGCAAACAACATTACATGGCCGACCATATGTCTCACATAATTACAAGAGAAACAACTAGACAATGCATTATAGATGACCTACTTAACGCATGTCCATTTAGAATGTCTAGCCAATGAGATTTTTTAAGAGTAGATCTTACACCTTATTGGGTAGACGACATAGTCAACATCCTAGAACATGAATTTTTTTATTGTCCAATTGAGAAGGCTATGCTAAAATTCCTCATTCTAAGGATTCAAATCTATCTATTGATTTGCTAGCGAACTCTACCGATTAGGACCGGATGGACTATTGAGGAGATGTGTCTGTGAGCATGAGATGCATAATGTGCTTGTAGAAGCTCACAGTGGAATTTCTAGAGGACATTTCAATGGGGACACTACAGCACGTAAGGTGCTCTAGTCCCAATTGTGGTGGCCTACACTATTCTGCAATGCAGCTAAGATTATGAAGCACTGTGATGAATGCCAACAAACAAAATTTCTTATTCATAAGGACAAGATGGAGTTGACCCTAGTAATAACATGCCAACAATTTGAAAAATGGAGGATTGATTTCATTTGTCTAATCAGTCCTATAGCACAATACTCACAAGTAAGATACATAATCGTAGCCATAGACTATCTCACCAAGTGGTTTAAAGCTCAAGCAACTCGAAAAAACAATGCTAGGATCATTGCCAAATTTCTTTGGAAGCAAGTGATTTCACGATTCAGATGCCCCACAGAATTAGTCAATCATCATGGCACACACTTCATTAATGAAGTGATTTCTCACTTGTTATCCACTTTCTTGATATTCATCGAAAATCCTCACTGTATTACCCTCAAGCCAATGGTCAAGTTGAAGCCACAAATAAAATCCTAGTGACTATCCTAACCAAGGTGGTCTCTGCCTTATCCCATAGTGATTGGTATAATAAGCTAATGGCATCATTATGGGCTTACAAGAAAGCCTATAAAAAATGATCATAGGACAGGCGCCATTTAAGTTGACACCATTCAAGCTAACCTATGAAATTGAAGCAATCCTACTAGTAGAATTTTTCATTCCAAGCTTGAGAATAGTGATCCAAGAGAGGTGGGATGGCAGCATTATGGGCTTACTGGAGGACAACCTATAAAATGACCATAGGATAAACACCATTCAAGAGCTAACCTATGGAACTGAAGAAATCCTACCAGTAGTGTTTTTGTTCCAAGCTTGAGAACAGTGATCCAAGAGAGGTGGGATGGCAAGGAAGCATGGAAAAATTTCTTAGTCGAACTACAATGCCTATTTGAAACCTAGCTCATTGCAACCATGTCCCAATCTATAAAAAACATGACGCAAGAGTTGGTTTGACAAGCATGTCAAATAGTGTGACTTGAATGAGGAGACTTAGTGTGGTTCTACTCTATAAAGGGTCACAAACAAAAGATGAAGTTCAAGGGATTGGGACCCTTCAAAGTTCGTAACATCAGTAGGACAGGAAATGTGGATCTTGAAACCCTAGAAGGAGAGGGAATAGGCTTTTTCAATGGTATTCCATCAAAAAGTACTACCCTCCATCACACCCACTATATGAGCCTCGAATAATAACACCACCCATGAATGTTAGAGTAGCAACAATCACAAGCATGGAGGATGAGGACAAAGAAAACAATAGCACCAACCTACTTGTGCATAATAGTAGACACCCAAAAGGTATATATCTTTGATGCATTAATCGACGAGGGAGCTGACAAAAATATCCTCATGTATGATCATTGGGCTCTCATTGGTCAGCCCCAAGTGTACCAGACTAATGCAAGACAACCCAATTGGGAGGGAGCCCTATTCTTTATCAAGAAAGTGCAAAAGTAATGGTTTGTATTGAGACTGAAAGCCTCCCAGTCATCTTTTACGTACTGCCTAACAAAAAAGCTGTTGGCCAAGAATCACTTTTGGGTTGCACTTTCAAGAAACAAAACTCATTGCAATGTGGACTATGACTCTCAGCACAACCATCTTGCCATAGGCAATGTTAGGGTAGTCATGGCTTTCAACAAGGGTACTATGTCTTTTCCAAAGGCTCCCATAATGCCATCAATAGTTAAACCTAGTGCCATCCCTAAGGAGGGGGGTAGTGAATCCATACATACATCTACTGGGAAATACTTGCAATACTTTGAAGCCCTAGACAAATCTGTAGTTCTAATAGCCAAGTGGGTTCCCAAATAAAAATCACAATCTACCAAGGACACAAACGCAAGATTTCATAGCTCTCGTGTCCTCTACACTAGGTTTAAAGAAAAAGCTGGCATTACACAAATAGGAAAGGGCTAAACTGTGATGGGTGCCAAAAGCCTTATTGCGTGCCCAAGGCTTCTATGATGGCAACACCTTAGTGTGGTTCCCTAAATCCACAAATGATGCACTAGCCCATCTATCACGAGAACTCTCAACCAATGTCCACATCCACGTACATGCAAGCCAGCAGGAGGTAAAAGCTAGAGTGAGAAAGAAGATGCCCAATCCACAGACACTCAATGTGTCTATCGCCCAAAAGTCAGACCCACTACCATTGGGCCTTGCCCTAATACCTCCAATGCACTACCCACTATACAAATGGAGACCTGCATGGCTCCTGAGCTGCAAGCTCCATCACAAGCATCAAATAACAAACATTCCAATGACCAACACACAGTAAATGCCACCATAACTTGGCAGTCTAGTCCAATCCCAAACCCCTACCACTCATAGGCCTTAAACCATCTTATCAACTCCAATCAATTCTCAAATTGGCATCCAATATGGCTATGAACATGGGAAATGAATTAGTGACTTGTATCAGACAACTAGACTCAACTTTACACTATTTGCTAGGAGCTATGAATGCCTGGACCTAGGCCTGCTTGAAGAACACATAGCAAATGAGATAAGTTATTTGCCTTGTTCTTGGAAAGAATTTGAATTCATATTCACAAAAACCTCCATGATTGTAGAGGAATTGATTGCCATTGAAATCTCTCAAGAAAAATCCTTAAATGAGTGGCTAATCACATCCTTCAAAAAGAGCAAAATTCCGATGTTGCTTGATGAATTGGATGAGTTGAAAAAGCTAGCCGAATCCAAATCTAATTTCCTATGGAAATGGTATGCTCTTTGCACTCAATGGGAATGAGAGGGAGGCCAAATCATGACAAATGCAACACAAAGATGAGCCATCAAGAATTTTGAATATGACCCCACATACGTGGGGCTAACCTTGTTTAGAGTTCTGGTTTGACACGAAACAGACCATTAGAGAATAATGTCATGTTGAATCCATACTTAGATAGGATCTTGATAGAGGAAGAACTTTATATTGCTAGTAGAATGAATTTAGGTGATCTTCGTTGTCTTGACTTATATCACTCATGTGGGCATTTGACCACAAGACATGGACCGCTAGGCTCCATTGGAATACAATGCGAACTTCTATAATTGGCTCTTACAACACTAGAGCCCATCAAGAACATCCCAAACACCCTTCATTCTCCAATTCTAAGAAGGATTCTCATTGTTCTAGGAGGGGAGGGGAGGGAAGGAGAATTTTGAAGGTGAAATGTGAATTTTCATTTGAGGAGAATTTTGAGTTAGTGAAAATTTCTTCACAAATTCTTGTGTGAAACGTGTGGATTGTTGATATGGAGCCATTTTTACATTTCATGGCTTATACATTTCACAATTTGATCATGTTTCCTTCTAACTACTTTTCTTTTAAGTAGAAATTATCCCTCAAAGAGAACTCATTGTGAGTTGTTGTGTTATGTTACAAATCCAAATGGCAAGACTCTCATTTACTGAGGAAGAACAGTACAAGTATCATCTAACCACAAAGATGCAAGTATTCACCCACCTATGATAGCGAAGCATACACAACCTGGAAGAGCTTTGGCAACTAAGGACATGGCCAGGTAGATTGTTGAGAAATGCAATCTACCCAAGTACTTAGAGAAGGTTGGGCCAACATATAGATCATAATAAGTGCACAGAGTTTCTCAAATCCTTTGATGCCATGAAGAACAGTGGCATAGTGACAATCAAACAAGGAGATGTGACTAGGACTGCGAAAGTGGTGCTCAACCTTGAGTTGGTGGAGAAAGCTTTAGGGTTGGTGGACAAACAAAAGAAGAGGCCAAAGAGAGATGTTTATGGTATGTTGATGGGGATGAACAAGCATCAAGTATACACAAATGATGGAATCAACAATTACATCCTTGAGCATGTAGTCAAGTTGCAAGCCAATAGACCACCATAGAACTAATGTAAAAATAATATTCTAGCATTCCCAAAGGCATATGAAAACTTTGTAAGCTTTTCCAAGTATTCTAGCTTACTTTTGAGAATAAAACAATCACTGGAGACCACTTATAATGAAATGAACTGGGAGAGATAAGATTGTAGAAGGAGGGAGAAAGACAATAAGAATAGAGAAAGAGAGAAGTGAGAGAAACACTAGCAGAAGAGAGAGAAACATAGAAAAAGAAAGAAGAGGGCATCCATGAAAGTTAAAGGAGAGAGATAAAAGAGGAAAGTGACTTCTATATTATTCAATACTCCAAAATAACAATCCCTAATACCTTTTATAGCTATCCATGTGACAAGTATTATTCCCCTTATTTTCCACTATTTCCTATCCCATTTCTCATCCTTATAATACAGTAGATCCACGTCTTTTTCTTAACCTTTCACTATATGCAAGTTATTACTGATGATTTTTAGAATCATATTCTTCATATATGTTGATATAATTCATTGTGATTCTACATGCTTGACACATGTATCATTGACAATGGTCACACATACATCTTATCTTCTGCTCCAACATGCCGAGTAATTATGTAAATACAAGGTTTTTTCATCTGTATCACTAGATGATTAGGAGGCTTGAGGATAAAAAATGTGTCTAAAGTTACATGAAACCTCCCTATGGATTGCATCAACCTCACATTGAAAACAATACTTACTACTACATGAGAATGTAGATGTGGCAATTTTTTTAAACCCTTACACCATGAGTGGCATCCAAACTCATTTCTGATATACTATTTGGTAGATAAAAATAAAAGGAAAAATAAGTATTGATATTCCATGGGAAGGGAAGCCTTACCAATCTCAAAGTACACATGTGAGGAGCCCTTGCTCTTCTTTTCCCTCTCCTCTTGATAGATAAACAAGGTAGGGTACCTATTGGTCTTCTTCTCTTTAACCATGATTCATGGAGCTTTGTTATTCAATGGTTTCCTTGTTCCTTTTTCTCTTTCGTTGTTGCCTATTACTAACTAATTCATTGAGAAAAAAATGGCAGTCATATGTGAGATACATAGCTTAAGATATAATGGTTTGTTACCTTTGTCAAGCAAAAGGTTTGGGGTTGCACCATAGCTCACACACCTAAGAGAACATGGCTATATGCAAAAACCACTGGCAGCTTTTCCACACAAGTAAGTACTTTGCTAAATCATTTTTCTCCGATCTTTGTCTGTGTGAGGAAAAGAAAGCACTAAAGGATACATTGCACATTGATGTGTGTTTGAAGATGAATATGCTATGTAAGCAAACACAAGTACCATTAAGCAAATAAGAAAACATAAGTAAAAAACTTCACACAAGAACATACGACCAATACTTACTATTAGCACATTGTACCTGTAAGAATGGCTTGTTTAGCATTGTGATGCTACTTCAATTTTACCAATATGCTAACATTTTTTCTCTCCTACACATGTCTAATTTCATATTTATTGATATGTGTGTATTGATGTTTTAAAAACACATTAAAAAACACGCGAGTACCCTCATTTATATAGATTGCAATCAAGTAGTATATCAAAAATGAGTTTGGATTCCATTTACGAGATAGAATGGTTAAAATTGCATCACATCTAGTTTCATGTTATTGGCAATGATAAACACATCTTATCATGTGAGTTTAAACTGGGGTCAGCATAATGAGAACATGTGTTTAGACCCATGTATAAAGACATAATAGAGTTACATAGTTTCATGATAATGCATGTGTTTTATATGGCCCATTAATTGTTTAGCAAAGATATCCACATCCCCAAGTGGAAAATTCATCCATATTCTCAAGCCAGTTCATCAACTTGTGATATAGACCAAGAACCCCGATGCCAACTCATCAATTGAGTTGCAAACCTCACAGTCCAAGCATACCACACCTATAGAGAATCTTCCAATGGAAGTGTCCTGAGTTAACTTGTCCTGCTCAACCAAACCCAAGCCAGTAGGACACCTTAAGCTGCCACCACCACAACTATGCATTCTTGAAGTGGCATCCAATATGGCCATGGCCATAGGGGATGATTTGGCTACATGTATTCAATGGATAGATTCAACCATATATGATTTTAGTGGCTATATGTAGCCAAATGGCTATACTTTTATTTTTTTGCATTTTTTTTTCAAAACTTGAGTAGGTTGAGTTATAACTCTAAATTTTTTTATTCGCCAACATTTCTAAGGTATATCGAGATTTTGAAGGCTCTTTTGCCATTCATGTGAAACAAATGTTGAAATAAATATATTAAATTTTCCACATTATTTATAAGTTATGGGATATATATAGAAACATTCGCCACATGTACATATGTACTCATACACATAGTACATACATAGACACATGTCACATACTACTTATCCTTGCTCCTTCTTTACATACTCATACACATGACTCACACACACCCCTCCTCACACACACATTACTCAGCATTACATCTACTCTTGTATTCATACATACATATACACAATTCTTAGAACCAAAAGGTTTGAGGTACTCATGGTCAAATAACTTGAGCTAGTTAGATCTTTGAAGCACACATCTTGAAAAGTTGCAAAGCAAGACAGAGCTCTACCTAAAACCCATAAATGCTAAGGGACGTCCCCTCTTCATAGACTCGAGCACAAATAATACCTCCCCTTCAATGAATGGTTTATCCAAGAGCAAGTTAATTTAAGCAAGGTGCCAAGAACTCTCTCCATTTCCACATCCAAGATTGTAGCAACACACTAGGACCAATCAACAACACTCTTGGGCTCAACTTCGGCTAGCATTGAGAGATGCTTGTGGAAAAAATTAGCATATCCTAGTCATCAGTAAAGGTACATCTATTTTTTTCCTAAATAAATGTGATAGTCTCTCTTCAGTGAAGGTGCACATTTAGTCTCAAGAGAGTCTCTCTTCAGTAAAGGTACATCTATTTTTATCCTAAATAAATGTGATAGTCTCTCTTCAGTAAAGGTCCCTTTAGATTGTAAACTTCAAGGTGAACAAAGGTTGGTCAAATGTGTTTATTTTTTCAATAAGCATCATATTTAGACTTAAAGGTGTTAGGAAGACACTACATAACAACATTATTTGATAGGTGGTTGGTGATATTGTACTGCAACTTGTGGTAATACTTGGTAGGAAGCGCATGATGCAGAGATTCTTACTTTGAGCTTTGGAGATGTGGCCCTCATGGGTGCTGACATTAATGCCATTCAAATTCCCCTTTTGGCATTTGATTATAGAGACTGTCTTGTACATATATATGATGTTTGCAGGTATTGTGACTTGTACATTCATAGTCTGTCATTCCTATGTCAACATGGTGGTCATTTGATTCACTTTTAGAGTTCATGTTTGGAGGCAGATATTTTTATTGTCTTGTGCTATTGAAGAGTTTGTCTTATAGAGTACTTCTTTGAGCACACTTGATTTTCGAATTCAGAAACTTTGATGTCATTGAGATATTAGATGATCATTCAACTTCAATCAATGCAGCAAAATTTGCTTGCAGTGGTTTCAAACTGTTGAGTGCTAGTGCGGACAAGTATGGCTTCCTCGTAAAGTCATGGTTTTTACTCTGGACTTTAAGATTCTTGTGTTTATTTTGCTTAGCCCAATTGTAAAACCACTTGCCTTTAGATCAATGGTGTTTTGCAACGTAGAGGCAATGACAATGGGCATCAAGAGTACATGTTATCATCAAGAAATGGCTTCTCATGGCACAGTTTATGGTATGGACATTGATCCATACAACAAGCCAACAATCACTATTGGACAGGTTGGAAGTTATTTTCATGGAAGGTTACCACAAGTTTTATATGGAAACATGATTGGCTAGTATGTTAAGTTATTTGTCTTGTATGGTCTTAGGATAAGAAGCTGAACATGCTCAATCTTGCTAATGGGAAGTCTATAAGATGCTTCACCCCAGAAGGAGAAGTTGGTGAGCCCATAAAAGTATGAACAACAAAGTCCTTGTTGTAACTTGCTCAATTTATTGAACATTTTGAAAGCCGAATGGTGTAGAGAATAGGGCAAAAAAAGTGTGTGTGTTCTAGTGTTTTACAAATGGTGCATAAGATCAAATTGTTGTTGTTTTTACAAGGATTTTTGCTCTGTTCAAATAAGAAAGCTCAATATAATAAGGATTGAACCTTGTTCTTCTTAAGGTTGACCACTTTAAGATAATTCAAAAAGCCACATCTTTTTATATCTCACTTTTTTGTCTGCAGATTTTCCACTTTTGATCTTTAAGACATTGGGTTTGTGTACAATATTTGTCATCACAGTTTTTGATGTCTTTTGCTCCTTTCTGTGGTAGGTTCACATTGATCCCAATGGGTCATATGTAGTTGGCTCGCATTCGGATAAGAGCATGCACATGCATTACATATCAGATGGAAGCCTTTTATCCATGGGCCAAGGTCATGCTAAAGTAATAACAGGGATAACTTTCATGCTTGATTGCAAGTGACTAATATCGGTAAGTTTAAGGTGGCCTTTAGAGTTGTATATATGCTGGCCTTGGCTTCTTTAGTACAGCTTTTTCACTTTTTGCTGCTGCTAATTTATTATTTTCAAGCAGGTCAATGGAGACAATTGTGTATTTTTTTGGAGGCTTCCTAATGTTCTGACCAAGAAGATGTAGAAATGATGTAGTTTACAATTGAGTTGCAACATCGAATCCATCCATACTACTTACTAACTCAAAAGGGCAACTAACAATGTTTCTTCAACCCCCATGAGATGTGACAAGTCTCAAACACAAGAATTGGATGCTTCTAGTACTGTTGTTACTATGGACCTCAGCTTGTAAGGAGTACAACTCCTACATTAACGTTCAATGTGTCTTGGTTTTCTCATTGGGCACAAGCCAAGGTTGCAAAGACCATTCTGGAAAATGATGAGGGTGGTGAATCAGAATAGTTAAGTTTTCATTCTTTTGAATCAAGATGGGTGGAGATTTAAGTTTTTGTTCTTTTGAATCAAGATGGGTGCAACTATTCATCCCAGCAAGTTCGGAGCAAGGCAAAGATTCACAATTGAGCCTGGTGGGACATTAGTCAAGGATCATCATACACCGCAGAGCTCTCTGAACTCCTAGCCTAGTGAGACTTCTTGTCTCCTTCTTGTTCAAGTCCAAAAGCTTTGGAGAGGTATGCTATTTCATTGGGCCATTCTGTTTTCCTTTCCATTTAATATTAAATACTATTTAAAAACAAGTTAAGATGTTTGGTTATTGTCACCCTATTAATTGCCATGATAACATGTTATTGTTTAAGTTGTTGTTAGTCATGAAACTGATGTTGAAGGTTGTTAAGTATTGCTTCTTGCAGCCAATGACCTGCTGCCATCATCAATTGATGTGCTGCTGTTGCTACTCCTCTGAAGGCTTTCCATACATGTACTTTATAGCCAAATGAATCCAAGATTTATTAGTGTCAAAATTTAGAGATGAGAGCTAGGGAACAATTAGTTGCGCAAGCAGTAATTGAAAGGAAATTTGGTTTGCCCAAAATCAACTCTCTCAAAGGTTATAATGCTTGCCTTTTTGTGTCAAGATAGTATTTTAAATGCCATGGGGTGTTTGAGTTACATTGTGTGAAACCATTGTTTCTATGGAATAAGCAGGGTTGCTGCTCCATAGCTGTGTGGGTCCTAGAACCCATCAAGGCTAGTGGATGGCCCCCTAGAACATCTTTTAATCAAGGAAACAGGAGATCTCATCATTTAGAGTTTCAATCACAAAAAACATCTTATGAAGAGGTAAGGAATATTTATAAACTAGGATGACTTGCCTTTGCACTTTGATAAGTTGGCTACGTGATTCATAAACTTATTTTGTACTAATTACCCAATGGCTATATTGTGCAAGATTTCTTTGGCTCTATGAGGATCTAATGTGGGCAAACTATTGGCTCTTGTTTGCCATTATGTTACTAGAGTAAAACGATATCTGCAAACATGAGATAGCCTAGTTTCTGTGCAAGTCATTTCATCGTAGAGGCTCAAGGCTGATTTTTCCAACCTCCTCATCTAATGCTTAATGCTTATGTTTATCATCAAATGTCTAGGTTAATGATGATAGTGGTAACTTTATAGAGAGGGAGGATGATTTAGAGAATGATGAAAGCATGCATACAGAGATGGAGGAAGCTGAGCGAGATGCAAATTGCTCTTGGTGAGTGTGTACAAGGATACTTAATAAGTAGTACATGAATAAACTAATGCAAAAATTGAAATTGTAGATTGATGTAGACAATGTAGACAACAAATGGTTGGAGACAGGCCGATTTTGATTAGGGACAATTCGCCCAAATAGTAGTAGACATAAAAAGGTAGGCTAGGGGGTAGTTGTTGAAGGAGATCCCAACTAACATGTATCCCATTAGGGCCAAAAACGCTTCAAAAATGGCACTTGTAAGAAAGTGATTAAGTTGCTAATTAGTTGAGGTTTAGGAAGAATAAAACCTCTAAATTTGGTTGTCCAGATGTGATTAATGAGAGAATATTTGGTTCATTGAAGAGGTTGACCATTAATTGCCCTCATCTTTTAATCCAGGTCGGGGGTCACCTTTTCGGCCATTTTTGTCTTGGAACTCGAGAGATTTTGTATTTTCGAGATTTTCGTACGAACTTCACATTTGTTTGCTCCCGCGTTTTCTTTCTACACACTATTCTCTTTTACCATTCCTTTTGTTGCACTTGCTTCCTATCACTGTGGGATTCTTGCTCGGTTCATTTGTTAGAATGTCTAGCAATACTACTTCAAATAACACAGGTGCAAGCACACGTAAATACAAGCTATCTATTCAGCTAGATTTGATTTACACATCTTGGAGAAGTATACATCATCGAGTATTGATAGATGAGATTGAAGCCAACAGGTTGCGAACACAAGGAATGAAGCATATAGATTTGTGGATGGATGGAAATATTTATCCCAGGGATCCTTCTACAAGTAAACCACCTCCTTTTTTCAATGTCCATGACTATATAAGATATGCTGGAGAAGGTTACAATGGAATGCTTGGCTACTGTATGAGGTTATACTCTGCATCTTACACATATATAGCTCAAATGCACGAAATGAAAAAAGCACTAGAAACTACACAAACAAATATTTTAGAGTTGACGAGTCAGATTGATATTTTGAAAAATGTTAACAAGTCATTGCAGGATAAGCTAACACGCTTGAGATAAACTCCAATAGGATTTAGAGAGAGGAAGAGACCATTAAAAAATATAACCAACTTGTGTGAGAGAGCAAAGAAAAGGAGACTAAATCTTACAAAGAAATATATCTCTAACATATTAGGCATAAATATTTGAGAGAATGAGGAATGAATCAAACTTTTGAAGGAAACCATGAATAAGAAAGATATTTTGAGGATTCTTAAGTCACCCGAAAAAGCGGATTTGAGAGGTCCAACTCTCAAAGAGTTAGTGAAGGATTTAAAAGGCACGGTGAAAGCAAATGAAATCGTAGAGACATGTGATACTGTGGGTATAAGTCGAAAAGGTCATCGTGCTATCTCTGGATTATGGTTTAAAAATCTTAAACACAATAGGGTAACTATATTTGGATTGCCCCGAGCCCTTGCAGTTTCAACTGCAAGAATTGCCATGAATCACAAGATTCCACATGTTTTTGGAGATTACATTCACATCGAAAGGTCTATGTCCTATGAAAAACAAAAAAAACAGGCAATTTTTTATTACAATGTGTTTAACAATATATGGGTTGATCTAAAAAATGTGCAAATTGCAATGGTTCACATGTATAAAATCACAGTAGAAGAAAGTTATGGTGTTCTAAAGTTTTCCTTGAAGTTGGATGAAGCATAGATTCAAAAGGGACAGATGATGGAAAGAATTAGCATTTGCCTCACGAACATGGCATTGGACCATAGCAATGGTGAGGGCCAAGCTCCATTCCATAAGATCCAATCCGAGATGGAGATTTGGTGGATTGGTGTAGCCCAGGTACCAATTGAAAATCATCAAATGTTGAAATGGTTGTTCAACCATACAGGTATTCCAAATATAATTAAGTCTCAAAGTGAAGGCGAAATGTTGGTAGTTGATGGGGTTGGTAAATTTAATGTGGAATGGCATATGAGTGCTGATTTGAAACTATCAAATGTATGCTTGGAATATGTAATGGTGCAAATGCAAAATATCCTTGCATTTATTGCATGGAAAGTATTGGATCCAAAGATTGGAGTAGTTTGCGGCCAGTAAGAAGAGCCCCAAATAGAGACTCTATAGATTTGAGTAAATTTAAAAACATAGAAGACATCTGGGATCCCATTCTTTCCATCTCTCTTAAGAATGTTCATATTTGTACTTTGCATGCAGAGATTAGAATAATCGATAAGCTTCTCAGGTTGCATCTTGACTACGCATATTCCATTATGCCATTATCTTTATCAGATGAGTGTATTGATAAAGGCAAGGCATTACTATCGAAAATGGGATTTCATGGGGGCCAAGCTCACTTGAGAAAGGATCCAATACTTTCAGGAAAAACAAGAGATATCTTGGCCGATGTCTCTATGGGAGGCTCAAAAGCTAGACGATTCTTAGGAAACCATTCAGGAAGGCAGGTGAATGCGGCTTGGGAGTGTTGGAGAGAGCTATGTGAGATCACAACAAATGTTGCAAGCATGCTGAGGCTTGCATTTCTTAGAATGGAGGTCTGGATACACCTTGATGTTTTTCTGAAACTCCTCAGGCAACATAAGACAACATATACATATGCAGAAGAGTTCAAAAGATCAATCACAAAGCTTGTTCAGGCGATAAAAGAGGCATGGGGAGAAAAAGATATCACTTTTTATCTGGTAAAGTAACAATTATTTAATATGGGCTTATTTTGACAGGTTTTTCAATTGGTATAAAATTAGTGTTACTTTGTATTGCAGCATATTCTTCATATTCATGGACCTTACTTTGTGGAGGAGCATGGCCCTTAGCAACTTATAGTAACCAAGGTATGGAAAAATCCCACTATCAAGCATGCACAAGTTATTTTTGAAGCACAAGGCATGGGGGAGGAGTTACAAAAAGCAATGCTTTGGAGGAGCTATTCAATTGGTTTTTTCGACGACAACTTCAAAGAATGCAGATAAAAGACGGCAATGACACATGAGTAATCGCACTTTTATATATAAGAAAGAATATATACAAAGCTAGTTTTCCAAAACTCTCACATTCTCTTCCTCCTCAGGAATCTTTCCTCTATAACATAATTTTTTTTTTCTCTTGTAACCAGCTATAGATTTTACATCAGTTCAGTTTGCAGCCAAGGCGTAGGATGTGAATGCCAAAAAGTATCCTTCTCTAGAAGCAGAGTAACCTGGACCGTAGCCAAAAATCCTAATTGCTGCAGTCTTTTCCAAAAACATTACTTTGTGGGCATTATATTGTAATCCTGAGAAACCTAGAAGCCTTGTAAGAGCTTTAATACAAAGTATGGGCCATGCTGCATCCTCTGAGAAACTACTATGAAGTACTAAAAAGGAATCAGGGTCAATCCTAGCCAAGTAGTGGCCGAGTGCAATGTCTTTGAATGTACTACCAGCAGCTCTCGATCCTTTGCCACGTCCCAAGAAGTTATCTATATCAGCAATCTCCAACTGCAAATAAAACCCATACTGAATGAGCATGAAATGTAAACCTACCAATGTGTAAAAGCAAATTCAAAATTATCTTACCACTTGATTTTCATCGTACTCCAATTTAACTAGATTCCATAAATTTATTGATGATGATGTCTCATTGGTGTTAATCAATTCTTTAACATATTCAGACTCCTCTCTTCCAAAATTGGAAATTCCAAGTTCGCTTTGAATGCGATTGAAGTCCTCATCAGTAATACTCAACTCTTTCTTAGCTTCTTTGGCCTTTTCAAAACAAAGAGAGAGGGCCTCACCAGCATCAATAAACTTATCGTCTAGAGTTTCTTTATCAAGTTTGAGTATCTCTTCCTTTGATTCATTGTCTGTGTCAATTATCCCATTTGCAGCATCAGAAGCCTCTGCAACAATTGCTAGACAATAATCTTCCCTGAGATTAAAAAGTTTTTGAATATCTGACAGTAAAATGTACTCCTTGTCCTTGAAAGGTATAGATGGTAGAGAAGGAACAGTATGGTGAGAACTCTCATTAGTTGGAGGGTTTGTATCTCCTTGGCTCTCCTCAATGATAGTCTCAGCTTTGAAGTGAGCAACATCCAAATTCTTAGCAATAGAAGCCTCAAAATCTGCATCTACAACCCCTCTATTTCCTTTTCATCTGCCAGATCATCTAACATGCAAAAGCTGGCAGACTTTGCTCCTTCCAACTGTTGCTCCTCAGCTTTCACAGGATATTTGACAAGGGTGAAAACAATAAAAGCAGTAGATTTTCTCATCATCTTGCAGTTTTTGGAATGAGTGGAGCACAATATGTCTCTTGAATAAAACCTCTCTAGAGAGTGGACACCACACTTCTTAGTAAACAATGACTTTTCATTTCCTGTTGACCCAATGGGAACATGGACATATTCAATTGTGCCAACTTCAACAGAAGCACCTACAAGATTTTCAAACTCCAAAAAGTCCTCCAAAATATATCTTTTACAAGATTTCAAAACACTGTCAAGGTCCCAATCAGGATTAAAGACATTTTTCACAACTCGATAGAATGAGAGATCCATTCCATTCTGAAGGATAAAATCAAGAAGCCTCTCTGATGGAGTGATAACAATAAGCTTTGATACTCCTTGACCTCTCATTACTGACGTTCGCTTTCCTGGAGATGTACTTGGCATTCTCACACTAGTGGCAGAGCATAGAGAAGAAACAGAATGCACAAGCTCATCACATGTTGATGCCCTTAAGCCTTTTGGAAGCCTTCTTCTTTTACCAGTTCCTGGAAAAACCTTGGAGCCTAGGAATTCTGTGGGTTCAGACATGTTTCCAACTTGTGCCGATATAGCGCGATAAGACCGAAATGCTTCAGACGGATGTGCCCCCTCGCGCCGTATCGGTGATTCCAGCAAGAACCTTAACAAAAGAGCTGCAACCGTGATCGACCGAGCTTGGGCACTATTAGCTTAGGAGGCAAGCTGAAGGAAGACTTTGTAGAACCTCCAAAACGACGCGAACAGACGAAAGCAAAGAAGACAAACACTCACTCTCGCGCCGTATTAGGAGAAGAGATAGAGATCCACAAAAAACCAAAAAAAGCTGTATGGATTAGGGACACACCCTTATGTAGGCGCGGAATAATGCCACCTGGCACTATCCGTTGGGCTTCGACACGTGGCAGTAGCCATTGGCCAACACATGGCCGATAAACACATGGACCGATCATTAGTCCACACGTAGCATATGCACGATATGCGCAGACACGTGGCACAATCAGCGTCAGACACGTGTCTGACACATGTCATGATTGACGTGGGCATATAAGGGGTTATTTTTCCTACGTGTACACTTTACATTTCTCGATCTCTTCCACCTTGTTGATACGGTGCGATTCAAGTCTTGCGTCTTTTGCGTTTCTAATCTCTCGCGTTCTATCGGTGGTCTTTTTGCTGAGTCCTTTGCTTCGCTGGTCAAAAGAAGGTGTGCCGATACGGAGCGAGGACGTTTGTTCGAGGCTTTCGTAACCTCCCCCTCGCGTCATATCGGCCTTGTGTCATTTCCAATACGGAGTGAGGGCTTCTCTACGTTGTCTTCATTTTCTCCATATTGCGCCATATCGGCATTTTCGTCTCCAATACGGAGCGAGGGCGTGGTTCCATCGTCTTCGCATTCCTCCTATCGCGCCATTTCGGCATTTCTCCTCTTGTAATCTCCGATACGGAGTGAGAGTGTGATTCCATACTGTTCGTATTGTTCATATCGCGCCGTATCGACATTTCTCTTTTCGTCCCTTCTCGCGCCATATAAGGCAGGCCTGTTGCATTTACAGATTTTTGCTATTTCAGTTGTTGTCCTTCTGGTTCTTGTATTTGCTTCTCTGGATGGCAAGGACAAAGCAAACTGCAAGAAGAGTATATTTGGATAGGAAGGACAATGGGGGTAGAAGAAAGTTACAATTTGATGAATCTGAGGAGGAGCCCTCTTCAAATTTTGCTAAAGCTGGGCCATCACAGGCCCTAGAGCATTTTACCATAGAAATCCCCCCTACACTAGGTGTTGGCCTAACATCTTCCATGGAGTTAAAGAATTTCAGTGCAGTGAATGTTTCTTCTAATGAAGTTGAGGAAGCAAAGGGTGAGACTTGCCCTGTGAAAGATTCATCCCCTACAATTACACCTGAGCCTACATCTGCTGAAGCCACTGAACCTCCCAAGCCACAAAAGAGAAAGAGGAAGTCCCGGTTCTTCTATATACAAAGATGTTTCTGTGAGATCAGGAAAGCCTAGAGAGCTACACAGCATGTCATTCGAAAGGTTTCTTTTATAAGAGTTGTTAAAGAGATCTCTAATAGATTGTGTCAAGTGGCAACTGTCTCTGGTCCAAATAAGAAGTGGCAACTCTCAGCCATTCTTGCCCTGCAAGAGGCCGCAGAAGATTTTGTTATTGATTTCATGAACGATGCGTACATTGCTGCCGCCCATGCTCATAGAATCACCCTTATGAATAAGGATTTTAGCATCATCAACAGAATCAGGTATAGGTTCGATAAAGTGCTGAAGCCCTTGCCTTCCAACGATCAGAAAGCCCTTGAAATCCTTAACATTCCCCCGAAATTGTCCAGGAAAGAGAAAAAGCTTAAGGTTGAGGATGTAACTCATCTTTACTCTACAAGGGGTGCCACCCAGCAGGAATCTTTCTTGAGTGAAAAAAATCAGGAGGTGTTGGAAACTGAAGACGAAGTTTACAAGAGGAAAGCCACATCACTTGCTCCCGTCAACAGTGAGAGGATGGGCAAAGTGTATGGGCAGATACTTGTGAATGTTTCTGCAGAACCTGAGGAGGAATATCTTAGTATATCTCTCGAGGACAAGCCCATGTTGGAAAAAAGGGATGTCCAACTATCTGACTCCGTTGTTTTTTGTTGCATAAGGTAAGGCTTATATATATATATATATATATATATATATATATATATATATATATATATATATATATATATATATATATATATATAGCGTAAATAAAGTCTTATAGGTTCAAGTATATCTTGGATGTAATTTGTATTGAATAGCTTTTGCTATTGACTGCAGGGCATTGGTCTCCTCTCTCACTCTTGATATCCGTAGAACCATATATATTGTTGATCCACTTCTCTCTGTGGAACTATTTGCAAAATCTAGTTCTAATATTTCACCATTTTTTCGTAGCTTCGATAGTGTGACAAATTACCACATCTTTTTCCCTTATGTAGAAAGGTATTTTCCTTTTTCTATAGAGGAAAATTTATATTCATTTGCTTTCACCCTTCTACTCACCTCTTTTATGAATTTGCAAAGGGCATTGGAGTCTCATCTACATTAATTTTCTTACAAGAGAAATTATCTTTATGAACTCTCTCAGTGGTGTTCATGGTCAAGCACGAATGTATGTTGAATGAAAATTACTTACTTTGATTTTATTTACAAAAAATATTTTGAACTTACAAAGCTTCCTTTTGCAGTGTTGGTAGACTTGTTTCTACATTTTTGGATACTACATATGAGGATCTTGCTAATCCTCAAAGGCCTTATACATTTCTTCTACAAGAAGTTCCATTGCAAAGCGATGCACATTCTTGTGGATGGAGAGTTATCTCAAATATTTGCAGAACAGTGGATTCAAAGTTGTTACAAATAGGAGTGAATGTAAGTTAATTTCATTTGATGTTTGTGTAACCCTTATCATGATTTCTTTTCACTAACTTATAACATTTATTCTTACAGTGTAGAGACTATCCTGATTCATATGTTTGGTGGATAAGAGAGAGATGCATTGAGCTGATTCTAGACAAGGCAATCACACCATATGATCCTAACTCCCCTCTTCCTCCCAAAACTTCAATGGCCAAGGGCACAAGCAAGGGAAAGGACAAGGGAAAGGGTAAGGACAATGGCAATGGTAAGGGCAAGGGCAAGGGCAAAGGCAATGGGACCACTGCTGCAGAGTCTAAAAAAAAAAGGAATGCCAATGCTTTCTCCTTTGAAATTTGATCCATCCCCTCTTAAGCCCTAAGAAAAGAGACTACCTGTAAAGGTGAAATTCTTTCAACAATCAAAGAAAGGCCTTGTGAGAAAAAATATCTTTGAAGAAATCGATAAAGAATCAAAATAGCAAACATAAGCATACACGAGCCTTATTATTTTGGCTTTGTACATTTATATGAAATTTTTGTACCTCATGGTGTAATGAATTTTTTCACTTATAAATCGAATGTAATGTACATTTTATTTATATACATTCGAAAGGCAACTTGCTTCATGATAGCTTATGAGTTCCCATTAAAAAATATCTTAAGGACAATCTATTAAGATAAATTCCTGCAAAGTTTTCATTCTAAAGGCTCAAAACGCACAATTGTGGGAGACAAACAACTCGTACAAGAGAAAGAGCGCTCGGCTCTTTTACCAATTGCTACGCCATTCACTTTGAACTTATATCTAGGGGATGTATTGTCTAGCAATTCCAAGGTATCCCTCACATCTTTCAAACTCCAATTGGGAACCTTCTTTACTTCTTCATGCGGCAAAACGTGCACCGCAAGTTTATATGGTGTGCAATCTGCATCGGAATCCAAGGGAACCCAAATACCCAGTCTTAGTTTGTATCTCCTGTAATCAAAGCCCAAAGCAAGAGTTTGGCGAGGGATACTGTAAGCCAAAGCCAAGGATTGAGGGCATGCACTGCACCTCAAGATATCACCCTTATGGTCGCACTCTCTAGATTTCCAATGCGTCCCTATAGTGTTGTCCAAATCCTCTTCCGAAAAGTTTCTACTTAGCCAGGATACCTTCGTTCTTTGTAAATATGCTGTTTTGAAGCAAGCCACGAAGATATGGAGGGGTACAAACCATGATAAACGTATTCTTCTTGAGATCCTTCCAGCTATCATGGACTTTTTAATATCCTGAGATATTTTGAATTTGAAACTCTACATCGTTACCCTGTTAGGAATCTCCCAGTTTAGAGATGAAAGACTTGGCAATGTCAAATCTTCGATATTAACATACCTATCTACTTTAGAGGGAACCACATACTGTGCATAATATATAAAAACCTTGCATTCACTAAAAAAAGACACAGTTTGATCGGCATAAATAATGTTTGCCAATACCTTATGAATGGCATGGAAAGTCCCACTTAGGCTTTCCACAGGTTGCCATTCAATACTTGTTGACGGAAATATATCTACAATGACGAACCGTTTGTTAGAACTTGCATAAATGGAAAAGAATTATATACGTTATTCAACTAATAACTTACAATGTGTTTGTTGGGGAACACGTTCATTTGGAGGCAAGTGCATATCCTTGGCCATGTAAACATGTTGCACCTTGACAAACCAGCCTTGGGGCATAATTTTTAAGGCAATGATATGCCCCTTCCAGTGATGTTTAATATCATCTCATTTTCTTCTTTTCACCTTATGAGAGCCCTTGCAAGATGGCAGCATGGTAACCCAATCGTTTACAGCAAAGGTTTTGGGCTCAAAATTTCAGTCTGCTCCCTGGCTATAGACTGTGCAAGAGTGTATTAAACGAGAAGGGCACCTAGAGGAAGCCATGAAAAGAATGAAAGCGCAGAGAAAGAAGCTCAAAGAGGGGTGAATGAACTAAAAAGTAGCGCCAAGAACACAAATGAGTATGTATTGGGCGCCAAAAACAATATTGAAAGATCTCCCGACTTTCAAAAAACTCATTATTAATATCATCACATCTCTGTCACGTATTTTGTCAGATTTGTAAGTAAATAACGTCTTTGGGACTCCAAAGCATGTCAGACTTTAGGGGTTTTGGCTAAAAAAGAAGAGAGAATCACGGAATGGACTCCACTATCTCTAAAAAAGAGGAGACAAGAATACCATATTCTTGCACACGTGGCAAACTCTCTTTGGCCTTTTCCTTAATCCCGTGATTAACAAAAGTGCATTTTTTGAAGCGTTTTTGGCCCTAATGCCTTTGTATCCAACATTGGCCATGATAGCTCATCAATCCTCTATAGCATCCCAATCCTTGTAAATCCTCCTGGATCATGTGGCATCACAAACTCATATGTTGAATTGTACTCCTTCCTCTTATTCATCTGTGTCAATGTGCTTATCTTCCACCAGGTTCTCCATTGCATAGTCGTCTTTTGCATCTCTTCTCTTGCATATCTTGATCCTCTTTCCTATCCTTGGTACCCTCATCTCAGTCTCAAACATCTATTTCAAAGCATATGTCACATGCAATACTCTACATCCATCAGATTCAATCTTATCCTATCTAGAAAACTATCCTATAGGACCACCCTACAGAAAATTGCACGTATCTTTTGAACCATAACTCGGATAACCAAGCTTTCAAAAGAAAAAATGTAGCCCTAGTGACAATATACAACTTTTTTGAAGACACCTGGATTAAATTGTGAAGATTTCAGCCCCTAAAATTTTACGCACAACCTGCAACTATTCATTACAACATGCAGTCCCAGCCAGACATCGATCGCCCTGACTTTGTATCTCTTGCATATGAACTCAAATGTCAACCAAACTTTGTAGGACCCTTCCCAAGGTATAAAAGGCCATTTTGGATGCATCGGTCCACCAACAATCCTCTCCCAATTAAAACAGTTTTAAACATCTTCAGTTCAGCCCTGCCCGTCCATTGTAGTCTCCTAAAGCCATATCACCCTTCTGGGTTAAACATCCATTGGATAGTCAACCAATAAGGTATACATACATGCAAAAAATCCCCTTCGACTTTAAATAACTTGTATATCACATGGAATATGTCAATATCAAAGATCCACATCATTAATCCACTTAATTTGCTTAGGTCATATTTCTTTGCATCCCGAATGGCCTTATCCTCTATAACCTGTATCAATGTCTCTCTTATATCTTCTATGATCTATTTACCCTTGACATTATCCACATTTTCTTTCTCAATATCCCAACCTATTTTGAATCCCCATAATGGTGTGGCCGCAAATTCAACAGTTGTATGGGATCGGTTGAATGCCAAAGCTTGCTCTTTTCTCTTTTTGAGTTATGAAGATTTTGTGCTCATTACATGTTAGATTTATCTGCACTGCCACAAAGGTTTGGAAGATATTGGCATCTCTCTTTTGGATCTAGACATTTGGGCAACAATTATCTCTCGATTTGAAGCTATAACGACTTTCTGTTGCAAATCCCCCTACGATGCGAGATCACATCCATAAGATGGAGAAGATTTGGGATGAGCTTGCATCCCTTAGTACGGATATTTCTTTGAAGGACCTAGCTATGAAACTTCTCTCATATCTTCCATCAGCGACATATGATGTGTTCTACACCAATCTTCTCACTTCTTGTAGCCTGAAGACTCTCATTTGAGAGAAGCTCATCCCATTACTGCATGTTGGGGCTGATCGTTGTAGCCTTGTACCTTCAGCCATTGTAGTCACATTGTTCCTTCTCTCTTTTGCATTCTCTCTTTGTCTCCTTCTCTCCATGATCACTTTCCTCTTTGTGTTGCGCACTCTCACAAGTTCATATAATTCAGCTTGTCAGATGCGGGTAGAGAGGGTAGGATTGGTGCTTGCTCAGGAGATGCCACTAATGTGAATTGGGGATTGGAAGCCCTTGACGAATATAGCAAGAAAAAGTGATAGGATGGTGGTCGATCTGAATCATCTCAAACCATACAATCCCTCAAAGCATACACATCAGCCATTGATGTCCTTCAATTAAGTACTTGCAAGAAAGCAAAGAAGATGCTGCCACTAAAGTGAAAGCAATCAATAAGAGGCATCCTCCTTGGAGTAATCTGAGTCCATCGGACCATGACACAGAAGAAGGACCTGACTCAGGCAAGGTAGACGGGGAGTATCCCATGCCAAAATAAACACGCAATGTCGAGCAGAGAGATGGAGCAGTAAATGTAGAGGGAAACAAGTCTTCATCCTATACATGTAGCCAACCAAGGGCCGATCAAGAACTAGGAGTGCTCGAAAATGGACTCCCTGCAAAAAATGTAGATTTGTCCTATTGCTGGCATGATAGAGAGGCCGCTCAAACTACTGAGGTGCTGCCTAGGTCTGGAAAGACCAGCCCAATGTGAAATGCAGCAATAAAGATAATCTGTCTACCTAAAAAAACAAGCCACCCACAAAGTGTGCTACCCAAACTATTAAGGTGTCGCCCAATGAGAAGCCTACTAGCCAAGTGCAAAAACACAACACAAATCGTATTGGTTGGAGTGCTGAACTTGTTGCCTAGAAGGTTGTTGTATTGCTAGGCTATAGGAGGAGACCCTTGGTCTAAAAAAATGGCATAAGAAGATGGTTGTCTTGCACAAACACAAGTCTGTCCAGCTTGGTTTGAGGTCACCTTAGATAGTGTTTTCGGAGTGTCTAAGGTTAAAGGTCTATCTCACATGACTAAAATATAGAGGCTACAGAGATTTTGAGTCCTGGAATAGGATGAAAGAAAGAGAATATAAATCTTGGATGAATCCAAAGACAATAATTAGGGCGCAATTCGAAGATCTTGTATCATATGTAGCTCAACAAAGCAATCTCGGTACATCCATATAATATTCCCAAATCCTAGGCATGAAGACACTTAGGATGCTAGCCCATAACACACTCTGAGACTATGACTCAGATATACTCTGACATACATCAATATATCTACTCCAAAATCAATGACATAAGCCTCATATATCCACGCATATAACAAAATCCATGCAGTAAATGTTGGGTATCATCACTCGGAAGTGCTATCATCCATTAGAAAGCATCAATACCTCTGTTGACCCATTATGGGCCTTCAAAATCCATTTCAGCCCTTTCAAACAAATTTATTACGGATGCACTAAAACATACATATGCTGCCCAAAAATCACTCCAAAGCATGTACTTTGGTTATGGCAATCATCTATCAACCATAGAGGATCAATAGCATTCAACGGGAGTCTTTGAACACCATAAATCAATCTCGAAACCCTGTGGACAATGGATGCCCTGATATATACACAATTTAGATAGCAATAAACTGTCATAATCTCTCACTTTGAAGCCTCTATGAAATCTCCAAGAGTACTACCATGCATATAACAAAATCCTTGTAGTAAATGATGGGTATCATTACCCGGAAGTGCTATCATATTAACAAGTATCAATATCTCAACCAACCCATTATGGGCCTTTAAAATCCATTTCATCCTTTTTAGATAGATTCATTTTACAACAACATTAAAACATACATATATGCCCAAAAATCACTCCAAAGCATGTCCTTTGGTTCTGGCAATCATTTATCAACCATAGAGCATTAGTAGCATTCAACGAGTCTTTGAAGACCATAAATCAATCTAGAAAACCCTATGGATAGTAGATATACTGTGCTATACACCCAGTTTAGACAACAATAAACTATCACAAGCTCTCACTTTGAAGCCTCTATGCAATCTTTGGGAGTATCTATGATTTGTAGGTAATGTCTATGTCTTCCCTTTGCATGAAAGATGAGTTATCCTAGCACAAAGCTTCCAGCTTTCTTTCTTTTTTGTTTGCTTAATCATGAAGCATATACATATGTTCAACATATGGGTGAGCAAAACATGTCTTTAGCATGTGCATGAGATGATAGAAATGTAGGAGATTGATCATAGCAGGTTCAATTCACAAAAGGGTTCTCCCCAAGACATTGAGGACTGCATGCTCCTCCCACAATGGTGCTGTCTTGTTTTTTTTTCCTTTTGAATACACTACTCTGGTTCAAATAAAATTCCTTTTTTTTCTCTAAAGTTAGGCTATTGAGACTTAGTTAAGTCCCTCTTGTCCACCTAATTCCAGTCTCATGCATGAAAACTCCACTTCTCAACTTACTTGAGCCCTTCCCCAACATAGCATGATCAACATTTGTTAGTTTTGGTACGAGCAATCTACTGCAGTGTCTTCTAGAACTTGTCTTTCACAATCCCATATGCAAACCACTAACATACTCAAAACACAATGGTCAATACGCTTTCATACCATAGAAATAAATCCCTTTGACAGTGTAGGCACTGTCCAATGAGTATGAAGGGTCCACTAGATCAAATGTAGGTGTGTATTGCTGTCTAGCTCAAAATGCAGCAAGCAAAGTGGCAGAAATAGATTGTGTTACACTGTAGAATAGTAAACACAAGGTCTTTAGCACCAGGAGATATTGCCTAGCTAGTTGTAACATGGACATCAAGCTCCTCTTCATAGACTTTGGCTCCCACACTATCGAGGGTAGTGTGTTTAGCCACAAACCATGGGCAAGACAGAAGATAAGATAGAAGCAAAATCGCCAATCGATTATAGGATATCTTTGGTTTAGAGAGCAAATCGCCACACTTTCAAAAGTGTAAAATACAAGTTTTGCCACATATTCTATACTGTGAAAGTAAACATTTTCTCTTAAAATCATATATGGATTCAAATTTCACACAGTTTGCTAGAAGTTATGAATGTTTAGACCTAGGTCTACTTGATGAGCCTACAGCAAATGAGGTACATTCCTTATCGTGCTCTTGGAAAGAATACAAATTTGTCTTTATAAAACTTTCGCTATTGCAAATGAGATGATTGGTAATGAAATCTCACAAGAAAAGGCCAAAAGCCAGTGTTTGATCACATCTTATCAAAAAAGAAAAATTTCCATGCCACTCTAGGAACTCTTTGAACTCTAATGACTCATTGGATCTGAGTCCAATTTCATACAAAAGTGGTATAATTTGCACCTTTCATGGGCTCAAGAGGGATACCAAATCATGACTAATGTGGAGCAAAGGCGCACCATCAAGACTTCTGAGTACGACCCACCGACCTATGTGGAACCTCATTTAGAGTGTTGGGTCATAACCAGGAATTAGCCAGTAGGACAAATGGCACGTTAGCTAAGATTGAGGATGGTTTTCGCTTGGGACAGTCAATGAAGAGATGAGTGATTCCACACTCTGGACATCTTAGGTCTGCCTTATCTTTATTTGGTTGCTCCCATTCAAGGCAACGTGATGAGACGTACCCTGAATGACCGCAAGTCCAACATATGATTGAATCCATCATCTGCCCTCCTAGGCCTCTACCTCGGCTTCTTCCTAACACCATCACTGGCACTGGCCCCGATAGTCCATAAGGACTGCATTGCCCTCGTCGTCGTGCGAGACGTAAGGGTATACATAAGTCTCTTCCTCATTTGGCTCCTCCACATAGTGGACTAGCGTGTCAGTTGGTGGATGAGTCACGTAGGGACCAGGTGGTCTTGGTATACCTGTAGGATTTATGTCCAGATTAGGCGCAGGAAGGGCCAATGGGGCCGCCCTTCCGAAGAATTGTTGGGGTTTGCTCGCTAGGTATGGCTGGCTATACGGTTGTGAGTAAGGGAGTCTTCTTGGTAATCTGCAGTGCGCAACGTTGTGACCAAATCTACCGCAATTAGCGCAAGGTCATGATCTAGGGTCTTAACACTTGGCTGGTAAGTGGCTTTTGCGACAATACACACATTATATGTGCAAGTGCATTGGTCGTCTCAACATATCCTGCAGTTTGGCTATCTCCATTTTCACCTCAGTCAAGTCTTGGTTTGTCTCAAAGGCATTCCCCTTGTCTTGGGCTACTAGACCTAATCATTCACTAGAGGCTGACGCTCTCTCCAAACTTTACGAGTTGGTTTCTTCTGAATTTGAACTCCTGGAGCTCCGCTCTTTCAGCTGGTCGTCTACTCGAATGGCCTCTTCAAATACCCTAACTAGCGAGTCTCGCTGCAAGCTCAAGTTGCCTACCAAGGCCTTATACAGCTCCTCACTCCGTATTCCATAGATAAACACGGTGGAAAACGCTCTTTCGATAGGTCATTCGCCCATGGGGATTCTCTTGAAGATGCTCCTCACGTGGGTGACATAGTCGGGACGTCCTCTTTCTCTTTCTGCTTGACATTCATTAGTCTTACTAGCAAATTGTCAAAGTTTCCGGGCTCAGAGAATCTCTTGATGAAGAGGTTTTTAAGGCCGTTAAAGTCTGCTCGTTCTCTAGCATCTAGACTCGTGTACCAAGTCCTACCCTTGTCACCTAAGCAAAGCCCGAATGCTTGAGAGCGTTGAGTCAAGTTGGTAAAGCCATTGGCCTCGCAGACTTGCTTGAATTGCTCTACAAAGCTATATGGATCATCGTGGGTTGGTACTTGTCGAGTTGCTTTGCAACCATTGGGATTTTAGACTGGCCCTTAGAGCCTTGGTTTACTCCTAATCTTGATAGTAATAATGTCACTAGTGCTATAGCACTCTGCTCCGTTGTTGTGTTGTGCTTCATGAGAAGCTCATCAATGTGAAGTCTCCTTCCAGGGCTCTCTCATGATCGGTCTGATTCCCACCTGCTAGGTTCAACACCTGTTGTACCTCGCACTATTCTGCATTCTTCCTTAAGCTCCTAGCACGCTGGTCTTGGTTGTATTTCACTATCCCTTGCAACGCCTTGTGGGACAGCTTCCGTTCCTCTTCCAAGTCTATTATGATGGCCTTTGTTGTTCTGCTGCGGTGCTCATACTGAGCATGCACATCGTAGTTACTCACTAGCTGTTGAAATGCCTCTGGAAAAAATCCTAAGTCGAGTTCCTCATTCGGCCTGTGGTCTGAGCTTTCCTCTATCATGATCACGTTCTCATGCTTCACCAAGTTGTCGATCAAGTTGAGCAAGTTGGTCAAATCCACTTCTCTAGTGCCTCTTGCTTGGTCCTACTCTATGCTTTGGTCATCCGTCTATGTCTTGGGATCTTCTCCTATTGGTGGGTTTCTTAAGGTGTTTATCTGAGTGAGTTCCTTAACTTATTGCATCCAATCCTCAATTTATCTCTACTAAGTGTGTGTGTTCTTTCTCATGCACTTGTGCTCAATCAGGCTTTCAACTATCCTTAAGTGTACTTCAAGTGCGGAAATTCGGAGTGAGTGTGAAAAACAAGTATCTAAGTGGCTTATGCACTCTCACTTCATTTTAGGCCTGATAGGCTTGTTGACCCACTTCTGGCTGTCTTGTCAGGTTTTAGCGTTTCTCGCTGCATTGTCTTACCCGTTTTAGATTTGTTCAGGGTCTTTGGCTCAGCTAGCTATCACTAAGACTCTAGGTCTCGCAATAGTCTACTTGAGCTACTAAGTGGCTACGTCCTACGAATTTGCATATTCCATGCACCAGAATCGAGTTCTGCAAATCGAGAGGACTCACGAAGGTTTACGCCACTGTCGGTCTGGTCTAATTTCCTAAAAATTTGGAAAAATCCTGACTCAGCCCAACTCATCCGAATTGCAGGAGTCGAGTGATGGATTTGGGCAGAGGGCCGAATGGAAATTGTGGGCCGAGTGTGTTGCTCGAACGGACCGAGTTGTTGTGGCCGAGGGCCAAATGGGAAGCTCGGATAGGGTGACTCAGATGGGGTGATTCGAATGGTCCAAGGAGATTCACTCGGATGGGCCAGGGCATGCGCGCCAAGGGCCGAGTTTCTATATGGCCGAGTGAACTTTTGACCGAGTTGGTTTGTTTGGATAGGTCGAGGGCAGGTCGAGGACCAAATAGGGTAGATTGACCGAGGGTCAAGTTGCGAGTGAGCCGAGTGATATGCTCGGACAGGCCGAATTGACTAGTGGGCCGAGTCGGCCGAGAGTACATGGGCCGAGGGCCGATTCTAGGACACAACCCAGAAACCGACCACTCGGACGGGCCGAACAGCACGCGACAACGGCAACAAAAAAAACTAATTTGCTCAAATTTTGCAACACATGCAATCATATCACACAAGAGCTTCCAGATTAGTACCAAGGCATAAGAGGAAGGACTTGATATACCTGGAACGTGCGGTAGACTCCCTGGTGGCAAGATCGAATCGAATCTCCAAGAGCTCTCTCTCTCTCTCTCTCTCTCTCTCTCTCTCTCTCTCTCTCTCTCTCTCTCTCTCTCTCTCTCTCTCTCTCTCTCTCTCTCTCTCTCTCTCTCTCTCTCTCAATGTCAGGGTATGAAATGACCTTGACCTCTTGGCTCTTAAACCCCTTCCCGGGTAAGGTTTTGATGTCCTTAATCACTCACTTGTCGACATTAAACATCCCAAGCACTCTTTTTTTCCATTTTTGCATGATTTGTGCCCTGGTTTGCCCTGTTTTACAGCAGCAAACCCTATACTTTTCTGATCCGATTTCCTAATCCTAACCTACGTTAAATGCAACAAACATCGAAGGCAAAAAACTAAATGATTTCTCCATCTTTTCCAATCATCAAACCAACAAAATAACCCAAAATACTTACTTGTTTTGAATATCAAAAAACCCAAACTTCCTACCTATCTCAAGCTCTGTTTCAAGTATGAATCCCTTACTTCGATGCTCGATATGAGGTGCGCAAGTGCTCAAGCTTGAATCCGTTGGTCCCAACAATGGAACACGCTCAACTGCCAAGACCCACGAACCCCTTATTATTTCAAGCATTTCAAGCGAGCTCTCATGGCTATCTCTCAACTAGCCGATGTGCCATCGATCCTCTCGGGGTGTCGTGACCTTATCTTGATGCCGAAATGAGTTGCATCCTCTCTTGCACACACCGATAGCTCCATGATCCTAGATGCTAGCTCAAGCATCCTGAAGCCTCCTCCATCTCCAAGCTCCATCCACCATAGCCGCGCGCGTGAGAAAAGAGAAGAGAAGAGAAGAGAGAAGAAGAGAGACGAAGAGATGGTGAAGAGCTTCACCCTCTTGATCCCTCACTCCCACACACTCACTCACTCCCTCACACTCTCACACTCCCTCTCTCAAGAGCACGGACACAAGCAAGGTGAAGAGAATAAGAGAAGAAGAGAGGACTCTTGTTAGCCACACACCCAAGAATGAGCTTCTCATTCAGTTTTCAACTTTATATACAAAATCCTAAATCCCTTTTGGGCACCCATCCCTTTTTGCATGATCGGCCATTGTAGTAATGTCCCTTTTTCTAATTCCCTCTTCTTGCTTCATGCCCTAAGCCTATACCCATCTATTCTTTACAAATGGCACAAGAGGGAGCCTGGCGCTCTTTTACAAGAGTGTTTAGAGTTTTTTAGGCACCTTTCATTTAAATTTGTGCTTTTTGCCTCAACTTAGCTTTAGGGGCCGTCTCTATGCCTTTGCTCTTTTTCCATCCTTTTTTCACTTTTTCCTTCATTTTTCTGCCATCTCGAATTGAGGTTAACATACTCTGACCCACAACAAGCTCGTTGGTTGTATGTTGTCCGTATAGTACCTTAGATAGCTCGATTATATGATGAAAGCAATGTCCCTAATATGGAAGATGAGAGTATACAAGTAGAGGAGGAAGGCTTGCATGAGGTGGAGTATGAGGAGGGCTTGCAATAGGTGGAGGAGACAAGCTCGAAAAACTTGGTACAAGTAGTAGAGGACATGGGTATGTGGGAATTCTTTGAGAATAAAATAGCCTCTTCCTTTTGTAGAGACCTCTACATAGACTTTTCAATGTGTGCTAAGTTATGCCAAGATGAACTTATGGAGCCTTAGATAATGTTGTGACTATGAGATCTTGTTGTTACAATCATTGACCCCTTGCTCATGTTGGCACTTCATTACATGTTTTTTGTCTTTTATGCAAGTGTACATATATGCTTTTATTCTACTTCTCTTTCACCCCTACATTGAATTAAACTGACACCTATTTTTGATTGTATAAACCGTTATACTTGATTGCAAGGGCATCATGACCTAGTAGTATATAGATGAGAAGCTAGACTAGATTTTTGCACATGTCTATAGATTGTTGACTCCTTTTAGAGATAGAGTAGATGTTGAGTTTTCTTACTCAACATTGTCATGTTCTAACTTGGCACACTCTGACACGTCAATCTCTAATATGCATAGTCAATGCACTAGGTTGGCTCTAGAGGGACATGCATGCACACCTTGCTTGACTGATGGAGTTGGAGGCTCTAGTGGATGTTGTGGAGATGTAGAGGCTATGTATCCTTGTTATACTAGGAGTTCTCATCCTACAGGCACTTCTACTCTACTAGGTATGTAGCTCCAAAGGGGTGCTATGGAGATGTAGATGCTACAATACCATGGCTAGTTGGTACTCCCCTCTCTTGTCAAGATGTTGGGGAGGGTGGCTTCAGTGGATGCTATAGTAATATAGGTATTGTGACCCCTTCCTATTGATCAAGTGGATGTTGATCAACCACATTCACCACACCCATAAATAGTGTCTCCCCTATGATGCCCAGATTTGTTCAACTATTTGTGGTGGCACTCCTATAGGTACATTTGATTTACAAGGTTCTCTTAGATATATTGGAAAATATACTCCTCGATGGGAGAGGACCTATGCTAGAGTTTTCCCACTAGGCTCCATCTACTCTAGTGGATAAACCACCAGTGCTATGCTTATGAATGATAATGGAAGATACTCATTAGACATATGCATGAGTTGTACTTGTAGGTCTTTTGGCACAATGTCTTAGATAGATGAAAAGTGACATGAAGAGATAGCATCCTTGAATGAGGAGTTTCTTATATTATCTCTTGGTGATCGATTCTTGATAGTATTGATGATGGAGAAACTATACACATATATGTCCCATAGGTGATTAGATATACACAACACAATAAAATATAGTAGGGGGAAGCATTACCAACTAGACAAGGAGGATTAGAGAAGACTTAGGGAGGATGTCACTTCATATCCACCCTAGAGATGGCGATAGCAAAGGGAGGAAATGTGGGCATGGCTGGATGCATGAGCTATGCATTACCTTGATAACATCAACCACATAACCTACTTGGAGGGTTTTATAAGTCCTCTATAGTTTTTTATTAATCCTTTTTTTTTTTTGTGTTCTCATAGTACTAATGTGATTTTAACAACGTTAGCTTATGTTCTTTAGTACAACACTCCATTACAATGGGAAATCCCATTGGGCTAGAAATGATTATATATGTAGAAAAGCATGGTTTGAATGTCCTCATCTGTTATGCTACAAAACCCTTTTGATGATCTATTGCATCGAGATGATCTCTTAGATGGCAAACAATTGTAGTGAATCTTGTAAATTGTTGGAGTTTGGCTACTTGGAGCACCCTTGTCTTTTTTCTCTTATGCTCTATCTAATCCCTTCCACCATGTAAGGCCTTGTGGCCTATATCTTTTCTTTTTTAATGCCATCATTACTAATGTTAATGATTGTGATTATATTTATTATATGTGATTTACATTTAGTGAGGTTTATAATCTCTATGACTTATTATAGCTCTACCCTATTGACATCATAATTGTACGTTTTGCAAAATTCAATCAATTACTATTTGTTTTTGTTAAATTATTTACAATTTGTCAAATAATTTACACTCTTTATATTTAATGGCAATAATGTTTGTTAGTCCAATGTGGCATGATGTGGTTCTCAGCCCAATGTAGCTAAAAGGTAGCCCTGCCACACCAATTCTTTTTTTCCTTATAACCGTTGCTATTTTTTTTGCCATTTTCATCACTATTAGCACTATGTACCAATGTTAATCGTGATGATTTTATGGAAAAGCTTATAATGAGGGAGGATTTTTTAATAGCCTAATTATAGTGATAAAAACATGGGCTATAGGCTCATTATATAGTAGTGTTAGCTATAGATATTCAATATTGTAGATTTAAGCCATTCCAAAGATGAAATATAAGTGTTGGATGCCCCTCACAACCATGTGTAGAGGCGAGCTCAAGCTCAACCGCCAAGACCCATGGACCACTTATTGTTTAAGCATTTTAAATTGAGCACTAATGGCTACCTCTCACATAGTTGATGCGTTATCTCTTTCCATGAGTGTAGTGAGCTTACTCCATGCCCGACACTCCGATAGCTCCACAATCCAAGTGCAAGCTTCAAGCGAGCTCGATCCTCAAGCTCCAGGCTCCATTGCCGCGAGCAAGAGAAGAAAAGAGAAGAGAAGAGAAGAAGATAGGAGAAGATGGAGAGCTTCTCCACCACGGTCCCTCACCCTCGCACACTCACTTCCTCACACTCTTACACCCTCTCTCAAGCACAAGCTCAAGCAAGCAAGAACAAGAAGAAGAAAAAGAATAAGAGAGCTACTTTTGGCCACACACAAGAATAAGCTTCTTCATTCACTTTTTGCCTTTTATATAAAACCCTAACCCTAATTCCCTTTGGGCGGTCATCCCCTTTTTGGTCCAGGCTTGGCCCATTCCTCCAACCCTTCTCCTCCTCTTCCCTATTGGCATGACCTCAACCCATGCCTCTAACTATTTACAATTTGCACGAGTGAGGCACTATTTTACAAAATAAATCATGGTGTGCCTTACACTCTTTTATAAAAGTGTTGATTTGCGCTTTTTCTTGTGCACCTCTCTCCTTGATTTAGGAATTTTTTCCCAAATTTTCCACCTTGTTCGCACCATGCATGGTGAATTCTCAACAACCAACAATCCAAGTTTGCATTACACTTTCTATCATAGAGGGAGTGATCTACATCAAAAACATAAAAGTCAATGTTGACAAGATACCCTCGACCATGGCCTAAGTACTTGTATCTTCTTTAGGTTGCACATATATGTGGAATGATCTAAATCCTCATAACTTTGCTGGCTACTCCATATACACCTCTTCTTGCAAATCACCATGCAAGGAGGCCTTCTTTCACATCCATTTGGTATTGCAAACTCCAACTTTGGCCTACTACCAAAGTAATCACATATCTCACAATTGCTATCCTAGCACACAATAAGAGTAATATCTCTTCATAGTATGTGCCATGTATCTATGTATAGCCTTTTACAACTAGCTTGGCTATATATCTACTAACATAACAATATGCATTATCCTTTATTTAATAGACATACTTATAGTCAATAGCTTTCTTGCCCTTAGACAATGATACCGAATCCCAAGTCTTATTAGCCTCTAATGCAACCCCCTCCTCATCCATTACTACATTCCAATGAGCATGACCAATAAATATCCTCAAAAGAAGTGGGATAAATATCCTCATTCACCTTTACCATATAAAAATAATGATGAGCTCCATATCCCTCAAAAAGAAATCTTCTTATAGGGTTGCTCACCCTATTAGACCTACATACCACTAGATCACTCAATGAATCTTGTATACCATCATGTTCTTGTCGAGACCTAAATTATGAAACCAACCCTCATTATGAAGATAATTATTATTATTAATGAGGTATTATGTGCTAGTTCATGGAAGAAAGACTTGGGAGACCCTCCCAAGACTAGCTTATTAAAACTATGTTTGTAGTATAGAACAACAAAAGGAACTAGCCTAGTGGATAGTCACTTGGTAGTTAACTGCACTTGGGTGACGACACTACTGGGATGGGTGACCTTCTGGGAAGATTTTCCTACAAGCTAGTGGGAGCTTCTCGCGTGCAACCAACAGCACCAATGAAGCCTTCGTAACCCGTCGCCAAGAATGCCAAGGCTTATGCCTTGGTCGCCACCTTGGTCGTAAGCCTTGGAGTGACAGCCGCCCGACGACGCACGACACGGTGCTCACCCATATATTTGTAAATTTTTATATTCATGCTACAAAAATGGAGCGTCCTCTCTAAAGTCATCAATGATATCATTAGAAGCACTAAAAGAAAGCGTTCTCTCTTTGTCATCGATGATGTCATCGAAAAACACTAAAAAAGCAAGTGTCCTCTCTTTTACCCCCTGCAAAACTATAGGGGGACAAGAGTAATCTTGATGAGGACGAGACACCGATCGGGAAGGAGAAAACTCTATTCCATGAGACAAAGAGACATCATTCCATTCAACCCAAGGAAGGGGATACGCTGAAGGTCTCTCATCACTTTTTACTCTAATCTTAGAAGAGAAGACACTGAAAAACTTTATCTTATTCTATCAATCCGATTAGAAGGCATACCTCTACTCTCATCCCTATTCCATCTACTAGAGGGAGAAAAGTATTGCTCTCCACGAGGCAAGAAGAACCACCCTAAGGCCTACATCATTGAATCCCGCAATAATCATCATCATCATCGAGAGTCTTACACCCTTGCTAACCGGTATTACCACCATGTTCTTCTTCTTCTACGAATCATATTTCCGTCATGGCCCCGAAGAAAAAAAATTCAAAAGAAAAAATCGTGAATGACCCTACTAACATGGAAGCAACAGTTGGAGTTGCGAGCACGTGAGTCACTAATAGAGTCACAAGCACGAATAACAACCCTTTACCAATTTCGATACCACAGGTTTTTTTCTAAAACTTTCTATCCAAATTCAATAGACATAAGATAAGTCTCTTAAGAAATATTGCAATCTTAGAGTATTTACTTGGTAATTTATTAGAACATCTTATAGGCTAGAAACTATTAGGGAAACTATAAAATTCTAGAACTCAAGAGAAATCATAAGGAATTTTTCAAGACAAACCTCGAAGAAATTAGTCAAGGATATACTTTAATCTTGAAGCTTTGATAGAAGATTTTAAGACTGAAAATATCTCTAAGTTGAAGAAACAGACTTAAGGCCAAGAAACTTGGTTACAAGAATGTCATTATAAACCTTAAATTGAGATGTTAGAGACCCATAATCTGAATACCCTAGGGGAATAGCTCACTGCGTGAATTTCAAAGGTCGATTGCTACAAGATTAATCATCACTTGAAAGTTACATGAGTGTTTGAAGTCATAATTGCTTGAAGACATCAATGTTGTTTGGATTGGATCCTGATTGAATTAAGTATTGGAACATATATAAATTGAGGAGCCCTATACCTCCCCCAAGGATAGATACTGAATCCCCATACCAAGGGGGGATGTTTTTACTGCCGCAGAAGCATGGATCAACTTCGATGGCGGGAGATCTCCCAGCAGGGATCGTATTAAGTAGGAGGTGGTTAAGGTGCCAGCGAGGCTCTGGTTAGTAAATCCTTTACGCACCTAGGAACTATTTGGTCCCCTATATGGCCCAAGTTCTACTTGGGATACCTAAAAACGGTAGCTATAGGTGGATTTAATATTGGTAATGTGCAGATACGCCAGATGAGACAGCACTTGAAATTGTAATTTTTCTCATGTATGGGCGGGAAAACATACATTATGGAACATAATCAATGAATTTGTTTTATTCTAATTGTATGGCAATGAGTAAATTACGCAAATGAACAATTGTGCATAAAGGGATTCTTTTTAATTAATGAAGTTGTTTTTGTATGTTTCATGTAATGTGGTAGGTAATTAGATAACTAAGAACTTCCATAAAGGGAAGTGGGTGGATGGATTCCCGATGAATCCAATCCTATGGCGGCAAGGTGGTCTCAATTAGCCAAGAGGTTTCCCAAAAACAAACGCTAGGAAGACACTCTAGGAAGGGCTGATTCATTGACTTACCTAGGGTTTAGTCTTAGAATCGAACTGTAAATTATCTTAGGGGAAAGATACAAGGGTTGTGCCAGAGCATTGTTAGGGATTTCATAAATCCATAGTCTACTACTAGAAAAAAACATTGTACTCCATGAACCAAGGGTAATGGCAGTCGCTCCTTCCGGAAAAGAAGCCTCTCAAAGGACACCTCTGGATGTGAGTTAGTTGGTGATAGGTGACTGTGAGATCAATCAGGAACCTTCAGGTCGGCGGTTCTCCGTGGGTAACGGCAGGATGCTTTCCCTGTGGGGTAGACCTAGGGTTAACTATCCTGACAAAGTCCGATCATTCTGGTTAGAGTACGGATGGTGGCGGCTAGAAGGTAAACTCTGGCTGACTACTAAAACATCACTCGTCGCGTAATCAAGGCAGATACGTTATAACTATGCATTGGTGTATGTAGTACATGCTTGAATGCAAAGTGTGGATGAATGTGCATAACCATATTTAATGAGAAAACAAGATATGTATGTGCAACAAATATCCATTTATATCTTTTGTGAAATTTCTACTCATTGTGGCATTGCTAATTAGATCCCAAAGGCATTAAGTTCCTCTTGACTCATGCTACATTTGGGAACATAGATGACATAAGATCATCATATTCATGATATGCAGCAAAGAATCAATGCTTTCAACAATTATTCTCTGATTTTTAACACATAGATTCCTTTGACACACTGTGAATGGCACGAGGCCTACTCCCATGCTACCAAAACACCTTATTTACACACAAATATGCTTGTTTTTATGATTTTTAAATTCTTATTTAAAATGTGGTTATATTTTTTAGTTTTTTTGTTTCATTTATAGAATTTCATTATTTATTTATATTTTTCTCTTTTTTATTTTTCTTAATTTTCAATCTTGAATTTAATAGAAATTCAAGAAGATGGAAAACAAAAAATCTAAAGTGTTGAAAATTAATTATTTGTATCACTTTTCCTCCTAAAATATTTTTTCAATCACATTCTATTTTCTATGAAAATTAATGAACTTGCCCAAAATTTGCTTATTTACCATGATGCATTTATCACCTCACATGCATATCAATGCCGCTGATGCCTCCAACGGCTGCTAACACACTTAATAGGACTCCATAATGCTCTAGCACCACCTCATGATCATCCTTAGTTGCATCGCTTCCATCTCTCACTCACACTCTCCTTCCCCCTTCTCTTGTAAGAATTAACATTGTGTGTGGAAAGGGAGAAGAGAGAAAGACTAAATTTTTTAATTTCTCATTTCTTCAAAACAACCCACATAAATGGTATCAAGGCAAAGAGAAAGGAGATTAGGCTCCGAATATATAATTAAAAGTGCCAAATGATGAAGATTCGAAATGAGGAGATCATCACAAGGAGCCCATGAAGTCATTTTTCATCTTCTACACATTTTTTTGCTTTCTTCCTCTCTTCATAAAACAAAAGGACACATTTTCAAAAAGGACCCCTTTAAACCCTACCACAAGTGCCCCTTTAGATTGGGCATGCCCTCATGATTTTGGGCCCTTTTTTGGCCAAAAACATGTCGCTCTTCCATGTTTCCACATAAATTAAGCATGAAATGGCACCTCACATGCACAAAAATGATGAGTAACTGATGGATAGACCTTCTGCACTCCTTGTAGACTTAACTCGCTCCTCTACTACATCTCTAACTTTAAAATTTTCCATGTCTTGTGCCTTGAACACTTTGCATGAATGGCCACTTTGAAGGTTCAAATCTTCAATTTTCACTAAAAATGCCTTACAAAACAACCAAAAATGCTCTAAAATCTCCTAAAGTGTGGTTCCATGTCTTGTGCCTTGAACAGTTTGCATGAACAATCACTTTGAAGCTTTAAATCTTCAATTTTCACTGAAAATGCCTTATGGATCCACCAAAAATTCTCTAAAATCCTTCAAAGTGTATTTCCAAATCAACCTCTCTGTGCTCTATGTACACCTAGTATTCTAGCTAAAGGAATATCGAGCTCATCATCCAAACTCTTTGACTTTAGAGTATCCGTCAAGAACTAAATGACTAGTAAATGCACCATTACCATTTGATACTTTTTCCTTTCCCTCATCATTATATGCAACACTATATGTACTTGAAGATGTGGGGCTATTCCTTAGTCTGCCAATTGACTGTAGATCTACTACTAGATTATTTTTCTAGCCCACTAAGGGTCTATGATTCTTGCCTTTATGTTTGCATATGACTATCATCATCATCCAATCATCTCCACTAGATGCATAACAACTACTCATCTCATCAAAACTAACATCCCTGTTTACTCTAAAATCACCATTAATGAGGTTATAACATTGATATCATTTTTGCTTTTAGTAGAGTATCCAATGAAGATACATTTTTCAGTCTTTGGGTCCAATTTCTTCCCTAATGCATTTGGCGCATGAATATATGCAATACAACCAAACACTTTAAGTGTAACACATTAGGTTTCTTATTTGTAAAACATTCTTCTAGGGTCATACCATGAACTACAATTGTGAGAGTTCTATTCATATAGACAACAATATGAACATCGTCAAACCAAATATACTTGGGTGTATTCTTTTCAGTCATCAATGCACATACAACTTCTACAATATGCATGTTTTTTATTTCTAAACCCCCATTTTTTGTACTTCCATGTAAATCATTGCTTATCTTATGAGACCTCAAAAAATCACTAAACTCATTAGAGGAGTATTCTTCCCATCCATCTAACCTTAGGCACTTAACTTTCAAGCCTATTTTTGTTTCAACAATAGGCTTAGAGGTTTTGAAGTGCTCACACACTTACTCTTTTCCTTTATGAAAAGTACTTGTAACTTTTTAGAGCAATTATCAATAAATATAACAAAATACTTATTAGCACCAAGAGATACATTCTACATAAGTCCCAAATAATCTGAATGCACAACATTAAGTATATTTCTTCTTACATCTTTGTCGTGTGAAAAATGTTACCTTGCATGCTTCCCCAACTGATAAGCTTCACAAACCTTATGTAACTCTAAATGTGAAAAAGGTTATCTTGCCTACTTCCCAAACTAACATACTTCACGAACCTTATGTAACTCTAAATGTAGTCAAGTGTATAATCAACCCTTTGGACTGTATTAATTTCAGCCTTTGCACCTTTGCATGTCCAACATGTTTGTGCCATATTTCAATGTCTCCAACCATACTTTTGCCTTTAGCATATGTAGTAGCATTTAGTAGAAATATCAACATCCAAAATGAATAGACATCCAACTCTGCTTCTTTTTATAATCAATCTATACTTATTATTAAAATCTTCCATAAAATAGTCATTTTCATTGAATCTAACCAGCAATACTTGCTCTACCATCCAACTAACAAACACTAAATTCTTTCGTATATATGGCACATGTAATATATGTAAAAAATTACACGGCATAGCAAACAGAATCTGAGAAAGAGATAGAGAGTACACAACAGATAAGAGGAGAATTTTTTTAAAATTTCTTTAGCTCCAAACAATTGATACAAAGATGGCAATCTACACAGAAGATAGATGAAGAGCTTAAGGCTGGCTAGAAAAACTCTGATTGGGTGAAAGATGGATGATTGATGGTTGTGAAAGGGTTTACCTTTTATAGCCTGTGAAGGGGGGTCATGATGGATGATCTTCCTTATGCACCTGTGTTTGTTGGCCTTCCATGTGCACATGTGTCTATTGACCTTCCATATGCACATGTGTCTGTTGACCTTCCATGTGCCCATGTGTCTGTTGACCTTCCATATGCACATGTGTTTGTTGACCTTCCATGTGCACCTCCATTAGTTGGCTAGGGATATTCCCTTTACTATTGGCTAGGGCCCCTGATAACACCCTTACCCCGCAACTCGATGCAATGTGCCTCGAGTTGCTACCAACTTAACTACTCCATCTAAACTAAAGATTAGACCCACAAGGGTCCTCTTTTTGCCATTCAATCACATAGACCTCATCTGACATACAAATCATGACTCAACCAATATCCGGGCTCACATGTGGGTTCTCCTCATAATGGAGGCCTTACAACTTTGAGCACCATGGATCGTTGGTGGCACCTTATGAGGGTGGGGCATTGAGCATATCTAACACCTCCATTCTCCTTCCCAAACTATGTGCGTGAACTATCTCCTCGGCCCAATGCCGAGTCTTTGAAGATGAACTTGAAGCAGATCCTTCGTAAGTTTTTTGGTGAAGATATATGCTCCATTCTCCTCTATTGGATAGTAGACCAGTTCCATTATCCCATCCTCGATCAAATCACGCACATAGTGATACTAGATCTCTATATGTTTGGTGCACGCATGAAACACTGGATTTTTTGCAATGGCGATACAACTCTGATTGTCACATCTCAGCACAATTGGTTTTTCATCATGCACTCCCATTTGCCATAGGATCCTTCTCAACCATACTGCTTCACATGCAGCAAAACAAGCTGCCTTGCACTTTGCTTTGGTAGAAGACAATGCCACTATTGGGTGCTTTTTACTAATCCAAGAGAAAATTCATAAACCCAAAGAGAAACAATAACTAGAAACCAACTTTGTGGAATCACTGTCACAATTCCCCACAAGAGAAGTTCCAGAACTGTATTTGATACCATAGTCAAGAGTTTTTTCCTTCAAGTATCTGAGCACCTGTATCCCAACTTTCCAATAACTCTCATGAGGTTTGTTTGAGAACCTGCTCAAAACACCAACAACAAAACTGATATATGGTATGGTGTTACACAAGTAGATTAGGTTGCCAACCAACCTCCTGTACCTCCCAATATCTACTAGTGTTGATGTATCCTCAACGGATAACTTTGCATTCACCTTCATAGGTGCAGCTATCTCTTTGCTCTCAATCATGCCAAATGCCTTCAGGATCTCCCATGCATACTTCTTCTGAGAGATGAAGATCTTTCTTGACTTCAATCCCCAAACAATAGTGCAACAAGCCCAAGTCTGCAATTTCAAACTCAGAACTCAAATCCCATGCATACTTCTTCTAAGAGATGAAGATCTTTCTTGACTTCAATCCCCAAATGCCTTCAGGATCTCCCATGCATACTTCTTCTGAGAAATGAAGATCTTTTTTGACTTCAATCCCCAAACAATAGTGCAACAAGCCCAAGTCTACAATTTCAAACTCATAACTCAAATCCTTTCGATTTTGGTTAATCATATCTTCATAGTCGCCTAAATTAAGAAGGTCATCCACATATATGACAATCACTACAAACTTTTCACCATCCCTGTAAACATACAAGTTAGCATCTGAGGCACATCTTTTGAAGTTTAAGTTTAAAAAGAACTTATCTATCCACCACTGGTACCATGCTTTGGGGGCTTCTTTCAGCCCATACAATGCCTTCTTCAGCTTACACACTTCTTTCTCAGAATGGGGGGCCTCAAACCCTGGTGGCTAAGCCATGTACACCTACTCCTTGAGGTCACCATTTGAGAACGCTGACTTAACATCCATTTGGTAAACTGGCCACTGCTTGTGGGCGGCCACCGCAAGTACTGTGTGAATAGTGGTCATTCTAGCAATTGGGGCTAATGACTCTTGAAAATCAAACCCTTCAACCTGTGAAAATCCCTATGCAACTAGTCTGAATTTGTATCTTTCTAAGATACCATCAGCCTTGTACTTTACCTTCCAAATCCACTTGGTGCCAATAACCTTCCGCTTTGCTGGCCAATCCACTAGCTCCAAACTATCATTCTTCATTATGTTGTCATACTCAACTTGCATAGCTGCCTTCGATGTTGGATCTACAAGTGCTTATTTTAAGTTAGTTGGCTCCTTTACTTCTTTCATAATCTCAGCCATCAAGGCCATATTGACTATGTGAGCAGAAGCCTTCCTTTGCTCCTCTATTCTCTGAGACCTCCTTGGTCCGTCTGCCTTCTCCTCAACAAATGTAGGCATAGGATTATTGTGGTTATAGAGTTGCTTCCGTGTTGTGAAGTTTTTCCTCATCATCTGAAGATGATGCTTCCTCCGCCTTAAGGATAGGGACAGGTTCATAGTGGACTACTTCTTTGCTTGATGATAAAGTGGAAGAACTTGCCTTCTCCTCCTCCACTGTATGCGATTTCTCCTTGTCAAGAATCCCGTGGTGGGGGGACTTGCTCGAGATGATGCACCGAACACACACAAAATGCACAAGGAGAAGCTCACTCAAGAGACAAGAAGAGAGATGGAGGCCAAAACGTTTTCTTATTGGTTTCTTCTTCTTCTTCCACACTCTTTACAATGTACACAAAGTATAGATAAGATACAACATAAAGGAAAGTAGCCTACTAAGTCAAACAATGCATAATCGACTACACTAATCGACTGGCGCTATAACTATGCCAGCTCTTTAAATAGGTGTAATAACCTGAATATAATAAGTAATGAGTCAGTGGCCATGTGAGAGTCATAATGACCATCGACGTGCTAAGTGTAGTCGTGTGGACCCATCTAACTAGGCGGTCCATCATCAATGTCCGCATGTGTTGAGCATGTCATCTCAACACTCCCCCTCAAGCTCAACTGCATCTCTGCAACTCCAAGTAAGCTTCGAAACTTTTGAAGCTTCTATGTACCCAATGCCTTTGTAAAGATGTCAGCTATCTGATCCAATATGCTGATATACACCAAGTCAATCTCACCTACTAGTACCTTCTCTCTCACAAAGTGGTAGTGTACCTCAATATGTTTTGTCCTAGCATGGAACACAGGGTTCCTAGCCAATTGTATATTGCTCATGTTGTCACAATAAATGACAACTGGACCTTCCACCTACACATCCAAATCAGCCATTAACTTTTGTAGCCATACTACCTCACATGCTGCAACAGCAGCACCTCTATACTCAGCCTCTGTACTCGACAAAGCAACTATAGATTGCTTTTTGCTACTGCAAGCAACTATTGCACTACCAAGAGAGAACATGTATCCACTGGTAGATCTTCCATCAGACATACTACTATCCGAATCTGCATCTGTGTATCCAAACACCTGTACATCTGTACCTGCCTCATAGAAAAGTCCATAATGTAATGTGGACTTCACATATCTCAATATGCATCTAACTATATCCAAATGTGGCTTTCTAGGTACTTGCATAAACTGACTCACAAGACCAACAGTGTAGCTCAAGTCTGGCCTTGTAATGGTCATGTAGATCAACTCCCCACTATGCTCCTGAACATAGTAGGGTCTTCTATCTCATCCCCAACATCAGCACTCAACTTTACATTCTGCTCCAACGGAATTGAAAGTGGTTTGCATGCTGTCATACCATACTTGGACAACATATCCAAGCCATACTGTCTTTGGGACAGCCATATACCATCATCACATCTGATCACCTCAATTCCAAGGAAGTACCTTAGCTCACCTAAATCCTTCATCTCAAACTTCTTCTTCAAAAAATCCTTGACTTCAACAATCCCACTATCACTATCACCTGTAATAATCAAGTCATCCACATAGATGACTATGATGACCAAACCTACATCTCCCTTTCTCACATAAAGTGAATGATCAGCATCAAAAACATAAAAGCCAATATTGACAAGATACTCTCTGATCTTATCAGACCATGCTCTAGGTGCTTGCTTGAGCCCATAGAGCGCCTTCTTCAACCTGCACACATATGTGGGATGCTCTAAATCTTCATAACCTGCTGGCTGATCCATATACACTTCTTCCTGCAAATCACCATGCAAGAAGGCATTCTTCGCATCCATTTGCTGCAACCTCCAACCTTTGGCTTGCTGCCAAAGCAATCACACATCTCACAGTTGCCATCCTAGCAACTGGACTGAAGGTTTCATCATAATCTATGCCGTATGTCTGGGCATAGCCTTTTGCAACCAGCCTAGCTTTGTACCCACAAATAGAACCATCTGCATTGTGCTTAATCTTATAAACCCACTGTTGAGTGTTGAAATGACTTGTTTTTTGGATGATTTTTGTTGTTTTTGAGAGCTGAATGGTTGATTTTATGGGATGATTGGTTGATTTGGAAGTGGTTTGAGAGTGTTTTGGATGATATTGATTGTGTTTTGGAAGTTCATGATGTTTGTTGATGGTTCTGTGATGTTCTGATAGGTTCTGAATGGTTCTGTATACCTTCTGTTTTGCTCTGTTTTGGTTTGTTTTGTTCTGATTGTCTTCTGTAAGGAGGGATGGAGTATTGATTGATGAAGAGTGAGATATTGTGAAAGTTTATTGAATGGTTTGTGAGAGTTTGAAATGGTTTGAGAGTGAGTTATGTGGTTTTGATGACCTTCTGTAACCTTCTGTAGGTCTTCTGTAGAGCTTCTGCTTCTGTTCTGTTTCTGTTCTGTTCTGTTTCTGTTCTGCTTCTGTACTGTAACTGTTCTGGTACTGTTCTGTAGACTGTTCTGTGGAATGTATGTGTGACTTTGGGAAAGTTTTCTAGCCTTGGAAAGAGGTGAATACAAGTGCAAAAGAGCTGAAAGAAGTGGAAGAAGTAGCTGTTGAAGACTCAAGAGAAGACTAGAGTGAAGTGACAGTAGTGAGCTGTGAAGAGACACTGTAGTGGCTCTGGTGACCCTTCATATCAGACATACCTCTTGGGAGGGGTATCCACGACCTAAGAGTGATTATTGAGAGTAATTTTGAGAGATTGTAGTGAGGAGATGATGTATTATTGATGGAGTGAGATAGAGAGAGTCAGAGATAGCCAATTCTACTCAAACAGAGTGATTGTATATGAGAGATTGAGGGAGGAGACTATGAAGATATTGAAGATGAATACTATGTGATGTTTTTCCATTCAAAGATGGTGTACTTCTTTGCTTTCTTTGTTCTATTGATGGATTTTGTGAAGATGTTGAAGAATATGGTTGATTCTATTAAAAACCGTGGGAGATTTATATGATGCTGCATGAAGATTTGTTGTGCCTGGTGTTCTTTTCTTCATTGTGATCATATGAGACATGATAAACAAGCTTGTTGATGTTACAAGATAGATTTTCTTGCAAGAGAATTCCCTTTTCCTTGGTGTTCCTCTCGGGGCTCCATGTTTTTTGTGCGCAGCCGGGGAAACTTGCCATCAACAAGCACCAAAAGAGGCTGAAAATGAAGGAAATGGCATTGCCAAGAAAAGAAGAATTCAATGGATGTTTGTAAAGTTCCTTCTTCCACTGAAGAATTGGAATTCCTCATAATCAAAGCCACTTTCCATAAGAAGATCATCCCACAATGGCGGAAACACATCACCATCATGATGCATGCTCTATGTGGTGGACAGTTTCCTCTTCCTATTGAAGCAGCAGAAACTTGCATCTTGGTGGCAAACTGTTTGGGAACAAACTAAAGAGCAGAAACAGAGAGAATGAACATCCATGGAAGATTTAGCATTCATTGAGAAGTTTCCAGACAACATCAAGTGGGAGATTGTGAAGAAGCTTCAGGAGTCTTGGTCTGTAGAGGTTCACAGGGACAAGAAGGAAAAGAGTTGGAATTTGTTCGTGGATGCTCAACAGCAAGATACATGGGATGCTTGGTGTACTGATAATCTTCTGTTTGTTCAATTAGCAACCCACTAGAAGTTGGTAGACAGAGTGTTTTTCACAACATACACTGTTGAAACCATCAGAAGCTGGCACTACTATGATGATGGCACCACCACCATGCTCAGACGTATGCATTTTGACACCTTCAGAACCGAATACCTTCCCCTGTGTAGTGGCATGAAAGCAGAATTCAGGGACGTTGAAAAGAAAGAAGTAGAAGAAATGTTGGCAAGAGAGTCCTCCAGAGACTGAAGTCTTCTGTTAATCCTCTGGGGAGCACTAACAACCTAGTGGAGCCACACCCCTGATGAATGACGCAATAAAAAGGCAAGCGTTAGAACGAGTCCAGAGGTACGTGAGAAGAGAGAAAGCAAGAATCAGAGCCGAGAGCGAGCTTGCAGCAGAAGCCGCGTTTGAAGCCCTTGCGGAACTCTTTACAGAAGTCCCAATGGCACATCAAGCCCTTCCTCCTCCTGCTGGAGGTCCACTTCCAAGCCAGATCCGTCCTGGAAATATTGATGACAGACCAGTGAATGTAGTCCCATTGCCAGTTTTTAAGGGAGAGTACAATGAAGACCCCGATCTTCATGTAGCAGAGTTTATGGTAGCATGTGTGGCTAACAATGCCAGAACCCTTGAGCATTGGTTAGCAATATTCCCCGCCACTTTCAAGGGCGCGGCGTTTCAGTGGTATGAGAGACAAGCAGCATGAACTTTTGGCACATGGGATGACCTGAAGTTGGCCTTCCTCACTAAATTCAGGCGTGAAGGTTTTGAAGAGCGGATGAGAGAGGAATTTATGAACCTAAGTCAGTCCTCTGGAGAAAGAGTAGAAGCCTATGTCTCACGAATGGAATCCATCCTGAAGAGATGGACTAACCATAATCTAGATGATGGCATTCAAAAGGGGGTATTTCTCAGAGGATTACAACCAGAAGTCCGTAAGTTTGTGGAGCTACAAAGACCAGCCACACTGCAAGCTGCAACAGAAGGTGCAAGACTGTACGATGAAGTGGAAGCTAGATTGGCGATGAATACAGGAAGAGGAGTTCTACCTCCTCTGATGCCAGGAATGATGTATCCACCAAATGCAGTCCCAGGGACTGTTCCCTATCCCTACCAACAGATGCCCCCGATATCACAGTACAGTGCACCAAATCCACAGTGGCCACAATCCATGCCTCAAATGATGGCTCAACCACAACAAACATGGTCTCAACCAATTTCCTCAATGCCAAATCAGCAGCAACAGTGGAATCCTACCAACTGGAGCCAAAAGCCAACAGTTCAAACAGGAGCTCTGAATCAGAACCAGAACAGAGACCCCTCTGTACCAGCCCAACCCGTTTATGCAGTAATTACAGAGACTCCTCAAAACCCTCCTGCCAGTACGTCCGGAGGAGAAAGCTTGAAGGATTATTTATCCAACTCAGTTGCAAACATCAAAAAGGAGTTGATGGATGTGATTACAGAACAACTACAGACGTTGAAAGTGAACACATCTAGCATATCCAACGTTGCAGGAGCAGGAAGAGATGTGATGCGGTCAAATACTTGGTGTGGTAAGTGTCATCAAGCAGGCCATTTAGCCACTGAATGTACACGAAAACCAACTATCCCTGGAGCCTTCTGTTCCTACTGTTTGCGGAAGAACCATACAGAGAACATTTGCTCTCTGAAGGAGATGCATGATAGGAGAAGAAAGGAAGAAGACGCAAGATTTAACTTGCTAGAATCCAAAATGACAACACAAGATATTGGACCCAAGCCTAGAGAGTTTGGTCCTAATTTCGGACCCAGAAGATTTCCTTCCCAAAGTTATAGAGGAAGACAGTCTGGCGGTGGTCAGAGATCAGAAGTGGAGTGTTACAGATGCAGGGAAAAGGGACACATCTCACCAAATTGTCCAAATCCTCGAAGGTCAGTGGATTACAAGCCCTTATGCAGTCGATGCAAAGGAGAAGGCCACACTACAAAAGACTGCCCAAGTCCAGCCCCAGCGAAAAACTGTGCTACTGATAGTCCGTCCAAGGCCCAAGAGCCTACCTCCAATTTGGTAGAATTGGAAGTTGCTGCCATCATGCGTGCAAAGCAGAAGGACCCACCTATCCAGAAAGAAAATAACCCTCCTGCCAGAACAGTGAAGTTCAATCTTCCACTAGAAGAACAGAACAGAACAGAGCCTAACAGTGCCGTACAGAGCCCTACAGTGCCACAGAGAGTTACAGAGACAGTTACAGAGACAGGACCAGAGGTCCAGGATACAGAAGAGGAGGAAGTGCCACAAGTGGCAGAAGAAGTTCCTGTAATTCCTCTGATGGAAGAAAGAGGGAAAATGAAAATGGGTGTTGCCCCATTCCCTAATCGGTTAGAGAAGCCAGTGGATCCTATTAAGGAATACGATCTAGTCAGAGATCTAGATACCTTTAAACCAAACCTCACATTCCGACAATTATTGTTGTTGTCTCCCAGTTGCCGGAAAAGATTCAAAAGTATACTGACAAGAAGACGTGGTTTAAGGATTGCTCCCGCAACAGCAACAAAGTCCAACAAGGCTCCAAAGCCTGTCAAAGAAGTGGATGTGGCTAATGCTTTCCTAGACCCGGGTACTCCAGAGACTGGCGTGTGGATAGAAGGCTGCTTTATTGCAAATGCACTAATTGATGGAGGTTCATCAGTAAACATTATGACGGATGTGACAATGAAGGATCTAGGCTTACAAGGTGTGCAACCAACCCAATGGCTCATCAGACTGGCGGATCAGAGTAGAATCAAGCCTTTGGGCATTCTTCCATATGTGAAGACTACTGTGGCTGGAAAAGATTATTGGCTAACCTATCTGGTGGTGAAGCCAAACTCTTATGGTACATCCTATCCTCTGTTACTAGGCAGACCATGGCTTTTTGAAGCCCGAGCAAGGATGGATTGGTTTAAAGGAACCTTGACCTTGGGCAGAGGACCCAACAAAGTGGTGCTGAAACTGTATGGTTCTCAAAAAGGACATGGATCCACCTCCTTGGAATTATCTTCTGACTCCCCTAATGAGGCTACGGATGGAACATCAGCAGACGAAGATGCTGTTAAACAGATCCTTCCCAAGAAAACAGTGGCACATTCCTTAACAGTGGATACTATAAGCCGACTTCCAAAAGATGCAAAGCCATTATCAATGGGTGAATACTTCTTGCCTGAACCAGAAATGACTTCGGAAATCACTTCTGACAGTGAGATAGAAGCATGGATGTACTGCTCTCCCTGTTATATGGCCACAGCAGAGCCAGAGACAGAGGCAGAAGAGGAGACAGAGAATCTATTCTTCTGTTACAGAGCTCCTACAGAAGCAGAAACAGGAACAGAGACAGAAGCAGAAACAGAAACAGAAGCAGAAGCAGAAGCAGAGATAGAGACAGAAGAGGATGAATATGATATGGACGAAGAAGGTGATGAAAGTGAGCCAGAAGAGTCTATCCCACCTGAAGAGGATACATTTGAGGAAGAAGTTCCAGAAGCATCAGAAGCCGATGAGCTCATGCTATGGGACAAAATGATGATGGTACCATTTGGTCTGGTAAATGGATCTTCTCATATGCAAAACCATTATAAGAAATGGATTAAGAAGAGCAAGCCGTCTTTTAAGTGTGGCTCCTGCCGTCCTACCCCATCCTTGCCAAAGAAAGATGATGATGATGCACCGTGCCAACAAGCACCAGTCCCACCAACCCAACAGGCATCAGAGGGTCCCTGTTATGTGACGTTCCTGGATGTGTCATCATCAGAAGATGAGTCTTCAAGCCACGAGGTAATTAATTTTGAAACCAAATCCGAAACGGCGCTTATCCCATTCCAACGTCTTAAGAAGCAACCTAAGTCTCCACCAAAAGAAGAAGTTGGTTCTAGTGGGACATCAGAAGAGGACATCACTCCCTTGAAGGAGTCGGATCTGTATCCAGAAGCAGTCCGTGGAACCTTCATCCGTGAAGTAGAAGGTGAAAGGCGGAGCTACTGAAGCTTCTGAAAGCCGAATTATTCCACATTGGTGAAAGCGGAGCTGCTGAAGCTTCTGAAAGCCGAGTTCATTTATCCAGTGGCAAATAGTGAATGGGTTTCACCCATCGTGGTTGTACCCAAGAAGAATGGCAAATTGCGAATATGTGTGGATTTTTGAAAGCTTAATTCCAAGACAAAGAAGGATCACTTTCCTATCCCTTTCACAGACCAACTGTTGGACACAGTGGCAGGACATGAGCTTTATTCCCTTCTGGATGGATTCAGCGGATAAACCAAGTCCAAATCGCAGAAGAAGACCAATCCAAAACAACCTTCACCACAGAATGGGGGACCTATGCTTACCGAGTGATGCCATTTGGGCTCTGCAATGCCCCTGCTACTTTCCAACGAGTCATGATGGCCGCATTTCAAAATCATCTGCATGACTTTATTGAGGTATATTTGGATGACTTCTGTGTCTATAGTTTGATCAGTGAACACTGGGGACATTTGGAACAATGCTTTGACCGATGCCGGGAGTATGGGATTTCCCTCAACCCCGACAAATGCATCTTTGGGGTCTCTTCTGGAGTTCTGTTGGGCCACATTGTCTCAGCACAAGGGATATCAACAGACCCTGCAAAGATTGAAAAGATTGCAGCTCTGACAGCACCCACCAACCTCAAACAGTTGAGGGGATTCCTAGGCCATGTGGGTTACTACAGAAGGTTCATAGCCCATTTTGCGACAAAGGCAACCTCCTTGCACAAGCTTCTGAGGAAAGATGCAGAGTTTACTTGGACGGAAGAATGTGACAAAGCCTTCCACACTCTGAAGCAGTGTCTGATAGAGGCACCCATACTGCAACCTCCTGATTGGACGAAAGAGTTCCATGTACACACTGATGCATCAATTGAAGGCTTAGGTGCTGTCCTCTGCCAAAAGAGCTCCTCGAAGTTGGATCAACCGATCTATTATGCAAGCCAAAAAGTCACTGATAGGGAACGGAACTATACAGTGACAGAGTTGGAGTGCTTGGCAATGGTGTTTGCCCTGGAGAAGTTTCGCCATTACCTCCTATCTACCCACTTTAAATTTTATGTGGATCATGAGGCCCTGTCCTTCCTGATGAACAAAGCAGATGTGAAAGGACGAATGATGAGATGGCTCCTTTTATTCCAGGAGTTCGACTTTGAGGTGATTACTAAGCCTGGTCGTTCCCATGTTTTGGCTGATCATCTGTCGCGTATCCCAAAAACTGCAGACGAGGAGCAAGATGATCCAGACCTCCCTGATGCTTCCTTATTCTTGGTAGAAACTGTCACTCCCTGGTATGCGGACATTGCCAATCTGTTGGCAACCCAACAGTACCCTCCTGGTATTTCTAGTCGGGAAAGGAAGAAGCTCATGCTAGAATCAGCCCCCTACACCCTGCTCGGCGGTGCATTGTACAAGAAGGGCAAAGATGAAGTGCTCCGAAGATGTGTTGCCGGGGATGAGATTGGGATTGTTTTGAAGGCTTGCCACGACGAGCCATGTGGAGGTCACTTTGCAGGAGAAGCTACAGCCAGGAAGGCTCTGCTAGCAGGATATTGGTGGCCTACCATTCACAAAGATTCCTATGATTACTGTAAAAGATGTGATGCTTGTCAAAGAATGGGGAAACCCACGAAGATAAGTGCCATGCCATTGCAACCTATCCTTCCGTTGAAGCCGTTTGAGAAGTGGGGCATTGACTTCGTAGGTCCAATCGATCCTCCCACCAGAAGGAAACAGAGCCGATACATCCTCGTATGTACAGATTATGTCACAAAGTGGTGTGAAGCTAAAGCCCTAAAGTGGGACGATGGTAACAGCGTGGCCCTGTTCATGTACGAGAATATCATCACCCGTTTTGGCAGTCCCTTAGAGCTGGTAAGTGATAGAGGCACGCATTTCCTTAACAAAGTCATGGAAGAGTTGACAGAGTTGTATAAGATCCGCCATCGCAAGTCCACTCCTTATTACCCCAGAGCCAACGGCCAAGTCGAAGTCACGAATCGCATCCTCTGCTCGATTCTGACAAGAACAATTGCCGCACATCGCGTGATTGGGACGATCGACTTACAGAGGCCCTCTGGGCGTACAGAACTTCCCATAAAGCAGCAACAGGACAAACACCCTTTCAGTTGGTGTATGGTACAGAAGCAGTTTTTCCTGTTGAACTGGAACTACCCTCTTTGAGAGTGGCGATCAAAGAGCGTTTGGGGGATGACGATTCACTGCAACGCCGTCTCCTGCACTTGGAATGTTTGGACGAAATTCGTCGGATGGCTCTACAGTGCATGGAAGCCACGCAAGCTCGACGTAAGGCTTACCATGACAGCTTCATCAAGCACAAAGAGTTCAAAGAAGGTGATTTGGTCCTAGCCTATGATTCACGCTTTGGCAAGTTTCCTGGCAAGCTCCAGCAGCGGTGGATGGGCCCCTATAAGGTACTTGCCGTCAACCCGAACGATTCTGTCCAAGTGCAGACCGTTGATGCCTCTGATGATCCCTTTCTGATCAATGGATATCGCCTGAAGAAGTACTTCCCTCTTTGGGGATCTTGACAATTACGGTCCCTTGATCTTTTCCCTCATTGGCACGGCATTGTACTTCTTATGATGCTACTTCTGATAGCCGTTCTTCAATCACTCCTGCTGAAGTGGATGCAACCCTCTGTTCCCTCAAACCCCCCTTCCAGTCTTGATCTCTTATCCTCTATTTTCCACCAGCGACAGTGGCGAGGTGGGTTCTGACAAATGGTCTCTCTACCATTCCCTTGCTCAATTTTTTTTTTTTTTAAGAAAACAAAAACATATCGGTTATGGGAGAAAATGACTTAGGTCCCTGTCATGCCGACCTATTCTTCGCGAAAAGGTGGAAACACCCTCGGGAATAGGGAAAAAAAAAAGAAAAGAAGAAAAAAAAAACAAATAAACAAATCTGTTATGAGAGAAAAGGAAGCAATTCCCTGTCATAGCGGGCCTCGTTCCAAGAAAAGGTGGTAAACACCCTTGGGCGAGAAGCTGGCTGTGGAAAAGGTGGTAACACCCAGCAGTCCAGAAAGCGGATTCATTAATTGATATCCTTAGGATCCAATTCCGACGCTGCCTCCCTTGGTACGTTGTGTCCTGGGTCTCTTTACAAAGTGACTACCTGTCCTCTAGCAGACGACATGTTCCTATCCAACACAACATTCGATTTGATGGCTACCTCCCTGGGTACGCCTCCTCAACAACTGATGACGCGATCTTCATCGACAACCCCTTGAGTGATGTGAGCTTTCATCCTAACCGGATGGGGAAGTGAGTATGGTTGCCCTCTGTATCTATCAACAACGAGTGAGACAGAGGGTGGGGCGAGCGACCAGTCTTTTCCCTTCAAATCGAATGAGAGGTGAGAAGTGTGAATGAAGTGTTGCACGCACGGGATGGGCCTCTCAAAGCACAAAGCACGATTTGTTCTGTGCACTGCACCATAAGGCTCCCTGGCCTTCCTTCTCGCACCGTATGCCGGCACAGGGCGAGATGCACTGTTGCACCATCAACTGCGCACAAGGCATACACCCTTTGCACAAGTGATTGTGAGGATTACATCAATGGGTTTCAGGAAAAGGCTGCCCTCCTGTATCTATCAACAGAGAGTGAGACAGAGTGTGGGTTGAGTGTGACTGGAGTTTCTTCAATCAATTACCGAGAGGTGAGATTGAGGGACGTTTTGACACTTGGAGTCAGGTATGTTCCCGTTTCCCTATGCACCCACGAGATGGGTTTTTGCCGTCATCACAAGACACATCACCCTGTTCTGTACACTGCACTGTAAGGCTCCCTTGCCTTTCCCCTTTGCACTTATGCCAGACGGGTTGGATGCACTAATGCACCATCAACTGTGCACCCTGGCATACTCCTTCTGCACCATTCCCCCTTGTTGATTCCTCAACCGGGTATGAGATATGGGTTTCAATCATTCTTCCTCAAGTGATATCAGTCATGGGGCGAGTGACTGTTCTTTCATTTCATTTGAGTGACTGTGAGTTGAGTGCAATATCCCTCATCATCGACGAATTTCCTGCGATTCCTTCCATCAGCTACCTCCCTGGGTGCTGCCGCGTGGTCCCTTCTATGACGGACGTGTGCGCTGTAAAGATGCCTTGGTCCCTCCTGCAGTCGACAACAACACTAGACGTGCCATCGACACTCAACCTTCATTCTGGACGAAACGGGCCAAGTTTTTCTAACCCTACACTTTGGTTTCTTCGTGCCGGTCATGTTTTAAGTGTGGGGAAGTTAGTGGATGGTCTGTGGCATGGTCCTAGGTCCCTGTTGCTCGGTTAACCCTATCCGTTAAGGTCTTAAGTGTGGGGACGCGTCCCTGCGCGTCTACATTGCCTACTCATTTGCATATGCCTTATCTTGCTCATGCATGAATGCCTTGCCTTGCTTTTACCCTCCTGGGGTTCCTTCCCACCCGCCCGGTTATGTTCCACCCACCCTTGGGGCTGTTCCCTTGCAGTTTTCCTTCATTCCCTGATTTTGAGGTCCTGCTATGTGAATGCCTCTTACGTTCACCAAAATCCAAATCCAACCTTATAGCCTTGTTCCTCCCTTTGAATTGATCATTTTTCCTTTTTACCTACCCCTATTCCGGTGCACGGTTTTTGAGTTATTAATTTCTGACGCATTTTACATAATTTAGCCGGTTTTCCATGAGAACGCGCTTTTCTTGCTTCGAAACCGTGATTTGACGTCATAGCCCTGACCAACGCTTTTCCCCTGACATTTTTCCTTTTTATTCTGCATCATTCCGATACACGGTTTGTCCGTTATTAATTTTCCGGGTTTTTCGCACCTTTTTCGTGTGTATTTTTGACATTTTTCCATGTGAACCTACCCTATTGGCATCGGAATTCCAATTTGATTTGACAGCCGTGTCCCCCATGCCTTCCCCTACCTTTTTCCTTTTTCCTCCACCCTTTTTCGACGTTCGGATTTTTACTTATTAATTTTTAAATGAGTTTTCGGGAGTATTTTTGGAGTTTTTCACATGTGGACCCCTCCTATTCCCCCCGAAACTGCGTTTTAACGTGATAACCCTGTGCCACTCCTTCCTGCGGACATTTTTCCTTCTTACTTCATGTCATTCTGGTAAACGGTTCGTCTGATATTAATTTCTGATTCCATTTTCGGGTTTGTTTTTTGGGTTTTTCCCATGTGAACGTGTCTTATCTCAGTCGGAATTATGTTTTGACGTACTAGGATTGTCGGGCACATCTTTCTGCACAGTTTTCCTTTTTTTCCACACCTCATTCCGATGCACGGATCTTTCGATATTAATTTTTAAATTGTGTTTTTGGTTCGTTTTTGTGTTTTTTGCACGTGACCGCCCTTTACCCCTCCCGGAACCCCCGTCCCGTATTTTTCCTGTTTCCCCCCTGTCGTCCTGCCCACTTTTCGTTTTTACGTTATTTCGTTTTGACATCCGGATTGGGAGTTATTAATTTTTCTTTATTTTTCCGTTTTTTCTTGCGCTCGTTTTGCGCGTGAACGCGCCCTTTTTCGATTTAACGCGTCTCCACGCGCCCCAGTCATGTCCGCGAAACCCGTACCGTCTTCCCCGCGCCATTTCAATCCCGTCACGGCAAATTTTTTTACCCCGCCCCGCGCACGAGCGCGGGACGGGGGTACGCGCCTTTGTCCCCATCCCATGGCCCCCCCAATGGGCCCCCCCCCCCCCCCCCCCCCAACTTGCCCACCCCATGGCCCCCCCCATGGGCCCCCCCCCCCCCCCACCTCTTCCCCCCCAACTGCCCACCCCTTCCCCCCCACCGTCCTCTTCTCTCTCTTCTCCCGTTTTCTTCTCTTCTCTCTCTCTCTCTCTCTCTCTCTCTTGGCGTTCTTTCTCTCTCTCTTCTTGCCTCTTCTCCCTGCCCCCCGCAGTGCTTCTCCTTTCTCCCCCCACTCCCTCCTCCTCCTCCTGCATTCCCCCCTCCTCCTACCCCTCCTTCCCCTTCTTTTCCCTCCATTGCTTCCACCTCCCTCTCCTCTTCTCCCTGCCTTCATCGCCTCTCCCTTCCTTCTCTCTCCTCTCCCTCTCCTCCTTCTTCTCCCCCCACGCCTTCTCCTCCTTCCCCTCCCCTACTCCTTCTCCTCCCCCACCCCCCAGCGCTGCCGCCCCCCAGCGCTGCCTACTCCCAGCGCTTTCCCCCCACCCCTTCACTCCTTCGCCTCCAGCGCCCCCCCAGCGCTCCCAGCCTTCTTCCTCCGCCCTCCCCGCCAGCGTTTCTCCCCTCCGCGCGCCGCCCTCGTTGCCCCTGGACAGCCGCCTGCCGACTCCGCCTTCGCCGCCGCTGTCGAAGTCGCCACCCCGCTGGACCCGGGTCGCCCGCGCCTCGCCGGATCGCCACAGCCGCCGCCCGAAGCCGCCGACATGCCGCCGCCCCGCCTGGTCGCCGCCGGTCCTTCTCCTCCACCACCCCCACCTCCCTTCTCCTCCACCACCCCCACCTCCTCCTCCTCCTGCTCTGCCTAACCCATCCTAAGGTTAGATTCTAACCTTAGTTTAATTAATCTCTAACCTTAGTTTAATTAATCACTAACCTCAGTTAGATTAAACACTAACCTAATCAACCTTAACTAACTTAACTAGACTTAGGCTAACCACTAACCTAACTAGGGTTAGTCCCCTAACCACTAACCTAACTAGGGTTAGTCCCCTAACCACTAACCTAACCCGTAGTTAGTTTACACCCTACTAACTTAGTCTACCCTAGACTAACCCCGACTAACCTAATCAACCTTGACTTACCTGACTAGACTTAGGTAGACTTACCTGACTAGACTTAGGTAGACTAACCTGACTTACCCCCACTAACCTGACTTAATTGACTTATGCCTAATTGACTTATGTGATTAATGTGATTTAGGTGACTTAATTAATCACTACATATATTTTTCCATTAAAAAATTTCAGAAAAATTTCTAAAAATTCCTTGTGCTTTTTGCCAATTTTTGAAACTTTGTCTGCTAGGAATTGCCTTCCCTATAATTTTTGAAAAATCCATATTTCTTAAATTTACCCCTAAATTGCCAATAAATATAGAAAAATCATTTAATAAATTGTAAAAAATCCTAAAAAATTCAAAAACATGGAGCCCCGAGAGGAACACCAAGGAAAAGGGAATTCTCTTGCAAGAAAATCTATCTTGTAACATCAACAAGCTTGTTTATCATGTCTCATATGATCACAATGAAGAAAAGAACACCAGGCACAACAAATCTTCATGCAGCATCATATAAATCTCCCACGGTTTTTAATAGAATCAACCATATTCTTCAACATCTTCACAAAATCCATCAATAGAACAAAGAAAGCAAAGAAGTACACCATCTTTGAATGGAAAAACATCACATAGTATTCATCTTCAATATCTTCATAGTCTCCTCCCTCAATCTCTCATATACAATCACTCTGTTTGAGTAGAATTGGCTATCTCTGACTCTCTCTATCTCACTCCATCAATAATACATCATCTCCTCACTACAATCTCTCAAAATTACTCTCAATAATCACTCTTAGGTCGTGGATACCCCTCCCAAGAGGTATGTCTGATATGAAGGGTCACCAGAGCCACTACAGTGTCTCTTCACAGCTCACTACTGTCACTTCACTCTAGTCTTCTCTTGAGTCTTCAACAGCTACTTCTTCCACTTCTTTCAGCTCTTTTGCACTTGTATTCATCTCTTTCCAAGGCTAGAAAACTTTCCCAAAGTCACACATACATTCCACAGAACAGTCTACAGAACAGTACCAGAACAGTTACAGTACAGAAGCAGAACAGAAACAGAACAGAACAGAAACAGAACAGAAGCAGAAGCTCTACAGAAGACCTACATAAGGTTACAGAAGGTCATCAAAACCACATAACTCACTCTCAAACCATTTCAAACTCTCACAAACCATTCAATAAACTTTCACAATATCTCATTCTTCATCAATCAATACTCCATCCCTCCTTACAGAAGACAATCAGAACAAAACAAACCAAAACAGAGCAAAACAGAAGGTATACAGAACCATTCAGAACCTATCAGAACATCACAGAACCATCAACAAACATCATGAACTTCCAAAACACAATCAATATCATCCAAAACACTCTCAAACCACTTCCAAATCAACCAATCATCCCATAAAATCAACCATTCAGCTCTCAAAAACAACAAAAATCATCCAAAAAACAAGTCATTTCAACACTCAACACCCACTTACATCCAATAGCTTTCTTGCCCTTCGGCAATGATACTAGATCCCAAGTCTTATTGGCCTCTAATGCAGCCATCTGCTCATCCATTGTTGCATCCCAATGAGTATAACCAACAGCATCCTCAAAACAAGTGGGCTCAACATCCTCAACTAGTTTCACCATATAAGCATAATGGTAAGCTGCATAACCTTCAAAACCAAATCTTTTAACAGGGTATCTAACCCTGCTAGATCTGCGTACCACCAGATCACTCAATGGAGTCTTTACACTATTATGAGCTCTCTGTACACTTGGTGTCTTCATAGAAGGAATACCAAGCTCATCATCTAAGCTCTCTGAGCCACTGGAGTCTCCATCAAGAACTGCATCAATGCCATCCGACACTTTATTCTTTCCTTTGTCTTTACCTGTAGTGCTACTAGATGCACCTGAAGATGTAGAGGTACTCCTTAGTCTCCCAGACCAAGGACTACCAGATGATATCTCTGGTCCACTAAGAGTCTGTGATTCTTGCTTTTCAGCTTGCACATGAGTGTCATGATCATCATCATCATCCAATGCATCACCACTAGATGCATACCAATTGCTCATTTCATCAAAGATGACATCCCTGCTCACTCTGAACTTACATGTGACAGGGTTATAACAGTGATACCCTTTCTGCTCTAAAGAGTATCCAATAAAGACACACTTTTTAGCCTTTGGATCCAATTTCTTTCGCAACTCATCTGGCACATGAACATACGCAATGCAGCCAAACACTTTCAAGTGTGATACATCAGGCTTCTTGCCAGTAAAACATTCTTCAGGAGTCATACCATGAACTGTAGCTATGGGACTTCTGTTCATAATATAAACAGCAGTATGAACAGCCTCAGACCAAAAATGCTTAGGCATATTCTTTTCAACCATCAAGGCGTATGCAACTTCTGCAATATGCCTGTTTTTCCTTTTTGTAACCCCATTTTGCTGTGGGGTATACATGCATGTGAACTATCTCTTTATCCCATGAGACCTCAGAAAATCACTAAACTCATTCAAGAGGTACTCTCCCCCTCCATCTGACCTCAAGCACTTTACTTTCAAGCATGTTTCTCTTTCAACTGCAACCTTGAAAGTTCTAAAGTGCTCAAACACTTCACTCTTTTCCTTCATAAAATATACCCACAGCTTTCTAGAACAATCATCAATGAATGTGACAAAGTATGAATTGCCTCCAAGAGATACATTTTGTGAAGGTCCCCAAATGTCTGTATGCACAACATCAAGGATATTTCTGCTTACATCTCTGTCATGTGAAAAGGGTTGTCTTGCCTGCTTACTAAACTGACATGCTTCGCATACATTATGAAATTCTACATCTCTAAATGTAGGCAAACCTGTAACCAACCCTTTGGACTGCATTAATTTCAGCCTTTGTACATTTGCATGTCCAATCCGTTTGTGCCAAATTTCAATATCTACAATAGCACCTTTTCCTTTAGCATACATAGCAACATTCATAGTAGGAATTCCAGCATCCAAAGTAAACATGCGTCCAACTCTACTTCCCTTTGCAACTAACATGCAATTGTCATTGAAGTCTTCTACAAAGCAGCCCTTTGTATTAAATTTGACTTGCAGCCCTTGCTCTACCATCTGACCGACTGACACCAAGTTCTTTGTAATAAATGGCACATGTAATACATCTGAAAGACTCTTTGTCTTACCATGATGCAAGGACAAGGAAACTTTTTCAATGTGTGAAATTGGGTAGCATGAATCATCACCCGTCTGCACATAACCTACATTTTGCAAATTCTACATCTCTCCAAACCATTCTGCATGGCTGGTCATATGATTGGATGCACTTGAATCAACATACCAAACATCATCATGTGTTCCCTTTCTTGTAACATCATTCAACATATGCTGCATAACAAACAGACGTTCATTTTTATCTTCATTCTGTTGTGAAGACGATGCATAGTTTCCTTGCTGCAACTTACCACTGCGAATATCATCTTTCTTAACATAACATTGGGCTGCAATATGACCTGTTTTGCCAGAGTAGTGACCCACAATACCAGAGTTGTTAGAACCTTTGTTTTGCCATCCACCTCTTCCTTTAAAGCTCCCCCTGCCTCTAAAGTTACCACGACCTCCTGAAACCTGCATATCGCCAAATTGCTCATTCAATCTGTTTTGCTGGTTGTCACTACCATGTCCTATACCATAGCCTCTTGAAGAGAACCTGCCACGTCCCCTTCCTAAACTGGAGTAGAAAGCTTGGACCTGTTCACCACTTCTTTCAGAAGTCTCACTCTGCATGTTGATCTCTTTAGTGATCATAAGGGAGACCAACTCATCGAAATCTGGAAATGGCTTTCTAACATATACGGAAGTTACAAAAGACTTCCAAGCCTTTTCATTGTTAAGTCCACCCAAGGTAGACGACACCAAATCATCATCATCGGGCATTGCATCAATCGCTGCCAAGGCATCTTCAATGCTCCTTACCTTCAGTGCATACTCATTGATAGACATCTTCCCTTTCTTCAATGTATTCAACTCTTGCTTGAGTTGAATCTTTCGTGCCTTTGTATTTACAGAAAACATACTTTCAAGTATGGTCCAAGCTGCATATGAATTCTTTGCATTTCTAATGTGTCCCAGCATATTATTGTTAATTACTGCAAACAACCAATACATGAACTTTTTATCTTTTGCATTCCATTCCTTCCGTGCCTTTGTCTCTTCTGCAATTGGAGGATCACTCACATCCGGCTCCTTTTCTTCACCTAAAATGAACTTGTAGAGGCATTTTCCACTAAGGAAGTTCGTGACACGGAACTTCCATGAAGGGTAGTTGTTCTTGTCGAGCTTCTCAATGATGGGGCTTCCACTGTTCTCTGCCATTATCACAAAATTAATACCAATCAATCGTCTTGCCATCAAAGTCCTTGAAACAATTACTTCACATGTGCCGGCAAAGTGCTGGCAAGTCATATCCTATTTCTTGCCGACAAGAACTTAATATTTAAAGCCATAAAATGCAAAAACTAAACGCCATAGAATGCAAGAACATCAAGCAAATCTTCTGCAACCCTCGACCTGTAGTGCACAGTAATACACCAGACAGCCTTTTTCACTATCTGCTCAACAATACATGCAATCTGCAACTAGTTTGCATATAAACCTTGTGTTTACTCGCTAGTAAACACCTTTGAACTTACAAATCTGAAGTCTGTAACCTGTGCACCCACTTTCGGTCAATACAGTCGAAGTCACAATGTACCCTGAAACTGTTGTCCGCAACCTTGTGGCTCTAAAACGGGGCTTGAAACGGCTCAGATGCCCAAAATAACTGTGGGACACCCCTAAAGGGCTAATCAGCAGAATACACAGCACTCTTTGCACACACCAAATCTCACTGCAATCTGAGATTTTTGCTCTGCCCTGCTTCCGGTGCCTCCACAGGCACTATCCAAGAGAGAGAGTGGAAGAATGGGAGAGCTTCTTACCCGTGGCTTGCTTGCTTGAACCTTGCTTCTTCTCCTTCGCTTCATCCTTCGAAATCAGCCTCTCTTAGTGGCATGACTCTGATACCATGTCAAGAATCGCGTGGTGGGGGGACTTGCTCAAGATTATGTGTCGAACACACACAGAATGCACAAGGAGAAGCTCACTCAAGAGACAAGAAGAGAGATAGAGGCCAAAACGTTTTCTTGCTAATTTCTTCTTCTTCTTCCACACTCTTTACAATGTACACAAAGTATAGATAAGATACAACATAAAGAAAAGTGGCCTACTAAGTCAAACAATGCATAACCGACTACACTAGTTGACTGGCGCTATAACTATGCCAGTTGTAAATAGATGTAACAACCTGAATATAATAAGTAATGAGTCAGTGGCCATGTGAGAGTCATAATGACCACCGACGTGCTAAGTGTAGACGTGTGGACCCATCTAACCAGGCGGTCCATCATCAATGTCCGCATGTGTTAAGCTTGTCATCTCAACACTCCTTGAACACCACATCACAGCTCGTAATGATCTTCTTTGCCTCTTAGTCATATAATTTGTAAGTCTTCTTCTCATCACTATAACCCAAGAAGATACATTTTCTACTTTTTGATTTTAACTTATTTCTCTTCTCATCTAGAGCATGTGCATAACATTCACATCCAAAAATTCTAAAATGTGAGACAAATGGTTTCTTACCAATGTAAGCCTCATGAGGTGTTTTTCCCTTCAAGAGCCTTTGTGTAGCTCTAATTTAGAATGTGGACTACAATATTAATAGCTTCGACCCAAAAATGGTTAGGCAATCCCTTGCCCTTTAGCATGCATCTTGCCATCTCCACAGTGGTGCGATTCCTACGTTCCACAACACCATTTTGCTAAGGTGTGTGAGGTATCCTCAATTGACACTTGATCCCTTTGCTCTTGCAAAAGTCTTCAAACTCCTTGGAGTTGAACTCACTACCACCATCTGTTCTAAATTTCTTCACACTTTTCCTTATTTCATTCTCAACAAGTTTTAGCCATTCTTTAAACTTACCAAAAGCTTGAGCCTTATCACGAAGGAAGTATACCCACATCTTCCTACTGTAGTCATCGACAATCAACATAAAATAAGAAGATCCCCCCAAGGCCTGTGTAGGCATCTTACCACACAAGTCAGCATGTACCAACTCTAGAGGAGCCTGTGCTCTATTCTTGCTTTCCTGTGGAAATGTCTTTCTTTGTTGCTTGCCCATCATACAAGTTTCACATGGTTCCTTCAATTCAGTACTGTAGGTAGGTGAGCAACCATACCTTGCTTCTGTATCTCCTTCAACACTGCAAATCCGATGTGTTCAAACCTTTCATGCCAAAGCTTACTTGTGCCCACTCTAGCGGTGGCTATAAAAGCACTTTGCTCATACAAGTTGTTCCTTCTTTCTCCTTTGCCAACAACTTTGCCAGCACTGTTGAGAATTTCTACACTTGTCTTCTTGAACCTCACTTTATGACCAAGATCAGTTATGGCAGTAACTGATAACAAATTTCTCCTAATTTCAGGAACATTTCCCACCGTCACAATGATGGATTCTTGTAGAGGCTGCATAGAAATGTATAGAACCATCATGTGGCGGGAGGCCCCACTATCCAACGCCCATGAGTCAGTGGTAGATTCTTCTTGCGCCGAGAAGCACACTTCCTCAATAGTCACCATGAATAACTCCAACTCTACTTCAATCGTATTGGCTGTCTCTTTCCCTTTACTTTTAAGGGTACCATTCTTTTCATCTACTTTCTTGACACGACAATCTGCGATTGCATGTCCTTTCTTCTTGCAGTAGAGGCACTCTCCTTGAAACTTCTTCTTATTGCCCTTCTTCTTTTTGTCACCATCATTTTTGGTGGAGGAACCACCTTTGCCTTTTGCATTGGTAGAGAATGCAGCATCTCCATTGTTGCTTCCTTCTCAAGCTTTTAGCCTCAACTTCTCCTCCATCAATAATGCACAAAAATCCTCAAAAGTCAAAGCTTGAGGTCTCACTTGAGTATTAAGGGCAGTTACTAGTCCATCAAACTTTTGTGGAAAAATCCAAAGATACCTCTGCGCTAGCTCCTTGCTAGTCTTTAGTATCCCAGCACCATCCATCTGGTCACATAGTTGATTCTCCAAGTTTTGAATCCTTGTTTGGTTTTTCATTTCATACTGACTCCTCAGTACATTCCAAGCCTATGATGTTTTGGTTGTATGCTAAATCAAAGTTAAAACACTGTTAGAATAGCTTATAACTAAGGTACACAATGCATTTGCATTCCTTCATTTCCAAGATCATAGAAGATCTGCATTCGAAGGAATAATCACACTAGAATTTGATGGGTTGGGGATAGTAGGCTGTGGTTCTGCGTCAGTCCCCAGCACAGTCTCCAAAACCTTATAAGAATCAAGGATAGTTGTAATTTCAAACTTCCACAAGGTGTAGTTTGTACCATCTAACTTGCCTTTGCTGAAGGTTGGTGGATGAACCCTCAGTGTTTGAATAGTCAGTACAGTAGCACCACCTCCTGCACCACTTTTAAAAAATGACATCGTTTCTCTTTGTTGTTGAAGCATTTGCCTCTTGTGTACTCTTTAATCCCTAAAGCCCCCTAGGCTCTAATACCAAGTAAAAATTTACACGCCGCAACAAACAGAATCTGAGAAAGAGATAGAGAGTACACAACAGATAAGAGAAGAATTTAAATTTTTTTCTTTAGCTCCAAACAGCTAATACAAAGATGGCTTTGTCCACCCATGCACTTCCACTGTGAAGCTTACATGGTGATCTAGACAGAAGATAGGTAACTCTGTCTAATGCACCACTATTACAAAGGTTGAAAAGAGTGAGATATCCTATTGACAAGTTGACAAGAGAAGGTAGTCACTTGACCCTTCTCTTCAATTATTTCATACTGTACTTTTGGAAAAAGGGTCCATCTTTCTTAGGAAAGATTCTCCACGTAGGTCACCTTCTCAATGAGACACTGGTTTGCTTTTCTAGAGGTAGAGATTGCAAGGTCTTAGAGGCACCTAAGTTATAATAGAGTTAGCAACAAAGGGAGTTCCTCGCGAGTAGAGGACAAATACAGCCACCTCTTAAACTTGGATATGTCTCTTCTCTAGAGGGGACATTCTGCTTGGATTTATTGTGATTAGTAGAGATAGAATTTTCATTTCATGGTGGAGGATGATGGCAGGAAGCTAGAACAACTCTGATTGGGTGAAAGATAGATGATTGATGGCTGTGAAGGGGTTTTGCTTTTATAGCCTGTGAAGGGGGTCATGATGGATGACCTTCCATATGCATTTATGTCTATTGACTTTCCATGTGTACATGTGTCTGTTGACTTCCATATGCACATGTGTCTCTTGACCTTCCATGTGCCCATGTGTCTCTTGACCTTCCATATGCACATGTGTCTATTGACCTTCCATGTGCACCTCCACTAGTTTGCTAGGGAATATTTCCTTTACCATTGGCTAGGGCCCCTAATAACTCCCTTACCCCGCAACTAGATGCAATGTGCCTCAAGTTGCTACCAGCTTAACTACTCCATCTAACCCAAAGATTAGACCCGCAACGGTCACATTTTTGCCATCTGGTCACATAGGCCTCATCTAACATACGAGTCATGACCCAACCAATATTCGGGCTCACATATGGCTTCTCCTCATAATGGGGGCCTTACAACTTTGAGCACCATGGATCATTGGTGGCACCTTATGAGGGTGGGACATTGAGTATATCTAATAATATATCTAATAATCAGGGAAAAATAAACTTTTTCAATGTGTAAAATTGGGTGGCATGAATCATCACCCATCTCTACATAGCTTAGACTCTATAATCTTGCATCTCTCCAAACCATTTAGCATAGCTAATCATATGATTAGATACATCATATCAAGTTGAGGAATGACCCATAAACACCAAGGTGTGGATATATATATATATATACATATATATATACATATATATATATATATACATATATATATATATATACATATATATATATATATACATATATATATATATATATATATATATATACATATATATATATATATACATATATATATATATATACATATATATATATATATACATATATATATATATATACATATATATATATATATATATATATATGTATGTATGTATGTATGTATGTATGTATGTATGTATGTATATATATATATATATATATGTATGTATATATATATATATATATGTATGTATATATATATATATATATATATATATATATATATATATATATATATATGTATGTATATATATATATATGTATATATATATATATATATATATATATATATATATATATATATATATATATATATATGTATGTATGTATGTATGTATGTATGTATGTATGTATGTATATATATATATATGTATGTATATATATATATATATATACATATATATATATATGTATATACATAGAGAGAGAGAGAGAGATACATATATATATATATATATATATGTATGTATGTATGTATGTATGTATGTATGTATGTATGTATGTACATACATACATATATACATACATACATACATACATACATACATACATACATATATATATATACATACATACATACATATATATATATATATACATATATATATATATGTATATACATAGAGAGAGAGAGAGAGAGAGAATAGAGAGATAGAGAGGACCTGAAAGTTGATAGGGCTCTTTGTGTATGTGTGTGTGTGTGTGTGTGTGTGTGTGTGTGTGTGTGTGTGTGTGTGTGTGTGTGTGTGCACCCGCGTGCACATGCACGCACGCACATGTGTGCACTACTATGGAATGACACACTACACATGTCAAATTACATGTGGAGAGAGAGAGAGAGGAGGGTTCCTATTATAGCTTTATTTTTTATATGTGATTCTTTAATATATTATTTATGAGTTATTATTGAGCATATTATTAGCATGATATTATCAAGTATGTTATTAACATGCATTAAAATTTTAATATGAGTTAGATGAATGCAATTAAAAAACATATCATTTTTATTATATCAAAATGTAATAGTAACTTTTTCATAATGATTTAGGAAAAGAGAGTAATAAAGCCTCATGAAGTTATTTTCATGTATAGCATTCTTGGATGCATTATATTAATTGTCGAATGACCACAACACATAAGGATATGTATGTAAACAATGAAGCATGTAGATAAACTTTGTAGATATATTATACACAAGGATATGCATGGGAAGGAGAGAGAGAGAGAGAGCTCTGTGTGTGTGCATGTGCGAATGTCTCTTTTGCACATATAGATGCATGTGGATAGGGAAAGGGAAAGGAGCATAGTCTACATACATGAGATACCAATGTGCATGCATGTAAATAAGATATAAGTGCACACCTATACTTAGATACTCATATATATAGATAGACATGGTAGAAATAATGTGCGTAAGGATGCACATGTAGATAGATAGATAGATAGATAGATAGATAGATAGATAGATAGATAGATAGATAGATAGATAGATAGATAGATGGATAGATGGATAGATGGATAGATGGATGGAGAGAGAGAGTATATCTAAAGGGAAAAGTCAAAGTGGAAGTACAAGCAAGCGAAAGCAAGAGATATGCTAGCTATGGAGGATGGAGCAAGAGAGCAAGAAAGAGAGACACTAAAAGAATCAAGAATGAAGTGATAGTGATGGGTGCTTGCCATCGTGTACTGAATATACATGCAACGTAGGCACAAGTACCTTTATCCCCAACAATCTCTCACTTAAAGGTGAATGTGCCTCTAGTGAGGAGAGAACAAGAAAAAAGGAACAAAGTATAAATGTACATAAAGTACAACATAATGAGGAAATATGTCATCTCATCATGTGCCTATCATCTTCCTAAGGAAGGCAAAACATTTAGTTGAAAGACTTTTAATGAGCAAATCTATAGGATTCTAATTAGTCAAGATCTTAATAACTTCAACAGACTTGTCCTCTACCACCTCCCTAATGTAGTGATAGCACACCTCAATCTTCTTTGTCTTTGCATGGAATATCAAATTCTTGGCCAAATGAATAGCACTCATAGAATCCAAATGTAGTATAAGAGTAACGGTAATGCCAAGGTCTACCACTTGACGGCCTACTAACCATAGAGCCTCCTTATAAGCCTCAGTGGTTGCAACATACTCTGTTTTAGTAGTAAAAAAGGTTGTGCATTTCTATATCCCAAACATACAAGAAATAATCTCTCCAACAAAAGTAAAGATATATCCAGAGGTGGACTTCCTACTATCTACATATCTTTCAAAGTCAAAGTCAATCTAACCCATGATTGTAGTATCTAGACGTGGACTTTCTACTATCTGTATATCCTACATAGTTGAAGTCAGTGTAATCCACGACTGTAGTATCTTGGCCAGAATAGCAAATGCACATATTTGCAGTGCCTTTCAAGTATCTTATGATACCCTTCAAGGTGTCCCAATGTCTCTAGCCAAGTGTAGTCATATAGCATGCCACAACTCCCACTTCAATTCTATGTCAAAGAAAGTGGTTATCATGACATACATCAAAATGCCCACTACATATGCATAAGGGATCTTGGCCATCTTAGCCTTCTGCTCGTCTAACTGAGGACAACTAGCTTGACTAACCTTCATATGGAAAGGTAAAGGATATTCAATAGGCTTAACATTTTACATATGAAATCACTTAAGTACCTTCTATATTTATACCTTATGTGACAAGTAAAGAAGCCTCTAAGAGTGATTGCATGTGATACGTATACCAAGAATATGTGAGGTCTACCCCATGTCCTTCATCTCAAAGCTCTTCTTGAGGCCAAGTCTTCAAAGAATCTAGCTTATTACAAGTTCTCTGGCAATCAATATATCATCAACATAAAGTACCAAGATAATAAGGCTATCATTATGAGCCTTCTTCGTGTATAAACATAGATCCATATCACTATAAGTATATCCCTACACATGCATAAAAGCATCAATTTTATGGTACCATTCCCTAGGTGCTTGCTTAATGCCATAAATGCTCTTTTTCAACTTGTACACTAGGTGTTCCTTTCCCTTTTCCATAAAGCCCTTAGATTATTGCATATAGATATCCTCATGGGAGTCCCCATGTAGAAAAGACATTTTCACATCCATCTAATAAAGGTCAAGATCTAACTACGCAACCAAGACCAAAATCAATCATATGATAGTCATCTTAAATAGAGGAGAGAAGACTTCATTGAAGTCAATACCACGCTCCTACTTAAAACCTTTAGCGACCAATTTGGCCTTATACACACTGATTTGAGGCATCCAGGGTACTCTTTAACTTGTACACCTACTTGCATGGCAATGCATGTTTCCCATTAGGCGAAGGAAGTACATCCAATATATGATTTTATACAGTGAATCAAACTCTGACTGCATGGCCCTCTCCCAAGAGTGACTATCACCTCTGCACATAGCCTCTTCATAAGTAAGAGGCTCACTAGAATCTATTACCATAATATAGTCGATGGAGAGTGCAAATCAATCAGGCAACTTCTATCTCTAGTAGACTGTCACAAAATAGCCTGTGAGACTAGTGCATCTTCTCCTAAAAGATCACCATGTGAACCTCAACTACTTGCTCACACTACTTATGCATCTTCTCCTTATGGAAAACAAAATTATGGCTATGGATCCCATAGCGATAGCCCATGTCATATGCATCCCCATAACCAAGAAATATGCATTTTACTAACTTAGAATCCAAATTATTGTGTTTATCCTTAGAAACATGGCAAAAAGCCTCATATCCAAAGACATGCAAATGAGCATATGACAAAAGTTTTTCGGACCACACCTCCTCTGCAACCTAACAACCAATAGTAGTGCATGGGGATTTGTTTATCAAGTGTATGGCAGTAGTAACTACCTCAGCCCAAAAATGCTATGGTAAGCATGCTTGGCTAAGCATACTACATACTCCAACACTATTTTGGGGTGGAGTGTAGGTGGTAGTCAATTGATGCTTAATACCCTTCTCATCACAAAACTGCTCAAAGGCCTTACTACCTAGTGACTAATAGGGCATGGGACCATATATATCATAATGAACAAGAGCTAGAGTTTCACCCATGCTTGTCATGCCAAACTTCTTATTATGAGAACTATGTGTCTGCCTACCATAAAGACAATGGTCCACAAGAATCAAAACATTTGTAATCAAGAGGCAAAAGATACTGCAAACGAGTAAGCATTTTTATTCCCTTTAAGAACATGTGCCTGAGGTGAAGATACCATAAAGATACATGTGGATTGTGTTGAGAAAAATAAGGCATAGCTTAAGCCTTATCCTATGGTTGTATTAAGTAAGTGTGTGAGAAGCAATGTAAAGTGTCCTAAAGGTCAAAGTGTCTATCTCTTTGAGAGAGACTTGGAAAAGTGGATAGATGTGAAAACAGTAAGAGGATGAAGAAGAGGAGAATGAAAAAAAGAAAATGCTTGAGCCTCCATATCTGTATCTTAACCACCTTATGTTGTGCATCCCCATCGAGTCTCTTAGCTATTTTTTCAGTTGGTATCTAACCATAAGCATAAGAATAAAATATTGGAGTGAGGAGCTTTCTAGATTGAGGTCTATATCGGCTTGAATGCTTGCTGTCTGCCATTAAAATAAGGTACAAATTCCTATCTAAATCACATGCACCAAGTCTATGGATTGGATGAGCTACTAAAGCTCAGATTTGGAGGCAACTAGATTCTACACTAGATGCATTTGGTAAACCAAATGAAGATGGAAATGAGAAAGAGGAAACCATCTCTTTTTTTTTTGCGTATGACAAAGAAGAAAAAAGAGAGAGAATCTTTCACTTAATTGAGAGTTGAGGATGAGAGGACATTTTGCATCAATTCTACTACCTAGAATGCGTGCTGCGGAATGCATGCCGCGAGGTGTCACTGGAAAATGGTGCCAAATACGGCTATCGAGACTGGTCATGTGTTTCTGCTTCTTCATAAGGCTTAAAAGCCTTATCCATTAAGGTTCAAAAAGAAACCTTTAACTTAAGCCATGTTCATATTGGTCAAGGGGTGAACTGGTTATTTGGTGGAATTGTATTCACATTGCAGAGCCCATGAACTAGTTACTTTATGAACTGGTTTACAATTGGAGAGTTCACATTGTCATAGAGTTGAACTAGTTGTTTTGGAGACCTAGAAGGCTGGTTTTATGCATTTTTCGACTGCCATTTTGGAGGCCAAAAAATTTCAGAAAAATTCCACGAAATTTGTGTAGCTTCAACTTGACTGGGACTTCATTCTTGGCAAAAAAAAGCTACAAAAAAACAACAAGGAAATTGGTTGATTTTAAGCCCTTATTTTGATGCTTTTTGTGTCATATGAGCATTGTTTGAGCTCTGTTTTGGATGTCTATTGTTGGACAGTCAATGTATGATGTATGGGCATCATGTATGGATGTATATGATATAATTTGAGCTTATGTATGAAAGGTGAGAAGGATCGAAGCTTGCACTCGAGAGCTATGGCGGGAGAGCAAGAGCAAGAAAGAGAGAGACAAGAAATGGGAACTCCAACACTCACAATGTGTGACCGGGCCTTCCTTTATTCAAACTGTCACTAAAAGAATAAAGAATAAAGTGATAGTGACGGACGTCCGCCACCTGTAGTGTGCAATGGCAGTGACTATCAGTGTAGTAATACACGGGCGGCTAGGCGGAGGCCCCTTTTCTCCCAACAACCTCCCACTTAAAGGCGAATCTGCCCTACTGAGGAGTGAAAAGAAAAAAGAAAAAGACAGTACAACATATACACATGTACAACTGGATGAGGAAAGACGTCATCTCATCCCATGCCCATCAACCTCTTGAGGAAGGCAAAGCACTCTGTAGAGAGGCTTTTTGTGAAGAAATCTGTAGGATTCTGGTCAGTCAAGATCTTGACAAGGTCAACAGACTTGTCCTCAATGACCCCACGTATGAAGTGATACCTCACCTCAATGTGTTTCACCTTCGCATGTGGAAGACCAGATTCTTGGCTAACTGAATAGCACTCATAGAATCCGAATGCAATGTAGGGATAGCATCAATACCAAGATCAGCATCCAAACGACCCAACCAAATGGCCTCCTTGCAAGCCTTAGTGGCTGCAACATACTCGGCCTCTGTAGTAGAAAGGGCCGTGCATTTCTGCACCCTAGACATCCAAGAAACAGCACCTCCAGCATAGATGAATACATAGCCGGAAGTGGACTTCCTACTATCTGCATGTCCTGCATAATCAGAGTCAGTGTACCCCATGACTCCTATATCCTAGCTGCCATAGCATATGCACATATCTGCAATGCCCTTCAAGTACCTCATGATACCCTTCATGGCATCCCAATGCTTCTTGCCAGGTGTAGCCATATAGCATGCCACAACACCAACTGCAAAGGCAATATCTGGTCGAGTGGCGATCATGACATAAGACTGCCCACTACGGATGCATAGGGAATCTTGGCCATCTCGGCCCTCTACTCATCTGTTTGCGAACAATCAGCCCGTGATGCCTTCACATAAGAAGGCAATGGACAGCCAATAGGCTTTACGTCCTGCATGCGCTCAAGGACTTTATGAATATACTCCCTCTATGACAAGTAGAGGAGTCCTTGATGCCTATCGCGTCTAATACGCATACCAAGTATGTGAGAGGCCTATCCCAGATCTTTCATCTCAAAGCTCTTCTTGAGCTAAGCCTTAAGAGCATCTAGCTTATCATGAGCTTTCCCTGCTATCAACATATCATCCACATAGAGTACCAAAATCAATAAAGAACCATCACGGGCTTTCTTCGTGTAAAGACACGGATCCATAGCACTCTTGCTATAGCCCTGTGACTGCATAAAGGCATCAAAATTATGATGCCACTCCCTAGGTGCTTGCTTCAAGCCATAAAGGCTTTTCTTCAAATTGCACACTAGGTGCTCCCTACTAGGTTCTGCAAAGCCCTGAGGCTGCTCCATATAAATCTCATCATGCAAGTCCCCATGTAAGAAAGCCGTCTTGCCATCCATCTGTCATAAATCTAAGTCAAGCTGAGCAACCAAAGCCAAGACTAAACACAGGGTGGTCATCTTAACCACAGGAGAAAAGACCTCATCAAAGTCCACACCATGCTCCTGCTTAAAACCCTTTGCTACCAGTCTAGCCTTGTATGCCGACTTGGGGTATCCAGGGGTACTTTTCATCTTGTACACCCACTTTCATGGCAAAGCCTTCTTGCCCTCAGGCAATGAAACCAAATCCCAAGTCTCATTCTTATGCAACCAGTCTATCTCAGACCGCATAGCCCTCTCCCAGGAGTGACTGTCACCATGCGCATAGCCTCATCATAGGTGAAAGGCTCTCCTGCATCTGTAACCAAGGCATAATGCATCAAGGGCTGAAATCTGTCAGGTGGACGTCTGTCTCTAGCAGACCATCTCAATGCAAGCTCTACTACTTGGCCAGCTGCCTATCCAACACCCTGACCAGGAGCATCTGCTGCAGCTGTAGGTTGTCCAACTGGTTGTGTGGGAGCTCTCGACTCCCCCTGAAATATGACCCTGCGGATCTCAACAACTCTCTCAGGCTGCCGATGTATCTTGTCTTCATGGAAGACTACATCATGAATGCGGATGCCTTTCCGCGCCTACGGATCCCAGAGACGGTAACCCATCTCGCATGCATTCCCATCACCAAGGAAAATGCATTTGACACTCTTAGGATCCAGCTTACTTCTCTTGTCCCTGGGCACATGGCAAAATGCCTCACATCTAAAGACACGGAGATGCACATAAGAGGGAGGTTTTCCAATCCATACCTCCTCTGCAACCTAGAAATCCAAACCACTAGAAGGTGATCTGCTTATGACATGCACAGCTGTACTAACTGCCTCATCCCAAAAGCTCTGTGGTAGGCCTGCATGGCTAAGCATACTACGTACATGCTCCTAGATGGTTCTATTCATCCGCTCAGTCAAACCATTCTGGGTGGGGTGTAGGGGGCGGTCAATTGACGCTTAATACCCCTCTCATCACATAACTGCTCAAAAGCACGTGAGACATACTCACCCCCATTATCTGTCCTTAGGCATTTTAGTTGATACCCAGACTGGTTCTCAACCAATGCAAGCCATCTCCAAAACACATCCAAGACATCGGATTTCAACTTAATGGGATAAGCCCAAACTTTCCATGAAAAATCATCTATGAAAGTAACAAAATACTTTGTACCACCCATAGACTGACAAGGCATAGGCCCACAAACATCCGAATGTCCCAATGCCAAGGGCTCACTTATGCGTGGCCTACCAGACTTCTTATGCGTAGGCCTAGTCTGCCTGCCATAAAGACAAGGCTCACATGAATCAAAACATGCATAATCAAGGGGCAGTAAGTACTGCAAACTAGAAAGCATTTTCATTCCCTTCAAAGACATATGGCCCAAACAGGCATGCCAAAGAGATACATGTGGGATAGAACTCACAGACAAAACATGATCAAGGGAAGAAGCAGATACAATCAAGGGATAGAGGCTGCCAGCCTTGGCACCTCTCGTAATCACAAGTCTACCACGATTGATCTTCCATGTAGAGTCTCCAAAAGATACATGATAACCTGCATCATCAAGCTGTCCAGCTGACATGAGACTATGTGTCAAAGCAGGTACATGACATACATCCTGCATAACAAAACTGCTACCAGAAGGAAACTGCAACCAGAAGGAAACTGCAGCCTAACATCACCAATGCCCACAATAATAAGAGAGCTGTCATCACCCAAGCGCACAGAACCCAAAACAGTACGGTATGAATGAAACCACTCTCGGCAAGGTGTCACATGAAAGGACGGACCTGAGTCCAAGAGACAACACTGTGCATACATAGAGTGTATCTCTGTCATCTGCGAAGCACTAGAAGAAGCTGCAAGGATACAATCATCATCATCAACATCCTCAGGCTGCATAACATTGATTTCTTCAATCTTAATATTGGACTTTGCAAGCACTATAGCTTATCGTGCACTTTGTCTTTCCCCTTATCTTTGCACCTTTCATTGCGCAGTTCATGGCATTGTGGTCTAATATAGCCCTTTTTCCCACAATGGTAACAAGTAACATCTGCATTCCTACCACGGGATTTGCTACATGACTTCCAATGAGACTTGGACCGAGATTTCTGAGAATCTCGTCCACGACCACTGCCATGTTTTCCATATCCATCATTCCTACCTCTAACTGTCATAGCATGCAACACACGAGAGACATCCAAATTCTTGCGGTTAACCTCTTCCTGCAAAAGAGCACTCTCAACATCAAATAATTTCAAGGTAGTAGCAGAGGCACATAATGCAGTGCAAAATACATCCCATGACTCATTAAGAGTACCAAGCAAGAAAAGAGGAGTGACATCCTCTGCAAAAGTGATGTCCTGCGAAGTCAAGTTCTTGAGTATAGCATGGAACTGGCTCAAGTGAGCAGACATGGTCACATTCTCCTTCATGCGCAAATCCATAAGCTGCTTCAGCCAATACATTTGACTCACTGGACTCTTCTTGTCATAGAGATTCTTGGTTTTATCCCACAACTGCCATGCACTCTGTTCTTCCTCAAATACATTGTAACAAACATGTTCTATGAGAGATAATACAATAGTGGACTTGCATAACTCATCAAGCTCAAACCATTCCTCATCTGGCATAGTTGCAAGTAGCTGCCCGCTGAACCTCAATGGTTTGATTTGCAATTTTTACACCAAGACCTACGAAATCTGGCTCTTCCAATAAGAGTAATTTGTACCATCAAGCTTAGTGATGTTGAAAATAGCATGATCAATGGACGAACTCGCTATACTACAGGCTGGAAGACTGCAGACAGTTCAAAACTACTTACTATTTACTACAGAAAATGACAAAAAATTCACCAAAATCGAGAGAAAATGGCGAGTAAAGTGTAACCAAAGTTGATACCCACCAAGTACTAGTGAAAGTACATCATTTCAGAATATTTTAGCATGAAAAATCCATGTCAATCTGGAGTTATATGCTTGCTGTAATAAATGACAGCAGGGTATTGTGAGAGTCAATTGTTGACCAAATCACTGCACCAAGTCAATAAATGACATCCAAGACATGACCAGCCATAAACGGGCATAAATCAACACCAAACAGTCATCAAAACCCTGAGCAAACACCCAAACATGTCACCAAAGCATCCGTCAGTGTGAGTAGGCATACCCCCTGGATAATAGGGCAAAGTATACATAATACTGGCAAGACCTAACACCAGTAGGTGTATGCTCACAAGAGTGCAAAGCCCAAGCTCATGTCAAAAGCAACTCCAAGATATCAGTGCATGAACCATGCAATATTTAAGTGTAAGAGATCCCAAAGTCTCAAGTATCTACAAAATTCTCAAAATAGCATAAACCTCCTACTCAATGTCGGTCAAGCATACAAGATGCTCCCACTGGCACAAAAAGGCGGATAAGCGAGCTCAACAACTCAAGCAAACCAAGTCAAAGTACTAAAGATAGGTAACCAAGACAATGCCTCAATAGCATCCAAGGTCATAATGGAAAAAGCCAAGTCGTAATGGAAAAATCCAAGTCAATGTCCAACTGCTCAAGGGAATACTCAAATGAATGTTGAGACAAGCTCAAACAACTGTCATCCATAGCCAAAGCATAAAGCATTCACCAAGACATCATAACCCGTACTAGGTAGCTTAGGCATAAACCATGTCATAAATAAAATGTCAGCTGTAAAGAAGTGACAGTCAAACCAAAATTGAGCTCTAATCTCAACTCAAAAACATTCCGGAGCATAAACAAGACATGTGGCATAGTCCAAATACATCATGACATCATACCGAGTAGCTGGGAGCACCCCATGACCAATAAGCATAACCCAACTGTAGCATAAATAGCTTTAGCCCTGAAGTTTCCAGCAGCATATAACCTCTGTAAACTGAGTAAATCAATGCTCAATCCAAGCTCAAATCCATAGGTAAACCATAGGCATACATTCACGTATGTATAGGCACCAACCGGGCATAATTGGGCATCAAATGCCAAGACCTGTAAGCATAAAATTGAAGTAACAGGTGGCTGCCTTGTTTTGGACAAATCTAGGATTGTTCAAAATAGTCAATGGCTGAGCTAAATCATCTCCAAATGCATCTCACATAAGAGGCATAACATCCACAAGTGATCCCGTATCAATAGACATCAGTAGAAGCATCACATAAGCCATATGCATACAAATATATGCTGTCTCAGATCTGAAATCTGTTGCAAAATATTCTCTCATTAGAATTTGGCAAATCCGACATCACCATCGTGTCCGAAGCATGCCAAAACCCCAACTTAGACTCTTACCTTGCCTAAATCGGGTTTCGAATGCCCGAGATATGACAAAAAGAGTGATTTTTGGGCCAGATTTTGAAACATGCACAAAAAAAAACGTGAGCTGGCTAGGGGGTCTGCTGTCCCACGTGTCAACAGTGGGGTCCAAAGGGGGCACAAATGGGGGCCAAAGAAGGCCTACACCAAGCCTCAGCAAGCCTTGATAAGTTGGAAGCAAGATCGAGGTGAAGGAAGCTCCAAGAGGTGTGAGCTATGGCTACCCACAACCTGTGAAAACCCTGTTTACCTAGACCTATGGATTGAGATAAATCTCTGAAATAATGAAGCAATACCTCAATATCAATGCCCTGATGGTGCCTCGATAGGCCGGGAAGAAGCTCGGGAAGCTGGGGAGTGATGGGAGCTCAAGAGAATGAGCTATGGCTACCGGGAAGGAGACCCAATGCAAGTGAGGAGTCAATGGGAAGCTAAGAATGCCACGAGCCAAGCTCAAGAGTCGGGAAGCCATGCTCTGATACCACTTGAAAGGTGAGAAGGATCAAAGCTTGCACTTGAGAGCTATGGCGGGAGAGCAAGAGCAAGAAAGAGAGAGACAAAAAATGGGAACTCCAACAGTCACAATGTGTGACCGGGCCTTCCTTTATTCAAACTGTCACTAAAAGAATAAAGAATAAAGTGACGGTAACAGGCGCGCGCCACCTGCAATGTGCAATGGCAGTGACTATCAGTGTAGTAATACACGGGCAGCTAGGCGGAGGCGCCTTTACCCCCAACAATGTATAGCAGTCACCCTCTTGGAAGGGAATTTGCATGAATTTTTGGGCTATTTTTGGTGCATTTTTTGTCTCGGGTTAACCATTTGAGGCAATGGATTGGTTCATGTTGCTGAATGCTTGATTGGGAAAATACATATTGCTGATTTTTCTAAACTTGAAGCCATCAAAATGTCAAACACATCTCAAATTATCCAGATTGTTGGAGATAAATTGACCAAGGACAACTATAGTGTCTAGCCGTATAGAATGGACAACTTTCTAATGGGGAGAGGTCTTTGGGACCTCATTATAGGTGATGATGCATGTCTAGAGCTTCTTGAGCCTACAGAAGAGCAAAAGAAAGCATACAAGGATTGGACTAGAAAGAATAGGAAAGTTTTGTATTGGATCTCTATATGCATATCAGAGACTTTGATTCCTCATATAAAAAAGGCAAGCACTTATAAAGAGGCATGGGAGATCATTGAGAAAATGTATGGGACATGTACAGAGGCAAGGAAGATACAACTTAAGCAAAGATTACATGGAGCATGGAGAGAAAACTGCACTATCAATGACATGTTGTAGAGATCAAATAGGTTGCAGAAGATCTTGCATCTATAAATGCACTAGTGGATGATGATGACTTGGTTTCAGTCGCACTTAATGGACTTGGCCCATATATAAATCTTTGGATACCTCTATTTCAGTTAGAGGAGGCTCTATGCCAGACTTTGAATAATTGATTGCCTTGCTACTTATAGAAGAAATAAAGTTGGGTTTGAATGCATCTAGCAACAACAAGAATATAAGTGGAGATGGTGTCTTTTATCATCAAAGAGGGCGTGGTGGCCCATCTAGAGCTAGAGGCTCATCTTATGGACATGGTGGTGATAGTTTTTCACATGGTCAAGGTACCTTCGGTCATGGTGGTTTCATGCCTAGAGGTAGGGGGAGAGAATACTCTAGAGATAGAGGACGATCTATTCCTCCACATAGAGATAGTGCATGTAATTATTGTGGGCAATATGGACATTTTGAAAGGGAATGTTATCATAAGAAAAATGCTATGCCTAGGGGTCGAGAAGGACTCAATATACCCATTACACAAGTGGCTATGGAGGTGCAAGTTTTGGACCTAGAGGTGGCTCTATTAGAGGCCATTTATTTGCCATGGAACATGTATTAGGGATCATGACACACCCTCCTAGTGAAGATGATTGATTTTTGGACTTAGGGGCTACAAATCACATGACTCATCATGTTGAGTGGTTTGACACAAAACAACAAATGAAAAATGAAGAATATATGGCTACTGGGGATGATACTTTGCATAAAATCACTCATATTGGTAGTGTGCCACTTGTCACTAGAGATGGAGTTGAAAATAAGCTTGGGGATGTACTTTATGTACCTACAATCACTTAGAACTTAGCATCAGTTGGTCAAATGGCAAACCAAGGAATGTAGGTGAGATTCAATAGATATGGATGTTTCATTGAGGAATTTCAAAATGGAAGGCCTAGCAGATTGATTGCAAAAGGAAAGAAGAAAGGCAAGTTATTTGCCTTGGATGCAGGAACTCCCGTCATTCAAAATTCTATGTATGTTGAAAGTGGGCATAATCAAGATAAGGATATTGAATTATGGCATAGGAGAATTGGTAGTGTAAACCTGCAAAGATTGAAACAAATGCAAACTAAATAGGTGGTTCATGGTTTGCCCCATTTTGGTTATGTTAATTATGATCATGTATGTGAGGCTTGTTAGTTTGGCAAGCAAGCTAGATTACTATTTCCAAAGAGAGGGAGAATCAGTAGTTATCCTTTGGAAATGGTGCATTCTAATATTTGGAGTCCATGTCAGAATGTATCATTGAGTGGAAGATGCAGGTTTTATATCCCTTTTATTGATGACTTTAGCAGAATGACTTGGGTGTATTTCATGCAGCATAAAAGTGAAGCCTTTGAAAGATTTTTGGAGTTTAAAGCTATGGATGAAAAATAGTTTGGTTGTTACATAAAATGCTTGAGGTTTGATAATGGAGGAGAATACATGTCATATGAATTTTCAGATTTTTTGAGAGATCATGGAATCAAAAGACAAGTGACATGTAGGTACACACCTTAGCAAAATGATGTGGTAGAAAGGAAATATTATATCATTGCAAAGATTGCTAGGGCAATGATGAACCAAATGAATATGCCATTGACATATTGGGTAGAGGCAGTGCATACTGCAATACATATCATGAACATGACACCTACATCATTGACTCATCATATATCACCATATGAAAAGATGTATGGTAGGACACCCACTATTGCCTACTTCAGGGTTTTGGATGTGTTTGTTATGTTCATGTTCTTGATGATTTGAGGAAGAAGATGGAGCCAAAGGCTATAAAATGCATCTTTCTTGGATACCCTAATGAGAAGAAGGGTTACAAATGCTATGATCCAGTGACTAAGGAAGTTTACATTAGTAGGGATGTCAGATTCAGTGAGTATGAATCATGGTGCAAACCTAAGATTGCAGTGGACTTGGATCTCTATGAGATAGTGATGATGATGCTCATGAGAAGAAAATTTTAGCAAATGGTAAGCATGGAAATCAGCACTTAGAAGATATGACTGGACCTCAAGAGAATGCAGAGAGTAGTGGCAGATATAGTCCATGGAGTGGCAGGTTGAGGAGTTTACAAAAGAGTGTGGAAATTGCAAAAGTTTAGAGGCATATGGCTGAAAGTTCAGAGGATGAATCTATCGATGATGAATATGGCATTCCTCATGCAAAAACTTCGGGTACTAGAAGTGCAGGAAAATATGTTCCACCACATGCAAGAGCGGTTGAGACTCTAAGTAGTGCACCTCAGTTGAGGAGATCAGAAAGGGTTAGATATCATGTTAATAGATTGACATATAATGGGTTCATGAAGATGCATTATGCTTATATGGTTCTTATGTATAGCATGTGGAGCCTACTTGCTTTGAGGAAGCAGTGGAAATCAAAGAATGGAGACAAGCTATGGATGAGGAGATGGATGCATTGAAGAAAAACAAAACTAGGGATTTAGTTTAGCTACCTCATGGAAAGAAATCAATTGGTTGCAAATGGGTGTATAAAGTCAAGTGCAAATCGGATGGTTCTCTAGAAAGGTATAAACCAAGGTTGGTTGCAAAGGGTTATGCACAAACATATGGATTGGATTATGAGGAGACATTTAGTCTAGTGGCAAAGATGACTACAGTGAGATCAATGATTGCTTTGGCTTCTATATATGGTTGAAAATTGTATCAAACGGATGTGAAAAATGCATTCTTGAATGGGATTTTACAAGAGGAAGTGTACGTGGATCAACCTGAAGGGTGTGTGAATCCTAAATACCTGCATTATGTATGTAAATTGAAGAAGGCATTGTATGAACTGAAGCAAGAACCAAGAGTTTGGTTTGAAAGGATTATCAGATTCTTGTGCAACATGGGATTTCAGTAGAGTATGGCTGATTACTCACTCTATGTGAGACATGGATGGCATGGTTGTGGTTGTCATCTATGTTGATGACCTCATTATTACAGATACACTTGAGAGGGAGATTGCTGAAGTTAAGCATGGTCTTCATAAGGAATTTGACAATAAGGAACTTGGTCAATTGAGATATTTTTTAGGCATTGAGGTCATTGATACACCTCGTGGTATTTGGTTGGTACAAAGACAATATTCCTTGGAGATGTTGGAGAAGTATGGCATGACAGGATGTAACCCAGTGGATACTCCCTTGGATCAGAACATCAAAATGATTGATGATGGGCAATATGTGGAAGATGTGACTATGTTTAGAAAGATGGTTGGTAATCTTATCTATTTAACCATTACAAGGCCACATTTGAGTTATGATCTGTTGGATTGATTAGCCAATTTATGCAAAGACCATGCAAATCACATTTGGATGCAGTGAGGAGAGCTCTAAGGTATGTGAAAAAGACAGTTTGATTTGGCTTATTCTATGAGAAGGAAATAAAGCCTACCTTGTTTGGGTATACTCGTGCAGACTGGGCAGGTAATCTTATGGATAAGAGATCCACCAGTGTTTATGCATTTTCATTTGGATCAGCAAAAAGCAACCTATAATTGCTTTATCAAGTACAAAAGCCGAATATCGAGGTGTTGCATTGGCAGCATGTGAGCAAACATGGTTGAGATTGGTTTTAGGTGAAATCGATGATGGAGTCATCATATATTGTGACAACATTAACAACATCATGTTGGCAAAGAACCCAGTCTATGATGCCAGGACAAAACACATAGAAGTGCACTATCATTTCATTAGAGAAAAGGTCATTGATGGAGAGGTTGACTTGGTCATGTCAAAACAAATAACCAAGTTGTTGATATCTTTACCAAAGCATTAGGTAAAGATAAGTTTAAGTATTTTAGGAGTGCACTTGGAGTATTACCTTTGCAAGCTCATTCTAAGCTTGAGGGGAAGTGTTGAGAAAAATAATGCATAGCCTAAGCCTTATCCTATAGTTGTATTAAGTAAGTGTGTGAGAGGCAGTGTAAAGTGTCCTAAAGGTCAAAGTGTCTATCTCTTTGAGAGAGACTTGGAAAAGTGGATAGATGTGAAGATAGCAAGAGGATGAAGAAGAGGAGAATGAAAAAAGGAAAATGCTTGAGCCTCCATATATGTATCTTAACCACCTTCTATTGTGCATCCCCATTGAGTCTCTTATCTATTTTTTCAGTTTGTCGGCCACAATCAAAACATGGTCTATAGATCCAAATACAAGCAAGGGATAGAGGTTGCTAGCCCAAGAACCTAGAGCAAAGATATGATTCCCACATGTAATCTTCGACACAAAATCACCAAAGGATACATGATAGCATGCATCATCCAATTGTCCAAAGGCTTTTGGTCAAAGTCGGAACATGGCATACATCATACAAAACAAAAATATTGCCTGAAGCAAACTACAGCCATACATCCCCAATGCCAATGATATCCAATGCCATGTCATTTTCCAATCTAACAAAACTTGCCATGCTATGATAGGAATGAAACCAATCCCTATGTAGAGTAACATGGAAGGAAACCCTTGAATCAAGTAGCTAACATTGAGGAAAATTGGACGAGGCATCAACCAACTAACTACATCAAGAAAAGAAGCTACCAAGTTATACTCATCGTTAGACTTAGGCTATAGTATATTTATCTAATCAAGACTTTACACTAGACTTACTAGGGACAATGATGTTATCATCAAACTTTTCTTTCACTTTACCCTTGCTTTTCTCTTTGCACTTATCATCATGTATCTTATGGCACTATGACAGAATATGAACCTACTTCCCATGGTAATAATATATAAGAGAGACCTTATGACCATGGGACTTACCGGAAGATTGCCCACAAGACTAAGATCTTTGTGAGTCTCTACCATAGCGGTCATTAGCACTCTTACCATCATGTCATGCCTCTAACAATCATTGCATGAGAAGTACAAGTTGCATCCACATTCTTTATGTTTAACTCCTCTATGAGTAAAGAACCCTCAACATCCTAGAGTTTCAAACCATCTCTAGTCATATTAGCATATATGGTAGTATGGAAAGTGGTCCATGACTTAAAATGTGTCACAAGCAAGAATAAGGGAGGGAGATTATCCTTAAACTCAATGCCCTACAAAGTCAACTAGCTAAAAATCAACTGAAACTCATTCAAATATGTGGACACACTGGTCTCTTCCTTCATGTCCATGAGCTATTTTGACAAATACATCTGTGAAGCAGGACTTTTCTTGTCATAAAGATTGCATATCTTTTCCCATAACTACCAACCATTATCCTTAGGTGCCACAATATTGAAATAAACATATTTAGATAGCGACAATATAAGAGTGGATGTCTAGTCTCTTTGATGCTTCTATTAAGTGCAAAATTTTCAATGGTTATACCACGTAATCAAACCTCATAATACCCTACTCATAATTTCTTGGTAATGATAACATTGATTCACATTATTTACTTCAATATTTTATGATTCCTTCAACTTTATACAAGGCACATGGAAAGCTTATGGCATGGAAAAGAAAGCTGTTTGACTATGGATATATGCTTGGGAAAGCTACTATAACTATGGAGCTATGCTCCAAGCATGACATTCTCCTTTTGGATACCATTAGATGCTCCTTGCTCCTTGTGCTATGCCTTTGTCAGTCTTGATGGTCCCAACAACTCATAAGAATAGCTTCTCAAAACAATAGTAGAGGGTTGTCATATCCATACTTCTCTCCCTCTTGTAGGGATGCCATTGTCCATCCTTTCAAATATCTCTTAATTTCTTCTTCAATGTCCTCTCTCTCTCTCTCTCTCTCTCTCTCTCTCTCTCTCTCTCTCTCTCTCTCTCTCTCTCTCTCTCTCTCTCTCTCTCTGCAACGAGTCTATGCAACATTTAGGAGGATTGTTTAACATTGGTTAATTGAAATGATAAAAAGGTGAGAGAGAGAGAGGGGGAAGGAGGGAGGGAGAATCCATAATGCTAAGGCTATTATATGGCATTTTTTAAAGGACTTATTACCCAATTATTGGTTGCTCCACCAAGTAGTATTAGTAATCTTTCTCTTTGGTAGGATTGAGGCGTAGTGTGGAGACAATGATTAGTTCAGTGATGTGCTTGGTGGTGTTGAGACTTGCAATGACGATGATGGTGAAGATTAGAGATGAGGGCAAGAAAATCAACCTAATCAATTTTGTGGTAAAGATATTGCTACACACGAGGCATTTGAAGTTATATTGCTCACTACAACGATCAGTTAGATGAGAAGGAGACAACTATTATATGCTTCATTTTTTTTCCCTTATGACAAGGACTAAGGTTTTCTTAACCTTTGTTTTTATCCTCTCCCCTCCTCATAAATCCCCATTCATGTATGCGGAGTGGGGATATTACAGGCACAACATTGATATGCAAGGCTTTTAACACAAAGTTGATATATGCATAAATGATTTCAAGGACACATATAAGTGAAAGGGTTTTTATTCCAAGAATTGCATTCGTTCCTAGCAATTTGTATTTTCCATTTATTGTGAGACAAAGGCAATTTCTTGTACAATTAGCATTTGCTATGACAATCAATAAGTCACAAGGCCACACTTTGTTTGTTGTTGGCCTTTATTTGAAAGCACCAGTCCTCTTTACTCATGGCGGCCAATTGTATGTAGGATTTTTTAGGGTAATATTGGCATCTAGTGTGAAAGTGTTGCAGGAAGAAAGTGTAGATGCTACAAGTGTCACTACAAACATCATATGTAAAATATTAGTTTAAAGTGAACATAAATAAAAGAATTAGTAAAAAAACAAAGGAAATCTATAGAAATACAAAAAGATCTCGACATGTTAGAGCATTCAATGGTAGGCCTTACATGTAAGAGCAACAATCTCGACTAAAATTTGGAGAGAAAATACTCTCCTTCTGGGCATTTCAATGCATGTGTGTTCTCAAAAAATAAATAAATAAGAAAAAAAACAACTCAAGCAAAACCACGTGAGGAGGACTTAAAAGGTTTAAATGTTAATATTTACCCAACCGACCCTATATTGCTACGTAAGGGTTGCAATATTAAGCAGCCTCAGATTGGTTTGCAAGGGTAGGGCAATAAGGCTCGGCGCCGGCGCTCTTTTATGGTACGACCAAAAACGTCTGGAGGTGTCACAGAACAATCAGACTGCGGTAACTCTCCCAACCCCTAGAAATACGTAAGCGGGCTGCGTTTCGTTGCTGGAAGAAGAGAGGAAACTCTGCAGAATTTCATATCAAGAGGCAGCTTCTGCACATTACGAACTGGCAAGGAAGGAAGGAAGTAAGCAAGCATGAAGCTCGACGTGAATGCGTTGCGCTACCTGTCCAAGGATGAGTTCCGAGTCCTCACCGCAGTCGAAATGGGCATGAAAAACCATGAGATTGTCCCCACGGAGCTCGTCGAGCGAATAGCCGGCCTCAAGCACGGGGGAGCTTTCAAGAATGTGAAGACATTGCTGCGGCACAAGCTTGTCCACCATGATTCCTCCAAGTACGATGGCTACCGCCTCACAACCTTAGGTTATGACTTCCTGGCCATCAAGACTATGGTGAACCGAGGCCTTATCACAGGTGTGGGGCGGCAAATAGGTGTCGGCAAGGAATCCGACATCTTTGAAGTGGTGGCTGAAGATGGACAAGCTTATGCCCTAAAGCTGCACAGGCTAGGCCGCACGTCGTTTCGAGCTGTAAAGTCAAAGAGGGACTACTTGAAGCATCGGAACAGTTTCAACTGGCTGTACCTTTCAAGGCTGGCAGCTTTGAAGGAGTATGCTTTCATGAAGGCTTTGGGTGAGCATGGATTTCCTGTGCCAAAGGCAGTAGATTGGAATCGGCACTGTGTTCTAATGACACTGGTCCCAGGGTATCCTTTGGTGCAGGTGAAAAAACTTCAAAATTCAAGTTTAGTCTTTGAAACTATTATGCGTCTCATTGTTCAACTTGCAGAGCACGGGCTTATACATTGTGACTTCAATGAATTCAATATACTTATTGATGACAAAGAAACTGTAACTATGATAGATTTCCCACAGATGGTTTCTGTTTCCCATCGCAATGCTGAAATGTATTTCAATCGTGATGTGGAGTGCATATTCAAGTTTTTCAACAAACGATTCAGTTACTCTCCATCAGTGGATGAAGTTGAGGGTGACTTTGAGACTCTAGGAAACTTGCCTTTAGACTCATTTGGAAGACCAAGTTTCAAGGCTGTGGCAAATGCTTCTGGGTCCTTAGACAAGGAATTGGCAGCAAGTGGATTCACACATCAAGACCAAGAACACTTGGAACAGTATGCAGGCAGGGATCTGGATGAAGATGCAGCAGATGATGAGGCAGGAAGTAGTGATGCAGCAAACAGCTCAGAGGAAGATGTAAATGCTGTAGCCTTAGAGTTGCAGGAGTCAGCGATTTCACATCACATAAATGGCAAGGATGAAAAGTCATCTGGAACTGAGGAGGAGGAGGAGGAGGAGGAGGAGGAGGAGGATGATGGTGCTAGTCAGGCCTCCCTTGGAACTGACATAGGGACAGCCAAGGGCAGTGTGCTTCCTTTAAAGGGATTAGCAAAACAAAGGAAACGTGCTGTCGCTGCTGTCCGCAGTGGAAGTAGGTCACATTATACGAGAAACGCTTCAAAGGATAAAGGAGGCAGGAGATCTCGTCATGGTTTTGCGAGCCACAAATTGGATTTCTAGGTTGTGTTACACTAGCTATCAAGAAATTATGTTGCTTTCTAATATGAATCAGCTACTTTGTCATGGTGCAAGCTTGGAGTCATAGTTGGTATCATACTTGTATGGTTCATTGAACCAGACATGGGAAATTGGTCATACCTGTATGGAGAAGGGAAAACATACACAACCATTATGAGATTAAAAAAATATGGTCTCAAACCTTGAAAACAGGCTACTTTTGCAAAAGCGCCTCTCATCTAAGGGCAATGAAGTTTGAGCTTCTGCAACTTTATGGTTTCTCTTATGATTCAGCCCCTGAATCATATTACAATCATACTTTCATACCCATATGTGTTTTGTCATTATGGAAAAAACTGTGACTGGAGTTGTTCACTGATGGGTTTTTGGACAGCTTGTGGTTCTTAAACTAACCAATAATGATTTGGCTGTTTAGATGGGTGAGGCCCTATCTTTTCGATTACCTGAGTGCCCAAATTGTATAGCCTTGTTTTGACATCATAGTTAACATAGTGCGTTCAATTTTGTGCATTCAAATAAAGAAAAACTTTTGTAAACCAAACCTGCTAATTCAACATGCTAAAGGAAAAGTATGAGTATAGATGAATGCGTTACTACCATGCTTCATGCTCTATGCTGCTGCATGGCTGCTTGGCTACAATTGCCAGAGTGATATGTGGTTTATGTTGTGCCTCACTGCACTCAATGCATAAGGTCTTTGTATCATTGATGAATTGCGAGTCTTTGTTAGCACTGCCTGTTAGAGCATATGCTTTACAATGGTACGGTGGTATGGTGAATCTCATTCCAAAATTAGTCGTAGCTTTATTGAGTTAAGAGCTAATTTAGTCCAGCTTAAGATCACTGTTTTTCTTAAATTCTTTCTTCTCTTTTCGAGCAAAATATTTAAAAGCTCCTAATAGTAATAAAAATCAAATCTTCAAAAGCTTCCAGTATTGACCATGAGATTCTCCTATTCAGGTTCTCATTCCTTTAGTTTTGGCCCTTCAGTAAAGTCCTTACGAGACGATCTGAGTGTATGGAGCAGATGGTGAGCCTGGAGCAGAGAAACAGGGAACGACCGTTCCGGTGCATAGGAACGGATTAATGCGTTCCGGGAGGTACGAGCCCAGGAAATGCTGGCGAAACGTTCCAGCCCGTTACCTGGCCCGTTCCAGCCCGTCCCATCCCGTTCCCTGGCCATTCCCTGTTTGGAACGGCCGCTCCAGCCATGTAATTTTTTAATTTTAAAAAAAAGTCTCCTGTTTGACATTTCGCATATTGCCCTCTCCCGCCTGTCGCCTGTCCCCTGTCGCGCTCGCCTGTCGCCTGTCCCCTGCGCCTGCGGCCTGTCGCTCCACACGCCCCCGCCTGTCACCTGTCAGCTGCGGCCTGCCGCTGCGCCCGCTTGTCGCCTGCCATTCCATGCACCCGCCTGCTCCTACTCCGTGCACCTGCCCCACTTGCTCGTGCTCCTCCGCCTGCTTCGTGCACCTGTCCCGTCTGCTCCTACTCCTGCTCCTCCGCCTGCTCCCGCTTCACTCACCTGCAGGCTGCTCGGCCTGCCACATCTACCTCGCCAAGGCCGTGGGCGTGCGCCGTGCCTACTTCTGCGCATCTGACTCTCCCACCTGCCTTTGAGTCTTCCACCTACGTCGCGTGCGACACATGGTACACTTTGGTTGAAATTTTTGCAATTTCATTGAACTTTGACGCATGGATGTTGAAATGTTGGCTGTAAATTTCTATAATTACTAATTTCATTGAAGTTTACAGTTTACTGATTATTTATCATTTCTATATAGATGGCAGCATTGACATCTATGGGATCTTCATCATCCTCAGCAGGTACTTCGTCAACAATTGGACAAAGTTGAAGCACTACTTGGTCATGGTGGAATGCAGGGGTGCCATTGAGAGGTGGAGGGGCTCGCCCTTGGAAGTGCAAACTTTGCCCTTATGCTCGCACTAGTGGGGTTGATAAAGTGAGAGCCCATCTTCTACATGAGGGGAAAGAGGTGCGTTTTTGCACCAATGTATCAATTGAGAAAAGGCAGGAGTTACTTGACCGCCTAGCCACTTCTATGGGGAATTCACATGCCAGGAGGACACCAAATATAGCAGTGGATTCAACAACATGGACTCCAAGGCCAGCAGGGCATGGTGCTTCATGTAGAAGACCACCAGGATTAGTGGCTACGCAGCCTTCTCGTGGGCCATCAATGGCAACAGGTCGTGGTGTTAAACAGAGTTCATTGCACACTTCATGGGAACCAAAGAAAAAAGAGGAAACAGATGCAGCAGTGGCATGCTTTTTTTACCATGACCATATTGCATTCAAATCAGCCAGGTCACCTTATTTTTTAAATATGGTGACAAAGATTGCAAAGTATGGACCCACATATAAGCCCCCTTCATCAGAAACTATCAAGACTACATTGCTTCAAAAGGAGAAAGTAGCCATAGAGATTGCAACAGCAAATATTCGCAATCAATGGGCAAGAAATGGAGTGACATTGATAGCAGATGGATGGAGTGACACACGCCATAAGTCTATACATGGTGTTGTTGCATATTCTCGTGGAGATGTATACTTCATTAGTAGTCATGATGCTTCAGAGACTGGAAAGAGTGCAGATGTATTGGCATCCGAGTGGTGCGAGGCAGTGCAGGCTATTGGGACAGAAAATGTAGTGCAGTTTGTGGCAAATGGTGAACCTACAAATAGGGCAGCAGGAAACATTTTAATAGCAATGTATCCACATATCACCTTTAGTCCATGCATGGCACATTGCTTGAATAACTTGTTGAAGGATATTGGAGACTTGCCATGGATTGCATCTCTTGTTGCGAAAGGCAACAAGATTATCACATTTATATGTAATCATCAGTACTTGCATGTTGAGTTTCGCAAGAGAAGTGACAAAGAACTTCTTAAATACTCGGATACACGATTTGCATATAACTTTCTTATGCTTGGTCGATTGCACTATTGCAAAGGTGCAATTCGGGAGCTATTTGCTAGTGATGAGTATGAAAATTGGATTGGGGCTGCCATTGCTACTGCTGTGTTATGTAATGCATATGTTTCTGATAGAGATTTTTGGGATGAGGTTAATCGCACCAACCAAATGGTTGATCCTATTATGCACATGTTGAGGCTTGCAGATGGCATGGATCCATGCATTGGGAAGATCTATGAAGGTATGGATCGCATGATTGAGAGGTTGGAGAGTTTGGAACCAAATGCAGATAGGTATGAGCAGATCAAGGAGTTATGCATCAGCAGATGGAATGAGTATGACTCTCCTATGCATGCTGTAGCATATGTGCTTGATCCTGAGTTTCAAGGAAAGATGCAAGAAAGAGACCTTGAGGTGGTCAAGGCTTGGAACACATTGCTTGCAAGGCTTTATCCCAGCCGTGAAATGCAATGCAAAATTAAAAATCAACTCTCTGTATATCGGCAAACATTAGGGATGTTTGGTACAGAGGATGCACTAGAGGACAGGATATATATTGGGGCTGCTTTATGGTGGGAGGACTACAGAGCAGAAGCTCCAGAGTTGCAGAGTTTGGCTATTCGTATTCTTAGCCAAACAATTAGCTCTTCTTGTTTAGAGCAACTATGGAGCTCATTCAATCACATTCACCCAAAGAAGAGAAATCGTCTTGGTACAATGAAGACGAATGACCTAGTTTATGTGAGCTCCAATCTTCGCTTGCTAGCTCGTACATCAGTTTTGCAAAGGCTGATTCTTTTATATATTGGGAAAAAGATGACGATGATGATGATGGTGATGATGAAGGGTAGGATGTTGTTCAGCCGGATGAGCATTCAGGCACAGTGCAGCCATCTTCCATGAATCAAAGCACTTAGTAGCTAGCCTTTTGGAACTTTAGAGTATTGACTCGGAAATTGGAGCTCTTGCTACTTGGATCTTTACTATTTAGGCTTTAAAGTTTAGTGCATATTTTGTGTTTTTGCAATGCACACTTGTTGCCAGTTGGACTTATGCAACATTGTTGATTAGAATGTTGAATTATGAATGCGACAATCCATTGCTAGTTACAATGTTTTAAATCTTTATTATTGTTGAAACTTGATTATTATGTCTCTAGAGTCTAATTTCATGAATTATGGTTGATATGATCTCTCTCTCTAGATTCTAAGACAAGTGTTGACTCTCTCTCTCTCTCTCTCTCTCTCTCTATTATATATATATATATATATATAACCTACCCAAAGCCAAGTTATTACTGGCCTGCACTTATGAGTATGAGCTCGAAGGCCACACAATCCTCAGCAGCTACCTTGTTCCCATGTTGCTTGATTGCAAATGCTTGCTTTTATGGCCATCACATTTTCAGGACATTGCCTTTGCTGGAACGAGTACTCTTGGAATTCTCTCATGTCAGGATACATCAAGTCTGTTGATGTGCAGTACGCATTTCAATCGTATGACTGCATACGGCAAGAGATGTGCATCCTAATACTGATGCATTTGTGGCTCTACTAAAAGTGTGGGCTTGGCAGAAATATGTGCAATAAGGCCATGGACTTTGTAGGGAGATCTCTCAAAGGGGTGTGAAGTATATATCTTTTGTTGGCAACAGTTTGATGGATCTATATGCCATACGGGGATGCTTGGGGAACTTCAGGGAACACTTGACAAGCTCCCTGCCAGAGGAGTCTTATGGACAACAATGATTGCTGGATATAATGAACATGGTTTCAACAAGGAGGCATTGAAAATATTTTAACAGATGCAGCTGGATGATATTACCCCCCCAATGCTGTCACATATATTTGTGACTTGAAAGCTTGTGCTAAGATTGAGTATATAGACAGAGGCTGGCAAGTACATGCTCAAATTGCCAAGGGATTGGAAGGCAACCTTTTGTGGGCAACATGTTGGTTGATGTGATTGGCAAATGTGGATCACTTTGCAGAAGTGCAGGAAGTCTTTGATAAGTTGCCACCTCACAATAAAATCATATGGAACACTATTATTGCATGGTATGCTCAAGCATGGGTTTGGTAAAGAAGCAACAGATTGTTTTGGAAGATTTAGTTGGAAGGGGTATCTCCGAGTGATGTCATTGTTGTCTCTATTGTTAAAGCTTGTGGTGCCATAGGAGCTGTTGATGCAAGCCAGCAAATACACACACAAACAATGAAAATATTTTTGGAAACATTTGTTTTTAATGTATGGTACGTGTAACTAATTTACATATGCACATGAAGTGTTTGCATAACTACCAGTCCAAAATGCAATTCCATGGAACTCACTGGTTTTGTTATATGTAGAACATGGACTTTGTGAGGAACTGCCTCATTGTTTCAGAGCAATGTAGCAAGAGGGCACAATACCAACTTTTTATTGCAGTTGAAAGTGTGTCGCAAGAAATGGACATTTTTGGGTCCTACATCCCTATTCCCTTGTTGAGCTAAAATATGCATTACTTGCTGATTAGCCTCTTAAACAGCCCCAAAACACACTAAAAATGCTCTTTTAGAGTAAAACCCTAAAATGGGGAGCGGTTCGAGAGAGTTCAATGGAAACCCTAATGTTTGGGGTATCCTTTCATATCTATAAATAGACAAGCTACCCCCATTCAGTGATCATCCTTGTTTACAGGTTACACCAGCCTACACACCCTCTGCTGTTGTTGGCGCCGAGTTTTCAGCCTGTAGCCCACCTCCATTTGCTGTCCAGCCATCATCGACTACAACCACATTATCTTCAGCCTGTCCGTTGCTGTAGGCGACAACTCTCAGTTGTTGCTGGCGACTGCTCTAGACTGTCCCAGACTACTGTTCAGCTTATTGTCCATCATCTCTAAAGTCAGACAGTCTACGTTTTCAGCTTTGCAAGCCTTGACACTGTGACACTGTTTCAGTCTGTTGTTTACAGCAGATTGTGCATGGTTTTCAGCCTCCGATCGGTGGTACATTGTTGCGTTTACCAATTTTCAGCCTCCAGACTGTTGTTTTTGGTGACCAACCTGTTGCCATTCACTATTCAACACTTCTACACTCCGATTGGTGGTCACAAACTTGGGATCCGTCTTCGGTAGACGTCACCTCCGACATAGCTCTGTCCTTGAGCACATTGTACACTCTTACATTCATTCACTTCAGAGTTATTCTCTCTTCCTTCTGTTTGTGTTTGAGTTTTGAGTTTTGCGTTTAGAGTTTAGAGTTTTTGAGTTTTGTGTTTAGGGTTTGAGTTTTGTCCTCTGTGTCCGTATTTGTCTTTGTGTTTATGTCGTGGTCGTACACTGTGTGAGTCCTCAATGCAAACCCTAGTAATTTCCTTTACATGGTATCAGAGCCGGTGCTCTTGTAAAGAGTATCTTGCAGATACTGTGGAGAGCTAGTCTTTGTGCAAGGCACACAATATGACTCGTAACTAAATCACAATGTCCCAGACACCTTCTTCTCCAGTTCCTATGATGTTTTATCAGGCTTCTTTATCATTGGAGGCCTTGAGACGACATTATAGACTCGATGAGGACAGCACTCCCATCTTCACTAGATTTCATTAACATGACAAAGGAGGACTTTGAGGAGTACTATCGCAACAAGTATGGTGATATTTACACCCCTCCTATCAGTTTTCCTACCACATCCGAATCGGTTGGTGAGACTGGCCACCTCTCCGATCATGGAGAACATACGGCATTCGAAACGTTTAACGATCCATCTTCATAATCTTAGTCAGGTCTAACGTCGGGTTTGTACAATTCTTTTGTTTTGCATGAATCAAAATCCTCGCATGTTTCTTCTTTTGAGATATAAGATCGGATGGCTTTGCATATGTGAACTTCAATAGAGAGGGCTCACGAAGCAGACGAAATTCAGATACATCTACAGCTTCTGTTTCATTTGAGCATATCACACACTTCTCACTTCCCTTCCATCCCACCCTCTTTTATATCACATCTCTTATCATCTTTCCAAAACCTTGGATTCCAATCCACATCTGCATCACATACCCTAGGGATTAGATCTTCCATCTCCGCTTCTATCACCTTTTCCTTCTCCACCCTATTCTCTACCTCTTTGCACCATAGCACTTCGTTAGGGGGAATGCTGCCCTTTAACACAGTGCCTCTTACCTTTCAGCACATGAGCACATCCATAACTCCTGGGACGATTGTGATGGGCATCCCTCTCACTATCCCAAGCTTCACATCTCCCATGACCACTCATACGTAGGGGTTTCCATCCTCAACTTATGGTGCGTCTTTACACTCTCCTTGGGTTACACCTACACATGGATTCCTCTCTTCTGCTTTCCGTGTTTCCGTTCCACTTTCTTGGGTTCCTCATGTGGCTACCATGCCCATGCCTAGTCAACCCCTCCCTACCTATGGATCCACCTTGCACACTACACGTATGCCTAGTGGGTACTCTGGGATCCATTTCCAAGTGTACTCTACTCCCCTATCCTACCCACACTACACTTTTTTACACTCCCTCTCCGAGCACTACCACTCCTATTGCAACAGCCAAGAATGCCTTCACGGATAAGACATGTTTTAATGGGTCAAATTTCACCACTTAGTCTAATTTTATGCAACAAGTGATTGAGTCTCAGGGTCTTTGGGACCTCGTCATTGGTCTAGAGTCTATGTCGGACCCTTGACTAGCTCACCTTGATTACATCCGTCAATGAAGAGCCCGCAATGCCACAGCCAATGTTGAGCTGATGCAAGGATTGCTTCTTGAGTTTCACTCTCAGTTGCATCACTTCCCGCTCGCGTCAGAGCATTGGAGTGATCTTCTCGACCACTATGCGGCTCGTGATCATACTCGGCGCATCAATCTCGACTTTGAGCTTCAAGAGTTCTCTATTCAAAAAGCGGATGATCTGAAAGTCAAGTTGGCTGAATATAGGCGGTTACTTGCCGAATTCGCCACTACTGGCTCTCCAAAGTCAGATGATATGGGAGCTTTCACTCAACCGCCAAGACCCACGGACCGCTTATTGATTCAAGCGTTCCAAGCCGAGCACTAATGGCTACCTCTCACATAGCCGACGCACAATGCATACCTTACGGGTGTAGTGAGCTTACCTTGATGCCGTTCGAGTTACCTCCTCTCCCGCGCACTTCAGTAGCTCCACGATCCAAGTGCAAGCTTCAAGCAAGCTCCATCCTCAAGCTCCACACTCCAAGCTCCATGTCCGCGAGCAAGACAAGAGAAGAGAAGAGAAGAAGAGAGGAGAAGATGGAGAGCTTCTCCTCCTCAGTCCCTCACCCTCACACACTCACTCCATCACACTCACACTCCCTCTCTCAAGCACAAGCTCAAGCAAGCAAGAAGAAGGAGAAGAAGAAGAAGAGGAGAGCCACTTTTGGCCACACACAAGAATGAGCTTCTCATTCACTTTTCAACTTTATATACAAAATCCTAAATCCCTTTTGGGCGGTCATCCCCTTTTCCCCTTTTTTACATGGCCGGCCGTAGCCTAGGCCCTTTTTTCCATTGTCCTTCTATCTTCCTAGCTTCCTTTCCACCGCCTGTCTACATTTACAATTTTGGTGGTAGGGCTATTCTGTGTGGGGATTGCATTGATGGCCAGCACAAGTGTTGGTTTGTTGGGGATTCCGCACATGACAATTCTTTGCGGGCTTGTCGAATGGTAAGGGATAAGCATTCAGAGTTAGGTGTTGATGAAGAGCGAACGACACTTTCGTTGGAGTCTTCAACACCTGCAATTGAAAACCTCTCATGTGGTCTCTTCCTAAGGGTAGTGCTAGTCTTCTCTATTGTGCACAAGACATAGTGCAATTAGTTTGGGAGACAGGTCAAACTCTAAGCAAGCTGAGAGTATTGTCCTGCACTTGAGGACCCAAACTGTGTATATACTTCGGTGCATGTATTATGTGAGTGCTTGTGCATACTTAGATATTACTTAGTTAGAAGACTGTCAGCCTGGTTCCTTGTATAGCAATGGGTCAGTGAAGCAAGGGGCTAAGTTGATGGAAAATTTTGTCGATGAAGATGGGGAGTACACTTGAAGATTGCTTGAGACATCATTATGGTCTTGTCAAGGCCATGTAGCATAATTGAGCTTCTTGATGTCTAGCTCTTGGTAGCTAGTGACTACTTGTTGTGCTTGAAAAGTATGGTGTACTTTTCCATTGTCTTCCATGCCTTGCTTACCACTGTTGATTGTAATGGCATTGAGATGGAGTGCAAAAGAAATGGCAAGTGGTTCAGGGTGACAGGTCTAGCCATTAGCGAGGCGAGCTCCCTAGGTATGTCCTGCCCTTGACATGCCCTGAACAATTGTGGGGGATGTACAAAGGGCTAGGGAATTAGGGACGAAGCCAGCCGACCAAGGTCACTGGACGTACCTAATTTGAGGACCCCTAGGTGTGGTGCTATGATCGTGCGCGTTTTTTTCTTTCTTTCTTTCTTTTTTCTTTTCTTTTTCTTTTTATTTATTTCTTTCTTTTTCTTTTCTTTTTTTTTTCATTTTTTGTTTTTTTCTTTTTTTTCATTTTTTTGTGGGAAAAGTGAATACAATCAATGCCATACATTGAGGCTGTTAGCCTTTCATTTGGATTGAGAAATGTTGGGATTCAAAGGCTATGAAGAATGGATATTACAGAGATGATTGTGTCACTAGCCTTGATGCTAGAGGAACTATTATCGAGATGAAGAGATACACTAGAGATTTGCAATCCTCTTTGTAACATGTGAGAGATCGAACAATTGAGGTAGCACTTGGAGTGAGCTGTGCATGGACAAGGGCAGAGCATCTTGCGAATTGAATCTTGAATGATGAAGAGACGTTCGCCCTTGTTGATAGCGTGGCTCCTGCCCAAACATAGAGTTTGGCCAAGAAGGAGGAGGTAATCGATGATTATGCTTTGGCCATGCTCAGTTGCAATATGTGCTTTTTCTACAGAGGTGTCCTTGGGTTCTCATCTAGTGGCGTTTCCGTCATGGCTTTTGTTTCTTGGTATTCCTATTACTTCCTCCATAATGGTTCTTTGTGGGGTTGGTGGTCTTGTGGTGACTTGGATATTAAACGCTTCTAGACATTGACCTGTGTCATTATTAACGAGAGGTAACGGGAATGTGTATAAGTGGGGATCTTGCCCCTTTACTCATCAAAAAACAAAATGTTCTGGCATGCTGACTTGTCGAGCTACTTGTACATCATAGGGGTTTAGTTGATAGGTACGGGGCGGGGTGAGTCCGGTTGGCTAGGCGACCGAGGTGGTGCTAGTGCGGGACTCCCGTGGAGGCTGGGCAGGGAACATGTCGGCCGGAACATGAATGGTGTAGTCCCGGGCTGTTACCGTTTCCAAAATGTCTTTAAACAATTCATTAAATTATGCCCTATCCCTAGCCGCCTTGTCACTTCGTGAGCACCTAGTGCCCGAGCGTGCGTTGGGGGTCTGTGCAACTGGCGCTGCCACATTTTGTGTGCCTCCTAGAGTGTCCACTCCCCTGGCCTGCGGATTCTTCGGCCTTCGTCTGGGGAGGTGTCGCTTGGGGCCACGTTTCTTGGCGTACCTTTTAAGAGTGGGCACGTAGCGCACCGGCGGAGGGGCGTGTACTGCATGTTCCTGTCGGCTGCGAAGAGCGTCGTGGCAAGCTAGCTGCCCTTGGTTCTCCATGCTTTCCCCGTAGGGGGACCTGTAAGATGCGAATCAAGGATTAGGATTTGTTACATGATAAGACCATTCATATGTAAGGGATTATAGTGCGGGTTATCAAGCGCATAGGACAAGAAGGGAAGGGGTAGGGCATGCAGTGCTTGTTGTAGAGGGATGGCCCCCGTGATGTATATTTAGCCTCCTACCACTAGCAAATCTTTGTTCACGCCGAGTTACATCGGCTGGCGGTCATGGATTTAGGTAGGGCTCCTCCTCAGAAGGATAGACTAGAAAGGGGGAAAGGTGTATAGAAAGGGACGGTACCCCATCTACACCATTAGAGTCGTTGGTCAAGGCTTCCTATGGCGGTAATGAGGGTTGCATGGCCTTCACTTGGAGGTGGGAATGGTCACACAACTTTTAAGTGTGATGAGAGGAGGACCTAAGGAGCTTAGCCTGTTAAACCCAACTCTTCTCCTTGCACTTGACTATCATTGCTTGTGTGTGTTGATAGTATCTATACAGGGTGATACAAAAATCATTGTTTATATATACATATACATACATATATATATATATATATATATATACACACGAATCCATGTCACCTCACGAGGATAGAAACCAATTGTAGAACTCAGGATTGTACTAGAGCGTGGCACACGCATCTAGTATTCATGGCAGCTTACTCAATACCGATAGATATTTTGCCACATCGAGTAGCATGGAACCTTGTCTGAGTCTACTGGCAATATGTAACTCCTCCTCAGTGAGAACCTTATCAAACAGAGCGTTCTCTTAGCTAGTTCCAGCTAAGTCCGTACCCCGAATGACAGTCAGCACTCGAAGGAAAGTTGGTGCCATATAGGTTGGGTCCCTTTGGGATCGCCATTTGGCCAATCGCTCCTCAAAGACTGTCATGATCTGAGCCCCTAGTTCAGCCATTACAACGCAGCTTTCACACCAACGCTGCTCAAATTGACTCTAGCCTGACAGTTGCTTTAGTTGCTCTATGTCTACGAGATTCGGTCGACATAGCACTTCATTGAACGTGACGGTTAAGCGCAGTTTGTCAGCCTCCTCGTTAGAGATGAGTCGCATGCATTGATGTAGGAGCCTGTCGTAGTGCTCGTTAAGATATTCTTGCTCTTCCCAAGATAGAGGAAAGGGCAAGTAATCTCCAAGCTGCTCCTTGGGGATTGTGCCCATGTCCGCAAGGATGTAGACACGTGCGACCACTTTGAGCTTAGCATCCAACTCAATTAAGCATTTTGTGACGCTTCTATGTTCTACGAGGGCTTGCTTGGTTGCTATCTCATACAAACTTCTAAGAGTTTCCTTAGGCTTTAGCATGGCTGGGGGCTCAGACCTAGATGAGCAAGATTGGTCAACGCTAGGATTTCTTATGCTCTTGGGGTTCTCACGTTTCTCTTGAGGTTTTGCTGCTATTTTGTCATGGTTCTTCTCGGATGTGACTGGTATAGATTTGTCACCCTGTTGTGACGACGTTGTATCCACTCTTGATTGGTCAATGCGAGTTCTATTGTCAGTGGATAGAGTGTTGCAAGCAGCTGTTGATGGCAACGGTTGCTTTGGTTTTTCATAGCACACGGATGTGTCTGAGGTTTTACCATTATTAAGAGAGGCATCAGTGGGCTCACTGGTGGTTGGACTTGATGCTTTATTCCCCAGCTCTCCAACGCTCTTGGTGTCAATGTTCTTGGGATCCACAACCACCTATGATTGTTGTTGTCTTTGTTGTTTTCTCCTCTTTTTCTTGGTCAGTGAAGGTGCATCTCTCAATGACTCAGGACCCTAGACTAGGTCAACCATTGATGTGCTTGGTTGGGCCTCAACATTGTCTTTCTCTAGTGTGTCTTTATGGGACATGGCCATGGCCTATTGAATAGCCTCGCTAGGTTGTGAGGGTACAACTGTCTCCCTTTTCGGAGAGCCTAGCTCTTCAGCCAACTCCCTTGTGTGTAACTCCTCCTGCCTAGGCTTTAGGCACTTTGGAAGCGTTGGAGTTGTCGAGAAAGTTGGTTGTGACACCTCCTCCACAGGTAAACTTCTAAGGACATGTTCCACAAGGGGCATTGTCACGGCCAAGTTCTGTGACTGCTGGGATCCCTCATTGGAAGTAGTAGCAGCTAGTTTAGTGGGCTGGCTACCCTTGGTGGATTGCGGTGTCAAGTCCCTAGGGCGATCAGAAGTGGTCATGTCTTTTGTTGCCCTTTGTACATTCACTTGTGTAGGTTGAGCAGCGGCACGAGGCTACTGCTGCTGTGCTTCCCATGTCCATTTAGGTGAAGAGGATGTAGGAGATTTGGGACTCCTACGTGGGCTTGGCACTGACTGGAGAATTTGCTCGAGGCTATTAGGTGATTGTGCCATTTGTTTTGTTGAGCAATTAGCCACCTCACAAGTAGCGTGGTGCCCCTTATCCTCTTGGGGAATCAAAGGCTCTTTGGGCACTAATGGCTTTTGTGCACGCTCAATGGCTACATATGTCATCTGCTTATTAAGCATGCTAGGTTAAGGCTCTTTCTTTCGAACACTCATGTTTGCTTTCTTTCCTCGAGACCTAGAGTTTCTCTTAGATTTCCTCTTGTGCTTCATTGCTTTTGATGCACTATGGCCTTCAGCTGATAGAGATGGTGTAGCAGGGGATTTTGGTACCCAAATCGAGCGGTTACCTGCGTAGTACCCCTGAGCACATAGCAACGCTTTGGATATCCATCGCGGCGTTGTGCTGACCCTCCATCGATGCCTGCGTCTATAAGGCTTGGGCTTCTTTTGGGGTCTTCTACGATATTTGTAAGTCCAAAGCCTGTCCTTCACATTGTCTCTTGACCTTCTTTTTTCAGGCCTGGTCTCACTCACCGGTTCTCGCTGTTCGACCTGTGCTTGCATCAGTTTTTCTAACAAGTCCTTGCTCTCGTTAGTAAAGGAAACCGTGTCTTTCCTCAAGGGAAGGACAAGATACCTATCTCTAAATCAACAAAAAAAATGCTAATGAGGATGGCTACAAAGTCCCAAAGGAACTACTCGAGGCACAACAAGATAAGAGGGAACCACTAAGTGCGTATCCTTCTAGGCCCAAGCGAACTCAAAAGTTGTTGGGAACCATACAATAACTTTTAAAGCTGTTAGGAAAAGGACTACATCTAGAAGGAAAATGATCAGTATGCCATATAATCAAAGTATGGACAGAGACTTAACACAAAGTCCTAATGGGTTTCAAAAGTGCTACTGCATGCTTAATTAGATTATGAAAGCAATCATTGGATCTAGTTGCTAAAACCACCCACACAATCACTTGTGTCGACTATAGCCCAAGTCCCATTGAAATTAAAGTGAAAGAGAAAGAGACCCAAGCGTAGATCTAGGTCAAGTTTCAAAAGAGTAACCACTTTAGGTAGTTGCTAATCTATAAGAGGACCCTGTGGTGTTTGAGAAGTCATCAACCCACAAGGAGGAAACCAAGCAACCACATCTATGTGATGTTGCTCAATATAAAATAGAAAGTCCAAGAAATGACATAATAGAGCCCTCAATTTTTGACAAGCAACTGCCCAAAACAGTTGTTTGTCCATCCAAACATCCGAAGTCTTCACAAAACAAAAAATCTTGTCACTTAAGCTAAAACAAAGAATCCACCTACAACAAACTATTGTAGCTACCCATTCTAATAAAAGGGATCCACAAGGGATATTCAAGAAAGCATCAAATGATCAAAGAACTTCTCTTGAGGATGTTGTCAAAAATAAATCTAGAAATTCCAAGATTGAGACTACTTCCAATCAATCCAAGGATCCAAATGCATTGTCATCTTTGACTACCAAGATTGATCAATCCACTAAATTAGAAGTTACTACTTCCAATTTTGAGGTGGAAGCCACACAATCACACCCATTGGTTGTGACCACACTTGTCACTCCTACTAACCAGCATGCCTCTCATGCTTTTGACTCACAAAATGATGTGAACTCTAGCATTAAGAGCACATTCACACCCCTTGGATATGACCACACTTGTCACTCCTACTAAGGAACATGCCTCTCATGCTTTTAATTCATAAAATTATGTAAACTCTAGCATTAAGAATACAATGAATGTGTTGATTCACAAATCCTATTCTTCTTAGCAAAAAGTTCCAAAGCATTTGAAGCCTAAGTTGATCAAGTGTTCTATCAACAAGGAGCTAGAAAAGATAATTCAATAAGAAGGTCAACAAGTGGCTAAGAGCCCTAAGGACTTGGATGATATACTAACATCACTTACTCATGTATACATTCATGCTAACATTGAAGCCTCTATTTAAGAACATAAGTAGCTCTTAGAAAGATAATTGACACACATAACAAGAATCCATCTACTTGCATTATCCAATCATCACAGAGCAAATGTCATGAAGTCCATGTCCAAAGCTAAGTAAAAGGAACTTCACTTGATTCCCTCACTCTACATTGGCCATTATGAAATGAGCAAGAAGAAATTACTTAAAGTATTAGCATGGAATGGAGAAGGACAATGCATGTTTGAACAAAAATGGTATTCCAATTGTGCTATTTAGTAGCTCAAATCATTTGCTGACAACTGATGATGATAGTTGAACAAAGAAGGACACTTTTGACTTCAATATATGATCCTACATATGAAGCTCCTATTCCTCTCAAAATGCTTGCAACCCTACAAGCTTTTAAGCTTTCTTAATTGGTACAAGCCTATCCTTTATTAGATGAACTCCTCATGGAGGAGGAACTACACGTTGCAAGTAGAATGGGCCAAGAAAACGTTGTATTTGGTGTTATTACATATGTATTGTTACTACTCATAGCACCAACGCTTCTTGATGACTATGTTCCACTTAAAAAGAATCCCAATTTCTTTGATTGGTTTATTCCAAGGCAAAGTGACACAAACCCATATATTTCATTTGCTTCTACTACCATATAGAATGAATGTTCATCCAATGACATAAAGCAAAGTGATGTACATAAACTTTCTACTAACAAGGATAGAATAGTAAAGTAGTATACTTGAGACTCTAGACCCTAACCCTAAATCTACTACAATATACCACACCTAGGATCCTCAACTTAGACATGTCCAGTGACCCTAATTAGCCAGCTCCATCTCTAGCTCCCTAGTCCTTCTCCCCATCCCCCACATTTGCTCGGGGAACATCAAGGTCAAGACTTACCTAGGGAGTCTCAGCTCACCTTGGTAAAACCTATTTCCCTAGGTCACTTGCCCTTTCCTTCCCTTCATTTGATTTAACTAGTGTCATTAATCCTCGATAAGATGGAAAAGGTTCTTTAGCATAAACATAGCATTTTCATCAACTATAACATGTGGTTGATCTAGTAGACAATCATGTGCTTCAAGTCCTACTTGGACTACACTCCATCTTTTGTCCCCATCCTACCTTTTGGACTTTCCCAAAATCTCCTTACAACTCCCTTTTCCCTTAGCAAGAATAATTATTTCCCATCTTCATTAATCCAAGCTACCTTGTTACATTAGGCAACATCAACAAAAGAACCTATGAAGTAGTATTTTAATGATTTATTAGCCTATGTAACTACATGAACTCATTGTATATTTGTACCAAAATCTATACATAATTTCGGATCCTCAAGTACGGGATAATATTTTAGTCTTTCTTAGAGTTCAACCAATCTGCCAAACCAATGGCATCATATGTCATGTGCATAAGGTAAACAAATAGCAATCTTCCCTAGGAAGTGAATACATTTGAGGTTTTCCTTTGTGGATACTCATGATCCATTACTTCTACTTCAATCTCAAATCTAAAATGTAGAGCCTAAGTAGAAGCACATACATAGAAGCAAAAGCAAAGTAAAAGCTATGGAGGATATAGCAAGAGAGTAAGAAGAGAGAGATACCATATGTGGGAACTTCAATAGTCATAGTATATGACCGACCTTCCCTTATTCAATGGACATTAAAAGAATAAAGAATAAAGTGATAGTGATGGGACGTGCCACCTACAATGTACCAATGTGTAATCACTGTGTGTAGTAAATACAAGTTGACATAGGCATAGGTGCCTTTACCCCCAACAATCTCTTACTTAAAGGAGGTGAATGTGCCCCTAGTGAGAGGAGAGAACAATAATAAAAAAACAAAATACAAATATACATAAAGTACAACAAGATGAGAAAAGACGTCATCTTATCTTATACCCATCATCTTCCTAAGGAAGGCAAAACATTTCAGTGAGAGACTTTTGGTGCGTAGATCTAAAGGATTCTTATTAGTTGAGATCTTGACAAGCTCAATAGACTTGTCCTCTACTACCTCCCTGATGAAGTGATAGTGCACATGAATGCGCTTCGTCTCTGTATGGAAGAGTAGCGGATTCTTGGCCAACTAAATAGCACTCATGAAATTTGAATGCAGTGTAAGAGTAATAGTAATACTAAGATCTACCATCAAACAACCTAACCATAGGGCCTCCTTATGGAAGCCTTAGTGGCTACAACATACTCTACCTCAATAGTAGATAATGTTGTGCATTTCTACACCTTAGACATCCAAGAAACAACCCCTCTACCAAAAGTAAAGACATAGCCAAAGATAGATTTCCTACTATTTACATGTATTACATAATCAAAGTCAATGTAATCCATGATTGTAGTATCCCCACCACCATAGCAAATCCACATATCTACAGTGTCTTTCAAGTTCCTTATAATACCCTTCATGACATCCCAATAATGTCAAAAACCAAGTGTAGCCATATAGCATGCCACAACTCCCCCTACAAATGCTTTGTCAAGGTGAGTGGCTATCATGGCATACATCAAATTGCTCATTGTGGATTCATCGTGAATCTTGGTTATCTCAGTCTTCTACTCATTTGACTTGGACAATCTACCTAGCTAACCTTCACATGGGAAGGTAAAGGATAGCCAATACACTTAACATTCTACATATGGAAGTGCTCAAGGGCCTTCTGTATGTACCCCTTTTGTGATACATAAAAGAACCCCTGAGAGTGATCACGCATGATACGCATCCCAAGAATGTGTGAGGCCTATCCCACGTCCTTCATCTCAAATATCTTCTTGAGTTGTTTTTTCAAAGTATCTAGCAGTACCAAGATAATAAGACTGCCATCACGAGCCTTCTTCGTGTAGAGTCATGGATCCATATCATTGCAAAAGTAAGACTATGGCTGCATAAATGCATCAAACTTATGGTACCATTCCCTAGTTACCTACTTAAGACCGTAAAGGCTCTTTCTCAACTTGCATATTAGGTGTTTCTTACCCTTTTCTTGAAAGCCCTTAGGTTGATGCATGTAATCTCATCATGCGAATCTCTATGTAGGAAAGCTATCTTAACATTTATCTAATAGAGATCCAGATCTAATTGAGCAACCAAGACAAACATCAAGCATAGGGTAGTCATCTTGACTACAGGAAAAAAGACTTTATCAAATCAATACCATACTCTTACTTAAAACCCTTAGCAACCAATCTAGTCTTATATGCTAGCTTGGGGCATTCAAGGGTACTCTTCAACTTATACATCTACTTACACGTCAATGCATGTTTTTCATTGGGAAAAGGAACCAAATCCCATGTATGATTTTTTTGCAATAAGTCATACTTTGACTGCATGGCCCTCTCCCAAGAGTGACTATCACCTTTGTACATGGCCTCTTCATAAGTAATGGGATCACCAAAATCTATCAACATAACATAGTCCATGGAGAGCTCAAACTTATCAGAGGCTGATGTATGTCTCTAGTAGATTGCCTCAAAACAAGATATGGGGCATGTACATCCTATCTAACATCATGATCATGGATCATTGGAACATCACCTCTACAGACTATCTAGTTGGTTGTATGGTAACAAGAGGCTCCTCCTAAAATATCACCTTGCATACCTCAACTACCTGCTCAAGCTGCTTCTGCATCTTCTTCTCATGGAAAACAACATCATGGGTATGGATTATCTTCCTAGAATGTAGATACCATAGGCAATATCCCATCACACTTGCATCTCCATAACCAAGAAAGATGCATTTCACTAATTTAGGATCTAGCGTATTATGTTTGTCCTTAGAAACATGGCAAAAAGCTTCACTTCCAAAGACATGCAAACGAGCATATGACTGATGTTTTCCAGGCCATATCTCCTGTGCAACCTAACAATCAATAGTAGTGCATGGGGATCTATTTATTAAGTGTATAACAGTAGTAAAATTGCCTCAATCCAAAAATGATGTGATAAGCTTGCCTAACTAAGTATACTATATGGACTCTCTCCTAAATCATCTTGTTCATGCGCTTTGTGACACCATTCTAAGGTGGGATGTATGGGGTAGTCAATCAACACTTAATATCCCTCTCATCACAAGACTGCTCAAATGCTTTAGAAACATACTCATCCCCATTGTTAAACCATAGGCATTTTAGCTTGTACCTAGATTGGTTCTCAACAAGAGCAAGCCAGTGTTAAAAGACAGATAAGACATCTACTTTCTACTTAATAAGATATGCCCAAACCTTATGCGATTAATCATCCATGAACATAATGAAGTGCTTCGCGTCACCCAATGACTAATAGGGCATGGGACCACATACATCAAAACGCACAAGAGCTAGAGGCTCACCCAAACATATAATGCCAAACTTTTTATGAGAACTACATGTTTGCTTGTCATAAAGATATGGCCACAAGAATCAAAGCTTTTGTAATCAAGAGGCAGAAGATACTACAAATGAGTAAGCATTTTCATTTCCTTCAAGGGCATGTGCTCAAGGCCATGATTCCATAAAGATATATATGGTATGTCAACCATAATCAAAGCATGGTCAATAGACCCAAATACAAGCAAGGGATAAAGGCTACTAGCCTTTGCACCTCAAGTAAAGACAAGATTCCCATAGATAACCTTCCATGCAAAATCACCAAACAATACATTATATCTTGCGTAATCCAACTATCCGACAAGAATAGGCTTTTGGTCGCCAACGGAACATGGTATACGAAAGTATTGCCTGAAGCAAATTGCAATCAAACATCATTAATACCAATAATATTCAATGCCAAGTCATTTTCTAATCTCATAGAACTTGTCATATAGCAATAGGAATGAAACTAATCCCTATGCAAAGTAACATGGAAAGAAGTCCCCCAAATCACGAAGCCAACACTAAGAAAAAGTGGACGAGGCTTCAGCCAACTAACTAGTATCAAGAGAAGAAGCTACCAAGATGTTTACAAGACTTGGGCTCCAAGGCATTTATCTCCTCAATTTTCAGGTTGGACTTAATAGGAATAATGTTGCAATCATCATGTTATGGCACTACAACCTATATATGACCTTGCTTCCCACAATAATGATATATAAGAGAGGCCTTATGACCATGGAACTTACTATGAGGTGTGCTCGCAAGACTGAGACCTTTGTGAGTCTCTACCATGGTGATCGTTAATGCTCTTACCATCATGTCTACCCCTAATAGTCAATGCATAAGAAGTACAAGATGCATCCATGTTCTTCCTATTTATCTCCTATATGAGCAAGGCACCCTCAAGATCCTAGAATTTCAAGCCATCTGTAGGCATATTAGCACACATGGCAGTATGAAAAGTGTCCCATGACTCGATAAGTGTCATAAGCAAGAGCAAGGGAGGAAGATTATCCTTGGACTCTATGCCTTGCAAAGTCAACTAGTTAAAATTGAGTGAAACTCATTCAACTATGCGGACACACTAGTCCCTTCCTTCATGTGAAGATCCATGAGTTGTTTTAGCCAATACATCTATGAAGCAGGACTTTGCTTGTCATAAAGATCCATGAGTTATTTCAATCAATACATCTATGAAGCAGGACTTTGCTTGTCATAAAGATTGCACATCTTTTCCCATAACTTCCAAGCATTATCCTTGGATGCCACAACATTGAAATAAACCTATTTAGACAATGACAATATAAGAGTGGATTTACATAGCTCATCCAACTCATCCCAAGTATCCTATTCAATGCCTTTAAGCTTTACACTCTTGGTTTTCAATTATCTAACTTGCTTCTTTTGAATGAGTACATGCCATACCTTCCAATAGGTGAAATTTGTGCCATCAAGCTTTTGAATATTGATAGTAAATGCCGAGGAGTAGCAACATCAAATTATGTTACTTGGGACGTGGAACTATATTCAAGCATTCAAGCTTTTAGACTACAACACGGGAAGGTATGTTAGTGAGCTCACTATACCTCAAAGCTAGTAGTGTTCTTGCTTTATTAGGTTGAAGAGAAAGATGCATGGCTAGTTAGAGTGGAGTGTTGAGAAGACAAGGTGAGAGTGAGTTGCAACTTTTGAAAGAATAGAAGGCCATCTACTGTCTCATTTGTGTTCTACATTTAGCCCAACTTTTAGCCATTAAAAAATGTGTGTGTATGTTAAGTATTAGAAATTTCAGTTGCCATAATCGATTTGTGCCAGTTCATTTACAAAGGTTTGTAAGTTTTTTTTGTGCATTTAGTTCAACATTTAGCCATAAAAATTTAAGTGTGCATATGTTAAGGACTAGAAATTTCATTTGCTATGATCCACTTGTGCAAGTTTAGTTACAAAGGTTTGTAAGTTTTTCAAAATGGTAAGAAATGGTTGCAGTTAACAAGAGCTTTCAAGTTATGGTGGAGGAGGAGGCACTAAAGAGAACATTGGTGGAAGCAAAGAAAGAGTTTGATAATATGGTAAGCAAGGCAGTTAGCAATCATAAAAATGTTTCTGGGAGGCATCTTAGTCCATTTTAGAAGTCTTAGATTATTGTAGCTTGTTCTAGTAGTAAATGATTATATTCTAGGCTTGGTTGATTTTGATATGTTAGAATTGTGCTTGTCTATGGTTATAGGTTACATGCAAGTATATGACTTTATATGGGACATCAATGAGAAGATGCTTCAAGATGCACCTTCATCTCTTGCACTAGGTCGCCATTGCATAGGAGCCTCATCTAGCATATTTTAGACTTTTGTTAAGGGTTTTGTATAAAATAATAACAAAATACATTTGCTTGACAATGACTTTTATGTTACATGAGCACCTTTAATAAGTTAAGCCATTATTGAAAGCTATATTCTTGAGATTGAGAATCATAAACATAGCGTATTGCAAGTATATTTATTGCAAAAGTATATAGTTTTGCAAACATCGCATAGTCACGAAGATGGCTTGATGCTTTACATGTAAGAAGGTAATGCGACATCTTATTTCCACTATACAATGCTTTGAAATTTAAACATTTGTTTGCTCACTTGTAGATTGTTTTTATGATAGCATCTTATTGTTCCTTCTCTGAAAAACTTAGATTCTTTGAGGAAAGTAAAGAAATAAAAGCAAAAAGAAATTGTCATGCTGGAGCTTGAGAAACTAGCATTCAACAATACAAACTTAATTGTTGCCTTTCTAAGAAATACGTGAGATATTTTATGCAAAATTACATAGCATGGCAAATATCACATAGTCGTGTAAAATGGCCTAATGTATGCAATCCATGAACATTAGCCTAATCAAATAACATTGCATGTCAAAATGTTTCAAATATAACAAGCTCGTGTGTTGTCCTTTTTTTTCTAAACATGCATTGCATTATGTAAATAGACAACCTCCACTTGCTCTCTTGTATATTGTTTTCATGGTAGCATTTGAATGTTCCTAATCTAGAAAACATTTCTTAACCATACTTCTACAATTATGAATCATCACGTAACAATTCTTATGTGTTATCATTCCACTAGCTTATTAATTGCCTTATATCTTCTTCATATACATTGTTTTTTTTATAATTGGTTATTTTGAATACTTATTAAACGATTAGCTTTTTTTGCAACTCTATTAGATCCCACAAATGACAATACAAACCTTTTGATTAGGTTTCTAATGTATCCATGGCTTTGCTTAATCATAATGCCAAGCTACTACACTTCTTTGCATATTGACTATTGTTTTGTGTTGTGTTATTTTAGAATCGGCTTGGGTTGACTAGCTTGATAGATATCATAATCCAAACCACTGTGTATGATTTTACAATTGGCTAACCCAAATGTGAATAGGATATTGTTATATCCATGGTTGGAAATCCACTTTGATGCTTATTTGATTATTTAATCATGTAGCATGTGTTGCTTTGATTTAGGTAACCATGAGTTTCATAAGGCCATTGAAATATTTTTGAAAGATGTCTAAAATCTTTATTAGCCCATTCTCTCCTATCCTAATGTGATGGAGATTCCCATGCATTTGTGCAATGAAAAAGGTGCCCCTAATGACCTACCAAAGGGGTGTGAATTCATTGCCATTACTTGTCTTGAATAACTTGTACCTCCATTTGTTAAGGCTTTTCCCCCCATCTTGTATTGTATTTTAATGTAGGGCATTGGTAAAAATTTGTTATTACATTCATAAATTCATATAAAGCTTCATAGAGATGGACCGTATACCTTTAGACCTTTTTAGATTCATCTAAAATGTTGATAGGTAAACATTGCAATCCAATATTTGAAAATATACTACGTATTAAGACAATGGACCATACACAAGAGTAGTACACTTTCCTTATCTATCACGCTTTTTTTTCTTTAGTACACTTTTTTTGGCACTCATAGCTCTAGATTTCATGACCATACATATTTCTCTATAATTCGAGGACATTTATTCTTAGTTTCAAGTGGTATGTATTCATGGAAGTTATTGGTAAAATTTGCATGTAAGTTGTTAGAGATATCGTGGTCGACAATGGAAGTGATGACTTTGTGAACATGTGTTTTGTTTAGAACCTCCTATCATCAAACATCAATGCCCTTTCCCCTTCCAATGTTAATAAACTTGAAGTCTTGACCTTGTTCATATTGTTGATGGGTACATGAAGTCTTAGCATTGTTTATATTGTTTATAAGTTCAACAATGCAAAATTAAACTTATGTTCTATTCGTATATGAAAAAAGTAGAGTTATGTTTAGTTTATGAAATAGCTATAAGATTTTGAGATGAGTAATGCACCCTTCCATATTTCCATTGTGGGATTTTAGGATTCAATTGACTCTTGAAAACAAATAAGTACTAAAGATGGTCCTCCCCTATAAGTATAGAGAGAAATAAGGACGATATAAATTGTGAAATTAAAAATGAAGTACTAAGTATAACTACAACATCTATGTATAAAATGCATTTTCAAATGCTAGTGGATATCTTTGGATCTTTAAAAGCGATGAACTATTAATTGACATGTTTGTATGTCCTTACAAACATGAATGTACCCAACCCTTCAAAGTAGGACATTTAGATCTTATTTTAAAGATGCATGCAACTCTCTCTAAGGTATTAAATACATGAATGAAATGAGAGCTAATAAGAGTTACAAAATCATAAAGTTGACTTGTTGAAGTTTGCATGGTGTGCAAGCAAAAAGAAGGTGTTTATATAAAATCTATGATAAAATGACATTGATTACTTAAAAATTCAATCATGTGGCTCAAAGAAAGTTTGAAGAATATAAAACAATTACTTTTATACCAAAATCAAAGCACAAGGCCATATATGCATTGGGGGGAAAAAAAGTAACTTCTAACAATCTAACATGTGATTAGTGTTTACATCATTCTCCACTTGTGCATGTGAAATAGAACTAGATATCAACATCATCCCTCATTAGATTCACATGCTCCATTACATTGTTATGAACTTGTTTACACTCCCTACATCGGCTTTCCATAAAAATGTCACCATCCCAATCAAAGTAACAATGGAGAGGATTATCCATGAGCGGATTATCACAATTATATATATATAGATATGAGAGAGAGAGAGAGAGAGAGAGAGAGAGAGAGAGAGAGAGAGAGAGAGAGAGAGAGAGAGAGAGAGAGAGAGAGAGAGAGAGAGAGAGAGAGATGGTGGTAGGAGGTTAGATATGTGGGTGATAGAGAGCACAATATTGGTGTCAGTAGGTAGGGCATAGAGGTCATTAATGCTTGAAAAAATATGTTGCCATGAACTTTGTAGAGACGAGAAGTCAAATATGTGAACCACGTGTTCTTGGTGGCTTGGCACCATTGGGCAACACTTAATTAACTTGCATGTGGCCATGAACTTTGTAGAGATGAGAAGTTAAATATGTGAACCGGGCATTTTTGGTGGCTTGGTACTATTGACTAGCACTTATTAACTTGCACATGGCCATGACACCCTCCTTGCATTCTAGTAAATGGGTATAGTCCATAACCTGCATGTGGCATCACTCTTATGTTGATGTAGTAACTGTCATTTAGTTCTCAAAGAACATTATATTGAAAAGGGCTGGTTTTGAGAATGTGGCTCACAAAATACATATTGAATGCAATATACTATGCATATAAAGCTTCGCTTTAAGCATTATTCAAGATAAGAACTATGAGCTATAGATCATGCATTTTGTGTTGAATGTTTATAACTACGTTAATTTCATGTCAACCAGAGAATTGTCAATCTCTTAAGCGTACCACTACAAACAATAGTCAATATCAAACAAATATAATGACATGACCTCATTCAACTCACATTGTTGCTTATGCTCTTGATTCCGAATAGTTTTAGGGGCATAGATGGTAGAATTGCTTTGGTAGTACATGCTTTCTACTTAGGGAAATTACTGCATAAGTGTATAACATCTCACTTAGAGCATCAACGTTTTGCCTTGTTTCCTCTATCAGAGTCTTGTTTCTACATTGTTCCGAGTTTGGATGCACTTGTCGACCTAGTAAAAGACTAATCTTAATGAAACTTCATGAATTTGGTTTAATAAACTGGATTAACGTTCTTGAACCTTGATTAATCAAAAGGCATGTATACCTTTGGCGAGAGACGAATCTCCATTAAACCTCATGATGTTGGTTGGCTCTATTAAATTCCATGATTTGGGTTTTGATAATCTCGATTACCTGGAAGTTTGATTAAACGAGAGGCAGGTGCAGTTCAAAACGTGGCTGAAAGGAGGAGGGGAGCGCGCCAGTGTGGGGAAGGAAGGAAGCGGGGAGCGCGCCACTGTGGGGGGGCACGAGCTCTGAAAATGGAAATGGAGGCTCTCGCGGAGCCTGAGCGGGAGCTGTATCGCCGCTACCGGTAAGCACCCTTCCTCCTGTCTGTTCAAGTCAGTATAGTAGAAAAATAGAAAAGAGAAAGAAGTCAGAAATCCTCAATCAGCGGCGTGCCTTGATCGGTATCATGCCTTGCAATCTTTTCAATCTTTGTGCAATCCATGCCATGGCAGTGACCCTGGCCATATTAAACTCCTACACCTTGCTAAGACCCTCCAAAAATATTACTGGACTAAGCAGACGCCCGTGTAGAGAGATAAAGGGATATGAGAAAATAATTGACGAGTGGGAGAAGAGGTCTTTTTGTAGAGGGCACATGACAAGATGATTGAAGAAGAGTGGGAGACGAGGTCCTAGGAGGAGATAATAGAAGAAGAGCTCGTATTGTAGAGGTTATACGAGAAGGTAATTGAAGAAGAGTGGGAGAAGAGGCCAGATGAGAAGATAATGGAAGAAGAGTAGGAGAAGAGGTCTTTTTGTAGAGGTCCTAGTGGCCCAACAAGTAGGGGCTGTTCTTCACTATTTGTCTTTGTTGATGTGTTGCATTAGCTCCTGGAGGGTCTCTTGGTGGCTGGAAATGGCCTGTCAGCTGTTGTAACAGTTATGGGAGCCTTATCTTTGTCTCTCTTAGCTTACATAAGGTTGGAATCACCCTCTCTTGCTCTCTCTGGCCTCAAAAACTTGCAAAATGTCTTTTCCACTTGCACATGCAAGTTTTGGCAAGTGGTAGCTTTCTAATCTCATTTTCTAGCATTATCTTTATTGTTACATCGGTTTTTAGCTTTGAAATTTTGAAAATTAATGTAATAATTATTTGAGTGTCCAAAAAACTAGTTTGACCAATGAACAATTAAATTGGCTAGACCAATTCATCTCCCAAGTGTTCTCGAGTCTTCTTTAGCTCTTGGATTGGCATTAAGTACCATTAAATGCCAAATCTCTAGTGTTACTCAATAGCATATTGATCTCTCATGGCATCCAACTTAGTGTGGTAAACTATGTTGATAGCCGATATCGAAGTAATTTTGTCTTTCAACATGTCAAATGTTGAAATTTTCATTGTTGTCAATCTGAAATACTTTTTTTTTTTTTGCAAAGTATACAATGGATAAGAAATTTTAGCAAAGTTTTGTACATACTTCTAGAAGTATCAACAAAGTTTCATAAAGCTACAAAGCTCATGAATATTCTTAAGATGTGGCCATGAACGAATTACCTCCACTTTTGCAAGATTCATACAAATGCGGTTAACCGATACAATGTGTTAAAAAAAGTGGATCTCATGCACAAAGAATTCACTTTTCTTGTCATGTATCCACAACTGATGATTATGCAACTCATTGGATACTATTGCCAAGTGCTTTCGATGCTTGGCCTCATTCTTAAAAAAGACAATCATGTCATTGAAGAAAGTACCCATAAATGGTCTATGCTGTTGAAAAATACATTTCATCATTCTTGGTGCTGAAGTTGGAGGCTTTTTTCCACTTTAAGAATTGACTTCTCTTCGAGGAGAACCGATTGGGCGGGAGATCGAAGACCTTGCGATTAGACAAGGATGGTGAATTTGTTTCTAATGAGTTTACTCGTTTTTGTGCAGATAGAGGCATTCACTAGGAGTTTGCTAATACCAACACTCCTCAAGAGTGACATTTTGGAGCGGAAGAATATAAGTGTGATCGAGATGGCACGCACCATGATGGTGCATCGAGAGACACCTTAGTTTCTGTGGGTTAAGATAGTGGCTACGGCAGTCCACATCCTAAATCGATTTCCCACTTCGGCCGTTGATAGGATAACACCTTTTGACGCTTACTTTGGAACTAAGCTTGATGTCTCTTACTTTAGGATCTTTAGGTGTGATACCTATGTGCACATCTCGAAGACGCAGCATGACAAATTTAGGGCGGCTTCTCGACAACGAAATGTATTTGTTGGCTATAGCTTCTAGTCCCAAGGTTATCGCTTGTATGATCCCGTGAAGCGAGATGTCTATATGAGCCGAGATGTGCGGTTCGTGGAAGTTCCGGCCACAGAAGGGGGTGAGGAACACCGCGTACTTGGAGATCCAGGGGAGAGTTGGGCCCTCGAGACAGTTCCTTTGGAGCTAGATTCTTTTGTTGGAGATTTTTCTTCGGATTCCGAGTCTTATTTTCCACCGGCCATCCCAGTGGAGATTCCATCGGTGGATGTATCGGAGTCTTCGGAAGATGGAGAGCGATGAGGAGAGATCCGGCCTCCTCGTTGGGCCCGTGACATACTTCGAGATTCAGGGATTGAGGGGGTCCGTGAGGAGTTGGAATCGCAGGATGGGCTGCAGAGGTTACAGAGGCACTAGGTACATTCTATGGAGCTTGTTTGCTCTAACTACTATTTGATGTCTCGTGTTATGCAGCAGGATAGAGAGCCTACATCAGTGAAGGATGCTTTACAGTCTAATCATTGGCGGAAGGCGATGGAAGTCGAGTTGGAGGCTATTGAGCAGAATGGCACTTGGTTCCTTGTGTTTCGTCCCTCTCATAAGAAGGTGATTGGTGTCAAATGGGTCTTCAAGACCAAGTATCATAGTGACAGCTCTTTGGATAAGCACAAGGCTTGATTTATTGCTAAACATTTTGCACAGCGCTTGGGTGTTGACTTTCATTATACTTTTGCCCCTACAGTACGCATGGCGACTATTCGTGCTGTTTTTGCCTTGGCTAGTCATAGGAGATGTCTTGTTTTTCAGTTGGATGTGAAGTCGGCCTTCTTGAATGCTGATTTGAAGGAGGAGATCTATGTAGAGCAGTCTCCTGGCTTTGGTTCCTCAGACGGGAAGGTTTATAGGTTGAAGAAGGCCTTGTATGGCCTAAAGCAGGCTCCATGTGCTTGGAACGAGAAGATTGATTCGTTTGTTCAGGTTAAGTTGGAATATCGATGCTGTAGGGCCGATCAATAGCTTTATGTGCACACTTTCGCGGATGGTTGTGTGTTGTTTATTTTGTATGTTGATGACTTGATTGTTATAGGTGATCATCCCTAGAAGGCCAATGAGACGAAGGCAACCTTACATCAGAAGTTCGAGATGACGGATTTAGGACTTTTCCATTTCCTTTTGGGCCACGAGATTTATCAATCTTAGAGGGGGATTTTCATCTCTCAGCAGAGATATGTACATGAGCTCTTGGTGACTTTTGAGATGAAGGATTGTCAGTCCATTTCTACTCTTATGGATCCGAACTAGAAGGCCACTTCACACAGATTCTCCTTTGGCGGATTCTACCCGCTATTGTCAGCTGATTGGATCTTTAATTTGGCTCCTCAACATATGGGTTGATCTATGTTTTGTTGTAGGTCTCTTGGCTGGGTTCATGAGTGCACCTTAGCAAGAGCATTGGCTAGCTGCTTAGAGGATACTATGATATTTGAGGGGGGCCTCTGATCTCGGGATTTCCTATCCTGCAGGTATAGATGCTTCTGATCTTGTTCTTGTAGGTTGGAGTGATTCAGATTGGGTTGGTGATGTGGATTAACGGCGAGGTGGAGACATACGCAACATTTTCTCTGTACCCGTGTATAATTTTGCATCCTAATATAACATTCTTCTCTGCAGATTTTCTGCGTTTCACACACACTCTCTCTTTCTCTCTCTCCTCTTAATGTCCAACTGATGTACCTTCCAACCATAATTTGTAGCCACAGCAATTACACATCTCATTGTACTCATATGGGATGTAAGAGCAAAAGTTTCTTTATAATCTATGCCATTTTTTATACATAGCCTTTTGCTACCAACGGTGCTTTGTGCTTGTCAATGGTACTATTAGCCTTGCGCTTGAGTCTAGGCACAGAGACATTCGGGAATGGAAGTTGCCTAGCCAATTTAATTATTGGCCAGTCAGATTATTTTTCAAGACATTGAAATAATTATTAGATTAATTTTCAGTATTTAAGACTAAAAATTAATATTTAATTATGACTAATGTTGGAAAAACCATTTGGGAAGGCTTCCACTTGTCAAAAATGCCCACGTAAGACTAAAAAACGTCTTTAGAGGCTAGGTTTAGAGGCTAGGGAGAGACATTTTTAGTGGATTCAATCTACAAGAGGGGGAGGAGATGCTGCTGGTCTGATTTGCAGCCACTGAAGGACTTGCTGAGGCAGCCAAGGCCTGGAGAAGACCAATCAACAGTAGGTGATAGCATCTGCAGGTTGTTAAGATAGGGCAGTGGCAATAAATGATTGATTTTCTTTAGTTCTTCGCGAAGAAACTCTGAATTTTCTCTCTCTACAGCTTTCTCTCTCATCTCCTAGCCATTTCACAGCCTTGCTCCGAAGATCTCAGCATTTGGACCCTTGGAGACTGAGAAGTTGCAGATTTCTCTGCTGTAAACCCTAATTTACGGTAGAAATTAGGGTTTAGCAGCAGCCTTAGGAAGCATGCCGAAAATTGGAAGCTCCAGAACTTGGATTTTTTAGGGCTGAAGGTGAATTCTAGCTAAATCTAGGTGGAGGACTAGCCAACCATTGAATTTGGGGCATTTCCATCGTCTATGAAGTGGGTGAAGGCCAATTAAGTGCTTGAATCAAGGGGCAAATTAGATTGAAGACTTGTTGGTCACTTTGGACAGCAAGGGGAGTTTGGATTGTGAAGGGGATCGGGAGAATCGCATTGTAATTGAACTTTTTTTTCAATAAAGCTAAAGAAATATCGAAAGGGGTGTTGAGCTAAAAAATGCTCTTTTAGAGTAAAACCCTATAATGGGGAGCGGTTCGAGAGAGTTTAGTGGAAACCCTAAATTTTGGGGTGCCCTTTCACATCTATAAATAGACAGGCTGCCCCCATTCAGCCTTATTTCGTTTGTGCAGGTTTCTTACTCCATGTGCAGATTTCAGCCATTAGCCTCCTTCCACGTGGTTGTCCAGCCCTCTAGACTGGTGCCACTCCATCCGTGTTTGCTCCTACTATTGGCGCCTTCATCCATGCCGACGTCAGCTGTTGGCGATATCATCATTTGCTGCGATTTGATCATCCAGTCATCGCCAGCCACATTAGATACTGTTTCAGCTTGCTGTTTATAGCAAACTGTGCACAGTTTCCAGTCTCTGATCGGCGGTACACTGCTGCGTTTACTAGTTTCCAGCCTCTAGACAACTGCTGCGTTTTGGTGACCAGCTTGCTGCCATTCACTATTCAGCACTCCTACACTCCGACTGGTGGTCACAGACTTGAGATTCGTCTCTGATAGACGTCACACTCCGATATTGCTTTGCCCTTGAGCACACTGTATACTCTTATATTCATTTACAGCATTCATTCACTTCACAGTTGTGTTCTCTCTCTCCCTTGTGTTTATGTTTGAGTTTCTGTGTTTGAGTTTTGAGTTTTGCGTTTAGGGTTTGAGTTTTGAGTTTTGCGTTTAGAGTTTGAGTTTTGCCCTGTGTGTCTGTGTTTGTCTCTTTGTGTTTCTATCACGGTCGTACACTTAGTGTGTCCTTAGTGCAAACCCTAGCAGTTTTCTTCACATGGTATTAGAGCCGATGCTCTTGTAAAGAGTATCTTGCGGATATTATGGAGAGCTAGTCTTTGTGTGAGGCACATAATACTACTTGTAACCAAATCACAATGTCCCAGACACCTTCTTGTCCAGTTCCTATGATGTCTTATCAGGTTTCTCCATCATTGGAGGCCCTGAGACGGCATTATGGACTTGGTGAGGAGAATGACACTCCACTTTTACCTGCACATTCTTCTTCTACTTCTATTCCAGATTTCACTAACATGACAGAGGACTTTGAGGAGTACTATCGCAATAAGTACGGTGGTGTTAGATTTGCTACCACATTTGAACCAGTTGGTGAGGTTGGCCATCTCTCCGATCATGGAGGATATACGACATTCGGAACGTCTGGCGATCCATCTTCATCATCTCAGTGAGATCCAATGTCAGGTTTGTACAATTCTTTTGTGTTGCATGAATCAAAACCCTCACCTGTTTCTTCTTTTGAGGTACAGGATCCGGATGGCTTTGCATATGTGAACTTCAATAGATGGGGCTCACGAAGCAGACAAAATTCAGGTACATCTACAGCTTCTGTTTCATTTGAGTATGTCACACACACTTCTTACTTTCCTCCCATCCCACCCTCTTCTATATCACATCTTGATCACCTCTCTTCATCTTTCCAAAACCTTGGATTACACTCCACATCTGCATCACACACCCTAGGGGTTGGATTTTCCATCTCCACTGCTAGCACATTTTCCTTCTGCACCTCATTCTCTACCTCTTTGCACCATGGTACTTCGTTAGGGGGAATGCCACCCTTCAATACAATGCCTCTCGCCTTTCAACAAATGAGCACACCCATAACTCCTGGGTCGACTGTGATGGGCATCCCCCTCTCTATCCCTAGCTTCACATCTCCCATGACCACTCGTATGTAGGGGTTTCCATCTTCAGCTTATGGTGCATCTTCACACTCTTCTTGGGTTACACCTATGTAGGGATTCCCATCTTTTGCTCCCCGTGTTTCCATCCCATCTCCTTGGGTTTCTCATGTGGCTACCATGCCCATGCCTAGTCAGTCTATCCCTACATATGGATCCACCTTGCACACTACTCGTATGCTTAGTGGGCACTCTGGGGCCCATTCCCAAGTGTACTCCACTCGCCCATCCTATCCACACTACACTTTTTCACACTATCCATCTCCGAGTACTACCACTCTTGTTGCAATGGCCAAGAATGCCTTCATGGATAAGACATTTTAACGGGTTGAATTTTACCACTTGGTCTAATTTCATGCAACAAGTGTTTGAGTCTCAGGGTCTTTGGGACCTCGTCATTGGTTTAAAGCCTATGCCAGACCTTGGACTCTAGCTCACCTTGATTACATTCATCAATGGAGAGCCCGTAATGCCACAGCCAATGTTAAGCTGATGTAGAGATTGCTTCGTGAGTTTCACTCTCAGTTGCAGGACTTCCTGCTTGCGTCAGAGCGTTGGAGTCACCTTCTCGACCGCTATGCGGCTCGTGATCGTGCTCGGCGTATCAATCTCCACTTTGAGCTTCAAGAGTTCTCTATTAAGGAAGGGAATGATCTGAAAGTCAAGCTGGTTGAATATACGCGGTTACTTGCCGAGTTCGCCACTACTGGCTCTCCAAAGTCAGATGATGATTAGGTCACATTCTTCTTGAATAAGTTGCCCAAAAAATACTTCAATTTCATTCATCACATCATCTTCTAACCTCGATTGCCAACCTTCTACGAGTTTGAGTGCTAGTTCTAGTGTTACGCAAGGTTGCATGATCAAGTTCACAAGAGATTCTCATCACAACCTTATTCAGAGTAGAGGGGGTTGGTTGCCTCTTCTTCGGGAGGGAAAACCACCAGTGGTAAGAACTTGCCAGATGCGAAGGCAAGTCAATCAAAGGGTGATTCCTCTTCCTTAAATGGAACCAAAGAATCTAGACCTATCTGGCAGCAACTCCCTAAGAAAAACCAGTTTTGCATACATTGCCAGAGAGCAGGCCATGTGGACGAGGAGTGTCGCTCCAAGGCCCAAGGTCTTCTACCTAAAAAGCCTTAGCAAACCACTGCGATTGCACAATCCAGTGGAGCTACGCCTTCCGCTTCTACTTCCTCTACTTCTTTAGCACCTGCCGTTGCTGTTGGACATGTGGCTTGAGTACAGCCTCAGCAACCCATCTCTTTCACTACCCCCGAGGGAATGGCTGATTGGGCTGCAGGTTTCGATCTTGTTGCACTTCATGCATCTATCTCACCTTCCTCCCCACCTTGTCAGGTGTTCCCTTGGCAGAGCCCTGCCATTGGACGTATGCGATGCTGGCCATCATTTTAGACTAGCATGTCTCTACGTTCTTTTAGATACCCTAGGTCAGTCTAGCATTCATTTTTCGCACTCTTAGAATCGGGCCCATAGGATTCAGTGTCCGCTTTTCCATTTTTTTGACTTTCGCTGCATTTACTCACACATACACATTCATTGCATTTATTTTGAGCTAGATTTTCTTTCTGTTATGTTTTGCTTTGAAGCATCTCACCACTAACCTCTGTGTTTGCAGATTCTCATCTCTTTTGCAAGGTTTTGTCTTTCAGTGTAGGGCTAACTTGCAGATTGCTTTGGTTCTACCTGGGCTAGAGACGTGGGGATGCGCACCATTCCTTTCATGGTTTCATCATTCTAGGAGTACTTGCTCTTCTTCCGGTATGGCGGTTTTCCCTCCCGAGGCGGATCGTCCAGTATCTCTCCCGATGCTATCATGGCGGTGACTTCTACCTTGCTCTTCTAGCGGGGTGCTTTATCCACTTCATTCACTTTCTCTTCTTTCATTCCTTATGGTTCTCGGCACCATCCAAAGACCGACATCAGGCTCCTCTTCCTTCTTCAGCATCCACATCTCGGTTGAAAGGGGGTTCCTATCCTTCTTGGTATTCTACAGGCTTCAACACTTTGTTTTCGACATTGACTTTCTCTCCCTATTGTACCTTACTCTTTGCATTGCATGATTTCTTCATCTTTGTACTAGGACGCTCGGGCAAGTGAACAATTTTTCCAGGAGGGACATTGTCCAAGTGGCACCTGTTGCATGAGCATTCTTCAGCATGTAGCATACTTTGCATCTCATTGTGCAGAGCACCACTTGAGCGGATCCTAAGTTGTTTCCATTGGCGGCTGTTGTTACCCCACCACCATCCTCCTTCATCACATGGATACCTCATCACCTATTTTTCCTCATTATCGACACCCTGAGTGGATGGGTTAGCTTGTACTGTTTTATAATGTATTGGGTATACCCTCCCTACTCTTGTCTTCTAGGTCACTTTTACTCAATCAGTCGCATTCCATAAAATTTATCTCACTTATTTAAAAAAAAAAGGTTCCATGTGGTTCCATCCGCCTTTGTAGGGCTTGGTAGGCCACTGGGCAGTTGACATGTACCCTTTGTCCGATGCCTTGTCCTCTCTGGGGTAACTACTTGGATTCCCTTGGTAAGATAACCATCACCTCTGTAGTCTTGGTAGGACAGCCGACGTGCACCCTTTGTCTGATGCCCTGGCTGCTTTGGGATGGGATGCCTTGGGGTCAATAAACATCACAGTGGTTGGCTTAACCTTTCAGCTCAGTTTTGGGCTTGAGAGGGGGTGTTGAGCTAAAACATGCATTACTTACTGGTTAGTCTCTTAAACAACGCCAAAACACACTAAAAAATGCTCTTTTAGAGTAAAACCTTTAAACGAGAAGTGGTTCGAGAGAGTTCAGTGGAAACCCTAACTTTTGGGGCGCCCTTTCATATCTATAAATAGACAGGCTGCCTCCATTCAGCCTTATTCCGTCTGTGCAGGTTTCTCACTCCGCGTGCAGATTTCAGCCATCAGCCTTCTTTCACGTGGCTGTCCAGCCCTCGATACTGTTGCCACTCCATCCTTGTTTGCTCATGCTGCTGGCGCCTTCATCCATGCTGACATCATCATCTATTGCAATTTGATCATCGAGTCATCGCCAGCCACATTAGACACTGTTACAGCCTGCTGTTTACAGCAAACTGTGCGCAGTCTCTAGCCTCTAATCGGCGGTACACTTGCGTTTGCCAGTTTCCAGCCTCTAGACAACTGCTGCATTTTGGTGACCAGCCTGCTGCCATTCACTGTCAACACTCCTACACTTCAACTGGTGGTCACAGACTTGGGATCCGTCTTTGGTGGACGTCACACTCCGACATTGCTCTGCCCTTGAGCACACTGTACACTCTTACATTCATTTACAGCATTCATTCACTTCAGAGTTGTGTTCTCTCTCTCCCTTCTTCTGTTTGTGTTTGAGTTTTGAGTTTTGCATTTAGGGTTTGAGTTTTGCCCTCTGTGTCTGTGTTTGTCTCTTTGTATTTTTGTCGTGGTCGTACACTCTGTGTGTTCTCAGTGCAAACCCTAGCAGTTTTCTTCACAAGGGGTGCTAATTTTGGGGCCAATCGGGTGTGCATTGTCGAAGATCAGTAGGTAAATTTGTATTTTCAGATTTGCATTAATTATTTGCTGCTGTAATTAAGCTGTAATCAGGGGTTTACCACCCTATCCAAGGAGGAAGGCTGGTTACAGCCTTCTTGCCAAGTGGTAAATCCACAAGATTCCATATAGAGTTAGTGGCAATAGAGTCTAACTCATCCTACATGGCTTGCATCCAATGTACATCTTGCTGAGCTTCGTTCAAGGAAGTAGGCTCATCATCATCATCCAATAGTGAGCTCATAAATACATGCTCGTCACAATCATCTACTTCCATAAAATTAGCCAAATGGGCTCCTTCTACATCATGTGTTGTATGTCTAGTTGCCCTTCTAGTGCGTTGAGCTAAAGGAGCATCCAATTTACTCTTTTGGAGAGTTTGTAACAGCCTTCTCGGGATTGTTTTACTGCATTTACAGCAGCCCTTTCATGTTGTATTGCATCTTCCACTTCATGTGGCAAACCATCATCAATATTGTGTTGTTCAGGCGCAAATGGTGCAGCAGCAACTACTTGTATTATGTCTGTTTGGCCATTTACAACAGGCACGGACTCCAAAGAAAGTGGCAAGAGACTCTTAAAGACATCACCAATGTCATGGGTGGCTGGCATTTGAAACTGATCATGTGAATGCAGCATTTTCAGCAAATATGACATCCCTATTGACAAAAACTTTCTTTGTGTGTGGGTCATACAAGCGATAGCCCTTGCTTTTCAAACTGTTGTCAATAAATATGCATTTTACAACCTTGTCATCAAGCTTTTTATGAAGTTTTGGAACATGTGCATAGGCTATGCAACCAAACACTCGAAAGTAGTCAACCTTGGGTTTCGTACCATGCCAAGCTTCAGACGGGGTGACCATCTTTAGTGCCTTAGTGGGTGCACGATTCAACACTTGATTTGCACACTGAAGGCCTTCTAACCAAAATTTATGAGGCAATCCCTTGCTTTTGAGCATACAATGAGTTATCTTCCTAAGAGTGTGATTCCTCCTTTCGGCAACACCATTCCACTGAGAGGAGTCATTTTGATAGTGGTTTGATGCATAATGCCATGATCAAGCAAATATGTCTCAAAAGCATGAGACATGTACTTCCCCCCTCTATTCGTGTGAAGTGTTTGCATTTTCAGGCCAGTTTCAGCCTCAAGCTTTGCAACAATATGTTTAAAATGCATAAATATATCAGATTTTGCTTTCAACCCATACACCCACGTATGCTGAGAGTAGTCATCATTAAATGTAACAAAGTAAAGATGACCTCCAAGTGCACGTGTCCTTGTGGAACCACAAACACCAGATTGAATAAGCTGCAATTTCCGGACAGCATGCACTGCACCATCCTTTTTGAAGGCAAATCTATGCATTTTGCCCAAAATACATCCCTCACATGCATGAGGAGGTGGAGTTTTCACTAGAGGCAATGCATCTACCATATGACATCTCTGAAGGGTCATCAAACTTCCAAAACTCATATGTCTATAGTGGACATGCCATAGCTTTGCATTTTGCATAGCGGCCAATAGAGTAGTGATTGACAAAGCATCATGAGATTATACACCATAGGTATCCAATAAAAACAAATCCTTATATAGGGTCCCAAACAACTTGATTGTATAATTCATCTCCTTGTCTCTAACTATGTATTTGTCATCCTCAAAGATGACCTGAAAGCCATGCTTGCTAAAAGCAGAGATAGACAACAAGTTCTTTGTAATGCCAGGCACAAACAAGATATCTAGAAGCATGAAGTCAGAACCATCTGCAACAGTAATAGTGACTGTTCCAATGCCACAAACATTACAATTGTTGCTGTTCGCACATGTAACACGCGTGGTAGGGGGGGATGAATGCAAAAAGAAAAACAAACACTTCCTAGAAGTGATGTGCTGTGAAGCTCCATTGTTAAAGTACCATATTTGATGTGTTTCAACAGTATTAAATGCTGAATCGGCCATTGAAGAATCATAATTGTAGGTTAGAAATGCATAGTCCTCCTCCACAAATTTGGCTTAAGCATCACCATCAATAGATTTGCTAGCTGATGTCTCTGACAACCAAATTGGAGTCTTTTTATTCTCTTTGGCTAATCTCTCATGGCATTCATCAATATAGTGACCTAGCTTTTTGCAATAATGACATTTTCTCTTATTTTTAGACTTTTTTATGCTGACAACCTTATTTGATGGCTGTTCGGCATCACTCTTTTGCTGATTTTTTGCATTTTGCTTGACTTTTTCTTTGTCTTTAAACTCGGAAAGCATAACCATATCTCTTGAACGCAATGCAACATTCTTCCGAGTCTATTTCTGTTGCAACAAGAGGCCTTCCAACTTCATAAATGTAAGGGGATACTGCCCCCCTCAAAGACAATAGCAAAGAGGTGTGGAAACCAAGATATGACTTTGGAAGAGAGTTCAGTGTGATGTTTACCAATTCAACATTTTGAATGATTTCATCCACATTGAGCAGCTGCTTGTGCAAATCTTGTATGTGAGTAAGGTGATTTGTCATGTTATCACCGTTATCCATGTTGACATTGGCGAACTCTCTACGAAGATAAGATATTCTAGCCTCATTACATACTGCAAACATACGCTCAAGTACATCCCATGTTGATTTTGAGGTTTTACAAGACTGGATATGTTGAATAATCGATCTTTTCACTGACAAGGCAATCAAAGAAATTGCATGTGCATCTTTTGAGTCCCATTTCCTCTGATCCTTGGTAGGAGGGGCAATCGCACTAATAGCATGTCCTCTAGTGTTATGCTAAGGTGTTCGAGGTTTGACCTCTTGGTTGATGCTAATCACCTATAACATAGTCTCATAAGTCCTTCGCTACAAGAAGGTTGCGGACCATAAAACTCCACAGTGGGTAGTTTCATCCATCAAGTTTGTCCTCTTGAGTGAGGACACCAAGGATCTTGCTCTGATCATTAGGCCCTTGACATGTTATGCTGTCAGTAATGGACAAAAGTTTGCAGCCAAATACTTCTCTGTGGAAGTATAAATTGTACTCCTTAGAGTACCAAAAATCTCCTTGGGATTATGCAACAAGTACCAAACTATCACACAAATGTCGAAGTGTGTCCAATTTGATCCAAATCAGCACTCAGCCAAGAAATAACAGCAATGTGTTGCTATACCACACTTGCCTTGTAATGCCTGCCCTTAAAAGTACAAATTACAGCAACTTACATTTATTGAAATTTTCCAAAATTTTTGCTCAATCTGATTGTAATAGCAATTAAATGCTGTTGTACTACTTGTTTGCTACCTTGGAATGGGTGTCGAACAAAAGTTCCAAATTTCTTTCTAAAATTTTAAAGAAATTGTAGAAATTTATACCTTACAGCTTAAATTTATGTAGTAGTGTCACCTCAGGTTGTGTGTCAACAACAAACAGTAGTTGGAATTTGCCTCGTGATGTGTGTCGGAGCCTCTATGATAAAAAACCCCAAATTTCTTGTACAAGTGTTGATGACATTCAGCAATGTTGGCGTTTCCAATGAAGATTTGCACGTGCGACTGCAAATCGGGCAAAAGCCCCAAAATTTTTGGTAGGGAATCGTCAAAGAAATTGTGAAATTTCTTTGAATTGGTTGTCAATTTGAACTCTGGGAGCGAAAATTGAGAAGAGCCCCAAATTTTGGGCAGCACGAGCCGAAAACGGAAAGAGAGGGCCAAAATGGATGGAAAATTGCAGAAATTTTGAAAAAACCCAAATCTGAAAATCAAGATTTCTGCACTTTTTAGGGTTTGTAGAAATTTGCAGGCACGGTTGACAATATGGTGGATAGAGGTGAGAAATTAAGGGGCAGAGCTGAAAATAATAGTAGCTTCTCCAAAACAGTAGCTCCTCAGGCTATGTGCAGGCTACTTATGGGACTGTGCGTAGGAGTGTGCATAGGCTGAAAACAACAGTAACTTGTCCTTCTCCTCCTCAGGCAGAGAGCTGGTTGACAACAACAAGACCTTAGATGGAGTGGCACTAGCTGATGGTGGTTGAACTGAATCCCTGCGTAGAACCTTGCTCCAATACCAAATGTTGGAAAATGACAACTAGCTATGGAGGAGAGAAAAGAGAGACAATGAGAGTGTGCTGAAGCAAAAGAGTAGTGTACTTGCTGAACTGAAAGAATGAGAATGAAAGGTACAAGATAGGTCTAAGATAGACCTAGCTCTAACTCAATTAGAATTGACTGACTCTAACTAACTCTAAGAGCGGTGACACAACTTATAACTTTAGTTGTGTTTACACTAAGAATTGAAAAAGAACTAAAGACTAAAACATTGGGTAGTGCCTATAGAATTGGCAAATTCTAACATTGTTAGGAGGTTTATTACTAGGGATCAAGTCTATGCCATGATCCTCGAGCCTTTCAGGCTGTAGTTGCCTTGGAAGTGACTGAGAAAAGCAAGCAACATATATTTTTAGAGATGATATGCGATCTTTATCCAAGTGAGTCGCATATCCAACATTCAAGGGCTCCTCCTTCTCCCCATTTAATCATCATTATTCTTCAAGTGGTTTTCTTGTTGGAGAGAGGAGCTGTGGTTTTCTTGTTGGAGAGAGGAGCTAGTATTAGTGCCCACGTAGCTAGTGACTCATTGTTGTACGCGTCATTCTCGTATTTGGTATATGGATTTCATTTCTTGAGCACATCTTTGAGTTCTCTTTCTTTGTAGTGTTCTTTTGTTTTTCTCTCTTCTGTCTTGTGTTCAATAGTTTATTTCAGCACTTGTCTATTCTTCCATTGCTGCACCACTTCTGACATGGTATCAGATTGCAAGATCTAGATTCCTGTTGCAATTTTTCTGCTGATTACAAGTCTTTCTTTCCTCTACTTTGATCAGGTCTATTAAATGCTCGCTCCGCCTGCGTTTTTCATTTTCTACCTCTAATTTTGGTTGTTATACAAGCCATTTTTGCTGTTTTTGGTAGTTTTTAACAGGTTTTTCTTCATTTGTAGTAGTTGGCCTTCGTTTTTTATCAAATTTTTTGTTACATTGTATGTGAATTCTCATTTTGTGAAGTCTTTGTTGTTGGTTTGGTTGTATTGTTACCTTCAATTCTCTCTCCTCTCTTTTTCTTCCCTCTAGATGGTTTCTTTTTGCACTTCTACAGATGGTAAGTTACATGGACTTGACTATCTTACATGGAGTGTTGTGATGAAAGCTTGGTTTGTGCAAAAGTGGATTTGATACATTGTATCTGGAGCTATTTCTTAGCCTCAACGTCCTTTTCCTCTTCCTAAAGATTTTGATGAGGACAACCATGAGGAAGTTGTGCTTACATGGGATATTCAGATGATGCGCATGCATACTTTGCACTCCTTTGATGTATTTCTAAAAAAGTTCTACTGATGGTTACCTCCTATCGGACATCACTAGAAATATGGTCGAAACTTTAGATGTAGGAGGCACGTTTCCCCATGCAACTGTTTCGTAGTCTCATGGAAGAAGAAGGAGAAGAAGAAGAACTAGGATGAGGACTTCTCCGCTGAGTCCTCCTCTTTCTCAAACTTCGATTTTGACTCTTCGGCCAAGGAGAAGTCCAAGGCGCAGTTGGGATCCACTTCTTTAGGTGAAGGGAAGGGCTTGACTGCCCCTTCCTTTGCTGCTTTCTAGTCTAGGTGATGCAGTCATCCCTCACGACTCTCCTGTACCAAAGAGGGAGTGTGAGAGGGTGGTGAGATGGGGCAGCCGAGCCTTATCTATATAGGTAACAACTGCACATGTTCCAGAGACGGACGTTCTTGATGCATTGACTAAAGTGTGGGAGGTTTAAATCTTGGAGCTGTGATTGATATCCAAGTTCACGATGAACTGTTTCTTTCACAAAGAGCGGAATTGGCTCCTAGTTTGAGCTCATATGAGGGGACACTTTGGTGGTCTTGGCCAAAGGCGGGGAATCCATGGTCACGTATGTTGAGAGGCATTTTTGACAAGATGGTCTTGTATGCTACTGTGCGACATTGTTGACGGACACATAGATCTGTTATGACTCTTCTCTATTTTTAGGAGTTGGTACGATCGACATCGACATCAGATTCTCTCCAAGGCACCTTGGTGGTGCTTGATCACCCACTGCTTGGGTATCCATGGTTCTACTTTGGTAGTTCTATGTTGTATGGACGGTGATGACTCATTATCATTGTATCATTGTATTGTATTAGATCACCCATGATCTGAGAGAGGGTGTTAGTAGGATTGTTAGCTCATGTGTGAGTCTGTGTATGCTAGACGGATTGAGCATTTTAGTTTGTATTTTAGTGATTTTTATGTGGCACTTGTAGCATTTTATACTAGTCGGCTAGAATGAAATGCTGGCTGACCAGCTGCCATTTTTGGCATATTGTGGATCTATTTATTCAGGGGCTCCTCCTCCTCCTCATTCAGTCATTCATCATTATTCTTCAGGTGGTTTTTTTGTTGGAGAGAGGAGCTGGTGCCAGTGCCCATGTAGCCAATGACTCACTGTTGTACGCGTAATTTTTGTGCTTGGTATATGGATTCCATTTCCCAAGCACATCTCCGAGTTCTCTTCCTTTGTAGCATTCTTTTGTTTTCTTTCTTTTTTGTCTTTTGTTCAGTAGTTTATATCAACACTTATTTGTGCTTCCATTGTTACACCACTTCTGACACAAAGTTGCAATAAGGAACTCTTTGTTGTCCACATATATTTGAATGTGCAAACGAGGCTTTCCAATGATAGGAGTGATTGGCTTTGCATGCCCCTTGCATTCCATATCAATCTCACCCATGGGCCCCATCTCACCCTCTTTGATGCCTAGACGGGCAGCCATGTCAATAGAGAGAGTTTGATCATGCTCTTGGATCAAGGAAAATAAGTGTGTGCTGATCTTTGATTTTGCCCCATGCTCTGTGAAGCTGAGTGCTATCATTATTGGGCTGATCTGCCACTATGTCAAGCACTAAACCAGTTGAGTTTTTGCTCTCCTTTCCCTTACTATTATCCTTACCTACTTGGTGTGTTTAGGACAGCTCCTTGCCATATGCCCCTCTTGCTCACAAATAAAGCATTTATCTGCAGCCATGAGTTCCTTACGACGTGCGTCATTTTTCCCCAGGTTTTCTTTGCAATCTACTCCTCTTTCCAGCCCTATTTTCAGATATGCCTTGATTTTCAGCTTTATTTTCAGATCTGCCCTTTTTCTCAATCTTTACCTCTTTGACATTTGACTTGACATCATTGTCTTGGAATTTTGCATCCTTTCCACACAGCAATGTATCAGTTGTAGTAGTAGTTTCTATAAGCTACGACATGTTGGAAACAATGGATTTAATGCAAAAATCCCAAATCCCCTTTGGCAAATCACATACATACTTCTCCACTTGCTCATGGTGAAGGGGAATTGACCAATAAGAAATAACAGGCAACAAAGCATCCCAAAACTTCTTATTTTACTAGTCCAAGTAGTTGTAATCTTTTGCATCTAACTAGTTCCATGTTGTCATCATGTCCACTTTAAATGTGCTCGTCAACCAGTTTGAAGCAAACATTTGCTTGAACTTAACCCAAGTGGTAGGTGCTCTTCCTTGAATAAGAAGTGTAGACCACCATTGCAATACATTTCCCTTTAAAAATGTGGTTGCCTTATGAATTTTAGATACCTCTGTGAAGTTGTTTCCCTAATAGGTTGCATTAAATTGTTGTATGAAAGAGAGCTTTCAGCTTGTCTTGTGCACCACTGAAAGGTTCAAACTCCACACTTTTGCCACCCTATGTTAACCAGCACTATCAAATGCCTTTACACGACCAGCACTAAATCCTTGTGCTTCAACAGCCCTAGGGGGTGCGGATACATTTTCATATGGCCCACTTTGTGCCCTAGGCATCATGTCTATGTTGCTATACATGGGATTGTGCATTCCACCTAACATACTTAGATACATTGGGTGTTGAGAACCATACATTGGCTGTTGCATATCATAGGGATTCGTGTCATACATTCCCATATGCGGTCCTTGACCAACCATTTCATGAAAAATGGGGCCACCACCAAAGTATCCTTGTTGTCCCATGTTTGCATTTGCATGAATATGTTGTTGTCCATATTTCCATGGATTGGCACTACTAAGTTGGCCATGCATTTGCACTTGTTGTCCCATGGGTACCAAATCTTAGTGCTCATTAGCAACTTTGGGCTTTTCCAATGGAGGCTTAGGCATTTCCTTGTGTTCTTTGTGGCTTAAAAAATTCTAGCAACTCTCTCCTATAATATCACAATACTACCTTTGGGCTTCTCTTATATTAATAGCTTTGGACCTTTATCAAAATACACACACACACACTCTCTCTCTATGTGTGTGGCTTAAAAAAATTCTAGCAACTCTCTTACAATACTACATTTGGGCCTTTCCTACACATTAATAGTTTTGGATCTTTATCAACATACATACACACAATTGAGGATCCTTTTCCAGTTTAGCAAAGAGATTTGTTACTGTCCTCATCCGATCTTTGAACCTATCATCAATTTCTTCACCCTCTTGCTGGCCATCAACATCTTGAGGCATGGAAGTCGGTCATTTCCCACATTTTCAGCTTTGCTGTCTATGCACTGAGAACCTTGTCTAAGATCATACATTGCATTTCCACCTTCACCACAATAATGACCAAGGTGAGATGTATCACGACTTGATCATGTATCACCGTGTGAAGACATACTTGTTGTAATTAGCAGCTGAATATAATTTCAGCAATAATGCAAATCTTTTGACTTGCAATCAAGTGTTTTGGGCCCATCAATTCAAAGGATTTGATGGTATCATGGCGGAATGGAACCATGAAACCAGCCTTCCTTTCGTGGAGGGGTGGTAATAACATGATTATCACTTAATTACAGCGAGCAATAATTAATGAAATGTTGAAACACAAATATTTACTAATCAATCTTGGACGTTGGAAACCTTGTTGGCCCCAAAATTGGTGCTTCTTTCAGTATTTCTTTATCTTTAATTGCAATTGAATTCGAATACAATGGGATTTCTTCAAACTTTCTCAACCCAAAAAGCCCCTTATTGTCAATAATGACTAGTAAGTCTTTAAATTGATTTGCCCCTTAATTTGCTCGGACAATTAGCCTTCATTGATTCCTTGGGAAATGAAATTTGCGCCAAATTCGAATCTTGGTTGGTCCCTCACTTGAATCTTGGTGACAAATAATTATCAGCTTTGAAAATTCAAGTCTTGAGGCTTCAATCTCCTAGCATGCTTCTCGAGGTTGTTGTCAAACCCTAACTTTTGTTGACAAAAGCAAATAGTATCAGTGGGATTGCATACACAAATACAAGGCTACCTTGGTAGTGCCAACCAATGGGTTTTGGACAGCCGGGGCATACATGCAAGTATGGCGTAGCAAGGATACTTTGGTGGTGGTACCATTTTTCATGCTATGGTGAGTCAAGGACTGCATACGGCACAACTCCTTATGGTATGCAACAACCAATGCATAGTGTGCAAGCCCCAATGTATTTAGGTAGGGTTGATAATATGCATAACCCTATCTATAGCAGCATTGACATGATGCTTGAGACACAAAGTGGCATGTACAATAATGCATCTACACACCCTCGTGCTTATGGGGCTCAAGAAATGAGTGTTGGTCATGCAAATGCTTCCTATGGTGCTAGTTATGATGCAAACCCAACAAGTGCTCTCTTTTTCCAGCAGCCACTGTATGAGAACTTAACTTCCAAAGGGAAAACAAAAGACTATGATGAGGGTGTAAAAGGGGTGAAGTTTGAGTACTTCAATGGTTACAAGATAGGCTGAAAGCTGACTTTTATCCAACAATATGATGCAACCTACTTGGGAGGCAACTTCACCAAACCCTCTAAGATTCAAAAGGCAAGCACTTTCTTGAAGGGAAATGCATTGCAATGGTGATCCACGCTCTTAATGCAAGATAAGAGCACCGTCAATGTGGATACAATTCAAGCAAATGTTTGCTTTGAAATGGTTGACTATTGAGGTGAGACATTATGACAACTTGGAATAAGCTAGATGCAATGCAATGCAAAAATTTGAAACAATATAATAAGAAGTTTTGGGATGCCTTGCTGCCAATGACTCCTTATTCTTACATTCCTCTTCATGGGCAAGTGAGAAAGTATGTATGTGGGCTGCCTAAAGGAATCATGAATTTTTGCATTTAATCAACCATATCTAGCATGTCTCAACTCATAGAAACAAGTAGCACATCTGATGCTTTGCTGCAAGGGAAAGATTTGGGCTTCCAAGGCATGGATGAGAAGCCAAATAAGAAGTTTTCCATAGCTAAGAAAGGGGGAAAATCTAAAAAATCTGTTTGAAAAGAGATCAAAATAGCAAGAAAAGGGTTGGAAAACAGCTGCACAACGAGGAACTGTAGATAAATGCTTTATTTGTGAATAGGAGGGTCACATGGCTAAGGACTATCCCAATAGACAACAAGCTAAAAAATCTGAAAATCAGGGGGATCCCAAGGGAAAGAAGCCAAAAACATCCATTGGTTTGGTGCCATATGTTGTCAGTGATTAGCCCAAGGAAAATGTTACTGAGTTACACATAGCATGGGGCAAAAGCAGAGATAAGCATGCATTAATCTTCTTTGATAATGGGTCACGAGCTAGCTTTATCTCCATGGACATGGCAGCTTGTCTAGGCATCAAAGAGGATGAGATGGCACCCATGGGAGAAGACGGTATGGTACGCAAGGGCCATGGAAAGCTTATCACACCAATGATACCACTCATTGGGAAGCTTCGCTTGCACACTGATATATGGACAACGAAGAGTTTTTCATTGCACTACTTGAGGATTGTGATGTCTTGCTTGGTTTGCCTTGGTACCATCATGTGCATGCAATGATTGATTCACATACTAAAGTGATCACTATCAAGCATAATGGTTGCTCCTACTACCATTTCTAAAGTAATGAAAAATTACCTTTGAATGTACTTAGTCTTCACGAAGGATAAGATTGATAATAAAAATGTTGAGAACATATCTTAAGTTAGAAAAAGATCACATGTCAATTTTGAAAATATATGTTGATTGCTTTTCTTAATCATTATTGGGGTAGCTATTACTCGAAAGACCGGAAGATCATAGTATCAATCTTATTCTTGGAAGTAGCCCTCCCAATAAGCCACCCTACAAGGCAAGTGCAGCTCAACAAGAGGAGATAAATGAGTTAGATGGATGAGCTATTAGAAAAACCGTCGATTCGGCCTAGCTCATCTTCATGTTCTCTAGAGCTTTTTGTGCAGAAAAAGGACGGATCATAGCATATGTGCATTGAGTATTGTGCTTTGAATAAAATCACGATAAAGAACCAGTTTCTGATCTCTCAGATCGATGATGTTATGGATAGATTATAGGGGACAACTACATTCAACTGTATTGCTTTGAAAAGTGGGTATCATCAAATTCACATTAGACTAAAATAGTTCATAAGACAACTTTCATGACATCTTTTGGGTTATATGAGTTTCTTGTCATGCCTTGATGACTTACAAATACTCTTGCTACATTCAATTGAATCATGGATTGCATCTTCAGGCCACATAGGGAATTTGTGGACACTTTGATAACATGATTGCATATTCAAAGAATGAGATAAAGCATAGAAAGCATTTGAACACTATGTTCAATGAGTTGCATAAACACAGTTGGTTATGTCATGACGATGTAAAAGCTTGCTTGATTTACTTGACAATTGGATAAATTTTTAATAAAATGTTTAAGTATGTGTTGCACATGTGAAGTGTAATTGAGATTATTTCATATTTACGAGCCAAGGACCCCAGGAAATCAATGAATGTCAAACGCAAAAGTTGTCTTAAGTAGTGTTGCACAGATACTAGGTGGTATCTGGTGTCAAAATTTGGCCTAAGATATTTTATTAGCCGTAAGTGTCAGTTGTGGTGACACTAAGAATTTGGCATTTAATGGTACTTAATGCCAATCCAAGGGCTAAAGAAGACTCGAGAACACTGGGGAGATTAATTGGCCTAGTCAATTTAATTGTTCGTTGGTCAAACTAATTTTTGGAGCACTAAAATAATTATTAAATTATTTTTTAAAATTTTAAAGCTGAAAATTAATTTAATAATGCAAATAATGTTGAAACATGGGATTAGAAGGCTGCCACTTGGCAAAGGGGAGGAGAAGAGAGAGAGAGAGTGTGATTCGAGCCTTACCCAAGCTAAGAGAGACAAAGAGAACACTACCATAGCTGAAACCATAGTTGATAGGCCATTTCTAGCTAGCAAGAGACCCTCCGAGAGCTGGTGACATGCCCTAAAGAGATTATAGCAATAGGTGACAGCAGTTTGAGTGTTGTTTCAATCAAACAAACATCATATTCGATGTATTCCATCAATGGAGACAACTTTAATGGTTGTCTAAATAGAGTAGCACATCTGATTTCTTCCATTTTCTCTTGATAAAAGTCTGAATTTTCTCTCTATTCAACATTCTCTCACATTAATCTTTCGGGCATCTTTCGGCTGCGGTGGTTGTCCTTTGGGAGCTTTCGTTGCCCTAATGCCATTGAAGATGACATCTTTTTGCCCTTATTCTTCTTCTTGGGAGACTTAAAAAATATCTCAAATTGGGAATATTTGGCCAATTGAACAAAGATGTCGGCTGTTGCCTTCAACTGAGCCTTGAACCAGATATCATACTCTTCACCTCGTTGCTAGTCATTTGCATCTTGTGGCCTAGAAGGACCCGCTTCTTGGTCAACAACCACATTTTCTCCTTGTTATCCATGCTGTAAGCTTGTTTCAAGATTAGGCATTGCAGTTTCCCCTTCGTCATGTACATTGATAGAATGAGATACATCATTACTGCTTGATTTTGTCACACTATAAAAAGACATGCTTTTTCTAATTGCTCAGTTGAACACTATTTCAGCACTAGAGCAAAATTTTTGTCCTCTAATGAGGTGCCTCAGGCCTACCGAGTCAAGGGATTTGATGGCTTTTTGGCAATGGAACCATGAAACAAGCCTTCCTCCTTGGAGAGGGTGGTAATATCTTGATTAATCAATAATTATATCAAGTAATTAAATAATATAAATTGAAATGCACACTTTACCACTTTAATCTTGGATAATGGACGACCTATTGGCCCCAAAACTGGCGTCTCTTGTGGTATTTCTTTATTTTCTATTGCAAGTTGGATAGAATACATTGAGATTCCTTGAATTTCTTTTGCTCTCCAATTGCCTTCAAACCAATTTGCTCCTTGGTTTGCTTGGGGATTGGCCTTTACCTTGCTCTTTGAGAAACAAATTTAGCCCCAAATTTAATATTGGTTGTTTGGCTTCTTGACCTTGAAATTCTTCAAATTCAATTGCTGGAATTCAAGTATTAGGCCCTTAATTTTCAACATTCTTCTTGGGGTGGCTATCAAACACCAATTTTTGTTGTGAATTAGGGTTTACAGAAGAGATTAGTCAAAATCTCTAGCTCTAGTGGCTCCGATGGGTGGAATTTGTTGAAGAAACTTGAGAAATGGTTGAAGGATGAGAGAGAATGCTGCAAAGAGAGATTTCAGAGTTTCATCGTGAAAAGAGGCTGGAATTTGATGTTGCCCTGTTCCAAACAGCCATGGAAGCTGTCATCCATAGGTAGAGACCTCTTGAAATGCTACTACCCCATCCTAAATGCTTTCACCTACCTCTGGGAGGCCTTGGGCTGCTGTCACATGGTCTTCGGGCTGCTTTTGGTGGCTACTAATGGCCTTGATTAGCTGGCAACTTGATCTCTCAGCCTCTCCTCCAGTTGGTGCACTTTAGAATGACTCTCTCCTCCCTCTTCTAGCCTTTAACCAATTTCTTCTCCCTTGCATGGCCAAGTTTTTGCCAAGTGGCAACATCCTTCCGAATCTATTTTCTAGCAATTTCCAGGCAAGCTGAATTAATTTTCAGAATATTAATTTTGAAAATTAATTTAATAACTGTTTTTTGCTTAAAAAAATAATTCCACTAGCCAATAATTAAATGGCTAGGTTAATTTATCTCCGAAGTATCCTTGAGCAATTATTAGCCCCTAGATCAACATTAATTAATGCCTAGTCTTTAATCTCACTACTAACATTAATGGCTAATAAATTGGTCTAGGCCAAAATTTAACATCGGTTATCACCTAGTACTTGTCAAGTATAACTTAGTACAACTTTTGCCTTTGGCACCAATTGATATCTCGGGGTTCTGGGTCCCACATTGCGAAATAATTAACTTGCACCTCACATGTGCGAGTCACATTTGCACATTTGATTAACATTTAATCAAATGCTAAGCAAAGCATCAAAATTTCACATCTTGATGATATGTGGACTGATGTAACTTGTGAAACAGGCTCTTTGAAATAGAGTTACAAGTTTAATCATGTCTTCACAATGTACAAATGCTTTATGACTTTTAATACATGCAAGCAATAGATAAAATGGGAGGGCTAGACTCCCATACTTGCCCACTAGACATGCTTTCGCTCAACAAGCTGCAGGCAATCCCTTCTAGATAACTGACTGTCTATCAATCTCCCCTTCACACCTTGGGGGCTTTGCAAAGGTGCTGCCAGACTCGTAAGAGGTCAAGAGGAAGAAAGAATGAGGGAGATGCCAAGTGGTAAGGGCCATGGTAAAAATTCATTGCAAAGAGGACCTTCAATCTCCACCGACATGCCTTCTCTTAACCCTGCCTTAGTTCTCTAAGCTTGCAGAACATCCTCATTTCTGTGGTGCTATATTTCAGTTTAATGCTTAAAGCCTCAAAACATGTGCTAAGATGTATACTGATCAATTTGCTGCTCTGTTCCTTTTCTGAAGCAGGATTTGTAGATTCTTCTATGCTATGTTACAGCATATGCTGTTCTCTTTATGTTCTTACCTTGGTGCAATGGCTTGTGCTTTAAGTTCTGGATTTAGATGCTAGAGGTTCTACCTACCAATATGGATTCATTTTCATGAGGGAGTTATTCTCCCTTGGTCAAGTCCAGTGTTTCTTAGGTACCATGGATCTCGTTTCAATTGTGATAGATTACCAAATGCAGGAAGCGAAGATCGTCTGCTGGGTTTTTGTTTCCCCAAGGTGTTGGTGATGTCTCTATTCCACCTGGGAGTATTGGAGTTGAAGAACTAGATACTGTGAAAAAAGAGTCTAGTTTTGAGCAAGACTATACTGGTCTCATACATTCAAGAGAAAGTCCTGGATGGAAAACAGAAGGTCGGAAAATGGAGTCTTCAGCCATGCCTGGTTCACCCATTGGCAGTATCCCAATCAAGAGTCTTCATGAAGATTATGAGCTCAGAGCAGGGTTTCCATCAGTACAGACTTCAATGCCAGTCCTCAATGTTGTTAAGCAGGTAAGCTTTCAAGTAATACAGAGTTCTCGACTACACTAGAATTCAAATATAAAGCAATGTGACATGATTATACAGAAATTGTACATCCTTCTCAGTGTTGTTGATTGTCTATGTAGGAGCCAGAGGAATTGTCGGACAGTGGGGAGTCTTCTTTCTCTCGCTTTGCTGCTGTGTTGCAGGCTGCTTTACAAGGTGCTGAACTGCAAAAGTGGTGATATGAGAAAAGCTATGATATAGCATGCTTTTGTAATGTGCTCGTTCAAAGTTTGAATGCAGATCAACTTCTTTGCATAGTGCTGATTGGCATATCAAGAATCAAGATAATACAAAAAATACTGTCTAGCATGTTCTTACATGGTCTTGAGATGCCAAAAAGTGAGCAAGTGCAATTCTTTTAGACAATCACTCACGGAAGAGGCATTTAAGCCTTGTTTTATCTTTTGCGATTGTTTTTTGCAATGAGAAGAGAAATTTGGGTTTGATTGTAATTGGACTGTAGAGCTAAGATTCTTTTGGTCTCTGCAAGAACATTGTGATGATAAGGAGTGAATTGCACAAGTTGATCTTGATCGAGCTTGAAACTTTCAAATGCTTCTCAGGAATGTGACCATGTATGTCTTTACGTTGTATGCAGACATCAGACTCATACTTACATTGTGTGTCTGCTTACCAGATTGCACCCACATGCATCACTGCATCATTTAGATGGTTTTGCTAAGAATGCTTGTTTTTCTGGTCCACCCATGTATGTACTTTTTTTTGGCAGGATTTATGATGTTTCCAGATTTGATATTGCAGTTCGAAAAATGTTGCAAAGACCTTGCTGAGCAAGTGAGGCAAGTGCACTTTATAATTCTATTCTGTAGCTGCTAAGTTGATGATCTCTTGATTACTTGGCTTCAAAAAGTAGTGCAAACAAAATTATAAAATATAAAAAAGGCCTCAAAAACACAAGCTGCATATGGCAGTCCTAGGACTCATATGAAGCGCAAGGTCAAGTTACCGTATTCTAGAATCTAATCTTTGGACCTTTGTGAAAATCTAGAAGAAAATTAGTTGTAGGATGAAACAAAAACTGGCAAGCTGGAACGAGTGGCATTGCACAGGGGCAGAAACTTAGTTGATCATCCCAGAAAGGCCTGAATCATATTGCATTGTGCTGTTGAAGGTAAAATAGTATTTTCTTTGTAGTACCCTCTTGTAACCTATGTTCCTTCTTGAAAATTCTAGAAGGAACTTAGATATAGAGCGAAACAAAAATTGGCAAGCCAGAATCATTGGCATTGCATAGGGGCAAAAACTCAGTTGATCATCCCAGAAATGTCTGACCAGGTTGCAAGAATTCCATTGTGCTGTCCAAGGTAAAAGATATTTTCTTTGAATATCACAAAATCAGAAATCATATTCCCACTTGCTGCCAGTTGGGGGCCTTTAGTGTTGCATAGCTTACACACATACATGTGCAAGGAGCAGCTAAGTTGCATAGTTCCCATTCCCATAACCAGAGAGAGAGACAGGGACGCTTTGTTATTGGACCCTACCACCAAAGGCAATACATGTTTATCAGGAGTTTTCCTCGTATGAAGAGGTCAAGTGGACTACTTTCATTAGAACATTAATCATTAATGTTTGCATCTTTTGTGTGATTCATTTAGTGGCATGACAATGTGATAAGTATTATTTGCCTGGGTTGTAGGTCCTTTGAGGCATCCAGTTATTATATCTTGTCAAGATACGATAAATTGGGCTCATCTTGCCTCATACATTCGAAAGATAATATTCTAGTAGGTTTTATAAGAAAATTGGCTCATAAAGTTTTATAGAAGGGGATCATGGGTAGCCTGTAGGCCATTTTCTTCTAGAATCTCTCTTTTTTTCTTCACTTTCATCACTAGTTTGGCCATCATTGCCACTTCAGCTGCTCTCTGTAGCTGTGATTTTAGTGTGCACTATCTTCCTCAGCCTCAGTTACATCCTCTACTCCTTTTTGGTGGTTTACTACATTTGGGATCCTTCAAAGTATGACACATTTCCTAAACATTCCTTAGTCCACTCCATCGAGAGACAGTGGCTGTTGGGACAGCCCTTTGCTCCTTGTATGTCTGTTGTATCATGAGGGTTCTCACTCACGGTGCTATGATTTCTGATTCATGGAGTTCATTTCCTCGCATGATATTAGAGGACATGTGCTTTTGTCATTGGAGTTGCTTAGGTGATTTGCGGTTTTCAAGTGCACACGCACTAACATTTGTTTTCTCGAAATTTCCCATCATGTTGTCGATGCTTTTTGCGAAAGCCACATGTTTTGGCAGTCCCTATTGTGTTTCAATCATGAGCTTGATGAGATGAAAGAGCAATGTGTGCATGATGAGAATTTTTTAGTGTCTTTGATTAGATACTTGGTTAGCATCATGAACAATAGGCTATTAGAGATGGTTTTTTGATGATGGGAAACTTTGCGCTACTAGGCCTTTGAATAAGAAGGTCGTTATAGAGAGCATTATCACCAAAAGCAAGCCACATGGATAGTGGGGTAAGGATGAAGGCATTGGAGGCTTGCTTTTATTGGCCTACTTTGAGGTGGGATCTTGATGCATTTGTCCATGAGTGCATTACTACTAGAAGGTGAAGTATGATGGGTAGAAGGCCTTAGTGTCAGAAGTGGAGCAACAATGAAAGTGTAAACATATGCTGTAATGATTAGGTCGGCCAGCATTTAATGCTGGTAAGCCAGCAAAAAATGCATCCTAAATAATGTGCCCAGCCTTTGCATGCACAGACTCATATATTAGCTGGCATATTTGCTAACACCCTCTCTCAGATCATGTGTGATTTGATACAATACAATGGTACAATGATAATGAATCATAAACCATATAACATTTAACCACCAAGTAGTACCATGGATACCCAAGTAGTGGGTGATCAAGCCACCACCAAGCTGCCTCGAAGAGAACCTAATGTGAGCTGAAGACTAGGAGCCAAGCCTGCTCTCTGTCAAATAAACAACCTATCATGAACGTGGATGTCAATCCTAGCTCCAAGGATTTGAACGTGCCAGACTTCAGTCAATGTGTCAGGGAAGTCTCTCTTTGGATCCTGTGCATTTGTATAGATGTATAGATGTATAGATGAGGCGCGGTCGCCCCATCTCACCACCTTCTCAAACTCCCTGTTTGGCACTGGAGAGTCATGAGGGATGCCATTATCACCACCATTGGAAAGCAACTGAGGAAGGGGCCATCAATCCCTTCCCGCGATCCAAAGAAGTTGATCTTTTGCACGCCTTGGACTTCTCCTTGGCCAGAGGATTAGAGTTTGAATGTGAGGTAGATGATGACTCGTTGGAGGAGTCCGCATCGCGCTTCGTCTTTTGCTCCTTTTTCTTCCTAGAAGCCGTTAACTCTTTGCAGCCCTTCCGTAAATGACCTTTCTTCCCACAAGTGGTAACATTGGGTCTTTGACTTTTTCTTCTTCGAAACCCTCTCTGAAGCTGCAAGAGCCTCACTAGAACTTGATGAAAGCCTTTCCTGTAACTGCAATGATGCCTCATGCTCAAGCAGCATTGAGGTCATATGTGTAAAACTGATAGGAGTTAATGATGTCTTTGCTCTCAAAGCATTCACCACTCCATCAAACATCGTATGGAGTTTGGAGAGTATGAGTCCAATAAGATAAGCCTCTGGAAGGATAGACTGCATTTGCCGAAGCTGGTCTTGGATTTGGGTCTCATGAAGTAGAAAAGATTCATTGGCTACAGATTTGGGCACAATTTGATCCCTTGGGCTATTTGCATGTAGGCCAAACCAATGGGAATTGGATTACCTCTCAAATCAATTGTAAATTTTCAATTCATGTTTGCTACTTTGGAAACACTTTGTAAGATAGTGGAAAATGGATTGAGTACGGGGTCTTCAATTGTTGGGCATAGATCTCAAGGTGATCAAGGAACCCTACAAATTTTTTTCCAAGAAAAGTAATTTCTATTAATAACATCTTGGTGAATAACATGAGGTAAAATACAAAGTACAAGGAACTCTGTGAAGAGTAAGTAAGTACATCTCAAATACAATGGTTGTGTGAACAAACAATCCGGTGGGCAGTAATGCTAAACTATATGAGGCATAATTTGGAATAACATGCTTGAATTCCATGCTTGCAAAAAAGCCTCTCTTCTCTTTCTCATATTCTCAGAGCTGCCCTGCATTCTGAGTCCATTGTGCCTGTGAGTAATCTAGAGTAAGAATCTTGCTTGGATGGTGTCCAATGATGAGAAAAGAGTAGCTCCCTTGAGCATCCTCATTAGCCACATGCTGGCCTCTATCTATGACCCATGCTATAGCCGCCTAGGTAGCCACCATGGTCTCTGTTGAATTGTGAAATACTAGGTCGAGGGCTCTCCTCCAAACCTCATGGACTCTAGGGCAGTTTCATAGGCAATGTCTCTATGTCCATTGAATTCTTGCATCTCCATATGCTTTTGGGTCCCTTGCCCTATCCAAGCCACATGCAAATTGCCAGGCTCTTGCGAGCTATAAGCCATAGGAAGAGAGAGATCTTTCTAGGCTTAAAGCTATCATATAGCCTCCTCCAAGAGTCACATAGGAACTCTTTGATTTTCTCACTGTGTCAATGGGGGGAGGTTGGTGCGTGTGCTCTGATGTTGCTCATTTGTATTCTCCTCCCTAGCTTGGTAGTGTAGCCACAAAAGGGCACATTGCAAGGTCTATCAAGGAAGGGATCCCTCCACACCCACTTTCCTAGATTCCATTGTAATCTCTATAGAGGTCTCCTTTGGTAAGCCTGATACCTCCATTCATCATCTAGATAGGTGGTTGGGTCTGGGTGAATGTGCCACTTCCTCTCGAAGTGAGCCACTACTTTGATCCTCTGTCTAGAGCATCTGATGAATGTTGCTTGGTTGAGCTTCTCTCATTGGAGACTTAAAGGTGAATGCGCTCCTAGTGGTGAGAAAACAAGAAAAAAGTGACAAAGTATAAATGTATATAAAGTACATAATGATAAGGTAAAGATGAATGCGCCCTAGTGGTGAGAAAACAAGAAAAAAGTGACAAAGTATAAATGTATATAAAATATAACAAGATGAGGAAAGATTCCATCTTATCCAATGCCCATTAGCTTCCTAAGGAAGGCAAAACGCTCCGCTAAGAGACTTTTAGTGAGTAGATCTACAAGATTTTGGTTAGTTGAGATCTTGATAAGCTCAATGGACTTGTTCTCAATGACTTTGATAAAGTGGTAATGCACCTCAATGTGCTTTGTCTTCGCATGAAAGATCGGATTCTTGGCCGGCTAAATAACACTTATAGAATTCGAATGTTGTGTAGAAACCACATTAGTAATACCAAGGTCTACGATTAGATGGCCTAACTAGAGATCTTCCTTGCAAGCCTCAGTGGTTGCAATATACTTTGCCTCTGTAGTAGATAGGGTTATGTATTTCTACAACTCGGATATCCAAGAAACACCTCCTCTAGCAAAGAAGATATAGCTAGAGATGGACTTTCTATTGTCTGCATGGCTTGTATAATCAAAGTCAATTTATCTCACGACTTTTGTATCCTAGCTACCATAATAATATATGCACATATCTATAGTGCCTTTAAGATACCTCATGATACCCTCCATGGCATCCCAATGTTGCATGCTAGGTGTAGTCATATAGCATGCCACAACTTCCAATGCAAATGCTATGCAGGATGAGTGGCTATCATGGCATACATGAAACTGTTTATTGTGGATGTATAAGGGATCTTGGTCATCTTGGCCTTTTGCTCATTAGACTACGGATAATCGTCTTGATTAACCTTCGCTTGAGAAGATAAGGGATAGCCAATAGACTTAACATCTTGCATATAAAACCCCTCAAAGACTTTCTGGATGTTCTCCTTTTGCGACAAGTAAATGAGCCTCTTAGAGCGATTGTGCGTGATGCCCATCCCAAGGATATGTAAGGTCTGACCCATGTCCATCTTAAAGCTCTTCTGGAGCTGACTTTTCAAGGCATCTAGCTCATCATGAGCGCTCCCAGCAATCAACATATCATCCATATAGAGTACCAAAATCATAAGGTTGTCATCATGGGTCTTCTTCGTGTATAAGCATGGATCCATATCATTGTAGGTATATCCTTGTGAATGCATGAAAGCATTGAACTTGTGGTACCATTCTCTAGGTGTCTGCTTAAGGCCGTATAGGCTTTTTTTGAACTTGCACACTAGATGTTCCTTGTCTTTTTTCTCAAAGCCCTTAGACTAGTGTATATAAATTTCATCATGCAAGTCCCCATATAAGAAAGCCGTCTTGACATCCATTTGATAGAGATTTAGATCTAGTTGCGTAACCAAAGCCAAAACCAAGCGAAAAGTAGTCATCTTGACTATAGGAAAGAAGACTTCATTAAGTCAACACCATGCTCTTGTTAGAGATTGGCATTTTGTGGATAGGCAGTTTTAGATTTGAGTAGTTTTTTGTAGTTGTACTAGGCACTCCACGTGGCAAACAGTCCGTACAGTAGGGCGGCAGGGAGTGCAGGTGCCACGTGGCATAGTCGGACAATTTTGCTGTAGTTGATCATTGCAGGTCAAACAACTGCTGTACAGTTGGCTGCATTAAATGCAACGGACCTATATTATTTATTGTATTTTTTATGGGCTATTTATTGGCTTGAGTCTCCACACACTTTCTTAGTTTGATCTCAAGTTTTGAGGTTGCTGATTGTGGAGACTGCCCTTGAGGTTCATGGAGTGTGAGAACTTCGAGATATATGTAAACATACTCTTTGCACTCATGTACATATTTGCATCCTTATACAACATTCTTTACTGCAAATTTTTTGTGTTTCATTCTCTCTCTCTCTCTCTCTCTCTCTCTTCTCTCTCTTCTCTCTCTATTATCATCCCTGCTCTCATACAAGAATATGCCTAATCTTTTACGATTGTTAATCCTTGCTTAAGAATCTCTCTAACATCATATACATCTATCTATCCATTACTACTCTTATTCACCCTCGCAGCCAGAGACCCGATGTCTTCTTGGCATACATGCAAATTATCTTGACAACGTGTCTTTGTTGTCTTGTGGCACACATCTTCTCATAGGCCTTCTCTACTATCTCTATTGCAGGGTGGATTGGGGGAAAGTCCTTGGAGTATGCGTCCGAGTTCTCTACCTCCTGCTTGCTCTCTTCTGTCTTCTCACCCTATTGGGTGTCAGGTGCTTGAGACAGGATCAGCTTTGGGATCACCACTTGGCAAGGTAGAAGTCTAGGAGATTGTGGTGCGTCTGTAGCCTGTTGCATCTCCTGAGTCATTTCTGGTATCATAGCCTATGTGGGTTGCACTGCATCAAAACCCCATGGATAGAGGGAATCCTGATGGTTTGAGAAAGGCAATGTAAGGATTCTATGGAAACAATAACTGGAATTGATGGGTATTTGTGTGGGCCTTGTGATATTGTGTTGGTAGAGGTTTTCTTTCTCCTTGTATGACATGGCTGAATGCATTGCCAATCTCAAAGAGGTATGGCATGAAGTACTTATCAAGGCCAGGAAAAGAGACGGTGATGGTAGTGCCATCTCCAAGCGATGAGTAGTCTTGACCCTCGATCCTGTCTAAGTATGCCATTGATGATCTAACATCAAGTGGGCTAGTAGCAAGCACTACCTCCATGTGCTTGGGCGAGCCGAATTGGAGCCTAAAGTACCCATTCCTTGAGGGTACCACTCGTGTGACCATGGAAGGTGTGCTAGTAAGAATTGAGTAGATGGTGGTAGAACATGAATGGGGAGACAATCTCCAACTAATCTACACGCTAGAGAAGATGCCTCAAGGGTCGTCACTATGTCCCTAAGTTGTAGCTTTATGTCCGGAGCAAAGGGAATTGGTTGGAAGGCATCAGCTGAGTGTGTACGAGGGGCTGCACTGGAGCCCCTTGGTGGTGGTGGGGGACCGGCTGCAATCTCGAGCGATGCACTAACTCCATGTGATTGTAGTGTTGGCTCTGATTGGACGATTGGTGCTGAGCTTTGCTTTGGCGATTCTGGTGTTTGCAAGGGGGGGTATGCCAAAGTAGCGGAGATGGATGCAGCTTGAGCGAGGGACCGGACAAAGGCTACGAGGGTAGATGAGGATGCCATGTGTGAAGGAGGGAAGATGGTGGTTGGAGAACACAGCAAAGAAAAGTTTGTTTGCTTGAAAAACAGGCCTCCTAGCAAAGAAGGGTGCTGCCTAGCCCAAATAAGACCGCCTGGGTGCAGTAAATGCTGTGTTGCCCAGAATTGTGAGAGGCAGTCCAACAGAGAAAGGTGCTGCCCAGCCTGATTTTGTGTCACCTAGGTGTAGGATAATGGTGTGCCCAGCAAATGGAGATCTGTATTGATTGTCTGCACTGAAAACGCAAAGCTGCCCTACAAAATGCAAATGGGAGAGACTAGGAAATAGGTTGTTCAACTTTGAATAATGACCACCCAGTCTGTGGGAAGCCTCTTGGGTGCAAGAATAACGTTGCCTAGTGCCGTAAGAAGCAAAACACAGGTTTGTTACCCCCAAACTAGCGATGAGGATGGTTGGAACCGTGAATAGAGTGCTTCTCTTGGAAATCTTCAGTTCCCATGTGTGGCTATGATACCATGTGAGAGTGCGCAACAATGCAAGAGAGAGAAGGAACAATGTGACTGCAATGGCTGAAGGTAGTAGGGGAATGAGAGAATGAGGAAGGATGGCTGATCATGAAGGATCAATGATGGATAATGAGAGTGGGAGGGTAGACCGCCAATATATAGGCAAGAAGTGATAAAACCCTAAATAGGATCAAAACCCTAAAAATGCCCAAAAGTGCCCAAAAAGAATTGCATTGTGCCCTCCATCTAAAGTGTCTAAAACACATAAAATGACAAACAAATACAATGTCAGAGCTCCTAATGTCCTTGTCTTGACTGAGACTAATGCTCACATGTAGGAGATGCCCACACAAGACACATGATTGCTAAAAAAAGAGAAGGGGTGAATTGCTCCTTGTTGTTGCTAGTCAATTGTGATAGCTCTTTGTATTGAAGATTGAAGGGGATCAGCCCTAACTCTTTAGTGTACTTCATCTTTGAGCAATACAAGATAAATAAATACTGCAAGGGGGGTCGATTGTTGGGGCCAATTGGGTGTCGGCTGTCCAAGATTATTTGGTAAAGTTAAAATTTTAGTTTTGTGAATTTTATTGCTGCTTGTAATTTGTGTTAAATCAGGTCATCTACCACCCTTTCCAAGAAGGAAAGGTGGCTTCATGCAGCCTAAAGAAGGTTCTATCCATGTTGGAGTTGCAATTTAGCCAATGTCATTGAGATTGTTGAACCTTCATGGTTGTAATAGCTAGGATTCAATGTTGCTGTGCATTAGTGCAAGGGTGCAACTAGTTAGGTTGCTGCTAACTTGAAATAGTATTCGTAAGGTCGATGCTCTCTTCTTCATGATGTTCTTGATTGACTTCTCTCTTTGAAAGGGCATTGCTACACAAATTCTCACTATGATTGGATTTGACAATGAATTCGGGACACAAATAGTAGCTTGGACAGTGAAGGCCGTTCTGAGATAGTGCAAAACTATTTCATTTGGAGTGATTTGCTTTTGGTAAGGCAAAGTGTGTGTATACTTGTTAATGAGGATATTAGTGTTAATTTTGGACATGATGCACTACGTGCAAGACAATTGGCATGCAATAGACTTTTACAATGAATGACAGTTTATACTTTAAAATGTATCAAATGCAAGGCTTTTCAAAACACTTGGAACTTTGGTCAAGGAATAGGCTTCATAAAATGATTTTCAAATTGTCTTCTAAGTAACCAGCCCAATCACAATGTGTGAATGGGAAGAAACAACGTAGAATAGGCCTAAGTGGTGGGTGTCTTTGATGTGTGTGAAGACATACCTCATTGCTTGCCAATAATGAATGGAAGGGCTTTGAATAAACGTGCTTGATTGGAAAACACCAATATCCAAATACCAAGTAAATGTAGCTTAGGGACAGAAAAGCACTCATCTTAATAGAGGGATCATACTGACATTGAATCAAGAAAGTATAGTTCGTAGAAGATTTCAGCTAGAGAGGGGTTTTTGAGATGCTTTATTTGATCTTAAACATGACCATGTTTCGCTATTGATGATGTGGTAGTATAGTATGGTAGTAGGTGCCAAATCTATCTTATGAGGCAAATGACTTCTTAATTTGATTCTAGTTTTTACTTTTATATGTTAAAAGTTAACTATTGAATTAATAAGCTAGTTGTAGCTGCATTTTGGTTTTTCACTGCAGAGAAAAGCTATTTTGAGCTTGGTTCAGTCTACAAAGATAGAAAGTTGTGATTGATTTGAATTAGTTATGGCTATTTTTGTTTGAGCTGTGATTGATTATGCTAGAAGCATGGTTGATTTGGCTGCAATTGTCATGAGGACATGAAATTTTGATGCTTTGCTTAGCATTTGATGAAGTATTAATCAAATGTGCAAATGTGAGGTGTGCATGTGTTGTGTAAGTTAGTTATTTCACAATGATGGGCCAAGGACCTTGAGAAGTCAGCAACAAGTGCCAACGGAGTCACATACTATTGCTGAGTTGGCCTACGGGGATACAATTCTTACTCTATGAGATCTCTTTTGGATATGGTCTGCTAGTTGGGTAAGGCTAAGGCCATTTTACCAACCACCACAACAAAGATGGTGTTAGCGAAATATTATGTTGGTTGTATTTCCTTTGAGTTCACTAATTTAGTTGGGGATATTAGGGGTTTTGTCCTCTTTGGGTTGCCTCTGAATTCTTGTGTTATACTTGCTTATTTGTATTTATAGGCAGCCCTAGCTCTCTATTCTTTGGCCTTCTTCCCTTTCCCCACTTGGGCAAGTTCATGCTCTTATTACCACCCTCTATGGTGCATTGTGTCCACATTCTCATGATACATGCTTCATACATTATGTTTATGCCTTCTGTTTGATGCTTTCTTACCATATGCTAAAGCATGCACACATTCCACTGAGGGTGGGGGCATTAGTGATATAAAGGAGTAGTTGCATAATGATCGTGATATAATCTTCCATATTGTATATAGATTTAGAAAAAGGGAAGGTGGTTCACAAAAAACTCTACTTGCACGCGTTCCATGGAGGATCGGGGGATTAGCATTACAAAGTAGTAATTGCATACTAACTATGATATACTTCCACACACACACACACACACACACACACACACACACACACACACACACACACAAAAACAACCATTGAATGATAATACAAACTCTACTTTTGGCAAGAGTGGCTCTTGAAAGGTAATGTGGTGAATGGAAGCAATCACCTACATCTGATGTCTTAAATGATAGCACAGGTATCACTGCTATTAGGTTATTGTAAATTCATGCAATACCTTGCAATTGTGCATGCTAAAGCTGGCTTATTGAAGGACACCTCCACCCTGAATTTGTGGGGGTATTTAATGATATGAACTTCTTAGAGTTTGGGGTTAAATTTTTGTACAACTTGTGGCCACCCAATTTTAAGATGCTTTCTTTGATTAAACAGATATGTGAAAGTGAAATTACTGTAACCAAAGTCCATATCAGTACCAACATGTTTCTTCATTTGCAGAGAAGAAGCCACTGAGCGTCATAGGGCCATAGAAGATCGTTTAATGCGCCAAAAAGCTCAAATGTTACATCATGAATCTGCTACTTGGGCCTTAATTTGGCACTTATTTGGGGAAGGTGAAATGAAAGCTACCCAAGTATAATGTTTTACAAGGATTTGTTGATTATACCAGTTCTTTCATGCTTTTTGAAATACATTCATGTCTATGTAAAAGTCAGAGTGTACTGCATCAGAAGCTTCTTCATAGTTCCCTGGCTTAGCTATAAAGTGCCATTGTAATTCTGGATACATTGCTGAAGAACGGATTTATTCTGTACAGGACCTGCTGGTATGGATGTTGAAAATGAGATGATCATGGTACTTTTTCTTTTGGTAAAAATGTGCAAATGCTGAATTCATGAACAGTTCCATGTCGATGAAATAATTTGCTTGTTTTTCCCTCAGTCTACTTCCCAACAAGAAGCAAGCAAATTTATATCAACCAATGAGACTGCCCAGCTGTGCTTTAGAATTGTCAAATGGCTGGAGGGATTGTCATCCAAAGCACTTGATCTCGACAAAAAGGTATAGGGCACAGTGGCTTCTATGTCTGCTTTTTCCTTAGAAATTTATCTTGAAATCAGTGGCAAACAGCTTAGTTGTCCTTAAGACTTTGGATTAATGTCAGAAGCATTCTTATGGTGATGAAGCTTGTGATCGGTGCAGTACAAAGGATGGTATGCAGGTTCTTATTTACAAAAACTAGGGGTGTGGCATCAAACTCAGCGTACAATTAAAAGGTTGGCTGGAAAAGCTGTACTCGTTCAACACCTTGACCCTGATGCTCCCACCAGGGAGCAGGCTCAACTTGATGAAGAAGATCAGGTATTGCTACTTGAAGACTAAGAATAACTTACATGTAGGATAAAATTATTAGGCTTTTAAGCTAAGGCTGCTACTTGTGCTAGAAGATTGTCACAAGTCGGTGTCGAAGTAATTTTCTCATATGCTTTCTTTGTATGGTAGGTAAGAAAAAGGTTGAGAGGACTTGAATTAAGTTTAGACAAATAGCAGTAATGACAAATCATAGTCCCTTTTACGATGAGAATATGTAAGCAATTTTCCCAAGAAGAAAAGCAATTCTTAGCAAAGTAGTATCTAGACAAAGTCCAAAACAAGATCTTTGATAAGAAGTCCAAGTCAACATTAGAGTTACACTTTGGAGATGTGCAGACTATTAAAGGGTTGGGGGCAATTGCAAGGCAAGCAAGCACTATTCCTAGTAAACCCTAGAGAAGATGAAAACTTTGTTTCCTTTTAGTTGGCTAATGAGCTTTGCTTAAAGAATAAAGGCATGGAGACTCTAGTAGAAGTTTGCCGAGCTTTAAATACCAATGATAGTGACATAGCAAAGACTTTAGTACCTTATGTTGGCAAGCTCAAACTCCAAAGTCAAGGTTACAATGACCAAGATGTCTTCTTTATTGTTGATCTTGATGGTTGTGACATGATTCTTGGTATGGCCTGGGATCATAGGGTGGACTTATCCATCTTTTCTTGAAGAAGAAGGTGAAAATTATAGACAAATGTAAGAAGTACAAGATCCAAGTTGGAGCAACTAGAGACACGATACCAACGTTAAATGGAAGTCTCTAGAGCAATAAAGGATTGCATTCAATGTTGTTTGATTCATGTAAATGTTACAAAAGATAAATATGATAGCTGAAAACCAAGAGCAAATCAATTTCTTGGAAGAGTATAAAAATTGTTCTCCCAAAGATCTTCCTTATTAACTTAAGATCTTTCTTATCAACTTCCCCTAGAAAGGCTTGAAGACTAGCATATGCTATTATTTTGGGCAGCTCTCTTCCTAATAGAGCATTGTACTATGTTAGCTGCTCATAGCAAGAAGAAATAAGTAAGCAAGTGAAAGACCTACTTAGCTATAGACAAATTACTTCTTGTTTAGAACAAGAATGGCACATTTAGGATGTGCATTGACTCTCGAGTTCTTATTATGAAGATAGAATTTTCATTCCCAATATTGATGATATTTGGGATCATCTAGGAGGCTCAAATGATCTTTAACTATATATTGATATAAAATGTGGTTATCACCAAATCAGGGTATTACTATAATATATACACAAAACGGCTTTTTTCATTTCATTTAGGCTTTATGAATTCTTGTTAGGTTCTTTTGATATTAACCATCGCACCAACCACCTTCAATTGAATGGAGTCATCTTTAGATATCATTGATGATATGCCAACACCTTCTTTGATGATATTTCTATATTTAGAAAGAAAAGCAAGAATGAAGAGTAGCATTGTCAGTATATGAGAGATTGTTCTACACCTACTTCGATACAGTGAGCTCTTGGTCAATAATAAAAAGAGTGATTTTTGTTTGCATAAAATAATTTATCTCAGACTTGTCTTTTAAAAGGAGTCAATTGGACTTCGACTTTCGATTCAAATAATTCAAGAATGGCTTGATCTTTATGATGCATGCGAGATGTGATGTTTTCTTAGCTTATGTTCCTATTTTGTGGCTTCATCAAGCATTTGTATATATAAGTTCTCCTCTTCATGACCTCACAAAGAAGAAAAACTCTTTCCAAGAGAGGGAGAAAGAGAGGTCAACCCTCTTGAAGCTAAAAAAACCTCTCACTTTTGGACTTTCTTAAGATTCCAATAAAACTATTTGTGCTACACGTGTATGAAGAGGAGCCCTTAGCATTCTTCATGCTTTGAGGATATGAAAGCATTATCCTTTAGGTAATACATTTATTATAAAGTATGATCAGAAATATTTTAGGACTCCAAACCATTTACAAGAGACATATTTAATATAAGCAGATTTCTCGTCCATGTATATGGAATCCTTATACCAAACATGAGATAGTCATGCATAACATTGAGTCACTGGGTGTGTGGGCACTAGCATTGGCTTCTCTCCAATAGGAAGTCCACCTAGTGAATAATGATGATGAATGAGGAGGAGGAGGAGCCCCACTATATATATGCATAAAATAGGCTCCAAGTAAATGTTTGTTGAAGAGCATCGTAAACACCAAAACTCACATGAAATGACCACAACAAAAATACCTAAAATAACTACAATGTGTCCAACTCTAAATGGCATGCATAGACTCACACATGAGCTGACAAATCTGCTAACATCCTCTCTCAGATCATGGGTGATTTCATACAATGATACAAGGCGAACGACTCATCATAGTCCATACAACATAGAACCACCATAGTAGAACCATGGATACTCAAGTAGTGGGTGATTAATCCACTACCAAGGTGCCTTAGGGAAAACCTGATGTCAGTGTCGATTGTACCATCTCTTGAAAATAGAGAAGAGCCATAGCATGTCTCTATGTTTGTTATCAATGTCTTGTAGTAGTATATAAGACCATCTTGCCTCTGAACATATGTGACCATGGATTCTCCGCCTTTGGCCAAGACCGCCAAAGTTGTTAGAGAGATCACAGCCAGTTAGAGAGATCACAGCCAGGCAGGTTTCAGCCTGGTGCAGTCCAGTCGGACTGCATGCAGTCGGACTGCCACGTGGCAGTCCGACCCTGCAGCAGGCAGTCGGCTGCATTTAATGCAGCCGACTGGGCATTTGTGGCGCCCTATTTCTGGCAGATCTCGGCTATAAATACCCGACGTCTCCAGCAGTCTGGCCACTCTTCTCTGTCGCAGATTACAGACCGGTGCTGTGCAGTTTTCTGTCTCTGTTCACAGATTTCAGACAGCAGACAGTGCAGACTGCAACAGACTTCGAGGTGGACAGCAGGTCGCATCGTTGAGGTGGAGACACGCAGTCCAGCAATTGCGCCCGTGTATATCTTTGTATTCAGCATTCTTTATACAGCAGATCTTCAGTGTACACTGTCTCTTTCTCTCCCTTTTCTCTCTGCGTTCTCTCTCTCTCAATCCTACGCTTCCGCACCGCTGCACTTTGACATGGTATCAGAGCAGTGTTTGAGGGCTGACTGAGCGCAGAATCAACCTGAAGTGGAGTTTCCATCGCGACACAAATTTGCGTTTTTTGCGTTTAAGGGCAGACAGGAGGGCTGCGCCTTGGAACAAGGCTGAAACGAGTGTGGGCGCACAGGAAAGGAGTACAGGTGGTGGATTTGCTGCTGTTTACTGCTGTTTGACGCGGAGAAAGTTTGAGTTTACAACCTAAAAGTGCAGGTTTTGCTTTTTCATCGCCTCCGGCGGGTGAAGAAGCTTCGGGACGCGGAAGAGCCTTAGCAGGCTAAGTTTACCCAGTCAGAGGGGGACTGCTTTTGCGTTTGAGAAGGCATTGCAGGTGAAGATGTCTACAGAGATGGACTTGGAGTTCCAGGCGATTATGGACCGAAAGGTGCCTGTCCTACCGGCTCTTTCTACAGATCAGAAGCTCGACGGCGACAACTACCGTATTTGGCGCGTTATGATGTTAGCCATCCTTGAGTCCTATGATTTGGCGGAGTTGGTCCAGGAAGATATTGACCGGCCTTCGGTAAGAGATGAGTCCAAACTCTCTTCCGATGCTCGTGCGGAGTTGGCCAAGGCCCAGTCTCATTGGGACAAACTGAATGTCAGGATTCGATCCTTTCTCTTTTTATCATGCACTACAGCCGTGATCGCTCACATTGAGCACTTGACGGTGGCTCGTGAGATATGGCTGGAGCTTGATCAAATGTACAATTGGATGACCCTGATGAAGAGGGTTTCTTTGGAGGTCCAGATGCGGACTTTGTCCGTCAATAAGTCTTCTTCGCTAAGGGAACACATTAACAAGCTAAGGCAGCTACAGATGCAGGTTCAGAATGCGGGGAAGCCGATTTCCTCCGAAGACATGGCGATCACACTATTGTCCCAGTTGCCGCCACGATTCGGTACATTTTACTCTGCCCTTATTGCTTCGGGGCGAGAGTCTACTCTTCGGTGGGAAGAGTTGGTTCCTATGGTCTTGGACCAAGAGGAACAGTTAAAGGGACAGAATGCTTCCAAGACGGAGGCGTTGACAGGTCAAGCCTCTCAGAAGAAGGGGAAGGACCAAAAGAAGAAGAAGGGGGATAACAAGTCCAAGAAGGACAAGGAGAAGGACAAGGACAAAGACTCCACATGTCACATTTGTGGAAAGACTGGCCATTGGAAGAAGGATTGCCCTGACAGACACGAAGGACACCAAGAAGAAGGATACCAAGGATTCTGGAGCGGTGGCTGCACCCTCATCAGCTGCATTTTTACATCTAGTTGTCATTGAGGATGCTTCACCGAATGCTTCTGATGCTGCGATGACGGCTCCCCAAGCTCGCGAGTGGATTGTTGATAGTGGGGCCTCACGGCACATGACTCCTTCATCAGATGGTGTTGCCCAGCTGCGACCTTCGCGTGGGCAGGTTCTCATTGGAGACAGCTCTTCAGTTTCTATTGTAGGTCGGGGTAAGATGCAGCTTATTCCGGATGGCCGAGGTGGCACCCATACCTCAGAGGTTTTGCATGTACCAGGATTAGGGTACCATCTCCTTTCAGTCCATAAGATTTACTCCCTTGGTCTTTTGGTGGAGTTTGATAGTTCTACAGTGCGAGTCCTTGATCGTAAATCGAGGAAGGTTCTATCATTTGGATATGAGGAGAATGGCATTTACAAACTGAAGTCTTCCACTACCCTCTCTACTCTTCTTCTTACCTCACAGTCACAGTCTGAGTTATGGCATGCTCGGTTTGGTCACGTGAACTATGACTATCTTCGGAGGGCGTCACGTGGACAGCTTGTTCGAGGGTTGCCGGATATAGTGGTGAGCCAGCAGCCATGTGTCTCCTGCATACGGGGGAAGCAACATAGGGATGCCATTCCCCACATAGCTTCGCAGCGGTCTACTTCACCGATGGAGCTAGTATCTACGGATCTATGTGGCCCTATGAGGAATGAGTCCCTGCGTGTGAGCTCGTACTTCATGCTGATCGTAGATGACTACAGCAGGATGACATGGGCCTACTTTTTGGCACTAAAGTCAGAAGCTTTCTCGCACTTCAAGGATTGGCTTCTCTTTGAGGAGAACCGATCAGGCCGGAAGTTGAAGACCTTGCAATCCAACAAGGGAGGTGAATTTGTGTCTAATGAATTTGCTCGGTTTTGTGCAGATAGAGGAATTCACCAGGAGTTTGCCAATACCAATACTCCTCAAGAAAATGGTATTCTAGAACGGAAGAACCGCAGTGTGATCGAGATGGCGCGCACCATGATGGAGCACCGACAGACCCCTCAGGTTCTGTGGGCCGAGGATGTGGCTACTGCAGTCCACATTCTTAATCGATCCCCTACTTCGGCCGTGGAAGGGATGACTCCATTTGAGGCTTATTTTGGGACGAAGCCAGATGTTTCTTACTTTCGAGTCTTTGGGTGTGATGCCTATGTTCACATTCCCAAGGCTCACCGTGATAAATTTGAAGCGGCTTCCCGCAAACAGGTATTTGTTGGCTACAGCTCCCAATCCCAAGGCTACCGACTGTATGATCCCGTCAAGCGGGATGTGTACACTAGCCGTGATGTCCGGTTTGTGGAGGTTCCGGCTTCTTCAACGGGTGAGGAGCATCCCGTTCTTGGAGATCCAGGGGAGAGTTGGGCTCCTTCTACAGTTCCACTGGAGCCCGTGCCTTTTGATTATGATTCTGTTTCTGACACAGAGTCTACTGTTCCACCGGACCCTTCTGAGGAGTTTCCACCGGTGGATATTCCAGAGTCTTCTGCTGATGGAGAACGACGAGGGGAGGTTCGGCCTCCTCCTCGCTGGGCCTGTGACACACTCTGTGATTCAGGGATCGAGGGGGTTCCTGAGGAGCGGGGACCGCAAGATGGTCCGCGGCGGTCACGGAGGCACCAGGCGCATTCTTCGGAGCTTGTGTGCTCCAATTATTGTTTGATGTCCCGTGTTATGCAGGACCGAGAGCCCACCTCCGTAAAGGAGGCTTTACAGTCCGCCCCATGGAAGAAAGCTATGGAAGCTGAGTTGGAGGCTATTGAGAGGAATGGCACTTGGCCACTTGTGCCACGCCCCCCGAAGAAGCAGGTGATTGGAGTCAAGTGGGTCTTCAAGACCAAATATCTCAGTGATGGTACTTTGGATAAGCACAAGGCTCGCCTTGTTGCTAAGGGTTTTGCCCAGCGCCCAGGGATTGACTGTCATGACACCTTTGCCCCCACAGCTCGTATGGCAACCATTAGAGCTGTTCTTGCTTTGGCTGGCCATAGGAGATGGCGTGTTTATCAGTTGGATGTGAAGTCGGCCTTCCTGAATGGTGATTTGAAGGAGGAGATCTACGTAGAGCAGCCTCCTGGCTTTGGTTCTTCAGATGGGAACGTCTACAGGTTGAAGAAGGCCCTGTATGGCCTCAAGCAGGCCCCGCGAGCTTGGAACGAAAAGATTGATTCGTTCCTCGAGTCTCAGTTGGGATATCGGCGGTCCAAGGCCGATCCGCAGCTGTATGTTCACACTTCCGAGGATGGTTGTGTGCTGTCTGTATTATATGTTGATGATTTGATTGTCACAGGTGATGATGCACAGCAGGTCCAGGAGACAAAGTCAGCTTTACATCGGACGTTCGAGATGACGGATTTGGGGCTACTCCATTTCTTTTTAGGCCATGAGATTAATCAGTCTCAGAGGGGGATCTTTCTCTCCCAATAGAGATATGTACAGGAGCTCTTGGTGTCTTTTGAGATGGAAGATTGTTGGGCCCTCTCTACTCCTATGGATCCGAACTGGAAGGCCACTTCCCATTCAGCTTCTCCTTTGGCGGATGCGTCCCGCTATCGACAGTTGATCGGGTCCTTGATTTGGCTTCTCAACACCAGGGTTGATCTATGTTTTGCTGTTGGGCTCTTGGCAGGGTTCATGAGTGAACCTAAGACGGTGCATTGGCAGGCTGCTCAGAGGATACTTCGGTATCTGAGGGGGACGTCTGATTTGGGGATTCATTACCCCGCAAGGACAGATGGGTCAGATCTTGTACTTGCAGGTTGGAGCGACTCGGACTGGGCCGGTGACGTGGACCGCAGGCGGTCTACAACAGGTTACTGCTTTACTTTGGGTGCAGGTGTTATTTCATGGAGTAGCAAGAAGCAGCCCACGGTAGCCCTTTCGTCTACTGAGGCGGAGTATCGGGCCGCGTCTTCTACCACATGCGAGGTTGTGTGGCTTCGGAGATTGTTGGAGGAGCTTGGGTGTCCCCAGACTCGTCCTACATTACTGCGATGTGACAATGAAAGTTGCATTGCCTTGGCGAGGAATCCTGTTTTTCATGCCCGGACGAAGCACATTGAGATCCAGTACCACTTCATCCGAGAAAAGCTTTTGGATGAGACCATCACTGTGGAGTATTGCAAGACGGAGGATAATCTTGCAGATTTGTTTACGAAGGCGCTTCCTCAGGCTCTACTTCGGCAACATTCCAGATCCCTCAGGCTTCTACCTTGCCCAGGCTCTGAGAGGGGGTGTTAGAGAGATCACAGCCAGTTAGAGAGATCACAGCCAGGCAGGTTTCAGCCTGGTGCAGTCCAGTCGGACTGCATGCAGTCGGACTGCCACGTGGCAGTCCGACCCTGCAGCAGGCAGTCGGCTGCAGCCGACTGGGCATTTCTGGCGCCCTATTTTTGGCAGATCTCGGCTATAAATACCCGACGTCTCCAGCAGTCTGGCCACTCTTCTCTGTCGCAGATTACAGACCGGTGCTGTGCAGTTTTCTGTCTCTGTTCACAGATTTCAGACAGCAGACAGTGCAGACTGCAGCAGACTTCGAGGTGGACAGCAGGTCGCATCGTCGAGGTGGAGACACGCAGTCCAGCGCACTGCGCCCGTGTATATCTTTGTATTCAGCATTCTTTATACAGCAGATCTTCATTGTACACTGTCTCTTTCTCTCCCTTTTCTCTCTGCGTTCTCTCTCTCTTAGTCCTACGCTTCCGCACCGCTGCACTCTGACAAAAGTATTCCCTCATGTGAGCACAAGACTAGAAGCCAAGCTTGTTCTCTATCAAATACATGCCCATCATGAACTTGGATGTCAATCTCAATTCCCAACTCTGGGATTTGAACTTGCTAGAGTTTGATCGATGCGTTAGGGATGTCCCTCGTTGGAACCTGACGACTTGTATACTTGTATAGATGAGGTTCACCGGCCCCATCTCACCACCCTCTCACACTCCCTCTCTAGCATTGGAGAGTCGTGAGGAATGAATGTATCACGTGTACTAGAAAGTAGCAAAGAAAGGGGCTGTCAGGCCCTTCTCTCGATTTGAAGAAGTGGATCCCTTTTGCACCTTGGACTTCTCATTAGTCGAAGGATCGGAATCGGAGTTTGAGGAAGAGGACGACTCATTGGAGGAGTTTGTATCCCTCCTTTTTTTCTTCTCCTTTCGTGAGATTGCTAATTCCTTGCAATCCTTTTGCAAATGACCCTTCTTACCACAGTGATAACGCTGGGCCTTCAACTTGTTCTTGTTGTGCCTTTCTCAAGCAGTAAAAGCCTCATTGGAACATTCGTAATGAAACGGAATCCTCCCTGTAAATACAAAGATGCCTCATACTTAAGCAATATCAAGTACATGTGTGTGAAGCTCACAGGTATAGATGATGTTTGCATCCTCAAAGCATTTGCTACTCCATCAAACTATAGGGAGATTGTGTAGAGTACCGTTTCCACGAGATGTGCCTCTGGAAGGGTAGAGTGTATGTGCCAAAGTTGGTCTTATACATGTGTAACACAAAGCAAAAATGATTGAATGGTGTCCTTAGGCTCAAACTTTAGCTGTTGAAGCTGGCCATAGAGGGTCACTGCACACATGGTGGGAGGTTTCTTGTACAACATTTGAACTTTGGCCATACTTCGGGAGATGTCCTGCAAGCGGTAACTGCTAGTAGAACCTCTTAAAAATACATCGAAGAAGAGCACAATAGGCACATGCATCATTTGTATCCCATGTAAGCACAACTTCCTCATGGTTGTCCTCATCAAAATCTTCAGGATGTGAAAAAGGACACTGAGGATGGAGAATAGCTTCATAAACAAGGTATCGTAACTACTTTTGCACAAACTAGGCTTTCATGAGAGCACTCTAGGTTAGATAGTTAGGTCCATGTAGCTTATCATTAGTAGAAATGCACGGAGGAGCCATATGGAGAGGATAGGAAGAGAAGATAGAGGAGTGAAGGTAGAGAGAGAGAGAGAGAGAGAGAGAGAGAGAGAGAGAGAGAGAGAGTATTAACGTCTCTAAAAGGCCAATGTGGCCTATGAGACCAAAGCAGTACATACAATGATGGTGTGTTTCTCATCTAGAACGAGAAAAAAGATGAAAAACATGCCTATAAGACTGAAAAGGAAATGAAATAGTGTCCCATAAAAGGGAAACATGTCAGTGATCTGAAAGTGAGAGTAGAGAAAGGAAAACTCTCCATCAATGATATGTCTGTTCTCTAGGGAGGTGTATCTCTGCATAGCTGAGGCGTCTTGGCATCTGTCTCCTGTGGCGCTCAATGATGGCTTTAATTTGTCTGTGGTGTGGATGTCTAGGCCTTTGTCCGGGTGGACGTGGGCGCCTAGACCGGCTAAGTGCCACTGCTCTATCCAAAGGGACACCTACAGAAGATGAGGTCCAATGATGATGTACTCCTGTAGGCTGTGTGGCAGTAGTAGTGGTATCTGCCATACTCTGTCGTGTATCCATGAAAAAGTCAGTGACTGCTCTCTGTCGTGTATCAATGAAAAAGTGAGAGAGAGAGAGAGAGAGAGAGAGAGAGAGAGAGAGAGAGTGTGTGTGTGTGTGTGTGTGTGTGTGAGTTAAGTTAACCAAACAGCAAAGATTGCACAATAATATGAGTTCTCACGTAGTGATAACCAAAATCGGATCTCAAAAGAAGGATGAATGCTGAAGAAAGGGGAAAACACAGCTAGAAAATGCCAGAATAAGCTAAAATTAACCTGTATAGGTAGTCGCCCAGCCAACATTTAGGAGATGAACACCAAAATGCAGGCTGAATGGAGTAATAAATGTTACAGAACGATGTGGACAGGTGAAACATTGTCACAGGCTGAAAACACAGGTTGTAGGAAATCATAGATAGGGTGAAAAATTCCTAGTGGTAGGTTGCTTGATCAAAAGGAGTAAAACCGGCCTAAGATCAGGAAAAAAATGCAACAGCAAGAGCACAAATCTTGAAATCTAATATTGTGTCAGAAGTGGATGCAGCAATGGAAGCATGAACAAGTGTTGAAAGAAACTGCCAAACACAAGACATAAGAGAAAGAAAGAGAGAACATTGCAAAGAAGAGAGCTCAGAAGAATGCTCAGGAAATGGAATCCATATACCAAACACGAGACAACTGCGTACAAGAGTGAGTTGTTGGTTGCGTGGACACTGGTACTAGCTCCTCTCTCCAAGAGGAAGTCCACCTAGTGAATGATGACGATGAATGAGGAGGAGGAGCTCCACTATCTATAGGTATAAAATAGACCCCAAATAAATGTTGATCGGCTAGCATTAATGTTGGTTGACTGGCATCTTAAATGCCAAAACTCACCTGAAATGACCATAACAAAAATGCCCAAAATAACTATAATGTGTCCAGCCATAAATGGCATGCATAGACTCACACATGAGCTGATAATCCTGATAACTTGTCTATCTTGTTAAAAATCCAAGTATCATAGGCATAAGACTCTAGGATTATTGTAATCTCCATCGGTACTTAATGCTACTTAGAACACCTTAAGGTTATAGCATGATTTGGATCATTATTGATATATAGTAAGCAACCAGTGCCATAGCATCTAAGAAATGCGTTTCTTTTAGTTTGAAACTTACGAAACATTCTTTAAGTATGAACCCAAAACATGGTTTTTTTGACAAAAATTGTTGGGCAATGTTTAATATGATGATGATGATGTATAATGACTCGTGAGGGCTCAAGGTTTTGGATGAAAGTCTGATTTTTTTGTGATTTTGTTTAGTTATTAGATTTGTTAATCTAGTATCTATTCTTGTCTTGAGATTGATTATTATACGACTTTAGTCTCATTTATGAGTTGTTTATGATATATTATGATTCATCCTCGATTTTGACATTTTGTCAGTTTGTTTTGAAATGAGAATCATGATGTTGCAATTCGACTTAGTTCATATTGTAGATAGGCTATTTACATGTTTCTTTCAATTTTCTTTGTATGATATATATTAATCATAATATTTGAGTTCTAAACCATAGTATAGCTTGTCCAAAGAGACATAAGTGACTAGTCAATAATGGATCATGGATATGTAACATATTATTCTCAATTGACTCTATTATTGCTCAAGCTCAATTGGCCACTTAAGAGCTTCATAGAGGTTTAGAATCTCTTTTCCTAATCATACTATTAAAAATCCATATATAAAAAAACCCGCATTTCTTATTTTACCTACTCTTGAAAGAAACTTATGAAAGACATTTCTAACATTTCGTTTCTAAACGTTTTTGACATTTTTGGTTGCTATGGCAATCACATTCGTTCCTTCCTATAAAATATTTAAATCCTCACAAGTTGCAAGACTTTTTATTTCTCAAGTCTTTGGATTATATGAAGTGCTTTCCAAGATAGAGATTTCAAACTCACAAGTAACTTCTAGTGTGCTTTATTTGAGAATTGGGAAACCACTTTAAAGTTTCCTTCATCTTTCACTCTTAAACTAATGATCATATGGAAGTAATGTGAATCTCTTTTGGATATGCTGCAAAACTTATGTTAGTGAACGTAAGTCACAATGGGAGAAACACATTCTAATTGTTAGATTTTTCTTACAACAATATCATACATGTTGACCTGCCCTTTCCCATAGTGTATGTTTGTCTGATTGGGTACTAACCAATCCATTCCTAATAGGCAGTCATAAACTTCTAATGTAACGGCTCCAAATAAGATAATACAAGGTAGAGTGATTTCTCTGATGATTCATACTAAAGATAAGATTTTTGCTATTGATGAATTTGCTTTAGGTTTGACCATAGTTGCACTAATAATATGTACGAGAGGGTTCATACTTTCGGTACTCTACCTTATGTATTAGTAACCATAAGGTACCAACTTAATGGATACTTTTTTTTCCGTTCAAGCCACACTTTGGGATAAGCTAAATGCTCCTTACACTAAGATGATTCTCCCTTAGGTTATTTGAGATTCAAACAATTTCTCTACCTTATTTTATAACAAAGAATTGGGTTGTAGGTTGCTTTTAGGATAGAGTAACATACTTTTATCATACCGTACCTTAAAAGTCTTAAGACAATCATTTAGTACCATATTTTATCGTAGTGTATTGTACTTTTCATCACTGACAACCATGTTAAAGACGACAATGGATCGAGCTCGAGCCAATATCAAAACAACCCGAGAGCGACAAGAGAAGTAAGCCTACAAAAGAAGACAATGTTTTGTGCTAAAAAAGGGTTGATATGTTTTGTTGAAATTTGAGAAAAGTAGGTTGAAATAGGGTTTTGACTGAACAACATTTTTTTCCAAAGCGTTCTAATAGATATTTTGGACCTTGAAAAGTGGCCTACAAAATTAAATGAAGCTTCTTACATGATTGAATTTCCTACTCATTGAGAAATGCCCAATGCCCTCCATGTAAACTTGCTTTAGTCTTACATAGGACTTGAACTCGAGGAATGAATAATTATCATATTAAGCTCAAGTGTTCATTTTTTCCATTTTTTGACATGTTTAGAAACGAGCCATTATTTTAATTATTAGGCATACTATATTGTATGTGGTGCTTATGTTAACCTAAGTCAGACATTTCTGTTAGCCAGTTAGTGTTACCTGTGAAGTTTCTTCTTTTGCAAAAAGCAACGGGTCTTTTCGTCATATGATGAAAATTTCATTTCTTATGAAAGGTTACTTATGAAGATCATGCATTTGATTCTTTGCAAAACACCCTGCACAGACACTTCAGGTTCAGTTTCTGCATTGAAATAGGACATTACACACTAGTTTCAATCTCTAAATAAGGTGGTTCAGTTGTGTGTGACATATTTGTGCAATTGCTGCTGCAGAAACTAGAAGAAGGGCTCCTAGAAGACATATGGAAACTTTTGCGTGCAGGAAGACTAGGTGAAGCAAGACAACTATGCCGAACTGCTGGTCAGGTATTTTCATTGACCTTCTTTCCTGGTATTTTAAGTGTATTTGCTGCATTACTAAACTGCTTCTTGCTCACTCATATCAATAATCTTAAAGCCGTGGAGAGCAGCTACTTTAGGTGGATGTGGTGATGTTGGCCCCATGCCATCACCAGATATATTAGGAAGCCAAATGAAAGACAGGCCTTTGCAGGCAGTGGAGTTGGAAAGTGGGATTGGCCATCAACGTTTCCTTTGGAAATGGACATGTTTCTCTGCTTCTGAGGTATGGGGGGATTATGAGGCGTGATTTTAGTTAACCCTTTTATTTATGTAAGTGACCTTTGAAATCTTAAACATTGTCAGCAATAGCTTTTGTGGAGAAACTGTAAGCATCTCACTCTGGTGCGTGGTGACTTGGTGTTATTCTGGTGTTGGCTAGAAAATTGCTGATAATCCAGATGAGTCTAGATATGAGGCTGCACTTTATGCATTACAATGTGGAAATCTGAGAAGAATGCTACTAGTTTGTAGGGACTGGGAGGTAAACTGCTAATGCTATTATCTGGTTAATTGTTTTTCTAAGCAAGTTGTTTCTTCCTTGTAATAAGAGTCATATCTGATTGTTTGTAATGGCCTTATGTCTCATCTGTTGCATAATTTAGTCAGCATGTTGGGCAATGATGAAATCATGGCTACAAGTACAAGTTGACATGGATCTGGCACGTATTCATGCTGCCAAAGTGGATCAACTGAAGGGTGATGGAGATGCTGGTGAAATGAGTGAAGCAATTGTAGAGTTCAACACCGATGCTATGACAGGACCAGAGTCATGGCCACAACATGTTCTTGATCAACAACCACGTGACCTTTCTTCTCTTTTCCAGAAGTTACAAGCAGGGTGTGTTCATACTACATATCAAACATACTATTCATTCTTCTTCCAGTTATTGATTGGATGCAAATCATATTGTTTTGTAGTCATACGTAGAACATTATATTGCAGATTTAATTATTCTGGCTCAGTTTCTCTTTCTCGGTGTGTCTGCAGAGATATAGTGCATGAGAGTGTGAGCCAGAGTTGTAAAGATCCACAGCGGCAAATCCAGGTATGCAAGTTGACTAGAAAACGTATAGTTATGCTGTTGAGCCATGGGAAAGTGTTTGTCTTGAACTGTAACAGGAGAAAAGGGCAACACACTGATTTGGTCAGTCTAGCTGGGATACCATTGACTGAGGCCCTTCAGATATGTTTTTTTCTGAAAGGAAGTATTGCCGTATGGCCATCATATATTTTTTTCTTCCCATTTTAGCTCATAAAGGACAGTAAAAAGGTCCTCTCCATAGATTGGAGATGGGAATGGGGATGGCTTCTTTCCCACTTTGCCTTGTCACCGTGTCATAGGTTGTTTAAAAAAATCATAAGTGGAAAGCTTTTAAAAATTTCAGTTTTCTTCACCTGAAAGTTTAATGTGCCAGCTACTTTTGTGTCTTCCCTTTTTCTGTTGCACATACAAAATCTGCCAGCTCACACTGTACAATCTTTTTTCTTTTGATGTAACCATTATATTGAATCATTACGATCCATGTGAACACTACAGAAGTTAAACATTAAAGTAGAGTGAGTACTGGTTCTGATCAATATCCTGGAGTTTACAGCAGTCATAAAGGGACTGTTGCAGCTATCTCCTTTAAGAAAGTAAAAAAATTGATGGTAGTGTCACCAAAGACCATTTTGATTGCGAGATTCCAAGTGGTCCAAAATCTCATCCAACCGAAGGAGTGAGTGTATCTCCACAAAGCAATGATAACATGAAACATCCCGGTGTGCTTGCCAAATGATGAGAAGGGAAACACATTAAAAAATGTTTTGGTTGGAGCTACACAACGACCTCAAACAGAAGTTGCAATTCTTTTCTCAGTAAGGACAATACTAGGTGGCAGGACACAACCAAGTAGCTCCATGGGAAAAGACATGATTTAAGACAGTTTAAATTTTCATATGCCCATAAAATACTTTTTTCACCACTTTATATGGGCTTCTGCAATGGTCATAATCCATTTGCACAATCCCTAATCCAAGGAGAAGAAAGATATCGGGAGAGAGATTTAGTAGACCTCGTTCTCAAGCCAACTTCAAACCACCCCACCCCACCCACACCACACACCATAAACCACCGCCCATCAAATCCCCCAATGCCAGCCACATGAGTTGCAGCAATGTGGAAGCATATGATTGGCCTGAAAGAAAGAAGTGAAATGGTAGAGAGAGAGAGAGAGAGAGAGAGAGATCATGCTAGCAAGAGAAGGAGATTGAGATCTTGCGTGCCTCATGGAAGGTGGGAGTTATTAAGCTGATTCCAAAAGTGCCGTCACCCTTGATGTTGAAGCATTGGCGACCCATTTCTTTGATGGGGTCTATGTACAAAATCTTCTCTTAAGTGATGGCTAATTGCCTCCATAAGCATTTCCTTGGCCTTGTCCACCCTAATCAGTATGGATTTATCAAGAGCAGGAATATCTTACATGATGTGTTGAATGTTTAGATGGGCATTGACAATGCTAAGCGCTCTAAGTAGGAAGTCGTGATGGTTCAACTATAACTTGAAAAGGCTTTTGACAACCTGGATTGGTCTTTTGTGGCGGAGCTTATGCATGTTATGGATTTTGGTCTATGCATGGCATTGTATGAATGTAAAACCTTTCTTTGGCGCGTGATAGTTGGTGGGCTTACCCTTGCTGTGGCACTTGCAAAACATTGAATTTCCGATGGCAATTGCTTTTTCTGTCTTACTAGTGTAGAATCTTCTCACCATCGTTTTCTTTCATGATCTTTGGGTCAGAAAATCTGAACCTTTTGTCTGAAATTTGGAGGGCTGTGGTTAGCACATCATTGCGCCCCTTTCTCCATTATTGGGGCTGTTGGCATAATTGGATTATTTGGAATGCTTTTGTTTTTGATTCCACGTTTGGTATTTAGGGATACCTTGCTAAGCTGAAAGGACTCCTACATTGGCAGCCCGATCTTGTTCAGCACACTGATCTTCTTTCTAGGGAGGTCTTGGTTCCTTGGCATATGGCAATTTCTATTGCTTCTTTGCCGTGACATCTATACTCTTTTAGTCATGTGACTTGATGTGATCTTGTAATCTTTTGACGTAATATCACTCATTGAGAGAGAGAGAGAGAGAGAGAGAGAGAGAGAGAGAGAGAGAGATTTCAATGAATGTATTCTGAATATAGAAGGCAGTATGTACAAGGGGCTGTCAGAAACATCCAGCTAGAGTCTCTCTCAATCTGCACAAAAATCAAGTGAAAGTGATCGGGGGCAGGGCTGCAATAGATAGGCAAAAAAATAATAGTAAAATGCAGCAGGTCAGCTAGTCGAAAATGGCGGACTACTCATAAATGCTGTTGACATTGCATAGACTGCGCAAATCTGCCTCGACCATGCCTTTGCTTGTCTTGGCGGTGAACAAATTTGTAACAACTCTCTTAGATCTTGGATGTTTGTTGATGAAGAACGGCTAGAGGAAGTGCCTTCGTGAACAAGTTTGTTACATTATCCGTTGTCTTACAATACTCCATGTCAATGGTTCCATTCACCATCTTCTTACATACGAAGTAATAGTATATCTCGATCTGCTTCATCCTTGCATGAAACATGGGATTCCATGCCAAGGCTATGCAACTTTTATTGTCACATTGTACTGTGGTAGTAGTGTTTGTGAACAACCAAGCTTCTCCAAAACCTTTGAAACCGAATAGTCTCACAAGTGGTAGAATAAGTTGCTTGGTACTCAGTCTCTATAGAAGAAAGGATAGCTGTTTGTTGCTTCTTGCTGCTCCAAGAAATCACAATGTATCAAGAAGAAAATAATAGCCTATCACTGAGTGCTTGTGATCAACATCTTGAGCCCATCTAGCCTTGTAACACCAAAGCTAAACCATGTGTACTTGCTAGTTATAAAAGGGGAAGATTGGGGGTTTTCTTTAGGAATCGTAGTATCTTCAAGGCAGCTTGCCAATGAACCTTCTTGGGCTCACTCATGGACCTTGCAAGCAAACTAACTAGAAAACACAAGTCAATTGTAGTATTCAAAAGCCAAATTAAGGACCAAATCAATTGTCAATATCTAGAGGCATTTGTTGCTAGGGAATCAAGATGACATGAAGCCTTCCAATTTGCAATTGGGAGTAGAAATGGTTCGGTACTTTGTCATTTCAAAAGTAGTCAAGATCTCTTGTACATCTGCTACTGAGAGAGAAAGATCCCCCTACTCAGTTTACTATATCTCATGACTAAAGTGACCTGTGAGACCACGAGGTACAACCATGTATGTGATGGTACAAATGTTTGGAAAGAACGGTAAACGTAAATCAAAAATTAAAAAAGCTAAGAGCTATAGTACCAAAAACAAAAAGAAAGTGCTAGTTGATACAATCATGAGTGGTAAAGCTAAATGTACATGGACATAATAGCATGGAGGTACATGGGGCCTGGTTCTAGCAATAATCTCCTGTATCCTCATATGCATGTCATTGACATATGTGTCCGGATAAATGACATTTGAATTGGGCAAGTTGGATGGCTGGATCAATTAATGTCCCCTGTTTAGGTGCAAGCTATGCCTGTGTTAAGAGTCTCCTCGATGTTTCTCCTAGATACATATTGAGTTTGGGATTGTTTTGAAGCCCCTTGTGAAATGTCTCCTTAGGATCCAGCTTGCACACGAGACACGAGACAACCCAAACTCACCATAAAAGGGATTGGACATTAGAGTCATCTCCAAGCCGTAGAGCCAAATGGAATCATCCTTGATCTTGGGAGCGAGCAGCACGGTCAGGATCTTATCCCAAGGATTGGCGTCCCATACCACCAGCCCACACCATTCTGGTGTGTAGATGCGTCGACCATTTGGCCAAGAGTTGAAGAGTGGTGATCACACTAGGAATGTGCTCAATAGGGCCTTGAGACCTATAAATAGGACTCGGTTGTCCTAACCCTCAAGTGTACTTAGTGCATTTGCACTAAGTCACTTTGTGACCACCGTGACTAATGAAACTAGTGCCCATATAGATGTACAAGGACATAATACTTTCCCCCTTATGAATGATTACTGCCCTTAGTAATATCCTTAGGGACTAAGTGAGGAAAACAACTCTTCAATGAGCATATGGACTCCGAAGTAGCCTCCATCTTTGGGCGGTTTCTCCACTTGACCAAATGTTGAAGATTAATGTTTCAACGAGATTGTTTAGTTCCTAAGGTCAAGAACCAATTCAAGATTAATGGTTCAACGAGATTGTTTAGTTCCTAAGGTCAAGAACCAATTCAAGTTCGAGTGGAACATTACGAGCAATATTCTCAAGCCACGAAACTTTCTCAGGCGGAACAATCTTCTCACCTTGTTCCAATCGTTCTTTCAAACGACTCACATGAAACATAGGGTGAATTTGGATTTCCGAAGGTTAAGTCCAACTCATAGGATACACTACTTATCTTGGTAATTTGGAAAGGACCACAATACCTCAAAGACAATTTATAGCACTTGCTATTAGTCATTGAATTAGAGTCCTTTGGGACTTTAAGGTAACCCCATATGCCTTTCTAGAGCTCCCTAGAAGTACGATACTGGTTATATAAAACACGACATGATCTTGGGCTGTTTTAATGCGTTCCCTAGCAATTGTCAACATCTCTTGCATATCGTATAGAATGTCGACTACAGACTACATTTTCACCCCCTTGAGCTTTGTGGCGATCGATAGTTTCGGCTCATAACCGTACATAAGCATAAATAGACTATAACCAATAGCTGAATGCTTAGCACTGTCATAAGTAAATTCAATTTAAGGAAGATAATGCTCCCAATCAGATTGCCTATGGGAGACATATGCATGAAATCCTCCATGGTTTGATTCATTCGTTTGGTTTGCCCATCAATTTTGGATGTTTCAAAGATGATATGGATAATCCAGTTTTAAATCATTAGAAGACAATTTGCCAGTAATGGCTAGTAAACTTAGAATCCTGGCCACCGACTATTTCATCAGGCAAACCATAAATTCTAAAGGTGTTGGACAAAGAGACTAGCCAACTCATGGCTTTTCACGGTCGTCTTTGTAGGAATCAATCAAGCCATTTTTGTCAGTAGGTCAACCACAATCCAGATTGCGTCATGACCTTGATTTGTATGGGGTACTTCTATTGCAAAATCCAATGAAATGCTACTCCGTTTCCTATTAGGGATTTGTAAAAGATGCAACATCTGTGCCTATTTATGCCATTCAACTTTGTTAAGTTGACACTGTGGACAATCACGCATATAAGACTCAACTATAGCTTGAATATGCAGTCAATAAAAATAACGGGTAACCAAGGCCAAAGTTTGGTGTATGCTAGGGTGTCCAGTGCTTGGTGCATCATAACACTTATATAAGATTTTCTTGTGGATATCTTGATCATTCAGCACACACACTTTGCCTTGTTTAAAAAGTAATCCATTTTGAATGGAATACTTTTCCATCATCTTTCTCTTAGTAGCCAGCCTTCGGACATCTAAATCACCTAAGCTTTCAAGGCTATTACGTCCCTCTTGAACTAGTTGCGAGATCTTATCAAAGTGAAAATCGTTTTGGTAACATTCTTTGAGAGAAAGATAGAAATCAATTGAAATTTTGTAGAAGCACAGGGCATCGACTTCAGGAATTTGACTAAGAGCATTGGCAACCAAATTAGTTGTGCCCTTCCTGTAGTGAATTTCAATGTTAAACTCTTGTATAAGCTTTGCCCATCTCACCTCACGGCCATAGAGATCGGATTGATCTCATAGGTATTTTAATGAATGGTGGCCCGTTCAAATAATAAACCAGGTATCGTATAAATTATAACACTATACTTTAAGCGTATGGATGACCACCAATAATTCTCTCTTGGGTAGTATCACGTGTTTGGGCATTGATGAGCTTATGACTATCAAATGCGATAAGTCGGCCATCTTGATAAAGGACAACACCTAAAGCATAATCGCTTGTATCCATATGAACCTCAAAAGGTTTATTCGGATCAATAATTTGCAACATTGGTACAGTCATAACATGCCATTTCAATGTTTAAAAATATTGATCGAGCTTACTAGTCTGAACACAAGTGGACTAGTGTGGTTCTTTTTGCTTCGAATATCCTTAAGCAAATGTATCGAGGGTTCCGATTTTACATGTATGGGTAGTAGGATGGGAGGAGAAGAGCAGCCCACAGGAAGATGCTAAGACACTTGCTGACAAAATTGGGGCTTTAGATTGACCTATCGTTAGTGCTTGGAGAGTGGGGAAAGAGGACTCTTAGTCTAAGGCTCTAATTCTTCGCTTTGGGGACATAGAGAAAAAAAAGGCCTTTCTCTCCAAGAGGAGAGCCTTCAAGGGTGAGAAGATTTATTTGAATGAGGACCTTACCCCAACACAAATAGCGTGTCACAGAGAACACATGCCCCATGTATTGGAGGCTCGCAAAGAGGGAAAGTGGGTTGTTTATAGGGATGGACGAGTCATCATGATTGACAAAAGAACTTTATGACGGTACGGGGTCTATGAGACACTTCGGATGTCAATATGGAATTGCAATGGAGCCCTACGCTTGGATGCTGGTTACTTTGAAGATAGCTTCCGAAACATAGATATAGCAATGTACATAGAAACACACCAATGTAAAGGTAGTCGACTACTAGATGTCTGGGGATACAATTGGGAAAGTGCATTTCGTCCAGTAGCTAGAAAATCAGGAAGCACTAGGGGTTTTGGAGGTGTGGCCATACTATACCGGGAAGACCTCAAAGGGATAATGCAAGTAATGAAAAGAGATGATGATGCATGATATTTCTGGATTAGGATACATATAGGAAGACCACGGGATATATTCATTGCAATATGCTACTTTCCTCTTGCAAATTCTACCTATGCCACACGAGATGGATCTCCCTTTGATGTACTTTATGAGGATATCATGAGATATGCTGGCATTGGGGATATATTATTAGTAGGAGATTTCAATGTACGCATTGGTGATAGACAGAGTCACTTTTATATGCATGATAATGCCATGTTCAAAGAGATCGACATAGATGAAATAGGCCTATGCAGGAGAGCCCAGGATAAAGAAGTGAGTACGTATGGGACACATCTATTGACTTTGGGAAGTGCACATAGACTAGCTATCACAAGACTGTGACAACTATTACCTTTTTTTGTTGATTTCTTTATTACATATTTTATTTGTTTTTTCTTTTTGGAAGAATCCCTCTTGAAATCTAAACGACTGAGTTGCATGGCCAATATGTGAAATGGACAGGAATGTTCAGTGAGTCAAGACTGGACAGTTAAGGTCCAGTACAAGTCTGGAAGAGACTGATGGCATTGTAGATTGACAAGCCTGGAAGAGTCTTGTGAAAGTGTATATGGACAAGTGTGTTGAAGAACTAGCCTGGAAGAGACTAGTTTAAAGTGAAGATGGACAAATCTCCAAGAGATTAGTCCATGTGGGGTCATCACAGTGGAAATTCACTTTCTTCTGAGCTACATTGTAAATTTGGATGTAGCCATAGTCAGCAAAGATGGTCAGAAGACTAGTGGGGATGCAATGGAAGCAACTCCCAAAATTTAGGGAGTTACTAATTTTGGACCTCAGAATCTGTTTGCGTCATTACCTTCGTTTTTGCACGAGGATCAATCCTCTGGTTTGTGCCGAGGTCAAATTCTACACTGAGCATGGAGAATTTTAGACCGGAAGACTGAAACGGGAAATATCTTCTAGTGCTGCCACTTGGCACAAATGTGTGCACTTACCTCTTTAAAGAGGGCTGGCGTGCAGTTTTTGGGTGGAAAGGGGCTCATTTGTGAAGAGCAGCTGCAGATGGAGAGCTCTTGAGAGCTGGTCTACCTTGTCTATGGTGCACAAAGGGTTGGGCTTGCTTCCTACTCTCTCTCTCTCTCTCTCCCTGACAATACGGTTATGCTGGAGAATCAAGGGCTTTTCTTCTGATTCAGGTACAGCTGTGTGGAATATGCTGTTTTTGCATGGGGCAAGAGCCTCCTTTCTCCAGGAACAAGAGCAGTTGTTTGCAGTTCCCAGTAGGGACAGGTGAGGGTGGTAACCTCACCAAGCAAGTGCCTGAAACAGCACTAAACCAGAACTGATTCTGGACAGTTCAGAGGGTATTTCAGAGCCCAATTGATGTCAGAATCAAGGGGCACTTGGCACAGATGATGCAGACAGTGCGGGGAACAATATGAGCTGAAAACAGGTGTCAGAACAGGTCAGAACCAGTAATTACAGTGGGCTGAATAGTACAGGGAACAATAAGAGTTGTAAACAGGTTTCAGAACAGGTCTGAACCAGAAAATACGGCAGGCTGAAATGGTCAATTCTGCACTCCAACCAGAAGATTCAGACTTGGGCAGGGTTTCCCCTCGTGGTCAACTTGATTTGGGTTAGTAATTGTACTGTTATGCTGTCAAATTTCACCCAGAATAGGTGAAAGACAGCCCATTGTACTTTCTCTTTTTAAAAATAAGGAAATACCGCAAGGGCCGCCTAACTTAGGGGCCAACAGGGTGTATGTGTTGCAACAGGAGCATTCTAGCTTCCTGTATGTCTTCTTGATTTTGTGTCTTTAAGCTCAGGTAAAGTGGGCGATTGTTAAATTGGGTGAAAGCATTTATATATTTTGGTTGTACACTACCGCCCTTCCTAGTGAACATGCCAGTTGCATGGTTCCATTGCCGGGATCGAATCACTTTTTCCTTAAAGAGTGAGCCAGGGTTTGTTTGGGTGTAGACACAGAATTGTGCATCATGGCCGATAGAAAGGAAGATACCAGAGGAAGTGTCTGCATCACAGGAGATCCCTATTGTTCATGAGGTTGGAGAGTTTTCTAGACCTCCACAGTTTGTTACTCCTGTTATGGTTGAGCCACAAGTTCTTACGGCTTCTTCTATGGATGAAGACACTTTCAAGACTCAGTTAGTTGCTACTGTGAGTATGTTTACTCAAGTGATGCAGAATCCAAGGTTTTTGGCATTTTGGCAGCCATTTGCAAAGATTTTGGATCCAGTAGAGGTCCAAGATAAGGGTAAGCATGGTGCAGATTCAGTGGAAACACCAAGGCAGCTTGCGGAGTCAATGGAGACTCCAAGATTGGTTCCAACTGTCCAGGAACAGGTGGCGGAAACGCTACTTACACAGGCATTGCCAGTTCAGCCTGCCACTTTACAGCAGCCAAATGTTGGCTTAAATGGATAGGGAAACAATTTTCAAGCTTTACCATAGGTTTTCCCACCGACCTCTATACATCCTGGGTACTTTGGAGGTGGATCTGTATTTCAGAGTATGGCTGGTTATGCACCTGGAAACCAGATTTATGTACCAGGAACAGTGTTTGGGGGTACACAGGGTTTTATGCCAAACCCCATGTATGGTAATATAGGCATGCAGCCTGGATTTTAGGGTGTTCAGGGCAGTTTTGGCATGTCACAAGGCACTTTTGGTATGGCTGGTTATCAAAACTAGCAAGCAAGTATTGTGTCTACAAGCCCTGTAGTCAGTGGTCCGGCAACTCCTATGCCACCTGTTAGTGTTCCTATGTTACAGGCATATCCTACGGACTCTTTGATGGCTCACGAGAAGCCAAAGCCATACAAGGAAGGTGGTGCAGCCGTACAGTTTGACATCTTTCGAGGATTTGAAGATAGGACTAAGGCTCTTTCTTTCTTATAGCAGTTTGATGCCGCATTTGCAGGAGGGAACTTTACAGAGCCTTCTAAGGTCCGGAAAGCTGCCACTTTTCTTAAGGACAATGCTAGTTAGTGGTGGAGTACACTGTTGATGCAAGGACAGGCTCCTGCCACTTGGACTTACTTCAAGCAAGTATTCGCTTCTGCTTGGTTGACCAATGAATTTGAGATTGATGTTATGTCAGCTTGGCACAATTTGGATGCATCTAAATGCTAGGATCTGGAAGACTATAACAAGAAGTTTTGGGAGGCTTTACTTCCAGTCACTTCTTACAGGGTTGTGCCATTGACTGAGCAGATAGAGAAATATTGCTGTGGGCTGCCCAAGGAACTTCGGAATTATTGTACAAAGACAAAGGTCACCACTTTGACTCAGTTAATTGAGAATGCTACCACAGGAAATGCATTATTGTTGGGACAGTCAAGTGGTTTTGGGGGCAGTATTAAATAGGACAAATCCGAAAAATTTTCAGCAAAGAAGCCATTTGGTAAACATGTTTCTCAGATTTCTCAGAGCATAGGTAAATCTTGGCAGTTCAAGAAGAAGCAAGCCAAGTTCTTTGGACAGCAGTCAAAGGACCAGAAGAAACCTTTTGTACGCAAGTCTCTTGAAGAGAGAAAGGCTTTAATGGCTGAGAGGAAATGCTCTATCTGTGAGCAGACTGGTCATATTGCGTCTAACTGTCCGGACAAGAATAAGAGATCAGCTGATGATGATAAAGAGGACAGGAAAGGAAAGAAGCCCAAACCTACAGCAGGTTTAGTGCCAGATATGCTGGGAGACAAGCCACACTCGGATGCTAATGAGCTCTGCAGAGCTTGAGGTAAAGTTAGGGATCAACATGTACTTATTTTCTTTGATCCTGGAGCTAAGGCAAACTTTATCTCACCATAGTTGGCTTCTACTTTGGGCATCAGAGCAAATGAGATGGGCTACACAGCAGAGGCAGGGTTGACATGTCCTGGTCACTTAGAGTCTGTGACACCCATTCTTGGGAAGCTGCGTCTTCATATACAGTCTTATGTTGATGCAGAAGAATTTTATATCATGCCACTTGAAGGCTGTGATGTCTTGTTGGGAATGCCATGGATGTTTAGAAAGCATGGTGTGATGGATGTCTTTAACAAGACACTGACTTTGGAACATAGGGGAAAGACTCATGTGCTTGATGTGAAGCTTAAAGGAGAGTCTGTACCTGTTGTATCAGCTTCTGCCATTACATCTGTAATAAAGAATCATCTTTCTACGTACTTGATTTTTGCACGTGATGTCAAGGATAATGATGAGTCAAATTTCTCTATGTTAGATAGAGACAGGTCTGCTTTCTTGTCTCAGTTCAGTGATTGTTTTTCTGACTCATTACCATCACAGTTGCCACCAGAGAGGTCTGAGGATCATGCAATAGATTTGGTGCCAGGCAGTAGCCCACCAAATAGACCTCCGTATAGGGTTAGTGCAGGCCAACAGAAAGAGATATTGAGCCAGGTGAATGAGCTGTTGGAAAAAGGGCTGATTCAGCCAAGTTTATCTTCCTTTTGCTCACCAGTGCTCTTAGTGCAGAAGAAGGATGGCTCTTGGCGCATGTGCATAGATTATGGAGTGTTGAACAAGAGTACCATCAAGAACATGTTCCCCATTCCAAGGATTGATGACATCCTTGACCGTTTGGGAGGAGCGTCAATTTTCAGCAGGATAGATTTGAAGAGTGGATACCAGCAGATCAGGATTAAGCAAGAGGATGTGCATAAGACTGCATTTAGGACCATGTTTGGTCTCTATGAATTCTTGGTAATGCCATTTGGACTTACTAATGCTCTTGCCACGTTTAATCGAATGATGGACAAGATTTTTCGTCCATACAGGCAGTTTGTTGGTACATTCTTTGATGACATGATTGTCTTTTCAAAGAATGAATAGGAGCATAGAGAACACCTGAAAGCAGTCTTTGATGAGCTTCGCAGTAATAGGTTGCTTATCAATGGCAAGAAGAGTGAGTTCTTCTTGGAAGAAATCCAATTCCTGGGGCACATAGTGTCAAAGGATGGTGTTCGAATGGATCTTGCTAAGGTTGAAGCAATTAGAACATGGCCAGATTTGAAGATTGTCCATGATGTTAGAAGCTTTTTGGGTTTGTGTTCTTACTACAGGAGGTTCATTCGCAATTTTGCAGAGATTGCTTCACCCTTACATGCTTTACAGAAGAAAGGAGTCTCTTTCTAGTGGACACAGAAAGAGATTTCAGCTTTTAATCTTCTTAAAGAAAAGATGACTTCTAGTCCAGTGATCGTTCTACCAGATCTTAGGAAGTCATTTGTTGTCCAGTGTGATGCATGTGGCAATAGCATTGGTGCAGTGTTAATGCAAGATGGCCGGGTAGTGGCTTATGAAAGCAGAATCTTGCGAGGGCTAGAGCAGACTATGCAGGTCTATGAGAAAGAATTGCTGGCTGTGATTCATGTGCTTTCTTGTTGGGAACACTACCTACTTGGGGCAGATTTTGTTGTCCAGACAGATCATTAGACATTGTGTTATTTCTTAACTCAGACTAAGCTTTCAGAAAAGCATATGCGTTGGGCAAACTTTTTGTCAATGTTCCATTTTCAGATTGTGCATATGGAAGGCAAAAATAATGTTGTGGCTGATGCTTTGTCAAGGAAGCCACAAATTTCAGCTGTGTCAATTCCTTACCATCATGAGCTTGATGATATGAAGGAACAATATGCTGATGATGAAGATTTTGCAAGGATCTTTGACCAGCTTATCAATGGACAATATCATGAGCATTATCTTCTCAAGAATGGTTTCATATTGATGCATGGTAAGACTATGTGTGACTTTGCCATTGAGACGGAAAGTTATGACAGAGAGTCATTCTCCACCGTATGCAGGGCATCGTGGTATTGATGCAACAGTCAAAGTAGTAGAGACATTCTTTTATTGGCCTACTTTGAGAAGAGACGTAGATCAGATGGCACGTTTGTTTATGTGCAATGTCTTCAAGTATCATGGTATGCCACAGTCTATTGTTAGTGACCGTGATCCACGGATGACAAGTCTATTCTGGAGAGGCATATTTGAGAACATGGGCACAATGCTTAAGTTCTCATCGTCATTTCATCCACAGACTGATGGACAATTAGAAGAGGCAAATTGTACTATCTTGGATTTGCTTAAGTGCTATGTGTCAGAGCACAAGTCAAAGTGGGAGCAGTATTTGCCTTTGGTCGAGTATGCATACAATAATACTGTGCATTCGTCAACAGGCAAAGCCCCTTTTGAAATTGTTGAAGGTGGTAAAAAGGTTCCTCCCATTTTGCATACAAAGGATAATATCTTTTAGGCAGATCAGTATGTGCAGAGTATGGGTGAAATGTATCAAAAATTTAAGCATGCCCTTGAAAGGACTCAGGCAAAGCAAAAGAAAGCTGCTGATCATCACCATCGTAAATTGATATTTTCACTTGGTGATTGGGTACTGTTGCGGTTTGAAAAGGCACGCTTAAAGAAGCGGAAAGGCAAGGAAAGTCTTTTCACTAAGCTTAGTATGCGATACTATGGGCCTTTTCAAGTAATAGAAAAGATTAGTGATGTTAGCCATAGGCTGAAATTGCCTGACAATTGGAAGATTCATAATGCTTTTCATGTAAGTCTTCTTAGACCTTATGTGGGTGATGTGCCAGAAGATATGCTAGCTGAGGAACAGCCCGAAGTTGAGGAACTTGATGAAATTCTTGTTCCAGAACAGGTACTGGCACACAAGGAAAGGAAAGTGAAAGGCAAGGTTGCTAGAAGGTATTTGGTTAAGTTCAAGAACTATCCAGCTATAGATGCTAAGTGGATGGACGAAGGTGAACTTGCAGAGTCACCTAATGTGTTGGAACTTTACCTTGAAGCATTTCGCTTGCAACCTACCTTGGCCCCTTGTATCTCTAAGCTGAAATAGATTGTCAAAGTGACAATTGCTCAAGAAAGAAATTATGTATAGAAACAGATTTTGTATAGGTTAACACTTATTGTGTCCATATGGTTTTCTCAATGCTAAAGAAGTAAGTATTGCTTGCAAGAATACAGTTTTTACTTCTATTGAATTGAATACATGTTGTAACAATGGTTACTCGATCGGGCATGTATTCTGTGAATTGACTCAGTGGGGATATCATTTTGATGTACCGGCCACTAGATCTCTAGTCAGGGTGATGTGGAGTCATCAAATGAAAATCTGCCACTATGGGGATATCATTGTGGTGTACCGGCCATTATATCTGGAAACAGTGAAAATGGAGTCACATGATGATAGTCTGCCATGTTTCACAGTTAGAACGTACATGTGTTAACAGTGTGTTCAGCTCACAATGTTGATTGATAGCATGTATGTGTTGTACATGTGCTGCCAAGTGTCAGTTCACTGGGATAGCTGGAAGCATGTATGACATTCATGCAAATGAGTACGTTTGTGATTTCGAGAGGGAGGTATGTCACAAGACTGTGACAACTATTATCTTTTTTGTTGATTTCTTTATTACATATTTTATTTGGTTTTTCTTTTTGGAAGGATCCCTCTTGAAATCTAAATTCCTGAGTTGCATGGCTAGTATGTGAAACGGATAGGAATGTTCAGTGAGTCAAGACTGGACAGTTAAGGTCTAGTACAAGTCTGGAAGAGACCGATGGCACTGTAGATTGACAAGCCTGGAAGAGACTTGTGAAAGTGTATATGGTCAAGTGTGTTGAAGAACTAGCCTGAAAGAGACCAGTTCAAAGTGAAGATGGACAAATCTCCAAGAGATTAGTCCATGTGGGGTCATCACAGTGGAAATTCACTTTCTTCTGAGCTACATTGTAAATTTGGATGTAGCCATAGTCAGCAAAGATGGTCAGAAGACTAGTGGGGATGCAATGGAAGCAACTCCCAAAATTTAGGGAGTTACTAATTTTGGACCTCAGAATCTGTTTGCGTCATTACCTTCGTTTTTGCACGAGGATCAATCCTCTGGTTTGTGCCGAGGTCAAATTCTACACCGAGCATGGAGAATTTTAGACTGGAAGACTGAAACGGGAAATATCTTCTAGTGCTGCCACTTGGCACAAATGTGTGCACTTACCTCTTTAAAGAGGGCTGGCATGCAGTTTTTGGGTGGAAAGGGGCTCATTTGTGAAGAGCAGCTGCAGATGGAGAGCTCTTGAGAGCCAGTCTACCTTGTCTATGGTGCATAGAGGGCTGGGCTTGCTTCCTACTCTCTCTCTCTCTCTCTCCCTGACAGTACGGTTATGCTGGAGAATCAAGGGCTTTTCTTCTGATTCAGGTACAGCTGTGTGGAATATGCTGTTTTTGCATGGGGCAAGAGCCTCCTTTCTCCAGGAACAAGAGCAGTTGTTTGCAGTTCCCAGCAGGGACAGGTGAGGGTGGTAACCTCACCAAGCAAGTGCCTGAAACAACACTAAACTAGAACTGATTCTGGACTGTTCGGAGGGTATTTCAGAGCCCAATTGATATCATAATCAAGGGGCACTTGGCATAGATGATGCAGGACAGTGCAGGGAACAATATGAACTGAAAACAGGTGTCAGAACAGGTCAGAACCAGTAATTACAGTGGGCTGAATAGTACAGGGAACAGTAAGAGTTGTAAACAGGTTTCAGAACAGGTCTGAACCAGAAAATACGGCAGGCTGAAATGGTCAATTCTGCACTCCAACCAGAAGATTCAGACTTGGGCAGGGTTTCCCCTCTTGGTCAACTTGATTTGGGTCAGTAATTGTATTGTTATGCTGTCAAATTTCACCCAGAATAGGTGAAAGACAGCCCATTGTACTTTCTCTTTTTAAAAATAAAGAAATACCGCAAGGGGCGCCTAACTTAGGGGTCAACAAGGTGTATGTGTTGCAACAGGAGCATTCTAGCTTCCTGTATGTCTTCTTGATTCTGTGTCTTTAAGTTCAGGTAAAGTGGGCGACTGTTAAATTGGGTGAAAGCATTTATATATTTTGGTTGTACACTACCGCCCTTCCCAGTGAACAGACCGGTTGCACTAGCCATCTTTAATGGTTTGCCACAATGGCTAGGATCTGACAATTTGACATGTTGGAATCACAAAGGAGAGGCAAGTACTGTGGACTAGTTGATAGGCTTACCAGCATTGATACCAAAAATCGAAAACTTTAAGATATCTAAGACCAATTGGCATAGCAGCAGATCATGCTATTTTGACATTCATGCTCTCTTGTGTACATATGAAAAATGAAACACCATGCCTCCCTAAACATCCCAAATACTACTTTAGAGAAGAGACCTCATACATCTACAGTGGTTCTTTGTAGACTGGTTTACATACATTGGACTTGGGTAGATCGTTGGAAGAATGTACAAGGGATTTAGACGAGGCCATACATGGATCAGCCATGTATGCATTTCCACACACGTTGCCCCGATGTAGACCCTCACGATGTACTGCTCCCGAAAATAGTTGGTATGATGATGATTGTAGAGTCACCCAAGCTCACTTACAGAGAGAAGTGGAGCTAGGCACTTAGACACATCGCCAAGCAAAGGCGTTCTTCAAACTCCTTGTGCGGAAGAAGAAACGAGACTACTTAGCGAAAGCAGAAGCAGAGATTTATCAGCTATTTTTGGGATGGGATAGCAAGAGCACATGGAAGATGTTTCATGAAAGACAGCCCCCCATACAGATTACATCACCAGATGCTTGGCTTGACTATGGGAGACGGCTGTATGACCTGTTAGGACAGCCACCTATGCAGCCCCCTGAAGCTTGTAGGGCAACACAGTGGTCTTTCTTCACATGGAAAATGGTTAGGGATGCAATTTATAGATTACAAAATGGGAGGGCACAGGATGAGGGTGGACTAGTAGCAGAACATTTCTTACATGCTTGTGACATATTAGCACCCCTATTAGCACGTATGTTCAATAGAGCAGTATGTGAAGGTTTCTCTATGAGTTTGTCAGACAATACTATAATTCCGCTATTTAAAAGTGGTGATCCCCTGATTCCTAGCAGCTATAGGACTATCATGATTGGTCATACTTTGGCCAAGATTTATGGATCTATATTGGAGCATGAACTCAGTGAGTGGGCTGAAATGCAAGGCAAGAGAGCAAGGACACGAGGATATACCACGTTGGACCATATTCTCACACTTAGAGCCATTATTGAGGAGGGTTGTCAAGAGGATCTATTGTTGCTTTGTAGACTTTCACAAAGCTTTTGATATAGTGCCTCGTAGACACATCATGCAGAGATTGCAGGACATTGGAGTACCAGAGAGTATATGATGGGGTGTCTATGCATTATATGAGGCAGTGACAGGTCATGTACGAGCACCTGGGGGGCTATCAGAGAGGATTGACAATACCATAGGAGTGAAACAAGCATGTCCACTTTCACCCACATTGTTTGGTCTATACATAGATGAAGTGTCTGATTACATAGACTAAGGAGGAGCTGGAGCCAGCCTGGCAGGGGTGTTGATACCGATATTATTGTATGCAAATGATATTGTTCTCATTTCAAATTCATTGGAGGGATTGCAGTGCCATCTAGATACTTTGCACATCTTCTGTAGAGATAAAGACCTCACAGTGAACCTTGGGAAGACCAAAACCATGGTTTTCAATACTTCAGCAGCATGGGTGACTAGATCTATGTACCGGTTCACATTTGGGGGAGACATAATGGAGCATGTGAGGGAATATGTCTATTTGGGAGTCACCTTTTCCGCTCCAGGTTTTTTGTTGAGAGGGGCATCAGAGGCACGTTTGGCAGCACGTGGATACACAGCACTAGGGGCACTCGAGAGTCAATGTGCTCACATACAATTCCAGGAGTCGGAACCAAACTCTAGTTGTTTGACTCCCTAGTCACACCTACATTACTATATGGAGCAGAGGTATGGGGTTGCAGCTTGTACCACAGATGTTTTAGCCCACTCATTGATCAAATTGGAGTAGAGGGGGATTATTATGATGGTTGGGATAGCATGGAAAGGCCATTGATCATGATGATAACACGCATGATTAGGAGTAAGCCCTCTACCCCATATCCCATTGTTAGAGCAGAGCTAGGGGCAACACCTATAGTTACGGAGCCACTCTTCAAGGCAATGACCTTTTGGCACAGACTATTGGAACTTCCACACCATAGATACTCTAGATTGGTACTAACCTCATCTAGACAACTAGCAGCAGGAGGTGAGAAGAACTGTTGGTTTTCACAGATGGCAGAGGATAGGACTTGCTAGCTTTGTGGTTGAGAGCCTGAGACGGAAGAGCACTACATATGCAGATACACAATATATTATGACATACGAGGATGATACCATTGCCTCTTTTGTGATGGATTTGGACCCCTTTGTCGCGTCATGGAATAGGGGGACCAAAGATACCTAGGTCTTTTCCTCCTGGTGCTTGAGAGGCACGGAACTGCACTACTGCGAGACAAGAGGCCAGCTTACCTAGAGGGACACACAGAGAGCAGTGACAGACTTATTCTACAGAGCCGATCTTACTGACACTACCAGCCTAGCAGAGACAAAGCCACCCCGCCAGACACCTTATAGGCCACACCGTGGAGTCACATTGGATAGAGCCATTTCCCTTCGTCGAGCACGACGACGCCATCTACTAGGACCGCGTTCGAGGAGGCCACACCACAGTCGGATTAGAGTCATTATCATGAGATGGAAGACTCACCACCAAGCAAATCACTGAAGCAGCTAGGGACCGCATCATAGCTGAGATCATGTGCAGATCTTGAGATCAGCTACAGTCCGTAGTCTCTACCACACTTTTGTACATGGTTTTATCAGATCTGGTTCTCCTTTCCTTTCCTTTTCTTTTCTATTGATGGAACAACACTACACATGGTTCAACCCTAGTATAGTCCCATCGTATAGTTATTTTCAGTATTGTTTCATAGGCCACCCAGTTATTTGTAATGTTATCTTTACCTTACTAATGAGATGACATTAGACATGGATGTACTTTGGATTTTGTCTCATATGTCACATTGGCCTTATGTAGACGTTAATATATCTTTTTTTCTTTCTTTCTTTCTATATCTGCATATGATGCCTCCTATGAGGGTGTGGATTGGCTAGGCATGGATGACGGTTTTGCTGAACTAGCCTTTCTTTAGTGTGTGGGTTGCAATTCTCCTGATGAGAACTTAATTACAGCACTAAGCATGCCTTGCAAAACTGAAAATACAAATTTACCTATTAATCTTTGGACAATGGACACCTAATTGGCTGCAAAACTGGGACCGCTTTAGTATTTGTTTAGATTTATTGAAGTAGAATTTGATTTATAACGGGATTCTCCCAATCCCCTTCGCAATTCAAACTCCCCTTCCTGTCCAAAGTGACCAACAAGTCTCAATATGATTTGCTCCTTGATTTGGGCAATTAGTTGGCCTTCACCCACTTTGAGAATAGTGGAAATGCTCCAAATTTGCTGGTTGGCTGGTCCTCCACCTGATTTCAGCTGAAAATCAGCTTCAGCCCTGAATATTGGAGTCCTCAATGCTTGGCACACTTTTCGAGGCAGTTGCTAAATCTTAATTTCTGCTGTAAATTAGGATTTACAATAGAGAAAACTTCAATTCCTCAGCCTCCAAGGGTCGAAATACTGAGATCTTTGAAGCAAGGCTGAGAAATGGTTGGGGAAAGAGAAAGAATGCTTAAGAGAGAGAAAATTCAGAGTTTTGTTGCGAGAAATGATTGAAAAATCAGTCAAATGTTGTTGTTGTTGTGTCCCAACAGCAATAAATGCTATTGCCTGCACCTAGAGATCCAAAATCTGCTGATGCCTTCAGCTTGGGGTTGTCACCCAGCTGCCTAGGATCTCATGCAGCTGTCGGTTGCTCCAAATCTGCAAAGGCTTGCTGGTAATGGGCCAAACTCAGCTCACAATGGTTGCTCTAGCTCCTCACAATGTGTTTCCAGCAAGAATGAATGATCCTTTTTCTCTTTGAGGCTTTGTTTTTGCTCTCCCAATGTTCTCCATGTTTTCCCTAGCCTCCCTTTGGAAAATATAACAAGTGGCAGCCTTTCGAAATGAATTTCCAGCATTATCCACATTATTATATTAGTTTTCAGTCTAAATTACCGGAAATTTATATAATACTTATTTCGGTGTCAAAAAAATATCTCCCGAATGTCCATGTGCCATTTTTGACCATCAGATCAGTGTTAAGTACCATTAAACGCTACATCTCTAGTGTCACCAACTGACAATTATGGCCAAATAAATGATTTAGGCTAGTGATTGGCACCAGATACCACCTAGTATCTGTGCGACATAACTAACTGTAACTTTTGCCTTTGACATCCGTTGATTCCCTTGGGTTCTAGGCTCATTAATTTGCACTAACCTCAATTGCACCTCACATGTGCAACATTTACTTAAACATGTGATTAAAAATTAATCCACATGTTAAGAGAGGCTTGCAAAAATACATGTCCTCATGACATTTTGCATCTCTCAATGGCTGTCTAGGGTGACTCCCCAAGGTGGGGCCAGTTGCTGGTCTTTAAGACCATGTACATATGTACATATGGTTATTCAGGATTATGACATTTCTATTTGTAGAGTAGCTAATGAGCTCTAACATTAGTGGAATGAGTTGAGTAGATTTAGGAATCTTTTGTAGAAATCTCTGAACCATTCTTGTTTTCTTCATCCTCAGATGTGCATAATGCTTGGAGAGTTTGGGCAATTGCTGGACTTGCTGAGAGATTGGATTGTCCCTCCACAAGATCAAACTGGCTTTTTGAGGTTTTTAGTCTGGTTACACTCAGCTATGTTTAGTTTTTCTTTTTGCAGTCTATGCAGGGTTTTCTTATTTTCTCCAATCTGTTAGGTCTCATGGTCATCCGCAGATGATCAGGCTTGGTGCACATTTAGTGCTAGTTCTGCGCCACATTCTCTCTGATGATATCAAAGAGCAGTTTAAAGAAAAGCTTTGGCTTGTAGGAGACTTGATTTTAAACACGTGAGTCTGAAGATCCTTTCTCATCTACAATGGCTGAATAAAAGCAGTAGATTTCTATCCTTGTTTGTTATGGAATATTGAAAGATCCTTGTGGTACTTTGCAGATATGCAATCTTCCTTTTCACTCAGGGAAGGGAGGAGCTTGTAGGGGTTTATGCAGCTCAATTGGCTCCTTATTTATGTGAGGAGCTGTACTTGCACATGATGGAACTTAGGCAGAATGACAGGCAAGTAAAGTTTTGCCTATTTGATGGTTGTGTTTTGGTTTCTCTAAATGGTGGTTTATCACACTAAAGTTGCTTTGGCAGTGCCCTGGTCAAGTACAAAATCTTGCGGTCAGCACTGGAGAATCTTCCTTTCAATGCTGGGGACCCTCTGAAGGGGTGTGTTGCAAATATCCTTGACAGGTAAATATTGAGGAAGTTGTTTCAGAGGCTGACTCTTAGAGCTATCAAAATTGTTGCCGGTGTTATTACTTCAATCTTAACCAATGTCTCATGCTTTGTGGTTGGCTTGTAGAGTGTTGAATCGGTCAAGAGAAGTTGCATGTATTATAAAGGCCAATAAACCTCAGGAGGTTGAGGGCTTTAACCAGCAAGAGAACCTGCAGAAAGCAGTTGCTGTTCAATGGCTTTGTTTTACTCCCCCATCAAATCTAGCAAATTCAGAGCAAATACAAATTGAGTTGCTTGGAAGAGCAGTTAAACATAGGTTCAATTTTGATTCAAAAGCAGTATTACACAGTGATTTTCTTAATACAGGTGCTATTTTGTAACAGTGACTATTCTAAGACTCATATTGTGTATCCAGCAACGTTCTTCTTCGAGAATTCGCCCTCACCTCATTAAGGAGGGATTGCAAAATGCCCGTTGGTGCACACATGTTGTTAGGGTACATGGTTGAGCCCTTTAAGCAGCCCCTCAACTTTTCTCGAGATGATGAGCATAACATCCAGGAAAACATACTTGAGTTTCAAGAATGGGTATGCTTGCATGTGTCCTGTGTTCTGTTTGCATTGTATTAGAATCAGTGATGATGTTCAGCTGTTTACTTGTGATTTTTTTTGAAAGTGAATGAAGGTTTAGAAATACAAACATTTCTGTGGAACTCACATTATAAGGAAGAAAGAATCGTGAACTGTGCATATCTATTGCTTAATAGAGTGTACATATCTAGTAACAATAATCCGCCCCCGATTGCAAAATGCCTGTTGGTGCACACGTGTGGGTAGGGCGCATATTTGAGCCCTTTAAGTAGCCCTTCGACTTGCATGCTTCCTGGTTTGTGTTTGCATTGTATTAGACTCACTGATGAAGTTCAGCTGTTTACTCGTGATTTTTTGGAAGTAAACAAAAGTTTAGAAATATGCACATCATAAAGGAGGAGGAATTGTGAACTGTGCATATCTATTTCTTAATGGATTGCACATATCTGTGGGCAATACCTCGTACTACACTGACACTATACTAATATAGGGATGCACGCAACAAGACTATACCCTACAACCTCACAATTATAAGCCAAATTGTTGACTTCCAGTCCATCACGTTTGGGACTGGACTGGACTTAATCTTGAGAATTTGTCCTTGGCTTCTTCAGCCAAGATGGCTCTTGGAGCACAAATGTCGCAGAGGCATATGTTTTCAGACCATGTTATGGTTGCTAGTGTCAACTGTATGTCATGGCTACCATGCTTCTACCATGGCACTAAATTAGGCTAATCACTTTCAGCTGAGATGCTGCCAGCCCATGAGTTCTTCTGCAGCAGCAGAGATTGATTGGCTGACGGGGTAGGTGTCTGCTAGTGCCTCATGCTGGGGGATGAGGTCTGGAGGTTCATCTGCTTGACATAAAATAGCTTCCACAACATACATAGATGCATCTATTATGATTGCTATATGTTTTTGCCCAGTTTTATGTGTGTGTGTGTGTGTGTGTGTGTGTGCGTGTGTGTGCGTGCGCACGTAGATATGAAATTCCTTCGTCCAATCTAAGGGTGCTAACACAGGTCCCTAAATTAATTTCTGCTTAAGAAATTCAAATGCTTCCTGACAAGCATCATCCCAATTAAAAGGATCACTCTTTCATAGAAAATTTATTAAAGGTGAGGCTACCTTTGCAAAATCATAAATGAATCACCAATAATAATTTAAGATCATTCCTCTTGTTGCTGGTGGTTGACTCCAGCTGGTCCACTTGCAACGGGACTTCTAATTTATTGGGAGGCTTTCTAGGGTTTCTAGGACTTTTCTGGTGTCAGCTGACTTGGATTCTGGAGGACATGTGAGTGTGCTAGACTCTTGTTGGGCACGGGAAGCTTTCCTTACTGGCTCTTGTGTTTGTGACCTGGTCTGCTTCTCATACTTTTGGGGGCCCTAAGGTTTTTGCTTTTTGTATGCTCTTATTGTGTCATATGGTGCACGGGTGTTCCTGAGATTGCATTCTCTTGCAAGAATGCAGTGACCTGCCTCTGATTTTGCTTGCTTTTTAGTACATTTTTTTTTGCAAGTAAAATGTGGCTGATTATATTACTCAAAAAGATTGATTACAACGGAGTGCTCATGCTCAATAGACTAGCTGGAGCTGATGAAAGTCATAAGTACATCATGTATACAAGCCTCTCAAGGTGGTCTGGGGGGGATGGGGGCAAGAAGCCGTGGAGAGGGGGTGTATTGCCATCTGGGGCTGCCTGCTTGCATCACGAAAAACAAGTCCTGGCTGCCCCAAGTGCGCATGAAATGACATCGGAGCTCTTGATGAGCCCTAGACTTGCCCTGCACCTGATCCCATTGGTCGCGGAGGGAGTGGATAGTGGAGGTCTAGAGCTCTGCTAAGGTTGCCTGTATTGAAAATCTCTCTCTGCCAAAAGCCTCCTGACACCATGCCTTCCAGATGTGCCAACCAGTAAGACTTCCTATGGATCTCCCATACCTCAGAGCGGTCTGCTGTTGGCTCTAGTACCAGGCGGATGGGTAGGGCCTCCAAACCGACCACTGCGCACTAATCAACCTCGATAATGAATATCGTGTCTTGTATCTTGACCTCATATAGAAGGTGCTGGCCCTTGCTGATTGCCTGTCAACAGAATGCTCCCCATGAGATACATCCAAGGTTGGGTGCGATACAATGAAGGATGCGGCATGCTGCTCTCCACAAGAGCTGCGCTGCCTCACATGACCAAAGGCAGTGCTTTGGGTTTTCCAGAGGTTGTTGTATGCAGCGCTTAGAACCTCCCTCCTTTTGCATCCGGGCGAGCCAACTTTGCACCGCCAAGCCTCCATGTGCCACCAACCATAAGAAATACGATACCCTCCTCGGTCTCCATCTATCCCATAGGTGGCACCAGAAGGCCCGTCGGAAAGGCTCCATGATGCTGTGCTCCGCCCAGTACTTGCTACATGACGGTGCGAAATCCATATCCTCCTGCATCAGTACGTGTCTGCCAATCCTAGCAGTGTACTCCAAGAACCTTAGTGGCTTCTTGGCAACCGCGGTGGCTGGCCATAGCCACTCTTCCGGATCCCACTCCAGCTCATCAAGTGGTCTGCTCTCCCATATCCAGAGGCGCCACTCCTTGAGCTCCGTGTCCAGAAGACAAATGGGTCCTGTTGCCATGTCTTCCTTTGCAAGCCAATCACCTGGATCCTCCTCTATGAAAGGAAAGCTATCCCCTCATTTTGCTGCCCTCTGTCAAGAGCCAGATGCCCCCCCCCCCCCCCCCCTGTACGGTGAAGAAGGTCCCTGGTGGAGCGTCGCGTAGGCAGATGCTTGTTGGTGAAAACCTAGCGGCCCATACCTCCCCGGGCCCCGGGCTCTATTGGCTCTCGTATCGGGGGAGCAAACCATTCATGCGGTATTGTTGTGTCTCTCTCCCTTCTTCTCAACTCTACTCCTCTCTGGCAACTTGATACTGGCTGCAACACCTCCTTGTCCACCATCCTGTACACCTCCCGCCATGTCTTGATAGTACGAGCCGGGCCGGCCTCCCTGCCAGCCCATTATATGTGGGGGCGCTCACCAAATTGGGCCCCTTCCCGATCTCTGACATGGGGGTTCTAGACCACCGGCTGACGGTTTATCTCCTCCTGGCAACCTGGGGGGCTCTGGATTAGGGCCTTATAGAGACCCGGACACACGTAAAGCAAGCTGCATAGGAAAGGTGATCTTGGGGGGGGGGTGATTTGGGCTGATGTGAAGATCCATCTCAGGGATGGCCTCCACTCACCGCCAAGCTTTCGTCTACAATCCTAAAGACCCTCTTGCAATAGGACCTTCTAGGTTTGTCTTGGTGTGAGGCTACGGACAACTAGCTTGCCCAAGAGGCCCATACTCTGATACTTTGGGTCTATGATCCCAAGCCCTCCCTTTGACCGATGCCATATGATGGTCATCCACGCCACCGTGGCCCTAGAATCCCTGGAGCCATCTGACCCGGACCAAAGGAAATTCCGCACTAGGCGGCGGAGTTGCACTATATAGGATGAGAAGCACCAACACGAGGCGATGTACTAGGCAGTCGCTAGGAGGACGTGGTTAACTACCAGGGCTTGGCCTGCTAGTGAGAGGCGAGTCGCGCTCTAGTAGGTCAGCTTTCTCCGGATAGAATCGAGGACTAGAAGAAATTGCTGGGCAGGAGTGATGTTGAGTCCCACCTGGAACCCTAGGTAATAGACGGTCTGCCCTCTGCTCACCCATCTAAATCCCAGGTGGACGCTCCACTCCGTGCTAGAGTTCGGGTCCGTGAGGAAACCAACCAACTTTCGCTAGTTGATTTTCTCCCCCGCTGTAGAACAAAACACCTCAAGAGCCAGCCTCACTCTCTCCAGCATCAACTCATTGTCCTCTATGTAGAGTTTTGTATCATTTGCATACTTTGAGTTATAGCTACTTTGTCTCCTCTCTCATGGGAAGTCGGAGGCCACGTAATCCACTCACTTGTGACCTGAGGAAGTGAGACATCACCTCTGCAAAGAGTAGGAACAGGTACGGGGCTAGGGGGCAGCCCTGCTAGACCGATCTCTCCGGCTAAAACTCCTCCCCTTGCCTGCCGCCTATGAGAACCCTGCCGGTGGCCGATTTATAAAGTGCGGAGACCCCGCGAATCCAAGCTTGGGGAAGACCCAATGTCACCATGGTGCCCTCTAGGAAATCCTAGTCCACCTTGTCATAAGCTTTCTGGAAATCCAAGAGTAGTACGGCTAGTCTGTGCGGGAACCACTGTACTGAGCCCACTTTGTCGCTTCAAAGAAGGTGAATACATTGTCTAGGATGCTCCTATCCTGGACAAAGCCTGTTTGTATGTCATGAATGATTTCTGGAAGCACAGGGCGTAGTCGCCTACCAATCATCTTTGCCAGTGCCTTATAGGCCATTGACAATAAGGTGATCGGTCTCCACTGGGAAACCTCCCAGTTAATGTCCATCATGCAACCTGGCCACTACTGGGAGAAGTGCCAGTCCACCTTCTCCCATCCACTGGGAGATGCGTTTATTTGAGATGTCGTCCAGCCTCATGTGTGAGAGGTTTGGAGGAAGAATGCGTAGTTTGGTCCATCCGGTGGTGGTAGTAGGTGGACCTTGCCGCTCCTAGACTTGCGTACCACAAAGATTCCCACCTCCAGGGGTAGTGGGAACTCTTGGCACTGCGCAGCTCTCAAGTAAGATCACGGCCCACTACAAAAAAACTCCTATGGTAGCAGCTGTGCCTGTCTCAGGAAAGTGTGTCGGGCAGCATGAACGGATGAACTAGTGGCTGTGTGGGGAGGGAAAGAGGGGCAAGACTGCTGGTGAGTGGAAGATGACGGCGTGTGGGGCTCCTCACTTCCTATGGGGGGGGGGGGGGGGGGATGAGTGGGGGGTGAGGCACTTGTGCTGGGTGGGGATCAAGGAGGTTGGACGGCGGGGGTGATGGTGGGGAGAGGGAGGATCTAGGGATGGTGGGGTGGTTGGATGCACTCGACGGGTGTTTGGGGGGGTTGTGGACTAGGGTCGGGGGTGGGGAACCGTGGGGGGGGAGGGGGGGGATGGGGACGTGGGGGGTGTGGGCCCTCGGGTGAGGCGGCCTGTGACACCTCCATGGGGGGTGGATGTGTGGGCTTGTGGTCCTGTCGGGTGGGGTGGGGAGGGGGCGGCTGCATGGTGCTTTGCCGAGGGGATGACACTCGCCCTCCTACACCCTACTGCCTCAGTTGTGTCTGGGCTTGTGGTCCTGTCGGGTGGGGTGGGGAGGGGGCGGCTGCATGGTGCTTTGCCGAGGGGATGACGCTCGCCCTCCTACACCCTACTGCCTCAGTTGTGTCTGAGGGGCTGGCTGTGGCCCCCCTTGCCATCTCCCTCTTTGTCGTATTTGGACTTGTGTAAAGCTGTCTGCGTCCACTTGTGGGCCCGTCGGCGAAGTTGCCTTAGCTCCGAAGCGCGTGCACTTTGCTGCCATATGCCCAAAGTCATGGCAATGTAGGCACTGCCCTAGCTGCCCCGTCACAATGACTTGCTACTTGAAGGAGTGTTCGCCTACCTCAATCTCTAGAAACTGTGGTATATTCTTTGTCTCTTTCACTGCCACCCGTACCTTTGGGACTCCTGTGGTTGTCACTACGTCTGCGAAAGAGGCGGGAAGGACCGTGCCGAAGAGCCGTCCGAAGTCTTCCACAAGCTGGCGATACTCTATCACCAGTCTGGGGAATAGTAGGGTGACCGGGTGTCTGAGGAAGCTGTTGTGGAGTGCGAATGCCTCCACTGTGAAGCCACTGTACCAGGGGACCGTATGTATGACCCCCCTTGTGGAGGCATAGGGTGAGCTAGCCAATAGCTCACGCGCTGTGTCCGGTGAGGTAAGTTTAACCATGAAGATCCCTTGACCCATTAGAACTGCCTCTGCTATTTGCGCTGTGTTGATGCGCAATGTGGAGTGAAGCCAATCTCAAAGCTGGACCTTGGATGGGGAATGTTCAACTACCCGACCAAAGATCGGTGTTTGGTCGAGGGCGCTGGGGCGGCCACGGATAGTTGGCGAGGGGGGGAACAAGCGATGGCGGGGGCGTAGCGCAGCACAGCACACGCAATGGTAGGAGGTTAATTTGACTTTTCTTGATTAAGGGGGGCTGCTTTTTAGTGCATTGCCATTCACTTTCCTTTACAATGTCAAAGACTGTTCATGGCCTTCGAATGTCATCCTATGCTTGCTTGGTGTTAGTGCTTAAGCTGAATTCCCACTGAGTTGTGGCTGTGGTGCTTTTGGTCATGTTCAGGGCAGTCTGCAGGGCAGCAATTCTTGTTTTTTAAAAACCTGCTTAGGCTGCTGGTGGTATGGTGCTTGCTTTGTGGCTGTTGTTTAAGTGCAAGGGACTGGTCACTGCTGATAAATTGCAGGTAGAGCTGTCTTATGTGGTTCAAGTCGATGCCACTGCTTCCAGGGCAGTCTGCAGGGCAGCAATTCTTGTTTTTTAAAAACCTGTTTAGGCTGCTGGTGGTATGGTGCTTGCTTTGTGGCTGTTGTTTAAGTGCAAGGGACTGGTCACTGCTGATAAATTGCAGGTAGAGCTGTCTTATGTGGTTCAAGTCGATGCCACTGCTTCCAGGGATGAGGCAGGCTGAGCATTCTGCTGTTGGAATTTTATGTGTTTGCATCAACTGCTATTTTTTGTTTTCTCTGTTGTAGTGCATAATTTATAGTATGGAATGTTGAGCCACCAAAATCAAGGCTTGCATTAACATCTTTTTGTAAGTTGTCATGGATTAATGCATAATTTCATCCCTTGAAAACAGCCCTAAAAAGCTTTATTTATGTTGAAAGGCTTTCTTTGTGCACAATTGGACAAGTGCTTAAGGATACCCTTAAAATGGCATGTTGGGGCCATCCCAGTTCCTCACTGTCAGATCATTCTGGCATATGTAGTAGTTGCTTAAGAAGCACTACACTACTACCATAAGCATGCACGAGAGGGAGGGAAGGTGGCCCCCGGGGGGGGGGGGGGGGGGGGGATGATGAGTCTCACCTTGTTTGACATCCAATAGCCATGTGACTCTTATACATTACAGGCTTCATAATTGATACAATTATTCATTATGAAAAGAAAAGAGCGATAGGAGCAAGAGGGATTGCATTGTTTCACTTGGTCTATCATCATTGCAACCTAATGAGAAAGATAGTGCAAGGATACATATGAAAGAGTCATCTATCTACTAACAATGGTTAGTTTAGGATGAGCTAACTTATTCACAAGCCAGAACAATGGTTACTATCCAAATCTATCTCCTAGCCATGGTTATGTTAGGATGACCTAGTGTGTTTACAAGCTATTGTGTTCTTTGGTCAAGGATCTACCTCATGTGGTGATCCATGATGGATAGACCAGTGAAGCGAGGCATGTGTCCCTTGTGGCAGGTGGTGATATCTCTTGTATGATGAAGGTATAGTGGTCGAGAGTGAGGTCTTGGTGGTTGCCACCAACAATGTAATTTGCATAAGGTAATGGTTGGTCCACAGTGATTTCTCTTTGTTGTGTTTGTTGTCTTGGTTCGGCCAATCGACATGGCACTAGTAGAGGTGCTTATTGGAGTGATGGAACTAAAGAAATTTGTGAGGGTTCTATTCTAGGTTAGTCAACATCTACTCTCCTCTCTCTCAATAGACTATCCTTGCCCCTATTTTTTTTTCTCCCAAGAAAAGAGAATTCTATTAATAACACCTTGGAGAAAGTCCCCCTAAGGTAAATACAAAGTACAAGAAACTTTGTGAAGAGTAACTAAGTACATCAAAGATACAATGGTTGTGTAAACAACCAATCTGGTGGGCTAAAGTGCGAGACCATCTGAGGGGTAGTGTGAAAGAAAGTGTTTGAATCCCAAATCATCAGGAACGCCTCTCTTTTCTTCCTCATCCTCTCAGAGCTGCCATGCAACCTCTCCCAGCTCCCACGGAGAGTATGGACTATCCCTCTCCAAATCCTCGATAAAGATTCCCCAGTGGGTATATCCTGAAGATCAATGACCTAGCTACATCTCGCAGTCCATATGCACCAAGCTATAATGCTGGAAATCAACTCCCATCTGTGACAATGTCCGTGAGTCCACTGTGTTTGTGAGTAGTCTAGGGTAGGGATCGTGCTCAGATGCTGTCCGATGATGAGAAAAGAAATGCTCCCTTGAGTGTCCTCATAGCCGCATGCTGGACCTTTGTTTGTGACCCAAGATGCAGCCCCCCATGTCACCACCATGGACTCTGTTGTACCATGGAATACTATCCTCAGAGCTCTCCTCCAAATCTCTTGGGCTATAGGACAGTCCCATAGGCCATGTCTCTGTGTCTCCTTTGGCTCACCACATCGCAGTCCTTGCCATATCCAAGCCAAGTGCCAACTGCTAAACTCCTATGGGCTAGAAGCCATAGAAAGAGAGATATCTTCCTGGGCTTGAAGCTGTCATGTAGCCGCCTCCAAAAGTTGTATAGGAACTCATCTGAGACACCCTCTCTATGCCAATGAGGGATGGCTGCAGGCTGTGCTCTAATCTTGCTCATCTGTATCCTCCATCCCAATCTAGTAGTGTAGCCAGAGAAGGGGATGTCGGATGGCCTATCAAAGGAAGGGATCCCTCCACACCCACTCTCCTGGATCCCACTGAAGTATCTGTAGAGGCCTCCTCTGGTATGCCCAATATCTCCATCCATCTATAAGACAAGTGGTTGGGTCCGGGTCTATGTGCCATTTTCTTTGAAAGTGTGCCACTACTCTGATTCTCGGCCTAGAGCAGCCCCACTGAGTACTGTAAGGTCAAGGTCCTCTCGTTGGAGGCGGCCATCCTCCTCAAGTGTGAAAGCGAATGTCCTGTCTCTACTAGATGCAATGACTGCTAGAAGGATATCCCCTCTAGAGAAAAGACCAATCCAAGTCTGATAGGAAGCTGTTTCAGTTTGCCAATTTGGTGGAACCCCTTCCATCATGGCCTCAATCATAGCCCTGGCTCCCGTGAGACCGTGTAATCTTTGCCCTTGGGTCTCGTGTGGTAACTCGTGAAATGCAAACCACTCCCCCACTGATGTAGCGACCTGTAAAGAGAATCTCCCCCATGACAAGTGTGTCCGCTGCCCAATGGTGTGGCCTGAATCTGATCTCAAATAATGATTAAAGAGAAGAGGCTGTCTCCTCTTCACTTCAATAGTAGTCGAAGGGACCTGGTGGAGCCCTGGAGATACAGATCTCCAAGCTCTAATAATGGCAGCTGCAAATCTGACCTCGAAGCTCCTCCCTAAATCTTTGGTGTTGATCTCCTGAAATATCTAGTGAATGCTGGGCTGCCATGGTCCTCCATGTATAGATGTCAAGTCCTCTAGCCTCCCCATTAGAAGTTTCTTCCAGGGCTCCTCACCTGGAAGGAAACCCCTAACAATGAGCTTGACCAATAAGGCTTTGCTTTGACTATTTGGGTCTATGATCCCCAATCCTCCTCTGGATGATGACATCCCAAGCCACCTTTGCTCTGGCTAGACTCCCATCTCCTTGTGACCAAATGAAAATGACCTAGAGAATGCCCAACGAGAAGTGATGTACCACATGGTCACAAGAAGAACTTGGTTGGCAACCACTACTCTTCCTCCCAATGAGAGTCTTGCCGAGCTCCAATACAAAAGCTTTTGTCTGATGCTCAAAAGGAGGGGTCCCGGCTGCTGCTCTGAGGTAATATCAATCCCCACAAGGCATCCCAGATATCTCATGGCGGTCCCGCGGGGAACCCATGTGAAATCGTGTGGTCGCCACTCTAGCTGTCTAGTGTTGCATATCCAAAATCCAAAGGATTTGTGCCAATTTATTAATGCTCTTGATGCTCTGCAAAATGTCTCCATGGCTGTTACAAAGGCTCTAAAGTTGCCCTCATTCCCATTTAAGTAAACTGTTGTATTTTCAGCAAACTCCACATCAAGAAGCTCCTCAAATTCAAGGATGGGTAGTGTGATGCCTATGATACCTGTAGATCTGTCTCTCAAGAAGGAACTCATGGCCTGTGCTACAAATAGAAGCAAGAACGGAGCAAGTGGACATCCCTATCTAATTGATCTATGGATGCTGAATCTATCTCCTCTTGCCCCTCCAATCATTACCTGGCTATGTGCTGAAGAATAGAGAGCCGCTACACCCTTGACCCACTGCTTTGGAAAGCCCATCCTCAGCATTGTGCCCTCCAGGAAATCCCAATCCACGCGATCATATGCCTTCTCAAAGTTAAGAAGGAGCACAATAAGGTCTTGCCTCGTGGATCTAGCCAAAGCTGTGGTCTCCCAAAAGGTGAAGATGTTGTCCAAGATGCTGCGCTCTCGGACGAATCCTGTCTAAGTGGGGTGTATAATATCGGATATCACTGGTGCTAGCCTGAGACTAATCGCCTTTGCGAGGATCTTATAGGCAGTTCCAAGCAAGGCGATCGGTCTCCACTGTGTGATCTCCAATCTATCTCCACTTCCTTTCGGGATAAGATGAATCAGCCCCTCAGAGAGTCTCCTGAAAGACTGAGTGAAGGCCTTTTTTGATAAGATCCCAGTAGCTTACAAAGAAGGATTTATCTAGTCCATCTTCTCTTGGACACTTGCCTGAGGGTAGTGCCCGAAGTGCCTCCTCCATCTCCTTTGTAAAATGGGCCATCAGATTTTTGCTCATCCTGTCTGTAACCACCCTCTACGTGCTCTGCCAAACTGGTTCTCTATCTTTCTCATATTCAGGGGGTCTAGTGGTGGATCCTAGAAGGGATGTATAGTATTGTGTGGTCACTTGTCTCGCCTCTAGAGGGCCATGTGCAATGGATCCATCAGCTCTCCTAAGTCTCCGAACACCCTGTCTAGAGTGTTTAGGCCCTGTGGTGCGGAAAAAATCCCTATTAACCTTGTCCCCAGACTGAGTCCAAAATGAGGCTCTCGCATGAAATATGTACTGTGATCTATAGCTTCCTTCATGGGGTCAATCTCTGCCCTGGCGGTATGCATCCTCTCAACTATCCATCTGCATCCTGGCTGTCTCTCCTCCTCCCTCTGTAAGGCAACTAATGATGCCCTAGCAGCTCTTTCCTTCTGTAGAAGATTCTGTCTCCTCCTTGTGGCCTCCTCTCTAAAGAGGGAACTAATCTCCTGTAGGCTCTCATCCAAGTCACTAGCTGCTCCCGTCCAGCTGAGAAGGGTCTAGATCTCCAACATTGTGTGACTGTTTCCCTAAGATTATCCTCATAAAACAAGTGCTTTGGAATCTTGACACGGGAATGGGGTCCCCCCACTCTCTCAAGAAGTATTTGAATCGGTGAGTGGTCCTCGAGAGGGTCGTGCCAAGTATGATGCTTGTAAGGCCGCCTTTGTTGCAGGCCTAGTCATCCACATAAAATTGATCAATCCTGGAGAAAGCCTTGGCTCCTATCGCCCTGTCTCTCTTGGAGAACTGAATTGAGCTTGTGGTCTTGCCAAACTCTGCTGTGAACCATGAGTCCTGGCCTCTAATCTAGAGTAAGAACTCCTCCCAAGCAGCCTGCTCTCCTTCCCTAATGATTTCTGTGCATTTGCCTATCCTGTCCTCAAGATCCTCCACCATGTTAAAGTCACCCCCTACCATCCAGTGATCAACATGTGGTAGAGACTGCTGACTGAGGGTGGTCCAAAACTATCTCCTGTCTCATTGGCCATTCGGGGCGTAAATGGGCAACAAACCAATGAGTGCCTCCTCCACTCTCACCGAGACCCACATGGCTCTCCATGGAATCAGAATACCCCAGCCCTGTACCGACTGAGTGCATTGCTCCCCAACACATATGCATACTCCAGCCTGTATCTTGGTAGCACCTATAGCTGCTGCCTAGTAAGTGTGACTCTGACCTGGCAATAGCTTCCCGCAGCATCGGGATATCCTGTCTACTGAAAGATGGTGCTCTTGTAACATAAGAAAATCAATCGGTCCTTCTACTAGAGCTCTGTTCAGATCTTGTGGCATGAGGCTCCGGCCCTACCTAAAGTGACGACCTCCGAAGCCTCATACATTCCATGAGAGTATCCTCATGGAGTGTGTCTCAACCTCTCGGACCGGTGTGGCTGTACAGCCCATGCCTGCCTCTGCTACCTCCTAGTATATACCCGTTCACGTGTCCTCTCTGCTATCTTTGCTATGGGGTGTAATGGGGGGAAGTCCTCAGAGTAGGCATCTGAGTCCTTTACCTCTTGCTCACTGTCCTCGGCTATCACGGCCGCCCCTGTCTGCTGTGTGTCGGGTACTTGAGATGGGCTAAGCTCGGTAAGCTCAACCTGATGGAGCAATGGTCTGGGGGACTGGTGCGTATCTGAAGCCTGTTTTAGCGCCTGAGAAGCTGTTGGTGTCATTGCCTCCGTGGATTGAATCACATCCATTTGCAATGTTGCCCCTATCAGTGGCTATGGGACCTCTAGCTCTTGGGCATCCAGAGGAGCGTGTATGGGAGCAGTGTGGGGCCGCAGTGGCTTTGCATGGGCTGGTGGCCTGAGGCCCCTTATCACTCTCCACCGTCTTAGCTCTAGGCCCTTGTGCCTCTGCCTCTCATTAGCACGCTCTCTTCGCTGGTGCTGTCTCCTCCTCTGTCTAGCCTTGCGCCATCTCTGGCGCTTTGCATCACTCCTTTGACGCATCTTAGGTCTACCACCTCCCTCATCCCTGAAGGAGGTCTATCGTCGGTGTGTCCTGGGGCATTCAACTGCAAGATGTCCAATCATCTTGCAAGCAAAGCACTGACAAGGGAGGCCTATATAAGAGACTGGCTGGATAAGAAAGCCCCCGTGAATGGAGGGAATTCTAATATTCTGGGGAAGGCATTGCAAAGGCTCTATGGGTGTTATCACTCGGACCGATGGGTATCTATGTGGGCCTTCTGAGACTGCGTTAGCAAAGGTCCTATCTCTCTGTATGATGTGGCCGAATGCACTGCCAATCTCAGAAAGGTATGGCATAAAATACTCGTCAAGGCCAGGAAAACATATGGTGATGGTAGTGCCATCTCCAAGCAATGAATAGTCCCGGCCCTCGATCCATCTGTCAAAGTATACTACTGAGGTCTTGACATCAAGTGGGCTGCTAGCAAGTGCTGCCTCTATCTGCTCAAGTGAGCTGAACTGGAGTCTGAAGCAACCCTTTCCAAGGGGCACCACTCACGTGATCTTGGCTGGGGTGCCAGTAAGAGCAGACTGGATGTAGTCCTTAAGATTGTGGGTAGGCGGATGATCTCCAACCATTTTGCAGGCCAAGGATGATGCTTCTAGGGCTGTCACTCTCTCCCTAAGTGCTAGCTTTGTGTCTGGAGCAAAGTGGATTGGTGGGAAGGCATCGGCTGAGCGTATGGGAGGGGGGGGACTGCATTGGAACCCCCTGGGGATGGTGGAGGACCGATTGCAATCTCGGCGATACGCTAGCTCCATGTGTCGCTGGTGCGGGTGCTTCCTGGGCTGTTGGCGCAAGGTAAAGCCGCTGGTCTGCCTAGTGGGGTTGTGTAGGGGAAGGGGAGATGGATGTTGCTTGTGCAAGGAATCTTACAAAGGCTGCAAGGGTGGATGAGGAGCCTAAGGAAGTGTCCATGGCTGCGAAGCGAGGAGAGAGTGTGGGCAAAGCAAGTTGAGGTGTGATAGGCAGGGCGATTGCTGTGAGCCAGGGAGGTAGCTGTGGTGGGATAGAGGAGGCGGATGTGATAGGAGGCGGAAGGTGAGGCAGCAGTAGGAACAAGGAGTTGGCGGCAGTGGCAATTGGCTAGCAGAGCGGAAGGGGGAACAGCAGGGTTGACGGTAGGGTTGAAGGGCCGACAGGCAGCGGAAGGACTCATAGGTGATGCATTAGTTCTGCCCAAGGTCACGCAAGGTTGGTAGTCGTCGGCAGTCTGGCTACAAGGTGGTGTCATCTTGATGCCCTATATATATCCTTGCTCCTCTTGATCTTTAAGAGGAATAAATTTCGGCACCTTTGATCCTTGTATTACATTACTCTACGAAGTGGCCCAAATGGTCTCAGAAGGGACAATATTACCTCTCTCTAATCTTGTAATATACTATGCATTGACACACATGATGCTCCTTTGATTTGATGTCCTAAATCATGCTTCATAGTAGATAAGGTCCTCCATAGCTATTTGTGTGTAATAGCTTGCCTTAATCATCAGATGATGCAAAGAGACTCGAATTTATCCCATCACACTATGTACCCCATGTGAAACGTGTACATCCATGTAGGCCTAGTCACAAATCCAACAAGTGAGATATGTAGGAGATGGTTTGGTAATGAACCATCTTTGTGGTAAGTGGCTCTTGGGGGATGATCCAAGTCTCCTCTGTATCTAATTTGGCAACATCCATTCTAATGATCTGATTCTCTGTGAGCCGACTAACTCCAAATGTGGGCAATGCTATACTCAAGGGTAGCATGTGACCCATTTGTAATTCATGTTTCCAAGCCACTTTCGCATTTGAGCATAGTAGCAACTTGTATGTGCTCCTCTATTGTTTGTTTCGATGAAGCCAATGTAATTTGGGGTATTTGTGCTTGTGGAGCTCCTAAACCCTTTATAGGCATGACACAACCTTAAAATAAGGGGTCAATGACTATTGGAGTTGGAATGAGCTCAGCTTGAGTGGTCTTATGTGGTACGTGATTGAGGCTTGGCCCCTATGTCTTTGCTCCGTACAACGACAACAAAGTAGGAGTGAACAATATGTCAAAAGCCATAATTTGATATGTACATGTGCACATAACTTCTTGAGCCGCCAATGCAGTATATTCTGTCCAAACTAGTTGTGGTTGCCTCTCTTAATGTGAAGTGTGGTCTTGTTGAATGGAAGTAGCACCCAAGTAGAGATATGATCTAACAGGCTCCATTATCATTCCCCTGAAGGAAAAGTGAGGCATCAAACGAGTCACCCATGCCCATGTAGGATGCTATAACCTTAACCTTCCCAAGGTTCACCTTCAGGCCCTTGTTCTCACAAAATGATTGCAATGCATCCAAATGTCTTTGCAAACCCTCATGAGAATATGAGATCAAAACCACATCATTTCAAATATAGGAGTATGTGTATTAATACACCATCTGAGCTCACTCTTGCTTCTCCCATCTTGTCAACATATTTATATAGAACATTAATATAAAGAGTAAAAGAGTAGGTGAGAAGTAGCAATTGTGCTTCTCCAAACCTATGCCAATTGCATCAGAAAGCCTCCTTATGCCCAAACTCTCCGTGTCATTGAGTGATAGAAAGCATAGATACCCCATTACATGTCCGTTGGGGCCATGATATTCTATACCTATGGCCTATGGGACCTTATAGAGTTGATGTTACATCACCTATACAAAACAAGGGAAAAGTTTAAGCCAAAACTGATGTTACATCCTTAGGCATCTGGGATGGGCACTTGCAACATTGGTCATAGCATTGGTGTGATCTAGTTCAATGGCAACCATTTCAATCGTTTGTGGGTGATGTTGGACTAGTTTGGCAAGTAGTTGAGGTTTAAAGACTTACCATGTGACCTAGAGGATCTTGAACTATGATAGGAATGTCAAATCTACTATCTGATGTTGCTTGATCAATGGACCAAGTTGGCAATAATGAAAACTCCATTAGAACAAAATAGAAATTCTTTTCCACTCAACTTTCCAAATGTAAAACTAAAATTGGAATTGCTCCTCTCGCACAAGAATGACGAGGAGAGTCAATCACCAATAAGAGCCAACAAAGAGATCCTTTAATAGCGAGAGAGAAGGGACAGAAGAAAACTCCAAATGCATGTGAAAGAAACTACACATGTGAAACCCAATATGTGGTCATCAAACACCTATAAACTTAGTGGATCAGGATGAAGAGATACCTATTGGTCTCTAAAGTCACTAGGGTCTTCTTACGTGTATTTCTACTTCATGGAGCTTTCAACCCATTTGAGGTTTCTTACCCAAAAAAGGGGTGTGTGTAGGATTCATGGAAAAGCACAATCTTTTACCTTTTGATGTAGCAAGACATTCTACTCAAATCTTAAGATATTTGTGCAAAATAAACATGCCTCTTATTTGGAAATGCATGTGCATAGATAAATTGAACCCAACACGTGGTTAGATACTTTGAGCATTTTGGTGAGGTTTCTCTCAACAATAAATAAATGGTTAGTTTGGGGCTACTACATTGGTAAAACCTCAAATTCTTGTCCCAAAGGTGATGTCCTAGTGATCATTACTTGGGCTCACAATTGCAAGGTTGCGTGTTGAAGTCTCGCTATGTGCACCACTTGGTTGGACACATATGTTAACATGGTGCTTTTGTGTAAGTCGTGGCTCTTGCCCACTCTGACACTCGGTTGGATGTTCCATGGAGGAGGATCTTGGTGCAATCAAGCTCTTCCCTATTCATTCAGTGTGTGAGCTATCCTATCTACGCATAGGAAACTTGCCAGCGTAACTCTTGCTCATTGTCTTCAGTAATATTTGCCCCACCTTCTAGTGCATCACTTGGTTGGACACCATGTTCACATGTTGTGCTGATGTAAGTCTAGGCTCTTGCCCACTTGAACACTTGGTTGGACCTCCTTCGTGGTAAGTAGGGTGTCAGAGGAGGATGATCCCAATGCAATCAGGCTATGCTATTCATTGGGCCAGCAAGCTATTCTATTTGTACATAGGAAAAATGTGAGCTTGGCTCGTCTGCTATCTTTGATCACATTTGGGGGGTAGCACTCACCAAATACCAAATTGTGTATGTATCTATGTGTGTGTGTGTGTTGTGTGTGTGACATGTATGTACATACATACGTACGTATGTACGTGTGTGTGTGGGCGCGTGCGCACATGCACACATACAAATCACGCACATACGTACAAACTTGTTGAGGTTTTCCAATTGATGGCATGCCATTCTCTTAGGTAGTCCTCTAATGGTGAGATTGATTTGCATTTTTTCTAAGCTTGAGATATTGCTAGCATTTTACATATGAAGGCAAGGGACAATACGTTAGGCTAGATGATGACATTGTTGAGAGAGAGAGAGAGAGAGAGAGAGAGAGAGAGAGAGAGAGAGAGAGAGAGAGAGAGAGAGAGAGAGAGAGAGAGAACACAAGTTATTGCACAAGAGTGGGCAATAGTCACATGCTAAAGTTGCAAGTATCGAAATGAATGAATGAAAGTACAGTAGATCTAAAGTAAGTTAGTACTATATTAACTATACCTAACTCAACTAGATCAAATTGTCTCTGGAGATAGTGACAGCTTATTAACTTAGTTGTGTTCACACCACACACTTATACATTGGTTAATGCCCATAATTTGCAAATTGTAAGACCTTTACGTAGTGCCAATGTGATGATGTACAAGAAGTGAATCGATTGCCAAAAAGTATTAAGTTCAAGGATCTTTGAAATTCCTTGAACTTTTCACATGATAGTGCCTTGGTGAAAATATTTGCAACATTCTCGTATGTGGGAATGTAGATGATGTTGCTCTCCCCTACATGTGATCTCTCTCGATAATGTATCTGAATGTGTTTCTTACAAGAATGAAACATTGGATTCCGTGCTACTCCAATAGCACTCTAACCGTCACAGAATAGAAGAGGGTTTGTCCAATAGCACTCTAAATGCAAGTCTCTCCCTTGGGAAATATCAAACCATATGACCGTGTTCTTTGCACATAACGAAAAAATGTGCTAAACAACTTGCCAATGTAGTGTCCTTAGATTGTGCATGTATTTGCTCAGCTATGATACTGCATGCTATACGTCAGGACGATTATTGCACAAATAGATGAGTCAACCAATAGCTTGGCTGCAAGTAGCAACATTTGATAGATAATTGCCATCATGCATTAAGAGTTTCAGCCCAATTTCAATAGGTGTGGTTATAGGTTCACAATCTTGAATGTTAAACCATACTAGCATTCTCTGAACATATTGTGATTGAGACATAACAATTCCATGCCGATTTTGGGTGAATGGAATCCTCAAGTAGTAATGAAGCAACCCCATATCTCACATATCAAAGTAGACTCCAATTCAGCCTCGAAATTTTCAAAATTTCCTTATTATTGATCTAGTGAGCAGACATCATCTATGTAAAGAATGATGATGATGATCAAATCCTCCCCTTTCTTTTTTATATAGAGCATGGGTTTAGTTGGGCTGTTTTGGAAACTGCACATGATACAAATGAATCTATCTTAGAGTACCAAGCATGTGGAGCTTGTATTAAGCTCGACAGGGCTTTATTCAGCTCATATAGTTTGTGCTTTTGGCCTTGCACAACCAAATATCCATTCACAATTGCTCTCTTTATGTCCAATTGATGTACATCCCAACGGAAATGTGAAGCCATAGCAATCACACAGCTCATAGCAGCTAAGACACATGTTTATTTCAGTTTGAAACTTACGAAATGTTTCTTAAAGTAGGAAACGTTTTTGAGAGTAAAAAAGATTTGGGGGGGGAGGGGGAGGGGGAGGGTTGTGAGTTGGAACCCAAAACATGGCTTTTTTGACAAAAACAATTGGGCAAAATGTTAAATATGATGCTGATGATGTGTAATGACTCGTGACGGCTCAAGATTTTGGATGAGAGATTGATTTTTTTGTGATTTGTTTGGTTGTTGGACTTTAGCAATCTAGTATCTATTCTGTTCTTGAGAGTTGATTATTATATGACTTTAGTCTCATTTATGAGTTATTTATGATATATCATGATTCATTCTCGATTTTCACATATTGTGAGTTTGTTTTGAAATGAGAATCATGATGTTGCAGCTTAACTTAGTCCATATTGTAGATAGGCTATTTACATGTTTATTTCAATTTTCTTTGTATGATATATATGAATCATGATGTTTGAGTTTTAAATTATAGTATAGCTTGTCCAAAGGCTAACTTTGATATAAGTGACAAGTCAATAATGGATCATGGATATGTAATGTATTATTCTCAATTGACTCTATTATCACTCAAGCTCAATTGGCCATTCTTTGTTTAAGAAAGAGTTCCATAGAGGGTTAGAACCTTTTTCCCTAGTCAAAACTATTAAAAATCCCTATATAAAAAACCCCGCGTTTCTTATTTTACCCCTCGAGAAAGAAACTTATGAAACACATTTCTAACGTTTCGTTTCTAAACGTTTCTAGCAGCTATGACATAGCTAATGGTGGTCATGTTGGATGTAGGAGAAAATGTCTCCTCATAGTGAATGCCCTTTTTATTTGAGTGTATCCCTTTGCTACGAGACTTGCTTTGTATTTGTCAATAGATCCAACAGGTTTACTTTTTAGCATGTAAACTCAACGTGTACCAATGGCCTTTTTGCTAGAAGGCAAGTCGATAAGACTTCCAAGTATGATTTTGCTCAATAGAGCTCATATCATCACTCGGTGTGCGCACCCAATGCACTTCTTGTTGTGCATCCGAAAACATGTAGGCTCATCCTCATCCAAAAGAGTACTAGCAAAAGCATATACTTCCTCATTATCAATAAGATGGCCTATATCAACAAAATGTGCCTCCCTTGCATTTTTAGCACCCAAACTTGTAAGCTGAGCTCAGCAAAGGAGCATCAATATGATTCTCTTTAAGAGTCTATAACAGCCGTCTCAGGACTGTTTGGGTTGTATGTGTCACAGGCCTTGCACAACTACCCAGCCATTGCCATGGGAGAAACTAGATCAGTTGGAGGGTGATTTGGGGCAAGTGAGGCAGGTTCAATATGCTGGAATTGCTGATTTCCTGCAAGATATTCAGCTTCTGAACTAATAGTGTATGGAAGAAGAAGTTTAAATATAGCCAAGGAGTATGATGTGGCTGACATTTCAAATTCAGCATGCATATTTACTGAATTTTCAGAGAATATGACATCTCTACCCATGAAAACCTTGCATGTGGAAGGGTTATACAACTGATACTCTTTGCTTTCCATGCTATATTTAATAAAAATGCATTTTATTGCTATGCCGTCAAGCTTTGCACAAAGCTCTTTGAGTACATGTGCATATGCAACACAACCAAAAACAAGAAAGTATTCCACACTAGGCTTCTTGCCATATAATGCCTCATATAGTGTGATTGTCCTCAATGCTTTTGTAGGAGTATGATTCAAAACATGATTTGCATACATAAGGGCTTCGAGCCTAAATCTGTAAGGCAGCCCGTTGCTCTTGAACATGCATCTAGTCATTTCCATAAGAGTGCAGTTCTTACATTCCACTACTTCATTTCTGTTGAGGAATCATCCTCATTGAAAGCTAATGTGCAATGCAATTGTCCAACAAATAATCCACAAGGGCTTTAGACATGTACTTCCCCCCTCTATTTGGTATGAACAATTTGCACTTTCAAACTAATTTTAGTTTCCAATTTGACAACGAAGTGTTTGAAATGGATAAACATATCCAATTCGGCCTTCAAGACAATGTGACAGAATAAAGATAGCCTCCAAGAGCATTTTGCATAGGACAACATACATCATTGTGTATCAGCTGTACTTTTCGGACAACACACATTGCACCATCCTCCTAAGGCAAACCAATGCATTTTTCCATGAATGCAACCCTCAAAAGCATGGGGAGGTGGAGTATCCAAAGTAGGCAAAGCATCAATCACTATTTAGTATTACCTTTGAAGAGCCATGAGACTACTAGTTGACGTGTCAATATCTAGCATGACATAACTCCACACTTTTCATTGCAAGAGTAAGTGTAGCAACTGAAAATGCACAGTTTGGTCTGCTCACATTATTGTGTGAAAGAAAGAGATCTCTATACAAAGTGCGAGAAAGCCTCGATGCAGAGTCAAGCTCTTTCTCACACAATGCATTTATCATCCTCAAAAAGGACATGAAATCCACTTTTATTGAAAGTAGTCAGTGAAAGAAAGCTCTTTGTGATCCTTGGCACATATAAAACATCCAAAAGTTGGAAATCTGTGGCATCCGCTGTTGTAATCTGCACCTCGCCAATACCGCAAATTGCATGAGAAGTGTTGGCACAAGTTACCTTCTTGCCAGAATGAGTTGAATGCATAAAAGAAAACAATCACTTTCTAGAAGTAATATGATGTGATGCACTGCTCTCTAAATACTAAGTATTCTGTATCTCTGATGCATTAAAGGTTGACCCATCCATAGAAGAGTCATACTTCCATGTAAGAAAAGCATAGTCCTTCCCCATGAGTGAAACATCAGCATCGATAGTGTGAGTGGCTGATGGATTTGGATGGCTAATTTGATGACATTTTAGTGGCTACAGGCATAGGAGAAGACTTGGAATTCCCCGTACTTGTTAAGAAGTTTTGGCGCCAAATTTGGGATTGTGCAAGCCTTGAATGATGACTTCTTCAGTTGTCACTTTCAGCTGAGAGAGACTGCAGGGGACTACCATTTGGCTCATGTGATTTTGCAGAAAGCTCTTAAGACTTAAACTGATGCTATTTTAAATGTTGGATGGAAAGCTCTCAAGAGTCATTGTGTATGGAACTATCAGGTGCCTCACCTGATTAGGCAGAAAGCTCTTAGGGTGAACCTTTTTTAGGGGTTGATGGAGAGATGGCGGTCATGTCTCAGGCAGATTGACTATGTGTCATACTGTGTTTCCACTTCAGGCTTCTCAAAGTTAGTGGCCATTAGATGAATATGGGAGATAATTAGTATGATAGCTTGGCAAGATTGGCATTATTGGAACTAAGTACTTGAGAGGCCACAGCTCTAGTCAGTAATAAGAGTTTCTTTTGATGTTTTTGGTTGGGCTATCATGATATCTTTGTATATTCTGTGAGTGGAAGCAATTGCATGAAAATATCATAGGTCCTTTCCAATGATGTCATCTTGTATGCTGATGGATTGAGAAACCTTTCTTCTGGCTGGTAGAACTGTCACAGGAAGGGCATGTTTTTGCTGAAATGCTAAAGAAACTTTATTTCTGCTTGTAGAGAGAATATTTCACTTGTGATGCCTTATATCGCAATTGGTTGAAACTTGAGATGGAAAATGCGCAAATCCTATCTTTATCATCTGAAGAGCATGACAGAGCCTTAAGAGCTGCTAATCAGGCTATTGGTGCTATAATGTCTTTTATTCAGAGTATGTGCAATTCTAAACTATTTGGGAAAAATGTTAAACATTTTGCATTGAATCTTCTGATTTCTTCGTGTTATTTATTCTCAGGGAAAGGTTACGCCTGGGTAACAGCACCAGATGTAGTGGTTGATGATCTACTTTGTATTCAATGGATTGAACTTCATGCTGTTGCATCATTGGTGTCTCCCTCTGGAAAATGTTTGATTCCAGATGCAACTATCTGTACTGCTCTGAGAAGTGCTCTTTATTCCTGTGTGGGGGAGGATGTAATGATACACCGTCAACTTATGGTACAGAAACATATATCCTCTCATCTTACTGGGCTCAATAAATCAAATGGTTAATGTTAGAAAAGACGTCATGAGCAACTTGTGATTTGTCAAACTTGTGGTCTTATACTGAGAAAAGCAAGCTGCAAGCGAGAACTTTTGAAGTGAGAAACTGCTATTTGGTTGAGTTGTAGAATCAGTGTTTTATGTTAATTTGCAGTGCTTGAATCATGTTTCTTAAGGACTTTGGAAGTGAGAAACTGCTGTCTAGTCCATGTATAGAATCACTGGTTTAGCTTTTGTCTACACAGCTTGAATCATGATTTTTAAGAGTAGGTGTACACACTTTTTAGTGCTTATTTTACAATCTTTGTATGCTGCTTTTTGAAAACTAGGTGGAGGCATCTGTCAATGGAGTTAACGACTACTGTATCAATGTGCATTTGCGGTGCTTGCCTGAAAAGGGGGATGGAATCAATTTTTGTTCAAGTGTAGATGGTGGTTTGCTGGCAGCTGTAATGGCAACAGCTATAAAAGGTAGTAGGATTCGTACTATAATCATGTATTTCAACTTGATTTTCAAATAGAAAAGTATACTTTGGTGGAAAAACTTGAAGACTGTTAGATGGAGAGCAATTTGTAGTGGCAATTAACATAAATGGAGGAAATGTACAGCCATCCCTTGATACCATGCATAAATCTTGTCTTAATAACCTTCAGACTATCATTGTTAAGGCATGAGAAAATTGAAATATAGTAAACGGACAAGGAGCAAGTGTTGAAAAATAAAGGCCGTATTGATGATCATGTGCTTGTGCAAGAAGCCTAATGTGAAGAGCTACAATGATTGTCGTGCGATGCAATGGACCAGCCCCCCCATGACTATTGATTAGTAACATTCTTCCGGCATACTCAAGTCTGATAAAGACAGTCATAGCTTGAATTGAAGATTGTGAGGCTAAGGTGCGATCATCAGTATTGAGATTTCTAGTATGAGAATTTGTTTACTGTACAACTTGACATTCAGCTGAGCAAAGGGATAGCTTAGATGTCTGGAAATCATCCTTTGGAAAGGATATTGACCTTTCATGTTGCAGTCAGCGAAACCTTCAACCATGCGGTTAATATAAACTAATTTGTAGTATTAACATCACATTCCTTCTCCCCTTCGAAGGGATCCAGTTGCAATTGGGGAAGCATCATGCACGTCTGCAAGCACAAATAGAAGGTTGGGAATGTGAAGCTCAGTGAGTTGCTATTGCATTTCTTTGTTTGTGCTTGTAGAGTTGCCTCAAGTGACATGTCCACATCTAACATGAAGAAGGAAGAGTGCTTGGGATGATACCCAATGTGTGTGCTTAGGAGTGGGAGAAGCTATATAGACATCCTCCATGCATCGGGGTTCAATGATAACATGGGCCACAAGTGGAGGTTTGTTAGCAGAAGCCACAATGATGGAGAGTAGTGGTGCTGAGAGATGCGAAAGCAAGTGAGCAAATGCAAGAGAACAAGCGTTACTAGAGTTTCAAGTTGATGTATAGAGAGAGTTAGTGAGAGGAAGGACAATTTTTGAATTGTCCTTTGAGTAAAAGTGTGGATAAAATTGTCAAGGACAGAGCTGCATTTAAAGTGGAACACAGGGCAGTAGAGTTCTTTTTGATTTTTTTAAGAGTGTAAATAGAGCTTATGTACCCTAATTATAGGAGTAATTAGGTATGAATTTAGCAAAATAGAGCTGAATATCTTGAGATTTTCTGAGATGAGGAAGGGCAGTAGAAGAGAGAGACACCTTCATTCTAATTCCAAGAAAGTGCTGTAACAGCAAGCTCCTCCCGTTTAGGTTTTTTCTGGTGATTGAAATCCTAATTACTCCACCAACAACTTTCAATGACATTGTTTTTAGGGTTTCTTGCTGTTTGTAACCCCAGAATTGTTCTAGATCAGGTTGCCATGCTATCCTGATGCTTCAGCAAGTGTCTCCCTACACACAACTGAGCATGCATTCACATGTGTATTTCTCTTCATCAAGGCCGTTTATAGTGAGAGGATGGAAGCAATCACACAAAGATATGCATAACTAAGAAGTTAGTACTAACTTTCAACTCTTGCTAGCACCCTTTAGCTGCTAAATAGTGACACAAAGACTTGGACCCTTTAGCTGCTAAATAGTGACACAAAGGCTTGGAACCCTCAACTTGTCATATTTCTTATGATATAAGAGATGGAGACAGTCCTCCACATTTCAGCCAGCTACCTTCTCACCCTCACCTTCTACTAGTGTCTGCACCCCTTCCCACAGGATATTTCAGTTCATGGAGTCTTCCCAAGTGCTGCTCTTGCTGTTACGTGGTCTTCCCAGACTGGTGACCTGGTTTGGAGAGCCACTTCGACATTGGCATCATCTTCACCACCTCAGCCTCTTGACAGCTGCATGTACTGCAGTCCAAAGGCCGCCGAGCATCCTCAATATCTTCCTCAGGCCTTCCACATCTGTTCTGTGTTCCACTGCTGTTGGTCGTCATCAAGCTGCTGCACTTGCGTTTCCTGCCTACACAGGCTTCCTAGCTGGTCGCCTGACATTTGCAGGATCTGCAGAGAGAAGGAAAAGTGAACGGTCGCCGGTGCACTTCGACTGGCTGACATTCGTGAGATTGCGCTTCTTCTCTGCCTGTCCTGTGCTAAATGCTTGGCTCATCTCTGCTGCTATGAGACCATCGCTGGGAGCCCTTCATCGATTGAGCAAATGCTCTTCTCTGCCATCCGCAAAACACGATACTCCTGCAATGCGACTGGGAACCTCATACGTCCGATCACCCCACCACCCCTTACTCGTCCTCTTTTCCCACACACAACAACCCACCACCACCACCCAGCCCCCCGCCGCCCCCCCCCCCCCCCCCAAAAAAAAAAAAAAAAAAAAAAAAAAACATTCACACACACACAGCCACCAGCTCATTTGGTCCAGCTGCCCATCACACCTTCGCTCGACATGCGCAATTGCTCCCCCAGGAGTTTTTCCACAGTGGTCCGTGATCTTATTTGAGAGTTGCGGAGCGTGGAGAGTTTCCACTACCTTTGGAGATGGGGATCTTCGTGGTCCGCAAGTCAAGGAGCGGCAAGGTCCATTTACTAGCACCATTGGATGGACCAAACTATGTTTTCTTCTTTCAAACCTCTCATTTAGGAGATTGGATGATGACACAAATAGAGGAGGAGGTGAGGGGCCAAGTTGCAGACCACATCTCCCAGTGGATGGGAGGAGGACTAGCACTTTTTTCCCAACAGTGGCTAGGGTGCATGATGGACATTAACTGGTGGGTTGGAGCCGAGGTCCCACATCTGAGCATTATTTTTCGAGCCCCTCCACAATGGAGTTCACCGATGGATGTGATCGAGTGGACCCTCGCACAGGCTACCTGCTTCTACTAGTGTACAGAGTCATGCCTCTCAGCGTGGCTAATAGACGCCTCGGTGGTACTTTCTAGAGCATCTATCACCCCCATGGTCTGCCCGAGAGCCACCATGGGGGAATGAAGTTCACCCTCCAAGCCTGTGGCTAAGCGCATTCGCATGCCCCATAGCTCTTCATCTTCATCAGCAGCTTCCATACCTAATAGATGCTCGTTCAGCTAGTCATAGGTTTCCCCATTAGTCTACACCTAGCATCTTGGAACGTGAATATCCTCCACTACAGTGGGGCACGTGGTTCTAGGAAATTAATTGTTTGGCAGGAGCTGCAGCCTGCTCTTGTCGCATGGATTGACATCTTACTTCTTCAGGAGCACAAGCTCACCCCCTCCCAGGCCCATCGGGTAGTGAAGGTAATTCCAAGCAGCTCACACCCCCTATTGGGAGTACTCCATCGGTGCCCACGATAGGAGTGGAGGCGTATGCACCTCTATTGGCCCGAGCCTCACCACCTGTGCACGAGACCAAAAGACGATCGTGGCAGGGAGAGTCCTATGGATCAGACTGGATATAGGGGACTCGTGCCTTGGAGTCCTCAATGTTTATGCTTCTACTGAGGTTAGGGCACACAGCAGGTTCTGGGTGGAGATCGCAGGACTTCCAGAGGTGGACTCTCGGATTATTGGAGGAGACTTCAACAACCTAGAGGCCTTAGAGGACTAGTAGGGTAGAGGCAGAGATTACCAAGGTATGGCAGGGGAGGAGTAGGAGGCATGGGAGGTCTTTCTCTTCGCAGTAGGAGCACGTGATACTTGGCGGGACCTAGCTTTTCACGAGAGAGAGAGGTCGTTGGACTTCTCTTGGGGATACAGGCGGCTAGATAGAGCTCTTCTGGAGTGACTGGACAGGTTCTATGTGGGAGAGTGGGGGTGCTCTCACGCAGGCCAGGTAGGGCAGTTGACCGGCACCACTTTGTTTGATCACGACCCGGTTCTCCTTACTATGGATGCTCTTGCTTCAACCCATGGCACGTGATCTTGTCGAATCCTAGACTCCATCTACAGGAGGGAGGAGATGTGAGGAGGCAGATTGAGCAGCTCTTGACTAGAGTCTTGACTAGGGAGTGGGCCAGGGGGATCGGATCGCAAAGAAGGTTGCAGAGGCCTTAGTCGAGTCGAGCAGGATCTGCCAGGAGGTAGCCCTATAGGCCATGCAGCAGAGTTGGGAGGAGGAGAGAGCACTCCGGCCAGACCTAGCTACCACGCAGAGACTACTCCAGGAGGCACTAGGAGATCCCACTCTCCACGTGCAGGAGGTATGCACACGTGCAGTCCTCACCGGCCTTGAGGACAGGCACTCTAAGTTCTCCTTTTGTATCTCAGTAACCTTTTGGGCGCGGAAGAGGGGCACGATGTGTATGGAATTTTTTCAGGTGCATCAGCCTCGGACCTCAGGAGACCAGATTCCCAGCCTCTGTAATTAGTACGAGAGGATTTGCTCTAGCCCAGATGAGGTATTGGAGATTGCCACTGACTTCTGTAGACCGCTTTTTCAACAGGAGGTAGCTCCTTGGTCATAGAGGAGATGGGATGCTCCCTCTTAGACCCCTCATAGAGAAGGAGCTAGCTGAGGCCTTCAATGCACACAATGGGTAGAAATGCCCAGGAGAGGATGGTCTTTCTAAGGCCTTCTTTACTACCTAGTGGGAGGTGGTGAAGGACCCCTACTACTGGCCTCTAAGGAGATTTTTGGCTCAGAACGGATGCCAAGGATTTTATCGGTAGGTCTTGTTAGTCTCCTCCCCAAAGGGGGAGATTAGTTGGAGCTATCCCAGTGGAGACCGATCACCTTGTTGTCAGTGGCCTATAAGGCCCTGGCCAAGATGATGGGGAGTAGACTTTGCCCCGTGCTTCTAGACATCATTCGTGAAACCCGAACAGGTTTTGTCCATGATAGGAGCATCCTAGACAATGTCTTCACTTTTTTCGAGGTGACCGAGTGGGCTCAGTACAATGGTGAGGGATTAGCAGTACTTCTTCTAGACTTCGAGAAGGCCTATGACAGGGTTGATTGGGACTTCTTAGAGGGCACCATGGCGAGGTTGGGTTTTCCCCAGACATGGATTTGCGAGGTTTCGGCACTTTATAGATCGGTTACTAGCAGGGTTCTCATTGGTGACAAGAGGGGGGAGGAGTTTCGGATAGAGAGATCTGTCCGGCAAGGCTGCCCTCTTGCCCCATATCTGTTCCTACTCTTTGCGAAGGCGATATCCTATTTCCTCTGCTCACGAGTGAGCGGGCTATGTGGCTTGCGACTTTCGGTGAGGAAGGAGATTGAGCTGCTGGACTCAGAGTATGCAAATGATACCACTCTTTATGTAGAGGATGATGAGCTGATGCTGGAGAGAGTGAGACTAGCTTTGGAGGTATTTTGCACTGCATTTGGAGCGAAAATCAACTGGTGAAAGTCGGTTGGTTTTCTTACAGATTTGGACTCTAGCACGGAGTGGGGTGTCCGTCTGGGGTTCAGATGGGTGTGCAGGGAACAGACCACCGTCCGATATCTGGGGTTCCAGGTGGGGCTTGACATCACTCTTGCCCAACAATTTTTTCCGGTTCTTGACTCTATAAGGCGGAAGTTGACCTAGTGGAGCATTGTCTGCCTTTCTTTAGCGGGCTGAGCCTTGGTGGTCAACCAGGTTCTCCTAGCGAGGGCTTGGTACATTGCCTCTTGTTGGTATTTCTCCATGTCTTGTGTGGTTTAGCTTCGCCGCCTAGTGCGTAATTTTCTTTGGGCTGGCCACGTGGACAGACCTAGAAGGTCCTTTTGCAGGAGGGTCTCTAGGAGTGCAAACCGCGGCTTGGTGGGGGTTGGAGACTATCCTTGAGATGGATCTTCACGATTGCCTAGATCACGCCACCTAGATCTTCCTTCCTGTGCAATTTACTTCGAGTGTGGCAGAGCCTTCGCAAGGCCCTAGTTCAGAGGTCCCTAGGATGCCAGGAGGAGATAGACCGCCAGCCGGTGGTCTGGAACCCCTAGGTCAGAGATCGGGATGGGATACAGATACTAGCCGTGCTCGTATCAGGACGTGGAGGGAGGTGTATAAGATGGTAGATTAGGTGTTGCAGCAGGCATCGGGATATCAACGAGGAAGTGAGCTAAGGAGGAGGGAGATTGACTCAACGATCCCTCAGGAGTGGCTAGATCCCTCGATCCGAGAGCTGATGGAGCTTGGGGAGGTGTGGGCTGCTAGATTCTCACCGACAGGTATCCCTTTACAGGTGGCAGGTAGAGTGGGTGGTGCCTCCTGCAGGACCATCTTTACTGTGCACGATGGGGGGCGTTTGGCTCTTGACAGAGCCTAGCAGGATGAGGAGATTGCTGTCCTTTCATGGAGGAGGATTCGTATGGTCAGATTCCAGGGGAAGACTTGGCGAGTGGACCCTTATGTACCTTGAGAGGAGCTTCGGGAGTGGCGCCTTTGGATATGGGAGAGCAGGCCCCTTGATGAGTTGGAGTGGAATCCTAGAGAGTGGCTATGGCCGACCACTGCGGTTGCCAAGATGCCTATGAGATTCTTGGAGTATATAACCAGGATTGGTAGACATGTACTGATGCAGGAAGAAATGGATTGGGCATCTTCAAGTAGCAGATATTGGGTGGAGCATAGCATCACAGATACCTTCCGTTGGACATTCTGGTGTCACCTGTGGGACAGTTGGAGGTTGAGAAGGTTGTCATATTTCCTTGGGCTTGTGGCACATGGGGGTCTGGCTGTTGGGAGGTTGTTGTCCTAGATGTAGTAAGATGGAGGTTGTAAGTGCTGCCTATAGCAGCATTTGGAAACTCCAAAGCACTGCCTTTGGTCTTGTGAGGTGGCACAGCTCCTGTGGAGAGGAGCCTACCATATTCTCCGTTGTGTGGTACCCAGCCTTGGATGTATCTCGTGGGGGGCTTTTTGTTGGTAAGTAGTTAGCTTGGGCCGTCACATTTTTTATGAGGCAGGGATGCAAGAACCTTTTGTATGAGACAGGGATGCAGGACACGATTTTTCTCGTCGAGGTTGGGTCTTGTGCAGTGGTCGGCTTGGAGGCTTTATCCATCCGCCAAGTATTGGAGTCCACAACAGAGTGCTTAGAGGTATGGGAGATCATAGGAAGTCTTATAGGATGGCACATTTGGAAGACACGTTGTTAGGTGGTTTTTGGCAGGGAGTGCCTTTGAGTATATGCGACTTTGGCAGAGCTTTGGACCTCCATCATCCACTCCCTCTGCGGCTGGTGGGACCAGGTGCAAGGTGAGTCTCGAGCTCGTCAGGAACTCCGTCTTCACTTTCTGTGCACTTGGGGGGGCCATGATCTGTTCTTTATGATGCAGGTTAGCAGCCCCTGATGGCGACACATCCCCCCTCCATTGCTTCTTGCCCTCATCTGCCCCAAACTGCCTTGAGAGGCTTGTATACATGATGGATTTGTGATTTGCATCAGCTCTAGCTAGTTTGTTGAGCATGTGCACTTCGTTGTATTGAGCCTTTTGAGTAATATAATTAGCCACATTTTACTTGCCAAAAAAAAAAAGAGATGGAGACAAGATGAAGACAAGTTCACGTGACATGAAGGCTTGGAGTTTTGTGTAAAATTGGACTACGTGGTGTTATGTGCATCGATATATTATAATACCTATATATGGATTTAATGCTAAAATCTAAAACTCCTCCCATGGTTTCCAAAATTGATTAAAACTCCTAAATCCTCCTTTTTGCTGTTTCCATTTTCCTTGTTTTCAAAACTCCCTTGTACTATGTATTAATACCCTTTCTTTGGGTGTTTGGAACATTTGGTCTCTTGTGCCCTTGTATTGTGTAGTTTGGTCATCACGATTGTCCTTTGTATCTTATCCACTATGTGCACTCCCCGACTTTGGTCTTGGGCTCTTGTGCAGTTTACTATGTAGCTGCTTCTAATGAGCTTCCTGCACTTGCTAATGTAGATACCTCAATGATCTTCCTTTTCGCATTTTCCTTTACCCCTACTTGTGGCAAATATCTTGTTTGGCCACCACAGGAAGTGAAGAAAGGGAAACTCCATGAAACTCTAATGATGCAAATGATCAAATATGCCATGTGGCTTAGTCATTACCTAGAAATATATTTTTCTTTGGTATTGTTGCTCTTAGAATGTATCCAAGTTGCACGCCACCCTTCTCACTGCCATTGAGCTTTCTCATTGGGCAAGTTGCACGCCACCCTTCTCACTTCGTAGCTTGCACCTAGTTTCACACGAAGTCCCACACAGCTTCTCTTAGCCTTGTGTGCACCTCCCTCAACCTTGCCCATTATCTCCTTAGCCCTGCTTGCCATTTTTTGTAGTTCTTTAAAAAAACGCAGAAACCCTAATTTTCGAATTTGGGGGTTTTGTGAAATTTGTGCAATTTCTCATTTATCTGGCTTGTGTTTGCCCATCTTTGCCATTTTCAGCTGTAGAGAAATTTTGGGAAACCCCAAAAGTGCAGAAACCCTTATTCTTGAATTTGGGGGTTTAAATTTTTTTTCACAATTTTTGGGCCACCTTGCTAGTCTCATCGTGGATTCCAAAGAAAATTTCACTCTCACATACCCAATGCTTGGAAATTTGGGGATTTTGACCGACATGCCTAATTTATGCACTTTCTTGAAGTTTCCATCATAAAAATTGGGGCTTTTGTGGGATTCACCTTCCACTACATGGATCTTCATCGATATTTGTGCAAATTCAGCACTATCTAACCGCGTGCAAGATTTGGAAGTGTTTGTCCAAATTGCTCGAGTCAACTCTCATTTTGAGAAATTTCAGCTTGCTGCCCTGATATTTTTGTGTATAAATGCCCAAACAACATCTAATCGATGTTTCCATTAGTTGTAAGTTCTCTCATCTCATTTTACTTTTCAGCTATTTTTTTTGCACACAAATGTTGGGGCAACAACTCCCTTATCTATTTTCAGATAAATTTGAGTAGTTTCCTCAGCTGTATTTTGTGCATTGAGTGTGTGCAAAGATGACACAGTCAGAATGAGTTGTTTGGGATGCTTTTTGCTGACAACAAGGTTGATGGTAGTCCACTTGGTCGTACATGATGAAGAATATATTGGTTGCAAAAGGCTTTTTGGGAATTGTCATGGGTTCAGATGTACGGCTAGCAAGCCCTAATGCACTTGTTGGTCCTAGTGCTTCTACTTTAGGTGGTTTCACGGCCACATATAGCTCTTTAGGAGTTACTATTGCTATTTCTTCCATTGCTTATTAGGTGCGTTGGGATATGCATGATTCTCGAGTATACTCTTGAATTGCTCTTCAATCTTTAGAAGTTAGTATTGCTATTTCTTCCATTGCTGGTATGTTGGGATATGCATGATGCTTAAGTATACTCTTCAATTGGCTTTTAAATCAAGAGACTCATTATTTTGCATATCCATTCATGTTGGATTGTGAGAAGTGCTTGGATAAGCTTGTATCTCTTTTTTAGATCAAGAATGAGCGGTTGTTACAACGACCACATCTAGTTCTTCTAGTAGTGGGAAGAATAAGGTGGGTCATCTTGTAGAAACTTTCAATTTCTATGCTTTTGCAATGTCTTGTTTTTATGACCCCACCATACATGATGTAGGCCTTTTAGCCGAGGACATTGAGCAACATTGGTAATGTGATATGGGGATGTTGTCACCTTAAAGGAGGTTTTGTATGTACCTGCCATTTAAAAGAACGTGTTATCAGTGTTAATCATTGCTACTAGTGGCTTTGAAGTTTGCTTTGTTGGGCCACAATGTGTGAATCCTTAAGGACATGCATTATGATGATGTGATAGTCACCAATGGTACTTTTTGCTGAACTTGATGTTTATGATAGGAAGCATTGTTGTGATGCTATGGTTGTGGATGCTTTTGCCTTATTTGCTGTTGAGTTATGGCATGCTCGGCTTGGGCACTTATGTGAGGAGTGTTTGCTTGGTTAAATGCATAAATTCAACTTTCCTAAGGATCGTGTGTAGGTGCCGAATGGAAATTGTAGCTTGTGGATAGTGATAAATGTGGTCCTATGTACACTACCTCTCTTAGTGGATGTGTCTACTTTTAGATTTAGCTTTCCCAAGGCTAGAGAGTAGGTACCACATGGAAATTGCGGGTTGTGGATAGTGATGTATGTGGTCTTATGCACACTCCCTCTCTTAGTGGATGCGTCTACTTTGTTATCTTCATTGACGACTACACACGTCACACTTTGATGGTTGGCTTGAAGGCCAAGTTAGAGGTATTCTCATGCTTTCAATATTTTTTTTCCATGGTTGAAAGCTGGAGTGGCTCCATGCTCCATGGAAATTGTAGCATTTCTTTCTTCTAAGGTAATTATCATTAGTGCACTACGCCTTATACATTGCCACAAATGCCAGATAAGTTTTCGTCGGATGCAGTTCATACAACTTGCTATGTGCTGTATCATTCACCTACTTGGGCGTTAAGGACTCTCACACCTTAGGAGGGATGGAATGGTAGAAAGCCAATGGTTGTGCAATGCGTATTTTTGGACGTCTTGTCTACACTCATGTTCTGTTTCAAAAGAGACACAAGTTGTAGGAGAAAGTGATTAAATGCATTTTTATTGGGTATAGTCTTGAGAGCAAAGGCTATTGGTTGTACTATCAATAGAGATGTTGTCTTTGCAGAAAATTCAGAAATGCCATTGCATGACTACAAAAATCAATTGTTGGCCCAAAAGGTGTGTTTGATTCGCTTATGCCACTATTCAGATCATTGCCAGAGATCGTTGAGCATACACCCACTAAATCTCATGCACTATTGCAGAAAATTCAGCAACCTACCCCTGTTTATTTTCAACTTGATTTTCCCTCAGTTGAGGCAGCATATCATGATGGTGCAGAGACTGCAAGGAAGGCTGCTATCTGAGAAGCAAAGACAATGCGTAGATGGCTATTGGATAGCTTACGAGACAATAGATAGGCTTACGCTCTTCTTGGACATACGGAAGCAGCTGTTGTTAGGCATCAATAAACTTAACATATTGTGCTTTATTGGCCACTGCTTGTGGTGAAGAGCCTCTTTGTGTCAAGGATGCTTTGGAGGATACACATTGATTGGATGCTATGCAATTAGAGTTGTGGGGCATTGAAGATAACAATACTTGGAAGTTATGTGACTTGCTTGAAGGCAAGTGTGTTGTTGGTACTAAGTGGGGTTTTAAGCTTAAATGTCATGTAGATAGTAGCATTGATTGCTACAAAGCTAGACTTGTGGCAAAGGGACTAAGCTTAGAGATAGGGCATTGACTATGATGAGACCTTTGCACCCACATCACATACGACGACCATCCGTATAGTCATTGCATCGGTTGCACATCATAGTTGGAATGTACATTAGCTTGAAATTAAGACTACTATCTTATGTGTTGACTTGAATGAGGAAGATTATGTTAGCCAACCACTAGGGTTTGTAAAGGAGGGTATGGAGAATAAAGTTTGCTGTTTGCAGAAAGCCTTGTATGGGCTCAAGAAGCACCACAAGCATGGGACAAGGAGCTTCATTCTTACTTGATTGGTTTAGACTCTCAAAACACCTTGACTGAGAGGACTACATTAAATAGGAGGGGTATGCTCTCCTCATGTTGATTGATGTGCTCTTGATTGGGAATGATGAATAGTGAATTTCAGTGCTTAAGACTGATTTGCAGCAAGCATTTGCTATGACAGATCTGGGCCACCTGCGCTACTATCTTGGTATCGAGTATGATACTGTTGAGGGGGGTTTTGTCTTGAGGCAGTCCAAGTACATTGGATAGTTATTGCAGCCTTTTGATACTTGAAAATTGTTTCTTACTTGGTGATGCTTGCATCTCTTGGCTTATCAAGAAGCAATCTAGGGTGTCCACTTTGAGTTGTGAAGTCGAATACATGGCAGCTTTTATAGCTGGAGTTGTGTGTTTGGCTTAGATGCCTCATGCATGACTTTTAAATTGCACTTCCGTCAACTACATGTATCTACACTGATAGTTAGAGCACATTGGCAGTTGCACGAAACCCAATATTTCATACATGAACAAAGCACATTGAGGTGCATTATCTCTATGCCAAAGAGAGATTGCATGCAGGGAGATTGATTTGGTCTTTGTGCCTACATAGGACAACATAGTGTACATATGGGGATTGATCAGTGACATCCTTGTTTTTGTTCACATCATTCACTCTAGGGGGGTTTGTCAAATGCACCTTGTGTTTTCTTCTAAGTCATTTTGGTGTGAATGCACCCTATCCATGGGCACTTTTTATCCTCTTGCATTGGAAGGGTTTTTTCCTTGTGTGAACACACTTCAATGTGTAGGCCTATATAACCTTAGGGTTTACCTTGTACTCTCATTCTTGTGATTTGTTGTAGTGAAGGTACTCTTGCATGCTTCTTTGTGTGTGTGCTGTTAACTCCCCTTCTCTACTCCACTTCTCGTCTATTGAGAGGATGACATATAGATTAAAAGTCATTGGCAGAGAAGTGACTTGCGAGCATGTCCTGAAGATATGGGTCAAGTGATTTGAATTATCGTCCTCACCACCCCTTTTTTCTGTGGAGAAGTTTGAATTAATGTATTGAAGGATTTACATCAGGCCTTTTGGCCAGCCAAGCACGATCAAAGATAGGTAGCAAACACTCATAAAGCCAAAAGGCTATGAAAACACATGCTACAAGAGCAAAAGAAGGGGATCATGAAGTGGGCACAACAGGGGTGGAGCGAACAATATCCATGTATGGAGCTGCGAGCAGCCACCTCTCGGTATATCATGCCAACCAAGACCATGCAAGTAGTCTGCCATAAAAGCAATCCTCGCCTATGACCTACATCACCACCCTCGAGGAATGTTCGTCTTTGTCTTTTCTTTGCTTTAGATGTTGATAACATTTTTAATTGTGTTGATAGGTTATTCACAGACAGATGGACAAATTTGCCAAAAGCTGAATGGTTTTGCTATACCTTTCATACGTAACACTAACCATGACTGCCACCAGAAAAGGTGCAGAATACTCAATTACCTAGAAGAGCTAATTATGTCAGAGTTATTATGCTTGAATTTGGAAAAATGGCTTATCATTTATTATGATATTGTCCCTTGATGGCAGATATTGGTGCTCAGACACTGTTTTTCTAGACATGTAGGAATGATGTATTGTTTTGCCGCATGAAATCTTGACTATGGAGAGCCCTCTTTCCTTTGAGGAGGGGCCCTGCTGACAAAGTTATCTGGCATTTTCAGATCTTCAATCTCTTGATGTCTGTAATTTCTTATGTATTCTTCTTATCTATAATCATGCTGTCAAGAAGAACGCCATGCTAATTGCAGACTAAACTGTGGCATCTTTTTTAGCCATCTGATACGGGGCTATATATGACCACCTCTGCCAGCTGTGCTGCCAATAGTGGATAATGTGTGTTTGTTCTTGTTCTTCAGGCGAGTTGGATCATTTTCAAGTTGGACTCTCTCTGGACGTATCTAAGCTTGACGCATGGTTTGTTGATAAGGATGGTAAATACACTCCTGCAGCATACATAATCCAGGGTCTATGTCATCGTTGCTGTTTTCCGGAACTTATTTTGCGGTGCATGCAGGTATACTCATTATAATCTGCATATTGTTACATTTTGAACTTTGCGTACGGTTAATGAAGCTTCTTTTTCTGTACAGATGACAGTCTCTTTAGTAGACTCTGAGTTTTTTGTTCATGAAGAGGAGGATGCACTGGAGTTCATTGCATCCTCCGAACATGAAGTCCATAGGCTGTTTAGTTGCAGGCAGCTTCAGGTAACTCGACAACCTTTTATCCTCTAGGCACCACTCGATCTATGTGAATGTAAATCTTATGCTTATTTGCGTTTGCTTAGGAGTTTTTACTGTTGGAGCGTGAATATACTCTCCAAATTATGGAATTGGCAGAGGAGTCCAGTGATTGAGCCAGACGCACGCTTTTCTGTGGGATGTTTTCTCAAATTGTCTATGATGGGAAGTCATAGATGACTTTGGCTGAAAGGAGGGTCATCTTGAAATTGCTTGCTCTGCATAGGGTTCTTGAGTTTTCTGGTTTCCATGTGGGAGTCAACAAGCCAGCTGATGCAAGATTCATGTTTCGTAAATGCTAGTTGCTGGAGCAATTTTGGGTTGTGGGCCTCTTGCAAGGTCCATTTGGAGGTGCATCCAGTATTCACTCGTAAATTGCTATCACTAGAACAGGCTGGACACAGGAAACTGCACTTCACTGAGAGTAAAATGGGCCCTTGCGATGCTTTTTATATTTTACACATCAAAGCTGCAACATCCCTTGCTCCCATACAAGGTGTTTCTGTGCATAATGGTGACATACAGGATACTTTGTTGGCCCTGTAGGATCACCAAAAGACGAGGTAATGTAATGAAGCTCTGTTCATTTGGCTTGTGAGTTATTTGAACACTGGAAAAATGCCATTGGCAGTCTTGCACATTCTCCAGAATTATACTGGAGGGGAGTTGCCTCTCCTTGTCAGCATTCAGGTGTGTCTTATTTCAGAAAGAAAATGGGAGACCTTTATTTCAAGTCTCTCACCTATATAGAGCTCTTTGTTGTGGAAAAGAGCTTGGCCTTGTTGCCTTCTGCACCCTAGAAAATTGAAGAGTCTATCAGACGCTTCGAGAGTCAAGGGTCATGTGCCTTAAGCTGGAAGATAAACTTCTCTCATGTTACTTACTGTTCTCCTCTGAATGTATCAGTCTATTTCCCCTTATTTTCCTTCAAAACCTGAATCATATGAACACTGACTATTTTTCGTAAAAGCGGTTGCAAGCCACTTATGTGGCTCAGGCTCCATTTCACTATATCAAAAATAACATATGATATTTTTTTTTCATGGGGCTTTAGCAATGTTGTTAGATGGTAGAATTAAATATTTAGAAGAATTCTTTATCGACAAAATTTTGATGGGATGGCATATTATATATGTATTATTGATAAAAGTCTCAATTTGACAAACTTGTTAAGATGGTCTTGGTTAAGAGCACTAAAAGTTCCCTCTTTTTGGCAAGAAATAGGAATTCCACCATGAGAATATTGTTGGGTTTGGCTCACGCCTACGCTCATAGAGGAGTGTCGGTGATTCTCGGTAGGACACTAGGGCACAATTTGGATACTTATTGTGTTTTACACCTTTCGGGTGTGAACACACTCTCGCAACCCTAAGGTTTAAGGGTTGTACTTTGTACTTGTATTTTACACTCTTAGATTATTGTGTTGGCTATCATGCTATCACACTCACACACACTCTTCACTCTCAATTGTACTCTCATTTGATCTTAGATCGGTGTGCACTCACCTCTCACATTTGGTATTAGAGTTGCCCTCTATTCAACTTAGCTTGTGGCCATCCCCGGTTGAGCTGCCATCTCTCAGTTGTCCTCAGCTCAAATCCCTAGCTTCTCGGCATTTTGCTTTAGTTTCTCAGTCAGTTTATTTGCCCTCTAGTCTATCCCCTGCGATAATTCCTTGCGCAACATCTTTAGTTTCACAACCAGTGTGGACAACGCCCCTTTGTTCGCCCTTGTAGTTCTTGGGTTGTCTCTCTTGACCTTAAGTCATCCGCCAAGTCTAATTGAGTCACTTGCGTGGCCCTTGGCTTGTTCACCATTCTATAGGCGCTCGCCCCCTATTGCTCATTCTGCACTTTGCGCTCCATTATGCATGCAACGTTAGCACTACAAGCGCTCTATTGGTCCATGACCAGCTTTGCTTGCTAGAGTCTTGTGCGCAGCTTGCTCAGCTCCAGTTGGAGCTTCAACGTCGTATTCAAGTTTTCTTGATCTATTTGATAGCCTAGCATGAACTCTTGCTATGAAAGTTAGGGTAAAAGAAAAAAATTAATTAATTTATTAATTTGGATTTAATCTTCAGGACACGTCTTGTAGAGATCTTACAAAATTTAAGGTCAATTTTGGGGTTTTTGATGTCAGCTCAAAGATTGGTAAATGTGTATCAGTGTCAGTTTGTAATAGATTGATTGTAACCAATCGTGAATCTTAAATGTAGTGAGGTAGAACGCCACTATCCAACTACTATAAAGCATTATACTTGATTATCACTTTCATGAAGTTGAATGCGATATATAATGATACTTTTTTCTTTTAGTTAGTGTCATCATTGTCAGTCTATTGCATAAGATCATGTTTATGAGTCCAAGCTTCCATCTTGAAACCTAATTAACTTGCTTAATAGTCAATCCATTGTCTATGACTACATGAATCTTGTTTACATTTTCCATGTGCCATAGCTATGCTCTAGATGCATCTTTCTAATAGTATCGAGATAACATTGCCAAGCTAGGAAGATATCAAGAAGGCCATAAGATAGAGATATGGCATTTCTATCATACCATTAAGATAAATGACTTCATTACCTTGTAGCAACAATGACTAAATTTGAAAGCCTATTATTCTTGGTTTGTGATATTTTAAAAATATGCACCGCCTATAGATATTACTTAACAAGTGGCCAAATTTTGACATGGATTGATTAACCATTGGATACTCATTTAGAGTTCCTAAGGCTAATCGACTTGCAAGATGCCCTTATATCAGTCAAAGTCTTTATCAGGCCTAATGGAGGTTAATTTCTTGAAGATTGCTTTCTAGTAAATAATGAAGAAGGCTATGATGACATAAAGGACCAAGGAAAGAAGTGCCATGAGTGCAATGAGATAAGGCATATCTAAAAGAGATACTCGAATTGCCAGTGTTTCTTTGCAATGAGCTAGAACATATCCAAGCCGATTTTCCTAAGTTGGATTAAGAAGAGAAGGAACTTGTTAGGCACAAGATAAATGGGATAGATTGATACCTAAAAGTGGTAATCAATGATGACAATAATGATGCAATAATGAAATGTAATGGTCTAGTCAAAGATAGTGGTAGGAGTGCATTTTGGGACAATAAGTTTTGGGGCATTTGCATTTTTAGTATTGTTGAGCACTGTTTGTACCCTCGACAACGTATAATTTAGATAATTTTTAATAGAATATGATTAAATTTGTTAATTACAGCATAGTGCTTGTAATTTTTGAAAATTCTAAGATTTTTAGGTTGGTCATGCTTGAAGTATTGCTTTTTTGCTCCTTGATCTATGACATTTACCATGGCCTGTAAGGAAGATGATGTATTCATATTTGTGTTTAAGGAGGATATGGTCTTTTATAATGAAGAATATGCTAATTACAAAGAATCTTTGGGATTATGTTAACAATGAACAAGTTAGCTTAGAGTTGTGGCTCGAGCTATACCTTTCCCTGGAGAACGTGGATAAAGGAAAACTCAACTTGCTTAGCTTGGTCAGCCTACTTTAGCTTAGCCACTTCTCTATAGATGAATAATACAAAAGGCTTGGGACACACTAGATGCTTAGGCTTTGTCGGTGATTGTGTTGATAGTTCAACAGTCCATCATCTGACACATTTGGTCTGCAACTTTTTCACGAGAAGCATGGCTGACCTTAGAGCAAATGTTTACTGGAAAGAATGAGACGCACATCTCTTTCTTGAAGAAAGAGCTTGAAACTATGAAGATGGATAAGTGTGATTTCATGTAGGATCATCTATATAAAATTCAAGAGTTGCATGAGTAGCTTATGAATGTAGATTAGTATTACTTAGATACACAATTGATATCTACTATTATGAATTTATTGTCGGCCTCGTATTTGGCCTTTCATATGGCCTTGAATTTCACCATGAGGATTTTCCCGCAGTCATTTATCTTTCTTTAGTTGTTGATGAGTGCTCTTAGAGGAAGAGCCGACAAGAAAGAATAGTGGTATGAATGTTATAGTGTTTGAGCAAGCTTTTATATCAAGGTAGAAGGGCAAGGGTAGCCAAGCTAAAAATGTTTCGCAGAGCTCTGGGATATCAGGTGCTTTATAGACTAGTAAAAAAATAGGGGGGTTACGCAAGCCAAGAAGGGTAAGTGCCACTATTACAAGAAGCCAAAACACTACATCACAAAATGTAGAAACCACATAGCCAAGGAGCCAGGGATGTTTGTTTCTGATGCACCTTCTACTACTACTAAGTCTGCGCCTTTTGTTGTAGATCGAGACTTGTTTTTTACACATGCAATTACGGATTAAGATTGTCCGTTCAAACCGAGAGGAAAAGCATACGTCTTCTATGGTAAATTCTTTTTTGAAAGAGAAAGGCATTGTCCATCAGTACGCTATTGCTTATAATCCACAATAGAATGGGGTTGCAGGAGAGGAAGAATTGGTCACTCATAGAGAGGACCAGATGTATGCTTAAAGCAAAGAGCTTGCTACATAGTTGTTGGATGGAAGCAGTTATGTGTGCTTGCCATGTTTTGAACATGCGTTCCACCAAGGTATTAAAAAATATTAAGCCTTTTGAGGCTTGGAATAGTTGAAAACCTTGTGTTGGACATTTTTGTACTTTTGGGTGTTTTGCATATGCACATATTTCCAATGTACTGAGAAGAAAGTTGAATAACAAGGTTGTTAAATGCACTTTTGTGGGGTGCAACAGTGAGAGCAAAGGATATAGATTATATGATTCTGTCTCTAAGCAGGTATTTGTCAGTAGAGATGTGGTTTTTGATGAAAGTTAGAATTATCCCTTGTTGGTTCTGATATATATCCAACTCTCAATTATGTATTTGAAGGGTTGCTGCCCATTTCTTTCGGTGATACAATTGGAGCTTTAGCAAATGAACTTAATGTTCAGCCACCTACTCCATTGGATAATGCAAAAAGTTGGCCTATGGTTGATCTGAATATTCAACAAGGTGTTGAATTTGAAGTTCAGTAGGAGCTTGTACACAGTCAGGAAGCTAGGCAGATGGCTAGATGATATTTGCAGACTATGAAAGATAGTCATTTGGATGCTTCTATTACTGGTCGTACTAGAAGGCGAGCTCGTATGCATGATGGTACACATACAATGGATTTTGTTATGGCAGCAAGTACACTTGATGATGAGGGGTCCGAATGCTTTGAGGATACACAACATAATGTGCATCGCATGACAGTAATGCAAGTTGAGTTTGATTCTATCATAAAGAATAAAACATAATATTTAGTTTCTTTGCCTATTGGGAAGAAAGCCATTGGTACAAAGCGGGTCTATAAGTTGAAAATGAATGCACATGGATCCATTGATAAATATAAGGCCAAGCTTGTGGCTAAAGGCTATGCATAGAAAAAAGGCATTGACAATGAGAAGACATTTGCTTCTACATCCCGCGTGACTACCATTAGATCTATGGTTGCTTTGGTTGTCTACTATGGATGGACTGTGCACTAGCTTAATATAAAGACTTCATTTTTATATTGGGAACTTCAAAAAAAAGTGTATGTACAACATCCCATTGGTTTTGCAGTTGTGGGATCTGAATACTTGGTGTGCAAGCTGAAAAATACTTTATATGGTTTGAAGCAAGCTCCTCGAGCTTGGTATGCAAAGATTGATGTATTTTTACTCAACCAAGGGTTCATAAATGGCTCATGAGAGTCTACACTTAGCATATGTAAAGAGGGGGGATCCTTGTTGGTCATATGTCTTTATGTTGATGATATTTTGAGTATAGAGACACATGCTAATCAGATTTTAACATTCAAATAAAAATTTTCAGATGTTAGATTTGGGGCCTTTGCACTATTACTTAGGCATTCAATTCATTCACGATGCTATAGGCATTGGATTGTCATAGTCTAGATACATTTGTAAACTTCTTGAGAGGTTTGGCTTACAGGATTGCAAGCCAGCTTGTACGCCAATGGAACCTAGAGTCAAGCTGTCCTTACATGATGATAATGACTTGCTTGATATCCATACATATGCTCCAATAGTTGGATGTCTCATTTACTTATGCAACACAAGGCTAGACATTCAACTTGTAGTTTCGGTCTTGAGCAAATATATACACCAGCCCCATGAATGTCACATTGGCAAGCTATCAAGCGTATTTTTCATTATTTGCAGAGGGTACTAGGACTCTTGGATTGCTTTATTGCAAGGGGGGATCATTGCACTTACATGTTTACAATGATTCTGATTGGGCTGGTGATTTTGATTATCGTCACTCTACTCTTGGTAATTGTTTCTTTCTTGGCTCATCTTGCATCTCTTGGCTTAGCAAGAAACAATCTACTATTGCCACATTATCATGTGAAGTTGAATACAAGGAAACTTTTACTACCATAGTTGAATGCTTATGGCCCTAGACGCTTATTGGTTGATTTGGATGTATCTATCACTCACGGAGCCTACTACTCCTTTGTTCATTGACAGCCAAAGTGCCATTACAATGGCACGGAACCCAATGTTTCATATACACACGAAACACATTGAGATCCACTATCACTTTGTTAGAGAGAGGCTACATGCAGGTGATATCAGCCTTGTCTTTACTGTCCTACCACTAATGTGGTAGACGTCTTCATGAAAGCTCCTTCTCCTAACAAATTTGAAGCATTCTGCAATGCTTTAAATTTAATCTCCTTTGGTGGATGACCCTTGTATGCTAATCATTCTTCACATTAGGGGGGACTTGTTGGGATTGACTCATGCCTACGCTCATAGAGGAGTGTCGGTGATCCTCAGAAGGATGCTGGGGCACTTTTCACTCTCCTTACGAGACGTTTTTTCCTCAAATTTATTCTCTTTTATTTTAGGTGCATGTGTTACATATTTTGGGCACTTATTGTGTTTTACGCCTTTAAGGTGTGAACACACTCTAACAACCCTAAGGTTTAAGGGTTGTACTTTGTACTTGCATCTTACACTCTTAGATTGCTACATTGGGTGCCATGCTATCACACTCACACACTCTCTTCATTGTCTATTGTACTCTCAACTGAGCTTCGATGTCTGTGGATTCTCTCATCTCTCACAAATAGACATTGTCTAGCTTATTTCGACCCCTTCTATGTATGCTTTTCCCTACTACTATCATATGTTGGTCATGTTTCCTTGAAGTGAAATTTTGGTCAATGTTTACTGTTGTAGAGAGAATTTCTTGGAGAGAGTACAAGCCATAGAGGTTAGTTTTTGCTCTACAAGACTAATGTTAAAAGTCCACCCCACCATCCAATTGTAGGCCTAAGATAGATTTTGGTCAAGGGTAGTGCATAACTATCTCCTATCTCTTTATCAATGTCTATGTCATTATTGGTCAATGAGTCATCTATGCACATGGATATCCAATTACATCCCTAGGAATAGTGCATCCAAACCATTCGTTGCCTTTTTTTTCACTTATCTCCATTGTGTATACAAACTCTTGTTTGATCTTTATCACTAATTTAATGAGCCAATGAAGGAAGTATTGTCCAAACAATAAATTCCAACAACGAAAGATTATTTGTTGAGAGGGATGGTGCAAAGGCATTATAGAGTCTATTGATTCTTCCACCATTGGTTTATGTACAAGCCTCATAAGGCTTTGAGGCTTCAATCTTGCGAAAATATTACTCAACCAAGCCACACTCAAAATGGGAGACTTAGGTTGAAGGCTTGCAAATTGATATGACTCGTATGTACACACCTGATTGTCTTGCCTCATATTGTAAAATTGCTTTGATCTTCTCCATGCTTTCTCACTAGCTTATACATAGTAGGAATCGATAGAATCATTTGAAGGCTTGGTTGCTCATTCTTGAAGGTCAAGCAATGGATCCTTTGCATTTTGTGAATAGGCCCCAAGTGCTCCATCATGCTCTATGGTTTTAAGCCTCTCATGTTGAGGCTTGGGAAGATGTGTTCTTCAAATCACTTGTAGAACATGGTGATCGGAGTTCCTAGAGTGTAGGGAGTTACTTGGAGATAGTTGCCTCTTGAGTGGCAAGTCTAAGATCTCTAAATGGTCTACACTACATCTCCTATCCATCTCTTCCATTGCTTGGTAGTCCATGTCTATCATCGTCATAACTCCAAGAAGGGTGAGTTTTGTCTACCCATTATAATATTACCTTTATATGTAGAAACAAGGCCACATAGGGAAAAAACATAATGGTTAGGTGGGTGGGTGTGAGTGTAGTAAGCCTCATCTCCTTGAGAACTTTGTTGTTACCACCAGGGAAACTATAGCTTAAGCATTAGGGTATTGTAGAAAGTGACATGAAATTTTGAGTGAATGTACTTGCATGGTGGTACCTTTGCCAAACTAAGGTATCAATAGTATTGGAGCCTAATCATGAGTCAATAGAATGAATTTGTCATGAAAAGTATTATTGTATGAGTTAATTCACACGTGAACTTGAAGGTGAGTTAGGCCAATCTCTCTTCATTGGCAATTCATCATGGATACATATTTAAAGCATGCATGTCCCACAAAGAAGTACTCAAATTTTTCTTATAAGAAGTCCCCTGGGGTGATATATAATGGTGGGAGCTATGATCTTCTAAGGACTACACTAGGAACTTCTTTAATTCTTTACAACTACAACCAAAACACCAACACAAATGAACAGTTATGCCTCTTCTAGCCTTAATTACAATCACATGTAAGATGGAAACATATTTACTAGTGGACTGCATTGAAAACTTTAGGAAATCATATGTGCAATGGAATTTTTCTTATGGAGGAATCCAATTATGTGTATAGATTTGGGAGGGGTAAAAAGTTCAGGAATCACAAAAATTATAATTCGAATGTGGCATGATTGCATGTCCATATTCTCCCCAACAATCGCATTCCAATCCACAAACAAAGTGACAATGCATTATCACTTTGTTTGTGGATTCAAATGCGATTGTTGGGAAGGATATGGAGAGAGAGAGAGAGAGAGAGAGAGAGAGAGAGAGAGAGAGAGAGAGAGAGAGAGAGAGAGAGAGAGAGAGAGAGAGAGAGAGCGTGAAGGCATTGCCCTACCATAGCTCAATCACCCTCTTACTTCCCTTACAAAGAGAAAGTTGTCATCATGTTACCATGTGATGGGATCAAATATTTGAAGTTAGTCTATGAAGGAATCCTTTCTGATACTTTCATCTAAGACAACATAAGATCATATAGTTCATGCATGTTGTGGCTCTTTCCTTCTTGAACATGCTGTTGGTCCACGATAGGATCGTTGAGAAGGCAACCCCGAATGTAGTTAAGATCCATGTTCACTTGTCTTGTTTGTCATTTTTATCTACACATAAGAAAATTGGCTACAAATTCTCTCAACTCATATTTGGAGGAGAGGTGCCTCTCCTTATTGGCATTCAAGTGCACCTTATCTTAGAATCAAAACTACTGGGTCTGATGAGTCCTGGGGTTAACAATTCTTCAACTTGGACTTGAATTTCTTTATGTTCAATTTGGTTATGTCTATAAGATGCTTTACATGGTGGTTGTGATCCAAGAATTAGGTCTATTTTGTGATCTTTGGGACATATAGGTGGTAAGCTAGACGGTAAGTCAGCAGCAAAACAATCTTGAAATTGTGAAAGAAATTGTGCGTGCCTAGGATGCATCTGATTTTCTTTAACTTCAATTTCATTCACCCATATTAAGTAGAATTTGCTACCTTTTCGTAATGCACGTTTAGCCTGTGTATGACTAAGCAATGAAAAGTTATCAAAAGTGTGCATACCATGTAATGTGATTTGTTTCCCATTAGAATGAATATTCATTGAATGTGTGGAATAATCCATATCAGGATTATACTGATGGCGCCAACGAATTCCTAAGATAATGTCACTAGATTGCAATGGCACAACTAAGAAATTTCTACGTTCAATATAATCACCAATTTTAATTTCTAAGTCATGCACTTTTTGTGTTCCATTGTATCTAGTGCCTAAAAATGCAGCCTTGATGCGATAATGAGTGGAAACAGTACGTAAATTCAATTCTTTGACCAATTTTATAGAAATAAAATCGTGTGTGCTCCCATCATCATGTAAAACAATCTTTTCTCTACCATGCACAAGACATTTTATCGTTAATAAAGAATGGGGATTTGGCATACCTAGTAAAGTATCTGAAGTAGTACCGTTATCGTCGTCGTCTTCTGTGAAATCTGGCATTTCTTCATGGTTTTCATCTTATGTCGCTCCCAAATAGTTGATGTGAACAATTGGCTTTTTAGATTGACAATTCGTCGCTAGATGTCCAGGTTGATGGCATTTGTAATAGACTATGGATTTGGCCTTAGACACATTATTGGTAATAGCAGAAAGTTTAGGAATGTTGGGATTTGGCTAGAAAGATGGCTTAGGATTTGGATTTGTGTTTGATGGTAAAGCAGGGGGTCGTGTCCAAGATTTACAAAATGAAGATGAAAGGAAACAATTTTGATTGAATCTTCGAAAATTTGAATTGAATTGTTTTGAACCGAAGTTACCATTAGTTGGGAATTGTTGTAGTCGCTTCTCTCATCCTCGAATTTTGTCTTCAGCATCATGGGCCAAGGAAATTGCATCTTCGAGAGTCGTTGGCTTGAACATGTTCACCTCCGCATAAAATATATCCAAGTAAGCCAGATATAAACTTGCGTTTATGGGTTGCCTCAGGTACATCTTCGAGCATTCGAAATTGCAATAAAGCATTCAAAAAACGCTCGGTATATTGTGAAATAGGCTTACGATCCCTGTGTTGCAGATGATCCTACTGTTTGATTGCTTTTTCGTGGAATTGGGGTGGAAGAAAATTCTGCAAAATTTTCTTTTGGAAAGTCTCCCAAGTAGTAGGAAAATCAATGCTTTTGTGGACAACAGTCTACCATAGGGATGCTCTATCCACTAAATGATTAGTGACACACTTAATTTTGTCTTTCTCAGCATACTGTTTTTCATGGAAATAATAATCAAATTGACTGATAAAAGCAAGTACAGTATTTCCATTGTGTGACCCATTGAAAGCACGAAATTTGAAATTTCTTTTACTTATCTTTGTTTCTTTCTGAATAGATTGCGCTTCAAGTGCCGCATTGATCGTATGTTGTATAATATATTCAGATTGCAATCCATCTTGGTCAGCGGTAGATCGTTGCAGACTGGCCAATTGAGCTTGCAAAGTTTGACGTGCTCTTTGTTCCTCTTGAAGCTGCATCATAATTAGGTCCAGTTTTTGCTCCATCGTTGGTTCCAGTAAATCACCTTCGACCATAAAATCTTCCATGGTTTGATCAAACATCCTACAAAATTTCAAACAACCTCACACACTCGAAATCTTGTTAGCAGGATGAGCATAGCTCAAAGTCGGGTTTACAAGGCTTATTTCTCTTTTTTTTTAAATGACTTTTTGTAATATTTCTTCTTTGCGGATGCTGAAGTTAATGTCACAGTCTTCTTCCAAGCATATACTTTGCCTGTGTCGATTGCGTATAGCAATCTATTTTTGCTGGATATTATCTCTGTCACAGCATGGGTGTGAACAGAGACTTGTAGGAACTACGAAACTGGTTCGGAAGTATTTCACTGTGAATGACATCTATAGTAAAGATTGGAATTGATTCTTTGAGCCTTAGTGAAGCTAAAAAGCCTTAGGCTTTAGATAATAGGAATTTAACTTAATCAATCGTGGATTTCTGAGGACGACGATAGCTTTTAAACGGCGATGGTGGCGATCAGTACATGCTGCCGCCGCCGATTGTGGAATCTTTGTGGCCTTAAGCTTTTAAAGCTTTCTCTTTAAGCTTACAAACTTAATCTTGATGAAATTGCTTGCATGTTTCTCTGAGAAGTAGAAGACTTAACAAAGGAACTTGAGAAGTGGTCCTCCACCGTCAGAGACTGGTCCTTCGCGATCCAACATCGTATCAGGGGGTTTTTCACTGCCAAGAACATACTGCTATTGACGAATCGCCATGAGACTGACTATAAAGTTTATCCATGATTGTTAAGTGGTGGGAGACCAAATGTAAGGTGAAGCTGGCCACCTGCAAATGGTTGCTCAAGACCTTGAAGTGGTAGTACTCCAATTAAAAGTTCTATGTGAGCGCTTCGAAAATACCAACGGACCACTTGTAAGTGGTATTAAAGGACTAGATACAATTGGTAGCCTACCACTAGCAAGTGGTAGCATATCATTTCCTAGTGGTAGGGCACTAGTTGTAAGGAGGACTAGTTGCAAGTGATAAAGAACCAATTCCAATTGATAGGGACCTACTTGCAAGTGGTAGGGAATAGCTTGTAAAGTTTAGAGGAGTAGTTGCAAGTAATAGGGGACCACTTATAGAGGGTGCCACATCACTTATAAGAGGTAGCACACCACTTATAAGTGGTCGGGAACCAATTGCAAGTGTTAGAGGACCAGTTTTGCAAGTGATAGAAAACTAGTTGCAAGTGATAGATGACCAATTCTAGGTGGTGGAGAATTACTTGCAAGTGGTAGGGGATAGCTTATAAAGTTTGGAGGAGCAACTTGAAGTGATAAGGGAACACTTATACGGGGTGGTACATCACTTATGAGCAGTTGCAAGCTATAGAGGACCAATTGCAACTAATAGAGGACAAATTCTAGGTGGTGGGGAATCACTTCCAAGTGGTAGGGGACAACTTGTACAATTTAGAGGAGTAGTTGTAGGTGATCAGGGGACCACTTATAGGGGGTGGCACATCACTTATAAGTGGCAACACACCACTTGCCCCAATGGTAGGTGACTAGTTGCAAGCCTTAGAGGACCAATTGAAATAATAAATGACTAGTTTCAAGTGGTGGGTTATCACTTACAAGTAGTAGGGGACAACTTTAAAAGTTTTGAGGAGCACATGTAAAAGTGATAGGGGACCACTTGTAGGGGGCCGCATATCACTTATTAATGGTAGTGCCACACTTTCAAGGGTTAGGGTTCCAGTTGCAAGTGGTAGAGTGGACCACTTGCCTTGTGTAGCACACCTTTTCAAATGGGAGATGCATAGCTTGTAAGTGGTAGCAGACTATGGCGAAGCAATAGCACATCAATGTTAGTGTTGGTGACCACCTACGAGTTGTAGTGCACCACTTGTATCTATCTTCCATAAAATGAAAAACTAGTTCAAAGATAAAAGAGTGGTGTATAAAATAAACTTGTTTAGAGAAAGAAAAAGAGTTGTGGTGCACTACTTGTAACTATATCCAATAAAATGAAAAATTGGTTCAAAGAAAAAAATAACTAGCAAATAAGCACAAGGATAAGTGCTTTACAAATATGAAGCTAAATGGCATTGTAAATTGTTATAGACTACTATACTGAATTATCAAATGTAAGTAACAAACCATCAACTTCACTTGCCACTCCTATAAGATAACCTTTTAAGGAGAGCCATTGACTTAGCAATTTTTTTATAAATGCATGGATTCTAGTGTTATAGTAAATATATTATCTATGGTACTGCTTCCATTTCAAAAACTTTTCTTCAATCATGATAAACCCAACAATATATTGGTGATAGGTGGAGCCATAAAAAAAAGCCAAGTGTTGCAAGGAAGCATAACAAAACGAGTATTTTTTATTGAAATAAGGAGACTCATTTGTATTACTTCACTTAAAGATTCAAATAATATGAGAAATCAACCAGGGGACCAGTATTGAGATTCGGGTGGCCATGATGTGATAGGTAATTTTTTGGAGATTTTTAATATGCAAGTCATTTTTCCCAATCTATAGGAAGCTTTCATAGCCTAGTCTAAGATTATACTATTTGATACAAAATTATCATTTCTGACTTGCCGACATCCCTAACAAAAGCAACACATTGTTGTTTTTTCAATTCCAATAATCTTATCTATTAATTTTGTGTGGTTTCCTTTATGTATATAAGTTGTTTTTGTAGATTTCTATAAGCTTGGCAACTTGCACTATACTCTTTGATCACTCTTATGATGGATTATATGGGAGCTTTCGCTCAACTGCCAAGGGACTGCTTATTGCTTCAAGCGTTCCAAGCCAAGCACTAATGGCTACCTCTCACATAGCCGACACGCCTTCCATATCTACGGGTGTAGTGAGCTTACCTCCATGCTGTTCGAGTTACCTCCTCTCCCGCGCACTCCGGTAGCTCCACGATCCAAGTGCAAGCTTCAAGCGAGCTCCATCCTCAAGCTCCATGCTCCAGGCTCCATCACCGCGAGCAAGAGAAGAGAAGAGAAGAGAAGAGAAGAAGAGAGGAGAAGATGGAGAGCTTCTCCACCCCACGGTCCCTCACCCTCACACACTCACTCCCTCACACTCTCACACTCCCTCTCTCAAGCAGAAGCTCAAGCAAGCAAGAACAAGAAGAAGAAGAAAAAGAAGAGGAGAGCTACTTTTGGCCACACACAAGAATGAGCTTCTCATTCACTTTTCAACTTTATATACACAACCCTAAATCCCTTTTGGGCGGTCATCCCCTTTTCCCTTTTTTGCATGGCCGACCGTAGCCTAGGCCCTTTTTCCCATTGTCCTTTTATCTTCCTAGCTTCCTTCCCCCCGCCCTACTACATTTACAAATTGCACGGGTGAGAGGCCGGCGCTCCTTGAATTAAACTTTTTCTTGTGCGCCTTTGTCTTTCGTTTCTCTTTGCCTTGGCCTTTGTCTTTGTCTTCTGTTTTAGCTTTCCGGATTTTCCACTGCATGGCATTCTTTTTCAAGATTTCAGGGTGTGCCTTTGTATTTTAAAATGCACCTTTCCCCTTTTGCATTTGCCTTGGACTTTTTAAGGTTGCCCCTACGCTTTTGGCCTTTTCTTTTCTTCTTTCTTCTGTCGGGCTACCTTTTTTCTGCCTTTTCCCTGTGTCTTTTTTATTTCCTTTTGCTTTCTTCGTGTTGGGGTTAACATTACCCCCCTCCTAGATGAGTGTCAGTCCCATGGCACTCTTCGTCGAAGGTAGCATGCGGAGCTTGCACCGAAGACGTGGGTGGAAGGGACTGTTGTGGTTTGCCTTGGGGGAGTTCTAATGTTGGTGCGGATGAAGGTCGTTGGTGGCACTGTGGTGTTCCGATGGTTGGTGATATGATGGCGATAGGACTATTCGGTGTTGGGAATGGCCACTCATAGCTGGCATGGGGGTTAGCCGTCGTGGGATGCTCATGGAGGATTTTGCTCGTGATGATTCTCTGGTGGTTTGCATGATGAAGTAAAGGACAAGGGGTCAAAGTCGAGGGTTGATGTAGAGCTTCCGGTGCGTTCATTGGAGTCTATAAGACCTGCAATTGGAAAACCTCTCATGTGGTCTCTCCCTAAGGGGTGGTGCTAGTCTTCTTATCGTGCGCAAGACAGATTTTGATTAGTTTGGGAGATAGGTCGAACTAGAAGCAAGCTTGGAGTATTGTCCTGCACTTGAGGACCCAAACTATGTATATACTTTGGTGCAAAGATTATGTGAGTGCCCGTGCATACTTAGATATTACGTAGGTAGAAGACCGCAGGATGGTTTCGCCTAATGACGTGTGGAGTAAGCAAAGTTGTCCCGGATGGAAAGAAGTACACGTGGAGACGTATGTGACATCCTGTACATTGTGATTGCAATGAGATTAAGGTAGAGTGCAAGGGGGGATTGTGGGAGTAGGTCAGGGTGACAGGTCCTAGGTATGTCCTACCCTTGAGGTGCCCTGAACGATTGTGGGGGATTTGTGCTAGGGGGCTAGGGGATTATAGGGGCGGAGCCAACCGACCAAGGGCACTGGACACACCTGATTTGAGGGCCCCTAGGTGCGGTGCTGTGATCGGGGGTGCATTTTATTTATCATTCTTGTGTTTTCTTCTCTTATATTTTCTTTTCGTTTTTTTTTTTTGTGCCACAATACAACCTTTGCAATATGCGGAGGCTATGAGCCTTTCAATGGGTCGGGACACGGCAAGCCTCGGAGGCTCAGGAAATGGATATGACCGTGATGATTTTGCCCTAGCCTCATTGTTAGGGGAGCCATTGTTGCGGTGACACCCATCGTGAGCGCAGAGCATGACCCAAGAAAGCCCCTGACTACGCGTGGGTTCATGCGATGTGTGCACTTGCGAGGGTGATGGTTCGCATTCAGTAGCGTGACTTTGTTGTGGTTTTGTAGTGACCCAGGCGCACTGAACATGTTTGCACGAAGACCTGTGTTATCTTGCATGTACTTGTCACGTTGTGAGAGCACATGCTTGATTTCGTTAAGTAATTCAACAGATGCAGTTGAGTTAAAACATGACTTTTCGAACTACTATGATGTTAATTGCACTGCATAGGCGATCGCTTATTAAAGATTCGGCATACATTAGTTATGGGCAGTAGAAGTGGCATGAGTGGGGAGTTTCCCTTTCACCCATCAAAAAGACAAAAATGTCAAGCTGCTCGTACATCACAAGGCTTAGTCAATTTCTATTAGGCGGGGCGAGTCTGATTGGTTGGGCGACTGGGCTGGTCCTGGTGCAGGATTGTCGTGAGGTCGGGTGGGGCACATGTCGACCGGGACGTGGATGGTATAGTCCCGGACCGTTGCCAGTTCCAGAATGCTTTTAACCAACTCGTTGAACTCTTCCCTGTCCCTGGCTGCCTTTTTTGCTCTTGGGCATCTGGTGCATGAGTGCTTATGGGGGATTTGTGCAACCGGTGTTGCCACAGGTTGCATGCTTAGACGAGCTCTGACTTTCCTAGCCCGGGGATCTTTAGGCCTTCGTCCGGGACGGTGCCGTTTAGGTTCACGCCTCTTTGTGTATCTCTTAAGTGTGGGCGCATAGCGCTCCGGTGGAGGGGCGCGTGCCGCGTACTCTCGTCGTGTGCGAAGAGCGTCTTTGCACGCCAGCTGACTGTGGTTCTCCATGTTTTCCTTCTGAAAACCTACAAAATGCAATCGAAGAGTTAGGCCTTGATACGGGATAAGATTGTTCCCATAGGAGGGACTCGGTGTGGGTTGTCAAACGCATGTGACTAGAAGAGAAGGTGCAGAACATTGTAATGGTGTCCCTCTAGCCTCTAACTACGAGCAGATCTTGACTCACATCGAGTTGCATCGGTTGGTGGTGCTGCGTTTGGAAGGCTCCTCCTCGGAAGGATAGGTCGGGGAGGGGATCGTGTGCAGAGAGAGAGAGACCGCGCCCTGCTTACATCATTAGGGATGTTGGTCAGAGCTACCATGGTGGTAATGCGGGGCACATGCCCTTTGCCCGGAGGTGGACATGATCTGGTGAACGGGGGACCGGCCTAGCATAGCTTGTTAGCCCCGATTCGTGTGTCTGCGCTTGACTTGTTATGGCTTGTGTGTGTTGATAATGTCTATACAAGGTGATATAAAAATCATTGTATACATATGTGTACATACATTTTTCCGAATCCTTGTTACTTCACTAGGATAGAAACCAATGGTACAACTCGGGATTGTACTAAAGCGTGGCACACGCATCTAGCACACGTGGTAGCTTACTCAATACTGATAAATATTTCACCACATCGAGTAGCATGGAACCTTGTCCGAGTCTACTGGCGACATGTAACTCCTCCTCAGCGAGAACCTTATCAAACAGAGGGTTTTCTTGGCTTGGTTTAGCCAAGTCCTTGCCCCGAATGGTAGTCAGCACCACTCGAAGGGAAGTTGGTGCCACATAGGTTGGGTCTCGTTGGGATCGCCATTTGGCCAATCGCTCCTCAGAGACTGTCATGATCTGAGCCCCTAGTTCGTCCATTGCCACGCGGCTTTCACACCAACGCTGCTCAAACTGACTCTGGCCTGCTGACAATCGCTTTAGTTGCTCTATTTCTACGAGATTCGGTTGGTAGAGCACCTCATTGAACGTGATAGTTAAGCGCAGTTTGTGTGCTTCCTCGCCCGAGATGAGTCGCAAGCGTTCATGTAGGAGTCTGATATAGTGCTCGTCAAGGTGTTCCTGCTCTTCCCAAGATAGAGGGAAGGGCAAGTAGTCTCCAAGCTGCTCCTTAGGGAATGCGCCCATGTCCGCAAGGACGTAGACACATGCGAACACCTTGAGCTTAGTATCCAACTCAGCTAAGCATTCTGTGACACTTCTCTGTTCAACGAGGGCTTGCTCGTTTGCTATCTCATGCAAGGTTCTAGGAGTTTGCCTAGGTTTTAGCATAGCTGGGGGTTTAGGCCTAGATGAGCAAGATTGGTCAACGCTAGGATTGCTCATGCTCTTGGGGTTTCCATGTTTCTCTTGAGGCTTCATAGTTGCGTCATGGTTCTCCTTGGATGTGACTGGTATGAATTCGTCACCTGTTGTGACAATGTTGTATCCACTCTTGATTTGTCAATACGAGTTCTATTGTGAGTGGATAGAGTGTTGCAAGCGGCCATTGATGGTAACGACTGCTTTGATTTGTCAGAGCACGCGGGTATGTCTGAGGTTTCACCGCCATTAGGAGAGACATCAATGGGTTCAATGGTGGGTGGACATGATGCTTTATTCCCTCGCTCACCAGTGCTCTTGGTTTTAACGCTCTTGGGGTCCACGACCACCTGCAGTTTGCTGTTGTTTGCGATGTTTTCTCCTCTTTCTCTTGGTCAGTGAGGGCACATCTCTCAGTTGTTCAGGGCCTTGGACTAGGTCAACCGTTGTTGTGCCTGGTTGGGCCTTAACATTTTCCTTCTCTAGTGTGCCCACATGGAGCATCGCTATGGCCTGCTGAATAGCCTTGCTAGGTTGAGTGGTTTGGTGTGCCATTTCCTTGGCCACACCCTTGAGGGGTTTCTCCTCAAGCCTAGGCTTTCGGTGCTTGGAATGGATGGGAGTTGTCAAGGCTACTGGTTGCGGCACCTCCTCCTCAGATGAAGTGTCCGGGACACGCTCTGCAAGGGGCGTGGTCACACAGCTGAGGGTTGTGACAGCTGCGATCCCTAGTTGGGAGCGGCAGTGTTGAGTCCAGTGGATTGGGCACTCTTGGTGGATAGCAGTGTGGAGTCCCTAGGGAGATCGAATGTGGACGTGTCTTTTTTTGTCCTCTCAACACTAACCTACGTGGATTGATCGTGTGTTGATCCAGTCACGTTGGGTCGCACAAGAGTATCCTTGGGCCGAGAGCTGCAGCCAGTGTCCTGTTTCTCCTCTTCGGTATTTGGAAGCTTTAATGGAGACAGATGTTGGGGGCGAGCCCCTGCCCTTGACGGCTGTTGTTGTGCCTCTGGGGTCCATTTGGGAAGAGAGGATGTAGGGGGCCTAGGACTCTTAGGCAGACCTGGCCCCGGTTGAATGATTTGCTTGTGATCGTTGGGGGATTCTGTCGTTAGCTTTGCGGAGTAATCAGCCCCATCATGAGCGACATTGTGCATGTGGTGCTCCTTGTCCCCTTGGGAAGTCAAAGGCTCCTTGGCCACTAGTGGGCTTCGTGCGCATTCGACAAATCCCTCTGATATCTGCTTGTTAGGCACGCTAGACTGTGGATCTAGTATTTGATGGGTCGTGTTTGGCTTCTTGATTTCACTCGTGAGAGACGCTATCAATCCAATATTTTTGGTTCGAGGCTTGGGTTCTCATTTAGAGATCCTCCCATGCCTTGTTTCTTTTGACCTAATTTGGGCTCCTAACCGAGGTGGTTTAGCAGGGGGTTTCGGCACCCAAACCCATTGGTTGCCCGCATAATACCCTTGAGCACGAAGCAACGCCTTGGGTATCCATTGTGGCATCATGTGTACTCTCCCTGGATGCCTTCGGCTATAAGGCTTGGGCTTCTTTCATGATCTTCTACGATGTTTATAAGTCCAAGCCCTATCCTTGGGCTTATCTCCTATCCTCTTTGTTTCCAGTATGGCCTCACTCACTAGTTCTCTCCGTTCAACTTGCGCTTGCATCAACTCTTTCAACAATTCCCTGCTCTCAGCACTAGGCTTGCTTGGTATGTCAGAATGCTCCTTGCCCTTCCCTCGAGGCTTGGCGAGGTCACCCTTACTAAACGTCGCGATTATCCTCACACCTAGTAGTGTTAGCTATATCCTCTGTGCTATATAGTCGGCTTCACACTTCGTTGCCTTCTTGAAGGGTCTTCCTAGGAGGATTTCCTTCCCATACTTCTCGCTATTTGCAGGAACATAGAACAGGACTGGCAAGCTCTCTGTTTCAATAGTAACTAGGATTCTGCACTTCCCTAGAAGTGCCAGTGGGCTTTCCCTGTGAGGCTTAAGAGTTGCATCAGTCGGTTGGAGCTCTAGTTGACCTAGTAGAGTCCATGCTTCATAAGTCAAGACATTGAATTCTGCTCCTTCATCAATGAGAGCATCAACACTATGCTCTCTTTTTGCGATGAGTTTGACCCTAAGATAAGTAGGTGGTACTATGCCTTCATCGTCCGGGTCTTGATTTACAGCTTCAAGCCCTCTGATACATGCCCTTAAGTCCCTAGCTGCACAGTCAAACACGGATTCTCCACGGAAATCTTGGGTTGTCTGTGCAGCGCTGCTCAGGGTACATCTATCGTCAGGACTGTCATGTCTAGTCACCTCTGCATTGGTAGCTTGATGACATTGCATTCCGATTTGACTAGACGTAGTTTGAACACAATGCATGTGTGTCCTTGCAGTGCGGCCTTTTTGCCCTTGATGGCTAGATCGGCCCGTTAAGGTTCTAGGGTCTCTGTTTGCCTCTATTCGGGTGTGGGCTTCTGGTTGCTCCTTTGCAAGGGAGCCTCCATGCTCGCGTAGGGCCATTACTGCTGGAGGGTCTAAGTTGGAGGGCTTGTCACAACGCGCATTCTCTCTCCAACCTACTTGGGGCGGAAATGGAGGGGGTAGGGGCCTCTTTGCGAGAGTCCTGGAGGCGGTCTCCTCCTCGACCCGTAGGGTCGTTATGATAGACACCATGCACAGCTTGGAGGATCATTCCACCAAATCCTGAACCACTTGCTCGAGGGTTCGGCCCAATTGTGGGTCTACGATGCACCTTTCGTTCTATGTAGCCTGTGGGGTCAATTTAGGGGCTCGGCGCTCTTTTTCCACTTCGTTGCCTCGTTCATGTTTGAGTCTAATCAGGCTTTCCCCCTTGGCGGATTGCACTTAAGTCCCTGGTCTCGCAACTGCCTGCCTCTAGCTACTAAGCAGCTGCGCCCTATGATTTTGCCTATTCCGTATGCTAGAATCGCGTTCTGAGTGTCCTAAGGGCTTCCAACAGTTCACGCTACTGAGGGTTGGTTGGGTCAGGTAAAGTTTTTCGAAAATTTGGTCAAATTGCACACTCGGTCCAACTGGTCCGAGTTGCAGGGTCTGAGTGCCCAATTCGGCATGTCCGAGAGCCGAGTGGTAAGGGTCGTGCGTGACTCTCCGAATGAAAAATTTGGCCCGGGTGTCTGAGGGCCAAGTGGGCCAAGGCCGAGTCAGAGGGCTGAGTGGGCCGAGGCTGAGTCAGAGGGCCGAGTGGCTAGGCCGAGTCAGAGGGCCGAGTGGCTAAGCCGCGGGCCCTCTGCTAGGCCGAGTCCTCGATTCGGAGGACCCAAGCGTGGGCGTCCGAGTGGTAGTGGTCGAGTGGGTCTAGTCAAGCGGTCTGAGGGCCGAGTCTGGGCCTCGAACCAAAGTCATCGTGACTCAGACGCCCCGAGTGCCGCACGTGTTTTCGCCGATGCCCACGAAACTTGTCGTGCAGGGCACTGGAGGCCTTCTTGTTCGTCGAGCAGCTCCACATTGGTCCTATTACTGTAGGAGGAGGTGTAGAATTACCTGGGCTAGCCGAAGATCTCTCTGATGCCAAGATTGAAGCGGATTCCCTCGCCAAGCTTTCCTCTTCTCTCCTACTCTCCTAAAACCTTGCAATGCACAATGTGGCCTTTCTTGCTACTTTTGGCCCTTATACCCTTTTCTGGGTATGGTATTGGTACCCCCAATAACTCACTTACCGACCTTAGGTATCACGAGCAAGTTTTTTACCACTTTTACATGATTCCTGCCGTGTTCTTGCCCTGTTTTGCAACAGTAACCCTAATGCTTATTTTCTTTGTTTTTCTTTGTATTCTCCTACTCTAATGCATACAACTCACAAAATAAATACCTACTCTACTCCATCTCACCACATAACTCTCAAAAAGCAAGAAACCTACTTCCCAAGGAGATCGAATACCATCTTCAATCCCCTCACTACTTACCTATCTCAAGCACCGGTTCAAGGAAACCCTTACTTTGATGCTCGATTTGAAGCGTGCAAGTGCTCAAGGCTTGAATCCGTTGGTCCCGACAACGGAACCAAAATGTGGGAACTTTCGCTCAACCGCCAAGACCCACGGACCACTTATTGCTTCAAGCGTTCCAAGCCGAGCGCTAATGGCTATCTCTCACATAACCGATACGCCTTCCATATCTACGGGTGTAGTGAGCTTACCTCCATGCTGTTCGAGTTACCTCCCCTCCTGCGCACTCCGGTAGCTCCACGATCCAAGTGCAAGCTTCAAGCAAGCTCCATCCTCAAGCTCCACACTCCAAGCTCCATCACCGCGAGCAAGAGAAGAGAAGAAGAGAGGAGAAGATGGAGAGCTTCTCCACCCCACGGTCCCTCACCCTCACACGCTCACTTCCTCACACTCTCACACTCCCTCTCTCAAGCACAAGCTCAAGCAAGAAGAAGAAGAAGAAGAAGAAGAAGAAGAGGAGAGCTACTTTTGGCCACACACAAGAATGAGCTTCTCATTCACTTTTCAACTTTATATATACAACCCTAAATCCCTTTTGGGCAGTCATCCCCTTTTCCCTTTTTTACATGGCCAGCCGTAGCCTAGGCCCTTTTTCCCATTGTCCTTCCATCTTCCTAGCTTCCTTCCCCCCGCCCTATTACATTTACAAATTGCACGGGTGAGAGCCCAGCGCTCCTTGAATTAAACCATGATGCGCTTGCGCCCTTTTTTGAAAGTTTTTACTTGCACTTTTCCTTGTGCGCCTTTGTCTTCCGTTTCTCTTTGCCTTGGCCTTTGTCTTTGTCTTTTGTTTTAGCTTTTCCGATTTTCCACTGCATGGTACTCTTTTACAAGATTTCAGGGTATGCCTTTGTATTTTAAAATGCACCTTTCCCCTTTTGCATTTGCCTTAGACTTTTTAAGGTTGCCCCTACGTTTTTGGCCTTTTCTTTTCTTCTTTCTTCTGTCGGGCTACCTTTTTTCCACCTTTGCCTTGCGTCTTTTTTATTTCCTTTTGCTTTCTTCGTGTTGGGGTTAACAGATTAGTTGAGGATATGCATCAATTTACACTCAACCAAGGTCTACACCAACCACAAGAAGAGCAGTATGCATATGCTTATGATTATGAAGAATTTGGTAATGAATATTATGATTGGTATCTTGATTATGAGAATGTACATGACATTTATGATGGTTATGATCTAATGGATGATGGATATAATTTTGGACATGATTATGGGGATACTTCTTCTTGCTCATTTGACCAGGGTGGTGAAGATTATGAGTTTGATTATAATTTTCTTACTTTTCGATCATTATTATGATGGTATGCCTTTTCATCCAAGAGGGTTATGTGATAGCTTTTGCACCTTCATCAAATTAACATCCATATTGGGGTCAAAATCTTTATCTTTAAGAGCTTTATTTGGCTAAAAAGTAGTCATTTTAGCCATGTTCTACTATAGATAGTTTGCAAACAACTTATTGTTTTGGCTCACCTTTAATTCTAATTTGAGTACACATGAGTAACACCTATATGAGTTGAAATTATGTCCAATGAGCTTTCTTTTGACCCATAGCATGCTTGATTTGGATATGCTCATCAAAAGATATCTCAGTTTTATTATAGCAAGATTTGTAGTAGACAGAATGTCTATTGTTTACAAGTGCCTTTCTTGGAGTTATGGTGGTCTAGTCTCGGATTTATCATCTAAAATGAATGCATATATGGTCTATTTGGTTTGGTTTTCCACTTATGACTCCATCCATTACTTAGTATGTATCGGTGATTTTCCTATTTTTGCAGCCACATGTAACAAGTAGTACTCTAACTTTCATTAGATTCAGCCATTGTAAATAGTCCTAACATGTTTTTGAGAACAAATATTTTTTTTTAGTGAGGATGGAGTGTAAAGGAGGGGAAGTAGTGTACATAGGGTGTAGCTATAAAAGGTGGAGGTACCAGTCATTTTGTACACATTTTTTGATGTAGTGCAAGTCTTTTCTTGCTTCATCTCTCTCCTCCAGCTTTCATGGCTGGTATCTTCTTCCCTTTTTTATGTTCTCTATCTTCTTCTAGTGTTTCTCACTCCCTCTTTCTTCTTTCTCTCTTCTTGTAGTATTTCTCTCTCCTATCTTTCTCTCTCCTAGTTCACTTCATGAAATAAAATAGGTTAAATTCTATATTTGCATTATTATGTGTCCCCCAAAAATAATACATCAAGGGGAGGGAGGCCCCTAATAGAACATGTAGCTAATAAGTGTATCTAGATTCGTAAGGAGGGGATTAACCAACTACAAATAATGAAATGGTCAAATGATAATAGTACTTGATTGACCTTTTTAAAGGAACTAAATCCTATAGATAATAGCTGAGGCATAGCCTAATGTATGCATTAAAGTATATCTTAAACCAATCTAGAAAATAAATCACCAAACCTTATCTTCTCCCAAACCAACATAAAGAAGCCACATCCAATGATATCATATGCTTTATCAAGTTCAAGCCTAATCACAACAAAGTCTCCTTCATGACACAATGATTAATACAAAGACAACATGAATCTTTCTTTTATGAAAAAATCCAAATTTCTTGGGATGTATAACTCGATAGAATTATACCCAATCCTCATGGCCAAAGCCTTGGAAAGTAACCTACATGTTACATTAAGTCAATGATGCCTTGTCCACAACAAAGCATATTAGCAATCTTAGAAAATAGCCTTATGACACTAAAACTTACATTCTTAAGCACAAAGTTTGCATGCCTAAATTCATTTAATAGTTACACAATTTCTTGGGGGCTTCAAGCCACATGATTCAAAAACTTAGTAGAAAGATTGTACAAGGAGACCATCAACATTGTGGGCTTGATTTCTTTTCATAGAGAATATCACCTTTCTTAAGCTCCTCAATAGAAAAGATTCTATAGAAAAAGAGTGTTTTATGTGTGTCTACTAGTTAAGGGAGAGGCTCAAAGGAGTGTTGTCACTACTTCCATTAACCCCAAAAAAATTTGTGACAATTGACAAAAAACCCTATTAGAAGGAGAGTTGGACATAATGGCAAGCATACCATCCTTAATTTATACAATAATAGAATTGAACATCCTTCTTTTTTAGCCAGGATCCTTCCATAATCCCATGCATATTTCATAATCATTTTAATTTCCATCCTACTATTGAGATCTATACATGAATCAGCCCCTTTAATTTTTGCTACAAATACTTATGCATGGAATCATAATATGTAAGCATAACAATTATGGAGATTATTTATGCAGAAGTCACTTGTGCATTATAAGCCATGACTTTTTTAATGGGGATTATTGGGCCCTATCATGTGTTTCCCTATTATTTCTCAATTTGTTGGATTGAGTGACTTCTTTTATATTTAATGATATTGTCCTTTTTTAAGATTTAAGATGCAAGGTTCTTCACACATTTTGCTTTGCAATAGAATTTGCAACTAAACTTTTCATTATCTAGAAACAAAAAGTTCAACTGCAAAAGTGATGGACCTCTATTTTGAATTTACTTACTACTAAGAATAGTAAAATATTCAACTTAGAAAATTTTGTATGAGATCATTCACAATACATGATTCAAACATGTTAGTCTCCATGATTTGAATGCTTGTTTTTTCGAGCATGCCAATTTAAAAGCCTTGAAAAAACCTATAGTGCTACTACAAACATCCACAACTATCACAAGGATAGAAGAGTTTCTACAAACTGTACCTCTCGAGATCACCATTAAGATGAGAACTATCACATAAAGCATAAAGCAGGTTGTAAATTTGAGAGGAGGTTTGAAGACCACATAAATTTTCAAAAATATTTTCTCTTATGCACTAGATTAGGAAACATGATTTCATATATGCTATAAGAAAAGAGGGCACATTGAAAGATAACAATGAACACAAGAATATGAGATAAGGATGAGAGGGGCGATAGATTTGAAGAGGCAACAAGAGTTGTCCATCATCCCATGTGAAAGATCTAGGGCTAAAATGGCATGTTAGTCAAATGGCCTTTGAGACCTAGGTTTCATTTGAGTATCCTATTTTGAACTAGTTGAATACCAATCTTCTTGAGCTAGAACTTATCAAGGATGGATTGAGGACTCTAAGACAATCAATCTCCTTAAAATCCCATAGATCTTCTTGCATCTTAACATGTTTTCTAAACAACCATCCTCTACTAAATTGATGATCAAGGATTACATGATAGAATAAGCTAAAGTAGACAAAATCCTCTAATACGAAACAATGAAGTTTACTTTTGTAACAAGCTGTGAAGAATAGTGGTTAAGTGTAAAAATAACCATCCTCTACTAAATTGATGATCAAGGATTACATGATAGAATAAGCTAAAGTATACAAAATCCTCTGATACGGAACAGTGAAGTTTACTTTTGTAAGAAGCTGGGAAGAATAGTGGTTAAGTGTAAAAATAATAGTAATACCATGTCACAGTAGCATAGGTATAAAAGGGACATGTAATTTTTCTCATCTTTTGACTCATTAATACATTACTATCTCTCTCCTTATTACCTTGCTCACAGCTTCAATGGTTTATTACTTCTTTGTGTCTTTCTCTTTTATATTCTAGTCTTTCTCTCTCCTCGTCACTCTCTTTGTCTCTCTTTTGCACTTCTTCTTCTCTCTCTTTATTTTTCTTCTATTTCAGTTCAAATTTTCACCACAAAAACCAATTTCAGACAAGTACTATAGGTACAAGACATGGATAGTAACTAGCAGTGGCTTGTAGGACATCTACAGTTAGATGAAGAGTATATCTAGAGATCTTTGGGGATATATATGGCGGTGGAAGGCTAAAATAGCAGGTTGCCATCAAATTTTCATGCAATTTTGAGGTAGCTTGGTTAAATGGGAGTTAACCGAGCTTAATAGTGAAATAAATTGTAGTTACTTTTCAAGGGAGGCTTCTCTTTCCTCTCTCTTCCGAGCTTTGGTTGAAGCTTCCATGGTGGTTGCCAGGAAATGCAATAATCCTACTCGCTACTGGCATTTTACTTCTGTCTAACCTTGGGGCAAAGATCCTTCAACTCCTGGCCATCAAAATAAGCACCATAGTGTGAACCAAGCTAAATAATCTTCTCCAGGAATAGCCCGCATTTTTTGACATAGATTTTGCTAATTTTCTTGCTCAGGCTTCATACTCCTCTTACTCCTAATCTCTTCCTGGCTTGCCAAAAAACCCTGGTACACTCAGTGGGAAACATCTCTAGCAAGTTCCTACAAGATTTGAGTCTTGGTCTTCCTTTCCTTTGCTAAAAACCCTAAAACATAGTAGGGCAGCCATAGCCACAGACCTGGGAGCTTCCATTTCTTCAATTTTTGGGCCTTCCCGACCTCCAAAGCCTCTCTACCATCATTTTGAAGCAAAATGGACTCTAAGATTAAAGACATTGCAATGATTTCAGCCTATTGAGGATCTTGAAGCTCATATTGAAGATTTACTTTGGGGTTTTTCTTCAAGAGGCTTGAATCTTTGACGTTCAAGTGTTCAAGCAAGCTCAGAGAATTGATTCTTCAAGGATTCAACCATATTTGAGCTTGTATGGGGGCTAATCTTATGGATCTTTCTAGCTTTATGATGGATTCATGGTGGATTATGGAGGACTTTTTTATTATTTGGATTAAAGCCGACATCAATCGTCTTCTTCAAGCTTAATCAATATATTTATCTTGCCTAATCTCTTAAATGTCTCAATAATCCACTTACTTTAGCTTTTTCACTTGGCTGATGAGAGATTATTGGTCAATTAATTCTTTGAATTGATCAATAGATCAAAGATTAGTACTCTTTCTATTAATTAGAGCCTATTACATTGAATCTTAGAATTCATTTCAATCTTGTTCCATCATGAATATCATTTTCAATGTTTTGATGCATAACCTTGACTTGATTGGTTGATTTCCTTTACCCAAGATTGAAACATTATAAAGGGTAAGTACTAGCAATCAGTGAGTCACTAAATTGCATTGATAAGACCCTCATCCCATCCATTTTGTCAAAATTTTCATCCTCTTGCATTTCATGAAAGGACTGAATGGATATTTCAATAATGCATCTCATGTAATTAATTAGAGTAGTATTCTATTGCCATGTTGATATTCCCACTGAGGAAAAAGGTGGATTTCGAGGGAGATAGTGAGACAAAAGAGAGGTGACCCTCCCTCACTATTAAAGTTCTCAAAGGGGTAGATTACATGGATTACCGAATGTGATTGTTCATAACTGAGATTCAAAGTTCATGAGTAACTTTGGGCAGGCAGTATTCACATCCATGGTCACTAAATTGGCTCCCTCTACGGCCTATCATCCACAAACTGATGGACAGATAGAAAGAGTAAACAAGTGGTTGGAGACTTATCTTCACCATTTCTGTTATGATGTCCAGAATTCCCGGGATTCTTGGTTACACTTGGCTGAGTTTGCCGACAATAACTCCACTCATGCTAGCATTGGAGTTTTACCCTTTGAGGCTATGTATGGTTATAAGGTGCCCTTACCCACAATCATCTTCAATGAAAGAATCAATCCTCATGATGGGAAAGAAGAACTGGAAATAATGTAGACCCTTCCTCAGTAGTGTAAGATGAATCTTGAGAAAGCCCAAGAATAATTTAAGATATATGCAGATGAGAAGAGTCAACCTTTAGAGTTCCAAGAAGGAGAGTTAGTTTTATTAAAGGTGCCCAACTCGATATTCTACTTTGAAAGATGGATCCAGTAACAAGCTTGCTCATAGATTTTATGGATCCTACAAGAACTTGAAGTGCATTGGAGAGTTGGCATATAGATTGGAGCTACCCTCTTCCACTAAGATTCATAATGTATTCCATGTTAGTTAGCTCAAGCCTTTCTATGGTAATCTTGTTGATACAACTGTTGATGAGCTGCCACCTATTGATGAAGAAGGTCTTATTCAGTACATCCGAGGCTTTCATAAGTCAGCACATGAGAAGAAGCTTTGATCTCGCTTTATCATTGAATATTTGATCAAATGGAGCTTGAGGAAGCTTCTTGGAGGCATGATTCTATACTAGATGAGTTTTCTTACCTACGAGACACATTGGTGCGCTGAAGCTTATTGACTATGGAGCCAACTATGATGCAAACAAGGACCTGTCAACATACTATTTTAGAACAGTTTTTATTCTACCTAATTTTCAGAATTATCCCACCTACATAGGGTCAAAGTACTCTTCTCAAGAGCTATGTTTTGACATGTGGCATGCTGCGTTTGGATACTTCTACCAGAAGTTATTGGAAATTTGGCTCAATAGGGTCTATTCTTACAACAAGATGTCTACTTCATTTTGAGTCCATCATTTGAAGACTTTAAGGTTCCAACTACTTTTGAAGCACTCTTGATTATGTATATAGCTAAGGCTTGCTTCCATTCCTTCATTTCAATCAATATGTCTTTAATCTTTCATTCATTTTTCCATTTGTAAAGCTAAAAATAGAGTACTCTATTCCATCCATCCTTTTCCGATCTTTGTAAGTTTGTTTTTGAGGGCAAATACCTTTGGATACGGGATGGATTATAAGAAGCTAGGAAGAATATTGGTTTACTATGAAAATAATAGTGATACCGTGTCACACTTACATAGGTATAAAAAGAAGGGACATGTAATTTTTCTCATCTTTTCACACATTAATACATTATTGTCTCTCTCCTCGTTACCTTTTGCTAATAGATTCAATGGCTTCTTACTTTTTTCTATCTTTCTCTTTTCTATTGTGGTATTTCTCTCTCCTCGTCTCTCTCTTTAGTTCGCTTCTTGATAACTTTTTATTTAAAATAATTTTATTTTTTCTTTTGGGCCAAGAGGACTAAATATTCTTGACCAACTTAGATGTTTTGCCAATGGAGATCTATACCTTAGCAAAGGCAATAAGCAATACTTTGAGGTTTTTCCAATTTATTAAATCTTTCTATGGAGAATTACACACACTTCTATGGAGTAGGATGGCCTAATCTTCAAATGGGTGTATTATGCTCCTCATTATCCATTTGAAGGCCAACGTATTATGCTCCTCATTATCCATTTGAAGGCCAACGTATTAGCCATAACAACTGTAAACCAAGGAAGCCTAAGGCTCTCTTATTGCCAGCTTGTAGATGCTCAAAAAATACATTGAGAACTTTTTTGTTGTTGTAACTAGAGTCCCATATGAAATCCCTATAGATTGTCTCAAGTTGCTTAAGGGCAACCTTAGGAGGTCTTCAACTAACCAATAAATAAATTCTAGATGCAATGAGGTTATATTTCGGGACTATTGTCCTTCCAAGCAAGCTTCCTTTGAAAACCTTTGCAAAATGTAGTTTCTTTCTCAACTTTTCCATCAACCATTACCATCTCTAGTTTTGGATAACCCCATAGGGATTCGTAATAGTTTGAAAATTTTTCCATCTTGGATGACTATGCATCCTTTAGCTAGGAGCCAAGCTGGTTGAGGCTTTATGAGGCTCTTAATTCCTATGTTCTATGGGTGTTCAATTATAAATTTAGGAGTAAACAAAAATTATCAATTCACTGCCAAAAACACTATATTAGAGAATTTGAAAAATTTTCAAGTTTCAATTTCAAATAAGTGATAAATATTTGATCATGTGGCTAAATCTTGATCCATATTTGAAAGTGAGATTTCGAAAGGTAGCTTGTATAGTATTTAGGGTAGACTCTACCTATAAGTAAGACAACAAGATTTGACCATGTGGTCAAATAGTAAAGGTATTGGGGGTTCCCAGAGTGCATGGGAATTTCCAAATTTTCTAATATAGTGTTCCAAAGGCAAAAAGGGATCTATCATCATTTGTACACAAGTGGTATCATTAAAAAATTGATTGAGAATCATTTGTCTATGGCAACCTCACAAGGAGATACCTTTCAAGCTTCTACACTTAAGTTTTGCTTATAGAAGCTAGCCTTAGGCATCAACAGCAATGGCAATGTGCAAGGACACAAGAAAGTAGCCCTAACTAGTGGATATTCTTTAGGAGGAAGAATAGGGTTAGGAACCATTGACTAAAACTACTGCTAAGAAGAAACTTATCATCTCATTTGTATATCAACTCTCTATAGAACTCATTAGGGAGTCCATCTAGCCTTAAGGTTTTACCTTTTTTCAACTCATCAATAATGTCACTAAGTCCAAAGAGAGACAGGCCCTAATCTAATATGGAAGCCAATGCTTGAGGAATGCCCTTATGTCTACACCTTACTAGATTTAGGGCTGCAAGCATGCACATACATAGCTTAGAAAAGAAGAAACTTGGAAGAGCACAACTTAAAGAGTATTGAGATATATTAATAGAAAATATATCTAAATTTTGAAAAAAGCTTTAAAATTCTCATGAGACATAACCTTTATACAAAGATCTGCAAAGTCACCTTATGTTGGCATTAGTGAAAGATATGCTTCATTGCTTTTCAATGCTTAGTACATGGGCTATGTGCATAAACCTTATCATCTGTGAGATTGCAAACTGAACGTTAGGCCTCTCAATGCGTACATAAATCAAGAATTCAATAGGTTGTTGATAGAGAAAGATATCAAAGAAGTCTCCAATGTCATGAAGGCTCAATTTCCATCTCTCCATAGGAGTAGTAATAGGCTTGCAATTATAAATCTCTATAATGATGTCTCAAAATACTTTTTTTGACACAAAGTAATATCTCCATCAGACTGCTTGAATTGAATGCCCAAATAATGATACAATAGATCCAAAACTAGCATGTCAAAAGCTAAATTCAAGTCAGTCGTAAAATACAACAATATGAGTCTCATTAGGACTAATGAGCAACATGTCATCAATATAAACCACAATTATCAGAGGCATATCAACCTTATTTTGACACATAAGGTACTCTCAACTGGACTATTATAAAAACCACATGTGCAATTAAGTATATATGTATCTTACTATACCAAGCCCAAGTGCTTACTTCAAACCATACAATGCCTTTTTCAATTTATAAATTTTGTTTTCTTACTCCTTCTGCACAAGACTAGGAGATTGAAAAATATACACTTTCTTATGTAAATTATTGTTCAAAAATATGATTTCGATATTCAACTAATATACATTTCAACCATTCTAAACTACTAATATAAAAATGCTACAAATAGTTATCATATGACTAACATAAGAGCAAAGGTCTCATGAAAGTCATTGCCCTTCTACTAATCATAACCCTTTGCCACAAGTCTAGCTTTATAACAATCAATACTATATATGATTCACGTTTTATCTTGTAAACCCACTAAGTGCCAATGACCTTCTTGCCAAGAGGCAAATCTCATAAGAACCCACTATATATGATGTTTTAGATTTTGATTGGGATGGTTGCTATGACACTCATGCATCCATAAGTGGGTTTTGTGATTTCGATATTGAACTGATGTACATTTCAACCATTCTAAACTACTAACATACAAATGCTACAAATAGTTATCATATGACAAGTAGAAGAGCAAAGGTCTCATGAAAGTTATTGCCCTTCTGCTAAGCATAGCCCTTTGCCACAAGTCTAGCTTTATAACAATTAATACTATATATGACTTGCATTTTATCTTGTAAACCCACTGAGTGCCAATGGCCTTCTTGCCAAGAGGCAAATCTAAAGCATCATGCTCAATTGCATAGTAGCTACCTAATTTTCTAATTTTTGTGTCTCTTTAAAAGACACACTCATCCTCATCACACACACTAAAAATAGGTAGTGCATAGCAATATGATGCATAAGAGGCACTGTGAGGTTCCAAGTACCACTAGTCAACAATGCATCCACTTATTGTCATGCAATGTTTGTACCATCCATTTCGGCACAATTTTGGATGCTTCAATCTCTACTCTCTCAAGAAGAAGTGTAGCGTACACATCCACATGAAAAATAGGCTAGTGTATTAATCATAAGAAACTCGTGTAGGTTGAGAAATTGTCACATTTGATACTACATGTAATTATGCACCACTGAAAAGAGGAAACAATGTGTCATAAATACCATATGAGCATACATTTATTTCCTTTGTACATGAAAGTAAAGGCTAAATAGTATCCTCCATAAATATAACCTTTTATTTCAAAACATTGTAAATAAATATGCATTTGAAATATTCTTGTATTGTTACACTAGTATCAAAGAATAAGCTAAGCAATAAAAAATACACAAGTAACAGATGGATTCTTACCATGCCAAGTCTCATATGGAGTGAGATTGCAATGCCTCATAAGGACAGTTATTGTGTATATAGACTGCACACAAAATAGCCTCAAGCGAGAAACTATGCGGTAAATCTCAACTTTTAATCATATGTCATATATTCTTACTCTCAACTATACCATTTTATTGTGGTGTATGGAGCATTGTACATAGATACTTTATCCCATGTTCAACTAGGTATGCATTAAATTTCTTGGTTGATTAAAACAAAGAGTACTCACTTTATATCCTATCAAATTTTCAAGCGTGTGCTAACAAACAACTTAAACCACAAAAACACTTCCAACTAGCTCTCAAACCATGTATACATGCATACCTAGAGTAATCATTAATGAAAGTCACAAAGTATACATACTCATACATATTTAGAGTAATCATCAATAAAAGTCACAAAGTATAGATAATCACAAAATATGGTATTTGTATAAGAACACAAAAGTTTATGTGTGCAAGTAGTAGTTTGTGAATAACTCTCACTAAACCATCTTTTGAAAATGAACCATACATGCTACATTTTACCCAATATGTAACCTTCACAAATGTATTTTCTAGGTTCCTCAAGAGTAAGAACGATTACACCATATCAAACTCCTACAAGAGTAATAACTAGAAAAAATCAAATGTCCAAAATATATATACCAAAGTTTTGCATCTAAAACAGCCTACAAATCTACAATTACACATGCATATCTTTCACATATTTACCATAGTTATTGAGCTTGTATAGCCTAAGACATAGCGAATCAAAAAAATTAATAATAAATTCTTCTTGATCTTCTCTGATACATACAAAGCATCCATAAGTGTAATAATACTATCATGAAATGTAGTCTCAATACAATTTTACCAACTCCCTTAATAGGATAAGAGGAGTGATTGACATATATGACAATATTGATCTTTGGGGCATGTTAAAGAGAAGTGAATAAACTTTGTAAAGAAATAATATGTTGTTGCATCCCTATCAAAAGTACCATATATCTAAATCCACAATAGATATACAATAATCATATTTTAAAAATTCATGAATGCATTACACACTAAATATCCACTCTATATCATGTGCAACATTTGTATATTTTTTACTTGGAAGGAGAGATATCTGTAACAACTATACTAGCCTCTTTTGGGCACTCCTTTATGACATGATTTTTTACATTATAACACATGCAATATATTTTATTCTCATTTTTATTCTTATCCTAATCACTCTGATTTGTTTGAATAACATTAGAGAGAGAATGAGTGACAAGGAGAGAGAAAGCCTAGAAAGATCTAAAAGAAGATAGAGAAGCCATAAAAGTTGTAAACAAGGAAGCAAGATAAAGGACATTAATTGTATTATTGCAAAAAGATGTCAAAATTTACATATCTCACGCCTTTTATACATATGCCAGTGTGACAATGTATTATTAATGATCTCTCACTAAAACATATATATTCCCAACTTCTTACAATTGTCAAGGAGAGGACTGAGAGGTGAGAGAAATGAGAACAAAAGAGAGAGAGAAGAGGAGAGAATGAGTGATATGGAGAGAGAGAGAGAGAGAGAATATAAAGATAGAAAAGAAAAGAGAGAATCCATAAAAGCTATGAATAAATGAGATGAGAGGTAATAATTATATTATCGCAAAAAGATGTCAAAAGTTACATGTCTCACACCTTTTACACATATTCCAATGTGACTAGGTATTATTAATAATCTCTCACTAAAACATATGTCTTCCCAACTTCTTACAATCCATCCCTTCCCAAAGGTTTTTACCCACAAAAATAAATTTACAATGGCGAAGAAGGATGGATGGAACAAAGTACTATTCTCATTTTAGCTATACAAAATGTAGAAAATGAATGAACAATTTAAGTTTTATTGATTGAAATGAAGACATAAAGGAAAGCCTCTACCATATGCATAAACAAAATATCTTCAAAAAGAAATTTGAGCCATTAGATCCTCAAGAAACAAACTCTATAATGAATAGGCAACTTACTGTAAGAACATACCCTACTAAACAAAAACCGTCATATATCCAAATAAGACATGCCACATGTCAAAACATATCTAATGAAGAGTATTTTAACCCTATGTACATGGATATTTCTAAAAAATAGGTAAAGTAAAAACTGTTCTAAAACAAGTTACTGTTTAAGCCCTATTTATACCACAACTAGCTCCCCTATTGACTATGTCTCAAGAACTAATGCATCCCATTAGGCAAGGAAACTTGTCCAATATAGAATTTGGTTGCCTAGAAGCTTTGTCAAGTGGCAAACCTTTTCGGTTGATCAAATACTCAATGATAGAATAAGAGCAAAGCTTATTTTCATGACCTATGACCTCCTCAAGGATGTATTGAATAAGATCTTCATCCATATAAAGTAGCTCATCAACAATTTCCACCTACTCAATGCTTTAAGTGGGTATTTCTTTTGTTGCTCACAAAGTTTAGAGTCTTTTCCCATGGTTAAAGAAGAAGATAGAGTGATTACTAATGAGAAAGGCCTGATTCTTGCTATCCATCACATGAAAGCTTCTTCCAAAAGCTTGAAAGAAGGAGGAAAAAGAAAGCATGTTTGAAAAGTAACCGGACTTTTAACCTTGACTGACTCTATTTTCTCCCTCTTTTACCATTTTGTCTCCAATATGGCATGTATCTTGTGCACAACCTCTCATTTTGTCCATGATATCTCCAACTTTATTTTTATGTATTCTAGTTAGGTCCGACTAGGTTGTCCTTGGTCTCCTTAGTCTCTACACCTGTCAATTTCAGTCCAAGTTGACACCATGTCCTTGAGTAAACCAGAATGTAGCTAGTCTGAGAAGGTAATCTAAAGAAAGATTGAACCAAATAGATCAAAGACCAATGCTCTAATACCACTTGTCAAGAAGAGAGCTAAGAGGTGAGAGAAACCAAAACAAAAGAGAAAAAAGATGAGAGAAAATGAGTTATGAGGAGAGAGAAATACTAGAAAGATAGGAAAAAAAGAGAGAGAAGCCATGAAATCTATGAATAAGAAATTGAGAAGAGATACACTAATCGTATTATTGTAAAAAGATGCCAAAAATTGCATCTCTCACATTTTTTATACCTATGCTAGTGTGGCAATGTATTATTAATTATCTCTCACTAAAACATATGTCTTCTAGGCTTCTTACAATAATTGGGAGAAAGACTAAAGATCTTAGCAAAATAATCATAAACAAGAGCAAGGTTTTGTTCTGTCTTGAGCTTTATTACCCTTTTCATACATTATTAAGGGTGGAAATTTTTCCTCCTAGTTTTCTTCATTAAATCATTTTTTTTGTTAGGCTTGTCTATTTTCCCACCCATCACTCATTGGGCCTTAAGCTCTTCTCCATTTTTGCGTGACTAGGTACATATTTTTGCCCTATGTTTTTCTATGGAGTTATTTTTTACATTCCTAAGGAGATCTTGGGTTTGTTTAACTACTTACTACCAAGAAACAAGAGGGGAGAGAAAAGAGGATATAGCACAGTCCCAAATATCTTACACACTCTTCTTAACATGTTCTAATTTGAATAGGCTAAGTTCAGTATATCACTAGCTAGCCTTGATGATCTAGTCAGTATTGAAAAGAGATAACTAGATTAGAGAGTGGTCAAACATTACGATGTATTTAAACACCTTAAAATAAACACTTACTTTGAAGGAAAGTAAACCAGAGGAGACGTAAGCCCTATCTACTCTAGCCTCTCTCAAAGTCTCGCCCCTCCTCTTGTTAAAGCATGTAAAGAATCTTTCATAATCTACTTCTACTAGAATATGTTCAACTTTGACCTTAAACCAAGCCTCTCTTTATTTTCTTACAATTTTTCACTTTTTAAGGATTCTGTCCAAAATATATTCCACTATAATAAAGTTCCCTACAAGGATAATGGGACATTTAAGTACTTGCAAGCAATCCCATATACTAAGTCTTCATCATCTTTGAAAATGATGAAGATTTAGCATATAATGAAACAATTGCAAACTCCATCATCTTTAAAAATGATAGCAACACATTACGGTTAGAACATCAAAGTGAAAACATGGGAAAGCATGCTCAAGAGGGAGAAGAGAGATCAAGGTACAATAACAAAATCTTGCTTAGTAAGTTGCTCACAAATACAGCTAGGGTACTCTCTCTCACATACTGAGAGTGACCCCCCTTAGGGTTGTTTAAATAGCCTTTGGATGGCTAGGGTTAGGGTTTTCCCTATTCTCCAATCCATTCACACTCATCTACCCTTATCCACCCTTGGATACAATGGGTTCACATGCCTATCTCTCAACACCCCCCCTCAATGCTAAAGTGGCATTGGATTACAAGACATGTTAATGTTCCCCTCCCCCTTCCCCCAACCCCAATCAATGGGATGACTTAATAATTTAGCCTACAAGAGTGCTTAGAGGTAGAGGATTTATAGATTTAGAAGAGTCGATCATCAGGTGTTGTGGAGATATAGTTGTCCTCTAATTCTTTTGCTACTTCAAGGGTGGTAGAACATTTACCGATGATATGCCATGTCTTCTTACATTTGTTGCACTTCATTTTGTAAGGATATTTTTTCCAACAAGTGCTTACAAAATGTGTCCCTTTTTATTGTAAAATGAGCATTTAGTGGAAACAATATAAACCAAGAGTTGCTCACGGGATGTTGAAGTAGATACACGACTAGTGATGCCTTCTTTCTAATTTCTTTTCTCCTCAGCTAAAAAAGATTGGATGGTGCTTTCCAAGGTCGGATTTGGGATTTTTGTAAGAGAAATTACAAGGGTTGAAAACACCTTCTTTACAACTTTCAAGAGAATGGCAATGGCAACTTCATCATGAATTGGAGCTTGAACTGAGGATAGCTATGCCATGAGCCTCTTCATATGAGAGATAAACTTACCCTAGTATTCTCCTTGCTTATTCTCCAAGCTTTTAAATTCTATTTGAGGAAAATTTTAGAGTTCTTTCCTCTAGCCCCATAAAGATTTTCAAGCTCATCCCATTTCTCCTTTTGGCAGTGGAGAGATGGTCAATGTAATGAATCAAAGATTCATCCAAATGACGCATGATTATGGCTTGGGATGTTTCATCATCTTCTACATCATTAGGGTTGGATGGGTCAATAACTTTGGTCCCTTTGATTATGAAAAGTCAATAACCCTGCTCCATTATTTTGTACTTCACTAATACGTACCATGGATGAAAGCCTTTTCCATTGAACTTATGTTTAACATCAACATAGGCCATGGCCATGATAGGAAGGTTTTACCGATCGTACTAGGCAATGGCAGTCAGTCTAATCCATTATACAATGGCCAAGTAGTACAGTAGCTAATGAACTTATGCTTACATTAATAAGTAACAAGCTCAAATGTGATGTTCAATCAAGATGAGATAAAAGATTATGAAAATGGTCTATGTGTTTATAACTAACACATAGCTTTACAATTATCAAAATGGGATGATGGTACTTGAGCACTTAATGAACATGCTTAAGGTAAAAAAACTTTTATATTTTTGAAAGCAACCAACAAGCAGTGAACAACGAATTCAGCATTAGTGCTAAGGAGCACTCATTTTGCCAGGCATAGGTGAAGCATTTTAACATTAAACCACTTACATATTGGCTTGAGGAGTCACCTTCAATTGAAAATGCTCTGAACTTGGAGCCTTCTAATTTGCAATGAGCTTCAGTGATGAGAAGAAAACTCAAAAAGGACTAAGCATTAAAGCTTTGGCTATGGCTACTTGAAAACATGTAGTTAGGGTTTCACTTTATGTAAACTCCAAAGAAGGAATTTTTGGAAGCCCTCTTGGGTGAGTGTAGCCCACTTGGGGGGTAACAAACCCCCATGATGGTTGCAAACATCACAGCCCTAGCAACCCACGCTTCATCTTATAACCCCACATTGCCAAATCTGCACTTTTTCATAGGAAACTAGTAGTGCCGCCCTTTTGCATGCCCAATGTCAAGGTTTAAGGTGACGTACTAAAGCACTTTGAGCGAGGAAACATCTCTCTAGGAGAAAGCTAGGCAAGATACTTTTGTTCTCCCCATGTCCTCCAATAGAGGTGGGTATGGCAAACAGCTATGGAGGTTAAGAGATATGATGAAGAAATGAAACTCTCATGTACACTCAAGTTGAGATGTGGATAGGGAAAGCTCAATGGATCAAAGATGGCTCTGATACCATATTTGAATATTAGATTGGCAACATGGAAAAGTGTGCACAAGAGGGAGAAGAGAGCTCAAAGTATGAGAATAAAATCTTGCTTAGTAAGTTGCTCGCAAGTACAACTGGTATACTCTCTCACACACTAAGAGTGACCCTTAAAGCTGTTTAAGTTTCCTCTGGATGGCCAGGGTTAGGGTTTTCCCTGCCCTCCAGTCCATTCACACTCATCTACCCTTATCCACCCTTGGATACAGTGGGTTCACATGCCTATCTCTCAACAATTACTTATTAGGGTCTTTATATATCAATTTCACCATACTTACCATTCTTGAATATATACAAATAGCAATCCCTCCACTTCTACACCTTTGTGCTCAATGAAGTGCCACAAGAAGTCAATGGAGATTCTCTTTGAATTTCTACCTAAGCTATCTTCTAAAACCTTAATTTCTTGCAACCAAATATAGTCAGGAGAGAAATAGTTCTATACCACCATGTTTTTTGTCATTGTAGCTCTAAAAAGGTCAAAAAGACCGTTAGTATTCTATGAGGTACTTTTGAGAGACTTCATCATGTTTGTTTCTTATTAAAGTTTCCCTTTAGGAGCTAAAGCTTTGTTTTGTGAAGTGGGGGAGGTAGCTTCAACCTTAGAATACCCTCTATTAGATGATGAGTTATTTTCTCCAAGGTAAAATTGTGTTTGATGGAGTGACTCGCCATTAGTTTGAGACGTTTCTATTTCATGGCAGGAGTATTTAGTTCATAATCAATAAGGTCTTTTTTAGAACCAGATTTTAGATCCTTTATAGATTGAGCTATCAACAAATTTCATCATCCTCTTCCTCTGAGAGGAAATATATATTTGATCAAGAGGCTTGATAGGATCCTCATCAAGCACTTTTGCTTTCCCTTTTTCTGATGGGCTAGACTAACTCCTGTCATTCTCATGTGTAAAAAATCGATCAATACAGAAGTGAGCCTGTTTTGAGTTTTGGGTTTATTGATCGTATTAGCTTGGTTCTTATTATTTTTTCCCTTCTAGTGATTGAAACTTTGAAAGCCATGTGACTACTATTTAGAGGGATGTGGATTCTAAGGTTCCTACGTCTTAAGTTTCGTGCAATCTTTTATATAGACCCCGTGTTTATAACATTTAAAACAAGAGTTGCGGAGATTTCTATAAGCAAGTTGATCAATGATATGTTTTCCAAAGTTGCCTAAGATCTCTAGGATTTTGTGGAGTTATTGTGCTAAATCCACCTCAACCACATCCTCAAGATGCCACCTTGGATTAACCAGGTTAACAGGTCATCGTCTAAAGATCTTGCTCAAAGGGGAAGCTATCGGCTTGAGGTAAGGATGAAGATACATGGGAAGGATAGGTACCTCTATCCAAATATAGGCTTTGGTTGGCTTGGGTGTCTACATTGAAAACAAGGGAGCGACAATGGAGAATTTCTAACCATCCAATGTATATGGCTATGCACATTTAAGGGCTAGCTCTTTTGTCTCAAACAAAAAAGTAGCAACACTTGTTGAGGAGATACTATGGTGATAAGACTCCACCCCTTAAGGGGATTCCCACTTCATTTTCATCCATTTTTTAAGAAATTCTCTAGAGGGGCGAGACTCAAGGCATAACTCCATGTTAAAGTTCCATTTGAAAACATATTTTTCCAATGGTTAATGCCTTCATGTGAAATAGAAATTCCAAACTTACCTATCTTCCTTGATGTTTGATCATGGTGAGATAAATTCACTAAGGGGGACTATGAAGGCGGCCCTAAGGATATTGCCTAGGGATTTGTTGTGTGCGCCTCCGCCTCCTTCTACTATTGTATCCACTAAAATACCATATATTTGACCATTGGTGACTATTTCTAACATCATCTGGGGATCAGGACACGAGGAGTTTCAAATCTCCTCCAATAGAGGAACTCTCCATTTCTTTGTGTTAGATTGAGTCATGTACTGGTCAAAGTCTAGAGGAAACACACCTCCTCCTTCATTAACTCTGACTACACACATGAAGTTCAACTGTCCATGGTTGCATGCTCGTAGAGAGAGAGAGAGATTCTTTGTAGGAACCATGTTTGAATTGCCATTCAACTGAGATAATTATTTCCTTCTCTTGGTGTTTGTTGGCTATAGCAGTAGTTGGGCTCTCATTGAGATCTCATGTGATGGATTGATAAAAGACCCAAAAGGGATATGTTTAATAAACTAGTGTTAGGAAAGCTTTGAGCATTGCTTATTTTGAGTGGATCCAAGGACCACAAGACATAGCTCTGCCCAGACACCACCTTCTAAAAGAATCAGTTATTCAAATAACTACTGTAGTGTGATCAAGTATTTCCTATAATTTCTTTTGAAGCCTGCTAAACCTCTTTCTTGTGGTTTAGCCCCGAAACTACTGGTAGGGCAAAGACTGAGGTGTTTTAGGCCGGTTACACACCAGAAAAGGGCCGCCCGCTTTGTAAACTTTGACCAATCAAAACACTTATTTAAAGGTTGGCGTCCGCAGTCCTTTACACACTAGAGAGGACATGACCTATTGTTTACCTGTTAAATAGGTGAACTCCCCGCCCACTTTTGGACGAGGAGTCTCCCCTACCCACTTTGTAAAGTGGTGGACAAGGGTGTACTTTTTGCATTTGCAACCAATCAAAAGATTTGTAAGTTTATTCTTTTTTATTTTTTTACAAATTGTGTCCCTTTGGTGTGTAAAGGTATGACGCTCATGTTTGTGCCCAATTTCAAAAAGTGCATGCCCACGCTGTGGGCGAGGGTTGGCTGACCATTACTTGGTTGTATAACCAGCCTTATTTCAGAGGGAAAGGTGGTGGGATTGTGGGTGATATCTATGTGCATGTGTCAGTGTTGACAGTGCGCTCCCCTCTGATGTCACGAGATCGGGATTGGAGGAGGGCAGTGTCGGAGTCATCATTGCCAAGGGCCAGCATGTGGACTGCCTCAGGTGACCGAAGCAACTGGCGCGCCACTACGAAGTTCAAACCCTGCAATCGTCCAAGTCTGATGGAGCCGTTCATGCTTGCCCGCAAGCTTCCCACTTGTCTACTGCCAGCCTCTCTTCTGTCGCTTGCACTGCCTTGCATGTCAGGTCTGGCCTCTTCATTTTCAAACAGGCTACTGTCAACTGCTCCAAGACAAAGGATTGTTGAGAATAACCAAATTGATACACCATGAGTACCTGACAGGTTGCAGCATTGCTCTCTTTGCACTGTATCGTGTTACCTGCCATAAAAGGGTCGGCCACGAACGTCCATTATGATAAGACCAAGGCCTGCAAAGTAAGAGCCCCACCGCGCCTAAGTACAAATCTTGAAATGCAGTCCATCATTTACAAACGATACCCAATAGAGGTAGAGTTTGCAAATTTTGCCTTTGTCAGGCAAATGCAAGATACTTTGCTGACTTGAATGCAAAAGGCACAGTTTTGCTCCCTTGTCTGAAACCCCTCCAATTAGCTGCTGAAAATTGAATGCGTGTTCAGAAAGATTTTAAACAACTCGTGCATTCAGAAGTAAAAAAACAGCTTTAACAACCAAGCACGCAAGCATTTCAGCATGTTAGTACCAGTTGTCTTTTGTAGCTGTTAATGGAGTCTGAAAGTCAACTGAGTGTTGGGACGTCCTATCCCAAAATAATAGTCAAGATGGAGAGTGTAGGTAGCAGTATCAAAGCAACTGCCTGTGGCCAACTGAGCTTGTCGTGACTCCTATGAATAACTGCACTGCAATGGAAGATCAGCTGTGGAATAACCTACCCCATGTAATTACCAAAATGTGCTGCATCTGCCTTGTAAGTGGCTTTTACATGATATGCTAGTGGTTATCTACTGAACTTTCACTTCCACGGAGCTACAGCCAATGGCTGAACGCCTTGCTTGTCGCTCATTGGTGGATTTGGGTGATCTTCTCCCCACAGCATGACCTCTTACTGGCACAGAGGAATTGAGCATCAACAATGAAATTCTTAGAGGAAGAACAACTTAATATGTTGAATTGCTTTCTTAAAGCGAAGTAGAAAATCAACTCAAAAAGCAGAAAATGGTGCAATATATTATGACATGGCATGTACCAAGTGGCTGAGACCTTCCTCCTCTTGCCTCCGAACCCACTCTCTTTCTACCAACCCCCCCTCCCCTTTGGAAGAGCCCTGGCACTAAGAAAAAAGCTCTCTTGCCTTCTTGTAGCACACTCTGCCTACAGCTTCACTGTTCACACAAAAGAAATGGAAGACTGGTCATGGTTTGCATTGCTGCCACCTCTGTCTGAACCCGGCCTTAGTTGCTGAAGCATTTTCTCTTCGCCGACTTAACACTGGCTCATCTACCCTAACACATCCAAATTGCTGCTTAAACTTGTTTTACAAAGGAGGCTATATATCCTATGAGGTGATTTGCTGTAAGGGGCATTTTCTCAAATTAAAAATGAAACTTCTGCCATGGCTTCATAAAGGATGATTATCACATGCCAAACAGTCCCATTCCATGTAGTAATAGTTCTTGGATTTTTGGCTGACCTCTCTTTGGATCATTAAACCAGGATTCAAATAGGTTGTATATTATTTGGTCACAGAGCACTGCTTTACTCTTTGCAAAATAATTATTAACATTGTACATATATCTACTGAAGTGTCTAACAAGACTCTGAAGTCTACGCTTTTTGCATTTTTACCCCTCAAGAAAAGACTGGCGAATTCTAGGAGCTCCCTTCAAGTAAGATTATGTACTGACAGAAAAATTATGTTAAACTTACGTGTTTCACTCCCAGTGATTATTTGCCATTCATTATCTACAAGTGCTGGATAACATATTTTGAGGGGCATTCTTCCCACGATATCAGTCCACTTTGCTTCAATCAGGTCCAAAATAGCATGTGATTGTTCAGGACTAGCTAGTGATCAGACAATTGACCATAAGTTGCCCAAGGAAAAGAACCTAAAATCCATATGAGCAGGCTGTAAATTGCCAATAAGGCAGCCCCCACAATCTGGCATCCAGTCTACCAGCCATGCAGGTATTTGATCTGGATAAATATTAAACTTGTTCACAGCTTCATGTGAATACTCTTCTGTCTTGTAACAAAATATAGTATTCAGCCTCTTCATGTCTAGCCAGTAGTACTCCCGAACATGAAAAGACAATGATAATGATCTGTTACTGATAGCTGGACTGAGGGTGTCATTGGCTAGATGCATCTCACGTGCACAGTGAAGTGCTGAGTAAAACAGGGCTTGCTTATAATGTCAAAGGTTATGTGTTTGTGACTCTCTTGTGGATCTTAGACTCGAATGTGGATTCAGAGAAAGTTACTGCTCTCACTTTGCTACACAGAAAAGGAGATTTTACTGAGACGATCAGTATTAGCAATGTAGAAGCTCTTGACATGTTGGGCATTAGAAAAAGGAACACAGGTTACTTAAATTTTCAAAGGATGCCCCTTCTACGACCAATCCTACAAGAGCCATCAGTCACCAGTAATGTGGGGAACATATCAAAGCCATCCTCTAGACACAATTTTAGTACCATCTTAACACCTGTTTGCACATCAATTCTTTCTTTTGCAATGAAAGATCACCAGTACACTTTCCGTGTGCTCTCAGCAGAATTATCCACCATAGACCTGGGTGTAGTTTTGATCATTTGCTATGAACTTCACTGCAAAAGCTAATGACTAAATGACAGCAAGACCTTTGGAATTTTGGGGTGTAAAACTCATCAGATTTTGATGATGACCCGTATATCTAGTATGGAGGCTTAACCCTAACCAGAATCAACTGGAGCAACTCTACCAATTGCAGCCTCCCCAAAATTAGGATCTAGAGTCTCTTCACTTGTAGGTGAGTCAGCTTTAACTTCACATGGGCAATCTGCGCCTTGAAACTAGCTGGCATCAAACCTTGCCCAGGACTAAACCAATCCACAGTTTTCTCCCAGCTCTACAAGTAGATTAAATGTAATGAGAAGTTATTCATGTACGTAATCATTCAACCATAGATTGACTCATTAGACTCAACGTTCATAGAGATAACTCACCCAGGCTTCATAGGAATAACCTTATTTATAAACCACAAATCCCTTGATGTTCGGCAGCTTCTGCATTGCAGTTGAAGAAACAACTTATGCATTAGATTGTTATGTAGTGCTTCACATATGATGTAAAGTGAGATAATAGTCGCAATGAACCAATACTTTGTGACTGTTCCCAGCATGACCAGGTCTTTTAAGAAAGATGCTGCTGATGTGTCCCCTGATGTTTTGGAATAAAAGGTCTGCTGATGTCTCCCCTGATATCTTAGTCTAAAAGCTAAAAATGCTTTCTCACAGGAGGGGCAGGTTCAAATCCCATTGGTCTCACTGGCACTGTGGTGCAGCCCACCATCCCACAACCTTGTGGTTCTTGCCCTTTTAGGGACAACAGACCCATTCCTGGTGAGATCAGCTGTGCCATGGCCAGCGCCTAGTCAGGTGTGTTGGTTCACATAGCTCTTGCCAATCTTTGGAAGGGGATAGCACCATGCCTGTTGAGAGTGCTTTCATGTGTACTTCCAACAGCTGATGTCAGTTGCAACCTTAAAATGGTAGAGAATGCAAAGCCACACAAGAGCATGGAGGGACTGGGCAAAGATGGAGCCATCAGCTTAGCACTTTGTTCTGAAGAGAGACTGACCTCTTTGTTTGTCTTCTGACTTTCTAAAGAATAGCTATACAGTTCCTTCCCACCTGACCACACAAACATCTAGAGCATGCAATAGATCATGAAGTATGATGCTGAGCAGACGGACCGTTACTCATAATCTGAAGTTACAATGAAAGGTAGGATTCCTTTATCTTAGCGTGCTCCTCTAGGCACCTAAGTGATGAATAACTTACTAGTGCAACACAGTATAAAGCTGAGAAGAAGATATTTCCATGTCTTTTAACTCAAACAACGACTGATAGGATTACTTTAGCTGAGCATCCCCCTAGTACTAATCAGAGAAATTTTCAGAAATTTTGAATGATTTGCACCGAGGACCTTTACGTGCATACTGACTTTAGAATTTGTATAACATCTTAGTATTAATCAGAATTGAATGTGAAACTTGAGATGACTTAGAATAACAGCTTTCAACATGAAACTTTATTGGATGCCTGTCCAGTCAGAACTGTCTGCATGCAAAACTCAGGGTGAATTCATGAGATACTTGCAGCTAAAACTCAATATTGCAAAACACCAGGCTCTGGCATGTGGTAAAGGCCATTAGGCTATGCCTTGCTGTGAGCAATCACTAAACTAGTTTGAGAGTCTAGGACCTGGGTGGACTGTGGTCACTATGAAGAAAACTGCTCACCCCAACTGGCAAAGTTGTTGAACGCACAACAAGTTCACCCCAAGTTGGGGGACATGATAGACATCATTTAACAAAGTGAGATCTAGACCCAATTCCGTGGGAAAACTGATGCGACCCTAGGCCTAAATCTTGACTGAGGAGTTATTTCCTACACGAATACTCCCAGCTGTTGCTGCAGGGGCTCGGATAATAAAAATGTCAACTCTAGGAATCATGTGATGGGTAGCTCCACTATCCACAAGCCAAACAGGTATTGACGTGCTCAGCTCTGATGAGTGGGCCTCTGCACGCACCTCATTAAGAGGCAATTCCTAGATGTGAACAAGACTCGCATCCGATGTCTCTAAGGAGATGATGTGGGCCTCTACAAACCAATGAGACAAATCTTCTAGAGGTAAGTAGTTCCCCGACTCTGATGACAGTGGTGATAGTGTGGGCCATGAGATGTTTGTGAAGATGGATAAATGGGATAAGATAGAGAATAAGATAGTGGTGGTGGCGGTGGATAAGAAGTAGGAGGTAAAGGTGGATCGACAGAAATAGGTTGTTGATATCCAATGAGTGCCAATTGCTGTGAAGGTACTAAAATAGGCATAGATCCATATGATACCGTAGGTGTAAGTGGAGGCACTAGGACACGATAGCCTTGTCCAAATGTTAGCCGGGGCAATAAAGAATGATCGGATGGTCCACTAGGTAATGCCACAGGGACAAACTGCGATACCAAACGATCCACACTCCAGTATGTTTGGGATGCACTTCCAAAAGGATAGCCCGAAAGTATATGTATGGGATGTCGACAAGCCTCCATCATAGGTACACCACTTGGAAACGGATATATAGAGGTCCTTAAGGCTATGCCTAAATGTGCGGAATTCCCCGGTGTGGTGTGTGGTGGATAATGTGATACACTAAATGGAAGCAAAAAAGAAGGTGCAACAGAAGATAAGGGAGGGATGGATGAAAGCCCAAATGGATTTGTGATGGATGTTATTGTGGGGAACATTGTAGGTCCCATTTATCCATTAAATGCATTAGATAAAAATGCACCTACTCCATATTGACCATAAAAAATAAAATCATTTGAAATAAAAGGAACTTACAAGTTCTTTTAGCTTCTTACCTAGTCTTAAGTTCATGAAGAAATACTTGTCTTCCTCATTACTCACAAACCAAAGCTTGTTTTGAAGAGTCCCTTCTTGATGAGCATCTCCCGATCCAACAGAATATATAGAATCAATTGGCATAGAATACAGGTACCTAAGAAAGAGAGAAAATCTACATGACAACTATTAGATACAAATGCAACACACAGAAGCGAGAGAATGTCAAGGCAGCAGCCAAAAACTGCAAACACAGTATTCAAAGGAAAGAGAAGATCATGGTAATAGCTGTCAACTAATGGCAACAGCAACCAACTATAGGCAATAGCTCCGGGAACCTAGCAACAACTACAAACAGGTATGGAAGGCTAGAATTAGGAGCCAGATGGTAGCAAGTGGCTGGTGGAAGCTCTAACCACGATGTCCTTTGCGAACGGGGAGTGGGGAGCAAAGACACAACTCCTGAAACCTGCAAAAAAAAGATTAAGGGAGAGTGGTAGGCTACGTGCCTATTTATAGAAAGTTTGGGACACCCAAATTAGGGCTTTGTATGTGGGACATAGTAACTCTCTAAGATCACTTTTCTTTTTAAAATAAGAGGCTTTCTTTATTATAAAGAATGTTTTAGGATTGTTTAAGTCAAGCTAATGCATTTTTACCTCAATAGGTGGTTCTATTTGTGCAATTCTTGGGTGAAAATCAAGGGGTAATTGACCCAAATTGCTTGCTAATTGTATGTACAACAAGGGGCTCTTGGATCAGCAAAGGAGATTATGAAATCTCAACTTGTACACTATCCATTAGTAATCAAAGTTAAAGAAATACCAAAAGGGACACTAGTTTTGGGGCCAACAAGGTGTTCAATGTCCAGGATTATTAAGGTAAATTGTGCATTTTAATTTATGTTTACTTATTAATTACTATAATTAAGTGCTTAATCAAGGAATTACCACCCTCTCCAAGAATAAAGGTTGGTTTCACTATGTTTCCATTCCTTTCCATTGCGTACTCTCACAATTTTAGCATTTGGAGCAAGTGCTCTTGATTGGATGAGCTTATCATGGAGGCTTTGCCCTTGACTCCACTGGCTTTAGTAACTTTTACAAGACTTTGCAAGCGCTCTTGATTGGATGAGCTTATCATGGAGGCTTTGCCCTTGACTCCACTGGCTTTAGTAACTTTTACAAGACTTTGCAAGGTCACCTTCCAAGGTAGTCAGCTGGCCCATTACTTAATGCTCATATTGCAAACCATGGACTTCAAGATTCATATGTAAGCTACTTGTCTCCCACTGCCACAATGCAGATGAGAAAAGAGAATCCAAAGCCACAAATGATTCTCCTAGTCAATATATTGCAGCAATAATGTGGATATGTACAAGGGTAAAGGTGACCAACAGTGAATCCATGCTGCACACCAATCGCAAATGCAATTCTGCACTCACTGTGCGGTCTAGGATAGAGACTCTCCAGCACTAAACAGTCCACACAATCAGCACGATCAGCACAAACTCTCTTGCTTGCACTCATTCTTTGTCCAGCGCCATATATTTACTGCGGACTGCAGATGATGACATTTGCTGATGACAACCAACTGAGATCAGCATCATCCATGTCACAAGTTATGGGCAGGTGGAGCCTTGGGATGCCACATGCCATCCTAGTGAGGGATCTGTACCAGGAAGCATCATAGTTTTAGGGGATGTCTCATGCCACATCAGACTCAATGTCCCCCTGCCCCTATGCCAGGATGGCAGTGACTGTTTGTAATGGGACAGATGTGATGGATTGATGTCCCAGCATTGCCTCTCACATGTGCACGCGCACGCACAGATGGATGTGCATATGTATCTATGTATGCCATCACCACTTGATTGTGACACCCACCATAAAATAGGCACATACAATCAATCAAACAGCCCCACATCATCTGACCTGATCCATCATCCTGTCCATCAGCCCAATCTGACATGTGTCACAGCACATTGTGACACATGCTACTACTTGTGACAGTCCTGTTGCCCTCCTGCCACCATCCAGGCACTTCTCGCCCACTCTTGGCACATCAGCTTGATGAAGGATGACTTTAATGTGGGCATTGCCCAAGAATATTATAATACAAGGCTTTGCTTTGCTAGCTACCAAGGTAGTCAACTAGGCTGTCACTTGTTCCTCAATTTTTGTAGGCCATGGACTTAAATTTGATTGGTCATGTGCTTGAAATTGTAAGAGTGCACAACGGAAGAAGAACACGAAAATGGAGAGAAAAGGGAAGAGAGAGACTGCAATGAAAGAAGAGAATGGAATTGATAATTCTGTACTGAACTTTGTATGAATGCTGAATACAAGGTGGACTGATCAGTCCCTGCATGCAGCCCAAGGCATCAATGAGAGCACCATATCAAGCTGATGACAAATGGTAGGACCGAGAGATAGAGGAGAGTCCTGAATGTCAAATTGTGCTGAAAAGAATGAATGAATGACCAGCAACTGAGTGATGGCTATAAATAGCCAATCAGCAAATGGACTGGCCAAATGCTGTGTAGGAGTGCCAAAAAACTGGTTGACTACATAAAATAATGAAGATAATGCAGTCATCTAGAATATGAGCTGATTGCCAAAAAAACAGGTGTGACTACACCCTCCAGCCCCACTGAAAAAGAAACACAACGCTGGAAATAAGCATCACCAATGTAAGTACACAAAAAGACACTGAAAGTGTAATGCACAATAATCCACACTCAAGAATCAGTAGCATACACAAAGCGGCTCTCCAATGAGACTATGTAGGAGTCTTCATGAAATAAGACAACAATGCCACAAAAAAAGCGATGTTTGGCCGAGTATGAATGAGCTAGAACAAGGAACCAACAAGGTACCTATACCAAGTGGCATCTAGTAGGGAATCTCCAATAGCAACCAACTTGGACTCTGGGTCCATGGGGCATGAAATAGGCTTACACTCAGCCATACCAAACTCTAAAAGTAGCTTGGAGATACCCATGGTGGGAAATGAATATGCCCTATGTCAACTAATAGATCTCAAGATTGAGGAAATAGTAAAATATATCGAGATTGGTTATATCAAACTCTTGTCACAAAATCTCTCTAGTTCAATCCACCTACTATGAGTCACCATTGTAATAATCAAGTCATCCATGTAAAGGATGACTAAAACACATCTCTATCCCTCTATAATAAAGGTTGGGATCATGACCTAATCGATACGAGCCACTCTATAGAAAGAACCAACCTATCCACTCATACCAAGCCCTAGGAGCCTAGTTTAGGTCATAGAGGATCCTCTACAACTTGTAGACACAATCCTCCATATACCTTGCTTATGAAAGCTAGGAGGCTAATCAACATCAATCTCCTCCTTAAGAATCAAAAAGGCAAACTTCACATCCATCTAGAATACAAGCCAATGTGAGTTACAAGAGCCAAGATACCCAAAATAATAGACACACGGCATGTCCATGCAAAAGTCTCTGAATAGTCCAAGCCTACCCTTTGTGTTATATCCTTGGCAATAAATCTAGCTTTGTGCTTGTCCAAGGTGCCATCAACTAAGTATTTGGTCTTATAGACCCACTTCACACCTATCACCTTCCGCTTTCCTAGACACGAAACTAACTCCCAAGTCTAATTTCGTTCAATAGAATCAAGCTCCTCCTACATAGCATGGCACCAAGCATCCTATGCAAGAGCCTCCGCAATGGTAGTAGAGTCATGATCTTATAAAATCCTAAACATAAGGGCGTAGTTCACACAGAGTAAAGTACTTTGCTTGGCCTATAGCCTAGTTGATCTGCATGGGCCCGCCGATGTCTTGGAAAATTTCCTTATCCTGCACAAGGTGATGAAACTACACAGAAACAACAATGGACTGATCCTGCTACAATGGAGACCTAGAGGCCTCCTATACTTATGAAGCACCTATCTCAATAGGGGACTCCCCCTCACTAGGCAAAGATGCCTCCTCCTCATCAAAAGAAGATGACTCCTTTGATGGCTCAATACCCCATGAAAAATCGTAAGAGAATGGGGTGCCAGTAAGAGTGGAGAAGGGGCAGAAAGAGAAAGAAGGGGGACAAGGAAGAGGAGGAGGTGGAGGCAGAGGGGGAGGGGGAGGGGGAGGGGTTGGAGATGAAGAAGCAGTGCCAAGATGTATCTTGGAAGGTAGGGGAGGTGCTGATGGTGGGTTTCAGGGGGGAGCAGGGGGCGGACAGTGGGGTTGGATGTCAATCAAAGATGAAGAACCATCTACAAAAGAATCACCATCAATGGGAACATCTAAAGCCACAACCTCATCAAATATCACATCCCTACTCACCTCTATATTTCTTTTCTTTAGGTCATAGTGCCTATAGCCCTTCATGGTTGTACTACTACAAACAAAGATAAACTTTCTCGACCTACTCACCTCTATATTTCTTTTCTTTAGGTCATAGTGCCTATAGCCCTTCATGGTTGTACTACAACAAACAAAGATAAAGATTCTCGAATTCAGATCGAGCATTTGAATCGAGCTAAACCCTTGTCTGGTTGTCTACATGGTCATTAGCATTGCATCCAAAGATGTGAAAGTGAGAGACACAAGGCTTCTTCTCAAAGAAAGCCTCGTATGTAGTCATGTCCTATAAGGATGATATCGGAGACATGTTGAGGATGTGAACTATAATAGCAACCCCCTCACCCCAAAGGGACGAGAAGGCCACATTGCTCCAGGCCAACTCAAGCATGGTCCTGTTGGGGCACTCAAACCACACCATTCTCTAAAGTGATTTAGAGTGCATACACCATATTTGCAAGGTTTGTCAAAGAGAGGGATCTGGTGCCAATGCCCACACAGCCAATGACTTGCAATTGGTTTTGTATCGTCTCGTCTTGTTTATGGGTTCCATTTCCCAAGCACTCTCTTTCTAAGTTCTTTTGCAATGTCTCTCTTTGTTCTCAATCTCTCCTCTCTTGTGTTTTGTAGTCCATTACAACAATTTCTCATGCTTTCATCACTGCACCCACTTTTGACACCGACCATGTTCAGGATTTTTGGTGCTGTTTTTCTGCTGTTCCAGGTCCACCCTGTTCCTCCACTGCTGTTGCTGGTCCTCCCTGACTGCTCTGACCTGTTTCCAGTCTACGCAACCCGTCTGCAGCTGTTCAACCTGTTCCCTGCTCTAGAAACCTGTGTTTTGACCGGCTGTACCTGCGTTTGATTGCAGCAATCAGTTTTGAGCCTGGATGACTACATTTACTGCCTATTCTGTCTGCATGTTGATCATCAGAATTTGCACTTTCAGGTTGTTTTCATTTCCTATAGGCTGGGCAACAGTATTTTTAGGCTGTAATTGTTGTATTTGATCCTTTTCTAGCTGTTTGGTCTGTATTCTCCTGTTTCTTTTCTTTATACAGCATTTTTTGTGCTATGTGGTCAGCTTTTGTGTTCACTTTCAGCTTTAGAGAGGGTTCTTGTGTGTCCAATTGTCGTGTTCCACACACCTCTTTCTGTATACTATTGATCTATTCTCTATATTTTCTTTACTGCTTGAACTCTTGGACTGTTGTAAGTCTCATCTTGGCTTCATATATACCTTCATACAAGTGCAAAGGACCTAGTGAGGGGTTTCTCTTATGCATCAGCTGTACGTTTGGAAGATTGAAATCCTAGAGCTGGGATTGACATGTAGGTTCATGATTTTGATAGGGAGCAGGATTTATTCCAAGTCTAAACCCACATGAGGGGACACTTGGTGATCTGGCTGAAAGCTAGGATTCCAAGGTCAAATATGCTACTACAAAGGCACAGAGCTGCTATGATTCTTTTTTGTTTTCAAGAGCTAGTATGATCGACATTGACATCAAGTTCTCTCCAACACACCTTTGATTATGCACTCAATACTTGGGTATCCATGGTCCTATCTTGTTGTATGTACTATGATGAGTCCTCATTGTATATTGTATTGTACCAAATCACCGATGATCTAAGAGGGTGAACAAGCCATCCTTGGCAAGGGTGGTGATTGACCTGATTTACCACAAATTACAGCAAGCAATAAATACACAAATCTGAAAATGCAACCTATACCACTTAATCTTGAATAGCCAACACCAGATTGGCCCCAACAATTGGCACCCCTTGTGGTATTCCTTTATCTTGTATTACTAATAGGATGAAGTACAATAAGACACAAGTTGATCTCCTTCAATCTCATATATAATTGCTGTCAAGAATGACCAGAACATAAAATCAAATTTCCCCTCGATTTGTACTACAATCCGGGCACAATTGGGTCTTCAATCTCCTGCATACAAGCCACAATGAATTGAGAATGGGCTACCTCTCGAATCAACTGCAAGTTTCTTGCCTTCAATTACTACACTAAGCATGAGGTCTTCAATAAATTGGGCACAAAGCTTGAGGTGGCTTTGAAAACCCTAACTTGTTGTAAGTTGGGGTTTCAGAAGCAATTTCTTCAATTACTCTTCACCCAAAGCTAGAAATGACTAAGAATAGCTTAGAGAATGTTAGAGGATGAGTGAGAATTTGTTGAAAGGAGTATCTTTTGAATGATAGCTCTAATGGTAATTCTGATGGCACCATTTATCAGAGTGCAACGAATGCGGAAGCATATTGACAAGACTAAAAGACAATGAACATGAGAGAGAGAGAGAGAGAGAGAGAGAAAAGAGACAAAAGAATGCAAAAATCTGCAGTCGATGAATGTTGAAATGAAGAGAGCAAATGTACAAGGACTGTCGGTGAATCTCCTCAAGCTTGATCTCTCTCACAAAGACCTCAAAGCAAAAGTGAGGAGACCAGGCTGAAACGGTGCCATACATAGCCAAGAAAAGAATGAAAAATATGGCAGGTCGGCACTACTGCCAGATTTGGCTGACCTGCCAAAATCTGGCCCAAATTGCACTAAACTAGGCCACCTGCGAAGCTGCAATAAATGTGATCTGCCTGCCTGCCTATGTGGCACTAAACTGCCTACCAAATCTTCTGAGAAACTAGCGCCTACTGAAAAAGGATGCCCAACCAACTAACAAGAACCTCCAAGAGAATTGACTACACCAACTGTGTCCTAAGAAATGCTAGCCCAGGGAATGACTAATCTCTAACATCCCCTCTCAGATCTTGGATGTGGCATAAGGCTCAGGGGATCTGTAGTGCTATCAAAGAACAACTTGAGGAAGCGCCTTCGTAAACAAATCTACAAGATTATCCTCTATCTTGCAATAAACCACATCAATAGTCCCATCCAAGATCTTTTCATGAATGAAATGGTATTGTATCTCAATGTGCTTCAATCTAGTATGAAACACTAGGTTTTGTGCCAAAGCAATGCAACTCACATTGTCGCAATGAAGGGTCATAGGATCTATCTGAGGGCAGCCAAGCTCTCCTAGCAACCTCCAAAGCCACACTAACTCACATGTGGTAGAAGACATTGCTCTATACTCTGCCTCTATGGAAGAGGGCAACAGTGGGCTGCTTCTTGGTACTCCACGAGACAACACTTGCACCCAAAGTAAAGTAGTATCCTATCGTTGACTGAGTTGGCCCTGGTGGATATTCTAGAGAATTCGACAAATAGAGAGCAGTGGGGGAAGTATCGGCCTCCTTGTTGGGCTCGATGCTCCGTAATTTAGGGATTGAGGGAGTCCCTGAGAAGTGGCAGCCCACAGGATGGTCTCTGGTGGTCTTAGAGAAACTAGTCACATACCACCGAGTTTGTTTGTACTAACTATTGTTTGATGACCCATGCCATATAGGATGGGGAGCCCACTCAACGGGTGAATCTGATGGTGAAGCAATCTCCTCCTCCTAAGAGTTGGTCCTCGATAGGCAAAGGCTCCGAAGGCACAGGAGCAAATGCCCAACTATCACCTAGATCTCCAAGAACAGGATGCTCAACACCTCCCTCAATAACTAGAAAGTCCACGAACCGAACATCTCAACTCATGTACACCTCCTTGGAAGCGGAATCATAAAGCCTGTATCCTTGGGACTACAAGCTATATCCCACGAACACCTATCTCTTGGAAGCCAGCTCAAAATTGTCTCTCTTTTTCTTTGGGACATGAACATAGGCATCACACCTGAACACCCTTAAATAAGAGGCATCCGGCTTCAAGTAGTCATACCAACCACGGCCAAAGTAGGAGATCCATTAAGGATATGGATAGCGGTAGCTACTGCTTTGGCCCAAAGACACTAAGATCTCTGCCGATGCTCCATCATAGTCCGCCCCATCTCAATCACATTGCAATTCTTTTGCTCCAATATGCCATTCTCCTAAGGGGTATTCATGTTGGCAAACTCCTAGTGAATACCACGATCTGCACAAAAAGGAGTTAGTTCATCATTAATGGGAGACAAACTCCCCTCCCTTGTTGGAACTCAAGGTCTTGGGTTTTCTACCAAACCTATTGTCTTCAAAGATCAACCAATCCTTAAAATGTGAGAATGCTTTGGACTTCAAGGTCAAGAAATATGCCCATGTCATCTTGCTAAAATCACAGCATAAAATACTAACCCCCCTTTAGGAACTCATCCTCATGGGTCCACGTAAGTCCAAAACAAGCTACAAGGGCTCCTTAGTCCGTTGTGCCTTGCTGGAAATAGCATCCCTATACTACTTGCCATGAATACAAGATACACATGGCTGGTGGCTCATCTCAGTCTTTGGCAATCCATGTACCAATTGACCACGAGCTGCCTTTCGAAGGTACTTGTAGTTGAGGTGGCCAAACCAACCGTGCCACACCTCAATCTGAGTTTGTGAAGAAAGAAGAAGAGAAGAAAAGGCAGAGAACTCCATTCTCCTCATGTCCTACACAAAGAACCTATTCAAAAACACCATCAAAAACTTGGAAGGAGTCCTTTATCAAGCTCGTCAAACCAAGAGCATGGATCTTGTGTGCTCAAAGAAGATGATACCCTAGACCCGGCACATAGAGTACCTCTGATGTGTGAGTACCACTGCCCATCCAGAATCAATTGCATATCACCCTGCCTTTGATGGAAACCAAAGAACTGTCATCTACCAAGATCTACCAATGCATCAAACACATATGGATAATCCCTTCTAAAAAAGGAGTCATGTGGTGGAAAGTGCCATTGTTCACAATCCACGACTGTGGGGCCATTATCGCTATATTAGTGGCTATCAATGGAACAGCCTCTACCACCTCCAAATGGAGGAAGGTGGCCGATAAAGGAGCACCTATCACTCTTGAGTGCTTCGTGATTATTTCCCTTCTTGTTGTTACTATTTTCCTTCTATTGAAAAGACTCTCCGGTCAAAGCCTCCGACTTGGGAGCGTTTTAACCTTTCAATTGTTCCTTAAGAACCAACTCCTCCCACTTAAGAGTCTCATTCACCTTGAAGCAATCAAGGTAGAATAGAATGCACTGAATCAGAGTAGTAATAACTGAGAAAGAATAATTATCACCATGTCCTCCAAAGTAATCACCTTCCCTAGGTTTGAAACATGCATTTGCAATGGTTGAAGCTTATTGACATACTTCCACATAGAAGAAGACTTGCTAGGACTCAAAGTTCTCATTTGAACCTCCCAAGACACCCACTTCATCATGGTCATCCAATTGTACATTTGATCTAGCTCAACCATATCTCCCAAGCCACAATCAAGTACTCAATGTGAGCAATGACGGCTAGAGTGCAAGGGACAAAGAGGAAAGAACAAATGTGAGCATTCAATTTATCCTAATGTGCTTATACCTCATCAACTAGGTTTTTCACCTATAGAAAGCTTGGAGGCATCATAAGCTGTAGGATAGTCTATAGCCTCGGTCACAAGCTCTGCTAAATCATAAGACTCCAAGATGGCAAGCATCATCACAAGCCAAATGCAGTAATTCTCTCCACCAGGCTTTTGATCTAAAGGATGAGCTGGCAACACGGTGACCTTACAGTCCATAATAGCTTGAAATTCTATGTCAATTTTAAATGGAATGACCTGCACAAAAATAAGGGCAGCCCCCTCTGACTTCACACACGATGCCAGTGCTTGCCTACTAGGGCTTACTCAACTCATCCTCAAAGAGTCCACCCACTCGAGGCAATGAAAACTCAAAATATGCAGCAAAAAGGCTGAAAACGCAGCCTTTTCTCCTTCACGAATAGCAAGGACCTGTAGAGAACAACAACGTTGCACCTTCTCCGCGCACAACCTATTCATCGCAGCCTCCACAAGGCTAAAAACTCAAACTTTTGTTGCAAAGAATACTCTTGATCAGGTCTGTCCAAAATCAATCAGCCCTTCTATGCTGCTCTAATACCATGTCAAAGTGCAATGAATGTAGAAGCATTTGAACAAGACTAAAGACAATGAACGAGAGAGAGAGAGAGAGAGAGAGAAGAATGCAACAATCTGCAGTCTATTGGGGGTAAAGGCGCCTCCGCCTAGCCGCCCATGTATTACTACACTGACAGTACCTGCCACTGCACATTGCAGGTGGCAAGCGCCCGTCACAATCACTTATTCTTTATTCTTTTAGTGACAGTCTGAATAAAGGAAGGCCCGGCCACACATTGTGGTTGTTGGAGTTCCCACTTATGAGTATCTCTCTCTCTTGGCTCTTGCTCTCCATCCGCCATAGCTCTCACCACCAAGCTTCTTCCTCCTGGGTTCCACTTCTCTTTCAATTGGTATCAAAGCAAAGGCATTGGAGCTTGCCCGGCATTCTCTTCAGCCCGGATTTGAAGAGCTTCAACCTGAGCTTCAATGGCAACCATGGCACCTTCATTTGCAAGTATGTTTTAATCTCCCATCTCCTCCCCGAGCTTCCGGACCTTCAACGGCTTCTCCCCAGGCTACATCAAAGTCCCCTCGACATTGCCAAGTGCCCCCGAGGGTTGTAAAAGATTTCCCAGCCCCCAGGAGCAGCCAGCGCAAAATGCGGCGCATTTTTAGGGGGTTGGGCTGATCCCCTCTTGGCATTTCTAGCTCCTTTCTCGGCTTGCTAGCATTGTTTGCAACCTTCCCGATTATCTTCCGACTCCCTGGAATTGGATCTTGGCTCCTGGTGCCCGATTCGAGTGCTTCCCCCTTCAGCCCTTTGCTGTATACACAGTCCGAGGACTGTCAAAACAGGGCAGCACTTGACATTTACTGTTTGATGCTTTTTGGCATTGCCCATTTGATGTCTATTGATGCCCGGTGATGCCCGGATGTTATGGGATGCTATGTCTATGCTTTGGGACTGATTTGGACCAAATTTGAGCACCGTTTAAGCTTCATATAACAGTAAATCGCTTGTTGTAATATAGTGGACTGAAGCTCATTTCCTCGATGTATGTATTGATTCGTGGATACGGGGTGCTTCCTGGAGGTTTTGAATTATCATACTGATGTATCTGGAGGTTGTCACATGCTTCTTCTTGGTTCTGGAATACTTTTGAGCTTGTATTAAGCTCCGACTTGGTTGTTTTTCACTGGCATTTGACTTCAGTTGGCATGCTTTGGACTGTTCTATGCCTATTGTCACTGCTTGACATTTAGGCTTCTTACATTTACGCTTTGGTCAGATATGGATGCCACTTGGATTGCCCATGCTTGACAGTTACTTGGAGCTTCATCTTCAGATGTATTCGAGCATTTTGGATCTACTGGGCATTACATTTGGTTGTCAGTTACATGCTCTTTGAATGCTTTCAGGCTTTTGCTTTACAAATCTGAGATAGCTTGGGGGATGTACCCTACTAGGATTTGGCATGTTTGATGTTATGTATTCGATGTATTAGAGCATTGCTTACTCTCTTTGCATGTGACTTTACTTCCAGTGGGAGCCTCTTGGTATTTTTTGAATGTACATAGAGTCTTATTTATAGATAAGCTTGAGCTTGTGGAACAATTACATGCATTTGCTCTCTTGAGAGCTTTATATCTATAGTTTGGCTGTAGTGGGCTAATTTGATACGCCTATTGGTGCAGGCACCTATCTCTATCACAGGTTTGTCAGTTTTGTATGCATCTTGGATGGTTATGTATTGAGCTTCTTGCTCTATCAGTTATGCTTGTGCTTAGTCTCTTCTCTTACCCCGAGACCCATTACATGTATGACTTCTGGACCTATGAGATGTCTCTTGCATGACAGGTTATTGGTTTGACAATTCTTGGTACCTTCTTGCCCCTGGAAACTCACTGTTGGATGTATCTTGCTACCTGGCAGTTGCAGTGACATATGTATCAGTGATTGTTTCATTTTGGAACAATTTTACATACTGCTGTCATTTATTACAGCAAGCTGAAATCTGCAAATTTTGAGCACTTCTATGAGGGTAATGCTTTCTATTTGATGTTATATTGGTCATATTTGGTGGACAAATGCTTCTCTTGGTGAAATCCACTCTTTCAACCAATTTTAGCAGTGGTTTTAGTGCATTTTCTGCTAATTACAGCAATCTGCAATTTTACATTTTTGCTTTAATTTGGGACAGTATGGTTGGTCATCTGAAAGACGCTCTCTTTAACATTGCCAAGTTGGATGGTACCAACTATGGATATTGGAAGTCCCAAATATGGCAAGTTTTGGTGCAGAAGTTGCAGATTAAACCCTTACGTTTCAAGGGTGTCAAACCTGAGGATATGGATGATGATGTTTGGATGGAAGTTGATGAGCTCTGCAAGACTATCATTATTTTGTCACTCTCAGAAGAAGTCCATCATAATGTTGTTGAAGATGAAGACCAGAGTGCATGGGATTTATGGAAGAAGATTCAGGAGCTCTATGCGACGCAGAGTCCTGTATCACAGATGTATTGGCTGAAGCAGTTAATGGACCTTTGCATGAAGGAGAGGACCTCCCTTTCATCTCATTTCAGTCAGTTTCATGCTATCATGAAAAGTCTATTGTCACAAGGAATTGAGTTCAAAGACAACTTGCACCCGTTGTTTCTGCTTGGCACCTTGCCTAAATCATGGGATGTCTTCCGTACTATCATATGCACGAACAAGCTTGATGGGCTGAAAATCAAAGATGTTGAGAGTGCTTTATTGACTAAGGAAATCAACAAGAGAAACAATGATGCTTCTCGCTCCTCACATGCATTGACTGTTAGAGATGGCAAAAATAGCAAGCATGATAATGATCGTAAGAGCAGGGACTCTCAAAAGTGCAGGTCCAAGTCACGTGGTTGCAGTAAGTCCCGTGGACAAAAGTCTGATCTTACCTGTCATTATTGTGGGAAAGCAGGATATATTAGGCCGCAGTGCCATAAAATGCGCAATGATAAGTGCAAGGAAAAGTGAAAAGAAAAAGTGTAGGAAAAGTCTTCTGAGCGTAGTATTACACCTGCAAAGTCCAGTGTGAAGATAAAAGAGGTCAATGTCATGCATGCCACTGATTCAGATGATGATTACATACTTGCAGCTTCTTTATGCGATGCCTTACAGGCTTCTGTTCTGTGCGCCTTGGTGATGACAGGTCTCTTGGTATTGTGGGCATTAGAGATGTTAGGCTACAGTTTCCTTCTGGCAGTTCTTTTGTTTTGCATTATGTATGCCATATACCTGCATTGACTCGCAACCTTATGTCAGTTGGACAGCTTGATGATGCAGGTATTTTGTGTCTTTTGGAGACTCTGCATGGAAGATTACTCGTGGCAGGCTTGTACTTGCAAGAGGTGCCAAGTCTGGCAGCCTCTATCCCTTACTTGTATCAGAAGCTACATTGAATCATGTTTTGTCTGTGGGTTCTATTCCCCATGTATCCCTTTGACATGCTCGTTTGGGACATATGTCTCTCAAAAGAATGAAAATGCTCCGTGCTTTGCAGTATCTTCCACCTTTTGACTCTTCGTATTTTGATTCTTGTGATCATTGTTTGCATGGCAAGCAAACTAGAAACACGCATAAAAAGTTTGATAAGAAACGCATGGGTGAGCCGTTGGCTCTTGTGCACTCAGATGTATGTGGACCCATGCCTTGTCAGTCACTTGGTGGGGTAAAGTACTTTGTTACTTTCATAGATGATTACTCACGTAAAGTTTGGGCTTATCCCATAAAGAGAAAATCCGATATCTTAGACACATTTCAGCGTTGGCTTACATTGACAAAGAACCAGTCTGGGAAAAGGCTCAAATGCCCAAGGTCAGATAATGGAGGTGAGTATATATCACGTGCTTTTGAGCAGTTTTGTGATGAGCGAGGCATTAAGCGTCAGTTGACCGCCCCTTACACCCACCCCAGAATGGTATGGCTAAACGCATGAATAGGACCATTCAAGAGCGGGTCCACAGCATGCTTGGCCAGGCTGGCTTACCGCAGCACTTTTGGGCTGACGCAATTACTACTGCAGTGCATCTCATTAACAGGTCGTCTAGCAGTGGCATTGACTTTCAGGTTGCAGAGGAGGTATGGGCAGGCAAGCCCTCCTCTTATGATCATTTGCGTGTCTTTGGATGTGAGGCATTCTGCTATGTGCCCAAGGACAAACGTAATAAGCTAGATCCTTAAAGTTTCAATGCATTTTCATTGGCTATGGAGATGCAGGAGAGATGGGTTACCGTCTATGGGATCCACAGGTACGGAAAGTGATCCACAGCCATGATATCATCTTTCATGAGGACAAAATGCATATGCAGCCTGAGAAAGTGATTGAGGTACGCAGAGTTATCTTTCAGGAGGAGCCACTTGCTCCCGTTCAGCCCGCTCCATGGCCAGCTAGACAGCGTGCAGCATCACCTGATGCTCATGGCCCAGACGTTAGACATGATGATGTTAAACAGGATGTTGGTCAGGCATCAGAGCTTGGATTGAGGCGTTCTACTAGAGATAGACGACCTCCTGACCGTTTTACGCCCTCTATGGATTATGTATTGGTTATAGATACAGGAGAGCCTCTCACTTATGATGAGGCTATGTGTAAGGATGATTATCACTCTTGGGAGAGGGCTATGCAGTCTGAGCTTGACTCATTGCATAAGAATCAGACTTGGGATTTGGTTTCCTTGTCTCAAGGTAAGAAGGCTTTGCCATGCAAGTGGATGTACAAGCTGAAAAGTACTCCTGGACACCCCAAGCTTGCATACAAGGCTCGATTGGTTGCTAAGGGTTTTAAGCAGAAGCATGGTGTTGACTTTGATGAGGTATTTTCTCCTGTGGTCAAGATAACCACCCTACGCATGGTCTTGGCCTTGGTTGCACAACTTGACCTGAACTTGTATCAGATGGATGTCAAGATGGCTTTTCTACATGGGGACTTGCATTATGAGATTTATATGGAGCAGCCTAAGGGCTTTGCAGACCCTGGCAGGGAACTCCTAGTGTGCAAACTAAAGAAGAGTCTCTATGGCTTGAAGCAGGCACCTAGGGAATGATACCATAAGTTTGATGCATTCATGCAGTCACAGGGCTACATCCGCAGTGCTATGGATCCGTGTTTGTACACGAAGAAAGCCCGTGACGGTTCTTTACTAATTTTGGTACTCTATGTGGATGACATGCTTTTAGCAGGGACAACTCATGAGGAGCTAGATGCTCTTAAGGCTCAGCTCAAAAAGAGCTTTGAGATGAAAGATCTAAGACATGCCTCTCATATACTTGGTATACGCATTATACGCGATAGATCTCAGAGACTACTCTATCTGTCACAAAGAGAGTACATTCATAAAGTCCTTAAGCGCTTCCGCATGCAAGATGTTAAGCCTATTAGCTGTCTATTATCTTCTCATGTGAAGATTTCATAGGCCGATTGTTCACAGACAGATGAGCAAAGGACCGAGATGGCCAAGATTCCCTATGCATCAATCGTAGGAGTCTTATATATGCCATGATAGCCACCCGTTCAGATATTGCTTTTGCAGTTGGGGTTGTGGCACGTTATATGGTTACACCTAGCAAAAAACATTGGGATACCGTGAAGGATATCATGAGGTATCTAAAGGGCACAGCAGATATGTATCTTTGTTATGGCAGCCAGAATACAAGAGTTGTGGGATACACTGACTCTGATTATGCAGGACACGTAGATAGTAGGAAGTCCACTTTTGGCTATGTCTTTACTTATGCTGGAGGGGCTATCTCTTGGATATCCAGGGCGGAGAAGTGTACGGCTCTTTCCACTACAAGGTCGAGTATATTGCAGCCACAGAGCCTTACAAGGAGACTATCTGGTTAGGCTGTTTGATTGCAGACCTTGGTGTGACAGATGCTATACCTACACTGCATTCGGATTCTATGAGTGCCATTCAATTAGCCAAGAATCCGGTCTTCCATGCGAAGATGAAATATATTGAGGTGAGGTATCACTCCATTCACGAGGTCGTTGACGATAGGTCTGTTGACCTTGTCAAGACTCCGACTGAGCAGAATCCTGCAGGCTTGCTTAAGAAGAGCCTCACTACTGAGCGCTTTGCCTTCCTCAGGAGATTGATGGGCATTGGATGAGATGACGTCTTTTTCCTCATCCTGTTGTACATGTGTACATGTTGTACTGTCTTTTTCTTTTTTCTCTCTCACTGAGGCAGATTCGCCTTTAAGTGGGAGGTTGTTGGGGGTAAAGGCGCCTCCGCCTAGCAGCCCGTGTATTATTACAATGGCAGTACCCGCCACTGCACACTGCAGGTGGCGGGCACCCGCCATAGTCACTTATTCTTTATTCTTTTAGTGACAGTTTGAATAAAGAAAGGCCCGGCCACACATTGTGGTTGTTGGAGTTTCCACTTTTGAGCCTCTCTCTCTTGGCTCTTGCTCTCCATCCGCCATAGCTCTCACCGCCAAGCTTCTTTCTCCTGGGTTCCACTTCTCTTTCACAGTCAATGAATGCTGAAATGTACAAGGAGATGTACAAGGGTTGTTATGTATCACCTCGAGCCGAATCTCTCTCACCAAGACTTGAAAGCAAAAGTGAGGAAGGCATGCTGAAACAGTGCCATATATAGCCAAGAAAAAAATGAAAAATATGGCAAGTTGGCCAGCTAAATATGGCCCAAATGTCACTAAAACAGGCCATCTGTAAAGCTGCAATAAATGCAACCTGTCAGCCCACCTATGTGGCACTAGACGGCCCGCCAAATCTGCCCAAAAACTGGTACCTACTGAAAAAGAATGCCCAATCAATTAACAAGAAATATGTAAATCCCTCTGTGAGAACTTTCTGCACCAATTATGTCCTGAGAAATGCTAGTCCAAGGAATGACTAATCTCTAACACCAACATATTCAAAATAGGGGGAAGGGTAAAACCACAATGTGGGGTACTTAGGCCATCAATGTGACTTAATTGACTTACGCTTCACATGTGCATCTAACATGTATATAACTCAATAATGCAAAAGGTAGGCATTAAAGTACACATCCTCGTGACAAACCTACCCCTTGAAATCCTTACAAAGCAATATTGAACTGAAAAAAGCATTGCCATCATAGTCAAAGAACATTGGCCATTGATGTTCATACTATGCTACGGCCAAACACATCCTAACATTTCCAGCCAACACCACTAAGTCATAACAAACCAAAATTGAATCATCACTACTGTCAGAACCACATCAGATGCATTCATTATCTCTAAAGCAAAAGTGTTTTGACCAAGCAACCATAGTAGAGCATAAATTGAGCATAGACTATGGCTTAACTATCAATGGCATCAAATAATACTCTATTGTCCATAAAAATCAATGGAATACCACTGATAACCGATGTTCATCCATTGAAAACCAACAACTAATAATCAATCTTCGATGATCATAATCTAGTGCAAATGTATAGTTTTAGAGCATCAATGAAAGCCATACCCATTTGCATACCAACCACAATAACTAGTACATTGAATAGTGACCTCATGGCAAACATACTGTCAACAGATAGCACCATGGCATGCTCGGGTCAATCATTGGTAATCAAGATCCACGGATGACGAGCTTGTCTTGGAAAGAATTGTCTAAGAATATAGATACCTCGTTGAAATTTTCTTCCTCCTTTCATTCACAGATAGATGGTCAATCCGAAGAGGCAAATTCTAGAGTCTTGGATCTTTTGAGATGCTATGTTTTAAACGATGTGCATAGTTCCACTAGCAAAGCTCTTTTTTGAGGTTACTGAAGGTGGAAAGTTCCATTGATCTTGCATACAAAGGACAAGATTTTTTAGGCTGATAGGCATATCAAAAACATGGATGTTGCCTATCAAAAGGTCAAACAAGCACTACAAAGGTCACAAGAGAAGCAAAACAGAATAGCCAATCACCATAGACGCGCATTAGAGTTTGCAGAGGGTGATTGGATATTGATTTGTTTTGAAAAAAAAAAGAAAAGGAAATCTTGCATTTGTGGTAGTGGAATGGTTAGTGCAAGTGTTTCCCATTTTTAAGTTTGAATCTACAAAGTTCAAAAACTTGGAATTGTGGGCTACACCTAAAAGACATCTTGAAGTTGCTAAGTTACTCTTCTTCTTCTTCTTCTTTTCTCTCTCTCTCTCTCTCTCTCTCCATATATATATATATATATATATATCTGTGCACAGGCTATAGCGAAAAGGTTTCAAGGGAGGTGGGGCGTTGGGGCAGAACAAGAGGGTTCTTGTACTCCTCTCTCTCTCTCTCTCTCTCTCTCTCTCTCTCTCTCTCGATGGGTGGGTGTTTTGAATAGAAATAGAAATGAACGTTTGGGGATGTAATAAAGAAAAAGACGGGGGGATTGATTGGGTCACGTGGAAGAAAAACATACTCTGATCCCGCCTGACACAAAGATAGTATGGCGGACCCAAAAGGAAATTCAAAAAGAGCAATAATGGGGTGGTGATCATGATAATGTTGATTATGGTGATTAGGATTATTATAGTGGTTCTTATTCTATCATTTCTTTTGATGGGCGCTCGCCGCTCAGTGCCCTCCGCCGACATGCTTTGTTTTGTGGGTATTCCCTCATGCAGGAATACGTGGACGGACAGAGAGAGAAAGAGAGAGGATATTGGACTCTACAAATAGGCACCCTTAGTGTTATTTTGAGCTGCAATTCGCTTCAGCATCAATCATCAGCTTCAGTTATATTAGATCTCTCTCTCTCTCTCTCTCTCTCTCTCTCTCTCTCTCTCTCATATCCGTCCGTGTGTGCGAGCATGAGGATCCTCAGTCTCTTTTGCATTATCCTTCTCTTGAGCTGTCCAGGCGCTTTGAGTGAAACCCACACTCGACGTGATCCCAATTACAGCATCCCATCGGTCTCTCTCTCTCTCTCTCTCTCTCTCTCTCTCTCTCTCTCACACACACAATACTAACTTCATGAACTTTCTGCAGGTCATACCTTACGATCATTCGCTGCGTCGAAGGATGCTATTAACGAAGCTGCAGCCTCACATCCGGAGGAATTACATCTGCTCGCCGAGATGCGACCGACTGCATGATTTCAGAACAAAGACACTGCCCTAGCTAGGATAAGCTTCATCTTAACATTGTTGCACAAACTATTTGAGAGAGAGGTGAATCCATCCCTCTTTACTCCCCTTACAAGGGAAAGTTGTCACCTTTTCTCATCGCAATACAATATTTACAGCGTCTCTCCAAAAAAAAAATCACCATGTCACCATTTTTATGAAGAAACCCTTTTTAAAATTGTAATCTTTAAGAACAAAAGATGATTTAGATTTGCCACGTCTTCAAGTTGGACATTGAGATGCATAACAACATGGTTAACTCCGCGGGGTTGGAAGCTAAAACTTGATGAAAACATAGAAGTGGAAGAATCCCATGTGGAATTTACTCTAAACTACAATGTTGGAAAGGAAGAGTAAACAAGCTTTATATTGCTGCCATGCTTCTTTCAAGACTTCAACTAATACAATATTGTTCAAACCTTTAGAGAGAAATCTACTAGGTGTTATTTTTTAAAGAATTGGTAAAAGTTTTATAAGTTGGACTCTTATTAGTAACCCCAATTGTGTAGGCCATTCTTTAGGTGTAATAGCATTATCATTGCGCATAGTAATAACATAAAATTGGTTAATGGATTATTGGTTTATACTTATTGTGGACAACTTGATGTCTTTGCCTCTTTTTAAAACCCTAATCATCTTTAGGCAATCCTCTCAAAGTAATCATGTGGATTAGTAAATGTAAAAGCCATTAACATTATTGTTAAACTAAATGGAACATTTAGGAAAGTATTTCTTGCATCAATTGTTAGGAAACCCATAAGTGATCGTAGCTATTAGGTACAACAATAGATGTGCTTATAGGGCACACTAACAACCATACCAATAGTTATAGTAATAGCCACACAAATCAATAAAACTAAATGAGGTGATAATCTGAAGGCCTTCCATTTTATTCAAAGCCAGTTGAAGATAATAACAAGGTAACCCTATTGGACAATGTCAAATGCCTCGAAACTAGAGTAGAAAGATTGTGGGAAGAAGGCTACTAGATATTTTGAATCGAATACCCTCTAGCCACATGATGGTTGATTGGGATTGTGTGTGTGTGTGTGTGTGTGTGTGTGTGTGTGTGTGTGTGTGTGTGTGATCCTTCTAGACACCTCAAAGCCATATAAGTCAAAGAGATGTATATCAAGGCTTTAGTTATAACCCACTTCGAGGTGCCATTGGCACGAAAAGAAAAACTAATTGCTAAGCTTTAAAATTTTCTAAGTAGATCATCACATAAAAACAACTTAGTAATTATGATTTTTTAACTCCTCTATGATTTTATTGATCATGGTTTGAGTTGTGTAAGTGTAAATTCATCTACGATCTATTCTCTGATTCCCTTGAAATAATCGCTTATTGATTGATGATTTCCATCCTATCATCCACTTGAACCCTTTTTATTATAGATTTGACTTAGCTTGGTCTAAAGCCTACATGTCTCTGACCACCCTTGGCAATCTTCATCATCTACTTCCTTGTGTGCTTATTCATGCCATCTCTATCAAAAAGTGCTCCTAGATATGCATGGAATGCAATTTGAGAGAGAGGGGGGGAAGAGAGAGAGAGAGAGAGATGGGGGGGATAAAGGCACACTTCATTCTTTATTCTTTCAGTGACATTTGAATAAAGGGAATGTTTGTCACACATTGTGACTATTGGAGTTCACATATCTTGTGTGTGTCTCTCTCTCTTGCTCTTGCTCCTTCCACCATAGCTCTTACTTCTGCTCTGTGCTTCCATTTCAAGGCTCGCTCCCTTCAACTAGTATTAGAGCCATTACACTAGCATTGAGCAGCTCTCCCCTTTCTTCAGTTTACTTTAGCTCGAGAAAAGCTTCAACTTGAAGGTTCCATGGCAGTTCAACCCTCTTATTCTTGATGCATGAATCTTGCTTCTGGTTCTTCCTTGGTTGCTCCTTCCACCTGAGGCTTGTTCTAGAGCTAAGACCATTGCTCAAGCTTCAATATGTGCTCAACAGTACTCATTACCATCAACAAAGCCAGTAGGAGTGGTCAACAATTCAGTGTGAATTACACCTATTTGTTGTCCCTCATCCATGATCAACTTGCACCATCCCCCAACACTACAAGATACAGGCCTTATACCGACGTTCAAAGTGATGAAAATGTTCATAAAGAAATTTACCCCCATCGTCGCAAAAAATGTCAGTATTAGCGACGCCATAGAGCAGTCGCTATAAGTGTTGTTATTTGCGTCGCTATCAACATCGCATATGCGACGCAAATAGCAACACATACAGTAAATTTACAATGCTAATAGCGAGGATAATAGGTAAAAAAATTGACGCAGCTGCCCTACCATAAATAGCACTATGTGCTTTATTTGGGCCATACAAAAGAGTTTTAGTAATGTGTACAGTGCTCATCTAAATGAATGCGAAGTGTACTTGAATCCATTAGACTGATAAATAAAATAAATACAAGATCGCGTTAATGAAAGTGACGATACAATCATGGTAAGATACAAAGGATGATAATAACATAGTGCATTAAAAATGCCTATATAAATCAGATGACCAAAAAAGAAGAGTATGTGCACCGCATGGATCCAAGGGCGAGCTATAGATCCTCGGCATCCAAAAGCTTGTCGCGCCGCAAAGGAGCATCGAACAGACTCTGCAAAAAAATAGACAACTAGACATCAGTCCACCATACAATAATGCATTTTAATTAAATTTAGTAACTACAGACAAGAAATATGAGTGACCTACAAGGCCGCCGCGTCCATACAATCGGTCAATCAATACAGTGAGACCATGTCTCTCTGCATATCTAGTCTCTAGGCCGGTGGGATCACGGTTTGTAATGGAGTGCTGCAAAGAAAACAAAATACAATTGTTAGAAACATGATTGCAAAAAAAATAAGCAAGCAGAACAAAAGAAAAACTTATAAAGTCCTCCAAATAAGTCCTGTGGCCGCCACTCCCAAGATGATGGACCACTCCTGCCTCCAATCATGTCCTCGCCGCCTCGCGTTACTGTCTCCAACATCCTGGAGAATTTGTAGCCTCCTCCCTGAGTCGGTGCTAGTCATCCGCGTCTAGCCACTCGAGCTTTGAAGCCCCACTCTTAAGTGCCTTACGTACGTCCGATCGTTTATGTGACATGTACGCATGCATGCACTCCATCATCCAGCCTATGGAAAACCTATATAATGCAGCGGGTACCAGAAACTCCTCATGCAAGGATGCTACTATGTAGTCCTTGCTTCCCTCCGGTATGTTCTTCCAATGATCCAAGACGTTGTGCCGAAAAACTTGTTGGCACAACTCTCTCATACGAGCCATCACCCTCTTCCCCTCATCGTTCATGATGATGGCTCCTGTCCTATCATCTACAAGGTATCCATACCCCTCTGGGATATACCTAAGATATGTCCTCTCCCACCTATGACCACGCTCATGGGCATATCTAGGAGACCCCTGTACATCTGGTGTACCTACGAGGGTGGTATCTCTCGGAGTAGCACCCATAGGGGTGCCACCTATGAACGGCTGAGCAAAAGCTAGAGTGACTGGAGTAGACGTCCTCACAGGTGTGAAAAATCCCATTGCTCCCTACCTTGCAGATTCAATAGAGGATGTTTTTATCTCCTTCTGTGAGATCCATTGCACTAAAGCTGACAACTTTTAAATCGCTTCGCGTATAAATTGTCACAAATAAAGAAGCATTACAAACAATGACTACACACCAAATAGCAAAATACGCAAGCCACTTACAATCCATTCGTAGTACAAACCTAACATATCTTATGCCAATCATGGGATTTTAGCCTTGATAGTTGGCTGTTTTTAGAAAACGCGGACCTAAGAGAACGCATTATATCCGTTGGAGTGCAGATAGACTTGATAATTTGCTACTATTACTACTACTATTACTTTGGACATGTCTCCATAGTCTCGTATTCTTTTCAAAACAGTATGCAATCGTTGATACATGCATGGATGCTGTTGTAGTCCATGCCAAGCTTTCGTAAAACATGTTGCGTATCATCATAAGACTCAAGCATGATATTTGCAAGTGATAATATATGATACTTCAGTAACTTGAAAAAAATAATAAAATACCTTTAAAAAACACAATTATTTTTTATGATAGTACCGAAAAGAAATCAACGAAGTGTACGTACAAGGTATTTGTACAACTCGGTCACACTCGCATCACTCCACCTGTATTTTGCTTGCACACTTAGGAGTGCAAGTAGTGTCTTCAGGCGAGATACTCAGCACCCATCATATAATGGTATGGATGCTTCCTCTCTAAGCGGATCAGATGTCTCGACATCCATGGACATCAATACATGATCATTTCCTCTATCTCAAGCTCCAAGATTGTAGGAAAGTCTGGAGGGCTGCTTGTCTCCTCTGGTATTGACAATATGGATTGGATAGTACCTTCCAAGTGGTGGATTGGCTCAGGCATTCCATCCATCGCATGCTCACGAACTCTTCTAACTGGCAGCAAAGGGTGCACTCCTCCTTGGGATGAGACGTCACCTCCCTGTAATAAATTTAACGACCATATCCAATATTTTTGTAAATGATATTTAATTAGTTTTTAAATATGATGCACGATTGATATACACTTTTCTTATCATTTGCTCAAAATTTGAGATCTCCTGATCAATGATCTCTTATTGAAACTTGTCAAAGCGTCGTACGAGTTCTATAGATAATCAATGTTTTTGTCTAATTGCCAGCTTGCATTGAGAGGAGCAAGGACATGGGACATGCTGATTAAGATACGCCTCGTGATCTTGAACATCATGGCCTTCATCATTTTCCATTTGGTCTACGTTACGACAAACAATTTGTTTTTGTTATCATTATTTTTTTCTTTCTTAAATTGTTTAAGAAGGGATTTATTCTCTTGTAACTCAACAAAATTAACATATGTAAAGTCTCCACCCACCTACGGGCGGGCCTATAGTACGTAAAGTCTAATATGCTATGCATGGGGACAAGAGAGTAGCTACCCTATGTCGGAGTGTTTCCCATCGATGCCCTGGTATTGCATTGGACATCGCCACCTTTTTTCCTTTGTGTGTGCCTTTAACAAAATCTCTCTCTCTCTCTCTCTCACTACTACTACTACTACTACTACTACTACTTGCCTTTCCGAAGCGTTGAACACACCCAAGGTGCATCCTAAACAAAACCTCTCTCTCTCTCTCTCTCTCTCTCTCTCTCTCTCTCTCTCTCTCTCTCTCTCTCTCTCTCTACTACTACTACTACTACTACTACTACTACTACTACTACTACTACTACTACTACTACTACTTGCCTTTCCGAAGCGTTGAACACACCCAAGGTGCATCCTAAACAAAACCTCTCTCTCTCTCTCTCTCTCTCTCTCTCTCTCTCTCTCTCTCTCCTACTACTACTACTACTACTACTACTACTACTACTACTACTACTTGCCTTTCCGAAGCGTTGAACACTTGCCTTTCCAAAGCGTTGAACACACCCAAGGTGCATCCTAAACAAAACCTCTCTCTCTCTCTCTCTCTCTCTCTCTCTCTCTCTCTCTCTCTCTCTCTCTCTCTACTACTACTACTACTACTACTACTACTACTACTACTACTACTACTCGCCTTCTCGAACACACCAAAGGTGCACCTTTAACAATACCTCTCTCTCTCTCTCTCTCTATGTACTACTACACCACCACCATTGCTATTACCACCATCATCACTACTGCTACTACTATTACTACTACTACAAACAAGAAAATAAGAAGTTAAATAACAAGATCTTACCCTCTCTTTGTTTTTTATCCATTCATTCTCCTCTCTCTCCCTCTCTCTCCCTCTCTCTCTCTTTTTCTCTATTATGTTTCATGTTTATTTCCTCTCTCTCTCATTCATTTTTTCTTTTTCTCTCTTCCTCTCCCTCTCTCATTTCCTTTAACAAAACATCTCTCTCTCTCTCTCTCTCTCTCTCTCTCTCTCTCTCTTCTACTATTACTATTACTACTACAAAAAACAAGAAAAGAAGAAAAAACAACAACAAATACAACTACTACTACTACTACTACAAAAAAAAACAATAAAAGAAAAAATTACAGAACTACTACTATTACTACTACTACAGACAAGAAAAGAAGAAATTAAAGAACAAGATCTTACACTCTCTTTGTTTTTTATCCATTCATTCTTTACTCTCTCTCTCTCTCTCTCTCTCTCTCTTTATTATGTTTCATGTTTTTTTCCTCTCTCTCTCATTTCTTCTTTCTTTTTCTCTCTTCCTCTCCCTATCTCATTTCCTCTCTTTCTCTCTCAGTACACATCATTTTTAACAAAAACAAGCAAAAGAGAATGAGAAAAAAAACCAAGAGAGAACAATGCACTCACCACAAAGGCCCGAGGATGGATTCGGCGGCTCCTCTTCGTGTCAACGGTTCCTCTTTGCCCTTTGTACACTTTCTCCTCTTCTTCGCAAATGGCAGTGGCAACGATGATAAGCTCTCCTTCTCCCTCTTTCTCTCTTTCTCTCCCTCATCCTCTTAAATGCAAGATGCAGTTCACTCTTCCTTTCGCTCCCTCTTTCACTCTTTCGCGCAAAATGCCACGCTCAGCCACTTTTTTTCACTTGAGTACCATCGCTATTTGTGTCGCCAATAGCGATGCTGCTAATATGCGTCGGAAATGGCTGTCGCTATACTCCTACATCCTTGTAGTGCAACTCTTGGCACTCCTTCATGGCACTTGGAAAACCTTTAGAATCTTCCCCACCAACATCAGTCTCGTTATCTTACACCTCATTTGAAGCTCTCGAGATTAGCCATTGATTCATAGTTTGTGACAGTTTGCTATCATACAGTTCAGGACAGCACTTTACTCATTGTCTTGAGGTTATTTATACTTCCCAAGATGTCTATGTGATGTAGGATCATCTAGAGATGTTATGCCAATGTATTGGAATGCTATGGGACTGATTTGAGCACTCTTTTACTCAATTTTATAGAGGTTTTTTTAGTTCTATAATAAGAAGGACAGAATGTTATTTTATCAATGAAAGCATATGCCTATTGCTCCTGGGTGCTTACTAACTATTGGGGGTGATGTACCCATAGGGGATTCACTAGTAGTAATAAGGAGACGTCACCTGTATGCAAGAAATATATGAAAATACCCCTTATCTACCCCCTATTTATGGGACCTTAACTTATAAAATGTACCTTCCTTCCCTTAAATAACCCCCCTCCCTTACACTCACGTGGTACCATATGGTAAACCCTAGTGGACCCCCCGGGGATGTACAAATGCTTATGGTTCATGTTGCATGCTTGGTTGTGCTCCCAGATTTCTTTTGAGATGAGATTGGAGCTTTGAATCTTGACATTGGCTATCATTCACTATTATGTATGGTTATTTGATGTTGCAATAAGAGCTTTACAAGTTACTTGGGTCAGATGCTCTCAGATATATGCTACTTGGATCTTGGATGTATGGATACTTTCCGCATGATGTTTTGAGCTTTTTTTGCTCATCTAGCATTTGAATTTTATTCCAGTGAGAGCCGTTACTTAACACTTGGATATTACATTGAGCATTTGGTTATGTAGTTGAGCTTGAGGGTCTCATAGTGAGACAGCGGGACTTGGTGACATGTGCATGCTCTTGCCATACCTTATGTATGCAGTTGATGCTTAATGGATTGATCTAACATTACTTTTGGGCTAGTACCTATCTCTATTATGATGTTTTCAATGATGTATGTATATTTCTTGATTATGTACTAAGCTTCGGTTACATTGCTCAATCCCTTGTGCCTTTAGTCGGTCTCTTTTGCTACCCATGAGACCCACTCTATGCATGATGGTTATGCCTATGGGATGTATCTCAGTCTAACGCACTCATCCTTTGATAGTTCTCATTGCCATTCGCATATTCACTCACTGCTAGCTGGAGCTATTCCCTGGCAGTTGTAGTTTGTCTTATATCAAATGATTGCCCCTCTTTCACATTGATTTCTTATTGATGTACTTCATTTTCAATGTGTTGTAATTGTAGTTTATTGCACTGTTTATGCAAGCAGCTATCTTCACTTGATAGTCATTTGCATTGAGTTTGTGGATAGTTCATTACTTGGTCAGTACCCCTTAATTTCAACTTGATCTAGTAGTGGTTTTAAGGCTACTTGCAGTAATTATTGCAACATGCTTTCATAGTTTGTGCACTTTTTTTCCTTCATTATGGCTAGTGGCTCAAGTGATAGTGCTATCTTTAATATTGACAAGTTAGATGGCACCAACTATAGCTACTAAAAGACCCAAATCAAGCAAGTTTTAGTGCAAAAAATGTAGGTTAGACCTTTGAAACATAAGGGTGTCAAGCCCAAACTTATTGATGCAGAGAATTGGGTTGAACTAGATGAGTTATCTAGGCCCGCCATTATCTTATCCCTCTCTAAGTAGGTGTTCTATAATGTTGTCTCCGATGGGTAGTCCACATGGAAATTATGGGAAAAGATTTGTAATTTCTATGATAAGTAGAGCCTCGCTTCTCAGATATATTGACTAAAGCAACTCATGAACCTTTGTATGAAGGAGGACAGTTCTATGTTAGCTCACTTAAATGAGTTTTATTTCATTATTAGTCATTTGTCTTCTCACGGGGACCAAACTCAAGGGCTCTCTTCTTCCCTTGCTCCTCTTAGTTACACTGCTTGAATCATAGATACCTTTCATACTACTATATGTGCAATAAATTCTTTGATATAGATAATAATGGTAGGAGTGGTAATGTCTGTCATGGGAGAGACTCTCAACAGTCTCACTCTCAGCCATGTGGACAATCTCATAGTAAGTCTCATGGCCATAAGTCCTCCTTAACTTGTCATTACTATGAGAAAGCAAGGCATATTCAGCCACAATGCCATAAGATGTGCGAGGACAAGCACAAAGGAAAGGGCAAGGGTAAAGTACAGGACAAAAATGATGATGACAGCATTGTCTCTAGTAAGTCTAGTGTTAAGATTGAAGAGATTAATGTTATGTAGACTAATTCTCATACTTGTAGCTTCTTTTCTTGATAATTTATAACTGGCTAATACTTAGTCAGGATGTACTCAATGTTGGCCCATAAATTCAAGAGCTTCCTTTCATGTGGCCCCTCATAGAGAGTGGTTTCACTCCTATCATAGTTTGTTTGGATCTGTTTGTTTGGGTAATGACCTAGCATTGCAAATAGTTGGTATTGGTGATGTCCAGTTGTAGTTTGATTCAGGTTGTATGTTTACTCTTCATGATGTACATCATATATCGGCTCTCACAAAGAGCCTTACCTCTACTAGCACTTTGCATGATGTAAGTTATGTAGTTTCTTTTGGTGATTTCTCATAGAAGATTACCCGTGGGAATCTAGTTATTGCATGTGGTACTAAGTGCAATACTCTCTACCCACTGCTTATATTTGGGTTAGTTAACCATATTTTGGTAGTGAATGTAGTTCCACATGTATCTCTGTGGCATTGTCAACTTGGGCACTTGTCCTTGAAAGGAATGAAAATGCTTATTTATTTGCACTATCTTCCACTCCTTGACTATAAATGTTTTGAATCTTGTGGTAATTGTTTATATGGTTAGCAAACACACAATACACATAAAAAGTCTGGTATGACACTCATGGGTGAACCATTGGCTGTTGTTCATTCGGATGTATATGGTCCCGTGCTTTGCAAGTCGTTATAGGTGGCGTAAAGTATTTTGCTTCCTTCATTTATGGCTGTACGCATAAGGTTTGGGCATTTCCCATTAAGCAAAAATTGACAGTCTTGGCTATAGTTTAGCATTGGCGTGCTTTGGTTGTTGAGAACTAGTTTGGGTATAGGCTAAAATGCCTAAGGTCTGATAATGGGGGTGAGTATGTCTATAAAGCCTTTGAGCAGTTGTGTGATGAGAGGGGTATTAAGTGTCAATTGACTGCCCGTACACCCCACCCCAAAATGATATGGTTGAGTGAATGAATAGGACAATTCAAGAGCAAGTTTGCAGTATGCTTAGCCAGCTAGGCTCACTACAACATTTTTGAGATGAGGCAGTTACTACTATCACATACTTGATAAATCGATCCCCATGTATGGCTCTTGACTATCAGGTCATAGAGGAGGTATGGTTTGGAAAACCTCCCTCATATGATCATTTGTGTGTCTTTGGTTGCTAGGTTTTTTGCTATGTTCCCAATGACAAGCACAATAAGGTGGATCCTAAGTCTAGGAAATGCATCTTTCTTGGTTATGGCAATGTAGGTGAGATGGGCTATTGCATATGGGATCCGTAGGCTCGGAAGGTTATTTGCAACCATGATGTTGTTTTCCATGAGGAGAGAATGCATGAGCAGCATCAGCATGTTGTTGAGGTATGCAGAGTGATATTTCAAGAGTAGCTCTTGTTACTATGTAATCCAATAGGCTGCTTGCCATAGCAATTAATACCTCATTGGCCTAGGTCCCTAATTCTCCACACAAGATGTAGAGGCACCACAACCTGTTTTAAGGCTGTATACTAGAGATAGAAAATAGCATATGCAGTTTGATCCCTCTATGGATTATATTATAGTGACAGATGTTGGTGAGCCTCTTAGTTATGATGAGGCCATGCCCAAAGATGATAGTCACTTTTGGGAGAGGGCCATGAAGTCAAAGTATAACTCACTGTAGAAAAATCATAAATGGGATTTTGTTCCTTTATCTAATGACAAGCATGATTTGCTATGCAAGTGGGTGTACAATTTGAAAAAGTACCCCTGGATGCCCCAAGCCGAGATATAATGCTAGATTGGTTGCTAAGGGCTTAAAGCATGAACATGGTGTGAACTTTGATGATGTCTTTTCTCCTATTATGAAGATGACTACCCTACTCTTAGTACTAGCTTTGGTTTCTCAACTTGACTTGGATCTCTATCAAATGGATGTCAAGACGGATTTTCTTCATGGGGACTTGCATGATGAGATTTACATGGAGTAGCCTAGGGGCTTTACAAAACATGGCATGCAACACCTAGTGTGTGGATTGAGGAAGAGTCTTTATGACCTTAAGCAGACGCCTAAGGAATGGTATCACAAGTTTGATGCCTTTATGCACACAAAAGGATACTTTTGCAATGATATGGATATATGTTTATACAAAAGAAGGCTCGTGATGGTAGCCTTATGATTTTGATCCTCTATGTGGATGATATATTGCTTGTTGGGAGTGCTCTCGAGGAGTTGGATGCCTTGAAAGGTCAGCTCAAGAAGAACTTTGAGATGAAGGATATGGGATAGGCCTCACATATTCTTGGGATGCACATTACATGCGATTGCTCTAATGGCTCCTCTACTTATCATAGAAGGAGTACATCTAAAAGATCCTTGAGTGGTTTCATCTGCAAGATGTCAAGCTTATTGGTTGTTCTTTACCTTCTCACACGTGAAGGTTAGTCAGGCCAATTTTCTGTAGTTTGATGAGTAGAAGGATGAGATGGCTAAGATCCCTTATGCATCTACAATGGTGGACAGTTTGATGTATGCCATGATAGCCACTTGTCCTAACATAGCTTTTGCAGTGGGAGTTGTGGCATGCTATATGGCTACACCTAGTAGAAAACATTGGATGCCATCAAGGATATCATGAGGTACTTGAAGGACCCAACAGCTATATGCATATGTTATGGTGGCCAAGATATATGAGCTGTGGGATACATTGACTTTGATTATACATGACATGCAAATAGTAGAAGTTCACCTTTGGCTATGTCTTCACCTTTGCTAGAGGTGCTGTTTCTTGGGTGTCCAAGGTGCAAAAATGCACGGCCTTATCTACTATAGAGATAGAGTATGTTACAGCCACCATTGACCCTTGCAAAGAAGCTCTCAGGTTAGGCTATTTAGTTGTTTGACAGACCTTGGTGTTATTGATGTGATCTCTACATTGCATTTGGATTCTATGAATGCTATTCAATTGGCCAAGAATCATGGCCAAGAATCCAATCTTTCATATGAAAATGAAGCACATTGAGGTATGTTATGACTTTATTTGAGAGGTCATTGAGGACAAGTCCATTGAGATTGTAGATCTCAATTAACCAAAATCTTGCAGATCTATTCACTAAAAGTCTCTCAACAAAGCGCTTTGCCTTCCTCAGGAAGTTAATGGGCGTTGGATGAGATGACATCTTTCCTCATCCTGTTGTACTTATGTACATCTATGCTTTGTCACTATTTTTTTTGTTCTCTTCTCACTAGGGGCACATTTGCCTTAAAGTGGGAGATTTTTGGGGGTAAAGGCGCATGTGCCTAGCCGCTTGTGTATTAGTTACACTAATAGTACCAACATATCCGTACACTTGTACACTACAGGTGGCAAGCATCCATCACTGTCACTTCATTTTTTATTCTTTTAGTGACATTTGAATAAAGTGAAGACTGATCACACATTGTGACTGTCGGAGTTCCCACATATTCTCTCTCTCTCTCTCTCTCTCTCTCTCTCTCTCTCTCTCTCTCTATCTGTCTGTCTATCTATCTATTCTGCTCTTGCTCCTTCCATCATAGCCCTTGTTTCTGCTCTATGCTTCCACTTTAGGGATCACTCCCAAAAAGAGAGAGAGAGAGAGAGAGAGAGAGAGAGAGAGAGAGAGAGGAAGTTTGAGTGGTTTCACTAATTCTATCATTATGATGGTAAAGATATCTACTACTACTTGTTGGTATTCATTATGCACATGAATCACACTTATATTTGTAGATAGGATCTTCTCTATAGCAAAGAAAGTGTGTGCATTAATGGGTGAAATCATGTATAGGTGGCTTGGTTTTTGTACTAAAAGTAGATGATATAAGGTGCTAAAAAAGTGGTGCTTAGGGCATGATTTGCACTTCAAAAAAGTTATTTTAAATTTCACTACACTAGATGGAGGTTATTTCAATGCTAGTTTCCAACAACTTAGGTGTTTGTTGGCATGCCTTCGATATATGCATCGGTACAAGTGTAGGTATTTGCATTGGTATATATGTGCTCATATAAGCGTCAATAATTTTGCGAGAATATATGCATCGATATATGTGATGGTATATACATAGGTATTTTTGTTGCTACCATCGCATATGCCAATGTTGTTTTATAAAATACCTTAGTTAAAACTTTCATTTTCTCTACTCATTTTTGCATCCTACAGTATTCTATGATGCTGAAACATCCAATATATTAAGGTAACTACTCTTCTTTCCTCCATTGTTATGATCTATAATTATTTTTCACATTTCTCTCTTCCATATACATATTTGTTCAAAAATGGATGCAAGGTCTTTATGTGATTTTCTTCAATTTCTTTTTGCTTTTGTGTGGAAAAGATTCTATGAAAAATATAGAGAGTAAGAGAAAATAGTTAATGAAGAGAAAGTGAGAGAATGAGGTAATGTAGGCTATCTAGACACAATTTTAGCTCATTTTCTTCCAAGGGTATCATGAAAATGGTATGAAATAGAAAAAGAGAGGAAGGAAGGAAAGAGTGAGGGAAAGAGAAAAGAAATAATTGGGCATTGTAAGAAAAGTTACTTATTGTGTGTTCTTTTATTCTCTTCTTAATATTTTTGTTATATAAGAAATAAGAGGGAATAGAAAAAGTAACCGAGAGTGAAATTGGATTATGTATGTTAATTGAGTAATTAAATTAGTGAAACCTCTCATTTCTAAAATGGAGAACAATTGATATATATATATATATATAAATGAGGACAAAGTACACTTTTTCATTAGAAAATTATGTAATACATGTTGAAAAAATAGGATCGAGTGATTATTGATATTCATGTATGATTTCTTATTTAAATTCCATTGTTAAATATAGAGAATGAAATACAATGGATAAGGGAATTCATATATTATAATTATGATATTATCTATGTATTAGAATATTTCATTAATTAGGTATTACAATATTACATATTTGATGGGCTTGCATGCACATGTCAGACATCCAACTTCTAGCTCTTCTTCTGGCTTAATCAAGTATATGGCACATCTTTCATTATGTAATTCTTTGTTCTTAAAGCTATATATAAATAAATATTTCTTTAAGATTTTATTTAAGAAGTTATGCTCTATTCTTTTATGCAAGTGTAGTAGATTAAAGTTAGAAATTAAAAATTATATATATAAGAATAATATATTTAAAAATATATAAAGAGTTGGCAAATTAAGATCAAACTATCAAATTATTTACATTTAAAAAAGTGAATTGTAAAAAGATAAAAGGTAAAATGAAAGTAGCAGGTAGGCCTTGCATAGACTTCTCAATAGTAGGCAAGCTTTAAGTATGGATAAGCTTCTCAATGGTAGGTAAGCCAAAGTGGAAGAGAATTCTAAGTGGTAGCTAAGCCTAAGTGGGGTAAGGTTGCTTAGTAGACAAGCCTAAGTGGGAAAGACTTCTAACTAGTAGGCAAGCCTAAGTGAGGCAAGCTTAGGTCTAGATAAGCTTCTCAATGGTAGGCAAACCTAAGTGGAAGAGACTTATAAATGGATAGGTAGATTTATTCAACATAAATAATGGTTTATATATATATAATATGTCATCATTTGAGCTTTTAACAAATAATGCACATATGCCCAAACAAAAAGATTTTCAATCAAAAAAACTTTGACTCAAATCATTTCAATCGAAAAGCTTCATAGATGCACACACATACACACTTTAACCATTTGAAGAGATTTCAATTTACAAATTAACTCCTCCTACCTCTCTTGCTCTTAACTCACAATTATTTTCACCAATCACATTAGATATAATTATTTTTATAATTATATTTTACATTTAAAAATATTTAATATTTAAATATTTAAATTTAAATTTAAATATTTAGTACTTTCTTGTGTTAGAGTATTGTCTCACTCTTCAAAAGAGGCTTAACTTATACTCTAGAGATGGGTTATTAGGATCAGCTAGTTGTGTTGTATTACATTAGAGGCTTGCACTCACACTCACAACACAACTTTCAAACATATGATTTGTTTGGATTTTCTATTGCTAGTGTTCCATATTACTACTACGATAGTAAGTTCAAGTAATAAAACTTTCATTTCTGTGAATGCTAAAGGCTTGCCGCACACTCTAGGAATGAATAAAAAAATTTGTGACGCTTGTGATTGTGTTGTACTAGAGGCTAGTACTCACACTCACAACACAAGCAATATGTTTAGTCATTGCCATTACTAGCACTTGAGATTGTGCTCATGGTCCAATAGTATGATCGGGCAATAAAATCTTGATTGCTTCAAGTATTGAGGCTTGCCTCATAGTCTATGGACAAAAATCAAAATGTGGTGCTTGTACCCTTTTTATATTAGATGCTAGTACTCATAATCATGATAGAAGCCACAGGGGATTCACTAGTAGTAATAAGGAGATGTCACCTGCGTGCAAGAAATATATGAAAATACCCCTTATCTACCCCCTATTTTTGGGACCTTACCTTATAAAATGTACATTCCTTCCCTTAAATAACCCCCCTCCCTTACACTCACGTGGTACCATACAGTAAACCCTAGTGGACCCCCTGGGATAGAAGCGTAAGATTTCCCTTAGTTCTTGCTAGTGCATACATTCATGGCTTGATCCTTATGTGTGCTAAGGCTTGTCTCTCACTCCAAATGGAATAACACAAACATTGAAATAATATGATTTTATGCAATGGTAAGACTACCATTTCCAAGGTGCATAAAACACACATTAGTGAATGATGCAAACATTGAAATAATATGATTTTATGCAATGGTAAGACTACCATTTCCAAGGTGCATAAAACATGCATTAGTGAATGAGTTTTCCAATATTTGTATTATTACAATGAGAATCATCTTTATACTATTTTTGATAGCGATTACAAGGGTTTCTATGGTAGCTTACTCTCGACTTGGTAACCCATGCACACGAGTGTCTTTTTGATCCAACAATTTGCCATAACTTTTAGTAAATCCGAGGCCTTGTTCTTGAATATTAGGTGCAAAGACATTGCCTCCAACCTTCTTACAACAATCATAATTTGAAGAGAGGACATAAGTAGTGTATCAATGTGTAAAAATACACAAAAGGAGAAGGACAAGTAGATAACTGTCATGTATAATCATCTCTTGCATGTGAGCATTTGTTTGTGTTGGATAAGTACATTAGGAGTGATGGAATTATGTTTGTCTATCATTTTATGTGCTTTAGACACTTTAGATGGAGAACACATTAATGCATTGAATTTTTAGTAATGTGACTCTTTTGGTCAATTGGATGAGTTGTTCTAGGGACCCACATTTTGGACCTAGCCATTGTGTACCCATTGTGGATTCAATTTGCCTTTATAGGTAGCCTACCCCCCCCCCCCCCCCCTCCCCCAAAAAAAAAAAAAAAATCCATTTTGTATCATATCAGCCAACTCTCCTCATTCTTTTCTAATCCTCCTATTACCATCAGGCATCCACTCTAGTTCTTAGTGTTGCATGTCTAGGACCGTTGTAGCATTGTATTTTTTAGTTATTAAGTAGTTTTTTCCTTTGTTTTCTTGTGTTTTTTATAGTATCCTTACTCTTTACTCTCTCATTTTCTTTCCTTTCTATCGTGCACTTTCATAGTGTTGAGTTGTTTTGTGCATGCTCATGCAAGGACAATGCCACAATAAACTAGTTACATGGTCTTAAAGTAGGCAATCATATGCATAATGTACAATGAGGAATGCATGATGATGCTTGTCTACCTTGAGTATGGTAGTAAATCTAAAGTTTATGAATTGAAATACATCAATTTATCTATGTGTACAATAAGTGTACATGAAATGTAGATGAAGAGCTTGAATGGAAATCTATATACTCTATAGAGATGTAGTAGGAGCTTTTGAGATAATCATACTTATGACGGGAAGCTTTCTACTATAGAACTATCATGTGAGAAGAGAATTTAGACCTACAAGAGCTCATCCATAGTATGAGAGAGAGAGAGAGAGAGAGAGAGAGAGAGAGAGAGAGAGAGAGAGAGAGAGAGAGAGAGAGAGAGAGAGAGAGAGAGAGAGAGAGAGAGAGAGAGAGAGAGAGAGAGAGAGAGAGAGAGAGAGAGGATGTCAACTTTTTTAGGTACAAAAGCTTCATTTTTTATAACTAATCTTTTCCTACCGAGCAAGTGTGACATTAAAAAATTTGCACTTTTTGGTACTTATGTCCCACTTTAAAAACCTAAAAACTATTGTACTTGAAATCCCTTTTTAGATGACATATATGTGCTTTTATCCTAACATGGTTTGATTTTTCATGGTACACTAGACTATGGACTAAATAATAATACTTGGTGAAGTTTGATTGAGATATCCATATGAGCCCCAAATCAAGAATAATTTTCAACAAAAATTCTCAAGGATTATGTTACTATGAACACATTAGAGTGATCTATTAATAATCTCAAGTGTTTACATTGTAGATTTATGTTAATGATGTTTAGATTAGTCACTCGGGTAAGTTACTCATGAATATATGTGAGCATCACGTGGGTTCAAAATAAGGTATTTTTAAAAGACCATTTTTATACATTTTTTACATTATACAAAAGGGTGTAACATAAAGGGATTATTTACGGATTGAATAGAAAAGGGTTATGTTTTATTCAACAAAAATTCACAGATAAGGATATTTATAAATAGGCCTTGAACGCACGTGATGTAGAGGATATACATATAGTAACTTCCTCGAGATTAGTCATTGTTAACAAAACATGTCAAAAAGTAGCTTGCTGATGTACAATTATAATAAAATTTTGGGCTTTTGTTAGCATGAAGAGCCTAGTAAGTAATTAACCTATCGAATGTAGTAGTAGTAGACTTAGGGGATCTTTTGAGCACAAATCCTTTTTAACACACATGCTTGCTTGATGTCCTTTAGAAATAACCCTAGATGATCTCTTGATTGGCCATTTATCCTATCAACGGATTCCATTTGTCCTTGATATAGAAATTACATTGTCGATCATTCTTGAGACCTAGCATACTATGTGGATTGGGTACTTCTTCATATTGGGGAAACAATAGTTTTAGACACATGATCTTCCTAGAACATCGAGCACTCAATAGGATTGTGAAATACATTCCTCAATATTTACTTTACATTTTCTAATTTGGAAAAGAGTGGGCTTAATATTTAGACACATTGAGGCATGTTGTTGTATGTTCTATGTGTTTTGTAGCTTGGGCTACTTGTCTTATTGTTAGACAAGAGTAGTTTTTGTGTGCATTTTGATAAGGATTTGTGCTCAATGGATAAATCATGGATTAGTTGTGCTTTGTTTGGTTAAACTAATCCTTGATGAGTCTACTTACTTTAGTCAATTGTATATTATGTAACCTATCTTTGGGCATTGCAATCTATCCTAGACAATACATGCCCTCAAGAAAAACACACTCTTAGGTTTGATCTTTTTGTGACATGCCTATCTAGTGAACCCAGGATCATCTTGATGGTTTGCTAACAAGAGGTATTGTAGACAAATTCTCCTAAGGGTAGACATTACATCCATTCCTTAGGCTATCAACACTATGCTCTTAGTATGTCTTCTATAACTTGATTGACTCATTGTGTTTGGCCATTAGTTTGTGGGTGGTAAGGCTTATTAAAGCATAGCTATGTTTGAACAGCCTTAGATAAGCCCTCCCAAAATTTAGAAGTGAATAGGGAATCTCAATTACTAATTATCCTTCTTGGTAACCCATGAATCTTGAAAATCTCATTGATAAACAATCTTGCAATTTCTAAAGCCTTATAAATCATCTTAATGGGAAGAAGATGGGAATCCTTAGATATCATGTCCATAATTGCTATGGTGAAGTTGTATCCTCCCTAGACTTAGGGAAACCCTACCACAAAATCCATGCTAATTAACTCCCCTTTCATTTGAGAAACATAAAGTGATTGAAGCTTTCTTGGCATCTTGACACATTCTACTTTTACTCTTTGATAGCTTAGGCATCTAGTGACCTACTTTTACTCTTTGATAGCTTAGGCATCCATTGACCTAATTTTACTCTTTGATAGCTTAGGCATCTAGTGACCTACTTAAGTACACCACCCCTTATATTCTCCCTATGGTTGCTCTTCCTAACTACATTCAATGTCTTGCATAGCCATGGTGTCCTAGAAATGGAGACTCGTGTGCCTCCCAAATTATTTTCTTCTTTAACTCTTGATTGGTTGGGATGCATAGCCTTCTTTTGAAGTACAAAACCTCTTCTTTCAATAGATAAACCTTGGTATATAAGCCATAATTTAGGACATTGTTCCCTAAGTTTAATATCCCTTCTTAGTTGTTGATACTTTGGATATTTTCAGCTTCTTTCCTTGCTAATTAGATGATGAGGTTACTGGGCATTGACACTATAAAATCTAGAGATTCTATCCTTGAAGGTTTTTTCACAATGGGAGCATTGAGGAACGCTTTGCACCTTAGTGTGTTCCACCATGACATTCTCCTTGTATGGCCTATATTTGATCTCAAATTCATACTTGTAAGACCTTGATTCATATTCATTGTCTCGTTTCTTTAGATTTGCTAGGTGAAGATTCATTTGAGACTTATGTGATCACCTACTAAAGTGAACTCCTTTCCAAGAAAATAATTGGAAGAGAGAAAGAGTTTAGTTGTTTCCTTGTGGAAAGTACCATATACAAAGAAAAAGTGCAGTGTGTTGATGAATACTTTCATTGAATATAGGTCTCTATGCATAATCCATTACACAAATTGAGCTACATTTGGACCTTGAGTATTCAAAGTAACTAGAGAACCAACAATAATTAATGGACGACTTCTATAGGCTTAAATAATAATTTGTATCTAGATAGAGATAAGACCCAAAAAGAAGTCATGGATGACTCTTGTAAGATTATTAATAATTTCTATCTAGATAGAGTTAAGGCCACTCAATGCATTAGTGATCTCACAAAAATATAGATTGAAAGAGGGGAGATTTATTTCTAGCTTTGTATAAGACATGGCCAACCAAAAAATTGCTTGGAGTAGTAAAGATAAAATGGTACTAGTTGCGAGGTGCTTAGACCTTTAGCAATACTTGTGATGCCACAATATGAAACATACTTTAGTTTTAAGAGGAGTTGGAGCATCCACAAAATTTGTGCACAATACAAATCATAACCAACTTCTAATCATGAAGAGAAATTTGTGTAACGAGGCCATGCTTGAAAAGAGAAGGTCAGGAGACAATGCCAAGGACAGGCTTTGGACTTACAAATATCATAGAAGATCACAAAAGAAGCCCAAGCCTTACAAACAAAGGTATCATGAAGAGCCAGCACAATGCCGCCATGGATATCCAAAGCGTTGCTACGTGCTCAAGGGTATTATGTAGGTAATAGATGGATTTGGGTACCAAAGCCCCCTACTAAACCACCTATATCAGCTTAAGGCCAGATCTTATCAAAAGCTAAGAAGCGCAAGAGGAAGTCTAAATGAAAATCCAAGTCTTCACTCAACAAGGTTGGAGTGACTGAGCCTCTCACGATTGAAATCAAGAAACGAAACGTGACTGTTCGAAAGGTAAACCCTCAGCCTAGCGTGCTTAACAAGTGGATATCGGATGTAATGATGAAGTGTGCACAAAGACCACTAGTGCCCAAGGAGCCTTTGAATTCCCAAGAGGATAATGAGCACCACAAGTGCAACGTTGCTCATGATAAGGCTAATTACTCAACAAAGCAAATAGCAAAATCATTGAACAACAACGAGCAAATCTTCTAGCCAGTGCCAAGTCCACCTAAGAGTCCCAAATCTCCTACACCCTCTTTCCCTAAATGGACACAGGAGGCACAACAACAGTCATCAAGTGCAGCTGCTCAATTCCAATCTCTATCTTCATTTGAGCTTCCAAATGTTCAAAGTGCAAGACGTGAAAACACCCCTAATTCTCAACCTAGGGATATTCATGTGCAATCCACCGTGGCTATGCTCGATCTGTACAAGTGAATGGTCAAAAAAAAAAAAAACACGACCACTTTCGATCTGCCTAAGGATTTGAAACCACAATCCACCAACAATAGCCAGTCCATTGAACTAACTGCTACTACTTCCAATCAGGAATCACAACAGTCACAGTCTTTGGCCGCGTGACAATGCCCCTTGTGGAGCATGTCCTTAGCAATTCACTTGCGGAAGAGGTGTCACAACCAACATCCTTGACACCTCCAACAATTCCAAAGCACCTAAAGCCTAGGCTTGAGGAGAAATCTCTTAAAGATTTGGCCAAGGAGATGGAGCATCTGACTAATGAACTAGAGATGAAGTGCCTAATGAAGCTTGATCACAAGCTGACAGTCATCACACGTGCCTACGTCCATGTGGACATTGGAAGGCCAACACTAGAGCACACAAAGATCATAGCCAAACCCTTGACTTGGGACAAGCAACAACATGTTTGCTCTCGCTATGTAGCCATCACTGAAGAAGTCATAAAGGACATCCCAAAGGCCACAGCTAGAGAATTGTGCTTTATACCCTCACTATATACTACTCAATGTGAGACAAAAAAGGAAAAGCTTGAAGCAATCAAACAAAAAGGGAGAGTACCATGAAACTTTATGCATAAATGGTACTCCAACCAGAGTTTGGCAGCCAAAATTGGCCACCGACTAATGACACTTGTTGAGCAAAGGAAGCCCTTTGGACTTCAATACATGATCCCATATACGTTGCCCCAACTTCATTAAGAGTGTTGGCAATGGTCCATGATGTCCAGCTTTCTGCCCCCACTGTCCAAAAACATCCCTTGTAACTGCTTCTAGAAGAAGATCTACACGTGGCTAGCAGGCTAGGAGTAGGGAGCATGGTACTTGATGTTAGTGCATATGTCTTTTGCCTCACTCAAGACCTTGCAATCCTAGACCTCTATGCTTCCCATCAATACAACCCTGACTTCTTTAGCTGGTTTCGTCCAAGCTTACATGACAGGAATCCTAAAGTGTCTCTTGATTCTATACTAGAGTCACCCGAACCTCTAGAGCAAGAGAAAAACTGCTCTAAACATAACACCCACTCTGATAAGAAGCAAGGGAGGCATGTTCCAATGGGTAAGGACAAGAGTTTAGAGCAAATGCCGACTAGGAGCAACTGCCAATGCAATAGAATGAGGGGCTAAATACAGGTGAATTAGTGGAAGAGATAGACTCTCCAAACAGAGAGGGAGTTGTACTCTCACAACCTAGCGAGTCTATCCATAGTGGGCCATGGCTATGTCTCATGAGGACACACCAGAAACAGAGAATATTGAGGCCCAATCAATCACATCAATAGCTGACCTAGTTCAGGGTCCTCAGTCTTCAAGGGATACACCTCAATTGCCCAAGAAAAAGAGAAGGAAACAATGAAAACAATGGCAGTTGCAAGTGGTTGTAGACACCAAGAAGATTGAGACTAAGAGTGTTGAAGAGCTGAGGAATAAAGCATCGAGTCCACCGACAAATGAACCCATTGTTATCTCTCTTAACAGCGGTGAAACCTTAGACACATCCATGTGTCCTAATAAGTCAAAGAAACCATTACCATCAACGGCTTCTTGCAACACTCAATGCACCAACAATAGAACTTGCATTGACCAATCAAGAGTGGATATAACACTATCACAACAAGTTGACAAAACTATACCAGTCACATCTGAGGAGAACCATGATGCAATAGCATCAAAGCCTTAGGAGAAACATGAAAACCCTGAGGACATAAGCAATCCTAGCATTGACCAATCTTGCTCATCTAGGCCTAAGCCCCCAGCTATGCTAAAGCCTAGGGAAACTCCCAGAACCTTGCATGAGATAGCAACTGAGCAAGCCTTCATAGAACATAAAAGTGTCACAAAGTGCTTGATTGAGTTGGATGCTAAAATCAAATTATTTGCACGTGTCTACGTCCTTGCAGACATGGGCACATTCCCTAGGGAGTAGCTTGAGCCTCTTCAAGATGAGCTATAGCGCATTATAACATATTTAGAATTAAAAATTCTCTAACCCAATCTTTGAGGCTGAGATGTCAAGGCTTGTACCCTGTTTTAACATATAAGTGTCCTATTTTCACTTGTGAGAGAAAAATGGTTGTACCTAAGGGCTTCAAAACCATATGGGGAGCTGGATAGGACATGTGAGAAACCTATAGCACCTACACCTATATCCCAATGATGAAAGTGGTACTTATAGTGACTTGTTTATACCGTGTAGTGTTCTATAAAAGCCCTATTTCACCTTGTGTTGATCTTCAAGATACTTGAATATTTGAGAGTGCTTGAATCTTCAATTCTCCACTAGCGGTACCTTTGTGAGAGATAAAACAGTAGGATAGGCTCCCTACACAAGCTGTGAATCATTAAGAGAGGTGGGAAAAGTTTTCCTTGTTGGGTCGGTTGGTTGCACCCCTTTAGGATCTTTAATAGTGGGGGAGGGTCACATCTCTATTGTCCCACTATCTCCTTCGACATCTACCTTTTTCCTTGGTGGGAATCTCAACATGGTAGTGATATGCTACTCTAATCAATCAGCATGATATGCATTATTTACATTTCTATTTAGGAGATGTAGTAGGATTGAAATTGGCAAAATAAATAGGGAGAGGTTCTTACCATGAAGTGACTCATTGTTGACTTACCCTTTACAATGGATTTTGATATATTTTGCCATGAATCAAATAATCATCAATAAATCATTGGATTAGAGTAATCAATTTAATCAATCAGTTGTCTTTAACAAATGGGATTGAATGTAATGTTGAAAACTTGAGCAAGAGCTTCTTATTCACTATTTCAATTAAGTAATCAATGCACTCCATGAATGGGCTGATTTAACCAATGTTGGGTTGAGATTTGATTGAAAATTTTCAATTCTTCAATCTCTCAATCAAATGGATGAAGCTCAACAATTGGATAAATGAGAGAGATCAAGAATTGAAGAGAAATACATATTGCATAGCTTGATGAAGGCTTAAATGATTCTTCCCAAATGCTTGATTAAGCCTTTGGTTGCTCAATGTTACTTAAATAACCTTCAATCCTTGTTCCTTGGATACTTAGAAGCAATTTTAAAACCTTACAAGCTTAAGATTAAAGCGTTGGACTCATTTTCCCCAAATCTTGACTCCATGGAAGCTCTTGAGGTTGGCCAATCTTGCTCAATCCTTGCAATTTCTTCAAGAAATCTTTAGTAGAATGAATCCCATAACTGAAATGATGAAGAATATTCAAGAAATTTAAGAAAAGTTAAAGCTTGGACTGAAGTTTTCATGGCTCTCTATGGATTGCATTGTTAGGGTGGTTTGGAGAAGAATAATAATGTTGACATAATGGGAAATAATACTTCAATCTGGAGACTACAAGCTCTAATGACCAACAATAATCACCATGAATGATCCTAGCCAAGGAAGAAGCAGCCATTAGTTGTATTGGAGGCCAAGAAAATCAACACAATTTTTGGGTTGCTATCTCCTCCACATGGCTGCTTGCTCCCCTTCCAAATGGTTATGATTAGGTTCAAATCTTCAAGAGGAAGTAAGATATGATGGTGGTTGAGGCTTTACAAACCCTAGAGCAAAGAAAGATGGGAGAGATACTCCATGGAAACTTCAAGAAAGTTGAAAACAAGAAGAAGAAATCTCTACTCCAAAAAGTAACTGAGATTTTAGTCTTCTCCAAGTCCAGTTACCTCTTCTTTCTCAAGGTTACCTCCAAAATGACCTATAATGGATGCCTAACCTACCATTTTAGGCACGGTTTGGCCAAATCTCTCAAAGATCTTTGCCAGAGTTCCAAGATTAATCTTTGATCCAAGTAGAACTCTTGTAAGCACCATGCATGTGGCTCCTGTACCTGCTGTGCTGCCAAAGACTTAATGGTGGAAATTTGGAGAAAACATGTCTGAAAATGAGAAAATCAAATGGATCAAAATCCTATGCTCTGATACCACTTATCAAGGAGAGAATTGACAAGGGAGAGAAAGAAGAGCAAAGGAGAGATAAAGGAGTGACGAGGAGAGAGAAAGACTAGAAAGTTAGGAAAGAAGAGAGAAGCCATAAAAGCTGTGAACAAGAAGATGAGGTAAGAGACAATAAATGTATTAATGTTCCAAAGATGTGAAAATTTACATGTCTCACCCCTTTTATACCTATGTCAATATAACAAAGTATTATTAAGAATTCCACAATAAAATATATCTTATTCCTAGCTATTTACAAACTCAATAACCTTGGACAACTCTAACCAAATCACACATTTTCCATCAAGATGATTGTAATCCAACTTATTTAGGGCTACTCTATTTGTTACATTTTCAATGTGACAAATTGATCTATTGTCTTGCCATAATGATTGGAACCCAGAATTCCTCGTAATTGTCCTTGAAATAGATAAATTCTTGGCTCATTCTCATGTAGGACCTCTTTTAAAGGTTCTTGTGGTTTAATCACCTATTTCAAGTCACCTAGGCCTCCAATGAATGCTTCAATTTCTAGGTCTACTTAACAAGTAATTGGAATTAGTAGTTGGTGGCTCATGAGCTTGATTAAGGTTGTGCCTTTATCCTTTGATCACTATGGGTTTGTAGTGATGGTTCATATGTAAGATTGGGTGGAAATAGACACCACAAAAAAACTTGGCATAGAACAATAACTTCTCAAGAGGATGCTTTAGAAACCTGCATGAAACTCCCACACATAATCACTATCAAAGTGTATGAAAATGGTACATTAGTTAAGGGATAAAATTTGAAATAAAAAACTATACAAACCATTTATACGTTGATATCTCTTATAAATTGACATCACTAGTCCAAATATACCTCTTATATGTTGATACCTCTCATAAATTGACATCACTAGTCCAAATATATTTGTAATGTTAGATTTTAAAAGTGCATACCTAACACATTGATGCAATAAAATTTCCTCTCTTAATGTATTTTCTTAACTAGAAGCTCAAATTTTGGTTCAAATTTAACTCATCTTGGTAGAAAATTGAAATTTTTTGATGATATAGTGTTGAAATTAAGGTTGTCAAACTAAGTGCATAGGCATGCATGTTTTTGGGAAGGTTAATAATCATTAACTATAATTTTCATCCATGTGCATATAACATTCAAGCTCGCATGTGGTTGAGAGAATTGAGGTGTAAAAACTTGTCACATGAACTTGAAGCTTGGACTCAAACAAGTACTTTGATACATCAAATTTCAAAACAAACATTTTGTTGACTTTGCGTGATACATGAACTTGAAGCTTGAATGGCTTAGTTTTAGAGAATTTTTAGCTAGGCTTTATTGCATGAGTGTTTGTAGACATGGCTAGACATTTGAAAATGTTGAAAAGCATGACCTCGAAGTGTGAACTCTAAACATGGTTAGGCTTTATTGTCTAAATGCCTCTAACCATGGTTAGACATTTGAAGTGTTGAAAAGCATGAACTCAAAGTTTGTACTTTGAAAATGGTATGGTATAATTGATTCCATTCTAGGATTCATTTTGATTTTATTTCATGTACAAACTTGATGACTTGAGTTTTAGAGTATTTTTAGTTGTGTTTTATTACGTTCCTTCTTCATTTTTAATATGAATTTTGGTAATATGTTAGCACATTTGAGCCTTCCCAAGATTGAGGGTGCTAGCTCATAACAATGTCTCACCATTTACGTAGATATGGAAATTTTCAAATGACGCATGAAAGGAAACCATGTTAAAGGTTCCCATTCTAAAGCAAAGCCAATGAGGACACTTATGTATCAACAGACTTATGGAAGCCATAATTGTGTTCAACTCCCTGCCTCCCCCATCACACATACATGCACACACACATGCACCCATAGTTCGAGACACACACACACACACACACACACACACACACACACACACACACACACACACACACACACACACACACACACACACACACACACACACACACACACACACACACACACACACACACACACACACACACACACACACACACACACACACACACACACACACACACACACACACACACACACACACACACACACACACACACACACACACACACACACACACACACACACACACACACACACACACACACACACACACACACACACACACACACACACACACACACACACACATTCCATCCACTATAGGAACAAGTGAGTGACATGCACCATGATGAGGAAGATACCAATACCTAGCTGGTCTATCATCACATTCAAGAACATGGGGTGTGCCAAATTTTTGCCATTGGCATGTCAATAGTTTTAGCATCACAGAAATGAGTTCTTCATACCTAACACATAATAGTAAGAAACTAAAATCAAGGTTGAATTTAGCATATTATGTAAAATTGAGCATAACAATGGAGATCAATTGATATGTTTTTTTTTGGCAATGTTCTAGCTCTTTTGTAGTTTTGACTTAATAACTCTTTTATTATTTTACTAATAAGCCTCATTAGGAAAATGGTTAATGTTTAAAGAACTTATTCAAATCAAATTTGAAGATTAATGATACTATTAGGTGGATGTGACATTTATTTCACAAGCTTTTGTCACTTATATAATTGTAATTGACTTAACAATCAATTAGCACATGATGGGTAAGCTATTACAAATAGTGTGACTCAAAAAGGAACATGTAAGAAATGGATTAGAAGCCTTAAGCTCAAATTAGTCCCTTGTCCATGGTCATGCTTTTTTGTCCCTTGGGACCCTACATTCTTGGGCTCCACCATTCTTTTTATGGGGTGCCTCACCTTGAAAGTGGAGGTTCCCACCCCACTTACTACCTTTTTACAAGCTTTTGAACATTGCACACATGTGGAGACCCTAGGCGTGCAAGAGGGAGTTACATAACTATCTTATATGCTCCACTATGTTTCATAAAGGGTCAATAGGGAAGACAAATTTTCACCCTAGAAATGACTTTTTACTCCTCCACTTCTCAAAAGAAGTCTTCTTCCTGCTAACATCTATTCAATACAGTTTTTAAAATTAATGTTTGGAATATCTTAGCACACATGGTCTCCAAAGCACAATAAACATAGGATTTCAATCTTCAAAGTGCTTCCAATCCTTAAATAAATTCTCACGACCTAAATCCTTCTATTAGGATGACACTTGTCATCCTCTCGTTCTTCAAAGTTCTTGATGTATTTTTGTTGGTTCTAAAAGCAAACACTTGCCAATACAACCAACCATTATAAGGAAAAGTTGACTTGCATGTTTGTGTGGTTGAGCACACTCTAACAAGTAACCCATAAAGTAAATGTGAATTGGATGTCACATTGGACTTTAGAATATCAGGTGAAAGGAAACAAATATCTTTATATTATCAAGAAATGTTGTATAATGCTCATTATTACATTCACATTGTTCTTTGAATGCATATTAATAAGCTTTATAGGATGAGAAAAAGAAACATTTCCCCTTAGCAAAACTAGTTAAAGGAGTACATAGCTTATGCACAATGTAAAGATGGTGGATGGAGTGCATCCTTAAAAGCAAGACTTAAACAATTGGTGAAATATAATATAATAATAGAAAGAGGGATTACCAAGGAAAAAACACACTCCCTTGGGTTATAAAGAAAAAATTTAGACAAGCTTAATGGTGGAGCTAGAAAAAGATGTGCAAGCTTTGAGGTTGAAGATCTTAATTCATAAAGGTTCCCCCATTTCTTATGTTTGGATGATTACTTCATAAGATAGATGAGATTTGAGAATTGGAGCATTTGAAATTATTCTCAAGGCGCATAAGCATCTTTATATTTTGAGAGACCATTAACACATGGACTACATCTTGTCAGCATTGAATGAAGTCCTTGCAAGTGTTCTTAATGTTGTTAGTGGATGAGGACGTCATCATTTCAAGGTGAGTTTGACAAAGCTATTGAGCTATATACAATTTGATAGCTAATGCAATTACGTGTAGTTGCATAAAGCCTTTCATATTACCTTGTCCATATAGACTTAGAGCAAGAAGTGGACATGCAATCTTTTCATTGTAGATTTGAATGGGAAATTCTTTTTTATTAAGGGAAAAATGAAAGGTGCGAGAGCAAAATTTGGAAGAAAGATTTTGCAAATAACTATCATAAATAGTAATAATTCTGTTGATCTTGTTATATTGTAGGGTGCGTGCTTAATTCTACAAGGTTGAAGGAAGGAAATATGATTTGTGGTTTATTTTATATAAGACATAGAGATCATGATTCTTAACTCAATAAATATATCCAAAAAAAATTTCAAGCTCAATTGCAACCTTACACTTCATTCTGAAGCTTGATGAATGCCATGATGTGAAGGGATGAAAGTGGCAGTAATGGTAGCACATGCAACTACAACACTCCAATGGTGGTATTGGGGCCATGAGGTCACATAAATTGATGCTTTTGTCTTGCATTAGTGGTGTGACAAGGGAATGAACTCCTTACTTGGAAAAATTTTAGCTAGGTGATGAATGTGACATGATAAGATTTTGGAACTCCCTAATTCCTATTGCCAATGGAATCCTATATGCATACTCCTTCTCGTGGTGGCTCCTTTCACTTTCGATGTCTCTTTCTAGAATGTTGTGCTTTCTAGGGGATTATGGATGGGCCTTTATATAGTTTTTGAAGGGGTAGGGCAAGGGGGGATTGGGTTGTGGTAGTTGTGCTAAACATAAAAGTGTAAGTGCTAGGTCATGAAATGTGTACTTGAGGCTAGACCTTTGTGGGAATCTTGCAAGCATAGTGAAGATGGTAGATCCATCCAGGTTAAGGGCTAAGTAGGAGGAATGATGCTCTAGGACTACAAGTTGTGGGAGGTTCTTCATTCAAGGATTGGCATAGGTGCCATCCTCTCATATCTTGCTTGAATACAAGGGAAATGACCACATAATTCCTTATCTATCATCGAGGAGCTTGAGAAGGTACATAGAGCTAGAGAGAGGATGTAGAAATGGCCACTGTGTCCTATGCCGAACATGTAAAATGATCAACCTATGTTGCAGATTTTGTCTTCCAAGTTACAGAAAGTGACATTAAAGGCATTTTTAAAATTATTTTTGTCACTCTTTAAGTGAAGTCACGAAGCTAAAGTCTCGTTATCTATGAATTTGATGTGCAATAAATCCTTTAGTCTTGCACAACTACCAAGGTATTCATGTACTTCATGGGTGAGATCTCATTTAAAGATGAGTTTTCCCACTAGTTTTTTGGGGGCATTTCAAGAAAGATGCACTAATTCTCAATATAGATTTATCAAAAAGCTTTTGTCCAAAGTATTTTGGGTTTGGCTAAAGAAAGTAGTGGCTTCTCACTTGTTTGATTAGCTATAGGGGTAATCTCCTATCATGGTTTGTTGGCTTCTCTCCAAAATGCATCCTCCTTTCTGAGTTCCTTGTCTAGGTCTCATTCTTAGACCTACACATAAGATTGGATAATTATTTAGAACAATTATAATATCCCAAGGTCAAATACTCTTTGTGCCTCCTCCCCCGTTGCCAACCAAGGGGGGAACAAATGTGTGTATCTTATGGGACTAAAGGATGGGGATGTAGGAAGTCTTGGAGGTGGAAGCTATCTCAGATATCGAAAGAATTTTTGTTATCCTAGATACATACTATATATGTAGGGAGAACAACTATTTCATCAGGAATTGCTTGAAGAAGATAGGCAACCCTCTAAAAAAATAAAAATTAGAGAATTCTAGCCAAAAGATGCATCTATTGATAAGGTTTAAGAAGTGAAGAAGAAAACATGGTGGTAGAGTCAATTGTTGCAAAGAATGCTAACAAGAGGAATGTTCAAAGTTATCAAGATAGATAAATGAAAAAAGGTTCTAATTATGCTATTGCTCCTAAAAGATGTCAAACCAAAAGGTGGATGAGACAACAAAGAAAATATTTCCTCTCCTTAGAAGGAGGCTAGTAGGTCTAAATGTGATGGTTCTGATAAATCTGGACATGGAAGTGTTGGCTCTTTGTTGGCAAGAAGTTGGTGAGAAAATAATAAAATTTGTCATTTTTTATGGGCTAGTGTGGATGAGACAGATTCTAACATGTAACTTGATCATAAAGTCTCTTAAATTACTTTGTTGGAACATTAGGGACCTTGGTATACCAAGCAAGAAGCATTTGTAGAGATGATTAGGAGCAGAAAAGTGGATATCCTTGCATTACAAGATGAAAAATGTGGTGAAAATCTCCACCTAAAATGTAGTGATTCCTAGGATTTTGTTGACAACTTGAGAGAGGACCTAACACCTCTTTCATTTTCTACAAATAGTCTCTTAACCCAAAAATTATCTTCTAAAGTGGAAAGGGTAACGTTGTTGCAATTTGATCCCTTTTGAAGGATAAGGGACTATATAGATCTCAGTTTATGATCCCAACACCTTTAATGATAGGGCTCAAGTGTGGGATCTATCTCAACAAGACTTTGGGCCTTATGTAGTACTCATGGGGTATTGGAATATAGTCATTTCCCCATTTGACAAATTACATGATTCAAAACCTAATCCATGGGAAGATTTGAGTGTGGGATAAGTTGGTACTTATGCATGACTCATTGACTTGTTGAGATGGATAGGAGTGCAAACATTAAAGGATCTACCTAAAGAAATAAACATTTAAATTTCTCAGTGGTAGGCTGTAAGACTTGAGCAATTATGTATGCCAAATGGTACTTGGTGGTAGCATTTGACTTCAACTTTTTGGATTGATCAAGGAGTATTTGATTTTTGACCATTTCTCCATGTGGTGTTATTTGCATGTTCTCAAGGAAAGAATCCCTATATCCAACCCTCCTCCATTCAAGCTTAGTAGATTCTTTCTTAGGATGAGTAAAAGGTTCAAATATTAGAATTTTGTAGTGTGGCTTAGAGACCCACACTTGTGTGACCCAATAAAGTGGTGGGATAAGAAGATTAGGGATTTTATAGAAGTGACAAACAAGTTTGGGAAAAATAATAATTATAGCATCAACTATATAGATTTATAACATTGGGTGCTCTAAAAAATATGGAATCTATTACTAACAAGTGTCCTAATTATGGGATTACACATGTTGTTCTTTTGCAGTTGAGAATTTCTTGCAAATTCAAGAAAATGAAAAGTTGGAAGGTGTTCAAGTCCAAACTCAAATTCAATGGCACCAAATTGACAATTGTTTTTCTTTATTATTCTTTAACTCCTTAAAACAAAAAATGCTTCATGAGCAGATTGTGGAGGTCACCAACTATGATTGTTGAAACATACCTTTAAAGAGGGAATTGTTGAAGCATTACGTATCTTTCTAATATTGTTGGGGATTACCATCAAGTGGATGTTGCATCCTATAGGAAGATGTCTAATTTATTGGAATTGATCTCATCAATTATTTCTTCACAGAAAACCCTTTTGCTAGATAGGCCAAATTGTATGGAGAACTATAGGATGTGGCTTTAGAGAATGAAGAAAGAGAAAGCATGGGAAGTGATGGTATCCCCACAAAGTTATTTCTAACATTCTAAGAGTTTTGTAAAAGGATCTTAGCGATGTGTTGAGTGCTAACAAGAGTGGGGTAGAATTTTCTCATGCCATGAATGAGGATATTATTAAATTGATCCTAAAGACAATGAGGCTCTCATGTAGAGATTGGAGGCCATAATCCTAATCCTTCTTATAATATGCTAGCAAATGCTTTATCACAAAGAATCAAGCACTTGGTGGTGGCTGAGGTATCAATGCTACATGGTTTGGTTTGATGTACCATAAGGAAAATCCATGAGGCAATCCTAAATTTGATTTTCTCATTGAATTATGATCTTTGAATAGGGAATTTGTCAAGATTCATCTAGATCTTGATATAGATTTTGACCATGTTAAATGGGACATTATCCTCTTAGCACTAGACAAGATGGGTTTTGGTATCACCTTTTGTAGTATGGCTAAGACATTGTTCAATAATGCCTCTTTATGGATTATCACCAATGGGCATTTAAGAAAATCCCTCTCCCTAGCATGGTCTATTCGGTAGTATTTTCCACTACCTCCTTTACTCTTTGCAATTGGTTTTTATCCATTGCTTTTAGAAATTTAGAACTCATGGTGTCTAGCAAGTGTATCAAAGGGCTACCCCTTCAAGATGGTATCTTTTTGTAGGGAAAATGTTTGCTGATGAGGATGCAAATTTGATTGAGGAGGATGAAGAATTTAGGATTTTTTTGAAGTTTATGATAGATTTAAAATTGTTTTTGATTCAAAAGTTAGCTATGACAAAATGGACGCTCTAAGAATTACAAACAAAAGTGACCTTTGGGAATGTCATTAGATACCTAGGATGCTCCATTGAGCTATGTACCTCATCTAGATAGTTCTCTCCAAAAAAAAATTCAAAAAATGACTTATTGGTCTAAGATCTCTTTAACACATTTTGAAATCTTACTCAAACACATTCTACAATCTTATTCCGCCTTTAGGATGCCTGATTGAGCTATGCACCTCATGTAGATAGTAGGCTTCAATTGCTCTCCAAAAAGTAATCCAAAAAATAACTTATTAGTCCAAGAAGGTGATTGTCCTCAAACACATTCTGCAATCTTACTCAGTCTTTGTAGTACCAATGATTTTCCCATTGTGAAGTCGATGTGGGAGAAAGCTGAGAAGCTCTATAGGTATTTTCTATGGCACGATAATGATAAGAATAAGGTCTCAAGTCATCACCGAGAAGGAATTGGGTGGTTTGGGAATCACCCCTCTTTTTGATAGGGCAATCAAGTTTAGCATGTGCAACTTCAAAAATTTTGGGTCTCATCTCAGCCTTGCGATATAATCTTGAAATCTTGGATAGCAACTACATCTATCAAGAAAGGGGGAAGGGCAAGAAGCAAGCTTTTTGAGTGAGCATTTAAGAGAACTTTTCTAGGCAACCTCCATTTCTTGTTCCACAGATTCCGTTTATTCCTCCCATTCTCTTGTGTACATATCAAGCACCACTACTGCCCCTATTGCCACCACCACCACCACTGATGCCTCCACCACCGTTGTCACTACCACCTCCACCACTACCATCCCCTCCCATGTTTCTCCCCCCGTGTTAATTACCTCAAGTACAGGTTTCTCTCTCTCTCTCTCTCTCTCTCTCGGGGCAACTTCTCGCTTCTCCCTCTCTTACACTCACCTTCTATCTCACTTGCTCTCTCTCTCCTTGTGTCGCTCACAGATATATGTACACCCATTATATATATATATATCTCTCTCTCCTTTCCACCTCTCTCTCTCTCTCTCTCTCGCTCTCTCTCTCTCTCTCTCTCTCTCTCCTCGCCCCCCTCTCTCTCTCTCAAATAGAGCAAGTAAATAAAGCAACCAATTAATATTAGATCAAAGAGCAGTAGACCAAATAAGCAACTCCTCTCTTTATCCCCCTCTTACACACACACACACACACACACACACACACACACACACACTCTCTCTCTCTCTCTCTCTCTCTCTCTCTCTCTCTCTCTCTCTCTCTCTCTCTCTCTCTCTCTCTCTCCCTTGTGCGCTCACAAAGACACACACACACACTCACTCAATCACTCTCACTCGCACACTCTCTCTCTCAAATAGCAACCTCTCTCTCTCCCCCCCTCTCTCTCTAAATTAGCAACTTCTCTCTCGCTCCCCCTCTTAATTTTGCAAGGGTCATCCATCTGTTTTTTCACAACCCTCTTATTTTTACAAGGGTCAAGGATTTGCATGAGGTAAATTGTCCTAGACTCGTTTAGCTGTTAATATCACGACGACGAAAAGAATATCACATTGTTATCCCACATGCATATATACATTCACGTACCTCTCACTTTTATGTGCATAAGTGAAACTACATCGCACATGTTTTTGCTACTTTCAATTGAGCACTATTGTGTGGACTTACTACAAGAGGGTAGGGTATCAAATAGTTTGTTACACACTGCAATAACATGCAATATCTATTATTTTTCACTTTGTTCAAATAGTTAATATCAAGACAACAATATTACCTCATTGTTACTCAATCCACTGTGCACATATACATTCACATGCATGCATGTTTCTACACCACTCTTCCTTAGATATTATTCATGTGCTTTGTTTACACATCTTGTAGTATTGCAATTGAGCGAATGTCTATATACAATCTTCCTCACTTGCACATTCCTCTCTCTTTCTCCTCTTCCCTCTCATCCTCATTTCATTGTGCTTGTAAATAAACACAATCTAATAATTCTAAAAGCACATATTCATCATGCACACATCAAATATCAATCAAGTTCCATTGTGCTAGGAGGGTGGAATTGGGGATCCATAACAAAGTCTAGGACTGAACCATGGAAGCACGCTAGCTCGGTCAAGTAGGGAAGCATGTGCTCCAAAAGGATAGTGTCCGGGGTTTCCCTCAAATGGGGGTGGACATATAAAGGCATTGGGTGGGTTCATCTACACTTTCTCCATACTATCATCCACAAATATTATTGTTGTTGGGCTAAAGTGTGGCCAATCAATGTTGTCAAAACATTTCATGAAATACTAATTTTAGTAATTGCATTCACTAAATCTTGAAATACTAATTTTAGTAATTGCACATGTACCTGCATTTAAATCTTGAAATACTAATTTTAGTAATTGCATTCACTAAACGGAGCCAACAAGTGTGATACATAAATAGTATCCAGCATGACCATATCATAACTTTAAAACTCTCACCTCTCTACCTCCAATGACACAAATAGGTGTCTCACAATGAACCCCGACACTTCTTCCTTGACTCCATCTGTCGATGTTCATCCTCCACAACCTGCTCGACAAGCTCTACCATCGAGTGTGTTGTGGCAAGGAAAAGTAACATCCTTGTGTCCTTGAGAACACAATCGGCTAGATACATGGCATTGAATGACTCTACCTCAGTATGGGAGTTCCATGACAGAATTCCATCCCCCAATCCATGCATGGCATTATCTTCAAGGAGACAAACCACAATGATATCGCATGCTACGTTTGTGGTTTCTTTGTCAACCTCAACCATCTTGTGTTGGTTGACCTCCTCCAATGCCTCTACCAATCGAGAGAATGCCTCACTTGGCTGATAATTTCACAATGCATCTTCAATCTTGAATGGGTCGCACAGAACAATATGCCACTCCACCTTCACCATCATAGCGGCATGGGAGACAGCGACTTGCAAGGGGTCTTCCATGGGGCTTTCAATGTTGTGGACCTCTGCACATTGACTCCTTGATTAGTAACATATTCTTCTTACTGAATGTTAATGATAGATAATATTCTTCTTACACGTTTGTTTATCTGCATGTGTGGTTGGAACATCTTGCACCATTGTAGCTTCATGGGAGATGATGTCTTGCAAGAGGGGACTTCCACATGACTTTCAGTATAGCCCTCTTGCATGATAAATTCATAATTAGCAACATATTTTTCATTCAGAATGTTATTGTAGATAGTATTATTGAGACACGTTAGTTCATGAGTGTCTGTGGTGGTGGTTGGCACACATCCTCCAACATTATAGGTTGAAAATAAAAAATTGTATCCCCCTCAACAAAAATACTGACTATTCTTATTGGAATTGTATTGTGGGAAAAAAAAACCATGAGTCACGCTTGTTTACTGGTAGCTTCCACCTCCCCTTTTTTTGGCAAAAAAATAAACCACAGTTCCAAGAATGGACAACCTGGGAAGAAGAGAGAGCAACCAAGTGTTTTTTTTTTTGCCCAAGAAGGGGTTGTCGGTTTCGCCCAAGGACAGCAGCCCCTTCTTGGGCGGAAAAAAAGATCGGCGTATCCACCACGAAATGCAACACGGAACACGACATGCTCACTTGTTTGCAAAATGGCCCATCTTGAGGTCAAAAAGTCATATTCATATCAGGAGTATGTACAATGGTAGTTGGAGGCACAGTAAGGGACCCTGCCACAGGTGGAGGGTGGAGCTATCAATGTGCATCAACATGACTCAACACCATGGGGTGGAGGGAGCTACAAGAGGTACTCCCTCATACACACACTCTGTTGGCAGCCCCTTCTTGGGCAAAAAATAAAACACTCTATTGCTTTCTCTTCTCCCCATGTTGTCTATTCTCGGAATTGTAGTTTGTTTTTTCCCCAAGAAGGATCATTGGGGTAGCTCCTTATTGGGTGAAGAAAACTCACAAATCCAATTCATGTAAGCACATCACACGGGTTCAAAAGGAGGGATTTAATGTCATTTTTACACATTGTTTACATACAGAAGGGTTCCATCTAGATGAATTGTTCATAAATTCAATAGAAAAATTGTATTTTATTTAGAAAAAATTCACAAATAAGGGTATATTTAAATAGGACTCAAATGCACGTGATATAGAGGACTTCCATCTAGAGCTCCATCTAATGTGTGAAATGTTAAGTTGTCTTTCTTTATGGAGCTCACTTTGCATCTAATGTGTGAAATGTTAAGAATAAGCAACATATGTTTGTCTACATGAAAAAACGCATTCATTTGTGACATGTTGAATGTGTCGAGAGAGAGAGAGAGAGAGAGAGAGAGAGAGAGAGAGAGAGAGAGAGAGAGAGAGAGAGAGAGAGAGAGAGAGAGAGAGAGAGAGAGAGAGAGAGAGAGAGAGAGAGAGAGAGAGAGAGAGAGAGAGAGAGAGAGAGAGAGAGAGAGAGAGAGAGAGAGAGAGAGAGAGAGAGAGAGAGTGTGTGTGTGTGTGTGTGTGTGTGTGTGTGTGTGTGCGCATTATAACACTATTTTTGCACCTCCATTAATGGATGTACAACAAATTTTGTATCATGTGATAGCTTTTTTATATTATATAATGTACCGCTCTCTCCCTAGTTCCTAATGTATTATATGTACATACATACATGTACATGTGCGTGCACCACACACATTGATAATTTTCTTGACAATTATATAGTTATCTCCCTTGGGAATGTACGAGTGAGATACTTTTTCGATACTTAAAGTTATGAGACAAATCCTTACAGATTATGTGGCTTGTATGTGAGTCTATTTTTGTAAAATCTTCAAATGATGTATCCTAAGTGTCACTCTATTGCCCTTTCATTGTTAGTTATGATTTATCTAAAAATTCATCCTTGTAAAGTGCACTAAGTTGTGCCTTAGTAACATCACTTTTTTTGCACAATGAATGCTTTTCTTTCTTGGAAAATATAATGGGTGCACATTGTATTATGTTTTACCTAAATACTTAGGCAATATATATAAAGATTTAGCAAGATGAGTTAAGACATATATGTGTATCCATAATAGATTGTTCACTATGGCATTGAACAAAAAGATTCACATGAGAGAGAGAGAGAGAGAGAGAGAGAGAGAGAGAGAGAGAGAGAGAGAGAGAGAGAGAGAGAGAGAGAGAGAGAGAGAGAGAGAGAGAGAGAGAGAGAGAGAGAGAGAGAGAGAGAGAGAGAGAGAGAGAGAGAGAGAGAGAGAGAGAGAGAGAGAGAGAGAGAGAGAGAGAGAGAGAGAGAGAGAGAGAGAGAGAGAGAGAGAGAGAGAGATGGCATTTTCTATCACATGGATGAGAGAGAGTATTTGTGCATGTGATTGAGAGAGTGTGTGTGTATGTGCATGTACCAATACCATCATGTGATAAAGCCTTAGTGTCTTCATGCTTTGACATATTCATCACAGAAATATCAGGTTTCATGACAATATCTATATAGTTCATGTGGCTCCCTCTCACTCTACATGTAATATCCACAAGTGTCACTTGTAAAAGAGATAAGCTATGATTGCCTTACATTTTGTTTAGGGATCAAGGTATGTGTGCATATCTATATAGATATATTGGAAGAGAGAGAGAGAGAGAGAGAGAGAGAGAGAGAGAGAGAGAGAGAGAGAGAGAGAGAGAGAGAGAGAGAGAGAGAGAGAGAGAGAGAGAGAGAGAGAGAGAGAGAGAGAGAGAGAGAGAGAGAGAGAGAGAGAGAGAGAGAGAATCTGTCTATTCTAGTAATGCTATATTGCAAGAGAACCAAAATTATTTCAAACCTTTTTACCTTTAGATTTTTTAGTGTGAAAACTCTTAAATGGTGATCTAACTTCTTACATGGAAAAAACACTCTATAACTCTTCTTTTGCAACATGGATTAGTAGTCGAGAATGGCAATGGTTGCCAATAATCTTTGTGTGTGCATGGGGAGTGTGTGGGTGTGTGTGTGTGTGTGATCTTGTGTGTATATAAGACTTTAACTTTGAAAAGGTACCACACAAGTGTATGGATGGTGAGGTTTTGTAGTATGGGTATTTTGATGTGTAGATACATGTGCATGGACAAGCATGCACAAAATATGCATGTGTGGGTCTTTGGATGTAAATAGATATATACCTAGGGATGGGTATGCAACCCATAACATTTTGGTTTTCTTAGGATTGTGTATGGGAAATTAAAAATATGCTCAGGATGTGTGGTTGGGAGTACATTCTGAGATATGGAATGGATACATGCATAAAGTTTAAGGTATTGTTGTGGCAATATAGTCTATTAAGGTAGATCCCATTGTCTACTTGGGGTGCTCCATGTGTGTGCATATTTTCCGTGTTTTACACACATCCATAAATTTCCCTTTGTTATTATGATTGTGGGTTTTTACTATGCATGTGTATAAACGTATCAATACATTTATGTATGTAAATGTATATGTGAGACATGTGTATTTCTTGAGCCTCTCTATCCTCCATATAAACTTTCTCACTCTCAATTACTCTTCCCATCCAACCCCCTCTAGCTTGTGTGCATATATAATAAAAAGAATACTAGAAAATGGGGCTTGAGAAGCTTCTCCCTCCTCCCTCCTCTCTCCCTCCCTCTCTCTACACACACACACACACACACACACACACACACACACACACACACACACACACACACACACACACACACACACACACACACACACACACACACACACACACACACACACACACACACACACACACACACACACACACACACACACACACACACACACACACACACACACACACACACACACACACACACACACACACACACACACACACACACACACACACACACACACACACACACACACACACACACACACACACACACACACACACACAATGTATGTATGTATGTATGTGCATTACTAGAAAACCATCTCTCTCTCTCTCTCTCTCTCTCTCTCTCTCTCATGAGTCAATATAAGGGGAACAAAGGATCCTTTGAGGGTGTCACCTCCCTTTACATTCCTTGGTTTACCAATCACTACAAAAGTGGCTATCCCTTCCCAACCTCTCAATCAAATCAATCCTCTTTCTCCTCTCTTTTGGTGCATGTGGTAGGATGTGGTGCATTTGTAAAAAAACAACTAGATTTGGCCACTAGGATAGATCATTGATCTCTCAATCATGATCATAATTATTTTAGGTGTCATTTGAAAAATATAAAAATGTTGAAAAACTTTACCTTCTCAAAGGTTTTAAAGACTTCTCTTAAGGTGATTTCCAAAATCAAATCAAATCAACTTTTGGGGCCATTATATTATATGCTCTCATCCTCAAAAGGAAATTGGATGTCCTTGTGTCATCAAGAAGTGATGGTTTTCTTTAAAAAGAGAGATTTCATGAAACCAAGTGGTATCCTCTTATGGGTAATCCATCCATTTTACCAAATTTTTTATGGTTGTGCAAGTATGGAGATGCGTAAATCCATAATCTAAAATTGTATCCTTGCTTTGTGTATGAAAACTTATTCATCATCAAATGTATGGCTATGGTTAGATATATGGGGTTTCTAAATTTTTTTGGAATGGAGTGCTTAGTTACTCGACCATGAATCTAAGCATTGAGCTCTTATATTGTACCTGAACCTTAGCCCAATGGGAAACCTCTTGGTAGGAGTGACTAGAGCAATTAGGGGCTCCTATCAACTTTCATCCTAACCCATTCTAGATTGGGGACTTTGGTCTACCTTTGTAGGAGGAATGAAGTCATTGAGACTCATTTTGTGCTTATTTCCCCATCCAATGATGCATATTCATCAAATTTCTCCCCAAAAACAAAATTGATTCTAGGTATTAAGTTTATATCACATTTGATACGGATCATTTCTAATAGTGGAAAAGCCACTTGACTAATTGAACCCATAGGTCCATATGATGTGACATTCCACTTTCCATCCCATACACTTAGCTAGTTTAGTCATTTTATTGTCACTACACTTTGAATAACATGAAGTCATAATCCCTCAAATAAAAAATAATGTGCACGCATTCTATTTTAAGGAAATATACTGAACAATTTAGTTTTCCAAGTTCATGGTAATAATTTGCCAATAACCTACATTTTCACCTTCTAGGTTCACCAATTGGCAATGCCAATGTGGCATTCAATTAGTGATTTCTTGACTCAACACATGATTCTCCCACTCCTGTAAGGTGCATTATAGACTAGGGTGGCCTCACATACCACCTATCTCATGCCCATAGAACCCTGTAACTTATTTTCATATTCTTGCCAGCCCAAGAATGACCATCATCTACTCCATTAACAATCATTGCTCTTTTTACCACCCATTTGATAACTCAAGTCACACAATTGGTAATTGTGGTTCACTCCATTGTCAATGATGTTATTTGGTGCACATCTCTTTCACAAACTCTAGCCACCAATACTGTCACCCCCTAGATCCACCTATATAAGGAAGGTCCATGGGGTAAGAGGTGGTATTAACATAAGGTCAAATATTTCTTGATCATGTTACAAAAACATCCCAAATATATTTCTCTTTCTATATAAACATTCAATTAAAATTTAAAAATCCTTTCCTTAGCAATGAATTATACACAAATTCATGCTTTTTCAGTCATCAAATTCAATGTTATAAAAAATCAGCCACCACCAACATGGCCTCCACTAGCGATGATTTTTGTGGCTAATACTTGAGAATTGGCTATAGTTTTTGAAAACCCAAACTTAGGAATTTCATGGCTATGTATGTTAGTTGAAGTGCTAGTGTGATGAATAGAGAAGAATGAATGGGATGATGGTAAAGTGAGGATATATGGTGATGAACGTATAAAAATATATAGTTAATGATTAATCTAAGGAGAAAATTATCAAGGTTTCCAAGGAATTATAGGAGGGTTTGTATGGAAAAAGGTTACATGAATTGCTAGATGGGTCTTAAGTGACTATGAGGACAATACTTTAGGCCATGAAAAGGGGACTTGGGAATCTTGCCATAATCATGCCCTTTTGGGAGACAGGGGTACCCCTTTTACATAAGGAGAAGGGAAAAGCCTTCAAGGTTGTTGCCTCTCTCTTGTCCCCTATGTGCACCCATGCTCCCCCCTCAATTGTCATTTTCTTATTGATAACTATCTCTTTCCAATATCTTATGTAACGTGCCCGTGTATCGGCTGTCCAAGCATGATTTAGCGGTCCATTGAGAAACGAATCTAAGTGTCGCTGCCCAGCACTCCCATGGAATGTTACGAGGTTTTTTGCTTAGGGTTCCCCGAGTCTGCGTCGCAACAGAACGTTCACGGCCAAACCCAGTAGGATCAACATGAAATCTGGGTCCTTGGTGGTCAAGGTATCCTAACAGTATTCTAGCGTTGGGTCTCGGACATTCTACTTTATGCAGAGATTCCCAAGCCGAAGTAGATCCATGCCACACTTAGTTCAAAGAGAATGGGAAACAAGAGGGATGTGCCGCTCAACCTCTTTTTCCGTACGGCATAGTTCCATTTTGGTCCCCTAAAAAGACATGAATTGAGTTCTAACCTAACCATACCTAAAGTCAAACGATAGTAAAACCTTATGAGAAGCCTCCCAGTTCTCTAGGACCACCCTATTGTAGAATAGATAGTCAGGGTTCTGCCCATACCCACTTCCCTTGATAGCTTTAGTTTTCTAATAAGGTCCTATCACATTTATGTATGACATTCACAATCAACTTCCTTAATTAGGCCTTTTAGGAAACATGATTTATTTGCGTAATTTACAGTACTGACATGAAAGCAAAACAAGTTGTCCTTTTGACAAACAAGTTTCTTAACTTATCTTCAAGTTAATCTTTGTCTCCTCCTACCTATACAGGAGAATTATGTATCCATTTTGTCCAACAGAAGTACCCGGTCCAAATCACATGGCGCCATAATTTCCATCTTTTATCTAGAATAGGATCTTCCAGTGCCCCTAGACATTGGGCTCACTGTAGTCTACAATTCCGTTCCAGTCTAGGCAAGGGGTGTCTAGAGCTCCAGTGACCCCAAGTGACCTAGGAGTAAGACACAACTTCAATGGTTGGCATTTTCACCACTCGACCTTTGCCCTGTGAATCGAGCAGTGTACTCTCAAGGTAATGCGTGGGGTGCGATCTTGGAGATGATCCACCCGTGCAAAATATCATTCCTTAATTAATCCAATTAAGGATCAAGAATAATCAAGGCAATCAACCTAATATCATTTTCTAGTGAAACATTCCTTTATTTTCCATGGCTACTTGTCATTACTGACCTTTGCCATGCTTTTACTATCAAACACAAGCACTTGGAATATTTATCCAAATCACAATGCAACAATCAGCTGATTGTAAAAAGCATTTAGAGTGTTGTTCAATCAACCAACAAAACTAATTGTATTTTTCCCAAAAAATACAAGAATAGATGCAATAATAATTCCATTGCATATTCGCTCTCCCCCTTGGGATCAAAGAGTGATTCTATGCAAAATTTACTTAATACTTGTATGCACAATTCCTAATGTTATTCTTTTTATGATTATGCTATTCATAACCCTTGACCGATTGCTCTATCAACAAATAAGACATACGCAACAAAGTGAAATTAACTTCCCTTGATACATGCACTTTGCAAACTCCATCTTTCGAATATGTGAGAAGAGGCCTATCCCTTCCCATGACCTATTCTCGTACATCATAGTATGGAGCCTAATGTATCTCATGCAAGAATGAAGCATCTATCAATTTAGAAATACATTACTTACATCCGGGACCATGGTTGGATTGGTAGTGATGCCCTCGTCCCAAGCTCTGTTGCTTGTTGAGGGATTGCCATCTGCGCATAACATTTTCCACTTGGGGGCCATGATCTTATTCTCTTTTAAACACGACTCGCACAAGACTTCAGCAAACACTAGCTCGAGAGGAGGGAAATTGGGGAAAATCACCTTGGGGAAAAGGAAAAGAGAGAATGCGTGTGGCCACCCTCTAAGGAGAGTGAAAGGGAGGAAGAACCTTCTCTCTCTCTCTCTCTCTCTCTCTCTCTCTCTCTCTCACAACGTCTCGGGGTCTCCTCGTGCCTCCCCATGCCTCATATTTATAATGAATTAGAGAAGAGGGGATGTGGCTGAGAATAAGAGTTCTTGGTGGAGGGGATCTTGGAGAAATCAGTGATTTGATGCTTAACTCATAGATCTGATGGTTCTATTGGCTCCAAAAGGGGGGTAAAACCTCAAGACACTTGCTTAGAAATCTTTCAGATCACTCCATCTTTCTCTCCCTATTTGAAGTGTTGTCTACTACCTGCAGACTGCGATCGCGGTGCGCGCGATTTCACCAATCTCTCTCTTTATTTTTTTCTTTTCATAAGATCTCCAAAACTAACTAAAACATCACCTATCTTTTCTTTTAAACGATATCCAGTTCTAGAAATCTCCATATCTTTTTAGGATAACATCTAAAATATCTAGAATATGCTATTAAATAAAAGTTGCTAGTTATTAATGTTAGTTAGTTTTTACCTTAGTTAGTATTTAGTTAGTAACCTTACTAACTTATTAATTAAGTAACTAACTTTTGAACTAACCAACTAACTTTTAATTGCATGGAAATATTACATCTTAATTGTATGTCACCAATAGGATGGATCATTGATCTCCCAATAATGAAAAAGTATTAGTTTATGCATTTTTAAAAATAAAAAATTTTAAAAATAAAGAATTTATATCGAAGATTTCTAAGTTTTTAGCTTAAATGCGATTTGCATGAGCATCAATCGAAACTAAGTTTCAATCTAAGACATTACAAAATGGTTGTTAATTGCAAGGAGAAAAAGACCCACACTTTTTTAAAATAAAAGGATTGATATAAAATTCATTGAATGTTTCTTTGAATCTAAGACATTACAAAATGGTTGTTAACTTCAAGGAGAAAAAGAACCATACTTTCTTAAAAGAAAAGGATTGATGTAAAATTCATTGGATGTTTCATCGAGAGCCAGACTCCCTCCAAATTGTATTGATCAAGTGGCACCATGAGGTCACAACTTGTATTAGCCAATTTTTAGAGCAAGACTAAGGTCTAGATGCATGAAATAGGAGGTATCTCTAGTCATAAGATCACAATCCAAGGGGGATGGGTAAACCCTAACCCTAAAATTAAGAAACAAAAACTGATGGAACAACCTATTCATGTGTGTGTAAACTTTGCCTTCTTGCTACTCTATTGCCTTGAGAGTGAGAGTGAAGGAGACATAGTGTAATAATGTACGTGGAGTGAGGCACATGATTATGAGAAGCTCCTTATATCATTTCCCCTTCTCTATCCTATCTCTTTGGTGAGTGCAAAGGAGAGTGAGACTGTGTGAGTTGAGGCATAAGAGAGTGAGGGATGTGGATCATGAAGCCTTTTTCTTCTTTTCATCTCCTTGAGCTCATTGTTGGTATCTCCTCTCTTTCATGAAAAAAGCAAAATCAAGATTGAGGAGGGCGAAGGAGCACACACATAGGATGTGGCTCATCGATACAACAACAACATGGTCAATATGGATAAGGATTTTCTCTCATCGTTTTTAGTTGCAGATCCAACATATGAGAAGGTTAGGTGAGAGATAGTCATACACTTCGTAGGTAGATATCCTTGAATCAATAAGGATGTTTCTAGTGGTTACGACATCAAGCTTGTAGAGCATGATATTTTGGTTCCATTTTTGGGACCAAGGACACATTAGCCACAAAGTCACTTGCACGTCTTGCATTGCGGATTAGGAGGGGTATGTAAGTGCAATCTAAAACTGTGCGATTAGTTAGTTTTTCTTCATCAAGGTTGAAGTAACGTTCTTTGATTTCATTTTCAAGAATCAAGAATTGAATAGGATGATGACCATGAAAGTACTAACCACCATCCTTTGATGAAGTAGAAAGAAATGATATTTACAAGATTTGTTGCAAGGGTAAATACGAAAGAAAAGAGTTGTCATTACAAGATTCTCCTTCTTTTTGCAAATTACACTCCAAGCACAAGAACACCTCAAGATTTCTAAGCATGAGGACATGATTGAGCTTCGATCACACACACACACACACACACACACACACACACACACACACACACACACACACACACACACACACACACACACACACACACACACACACACACACACACACACACACACACACACACACACACACACACACACACACACACACACACACACACACACACACACACACACACACACACACACACACACACACACACACACACACACACACACACACACACACACACACACACACACACACACACACACACACAACTCATGCATGCTCAAGAACAATGAGGGGATTACGGTTTTTTTTTTTGTTTAAAAGTAATCAAAATGAAAAAGTAAGAAATACAAAAAGAGCTAGTAGCAAGGGACTAATAATCAAAATCCTTAATATCATCTACTCATCTACATGTCCCTTGCTCTTGATCACTTGCCCTATTGTTTGTACCTTGTCTTAGAGCATTACTATTACTGCCTTCATGCCATCATCTTGATGTTCATCTTCTCCCTGATGAATCACTTGCAACAAATCATGCAAGTCATCATCAACAGCATCATCAACAACATCTTCTTCATTAATTGTGTTGCTATCCATACTAATCTGGATTGACCTATGGTTATTCTTTTTTTTTTCACTTAAGGCCTACCCTCTTTGCAAGGGGGTTTCAAGGGGAGTGACGAAGAACAAAGCAAGCACCTTACACTATGGCAGTGTATGGTCCCATGCCTTATTTTATGACTAACCATGTGCATGAGTGCATTGTCGTACATATATAACACATTCAACTTAATGCACTATGCCTAGATCACTCCATTAAATACACTACAAGGGAATGGGCAAATAGCGATGGTCATTTTTGATGGAGAAAAAAAAAGCACCGAAAACCCAAGCGTGGCATTTTTTCGCAAACAATTTGAGAGAGAGTGAGAGAGATTGTGACTTTGGGAGGGAGAGGGAGAGCAAGAGAGAGAAGGAGAGCTTCTCATTGCCACCGCCGCCATCGCCATGTGAAAAGAAGAGGGAAAATTGCACGAGGGAGAAGGACACATTGTGAAGAGGAGACGAAGAATCCATTGTCGAGTGTTTGTAGTAGGTACATTGCCTCTTCTTGCTTTGTTCTTGTGCTTTCTTCTTTTCTTTTGTTTGTTTGTTTTAAGGATGAGATGCATTGAGAGAGAGAGAGAGAGAGAGAGAGAGAGAGAGAGAGAGAGAGAGAGAGAGAGAGAGAGAGAGAGAGAGAGAGAGAGAGAGAGAGAGAGAGAGAGAGAGAGAGAGAGAGAGAGGAGAATGAGTGAGAGAAACAACGAGGGGGTGGAGAGAAACAAAGAGAGAGGAATTGTAGTGAGGAGATGATGTACTATTGACTGAGAGAGAGAGAGAGAGAGAGAGAGAGAGAGAGAGAGAGAGAGAGAGATCCTAGTCAGCAGATCCGTCCTAGAAATATTGATATAGGCCACCAAATATAGTTCCATTGCCCATCTTTAAGGGAGAGTACAATGAAGACCCTGATCTTCATGTAGCAGAGTTTATGGTAGCATGTGTGGCTAACACTGCCAGAACCCCCAAGCATTGGTTAGCAATATTCCCCACTGCTACTTTCAAGGGTGTGGCATTTCAGTGGTATGAGAGACAAGCAACAAGAACTTTTGGCACATGGGACGTTGGCCTTCCTCACTAAATTCAAGCATGAAGGTTTTGAAGAGTGGATGCAAGAGGAGTTAATGAACCTAAGTTGAGTAAAAGATTATGTCTCGCGAATGGAATACATACTGAAGAGATGGACCAACCATCATTTGGATGAAGGCATCCAGAAGGCAGTTTTTCTCATAGGCCTACAACTAGAAGTTTGCAAGTTTATGGAATTGAGAAGACTAGTCAATTTGCGAGCTGCAGTGGAAGGTGCAAGATTGTATGATGAAGTTGAAGCAAGATTATCAATGACCTCAGGAAGAGGAGTCTTACCTCCTTCCATGCCAGGAATGGTATACCTAGCAAATGCAATCCCAAGGGCAGTTCTCTACCCCTACCCCCAGATGCAAACAATGCTACAATGCAATGCATTGAATCCATAGTGGCCATAAACAACAATGCCTCAAATTATGGTTCAACCACAACAATAGTGGCCCCAAACAGTTCCTCCAATGGCGACTCAATAACAGTGGAACCCTACCAACTGGAAATCACAGAACCTTCCCAAAACCCTACTATAAGCACTCCAGGAGGTGAAAATTTGAAAAAATACCTGTCCAATTCAATCGCACAAGTATCAAGAAAGAGCTTATGGATTTTATTACAAAACAGCTACAGACGTTGAAGGTGAATATCCCTAATATATCTAGTCCTACAAGGGGTGGGAGAGATGTGATGCATTCTAATACATGGTGCAGAAAGTGCCATCAAGTGGGACATTTAGCCACTAAATGTACCCGAAAGCCAACCATTCCTGGAGCCTTCTGTTCATATTGTTTGAGGAAGAACCATATAGAGGATATTTGCTCTCTGAAAGAGATGTAAGAATGAAGAAAGAAAGATGAAGACGCAAGATTCAACTTGCTAGAATCCAAAATGATAATGCATGACATTGGACCAAAGCCTAGAGAGTTTGGCTCTAATTTTGGTCCAAGGAGGTTTCCCTCTCAGAGTTACAGAGGACGATAGTCTGGTGGTGGCCAAAGATCAGAGGTGAAGTGCTACAAATATGGAGAAAAGGGTCATATCTCACCAAACTATCCAAATACTAGAAGGCTTGTGGACTACAAGCCCTTATGCAGTCAATGCAAGGGAGAAGGACACACTGCAAAAGATTGTCCAAGTCTAGCTCCTGTGAAAGCTACTTTTGATACCCAACAAAAGGTCTAATAACCTACTTTCAATTTTGTGGAATTGGAAGTGGCCGCAATAATACATGCAAAGAAAGGAGAAACCATAGTTCCAAAAGAGAACGTTCCCTCTACCAAGACCGTGAAGCCTTCCTAGGGAAAAACAAAACAGTGTAGTACTGAAGAACGTAGTACAGAGCACTACAAAGCCACAGAGACAGTTGTAGAAGTCTAGGAGATAGAGGATGCCAAAGTACCTCCTCAATGAGAAGAAGCGCATATATTTCCACTCCTAGAAGAAAAAGGGAAGATAAAAGTGGGCGTGGTCCCATTCCCCAGCTGATTGGAAAAGCATGTGGATCCTATCAAAGATTGTATCTTGATAAAAATATGATGCCCTTTAGTCAGTGGATCGGTATTATACCCATTAGACATAGCCCATACCCACACAATGAAGCTTTCTAAGGATCCTCATGTAGCACAACCTTATCATTTTGTTGTGGAAAAACTTTTTTATTGACTCATACTAGGCCATATTTAGCATATTCAGTTTCATTGCTTGGTCAATATTTTAATGCACTTAAACTTTCACATTGGATTGCATATTTGCACGTGCTAAGATCGGCTAAGTGTACTTATTCTTTTGGCTTATATTTTGATAAAGGTGTTTTTTTGCAGGGGTGACTCATCTTAGGTAAGAGGCCTTAACACTCAACATTCCCATGGTGGTCAAAGACCTAGACACTTTTAAACCAAATTTAACATTTCGACAGTTGCTGATGTTGTCTCCTAGATGTCGAAAGAAATCCAAAAGCATACTGACAAAGAAGAAGAGGCCTAAGAATTGCTCCCTCCGTGGCAACCAAGTCCGATAGAACCTCATAATTCATGAAGTAGATATGGCTAACGCCTTTATGGATCCAGGGACCCTAGAGATTGGCGTGTGGATTGAAGGATGTTTTATAGCAAACACATTGATTGATGGAGGCGCATTAGTAAACATAATGACGGATGTGACAATGAAGGATCTAGGGTTGCAAGGAATGCAACCTACACACTGGCTTATTAGATTGGCAGACTAAAGCAGAATCAAACCATATGAGACTATTGGATGACATATTTAGTGGTCAAAGCGAATTCCTACGGCACCTCATACCATGTGCTATTGGGAAGACCTTGGCTTTTTGAAGCAAGAGCAAGGATGTATTGGTTCAAAGGAATTCGCAAGAAGAGGCCATCAAACAAATCTTTCCCAAGAAAACATAGGCACAGTCCCTAACGGTGGTAGGAACTGTAAGCCAACTACCGAAGGAAGCAAAGTCTTTGTCCATGGGAGAATCGAGTGTCCAAACTCGAATTGACTTCTTAAATCACCTTTGACAACAAGATAGAAGCATGGATGTATTGTTCTCCCTATTACATGGTAGAGACAGAGATAGAAGTAGAGACAAAAGCAGAAGCAGAGGACATAACAGGGAGCTTGTTCTTCTCTTACAGCACAGAGGCAAAAACAAAATCTAAAGAGGAAGAAAGTAATAACATAGAAGAAGACTATGAAAGCAAGCTAGAAGATTCTATCCTATTCACATAAGGCATAGATGAGGAAGAAGTTCCTGAAGTTTTTGAATCCTTAGAAGTAGAATATCCCTTTCCATTTGGCAGAATGATTATGGTACCCTTTGGATTGAGTAATGAGTCACATCATAAGCAACATCTCTATAAGAAATGGACTAAGAAGAATATGCCTTCCTTTAGTAGTGGCTTTTGTCATCCAAAGTTACCCTTCCTAAGAGAAGATGATGATGATGCATCTTGCCAACAACCCCCAGTTTGACAGCTCAAACAAAAAATAGAAGGTTCCTATTATTATGTGATGTTCTTGGATGCATCCTTAGAAGACAAATCCTCGAGCCAATAAGTAACTCATCACGAATCCAAACCCAAGAGTGCAATGATACCCTTTCAGCTTTCCAAAGAGCGAGCTAAGCCTCCATTAAAGAGGACAATAGTTCTAGTGAATTATCATTCGAAGAGACCACCCCCTTGAAGGAGTCGGATCTCTACCCTGAAGCAGTCCATGGGACATTCATCCGCGAAGTGGAAGGTGAAAAGTAACTAATGTTCGTGGATGCAGAAGGTACTGAATGTCACCTGAAGGTGGGTCTAAATCTTCTAGAAAAAGAACTACTAGCTCTACTGGACCTAGTAAAGGAGAACTTAGACGCATTTGAATGGTCGTACAAATATTTAAAGGGGATTGATCCCATAGTATGCCAACACCACATCGACCTAGAGCCTGATGCCAGACCTGTGAGAGATAGAGACAGAGGCACATGAATCCAAATTATTCTGCCCTAGTGAATGTCAAATTAATGAAGCTCCTTGAAGTCGAGTTTATTTATCCAGTGGCTAACAATGAATGGGTTTCGCCCATTGTGGTAGTACCCAAGAAGAATGGAAAACTGCGAACATGTGTGGACTTCTGAAAGTTGAATTTCAAGACAAAGAAGGATCATTTCCCTATCCCTTTCATAGACAGTTGGACACAGTGGCATGCCATGAGATTTATTCCTTCTTGGAAGGATTCAACAGATACAATCAAGTCCAAATCATAGAAGAGTACCAATCCAAAACAACCTTCATAATAGAATGGGGAACCTATACTTACAGAGTGATGCCATTTGGGCTCTCTAATGCTCCTACTACTTTACAACAAGTGATGATGACTGGATTCTAGAACCATCTACATGACTTCATTGAGGTATACCTTGATGACTTCTATGTCTATAGCCTAATTTGTGAGCATTGGGGACGCTTAGAGAAGTGCTTTGATAGACGTCGAGATTATGGGATTTATCTCAACCCTAATAAATGTGTCTTTGGCATCTCATCAGGAGTTCTTCTGGGCCACATTGTCTTTGCACAAGGGATATCCAGAGATCCACGTAAGATTGAGAAGATTGCCACCTTGATAGCCCCAACCAACCTTAAAAAATTGAGGGGATTCCTTGGTCATGTGGGCTATTACAGAAGATTCATTGCACACTTTGCAACAAAGGCAGCCACTTTGCATAAAATCCTAAGAAAAGATGTAGAGTTCACATGGATCATTGATTATGATGAGGCATTCAACATCTTGAAGCAGTGGTTGATTGAAGTGCCCATCCTACAGCCTCCCGATTGGATGAAGGAGTTCCATGTGCACATTGATGTATTAGTTGAATGCTTAGGTGCAGTCTTATGCCAAAAGGACCCCTCTAAGTTAGATCAACCTATCTATTATGCAAGCTGAAAAGTAACTGACAAAGAAAGGAACTATACCATGACAGAGCTTGAGTGCCTAGCAATGGTGTTTGCTTTGGAGAAGTTCCGACACTATCTATTGTCGATGCACTTCAAATTCTATGTGGACCATGAAGCCCTGTCCTTCCTGATAAACGAGGCCGAGGTGAAGGGAAGAATGATGAGATGGCTCCTTTTGTTTCAAGAGTTTGACTTTGAAGTAGTTACCAAACCCGGTCACTCTCATGTCTTGACTAATCACCTTTTGCAAATCCCTCAAAGCAATGAAGAAGAAGAGCAAGATGATCCAGATCTTCCTGATGCTTCCTTGTTTCTAGCCAAAATAGTTACCCCATGGTACGCATATATAGCCAACCTCTTGGAAACCCAACAATATCCCCCTGGTATCTTGAGTCATGAGAAGAATAAGCTTCTATTGAAATCAGGCCCCTACACCCTGTTAGGTGGTGCTTTGTACAAGAAAGGCAAGGAAGAAGTCTTGCAAAGATGTGTTGTAGGAGAAGAGATTGGAATTATTCTTAAAGCGTGCAATGATGAGCCCTGTGGTGGACACTTCGCGGGAGAAGCGACAACCAGAAAGGCCTTTCTCGTAGGATATTGGTGGCCGAACCTCCACAAGGATGCCTATGACTACTGCAAACGGTGTGATTCTTGTCAGCGAATGGGAAAGCTTATCAAATCTAATGCCATGCCCTTGCACCCAATCCTTCCCCTCAAGCCGTTTTCAAGAAGTGGAAAATTGATTTCGTGGGCCCCATTGACCCGCCAACTAGAGGAAGCAGAATAGATACAACTTGGTCTGTACAAACTACATAACCAAGTGGTGTGAAGCTAAAGCTTTGAAGAGAGATGATGGTAATAGCATGGCCTTGTTCCTATATGAGAACATTATCACCCATTTTGGCAATCCCCTAGAGCTTGTTTGACTAAGGAACTCACTTCCTTAACAAGATCATGGAAGAGTTGATAGAGCTGTACAAGATTTGTCATCGTAAGTCCACACCCTATTACCCCAAAGCCAAGGGCCAAATCAAAGTTACCAATCGCATTCTGTGTTCGATTCTGACAAGAATGGTAGCCACACATCGTTGTGATTGGGTTGATCGACTTACAGAGGCCCTTTGGGCATATAGAACCTCCCATAAGGCTGCTATAGGACAAATCCCCTTTCCAGTTGGTGTATGGAACAAAAGCTGTCTTTCTTATTGAACTCAAGCTACCCTCTCTGCACGTGACCATCAAAGAATGCTGTAGGAGCTCTTCAAGCTCTACCTTGAGACCTATGGACCACTTATTACTCAGGTGTTTCAAACTTAGCAGCCATGGCTACCTCTCACATAGCCGTCGCGCAACGCCTACCTTGTGGGTGTAGTGGGCTTACCTTGATGCTCGATCGAGTACCTGCCTCTCTCTCGCACCCCTACAGCTCCACGATCCTTGAGGCGAGCTCAAGCAACCTCAATCCCTCTCCCATGAGCTTCATCCTCCATAGCCACGTTCAAGACCAGAGGAGAGAAGAGAGGATGAGAAGATGAAGAGGGAGAATGGAGAGCTTCTTCTCCAAGATCCCTTGCCCTCCCACGATCACTCCCTCACACGCTCTCACGCTCTCAGTCCCTCTCACAAGCACAAGCAAGGAGGCACGAAGGTGAGAAACAGAAGGAGAAGAAGAAGACGCTGTTTGCCACACACGAGGATACTCTTCTCATTTACATTTTAACTTTATATACATGCCCTTAATTTCCATGGGCGATCATCCCCCTTTTTTACATGGCTAGCCATTAGCCTAGGCCCTTTTTCCCATTGTCCCTCTATCTTCCTAGATTCCTTTCCATCGCCCGTCTACATTTACAAATTGCACGGGTGAGAGCCCGGCGCTCTTTTACAAGATTTCAGGGTGCGCCTTTTTATTTTAAAATGCGCCTTTCCCCTTTTGTATTTGCCTTGGACCTTTAAGGTTGCCCTTGCACTTTTTCCCTTTTCTCCTATTCTTTCTTCAGTCAGGCTACCTTTTTTTTCGCCTTTGCCGTGCGTCTTTTCCTCTTTCTTTTGATTTCTTCATGTTGGGGTTAACATTACCCCCCTCCTAGACGAGTGCCAGTCCCATGGCATTGTGGCGGGAAGTAGTGGGATAAAGGATGCTAGTGGTAGGTGTGACTGGCGGTTGGAGGACACTGAGGCTTGTGAATGAGAGGTGATGGGGTTTGATAACGATGCCCAAGAGAGATTTGAGTGTGCTTTAGGCTTGCTGACGATTGCGGCATCTTTCTCACTGTTCTGGCGCCCCTTTGGAATTGGTCGTCGTTTGAGTATCCGAAACGCTTGAAACAAGAAACAGTCCCTTAGGAAGATGGTATTGGAGGGATTTATTCTGGAGGAACCCCCCTGAACGCTGTTTGTCGTGGAAAACCGTGGCATGGGCTGAAAAACCCTTGTCTGGGAGTAGAGGATCTTCAGTTTTGAGCTGAAAGTCTTCAGGCTTGTGGTGCTAATAAGTGATCCATAGATCTTGAGGTAGTGGGCATGGATCTTCGGATGGTGAGGTTCCAAGATTTATGCCAATGGCAGCCCATTAGTGGGCGGATGGTTGTCAACATGAAATCTGTGGAGCTACTAAAACCTTCGCAGCGAAGCTCCTGAAGTTGCAGTAATGGGGTCATGTCCGACTTCTGGAAAAATTTCTTGTCATTGGAGGATGTAGTAGACGATCGCCTTCAGCCAAGCAGTCCGTTCTTGAAACATGAACATATCCTGCAAGAAAAGTGGTGCACTTCCTAGGGGGTGTGTCTGTCTCACTGTGCAGTGCATGGTGCCCGTGCTAGTGGAACTGGGAGATGGGTCTAACCTTGGGCAAGCCCTTGGTAATGTCCCACACTTGAGGACCTAGTTTGTGCGGCTTCTAAGGTGCGATGCGAAACTTAGGGTGACAGGTCCAAAAGTCCTGCCCTTGATGTGCCCTGAGTGTGAAGCGGGGGAGGGGCTAGAGAGGACTCTAGATGCAGTGAGTATGGTGCACCACAATAGTGAACGAAGACAGCAAGCACTTTTTTTTTTTGGTGGTGAATGAGAGAGAGGACATTGGGCGATGCATGGGGCACCTATTTAGTCAGGGGTGGTCGCAAGCATTGTGATAAAAATGCACGACTTTGTAGATATTCCTTAATACCGGCTCTAGCTCTTAGAGGACTGGTGGACAAAAAGGGGTGATTACACCTTGCAAAACGGGTGTCACTCATATTTTCTAATAGTTCTAAGCAGAAGGCCGAGAGGAGAGTAGCGCGCATCATCAACCTCGTCATGCCTCTACTATCTATTCCTTGGTTAAGATAAAAAAAGAGTGGAGGGAGATGGGCTTCCTCTGCGGTAGGTTTCTGGAGTAGCAAGAATTTGAGAAGTCGGAGGTAATTACAAGTGGTTAAGAATGCTGGATCGGGGCAGGAAGAGAAATCTACAAGGAAACGATTTATGGAGGGAATTATATCTTCTGCCCTAAATACTAAGCACTCCTCTGGGCTTCTAGCATTTACATGATAGATTCTCGGGAAGTCAAAATCCCCATGCAAATCTCTGTTGTAATCCACTCCATGCCTACGGGGGTAGGGCATGTAGATGGGATCATTGCGCTCTTCGGGGAGGGAGCTACAAAATGCGGTCCAGGCATCAAAATTGGTGTCCCAAATCCTCCTCCGCCATTTCGGCTGTGCCTGGTAGCCTTGGACGGATTTGGGAACCAGACCGACCTTGTCTTCCCAGTATTCTTGTGGCTCTTGCCTCCACCTGGTTACTATCATGCTTCTCTCTTCCATCCATTTGTTTGCAAGTTTGTTAGCTAGATCTTTGATCTTGGCTACAACTCCTAGAGGTAGGGCCCGGTCCAGGGATCGTGGAAAAGCGAATGAGAGCTCGAATGGCCTCTTATGTAGCTCTCTTTGGTGCCATATGACCGACTCCTGGGGCCAATCTACAGGATGTGTATCATTTCGCAGTGGCATGGGCTCCTTAGGAAGTTGTCGTGGAAATATGCGCGCTCGGCGTTGGGCCTCTTTTGCTAGCTCTTGCCTCCTTCTCCTTGCTGCAATTATGCGTTCAGGTAGCTCGGTGTCGGCAAGTTCCTCCTGTAGGATCTCTGGTTGAGGTAGACTTGGCCTCCTTTGTGGCTCATCTTCCTCATCTTGCTCGAAGTCCGGTCCCTCTTCGACATTTCATGCTACCACAGGAGGAACGACTGGTGGTGGTGGTTGCTCCTGCTCCTGAAAACCCAACTCCTTGAGCTCCGTAGTGGAAAGACCTGCACAACGCAGGTAGTAGAACTGTTGCTCTTTAGTTATTCCTATACTTGTTGGAAGCCCCCACTCTTGAAGGCCGTATCGTAGTGCTCGGGTGCTTAGTTCCAACTTTCTTTTTACTCGTTCCACTATATCATCGCCCTCGGCTTGCGTCATGTGGAGCATCGTGTTGAGAAAGGCCTGTTGCTGGGTCTTAGTCGTTATCTCTGCAGCCTCAACCTTAGCCTCGGCTAGCAAAGTTCTTTCTTTCCCACTCCACGGCTCTCTCCTCCGTCTTTTGCCTTTGTTCCTCTAGCTGGCCCGCTAGGGTGGTTATTACCTGTTGCTGCTCATTTGAATAGAACCATAACTGGTTTCTTTCGTTTAGTTTCTGAGCGAGCTGCTCTTCAACGATCCCTCTTGCTTGATCAACAATGCTGAGCCTGTGGTGCGCTTCGGTCAGGATTTCTGATTTCTCTTGGACTAACTATTCTAGGCTCTGGATTTCAGCCCGTGGAGTAGCCTCTTCTGATTAAAGATCATGGCCATGAGGGCTTCCACGTCCTCCTGGGAGGTCTCCAATGCGTCTTACAGTCTCTGCACTTCATCCTGTAGTCGTTTGGCTTTAGACCCCCGGCCCTTCATTTTTTAGGAATTCGATTTCCCTGATTAGCCTGTCCTGTTCCTCTTGCTCGTGCCATGACTGGGGCTCTGTTGCATATTCTTGTGGAACAGTGGCTTCGCCTTCCTGAACCTCCCGGTAGAGCTTTTCCACTTGGGCCACCCTTTGCTGGAGATCACTATATTGCTACATCAGAAGTTTTATGTTCCTTTGTTCCGCTACCATGCTCTACTCCTCATTCTCCAGCCTTTGTCTAAGGCAGCTTTCATTGGTTTGGGCTTGCTTCGTTTTCTCTTCTAATTGGTCTCGCAGGACCTTTATCTCTCTCCGTCTGTCAGCTTCCTGCCTTGAGACCTCTAGCCTGAGGGCTGTTAATGTCTCCTTTTCTTTCTCTAGTTCCAGCAGCGCCACCTTCTTTTCTTCTTTTGCCTTGTCCAGTTGTGTTAGTAACTCGGTCACATATGCGTCATAGTCTGCGGCAGGTATGGGAGTATTGGGCGTGGTGGTCGATGCCTCTAGCCTCTGTCGTTTGGGATCTTGCTGAGACTTTGCATCTGCGGCGGCGGGCCTTTTCAATCGAGTTTCAGGGGAAATTTCGGCCACCCTGCTTACAAGCATCTACATCATGGTCATGAGCTGTGCCGCATCGAGAGGAGGTGTGGGGTGTGCAGCAATGGTGGTCGTGATTTCAGCTGTTGTTGGCACAAAGGAGGGAGGGACTGGATGTAGGAGGGACTTGCCCTTGTTTACAACCACTGGTGCTGCCTCCACACTTGCATTGGCTTTGGCTTTATGGCCGAGGCTTGCGGGTTCGGGTTCTCCATCCCCATGGGTCTCTTCCATCGACCTTTGGGTGGCTTCTGCCAGTTCGGCCAGTTCCTAGAGTCCCTGCTTCTCAGCCTCTTTCTTTGCCCTCCTTTTCTTGTCCTCTTCCGCCTTCTTCGACTCCTCTCCTATTTTGGCAAACTCCTCCTCCTCTTTCCTCCTCCTTTCTTCCTCCGCCCTTCGAGACTCTTTCTTAGCCTTTTTGATGTCAGTCCGTTCTTCCTTAATTTCTCTTTTTTCTCCTTTTTTTTCTTATCACTTTTGCTTTGTTCTGCGGGTTTGGTTGCTCGCGGAGGTGGTACTTTCTGCTCTCCCTTGTCGCTCACTGTTCTTTCGCTCGATTTTCCTCCGCCATGGTGAGTTGAGCTTTGATGCGCCGCTTCCTCCTCCATGACGCCCTCATTCTTTATTGCTTTGTCTATGATGGCTGTCAGGATTCCCCCATATCTGATTGTAGCCGTTTTCGATGCCGGTTTCTTCCTTGCAGAATGCGTTGTTGAGACAGAGGACTCTCCTTCTGCTGGTGCTTTCGTCGGAGTGAGGAGGGCAACTGAACTTTGAATGGTCTTCTGTACGATTCCATTCCAGTCTATTTCTTCAGGGGTTCCTGCTGCTATGATTTCCAACAGTGGGACCCCGATCCTATTCATCAGCGCATTGTAACACTGGCCCCAGAAGAGGGCATGGATCATTTTTGCTTGTAGTTTCACCACTGGGTCCGGGATGTCAACCAAGCTGATTCGATCCACAGTATGCACCGCTTCTTTCTTGACTCCCAGCATGGTGTAAACGTCTCGGCTCGGCCTTCTCTCTTTCTTTGACACAAGCCCTAGGGCCTTTTCTATGATCATTGCATTGAGGGGCACTTCGATTCTCCTTTCTTGCTCGCTTGTCCTTACTGTGACGGTGCCACGATTTCTGCTTTTGTCGAAATTCCTCAGGAAATCCGTGCACATGCTGTAATCCACTGCCTGTCCCACCTTCTCCACGTACTTGTGGATATGGCATCTGTCCACTAAGTCCTTGATCGCGGGTTCCTCCATGATGGCTCCGTCCAGATTCAGTGTGTGCTTGAAAGTGAAGTGACTGAATCCGCGTGTCTCGATAGCGATGCCGAATTTGGTCATTTCCTCTTCTGAGAATGGTAGTTTGTCTCCTTTGTCTTGTCCTGCCATGGCGGTGACCTGTCAACACACCATGCCAACATTTAATGCCTAACAATCGGCGCATTTCTAATTAGAACTAAGTTTGAGAGAAGAATAGATGGGCTTAAAGTGGGCACACTTGCTTAGAGGTTGACCATTGCTATTGTTTTATTCTGCAACATTCCTCCATAGAAACTTCCTTAATTAACAATGTGCTAGCTGGATAACATAACTTTTCATCCTTACTCTGCTCTTGGTCTTGCTCCCCCCTGCGTTAGGAATCTTGCAAAGAGTCCTTCCTAGGATTAGCACAGGAAGGACGAGGGAAGCACTTGTTTGCGTGGGTTGACTTACCTAGCTAATAGCCAATCATAGAAGTTTGGATTGTATTCGAGTTGGGCATGACAATCCAGAGTGGATGGTTGGATGGAGACTTGGGAAATGTAGGTCAAAACATCATGGAAGAGATCTCCGGTACTGAGGCGACTAGCAACATGTAATTCCTCTTGGGTGAGGAATTGGTCAATGTAGGGGTGGGCGAGCACATGGTCATCTAGATGCTGATTACGGGTGATGGCCAAGACCCTAAACAAGATAGGTGCCACGTATGTGGAGTCATATTCGATAGTTTTGATTGCCCTGTGTTGCTCAGCATTGGTCATTATGCGACAACCTTTTTTCTCCCATTGGATCCTTAGCGTAAACCACTGCTGCAAGAATGTGGAAGGTGAGCTAGCCATCTGCATGAGCTCTTGCAACTCTTGTTCAGGAGCAGAACGTGGAGGCTTTCAATAAGAGGTAATAAGCCTTCTAAGTGCAGCCTGATCCTTCGAGATTTCATCATTTGCGATCAGTTTAGCAACAATTTTGGGAACTTTAGTGGTCATAAGTTCGTATTCCTCCCAAGTGCATGGTAATTCATGAACCGCCAAAGCAAGCGTTTCGTCAAGAAGACCTAGGTCTAGCCTCTCGTAGCTTCTAGCAAATGTAGTGAAAGTTTCATCTAACATTTTAATGCAGGTTATTAAATCATCCCCAGAAGTTGCGGCAAGGTCCTTAGCCAAAGAGAGGAAAGGACATATTGCATATGAAGGTTTAAGAACCCTTTAGTGGGGCTGGTGCAAGTGGACTAGATAATTGCGACTTCCTCATCGGTGTCATGGGTCGGCATGCCTCGCACTGGGAATCCCCTTGAGATGCTATAGGAAGCTCTAGAGGCACAGGGGTTGTACTTGGTTCTGAGTGAGCAGTAATTGTGGTTTGTAAGTTCTCAAGATTAGGTAGGTTTAGGACATGGGGCATTTGCTTTGGTCGATGGATGAGCTGAGGCTCGTTAGCCACCGCTGGCCCTGGTTCGTTAATTGTGTTCTGGGCGCCACTTGTGTAAACCTCTCTCGTTAGGAATAGATTGCTTATAGATGAGCTTCTTAGCTGGCCATTTTTAGGCGCCCAAATCTAGGGATTGCCCTTGTAGTATCCTTTGCCTGCAAGAGGTCTTTGGGAATCCAGCGCGGCGTGGTTGTGCGTCTATGGCGGTAGTGCCTAGACTGCCTTTTGGGTTGGGACAGATGATAATTTGGACGTTTAGGGTCACACTTGGGTGTTTCACCCTAATGTGGTTTTTGCCGTTTCGGCACCCATAGAAACTTGGACTCTTTGGCCTTGTGAGCGCTCTTGGTGGGCATGGGTCTGGGGTTGAGAACTCGGCACGAGGCCGTAGTTTCCATTTGTTTAGACCCGGGCTGAAGCGTGGTCATGGGAGTTTCTATCGGCGGCTTCGTAAAAGTGGGGGAGTTAGGGCAGCCCTTGCTAAAAGTCGTCACTATGCGCACATTGCCAATGGCAAAATGTATGTGATTTAGGTTGTAATCCACATTATAGTTGGTTTGTTTCTTGAAAATGCGACTTAACAGTGATACATTACCAGCGTCCTTGGTGCCAGGCAACACATGGAAGAAGACCGGTAAACTTTCAGACTCAATGGAAACGACCACCTTGCATTTCCCCAAGAGTGGGTAAGCGGTGCCCCCAAACGGGGTGAGTTGAGCATTAGTGGGTTGTAGTTGCGGTTGACCAATGCGTGTCCAATGGTCATGTGTTAGGATATTGTAGTCAGCACCTTCATCAATCAAGGTGTCAAAAGAATACACCGCTCCTACTACAACTGTGATCCAGGTATGCCGGTGCCACTACTTCTTCATCCTGATCTGTCAAGTCAGTTACAGTAGCCATGCAGACGTTCAGTGGGGGTTCTAGTATGGGCGGCTCATGTAATGGATGTGAAGGAGGATAGTACTTCTTAATGCGGCTGCCATTAAAAAATCCTATTCCCTCACCGTTACGTGTCTCCAACTCGACATTTCCGGTCCTACCGATTACGTGTACCTTTAAAGGCCCTAGCCCCCAAAACTTCATCTTCTGTTTATGTCCTTTTACTGAGTACAACTGAACAAGGTCCCCTTGTTCGAAGTCTCTCTGCATGACATGCTTGTCAAACCACATCTTTCATCGAGCCTTTTCGCAAATCAGAGAGTGAGTGGCGAGGAGTCCGGTCTCCGTTAAGCGCTCAAGTTCTACTAAGCGGTTGGTCCAAGCCTCTCTACCCTCCCAACGTTCCTGGCATGCTAGCCTCAAACTAGGGATGAAGAATTCTATGGGCAGAATGGCTTCAGTTTCGTAAGTCAACCTAAAGGGCGTCTGTCCTATAGCCGTTTTATAAGCTGTGCGATAGGCTCACAAAGCCGCCATTAGCTTGTTATCCCAGTCACTTCTCGAAGTAGACACGACTTTTGTAAGCACATTGACTAGAATTTTATTTGTGGATTCGGCTTGGCCATTAGCCTGAGGGTAATAGGGAGAGGACTTCCGGTGAATTATTAAGAAGGTAGAGAGCAAGTGGGCAATTACTTCATTAATGAAGTGTGTGCCTTGGTCGCTTACAAGTTCGATTGGACAACCGAACCGTGAAATGACCTGCTCCCACAAGAACTTAGCAGTGGTCCTAGCATCGTTCTTCCTCGTGGCTCGTGCCTCTGCCCATTTCGTTAAATAGTCGGTTGCCACTATGATGTATCGAGCTTGGGAATATTGTGCTACAGGACTGACAGGCCCAATAAAATCGATGCCCCATTTTTCAAAGGGTTGTCAGGCTATGACAGGGCTCAACTCCATCTTGTCCTTCCACACAGGCACTCTGGTCCTTTGGCACTCATCGCAGTGCTTTACAAATTTAGCTGCATCGCGAAATAGGGTGGGCCACCATAGCTGGGATTGTAGCACCTTTCGGGCTGTTGTGTCCCCACTAAAGTGTCCTCTAGCGATTCCGCTATGTGCTTCGTTTAATGCGTCGTGCATCTCGTTCTCACACACGCATCTACGCAATAAACTGTCTTGTCCCAACCTGTAGAGTTGGCCAGCTACTATCAGTTGATAGGGCTAAATTTTCAAGATAAGTCTCTTTAGCCTGGCCTTCTCAATGGGTCGCTTCGGTAGTCCATTTTCTAGCACTTGCACTATGTCATCGGCCCAATACGGCGTCAGATCAGCTCTAAACAATTCTCGTTCACTAGACAAGTTAAAAAGATGGCTGTTCGGTAAATCATCAGGTACGCCTTGTCTAGCCGTTTCTCCTGTGGTTATGCGGGACATGTGGTCAGCAATGTAGTGCTGCTTTCCTTTGCATACAACCACAGAGAAGTCAAACTCCAGTAAAAGGAGTAACCATCTAGCTATGTGCCCCGTAGCGCAAGACTTGTTCACAAGATACAGTAGGGCTTGATGGTCAACGAAGAAGATAAAGGGAGTGGCCAACAGGTAATGCCTAAATTTCTTTACCGCAAATACCATGGTCAACCCCTCCCTTTCTATCGTGGAATAGTTCACCTTGGTTTCTGTGAGCTGCCTGCTGGCAAAACTCACGGGGTAATCCAAATTATGCTCACCAGGCTGGCATAGCACGGTTCCAATAGCTAACTTAGAGGCGTCTATGTGCACATGGAACGTTACGTTCCAGTCTGGGGCTTGCAAGATTGGTGCAGTCGTAAGAGCCTTTTTCAATTCTTCATATGCGCGCTGGCAGTCCTCTGTCCACTCAAACACTATCAACAACTTGTACAAAGGTCAAGCTATTAATGCATAATTTAGCACAAATCGTCGATAATATCCAGTGTGTCCCAAGAAGCACTGAACTCCCTTGTAGTTGTCGGGTGGTGGTAGGTCAACAATGACTCTGACTTTGGAAAAGTCAGTGGCAATGCCGTTCCTTGACACTACATGCCCCAAGATGCATCCGTGTTTTACCCAGAATTGGCACTTTAAGGGGTTTAGCGAGAGGTGGTATAGCCTACACCTTTCAAAGACAGCTCGCAATTTCTTCAAGTGTTTGTCCCAACTAGAGTGTAAACATGGGTCATCTACGAACACTTCCAGTTCGCGCCTAAGCATGTCTTTAAAGATGGTGCACATTAGGCGCTGGAAAGTTGCGGGTGCATTCATTAGCCCAAAAGACATGACAATGTAGGCGAATACGCCCCATTCCATGGCAAAGGCAGTCTTGTGTCTGTCGTCGGGGTGCACTTGTACCTGATTGTAACCCGAGAAGCCATCCAGAAAACTGTAGGCTTCCTTCCCTGCTACCCTCTCTAGCATGTGCTCGGTATAAGGTAAAGGATAATTATCCCTTTTCGTAGCGGCATTCACTTTTTTGTAGTTGACGCACACTCAGATTTTTCCATTTTTCTTCATGAAAATCATGATAGGTGACACCTAGACCGTGTGCTCGATCTCATATATGAAACTTGCCCTCATGAGTTTGTCAATCTCCTCCTTGACTGCATGGGCGTGTTTAGGATTCATGGGGTAAGGTCGTTGTTTTGTTGGCACTGCATCTGGAATCATTGGGATGTTATGAGTCACAACCCTAGGGTCGACTCCCTTAAGTTCGGCAAACACGTCGATGTACTCTTGCAGGAGCGCAACAAATTTGGTCTCTTCTTCTTCTGCCAAGTCATCTGCGACGAATACCAGGACCACCACTCTATCACCCTTTTTAAATTTCGTAAACCGTTTGGGCAGATCTTGTGGTTTCCTCTGCCTTTCCGCTTCCGAGCCCCTTGCATGCTTCTTGGCCTCCTCTTTTAGCCTCCTGCGCCTCAGGTGGACTGGCAAGTCTCCCTTGGTGTGTTTGACCTCAAATGGTTGCGGTATCTTGGGATCACTCTCAGTACTAACTTCCGACTCTGAGTTGAACTCGCATCCTTCACTTGAGGAAGGTGTTTCCCCAGGGGGTCTTAGTTCGGTAGGTGAATCTGTCTTGAGCACTGGGATTACCCACCGTTGTGCTATTCTAGCTTGCTCGTAATCTACGGCTTCTATTTGTTCCAGCCAGGATCTGTCACACTCCATTAGTATGACTCCTTTTTCGTTTCGACTGAGCCCTTCCTTCCTAGGCCTTAAGTCTGCCCTGATTTGCTCTATCACTTTTCCCTCAGTGTCGTACTCTATCGTGTCTACCTCTTCTTCACTCTCTTCTCCCGCAGAGCGACAGTCCTCATACTCCTCATCGTCCGGGTCTTGTTCTTCTGACTGCTCATCATCCCCTAAGCTTCCCTGTTCACTCTCCTTGTCGTCAGTAAAGCCTAGTTATATAACAAGTTCAGGTCATGAACTTTGTTCCATTTCCATTCTGGTTTAGCTAGAAGGTCAGGTAGAGGCTTTAAGTTAGCGGCCAAATTGCCGTTCAATTTATCAGTCAGATACTCTATGATCTCTTGAAGCTCTAGTTTGTTGTTGGGGATGCGAGATGAGGCCAGTTTTCCTGGTTGAGCGAGCTTCCTACCATCATGCAAAGCAGCACAACTGGCTCTTCAATTGGCACTGTGGCAGTTTTAGCAGCCTCCTGATGTGGTCCTTCCTCATTCGAGAATGGTAGGTCAATGGTTGTCAGCACGTGCATCCAATCCCTCTCATCCTCAGGGCATGGAATATATCTAGCTAGCGATCCATAGGGATTGGTCAGTTGAGTATTGCCCTTTAGCATGGCTGAGATGGCAGCCAGGTCAACAGACGACGTCGTCCAAGTGTCCATCTCTACCCTCACTGCACTAGTTTTGTTCCCTAGGAAAATCAATCCATTGCCCCAATCCTCTATGACTCGTGCATTCCTCATCCAAGGTTGGCCCAATAGTATGTCGTAATCCACTCCCTTCACGACAATGAAGTTTACCGAGAATTGCACACCGGCAATCTTTACCGGCCAATTCTTTAAGACCCCAAATGGTCTTACCTTCATTCCGTTTGCTAGCGTGACATTGAATCTAGCGGTCTCTACGAGAGGGTTTCCCCATGCCTCTAGGACTGCATGGTTTAGCACACTAACACCGGCGCCTATGTCTACAATTCCCTTCCGAGTCATGTCCCCTAAGGCTAGGACGTGCAAAACTGCGTGCATTTCAGTGCCCTCCCAAAAAGCATTGATGTGCAAAGACTTAGGATCTGTGTGTAGAGTTAGACTTGGGATCTGTGTAACTGCGTCGTGATCTTGCGGATTAGTGCCCACAAGTTCCGCGTGTCCCTCGATCGAGTCTTTTAACTCCTGCCACAAGGAGTGATTTTGCCTAAGCAAATCCTCCAAGCTTAGAGTTACTGGGGTGGACAATAAAGTTGTGACGAGACTATTGGACCCTTGTCTTCCTCTGAGGCTGGCAGTTCTAGGCCATGCATCCTGTCTGCCTTGGTAAGCTTCTCCCCAGCCTTGCTGCTGAGCCGCTTTTAGGGGTGCAGGCATGTTCCCAGCCGGTGGTTTTGAGGGTGAGACTAGTGTGTTAACACTAGAGAAGTCGTCCATAGGGTCTTCCAATATGGGTTCAGCATCTTCAAGGTGCTTTTGGGTGTCCTTGACCCACTCCTTGACCTTGGCTATAGCTTTGAGTTGTTGTTTGGGATGGGGATATTCCCCTACCTTGGCACTCCCCAGCTTTGCTGTCTTAGGAGCCAAGGTCTCTGCCTCTGCATATGTGACCCTCTTTCCCGTTACCAGCATAGTCGTTTCCTCAGTTTTAAGGGTTATCTTCGCATCAGTACTCTTTTTCCGTCTCCTCCGGCTTTTCTTCCCTATTGAAGTTGCATCAAGGTTACTTGGCCCTGGTAAGGAGATGTCTGCTTGTTTCGTTTGAGCTCGCGTCATAGCATGTAGTGGGATGGGCATATCCTCACTACCGAAAGTTTCAACTCCAAAGAGCCCCAAGGGCACCGATGGCATGTTGGCAGTGCCCGTTAATGGCTTCCGCCTCGGACAGTCAGGAAACAGGTGTGTGATTCCACACTCTGTGCATCGAAGATCCGCTTTGTCCTTGTTAACTTGCTCTCGCTCTGGGAAACGTGATGAAATGTGGCCTGGGTGGTCGCAAGTCCAGCATGTGACTAGATCTTGGCTTGGCCCTCCAAAGCCTTTGCCTCGTCCTCTTCCTAAGGCCATCACCGGTATTGGCCGGTAGTCCATCAGGATTGGGTTGCCCTCCTCGTTGTAGGATACATAAGGATTGACATATGCCTCTTCCTCATTGGGCTCCTCCACAAAGTGAACAGGAGCATCACTAGGTGGGTGAGTCACAAAAGGCCCTGGTGGCCTAGGTATGCCAGTTGGGTTCATCTCTAGCCTAGGCACGATAGGTCTTGGGTCAGTTGGTGCTGGAAGAGCTAGCTAGGTTTCCCTGCCCAAGAAATTAGGTGGCCTACCACCTAAGTATGGAGGGTTGTACTGCTGCGTATACGGGAGTCTCGTGGGCATTCTACAGTGCGCTGCATCATGTCCGAATCTACCGCAATTTGAGCACGGTCGAGATTTGGGATCTTGGCACTCCACTGGGAGGTGATTGCCACCGTAGTACACACATTCTACATGCAATCTCACCGGCTTTCTAACGAGCTCTTGTAACTGCGTAATCTCCATTCTCATCTCTGCCATCCCTTGGTCATGGTTTGTACTCTTTCCCTTGTCCTGCGCACTAGCAATTGCTTTTTTCCCTAAGGAGGTTGATCTCTCAGGGTCCCTCTGGTTTCATTATCTCGGTTGGTAGCCCTCATGCTTCGCTCTCTAAGTTGATCATCTATGCGTATTGCCTCCTCGAAGACTCGAGCTAGCACATCCCGTTGTAAGGTGGAGTTACTAGCTAGAGCCTTGTAGAGCTCCTCACTTCGAATCCCGTTCATGAACACTGTAGACACTGCCCTTTCGGTAGGTCGCTTGTTGGCAGGGATTCTCTTGTAGAGGCTACGCACCTGAGTAACGTAATCCCTAACGTCCTCCTTCTCCCTTTGACTGATATTCATTAATCTAACAATGAGGTTGTTTGAATACCGTGCCTCTGAGAACCTTTTGATAAAGAGGCCCTTAAGGCGAGCGAAGTTTGTACGTTTTGCGTCATCCAGACTAGAGTACCAGGTCCTCCCCTTGTCGCCTAAACACATGCCAAAGGCTTGAGCTCGTTGTGCAAGGTCAATAAGACCGTTTGCCTCACATACTTGCTCGAATTGCTCCATGAAGCTATACGGGTCACTGCTAGGTTCGTATCGAGCTAGTTGTTTCGCTACTATAGGGATTCTAGCCTGCCCTTTAGCTCCTTGCGTGACTCCCAATCCTGACAGTAGCGCGGTGGCTAGGGCAGTAGCACTTTGCTCCATGGATGTATTGTCCATGAGTCGCTTTGCCACGAGTTTGCTCAATGTCATGCCAGCCTTTGCTACCCGTTCCCTTTCTACATTCGGTCCGGACTTGGCTGCCCCAACTAGGTCTAGCACTCGTCTAGCCTCGTACATATCCACGTCCTGCTGCAGCCTTCTAGCCCTTTGCTCATGGTTGTAGGAAATTATGCCTTCCAATGCTCTCTTGATAGCTCTTCTCTCTTTTTCCAGGTTAGCCACCACTTCTTCTACAGGTCTACCTTGGATCTCAGTTTTGGTGAGTAGATTGTAGTCATGGACTAGTTCTTGGACCGAAGTTGGAAATTCTCCTAGGTCTAATTGGTCTTCCCCTTGATCGCCTCTTGATCCCGACATTGTTTCTGCTTCCAGCTCCACGAGGTTGTCGATGAATCCAATCAGCTCCGGTAGCTTCCACTCCTCTATCTTGTTGCTTCCCGCGTCTTTGTGTTTTCTCCAAGCACTACTAGTAGGGTGCTCAGGCACCTATCTAAGTCTTGGGGTCTCCTCCTACTCGTGGGTTCCTTAATGTTATTAGGTATCCAAATGTGTTCCTTGTTATTTGAAAGTAGTGTCGATCCTTACTTGCACGTTCTGCTTAGTGCTTTCGTGGTGCTTGGTGCGAAAACGAGCTTTTCTCTTTTCTTGCTGTGCAGGTTTAGTGGAGCACAAAAGTGAAATGCCGATGCAAAAAGAGTTTAATGCAAACTCCACCTTGTTTCTACCCACGTTCTTAGTCTAATTTGAGTTTCCCACTCGGTTCCCGGCTATTCTATGGTATTTTCGCACCCTAAGTTCGATTAATCTCTGAGGTTCTAATGGCCAACTTGGGTTCTGGGGGTGTTCAGGGTTGCATCTTTGGGTCAGGTAAGCAAAAGATCCTTATCTTTGTGTTCTGGCAAGATGGTCCAATTCTGGGAATTGGACCGGGATGGTCTGACTCTGAGAGTCGGACGGTCCAATTCTGGCAATTGGACCGGTATGGTCCGACTCTACTAGTCGGACGAGGTTGGTCTGATTCTGGACTGGTCCGAGTCGGACAGGGGTGGGTCCGATTCCTTCGATCGGGCGAGGTGTTTGGTCAGACATGCTGGTCCGAGTGGTTCAATCGGACAGGATGGTCCAATCGGATAGTTGAGTGTCCGATTATAAGGGGCAGTCCGAGTGCCACGTGGCACGTCCGATCGGGCTGGTCCAATTCTAGGAATCGGACCAAACTGGTCTGACTCACCCTTAGTCGGATGGTCCGATTCTGGGAGTCGGACGGTCCGACTCCAGAACTCGGGTGGTCGAATTCTGGGAATCGGACCACTGTAGGTTGGTCCGACTGTGTCGGCGGCGGGCGCGATTCCGGCGCGTTTGAATCCTCCTTATTGTCTGCTGCACTCAATCATCACAAAACATCCCATAACCGATCAGAGCACTACTGGAACTCACTGGACTCACCTGAAGTAGCACAAATCGAATGCGCCTAGAATCGGGGTTGCGTTTCCTCGTCCTGTGAACCAGAAACTCTCTCTCTCTCTCTCACAACAAAGCCAACTAAGAAAATGAGGTCTGTCCTGGCCTCCCAGGCCTCTTAAGGTTCTTTCCCAGCACTGCAAAACCTTACAACCAGTTCCCTGTCCCTCGTTCACCCAGAAGCTTGAGTCAGGTCCCCCTGTTTTCCTGTTTCCAGCAGCAGCCAGAACCTCTGTTTTCTCTGGTTTTATCCTAATCTAACCTCCATCTAGTGTAGCCAATATGAAAAACAGAAATGCAGAACAATAATCCTAATCTAATGCTTCCAACAAACCCAAATACTTACCTGTTCCTCAGATTAAAACCTCCTAAGTCTCCTAGTTATTTCGAGCACTGGTTCAGGCTACAAAACCTACTTCCATGCTAGATCTGATGCGTGCGGCGCTCAAAGCTCGAATCCGTCGGTCCCGGCACAACGGAACCAAAATGTGGGAGCTCTTCAAGCTCTACCCTGAGACCTACGGACCACTTATTACTCAAGTGTTTTGAACTGAGCAGCCATGGCTACCTCTCACATAGCCGTCGCGCAACGCCTACCTTGTGGGTGTAGTGGGCTTACCTTGATGCTCGATCGAGTACCTTCCTCTCTCTCGCACCCCTGCAGCTCCATGATCCTTGAGGCAAGCTCAAGCAACCTCAATCCCTCTCCCATGAGCTTCATCCTCCATAGCCACGTTCAAGACCAGAGGAGAGAAGAGAGGAGAGGAAGATGAAGAGGGAGAATGGAGAGCTTCTTCTCCAAGATCCCTTGCCCTCCCACGATCACTCCCTCACATGCTCTCACACTCTCAGTCCCTCTCACAAGCACAAGGAGGCACGAAGGTGAGAAACAAGAGGAGAAGAAGAAGACGCTGTCTGCCACACACGAGGATACTCTTCTCATTTACATTTTAACTTTATATACATGCCCTTAATTTCCATGGGCGGTCGCCCCCTTTTTTACATGACCGGCCATTAGCCTAGGCCCTTTTTCCCATTGTCCCTCTATCTTCCTAGATTCCTTTCCACCGCCCATCTACATTTGCAAATTGCACGGATGAGAGCCTGGCGCTCTTTTACAAGATTTGAGGGTGCTCCTTTTTATTTTAAAATGCGCCTTTCCCCTTTTGTATTTGCATTGGACCTTTAAGGTTGCCCTTGCGCTTTTGGCCTTTTCTCCTATTCTTTCTTCAGTCGGGCTACCTTTTTTTTCGCCTTTGCCCTGCGTCTTTTCCGCTTTCTTTTGCTTTCTTCATGTTGGGGTTAACAAATGCTTGGGAGATAGCAAGTCACTTTGACGCCGTCTTTTGCACTTGGGGTGTCTCGATGAGACTTAGAGGATGGCCTTGCAATGCATGGAAGCCACGCAAGCTCGCAGAAATACCCATCATGACAGCTTCATTAAGTGGAAGGAGTTCAAGGAAGGCGACTTAGTCCTAGCTTATGATTCTCGATTTGGCAAGTTTCTAGGCAAGCTTCAACAACGTTGGATGGGCCCTTATACAATACTTGCCATCAATCCTAATGGCTCGGTCCAGATAGTCAATGTTTCAGATGATCCCTTCCTTATTAATGGCTATTGCCTCAAGAAGTATTACCCTCCCTGGGAATCCTGACAATCACCGTTGATAGCTTCCTCATTCCTTGCACAATGGTCGAGATGGATTTACCTAATGCTCCTGATAACCCTCTTGTTGATCTTGATGATGTGGTTCCATTTTGATAGCCCCTCGTAGCCACCTTCCCCTTCCCTTTGGCTTCCTTTCCATCTGATGTAGCAGAGGTGGCGAGGATGCTTCTGATACATGGCGTTTGTGCCATTCTCCTCTTTCAATGAACAAAAAAATAAAAATAAAAATATATCAATCATGGGAGAAAAGGACCTAGAAAAGAGCACACATGTGCACCCACGCATAGAGGGAGGGTAAGTTGAGGCCTGATTATAAGTAACAAGGAACACACCTAGACCTAAGGACTTGAAGGAACTTATCGATAAGAGAAAACTCAAAACATAGAAGGGATATCAAATTCCCAAATGTAAGACCAAGTGGAGAACACAGAAAAAAATCTAAACGCAACAAGGATAGACAATACCACGGAAGTGGATTATCCTGGCCTTATCAACTTGATCGACAACTTGGTAGAACAGGAAGTCCTAGACATGGAAGGAGGCGACTTAGGCCATAGAGGCAATGAGGAGCTTAACCTAGGAGACTTTCCTGAGGTTGTTCAACATTTACTGAACCATTACGATGCTCAAACCTGGCTAGAACACCATGGTAGACCGATAGAGGACATTATAGCAGACCTAGAGGAAGAGAGAAAACTGGTCCGCAGCAGGGCTCTACAAGGCTTGGCTGCATACAACCAGGATTAGCAAACCAAGAACTTGCGGCATAGCTTAGAAATGCAAGAGATCCAGAGAGTGCTAGCCTTAGCAGGCAGGAATTGGTTAGAGAGAGAGAGAGAGCACTGGAAGGAGATCTCACATTGAGTGAACACCAAATGGAAGATACTCCAAACGCAATGCCTAATGATGAAACAAGGCGCCTAAAGCAAAAGAGAAAGGGTGATGGCAACCACAAGCCACAAACCGCAATGTCCTCTTGAAAATGTGTAAAGGCAGTGGAAGGGGTTGGTGAAGGGAAGGGTGTCTAATGGAGAAAATGATTGAAGAGTGGTAAGAGTGGTAGAAGTGACGAATAAATGAATTGATTGTCTATTTATAGGCATAAGCTGTCTAGTGTGGCGCACCACTATGAGTCAATAAAAAATCCCTATGGTTGCAAAGCAGCTGGAAAAATACCAAGCTACTGACGACTCATACAGCTTCGTGGAGCAGTTTGAAAAGCCAACAACCTCACTGATCCTTCTCAATGCTCCCAAGCCTTTGGACAGTGCTTAGGCAACAAGGGTCGGACTTGGTACACAAGTCTGGATGCTGTGGAGTGTGCCGATTTCAATGGCTTGAAAAATCTCTTCATTAAGAGATTTTCCAAACTTGGATACTCCGATAACCTATTAGTGAGGCTTATGAATGTCAAGCAGAAAGAGAGAGAGGACATTTGAGATTATGTGACCCACGTAAGGAGCCTCTTCAAAAGAATTCCCCTGGGTGAGTGACCAACCGAAAGAGCGGTATCCATGGTATTCATCAACGAAATACGGGGTGAGGAGCTCTATAAAGCCTTGGTCAGCAACTCAAGCTTGCAGCGAGACGCACTGGCAAGGGTCTTTGAAGAAGCTATTAGAGTGGATGACTTGCTCAAGGAAAGAGGCTCCAGATACTTGAATCAGGAAGAGTCCAGTGCTAGGAGTTCCGAGAGAGCCTCAAACATTGAGTGAGAGAATAGAGCACTCATGACAAATGGAAGGGCACCGAGTCGGGACAAGAGTTAGTAGAGATTAGGATGGACATAGCCAAACTACACGAGATGATGAGACAACCAATGCCCTCACACGTCTAATGTGTGTATTGTGGCAGAAACCACTTACCAGCTGAGTGTCAGGTCCCTAGGTCACGACCTTGTGCTGATTGTGGTAGGTTCAACCATGACACCATGCATTGTCAATCACCTCGGAGGCTCCCATGCCCACAGCTTTATGGTCAACCCCACCTTGCGAACAGGCTCCAAACATCTTTGGAAGGGGAGCCTCCTTTTGGTTCTTCCAGCACCAAATGATGCTAAACCGACCATCCCTAGGGTGGAAATAAATCCTACAAGTATCCCTAGACCACCTGGACCCTACGTGACCCATCCACCGAGTGACACTCTAGTCTAGTATGTAGAACGGGCCTAGCAATGATGAGCCTTATGTAAACCCGTAGATGTCATATGATAAGGAAGGCAATGCTATCTTCATGGACTATTGACCAGTTATAGACCTTCTAATGTATGCTAAGTTATGCCAAGAGCTTATGGAGCCGTAGGACCAATCATATTTGCATTCACTTGCCAAATTCATTGACTATTCACTTTTATTTATATTTTATCACATTGCTTTTAACTAACATCATTCTTTGCAAATATATATTATCAAGCAGTTGTTGGGCTTTGATCTTTTCTTCTTGGAGGTTGCATTGTGCCTTTAAGTAAATTGGTGAGAGGGCTACTACATGCATTTCTTTATTGAACCATGGATTTAACATTAATGATTGTATGGAGGGCTTATGAGAGTGAAAGATGGCCAGTGGATGTGGATCAAGTTTGTTGTATGAGAGTAGCCAATAACACAGGAGGATATTTGTGTGTTGCATATCCAGATATCAGAGTATCCATAGGTGATGTACATGAGGAGTTTCATTTCTTTGTACAGGACACTTGTTCGTATGAAGTAATATTGGGATAGCCATTCATTATAGAGACCTACATGGAGATGAAGGTGATGGATGATGGCTCTGCCTATGCATGAGTTCATAGAAGAGATGGGATGAGAGTAGTTTAGTTTATGAAAGTATGTGTCGATCATCTAAATAACATGGATGCTTTGCAGGGTGCATTTTGTAAGGTACCCCTATCTTGTGGGATGACATGGATATGAGGTGGGCTTAGTTCTCACCTTTTGGTATTGGTGTATTTGCTTCTAGTTTTATTGGTTTTTATGAAAATAGTTTAATCTCTTATCAAAGGATTTTAGATATGTAAGTACAAGATTGCTAGGCGTCACATGCGAAAGAGGAGAAAAGTATTCAGGGACATAGGTGTTTTACTAGATGATGAGGATATAGATGACTTGTTTGATATCTTGAATTGTGTGGATACATTTGCAAACTTGAGACCATGTTGTAAAATGGGGACTTGGATTGTTCTAGTGATATTTTAGTGCATTACCTAGAGATATATTATGTAATTGCTACATTTATGTAGTTAGAGGTTGAGGTAGCTCAATCAAATGAGTATAGGGCTGCCTGTGTTTAGTTTATAGAGTTGTGTGGGACGCATATGCCACAAGATGGAAGAGTAGGAGATATAGAGACTAGGGTGTTCACTATGTATAAGATTGTGGACAAGAAAGTTAAGACCGTTGTAGGTTCGCTACCCTCAAATAGCAAGGATTAGATGAGGATGGCTGTAGGGTATACAGGTTTGTGAGATCCTGGATAGATTGATCATCACAAGTTCTCAATAGAGACTTTGACAGAATTGAAAATTGGAAATGATGAGTTTTTGCTTCATGCAAAGAGGCAGTGCTTTATGGATATGTTGGAAAATCATGGCAAGGCATTTAATTTTTTTTCCTGAGGAGATTGGGTGTGTTGAGCCAAAGATAGTAGCTCCATGGTTATCTTTACTATTCCCCATATTTCTTGGAATCTTTAGCCCATTCCAATGCCAAAGGTGCACCTATCAAAGTTGATAGAGTTCTAAATGAGAAGATTTGGATGGGCATTCTTGAGCCTTCTTCAACACCCTATTCGAATTAATGGTTTTTTGTGCCTAAGAAGAATGGTGATTTGAGATTCATACAAGTTTTGCAGCCAGTAAATAGAGTGATGATAAGGAATGTTCGTGCTAGTCTAGTTGTGGATGATTTTGCAAAGGCTTTTGCTAGTTAAAATATTTATTCTTTTTGCGATCTATATTTTGGGTGTGATCAATTTCAGCTTGCCTCGGAGAGTAGGGACTTGACCATTATGAAGACACCATTGGGACTTATTCGGATGTGCACTTTACCATAGGAAGCCAAAAATTTAGCAGCTCATATGATAAATGCTATGAATAGGGTCTTGTGTCACTTCATTCCATAGCTGACTATGCCTTTTTTAGATGATGTGCCCATTAAAGGCTATGCAGAGGAGGAAAAATATAAGTCTTTAGATGCTTCTCATTGCAAACACTTTGTTCTTGATCATATTATGAATTGTGATAGGATTTTGACTCGATTGGAGGAGCTTAACTTGACCTTATAATCAGGAGTGAAGTTTGTTTTTTGAGTCAATAAGGTGATTATAGTTGGTCACATCTGTGTTCATTATGGCATGAAGCTATCTCCAGTCAAGGTGGATGCCGTAAAAAATATTGCAAAATTTTTTACACATCAATTTATAAGGTGAGGAGATTTCTTGGAGCATACGTGTTTTATATGATATAGATTGTGCATTTTTCCCATGTTGCAAATGTTTTGTATCAATTGCTTCACAAGGGGCAAAATTTCTTTTGGACTGAAATTCATGGTAGGGCTATAAGAAAGCTCAAACAATTGTAGCTTGCTCCAACTCTTACAAAGGCGGTTTATGCTTGTGGAAGACCTATTGTGGTCATAGTTGATACTAGCCCTATTGGGATAAGATGGGTTGTTGGCTAGGATGATGAGAAAAGACACAGGTATGCAATTCGCTTTGGAGGAAAGATCTTGAATGAAAGGTAGTGTAGGTATCCATAGATCAAGCAAGAGATTTGGGATTGTAACTACACTAAAATGTGATAAGGAGTATTTTATTGGTGCTTTAGTGGTTGTGAAGACTGATTGCTTGCCTCTCTTGGGGATGATTACTAGTTTTTCTACCCCTGATGTAGCAATGCTTCATTGGATTGGATATATCAAGTCACCGAATCTAGAGTTTAAGCGCATTGCAAGAAGAGAGAATCTAGGCTGACATGCTTTCAAGAGCAAGGTTTGATCACTTGTGCCATGTATCAATCATTGGATGGTATTTGAGGCTTGGAGAGGCTAGGAATTCATCAGCCAAGGTTGATCACTTGTGCCATGTATCTTCTTTTGAGGCTTTTTCTGAAGAGCTTTATTTAGGTGAGTGGTTGCAGATATTGGATAGTATTTGAGTATGCTCACTAAAGAGGCAGGATGGTTTGAAATGGAGTATACCAAGGTTAGGCATAAGGCCTATGGGTATTTTTTGTCGTATGGGTTGCTTTGGAAGCATCCTAAGAAAAGGGGTGGAATTCCCTTGTGCGTAGTCTATGACAATGCTATGCAATTGTAGGTTATGCGTGAGTTTCATGAAAGTGTATGAGATAGTCATAGAGGAGTATAGGCCTACATATGAGAAGATTAAAGAGCGCTATTGGTGGAAAGGGATGTATACGGATGTATCACACTTTGTGGACACATGTAGGTAGTGTCAATTGCACTCTTCATGCGGAATAGGGATGAGTTGCATCTAATTTATCCACTTTGTATTCACTACAAGTGGGTCATTGATTTGATTGCTATGCCGGTTGTGGACTTTGGTAGATGAGGCATGTTGTGCTTGCAAGGGAAGATCTTACCGATCAGGTTGAGGGAAGAGCACTAATAACAAAGATTACTAGTATCATATTCAGGTTTTTACTTGAGGAGATCTTTTGCTGAAATGGTTATGTGGGCAAGATTACTATGGATCATGGAGAGTTGGATGCGGATGAGGCTAGAGAATTCTTTTCTAGACATAGTATTAAACTAGCTTTGACTTCTGCATATAATCCAAAAGGAAATGGAAAGAGCAAGAGAGGTCATCTACCTATAGTGAAGGCTTTAGCCAAAGCTTGTGGTGGAAGAATTAGAGATTGGCTGAGGATGTTGCATTATGCTCTTTGGGTGGATCATACTACTCACAATATTACCATAGGTTATTTGCCTTCAGAGTTGAGGCTTGGGAAAAAGCAAGTTATGTCGACAGAGGTTTGTGCACTTACTTGGAGTGTTTTACCTTGGTAGGAAGATATGCATGGAGAGGAGCTCTTAGCTCTTCACATTCAACAACTTGAGGAAAGAATAGATGATGTATAGTGTGTAGTGCAAAAGCTAAAAAAAGCTAGACTATAGATTAAGGACAAGTTGATAGTAAACATAGGCTACAACTTAAAGTAGTGCAAGAGGGAGACTAGGTAATACTATGATAGCAACCTCGACAATCATCATAGCATTGTTTGCAAGATGGTGAGAAGATGGTGTGGGCCTTACATGGTGAAGCATGCATATGTCAATGCCACTTATGAGGAGCTGATTGAGTAGGATGGGATAGCTTTGAAGACACCTATTGTAGGAAAAAGGATAAAAAACTTCAAGAGGAGAGATGAAGATGATTATGCAGTGGAAAATTTAGTTGAGGATGAGGTTATAGCTTGAGAGTTTGACGAGGATGTAGTGGATGATATTAATGAAAATGATGTTATCTTGAATGTTGTGGATGAGGAGCTTGACTTTTTTGTAGAGCTCAAAGGAGATGAAGATGAGTAGCTTTGGCTCATCTAGGGGATGAGCCACAACTACCCATCATTCTTGTGACTTTGGTTGGTTCTTTCCATTTGTTTTTCCTATTAGCTAAGGAAGAAATGGTGATAGAAGTGTCTTCATGGATACCTTAGAGGATTTGGAAAGGTCATTCTACATTGTCCCAAAGTGGCCTCTTATGTTATGAGTGAATTGGAGTTTTCCTGAGATGTTGAAATGTTTCTAAAATTAGTGAGTAGGAAATACTTAGGATGAAGCATTGTGCAGAAAGATGAAGGATGATACCATCTCTTATCTTTTTGTAGCCAAGTATGTTGTGAACATTGGAGAGTATAGTTTAATGTCATTGAGGTACTCATAGAAGCTTGCTTACCATATGGGAGTTGTTTGAGAAGGCTTATGTAAGTGTGCCAATTTTGTTTTGAAGCTATTTTGTCTTGAGAAGATTGGGTGGTACAAGAGAAGGAATGACAAAAGTATGCTTTGGAAAGCAATCATGCTTTGTGAATATGTTTTTGTTGCATGTGATGGCCAATTTTAATCATGCTTTTTGGCCAATCTAGATCTGAATGGCATGAATGGTTTTTGGGGGGTGCAAGTTTTTTAGGGAAAAAATGAGACATTGAAGAAGGAGAACTAGTCTGGATAGATACCAAGACCCTCAACCTATTGTTTTCTCCATGTAAGCTAGGGATGTTGTGATATCCTGACTTTAATTTAAAAATTTTCTAACTTCTCGCAAAATGGATTTTAGAATCATTAAATAAAGAAGATCTCGAGCAAAAAGACTCGAGGACCGTTCTGGATTGACAAGGACTGTAGCCACCCATCACAGAAGTTATCACGTGAATGAGAGTTATGAGCTATATTAGTCATTAGTGTCAATGTGTATAATATGGATGGTCCAAAAATATTAGATTTTTAGAAAAGGATAGCATATTTTATATATTATTTATTATAAATATCCTAAAATAATATGGAAATTTCTAAAACAAGATGTCATGTTAAAAAAAAGCAAGTGGTTTTTTGTCAGCCAATTTCAGAAATTTAATGCAAAAGAAGGGATTGGCGAAATCACACGCATTGCGATCACAGTTTATAGGTAATAAACAACACTTCGAACATGGAGAAGAAGGAGTGATCTAGAAGATTTCTAATCAAGTGTCTTGGGGTTTTACCCCCCTTTCGGAGCCAACAGAACCATCAGATTTGTGATCTGAGCATCAAATTGTTGCTTTTGCTAAGATCCCCTCCATAAAGAACTCTTTTTCTTAGCCACAACCCTTCCTCTCTAATTTAGCTATAAATATGAAAATGGGAATCCATTGAGAGTAGTCCAAGCAAGAGGGCAGAGGATCTTCTCAAGAGTATAGAACAAGAGGGAGTGAGGTAAGAGAAGCGCGAGCACGGGAATTTCTCGTCAAGAAGACAAGGAGGATACTCTGTGAGCTCTCAAATTCAATTCCTCCATCCTTTCTATCCTATTCCTTCCTGTAGAATCAAGACTCTTCTCGATTTCTTGAAATATTTGGTGATCCCCCCCCCCCCCCCCCCCCCCCCCCCAAAATCAAAATTCCATCAATCTAATTACCCCCAAGCTCCTTCACCCAATTCCCTTTTTTTTTGCAGTCTCATGATAAAGACCATGGCCTCAAAGAAGAAAGCTACGAAGGTCACGGAGGCAGGAGTTGTCAATAACGTTGTGGACATAATTACTACAAACAGAATGGCAAGTACGGGGATTACAAACAAAGCTGCGAATACCATCAACCAAGCACCCATCACACGGATCTTCATGAATTCTTAACCGCAAATTCCAAGGGTTAACTTGGGTCTGTACAAGATGAACTTATACGAGTACAAGGAAGGTAGTGTGTCCCTAAAAGATTTAATATTTCTAATTTTTGTGTCGATCAAATGAAATCTCTAAATCACAAATGCTAATATCCGTATATAAGAGACCTTCAGATGAAATTGCCAAATGATAATGTTTGTAATTAAACTAATCAAGATTTTCTTTTATTGTAGGCAAAGACCCACGAAACTCCAAGGGAGTTATCCTCAAGTGTGAAATTCTTGCTTAAATTCAATCCAAACTAATCCCCAAGGAAAAGGGAATCTAGGAAGACTATTGGAAGGTATTACCACTTATGTTAATTTGTCTCAAAGTTATTTTGCCACTAAGATATTTTACCACGTAGGTTGATTTGTCTTGAAGTTATTTTGTTACTTATAGTTATTTTTCCACTTATGATAAATTGCCTTGATGTTATTATTTTTGGAAAGAAAAGATTTGTCTTGGAAATAAACTTGTTAAGAGTTTATGTATAATGCATTCTAAATAAGATGTTTGTGATTGTAAGCTAGGTACTGATCTTTCCTAAAATCATCAGGTTAAAAGATGGATGGCTGAGTATAGATCACTAGACTGAGGCAGTATTTTGGTGGATACAGATCATTGAATGAGATAATATTCTTGTGAACACAGAACACCGTCTGAGGCAGTGTTCTTGATGGTGCTAGACCTCCCCAAGACCAGCGTGGATAAAACCTACTCCAAGGGGTTTTTCATTTTTCAATTTTGCGTTAGTGAGTTAGACCAATCATGACACGAAAGGTCTTGTTGTAGGAAACTCTAGTCACAGCAGGAGCAGGCGAGGATACTAGGGGGCTCTAGTCATAAACTCCTTAGGCTCTTATGAATAGCCAAATACCCTTCGATTTCCAGACTATGTTTTGGGGGTTCGAATACTAGTTGGGGAATAGAACTTGGAGAAAATAATACTTCAAATGGAAAACATTGTAAAAGTCATTTTTCTAAAAGGAACTATTAAGAAGGAATTGCTTTACTTTGTTTTTGTGTCATAAATTAAAGACGTGTAATGAATTTGTATTATGAGATAATTCAATGAAGTTGATTTTATATGTCGAACCTAAAGTGGTAGGTAATTAAATAGCTAAACTACTCTCTCAAGGGAAGTGGGAAGATGGACCCTTGACAGTTCCAAACTTATAGCTGGGTGGTCTCAGTAGTAAGCCGAGAGCTTTCCTAAGATGGACCCTCGGATCCAGACCTATGGCTAGGTGGTCTCAGTAGTAAGCCAAGAGCTTTCCTAAGAAGGAATAAAAATCGCACTTGATGGATCATGAGAAACTAGGAAAGACTGACTCACATCACTTTAGAATCCGCTAATATTAATTAGCCACTAGTAATAGATTTGACTAGAAAAACTTAGGTCGATCCCCTCGTTGGAGCAGCATGAACTTCCACTGCGGGGTAGACTCAAGGAAGCCTAGTTAGCAAACTTTGAGGATTTTATCAAAATCTCGGATGGCGCTTCCTAGGACATCTCTTGATGGGCTACTAAGAACGTACTTCTGAGGAATAGCTTGGACTTCATGCTACAGAGTAGGACATGACACAAGTAAATAAAACTAGTTATATTTATTTTAAAAAAACATTTCCTTAAGTAGTGAAATCTTCTCTTGTTGATATATGTTCTTAATTTCTAGTAGAAAGATGAACCTTGGTAACGATTCTTGATTTTCCAAGTTATGTTTATGTCAGCAATGCACTCCTCTAGCTTTAGCTGGAGAAACCAGATGATTCAGATATTAGATTAGATATACAATCCTTCACCCCTGTATTACGAAAGGTGATGGATGTTAAGTATAGGGTATTGTTACATTGACGCTAGCCATCTTGATTACCTCCATAATAATTTAAAGAGATTAAGGTAGATGGAAGCCCTTAAGGTTGCCAAGATTTATCTCTTCTATGAGGCTAGAATAAACTCAAACATTTTCACTAGAGGGCAACATGTCAAACTAAACCGGTACATCTATGAGGAGGTTACGAGGGTTATACCGACTAATCAAGTCATGGTTGTAGGACGCTCTAGTTGCCACAACTACAAGAAAGATGGATTACTTGATCTTCGTTTGAAATATATATTTCTGGATATCTATTCTTAGAATCCTAATTACTATGCGATGGATGTATTGCAATGCCATGCTTAGATTGTGGTAGGAAAATATTTTCCAAGAATAATATAAGCTCCTGAACTACTCAAATAATGTATTCCCTTCCTATTGATGTAAAGAATTATTTTAATCTATCCGTTTGTCTCCTTGATAAATTAAAAATGGTAGATAGATTTTTTTTTTCTGATTAAAAATCAAATGCAGTGGGAAGATTTATACCCACAGGAAGGAGCAATGAGACTCCAAGATGTTTCTATTGTAACAAACCGGGACATTTCAAGAGGCAATGCTTGAAGCTTAGCCAAGGTCAGTTTCGCAGGCAAAGCCAAGATGACAAGGGAAAGGTTGCTAGAATAAACCTAAAGGAGGACAATAATGATAAAGATCCCACAATGGAATCTGGTATGGAAAGAGCTAGAGTGCATGCCACTCTCAATAAGAAGGGCCCAATCTCCAATTTTCAGTAATTCAAAAACCAACAGATTATCAAGGTAAACCCTTTCGAATTTTAATCGATTGTGGAAGTACCCACTCTTTCGTATAACCAAAATGTGCAAAAAGGCTAGGCATAAGCACTATTCTTACACCTAGAATGCTTGTGGAATTAGCAAACGGTAAAGAAGTTCTATCAACATAACAAACTAGCATGGTAGAATTTAACTTGGGTGGCGATTCTTCCAAAATGGACTTCTAAATTATGAACCTCGAGGCTTATGAGTGTTTGCTAGGAATGGATTGGTTAATTCCAAATAATGCTCATATCCATTGCGGAAAGGGCTAAATTACATTCCAAACCTCAAAGGGAGAACAAATAATACCCTAAGGTTCAGTTGGTGGCTAAAGCCTCTTGAATAGTAAAGGGATTGAAGAAAGGATTATCTGTCTATCTCAAGACCCAATCGAGCAACCAATGTCAATGCCAACCAAGCATAAACATATTGTGTTGATGTAATGGTGTTTGTGGCTACCTGTGGACTGTGGAAAATAGTCCTGGATTGAGGTAAATCAATCCACAAATCAATGTCAATGATAACCACCAATTTCAACCATCAAGGGTGTGTTCCCAAGTGCCAAATGAAGTGTTTTTAAGCTGCCAATGAGTGCCAAGGGAGGGCTGAAGTAAAAAATGATTTTTTTGTAGGTCTTCAAGCTGGCCCAAACTGATTTGGGGCATGTGGAAGGGCTGGGCAAGGTCAAAAGGCAAGGTTGAGGGAGTAGTCAAGGACCCCAAGGAGCTCCCTCTTGAAGGGCAAAGTCACCGGTAGAGAGTAGGCATCACAAGAAGCAAGATGACATGGCTGCCCTACTTTACAAAAACTATGGACTAAAGTAAAATAACAAAAGAGAGCTCCAATACCTCTAAAAGAATGTCTTGAGGGTGCCCAAATGGGCCGGCAGTCAAGAAGCCGACGAGTGACGGGAGCTCGGGAGAGTTGGCTATGGCTGCCTGGAAGGAGATCCAATGAGTGAAGGTAATCAATAGGAAGTTGAAGGAGTCATGGACCAAGTTGGAATGCTTGAGAAACCATGCTCTAATACCATTTGAAAGGTGAGAAGGATCAAAGCTTTCTTGGAAAAGCTATGGCGGGAGAGCAAGAGCAAGAAAGAGAGAGAGAGACCAAATGGGAACTCCAATAGTCACAATGTGTGACTGGGCCTTCCTTTATTCAAACTGTCTCACTGAAAGAATAAAGAATAAAGTGATGGTGACGGGCACCCGCCACCTGTAGTGTGCAATGGCAGGTACTGTCAGTGCAGTAATAAGCGGCTAGGCAGAGGCGCCTTTACACCCAACAATGTTGTTCTAATGTTTTCTGTTGACCTTCTGTAACCCTCTGTTGAGCTTTTGTAGAACCTCTATTTCTGTTCTGTTTTGTTCTGTATGTCTCTGTAAGTGTTCTATAGAATGTGTGTATGACTTTGGAAGAGTTTTCTAGCCTTAGAAAGAAGTGAATATAAGTTTAAAAGAGCTCAAGAAAGTGGAAGAAGCAGCTACTATGCTCAAGACTCAAGAGAAGACTGGAGTGAAGTGACAATGATGAGTTGTGAAGAGTCATTGTAGTGGCTTTGGTGACCTTTCATATCAAACACACATTTTGGAAGGGGCATCCACGACCAAAGAAGGATTATTGTGAGTGATTATTGAGTATTGTAGTGAGGAGATGATGTACTATGATTGAGAGAGAGAGAGAGAGAGAGAGAGAGAGAGAGAGAGAGAGAGAGAGAGAGAGAGAGAGAGAGAGAGAGAGAGAGAGAGAGAGAGAGAGAGAGAGAGAGAGAGAGAGAGAGAGAGAGAGAGAGAGCCAATTCTATTCAAAACAATGTATCTACATATGAAAGATTGTGAGAGGAAGATTAAAAAACTTTGAAGATGAATCATATGTGATATTTTTCCATTCAAAGTGGAGTATTCTTTTGTGTTTTCAATGTCTATCAATGAATTTTATGAAGAATATGAAGAGAATTATTGATTTTGTTAAAGATAAAGTCGTGAGAGAATTGTTTTTATAAAGCTACGTGAAGATTTTTTGTTCATGGTGTTGTTTTCTTTATTGAGATAATATAAAAGATGAAAAAGATGATTGTTGATGTTACAAGATAGGTTTTTTTGTAGTAGAAACCCTATTTCCTTAGTGTTCATTTTGGGGCTCTAGTCAAGCACTAATGATTGCTTGCAACTACCTCATGCTCCTTGGGTTCTATCCACTAAAGAAGAGCACATTGTGAAGAAAGTTATCAGGTCTACCCACACCCCAATGGGTATGATGCATTTTCTCATATCCACTTTTCTAAAGACGACTAATTATCATGGCTAAAATCCCATGATTCGCATCAGATGTGTCAGGTTTGTACTGACCTCGATTGTAAGTGGCCTATGTATTTTGCTATTTAGTATTTAGTCGATGTTTGTAATACTTCTTCATTTGTGGCAGTTTATACTACCGATTGTGATTGTGGGATGCCTCACTCTAGAAATATGCGAGGCGATTTACAAGTTGTCAAATTTTGTGCAATGGATCTCATAGAAGGAGATCAAGACATCCTCTATTGACTTCGCAAGGCGGGGAGTGGTGGAGACGGTCTGTCTCTTTGAGAAGCACGTGTCCACCAATACGCTCATGATACAAACCCACCTCCTGGTGCATCTTGTAGATGAAGTGAAGACTGCGAGACCTATCTATACGCGATGGATGTTCTTCTTGGGATGAAAACCTTGAAAGGCTTTGTATGACAATGAGCTCAAGTAGAAGGTAGCATGGCTGAAGGATTGGCTAGTATCAAAGGCATTAGTGCATATTTCACAGTGGCTACCAATGGTGGATTCAAACAATAGTATGCTATGGTTACTAAAGGACGATGATAGACTGAGTGGAGATGTGGTGGTTGGAAATGGGGTAGAAAAAAAGATGAATATGATGCAATGGAGGAGAAAGTTAATTGTTTTTGTATGTTACATCATGCATCCATAGAGATGTGGCTTGCTAGGTACAAGCAAGCCAGGAAAGATCGGGAAGAAGGCTGATCGAAATTTCAACGTAGTATGCACCATCAACCAATTCGATATCCTGAGGGAATGAAGGAGATGCCACAGTTTATGTCTATGAGATGGTTACATGGAGCTTTGATCACAACTTCTCGCAAAGGGGTGGGGGTCTCTATTGAGGAGTGGGAATTCTTGAGGAGATGTAGTCCGAAGGTGATCGCGTGTAAGCTATCATATTTAGATTTTATATGCGACAACTAATCTAATTGTTTCAATGTACAATACAAGATCTATAGTGCAGCACGGTTGCGCGGGTGATATTTTCGTGTTGAGTGCATTGACAAAATGCACTCCGCAACAATGGATTGTGGTGTCATGTCAAAGTTCAAGCAAGAGAGTCGACGGCGAGCCACAGATCCAAATAGCATGATAGATGAGATGGAGTATTTTGGGAGCTTGCAAAGTGTTATTTCAGTTGGATAACCATAACTTCTCCATGATCATATTCGATGTAAAGTGGTTCAAAGTGGTATTGGAAGGAGTCAGGGCAGCTGTTCGGCGAGGTTCATTTGGATTTTTGAAAATAGATATCGAGAAAAGATGGATGGATCTGCGCGACATGTTTGTCTTGCCAGCCCATTGTGAACATGTGCATGAATTGTTTGTCACATATGTTGAATCACTCTTATATGTGATTTTGAACAAGTAATTTTCTATCCAAAATCCCAACAACCTTGATGGTGGTATGTTGTGCCGTCAGCTCCTCGGAGTGCGAGAGTGTATGATGAAAGCAATATTCCTAGCATAGATAAGGAGAGTGTGCAAGTAGAGGGGTCGATATTATAGAGGGTGTCAAAGAGGGCTTGGAGCTTGTAGAGGAGGTAGATTCGGGTAACGATGATGGAAAGACAGGAGGCCAAGAACTCTTTGAGAATAAAGTGGACTCCTCCTTCTATGGTGATCTATCTATAGACCTTCTAGTGTACGCCGAGTTGTACCAGGAGATTGACATGGGACCATAGGCTAGGTCATACTCGTAGCATCCGCCTACTCAATTTGTTGATGAATTTCTTTTAAGGGTACTTTAGAATATGAATTTTAAGTAGCATCATTTTTTTCAGATTTATATTACCATGATTTACTTAAATATTTATATTGATTATGATAACATAATTTTCTGTCTATACAAGTTACCTTTGACGATATTTGGAGAGTAGGATGAGTCGAGGAATGAACGATGAGGAGTTGTAGGAGATATTCACACGTATGTCTCTAGATCAAATGGCCTAATTCAAAGATATGACAGATGTCTTGGACACCATCGGGCCATTCCATGAGATTTGCTTTGGCATACTCTGATGCTTTGGTTTCTAGTAGACAAGGCCGATGCTCTAGACTGGGCCCGGATGGAGGGACTAGTTTTGGGGGGTGCTATGGAGATGTGGATGATGTGAGTCCAAGGTCGAGGCTCCAAATAGGGGTGCTACTCCTCGCTCTTGTACAGGTTCCAGAGAGGGTGGCTCAAATGGGTGTTGTGGAGGCACCAAGGTAGTGTCTCCGTCTCATTGTTCTGATGGAGGTGTCATTATTCTGGTGGAGGTGTGTCACCTCCAAGATTTGTCACACTTGTGGGGACATATACTCCAGTGACTCTGGCTTTTGCTCAATCATCTGTAGGTGGAACCCCTATGGGTGCTACTTCGAGAGATACTACCCCCATGGGTATACCAGATGTACGTGGGTCTCCTAGTTATGTCTAGGAGAGTGGTTGTAGGTGGGAGAGGACACATCTTAGATGTACCCCCAGAGGGGTATGGATATCTTGTAGATGACAGGACATGTGCTATGATCATGAATGATGAGGGTAGAAGGGTGATATCTCTCATGAGAGAGTTATGCCAACAAGTTTTTTGGCACAATGTCTTGGACCATTGAAAGAATATACATGAGGTGAGAAATGATTATATAGTGGCATCCTTGCACAAGGAGTTTCCAATATCTAGCGTGGTGGCAAAGAGGTTTTCCACTAGGTGGATGATGGAGTGTATGCGTGCATATGTCGCATAGATGATTGGATGCACGCAAGGCACTCAAGAGTGGCATCTAAAAGCTTGAGAGGCTAGATGAAAATGATTAGAAGAGACTCACGGAGGAGGTTACAGATTCTCTAGGACGTTGACAACAACAAGGGGAGGTGGTGAGGGCACGATTGGAGGTATGGGTCGTGCATCATTTGGGAAGTGGCGGCCACAAGACTTATCTAGAGGACTTTGTAAGTTTGTCTTTTATTCTTCTTGCTTTGTTATTTGCAATATCACTTGTACTGATAATCGTTTTCTAACAATTGTATTCTGTTTTCTTTGTATAGCACTCCATCACAAACTGTTATCTCACTGGCTTGGAGACTTGATATGCAAAGAGACATGGTCTCACTGCACTCTCATCGATAGACTATACACACATGATGGCCTAGTAAGTCAATCATATTTCTTGTCTGTAGTTATTTAAAAAAATGCATTATGTATGGTGGAGTAATGTGTAGTTGTTCATTTTGCAGAGTCCGTTCAGTGCTCCTTTGCATTAGGACAAGATTTCTAATGGCAAGGATATGTAGCTTGCACTTGGATTCTTGGAGTGCACACCCTCTTCTTTTTTGGTCCTATGATCTATGCAGGCATCTTCCATATACTACTCCTTAGATGTACTTATCGTCTTTTGTATCTTGCGATAATTACGGATAGAATTTCATGTTAGTTTTGGCTCTCCTCTTCCATGGTTCCATGTAATATCATGAGTTTTCATTAGCGGTCTTGTACGTATTCTATGTATCAGTCTTGTGGATTCAAGTATATTTTGCATTCATCTTGATGACCACTGCGTACCCAACATGTAATTCATTTGAGAATATTATACAGTACATGGTGCTATATGTGGTAGGACAACTTGCTACCCTCCCACAAATTTTTTTTCTCTGTAATCGTCGCTAATTTTCTGCATATGTTGCTATTGGCATTGCAATTTACGTCACAAATTGTCGCTATTTGCAACGCAAAAGCAGCAAAAGGTGACGTATATAACATGACAGTTTTGTAGAGATGCTTATACTGATGCTTTTAGTGACGATGTGGGCAATTTTTTTAATGAACATTTGCGTCACTTTGAACATCGATATGAGGCTTGTATCTTGTAGTGATAGACATGAAATTTTCTATTCACTACAAGAAAGAGGGGGACTTAGAGACATGGGTACAATAACGAGCATTGCATAAGCAAATTTTGCATGTCGCTTATGTGATGCACCAAGAGAGAAGGTTTTGGTATCACATAAGTGTATATGACACTTTTTGGCTATTGCAATAGTGTCACTTAGTGACACTTTAAGCAATATTTACAAACTAGAAGATGTTGCATAACCAATGGCCTCGCCTATGTGATTTCTACAAGCTCAAAAAAATTTCAAGATTTTCATAGGGGAGATTATTCTTTAGGAAGCAAAGGAAGAGATCACCTATTCTTGTCCTCTTCTTGTCTATATCGACATCACCTAATCTCTTTCACATGGACTGATTTTGAGTAGTGTGAAACATCTTGATGTAAGGAGACTCAAGAAGCATCTATTCATTGATCTATGAGACTATTTGGGTTTTTATATAGTATGTTTAGTTGAACACACAAGCCTCTTTGGAAAGCATGCACACTTTAATATTTTGGACCATCATTTTGTCATGGCTATGAATGAAAATGGAATTGAAGAGATGTAGATTATATCTTGTTCACTAGGTATAATGGAAGGAGATTTCAATACATTGTATTCTTGTACATTTGTTGCTTTGAATAAATGGAGAATGTGTGATTTAAACTATATAAACTCATTATGTTTGTGAGATGTGTCCACTTGAATACTATGATATATTGAAATTTTGATAGAAAGAATAAGATAAAGGATGAATATGTATAGCAGCACTAAGAATTTGAGTTTATGTATAAGAATGTTGCAAAATGAAGTGGCTAAAAAGAGAACATTGAGTTGTAAAAGTAGGCCTGTACATGTGTAAAAAACTTATGTAGGGAGACATTAAGAAAGATAAGATATTAGGACCCAAGAAATCAATATGAGAGAGAGTGTGTGCTAAAATAAGGTAATATAAGAGAGAATAAAGAATTTTATTATCCTTAATAGTCATGAAGTAGTGAAAAGCATGTGTTTTTCCCAAACTCTCTTGCCATAAAGTATAGTAAAGAGTGAGGATGGAAAGGGGATGATAAACTTATAGTGTTGAAAATTAACATTGAACAAGGCTCAAAAGGGTTTAGATTAGATACATCTATTCATATGCCAATGCTTCTAGATTGATGTCTTTATCTAGTTGAAAGAACCATAGTATTTGTACTTAGATCTACATGCAGTTGGTTGAAAGGTTATGCCCTAAGCCTTAGAGAATAGTGAGAGCTAACTATGTTTGAAATGGATGTAAAGTGATTTTTAAGAAGTTAGAGTGTTAGAGTAGAGAAATATGAAAATCTATTTTTTGGTTTGATCTCGTGCTTGAGTTATAGGTCTAGAGGGCCTATCAAAGTGAGCTTATTCCTTGTTTTCTAGTCATCACAGATCACCTTGGATCCTTAGCATATATTCTTTTGGTGGCTTGATGGGTATTAAATCCCTTCATAGAAATTCTACCTCAACGTGATGTTGCATTCATACATGGACCAAATCCTTCATAAGGAAGAGTTCCACATTGCATGCAAAAGCTAAATTTGTTCAAGTGATCTCTTGCCACACAATATGAACCAATTAAGCCACCATGAAATACAAGCCAACATGTTTTCCAAAATGATAAACATAGATGCAAACCAAGGTTTAAGCAATTCTTTAGAATTGAACTTTCTATATAAAGCATGAACTGCATTTTTTGGTGTGATAAATGTCACCACTTCACAGCTTCTTCCAAAATAGGCTTCATCCAAGAAAGTTCTACAATATTCTCAAACAAAAAATCAAGGCAATGGCATGTGCAATGTGTGTAAAAAATGTTTGGCCACTCTTGCTCAACTAAGTGACTAGCGCAAATGCAATTGGTTGTAAAAAATGGTTGGCCACTCTTGCTCAACCAAGTGACTAGCGCAAATGCAAGTGGTTGCATTGTCCATGCACACTTGGACTAAAGTTGAGGCCCCACTTCAAGAATTGAACTCTTAAGAATTTTAGTGATGAGAGTGGAAAAAGACTGAAATTTTGACTGATTTTTGTTGTTTTTGAGATCTGAATGGTTGATTTTTGATGGATTTTGAGTGATGTTTGGTTGTTCTTGGAAGTGTTTGAGAGTGTTTTGGATGATATTGATTATGTTTTGGAAGCTCATGATGATTCTTAGTGAAAATATGAAGCTCTATGATGTTCTGATAGGTTCTGTTGAGGTTCTGATTGGTTCTAATACCTTCTGTTTAGCTTTTGTTTTATTCTGATTTTCTTATGTATGAAGCATGGATTGATGATTGATGAAGGCTAAGGTCTTTTGAAAGCTTATTTGATAGTTTGGAATGGTTTTGGTATGAGTTATGAGGATATGTTGTTCTCAATAGAGCCTCTGTCTCTGCTCTGTTCCTGTTCTGTTCTGTTCTGTAGGCTGTAAGTGTTCTATAGAATGTATGTGTGACTTTGGGAAAGTTTTCTAACTTTTGGAAATGATGAATCTAAGTTAAAAAAAGCTAAAACAAATGGAAGAAGTAGTTGCTGAAGAATAAAGAGAAGACTAGAGTGACGGTGACAGTACTGAGCTATGAAGAGATACTATAGTGGCTCTGGTGCCCTTTCATACCTCCCATACCTCTTGGGAGGTGCATCCACAACCTAAGAAGGATTATTATGAGTGATTCTTGAGTATTGTAGTGAGGAGATGATGTACTATTGAGAGAGAGAGAGAGAGAGAGAGAGAGAGAGAGAGAGAGAGAGAGAGAGAGAGAGAGAGAGAGAGAGAGAGAGAGATCAGAGATAGTCAATTCTATTAAAAAACAATGTATCTACTATGAGGGATAGAAAAAGAAAACAATGAAGACAATGAAGATGAATACTATGTGATTGATTTCCATTCAAAAATGGTGTATTCTTTTGTGTTCTTGTTTTTCATGATGGATTCTATGAAGATATTGAAGATTATGGTTGATTCTATCAAATTCATGGGAGATATCTACTATGATGCTGCATGAAGATTTAATGTTTTCCTTGTTTTGGTCATCAAAAGAATGAAATAAAAGCTTGTTGATGTTACAAGATAGATTTTATTGCAGTAGAATCCCCTTTTCCTTGGTATTCCTCTTGGGGCTCCATGTTTTTGGTGCGCAATGCCGAAGAAACTTGCCATCAACAAGCATCAAAAGAAGCTGAAAATGAAGGAAATGACATTACCAAGAATATGAGACTTTAATGGATCCTTGCAAAGTTCCTTTTTCCACTGAAGAGTTGGAGATTCTTATTGCCAAAGCCACTTTCTACAAGAATTTCATTCCACAATGGCAGAAACATATTACCATCATGATGCAAGCCCTATGTGGTGGACTATTTCCTCTTCTTGTTGAACAAGCCACAATTTGCCACGAAGAGACGTGCATCTTGGTGGCAAATTGTTTGGGAACAAACTAAAGGGCAAGAACAGAGAGAATGACCATTCATGGAAGATTTGACATTCATTGAGAAGTTTCTAGACACCATCAAGTGGGAGATCGTGAAGAAGCTTCAGGAGTCGTGGTCTGTGGAGGTTCACAAAAACAAGAAAGAAAAGAGTCGAAATTTTTTCGTGGATGCTCAATAGCAAGATATGTGGGATGCTTGGTGCATTGATAATCTTCTGTTTGTCCAATTAGCAACACACTGGAAGTTGGTAGACAGAGTGTTATTTACAACATACACTATTGAAACCATCAGAAGCTAGCATTATTATAATGATGGCTCAACAACGATCCTAAGAAGAATGAGTTTTGATACTTTCAGAATGGAATATCTCCCCCTTTGTAGTGGTTTGAAAGCTGGATAGAGAGTTGTTGAAAAGAAGGAAGTAGAAGAGATGTTGGCCAGAGAATCCCCCAGAGATTGAAGCCCCTCTCTAATTCTATTTTGTTGAGTACAAACCAACTGGTTGGAGCCAACCCCTTGATGAATAACACAATCAAGAGGTAAGCGTTAGAACAAGTCTAGAGATACGTGAGAAGAGAGAAGGCAAGAATCAAGGATAAGAATGAGCTTGTAGCAGAAGCCTCTTTTGACGCCCTAAAAGTACTCTTTACAGAAGTCCCCATGGCGACTCAAGGTCTCCTTACTAGTCAGATTCATCCTTGAAATATTGATGATAGGCTAGCAAATGTAGTCCCATTGCCAATTTTTAAGGAAGAGTACAATGAAGACCCCGATCTTCATGTAGCAGAGTTTATGGTAGCATGTGTGGTTGACAATGCCAGAACCCCTGAGCATTGGTTAGCAATATTCCCCACCACTTTCAAGGGCATGGCGTTTCAATGGTATGAGAGATAGGTAGCATGAAATTTTGGCACATGGGACGGCCTTTCTCACTAAATGTACGAGTAAAGGTTTTGAAGAGCGGATGCGAGAGGAGTTTGTGAACCTAGGTTAGTCCTCTGGAGAAAGAGTAGAAGCTTATGTCCCCCTTATGTCTCACAAATGGAATCCATCTTGAAGAGATGGACTAACCATCATTTGGATGAAGGGATCTAGAAAGGAGTGTTTCTCAGAGGCCTACAACCAAAAGTTCGCAAGTTCGTAGAATTGAGAAGACCAATCAATCTACAAGCTACAGTGGAAGGTGCAAGATTGTATGACAAAGTTGAAGCAAGGTTGTTAATGACTCCAGGAAGAGGAGTATTTACTCCTCCCATGCCAGGAATGGTATACCCATCAAATTTAGTCCCAGGGATAGTTTCCTACCTTTATTCCAAGATGCAAACAGTGCCATAGTACAGTGCACCTAATCCAAGTGGTCGTCTCATACGATAGTGCCTCAAATGATGGTTCAACCACAACAACAGTGGCCTCAAAAAGTTCCTCCAATGGCGACTCAACAATAGTGGAACCCTACCAACTGGAATCAACAACCCCAAGTCTCAACAGGAGCTCTGAATTAGAACCAGAACAGAGGATCCTCTGGATCAACCCAACCTGCATATGCAATGATTATGGAAGGTTCCCAAAATCCTATTACAAGTACATCAGGAGGTGAAAATATGAAGGATTACCTATACAATTCAGTCGCAAGTATCAAGAAAGAGCTTATGGAAGTGATTACAGAGCAACTACAAATGCTGAAGGTGAATACCGCTAATATATCTACTCCTGCGGAAGCTAGGATAGATGTGATGCATTCTAATACATGGTGCAGAAAGTGCCATCAAGCGGGATATTTAGCCATTGAATATACCCGAAAACCAACCATTCCTGGATCCTTCTGTTCATATTTTTTTAGGAAGAACCATACAAAGGATATTTTCTCTCTAAAAGAGATACATGAACGAAGACAGAAAGATGAAAATGCAAGATTCTACTTACTAGAGTCTAAAATGACAACACAAGACATTGGACCAAAGCCTAGGGAGTTTGATCCTAATTTCGGTCCAAGGAGGTTTCCCTCTCAAAGTTATAGAGAATGACAATCTGGTGATGGTCAGAGACCAGAGCTGGAATGTTACAAATGTGGAGAAAAGGGTCATATCTCACCAAATTGTCCAAACCCTAGAAGATCTATGGATTACAAGCCCTTATGCAGTCGATGCAAAGGAAAAGGCCACACTACAAAGGACTGTCCAAGTCTAGCCCCTGTCAAGGCTAATGCCATTGATAGCTAGCAAAAGGCACAAGAGCGTGCCTCCAATTTGGTAGAGTTGGAAGTTGCCGCTATCACACGCGCCAAGAAGAAGGAACCAGTTGTCTAGAAAGAGAACAAATCCCCTACCAAGACTGTGAAGTTCAACCTGCCAATAGAGGGACAGAGCAGTACAAGACAGAACAGTGTAGTATAGAGCACTACAATGCCACAGAGAGTCATAGAGACAGTCCTAGAAACAGGACCAGAGGTCCACGAGATAGACGATATAGAAGCACCTCCAGAAACAGAGGAAGTGCCGATGCTACCATTGCTAGAAGAAAAAGGGAAGATAAAAGTGGGCATGGCCCCATTTCCCAGTCGATTGGAAAAGCCTGTGGATCCTATCAAAGAGTATGACTTGGTAAAAACCCTAGACACCTTTAAACCAAACCTAACACTTCAATAGTTGCTGATACTATCTCCCAGTTTCCGAAAAAGACTCAAAATGAACTTGATAAGAAGACATGGGATTGCTCCTTCAATAGTGACCAAGACCAATAAGGCCCCAGAGCCTGTAAAGAAAGTAGATGTGGCTAACACCTTCCTAGATCCTGGAACTCCAGAGATTAGTGCATGGATAGAAGGATGCTTTATTGCAGATGCATTGATTGATGGAGGCTCATTAGTAAACATAATGATGGATATGACAATGAAGGATCTAGATTTGCAAGGAATTCAACCTACACAATGGCTTATTAGACTGGCAGACCAAAGCAGAATTAAACCGTTGGGTATTCTTCCATACATAAAAACAACCATTGCAGGAAGAGACTATTGGTTGACATATTTGGTGGTCAAACCAAATTCTTATGGGACCTCATACCCTCTACTGTTGGGAAGACCTTGGCCTTTTGAAGCAAGAGCCAGGATGGACTGGTTCAAAGGAACCCTAACCCTAGGCAGAGGACCCCATAAAGTGGTGTTGAAATTATATGGATTGCAAAAAGGCAATGGATCCACATCCATCAAATTCATAACTGTCTCCTCCAATGAAGTAACAGATGGTACATTAGGAGACAAGGAGGCTGTTAAACAGATATTTTCTAAGAAAACAACGGCATAGTCCCTAATAGTGGGCACTGTAAGCCAACTACCAAAGGAAGTAAAGTCTTTGTCCATGGGAGAATACCTCTTGCCTCAACTAGAATTGACTTCTGAAATCACCTCTGACAGCGAGATAGAAGCATGGATGTACTGTTCTCCCTGTTACATGGAAATCATAGAGACAGAGGAAGAAGCAAAAGCAGACACAAAGGTGGAGGATCTGTTCTTCTCCTACAGAGCCTCTATAGAAGCAGAGACAAAGCCTCCAGAGGAAGAGGATGAAAATGATGAGGAAGAAAATGAAGTAGGTTATGAAAGTGCAAACGAAGAAGTTCCTCTAATAGCGGATGATCTTGTTGATGTCCTTATAGAGACCTCACAGGTCTATAAAGACCTTGGGGTGTTGGATGGAATGGCCATGGTTCCATTTGGGTTGACCAATGGACCACAAAGTATGCAAAATCTGCGTAAGCAATGGATCAAAGGTATTAAAATTAAGTTCACCACTGGCTCTTGTTGCCCCTAAGATGAATCCCTAAGTCCAGAAGAAATCACCACTCACACTCTGATACCCTTCCAAAAATTTCAACAAACAAATGAGTCATTTGTTTAGAAGGACACTGGTTCTAGTGGAACATTAGATGATGACACTACTCCCTTGGAAGGAGTCAAACCTCTAAGCAATTTGTGGGACATTTATCTACGAAGTGGAAGGTGAAAGGCAAGTGACGTTCTTGGGTACTGATGGTACTGAACATCACCTGAAAGTGGGTCTCCATCTTCCAAAAGAAGAACTAGTGGTCATGCGAGACTTACTAAAGGAGAACTTAGATGTGTTTGCTTGGTCATATAAAGATCTAAAGGGGATTGATCCCATAGTATGCCAGCATCACATTGACCTAGAGCCTGATGCCAAACCTATAAGGCAAATACAATAGCCAATGAATCCTAATTATTCTGCTCTAGTAAATGTTGAATTATTGAAGCTTCTTGAAGCCGAGCTCATTTATCCTGTAGCTAATAGTGAATGGGTTTCGCCCATTATGGTTGTACCCAAGAAGAACGGGAAACTTCGAATATGTGTGGCCTTTCGAAAGCTCAACTTGAAGACGAAGAAGGATCATTTCCCTATCCCTTTCACATACCAACTGTTAGACACAGTGGCAGGTCATGAGTTCTATACTCTCTTGGATGGATTCAATGGATATAATCAAGTCCAAATCGTAGAAGAGGATTAATCCAAAACAACCTTCACCACAGAATGGGGGACCTATGCCTATAAAGTGATGCTGTTTGGGCTCTGTAATGCTCCTGCCACCTTCCAATGAGTAATGATGGCTACCTTTCAGAACCATCTACATGATTTCATTGAGGTGTATCTTGATGACTTCTGTGTCTATAGCTTAATACATGAGTATTGGGGACACCTAGAGCAATGCTTTGACAAATGCTGAGAGTATGGGATTTCTCTCAACCCCGACAAATGTGTCTTTGGTGTCTCATCAGAAGTTCTTTTGGGCTATATTGTCTCTGCACAAGGGATTGAAACAGACCCAACAAAGATTGAGAAGATTGATGCCTTGACAACACCAACAAACCTCAAGAAACTGAGAGGATTTCTTGGCCATGTGGGCTACTACAGAAGATTTTTTGCACATTTTGCAACCAAGGCAGTCCCCTGCACAAGATCCTAAGGAAAGATGCGGACTTTCTTTGGATTGATGATTGCGAAGAAGCCTTTAATGCCCTAAAACAAAGCCTTATCCAAGCACCTATCTTGCAACCTCCTGACTGGACGAAGGAGTTCCATGTGCACACAGATGCATCAGTTGAAGGGCTAGGTGCTGTCCTATGTCAAAAGGGACTCTCTAAATTAGATCATCCAACCTATTATGCAAGTCAAAAAGTAATCGACCGAGAGCGAAACTACACAATGACAGAGCTTGAGTGCTTAGCAATGGTATTTGCACTGGAGAAGTTTCGACACTATCTATTGTCAATGCATTTCAAGTTCTACGTGGATCATGAAGCCCTGTCCTTCCTAACAACGTAGCATTGTTCATGGTACGAGAATATTATCACCCATTTTGGCAATCCCCTCAAGCTCGTAAGTAACAAAGTTACTCATTTCCTTAACAAGATCATGGAAGAGTTGACGGAACTGTAAAAGATCCACCATCGCAAGTCCACTCCTTACTACCCCAGAGCCAACAGCCAAGTTGAAGTCACCAACCGCATCCTCTGCTCGATCTTGACAAGAACGATTACCGCATATCATCATGATTGGGATGATCGACTTACAAAGTCCCTTTGGGCATACAGAACCTCCCATAAGGTTGCTATATGATAGACCCCTTTCTAGCTGGTGTATAGTACAGAAGCTATTTTTTCGATTGAACTAGAATTGCCCTCTCTACGAGTGGCTATCAAAGAATGCTTGGGAGATGATGAGTCACTGCAATATCACCTCTTGCGCTTGGAATGTTTAGATGAGATTCGGCGGATGGCCGTGCAGTGGATGGAAACCACTCAAGTGCAACATAAGGCCTATCATGACAGTTTCATGAAGCACAAGGAGTTCAAAGAAAGTGATCTTGTCCTGTCCTATGATTTGAGATTTGGTAAGTTTCCTGGCAAGCTTCAACAACAGTGGATGGGCCCATACAAGGTACTTGCTGTCAACCCTAATGGCTCTGTTCAGGTGTGCAGACTGTTGATGCCTCTAATGATCCCTTTCTGATCAATGGCTATCATTTGAAGAAGTACTTCCCTCTTTGGGGATCCTAACAATCACAGTCGACGCACCCTTTTCCTTGTGGGTGTTGCACCGTCCTTCTCCTTGTGCTTCTGATAGCCCTTATGATTTTCCTCATTAGGCGGTCTTGTTCTACTAATCCCTCCCAGACACATCCCATACTTACTCTGTTCTCCTCTCGTCTGATCCAGTAGTGATAATGTGGATGGTTCTGCTACATGGTATTTCCACCATTCTTTTTATTTTAAAAAAAAAACTGTTATGGGAGAAAAGGAAGAAATTCCATGTCATAGCAGGCATCATTCCAAGAAAAGGTGGAAACACCCTTGGGCGAGAAGCTAACTGTGGAAAAGGTGGTAACACCCCGCAGTTCAGGATAGTTGATTTACCAGCAAAACCTTTCCATAAGAAATTTGAAGCCACCTCCCTTGGTGCGCTGTCTCTGCAATATCAGTCAGTCTGCCCTCCTTAACAGACGATCTTTTATCTAAATCATTGAAGTACTTGATGTATCAGCTATCTCCCTGGGTATGCATCATCTTCACCACTCTGATGACAACAACATCCGAAGCGATCTTCATCACCAACCCCTTGAGTGATGCAAACTTTCATCCTAATAGGATGGGGATGTGAGTATGGGTTGCCCTCTGTATCTATCAAAAGAGTGTGAGACAGAGGGTGTGGTGAGTGACCAGTCTTTCTCTTCAAATCAACCGAGAGGCAGGATGTGTGAATGGAGTATTGCACACATGGGTTGGGCCTCTCAATGCACAAAGCACGATCTGTTCGTGTGCACTGCACCGTAAGGTTTCCTAGCCTTTCTTCTTGCACTATATGCTGGCACAGGGCAGGATGCACTGTTGCACCATCAAATGTGCACAAGGTATACCACCTCTGCACAAGTGAATGTGAGGATTACATCAATGGGTTTCAGGAATGGACTACACTCTGTATCTTTTAATAGAGTGTGAGATAGAGGGTGGGTTGAGTGTGATTGGTGTTTCTCCTCAATTAATTCTGAGAGGTGAGATTGAGGGATGTTACGACAATTGGAGTCAGGTACGTTTCCATTTCCCTATGCACACACGGGACGAGTCTCTGCCATCAGCACAAGACACGCCACCCTGTTCTGTGCACTGCATGATAAGGCTCTATGACCTTTCTGCTTGCACCTGTGCCAGATGGGTGGAACACACGAATGCACCATCAATTGTGCACACCCAGCCATGAGTTATGGGATTCCATGCTTATTCATTGAGTGATGTGCGTCATGGGGTGAGCGACTTTTCTATCATCCTCTTGAGTGCCCGTGAGCTGAGAGTTCTATTCTTCATCATTGACACTTGAATTGATGGACTTGATCCCTCTTGCCGCCCGACGATGGCTTCAATCTTTCTGCATCAACAACAACGGTTCCCTTCAACCATCTATGAAATGGGCCAAGTGCTCCTAACCTTACTTTTCTGTTTGCAGGTGTATATTCAGTCTTTAGTGTGGGGAGCTAGCATCTAGTTGGTTGACAAGTCCGTGGCCGTGTCGATCAATCTACTCTAACTGGTAAGGTCTTAAGTGTGGGGACACCTCCCTATGCGTCTGATGTGCATACCCCCTGCATATGTCATTACCCAATCATGTGTGTCTACCACGTACTCGTTCTATTCTGATGGATTCCCTTCCTCACCCACCCACCCTCGTACCCCCTGTCGTCAAGGCCATTTCCCTTGTGGTTGCTTTTATTGTGCAAATTTTCCCTTTTCTATGTGAACATCCCCTACATTCACCAAACTCCCAATCCAACCTTATAACCTAGTTCGTCCTTGCAAATGACACACTTTCCTTTTTACATCCCCCTGTTCTGACTTATCATTTTTGAGCTATTAATTTTTGAAGTTGTTCCCACCCAATTGGATGTATTTCCATGCGAATGCACCATTATCACTTTTGAATAATGATCTAACATACCAACCCTGTAGTATGCTTTCACTGGGATATTTTTTCTTTTAATCGCCTATCATTTTGATGTACAGTTTGTCTGTAATTAATTTTGTGTGGTTTCGTGCCTTTTTTGCGTATGTTTTTGACCTTTTTCCATGAGCATATTTTTGTGTGGTTTCCTCCGAATTCAATTTTGACTGGCTTGCCTTGTCCGGTCACTTTTTCTGCACAATTCTTCTTTTTCCTCCGCCCTATTTCAACCTCTCAATTTTTTGTTATTCATTTTTATTGGTGTTATTGAGTTTCATTTTATTGTTTTTTCATGTGAATGCCTCATAACCCCATCTGAATTGCAATTTGATGTGATAGCCTTGAAGATTCTATATGTTTTGACATTTTTTCTTTTTCCCGCCCACCCTTCCCATGTACGGATCATTCGCGATTAATTTTTGAATCCCGTTTCGAATGCGATTTTTGGGTTTTTTCCATGTGAACAGGTCTTATCTCAATCGAAACTATGTTCTGACATGATGGGCCTGTCCAGTGGTATACATTTTCTCACCATTTTTCTTTTTTCTGTGTTTCATTTCGATGAATGGATTCTTTGATATTAATTGTCATATGGGTTTTCGGGCCTATTTTTTACATTTTTCCCATGGAAATGCCCTGATTTGATCCCGGACACCCCATTGTATTTTTCTGCAGTCTCCCCCTCACCTTTCAGCCCAGCTTTCCTTTTTACCGCATTACGTTTCGATGCATGGTTTGTGCGTTATTAAATTTTCTTTGTTTTGCCGAGTTCTTGCATGCTTTGCCTCGCGCGTGAACACCCGCGTTTTTGAATTTACGTGCCTCGAGACTCCTCGTTCTCTTTGCGCCCGCTCATCCTGATGTCCTGGCCGTGTTCAATCCTGTCACTGCAAATTTAAAACCCCCCCCTCCCCCCCCCCCCCCCCCCCCCCCCCCCCCCCCATGCACCTTCACGGGACTTCATGGTAAAACCTGTTACGAGGAACAAAAGGCATAGCGGAATGGCACATAAGATATATCAATAAGGAATATTTGTATTCATGATATCAAAAAGGGACTACATTCAGACACATCTCAGGACTACACCCTCGTGATGCCGCACATATGAGGGTTCACCACTGAGCATAGGGAATCACATGTACTGTGGAAACCAAGTAGAGCCTAGAGTCACAACTACTCCCTAGATAGGTGCATTTGGTGATAACACCATGGTATATCTACAAAGTCCATACCCTTACACTAAGTGTTATACACCTTCATGGGACTTCATGGTAAAACCTATTATGAGGCACAAAAGGCACAGCGGAATGACACACAAGATATATCAATAAGGAATCTTTGTATTCATGATATCAAAAAGGGACTACATTGAGGCACATCTCAAGACTACACCCTCGTGACTCCGCACATATGAGGGTTCACCATTGAGCATAGGGAATCACACGTAGCGTGGAAACCAAGTAGAGCCTAGAGTCACAACTACTCCCTATATAGATGCATTCGATGATAACACCATGGTATAGCTACAAAGTCCATACCCTTACACTCACCCCCACTTAATGAATTGCTGTCCTCAGCAATTAAGGGTGGTTTCTTGACTCATTCCGGGGTCTTAACACAACTTATACTATCAAGTTGCTCAGTGTCTGCCGATCTAGGATTGACTCCTTAGTGGGGTCTTAACACAGTCTTTTCTATCAAGCTGGTTAGTGTCTGCCGCACTATGACTTGGGGGTCTTAACACAGCTTATACTATCAAGCTGGCTAGGGTGTGCGACCTAGACTTAGTTTTTTATTATTTTCTTTCCAATCCACTCTCGGCTCAATTACATTTGAGGAGCGAAGGCTTAATAGTCCTAACTTGAGGTGGCTTGGTGCTTATGGCTTTGCATGCCAAGCTTTGTAGGCGCGATCCCAAGTTGTCGCGTTGTTGGGGTGTAGGCGTGGTGTCTCGGTTGATGCCATGTTGTGCCACACCTTAAGGGAGGCAGTCCATTGAGTTGCTCCTTGCACCGGGCCTCCCTTTCTTTGTGTTGTTGCCTTGGGCCTTGGGGACTTGGGCCTCTTGGTTCATTTGCCAAGACGCTTTGCCCGCATCGCCAAGTCAAGTGCTTGGGTTGTTTTCTTTGGCCTCTTTGTCGAATCTTCATTGTTTGCTTTGTACTTAGACAAGCTGGTTGGTTCAGCCTGCCTTTTCGCAATAAAAGGTGTGGTCTTGGTGCATGGCACCTCTTTGGCTCCTCTTAGCCTCATTCGGATTTGAGGTTCTTGGTGGGGAATGGACTAAGTCGTCACACTTAGCCTGGATTTGGATTGCGGAAGTAGAGGTATCTTTGAAGCTCTTGGGGTGACGCCCATCTTTGTGGTGCTTGGTGGGTCATAGATCCATACAATCGGAATGACCACTCCTTGCAATGCTTGCGGCCTGAATGCCGAGATCTCAATCTTTGTTAGCATTGAGTATGGTCCCAATGGGTTCCATAGACCAAAGACATTCACCTTAAGAGTGAGCTGGAGGGTTCTCCAGGGTTCAACTAGCAAGGTTCCCTTCCATGGCACTAAGTCACCTTGATCGGATCATATTGCGAGCACTCCCTCATGCTCTCCCTTTCTTGAGGCTTTTTCCTCCGACTCCTTCTTTTCAAGCTCATAAGGGTTTACCTCTTCGGGCTCCAAGGTGTAGCCAATGACTCCATTGTTGAAGTGTAATTAGTTCTTACTTTGATCTGAGTTGGCTGGGGTAGGATGTGGCCTTGGAGTAAAAGCTGGGGTTGCTCCGTCCTTAGCCATGATTTGAGTGGGGGGGGGGGGGGTTGGAGGCATCTTCACTCTCATCTCTCATCCTGGCTCTGTTGGCCTACATTTGTTTCTTGGAGTTTGGTTTCGCCTTCTTCTTTGTCTCATTCTCTTCCTCTTCCTTCTCTATCTTTTGCGCTACTTCTCCTTACTTGTTTTCTATTCTTTCTTCTTTGGCCTTCCTGCCTTGATCTATCTTTTCTTGCTCTTTTTATTCTAGCCTATCTTCTTCCTTTGGCTTCCTAGCTCTCCAGACTTGCTCTTTCAGCTTACTTTCCTTATCTTTTTCTTCTTGCTCAATCTTTTTCCTAATTTGCTTCTTCTTGTTTTCTTCTATTGGTTCTCTTCTATCATGGTTTGGTTTCTCTTTTTCTTCTTGCTTCTTCCTAGTTGACTCTACCTGTTCTTCTATCTTCGTTATTCTATTTTCTTGCCTCTTTTTTTCTTTGATTTTCTCTATGGCTCCCTCTAACAACTCTTTTTCTTCTTCTTTCCTATCATCTTCTTCTATCTCATTCCATATTCTCATGATTCTCTCCTTAAACTCCTTTCCTAGCCTATCATCATTGAACTGTGAGGTTCTGGTTGTTCCTTGCACTTGGGGTTGTCGGGGTAGAGGTGTTCCAAGATCTGGGCTAAGCTTATCCTTCGCCTCTGCTTCTGTTTTCTCTTCTAACTCCTCTCTCTTTTCTTTTTCTTCACCTATATCATCATCTAAAGTAGAAGTGTTGGTTCCATGTAGCGGATGCCCTGCCCCATGTGGTTTTGCCCTTCCATTCTCATATTCCAACTCTATCTCTTTATCTACTTCTTCATCTTCTTCTTCATTAGAGGCATCCTGTGCCTCACAGGAGGGCGCCAACCTGGCCTCACCCTTAGTCTCAACGGGTAAAGGTGTTCCAAGATCTGTAATGAGCTCATCCTCCCCCTTCTCTTCTTCTAACACTGGTTCTTCAACCAACCAAGCTTCTTGTGGGTACAGTGGCTCATCCTTCTGACATGTCCACCTTGCTTCCTCTTCCTTTTTGTATCCTATATCCATCATCATTAGGGCCAAAACACTTCAAAAATGGCAATTATAAGAAAGTGATTAAGTTGCTAATTAGTTGAGGTTTAGGAAGAATAAAACCTCTAAATTTGGTTGTCTAGATGTGATTAATGAGAGAATATTTGGTTCATTAAAAAGGTCGGCCATTAATTACCCTCATCTTTTAATCCAGGTTAGGGGTCACCTTTTCGGCCGTTTTTGTCTTGGAACTCGAGAGATTTTGTATTTTCGAGATTTTCGTATGAACTTCGCATTTGTTTGCTCCCGCGTTTTCTTTCTACACACTATTCTCTTATACCATTCCTTTTGTTGCACTTGCTTCCTATCACTGCGAGATTCTTGCTTGGTTCATTTGCTAGAATGTCTAGCAATACTACTTCAAATAACACAGGCGCAAGCACACGTAAATACAAGCTATCTATTCAGCTAGATCCGATTTACACATCTTGGAGAAGTATACATTATTGAGTATTGATAGATGAGATTGAAGCCAACAGGTTGCAAACACAAGGAATGAAGCATATAGATTTGTGGGTGGACGGAAATATTTATCCTAGGGATCCTTCTAAAGGTAAACCACCTCTTTTTTTCAATGTCCATGACTATATAAGATATGCTGGAGAAGGTTACAATGGAATGCTTGGCTACTGTATGAGGTTATACTCTGCATCTTACACATATATAGCTCAAATGCATGAAATGAAAAAAGCACTAGAAACTACACAAACAAATATTTTAGAGTTGACAAGTCAGATTGATATTTTGAAAAATGTTAACAAGTTATTGCAGGATAAGCTAACACGCTTGAGAGAAACTCCAGTAGGATTTAGAGAGAGGAAGAGACCATTAAAAAATATAACCAGCTTGTGTGAGAGAGCAAAGAAAAGGGGGCTAAATCTTACAAAGAAATATGTCTTTGACATATTAGGCATAAATATCCGAGAGAATGAGGAAAGAATCAAACTTTTGAAGGAAACCATGAATAAGAAAGATATTTTGAGGATTCTTAAGTCACCCGAAAATGCAGATTTGAGAGGTCCAACTCTCAAAGAGTTAGTGAAGGATTTAAAAGGCACAGTGAAAGAAAATGAAATTGTAGAGACATGTGATACTGTGGGTATAAGTCGAAAAGGTTATCATGCTATATCTGGATTATGGTTTAAAAATCTTAAATGCAATAGGGTAACTATATTTAGATTGCCCCGAGCCCTTGTAGCTTTGACTGCAAGAATTGCCATGAATCACAAGATTCCACATGTTTTTGGAGATTACATTCACATCGAAAGGTCTATGTCCTATGAAAAACAAAAAAAACAGGCAATTTTTTATTACAATGCGTTTAACAATATATGGGTTGATCTAAAAAAGGTGCAAATTGCAATGGTTCACATGTATAAAATCACAGTAGAAGAAAGTTATGGTGTTCTAAAGTTTGCCTTGAAGTTGGATGAAGCACAGATTCAAAAGGGACAGAAGATGGAAAGAATTAGCATTTGCCTCATGAACATGGCATTGGACCATAGCAATGGTGAGGGCCAAGCTCCATTGCATAAGATCCAATCCGAGATGGAGATTTGGTGGATTGGTGCAGCCCAGGTACCAATTGAAAATCATCAAACGTTGAAATGGTTGTTCAACCATACAGGTATTCCAAATATCATTAAGTCTCAAAGTGAAGGCGAAATGTTGGTAGTTGATGGGGTTGGTAAATTTAATGTGGAATGGCATATGAGTGCTGATTTGAAAACTATCAAATGTATGCTTGGAATATGTAATGGTGCAAATGCAAAATATCCTTGCATTTATTGCATGGAAAGTATTGGATCCAAAGATTGTAGTAGTTTACGACCAGCAAGAAGAGCCCCAAATAGAGACTCTATAGATTTGAGTAAATTTAAAAACATAGAAGACATCTGGGATCCCATTCTTTCCATCTCTCTTAAGAATGTTCATATTTGTACTTTGCATGCAGAGATTAGAATAATCGATAAGCTTCTTAGGTTGCATCTTGACTACGCATATTCCATTAAGCCATTATCTTTATCAGATGAGTGTATTGATAAATGCGAGGCATTACTATCGAAAATGGGATTTCATGGGGGCCAAGTTCACTTGAGAAAGGATCCAATACTTTCAGGAAAAACAAGAGATATCTTGGCCGATGTCTCTATGGGAGGCTCAAAAGCTAGACGATTCTTAGGAAACCATTCAGGAAAGTAGGTGAATGCGACTTGGGAGTGTTGGAGAGAGCTATGTGAGATCACAACAAATGTTGCAAGCACGCCGAGGCTTGCATTTCTTAGAATGGAGGTCTGGATACACCTTGATGTTTTTCTGAAACTCCTCGGGCAACATAAGACAACATATACATATGCGGAAGAGTTCAAAAGATCAATCACAAAGCTTGTTCAGGCGATAAAAGAGGCATGGGGAGAAAAAGATATCACTTTTTATCTGGTAAAGTAACAATTATTTAATATGGGCTTATTTTGACAGGTTTTTCAATCGGTATAAAATTAGTGTTACTTTGTATTGTAGCATATTCTTCATATTCATGGACCTTACTTTGTGGAGGAGCATGGCCCCTTAACAACTTATAGTAACCAAGGCATGGAAAAATCCCACTATCAAGCATGCACAAGTTATTTTCGAAGCACAAGGCATGGGGGAGGAGTTACAAAAAGCAATGCTTTGGAGGAGCTATTCAATTGGTTTTTTCAACGACAACTTCAAAGAATGCAGATAAAAGACGGCAATGACACATGAGCAATCGCACTTTTATATATAAGAAAGAATATATATAAAGCTAGTTTTCCAAAACTCTCACATTCTCTTCCTCCTCAGGAGTCTTTCCTCTATAATGTAGAAATTTTTTTCTCTTGTAGCCAGCTATAGATTTTACATCAGTTCGGTTTGCAGCCAAGGCGTAGGATGTGAACACCAAAAAGTATCTTGCTCTAGAAGTAGAGTAACCTGGGCCGTAGCCAAAAATCCTAATTGCTGCAGTCTTTTCCAAAGACATTACTTTGTGGGCATTATATTGTAATCCTGAGAAACCTAGAAGCCTTGTGAGAGCTTTAATACAAAGTATGGGCCATGCTGCATCCTCTGAGAAACTACTATGAAGTACTAAAAAGGAATCAGGATCAATCCTAGCCAAGTAGTGGCCGAGTGCAATGTCTTTGAATGTACTACCACTAGCTCTCGATCCTTTGCCATGTCCCAAGAAGTTATCTGTATAAGCAATCTCCAACTGCAAATAAAACCCATACTGAATGAGCATGAAATGTAAACCTACCAATGTGTAAAAGAAAATTCAAAATTATCTTACCACTTGATTTTCATCGTACTCCAATTTAACTGGATTCCATAAATTTATTGATGATGATGTCTCATTGGTGTTAATGAATTCTTTAACATATTCAGACTCCTCTCTTCCAAAATTGGAAATCCCAAGTTGGCTTTGAATGCGATCGAAGTCCTTATCAGTAATACTCAACTCTTTCTCAGCTTCTTTGGCCTTTTCAAAACAAAGAGAGAGGGCCTTACCAGCATCAATAAACTTATCGTCTAGATTTTTTTAATCAAGTTTGAGTATCTCTTCCTTTGATTCATTCTCTGTGTCAATTATCCCATTTGCAGCATCAGAAGCCTCTGCAATAATTGCTAGACAATAATCTTCCTTGAGATTGAAAAGTTTTTGAATATCTGACAGTGTCAAGAATCGCGTGGTGGGGGGAGTTGCTCAAGATGCTGCGCCGAACACACACAAAATGCATAAGGAGAAGCTCACTCAAGAGACAAGAAGAGAGATGGAGGCCAAAACGTTTTCTTGCTGATTTCTTCTTCTTCTTCCACACTCTTTACAATGTACACAAAGTATAGATAAGATACAACATAAAATGAAAGTGGCCTACTAAGTCCAATAATGCATAATCGACTACACTAGTCGACTGGTGCTATAACTATGCCAGCTGTAAATAGGTGTAACAACCTAAATATAATAAGTAATGAGTCAGTGGCCATGTGAGAGTCATAATGAGCACCGACGTGCTAAGTGTAGACGTGTGGACCCATCTAACCAGGCGGTCCATCATTAATGTCCGCATGTGTTGAGCTTGTCATCTCAACACTCCCCCTCAAGCTCAACTGCATCTCTGCAACTCCAAGTAAGCTTCGAAACTTTTGAAGCTTCTCTGTACCCAATGCCTTTGTGAAGATGTCAGCTATCTGATCCTGTGTGCTGATATACACCAAGTCAATCTCACCTACTAGTACCTTCTCTCTCACAAAGTGGTAGTGTACCTCAATATGTTTTGTCCTGGCATGGAACACAGGGTTCCTAGCCAACTGTATGTTGCTCATGTTGTCACAATAAATGACAACTGGACCTTCCACTTGCACATCCAAATCAGCCAATAGCTTTTGCAGCCATACTACCTCACATGCTGCAACAGCAGCACCTCTATACTCAGCCTTTGTACTCGACAAAGCAACTGTAGATTGCTTTTTGCTGCTCCATGCAACTGCTGCACTACCAAGAGAGAACATGTATCCACTGGTAGATCTTCTATCAGACATACTACCAGCCCAATCTGCATCAGTGTATCCAAACACATGTACATCTGTACCTGCCTCATAGAAAAGTCCATAATGTAATGTGGACTTCACATATCTCAATATGAGTCTGACTGCATCCAAGTGTGGCTTTCTAGGTACTTGCATAAACTGACTCACAAGACCAACAGCGTAGCTCAAGTCTGGCCTTGTAATGGTCATGTAGATCAAACTCCCCACTATCCTCTTGAACATAGTAGGGTCTTCTATCTCATCCCCAACATCAGCACTCAACTTTACATTCTGCTCCAACGGAACTGAAAGTGGTTTGCATGCTGTCATACCATACTTGGACAACATATCCAAGCCATACTGTCTTTGGGACAACCATATACCATCATCACATCTGATCACCTCAATGCCAAGGAAGTACCTTAGCTCACCTAAATCCTTCATCTCAAACTTATTCTTCAAAATATCCTTGACTTTTGCAATCCCACTATCACTATCACCTGTAATAATCAAGTCATCCACATAGATGACTATGATGACCAAACCTGCATCTCCCTTTCTCACATAAAGTGAGTGATCAGCATCAGAAACATAAAAACCAATATTGATAAGATACTCTCTAATCTTGTCAGACCATGGTCTAGGTGCTTGCTTGAGCCCATAGAGTGCCTTCTTCAACCTGCACACATACGTGGGATGCTCTAAATCTTCATAACCTGCTGGCTGATCCATATACACTTCTTCCTGCAAATCACCATGCAAGAAGGCATTATTTACATCCATTTGCTGCAACCTCCAACCTTTGGCTGCTGCCAAAGCAATCACACATCTGATAGTTGCCATCCTAGCAACTGGACTGAAGGTTTCATCATAATCTATGCCATATGTTTGGGCATAGCCTTTTGCAACCATCCTAGCTCTGTACCTGCTAATAGAACCATCTGCATTGTGCTTAATCTTATAAACCCACTTACATCCAATAGCTTTCTTTCCCTTTGGCAATGATACTAGATCCCAAGTCTTATTGGCCTCTAATGCAGCCATCTCCTCATCCATTGCTGCATCCCAATGAGCATGACCAACAGCCTCCTCAAAACATGTGGGCTCAACATCCTCAACTAGTTTCACCATATAAGCATAATGATGAGCTGCATAACATTCAAAACCAAATCTTTTAACAGGGTATCTCACCCTGCTAGACCTGCGTACCACTGGATCACTCAATGGAGTCTTTGCATTAATGCGTGCTCTCTGCACACCTCGAGTCCTCACTGAAGGAATGCCAAGCTCATCATCCAAGCTCTCTGAGCCACTGGAGTCTCCATCAAGAACTGTATCAATGCCTTTTGACACTTTATTCTTTCCTTTGTCTTTACCTGTAGTGCTACTAGATGCACCTGAAGATGTAGAGGTACTCCTTAGTCTCCCAGACCAAGGACTATTAGATGATGCCTCTAGTCCACTAAGAGTCCGTGATTCTTGCTTTTCAGCCTGCACATGAGTATCATGATCATCATCAACATCCAATGCATCACCACTAGATGCATACCGACTGCTCATTTCATCAAAGATGACATCCCTGCTCACTCTGAACTTACATGTGACAGGGTTGTAACAACGATACCCTTTTCAGCCTTTGGATCCAGTTTCCAATAAAGATATCCAATAAAGATACACTTTTGAGCCTTTGGATCCAGTTTCCTCCGCAACTCATCTGGCACATGAACATATGCAATGCAGCCAAACACTTTCAAGTGTGAAACATCAGGCTTCTTACCTATAAAACATTCTTCGGGGGTCATACCATGAACTGCAGCTGTGGGAGTTCTGTTCATAATATAAACAGCAGTATGAACAGTCTCAGGCAAAAAATGCTTAGGCATATTCTTTTCAGCCAATCAAGGCGCGTGCAACTTCTGCAATATGCCTGTTTTTCCTTTCTGCAACCCCATTTTGCTGTGGGGTATACCTGCATGTGAACTGTCTCTTTATCCCATGACACCTCAGAAAATCACTGAACTCATTTGAGAGGTACTCTCCCCCTCCATCTGACCTCAAGCACTTTACTTTCAAGCCTATTTCTCTTTCAACTGCAGCCTTGAAAGTTCTAAAGTGCTCAAATGCTTCACTCTTTTCCTTCATAAAATATACCCACAGCTTTCTAGAACAATCATCAATGAATGTGACAAAGTATGAACTGCCTCCAAGAGATACATTTTGTGTAGGTCCCAAAATGTCTGTATGCACAACATCAAGGATATTTCTGCTTACATCTCTATCATGTGAAAAAGGTTGTCTTGCCTACTTACCAAATTGACATGCTTCGCATACCTTATGAAATTCTGCAACTTTAAATATAGGCAAACCTGTAACCAACCCTTTGGACTACATTAATTTTAGCCTTTGTACATTTGCATGTCCAATGCGTTTGTGCCAAATTTCAATGTCTGCAACAACACCTTTTCCTTTGGCATACATAGCAGCATTCATAGTAGGAATTCCAGCGTCTAGAGTAAACATACGTCCAACTCTACTTCCCTTTGCTACCAACCTGCACTTGTCATTGAAATCTTCTACAAAGCAGCCCTTTGCATTAAATCTAACTTGCAGCCCTTGCTCTACCATTTGACCGAGTGACACCAAGTTCTTTGTAATAGATGGCACATGTAATACATCTGAAAGACTCTTTGTCTCACCATCATGCAAGGACAAGGGAACTTTTCCAATGTGTGAAATTGGGTGGCATGAGTCATCACCCGTCTGCACATAACCTGCATTCTGCAAATTCTGCATCTCTCCAAACCATTCTGCATGGCTGGTCATATGATTGGATGCACCTGAATCAACATACCAAACATCATCATGTGCTCCCTTTCCTGTAACAGCATTCAACATATGCTACATAACAAACAGACGTTCATTTTTGTCTTCATTCTGTCGTGAAGACGATGCATAGTTTCCTTGTTGCAACTTACCACTACGAATATCATCTTTCTTAGCATAACATTGGGCTGCAATATGACCTGTTTTGCCACAGTAGTGGCACACAATACCAGAGTTGTTAGAACCTCTATTCTACCATCCACCTCTTTCTCTAAAGCTCCCCCTGCCTCTAAAGTTACCACAACCTCCTGAAACCTGCATATCGCCAAATTGCTGATTCAATCTATTTTGCTGGTTGTCACTACCACATCCTGTACCACGGCCTCTTGAAGAGAACCTGCCACGTCTCCTTCCTGAACTGGAGTAGAAAGCTTGGACCTGTTCACTACTTCTTTCACATGTCTCACTTTGCATGTTGATCTCTTCAGTAATCATAAGGGAGACCAACTCATCGAAATCTGAAAATGGCTTTCTGACATATACGGAAGTTACAAAAGACTTCCAAGCCTTTTCATTGTTAAGTCCACCCAAGGTAGACGACACCAAATCATCATCATCGGACATTACATCAATTGCTGCCAAGGCATCTGCAATGCTCCTTACCTTCAATGCATACTCATTGATAGACATCTTCCCTTTCTTCAATGTATTCAACTCTTGCTTGAGTTGAATCTTTCGTGCCTTTGTATTTACAGAAAACATACTTTCAAGTATGGTCCAAGCTGCATATGCATTCTCTGCATTTCTAATGTATCCCAGCATATTATTGTCAATTACTGCAGACAACCAATACATGACCTTTTTATCCTTTGCATTCCATTCCTTCCGTGCCTTTGTCTCTTCTACAGTTGGAGGATCACTCACCTTCGGCTCCTTTTCTTCACCTGAAACGAACTCGTAGAGGCCTTTTCCAATAAGAAAGTTCGTGACACGGAACTTCCATGAAGGGTAGTTGTTCTTGTCGAGCTTCTCAATGATGGGGCTTCCACTATTCTCTGCCATTATCACAAGAATAATACCAAACAACAAGTAAATCTTCTGCAACCCTCGACCTGTAGTGCACAGCAATACACCAGACAGCCTTTTTCACTATCTGCTCAACAATACATGCAATGTGCAACCAGTTTGCAAATAAACCTTGTGTTTACTCACTAGTAAACACCTTTGATCTTACAAATCTAAAATTTGTAACCTGCGCACCCACTTTCGGTCGATACAGCCGAAGTCATAGCGTACCATGAAACTGCTGTCCACAACCTTGCGGCTCTAAAACGGGCCCTGAAACGGTCTCAAATGCCCAAAATAATAGCAGGATAGCCCTAAAGGGTATTTCTGTAGAATATACAGTGCTCTTCGCGCACACCAAATCTCACTACAATCTGAGATTTTTGCTCTGCCCTGCTTCCGGTGCCTCTACAGGCACTATCCAAGAGAAAGAGTGGAAGGATGGGAGAGCTTCTTACCCGTGGCTTGCTTGCTCAAACCTTGCTTCTTCTCCTTTGCTTCAACCTTCGAAATCAGCCTCTCTCAGTGGTGCGGCTCTGATACCATGTCAAGAATCGCGTGGTGGGAGGAGTTGCTCAAGATGCTGCGCCGAACACACACAGAATGCACAAGGAGAAGCTCACTCAAGAGACAAGAAGAGAGATGGAGGCCAAAACGTTTTCTTGTTGATTTCTTCTTCTTCTTTCACATTCTTTACAATGTACACAAAGTATAGATAAGATACAACATAAAATGAAAGTGGCCTACTAAGTCAAACAATGCATAACCGACTACACTAGTCGACTGGAGCTATAACTATGCCACCTGTAAATAGGTGTAACAACCTTAATATAATAAGTAATGAGTCAGTGGCCATGTGAGAGTCATAATGAGCACCGACGTGCTAAGTGTAGACGTGTGGACCCATCTAACCAGGCGGTCCATTATCAATGTCCGCATGTGTTGAGCTTGTCATCTCAACAGACAGTAAAATGTACTCCTTGTCCTTGAAAGGTATAGATGGTAGAGAATGAACAGTATGGTGAGAACTCTCATCAGTTGGAGGATTTGTATCTCCTTGGCTCTCCTCAATGATAGTCTCAGCTTTGAAGTGAGCAACATCCAAATTCTCAACAATAGAAGCCTCAAAATCTGCATCTACAACCTCCTCTGTTTCCTTTTCATCTGCCAGATCATCTAACATGCAAAAGCTGGCAGACTTTGCTCCTTCCAACTGTTGCTCATCAGATTTCACAGGATATTTGACAAGGGTGAAAACAATAAAAGCAGCAGATTTTCTCATCATCTTGTAGTTTTTGGAATGAGTGGAGCACAATATGTCTCTTGAATAAAACCTCTCCAGAGAGTGGGCACCACACTTCGTAGTAAACAGTGACTTTTCATTTCCCATTGACCCAATGGGAACATGGACATATTCAATTGTGCCAACTTCAATAGAAGGACCTGCAAGATTTTCAAACTCCAAAAAGTCCTCCAAAATATATTTTTTACAAGATTTTAAAACACTGTCAAGGTCCCAATCAGGATTAAAGACATTCTTCACAACTCCATAGAATGAGAAATCCATTCCATTTTGAAGGATAAAATCAAGAAGCCTCTCTGATGGAGTGATATCAGTAAGCTCTGATACTCCTTGACCTCTCATTACCGACTTTCGATTCCCTGGAGATGTACTTGGTATTCTCACACTGGTGGTAGAGCGTGGAGAAGAAACAGAATGCACAGGCTCATCACATGTTGATGCCCTTGAGCCGTTTGAAAGCCTTATTCTTTTACCAGTTCCTGGAAAAACCTTGGAGCCTAGGAATTCTGTGGGTTCAGACATGTTTCCAACTTGTGCCGATACAGTGCGATAAGACTGAAACGCTTGACACGGATGTGCCTCCTCGTGCCGTATCGGTGATTCCAGCAAGAACCTTAACGAAAGAGCCGCAACCATAAGGATGGGAGAAGAGAGAGCCAGAATCAGTGATCACCCGACCTTGGGCACTATGAGCTTAGGAGGCAAGCTGAAGGAAGACTCTGTAGAACACCCAAAACGATGCGAATAGATGAAAGCGTAGAAGACAAACACTCGCTCTCATGCCATATTAGGAGAAGAGATAGAGGTCCACAAAGAAACCGAAAAAAGTCGTACGAATTAGGGACACACCCTTATGTAGGCGCGCAATAATGCCACCTGGCACTATCCATTGGGCTTCGACACGTGGCACTAGCCGTTGGCCAACACGTGGCCAATAAACACGTGGCAAACACTTGGACCGGTCGTTAGTCCACACGTAGCATATGCACGATATGCACAGACACGTGGCACAATCAGCGTCAAACACGTGTCTGACACGTGTCATGATTGACATGGGTATATAAGGGGTTATATTTCCTACATGTATACTTTACATTTCTCGAGCTCTTCCGCCTTGCTTGCTGATACGGTGCGATCCAAGTCTTGCGCCTTCTGCGTTTCTATTCTCCCGCGTTGTATCGGTGGTCTTTTTGCTGATTTCTTTGCTTCGGTGGTCAAAACAAGGTGTGCCGATACGGAGCGAGGACGTTTGTCCGAGGCTTTCGTAACCTCCCCCTCGCGTCATATCGGCCTTGTGTCATTTTCAATACGAAGCGAGGGCTTCTTTACGTAGTCTTCGTTTTCTCCATATCACGCCATATTGGCATTTTTCATCTCGTCTTTGATACAATGCGATTGTCGTCTCCAATACGGAGCGAGGGCGTGCTTCCATTGTCTTCGTATTCCTCCTATCGCGCCATTTTGGCATTTCTCTTCTTGGAATTTCTCCTCTTGTAATCTCCAATACGGAGCAAGGGCGCGCTTCCATACTATTTGTATTCTTCATATCGCGCCGTATCGGCATTTCTCTTTTCATCCCTTCTCATGCCGTATAAGGCCTGTTGCGTTTATAGATTTTTGCTATTTCACTTTTTGTCCTTTTGGTTCTTGTATTTGCTTCTCTGGATGGCAAGGACAAAGCAAACTGCAAGAAGAGTGTATCTGGATAGGAAGGACAGTGGGGGTAGAAGAAAGTTACAATTTGATGAATCTGAGGAGGAGCCCTCTTCACATTTTGTTGAAGCTGGGCCATCATAGGCCCTAGAGCATTTTACCACAGAAATCCCCCCTACACCAGGTGTTGGCCTAACATCTTCCATGGAGTTAAAGAATTTCAGTGCAGTGAATGTTTCTTCTCCTAAAGTTGAGGAAGCAAAGGGTGAGACTTGCCCTGTGAAAGATTCATCCCTTGCAATTGCACCTGAGCCTACATCTGCTGAAGCCACTGAACCTCCCAAGCCACAAAAGAGAAAGAGGAAGTCCCGGTTCTTCTATATGCAAAGATGTTTCAGTGAGATCAGGAAAGCCTAGAGAGCTACATAGCATGTCATTCCAAAGGCTACTTTTATAAGAGTCGTTAAAGAGATCTCTGATAGATTGTCTCAAGTGGCAACTGTCTCTGGTCTAAATAAGAAGTGGCAACTCTTAGCCATTCTTGCCCTACAAGAGGCCACAGAGGATTTTGTTATTGATTTCATGAACGATGCTTACATTGCTGCCGCCCATGCTCATAGAATCACCCTTATGAATAAGGATTTCAGCATCATCAACAGAATCAGGTATAGGTTCGATAAAGTGCTGAGGCCCTTGCCTTTCAACGATCAAAAAGCCCTTGAAATCCTTAACATTCCCCCGAAATTGTCCAGGAAAGGGAAAAATCTTAAGGTTGAGGATGTAACTCACCTTTACTCTACAAGGGGTGCCACCCAGCATGAGTCTTTCTTGAGTGAAAAAAATTAGGAGGTGTTGGAAACTGAAGACGAAGTTTACAAGAGGAAAGCCACATCACTTGCTCCCGTCAACAGCGAGAGGATGGGCAAAGTGTATGGGTAGATACTTGTGAATGTTTCTGCGGAACCTAAGGAGGAATATCTTAGTGTATCTCTCGAGGACAAGCCCATGTTGGAAAAAAGGGATGTCCAACTATCTAACTCTGTTGTTTTTTGTTGCATAAGGTAAGGCTTATATTTTTTGTTTTTTTACGTAAGGAAAGTCTTATAGGTTCAAGTATATTTTAGATGTAATTTGTATTGAATAGCTTTTGCTATTGACTGCAGGGCATTGGTCTCCTCTCTCACTCTCGATATCCGTAGAACCATATATATTGTTGATCCACTTCTCTCTGTGGAACTATTTGCAAAATCTAGGTCTAATATTTCACCATTTTTTCGTAGCTTCGATAGTGTGACATATAACCACATCTTTTTCCCTTATGTAGAAATGTATTTTTCTTTTTATGTAGAGGAAAATTTATATTCATTTGCTTTCACCCTTCTACTCACCTCTATTATGAATTTGCAGAGGGCATTGGAGTCTCATCTATATTAATTGTCTTACAAGAGAAATTATCTTTATGAACTCTCTCAGCGGTGTTCATGGCCAAGCACGAATGTATGTTGAAAGAAAATTACTTACTTTGATTTTATTTACAAAAAATATTTTGAACTTACAAAGCTTCCTTTTGCAGTGCTGGTAGACTTGTTTCTACATTTTTGGATACTACATATGAGGATCTTGCTGATCCTCAAAGGCCTTATACGTTTCTTCTACAAGAAGTTCCATTGCAAAGCGATGCGCATTCTTGTGGATAGAGAGTTATCTCAAATATTTGCAGAACAGTGGATTCAAAGTTGTTACAAATAGAAGGAGTGAATGTAAGTTAATTTCATTTGATGTTTGTGTAACCCTTATCATGATTTCTTTTCACTAACTTATAACATTTATTCTTACAGTGTAGAGACTATCCTGATTCATATGTTTGGTGGATAAGGGAGAGATGCATTGAGCTAATTCTGGACAAGGCAATCACACCATATGATCCTGACTCCCCTCTTCCTCCCAAAACTTCAATGGCCAAGGGCACAAGCAAGGGAAAGGGCAAGGGAAAGGGTAAGGACAATGGCAATGGTAAGGGCAAGGGCAAGGGCAAAGGCAATGGGACCACTGCTGCAGAGTCTAAAAAAAATAAAATGCCAATGCTTTCTCCTTTGAAATTTGATCCATCCCCTCTTAAGCCCCAAGAAAAGAGACTACCTGTAAAGGTGAAATTCTTTCAACAATCAAAGAAAGGCCCTGTGAGAAAAAACATATTTGAAGAAATCGATAAAGAAGCCACAAAGCCAACAAAGGAGAAGGCAACAAATAAAGAATCAAAATAGCAAACATAAGTATACACGAGCCTTATTATTTTGGCTTTGTACATTTATATGAAATTTTTGTACCTCATGGTGTAATGAAAATTTTCACTTATAAATCGAATGTAATGTACATTTTATTTATATACATTCGAAAGGCAACTTGCTTCATGATAGCTTATGAGTTCCCACTAAAAAATATCTTAAGGACAATCTATTAAGATAAATTCTTGCAAAGTTTTTATTCTCAAGGCTCAAAACTCACAATTGTGGGAGACAAACAACTCGTATAAGAGAAAGAGTGCTCGGCTCTTTTACCAATTGTTATGCCATTCACTTTGAACTTATATATATCTAGGGGATCTATTGTCTAGCAATTCCAAGGTATCCCTCACATCTTTCAGACTCCAATTGGAAGTAACATTCACCTTCTTTACTTCTTCATGCGGCAAAACGTGCACCGCAAGTTTATATGGTGTGCAATTTGTATCGGAATCCAAGGGAACCCAAATACCCAATCTTAGTTTGTATCTCCTGTAATCAAAGCCCAAAGCAAGAGTTTGGCAAGGGATACTGTAAGCCAAAGCCAAGGATTGAGGGCATGCACTGCACCTCAAGATATCACCCTTATGGTCACACTCTCTAGATTTCCAAAGCGTCCCTATAGTGTTGTCCGAATCCTCTTCTGAAAAGTTTCTACTTAGCCAAGATACCTTCGTTCTTTGTAAATTTGCTGGTTTGAAGCAAGCCACGAAGATATGGAGGGGTACAAACCATGATAAACGTATTCTTCTTGAGATCCTTCCAGCTGTCATGGACTTTTTAATATCTTGAGATATTTTGAATTTGAAACTCTGCATCGTTACCTTGTCAGGAATCTCCCAGTTTAGACATGAAAGACTTGGCAATGGCAAATCTTTGATATTCCCATACCTATCCACTTTAGAGGGAACCACATACTGTGCATAATATATAAAAACCTTGCATTCACTAAAAAAAGACACAGTTTGATCGGCATACTAATGTCTGCCAATACCTTATGAATGGCATGGAAAGTCCCACTTACGCTTTCCACAGGTTGCCATTCAATACTTGTTGACGGAAAGATATCTACAATGACGAACCGTTTGTTAGAGCTTGCATAAATGGAAAAGAATTATATACGTTATTCAACTAATAACTTACAATGTGTTTGTTGGGGAACACGTTCGTTTGGAGGCAAGTGCATATCCTTGGCCATGTAAACATGTTGCACCTTGACAAACCAGCCTTCGGGCATAATTTTGAAGGCAATGATACGCCCCTTCCAGTGATGTTTTATATCATCTCGTTTTCTTCTTTTCACCTTATGAGAGCCCTTGCAAGATGGTAGCATGGTAACCCAATCGTTTACAGCAAAGGTTTTGGGCTCAAAATGTCAAGATTGTGGGAGAGAAGGAAGGAGTCTCACTTGTAGCTTTCTTGCTTGCACAATGGGTGAATACACACAAGGGTGGAGGTTGAAAACAGTTTTCCTCTTCTTAGTTGTGGAAGCCAAAATAACTCAAGTACAAAGAATTAGAAGAACCCTATATATGGGTCTCAAACCAAACTCAACTAACTAAGGTGGCATACTAACTGAGCCACAAACTAGAGTAGATAAGGATAGCTATCATGTAGCTATTATTCATGGGCGGTGTACCAACCGTGTCTGCAATTGACAAGTTAGTGACATAAATACACAACGGTCACCCTAGCGTATCACGAGTGGAGCTCGATATCTCAACACAAAATTTCCATTTGCTCCCTGGCTATAGACTGTGCAAGAGTGTATTAAACGAGAAGGGCACCTGGAGGAAGCCATGAAAAGAATGAAAGCGCAGAGAAAGAAGCTCAAAGAGGGGTGAATGAACTAAAAAGTAGCGCCAAGAACACAAATGAGTATGTATTGGGTGCCAAAAACAATATTGAAAGATCTCCCGACTTTCAAAAAACTCATTATTAATTTCATCATATCTTTGTCATGTATTTTGTCAGATTTGTAAGTAAATAACGTCTTTGGGACTCCAAAACATGTTAGACTTTAGGGGTTTTAGCTAAAAAAGAAGAGCGAATCACGAAATGGACTCCACTATCTCTAAAAAAGAGGAGACAAGAATACCATATTCTTGCACACGTGGCAAACTCTCTTTGGCCCTTTCCTTAATCCCATTATTAACAAAAGTGTATTTTTTGAAGCGCTTTTGGCCCTAATGGATGTTTTCTACTTTTGAACTCACATTCATTTTCCATCCTTCTCCCTTCACATAATATTCCATCATTTCTTCCTCTTTTGGAACTTCTTCAGTTTGGTATTCTTTGGGATAGGGGTAGTCGGTGTAGAGGTATTCTCCTCCTGGGTGGTAGTTGATGGGGACATCTTCAAGGTAGCCGTATCCATCTCCTTCAGGAGGGTATTCGTTGTCGAAATATTGATCTTCAGGGTAGTAGTCTTGTGGGTAGTAGTCGGGTAGAAGTCCTTAGCTTCTTCTTGGGGGCGAGGTGTTCCAGGATCAGTGTCGAGCTCATCCTCCCCCTTGTCTTCTTCTTTATCTTCATCCGACCATGTTTCTTCTTCTTCTTTCACCTGTTTCTGGCTCTCTTGCCTCTTTGGTTCTTCTTTGGTTGGCTTTGCTCCATTCTTCAACTCTTGGACTCTTTCAGCCCGCATCTGCTTCAAGTATGGCTCAGCCTGCTCTTTGGCTTCTTTAGATCCAGAGGCAGTCTCCCAGGTCCACCTCAGCATGATTTTCTCATGTAGCTCCGTGTCGAGGTCTCAGGCCATCTTCACTTGCCACAGTCTGGCTCTCTCTCACACCATGATCAATTGGTAGTCAACCTCTTGCAGGTCTTCATCTAGCTCTTCAGCTTTCTCTTCAACATCATCGAGCAGGTCGACTCCTTGATGGGTCTTCTTAAGCATGCTGATGGTTCTCCTTGTTTGCTCGATCATTTTGAGCCGTAGCTCCTTTTTTGTGTATGTGATTTTGAGCCAGTGACATAACTCATCTTCCTCTTCAAAGAAAGTGTCTTCCCACAGCTTCAGCTCTTTCCAAGACATTTTGAATGGTATGCCGCATGCTCCTATCACGTCTCGGCTCCCTCTCAACTTTGTTGGCACATTAGGCTACCTTCCAAATTTTAGCAGAAAACTCGCTCGAGAGGGCGTCACAATGTGGTGCATCGTCCCATGTTGTGTTGCATCGTGTCGGGGTCGTGTTGCATCGTGTCGGGGCCGTGTCACATCGTGTCGTGTTGGGGTCACCGCGTCGCGTTGCGCAATGTGTTATGGTAGGATCTCCTCCACTTTCGTGAGCTTGCTCCCCTTTCGAGCTAGTATGCTCTGCGCTAGAGTTGCTCTAATACCAAGTGTTATGCACCTTCACGGGACTTCATGGTAAAACTTGTTATGATGCACAAATGGCACAGTGGAATGGCACACAAGATATATTAATAAGGAATCTTTGTATTCATGATATCAAAAAGGGACTACAAATTGAGGCACATCTTAGGACTACACCCTTGTGATGCCGCACATATGAGGGTTCACCAGCGAGCATAGTGAATCACGCATAGCGTGGAAACCAAGCAGAGCCTAGAGTCACAATTACTCCCTATATAGGTGCATTAGGTGATAACACCATGGTATAGCTACAAAGCCCATATCCTTACACCCCCCTCGTGCATATGCATGGGACGGGGGCACGCTCCCTTTTTTAGGGCTTTTCTTTTATTTTTATTTCCTTTAAAAAATAATAATAAATGAAACAATAAAACAACAACAAACAACAACAACACCAAACCAAACATAAAACAATTAACACAAAAAAAACACAAAAAAAACAAAACAAACCAAATACAATAATTAACAAAAAAAACAAACCAACATAAAAACAAAACCAAAAACAAACAAATACAAACACAAACAATGCATAAACAAAAAAAATAAAAAATAAAAATCAACACTTTACACCACTATAAAAAACCAAAACAAAAAAATCATCATACAACACACTAACAAAAAAAGGAAAAAAAACCCAAACAAACAAAACACAAAAATAATTTTAAAAAAACACACAGAAACTCAACACCAAACGAAAGAAAGAAAGAAAAAACCAAAACCCACAAAAAAAAACCAAGAAAAAAACAAAAACCACCCACTCAAACACACCAAACAACAATCAAATAAAAATAAAAATAACCTAATAATTAAAAAAAATCGTTTCCTCTTCCCTGCGGCCCGCCCCTGCGCCTCTTCTTCTTCTTCTTCTTCTTCTTTTAATTCTTCTTCTTTCCCTTCTCCATCGCCTGCGGCTGTTTCCTCCTCCCCTCCTCGTCGCCTCCTTCACTCCGCCTCCCCCCTCGTGCCTCCTCTTCCTCCTCGCCTGCGGCCTCCCCCTTCATGCTTCCTCCTCTCCTCCTCATCCGCCTCCTTCACTCCTCCTCCTCAATGCCTCCTTCACTCCACCTCCCTCCTCATGCCTCCTCTTTCTCCTCACCTGTGGCCTCCCCCTTCACACTTCCTCCTTTCCTTCTCATCCGCCTCCTTCACTCCTCCTTCTCGTTTCCACCTCCTTTACCCCATCTCCCCCAGTGCGCCTCCTCATCTGCCTCCTCCACCATCCTCCTCCTCCCTTGCCACCTCCCCCATGGGCGTTAAATTTACCCCCCAACTTTACCCCCGCCAAATTTACCCCCACCCCTAAATTTACCCTCCCTCCCTAAAATAGACCCCCCACCCCTACATTTCGTCCCTCCCCCATCTTTGGTCCACCCCTTCTTAAGCCCCTGTTCTTTCCCCCCTTCTAAACCCTCCCTCCTACCCCCCTTCTAAACCCCCTTCATATGCCCCTCCTAAGCCCCCCCTAACTCCCCTTCTTTCCCAATGGCCTCATAGCCCCTATTCCCACCCCGCTCCATTCACGGGCCTTCCACGCGAAATGCGAGATAGTCACGCGCGAGCGCCGAGGCGTGATCAAGTGTTTGTGCACTGCTTTGCAAACATTCACGCGCGAGGACACACGTATCGACTTTTCCATGTGGTGGTGCGTGCTTAGCTGTTTCCACACAGCCGTTCACACGTAGCCCTGGGTACCTATTTTTAATTTCAAAACCCAATTGAAAACTCAAGAAAACACCTAAAATCCTAAAAAATCATAAAAATTTTCAATTAAAAACTTTTTAAAAAATAAAAAATCCTTTACCAAATTAAAATTTTTGGTTTATTTTCATGGTTGAAATTTAGAAAATTAAGTGTAAAAATTTTACAAATATTATAAATCCTTCAAAATCCATTAAAAATTGAACAAAATTTATTAAAAATCAATGAAAATAAAAAATAATTTCAAAAAATTTTGCCAACTCATCTGAATATTTCTATAATGTTTCATATGTTGAAAATGCTTCGCCAAATGGTCGAACTATTATTTTAAGACAAAAATGCTAAATTTAATACCTAAATTCATGGAAAAATCATTTTCAATTTCGAAAATAAGCTTAAAAATACTGAAAAAATCTGAAAACATTGTTAAAACTTGATGTTCTAGTTTTCACTCATGGTGGACTGTTGAAACCTCACCATAAAAATTTATAATATATTCATGTATCCCATTTATCCAATTTTAATCATATTTTTAAAAACAAACAAACAAACATCGAACAAAAACAAAAGAAATCATACACATCAAACAAATATACTTCCACTAACTTTGCCTTGATGTGTCACATCATTTTTAATTCGTGGTTTTTTTCCTTTTTGGACTGTTGACTTGCATCTTGGGATTGAGACATGTGCATTCCATTTCATTGCATACACACATACCCACTTCCAAGTACTTTTCTTTTTCCCTTCCTAATTTTTATTTTTCGCTATCCCAAAATTCACGATTAATTCTTAAAATGAATCCTAAACACCACCATGGCAAGCGCACTTATGCCAAACACACCTTTTTCTAATAAATTAAAATAAACTCGTTGTTCACTTTGCACGCGCTACATGTGCTTCAGAGGCATCTTAATTTTTTTAAAAAATGAACCAGCCATCACAAAAATACACGCGCTGAAAAAGAAGATCACTTTAGACACATCAAAATTTTAATCAATGAATATGCATTTAGAGACCTGAGTTTGGGTATCAAAGTTCGGGATTCGTTAAAAGCATTGTTTTACATTAATAAATTGTAACAAAAAATTCAAAAATGAACCGTCATTTTCTTATTAAGGTTTACAACCTAATAAAATTTCAACCATTGTTAATAATTTATTAAAATGAACCCTTCACTAAAATCATTCCCCTCACTACACTTTTTTCCCTTTTCAATAAATACACTTCGTGGGATGGGCACGTGCAGTCTTTCAAATTGTCATTGCTTACCGAAGTTCTGGTTATGTCTTGAGAGGGTTATTGAGGTATTATGGTTTGATTGTATGATATGATTATAGGTGCGGTTTGTAGTTTTCTTTTCTGCCTACAAGGTCTCGGGTGCATGTTTGTTTCATAGCATGAAGCTTTCGGTCACATATATGTAGGAGTCATGCTGATTTTTTTCTAGGACGTGGATTGTTTGGGGTGGTCAGTTGATTAGTCACATATGTGTGTGTTTATTCTGGTCGATTTCTTTTTTATAGATATTCTGCTATTTTGCAGGCATTTACTGTGATTGTATGTGTGTGTATATTGCATTGGAATGGCACCTCAACCTCCTTCTCCTGTTCAGTATGTCCCATTGATTAGTAGGGATTATTCTTCCCTACTGACTTTTGAGCCTATTACGAAAGGTGGCCTTGCATCTTTTATGGCTGCTCCACTCTCTCTGATTCCAGATGATCCAGCCCTTTGTGATGAGTTTCTCGCGTCATACAGTAAGAAATCGGGCTTGGTTCATGGTTCTTCTATGGTCTTGATACCTAGAGGATTAGGGAAGGCTTTGTCTCTTCCTTACAAAGGAGAACCCTTTGTCATAGCCAGAAAGTTATTCTCAAATGAAGAGATCCTCAAGCTGTTACAGAAGCAGACTAAAGAGGTCCTCGATGTCAAGAAGGTGATTAACAATTCAGGAGTGTCTTTCTCAATGATCACCGATCCTCTCTGGAAGCTAGTCTATCAATTTTTCCAAGATAGGTTCATGCTTGACAAGACACCATCTCATTATTTGTCCAAGGAGCTCTTCATAGCCTCTAGGATGGTTTTAAAAGGGGTTGCCATTGATTGGAGTACTTACCTTTTTACGAAGATGGACCAGCATTTTGTCAAGGTGACTAGAGGGCATGCTACCAGTGTAACCTATGGTTCATATTTATATGCTTTCCCGACATATGCAGGCCTTAAGAAGGGTTTTTTACCTCCTCCTCCATCTAATCCAGTCCCTCCTCCTCCATCTTTAGAAGATTCAGAACCCATTGACATAGTGGATACTGACTCTCCTCCTCCGTTGGTTATTCAGCGGAAGCACTTGAAGCATGTAACAGAGACAATTCCACGAGTCATTCCTTCAATGTCAGTTCCTACTAGCTCTGGAAGTGACCTCCCTACCTACCTCACAGGCAACAACTTATTTAGGGCACATCGAGAGGGTTCTTTGGATATATCAGTTCCTTCGCTGAACAACTTAGTGATAGGGGATGCCATTCCTTTCCTTTGTAATGACATTTAGAGTTCTATTGAACTCTCAGTGACAGCTTGTATTCAATAGTTATATGCTTCTTTCTATGAAGAATTGATGCAATCCAAAGACCAGATGCATAAGGCAACCACAGAGTTAGCCTCTACTAAAGACACTCTTTTCGATCTGTTTAAGTAGATGGAGTAGTAGACACAAATGATTGAGACCCAAAGAGAAGAAATATCTTCTTTGAAAACTCAGTTAGCAGAAGCTCAGTCAGAGGTCACTAGAGTTTCGGAAGAGAAAGAGAAAATGTTCAAAGAAGCTCAAGAGTTTAAGACTCTTTTGGATACGAAACTGTCAGCTTTGTAGATTGCTCACAATACAGTGGAATCCCAAGCTTCCCAGATTAAATAGTTGAAGGACCAATTGTTACAGTCTCGGTCCATTCCTCCAAGTCCCAGTGTCCCTATGATTCCTTCTATATCTCAGCAGGACTTGGCAGTTCTCCAGAGACTGGCCACATTATGGCCACATTATTCCTTTTTCATCCACTATCAGCTGTAGAAGTTGGCCTTCTATATTAAGCTCTCAATGATGGATATCCTCTTCAAGAGGATGGTTGGAGTGGTGCCTAGTCTTTTGATTTGCTAACAGAAGTTGTCCATATGGTCTTTGAAGATTCTGTGACTTTGGATATCATGTTGCTATCTTATATATATCTACGAGGTGATCTGTTAATTCCAGATGATGTAGATCTGGCTTGGTATGTAGGGGATGTGGTCTTACAAGATGCCTTATTTATCAACCATTTGGAGTTGAGGATAGATGAAATGTTCCAGTGCTATTCTTCTAAAGTGGCTACTTGCCTTGACACTTTATGGCATTTAATGATCGATTCTGTAGTCCTAAACCAATGATAGAATACAGCCTCTACTCATGTGTAAAACACTAACCAACTGAGGGAGGATCTTTTAGCTTATCTTTCCAAGAACCATCCATTTGATTCATCCTTCTTTGATGCCTACCATCGATGATCTACTTTAGGTCCCTTTGTTCCTAGCTTATTGTATTATCAACAAATGGTCCATCACTATGATGCTCATTTTTCTCTTTATCAATCCAACTCAGCAACCATCTTACCTCTCCTTTTCCAACCTCACGGCTTTCCTCAATTCCAATCTTTACCTATTGTTCTTTCATTGAAGATCGAGTCTTTTCCCTTTCTCCTCCTTGTCCTTCCCCATCTATCCATATACCTTCTACTTTTCCTACTTATCAATTAACACCTTTCCTAATTGATTCACCTAAATTTTCAGCTAATCCTTCTTTAGCTTATTCCTCATTTTATGATTTTTCCTACCCATCTCTTCATCCTCTTTTACTCATTCCTATTCCATCTCCTACCACTTCTATTTCTCAACCCCCTCAGTTGGTTAGTGGATATGAAGGATTTGATCAGCAGATTCCAAGAAGAAGAGGATGCAACTCAATTGATTCTCTCATGGGACCACAGATTAATTGGCCATTAATTCCAAGGGACTAGACAACTACTAGTCAAGCATACCAAAATTATCTTCATTTTTCCCAACAATATTCACAATCTCTAGATCCTTTAGTGAGATTGACAACCCATTTTGCTTGGTACCTAACATATATACATAGGCATTTCCATAACGATCAAAAGACCATTTCCAAGCTTTGTATGAATATCAATGTGAACATTGATTCTTAACAATTGGATATCCTATATTTTCATGCCCTTTGTTTACCTAGCAGATACCTTGTTTTGCTAGAACGGATGTGCTGCCTTCAATTCTTTCAGAATCCTCCAAATTTTTTTGTAGATGAGTCGTTATCCATGGATCGCTTTCGTAATCATCAAGCGTTCAATATGGATCATCTTCACTGATACCCCTGAATGTATCTTCTATGCTTCTTGATGATATATATTTTTTGGAGGTGCCATTCAGATGGTTGTTTTGTTTTTGTGATGTATTAATTTTTATGTGATGAGTTCATGCTAGTTGAATAATTTGTTCGAGAACTTTCTTTTTTACTATTGACATTGATGGTGATAGTGGATGGCAAGCCTACGATGCAAAGTTGAAGAACCTCTTATATCCTTTATGAATTTGTCATGACTTTTTATTGTTTATAATATGTGTTAATGCATAACGATGTTTTCCTTTCCTAGTATTCTTTCTTAGATATAGGTGATAAGTTGGGGTCATGTTTGGGTGATTATTGAAGATACTAAAGAAGATCAAATTGAGCTCTTTACTGAACTTACATTCTTCTTTTCCTTAGGTCGCGAGGATGCTTCCTTTCTAAGTGTGGGGATATGTTGAGAGTGGAAAAAGACTGAAATTTTGACTGATTTTTGTTGTTTCTGAGGTCTGAATGGTTGATTTTTGATGGATTTTGAGTGATGTTTGGTTATTTTTGGAAGTGTTTAAGAGTGTTTTGGATGATATTGATTATTTTTTGGAAGATCATGATGATTCTTAGTGGAAATGTGAAGGTTCTGTTGAGGTTCTAATACCTTATGTTTAGCTTCTGTTTTGTTTTGATTTTCTTCTGTATGAAGCATGGATTGATGATTGATGAAGGTTGAGGTATTTTGAAAGCTTATTTAATAGTTTTTGATAGTTTGGAATGGTCTTGGTATGAGTTATGAGGATTTTTTGTTCTCTATAGACCTTCTGTAGAGCCTCTGTCTCTGCTTTGTTCCTGTTCTATTCTGTTCGGTAGATCTTCTGTAAGTGTTCTCTGTAGAATGTACGTGTGACTTTGGGAAAGTTTTATAACTTTTGGAAAGGATGAATCTAAGTTCAAAAGAGCTAAAACAAATGGAAGAAGCACCTGCTAAAGACTAAAGAGAAGATTAGAGTGATAGTTGACAGTAGTGAGCTATGAAGAGACACTGTAGTGGCTATGGTGCCCTTTCATACCTCCCATACCTCTTGGGAGGTGCATCCATGACCTAAGAAGGATTATTATGAGTGATTCTTGAGTATTTTAGTGAGGAGATCATGTACTATTGTGTGTGTGAGAGAGAGAGAGAGAGAGAGAGAGAGAGAGAGAGAGAGAGAGAGAGAGAGAGAGAGAGAGAGAGAGAGAGAGAGAGAGAGAGAGAGAGAGAGAGAGTCAGAGATGGTCAATTCTATAAAAAATAATGTATCTACTATGAGGGATAGAAAAAGAAAACTATGAAGACAATGAAGATGAATGCTATGTGATTGATTTTCATTAAAAAATGGTGTATTCTTTTGTGTTCTTGTTTGTCATGATGGATTCTATGAAGATGTTGAAGATTATGGTTGATTCTATCAAATTCGTGGGAGATATCTACTATGATGCTGTGTGAAGATTTGGTGTTTTCCTTGTTTTGGTCATCAAAAGAATGAAATAAAAGCTTGTTGATGTTACAAGATAGATTTTATTGCAGTAGAATCCCCTTTTCCTTAGTGTTCCTCTTGGGGATCCATTTAGAGATATACTCTCTTAACTTATACTCACCACTTGTATCAACTAATGCATGAAACCATTACAAAATTGGCATCTTGGAATTTGGAAGTTTCTCAAAGTAACCATTGGATCATACATGGCTAATACTAGCAGCAAGACTATCCAAAAGACTATCGTCCACATTGTCTAAGAAAGCCATATCACCATCAAAATCAACATTTGCAAGTTTCCAAGCATCCTGATCATCAACCATATCTATAGGCATATGTGCCTCGCCATATCATTTGAGGACTCTTCTTCATCAAGAGATATACACTTTTTTGCCTTGAGGGAAGCCACATTTGCAAGAAAGTGTAAGTTTACACTCACAAATATGAAGTTATTCACTTATTTTGTCCCAAATCTATTCCTCTTTTTAGATGCAGCATGTCCAAATACACTGCATAGTTGCTCTCAATGGGAAAGGAGCTTGCACCTTGAGACAAAATCGACACTACCAATGTTTAAAGACGATCTACACTTTTTCTTATACTTGATGCATCATGTGAGCAAATGAATTGCATCTTTCCTTGGAAGTAAGCAACCATCCCATGGATGGACCATTTTCAAGTATCACTCTAGCTGTCTACTCTATCAAAGAGACACCATTCTTCACCTAACTTTCTTGCACAATTGCCAAAGCACATTCAATTGCATCATTTTGCTTTTGCAACAAAGTGGTACACCATGTCTCATGTGATGGAGGCTTATAGGTTGGACCATACTTTTCAATCTCCTAGACCATCTCAAGGAAGTAGGGAAATCTTATAACATTGAATGCAACATGATAATTATAGAAAAACCTTACCATAGTTGCATCCACCCTATTTTTTTACAAGGATCTCAATCGATAGAATGACCATCATTGACCATCAGGGGTCAAATGGATAATCCATGAAATAGTCATCATACTTGTAGCATGCATGGTCATCTGTAACATAAGCATTCATATTAGTGGCACCACCTGGGATTAAATAGGTATAATGAGTCAATGTGATAAGTTACTTTGCATTCTCATTATCATATCAAATTAAATATATATATATTCACATCTAATGTAACTTTCGTGTTATTTTGATAACTTTCATGTTAGAAAAGGAGGACTTGGATTTTAGGCATGGAGGGGAGGAAGGAGCTGCTTTGTGAATAGAAAAGTAACATTCCTAAACCTTTGTGGATTTGTGGCTCGACCCAATTGTACTCCAACGTTGCTGGTGAACCTAGTGTGAAACCAATATCAAAGTGTTGGCAAGATGGAATAGTCATCATTTTCTACAAGTCCATCTATGTCTAACAAGATGAAGCAGCTTATTTACACACTTATGGCATAGCAATAGAAACATCACCAATAGTAGATGTTGTAATAGATTTAGCTACAAGCCAACCTGATAGAAAGGCAGAGGTAGCTTTTTGATGGCTGTAATCTTATGAGCTACTTCTTTAACACTCTATGAGTCGAAGATGGAGTTCTTTGTTATGTTTACTCACATGATGAGCCAATTTTTTATGCAACTGGTTACTTCTTCTTTGACACTGTGCATCAACAAGCTATATGTTGTGAGACCTAATTGGGATTCCTTTAAGAAAGCTTTGAAGGAGGAATATTTCCTGGAGGATCTTGGGATGGATGCAAGGTGTAGCTTTCACAAGTGGGTCCATAAGCCAAACATGGGTTTGGTGGTGGTTGAGCTTCTTTGGGAGTTTGAGTCTAAATTTAATGAGATTGATGTTGTATGGTGAGTGGCCTTGCAGCTTGAAAATGTGGAGTTATTCTTACAAGTAATGGATCTTATGCTACAAGCATAGCTAGGAGAGCTTTTGGAGGATAAAATGCAACCTATGGGCTTAAAGATGAACTAGCAGAATGCAAAGGACATTGTCACCACTTTGGTGAAGCCATAGTTGTGGAAGTAATGGCTATAGAATAGCATTGTGTTAGCCATGATCCCTCTTGATACCATGCCATCTACTCCATCCTTAGCTCCTATTTCTCTACCTATACCTACTCTTGCACCTTCTCTTGCCATGACTACACCTAGTATTATGCTTATGACTGTTCTTCCTACACCTTATTTGCCTCTCCTTTAGCTCCTATGTCTACACCCATTTCTACCCCTATGTCTATGCCAATTCCTATACTTTTGACTATATCACCAGCTCATACTCCAATGAAGTTATTGAGGAGTTGAGTAAAAGTATGAAATATCTCAGACATGATTTGTTTAACTTAGAGGGCATTAGATACAAGCACCTCTGCCTCCTAGAACTCCAAGAAGAAATAATAACTTGATACAACTAACAAATCAAGATCAACAAACTCAATGGCAATAACTATCAAGTTTGGAAGCTAAGGATGGAATTCTACCTATCTCAAGCCACCCTCTAGAATATTATCAATGGCAAGGTAAATTTCCCTGAACAAGAAGGAGCAAACAAGGAAGATTGGAACCACTGATAAACTCAAGCTTCAGCCTTTTTAATCAATAGAATAAAGCAAGATCAAGTCATGAGAGATACTCTTTCCACTTGTTCTACTCAAAATTCCAAAGCCCTAGCTGTAACTGCCTACAGCCCATCTTCATAAAAGAGCTCAATCCCTTTGCCAAAAGCCCAAGTTTTCTCCTCGATCTAACTTCAAAGGAATCCTTGGCAATCCTCATTACAAGCCCATGGTCATTTCAATCCTTATCCATATCAAGAGATCCTCACTATCATCTTATATGTAGTGTCTACAAATGACAAGGTCATATAGAAAAGGACTATTGGCAAAAAAAAAAGATTGAACAAACATCACTCAAAGGGGCAACCTCATTTTGTTAGTAGCAATTATGATACAGAAGATAAACCAAAAACGATAATCAACTTAGCCACAAGTATTTGGGTACCTCATTCAAACTTCAAATAAGAATATACCTAGTTTTTAGACTTTGAAGCTACTCACCATATGACTTGTCATAAAGAATGGTTGGTCGTTTTCAAAGAGATTTCCACTCCACTCAGTGTTTCCATGGGGGACAACAGCATTCAGCAAGCTCAATTATACAAAACCATTCAAGTGGAGCATCCTTCAAATCATGTAAATCAAGGCACATAAAGTCTACTATGTTCCCAATCTCAAGAAAAATCTTTTAAGTATCAGTGATTTCACTTCTCAATCCTCTCTCAGTGCTCACTTCTACAAAGATCATTGCATCTTGTAGCTACTTTCACCTTCTCTCACACTCGCTTACCCAAAAATAGGTTGGCTTTACACACTTGGCTATTTTCTTCTCCAACTCTCTGCAAATGCTTCTGCTAACTCCACCTCACTCACCAGTATGCCATAACATACTCTTCTTATGAAACTTTCAACTTGTTCATGCCTCTCAACATGTTCTCTAACAAATTATCCATAAGAAACACATCCTTGACATTCTAGCTTCTCTCTCTCAACTTTCATTTTTCAAGCTTGTGCTCTCAGCAAAGCCACAAGTCTTCCTTGCTCCAAAATCTACTCCATTACAACTCAACCTCTTCAATTAGTACACTCCAATATTTGTGGTCCCATCAATCCAATTTCTCTCATTGGAGCAAAATATTTCATGGTACTCATTGATGATTACTCTAGATATACTGTGGTATATTTTCTCACAAGGAAGTCACAAGTCTTTTCCAAGTTCCAAGAATACAAGGAAGCAGTCAAAAATAAGCATGAGTTATGACTCAAATCTCTTCAAAACATATGATGGAGGAGAGTACACATCAAATGAGTTTGAAGGCTGTTGCAAAGCTTTTGGCATTAAACATGAGCCTATGATACCATATCATCCACAACAAAATGGAGTTGTTGAACATAAAAATCATAATCTACTAAATGCTTCAAGAGCTATGCTGTCACTAGCATGTCTTGGAAAAGAATATTGGGAGGAAGCAATTGTTACATCAACATATCTTTAAAACAGGTTGTACTATACCTCTCTACACAATCACACTCCCTACAAACTATGGTTTGACCACCCTCTTGACCTATCACATTTGAAAGTATTTGGATGCATTGCTTTTCTTGTCAACATAGATCACAAGTCCAAATTCTCTCCCTGATCCACACAACTTATCTTTACGCGATATGGTGAGCCCTATGGCCACAAACCTTATTTTTCTAGTACACTCATTATATCAAAATATGCTTAGTTAAGTTGTGATAATTAATGTAAATGTTCTTTTCTCCCAATTTTGTTTCCTTGGTACAACGGGGCACACCTGATTCATAAGAGATGTGTTTCTCATAGTTGTGGTCCCTTGGTTCATGGTCCGGTTGATTGTGGTGGGAGTTTTAGCATTTGGAGAGATCTTTCGCTTGGGGGCCATAATCCGCAAGTGGATTTGAGAGATAAAGAAGGAGGAATACATTTGAGATGGGAGAGCGTAAGTGAAGATGGCTTAGTTGAAGATCGAGACAGGGGGAATCAAGCTAACTCTCTCCCTCATAGCCTCTCGAGGTAACTCCTCTCTCTCTCTCTTTCAAGTTCCTTCTTGCAATCTCTTGGAAGGTATCCTTCTACCTCCCTCTCTCTACATTTCTCTCGCATCCTTTTGGGGTCTCCTTGTACTTCCCTCTCTTTACCTCTCTCTCATAGTCTCTCAGGGTCTCCTTATGCTTCTCTAACTACTCCCCATACCTCATATTTATAGCTAATCAAGAGAAGAAGGGTTGTGGTTGAGAAGAAGAGCTCTTTATGGAGGGGATCTTGGAAACATCAACAATCTAATGCTCAAATCACAATTTTGATAGTTCCATTGGCTCCGAAAGGGGGGTAAAACTCCAAGATACTTGATTATAAATCTTCTTGATCACTCCTTCTTCTCCTTGTTCGAAGTGTTGTTTACTACTTGTAAACTATGATCGCAACGCGCATGATTTTTCCAAACCTTCTTTTTTTGTATTAAATCTCCAAAACAAGCTGAAAAAACCACTTGCTTTTTTTTCTCATGACACCCTGTTCTAGAAATCTCCATAGCTTTTTAGGATATTTACAATAATTAATATCAAAAATATCTAAAATATGCCAATTTTATCCAAAAATCTAATATTTTTTGACCATACACATTAACATTAGTTATTAAGATGGCTCATAACTCTCATTCACATTGTAACTTCCGTGAAGGGTGGGTACGGTCCTTGTCAATCTGAAAAAATATCAGATTATGACTCTCATTTTTAAATATTTCTAATTAAATAAAAATTATTAGTTATTAATGTTAGTTAGTTTTTACTTTAGTTAGTCTTTAGTTAGTAACCTTACTAACTTATTAATTGACTAACTAACTTTCGAACTAACCAACTAATTTTTAATTGCATGAAAGTATTACAACAACCATTCCTCTCTAATTTAGCTATAAATAAGAGGCATGGGGAGCCATTGAGAGTAGTCCAAGCAAGAGGGGAAGGCTCTTCTTGGAGTATAGAATAAGAGGGAGTGAGGCAAGAGAAGCACAAGCACGGGAATTTCTCATCAAGAAAACAAGGAGATACTCCACGAGCTTTCAAATTCAATTCCTCCATCCCTTCTATCCTATTCCTTTCTATGGAATCAATACTTTTCTTGTTTTCTCAAAATCTTTGGTGATTGCTCCCCCTAATCAAAATTCCATCAATCAAATGACTCCCAAGCTCCTTCGTCCAATTCCCTTTTTTTGCGATCTGACAATGAAGACCATGGCCCTGAAGAAGAAAGCTACAAAGTTTATTATTTTTGGAAAGAAAAGATTTATCTTGGAAATAAACTTGTTAAGAGTTTATGAATAATGCATTTGAAATAAGATGTTTGTGATTCTAAGCTAGGTACTGAACTTTCCTAAAATCATCAGGCTAAAATATTGATGATTGAGTACATATCACTAATTGAGGTAGTATTCTGGTGAATATATAGATCGTCGACTGAGGCAGTGTGTAGAGGCGATCAACTGCCGAGACCCACGGACCGCTTATTGCTTCAAGCATTCCAAGCCAAGCACTAATGGCTACCTCACATAGCCAACATGCTATCCATCTCTATGGGTGTAGTGAGCTTACCTCCATGCCTGATTGAGTTACCTCCCCTCCCGAGCACTCCGGTAGCTCCACGATCCAAGTGCAAGCTTCAAGCAAGCTCCATCCTCAAGCTCCACGATCCAAGCTCCATTGCCGCGAGCAAGAGAAGAGAAGAGAAGAGAAGAGAAGAGAAGAGAAGAGAAGAGAAGAGAAAAGAAAAGAAAAGAAGAGGAGAGGAGAAGATGGAGAGTTTCTCCTCCACGGTCCCTCACCCTCACATACTCACACTCCCTCTCTCAAGCACAAGCTCAAAAGCAAGCAAGAACAAGAAGAAGAAGAAGAAGAAGAAAAAGAAGAAGAGGAGAGCCACTTTTGGCCATATACATTTTGTATTAGTAAGGCTTTAGCCTTTACATTTCAATTCTTTCTAGCCGTTTAGAAATGCATGCACATACACTTTTGTGTATACCATATATTTATGATGGTGGATGTGGCCCCCTTATATCTCTATCTCTTTTTGGTGATTTTGCAACAACTTAGTATTATTCTCTTGACAAAAAATGAAAATATGATGCATGCATGGATTCTTTTGTGCCTTGTTTTTATGCTTCTTTTGGGTGTCATCATATTCCTCCTACACTGAAACATGAAGCATCCTTACGAACCTTGTCAAAGAAGAACCACTGTCTAACACAAAAAACACTTCCAAAATTGTTAGTAAAACAACTTTGATATCAAGGCCTAGCCATGGTAGGGTATAGGGACTCCAAACCATGATCATTAGAGTAAGGGAACTCTTGCCTCAGTCATACTCCCACACTGAAAAGATTTACTAGTCTTCAAAGGATAGGGTTTTGTTGTCGACAAGGGATCACAAGACCAACTTCTCCATCCCACAATGGAGGGAGAAAGAAGACTCCAACATGTATCACCAAGAACTTGTGAAGTTGTATTGGCATTCTTAGTTGTGAGGATAAAACTTCATAAGAGATGACTAATGCGATATGAAGGATTATGAATCTTTATGGAATTTATTTAGGTTTTATTTTGTTGTTTTATATATATATATATATATATATATATATATATATATATATATATATATATATATATATATATATATATATAAGTAGTGGTGCTCTAATGAAACTCTCACTCTCCCTCTCTTATGAGCATGTATATTAGTGGAGAGAAAAAAAATCTAGGTTGCCATCACATGGAGGATGTAAAAAGGGGAGGTATAGAACAAATAAGGATGGGGATGGAAGGGTAGATGGTGGTAATGTTGAAGGTGTTGTCTTTTGAGGTGACCTAATTTATGTGTTTGTGAGAATGCAACAAAGGTTATGTAGAAAGATATTTGGGGGAAGTGCAAGAGGATAGAGATGCTATTGGATTTGGTTATTTTCTCAAGGTTAAATCCTAAAGGTACTTATTACTATTTCTAGATTGACTTTGAAATGGATGTGAGCATGAGACCTTAGAGAAGGATAAGAACATTAAGGTGTTGTAAAACCCTATCTTCTCTATGTCTCTACTGTTTCAAAGCTCTAGAGCCCTTTCTTTTTCTCCTATTCTAAGATTACTCCTGGTAGCCCCTTTTTCCCCTTCTTCCACTTCCTCTGTGTCAATATTCTTCTTTTTAGCATGTGAATGCTAAATTGTAGAAGGAGGATTATGTTGCCATTTCTTATTCTTATTCTTATTCTTCTCTTCATCATTTGCTCCTCGAATTTGTGCTATGTCGTTATTTTTTTGCCAAAGGGGTGGAGAAGATTTGTGGCAACTTGCATGGTCCTTCCACTTCTTTTTCTTTTTATTCTTTTGTCTCTGCCATAGGAGCTCTCAACAGGACGATCAAGATTACCTTGGTTTGTAGGTCAAGGGCCTTTTCATTACACTCTACATATGTTAATTGCACATGGATGAGTGCATAGGGGTCAATGTAGTTGGCCCCACCATCCTCCATGATGGTAGAATCACCATCTTTGAACTAGAGATAGGGGAAATTCTTCTCCACAGGGCTTGTCTTTGAAGAGCTCGGTGACCACACCATGCTATTGGCTATGCAGAAGTCTTGCTAGAGGGTGTCATTGGGCCAGTCGAGTGCAAGAGAGAGGTGAAGGGACTCAATGGGGTTGTTAACCCCAAATCGAGATGGCAGAAAAATGAAGGAAAAGGAAAAAGGAAGATAGAAAAAGAGCAAAGACACGCAAGCAGCCTCTAAAGATGAACCGGGGCAAAAAGTGCAACTTTAAATGAAAAGATGTCTCAAAAAACTCAGAAAACTCTTGTAAAAGAGCGTCAGGCTCCCTCCTATGCCAATTGTAAAATATTAGATGGGTGTAGGCTAGAGGCACAAGGCTAGAAGAGGGAAAGGGAAAAAAGACCTTGCCACAATGGCCGGTCATGTAAAAAAGGGATGGATGCCCATGGGATTTTAGGGTTTGTATATATAAAGTTCAAAAAGTGAATGAGAGCTCATTCTTGTGTGTGGCAAAAAGTGGCTCTCCTCTTCTTCTTCTTCTTCTTCTTCTTCTTGTTCTTGCTTGCTTGAGCTTGTGCTTGAGAGAGGGAATGTGGAAGTGTGAGGGAGTGAGTGTGTGAGGGTGAGGGACTGTGGGGTGGAGAAGCTCTCCATCTTCTCCTCTCTTCTTCTCTTCTCTTCTCTTCTCTTCTCTTGCTTGCGGTGATGGATCATGGAGCATGGAGCTTGAGGATGCAGCTTGCTTGAAGCTTGCACTTGGATCGTGAAGCTACCGGAGTGCACGGGAGAGGAGGTAACTTGAACGGCATGGAGGTAAGCTCACTAGACTCTTAGGATCGACGGCGCATCGGCTATGAGTGCTCGTCTTGGAACACTTAAAACAATAAGTGGTCCGTGGATCTTGGCGGTTGAGCGAAAGCTCCCACATTTTGGTTCCGTTTTTTGGGACCAACGGATTCAATCTTGAGCACTTGCGCGCCTCATATCGAGCATCGAAGTAAGGGATTCATCCCCGAAACGAAGCTTGAGATAGGTAGGGAGTTTGGGTGTTTTTGATCTTCAAAACAAGTAAGTATTTTGGGTTATTTTGTTTGTTTGATGATTGGAAAACATGGAGAAATCATTTCAGTATTTTGCTTTCGATTCTTGTTGCGTTTAGAGTAGGTTAGGATTAGGAAATCGCACTGGAGAAAAGTAGGGTTTACTATTGCAAAACAAGGCAAAACAGGGCAAAAATCATGCAAAAAATGGCAAAAAGCTCACTTGTGATGCCTAAGATTGGCAAGTGAGTGATTGGGGGTACCAACACCATACCCGAGAAGGGGTATAAGAGCCAAAAGGCCAAGGGAGGACTCATTTGCAACCATTTTAGTGGGAGAGAGAGAGAGAGAGAGAGAGAGAGAGAGAGAGAGAGAGAGAGAGAGAGAGAGAGCTATTGCGCGATTCGATTTGATCGCACCAACGACGAGCCCACCACTCTATCTAGGTATATGAATCCCTTCCCTTACCCCCTTAGGTAGGATTTGGAGGTTTGTGCCTGATACGATTGAGTAAATCACAAGGAATGATCGAAATCAAACTCGCACTGTTGACGTGCGCCGCGCTTGGCCCTTCCGAACGGTCACTTTTGGGCCAAGTCCCAGAATCAACCCTCGGCCCCTTACCATTCGGCCCACTCGGCCCAAACCCTAATCGGCCTACTCGGCCCGTCTGAGTCTACCATTTGGACCATGGACCAATTCGGCCCTCTGTCACGTGTCAAACTCAACCCTCGGCCCACTTCCCTCGGACAGTTTGCCACGGCTTGTCCAAGCGACCTCGTTTGAATTGACCACTCGGCCTGTCTGAGCCAACCCGTTCGAGTGACTTCGTCTGAGTCCGCTTCTCGGCCCGTCTGAGCCCACCCTGTCCAAATCCCAAATTCGGCCCTCAGCCCATGCACCTTGGCCCATCCGACTGACCCACTCGGACCTTGCAATTCGGACTAGTTGGGCCGAGTGTAGATTTTTACCAAATTTTTAGAAATTTGACCGGACCCGGTTAGAACTCAGCAGCGCAAACTGTCGAAAGCCCTTAGGTCACTCAGAACTTGATTCTGGCACACAGGATAGGCAAAGTCGTAGGGCGCAAGCTGCTTAGTAACTAGAAGTAGACAGTTGCGAGACCCATAGACTTAGACGCAAACCGCTGAGTTGTAAAGCTTGATTGGACCAAAAACGAATGAGGCAACATATTAGAGAAACCCTAAACCCTGCCAAGATGGCCAGAAAATTGCCAATAAGCCTATTAGGCCCAAAACAACGCGAGAGTGTGTAAGACGCCTAGAAATTGGTTGCTACACTCACACTCAATTTTCGCACTTGAAGTACACTTAAGGAAACTGAAAGTCTGATTGAGCACAAGTGCATACATTGAGCGGCCATAAATTGAGGATTGTATTCAATAACTGAAGGAACTCACCCAGATAAACCACTCAAGGAACCCACCAGTAGGAGAGGACCCAAGACATAGACAAACCATCAACGCACAAAGTAGGACCAAGCAAGGGGTGCCGACGAAGTGGATTTGACAAGTCTACTGAACCTGATCGATAGCTTGGTGGAGCACGAGAACTGGACAATGACAGAAGAAAGTCCAGACCGCAGATCTAACGAGGAATTCGACTTAGGAGTCTTCCCAGATGCTATTCAACACTGGTCAGCAGTTACGACGCTTATGCCCGGTATGAGCACCGTGGTAGGACAGCAGATGCTATCATCGCAGATCTAGAAGAGGAGAGAAAGCTGGCCTGCAAAGCATTGCAAGGCATGGCTGAATACAATAGGGATCAACAGGCTAGGAGCCAAAGGCAAAGCATGGAGTTGTGAGAGGTGCAACGGGTGCTGAACTTGGCTGGCAGAAATCGAACTAAGAGAGCACTAGAAGGAGATTTAGCGTTGAGTGAGCTTCTCATGAAGCGGCTACTCAATAGCACGGCTGTAGAGCAAAGTGCCACGGCTCTAGAGACATTGCTACTCGTAGGATTAGGAGCAAACCAGGGCTCAAAGAGCCAGTCTAAAACCCCTATTGTTGCCAAGCAACTCGATAAGTACCAACCCCATGACGATCCATATAGCTTTGTTGAGCAGTTTAAGCAAGTTTGTAAAGCCAACGGCCTCAACGACCTAACTCAATGCTCTCAAGCATTTGGGCTTTGCTTGGGCGACAAGGGTAGGATGTGGTATATGATCTTAGATACCGTAGAGCGAGCCAACTTCGATGGCCTCAAGGATCTCTTCATTAAGAGATTTGCCGAGCCTGGATACTCCGATAATCTACTAGTATGCTTGATGAATGTCAAGTAGAAAGAGAAGGAGGACATTCAAGATTATGTGACCCATGTGTAGAGTCTCTTCAAGAGAATCCCTACCGGAGAATGGCCGACTGAAAGAGCAGTATCAACGGTGTTCATCAGTGGGATTCAGAACGGGAAACTATACAAGGCTTTGGCAGGCAACTCGAGCTTGCAGTGAGATGCGCTAGCTAGGGTCTTTGAGAAAGCCATGCGAGTTGATGATCAGTTGAAGGAACGAAGCTCTAGGAGCTCGAACTCTGAGCAAACCAACTCACAAAATTCAGAGAGAGCGTCAGCCTCGAGTGAGCAATCAGCCCCATCATCCCAGGATAAGGGGAAAACCACCAAGATGAATCAAGTCTTGGCTGACGTTAAGATGGAATTAGCCAAGTTGTAGGACATGTTGAGACGACCAACACGCTCACACGTCCAATGCGTATACTGTGGTGGAAACCACTTGCCAGTTGAGTGTCAAGACCCTAGGTCAAGACCTTGCGCTAACAGCGATAGGTTCAGTCATGACATTGCGCATTGTAGATTACCAAGGAGACTTCCATACTCATAGCCATACGACCAGCCTTACCTAGCGAACAGGCCGCAACCATTTTTCGGAAGGGGAGCCCCATTGGCCCTCCCTGTGCCTAATGACATTAAGCTGGCTGTTCCTAGGATGAAAATAAATCCTACAAGCATTCCTAGATTGCCTGGTCCTTATGTAACCCATCCACCAAGTGACACTCCTGTCCACTATGTGGAAGGACCAAACGAGGAAGAAGCTTACATATGCCCTTACATCTCGCATGATGATGAGTGCAATGCTGTCCTCATGGATTATCACCCCGTATCGGTGATGGTGTTAGGAAGAGAACAAGGTAAAGGCCTAGGAGGGCAGATGCAGGATCCAATCACCTGCTGGACTTGTGGTCACCCAGGTCATGTCTCATCATGCTGCCCTGAAAGGGAGCAGCAAAACAAAGACAAGACTGACCAAAGATGTGCAGAGTGCGGAATCACTCATCTCTTTGTTGATTGCCCAAAGCGGAAGCCATCTTCGAGTTCAGCCAACACACTATCTGTCCCATTGGGGCTGTTTGGTGTCAAGAACCTCGATGGGGAGGCCACGCCTATCCCATTGCGGGTCATGACCCGTGCCCAAATGAAGCAGGCCGACATCTCTCTGCCATGACTTAGCAATCTCGATGCAGCCTCGATAGGGAAGAAGAGCCGTAGACGGAGGAGGAAGAGGTCAGAAGCTAAAATCACACTAAAAATGGAGAGTGCTACAACTCTGCCTGCTGGAAAGAAGGTCTTTGACGCAGAGGTAGAGACATCAGCCCCTAAGACAATCGAAAAGGGAAGCACTAAGGTAGGGGAATACCCACATCCGAAGCAACAGTTAGAGGCCATAGAAAAGGTAAAGGAATGGGTGAAGGAGTCTCAAGAGCATCTAAAAGACGTTGAGCCCATCCTAGAGGAGGAAATCGATGACCTCTCTAGCATAAGTACGCAACCTCACCTCCACAACCAAAGTCGAGAGAATCAACTACACCACAAGCAGTGCCGCTAAGGCCAAACCTCGGCACTACAAGGCCGTGGTTCAGTCACAGCCAGTGGTTAGGACGATCCAGGTTAGGAGAGAGACAAACACCCAACGATCTCCTAACCACGTTGGTGACTACCCTTGTAACACTTAGCTTGAGAGATCTGCTTAGGTAGCACCCCACCCTATGTCAAGATATTAAGCAGTGGGTTGAAGGGTCACAAGAGCAAGTCACGGCAAACCCTCATGACCATGATGCAGAGACGCAAATACCGAGTTTGACGCTGCACTCTATGCCTAAATCCTTACACGTCAATGCCTTCAGGGAAGGTTTTGAGATGCATGCGGTCTTACCGGTTTTAGCCCTAGGCGATACAATGAGGAAGGGAATTGTGGACACGGGGGCTGGGGTTAGTGTGCTTAGCCACGCAGTGCTTCAGACTTGGGGAAACCCAGTCGTTGAGACTGCTAGGTTTAATATCACACTAGCAAACGGTATGAGAGTCAAGCCATTCGGGGTGCTTAAGAATTGGCCAGTGAAGATTGCAGGTGTCCAGTTCTCCGTTGACTTTATAGTCATGAAGGGAGTGGACTACGACATCCTATTAGGCCGACCCTGGATGCGCAATGCTAGGGTCATCGAAGATTGGGGTAACGGCTTGATCTTCCTTGGCAATAGGACGGATGTCGTGAGAGTGGAGATGGACACCTAGAAGACCTCACCAGTCGACTTAGATGCCATCTCTACTATGCTCAAGGGTAATGCTCAGGTCAAGAAGTCCTATGGGCCCTTGACCAAGTATATCCCATGCCCAGAGGACGAGTAGGATTGGATGCATATCCTTGCTACAATCGACCTACTATTCTCTGATCACGAGGCATATGAGCAAGCCATCAAAACAATTGGCAAGGCTAACGACACACCCTCCATACCAGTCTGCATGATGCCAGGAAGCCTTCATGGGAAACCGAAGCCCGGACCAACAAAAGGGAACTCTAGGAGATACTGGAACACCTGACAGACAAGCTAGCTGGCAATCCAGTTGCAAATTTCAAACCACTCCAAGATCTCTTAGATGAATCCAAGTGGCAATGGACCAGAGTGCATGACTTCAACATTATGTATAATTGGGCCCTAGTTTCTGACCAACGGTAAGGGATATACCAAGCCCTAGGAGACAACAAGCAGTCTGATGAAGAGAATTCTAACGACAAATATGAAGACTGCCGATCCTTCAGTGATGAAAGTGAGGGTGAGGTAGATGCCGTGGAATACGACACTAAAGGACAAGAAATAGAGCAAATACGCGCAGACTCCAAGCCGCAGAAAAAGAATATCTTCAGGATGGAGCGAGGAGTCATGCGCGTGGAATGTGATCACGCCTGGTTGGAACACGTAGGAGCCATAGACCTTGAGCAAGCAAGCCAAGTCCAGCCAGGAATGACATCAGTGCTTAGGACTGAATCACCATCTGAACTGTGCCCACCAGGGGAGACCACCTCTTCTAGCAAAGACGGAGGGTTTGACTTTGAATCGGAGGTTAGTTCGAATAGTGGTCCAGAAATCCCTAGGCCACCCACAACTAGACACACCAAGGGGGACCTACCCGTCCACCTGAGGCACAGACAATCAAGGCAGGAAAAGGTAAAGAACCCAGGGATTCACGAATGATAGAACAACGAAAATCGTAGGACCTCCATAAGAGATTTACAAAATTCAAAAAAGGGGATAGAATGGTAGTTCTGTTAGGTGCCAAATGTCAAGTGCAGACGAGTGAACCAATCGAGGGACCAGCCAAGGTCAAAGTGGTGGACCTAGCCCAGGAAGGGGAAACACCTTGGCCAGCCTTCATTGCCGATGACTTGACTAATGAAGAAGAAACGAGTCTTGTCGCTCTCTTGCAAGAGTACATAGACGTGTTCGCCTGGTCCTTAAAAGAGCTTAAGGGGGTAGATTCGAGTGTCATGACTCACAACATATCCATGACGCTAGATGCAACGCCGGTCAAGCAGTGACCACCGTACCCTATGAATCCAAAACACACTCATGCTGTCAAAGAAGAAATTGATAAACTGATGAGAGCGGGATTCATCTACAAAATTGAGCACACAGACTGGGTATCTCCCATAGTCATTATGATGAAGAAGAATGGAAAAATCCGAGTGTGCGTCAATTACAAGAAGGTGAACATTGCTAGCAAGAGGGACAACTATCCATTTTCGTATACCGAGCACATGCTTGAGAGAGTGGAAAGCAAGGAAGCCTACAGTTTTCTGGACGGCTTCTTGGGGTATAACTAGGTGCAAGTGCATCCTGCGTACATGCATAAGACGGCCTTTGCCACTGAGTGAGGCGTCTTTTCTTACATAGTCATGCCCTTCGGGTTGACTAATGCCCCTGCCACTTTCCAATGCCTCATGTGCACTATCTTTAAGGACATGCTTTGCAAGGAATTAGAAGTCTTTGTCGATGACCTCTGTGTCCACTTGACCTGGATCGAACACCTAGACAAACTCCGAGCAGTCTTCGAGCGGTGTCGCTTATATTGTCTCTCCTTGAACCCCTTAAAGTGCCAGTTTTGGGTGAAGCATGGATGCATCCTAGGGCATGTGGTGTCGAAGAATGGCATTGCCACTGACTTCTCAAAGGTTAGGGTTATTGTTGACCTTCCTCCCCTAAACAACTATAAGGGAGTTCAATGCTTCCTAGGCAATACTGGATATTATCGACGGTTTGTACCGAATTATGTGTTGATCGCCAGACCTTTCTACAAACTACTTATTGTCTTTGAATGGACCGAAGCATGCCAATGGGCATACGAAGAATTGAAAAAGGCTCTAACCACAACACCAATCCTATGAGCCCCAAATTGGACCATTACTTTCCACATGTATATCGATGCTTCTAAGTTTTCCGTGGGGGCAGTGTTGCACTACATGATATAGACCTTATATCGACGTTTAAAGCAACGAAAATACAAACAACAAAATTTGCCCCCGTCGTCGCAAAAAGCGTCGTTATTGATGACGCCATAGAAACGTCGCAATATGCGTTGCTATATGCGCCACTATAATTGCGACGCAACCAATAGTTTTGCAACACTCATAGCGAGGCCAATAACGACGAGAGCAGTAAATTTGCGACGCAAATAGCGACGGTAACAGGGAAAAAATTTCAAGCTCAACACATGCGGACATTGATGATGGACCGCCTGGTTAGATGGGTTCACACGTCTACACTTAGCACATAGGTGGTCATTATGACTCTCACATGGCCACTGACTCATTACTTATTATATTCAGGTTGTTACACCTATTTACAGCTGGCATAGTTATAGCGCCAGTCGACTAGTGTAGTCGGTTATGCATTGTTTGACTTAGTAGGCCACTTTCCTTTATGTTGTATCTTATCTATACTTTGTGTACATTGTAAAGTGTGTGAAAGAAGAAGAAGAAATCAGCAAGAAAACGTTTTGGCCTCCATCTCTTTTCTTGTCTCTTGAGTGAGCTTCTCCTTGTGCATTCTGTGTGTGTTCGGCGCAGCATCTTGAGCAACTCCCCCTGCCATGCGATTCTTGACATGTGTGTTGTATGAGAGCCATACAAAATAGTTTCTGCACTACTTCATACAAAGCGCTTGCAAACAAAAAGAATGTATGCTGAAATCATAAAACTGATACATGAAATAAATACATGATCCCATAAAATGCGATTGGTACAATCATGAAAGGATATCACTAATACATAGAAAATGTCTACATAGATCAGGCGACTAGAAACTAAAGGTGTGTGATCTCCAAGGATCCAAGGGCAAGCTACAAATCCTCGTCCCCCAAAAGCTCGTCCCGCCGCAAAGGAGCATCGAACGGATTCTGCAGAAAAAGAAACAACATATCAATCCACTATACAATAATGCATTCAAATATCTCATGGTAACTACGGATAAGAAAGATGAGTAACTTACAGGGCCGTCGCGTCTATACAATCGGTCGATCAATGCATTGAGACCGTGCCTCTCTACATATCGAGTCTCAAGGCCTTGCGGATCGCGATTTGTAATGGAGTGCTGCAAAGAAAACAAAATGCTAACTATTAGAAACATGATTGTCAGTACAAAGAATATTTCAAAAAAACAAATAAGCAAAACAAAAGAGAAACTTACAAACTCGTCCAAATATGTCCTGTGGCCGCCACTCCCAAGATGATGCACCACTCCGGCCTCGAGTTGTACCCTCGCCACCTCCCGCTGCTGATTCCAACGTCCTGGCGAATTTGTAGCCTCCTCCCTCAGTCGGCGCCAGTCGTCTGCATCTAACCACTCGAGCTTTGCAGCCCCACTCTTGATTGCCTTGCGTGCGTTGGATCGTCTATGTGACATGTATGCACGCATGCAATCCATCATCCAGCCTATAGAGAATCTATCTATTGCGGCTGGCACCGGAAACTCCTCGTGCAAGGATGCTACTATGTAGTCCTTGCTCCCCTTTGGTATGTTCTTCCAATGATCCAGGACGTTGTGTCGAAAAACTTGTTGGCACAACTCCTTCATGCGAGCCATCACCCTCCTTGAGAGAGAGGACGGATGTACAGGGGTCTGCCTAAGATGGGTCCTCTCCCATCTCCGTCCACGCTCTTGGGCATATCCAGGAGACCCCTGTACATCCAGTTTACCGACGGGGGTACCCTCTCTCGGAGTGCCACTCAAAGGGGTGCCACCAAAAGGGGTGCCACCTGCTGACGGCTGCGCAAAAGCCGGAGTAACTGGAGTAGACGTCCCCACAAGTGTGACAAATCCTGGAGGTGATGCAGCTCTAGCTGAACGACGAGACAGAGACACCACGTCCATGTCTCCATAGAAGCACCCCCTTGATCCCGATGCAGTCCCTTCCTCTGGCCCAAGTCATGAGCGTCGAGATCGTCTGCTCAAAGTTGAAGCATCTAGTCGCGCTGAAGCAGATCTAGCAGAGCGCCCTGACGAAGAACGAGACAGCTCCTGGTCTGCCATCTCTCTGAATCTCGCGAGCTGATCTGGAGACATGCGTGCCATCATGTCCTGAAACTCCTCATCGCTCATCCCTCGACTCATCCTGAAAATGTCACCTGCATAGATAAATAATGGTGTTAGAATAATCAATTTAAACTATACAAAGCACAGTAATATAAATCATTTTTGAAAAATCCCTCTTAAAATGCATATCTGATGTACCTTTATGGAAGATCTAAACAACGAATTGAGTAATACAATTCTCCAAGAATGAAATATTCTATGGTCCCATGTAAATCTCCTGACACAACTCTGCATGCACTGGAAGGTCGATAGACATGTCACCACAAAAGAACGAGTCTGCCTTATTCTCAAAAAATTCTTGGACTTCTGTATTTCCATCTCCATCCACCGATGCGGGCTCCAAACTTGCGGTGGCCTCCACCCCTTGTAATATTGACCCCTCTATTTGCATATTTTCTTCATCTATGCCTGGAACATCGCTTTGATCATATACTCTCGCACTTCGATGAGTTGAAGGTATAGCATACCACCAACGAGGTTGTCGGGGGTTTGGATAGAAGATTACTTGTTCACAAACACGTACAAAGCGAGTTCAAACCATTGTGACATAAACCATGTCGTATTACAATTAGCAAGCAAACGACTCTTTGCACCTATTCACAATGGGCCGGCAACACAAAGGTGTCGCGCAAATCTGTCCATTTTTTTCGGAATCTATTTCGAGAAATCCAGATAGACCTCGTCGAAGTGTTGCTCCAGCTCCTCCAAGTACCACTTTGAACCATTGCACATTGAATAGTATCATGGAGAAGCTACGGTAATCCACCGTAATAATACTTTGCAAGTTCCCAAAATACTCCATCTCATCCACAACCATGTTCGGATCCGTTGCTCGTCACCGGCTCTCTTGCTCAAATCTTGCCATGATACCATAGTCCATTGTGGAGCGCATTTTGTCAGTACGCTCCACACAAAAATGCCATCCGTGCGACCACGCTGCACTATATATTTTGTACTGCACATTTGAAACACTCAAATTAGATGTAGCAAGAAAATTTAGATACGACACATTCTAAACCCCTCATCACCTTTGGACTACGTCCCCTCGAGAACTCCCACTCCTCCATTGAGACCTCTGTCCCTTCGCTGGATGCTGCGGTCAAGGCACCATGCAACCATCGTGTTGACATAAATCGTGGCATCTCCTCCATGCCTTCGGGATATCGAATCGGTTGGTGACACGTACTGCGTCAGAATTCAGCTCGCGCTTCCTCTCGATCTTGCCTTGCAATCTGGTACTTGGCGGGCCACGTCTTCATGGAGGCATGGTGCAACATACAAAAGCAATTCACCTTCTCTTCCATTGAGACATCCATTCTTTTTTCTACCCCATTTCCAACCACCACATCTCCAGTCAGTCTATCATCGTCCTTCAGCATCCATAGCATTTCATTGTCTGGTTCCACCATTGGTATCCATTGTGAGATATGCACTAACACCTCTGACACCAATCAACCTTCCGCCATGCTACCTTTTGGACGAGCTCGTTGTCACACAAAGCCTTTCAGGGTTTTCATGAAGCGCTCCAGGAAGAACATCCATCGCATATGGACAGGTCCAGCAATCTCCACTTTGTCCACAAGATGCACAAGAAGGTGAATTGTATCGTGAGCATGCTAGTGGGCAGGTATTTCTCAAAGAGACAGACCGTCTCAACTGCTCCAGACTTGCGGATTCAATAGAGGATGTCTTAATCTCTTTCTATGAGATCCATTGCACCAAAGTTGACAACTTGTAAATGGCCTCGCGAATTTTTGGAGTAAGGCATCCTGCGATCGTGATCGGTAGGACAAACTGCCACAAATGAGAAAGCATTATGAATAATGGCCATTTTTCAAATTGCAAAATGTCCACGCTAATTACAATCCATTCTGTTCACAAACCTGACATATCTTATGCCAATCATTGGATTTTAGCCCAGACAATTGGTCATCTTTAGAAAATGCGGACCTGAGAGAACGCATCATACCAGTCGGAGTGCGGATAGACTTGATTACTTGCTTCACAATGCGCTCTTCTTTGGTAGACAAAACCCAGGGAGTGCAAGGAAGCTGCACTCCCCCTTTAACACTTGACTGCGGCCAAAGCGCCTCCATCTTACCTACCTCCTCAAATCCATTCGTGACCCTATAGTGTCTCTCTTTCCTGTGATGTGGTCCCATAGCAAGCTGCCCACATTCTTGAAAATATGCATGGGATCCAACAAGTGGTTGACTTGTAAGTGGGTCCAATATGGCAACTCGTAGAAAACTGAGAACTGTCGCATTCCATTTGGATGTGATTCCGGGTTTACCATTTTCAGCTCATATCAGCTTGTAACGTTCATATGTGCTAGAGGTCGTCCAAGAAAACCTTCCCTGAGTTCATGATCCTCCAACAAGAAAGCGGCGTGTCCTTGATATACCATCTTCTTCATGATTCGTGACCTTCGGGAGTCTAACTGTGGCCCACACAATGTACATGCATGATAACCTGGGGTAACAAGACCTATAAGGCGAGCCACGACCTAGTGAATACTTGATTGAATGAAATAAAATATAGATATTACCAGCGAGAACGGAGGTCTGCTCACCTGAGCACTCTCCCAATCCCGGAAAGTCATGCATCGTCCACATGAGAATGGCTCGAATGTTGGTTGACCGCCGACCATCGCGCGTGCTCATATCTTGCACAGTGACCCCCTCCTCCCACAAAATCTTAAGCTCATTGACTAATGGACGAAGATACACGTCCATATTTTTTACTTTGTAGCGGCCCGGGATGAGCAAGCTAAGGATGAGATGTCCTTTCTTCGTAGAAAGCCATGGAGGGATGTTGTAGTTGACAAGCACTATAGGCCACGCACTGTAAGAAGTCGAGCGTAGACCGAATGGGTTCACACCATCCATGGCGAGACCGATCCGAAGATTCCTTGACTCTTGCGCAAAGCCTGGGAAGGTAGAATCAATGTGGCTCTATGCACGAAAATCCGCTGATATTCGTTGAACTCCATCCGTGGACCTATTCTGTGCATGCCACGTTGTCAAGCTTGCCATGCTAGACGTGCGAAACATGTGGTTTATGCGGGGGATGAGCGGAAAGTGTCTGAGAACTTTTTGAGGGATGGTTTGCCCTTGTAAGTCCTGTCGATACCTGTGAGCACCACACTTTGGACATGTCTCAATAGTCTCGTATTCATCTCGAAACAGTATGCAGTCGTTGATACATGCATGGATGTTATTGTAGTCCATGCCAAGCTTCCGTAAAACATGTCGTGCATCATCACGAGACTCAGGCATGGTATTTGCAGGTGGTAATATATGATATTTCAATAACCTGAAAAAAAATCATAAAACACCTTGAAAAAGCACAAATGTTTGCAATAATACTGTAAAAAAAATAAAATCAATGAAGCCTATGTGCAAGGTACTTGAATAACTTAGTCACACTCGTATTGCTCCAACCGTATTTTGCTTGCACACTTAAGAGTGCAAGCAATGTCTTCAACCGAGATACTCGGCACCCATCATATAATGGTATGGATGCTTCCTCTTTAAGCAGGTCAGATGTCTCAACATCCATGGGAATCAATGCATCGATCATTGCCTCCATCTCAGGCTCCAAGATTGTAGGTAGGTCGGGAAGGTTGTCTGTCTCCTCTGGCATTGACGGTATAGATGGGCCTTGCTAGTGGTGGATTGGCTCCTGCAATCCATCCATCGCACGTCCACAAACTCTTCTAATTGGCCGCAAAGGGTGCACTCCCCCTTGGGTCGAGACATCACCCCCCTGGATAGAAAATTTGCCAACAAGACCCAATCTTATTGTGTATGGTTTTCAATTAGCTTGTGAGTACAATGCTTGATTAATATTAACTTCAAATTACCATTTTCTGAAAATCCGCAATCGCCTGATCAATGATCTCAGATTGAAACTCGCCGAATCGTCGTATGTGTTCTATAGACAATCAACGTTTTCGTTTAATTGCCAACTTGCATTGAGAGCAAGGACATGGGACATGCTGATTAAGATACGTCTCGCGGTCTTGAACAATAAGACCTTCTTCATTTTCCATCTTATCTACATTACAGCAAACGAGGCTTAAATGGATCGCTTTATGGAGATGTACGTCAAGTTGCAAGTTGACCATAAATCTTCCATTGTACGTCAAGTTACATAGTAGTTGAGAGATTTATGGAGATGTACGTCAAATTGACCATAGCTTTATGGAGATGTACATCAAGTTACATAGTAGTTGAGAGATTTTCCGATGTTATATCTCGGCCTTGTATCATGCTCAAGGATTTGTTTGTCCCGGTAGATAATTATTCGTTATTGTAAAAAACTGCACTAGAGGGCTTTGAGTATAAGTAATCCATTTTGAGCATCATTGAGGATCTCTTAGTCTAATAATAAATCAGTCTCAACAAAAAACATCTTAGAAATGTGGTTTTTTTGTCCTAGGATCGCGTATTAAAATTAATGCCATCTATGAAATTTATCAACTATAGTAATAAAATTTATTTCAATCAATTCTACTCATAGTCATAAGACCTGAGAGAAAATATCATATATTCAATTTAAGGGATTCTTATTCTATAACAATACTTTTGGGTTCATTTTGATGAAGTACCGTAATGACCATTAGCTAGGGTATCATTTTCTTTTAATCCTTCCGTTGACTAGTTGGCATGATTTCTAATTTGTTATGCCTATAAAGTTAATACAAAAACAATGAATTATGCATATCACAATTAGATCCCCTACTTGGACATTATGAAGGATATGACCAATTTTAAGTCATCTTAAAGAGTTACCAATGTACGTGGCCCATGGCAAAGCACATTGCATACCATTATCGACAAGTCTATTATCTTAAATTTCCTTCCCCTCCCTCTCCCTCTCTTTCTCTCCCTCTCTCTCCCTCTCCCTCTCTTTCTCTCTCATTTCCTCTCCTAAACAAGAAAAAAAGAAAGTGATTTAAACATTAAACAAGCAAGAGGGAGAGTGAGTGAGAGAATGCACTCTCCCTCCCTCTCCCTCTCCCTCTCTTTCTCTTTCTCTCCCTCTCTCATTTCCTTCCCCTCCCTCTCCCTCTCCCTCTCTTTCTCTCCCTCTCTTTCTCTCCCTCTCTATCTCTCTTTCTCTCCCATTTCCTAAAAAAGCATAAAAATAAAGCGATTTAAACATTAAACAAGCAAAAGGGATAGGGAGAGAGAGAATGCACTCTCCCTCCCTCTCCCTCTCTTTCTCTTTCTCTCCCTCTCTCATTTCCTCCCCCTCCCTCTCCCTCTCCCTCTCTTTCTCTTTCTCTTTCTCTTTCTCTTTCTCTTTCTCCCTCTCTTTCTCTCTTATTCTCTCATTTCCTCTCCTAAACAAGTAAAAAAGAAAGTGATTTAAACATTAAACAAGCAAAAGGGAGAGGGAGAGGGAGAGAGAGAATGCACTCTCCCTCTACCTCCCTCTCCCTCTCTTTCTCTTTCTCTCCCTCTCTCTCCCTCTCTTTCTCTCCCTCTCTCTCCCTCTCCCTCTCTTTCTCTTTCTCTCCCTCTCTCTCCCTCTCTCTCCCTCTTCCTCTCTTTCTCTTTCATTTCCTCTCCTAAACAAGCAAAAGAGAGCGATTTAAACCTTGAACAAGCAAAAGAAAGAGAGAGGGAGACTCACCAATGAGATATGGCGAGCGTGGGGCGGCTCCTCTTTGCGATGAAGGCTCCTCCTCTCCTTCGCGAACAACGGCGGCGATAGCGGCGGCAGCAAGTCTTCTTCCTCTCCTTCTCTCACAACGGTCGCTCTCTCCCTCGCTCTCACTCTCAAAACTCACAATGGAGCAAATGCGAAATGAAAACCACGCTCGGTTTCGATCGCGTTTTTTCCCTGCGGTCCGTCGCTAGTTGCGTCGCTATTTGCGACGCAAATAGCAACGCTATTAGCGATGCAAATAGCGACGCCAATAGCGATGGCACTATCCGGCGTCGCTAATCGGCGTCGCTATTTGCATCGCTAGTTGCATCGCTATTAGCGATGCAAATAGCGACGGCACTATCCGGCGTCGCTAATCGGCGTCGCTATTTGCATCGCTAGTTGCGTCGCTATTAGCGATGCAAATAGCGACGCCAATAGCGACGGCACTATCCGCCGTCGCTAATCGGCGTCGCTACTACCTCAAATCCTTGTAGTGTTGTGCCAACCTGGTGAACACAATTTAGACTATCCAGTGAGCTTTGCTAGCAGACAACTCACTGAGATGGAAATGAACTACTCGATGATGGAAAGAGAGGGATTAGCCATGGTATTCGTTGTGAAGAAATTTTGGCATTATCTTTTGGCCACGCCCTTTACCTTCTTCATGGACCATCAAGCCTTGCTCTATCTAGTAAACAAACCTTGTGCTACAGGACGCATAGCTCAATGGCTCCTTCTGCTTCTAGAGTTCGACTTCTCTGTGGTGGTACGAAAGGGAAAATAGCATTACATGGATGATCACATGTCACACATTCCCACTGGAGAAGCCGCTGGACAAGGTATTGTTGATGAATTACCCGATGCCCATCTGTTTAACCTGTCCAGTGAGAGAGATCTATTCAAGGCTGATCTAACACCATATTGGGTAGATGACATAGTCCAAGTACTTGAGCACGGATTGCCTGACCGACCGATAGAAAAAGCGTAACTTAGGTGATTAATCCTTAATATCTAGCCCTATCAGCTAATTGCAGGCCAACTCTATAGGCTGGGGCAAGACGGATTGTTGCGCAGATGCGTATGCAAATATGAGATGCACGATGTGCTCTCAGAGGTGTACGACGGCATTGCTAGAGGACACTTTAGCGGAGACACGACAACACAAAAAGTGTTGCAGTCTCAACTATGGTGGCCCACGCTTTTCCATGACGCAACATAATTTATCAAGCACTGTGACAAGTGCCAGCGGACGAAGGTTCCAATTCCCAAGGATCAAATGGAATTAACCCCAGTTATTGCTTGACAACCCTTCAAAAAATGGAGAATTGATTTCATTGGACCCATCAGTCCTGCGACACAGTATTTGCAGGCCAAGTACATCATTGTGGCTATGGATTACCTCATGAAATGGGCAGAAGCAAGAGCAACCTAAAAAAACGACGCTAGAATGACTCCTAAGTTCTTGTGGGAGCAAGTGATCTCACGATTCGGCTACCCCATCGAACTGGTCAGTGACCAAGGTGCACACTTCATCAATGAAGTGATCGCACATCTCCTGTCCACCTTCCTCATCATCCATCACAAATCCTCACCATACTACCCTCAAGCAAACAAACAGGCTAAATTGACGAATAAGATTCTTGTCAATGTCCTAACCAAAGTTGTCTCTGCTTCATGCAGCGACTGGGACAACAAGCTGATGGCAGCTTTGTGGGCTTACTGCACAGCTTATAAAACAGCTGTCGGTCAAACCCCCTTTAGGCTGACACATGGAACAGAAGCGATTCTACCATTAGAATTCTTCGTTCCTATCTTGAGAATAGCGCTTAAGAACAATGGGAAGGGAAAGAGGCATGTACACGACACCTAGCTGAACTCGAACACCTCTCGGAGACTCATCTGCTAGCCACCCATGCACTGATCTATGAGAAAGCTCGACGCAAAAGCTGGTTTGACCAATATATCAAGCAGCATGAATTCGAACATGGTGACTTAGTGCTTCTCTACTCAGTTAAGGGGCATAAGCAAAAAATGAAATTTAGAGGTCTGGAACCCTTCAAAGTTCATGCAATCAGCCGAACAAGCAATGTTGAACTTGAGACCCTAGACAGTGAAGGAATAGGCTTCTTCAATGGCAGTCGTGTCAAGAAGTACTACCCTCCTACGCATCCTTTGCATGAGCCACTGATGTTAGAACTGCCTGTCAAAATACGAGTAGCCACAATCACTGAAATCAACGACGAGGATGAGGAAGCCGTAGAGCCTGCATACCTCCATATCACGATCACTGCCAACCAAACATGCGCTTTTAATGCCTTGATCGACGAGGGAGTAGAATGCAATATCTTAACTCACGATCATTGGACCCAACTTGGCAAACCACAACTTCAACCCACCACTGCCTAATTAAGCCCATATGGGACCCACTCATATGCACTTGTGGGCAAGTGCAGAGTCACCATCTCTATCGAGTCTACGACTGTACCACTGATTTTTACGTGTTGCCAGACACTAAAGATGCGGGCACGAAGTCGCTTTGCTCGGGTGATCTTTTAAAAAGAAACCCACTGCAATGTTGATTACGCGTTGCAGTGCGTTCACCTCACAATAGGCAACGTTTGCATTGTTACAGCTTTCAGCAAGGGCTGTGCAATCTCATCCCAGGCCACAAAGCCATCGATAGAAACATTTGTTGTCAAGTCTAAGGAGGGGGATAGTGTGCGACAGCCACTCCCCAAATTTCATAGACCGCAACCCATAGCAGCCAAAGCTAAGGCGCCATAGCCTCGCCTTCAATGGATGCCTAAACAGCCGCAACAGCCGCTCAGAGTCGATGCTTCTACCCTCATAAGACCAGAAACTCTAAACCTAGGAGGCCCACACGGCCAAAGGCACCACTCATACGCCAGCCTCAAGCTTGATCATCCCAAAGACCGTAAAATCTCAAAACCACAAGCTGTAGAGCTTCCCTGACCAGCAACCATCAAGTTCATCCACACGTGAACCCAAGAGAGTTGCCAAAGCCTATCGACCCAAGTGACAGCCAACGTCCCAAAAGTCATCACCTGCCAAAGTCGATTCGAATTCCCAACTCCATCCTGAAAGTAGCAGGCCGTCACTCGAGGCTGCTGCTAACCTAGCCATAGTCCTAGCGACCCAATCACACGCTCAAGAACACTCACAACCGCAACTTTTTGTCGCCAAAGGCTCAAGTCCTACCAAACCCCAACCACCCGCAAGCCTTAGACCCTCTTACGAGAGGAAATCCTTTCTCACACTAGCAGTTGATTTAGCTGAAGAAACAAGGGATGACGTGGTGGATTGCATTAAGGGACTGGACACCACTTTTGTGTTGCTAGCTCTAAGCCGATCGACTGGACTTAGGCCTATTGGACGAATCCTTTGCAACCAAAGTTCAAATGATGCCTTGTTCTTGGGAAACGTTTGAATTTGCATTTCCAAAGCCGCTACCTCTGCCTGCTGAATTGCTGAGTAGTGAAATCTCCAAAGAGCAAGCAATCGAACAATGCCTCATCACGTCGTATGATCAGTGAACCACTTCTGCCATCACTGACCAAGAAGTTGCAGAGCTGTCAAGACTTGCTGAGACACAATCCCAGCTCTTAAGGCATTAGTACACTCTTAGGTTGCAATGGGAAGTTGAAGGATGCCAAATAATGACCAATGCTGAGCAACGCCGTGCTATCAAAACAGCCGAGTATGACCCCACATATGTCACGCCAACCTCATATCGAGTGTTAACCACTCTTCAGGGCCGTCCTATAGAAGAACATATCAAAGGGAACCCCTATCTCAACCACTTGTTGACCGAGGAAGAGTTACACATTGCTAGCCAAGTCAACTCGGGTGACTTCCTAACAGATGTTCTCACATAAATCACCCAAGTGGGAATTAAACCCTCTGACCTAGACCGCGAAGCTCATTTGGAACACAATCCCAATTTCTATACTTGGCTCCTTCACAAGTAACCCCTACACCCCCATGCCAAAAACCCTTAACCTTCTGACCCTAAATCCTAGGAAGGATTCTTCTCAAGCTGGAAGGGGAGGGGAGTAAGGTGAGTCAAATCAGAATCAGTAAATCAAATCAAAGTCAGTGAAGTACATAGACATATATTATGGAAAAGGATGGGGTAGGAAAAGGGCATGAAAATTTTGAAGTAAAGGGCAAAAAGTCAAAGTCTGAAAAGGAGAATCTACATTGGATCTTAATGAAGTCATTCAAAAGCATAGAGTTTTTCTTTTTCAGCAAATTATTATGCCACAAGCACTAATGAAAATTAAGGTTTATGACAGGAACAAAAGATGTTGCAGCAAGACCGCGCCCACCGACTCTCGTTCATAGACGAGGAAAGAGAGAAATATCGCATCTACCTAGAAAACCGCGCCTTCAGCTAGCTTAAGTTTCGAACTGTCCGCAACATAGAAGTTGTGGTGGCTAGGGAGGAAGCAGCTAGGAGGGTGGTCGAGCAATGTAACCTTAGCAAGTACCTTGAAAAATTCTCACAAGAGCCGGACCACCTGAAGTGTGTAGAGTTCCTCAGATCATATGACCCAGACCAAGAATGCGGCATAGTGACGGTGGGTAGAGGAGAAAGTGCCAAGCAGGTACAGGTCTATCTAGACCCAACCTTGGTGGAGAAGGCATTGGGATTGGAACCAAACACAAAGAGAAAATAGAAGAGGGATGTGTATGCGATGCTGAAAATGAAAAAGGAGGAGGTACTCACCAATGATGGCATCAGCATCCTAGACATCCTCTACGCAGAAGCTAGGCTACAAGCAAAGCTAGTACATGTCCTCTTCTCCAGCCATTGCTACAACTCCCTAATGCATTGAATCAGCATGCCTGTGCTAGAGAACATAGCGGCCCACACTCTGGACGAAGTTGACTGGAATGGGTATGTATGAAAAACTATCAACCAAGTAGCCAAAGCATTGGCTTTAGGAAGTGTGCCAGCAAGTGGAGGGTCTCCAACCTCCAAGGCTATAGAGAGGAAGAAAGCTTCATCCAAGGCCTCTTACATCGGGTATGGAGGTGTCTTAACGGCGCTTATCCAGGAGGCCGTGAAGGAGGCGCAGGAGGCAAAAGAGGGGGAGGGGGAAACACCCGACAGATCACCTCCTCATCAACAGCGGGAGAGATCTAGTGATAGGACTGAGACCGAGGAAGAAGGGGAGGAACAGAAAAGCAAAAAGTAGGTCAAGGAGACCGAGAAGAAGGCAACGCAAAAGAAAAAGAAAAAGGATGACGAGGGCCACAGGAAAGAGAAAGAGGACTTAGAGAAGGCCAAGAGAGAGTCCCTTAGAGAGGCCAAGGAGAGGGAGAAGAAGGAAAAACAGGAAGAAGAAAAGGAAAAGGAGCAATAACAGAAGGCTAAGAAGGCATCAAAGCAGGAGGCAGAAGAGAGAAAAAGAAAGGAAAAGGAAGAAAAAGAGAAAAAGAAGGAGGAGCAGAGAAAAGAAGAAGAGGAAAGGCGAAGAAAGGCTGATGAAGAAGAGGAAGAACTAAGAAGGAAGGAGAAAGAGGACCTGGCTGAAGCTATACGCCGGTCCATTGAACAACAATGCAGAGATGATGAATTGGGGAGTTTGAGCCCACATAGAGAAGAAAGTCCTGGGTCAAGCACATAGGTGCCGGCCGCCTGCCATCACTGAGGGCAAGGGCAAGGCCCCAATCCACCCAATTCCTACCCTATTGGTGCCTCCCATCGAGCCAACCACCATCACTCCCAGCATCCCCACCAGTACAGACGTATCAAATCTGGTGGTATGGATGCAGTACTTCATTAACAAGGAGATAGCCCAGGGGACGAGCACTGAAACTACAGCTATAGGGCAAAAGCAGCTGGCCACAGACGCAGAGTCTAGGCAAGATCCTAAATGACAAAAGGTGGAGGCCTCAACAACACCCATCCAAACAACGATGATGCCACCAACTAATTACAACGAATACGTCACCAAGCTACTCTCACAGTTGGAGAGAGCTAAGGAGGAACAGAAGGTAGCGGTGGCTGAGTTGGCAGCTGAGAAGGAATCAATAGCCACCTTTCAGCTTGACAAAACAAGGATGATAGCCATGCAACAAAGGGAGATCGCAGATCTCAAGCAATAAATAAAGGCTAAGGATGACAAAGAAGAGCATTGGAGGCAGCAGATCGAGAATGAAACACAGGAGCTAGTAAAGATGCAAAGAGAACATAAGCTCTTGATAATGCAATACCAGGAGCTCATTACAAAAACTGCTAAAGTTGAAGAGCTCATGGCTAGCTCAACACTAGGGATGAGAAAAGAAAGTGGGACATGGAGGAGCAACAAGAAGAGATTGAGCACCTAACTGATCAATTGAACTCTGAAAGACAAGAACAGGAGAGGCTGATCAGGGAATTGGAGGACCAATAGCAAAGGCTCATGATACTGACCCTGAAGCAAGGGGAGAGCATGGAGGAAATGAACAAGAAAACAGAGGAGTGCGCGATGCATAATGAAAAGAGAACGAAGACACTGGCACAGCGCCTTGCTCTGGTAGAAAAGGAAAAGATCATTACAGAGAGCAAGGCAGAAGCCACCCAAGTGGCCTTCGGTGCCCAACAAAAAGCCTTCCTCGACACCATCAGGGACACTACCCGCTCAGAGGAGGGAGAGCCGTTGGATGTGGCACAAAGAAAGCTTAGCATTGCACACAGAGCCCTACATGCAGGACTACAAATGCCACCCCAACTTGTGGAGGTTAGGCTGAGCATGGATGAGAAACAAAAATACCTACTGTTGGCCGGCCTAACCCCCCAAGAAGTGGATGCCCTAGGATTTGAAGAGAGAGCAGCACATGGAATCCGACAGGGGGAGGAAGCCGAACTCAAAGTCGACATGAACAGATTCAGTGAAGATGTGATCCCAAAACTCCCCTCGCCGCACATTCAGGAACAACAACCACTTGACCTGCCCCAAACAAGCCATGCTCAAGGAATGACGAAAAAAGTTGGTGGAAGAAGTCAGTAGGCGGCTGCAGGCCAAGCTAGTCATGTGGCCATCTGCATCCCTCCCACCATGCCTCGATGACCTCCCAACGCAATTCCACGCAGAGCTAGTGGTCTGGGAACGGTAGGAAACCAAAAACAACCCTTTCTCTTTCAACTTCCTTATGCTTGATAGCTTGATAAGGGTCTTGCCGATCAAAGTAATGGAGGAGGTAATCGCGACTGGCAGTCGACTGGGCCAAAAATGGCTAGATGATAGGGCAAAGACCCCCATTCTGTGGGGCACGGAGGAAGTAGAATTTTGGCAAGACAAAGTGTATGAAGTGCCACACACTGTAAGGGGCTACAACTACCAACCCCTCTGGAGAAGGCGAATATGCAATATTAACATGCTCGCCTAGATGGCATTTTGCAACGCCCTACCCTACGAGAGGAACGACCCCACATTCATGGCATATCCTTGTAGGGTAGGCATGGATTTTGTTGCCACCCTCCATGGGAGGCATGGCTTCCCTATCATCTACAATTCCAATGCCACCTCCTTTGAGGTTGCTCTACTTTTTGATTTAGGAAGCCTAACCGACTCCATGACACGCTTCCTCGCAAAATTCTCCTCCTGTCCCGATCCTGCTTTCATAACTACGTGTAATTACCTTAGGATTCTTAAGCTCCTACTCAAGCAAGATCCGGCATCGCAGGAAAATGGCTTGCCTGCCCTCTTTTTTGATCCCAATGCTATTGATAGCTATGCTATGGCCCGCTTAATGATGAGAGCTAGCCTACTACCTTCCTTTTGCCTAGCTCTCCTGGAGGATATGAGTGACAGCCAATGCACTAGGTGTAATCACCCTTTCCTATCCACCACCTCTCTCCACGTCCACTTGAACCTGAAAGGGTACATGCAAAGCCACCAATTTTTACACAAATCCATCCGCCTTCCTTCCCCCCCTCATTCAAATGATGAGAATTAGACTTGGCTGTCATGCTCCTGATGTAATACTATCCCTAAATGTATCCCAAAAAAAGAAAGAAAAGAAAAGAAAAGAAAAAAGAACAGAAGAAAAGAAAAGCACGAACGCCATTCCACACTGAATGAACAAAAAAAATCACTTGCAAAATCACTTAGCACCACAAAAGCACGATCATTGCACCTACGGGTCCTTAAGTTAGGCGTGCCCAGTGGCTTCGGTCAGCTGGCTCCGCTCCTAACCCCCTAGCCCTTTTTGCTCCCCCACTTCATGCTTAGGGCACATCAAGGGCATGACACACCTAGGGAGGTAACACTCACCTATCGTTAGACCTGTCACCCTAAGCCACTGGCACCGCACCACCTTGGCACAAATGGAGTCCTCAAGTGTGGGACATCACCCAGGCTCGCCTACGGTTAGACCCACCCCCCATTCCACTAGCACGAGCACAATGCACCAACAAGTTGAGGAAGCACCCCCCTTAAGTAGAGCACCGCACCTTCTCCTTCAGGCACTCCAAAAGCACCAAACCACTAGCTTTGGAGGCCCTCGTCAACCCATGACATCCAGTTAGCTGCTTTGACAAACATCATTCTTAAGCTTCCACAAGCACCTGAGTTTACATGTGGCCCTCACCCTTACACCAACCCAACATCGAAGTGCCATGGGACTGGCACCCGTCTCGGAGGGGGGTAGTGTTAACCCCAAGTTGAGATGGTAGAAAAATGAAGGAAAAAGCAAAATGAAGATGGAAAAAGAGCAAAGACAAGCACGCGGCCTCTAAAGATGAACCGAGGCAAAAAGCGCAACTTTAAATGAAAAGGAACCTCAAAAAACTCGGAAAACTCTTGTAAAAGAGCGCCAAGCTCCCTCCTGTGCCAATTGTAAAATATTAGATGGATGTAGGGTAGAGGCACAAGGCTAGAAGAGGGAAAGGGAAAAAGGACCTTGCCACAATGGCCGGTCATGTAAAAAAGGGATGGGTGCCCATGGGATTTTAGGGTTTGTATATATAAAGTTCAAAAAGTGAATGAGAGCTCATTCTTGTGTGTGGCAAAAAGTGGCTCTCCTCCTCCTCCTCTTCTTCTTCTTCTTCTTCTTGCTGGCTTGAGCTTGTGCTTGAGAGAGGGAGTGTGAGAGTGTGAGGGAGTGAGTGTGTGAGGGTGAGGGACCGTGGGGTGGAGAAGCTCTCCATCTTCTCCTCTTTTCTTCTCTTCTCTTCTCTTCTCTTGTCTTGCTCGTAGTGATGGAGCTTGGAGCGTGGAGCTTGAGGATGGAGCTTGCTTGAAGCTTGCACTTGGATCGTGGAGCAATCAGAGTGCATGGGAGAGGAGGTAACTCGAACAGCATGGAGGTAAGCTCACTATACTCTTAGGATCGATGGCGCATCGGCTATCTGAGAGGTAGCTATTAGTGCTTGGCTTGGAATGCTTGAAACAATAAGCAGTCCGTGGATCTTGGCGGTTGAGCGAAAGCTCCCACAGGGGTGATGGAAGGTGATGTTGGGTTGCTACTAGAGATCAGTGTGGCAAGCAATGGAGCGGGTAGCAAGAAGCAACCAAATAGGGTCTGGGTTGACGATGCGGGTTAGGTGAGCCTAGTCAAAGTGGGAGGAGAATGGCTCAACCTATTGTGGAATATCATGATATTGATCCTAATTTGATGGGCCCAACCCAAGGACAAAGGAGCCTAGATGGACAGAGAGATGGTGATAGGTTGCAAAGCCGATGAGGCCCAACCCTATCATCACTACAATAGAGAAGCCCCTTTTCTTCTCTTGTTCTTCTTCTTCCAACTTAATGCATTCCTTCAATTTCTTTCTTTCCCCGGTGCCATGACAGCAATCACAATCTCAGCCATGCTCATTGCACTTCTCTAAGGGGGCACGACTTCTCCAAGGGGGCACAATCCTCTGCCTGTGGTGCAGGTTCCACTTCTAGCATCTCACAAATTGGCTTGCTAGTGATCAATCTAGGGAGGGTATCATCATGCCTCAATACAGAGTATCAAGGACCCATCTCCATCCATCCATCTCTCTCTCTCTTGTTGATATTGCCTCCCTTCTTCATCATTTTGTTGGCAAGACGAGTACCTCCATGAGGAACGGTTGTAGCCAGTAAAAGGAGAGGAAACCCCTAAATGCAACCTCTTTCTCTCTCTCTCTGGAATCTCTATCTCTTTGCACTAATGGTTACTGTGCCCATGCTCCATCCTGCCATTTTTCCATCCCAAAATGATATCAAGCTTCAGACCTTCATTATCACCATTGCAAGAATACTTGTCTTCTTTTTTTCCCCATAAGTATCGAGGTTTGGAAATTGAGATTTGTCTTGGTTTTCCCTCCTCCTCCAATTCCTTCCTTCTTCTTTCTTCATGCTTCTCCTTTCTTCTTCTTTGGTGATTGGTTTGGAACCATGCAAACAATGCTTTAGCAAAGTATCCTAATTGGCATGCTTGAAAAACATGTCAAAGTAGGAAATTTAGCTATTCAAAAGGCATGCCACCAAATGTAGACATCATTCGAGTGCTAATATTATCGTTCATCTCATTGCTTTATTCTTCTTTTTCTTCTACTTCAGTTTATATTTATCATCTTCATCTTTTGTAATAGGGTACAAAACTATCTCTCAACCATGGATGCCTTGTATCATGGAACCCACACTCTCTCATTTCTTCCCACTTTTATCTGTAGAGGGGGGGGGGGGGGGGGGGCGAAGAATTGGGAAGGAGGAGCTCTGATCCAAGGTTGGATGAAAGATAAAGAAATAGAAATTGCACACTTTGTTCATGTTCATCATGTTCATCATCTTCTTCTTTCCTTTTTGTTTTTCTTGGAATCAACCATTGGCTTCTAGTGCTTCTCCCCCTCTTCCTTTCTTCTTCTGTACACGGTGCTTCTTCTCCTTCAATTTTCCCCTTTTCCAACTTCTTATTTCAATGATGCATCAACATTTTGTACCACCATAAAATATCCATGAAGTCATATTTGTTGAGATTAGCTTCTTTCCATTGTGCACCAAAATGATAGCAACCCTCCCACGAATGAAAATAACCACAAAACCAAGGAAACAACACACAATGACAAGGAGGGGTGAGGTGAGGCATGCAGTGGTCATTGTAGAGGGAGGGTGCCCGTGATGATGTTCATCTTCCCTCGACAACGGGGCGTATTTCAGCCAATAGCAAGTCTTTGCTCATGCCAAGTTGCATGGAGTGGTTGTGATGAAAAGGGGTAGGGTTCATCCTCGGAAGGATAGATTGAAAACAAGAGAAAGCTTGTAGAAGGGGGTGGCACCTTGGGTACACCCTCAGAGGTGGTGGTCAGGGCTTCCCATGGCGGCCATGAGGACCTCCACCACCTAGAGGCGGGAATGGCAACACAACTTCTAGACGTGTGGTGAGGGGAGGACCTTAGGAGCTCATCCTGTCAAACCCAACTTTTCTCCCTGCACTTGACTCTCATTGCTTGTGTGTGTTGGCATTATCTATACACAATTACAAAATTCATTGTTTATTTATGTACATATTTATGGACCCATGTCACTTCATGAGGATAAGAACCAATTGTAGAACTCAAGATTGTACTGGAATGTGACACAAGCATCCGATACTCGTGGCATCCTACTCAATAACAACATATATTTTGCAACATCGAGTAGCATGGTACCTTGTTCGAATCTACTCGCAACATATACTCCTCCTCAGTGAGAATCTTATCAATTAGAGAGTTCTCTTGGCTAGTTATGATTAAGTCTATACCCCAAATTTTGGTCAGTACTCAAAAGGAAGCTAGCGCCATGTAGGTTGGGTCTCTTTGAGACCGCCATTTGGTCAATCGCTCCTCTGAGACCATAATCTGGGCTCCCAGCTCGGCCATTGTAACACAGTTTTCAAACCAACGTTTTTCAAATTGACTTTGACCCTCTGATTGTTGCTTTAGTTTCTCTATCTCAAAGAGATTTGGTTGGCACGGCTCTTCATTGAATGTCATAGTTAAGTGTATTTTGTCGGTCTCCTCGTTAGAGATGAGTTGCATGCATTTATGTAGAAGCTTTTCATAGTGCTCATTAAGATATTCTTGCTCTTCCCACGATAGAGGAAATGAAAAGTATTCCTCAAGCTGCTCCTTAGGGAATGTACCCATGTTTGCAAGGACGTAGACATGTGTGAATAATTTGAGTTTAGCATCCAAATTAGTTAAGCATTTTGTGACACTTCTATGTTCGATGAGGACTTGCTTGATTGCTATCTCATGCAAGGTTTTGGGAGTTTCCCTAGGTTTTAGCATAGCTGGGGGCTTAGGCCAAGATGAGCAAGATTGGTCAATGCTAGGATTGCTTTTGTCCTTGGGATTTTCATGCTTCTCCTGAGGCTTCGTTGCTATTATGCTATGGTTTCCCTTAGATGTGACTGGTATAGTTCTGTCAACTTGTTGTGACAATGTTGTATCCACTCTTGATTAGTCAATGTAAGTTCTGTTGTCGATGGATTGAGTGTTGCAAGCAACCATTGATGGTAATGGTTTCTTTGACTTATCAAAACACACACACATGTGTATGAGTTTTCACCACTGTTAGGAGAGATGGCAATGGGTTCCTTGGTGGGTGGACTTGATGTTTCATTCCTCAGCTCTTCAACACTCTTGGTCTCAATCTTCTTGGTGTCTAAAACCACTTGCAATTGTTCGTTGTTTTCATTTTTTTCTCCTCTTTTTGTTGTGAAATTTGGGTGTATCCTTTAAAGATTCAAGACCTTAAACTAGGTCAGCTGTTGATGTGCTTGGTCAGGCCTCAATATTCTTTGTTTCTGGTTTGTCCTCATGGGACATAACCGCAGCCTGTGGGACAACCTCACTAGGTTGTGAGGGTACAATTGCCTCTCTTTTTGGGGAGTGTATTTATTCAGCTAACTCCCCTTCTTCTAGCTCCGCATTCGAATGCATTGGCAGTTGCTCTGGGTCAGGGGGCATTTTCTTTAGACTCTTGTCCTTACCCATTGGAACATGCCTCCATTGCTTCTTATCAGAGCGGGTGTTGTGTTTAGAGCTGTTTTTCTCTTGCTCTGGAGGTTCATGTGACTCTAATGTAGAACAGAGAGATGGTTTAGGGTTCCTATCATGTAGGCTTGGAAGAAACTAGCTGAAGAAGTCATGGATGTATTGATGGGAAGCATAAAGATCTAGGATTGCAGGGTCTTGAGTGAGGCAGAAGACATATGCGGTAATATCAAGAATTGTGCTCCTTACTCCTAGACTGCTAGTCACATGTAGATCTTCTTCTAGAAGTATTTTATCATACAAGGGATGTTTTTGAATAGTGGTAGAAAGCTGGACGTCATGGACCATTGTCAACACTCATAATGAGGTTGGGGCAACATACATGGGATCATGTATTGATGTCGAAAGGGCTTTCCTTTACTCGACAAGTGTCATTACTCGATGGCCAATTTTGGCCGCCAAACTTTGATTGGAGTACCATTTCTACACAAACTCACCTTGTCCTTTCCCTTTTTGTTTGATTGCTTTGATCTTTTCCTTGCTTGTCTCACATTGAGCAGTATAGAGTGAGGTTATCAAGCGCAATTCTCTAGTTGTGGCCTATGGGATATCCTTTGTGAATTCCTCAGCAACAGCTACATAGCGGGAGTAAACATGTTGTTCCTTGTCAAGGGTTTGTGGCTATGAGCTTTGTGTGCTTTGGTGCTAGCCTTCCAATGTCCACATGGACATATGCACCTGTGATGGATGTGAGCTTGTGATCAAGCTTCATCACGCACTTCATCTTTGGTTCATTGGTTAGATGCACCCTCTCCTTGGCCAAATCTTTGAGAGATTTCTCCTCGAGCCTAGGTTTCAGGTGCTTCGAAAGTGTTGGAGGTGTTTAGGATGTTGGTTGTGAAAAATCTTCCACATGTGAATTGCTAAGGACACATTCCAAAAAAGGGGCATCGTCACGGCCAATGGTTGTGACCGCTATGATTCTTGATTGGAAATAGTAGCAGCTAGTTCACTGGACTGGCTACTATTAGTCGACTATGGTGTCAAGTCCTTAGGTAGATTGAAAGTGGTCATGTCTTTTATTTCCCTCCTAGCCATGGTGGATTACACAGGCATATCCCTAGGTTGAGAATTAGGGGTGTTGTCATGTCCCGCATCTTGGACATTTGGAAGCTCAGATTGAGATAGAGATTGGGATTGAGCTGTTGTACTTAACAACTGTTGTTGTGCTTCTTGTGTCCATTTAGAGAAATATGGTGTAGGAGACTTGGGACTCCTATGGACTTGGCACGCTGAAGAATTTGCTCATGGCTATTAGACGACTCTACCATTTTCTTTATTGAGAAATTAGCCTTATTGTGAGCAACATTACGCCTGTGGTGCTCATTATCCTCTTGGGAAGTCAAAGCCTCCTTGGGCATTAGTGGCTTTTGTGCATACTCAATGATTACATATGATATCCACTTGTTAAGCATACTAGGCTGAGGATCTATCCTTCGAATAGTCCCATTTGGTTTCTTGATTTCAATCATGAGGGGCTCAATCACTCCAATGTTTTTGACTTGAGACTTGTTTTTTCGTTTAGATTTCCTGTTGCGCTTCTTTGCTCTTGATACATCCTAGCCTTCAGTTGATAGAGGTGGTTTAGCAGGGGGTTTTGGTACCCAAATCCATCGGTTATCTGCATAATACCTTGAGCACGTAGCAACACTTTGGATATCCATCGCGGCATTGTGCTGGCTCTCCATTGATACCTCTGTCTACAAGGCTTGGGCTTCTTTTATGGTCTTCTATGATATTTGTAAGTCCAAATCCTACCCTTGGCATTGTCTCCTGACCTTCTTGTTTCAAGCATAGCCTTGCTCACTAGTTCTCTCTGTTCAACATGCGATTGTATCAACTCTTTCAACAAGTCCTTTCTCTCATCACTAGACTTGCATGGTATGTTAGAATGTTCCTTATCCTTCCCTCAAGGTTTGATGAGGTCACCCTTACTAAAGCTAGTGACTATCCTCACACTCGGTAGTGTCAAATCTATCCTCTGTGCTACGTAATTAGCCTCACACTTCATCGCCCTTTTGAAAGGTCGTCCTAGGAGGGTTTCCTTTCCACAACCAGCACTATTTGGAGGAACATGGAATAGGATAGGTAAGCTTTTAGTTTCAATAGTTACAAGGATTTTTCACTTTCCTATGAGTGCTTGTGGGTGTTCCCCATATGGACTAAGAGTTGCATTAGTTGGTGTGAGCTCTGTCAAGATTGTGGGAGAGAAGGAAGGAGTCTCACTTGTAGCTTTCTTGCTTGCACAATGGGGGAATACACACAAGGGTGGAGGCTGAAAATAGTTTTCCTCTTCTTAGTTGTGTAAGCCAAAAGAACTCTTATACAAAGAAATAGAAGAACCCTATATATGGGTCTCAAACCAAACTCAACTAACTAAGGTGGCATACTAACTGAGCCACGAACTAGAGTAGATAAGGATAGCTGTCATCTAGCTATTATTCATGGGCGGTATACCAACCGCATCTGCAACTGACACGTTGGTGACATAAATGCACAACGGTCACCCTGGCATATCACGAGTGGAGCTCGATATCTCAACACTCCCCCTCGAGCTCAATCCCAATTCCTACACAACAAGCAGGTCTCTGAACTTGTGGAGCTTCTCTGCGCCCAATGCCTTCATAAATATGTCAGCTACCTGATCCTCTGTGCTAACATAAACTAGATCAATAAGACCTAGTAAAACCCTCTCCCGCACATAGTGATAATGCACCTCAATGTGCTTTGTTCTAGCATGATAGACTGGGTTATTTGCCAAGTGTATACTACTCATGTTGTCACAATAAATGACAACTGGCCCATCTGTAGGCTGATGCATATCATAAAGTAGCTTATGCAACTAAGCTACCTCACATGCAGCCATTGTTGCATCCCTGTACTCAGCCTCTGTGCTTGACAAGGTAACTGTAGGCAGTTTCTTGCTGCTCCAAGTGAGTGCAGCACTCCCAAAAGAGAACACATATCCACTAGTAGATCGTCTATCAGAAATACTACCAGCCCAATCAGCATCAGTGTATCCATGCAATTGTATCTGAACCCCAGTCTCATAAAATAGTCCATACTACAATGTGGACTTCACATATCTGAGTATGCGTCTAGCCGCACCCAAATGTGGTTTCCTTGGAGCCTGCATAAACTGACTTACCAATCCAACAGCATAGCTCAAATCTGGCCTGGTAATAGTCATATAAACCAAGCTTCCTACTATGCGTCTATACATAGTAGGATCTTCCAGAAGCTCACATGCATCTGCGCTCAGCTTCACATTCTGCTCCAAAGAAACTGAAATAGGCTTACAACCGGTCATCCCATATTTGGACAGCATGTCCAATCCATACTGCCTCTGCAAGAGCTGTATCCCATTTGGTGATCTAATCACCTCAATGCCCAAGAAATAACGCAGCTCTCCCAAATCCTTCATCTCAAATTTTTGCTTCAATAGCATTTTCACATGAAGGATATCTTCATCACTGTCACCTGTCATAATCAAATCATCAACATAAATGACAAGTAGCATAATATATTTCTCTGTTTTTCTCACATAAAGTGAGAAATCTACCTTGGAAATATGAAAGCCAATAGTGACAAGATACTGTCCTATCTTGTCAGACCATACTCTAGGTGCTTGCTTTCAAGCCATACAAGGCTTTCTTCAACCTGCAAACAAACTCAGGATGAATAGCATGCACATAACTTGGTGACTGCCCCATATAGACCTCTTCTTGCAAATCACCATGCAAGAAGGCATTCTTTACATCAATCTGATGTAAAGACCATTCCTTTGATGCAGCCATAGCAATGACTGCTCTTACGGTTGCCATCCTTGCAACCGGACTAAATGTTTCTTCATAGTCAATGCCATATGTTTGTGCATACCCCTTGACTACTAATCTTGCCTTGTATGTGTTCACAGAACCATTTGCATTGTGCTTCACCTTATAAACCCACTTACAGCCAATTGCATTCTTACCTTTAGGCAAAGGTACCAATTCCCATGTAGCATTTACTTCAAAGGCATCCATTTCTTCATCCATGGCTTTCTCCCATTTTTCTTTTCCCATGGCTTGCTCAAAAGAAGTGGGTTTTGGTTCCTATATCACTTTGACCATATAGGCATAGTGAAGGGCAGTAAATCCATCATATTTCAGCCTATCCACAGGATACCTAGCTCTGGTAGACCTGCCCAAAGTAGGTTCCCTCCCAGGTGCTTTCAAAACATCCTTGGTCTTCCTTACTCTAGGTGTAACAATAGAAGGAATACCCAACTCATCATCAATGCTCTGTTCTGACCCACTGGATTCACCATCCACATAAGAGTGACCTGCATTCACATCAAACATGGGCTGATCTACCTTCTCTTTTCCTTTTCGTGATACCTGCATACCACTATCTACATTGCTTTGAGAAGATTCTCCTAATCTCAATCTGCCTGTCCATGGCGAAGAATGTGAACCACTGCTAGAGGACGCTCCAGGTCCACTGATATTTTGTGACTACTGCTGTGAATTCTGTGCAGCATTACCATTTTGTGCATCTACATCATCAATCACATTTACTGGTTTATACTAGCTACTCATCTCATAAAAATCAACATCTCTGCTCACTGTAAACTTACGAGTAGAAGGGTTATAGCATCTATACCCTTTTTGCTGGAGAGAATAACCAATAAAGATGCACTTCTCAGCTTTTGGATCCAACTTGGATCTCAACTCATTTGGCACATGAACATAGGCAATGCAACAAAAAATCTTCAAATGAGAAATATATAGTGATCCGGGTTTTTTACAACCCGAATTATTACCATAAAATTTGGCCAAAGCCCTTATCAAGAGCTTACCATATCACTTTGGGTTTACTCTTCAAGCACTAGGTATGCTACATTGCTTCTCGATTATGATAACTCTAGCAAATGGGGGGAAAAAGTTCTTAGAAGGTATGTCAATGTAAAGAGTAAAAGGGATGGTTACCTTAGTGAAGATGAAAATGGATTACACCTAGGAGTTGAGTGAATGCATAGATTTTTCAAAGGACTAGCCTCCAACTACACATGGGATCCATCTGCATCACTAAGATTTGGAATCTATCACCATCATTAGAGGACACCTCACCCTAGCACACAAGTCAATATCCACATCATGGTGCCATTTGAATCTTGCACAAAAGCTTACAAGCATGGACCCCTTTTGTCACATGCTTATATGTATTTATATACATATGGGGGACTAAAGTCAAAGCAGCTTTTGGAAGACGTTTTTTATAATCTCAATAACTCCCAAGAAAAAGCGAATTTCAAGAAAATTCTCGCGATGCCCGATCGGTTTCGACCCGATCTACAAAGTTGCAAAAGAAAGTTTTTTCAAATTCCTCATGGATTTGAAGTTACGAAGACGCAGACTGCTGGCTACGTACAATTTTCTTCTCTTTCACCACACCAACTTTCCACTTTGTTCTTCTTATAAATATATTGCAATAATGTGCTTTGGGCACCCACCTCTTGTAATCTAGCTCCATTTCTCTATTTTGTCTACCACCACCCTTGGCTTCTTGCATGATGACCAAGGTGGGGACTTGTCCCACCATCCACTATGCTCCATATTTTCAAAGATGCCATACATAATCTAGGATTATGTTAATCAAGAAGATTAGCTTAATCTAATCCCTCATGGAGGCTATATAAAGAGCCCATGGAGAATGAAGGAGGAAGAACAATGACAAGCCCATGAGAGCACTCTAGAATACCCTCATCTCTTTGAGGTGAGCTATGAGTGAGTTCTTTTATTATGTAGCATAATGGCCAGTTTCCTCTACCTCTTCTCCTATTATCTCCCTCTCCTCTCATCTTCTCATTCCATGTAGCATAATGGCAAGCTTCTTCTACCTCTTCTCCTCTTGTCTCCCTCTCCTCTCATCTCTCTCTCTTATATTCCAATATGGTGTCTAGTACATATATTCTCTCTTGTAAATCTGTGTCTTGGTTCTCTTGATTCTCTTTGAGAAAAGAGAGAGAAAGGTGAATGACAAGTCCATGAGAGCACTCTAGAATATCCTCATATCTTTGAGGTAAGCTATGAGTGAGTTCTTTTATTATGTAGCATAATGGCAAGCTTCCTCTATCTCTTCTCCTATTATCTCCCTGTCTTCTCATCTTCTCATTCCATGTAGCATAATGGCAAGCTTCTTCTACCTCTTCTCCTCTTGTCTCCCTCTCCTCTCATCTCTCTCTCTTATATTCCAATATGGTATCTAGTACATATATTCTCTCTTGTAAATTTGTGTCTTGGTTCTCTTGATTCTCTTTGAGAAAAGGGATGTCCTAGCCCATCCTCCCTTTGGCTAGGTGGTGCCCCTCTTTAGTTCTCTTAGTGAGGATTGGAGGCTGGATGGGTAAGAGGCAACCCGTTCATCATTTCAGCCGCCATTTTTGGTGCCCCCGCTGAGGACATTCTCAACCACAATTCTCTACCTCCTTATGTGGAATGATACAACACATGGTGGTGCATCCTCTACAACAAGTTTTCGAAGTGGCTCTTCCTCAACGCCTTCACCAACTATTTTTGAAGATGGTCGAAGTCCACAACTCCCAAAATTGTCTCCTAAAGAAGCTCAAGAAAGAAAGTAGTCCTCGTCTCCAAATCATCAAATCCCTCTCTCTCTCTGGCCTAATCCATATCAAAGGAGGACAACTATGCATGAACGGTATGGAGTTTTGTAGAAGTGCAAAGTATGGAGACTACCTTTAACTGGTGTTGGCTTGAAGGTTGGGTGTGGTTGAAAAGGTGGCCATCACACCTTATGAAATATATGTCACCGAGGATGGACACACCAAGGCAAGAACAATCACTAGTGAGCAAATTCTCCGTATAGCAAAGTTGGGTTCCAAAAAGAAACACTCTAGAAAAAATCCTTCATAATTCAAGAAAGTGCATTCCCTCTACTCCCTTAAGTAGTCTCCACTCATGAATAATAACAATGGCCCGAATTTCTACACCTTCCACTCTGTACAAAACATCCGAGTTAATGTATGCATCAGTAGGAAGATTTTCTTCCAACAGCGTCTTGTCATGTACTTTGGGGCTGAAAGATTAAGGGAGATTCTTATATCACCAGAACCTATAATCTTCCCAATACTAGACTACAATGCATCCTTCAATGTACATGTCTTTATCCTATTGTAATAGTTTCTCATGAATCAGAACGAGTTGTATGGACCTATCCGTCCACTTGCTATGCAAACTGTGCATATTGTAGCTAGCACAAAGCTTAGATTCCAAGGCATTATTAGAAGCATACTGGGGCCTAGACGTCTTGCTGAAATCAATGCATCTGTGAACCTATTCATCCTTCCCCTTATAAAATACAACTTAAGTCTAGGCGTTTTCATCTTCATACTCTACTAAGGCAACATGGCATTTCCAAGATTTTTTGGGCACAAAGGGGAGAAAGCTCTAGACTTTTTGGATGACTTAGAAATGGCCTTCCTAATCACAGGCCGGGATGATGAAGCAACCAAAGTACGGGCTTCTCTTTAGTTCTAAAGGGTGATGCTCGCGTGTGGTATCAAGCTCTCCCGGAGGCTACAAGGGGTAATTGGGAGAATCTCAAGACCACATTCATGCACAAGTACCAAGATACAGAGTCACCTGAAGATATTTTGAGACAACTCTTAGATCTTCGCCAAACCGTAGCAGGGGAATACCAAACCTATGAAGGTATGTTTATAAAATTGTGGGATAAATGGACAGCCTCTTTAGCTGAGGGAGAAAGAGTACCTGATTGCCTTAAGAAAGATTGTTTTCTAGCCGGACTCCATCCTCTACTAAGGGAGAAGGTCAAAGGAAAGTTTCCCACATCCTATGAAGAATCAATCACTTATGCGAGGGAGAAAGATAGAAAATTGAAGTATCAAGCCGAGTTGAAGGGGAGAGTTGAGCCCATGCAGGTTTTACCAACCATGCCAAGGCCTAGAGAAATAGCAGAGGCCCCACCTGAACCAGAGATACCACAGCAAGAGCTCCTACAACGCATTACTAATCAACTTGAAAGCCTTTCATTAAATTTGGTGCAAGGAGTGCGGCCCCCTCCCCTCATAAATGAAGGCAATCGAGGTCCAAGAAGACAAGAAAGAGAGTATGTTTGCTATAATTGTGGGGAGACTGGCCATGGTATGTACTTTTGCCCTCATCCTAGGCGTTTTCCAGGAAATGGGTTCCAACCAAGGAGGAGACAATAAGTGACACCACCTAGGGAAAGGTTTGTTCCACCGAATCCAGGGCCTCTACCACCGGTTCAAGTTCTCCAGCATCCTCAACCACTTGTAGAGGTGCCGCCCTTGCCTGTCCAGCCGCCAGAGAATCATGATGTTAGGATAATTAGTTTAGATGAGAGTGATGTCAAAGGGAAGGCCAAAGTAGTAGAGGTTGAAGCAATGCCAGTGAAGAAAGCCCGGAGAATTGAGAGAATGGAGCCTACATCACCAAAGGAGGTTGAAAATATGGAAGAGGAGGCAGAGTCATCAATGGCTGCAAAGACACGCAACAGTAAAAAGAGGAGGGCTCACTCATGCCGAAACATTGAGCTAGATGATTTTTCCCTGGGTAAAGGTACTAGAGCTTATGATTTGCTTGCTGATGTGAGGAATCAAGGGCCAAAAATTTCATGGCCCCAATTACTACATCTATCTCCAACAGTGCGGCGACAATGGTCAAAGATGGTAAGCATTAGACCCATGAAGAATAGACATGTGAATGCAATCCAGGCTAGAAAGATGAAAGATATTGTGCCTCTAGTAGAAGCCGAAATCAATGGGCAGAGAGTGTTAAAGACATATGTGGATGGAGGTGTAGAGATTTGTGTCATGACGGAAAAGTTGATGCATCGTTTGGGATTAGAGGTAAATGAAACTACTAAATTTGGGACCAAAATGGCTAACGATGCAGTTGTAAATTGTTTGGGAGTTATAAAGAAAGTCAAGGTAAAGGTGTGTGGAGTGCAATTGGAGCTTGACATGTATGTGATGCCAGTGAAGGGGGACGGCTATCCACTCATTCTTGGGCGACCATGGCTAATGGGAATGAAAGCCAGACAAGATTGGAAGACAGGGGCTTTAGAGCTAAGGCCACAAAAGGGGCTGCATAAAAAATGGAAGAGCACTATCTACAACATGAAGGAAGGCCGACAGGAGGATCTTGTGTTAGAGACCACCGCTGATGAATGGAGTTCCAGCAAGGGTTGGTCATCTATGACAGAGGGAGAGTCTTCTAATGAGGAGGAAGAAAGCTCTCTAGAAGTGATTGGGATTACATTAAAAGAGCCTTCTAGTAGTGAAATTCCGAAGCAGCTTCCAAAGGTCGAGAAGGAGGGATTAGAAAAAATGTTGGCAAAGGATCTATCAGTTGAGGAGAAGGCAGCCTACATGGAAGTGGTGATAAAACACTCTGCACTTTTTATTTCTGATTATGAACACATCCCAGGTGTGATAGCAGTACAACATCACATTAATCTAAAAGAGGGAGCACGGCCAGTGGTGCAGCGACTACGATGGTTGGGAGTAGTTCAACAAAACGCTCTACTCACTGAGGTGCAACGACTTTTGAAGGTAGGCTTCATCTATCCAATAGGGGACTCAAAGTGGGTTTCACTTGTGGTGGTGGTGATACCCAAGAAGAATGGAAAATGGAGGATTTGTGTGGATTACAAGCCGCTAAATGCTACAACTAAGAGAGATCACTTTCCTCTTCCCTTTCAGGATGAAATACTCAACGAGGTGGCCGGGCATGAGAGATACACTGTTTGTGATGGGTATTCAGGTTATTTCCAGATCCGAATAGCTGAGGAGGATCAACAGAAGACCACCTTCATTACACCTTGGGGTTTTTTTGCTTACAAAGTAATGCCATTTGGATTAACAAATGCCCCAGCTACCTTCCAGCGATTCATGAATTATGTCTTCCAACCATATTTTGGGAAATCCATTAGGGTCTTTATTGATGATTTTTGTATTTATAGTTCTAAGGCTCTACATCTAGGAAAGGTGGATGAAGCTTTCAACCGACTCGCACAAATGGGGGGGCAGTTAAACCATGAGAAGTGTCGCATTGGCGAAAGCAATGTAACTTTGTTAGGGCATGTCGTAAGTGAGAGGGGCATTGAAGTAGATCCAAACAAAGTTAAGGCCCTATTGGCGGTGCCATCACCATCTTCTGTGAAGCAACTAACCTCTTTCATTCAGAAGGTGTGATATATGGGGCGGTTCATTCATCTCCTCTCCCAATTAATATTTCCACTGCAACAGTTAACCCACTTTGAGGAGCTCCTATGGAGTGACGACAGCGAAAGGTGCTTTCACGAGGTGAAGAAGGCTCTTAGCACCCTTCCTATAATTTTATAGCCGTATTGGGATCAGGAGTTTTTTGTCAATCTGAGTTTTGGGGAAGATGCTCTAGGGGCAGCACTAATATAAAATGATGCTAAAACTGGACTAATGAGACCAGTTTACTTTTCTAGTAGAGTAATGATAGCGTCAGAACGAGGGTACAAGATGATCGAGGTGATGGTTTTGTCTCTAATGTTTGCTCTAAGAAAGTTTTGTCCTTATCTTCTCCCTAGGCCATTCACAGTGATCACGATAGAAGAGCATTTTCCCTATGCCTTACAGCACATGGATGTTTCAGCTAGAATCGCTAAGTGGGTAATACAACTCCAAGAGTTTGACTACACCTTCAAGGTGGAGGATTCTACTCGAGCTTGCCTAGCTGATTTGTTGACCCATAGATGCCATCAAAAGAAGGAAAAGGAGAAGGGAAAGGTAAAAGAGGAGACACCTCCTCTTGAGGAGCTACCACGGTTGGAGAATGCCCATGCCCTCTACTTCGATGGGGCCTACAAGTGTATTAAAGACAGAGCGGCAGCAGGAATAGTGGTGTTCAGTCCCGAAGGTGACAAACTTTATAGAGAAGGTATCAGCTTGGAGGATGTCCATTCTAATAACGAGGCAGAATATCAAGCCTTGCTTTTAGGTTTGAGGTGGTGTCTTTCACATGGTGTCACTCGACTTAATGTTTTTGGGGATTCTACGCTAATTGTTAAGCAAATGAAAGGAATTTGGGCTTGTAAAAATGATAACTTAGCAGTGAAAATGAGGGAAGCTAAAACTCTCATGAGAAAGCTACAGAAAGCCCAAATCTATTTTGTGCCAAGGTGCACAAACGGTGACGCAGATGCTCTAGCAGCTAAAAAATTGAAAGAGGTAATGGTGCGCATCATTACAATAAAGCTTCCCTTGTTTCAAGGTAAGTTTCAACTACAAGATGTACTTTATTTTCTCGAGCAAGGTGAGGCACCTACACATATGAGTAAAAGTGAGAAAAGGTGGCTAGCTACTAAGGCCACTAAATACCGCTTGATAAATGATGTGTTGTATTGCAAAGGAAAGGATGCAGTGCTTAGAAGGGTGCCAACAGCAAAGGAGATTATAGATGTGATTAAGAGCTACCATGAAGGGGTTTGTGGCGGACATTTTGCTCAAGAAATAACCAGCAAGAAGATTCTCCAAGCCGGTTTTGTGTGGCCTAGTCTACATCGAGATGTGCAACATTGGTGCCGCACTTGTGACGATTGCCAAAAGGCCGGACCAAGGAAGCTAGTGCATGAGGAACAAAATCCCATAACTATATATGGCCCATTTGAGAAATGGGGGATTGATGCAATAGGGCCACTCCCACGAACTCAATCTGGCAAGGAATACATCATAATGGGAGTGGAATACATGACGAGGTGGGCAGAGGCTTCAGCAACTAGTAGGATCACAGTCCAAGAAGTGGGAAAATTTGTGTTTGAAAATATTTGTTGCAAGTTTGACACACCTTTGGAAATTATCTCTGATTGAGGTCCTGGTTTTAGGGCAAACCTAGTAGGGGAGCTAATGGAAAGGCTAAAAATCAAGCACATGCATTCTACTCCCTACTATCCACAGTGTAATGGTTTGGTCGAAAAAGTGAATGGGATAATTTGTAAGATAATTACCAAGCAGGTACACATGCACCCCAAGCACTGGGATAAAAAATTGAATGCAGCTCTTTGGGCCTACATGACTTCATTTAGAACCTCACTTCGCTATACTCCATTTCACCTCGTCTATGGCCAAGAAGCTTTGCTTCCTATAGAGGTGGAACTGGCCAGTTTGCATGTTTTAGTAGCCAGTCAAGAGAAGAATCAAGATAAGAAGTTAGAGGAAAGGATCTTGGATCTAGAGAGGCTAGAGTTAGATAGAGAAGAAGCAGTCTAATACTATACCATGCAGGCTGAAGAGAGAAGGAAGACATTTAATAAGAAGCTGGCTAGCAAACACATAAGGGAAGGATCACTTGTGCTATGCTATGATAACCGCTTTGATAACAGAAAGGATGCTAAACTTGTGTTCGAGTGGGAAGGGCCATTCATGGTCATAAGGAGATATCCAAATGGCAGCTATAAGCTAGGTGACATGGATGGGAAGGTTCACAAGACAAGGGTAAATGGATGGCGACTCAAGCATTATTTTCAAAGAAATATGAACACTTTGGAGCAATCATTCAATGAAGAGCCACCAATGAGGGGGTGCAGTCCTCCTTGCTCTATTGGACCATCATTAGCAAGCTAGAGGCATGAATACCTCTAGCCTAAGGGGAGGGCTAATGATCCAGGTTTTTTACAACCCGAATTATTACCACAAAATTTGGCCAAAGCCCCCATCAAGAGCTTACTATATCACTTTGGGTTTACTCTTCAAGCACAAGGTATGCTACATTGCTTCTCGATTATGATAACTCTAGCAAATGAGGGGAACAAGTTCTTAGAAGGTATGTCAATGTAAAGAGTAAAAGGGATGGTTATCTTAGTGAAGATGAAAATGGATTACACCTAGGAGTTGAGTGAATGCATAGATTTTTCAAAGGACTAGCCTCCAACTACACATGGGATCCATCTGTATCACCAAGATTTGGAATCTATCACCATCATTAGAGGACACCTCACCCTAGCACACAAGTCAATATCCACATCATGGTGTCATTTGGATCTTGCACAAAAGCTTACAAGCATGGACCCCTTTTGTCACATGCTTATATGTATTTATATACATATGGGGGACTAAAGTCAAAGCAGCTTTTGGAAGACGTTTTTTATAATCTCAATAACTCCCAAGAAAAAGCGAATTTCAAGAAAATTCTCGCGATACCCGATCAGTTTCGACCTAGTCTACAAAGTTGCAAAAGAAAGTTTTTTCAAATTCCTCACGGATTTGAAGTTACGAAGGCGCAGATTGCTGGCTACATGCAATTTTCTTCTCTCTTTCACCACACCAACTTTCCACTTTGTCCTTCTTGTAAATATATTATAATAATGTGCTTTGGACACCCACCTCTTGTAATCTAGCTCCATTTCTCTATTTTGTCTACCACCACCCTTGGCTTCTTACATGATGACCAAGGTGGGGACTTCTCCCATCCACTATGCTCCATATTTTCAAAGATGCCATACATAATCTAGGATTATGTTAATCAAGAAGATTAGCTTAATATAATCCCTCATGGAGGCTATATAAAGAGCCCATGGAGAATGAAGGAGGAAGAAAAATGACAAGCCCATGAGAGCACTCTAGAATACCCTCATCTCTTTGAGGTGATCTATGAGTGAGTTCTTTTATTATGTAGCATAATGGCCAGCTTCCTCTACCTCTTCTCCTGTTATCTCCCTCTCCTCTCATCTTCTCATTCCATGTAACATAATGGCAAGCTTCCTCTACCTCTTCTCCTATTATCTCCCTCTCCTCTCATCTTCTCATTCCATGTAGCATAATGGCAAGCTTCTTCTACCTCTTCTCCTCTTGTCTCCCTCTCCTCTCATCTCTCTCTCTTATATTCCAATATGGTGTCTAGTACATATATTCTCTCTTGTAAATTTGTGTCTTGGTTCTCTTGATTCTCTTTGAGAAAAGAGAGAGAAAGGAGAATGACAAGTCCATGAGAGCACTCTAGAATATCCTCATCTCTTTGAGGTAAGCTATGAGTGAGTTCTTTTATTATGTAGCATAATGGCAAGCTTCCTCTACCTCTTCTCCTATTATCTCCCTCTCTTCTCATCTTCTCATTCCATGTAGCATAATGGCAAGCTTCTTCTACCTCTTCTCCTCTTGTCTCCCTCTCCTCTCATCTCTCTCTCTTATATTCCAATATGGTGTCTAGTACATATATTCTCTCTTGTAAATTTGTGTCTTGGTTCTCTTGATTCTCTTTGAGAAAAGGGATGTCCTAGCCCATCCTCCCTTTGGCTAGGTGGTGCCCCTCTTTAGTTCTCTTAGTGAGGATTGGAGGTTGGATGGGTAAGAGGCAACCCGTTCATCATTTGAGCCCTCAATGGTTTCCTACCAGTATACCTCTCCTCTGGAGTCATGCCATGTATTGTTGCAATGGGAGTCCTGTTCATTATGTAGACTGTTGTAGCAACTGCTTCAGCCCAGTAAAAATCCGGCAAGTCTTTTTCATTGAGCATGGCACAAGATACCTCTTCAATATGCCTGTTTTTCCTTTCTGCAATTCCATTTTGTTGTGGGGTATGACTGCATGAATATTGCTGCTTTATGCCATGCTCCTGCAGGAACCTTGCAAACTCATTTGAGAGGTACTCTCCCCCTCCATCTGACCTTAGGCATTTTATTTGCAAGCCTGTTTCTTTTTCAACCATAGCTTTAAGAGTTTTGAAATGCCCAAAAACTTCACTTTTCTTTTTCATAAAATACACCCAAACTTTTCTGCTATAGTCATCAATAAAAGTGACAAAATAATGACAGCCTCCAAGAGATGCAGCTTTAGTAGTCCATACATCAGAGTGGATTAATTCTAATTGCTTCTTACTCTCTTGAACATGTCTAGGAAATGGTTTCCTTGCCTCTTTTCCAAAGTGACAGGCTTCACATACCTTATGCATTTCTGCAACCTTGAATTTAGGCAATCCTGCAACAATATTTTGGGCCTGCATTGATTTAAGTCGTTGTACATTAACATGACCAATGTGTTTATGCCAGATATCAATATCTGCAACTACACCGGTCCCATGTGCAAATATTGTTGCACTCAATTCAGACATATCTGCATCCAATGTAAACATTCTGCCCTTCTTCTTTCCTTTTGCTATCAAGCGACCTTTATTTTTCATATCCTCAACAAAGCATCCATGAGGATTAAATCTAACCTGCAAGCCTTGCTCAACCATTTGACCAACAGAAACCAGATTCTTGGTGATATTCGGGACATGAAATACATCGGACAGGTATTTCTTTTTCCCATCTTGCATAGACAAAGGAATTTTTCCAATCTGCACAATAGGATGTGCAGTATCATCACCAGTCTCCACAAATCCTGGTTTTTCCATTTTCCTTGCATCCTCCATCCATTCTGCATGACCTGTCATGTGGTTTGATGCACCTGAGTCAACATACCATACATTGTTGCTTTCTTCTGTACTTGTCACAAAATTATTCATGTGCTGCACCATGAACAAATGCTCATTTCTGTCATCACCCTGTCTACTAGAAGATACATAATTTCCTTGTTGCAATTTTCCATTCATGATGTCATTCTTCTTTTTATAGCAGTCTTTAGCCATATGACCCATTTTACCACAGTAGTAGCATTCAACATTACTGTTTGCATTTTGGTCTCTTTACCATCCACCACGACCTCTTTGGCTCCCCCTGCCTCTAGAGTTACCACGTCCTCCTCCATAGGACTGGTTTTCTTGAGTTTACTGCATATTCTGATTTCTACCACAGCCTCCAAATCGGCCTCCTCTACCTCTGCCTCTACCTCTTCCAGCATTTGAGTAGAAGACAGCTTCTTTTGAAGTTCCTCCTGAAGAAGATGCACCATCATTTCTCTGCTCCTCGGAAATCAGAAGAGCAATCAACTCCTCAAAATCAGGAAATCTTTCACGGACGGAAATGGATGTTCGAAACTGTGCATAATCCTTTCTTAGACCATTCAAGGTCACAGAAACTAAATCATCATCTTCCACTGGCGACCCAATGGAAGCAAGTGCATCTGCAATCTTCTTCACCTTCATGTGGTAGTCATTGATGCTCATATTTTCTCTTTGGACATTATGCAACTCTTGCTTGAGCTGCATTTTCCTGCCTTGCGTATTTGTGCTATACATTTTTGACAAAGTATCCCATGCCTCCTTTGGCGTACTTGCATCCTGAATATGCACAATCATAGAGTCTGAAATGCTGATAGACAGCCAATACATAACTTTCCTGGCTCTCTCATGCCATGCTTTAAATGCCTGCATTTGCTGTTGATTGGGAACATTAGGAAGAACTGGTTCTTCTTCATTTCCTGCAACAAATTCCCAATATCCTTTTCCCATAAGGAAATTTGTCATTCTAAACTTCCATGCTTGGAAGTTGTTCTTGTCAAGCTTTTCAGTGACAATCTGTGAAAGAGAATCAGACGCCATTACAGAACACTGCAAAAAATTATGTCACTGCAAAAAACACAGCTTCACCCTCACAAGGGCAAATCTGTAAAACTGGCGAAAGTGGTATTTGACCACACAGTCACTTCCTAGTGACGATTTTTCATAAACAAGAACCAAGGATGATTCTGTAACTCCCAATGTCTCTGCACACAAGCATACGATGCAATTTCTGTGGTAACTTTTCACTGACCTGTAGAACAGTGGTCGCACAGCATAAAACAGGGCCTTTTCCTGAGTACGTGCATAAAACTTCTGCCTCCAAAATAGGCCCCGAAATGGCCTCAAATCAAAAAAATTTGGCATTTTCCTGAGTGCTCCATCGCGAAGGGCGTCTCAACCTGAGACAATGCACTCTTGCACTTTCCGATTGTGCTGCCTGCTGCAGAGACTTGCTCCCAAAATAGAAAATGAAAGCAATACTGCTCCTCTTACTAGAATACCACGAGCTTGGCTTGCTTTCTTGAGCTCCTTACCACGAACAAGGCTTTGATACCATGTCAAGATTGTGGGAGAGAAAGAAAGAGTCTCACTTGTAGCTTTCTTGCTTGCACAATGGGGGAATACACACAAGGGTGGAGGCTGAAAACAGTTTTCCTCTTCTTAGTTGTGTAAACCAAAAGAACTCTTATACAAAAAAATAGAAGAACCCTATATATGGGTCTCAAACCAAACTCAACTAACTAAGGTGGCATACTAACTGAGCCACAAACTAGAGTAGATAAGGATAGCTGTCATCTAGCTATTATTCATGGGCGGTGTACCAACCGCATCTGCAAACTGACACGTCGGTGACATAAATGCACAACGGTCACCCTGGCATATCACGAGTGGAGCTCAATATCTCAATAAGCTCTGGTTGGGCTAGTAGAGTTCATGCTTCATAGGTCAAGATATTAAAATCAGTCCCTTCATCGATGCGAGCATCGACACCATGCTCTCTTTTTGCGGTGAGTTTGACCCTAAGATAAGAAGGTGGCACTATGTCTTCATCTTCCGGGTCTTGGCTTGTAAATTTAAGCCTTCTGATGCATGCCATTGAGTCCCCAACTACATAGCTAGATTTGGGTTCTCTACTGATATATTGGGTCATCTGTGTAGTGCCATTCAAGGTGAAAATATCTTTAGGACTGTCATGTCTAGTCATCCTTGCAGTTGTAGCTTGAGGTTGTTGCATTTCGCTTTGACTAGATGCAGTCTGAATGCAACCTATACATGTTTTTGTGGTGTGGCCTTTTTGCCCTTGTTAGTTAGATTGGCCCATTGAGGTTCTAGGGTTTCTTGCTATGTCGTCTTACTTGTTTTAGGTTCATTTTGGGGTCAATGACTCCACTAGTTGTCGTTATGGCACTGAGTCTCTCAACAACTTGCTCAGGTTGTTAAGTGGCAGCGTCTTACAAATTCGCCTATTCCTTGCACCAGAATCGAGCTCTGGGCATCAGGATGGCTCACAAGGTTTGCGTGGTTGACCTCTAGCTAGGTTTGGTGCAATTCTCCAAAAAATTTACAAAAATTTGACTTGGTCCAACTCGTCCAAATTGCAGGGGCCGAGTGGTGGATGTGGGTGGGGGTCGAGGGCCGAATAGAAAAAGTGGCTGAATTTGGGGCTCTCGAACGACCAAATGGATATGATCGAGGGCCAAGTTAGGTTAGTGGGACCGCGTTGGTCTGGGCCGAATCGAGTTGGCCGAGGGCAAATCCAAATAGGGACAATGGTATGTTTGGATGGGCTCAGGCAAGAGGGTCGAGGGTCAATTCTAGGACTTAGTCTAGAACTAAGCCACTTGGACAGGCCGAGTTGCATGTGAGGACAATAGTACCGAGGGTGATTTTGTTAAATCTAGCGATCCCGATTCGGGGAAAACCCTACTTCAATGCTTGATTCGAAGCGCGCAAGCACTCAAGACTTGACTCAGTTGGTCCTGGCAATGGAACCAAAATGTAGAGGTGATCAACCGCCGAGACCCATGAATCGCTTATTACTTCAAGTGTTCCAAGCCGAGCACTAATGTCTACCTCTCACATATCCGATGCGCTATCCATCTCTACGGGTGTAGTGAGCTTACCTCCATGTCCGATTGAGTTACCTCCTCTCCCGAGCACTCCAGTAGCTTCATAATCCAACTTGTGCAAGCTTCAAGCAAGCTCCATCCTCAAGCTCCACACTCCAAGCTCCATTGCCACGAGCAAGAGAAGAGAAGAGAAGAGAAGAGAAGAAGAGAGGAGAACATGGAGAGCTTCTCCTCCACAGTCCCTCACCCTCACACACTTACTCCCTCATACTCTCACACTCCCTCTCTCAAGCACAAGCTCAAGCAAGCAAGAAGAAGAAGAAGAAGAAGAAGAAGAAGAAGAAGAATAAGAAGAAGAAGAAGAAGAAGAGGAGAGCCACTTTTGGCCACACATAAGAATGAGCTTCTCATTCACTTTTCAACTTTATATACAAAATCCTAAATCCCTTTTGGGCATTCATCCCTTATCCCCTTTTTTACATGGCCGGCCGCGTAGCCTATGCCCTTTTTCCCATTGTCCTACTATCTTCCTAGCTTCCTTCCTATCGCCCATCTACCTTTACAAATTGCACGAGTGAGAGCCTGGCGCTCTTAAAATAAATCATGATGCACCTCGAGCTCTTTTACAAAAGTATGGACTTGCACTTTTTCTTGTGCGTCTTTTTCCTTGATTTAGAACTTTTCTGCACTTCCTGTGTTTCCATATTTTTCTTGGTGTGCCTTCATGTTCCATTCCACTTTTTCTTTGGCCTTGTTTTCTGCTTTAGGTTTTCCAGATTTTCCACCTTGTTTGTCTGAGGGTTAACACAGTGTTCTTGATGGCACTAGACCTCCCCAAGGCCAACGTGAATAAAACCTACTCCAAGGGGTTTTTCTTTTTTTTGTTTTGTGTTACTGAGTTAGACCAATCATGATGTGAAAGGTCTTGTTGTAGGAAACTCTAATCAGTAGGAGGAGGTGAGGATACCAGGGCATTGTGGTCATAAACTCCTTAGGCTCTTATAAACAACCAACTATCCCTTGATTTCTAGACTGTGTTCTAGGGGCTCCAATACTAGTTGGGGAACAAAACTTGGAGAGAATAATATGTTGAACAGAAAACATTTAAAAGTCATTTATTTGAAAGGAACTATTAAGAAATAATTTCTTAACTCTATTTTTGTGTGATAAATTAAAGGCATGTAACGAATTTGTATCAGGAGATAATTCAAGGAAGCTAATTTTATATGTTGAGCCTAAAGTGATAGGTAATTAAATAACTAAAACTAGTCTCTCGAGGGAAGCGGGAGGATGGCTTGGTGACCTATGGCTGGGTGGTCTCGGTAAGCTGAGCGCTTTCCTAAGAAGGAATAAAAATTGCACTTGATGGATAATTAGAAACTAGAAAGACTGACTCGCATCACTTTAGAATCTATTAATATTAATTAGCCACTAGTAATAGATTTGACTAGAAAAACTCAAGTCGATCCTCATGGGAGAAGCCTTAACTTCCACTACAGGGTAGACTCAAGAAAGCCTAGTTAGCAAACTCTGAGGATTTTATCAAAATCCTAGATGATGCTTCCTAGGACATCTCTTGATGGGCTACTAAGAACTTACTGCCGAGGAATAGCTTGGGTAGCACGTTACAGGCGTGGACTTGGCAAAAAGGTAATCAAGGTAAAATGAGGGTAAAGCAAAAAAGGCACACCTCTCTCTCTCTCTCTCTCTCTCTCTCTCTCTCTCTCTCTCTCTCTCTCTCTCTCTCTCTCTCTTTCGTCCATTAGGTCCGATGGTATTTTGCAATTTGTAGTGAAGAGACCTACAAGTAGGCAACTGACAGAATAAAAGTCGTAGGTCGCTCTAGCCATCACAACTACAAAAATGATTGATTTCCTGATCTCCCTCAAAAATATAGATTCCTAGATATCTACTCTTAGAATCCAAGTTACTTAATAAAGGATGTATCAGAGTGTCATGCTTAGATTGTAGTAGGAATTCCTTTTTTGAAAAAAATAAGATGAGCCTATGAGCTATTTGAATAATATATTTCTTTCCATTTGATTACCTTGTACATCCTTTGTAACAAAGATTGATTTATAATTTATCAATCAGAGAAATAATGGAACCTTATTTTCCCTTGGAATCTTTCAGGTTGTAGTTTAAGTTTAGCAATGGAAAAAGAGAGAAATTGTTTCAATATATCATTGCAAAAAATTGTTTCAATAAATTAAGCAAGAAATAATTTGAGTATCAAACTCTAATATTAACACTATATAAACTTCGTAAAGTTTAACTTGGGAATTGTTGAAAATTTTCCAAAATCTCACACCCATAATTATTCCCAACGAAGCCCAAGAGAAAGGGAATCTTTTGAAGCAAGTCAAAAAGCCTCCTCAACTTGACGGGAGAGGTGAGAATGTGGAAGTCGATGCTGAAAATGAAAGATTATTTTACTACTGCTGGAATTGTCCCAGCCAACCAAGCCATGATAGCTAAGCTAAAATTAATTGGCAAAGCTCAACTCTGGTGGAAGTAGTGGTGAGGAGATCAAGGTATCCTTGAAAAAATTATTACTTGGGAATTGCTGAAAGAAGCTATAAGAGGAAGATATTTACCTCCAACTTATTGCACCTAGAAGATGAATGAGTTCTTTAATTTGAAGCAAATAGAATTAACCTTGGAGGCATATTACGCCAAGTTTGTTTTACTTCTTAAATGTGCTCCCCCCATGGGTACTTCTCAACAAGTTTCCAAGTTCTGCAATGGGCTAAATTCTCCTCTAAACACTCGTTTGGAATCAATGTGCCCAATAGTCCTCCAATATGTTTTGATTTGAGCTGCTCCTATTATGCGAGAAGTACAATCAAAACCTAAAAAGAATAAGTTCTAGAGTTACAATTATTCGAACAAAGGAGGATTCAAAGGTTAATAAAAAAGAACCCAAGGTCATAAGAAAAAGGCAAAATCCAATGCAGTTGGAAATTTTGTTCCTACCCAAGGAAACAGGGATGATCTTAGAAGCTTTCACTATAATGAGCCAAGACATTTCAGGAGAGATTGTCCAAAGCTTGGTGGAAACCATCTCCAAGACCAATTTCGAGGACAAGGCAGAGCTACCCAAGGCCGTGGTCAAATAGCTATGGCAAGAGGAAGAACGCCAAATATTACCCTTAAAGAGATTAATAAGGAGGAAGGCCCTACTATGGAAGAAGATATTGAAAAAGCAACTATTCATGCTACATTCCATAAGAAGGGTCCAAATCGTCAATATTCAATAATACAGACACCAGCTAGTTACTGAGGTAAATTAGTTAAAGTTTTGATTGACTAAGGAAGTACACACTCATTCATTTCACCCAAGTGTGCTAACAAATTAGGAATAGATACAGTAAATGCATCAAAATTGTTTGTGGAATTAGCAAATGTAAAGGAAGTACTTTCTACATAGCAAACTACCAAGGTAGAGTTTATCCTAGGAGGAAACCTTTCAAGTATGAGGTCCAGAGAGTAATGAACTTAGGAGCTTATGAATGTTACTAGGAATGGATCAGTTGATTCCCAATGATGCTCATATCCACTGTGGAAAACATCAAGTCACATTTCAGGATTTGAATAGTGAAATAGCAACTGCACAAGTGAAACATGGAAACCTAAAGTTCAATTAGCAAAAGCTTCTTGAATTGTGAAAGGCCTAAAGAAAGGATTACATGTTTACTTGATCAAGCTTAACAATGTAAACCGAGATGGGTAGACAGAAGAAGAACCATCCTGGTTAAAAGAATACACTGGTGTATTTCTTGAGGAGCTAACTGAGATACTTCCGGAAAGAGAAGTCAATCATGAGATCAAACTTGTTCTAGGAGCCGCTCTAGTTGCGAAAAGGCCTTACAAAATGTCTATTCTTGAAGCCATCAAACTAAAAGAACAACTCAAACAACTTCTAGAACAAGGGTATATTCGGCCAAGTAGTTCACCATGGGAAGCCCTAGTTTTATTCCAAAAGAAGAAAGATGGGACTCTCCGTCTTTGTATCGACTATCAAGGGCTAAACCAGGTAACAATGAAGAATAAGTACTCGATCCCGAGAATAGATGAGCTTCTTGATGGTCTACAAGGAGCAAGGATCTTTCTTAAGACCAATCTTCGGTGTCAAGATATTATCATATCAAAATCAAGAATGAAGATATTCCTAAAACTGCCTTCAACACAAGATACCGTCATTTCAAACTCATTGTGATATTATTTGGGTTGACAAATGCTCCAGCCACCTTCAACAAGTTTATGCAGGACATTTTCAGACCTCATCTTGATGATTTTGTTCTTGTATTCTTTGACAACGTCCTAACTTATTCTAAGGAGGAGGAAGAGGAACATAAACCACATCTTTGTCCTAGAGACAATAATAACACACAAGTTGTATGCCAAGAAGAAGAAGTGTGCCTTCTTCAAAAGGAAGATTGAATACTTGGGATTCATAGTGTATGCTGAAGGTATACCAGCAGATCATGCTACCACGTCAAAGATGTTCAAGATTGGACACCCCTAACCACTATCAAGGAAGTGAGAAGTTTTCTAGGTCTAACAGGATGGTATAGGATATTCATTAGAAACTATGCCCAAATTGCAGCACCTCTTACAGACTTACTCAAAAAGCAAGTTGCCATTAGTTGGACACCAATTGAACAATCTAGCTCTGAGCAACTAAAGCATAGTTTGATAACTAATCCTATCTTAAGGCTACCTAACTTAAGCAAAGAATTTGAAGTTGTTACATATGTTAGCTCTCTCACATTGGGATGCATACTAATGTAGGAAAGTCATCCTGTAGCTTACTCTTCGAGAAAGTTGAAAGTCCATGAAAAGAGATGTGCTACTCACGACACCTGGAATTGTTAGCTGTAATTCACACTCTCAAATTATGGAGACATTACTTTCTTGGAAATAAATTTTCCTTAGTTACACATCATAAAAGTCTTTAGTGGATTTTTACTCAGCCTACTCTTAATATGAGGTAACGATGGTGGATGGAAATTCTGCAGGAATATGTCTTTGAAATTAAGTTCAGGCCTTATAAAGAAAATGTAGTAGCAGATGCCCATAGTCATAAAGTCTTCCTTAATGCTCTTATCTCGCTGAAGAACCATCTAGGGCAAAAACTCTGGCTACAATGGTATCAATGCCAACTAATCCTATCATCAAGTTGATTAAGGATGAAGCAAATGAGGACCCAAACTATCAACAATTGTTTTGGAAAGTTCAAAATAAAGAACAAGATCCCAAACTTAGGACTAAGTATCACAAATTCTTTACAGATGAAGACAAAGGACTTGTTTATTTCAGAATGAGACTATGCATTCCTTCAAGTCAAACTCTCAAGAGAAGGATACTTTGGAAAGCACATGACTCTCCTTTTTCAAGACACCTAGGGTATGCAAAAACCCTTAATGTTGTCAGGAAAAGCTATTATTGGCAAAGACTCAAGGGTGATGTAATTAAGTACATAATTGAATGTCTAAATTGCCAAAGGGTTTCTGAATGTGTTAAGTTACCATGAAAACTCCAACTACTTGACATTCCACAGATAAAATGGGAGTTTATTAGCATGGACTTTGTAGTTGGGTTACCTTTTGTGCAAGCTCAATGATGGTAATAGTAGACATGCCAACAAAGGTCACTCATCTTATTCTAATAAAAACCAATTACAAAGCTTCAGATATTGGAAGAATTTTTGTAAAATATATTTTTAGGTCACATGGGTTAACTAAAAGGATCATTAGTGATCGTGTCTTTTCACATCACATTTCTGGATGCGTTTATTTGAAGCCATCGAAACCCAACTTTGTTTCAACACTATTTATTATCCACAAACTGATGGGCAAATAGAATGAGTTAACTAGGTAATTGAGGATATTCTGCATGCATATTGTAGCAAGGAACCTAAAAGGTGGATTCAATATCTACCCTTAGTGGAATTTTCTTTTAATGCCTCCTATCATCAAAGTATTCAGATGACTCCATTTCAAGCACTATATAGTCAAGATTGTTGTATTCCACTTAAAGTTTCTAATCCTACTCTAAGGGTGGAAGCTTTGAGAAAAATGTTAGAAGAAATGGATGATTAAATCAAGATTATCAGACGAGATATTTAACCTATATCGACAAAAGGCGTATTCTGATCTGAAAAGGCAAGAATGAATCTTCAAAGAAGGAGACATGGTTTTTGTCCGTGTCCATCCATAGAAGAGTTCTTTGTCTTTAGGAGAATTTAAGAAGTTAAGCCCAAGATATTGTGGACCCTACAAGGTTCTCAAGTGCTTAGGACCAAGCATTTACAAGATAAAACCCCCTAAGAATATAAAAATCCACAATGTATTTCATGTTAGCTTATTGAAAGCATACGTAGCTAACCCTAACCATATCCTTGATGATCAACAATTTGTAATACCTAGACAAGGAGTCCTTGAGCTACAATCTGGCAGAGTAATTGACGTAAGGGAGAGAAAATTGAGGAGTAGAACCCTTAGAGAATACCTTGTCTAGTGGAAGGATTATCCTAAACAAGATGCTACATAGATAGATGAGAATGTTCTTTATCAACAATACCCACGGTTTCTCTCGAGATGAGGACATCTCGATTTCTCTAAGGGGAGGAGGATGTAATATTTTTGTACAAATAAAAGTTAGTAGTAAAGTTAGTTAGTCAATTTATAAGTTAGTTAGTTAGTTCGTTACGTCAGTTAGTTAGTAAAGTTAGTAAGTAAGTTGGTAAGCTTAAGATAGTAAGGTTAGGCTAACTAATAACTAACCTAACTAAAGTAAAACTAACTAATGTTTAACAAGGGAGCCATCAAACTGATGGCTGTCATAAAGGCCACCCTCCCCCTATTCATCATCATCGTCATCATCATCTTCTTTGTTATCGTCATCCTCATAATCGTCATCACCATTGCCAAAAAAAACTTCTTTATCCCCATACATAGGCATTGACTGCTTCATGACACCCCCTTTTCCTACATTAAATTAAACAAAATAATAAAATTTAAAAAAAGGAGAGAAAGAATCTCCCCACTCTAAGTGGAGGACTTGTGTTTACCCAAAGAGGGCAGAAAGAGAGGGGAATGGAGAGGCAACATGAACTCCCTTTTGTTTATATAAAGGCATGCCCTCTACTCAGTTTGTAGAGAGGTGTAAGGAGATTATGAGAGAGAGGTAGAGACAGAAAGAGGTAGAAGGATATCCCCCCCCTGAGAGGCTGCGAGAGGGAGATAGAGAGGGGTAGAGTTAGAGAGAGAGAGGGGGGAAGAAGATCCCAAGAGGCTGCAAGAGAGGGAGTTAGAGAGAGGATTGGAGAGGAAATGAATTAACTCAACCTCCCTCTTCCTCAGTCTTCATCTCAGCAATCTTCTCTCGTGCTCTCCCATCCCGAATTCATTCCAACTTCTCTATCTCTCAAACCCACTTGTCGACAATAGCTCCAAAAAAACAGCGAGGCGCGAAGACCATGAGATCCATTGCAACGGATCAAAGAATGGGAATTGCCAGAGACACAAAAATGACTGAGGTTTCCAGAATCACCACTACCAACTGAACATCAGGTGTGGTGAATGCAAGTGCAAGCAAAGACGAAATTCCCAATTTCGTCATGCGCCAAACCAAGTTATTCACAACTCAAAAATAGGCTATTATTTTCATATCACCACATAAAATAATAAAGTATTTACTAACATTCTTCATAAAATGTTAGCTTTTGCATTAAATGGTACAAGAACTACTTGTTAAATTGCATGGACAACATCCATATAAAAATTAGGTACATAAAATATTAGCTTCCATATTTACACTTACATGGAATAACAGTTTCATTCTAGAGAGCGTATTAATACACACATAAACGATTAACTGCTAACTATGATTTGTAGTTAGATTAATCGAGATTATAATTCGTAGAATCATCATGGAAATAGTTGCAGGAGGTTATTGCACGAAATAAGTAACAGACTTTATGTGCACTCGAGATTAGTAAAATAACTCGATATATTATCAAACCTGACAAGGTTAAGTGTTGATTGACGCTTAAAAAATGAGAATATTTAAAGGTCTTTTAAATCATCTCGTTAAATTATTGTCGCAATATTTTTTCTAAGCACCAACTAAGGGAAATTCACTTATGTTGGGTAAGTTAGCCCGAAGCAAAAAATTCATGTCTTGCTTAACAACATCGAGAGATTTGTACTCAACACTTCTTTATGGGGAGAAGAATCCTTGTTAGAATGTAAGACTACCTTAGGTTGATCTACCTTGGCTATGTGAAGCTATGACTGCACGATGGTGTGATTGTCATTCCATCATTGATATATGTTTGAAAGGATTGTTTGTGTTTGCTAGAATCTAGATCCTTGATTAAAAATGTTGCCAAATAGGATAAAAGAAAATATCACACTAGGCTACCCCCAAGCTAGCTGCAAGACCCTACTCCAAAGGGGTCATGATTATCTCTTCGAGAGGCTTAGATTGGCTCCATAGCAGAAAGGTTTGTCTATAGGGATAGTCTCGAGCAGTAGGAAATGTGGATGCTGGGGCGGGGGGGACTTTGGTCGTAAATTTCACATTACCCCTAGAATCTAACAAGCCCCTTTGTGACCCAAGATGGGATACTGGAACTCTAATAGTAGTTACTAGGGAGGAATCTTGGTGGGCAGAATACACTCATGGAATTCTGTATATCTTCCGCAAGATTGGAAATATAAAAATTATAATAAACTTCCAATGTAATGAAGGAATTTGTTTTTATTAAAGGGTTGTGTGAATTGTATACGTGTTCGTGAGATAAATTATGTGAAGGAACTTGTGATTTAACTGACTAATTAAGAAAGCTAGTTGTATATGTTTCAAATAAGTGTATTGTAGGTAATTAAAAAAACTAAAGATGATACTATCATGAAAGAAAAGCGGGTGGGCGTGACCCTCGATGGGTTTGTCAAACGGTAGGGTGGTCTTGGTTAGCCGAGAGCTTTTCTAAATTGATGATAGAAATAGGAAGATGATAAATTGACCAACTAGTCATTAGGTAGAACTGACTTGCATTGTTTTAGGGGGCCGGAATGGGATTTTTCCTTATGGGTAGAAGGGTTGGTGTAGCACACTCCCCTTTGTCTCCCATTCTCTTTGAACCAAGTGCAATGGCAAGTTCGCTTCAATTCGAGTAATCTTGTAGGAAGTGGAAACTCAAAATTACCGGTGCTTAGTTGGCCATTTGGAGACCCGTCTGATTTTAGGAACCCGAAAATTTAGGTGGATCCTAGTGGGTTCGCAGTCGAAACTCTTCCATTGCAATGTAGAATCAGTAGGACCTAAGTGACAAACCCCGTAATACTCCAAGGGAGAGTTGAGCAGCATCATTTGGAAAACCTACTGATGGACTACTAAATGGTGCACCTTGGATTAAGCCTAGCGAACACCTCACACTTGAATCGAAACCAACATGTATTACACTTGGTTCAAATAGACTAAGAAACAAAGGGGAGTACATTTCATTAACCCCTTTGCCCATAAGGCATAGTCTCACTTTGATCCCCCAAAAAGACACATAGTCAAGGTTCTATTTATTCTCCTAATTAGATCAACGTATAATTTCAATCTTTGTGCATTTTGGAGAAGCTCTCAACTAATCCATCTTGCCTTAGGACATGGGGAGCTCACCCTCTGGCTTTCCTCTTTAGATCATCTTTAGTTATTTAATTCCCCACCATGCTTATGTTTAAACAAATAAAGACAACTTCTTTAATTAATCATTTAGGGCACTAGGTTTGTTCAGGTAAGTTAATCCACAATATAAATATAGTATTAAAAATTATTTTAAAATCAATTACAAAAAATATATATTTATCATACCTTCTCTAAGGTGCAATGCCAAACCGGCATTACATCCCTTAATTTGGGACCAATATATAGGTCTCATGCATACTCATGTCCAAATCTAATGACACATGACTCACTATTCTGCCCTTATCTAGCATTATTGTCTTCCAAAAAGTCCATCTTGGGCTGCTAGGGGTTAGGTCCCCCTTTTCACCTCTAGCCTAATGTCCTTCCTATGGAGAGACCTCTTGCATCTCCCACCACTTACCTCAAGGGAGGTTTAGTGCATAATAGAAATTATCCCATGAGGGCACAAGAACTTGTACAAATACACAACCAAGGTGTTAAAGGATTGAAGCTTTGTGATTTTATCAACAATGCAAATATTGTACAGCTTCTAGCTACTTAAATTGGATAAATTCATGTAGTAGCAAGTTTCCTTCATGCAGAGTTGTAGCCTCCACATGGATCACATAGAACTCAATCTTATTTTTAGCAAGATGGAATCGTTTTCTTCAGTCCTTACCTTCTACATGCAACATCATCCTTCATCAACATATTAGTGCTATTATCAATGGACACGATTATGTTGATCAGTATGGCTTAGAAGAGTAGGGCAGCCATGAAGATTTAAAGCCCTCATATGAAGTTGATGGTTCTGTTGATAGTGTGCCACCTACAGGGTGTTGGGATGCCCTCATTGTTCAACAAGCCACCCTGGGCTACTTCCATAGCAGGGATTGAAGAGCAATAGCTAGATGCTTATGATGAGAACGCCCTACTTTTCTATTCATAAAGTGGCTCCTTCCTCCCCTCCATGCCTAAAAGTCAATTTCTCCTTGGGTCTGGATAGATCCCAAGCCCCTCAACCTTTCGTTTTCTCCACGTAAGCATGTGGTGCACCCCATGAGCTCAATGTTTTTGCAGAAGCTAGTAAAAGTCACATTTTTACTTTCAACACATCATGCCTCTCCACCCCCACCTTATTATAATGATTGTAGTTAGCAGCTCAACAACCTCCATTACACAACATCTACCATCTTAGAATTCGTTATCCCCCACTATCACCACAAACATAAACTTAAATGAGAGATTGTGGCTCAAACAATTCAAATTTTACCACCATTCCTCGAAAACCTACATCGACTACCTAGAACTATAAAAGGTTATGAAAGGACATAGTTCTTCACATCACAAAATCGCCTATATTTCCTTTTGTCCCTTCTTCTTTGGTAGTAGTTAGAACTATTTCTAATTACACTTTCTCCATTCTATCCTTCTCTTACAATTATATACTTTCAATGGCCCAAGAAGGCCGTCGAATCAATGTTCAAACAACCCCCCCCCCCCCCCAATCGAGTCTTTTTGATTCCACAAAACTTCAATGGGAAACACGAGAAGATTCCCTTTCAAAGTTCAATACTTTGCATCTTGCTTACATTCCATGGGATCGTTTCAATGATTTCATCCATGGTGAAAATAAAAGTACGGAAGCACCCACAAATTTTCGTGTGGAGTGGACTAAAAAAAGGTTGCATGGGTCCCTAACATGTCCTACTGAAGATAGCTATCTACAATTAGTGGCGCAAGTTTTCTCTTACTTAAGATTTTTCTCATTCTTATACAACTCATGTTTGTATGACTAATTCTATATTTAATCCCTATTTAATTTTATAGATATTGGTGCACCTTTGTCCCTAAAGGTGCCCGTGAAAGCATGAATTCCACAAATTTCAAAAAGAGAAGGGTGCCTTCCAAAATGCATTTTTTTGGATGCCAATGTCACTTTCTGACAATGCAATTGTATTTATGGCCTTTTATAGCTCGTCTAAGCTACGTCCAATATCACCATGTCGATTCTCATGGGCAATGTATGTCATGGACCACATTACACAGGGAAAAGTTCTACAAAGATATTATTCGCACCATGGCTATCACAAGAGATGTGAACTTGGGTCTATGACATGTTATATAAGGGTTTTACCCCTTAATAGGTCTTACAACAACATATATATCTTCTTCAAATGGGTGCAAATGATGGAAAAGTGCACATTGTAAGAGTTACATTTCTTACACTATGAGATATTTTGAATATTGCTACAAAAACATGAGGCTTTGACTTTACAAACCTATCAAGATGATGCTCGTATTGTCCATTATTAGGTGTTTTCAAATATAAGCCAATATTTTATTTATTAAATATATGGTGAGGCAAAAAATCAACTATTTATACTCAATATCCAAACTTCTTGGCAACTGGAGGTGCTCAGTAGACATGGGATCAATAGTTTATTGCAATGGATGCAACCTTTGGTATGAATAAGTATGACATAAATTTTTATTATAATATTTTTTATATTTATAGTAATAATTTTACTATGTGATCTTGATGTTCTCTTTACTTTTATCATAAATTGTGTGCAATTTTCTCTTTACAACTATGTTAGTATTTGATGCACATCACAATGGTGTCTCAATTTCATGGATAGTAACCTCCTCCTCAATAGTTGAAGTCACCAAACTTTGGTTGATTTCCCTAAGGAACCACATTTTGGATCACAACAAATCATGGGAAGCAAATGTGTTTATGGTAGATGATTCCCAAGCTGAGATTCAAGCTATCAAGTATGTAATAGGTCATACAAAAATGTTACAGTTCTATGGACTAAATAGTTCAACATGCCATTGTAGGGAAGTATTTGGTATACTAATTTATTTATGTCTATGGCACATACAAAGGTGTTGGCTCAAGAATTTAATAAAAAAAGTCAATCATCCTATTACTCATGCAACAATATTTAGAGCACTTGAGCATATCATGAATAGGCACACATGCAATGGAGTACAAAACAAAAAGAAGAGGCAAAAGATCTAGTGCAAAAGTTTCTAGACACATATAAAACACAAACTTCCTTTATAAAGTACTTCAAGAACCAATGACTGGGTAGAATAGGTACAAAGTTGAAATACTTTACACTATTTTTGACTACTCTTGAAATTAAGACTAGAATCTACACTAATGTGAGAAAATTGTTTAGACATGTGGGTACGTGCAACAAGGATATTGCCTCATGCAAATCAAGAGACAAATGTGAGCATTGAATCATATCATGGCATTTTAAAGTCTCAATTCTTGATTGAAAAGAAGACAATTCATGGACATCTACTAGAACGGTTGATCTAAAATTTGCTTGGTCCTTGCCACTCATATTATTGGTATCATGACATGTTAAAGGAAGTAGGTTTCAAGAAGAACTTTAATGTTCTTGAGGTTGTCTTAAGTTCACGAGAGCCTGCAAAAGCAATTCCAAATGGTCATATTCAACTTTTGGACAAGGAAAAGAAGATTGCAAGTGTAAAGAGCCAAAGCCAAAATGAGCATTGGTATACGATTCAAAATGAAAATTGTGAATGAGCTTGTTGCTCATGTGATTGGGCCACAAAAGGGAATATATGCAAGAATCAATTGAAGGCTGTGATTGCAAATGGTCTACACACATCCATGGTGGTTGCCGAGTCTATGAACTTATACAATGATGATTACAAAGATGTGTCATGTAAGCATTCCTTAAATGTGTGTAAAGTTCCTTTGTAACATGCATTATATCCTTGAGTCTAAAATGATTTTGTAGCCTATGCAATCTTAAACATCTCAAGAGACAAAGCATCCACACAAGCAACTACTTCAACAACAATCATTCCCAATGAGAGTGTGACAATACGTTGAATTATTTTTTAACTTTTTTCTAAAGTACTTTTACATATGGCATGTATATAAAACACTTGAGAATACAATCCCTATCTATTTTGCAAGGGCTCTCACAAAATACTATCCAAGATGTTGATGATGTTGATAGGGCAAAAAATCAATCGGAGCATGTGCTCAACCAAGTCAAGGATAGTTATGGTTAGTATAGGTAACTTTCAAATCATGGTTTTTAAAAACATTTTGAAACTCTTGAATATGAAATGCTTACCCTTGATCAGGTGTAGATATAGATCTTCTCTCGTATGCACAATGATTGGAGCATCAAATGGTAGCTTCCTTGCAGCAATTAAAGGAATCTAAAATGAACATGGGATCACATCCATGTTCACAATTGCAATGTATTGAAGATGGATTTGGAAACTCATTGATTTGCGCAAAGCCATTTGTAGAGCAAACTCTTTCAAAGTCACAAAAGTAGACTAAGGCACATGCAAGGGTATTGTTGGCTTCACAAAATAGATAGATCTTGACAACTTTAAGATGTTTCATCCATTTTACCCTTTTCAGATTATTCTGAAGATCAGCTAGATGGTTTTCATCGATGTAGCGATATCCTCTGTTAATCATCCATCGTCTTTCACGATATAGAGGCGAGGGGTTGTACAACTTATCTAGTGTCTGCATCATTTGATTCCTCTAGGCAAGACAAGATGAATGCATAACTGACATAAACATTACTTGGAAGATCAAGAATCATTTCCAAGATTCATTACTTTGCCATAATTCAAAAACATACATTAACAAAGAGAAGAAAACATGTCCTAGACTATGTTTACCATCCAAGAATTTTTTTTTGAAGCTTACATCATATTCTATTCTAACAAGCACTTTGATACCAATTGTGGGGTGTCTGCCAGGCTCAATCCAAGGCGTACCTTTTAGTAGTCCATCAGTAGGTTTTTCAAATGATGCCGCCCAATGCTCCCTTGGAGTATCACGGGGTTTGTCACTTAGGTCCTACTAAGTCTACCTCGCAAGGAAAGAGTTTCGATTGAACCCACTAGGATTAAGCTAAATTTTTGGGTTCCTAAAATCAAACAGGTCTCCTAATAGCCAGCTAGTGTCAGTAATTTTGAGTTCCCACTTCCTGCAAGATTACTCGAAATGAAGTAGACTTGCCATTTCACTTGGTTCAAAGAGAATGGGAGATGAAGGGGAGTGTGGTACGTCAACCCTCCTACCCATAAGGAAAAGTGCACCCCCTAAAATAATGCAAGTTGGTTCTACCTAGCGACTAGTTGTCGTCTTCCTTTTTCTATTGTTGATTTAGAAAATCTCCCAACTAACCGGGACCACCCTACCATTTTGATGGACCCATCGGGGGTCACACCCACCCACTTTTCTTTCATGACAAAATCATCTTTATTTTTTAAATTATATGCAGTACATTTATTTGAAACATATACAACAAGCTTCCTTAATTATTCCATTAAATCACAAGTTTCTTCATGTAATTTATCTCACGGACATGCATCGAATTCAAACAACCCTTTAATAAATAAATTCCTTTATTATATTGGAAGTTTATTTCAATTTTTATCTTTCTAATCTTGTGAAATATATACAAAATTCCACGAGCATATTTTGCCCACCAAGATTCCTCCCTTGTAACTACTATTAGAGTTATAGGATCCTATCCTGGGTCACGAAGGGGCTCGTCAGATTCTAGGGGTAATGTGGAATTTACGTCCTAAGTCCCCCCCAACCCCTAGCATCCACATTTCCTATTACTTGAGACTATCCCTACAGATAGACCTTTCTGTTACGAAGCCACTCGAAGCCTCTCAAAGTGATAATCATGACCCCCTTGGAGTAGGGTCTTGCAACTAGGTTGGGGATAGCCTAGTGTGATATTTCCTTTTATCCAGTTTGTCAATGGTTTTAATCAGGGATCTAGATTCTAGCAAACACAAACAAACCTTTCAAACATAAATCAATGATGCAATAACAATCACACCATTGTGTAGCTCAGAGCTTCATATAGCTAAGGTAGATCCTTAACCTAAGGTAGCCTTACATTCTAATGAGGATTCTCCTCCCCATAAAGAAGTGTTGAGTACAAATCTTTACACATTCTTAAGCAAGATATGAATTTTCTGCTTTGGACTAACTTACCCAACATAAGTGAATTCCCCTTAGTTGGTACCTAGGAAAAATATTGTGACAATAATTTAACAAGATGATTTATAAGACCTTTAAATAGACTCATTTTTTAAAGTGTCAATCAACCTTTAACCTTGTCGCATTTGACAATATATCAAATTATTCTACTAATCTCAAGTGCGCATAAAGTCCTTTACTTATTTCGTGCAATAACCTCATGCAACTATTTCCATCATGATTCTATGAATTGTAATCTTGATTAATCTAGTTACAAATCATAGATGATAGTGGTTAACCGTTTATGTGTGTATTAATACACTCTTTAGATGAAAATGTCATTTTGTATAAGTGTAAATATGGAAGCTAATATTTTATATACTTAATTTTTATATGGATACTATCCATGTAATTTAACAAGTAGTTCTTGTACCATTTAATGCAAAAGCTAACATTTTATGAATTTTTTTTACAAAACCTTATTATTTTATCTGGCGATATGAAAATAATAACCTATTTTTGAGTTGTGAATAACTAGGTTTAGCACGACAAAATTGGGAATTTCATCTTTGCTTGCACTTTTGTTCGCCACACCCTATGTTCCATTGGTAGTGGCAATTCTAGCAAGCTCGGGAATTCTTGTATCTTCGGCAATTCCCATTCTTTGACCGATTGCAGTGGATCTCATGGTCTTCGCACCTCATTGCTTTGGAGCCATCGTCCGCAAGTGGGTTTGAGCGATAGAGAAGGTGGAATGAATTCGAGATGGGAGAGCGCCAGAGAAATTGCCGAGATGAAGATCAAGACAGAGGGAGGTTGAGTTAATTCGTTTCCTCTCCAATCCTCTCTCACAGCCTCTTGGGATCTTCTTCCCTCTCTTTGTCTCTCTAACTCTCCCCCCTCCCTCTCACAGCCTCTCGGAACTCCTTGTGCCTCTCTATGAATTGAGTAGAGGGCATGCCTTTATATAGGCAAAGGGAGTGCATGCTACCTCTCCCTTCCCCTCTCTTTCTCCCCTCTCTAGGTAAAGACATCTCCTCCACTCAAAGTGGGGATCTTCTTTCTCTCTTTATTTTTTTATTTTATCATTTTTTAAAATTTAATGTAGGAAAAGGGGGGTTGTCATGAGGATGTCATTGCCTATGTATGGGGATAAAGAAGATTTTTTTGGCAATAGTGATGAAGATTATAATGATGACAATGACGATAACGAAGAAGAAGATGATGTCGATGATGACGACGATGATGATGATGAGTGGGGGTGGGGGGCATTACAACGGCCATCAATTTGGTTGTTAGTTTGACGGCGGTCCCCCCTTTGTTAATTTAAAGCATTAGTTTTTTTAAATAACCTTAGTTGGTTTTACTTTAGTTAGGCTAGTTATTAGTTAGCCTAGCCTTACTTACTATCTTAACCTTACTAAGTTACTAACTTTACTAACTAACTAACTTAACAAACTAACTAACTAACTTTACTAACTAATAACTTAACAAACTAACTAACTAACTAACTAACTTTTATTTGTATGAAAATATTACATCGACTGATCTAGTAAAAAGTAGATGCTCGGAAATTGATGCTAGATGAGCCAATAGGTGGCCTTAATATAATCTAGAAATACAAATTCATGTTTATCCTTGCGGATTATGGTAAAAACCTTCCGTTGTGAAGTGGACTCGAGAGAACTTAGGTGACAAACCCTATGTTATTCTAAGTAGTACTCAGCAACGTCACTTAGGAATATCTCTTGATAGACCACTAAAATCATGTCACTAAGAGCTTCTTTTTTAGGCACATTACTCGTGATATTAAAGCTAAACAAAAATAATAAGTTAGCAATAATCCATGCATGTGTTGCCTTGGTATTTTAACTTGTAAGTTCAAGAACAAAAGAGTTGAAGCTACCCTAAAAGAAACATGCTAAATGATGTGATCTTAATTACCATGCACTTTTTGTAACTATGAATGCTAATCCCGAAGAAAATAAATTCATGTTGAAGTAAATTAAGCTGCTTGAGTTCACATGAAAAGGATCCAATGTTGAGACTAATGCTATAAGTCTAGATCAAAACTCTTGAATATTATTTTTGAAAAATCTTGTTGTTTGGACTGTAGATTTGTTAAATTTTGCCAAGGCCTCCTTCATCAATATTCAAATTTTTTTTCTGAGCTACATATTTGTTTTACTCTTCCAAGTGGCATGAGTAGATTGTCCCTTTCACCTACTGTTTAATTATATTTCTATTTCACTGCTCCAAGTGTTAATTATGTTTCACTCTTCCAAATGGTATTTATACTTCACACTTCCAAGTGATATCTCTATTACTCTCTTTTATATGGCATTTCTATTTCACTCTTCCAAGTGGCATGAGTTAGGAATAAGTACAACTAAGAAAGCTATAATTGCCAACCTGAAGTTGATAGATGAGGCATGTTTATGGAGGAAATAGTGGTGCCGCAATAACGCTACCATTGAAACCCTTGTAAGTTGGGAAGATATCAAGAATAAGATAGAGATACTTTCTACCTTTTTCTTATATCATCAAGATGAACAAGTTCTTTTCCTTGTGCCACCTAGGATTATGTAGCATTCCGCTCCTGCATAGGAACTCCTCCCCTAATTTTTATAGAAAAATAATTGAAATTTTTTTATCTTCCCCCCTTGTTGACGCCGAAGAGGTGGCAGGAGGGGAAAGAAGGAGACGATGATGTTGATGATGATGTGGGAAAAGGAAGATGATGACATTGACGAGGAAGAAGAAGAAGAAGTGGCCGATGATGGAGATCGTGATGATGATGAAGGAGAGGTCGATGATAAATGTGTAGTCAAGGAGGGAGGCCATGGGCCTACAAACTTTCCTGCCGCCATGCTTGCTAATAGGTGATGGGTGGGGGAGACACCATCACCCCACCACTCTAGTTCATGTGCCTCCCCCCCTAAAATACTCCTCCTTCCCCTATAAACCCCCTACCCCCCTAAAATAGGTGATGGGTGGGGGAGACACCATCACCATCACCACTCTAGTTCATGTGCCTCCCCCCCTAAAATACTCCTCCTTCCCCTATAAACCCCTTGCCCCCCTGTCCCATGCCAAAGAGGAAGGAGGCCTTGATGGGCTGGACACGTTTACAAAGAGAGAGAGAGAGAGAGAGAGAGAGAGATAGAGAGAGAGAACCTTCTAGAAGATTTTCCTTCTCTTTCCCTCCTTAGAGGGTGACCACACGTGTTGTTCTACTCCCCTTTTTCCGCTTGGTTACCCACAAGCTTAGTTCTCTCCCCAATTGGCCCCCGTTAATCAAGGAAAAGGTGTTGAAGTCTTGTGAAGTTGCATCTAAAAGAGGAGAAGACAGAGGATGGCCCCCAAGTGGAAAATGTCATGTGCAGATGGCAATCCCTTAATTAGCAACGAAGCCTCGGGCAAGGGCATCACTGCCAATCCAACTACAGTACCGATCATAAGTAATGTATTTCCAAATTGATAGATGATTTCTTTGATTCTTGCATGAGATATGTTAGGCCCCGTACTATGCCGCACGAGAATAGGTCATCAAAAAGGATAAATTTCATCTTACAAATGCAAAAGATGGAGTTTGCAAAGTACATCTAGATGCTATGTGACAAATCCATATGTAGCATTAATAGCATATAAGGTTCCAATGTATTTTTGACTCCCTCTTCTTGCAAATTAATAGCTATGTTTTTGCCACATTGAAGGAATATGTTGAGCTTGCATGCTTGATGGATTGCATGGCAATCAACTTAGTCTAAAAGAGAATTATTTTTGAAGCTCTAGACCTTTTTCCAAGCTCTTGCTAATATCAGGAACTGATAGCTCATGTTTGATAGATTGGGTCTTGATGTTGTGCTTAGCTAGTACATACAACGATCATAAGGACTAAAAAATAAGATGCATTGAGACCTATTTGATAACCACTATGGTTATCAATCCAATTCAGGGTGAGTCTAGATACGAACAACAACTCCAGGCCTCAAAGGCAAGTGGAGAGCTCAAGGATTAGGAAACTTTGAGACAAAGTAAAGATCGATACTTTTATTGCTTATTGGAAAGAAGGTTGGGTTATCGATCAATGTAAGTGATCTATAGAACTTCCATCATGTACAATGTTTTAACCCTTAACTTATGGCTTAGCCGAGTGTTAAGTAAAATTTTTCATAGTGTCGCTCCTAGATCCCAAGAGGGAGAGCAAACATGCGATGGAAATGTTATCGCATCTACTCTTGCAATGTTTGAAAAAGAATACCATTGTTTTTGTTGGTTGATAAAAAAAACACCCTAAATGATTTTACATTCAACTGATTGTTGAATTGTTGTTTGGATGATTATTTCAAGTGCTTGTGATTGATTCTGAATTCATGGCATGGGTCTGTGATGACAAGTTGCCATGGGGATAAAGGATTGTTTTCTTGGAAGATGATATTAGGCTGATTGCCTTGATTGTGCTTGATTCTTAACTAGATTAACTAAGGAAAGGATATTTTGCGTGGGTGGATCATTTCCAAGGTCACATCGCACTTCAACGTGAGAATGCCAATGCTTGATTCATAGGCCAAAGGTCGAGTGGTGAAAAGGCCAACCACGGAAATGGTGTTTCACTCCTAGGCTGCTTGTGGGTGCTGGACACTCCTTGCCAGTCTGGAGGAACAGAGTTGAAGAATTCCATGGCCCAATGTTTGTGGCGTTGGAAGATCCTATTCTAGGTAAAGGCTGGAATTTGTGGTGCCATATGATTTGGACCGGTTACTTCTGCAGGGTAGAAGGGGAAATATAATTTCTCACGTATGGGTAGGAGACAAAGATTAACTTGAAGATAAGTTAAGGAACTTGTTTGTCAAAAGGACTTATTACTTTGTTTTTGTGTGAGTGCTATGAGTTACGCAAACGAACCCTATTCCCTAAAAGGCTTAATTAAGGAAGTTGATTTTAAATGTCACATATAAATGTGATAGGACCTAATTAGATAACTAAAGAATGCCTACTAAGGGAGACGGGTGGGCGAAACCCCCGATGGGTCCCTCCTATGGTAGGGTGGTCCCAGAGAACTAGGAGGCTTCTCATAAGGTTTTATCGACACTCGACCCTTAGAAATTGTTAGGTTAGAACCTCGATTCATGCCATTTTAGGGGATCGGAATGGGACTATGCCCTACAGGTAGAGAGGTCGAGCGGCACATCCTTCTCATTTCCCATTCTCTTTGAATCAAGTGCGGCATGGATCTTCTTTGGCTTGGATATCTTTCTGTAAAGTAGGATGTCCAGGACCTACCGACGTTAGAATGTTATTAGTGTCAAGATTGTGGGAGAGAAGGAAGGAGTCTCACTTGTAGCTTTCTTGCTTGCACAATGGGGGAATATACACAAGGGTGGAGGCTGAAACTAGTTTTCCTATTCTTAGTTGTGTAAGCCAAAAAGAACTCTAGTACATAGAAATAGAAGAACCCTATATATGGGTCTCAAACCAAACTCAATTAACTAAGGTGACATACTAACTGAGCCACGAACTAGAGTAGATAAGGATAGCTGTCATCTAGCTATTATTCAAGGGCGGTGTACCAACCGCATCTGCAAACAACTGACAAGTCGGTGATATAAATGCACAACCGTCACCCTGGCATATCACGAGTGGAGCTCGATATCTCAACACTCCCCCTCGAGCTCAATCCCAATTCCTACACGCCAAGCACGTCTCTGAACTTGCGCAACTTCTCTGCGCCCAATGCCTTCGTGAATATGTCAGCTACCTGATCCTCTGTGCTAACATAAACTAGATCAATAAGACCTAGTAAAACCCTCTCCTGCACATAGTGATAATGCACCTCAATGTGCTTTGTTCTAGCATGATAGACTAGGTTATTTGCCAAGTGTATACTACTCATGTTGTCACAATAAATGACAACTGGCCCATCTGTAGGCTGATGCATATCATAAAGTAGCTTATGCAACCAAGCTACCTCACATGCAGCCATTGCTGCACCCCTCTACTCAGCCTCTGTGCTCGACAAGGCAACTGTAGGCTATTTCTTGCTGCTCCAAGTGACTATAGCACTCCCAAAAGAGAACACGTATCCACTTGTAGATCGTCTATAAAAAATACTACCATCCCAATTAGCATCAGTGTATCCATGCAACTGTATATGAACCCTAGTCTCATAAAATAGTCCATACTGCAATGTGGACTTCACATATCTGAGTATGCGTCTAGCCACATCCAAATGTGGTTTCCTTGGAGCCTGCATAAACTGAATTACCAATCCAACAGCATAGCTCAAATCTGGCCTGGTAATAGTCATATAAATCAAACTTCCTACTATGCGTCTGTACATAGTAGGGTCTTCCAGAAGCTCACCTGCATCTACGCTTAGCTTCACATTCTGCTCCAAAGGAACTGAAATAGGCTTACAGCGTGTCATCCCATATTTGGACAGCATATCCAATCCATACTGCCTCTGTAAGAGCCATATCCCACTTGGTGATCTAATCACCTCAATGCCCAAGAAATAACGCAGCTCTCCCAAATCCTTCATCTCAAACTTCTGCTTCAATAGCATTTTCACATGAAGGATATCTTCATCACTGCCACCTATCATAATCAAATCATCAACATAAATGACAAGTAGCATAATACCTTTCTCTATTTTTCTCACATAAAGTGAGAAATCAGCCTTGGAAATCTGAAAGCCAATAGTGACAAGATACTATGCTATCTTGTCAGACCAGGCTCTAGGTGCTTGCTTCAAGCGGTACAATGCTTTCTTCAACATGCAAACAAACTCAGGATGAACAACATGCACATAACCTAGTGGCTGTTCCATATATACCTCTTCTTGCAAATCACCATGCAAGAAGGCATTCTTTACATCCATCTGATGTAAAGACCATTCCTTTGATGTAGCCATTGCAATGACTGCTCTTACGGTTGCCATCCTTGCAACCGGACTGAATGTTTCTTCATAATCAATGCCATATGTTTGTGCATACCCCTTGACTACTAATCTTGCCTTGTATCTGTTCACAGAACCATCTGCATTGTGCTTCACCTTATAAACCCACTTACAGCCAATTACATTCTTACCTTTAGGTAAAGGTACCAACTCCCATGTAGCATTTGCTTCCAAGGCATCCATTTCTTCATCCATGGATTTCTCCCATTTTTCTTTTCCCATGGCTTGCTCAAAAGAAGTGGGTTCTAGTTCCTGTATCACTTTGACCATATAGGCATAGTGAATGGCTGTAAATCCATCATATTTCAGCCTATCCATAGGATACCTAGCTCTGGTAGACCTGCGCAAAGTAGGTTCACTCCCAGGTGCTCTCAAAACATCCATGATCTTCCTTAGTCCAGGTGTACAATAGAAGGAATACCCAACTCATCATCAATGCTCTGTTCTGAGCCACTGGATTCACCATCCACATAAGAGTGACCTACATTCACATCAAAAATGGGTTGATCTACCTTATCTTTTCCTTTTCGTGATACCTGAATACCACTATCTGCATTGCTTTGAGAAGATTTCCCTGATCTCAATCTTCCTGTCCATGGTGAAGAATGTGAACCACTGCTAGAGGACGCTCCAAGTCCACTAATATTTTGTGACTGCTGCTGTGAATTTTGTGCAGCATTTCCATTTTGTGCATCTACATCATCAATCACATTTACTGGTTTATACTAGCTACTCATCTCATCAAAAACAACATCTCTGCTCACTATAAACTTACGAGTAGAAGGGTTATAGCATCTATACCCTTTCTGCTGGGTGGCAGAGTGTAACCAATAAAGATGCACTTCTCGGCTTTTGGATCCAACTTGGATCTCAACTCATTTGGCACATGAACATAGGCAGTGCAACAAAAAATTTTCAAATGAGAAATGTCCGGTTTCCTACCAGTATACCTCTTCTCTGGAGTCATCCCATGTATTGCTGCAGTTGGAGTCTTGTTCATTATGTAGACTGCTGTAGCAACTTCCTCAGCCCAATAAAAATCTGGCAGGTCTTTTTCATTGAGCATGGCATGAGATACCTCTCCAATATGCCTGTTTTTCATTTTTGCAATTCCATTTTATTGTGGGGTATGACTGCATGAATATTGCTACTTTATGCCATGCTCCTGCAGGAACCTTGCAAACTCATTTGAGAGGTACTCTCCCCCTCCATCTGACCTTAGGCATTTTATTTGCAGGCATGTTTCTTTTTCAACCATAGCTTTAAGAGTTTTGAAATGCCCAAAAACTTCACTTTTCTTTTTCATAAAATACACCCAAATTTTTTTGCTATAGTCATCAATAAAAGTGACAAAATAATGACAGCCTCCAAGAGATGTAGCTTTAGTAGTCCACACATCAGAGTGGATTAATTCCAATGGCTTCTTACTCTCTTGAACATGTCTAGGAAATGGTTTCCTTGCCTGTTTTCCAAATTGACAGGCTTCACATACCTTATGAATTTCTACAACCTTGAATTTAGGCAATCTTGCAATAATATTTTGGGCCTGCATTGATTTAAGTCGTTGTACATTAACATGACCAATGCGTTTATGCCAGATATCAATATCTGCAACTACACCGGTCCCATGTGCAAACATTGCTGCACTCAATTCAGGCATGTCTGTATCCAATGTAAACATTCTGCCCTTCTTCTTTCCTTTTGCTATCAAGCGACCTTTATTTTTCATATCCTCAACAAAGCATCCATGAGGATTAAATCTGACCTGCAAGCCCTACTCAACCATTTGACCAACAGAAACCAAATTCTTGGTGATATTCGGGACATGAAATACATCGGACATGTATTTATTTTTCCCATCCTGCATAGACAAAGGAATTTTTCCAATCTGCACAATAGGATGTGCAGTATCATCACCAGTCTCCACAAATCCTGGTTTTTCCATTTTCCTTGCATCCTCCATCTATTCTGCATAACCTGTAATGTGGTTTGATACACCTGAGTCAACATACCATACATCGTTGCTTTCTTCTGCACTTGTCACTGAATTGTTCATGTGCTACACCATAAACAAATGCTCATTTCTGTCATCACCATGTCTACTTGAAGATGCATAATTCCCTTGTTGCAATTTTCCATTCATGATGTCATTCTGCTTTTTATAGCAGTCTTTAGCCATATGACCCATTTTACCACAGTAGTAGCATTCAACATTGCTGTTTGCATTTTGGCCTCTTTTGCCATCCACCACAATCTCTTTGGCTCCCATGCCTCTAGAGTTACCACATCCTCCTCCATAGTGTCAAGAATCGCGTAGTGGGGGGAGTTGCTCAAGAAGCTGCGCCGAACACACACAGAATGCACAAGGAGAAGCTCACTCAAGAGACAAGAAGAGAGATGGAGGCCAAAACATTTTCTTGTTGATTTCTTCTTCTTCTTCTTCACTCTTTACAATGTACACAAAGTATAGATAAGATACAACATAAAAGGAAAGTAGCCTACTAAGTCAAACAATGCATAACCGACTACACTAGTCGACTGGTGCTATAACTATGCCAGCTGTAAATAGGTGTAACAACCTGAATATAATAAGTAATGAGTCAGTGGCCATGTGAAAGTCATAATGACCACCGACGTGCTAAGTGTAGATGTGTGGACCCATCTAACCAGGCAGTCCATCATCAATGTCCTCATATGTTGAGCTTGTCATCTCAACACTCCCCCTCAAGCTCAACTGCATCTCTGCAACCCCAAGTAAGCTTCGAAACTTTTGAAGCTTCTCTATACCCAATGCCTTCGTGAAGATGTCAGCTATCTAATCTTGTGTGCTAACATACACTAAGTCAATCTCACCTGCTAGTACCTTCTCTCTCACAAAGTGGTAGTGTACCTCAATATGTTTTGTCCTGGCATGGAACACAGGGTTCCTAGCCAACTGTATACTGCTCATGTTGTCACAATAAATGACAACTGGACCTTCCACCTGCACATCCAAATCAGCCAATAGTTTTTGCAGTCATACTACCTCACATATTGCAACAGCAGCACCTCTATACTTAGCCTCTGTACTCGACAAAGCAACTGTAGATTGCTTTTTGCTGCTCCAAGCAACTGCTGCACTACCAAGAGAGAACATGTATCCGCTGATAGATCTTCTATCAGACGTACTACCAGCCCAATCTACATCTGTGTATCCAAACGCCTGTACATCTGTACCTGCCTCATAGAAAAGTCCATAATGTAATGTGGACTTCACATATCTCAATATGCATCTGACTGCATCCAAATGTGGCTTTCTAGGTACTTGCATAAACTGACTCACAAGACCAACAGCGTAGCTCAAGTCTGGCCTTGTAATGGTCATGTAGATCAAACTCCCCACTATACTCCTGAACATAGTAGGGTCTTCTATCTCATCCCCAATATCAGCACTCAACTTTACATTCTGCTCCAACGGAACTGAAAGTGGTTTGCATGCTATCATACCATACTTGGACAACATATCCAAGTCATACTGTCTTTGGGACAGCCATATACCATCATCACATCTGATCACCTCAATGCCAAGGAAGTACCTTAGCTCACCTAGATCCTTCATCTCAAACTTCATCTTCAAACAGCCCTTGACTTCAGCAATCCCACTATCACTATCACCAGTAATAATCAAGTCATCCACATAGATGACTATGATGACCAAACCTGCATCTCCCTTTCTCACATAAAGTGAGTGATCAGCATCAGAAACATAAAAGCCAATATTGACAAGATACTCTCTGATCTTGTTAGACCATGCTCTAGGTGCTTGCTTGAGCCCATAGAGTGCCTTCTTCAACCTGCACACATACGTGGGATGCTCTAAATCTTCATAACATGCTGGCTGATCCATATACACTTCTTCTTACAAATCACCATGCAAGAAGGCATTCTTTACATCCATTTGTTGCAGCCTCCAACCTTTGGCTGCTGCCAAAGCAATCACACATCTAACAATTGCCATCCTAGCAACTGGACTGAAGGTTTCATCATAATCTATGCCATATGTTTGGGCATAGCCTTTTGCAACCAGCCTTGCTTTGTACCTGCTAATAGAACCATCTGCATTGTGCTTAATCTTATAAACCCACTTACATCCAATAGCTTTCTTTCCCTTCGGTAATGATACTAGATCCCAAGTCTTATTGGCCTCTAATGCAGCCATCTCCTCATCCATTGCTGCATCCCAATGAGCATGACCAACAGCCTCCTCAAAACATGTGGGCTCAACATCCTCAACTAGTTTCACCATATAAGCATAATGATGAGCTGCATAACCTTCAAAACCAAATCTTTTAACAGGGTATCTCACCCTGCTAGACCTGCGTACCACTGGATCACTCAATGGAGTCTTTGCATTAACGCGTGCTCTCTACACACCTGGAGTCCTCACTAAAGGAATGCCAAGCTCATCATCCAAGCTCTCTGAGCCACTAGAGTCTCCATCAAGGACTGCATCAATGCCTTCTGACACTTTACTCTTTCCTTTGTCTTTACCTGTAGTGCTACTAGATGCACCTGAAAATGTAGAGCTACTCCTTAGTCTCCCAGACCAAGGACTACCAGATGATGTCTCTGGTCCACTAAGAGTTTGTGATTCTTGCTTTTCATCCTGCACATGAGTGTCATGATCATCATCATCATCCAATGCATCACCACTAGATGCATACCAACTGCTCATTTCATCAAAGATGACATCCCTGCTCACTCTGAACTTACATGTGACAGGGTTGTAATAGCGATACCCTTTCTGCTCTAAAGAGTATCCAATAAAAATACACTTTTCAGCCTTTGGATCTAGTTTCTTCCGCAACTCATCTGGCACATGAACATACGCAATGCAGCCAAACACTTTCAAGTGTGAAACATCAGGCTTCTTACATATAAAACATTCTTCAGGGGTCCTACCATGAACTGCAGCTGTGGGAGTTCTGTTCATAATATAAATAGCAGTATGAACAGCCTCAGACAAAAAATGCTTAGGCATATTCTTTTCAGCCATCAAGGCGCTTGCAACTTCTGCAATATGCCTATTTTTCCTTTCTGCAATCCCATTTTGCTATGGGGTATACCTGCAAGTGAACTGTCTCTTTATCCCATGAGACCTCAGGAAATCACTAAACTCATTTGAGAGGTACTCTCCCCCTCCATCTGACCTCAAGCACTTTACTTGCAAGCCTATTTCTCTTTCAACTGCAGCCTTAAAAGTTCTAAAGTACTCAAAAGCTTCACTCTTTTCCTTCATAAAATATACCCACAACTTTCTAGAACAATCATCAATGAATGTGACAAAGTATGAACTGCCTCCAAGAGATACATTTTGTGTAGGCACCCAAATGTTTGTATGCACAAAGTCAAGGATATTTCTGCTTACATCTCTATCATGTGAAAAGGGTTGTCTTGCCTGCTTACCAAACTGACATGCTTCACATACCTTCTGAAATTTTGCAACTCTAAATGTAGGCAAACCTGTAACCAACCCTTTGGACTGCATTAATTTCAGCCTTTGTACATTTGCATGTCCAATGCATTTGTGCCAAATTTCAATGTCTGCAACAACACCTTTTCCTTTGGCATACATAGCAGCATTCATAGTAGGAATTCTAGCATCCAGAGTAAACATATGTCCAACTCTACTTCCCTTTGCTACCAACCTGCACTTTTCATTGAAGTCTTCTACAAAGCAGCCCTTTGCATTAAATCAGACTTGCAGCCCTTGCTCCACCATTTCACCGACTGACACCAAGTTCTTTGTAATAGATGGCACATGTAATACATCTAAAAGACTCTTTGTCTTACCATCATGCAAGGACAAGGGAACTTTTCCAATGTGTGAAATTGGGTGGCATGAGTCATCACCCATCTGCACATAACCTGCATTCTGCAAATTATGCATCTCTCCAAACCATTCTGCATGGCTGGTCATATGATTGGATGCACCTGAATCAACATACCAAACATCATCATGTGCTCCCTTTCCTGTAATAGCATTCAGCATATGCTGCATAACAAACAAATGTTCATTTTTATCTTCATTCTGTCGTGAAGACGATGCATAGTTTTCTTGCTGCAACTTACCACTACAGATATCATCTTTCTTAGCATAACATTGGGCTGCAATATGACCTGTTTTGCCACAGTAGTGGCACACAATACCAGAGTTGTTAGAACCTCTATTCTGCCATCCACCTCTTCCTCTAAAGCTCCCCCTGCCTCTAAAGTTACCAGACCTCCTGAAACCTGCATATCGCCAAATTGCTGATTCAATCTATTTTGCTGGTTGTCACTACCACGTCCTGTACCACGACCTCTTGAAGAGAACCTACCATGTCCCCTTCCTGAACTGGAGTAGAAAGCTTGGACCTGTTCACCGCTTCTTTCAGATGTCTCACTCTGCATGTGGATCTCTTCAGTGATCATAAGGGAGACCAACTCATCGAAATCTGGAAATGGCTTTCTGACATATACGGAAGTTACAAAAGACTTCCAAGCCTTTTCATTGTTAAGTCCACCCAAGGTAGAAGACACCAAATCATCATCATCGGGCATTGCATCAATTGCTGCCAAGCCATCTGCAATGCTCCTTACCTTCAATGCATACTCATTGATAGACATCTTCCCTTTCTTCAATGTATTCAACTCTTGCTTGAGTTGAATCTTTCGTGCCTTTGTATTTACAGAAAACATACTTTCAAGTATGGTCCAAGCTGCATATGCATTCTCTGCATTTCTAATGTGTCCCAGCATATTATTGTCAATTACTGCAGACAACCAATACATGACCTTTTTATCCTTTGCATTCCATTCCTTCTGTGCCTTTGTCTCTTTTGCAGTTGGAGGATCACTCACCTCCGGCTCCTTTTCTTCACCTGAAACGAACTCGTAGAGGCCTTTTCCAATAAGGAAGTTCGTGACACGGAACTTCCATGAAGGGTAGTTGTTCTTGTCGAGCTTCTCAATGATGGGGCTTCCACTATTCTCTGCCATTATCACAACAATAATACCAAACAACAAGCAAATCTTTTGCAACCCTCGACCTGTAGTGCACAGCAATTCACCAGACAGCCTTTTTCACTGTCTGCTCAACAATACATGCAATCTGCAACCAGTTTGTAGATAAACCTTGTGTTTACTCACTGGTAAACACCTTTGATCTTATAGATCTGAAATCTGTAACCTGCGCACCCACTTTCGGTCGATACAGCTGAAGTCACAGCGTATCCTAAAACTGTTGTCCGCAACCTTGCAGCTCTAAAACGGGCCTTGAAACGGCCTCAAATGCCTAAAATAACTGCGGAAAAGCCCCAAAGGACATATCTGCAGAATATACAGCGCTCTTCGCGCACACCAAATCTCACTGCAATCTGAGATTTTTGCTCTGCCCTGCTTCCGGTGCCTCCACAGGCACTATCCAAGAGAAAGAGTGGAAGGATGGGAGAGCTTCTTACCCGTGGCTTATTTGCTCAAACCTTGCTTCTTCTCCTTTGCTTCAACCTTTGAAATCAGCCTCTCTCAGTGGTGCGGCTCTGATACCATGTCAAGAATCGCGATGTGGGGGGAGTTGCTCAAGATGTTGCACAGAACACACACAGAATGCACAAGGAGAAGCTCACTCAAGAGACAAGAAGAGAGATGGAGGCCAAAACGTTTTCTTGCTGATTTCTTCTTCTTCTTCTTCACTCTTTACAATGTACACAAAGTATAGATAAGATACAACATAAAAGGAAAGTGGCCTACTAAGTCAAACAATGCATAACCGACTACACTAGTCGACTGGCGCTATAACTATGCCAACTGTAAATAGGTGTAACAACCTGAATATAATAAGTAATGAGTCAGTGGCCATGTGAGAGTCATAATGACCACCAACGTGCTAAGTGTAGATATGTGGACCCATCTAACAAGGCGGTCCATCATCAATGTCCGCATGTGTTGAGCTTGTCATCTCAACACATAGGACTGGTTTTCTTGAGTTTGCTGTATATTCTGATTTCTACCACGACCTCCAGATTGACCTCCTCTACCTCTGCCTCTACCTCTTCCAACATTTGAGTAGAAGACAGCTTCTTTTGAAGTTCCACTTGAAGAAGATGCACCACCATTTCTCTGCTCCTCAGAAGTTAGAAGAGCAATCAACTCCTCAAAATCAGGAAATCTTTCATGGACGAAAATGGATGTTCGGAACTGTGCATAATCCTTTCCTAGACCATTCAAGGTCACAGAAACTAAATCATCATCTTCCACTGGTGACCCAATGGAAGCAAGTGCATCTTCAATCTTCTTCACCTTCATGTGGTAATCATTGATTCTCATATTTTCTCTTTGCACATTATGCAACTCTTGCTTGAGCTGCATTTTCCTGGCTTGCGTATTTGTGCTATACATTTTTGACAAAGTATCCTATGCTTCCTTTGGCGTACTTGCATCCTGAATATTTCACAATCATAGAGTCTGAAATGCTGATAGATAGCTAGTACATAACTTTCCTGGCTCTCTCATGCCATGCTTTAAATGCCTGTGTTTGCTGTTGATTGGGAACATCAGGAAGAACTGGTTCTTCTTCATTTCCTGCAACAAATTCCCAATATCCTTTTTCCATAAGGAAATTCGTCATTCTGAACTTCCATGCTTGGAAGTTGTTCTTGTCAAGCTTTTCAGTGTGACAATCTGTGAAAGAGAATCAGACGCCATTATAGAACACTGCAAAAAATTCTGTCACTACAAAGAACACAGCTTCAGCCTCACAAGGGCAAATCCGCAAAACTGACGAAAGTGGTATTTGACCACACAGTCACTTCCTAGTGATGATTTTGCATCAACAGGCAACAAGGATGATTCTGTAACTCCCAATGTCTCTGCGCACAGGTACACAATGCAATTTCTATAGTAACTTTTCACTGACCTGTAGAACAATGGTCACACAGCATAAAACTGGGCCTTTTCCTGAGTGCGTGCAGAAAACTTTTGCCTCCAAGACAGGCCCCGAAATGGCCTCAGTTTTAAAAAAAAGGGTCACCCAGGGCTAAAGCCCTATCCGGTAGCATATACTGCCCTCTTGCCATACCGCGAAGGGCGTCTCAATCTGAGACAATGCACTCTTGCACTTTTCGGCTGTGCTACTTGCAAAGACTTGCTCCCAAACAGAAAAATGAAAGCAACACTAGTCCTCTTACCAAAACACCGCAAACTTAGTTTGCTTTCTTGAGCTCCTTACCATGAACAAGGCTCTAATACCATGTCAAGATTGTGGGAGAGAAGGAAGGAGTCTCACTTGTAGCTTTCTTGCTTGCATAATGGGGGAATACACACAAGGGTGGAGGCTGAAAACAGTTTTCCTCTTCTTAGTTGTGTAAGCCAAAAAAGAACTCTAATACATAGAAATAGAAGAACCCTATATATGGGTCTCAAACCAAACTCAACTAACTAAGGTGGCATACTAACTGAGCCACGAACTAGAGTAGATAAGAATAGCTGTCATCTAGCTATTATTCATGGGCGGTGTACCAACCGCATCTGCAACAACTGACAAGTCGGTGACATAAATGCATAACGGTCACCCTGGCATATCACGAGTGGAGCTCGATATCTCAACAATTAGGAGACCTTGACCACTAGGAATTCTATTAGGAGACCCTAATTTGGACCAGTTACTTCTGCAGGGCAGAAGGGGAAATATATTTTCTCCCGTATGGGTAGGAGACAAAGATTAACTTGAAGATTAGTTAAGGAACTTGTTTGTCAAAAGGACTGCTTGCTCTGTTTTCATACTATATAAAGAGTGTTTTTTTAAGGATAATATATTTTTATTTTTTAAATTTATTTACATATTAACATTTTGATAAATTATCAAATGATTTTAATTTTTAGTTCTTTCTAGTTTCTCACAATTTCATTAGAGTGTACTTGCACACATAAAAATACTTAAATATGTTTTCGTAAACAAAAAAGAAACAAAATAGATTATTTACATGCACAGAAGGTAAGTATAATCAAATGTATGAAAATAAACTTGATTTGATTGAGAAATCATAAGAAATATTCTACTTGTTAATTTCGATTCACTTGAAATATTTTTTTAAAATGAATTATTAGTAGAGAACATAGAAACTAAGTGTGATTACTTTAAAGGATGAGAAGAATTATATTAATTACATTTGTGGCTCCAATAGCTAGATGAGAATGAGGGGTGATACCATCCCTAGAGCTACCTTGCTTACTCTTCCCCAGAAATACATTCACACTACTTAAGACAGGTTAGGTATGTTCAATCTCCCATATAGGAAGATTCACCCTTATGGCAAGTAAGAATCAACGGGGATTCGGTTTGAGTTGTAATCTTGATCTTGAACCTAAAATTGGATTGGAAATCTATACTTGCCTAGCATGGTTGAGAGTTGGAATGCCTACAATGAACAGGGTAAGGGCAGCAACTCGATTTTGGTTTGATTTACTTTTGAAGCGATTACATATATGTGAATAAAAATAAAAAATAGTTATGTTTTTCAAATGGATTTCTTAGTGTATGCATCTTAAAGGCATGCCAATGAACCCTATGCAAACACTAATCAATGAAATCATTTTTATATGTGATTGTAGTATAGTAGCATGCTTGTTTAAAACACTAAAGTACGTTGCAATACCATTGGAAGAGGGTGGATGATAAAATTGTTCTATGGTTGGACACAAATAGTCGAGTGGCTTTTCCCGAAGCTTAAAAAAAGACTAACAAGCATGACCTTTCTAAGATTTAGTCCACTTTAGCAGCGTTTTAGGGGGTTGATGTGAGACTATGCCTTATGGGTACAGGGATTGATACTCAACTCCCCCTTGTTTCTTCCTGTCATTAAACTAGGTGTGGTACTCGCCTACCTTGATCTTTGATGATTCACAAAATGCATTCATTTTAAGCTTGATATTAGATCATTATGAGAGACTGTAGTTGTGCCTTTATTTAAGAACCACCCATAGGTCAATCCTCTCGTGGGATGAGGCTAGATGCTTCATTGTGAGGTAGACCTAGGGAATGCCCAATTTCCTTAGTCCACATGCTCAAAGTTGGCCTGGATGGTAGCGTCTCGAGATGACTATCAAACTACCCTTCGTAATAAAATTTAGGGCTGGATACGTGTCATCTAGTATCAAAGCATTGAATTTTAACTATGGTTTACTAATATGATGATATTAAAATTGTTATATGTGAGGATTTTTAAGTTTATTCAACATTGTAATCCATGGACTAAAATGGAAATTTTTAAAAAAAGGAAATAATCTGGCCAAACTTTGGGCCATGAAATATTTTGAGCAATATACTCTACAACTTGTGGATCCAACAGTTTTAGGTTTAGGTATAACATTGGCATGATTATTGTTAAGACCATCCTTTGATTGGATTAGTAGGCAATTTAAGATGAAAGTTAGAAATTGTGTAATGGAAATTACCTAGTGGATGTTGAGAAGATCAAGCACATTGAAAATGATATTTTGAGAGGTCAAATTCTCCAATAACTTAACTTGGTCAAAGTCTTTTGGTTCTTTGAAACCGAAGACTTAGAAGCCCTTACTATTATAAATAAGCAACTAATCAGCCAAAATCAATATGTGTATTTACGAGTCATAGGAGTTCTAAGCTCTGATCTTATAATTTCTTCATCCCCAACTTAAAAATGTCAAGTTGCCTTGATTATCCCCTCTTGGCCATTATGTAAATCAAATCCTCCTAGAAAATATATAGTTTAGCCTAGAAAAACCACTATTAATTCACCATTAGAGTATAAAGACTAATACATTGTAAAAAAAAGGAAATAAATTTCAAGAATACAATAACACATGAAATTTGAAAATTTTGTAACTTGTACTCTAATAAGGAGATAGTTTTTAAACAATTCATGAGCAAGAGTAGAAGGTATTTGTACTTTATAATAATACAACACTTTGAATGGCAACATGCCAAATGTAATTGGTTTGAGCATCATTGCCCCAATGTAGAGTGCAGTCATACTTAGAATTGACATATGTGGACACCGACATCCTAATCTATAGTCACTATGTTTGAGGTGTGGAGATAGACATACTCAAAACAATATGGAGATAGAGATAATATACTCAAACAAGAATTTCGAAGTTCATATTAATATTTGAATTTGATGCAATGGACTTAATAGAGACATCATTGATAGTATCTGAATACTTAGAAACAAGATATGATGAATAGCATAACTGCATAGATTCAGAGACACAACAATACAATAAAGAATGGGAATACTATTGCGAGTGATCATGACTCAAGACATACAAAGGGACCAACTCTACTAATATCGTAGCACACAAGATGCTAGGAAACAGGTCAAGTGACCCAATAAACAAGCTAATAGGGAGGACAAACTAATGACTCCCTCTTGCTTGGGCTAGCCTTTCCCTTTATAGCCTATTGAATTGCAATATTCTCTCTACCCTTGTGCCGTGCAATGGCCATAAATGCTACTACACTTGTCCACTCATCGATACACCATTGGTCACCTTACTTTAAACACTATTAATTGTTGTTTCCCTTAACAATGGCATACATGGTGGACTTGAACCCACAAAGTTGTTTGCTAATGTCACCTTCATTCTTGGTGGCAAGTGCATTCTCTTACTAGATTTGCTCCTAGGGCTAAAATGGAAAAATTGGGGTTAGTTGTGGTTTGGTGGAGGCCAAAGGCAGGTTGATGTTGAATTGTGTGGTTGAGGTTGCAACAGAGGGAGCATGTTATACTACAAGTGGTGGTGTTGTAGCCAGCAATCCATACAGATCCAAAGAGAGCATTGTAACACATTGTGAAAAATTAGCTCAGTTACAAGCTTTTACAAGTAAATTTCTCCTAGCCAAATTGTTTGTTGAAGTTGGTCATGTGCTCAAATGTGATTTTGGCAAGGCAGGCATGCATGCCATCATGTTTTTGCTTGTATATGGATTTAGTGCTTAAAAGTGCATGGATGCAGTGCCAACATTTCAGAGATAGGGCTTTCAACTTGACAAGGCCTAGTTAATGTTTGCCAACTACATGATATCTTGGTTGGAAGCAAAGGGGTCTTTAGAGAGTGGATTATCAGGGTGGTTAGGATCTTCGCCTCTTTGATTCATACTTGGATCATCACAATTTAAGGATTATTCTCCTTGATCCAAACATGACTCTTTCTTTCAAGAGACTGGAAGGATGAAGAAATACAACTTCATTTGAGAGTCCAAAAATCAGAGGCTTGAAGTAAACAATGCCAATTATCATTTAGAAGTATCATTGTTGTCAATGAGTTGAAGATTTGCTGAAGAATAGGGTTGAAAATTCAGCGCAAATTTTGGGATACCTTCCTACATACGTGGCTGTCCACACAGTCATGAAAACGGTATTGAACCTGTTGGATTTTATGCCTAGAAGGCCATTATATGCAAGACATTGTTGAAGAGAAGCCAAGATCAATGAAGGAGAAGAAGATCTCTGCTAAGAACTCCATGGAAGCTTGACAAAGCTTGAAGAAAGAGGAAAGAGAAGACTCTCGTGAAAAGTAACAACATTTTAATTTCTACTTTGATGGCATTTTGGTGGGGGAGTATGGATCTATTGGGACGAGGAATGCTAGCCTTCTTCATTTCCCAAGCCACTTTGATCAATTTCTCCTCTAGAATGTGTTGCTAGGGAAGGTTGGATTTGGCCTTCCAATCTCAATTCAAGTCCAACACTACCTGTTGTAAGACCTGTATATGCTCCTTTACCTTGATGTCTCATTGCTCTAGCACTTGGCAATGCCCCACCATCATCTACAACTTCAAATATGTGGAGCTTATGCTAACGCATTAGTCGAAAAAGTCTGCAGATCTAGAGCCTTTGTTGATGCATCCTTGTTACTCATGGTGGTGTCATCAAGCTCTTCCATGGCAAGCTTCTTCTCTTTCTTTGAAGGAGGAGACATGGGGTGCTTGGTTGTTGTCCCTTAATTCCTAGGTGGCCAATCTGTGAGGATTTGGAGACTACTAGGAGCCATTGTGGATGGGAAGGGTAAAAACAAATAAAAAAGGATAAGGAGTCATTGTACAAATTGCCGCTAACTCATAGAATTTACTCACCTCTAACTTGTTTGATTTTCACACACACACACACACACACACACACTCTCTCTCTCTCTCTCTCTCTCTCTCTCTCTCTCTCTCTCTCTCTCTCTCTCTCTCTCTCTCTCTCTCTCTCTCTCTCTCTCTCTCTCTCTCTCTCTCTCTCTCTCTCTCTCTCTCTCTCTCTCTCTCTCTCTCTCTCTCTCTCTCTCAAGAGTATATATGTTGTCATTATATGTGAAAAATGAGAAGAAGGGCCCTCCTTTAAATAATTTCAAAGGGGACCAAGCGAGAAGGGAGAGAGGGGTTAACATATTTTAGTGAGAGTTTAGTAACGGGGAACTATTTTTACTTTATTACCTAAGAAGATTATATATTTTTATGGGAAAAAAATATTTTTTATTTAATTTAATGAAAATTTTTAAACTTTAGTTTTGTTAATATGAAAAAGGAGGGTTTTTTTCTTATTTTCTTTTTTTAAAAGGAGGGAGACTTGTTGATTTTTTTATTTTTATTGGGGGAGACTTCTAAGGTTTTTTTTTTCTTTCTCCCTAGGCTTATTAGGCCTCTCTTTAAGGCTTTAAAGTCTTATAATTTTGATTTTGATTTTTTTATTTTTTTCTTTATTTTTTCTTTATATATATAATTAGAAATATTATTTTAATTTTAATTTTATAATTAATTTAGAAAAAAAAAATTATCTTAAAATTTGTATTAACTTAGTTTAGGCTATTTTGAGCAAAGACATATAAGGAAAAAGTCTCAACTAAGCATAATTGATTGTAGAATTTGGGTATGTTATATTCTCTTCCCCTTAGAGAAATCAAGGTATTCTCATCTCAAGAGAAACTCGAGGTGTTCCTTTTGGAGGATGGATTCCTCAATTCAAGTTGTGCCTTCCTCGAAGAGGTCTTTCCATTGGATTAGATATTCTCGTAAAGGTACAATGTCCTAGGGGTTTTTTCCTAATTTCTAGGATCCTATTATTGGGTTGGACTTCAAGGATTTCTTGGGTTAGTATTACAATTGTTCATTATCAAGGATATGCTCTAGATTGGAAACATAAGATTTTAGTAAGTTTATGTGAAATACATTGTAGATTTTTAGATGAGGAAGGCAAGCTTGTATGCATGTGTCCCAAGGCATTTTATGATTTTATAAGGTCCACGATATCTAGGACTAAGCTTTTTGAATAACTCAAGAGATAGAGAGCTTTTCTTAGGTCGAATCCTTAAGAAGGCCATAACATCTTCCTTAAAGGCTCAATTAGTCCTCTTTGGATCAGTGTAGGCCTTTTGTTGATCCTATGCTACTTTTATATCTTGCTAGATTGCCTTAACTTGCTATTGCATGTCATCTAACATTCTTTTAGAGGATTTCACCTTATAGTTGGATCAAAGAAGTTTAGGGGAAATAAGTAATCATGCCTAAATAATGCTTGGGATGGGATCATTCCAATGCTTTGTTGAAATGAAGCATTATAGGTATACTCTACCAATGGAAGGTATTCAAATAAATTGTTTAGCTCCTGTTACAATAATAAGCCCTCAAAACATCCTCCAAGACATGATTTACTCTTTCTATTTGTCCATTGATTTACGGATCGCATGTACTAAAGCATAGTTGAGTCCAGATGGCTTAGAAGAGACTAGTTCAGAATTTGGAGGTAAAGAGAGTATCACGATCACTAATGAATATTTTTTGGAGCCCATCTAGATGGAATATCTCTGTGATGAAGGTTTTGGTGATGCCAAAAGTTTTATGGGTTGATTTTACCGAAATAGCACGTAGTAAGCATGTCTATTATTATTAGGATAGTGTCATATCCTCCTTCAACCATGGATAAGCCAACTATAAAATCCATAGTAATATATTCCCATTTCCTTTTAGGAATATCAATTGGATGTAATTCACTAGAAAGCTTGATTCTTTCAGCCTTGGTCCTTTGACAGCTCAAATATTCTTTTATTCTAGGCTAATAATAGCTTTTTTTTGCCACATTCAAAATTTTGGCATATACCCTAGATGTCCAACTAAGACTATCATGAGATTCCCATAAAATCTTTTTCTTGAAACCCTAGCTTTTGGATATATAAAGCTTCCCCTACTTGATAATAAAGCAAATCATTTTGTAGGATGATGGGACCTAAAATGGGTCAGCACTGGCTATAGCACTAGCCGGACCTCTAACATGCACAAGACAACCCCCAGTCTCACAGTCAAGAGCATCTATAGGACACATTGCCCTGCCATCATATGTACATTTTGCATTTCTATCATGTTTTGTAGTCCAACCCTTAACCTTCTCAAACTCCTCAGAGGGAGACCCTACACATTTTGGTGTAATTCACAACGTAGAACAACCTACGAGGCACCCCTCAAGTGATTGTCGTGGCCCCACTGCGACCCTCCTACACCTTGGGGATTGCCCCCTTGATGCGTCACTAACATATATAACACATATGAAACAGACTCTGCTCTTGGTACCAATATTATATCGTTTTAGGAATGTACAAGTCCTCACTTACTTGTCCCCTTGGACCCACCGTCTAGACCTACAGCTTGGGTACCTTACTCTCTCTAGTGTGGGTCATTTATACTTCAACCAAGTGCCATGCATGCCATGAATGTGTATTATTCATGCAATGGTGGATGCTTGTGCACAAACAATTACGGTTTAAAATCAGCCTATGTGTCATGCAAAAACAATCCTTTTAATAAATTTATGCTAATACGCAATGCTTCATTGCAGGAACCTAGCACCAAGGCAAACCTCATGCTGCTAGATTCATTATTTTCAAATAAACCACATCCTAAATGTTATGCATAAAGAAAATAAGGAGACTATTTATTGTTTTAGCATTTAAACTATTATATAACATCATCCTCCCCCTCACCGTTTAAATTTTGCTATGGTCCATAGGTATAGAGGTACTTTTATGTCATTTTTTGTATGTAAAAGCAATAAATACGCACTTTAGCGCAAAGGACAAGTCCAAACTAAGGCTTAACCTCATACTTTAGCCTCATCAGACATTCACATACATAGATCTTATTTTTTCATTATTTTCGAACGCAAGAAATCCATTTTTTTCTATTTTAAATAAATTTTCCATTTATTTTTAATAGAAAGTATTTTTTTTCTTTTTTCTTATGACTGATCATTTTAACTGAAACTCAACATTTTTCCTTATTTTATCCCATGTCCACTCATTTTTTCCCACTCAAAATTAAAAAAACTATCAATTTTCATCAAAATTAGTGGTTTTTTGGGTTTTGAAAATTTATAATTGTTGTAAATCAATACGGGTTCTGCATAATAGTGATTGCAGCCCTCAAACATAATGCAATAAAAATTCAAAAAAAAATTGACCCATGTGCACATCATTTAGACCATGAACGATAAAAAACAAGCAAAATTCTTTCATAAAATAGAGCATGCCGCCTTTTTGCGTATTTCGAGTTTCTTGAATATTTAATTGGGACTGTGTATCAACCCACCAGCCTTGGATTTCAGCATAGATCTTCAGCCTTCAGCCTCCTCAGCCTCTTGAAATGATGCCTCCCGGACAAGCATCCATCACTCGATTCTCTTCTTGATTCTTGCCACATGAAGTGCCTCTTAAGGGGAGAGAGAGAGGGAGGAGAGAGAAAGACTGGTTTTTTATCTCCACAACCAGGCATCCAATGGAGGAGCAGAGATTGGCGATAGGAAGCGTAGATAGAATGTAGATCATGTATCTGGTCAGTTGGGGGGTTGTTTACAGCCCCCATAGCCTCCTTCAATCATTGGATTCATGGCACCTTCTTCCTGCACAACTGAAAAAAATGTCGCCCCCCCCCAAAACGTTTTTTTATTTTTTTGGGCTCCCAAAGGGAGCCCCCAAAGGTCATGTCTTTCGGGCCTTTAAATCCTATTCACACTTGACATTTGGGTCTTGGCCTCCCAAGCACTCCCTCTCCACCGTCCGATGTCTGAATCGTGGCTTGAAAAATCCTGGGTATCTGTCTTGAAGTCCTCCACTGCCGTGCATCTCCCAGGGTCTCATTTGACATGCCAAAAATTTATGAAAATCCACCAACTAACATCCAGTGGGTCTTTTAAGCACTTTCGGGCATTGCCGCTTAAAATATTACTAAAAATCCCTAGGAAGACAAGGCATCGGCCTGGGGTCTTGTCTCGTCCCTAGGAATCTACCAGGCCTTCGCAAGGTGATAAATGACAGACAGCTTAAGGATTTTTCTTTCTTTCCTTTACCATTTTTATAGGGGTTAGAACCCCTTTTTACACACCTCCGTATATTCATATATTGTCTTTTAGATGTGTAGGGTTTTTCCTCTTTCCATCATTATTTTAGTAGGCTTCTCTAACTGCCTCACAACTAATAGGAACTCCTAGAATGGCCACCTAGTAAGTCAGTAGAACAGGGTCACTAGAATTGCCTTCTAAAACAGGTCTTTCAATGCCTGACAATGCCTTTGCGGGAGGCAATGACTACTCAGACCTCCCCCTGACATACAGAGCCTAAACCTGGGACTTCATGCCTCAAGTGCCAATCCCCAACAAACAAATGAAAGTAACCCTTACATGCACATATATCATTAATTGCTTAAGGGAAAAGACTCGGAAAGGGGACAAATGGAATGGCCACAAGAAGCTCCTTCGCAGCAAAGGCTCCCTCCAGCGACTTCGTCAACTTGTATGATGCAATCATTACAACAAAAACCATTAACTATACCCGCACCAAACAGACATGGGGCCCTCTTGGCCTAAAGAAATAGCACATGACATGACAAAACTAACTGGTCCTCTTGGCCTAAAGAAATCAAGCAAACCACCTTATATAGATCCCTCCTTGGAAGAAGGCAGATATATGAAAATACCCTCCATTCCAAGGGGAAAAATAGGGCTCGCAGCCCTAAAATAGATGCATCAAGTTGTGGCCCATACCTCCTGCATATATAGCAAGAGGCGTATGCATAACATGTCATTTGATCAACCTATGGGTCTAGGATAATAGTGGTAGATGGGTCTCGGTCACTTTTCGCATTACCCATATCAACCATTGCCTGCCATATAACGTGTGGTCTAATAACATTCCCCATAAGCAACCATGTCTTGTCTCATTATCAAGAATGACATTCAGATTAGGATCACTGTTGAAGAAGAGGTCCTCTTCATAAGCAAAATTAGCTAAGAAATCCGCAAACTAATTCCAATAACGTGGAATGAGCTGAAGAGATACGCTCTCAAATTCATCAAGTAGGGTTATAGCAATTTGATGATACATACAAATGATGGGATTTTGGACTGTATATGTCCCATTGAGTTGATTTAAGATCAGTTGGGAATCCCCCTTTACCAACAATAGTCAAATATCACCTGTCTTGGCAATATTCAGTCCCATAATCAAGGCTTTATACTCTGCCATGTTGTTAGTGAATCCTACCCTGAGATAAACAACTAATTTCATTGCAACTCTACGTCAGGGATCTCGAATAACTACTCCAACACTCCATTTTTTATTAGGCCCACGAGATGCTCCATCAAAGTATAGCATGTATGTCCACAATGGGTTTACACAGTCAGCCATCAAGAACTCCCCTATTCGTAATTATGATAGTCAAAATTCAACATATTTAGAGGATGAACTGATGGCTCCATCCTACCTTCTTTATTAAACTCAACAGGGATGCTTGTCAAAATTTGCAAACAGTGATGTGGCAGAAAACTTTGATCTCCCACACAAAGGTATCGTCTTCTTGCTCAATCACTTTGTATCCCTTGCTCCACCAGATAAGCTTCCCCTGATGATATCTATGCTCGAGATATGGGTGCTCCAAATAAGGGATTAACCGCCCCATCAACTAGTTTAATCTCTCCTGCAGGTCTCAAATCAACCCCAGCATAGACCTGCGATGCATTTAGCGCGTTAGCATATTAAAAAATAATAATGCTTAATATTATTAAGATTAACCTTATTCTTAAATTCCACTCATTGTAGATCAGCTAATAAAGACGTGGATCTATTTTGCCTAACCGAACTATCTTGTAAGGGCCATCCCATCTAGGTTCCAGCTTTCTTGGAAATAGCTCCCTACGCGCATCATAGTATAGAACTAACTGCCCTTTCTTAAATGTATATTTCTTTTCTTTTAGATCATGCAACTACTTTATCTGACGCTTAGCCACTTCCTTTGGTGCAACAAACTCTGCAATTTAAGTTCATCCAAGTAGGCTATAGTCGTAAAACGCTCAAATAGGGCATCTTCATCACCCAAAGAATGATTGATTGCAAATCTTATGGTCGGTAACTCAATTTCTAAGGGCAAGACACACTCCTCCCCATAAATTAATTTGAATGGGATGTGGCCAATGGCTCGCTTCAACGTCGTGTTATACGCCCAAACCGCCACATATAATTTTGTATCCCAGTCTCGCTTCTTTTCGAAGACTATTTAAGATAGGATACCCACAAGCTGCTTATTGGTACTTTCAACTTGTCCATTTACTTGCGAGTTATAGGGGGTCATCTTATTATGCTTAATTTTCCATGCTTCAGTCAGGCTTTTAAACACCTTGTTCAAAAAATGGGTTCCACAGTCCGATACTATTTCCTTTGGTGGACCAAAACAGTAGATGATCTGCTAAAGTAGGAAACTGGCAGTCTCTTTTGCATTGTCTTGCCTCGTCGCCCATGCTTTTGATCACTTTGTAAAGTAATTAGTTGCTATTATAATGTATCTTTTCTGAGTAGTAGAAGACACGGTAATAGGTCCCACAAAATTGATTCCCCACTTCTCAAATGGAAGGGTAGCCATAATCGGCGTAAGTGGATGCTTCCTATTCTCTCTACTACCATATCTTGGACATGTATCACATCTCTTGACATAGTCAAATGAATCCTAGAAGATGGATGGCCACCAATACCCAGCTCTTAAAGCCTTCTCTACTGTCAACTGCCTAGCAAAGTGTCCTCCACAAGCGAAGTCATAGCACTCTTCCAAAATAAATGGAACATTGTCAAGCATCACACATCGGCGATAGTTATCATCAACACCCTGCTGATATAGTTTTCATGCAATTCAGGAAAATTTCAACACATGTTGTTTAATTTTCCTCTTCTCCGATTCTGATAAAGTAGCTCCGGACTCTCCTGTAGAAAGATAATCCATTATAGCAGCATATCAAGAGGGAATAGATGACGTATCAATCTTGAACAAAGTTTCCATACCACTTCCTTCAGCCGAAACCTCTTTTGGCTTTTTGAAATCCACAAGAAACTCTACAATGCCCTGAAGCTTCGGTGGCTTGCTCTTAATCTCATAATCAAATTCCTACAAAGTGATTAACCACTTTGCTAAACGATCAGGCGGCCGTAACTTATTCAACAACAATCGAAGCCCTTCCTCCTTCATATAAAAACCACCTTCTCATAAAGAAGAAAGTGCTTGAACTTTTTGATCGCAAATACCATCTCAAGGCACAACTTCTCCATATAGGTGTAGTTAATTTTCGATATACCCAACTTCCACTAGCAAAAGCTATCAGATGGTATCACTTCTCCTCCCAAATTTGGGATAAGCAGTAGCTAATAATATACATGGTTGCTGCTGAAAATATATAGAACATTTCACCCCTTTCAGGTGCTTTTAAAACAGGTGCTTTGGTAAGATCTTGCTTCACATCGTCAAAAGATAATTTGCAAGCATCACTCCATGCAAACTGACAGTTAAAGGACAATAGGTTCGTCAGTGGCAACGTTCTTTCTGCCAGGGCATTGATAAACCTCTGATAATACCCTACCGATGACAGAAAGCTATGCACTTCCTTTGGAGTATGTGGCGGACTCATGGCAACTATGACCTTGATCTAGTGTCCATGATAGCGTGCTCCACTAATATTCCATCCACATATGCTAGAACCCTAGGGTAATGCTTTTCAGCATGATCGAACCAATCTTCTCCCACTCTAGCTATGCCCAAAGGTTCTACAATATACCCTATACGCAGGATTTTCTTGAATTCCTTGCATACTCCTAGAGAAAGTTTAATCAATTGTAGGAGATTTACGTCTGGTTTAACTTTGGAAAGAGAACTTGCTAGGTCAAAGTCGTGGTAGTTAGCCAAAGTTCTCTTCTCGCACCAAACCATTCTCTCCTTGGTCTTTCAATCGGCTTTGGTGCCTCTTTTTTAGCCTTTACCTTCTTTCTTTGCAATCCTTTATCCTTCTCGGAATCAACTTTACTACCAACGGGTCTTAAAGGTCCACCTTCCATATTAGGATTCAGGACTCACTTTTCCCTAGCATCTTGCTTAGGGCTTCCCTCGACAGGTTTTACAATTCCTTTGTCACCCTCTTTGATCTTTTGACCTCTTGTTACGGCTTGTAGATTAGAAGTTTCAGCATCATTGACACGTACGGCCTCAATAAGGTTGACTCCACTGCCATGAGGCAACTCCTCTATAGTAGCCTTTCCTCGTTGTAGTATTTGTGTTGGTCCTTCATCTTGCTGGAGATTATTACCATTTTAGGTCCTATCTTATTTTTCCATTTTTTTGAACATATGAAACCTATTTTTTTCATTTTTTCATATTTTTTAATTTATTTATAGTAAAAAATAGGTATTTTCTGGTTTTTTTCTTATGACTGATCATTTGAACTAAAACTCAACATTTTCCCTTATTTTATCCCATGTCCACTCATTTTTTTCCACTCAAAATAAAAACAACTATCAATTCATCAAAATTAGTGGTTTCTTGAGAACTAAAACTTAGCATTTTCCCTTATTTTATCCCATGTCCACTCATTTTTTCCCACTCAAAATTAAAAAAACTATCAATTTCCATCAAAATTAGTGGTTTTTTGGGTTTTGAAAATTTATAATTGATGTAAATCAATACGGGTTTTGCATAACAGTGATTGCAGCCCTCAAACATAATGCAAGAAACATTCACATAAAATTTCAACCCATGCGCACACCATTTAGACCATGAACGATAAAAAACAAGAAAAATTCTTTCAAAAAATAGAGCATACCACCTTTATGTGTGTTTCGGGTTTCTTGAATATTTAATTGGGATAGTGTATTGACCCACCAACCATGGATTTCATCATAGATCTTCAGCCTTCAGCCTCCTCAACCTCTTGGAACAATCCGGTGCCTCCCGGACAAGCATCCATCACCCGATTCTCTTCTTGATTCTTGCCACATGAATGCCTCTTAAGGGGAGAGAGAAAGATTGGTTTTTGATCTCTACAACCACGCAGCCAATGGAGGAGCGAAGACCGGCAATAGGAAGTGTAGATAGAATGTAGATCATGTATCCGGTTAGTTGGGGGGGTTGTTTACAGCCTCCATAGCCTCCTTCAATCATTGGATTCATGGCGCCTTCTTCCTATACGACTGAAAAAAAACGGCGCCCCCCCCCACGTTTTTTTATTTTTTGGGGCTCCCAAAAGGGAGCCCCCAAAGGTCATGTCTTTTGGGCCTTTAAATCCTATTCACACTTGACATTTGGGTCTTGGCCTCTCGGGCACTCCCTCTCCACCGTCCGGTGTCTGAATCGTGGTCTAAAAAATCCTGGGCGTCCATCTTGAAGTCCTCCACTGCGAGCATCTCCCAGGGTCTCATTTGACATGCCAAAAATTTATGAAAATCCACCAACTGTCATCCAGTGGGTCTTTTAAGCACTTTCGTGCATTGCCACTTAAAATCGTACTGATTGCCACCGCCGCCTTCGATGAAGTCTATTTTTCCCCTGAAATTCAGAAATTTTGGCTATTTTTAAGCACTTCTCGGCATAAAAAATCATCTGTCATAGAACATAATCTTTGAATTTTTCCTTCTCCTTCAAGGTCTTCTTTTCTAGGCAGATAATCCTCTTTAGTTCTACTTAATTTAGATCTTTAGGACCTTCAATAGTTGCTGCCTCTAACATGGGGTTACTAGGAATTGAGATGAGGCTTGCAAGACTCTCTTACCTTGTAGGATCCTCAATGATTAGAGTGTTTAGGAAGGCCTTTCGACTGAGAGAGTCAACTACCACATTCTTTTTGCCAAGACGATATCAAATCTTGAAGTCAAATATCCACCTTCTTTGCCTCATATTGAGATCTCATTGGGAGAAGATCCATTTTAGGCTTTTGTGATCGGTGATGAGGGTGAATTTGCAACCAACTGTATAATGGTGCCACACTTTAAGAGTATGAATGTCTGCCCAAAGCTCTAGATCATGTGTAGCATAGTTCTCCTCATAAGGTTTGAGTTTTTGAGAAGAACATGCTATGGGTTGACTTTCTTGGAAAAGCACACAACCAACTACAATAATGCTAGCATCAGTATGGCAACTTTGAATCCTTGAGAGAAGTTTAGGAGCTTTAATATTGGTGCAGTAGTAAGGCATCCCTTTAGTTTATCAAAAATCTTATGCTTTGTAGGAGTCCACATTATCTTGGTCTGCTTCTTGAGAAGTTTGGTTAAGGGAGTGGCAATAAGGTTGTAGTCCTTGATAAAAATATGGTACCATCATGTGAGCCCTAGGAATCCTGGAATTTCTTAGATAATCTAGGGAGGTGGCCACTCTTGGACATTCCTCACTTTTGTAGGGTCAATTGGATTCCTTTGGCTAACACAATGAATCATAAGCTCTTTTTGAAGAATACAAATTTGCTCTACTTTGCATAGAGCTAAGTTTTGAGGACAATTCATGGGTGTTTCAAATGGTCTTCCTCTTCTCTAGAATAGAGTAGGATGTCATCAAAGAATACAAGGATAAATTCATCAAGATACGGTCTAAAAATGCCATGGAGTAATTTTTTGAAAGTAGCCCATGCATTAGTCAACCTAAAGGATATTATATTAAATTCATAATTTCCATATCTCATGTTAAAAGTAAATTTTTGGGATATACTCGTCGAATTTGATAGTAATATGATCTTAAGTCAGTTTTTGAAAAAACCTCTACTACTTGAAGTCTATTGCAACTCATCAATCCATGGGATGGGATACTTATTTTTAATTGTTACTTGATTCAATGTATGATAATCAATGCAAGCCTTAAAGTTCCATCCTTTATCTTTAATATGGAAGCCCTATGATGAGTTACAAAGTTAGATAAATTATTTATCCAATTGAGTTGCTTGATGGCCTCAAGAATAGACATTTTATAGGGCCTCTTTGCCATTGGTTCAACCCTTGGGGTTAATTTAATTTCATGATCTACATTTTGGCTAGGAGGTAGCATAATTAGATCTTTGGAAAACACGTCTACATATTCACTAGGCCATAATGGTTCTTCAAGGTCATGTAAGTGGGTCTGGCTTATTTCATTTAATTAAATAAATGGGTAATTCTTTACTTGAACCCTTAATCATCTGATTTGATTAAATAAATGGGTAATCCTTTACTTGAACCCTTAATTATCTGAATTCATTAAACAAATGGGTAGCCATTTCCTTAGACCCTTTATTAGTCAACTTGATTTTGCTAATTGTAATTTCAGTTTCCTTGCCTTTTCTTGAGCTTAAACTAAAGTTCCATCAATGTTATTAAAGGTGATTGTTTCTTGCTCATAGTGGATACTTGCTTGATTAGGATCTACCCAATTCATACCTAAGAGATAGTCATACATTCCCAAGGATAGAACCCTAAAGTTTGCATTTGTGTATTGATTTCCTAAGTGAAGATCAATGTTTTTGATAGTTTGATTTGAGTATACTTCTTTTCTATTTACTAGTTTAACTACAAGTGTCCTAGTGGGTTCATGATCCAATTGTAATTTATTAATGCACTTAAAGGACATGAATGAATGAGTAGAACCACAATCAATTAGAGTTTGGAAAGGTTTACCTTAGTGCACTGTAGGCACTTGATGGTGAATAGGTGTTTGGCCTCTTGATTATTGATGGTTGTGTGGATAGTGCATGCCTCTAATTCCTTGTATAGAGGGTAGGATCCTTCTCTTCCTCTAGTCCTATAAGGAAACAAGCTCGGTCACCCATCCCTTGTCCCACTTCCCATCCTCACTCTCAATTGTTGAAGTTCCCCCTAGCTAGAAGGTTATGAGGAGTCCTCTTTGAACCTTAAAATGGCATGATTGGTTGCATCTAAAGCAATGGGAATGGGCCCCTTGATTGGGATTTAAAGATGAGGGTTGTTTTAAATGTTGGGCTAGCAATTAAGGTCATTATAACAAGGTTGAGGCAATCCCAATTTTAATTTCCCATATGAAGATTGACCTTGGCTCTCTTTGGATAGGGAAATTCATGATTGTTTGGGATTTGCTAGGTTTGGGATAGGAAAAGCTATTCCCAAGTTTGGGATATCTTAGTAACAGTTTTGTTGCAACACCATTGTTTCCACCATAGATGGGCTTCTTCAGTGAGACATAGTCGAGAGATCATAGCCCAATTGGGTACGCTCATCCCAATTGTGGAGAAGTAGTCTTCCATTTACTTGATCTACATTTTGGCATTAGTTTCTATCTTCAATCCTTCACATTCAAACTCGGGTGCTTTAACTTGCTCTAGTAGAAACTTCTTTTTCTATTGATTGGCCATGGAAATTTGTGGTGGGGGTACTTGGAAAATGTATATTAATATTATACAAGATTATTTACACCAAAAAAAGCTCAAATTTTATTATGTATGTATAATATATAGCTTTTTATAATTGAGTAAGGCTTTTAGTCATGGAACTTGGTCATGTGTATTTATTTATATACTAGAGGTTTGTCATGGACTTTAAGAATTTGATAATGACTTGGTTGTTTGGGAAATACCTTGATAATATAGTCATTTCATTTTTACCTATTTAAGTGAGCTATTTTATTAGGAATTGTTACTCAATTATAGATATATCTATCTTGATAGATACTTTCATTGTTTTTAGTTTTAATGGTTTTGACTTATGGCTCTTTGAACAAAAATATACTGACAACTTTGAGTTCCTCCATCCATCAAGTTCTTTTAAGATTTGTTTCAAAAGATAGGTCAGAGTCTTTTGGCATCAATAAAGCAATAGATGCCATGCCAAGTCCATTATCTCTCTCTATAATATATAGTAGGGCAATAAAGACCCTCTAGGATCTTCATGAAGTTTTGTCACCAAGTATAATCTAACAAATATATAACTGATTGGTACATTGTGTGAAAGACTAGGAAATCATGCCAAGGTTTGTATTGAATCTATAAATAACAAAGCAAGGTACTTTAATAAAATCATATATATGTTAGAGATAGAATAACTTAGTGAATACAGAAAGAAAACCAAATGTATTATTTCATTGTTTATATGAAAGGACTTTGTTTTACTCATAAAAGTCATATGATATATAAAATCAAGCACAGAAGTGTTGAAGGCAAATAGTTTCATATTTGGGCGGCTCTCATGATATCTAATGCTAGAAACTCAATGGGGAGATTGGAAAATCCCTCTTGATAACCAAAAGAGTGAGATAGATGGGCAAATATAACTCAATTCAATCATATGACCCAGATAATCCTAATGTATGCCCATTGGGCTCAAGCCATAGCCTCACCTCATGATACTCTACAAGACTTGGAGGACCTCAATAGAAGGTAAAAAGTCAAACTATATTGGGTCTCACATTCCAACAAATCCTCTAAAGCTTATACTCAAGGTTATCGGTGCGGTCAACATGTATGCAGTAGTTGGTAGAAGTCTGCTACCAACCTATATATTGTGTCCGCTAGCAAGCATGAAAGAATTGATAGGGGGTGGTGCAAAAATCTAGTCGATCAAACAGAACACATGCTCTCACAAGGATAGGCTACACTCTGCGAACCTACATAGTATACCAAGGGAAACATCAAATTGAAGTTTTTATCATAGGATATCCAGTATAAGAGAGTGCCCTGCACTTTTTTCTTTACTAAGAATGTTAATGACTTATTATGCTTTTCCACAAGCTAAGGCTAAACTTGAGAAGATGGAAGCTTTGATGAATCAATGTAAGGAAAACATTCGCAATTAAGTCTAGGTATGCTCCTTTGAAAGGAGGCGATAATAAGCTGGCTCATAGGTTTTATAGGCCCTGTCAAATCCTGAAGAGAGTTGGAGAGTTTGCATATAATCTTGGGTTACATTCTTCAACATGCATCCATGATATCTTCCATGTTTCTCAATTAAATAAGTATGTGGGTCCAACTATTCAAGTTTTGGATGCATTGCCTCTCATAGATGACAATGGTCTCATTATCTATGATCTCAGGAAAGTCCTTGGAAAGAAAGAAAATGTTTTGAGAAACCAATCAAATTTTGGAACACCTTATTAAATGGTGGGCGTTACCTATACAAGAGTTCACTTGCTTGGAAGCCATCATCATAGCTTGCCCCTTTTCCTTGGCTTTTACATGAAGAATAGTGAATTCTTGAATAAGAAAGATTACTGTATTAAATTTTTATCATATAATAGTTTCAAGACCTAAAATGGACCCGACATTTACTCTAGAGCTCTAGTCAAGCCTCCTATGCTCACCAAACCACCATCACACTCTCGTGGCTAGGAGCATTGGATGGCTATATACTACTCTAAATAAATAATGTGTTTATATCGATTGAAATCCAATGGTATTGCCCTTCTTGACTCTAACAGAGGAGTATCCAAACGTGTAGGTGATTTTCAAGGAGAGAACTTGAGAGAGAGAAAGAGGAGAGAGAATACTGCAAAAGAGAGAGAAAGCGAGTGATGAGGAGAGAGAAATGCTAGAAAAGAAGAGAGAAAGATAGAAAGAGAAGAGAATCCATAGAAGCTATGAGCGAGGTGATGAGAAAAAAGAGATCAATGTATTAATGTTTCAAAAAAAAGATGTGAAAATTTACATGTATCTTCCTTTTATACCCATGTCAATGTGACATGCAACCAACCAACCGACCCAAGGGAAACTTTGTCCACCTCCCAGTGATTCAAAGCCTGTGTAGGTAGCCAGTCCTACTGTTTTATCCCTCACACAGGTACAATAAGTGGAGAATTGAATATTGAAGTACTTTCAAGGACTTAAGTATCTTGAAGATCAAAATAGGGTGAAACACGGGTTTTACAGGACACTGCAAGGTATACATAGGTTATTACATGTACCATCTTCATCATTATTGAAGTACAAGTGTCGGTACTACAGGTTTCCCACAGGTCCTATCTAGCTTCCTATATGGTTTGGTAGCCATTAGGTACTACCATGATGCTCTCACAAGTGGAAATAGGATACTTACAGGTTAAAACAAGGTGCAGGCCTAGCCAGTTTAGTCTTAGAGATTGAATTACAGAATTTTTTGTTCTAAACTTGTTATGACATACTATAGCTCATTTTGAAGAGGGCATCCTTGGCTTCAATTTGAATAAAAAGATTTGGGAATCATATTTTTTAAGCTCAAGTTATAGCCAATTTTATGATAGGGGATACTACAAGAATGCACTATTATGGTATGTCATAAGGGAAAGAGTAAGGCCTAGGATGAGTATGCTTAGTAAATTAGAGATTCTATGCTGGAAAATACACCTCAAGAGAGCCTTGAAGAGCCTCAAATTCAAGGAGAAATCAGTGCATTCAATAATACCATGTGTGAACATGAGAATAGACATGCTCAAAGGTATATGGAGCTATTCTCTAGAGTGGAATAGATGGTATTGTCTACTAATCAAACAAAGTCTTCCATTGAGAAATTGGTGGATTTCACTACCCAAAAGAAAGCTTCAATTAAAAATTTAGTAGAATCCAATACTCAAATAATGGCTCAATTCTCCCAATGGATTCATATGCAAATGGGAACCAAGAAAGCTAAGGATAAAGCTCATTCAAATAGTGAACCTTCAGTCCCACTTTAGCCACTTAATCAAAATGGTCAAGGTCATGATATCATTGGATGAAGAGGTATTCCCAATAGTCAATATGAAGTAGGCTCTTTTGGTAGTTTGAATGGTGCTAATTCACAAGCTTATGGGCTAAATTCCCAATCTCCAACAAGAGGTCCTCTACCATCATCAAGGTTTCACACTAATTCTCAACCACCTATTGGAAGAGTACTATCTTATTTTGGAGGTCCAATGCTTGTTAATCATGAGTAGTCTATTTTGAGACAACAACCTTTCATGAAAGGGAGTTGAAGGATAATATCATTTAGGCAAAGTACAATGGGTAGCCATCTTCACCATCCATTTTAGAGGAATGGATTTCAAAATTGGAATTCTATTTTGATATATTCCCTAGAATTAATGATATGAAAATTCATTTTGCATCTTTTCATTTGGAAGGATTTGCGCATACTTGGTGGAGATACATCAAGAAAAAGAACATACTTGTAGAGAATTGGGATGCATTCAAGACACTTATGGTTAAAGTCTTTCTCTCTCCTCTTGAAAAAGAGAAATTGGTATGGAGATGGTATGGATTAGAGCAAAGAGGCCTAAGTGTATGGGATTATACAAACCAATTCCTCAACCTTACCATGTATGTAGAGAGTATTAGTGATGAGGCTAAACTCCACAAGTATATGTATGGTTTAGAACCATCTTTATTAGCTAATATTATCACACAAAACCCTACCAATCTTTTCAAAGCTATTGAGCTTACAAAACACTATGGAAGAAAGTATAGAAGGGAGTCTCCATTTCAGCCTAGTTATGGACAACCAAGAAATATTTTTAAAATATACAAGTTGATCATATTTATGGTAGAAATCATTCACCAAGTGGGAGCCTAAGAGGGCCAACTTATCCATCGTTCAATGCTTCAAGAATTCAAAAAAAATTCAGGAAAATAAACAATCCAAGAGTGGATTTTAAACAAGGAGATAACAAGTTTAGATCTACTTCTGCCAACATGAATCCAAAGTCTATTCCTATGGACCTCTACAAAGAAAGAAAAGAAAAGGGCTTATGCTTCAAATGTGGATAAAAATATACAGATGGTCATGCAACAAATGGTATATACAAAAATGCAAAAGTCAAATTTCATAGCATATATTTCTTTGAAGATTTAGAGGATGACATTGATGAGGTCAATATGTTTGTAACTATTGCTAAAAATAAGGGTATTGAGAAGGAAGTTGGGCAATAACATTTTTATGAACCTATCGACACTTTTCCTTTTGATCTGGGTGGTAGTGTTCCTTTTGATCTGAGATGAATTCATGATGAGCCGCTTGCTACCACTAAATGTTCCATTTCTATGGATGCTTGGAGACGTTCTGAGGGTTCTAATACACTTTGTATGAAGGGTAATATTCATGGGAAGGATGTGTTTATCTTGATAGATATTGGCAGTACACATAGTTTTGTGAATAAGTCCATTGTGGATAAATTGAATTGTCCTTCCACTGATTTACTTTAGCCCATAAGAGTTCAAATAGCCAATAGTGAAGAAGAAATCAACACTCAAATATGCCCATAGGCTTCTTTACACAGTTGGTTTTGAAAATTATGAAGCAAAAGTAAACTTGATAACTTTGAAAATGGGACCTAAAGATGTTATACTCAGGTGTGATTGGTTGATGACATTTGACAAAATTACTATGGATTTCTCATAGTTGTATATGGAGTTTATCTTTGATGGACAACTCATCCACCTATAGGGAAACTCTATTAAATCAAATTTTTAGCTTATCACTAGTCAATAATTCAAGAAGAAGTATAAGGGGCACTCACAGATTTTTGTTTTGTATATGAATAAAGAGGTTGAAGATAAGTCCAAAAATTTAGCAAGTCATCCAACTTTGAAAGCTCTTCTTGATGAGTATAAGGATTTATTTGAAGTAACTACTCCATTGCCTCCTAAGAGAGTAGTAGATTGCCCAATTAATTTGGAGCCCAACTCAAAGCCAATTAATAAGCCATCCTATAGATTGTCCAAGTGTGAGTGTGAAGAAGTAGCCAAGCAAATCAAGGAGCTTCTTAAAATGGGATTCATTCTACCTAGTTCTTGTTGAGATGACAAGCTTAACACATGCGGACATTGATGATGGACCGCCTGGTTAGATGGGTCCACACGTCTACACTTAGCACGTCAGTGGTCATTATGACTCTCACATGGCCACTGACTCATTACTTATTATATTCAGGTTGTTACACCTATTTACAACTGGCATAGTTATAGCGCCAGTCGACTAGTGTAGTCGGTTATGCATTGTTTGACTTAGTAGGCCACTTTCATTTTATGTTGTATCTTATCTATACTTTATGTACATTGTAAAGAGTGTGGAAGAAGAAGAAGAAATCAGCAAGAAAACGTTTTGGCCTCCATCTCTCTTTTTGTCTCTTGAGTGAGCTTCTCCTTGTGCATTCTGTGTGTGTTCGGCGCAGCATCTTGAGCAACTCCCCCCACCACGCGATTCTTCACATGGTATCAGAGCCGCACCACTGAGAGAGGCTGATTTCGAAGGTTGAAGCAAAGGAGAAGAAGCAAGGTTCGAGCAAGCAAGCCACGGGTAAGAAGCTCTCCCATCCTTCCACTCTTTCTCTTGGATAGTGCCTGTGGAGGCACCGGAAGCAGGGCAGAGCAAAAATCTCAGATTGCAGTGAGATTTGGTGTGCGCGAAGAGCGCTGTATATTCTACAAATAGCCCTTTAGAACAATTACCCTTCGTGGAAGTTCCGTGTCACGAACTTTCTTATTGGAAAAGGCCTCTACGAGTTCGTTTGAGGTGAAGAAAAGGAGCCGGAGGTGAGTGATCCTCCAACTGCAGAAGAGACAAAGGCACGGAAGGAATGGAATGCAAAGGATAAAAAGGTCATGTATTGGTTGTCTGTAGTAATTGACAATAATATGCTGGGACACATTAGAAATGCAGAGAATGCATATGCATCTTGGACCATACTTGAAAGTATGTTTTCTGTAAATACAAAGGCACGAAAGATTCAACTCAAGCAAGAGTTGAATACATTGAAGAAAGAGAAGATGTCTATCAATGAGTATGCATTGAAGGTAAGGAGCATTGCAGATGCCTTGGCAGCAATTGATGCAATGCCCGATGATGATGATTTGGTGTCGTCTACCTTGGGTGGACTTAACAATGAAAAGGCTTGGAAGTCTTTTGTAACTTTCGTATATGTCAGAAAGCCATTTCCAGATTTTGATGAGTTGGTCTCCCTTATGATGACTGAAGAGATCAACATGTAGAGTAAGACATCTGAAAGAAGCGGTGAACAGGTCCAAGCTTTCTACTCCAGTTCAGGAAGGGGACGTGGCAGGTTCTCTTCAAGAGGCCGTGGTACAGGACGTGGTAGTGACAACCAGCAAAATAGATTGAATCAGCAATTTGGCGATATGCAGGTTTCAGGAGGTCGTGGTAACTTTAGAGGCAAGGGGAGCTTTAGATGAAGAGGTGGATGACAAAACAGAGGTTCTAACAACTCTAATATTGTGTGCCACTACTGTGGCAAAACAGGTCATATTGCAGCCCAATGTTATGCTAAGAAAGATGATATCCGTAGTGGTAAGTTACAGAAAGGAAACTATGTATCGTCTTCACGACAGAATGAAGACAAAAATGAACGTCTGTTTGTTATGCAGCATATGCTGAATGTTGTTACAGGAAAGGGAGCACATGATGATGTTTGGTATGTTGATTCAGGTGCATCCAATCATATGACCAGCCATGCAGAATGGTTTGAGAGATGCAGAATTTGCAGAATGCAGGTTATGTGCAGACGGGTGATGACTCATGCCACCCAATTTCACACATTGAAAAAGTTCCCTTGTCCTTGCATGATGGTAAGACAAAGAGTCTTTCATATGTATTACATGTGCCATCTATTACAAAGAACTTGGTGTCAGTCGGTCAAATGGTAGAGCAAGGGCTGCAAGCCAGATTTAATGCAAAGGATTGCTTTGTAGAAGATATCAATGACAAGTGCAGGTTGGTAGCAAAGGGAAGTAGAGTTGGACGTATGTTTACTCTAGACGCTGGAATTTCTACTATGAATGCTGCTATGTATGCCAAAGGAAAAGGTGTTGTTACAGACATTGAAATTTGGCACAAACACATTGGACATGCAAATGTACAAAGGCTGAAATTAATGCAGTCCAAAGGGTTGGTTACAGGTTTGCCTACATTTAGAGTTGCAGAATTTTAGAAGGTATGTGAAGCATGTCAGTTTGGTAAGCAGGCAAGACAACCTTTTTCACATGATAGAGGTGTAAGCATAAATATCCTTGATGTTGTGCATATAGACATTTGGGGGCCTACACAAAATGTATCTCTTGGAGGCAGTTCATACTTTGTCACATTCATTGATGATTGTTTTAGAAAGGTGTGGGTATATTTTATGAAGGAAAAGAGTGAAGCGTTTGAGCACTTTAGAACTTTCAAGGCTGCAGTTGAAAGAGAAATAGGCTTGAAAGTAAAGTGCTTGAGGTCAGATGGAGGGGGAGAGTACCTCTCAAATGAGTTCAATGATTTTCTAAGGTCTCATGGGATAAAGAGACAGTTCACATGTAGGTATGCCCCACAGCAAAATGGGGTTGCAGAAAGGAAAAATAGGCATATTGCAGAAGTTGCACGTGCCTTGATGGCTAAAAAGAATATGCCTAAGCATTTTTTGTCTGAGGCTGTTCATATTGCTGTTTATATTATGAACAGAACTCCCACAGCTGCAGTTCATGGTATGACCCCCGAATAATGTTTTACAGGTAAGAAGCCTGATGTTTCACACTTGAAAGTGTTTGGCTACATTGCATATGTTCATGTGCCAGATGAGTTGCGGAGGAAACTGGATCCAAAGGCTGAAAAGTGTATCTTTATTGGATACTCTTTAGAGCAGAAAGGGTATGCTATTACAACCCTGCCACATGTAAGTTCAGAGTGAGCAGGGATGTCATCTTTGATGAAATGAGCAGTTGGTATGCATCTAGTGGTGATGCATTGGATGTTGATGATGATCATGATACTCATGTGCAGGCTGAAAAGCAAGAATAACGGACTCTTAGTGGACCGGAGACATCATCTAGTAGTCCTTGGTCTGGGAGACTAAGGAGTACCTCTACATCTTTAGGTGCATCTAGTAGCACTATAGGTAAAGACAAAGGAAAGAATAAAGTGTCAGAAGGCATTGATGCAGTTCTTGATGGAGACTCCAGTGGCTCAGAGAGCTTGGATGATGAGCTTGGCATTCCTTCAGTGAGGACTCCAGGTGTGCAGAGAGCACGCGTTAATGCAAAGACTCCATTGAGTAATCCAGTGGTACGCAGGTCTAGCAGGGTGAGATACCCTGTTAAAATATTTGGTTTTGAAGGTTATGCAGCTCACCATTATGCTTATATGGTGAAACTAGTTGAGGATGTTGAGCCCACATGTTTTGAGGAGGCTGTTGGTCATGCTCATTGGGATGCAGCAATGGATGAGGAGATGGTTGCATTAGAGGCCAATAAGACTTGGGATCTAGTATCATTGCCAAAGGGAAAGAAAGCTATTGGATGTAAATGGGTTTATAAGATTAAGCACAATGGAGATGGTTCTATTAGCAGGTACAAAGCTAGGCTGGTTGCAAAAGGCTATGCCCAAACATATGGCATAGATTATGATGAAACCTTCAGTCCAGTTGCTAGGATGGCAACTATCAGATGTGTGATTGCTTTGGCAGCAGCCAAAGGTTGGAGGCTGCAGCAAATGGATGTAAATAATGCCTTCTTGCATGGTGATTTACAGGAAGAAGTGTATATGGATCAGCCAGCAGGTTATGAAGATTTAGAGCATCCCATGTATGTGTGTAGGTTGAAGAAGGCACTCTATGGGCTCAAGCAAGCACCTAGAGCATGGTCTGACAAGATTAGAGAGTATCTTGTCAATATTGGTTTTTATGTTTCTGATGCTGATCACTCACTTTATGTGAGAAAGGGAGATGCAGGTTTGGTCATCATAGTCATCTATGTGGATGACTTGATTATTACAGGTGATAGTGATAGTGGGATTGCTGAAGTCAAGGGTTGTTTGAAGATGATGTTTGAGATGAATGATCTAGGTGAGCTAAGGTACTTCCTTGGCATTGAGGTGATCAGATGTGATGATGGTATATGACTGTCCCAAAGACAGTATGGCTTGGATATGTTGTCCAAGTATGGTATGACAGCATGCAAACCACTTTCAGTTCCATTGGAGCAGAATGTAAAGTTGAGTGCTGATGTTGGGGATGAGATAGAAGACCCTACTATGTTCAGGAGGATAGTGGGGAGTTTGATCTACAGGACCATTACGAGGCCAAACTTGAGCTACGCTGTTAGTCTTGTGAGTCAGTTTATGCAAGTACCTAGAAAGCCACACTTGGATGCAGTCAGATACATATTGAGATATGTGAAGTCCACATTACATTATGGACTTTTCTATGAGGCAGGTACAGATGTACAGGTGTTTGGATACACAGATGCAGATTGGGCTGGTAGTATGTCTGATAGAAGATCTACCAGTGGATACATGTTCTCTCTTGGTAGTGCAGCAGTTGCATGGAGTAGCAAAAAGCAATCTACAGTTGCTTTGTTGAGTACAGAGGCTGAGTATAGAGGTGCTGTTGTTGCAGCATGTGAGGTAGTATGGCTGCAAAAACTATTGGCTGATTTGGATGTGCAGGTGGAAGGTCCAGTTGTCATTTATTGTGACAACATGAGCAGTATACAGTTGGCTAGGAACCCTGTGTTCCATGCCAGGACAAAATATATTGAGGTACACTACCACTTTGTGAGAGAGAAGGTACTAGCAGGTGAGATTGACTTGGTGTATGTTAGCACACAAGATCAGATAGCTAACATCTTCACAAAGGCATTGGGTACAGAGAAGCTTCAAAAGTTTCGAAGCTTACTTGGAGTTGCAGAGATGCAGTTGAGCTTGAGGGGGAGTGTTGAGATGACAAGCTCAACACATGTGGACATTGATGATGGACCGCCTGGTTAGATGGGTCCACACGTCTACACTTAGCACGTCGATGGTCATTATGACTCTCACATGGCCACTGACTCATTACTTATTATATTCAGGTTGTTACACCTATTTACAGCTGGCATAGTTATAGCGCCAATCGACTAGTGTAGTCGGTTATGCATTGTTTGACTTAGTAGGCCACTTTCATTTTATGTTGTATCTTATCTATACTTTGTGTACATTGTAAAGAGTGTGGAAGAAGAAGAAAAATCAGCAAGAAAACGTTTTGGCCTCCATCTCTCTTCTTGTCTCTTGAGTGAGCTTCTCCTTGTGCATTCTATGTGTGTTTGGCGCAGCATCTTGAGCAACTCCCCCCACCACGCGATTCTTGACAGTTCTTCACCTTATGCATCTCCGATCTTGTTAGTGAAGAAGAAAGATGGATCTTTCAGGATGTGTATTGATTTACTGGGATCTAAACAAGATCACAGTTCAAGAACAAGTACCCCCAATACCTAGACTTGATTATTTACTTGATGAGCTCAAGGGGTATAGATTCTTTACAAAGATTGACTTGAGGTCAGGGTATCATCAGATCCGTATGCGAGAGGGTAATGAAATCAAGACTACCTTTAGGATTGATCAAGGGCTATAACGTTTTCTAGTGATGCCATTTGGGCTTACTAATAATCCAACTACCTTCTAGAGTTTGATGAACATGATTTTATAGCCTTTCCTCTTTTAGTTTGTGTCTTGGTCTTCTTTGACAACATTTTGATTTATAGCAAGAATTTTCAAGACCATTTATCACATATGAGGAAGATTTTTAATGTATTGAGGTATCATAGACTCTTTGATAAGGAGAAGAAATGCTCTGATATCACTTGTCAAGGAGACAATTGAAGAGAGAAAGAGGAGAGAGAAGACTATAGAAGAGAGAGAAAAAGGAGTAATGAAGAGAGAGAAAGAGAGTGACCAGGAGAGAGAAATATAGAAAGAGAAGAGAAGCCATTGAAGCTATGAGCAAGGTGATGAGAAAAGAGACAATAATGTATTAATGTTTCAAAAAAAAAGATGTGAAAATTTACATGTCTCTCCCTTTTATACCTATGTTAGTGTGACATGGTAATATTATTATTTCTACACTAAACATCTCTTCTTCCTAACTTCTTATGGTGATCAACACCTGGATTCACGTACAAAAAGAGCTCCCCTACAAGTAGAGTGTTGTGGCTCTACACCCTGGGAATTGACCCCAAGATGCACTGTCTTACACATAGAACGTGAATGTAACAAAGTTCTCTCATAATATAAATGTAACGATCCAAGAGACTATATATATTCTTCACTTAATCGATTTTCCCTAAGATATCGAACTATCCTATAGCAAGTACTCTCAATATTGGTCATCACCTAAATATAAAATTGCAATGCATCCATGAATTTATCTTTTGATACCATATTTAGATTGCATATGTAAAGTGTATGGCACTCTGTGCTTAAAAAACTTAACTAAAAACCAACCAATGTAAAGTACGCAAATAATATTTTTATGATTTCTTTCAATCATGTATGGTGTTGCTAAGCTAATCCATGCTATTGAACCTCTTAAAACTTATATGAACCACGGTCTATATGCTAAGATATGCAAAGAAATCAACAACTTAATCAAATATCCTTCCATTTCAGTTCCACACCCCATATAATTCAGATTTAGATTGCTTGCACAAATGTAGGGACATTTTGTGATAATTTTTCATAGAGGACAAGCTCTAAACACATAATTCAACATATAAATAAATACAAACTGATGAAAAACCTCAATCTTCACCTTCACTATACATTCATAAATATTCTCTTAATTTTTCATAATTTTCTATGTGTAAAAGCTATTTTTCTCTATTTTTTTCTTTATTTGACTATTTTTCATGAATGTCCTTTATTTATTTCAAAATATATTATTGATTTTTTATTTCTCTAATTTTTATGACTTATGTGAAGTGAATCCATTAGCATATTCAATTTCATGCCATATGAACATCATTTGATCCCTCCAAAACCCAAGAAAACCATCATTTTTCATTCAATCTCGTATTTCAAATTTTACGATTTTATTATTTTTAATAATAGGAAGGAAAATGAATGAATTTCTAAAATTTTAAACATCACAAAACATATTTCAATCATTTGCAATCATTTTCCTATTATATGCACTAACAGTTCATATAAAACTAAACAAATATCGCTTACCCGAAAATTCGTGTATGTAGGTCTCGTATTTCGAGGAAATGGAGCCATTGGCATATTTTTCTAGCTATTGATGTATCCAAATAACCCAATCTACTTCTCATTATACTTTCGAACCATCTTCAACCACACCGATTCATCAAATTAGCCCTCCCCCCCCCCTCTCTCTCTCTCTCTCTCTCTCAAACAACCATATGAACAAGGAACAAGGAGGAGAGAAAAAAATGAGACAGAAATATTGCTTTTTTATCTTGCTAATTACTACACCATTTTGTGCGATCTCTAAAGCAATTGGTGGCAAATAATTGATGCTACTTATAGGCCCAAGAGGGTGTGAGAGATAGTTACAGTAATAAAAAACTAAATTTTTAGGGGAAGGAAGGGGTGCTGAAAAAAATTCACTCCTCCTCTCTTCCATCTCATTTACATTTTGTAGATTTTGGCATCTAATCAAGGTTAATCACTAGCCTACAACTTATCTAATTCCAAGTTGATATTTCATACTTGTGTATAAGTGGATTCAACTCCGTTTGGAACATGCCTGCCTATCAGCTGTCCAAGCATGTTTTTAGCACTCCATCGAGCGACGAATCTAAGTGATGCCACTCGAAACTCCATGGAATGTTATGGGGTTTGTCGCCTAGGGTTTCTTGAGTCCGCCTTGCAACAAAACGTTCATGGCCAAACCCACTAGGATCGACCTAAAATCTAGGTTCCTAGGGCCAACATCTCCTAACGGCATTCTAGCGTTGGGTCCTAGACATCCTACTTTACGCAAAGATACCCACCTTGCCATAGGACATACATCCTACTTTACCCAATGATAATTAGGTCCTATCACATTTATGTGTAACATTTAAAATCAACTTTCTTAATTAAGTCTTTTAGGGAACAGGGTTCATTCGTGTAATTTATGGCACAAAAACAAATACATAGCAAGCAGTCCTTTTGACAAACAAGTTCCTTAACTTATCTTTAAGTTAATATTTATCTCCTACCCATATAGGAGAAATTATATATCCCTTCTGCCCTGCAAAAGTACCCAGTCCAAATCACGTGGCACCATAATTTCCATTCATTATCTAGAATAGGATCTTCCAAGGTAACAGACATTGGGCTCACGGCAGTCTTCAACTTCATTCCAGATTGGCAAGGGGTGTCTAGAGCTCCACCTAACCCATAAGCGGCCTAGGAGTGAAACACAATTTCTGTGGTTGGCCTTTTCACCACTCGACTTTTGGCCTGTGAATCCAACAATGCCCTTCTTGAGTTGAAGCACGATGTGACCTTGGAGATGATCCACTTATGTAAAATATCCTTTCCTTAATTAATCTAGTTAAGAATTAAACACAATCAATGCAATCAACCTAATATCATCTTCCAAGAAAACATTCCTTTATCCCCATGGCAACTTGTCATCATAAACCCTTCCCATGAATTTACCAACAATCACAAGCACTTGGAATAATCATCCAAACCACAATCCAACAATTAGTTGAATGCAAAAGCATTTAGGCTAGGGTGTTCTTCAATCAACCAACAAAAACAATGATATTCTTTTCCAACATTGCGGAAATAGTTGTGATAACATTTCCATCGCATATTTGCTCTTTCCCTTGGGATCAAAGAGCGATACTATGCAGAATTTTAACTTGAAATTATATTTATTTTCCCTAAGCAAAGAATGCGAGACAAATTTTTAATGATGCAAGACTATCATTCAACGTAAAATAATCCCTAAATTATTGTGCGAGTTGTAATCAACTCATGGTTTGGCAGCACAAGATAAACTCCTTGACTGTTATTTTATGTGAAACCTTCATAGGATGGGTGCAAGACTTTAATGCGAGATCAATTCATGTATCATTGATGTATATTTCATATAATCCTTTCCATGCATGTACCATCTATGTGCATAACCCTCAAGGTAACTTTATATGCTCTTCATGCTATGTATGATTTTGTCACGTAGCATTGGGATGCAATGATTGTATTTGGGCACAAGGGTTTGTGTGAACCTCAATGCACCATATGCATAAATCTATGCAAGGCCATGTATGGTTGTAGAAAAAATTATCATGTAATCCCCTATGAGTTCATTAACTATTGAAAAATAAATTCAGGTTACCTATTAAAATGAATTCATGCACATGCCAAAGCGATATAACCTATGTCTCAATGTATAGTGGAGATGAAAATTATTACCTAGATATTTGGATATGAATTATACATACCCGATGTTGTATTTGTATTAGTAGTAATGCCCTAGTTGGTGGTTCCATTGTTGGGTGTAGGATTACCGTTGGTGCATGTCTCCCTCCATTTGGGGGCCATACCTTCGGCTTATAAATCTCTCTCTCTCTCTCTCTCTCTCTCTCTCTCTCTCTCTCTCTCTCTCTCTCTCTCTCTCTCTCTCTCTCTCTCTCTCTCTCTCTCTCTCTCGTCGAAGAGACAATGTGCTGGGGTGACTCTCCTCTATTGCAATGGGGGGTTTAACTCGCAAGAAAAGGGGAGAAGAACAATGCATGTGGTCACCCTCTAAGGAGGGGAAGAGAAGAAGAACCTTCTTGGAAGGTTCTCTCCCCCTCTCTCTGTCACTCACTCACTCTCTCTCTCTCTCTCTCCCTCTCTCTCCCTCTTTCTCTTTGTGTGTACACACACACACACACACACACACACACACTCTCTCTCTCTCTCTCTCTCTCTCTCTCTCTCTCTCTCTCTCTCTCTCTCTCTCTCTCTCTCTCTCTCTCTCTCTCTCTAGGCCTCATCCCCTCTTCTTTGATAGGGGGAAGGAGGGTATTATTGGGGGGGCATGACATAGGGCCCCTCCTCTTACCTCTTATTGAGGCGCCCAATTTGTCCTACCACCATGAATTTGGCACTTTTGGGGGAAGAAGAGGTAATGGGGGGGAGAGAGGTGGCACACATGTGCCCCTTCCCCCCTTCGTCATCACCGTCGTTGTCATCTCCTTCCTCTTCTACGTTATCATCCACTCGCTCTTCCCTCATCGCATCATCGCCTCCTTCCCCTACCATCATCTCCCTCTTCTTCTTCATCGTCTACTCCTTCTCCCTCCATGTCATCCTCATCTACTTTCTTCTCCACGTTTACTATTATTGCAGTTGCCCCTCCCTCCACCAGCTGGTGATGTTGACACGGGGGTGTTAAAAAATATTCAATTAATTTGATAAAACGGGGGGGCTCCTATGCACAAAGTGCGGGGATATTACATCCTCTCTAGAGAACTCCAGATGTCTTCCTCTTGGAAGAACTATGGATTTCATTCTAGAACCTATGGGTTAGGATCCATCACACATTCATTGTGACACTTTGACCACTCATATTCAATTAATTTGATAAAACAGGGGGGCTCCTATGCACAAAGTGTGGGGATATTACATCCTCTCTAGAGAACTCGAGATGTCTTCATCTTGGAAGAACTACGGATTTTATTCTAGAACCTATCGGATAGGATCCATCACACATTCATTGTGACACTTTGACCACGCATATGCATATGGTCTTTTTGAAACAATAACTTATTATATTTGATATATCCGAGTCTTGCCAACTAACTTAAGTTTGGGCTATCATTACTTGATTGGCACAAGCAGTTTCCACGGTAGAGAAATAGTCATTCATCGACTCAATCCATATCTCCATCTCTGCTTTGACATCTATCCCTTCTCCACCAAACTTGGGTGCCTTAATTTTCTTGAGAAGGAATTTCTTCTCTTGCATATCAGTATTTGTGGGTGTAGAAAGTGCCTGACAGTCAAGCAATACCACTAGTTTTTTTTTTATAAAGGATATGTCTACAAACTATATATTAATCTATCACATATCATTATGAGGTTTTGCTCTAATACCAACTGTAACATGCCCACCTATCAGCTATCCAAGCACGTTTTAAGCGGTCCATATCTAAGTGATACCGCTTAGCAATCCCATGGAATGTTACTGGGTTTGTCGCCTAGGGTTTCTCGAGTCCGCCTTGCAACAGAACATTCGCGGCAAACCCACTAGGATTGATCTAAAATCTAGGTTCCTAGGGGCCAAGGTCTCCTGATGAAATTCTAGTGATCCTACTTTATGTAGGGATACCCAAGCCAACGCAGTTCCATGCCGCACTTGGTCCAAAGAGAATGGGAAACGAGAGGGATGCACCACTCAACCTCCCTACCCATAGGGCATAGTCCCATTTTGGTCCCCTAAAATGGCATGAATCAGGGTCCTAACCTAACAATTGCTAAGGATAAAGCCTTGTGAGAAGCCTCCCAGTTCTCTCGGATGACCCTGTCATAGGACAAACCCATCGGGGGTTTTGTCCACCCGCTTCCCTCAATAGGCATTCTTTAGTTATCTAATTAGGTCCTATCACATTTATGTGTGACATTTAAAATCATATTCCTTAATTAAGACTTTTAGGGAACATGGTTTGTTTGCATAATTTATGACACAAACACAATCACAGAGCAAGTAGTCCTTTTGACAAAAAAGTTCCTTAACTTATCTTCAAGTTAATATTTGTCTCCTACCCATATAGGAGAAAGTATGTATCCCTTCTGCCCTGCAGATTCTACCCTGCAAATTCTGCCCTGCAGAAGTACCCGGTCTCCAAATCACATGGCACCATAATTTCCATCCATTATCTAGAATAGGATCTTCCAATACCACAGATGTTGGGCTCATGACAAACTTCAACTGTGTTCTAGACTAGCAAGGGGTGTCCAGAGCTCCACCTGACCCACAAGTGACCTAGGAGTGAAACACAATTTCCGTGGTTGGCCTTTTCACCACTCAACCTTTTGCCCATGAATCGAGTAGTGTCCTTCTCAGGTTGAAGCACCGTGTGACCTTAGAGATGATCCACTCGCGCAAAATATCCTTAATTAATCTAGTTAAGAATCAAGCACAATCAAGGCAATCATCCTAATATCATCTTCCAAGAAAACATTCCTCTATCCCCATGGCAACTTGTCATCACAAACCCCTTCCATGAATTTACATCAATCACAAGCACTTGGAATAATTATCCAACCAGAAATCAATTGAATGCAAAAGAATTTAGAATGTTGTTCAATCAACCAATAAAAACAATGGTATTCTTTTCCAACATTGTGAAAATAGTTTCGATAACATTTCTATCGCATTTTGCTCTCCCCTTTGGGATTAAAGAGCAATGCTATACAGAATTTTAACTTGACTTTATCTTCCTTTCCCCTAAGGCAAAGAATGTGAGACAAATTTGTAATGATGCAAGACTATTTTCCAATGTAAAATAATCCCAGAATTATTGTGCCAGTTGTAATCAACTCATGGTTTGGCAGCACCAGATAAACTCCTTAACCATTATTTTATGTGAAACCTTCATAGTATGGGTGCAAGACTTTAATGCGAGATCAATTTGTGTACCACCGATGTATATTTGTATAATCCTTTCCATGCATGTACCATCTATGTGCATAACCCTCAAGGTAACCTTATATTCTCTTCATGTTACGTATGATTTTGTCGCGTAGCACTGGGATGCAATGATTGTATTTGGGTACAAGGGTTTGTGCAAACCTCAATGCGCCATATGCATAAATCTATGCAAGGCCATCTATGCTTGCAGAAAAATTATCATGTAATCCGCTATGAGTTTGTTAACTATTGAAAAATAAATTCAGGTTACTTGTTAAAATGAACTCATGCATATGCCAAAGTGATATAACCTATGTCTCAATGAATAGCGGAGATGGCAATTAGTACCTGGATATTCGGATATGAATTATCCATACCCAAAGTTGTATTTGTATTAGTAGTAACGTCTTGGTCTATGGCTCCGGTGTTGGCTATGAGATTACCATTGGTGCGTGTCTCCCTCCATTTGGGGACCATACCTTCGGCTTATAAATCTCTCTCTCTCTCTCTCTCTCTCTCTCTCTCTCTCTCTCTCTCTCTCTCTCTCTCTCTCTCTCTCTCTCTCTCTCTCTCTCTCTCTCTCTCGTTGGAGAGATAGTGTCTTGGGGTGACTCTCCTCTGTTGTGATGGGGGGTTTAACTCACGAGAAAAGGGGAGAAGAACAACGCGTGTGGTTACTCTCTAAGGAGGGGAAGAGAAGAAGAACCTTCTGTTCTCCCCCTCTCTCTCTATCACTCTCACTCTTACACACACTCTCTCTCACTCTCTCTCTCACCCTCTCTCTCCCTCTTTCTCTTTCTCATCACACACACATACTCTCTCTCTCTCTCTCTCTCTCTCTCTCTCTCTCTCTCTCTCTCTCTCTCTCTCTCTCTCTCTCTCTCTCTCTCTCTCTCTCTCTCTCTCTCTCTCTCTCTCTCTCTCTCAGTGTGCCGCTTTGCATCCAAGCCTCATCCCCTCTTCTTTGATAGGGGGTTTTATAGGGGAGGAGGGTATTATTGGGGGGGTGTGACATTGGGCCCCTCCTCTTACCTCTTATTTAGGCGGCCAATTTGGCCTACTGCCATGTGTTCGGCACTTCTGGGGAAAGAAGAGGTAGTTTGGGGGGGGGGGGAGAGAAAGGTGGCACACGTGTGCCCCTCCCCCCCTTTGTCATCATCGTTGTTGTCATCTCCTTCCTCTTCTATGTTATCATCCACTCTCTCTTCCCTCATTGCATCATCGCCTCCTTCCCTAACATCATCTCCCTCTTCTCCCTTGTTGTCTACTCCTTCTCCCTTCATGTCATCCTCTTCTGCTTCCTCCTCCACATTAACTGTTACTGTAGTTCCTGCTCCTTGTGCCAACTGGTGGCATCGACAAGGGCGTTTTTTTTTTATTAATTTGATAAAAAGAGAGGGGTTCCTATATGCACAAAACACAAGGATATTACACGATTGGAGGAGAAAATGGCATCAAAATCTCAATCTAGCTAGAAGAATAACTTTTTGGCATCAAAATCCATCATCCTAGTCTCTATCATATGCTTTCTAGCTTTTGAATCTAGTAGTTGCTTCATAACGTCAAACCTTGTTGAGATGCCAACCTCAATACATACAGACATTGATAATGGATCATGGCTAGATGAGTCCACACGTCTAGACTTAGCACATTGATGGTCATTATGATCCTCACATAGCCACTGACTTATCACTTATTATATTTAGTTTGTTACACTTATCTACATTTGGCATTTATATCGCTTGTCAACTAGTATAGTTAATTATGCACTCTTTGACTTAGTAGGCCATTTTCTTTTATATTGTATTGTATCTATACTTTGTGTACATTTTGTATTATATGTGGAAGAAGAAAAAGAAACTAGCAAAAAAAGGTTTCCATCTCTCTTCTTGTGTTCTTGAGTGATCTTCCTCTCTTTGGTATATGGTGTGTGTTTGGTGTAGTAGCCTAAGCAAGTCCCCCCACCACGTGATTCTTTATATGGTATCAGAGTGGGGCCATTGATAGATACTATTTTTTGAAGGCTGAAGTGAAGGACAAGAAGCAAGAATTCAAGCAAGTAAGAAACACATAAATAGCTCTCCCATTCTTCCACTCTTTCTCTTATATAGTGCATGTGGAGGCATTGGAAGTAGGGCAGAGTGAAAGTCTCAGATTGATGTAAGATTTTGTGTGTAATCAGAGCAATGTATATTCTGCAAACATGCCTTTTGGGCTTGACCACAAGATTTTTGGCTACTTGAGGCTTTCTTGGGCCACATTTTAGACATGCAAGGTTGCAAACAATAGTTTCAGGGCATATTGCAATTTCACCTATGTTGGCCAAAAATCGGTGCTGCACACAGGTTACAAATTTCAAATCTGTAAGTTTTGATGTATTTTCTAGGAAGCAAACATAAGTTTTATCTAAAATAGGTTGCAAATATTATATACAATTGAGCAGTTAGTAAAAAAGACTGCTTGGTATATTACTGTGCACTTGTTGTGAAAGGTTTCAGAAGATGTACTTACTATTTTATATCATTTTTGTGATAATAGCAAAGAATAGTGGAAACCCCATCATTGAGAAGCTAGACAAGAATAACTATCCATTATGGAAGTTCCGTGTGACGAACTTCCTTATTGGAAAATGCCTTTATAAGTTCATTTCAAGTGAAGAAAAGGACCCATAGCTGAATAACCTTGTGACTATGGATGAATTAAAGGCGTAGAAATAATGGAATGCAAATGACAAAAGGGTGATATAATGGCTATCTATAGTCATTGATAATACTATGTTGGGATATATCATGGATGCAAAAATTTCACTTGGAGCCTGGAAATTTTTTAAGAACATGTTTTTAGTAAATACAAAGGCACGAAAGATTCAACTCAAGCAAGAGTTGAATACTTTGAAGAAAGGAAAAACATATATCAATGAGTATGTTTTGAAGGTGAAGAGCATTGCAGATGCTTTGGTAGCAATGGATATAATGCTTGATGACGATGATTTGGTTTCATCTACTTTGGGTGGCCTTAATAATGAAAAGGATTGGAAATCATTTTTCACTTTTATATATTACGAAAGCCATTTTCAGATTTTGATGAGTTAGTCTCTCTCATGATTACCAAAGAGATAAATATGTAGAGTGACTCATCTTTAAAAAATGGTAAAGAGGTCCAACAATTTTACTCAAGTTTAGGAAGAGGACGTGGCAAATCTTCTTCAAGTGGCTATGGTATGGGACATGTTGGTGATAACTAATAAAACATGTTAAATCGGTAATTTAGTGAAATGTAGGTTTCACGAGGCCATGGAAACTTTACAGGCAAGGGGAGCTCTAGAGGAAGAGGTAGATGGTAGAACAAAGATTGTGAAAATTTTGCTATTGTTTACCATTATCATGGCAAAACAAGTCATATTGTAACCCATTGTTATGCTAAGAAGGATGATATGCACAGTGATAAATTGTAACAAGGAAACTATGCATCGTCTTCATGGTAGAATAAAGACAAAAATGAGCATCTATTTGTTATGCATCATATGATGAATACTGTTATAGGAAAGGGAATACATGATGATGTATGGTATGTTGATTCAGGTACATCTAATAATATGACTAGTTATGTCAAAAGATTCAGAGAGATACACGATTTACAAAATCTAGATTATGTGCAGCCAAGTGATGATTCATGCTACCCAATTTCACACATTAGAAATGTTCCATTGTCCTTGCATGATAGCTAGATAAAGATTCTATCAAATGTATTATATGTGCAATCAATCACAAATAATTTAGTGTGTGTTGATCAAATGGTAGAGCAAGGATTGCAGGTTTGATTTAATGTAAAATGTTATTTTGTAGAAGACTTTAATGATAAGTGAAGGTTGGTTGCAAAAGGAAGTAGGGTTGGTTGCATGTTCACTTTAGATGTTGAAATTTTGGCTATGAATGTTGCTATGTATGCTAAAGAAAAACGAGAGGCCACATAGACATTGAAATATGGCATAAATGTATTTGACATGCAAATGTGCAAAGGCTAAAATTAATGCACTCCTAAGGATTAGTTTTAGGGTTGTATGCTTTTAGAGTTGTATAATTTCACAAAGTGTGTGAAGCATGTTAGTTTGGTAAGCAGACAAAACAACCTTTTCTTCATATTGACAGAGATGTGAGCACAAATATACTCTATGTTGTGCATATAGATGTTTGGAGGTGTACACAGAATGTATCTCTTGGTGGCAGTAAATACTTTATCATATTTATTGATGATTGTTTAAGAAATTGTGGGTATATTTCGTGAAGGAAAAGAGTGATGTATCTGAGTACTTTAAATATTTTAAGACTACTATTGAAACAAAAAAAAATATTGAAAGTTAAGTGCTTGAGTTTAAATGGAGGGGGAGAGTACCTCTCTAATGAGTTTAGTGGCTTCATGAGATCTCATGGGACAAAGAGATAGTTTACTTACAGGTATACCCCATAGCAAAATGGGGTCACATGAAGAAAAAATAAGCATATTGCAGAAGTTGCACAAGCATTGTTGGCTCAAAATAATATGCCAAAATATTTTTGGTATAAATCTATTCATACTATTTTCTATAATATGAACAATATTCCCATAGCAGAAGTTTATAAGGTGACCCCCAAGCAAGAAGCTTGATGTATCACACTTGAAAGTGTTTGGCTATATTTGCATATATTCATGTCCTAGATAAACTATGAAAGAAACTGGATCCAAAGGTTAAAAAATGTATTTTTATTGTATACTCTTTAGAGTAGAAAGGGTATTGTTGTTATAACCATGTCACATGTGAGTTCAGAGTAAGCAGGGACATTATTTTTAATGAGATGAGAAATTGGTATTCATCTAGTGGTGATGTATTATATGATGATGATGATTATCATAATAGCTGTGTAGAAAGAAAAGCAAGAATCACATAGCGTTAGTGGACCAGAAACATCATCTGGTACTACTAGAATTAACCCTTGGTCTAGGAGACTAAGGAGTAGCCCCACATCTTCACGTGGATCTATAAGTGTTGCAAGTAAAGGTAAAGGAAAGAATAAAGTTTTGGATGGTAGTAATGCATCTACTGGTCATTTGGGATTTGATGGAGATTCTAGTGGTTTGAGAGAGTTTGGATGATGAGCTTGGTATTCCTTTATTTAGGGCACCAGGTGTACAGAGAGCACATAGTAATGTAAAGGCTTTATTGAGTGATCTAGTGGTACACAGGCCTAGCAAGGTTAGATACTCTATTAAAAGATTTCATTTTGAAGCTTATACAACTCACTATTATGCTTATATGGTGGTGAAGGTAGTTGAGGATGTTGAGCCCACTTGTTTTGAGGATGCTATTGGTGGTCATGCTCATTGGGATGCAACAATGGATGAGGAGATGATTGCATTAGAAACCAATAAAACTTGGTATTTGGTACTCTTGCCTAAGAGCAAAAGAGCTATTGGTTGTAAGTGGATTTACAAAAGCAAGCATAATGTAGATGGTTCTATTAGTAGGTAAAATATTAGGCTAGTTGCAAAAGGCTATGCTCAAACATATCGCATGAAAATATATTCAGCCCAATTTCTAGGATGGTGACTGTTAGATATGTGATTGATTTGGCAACAAACAAAGGTTAGAGTTTGCAGCAAATGGATGTCAAGAATCCCTTCATATATAGTAAATTTCAAGAAGAGGTGTATATGGAGCAACCAATAGGTTATGAGGATTTAGGGCATTCCACATATGTGTGCAAGTTAAAGAGGGCACTCTATGGGGACTGAAGCAATCACCTAGAGCATGGTCTGACAATTAGAGAGTATCTTGTCAATATTGGCATTTATATTTCTGATGTTGATCACTCACTTTATGTGAGAAAGAGAAATGTAAGTTTGGTCATCATAGTCAACTATCTAGATGACTTGATTATTACATGTGACAGTGACAATGAGATTGCTAAAGTTAAAGACTTTTTAAAAAAGAAGTTTGAGATGAAGAATTTGGGTGAGTTGAGGCTTTTTCTTTGTATTGAGGGGATCAAATGTGATGATGCTATATGGCTATCCCAAAGGCAATATCGCTTGGATATGTTATCCAAGTATGGCATGATAGCATGTAAGCATTTTTTAGTGCCATTGGAGCAAAAAATAAAGTTGACTACTGATATTGGAGATGAGATAGAATACCCTATTGTATTCAAGAAGATAGTAGAGATTTTGATTTACATGATTATCACAAGGTCATACTTGAGTTATGTTGTTAGCCTTGTAATTCAATTTATGTAGATGCCTAGAAAGCCTCATTTAGATGTAGTTAGATGCATATTCACATATGTAAAGTCCACTTTATATTATGAAATTTTTTATGAGGCAAGTAAGAATGTACAAGTGTTTGGATACATAGATGTAGATTGGGCTGGTAGCATGTCAAAAAATTTACTAGTGGATTCATGTTTTCCCTTAGTAGTGCAACAATCATATGAAGTAGCAAAAAGCAACTATAGTTGCTTCATCGAGTATAGAGATTGAGTATAGAGGTGTTGCTATGGCTACAAAAATTATTGGGTGATTTGGATGTGCAAGGATATGATCTACTTTTCGTTCATTATGATAATATGAGCAGCATACAACTAGCTAGGAACCTAGTGTTCCATACTAGGATAAAAGATATTGAATTGCAGTATTACTTTGTGAGAGAGAAGGTACTTGCAAGAGAGATTGACTTGGTATATATCAACACACACAAGATCATATATATAATATTTTTCAAAGGTGTTGCATGCAAAAAAGCTTCAAAAGTTTTGAAGCTTACTTGGAGTTGCAAAGATACAGTTGAGCTTAAGGGGGAGTGTTGAGATAGCAAGCTCAACACATGTGAACATTGATGATGGACCACTTAGCTAGATGGATTTGCATATCTACACTTAGCATGTTGATGGTCATTATGATCTTCACATGGCCAATAACTTATCACTTAGTATATTTAGTTTATTGCACCTACCTACAACTAGCATAGTTACAGTGCTAGTCGACTAGTATAGTCAGTTATGCACTCTTTGACTTAGTAGGCTATTTTTCTTTATATTGTATCTTATCTATACTTTGTGTACATTTTGTATTGTGTGTGGAAGAAGAAGAAAAAACCAGCAAGAAAACGTTTTGGTCTCCATCTTTCTTCTTGTATTCTTAACAGAGCTTCCTCTTGGGTATATAGTATGTTTTTGGCACAGTAGCTTAAGCAAGTCCCCCCACCACATAATTTTTAACAAACCTTGTGTCCATTAAATGGCAGGTCAAATAGACTCTAATTGATAAATGGAAACTTGTGTTAGATTCATGGCATCAAAATGCATCTAGAAAAACTCCAACTCCTTGATTTGTAATTCTTTCATTTTGCACCGAAAATGTGTCTTTTATGACTCTTGGAGTCCTTTTTCACTTGAAGTTATGGCTTTAAAATCCGCTCTCATTGGCGACCATGGGATAGAGCAACTCAAGCCATCGAATCCATGAACTGATTTATAAATATAAATACCATACAAAGCATCAAGTTGCTATACAGAAAATACACAATAGAGCATAAACACAGCTCTTACTTGATCCCCTGACAAAATCAAAGCATGAAGTCCACAAGGGATAGGCCAAGCATAATCTAATAGAGATCCAGAGCTAGTTGCTAACCAATTACTACTACACAAAATGGTGAAAAAGAACTATCAAATGAATCATCCTAAGTGGTGGTCTAACCCCGCCTACCTGACCTAGGACATTCGGACACTAGGAACTCCTACTAGGCGAGGACTCCTATAGTTTGGTCTATAAAAATGCACATATTCTTGATTTGACCGCATTTTTTTCTTCATTATTCTATACTCAACATATAAAAAGAAGGGAGTTGAGCATATTGTGACCCAAGGAGAATATGGCATCGATCTCAGGTCCTTTCTTGGTGCCCAAGAACCTACCAAGCACTCACAAGGTGATACTAAATCCTTTTCTTTCCACTCACCTTTATTTTCCATTTGTATGTATTTGTTGGCTAAAAGACACCCCCAAAAAGATAAGGCATTCGTGGGTCTAACTTGTCCTAGGAACATACTAGGCCTTTGTAAGGCATTGAATATTTACTCTTGGAATTTTTTCTTTCTTTAATTTATTATTTTAGGGGTTAGAACCCCTTTTACACTCCTCCATTTATACATTTTACAAATATTTTTATTATTTGTCTCTTTCTTTTATTTGGCACGCTACTCTATCTACCTCATAACTAATAGGGATTTCTAGAAATAATTGCCGAACACACTAGTAGAATAGGGTCACTAGGACAACTCTCAAAAATAGCTCTTAGAGTGCTTGACAATATCTTTACAAGAGGCACACAATTGCTCAAACCTCCCTAGACACATCGAACGTAACCTTGGGACTTCATGCATTGAATGTTGATCCCCCACAAAAGAAAAATTTTCCAAGTACATATACACATAAATCCTATAGGGAAAGAACTCATAAATGAAGGACATTATCTAGACTTAGCCACAAGAAGCTTCTACACAGCAAGCAACTCTCTCCAGGTACTCCATTGAATCTATTTACTACAGCACTAAAAGAAAAACCCATTAACCGTATCCGCACTAGAAAGAAAAATGGCCCTCTTGGCCTAATGAGATAAGCCATTTCAGTGCAAAATAAATGGGTCTCTTGGCCTAACAAAATCAAACAACTCTCTACAAGAATAAAGGTCCCTCTTGGTCTAACAAAAATATAACCAATAAAGCACACCATTTAGCAACCTACTACTAAAAAATAGACTCTTGATCCCCACATAAACCATACTGAAGAACAAAACTAGACCGAGGGAATGGGCTGCTCATGCCCTATACTAAATGCATCAAATTATTAGTTAACCCCTTGCACTAAATGCATCAAATTATTAGTTAATCCCTTGCATAAGTAGCAAGGGGAATCCTATGAATGTATTATTGAACAATCTGATGCGTTTATGACAGAATAGGAAGATGGTCAATCGCTATCCAGCTCCTAACCCATACTAACCCTATTAATGGCCAAAATGTAATATGTCAACAAGCAGTCCCCACAATAGCTTTGGACTAACATCAAGAGGTAGTTGTAAAAACCCCTAAGGACCACAGATAAGAAAAAAATCTTCAACAAAGGCATAATTAGCCAAGGAGGCTACAAAGTGATTCCATTGTCAAGGAATTAGCTCGCAATTCACTGCCTCAGAGATCTCAAGGACATCCAAGGTTACACGATGGTACATACTTAGAATGGGATCTCTCACACTATAGATCCCATTCAATTGGTTGATCACTAACAACAAATTGCCTTTCACCACCAATAACCAATGAATACCACCATGTATGGCTAGATTTAACTCCATAATCAAGGCCTTGTATTCCACCATGTTATTTGTAAAAGTGTTGCCTAAATACAATCCCATTTTTAGAACCACTCAACGATAGTGATCTTTAATGAAAACCCCTACACTCATATGCTTAGATAGTTCTCGAGAAGCTTCATCAAAATATAATATATAAACTCAAGCTTTGTTGATGGAACCTACCGTGGTAATCAACTCACTTGTACTTATGATAATTAAAGTCTAAACGAAAGAGAGGGTGTAAGACAAGTATAACCCCTTCTTCTTCACTAAATTCAATGGGAGTGCTAGTCAGAACCCTATAATAGTAGTGTCAATAAACTTTAATATCCTATATAAAAGATCTATCTTGCCAGTCTCAGTAATGTGATAACCCTTACTCCACCAGATCACTCTACCTTAGTGGTAATGCTACTCTAAATATGGATTCTCAAGATAGGGAATGATTTTTCCCATCCAATAGTCTTGATACCCTCAGCAAGTTTATGTCGGATCTTGAAGGATCTACAAAGGCACCAAGTCCAATGTCAGTCCTATACATAATATAGCTCGAATTTATTAAAATTTACTTTAGTTTTGAACTCTATCCCTTACAAATATGCTAAAAGGGCTATAGAGTCATTCTTTCCTATTAAAAAATTTTATAAGGACCATCCCATTTGGGTTCCAACTTTCCTAGAAAGAGCTCATGGAAGGCATCATAATATAAAACCAGTCGATCTAGTTGTTGAAGGCTGAAATGACTAGATTTTTTAGTTGATTTTTGTTGTTTTTGAGGCCTGAATGGTTGATTTTTGATGGATTTTGAGTGATAATTGGTTGTTTTGGAATTTCTTGAGAGTATTTTTGGATTATATTGATTATGTTTTGGAAGCTCATGTTGATTCTTAATAGAAATATGAGCCTCTGTGATGTTCTGATAGGTTTTGTTGATGTTCTGATTAGTTCTGATACCTTCTGTTTAGCTTGTGTTTTGTTTTGATTTTCTTCTGTATGAAGCATGGATTGATGATTGATAAAAGTTGAGATATTTTGAAAGCTTATTGAATATTTTTTGATAGTTTTGGATGGTTTTAGTATGAGTTATGAGGTTCTGATGTTCTCTGATGACCTTCTGTTAACCCTCTATATACCTTATATTCTTGCTTTGTTTTTGTTTTGTTCTGTTCTATAGATCTTCTATAAGTGTTTTGTGATATGAGGGCATATTTGGAAAAGTTTTCTAACTTTTGGAAATGATGAATCTAAGTTCAAAAGAGCTAAAAAAATGGAAGAAGTAGCTGCTGAAGATTGAAGAGAGGACTGAAGTGAAGTGATACTAGTGAGCTATGAAGAGACACTATTGTGGATCTAGTGCCCTTTCATATTAGACATATCTCTTGGGAGGTGCATTCATGACCTAAGAAGGATTATTGTGAGTGATTATTGAGTATTTTAGTAAGAAGATGATGTACTATTGATTGAGAGAGAAAGAGAGAGTCAGAGATAGCCAATTCTATCAAAACAATGTATCTATCTATGAGAGACTGAGAGAGAAAACTATGAAGACAATGACAAAACAATGTATCTATCTATGAGAGACTGAGAGAGAAAACTATGAAGACAATGAAGATGAATATTATGTGATTATTTCCATTAAAATTGTATGTTATTTTGTATTCTTGTTATTTTTTATGGATTCTATGAAGATGTTGAAGATTATGATTGATTCTGTCAAATCCATGGGAGATATCTACTATGATGTTGCGTAAATATTTGTTATTTTCCTTGTTGTGGTTCTCAAAAGAATGAAACAAAATCTTGTTGATGTTACAAGATATATTTTCTTGCATTATAAACCCCTTCTCCTTGGTGTCTCTCTTGGGGCTCCATGTTTTTGACTGTGCAGTTGAGGAAACTTGCCATCAATAAGCATCAAAAGAGGCTGAAAATAAAGGAACTAGCATCGCTAAGAAGAGAAGAATTCAATGGATGCTTGCAAAGTTCATTCTTCCACTGAAGAGTTGGAGATTCTCATTATCAAAGCCACTTTCTACAAGAAGTTCATCCCACAATGGTGGAAACGTATTACCATCATGATGCAAGCTCTATGTGGTGGACTATTTCCTCTTCTTGTTGAAGCAAAAGAGACGTGCATCTTGGTGGCAAATTGTTTGGAAACAAACTGAAGAGTAGAAACAGAGAGAATGACCATCCATGGAAGATTTGGCATTCATTGAGAAGTTTCCAGACATCATCAAGTGGGAGATTGTGAAGAAGCTTCAGGAGTCATGGTCATGGAGGTTCATGAAAACAATAAAGAAAAGAGTTGGAATTTGTTCGTGGATGCTCAACAGCAAGATATGTGGGATGCTTTGTGTTCTGACAATCTTTTGTTTATCCAATTGGCAACCCATTAGAATTTGGTAGACAGAGTGTTCTTTACAACATACACAGTTGAAACCATCAAAAGCTGGCATTATTATGATGATGGCACAACAACGATTCTAGAATGAGTTTTCATACTTTCAGAATGGAATATCTCCCCATATGTACTGTTTTGAAAGCTGAATTTAGAGATGTTGAAAAGAAGTAGAAGAAATGTTGGCCAGAGAATCCTCCAGAGGCTAAAGTCCCCCTCTGATTCTATTATGCTGAGTACACACCAACTGGTTGGAGCCAACCCCTTGATGAATGACACAATCAAGAGGCAAGCGCTAGAACGAATCTAGATGTACATGAGAAGAGAGAAGACAAGATTCAAGGCTGAGAATGAGCTTGTAGCAAAAGCCTCCTTTGATGCCTTAAAATCACTCTTTACATAAGTCCCCATGGCGACTCAAGGTCCCCTTCCTAGTTAAGTTTGTCCCGGAAATATTGATCACAAGCCAACAAATGTAGTTCCATTGCCAATTTTTAAGTGAGAGTACAATGAAGACCCCAATCTTCATGTAGCAGAGTTTATGGTAGCATGCGTGGCTAACAATGCCAGAACCCTCAAGCATTGGTTAGCAATCTTCCCCGCCACTTTCAAGGGCGTGGCGTTTCACTGGTATGAGAGACAAGCAACATGAACTTTTAGCACATGGGATGACCTGAAGCTGGCCTTCCTCACTAAATTCAAGCATGAAGGTTTTGAAGAGCGGATGCAAGAGTTCATGTCCTCTGGAGAAAGAGTAGAAGCTTATGTCTCGCGAATGGAATCCATCTTGAAGAGATGGACCAATCATCATTTGGATGAAGGCATACAGAACGGAGTGTTTCTCAAAGGCCTACAACCAGAAGTTTGCAAGTTTGTGGAATTGAGAAGACCATTCAATCTGCAAGTTGCAATGGAAGAAGGTGCAAGACTGTATGAAGAAGTTGAAGCAAGGTTGCCAATGACCCCAGGAAGAGGAGTCTTACTTCCTCCCATGTGAGGAATGGTATACACACCAAATGCAGTTCCGGGGACAATTCCCTATCCCTATCCCCAGATGCAAACAGTGCCACAATACAATGCACCTAATCCACAGTGGCCACAGATGACAATGCCTCAAATGATGGTTCAACCACAATAGAAGTGGCCTCAAACAGCTCCTCCAATGGTCACTCAACAACAGTGAAACCCTGCCAACTGGAATTTACAACCCCAAGTCTCAACAGGAGCTCTGAATCAGAATCATAATAGAGGACTTTCTGGATCAACCCAACCCGTGTATGCACTAATAATAGAAGCTTCCCAAAAACATACTACAAGTACATCAGGAGGAGGTAAAAATCTGAAGGACTACTTATCTAACTTAGTTGCAAGTATTAAGAAAGAGCTAATGGATGTGATTACAGAAGAGCTACAGATGCTGAAGGTAAATACCGCCAATATATCCACTCCTGTGGGAGGTGAGATAGATGTGATGCATTCAAATACATGGTGTGGAAAGTGCCATCAAGCGAGACATTTAGCCACTGAATGTACATGGAAACTAACCATTCCTGGAGCCTTCTGTTCATACTATTTGAGGATGAACCATACAGAGGATATCTACTCTCTAAAAGAGATGCATGAACAAAGACAGAAAGATGAAAACCCAAGATTCAACTTGCTAGAATAAAAAATGACAACGCAGGACATTGGACCAAAGCCTAAGGAGTTTGGTCCTAATTTTGGTCCAAGGAGGTTTCCCTCTCAAAGTTACAAAGGACAACAGTGTGTTGGCGGTGGTCCAAGATCAGAGGTGGAATGTTACAGATGTAGAGAGAAAGGTAATATCTCACCCGATTGTCCAAACCCTAGAAGACCTGTGGATTACAGGCCCTTATGTAGTCGATGCAAAGGAGAAGGCTATACTACAAAAGATTGTCCAAGTCTAGCCCTTGTGAAATCTACTTCTGATATCCAATAGAAGACCCAAGAACTTGCTTCCAATTTGGTGGAATTAGAAGTGGTTGCAATAACACGAGCAAAGAAAGGAGAACCGGTAGTTCCAAAAGAGAACGTTCCTTCTGCCAAGACTGTGAAGTTCAACCTCCCTCGGGAAAAATAGAATAATGCAATCTAGAATAAGGAAGTATAGAGCACTACAGAGCCATAGAGAGCTACAAAGACAGTTGTAGAGATAGGATCAAAGGTCCAAGAAATAGACGATGCGGAAGTACCTCCTCATGAAGAAGAAGCGAAAATGTTGCCACTCTTGGAAGAAAAAGGGAAGATAAAAGGAAATATAAAAGGGAAGATAAAAGTGGGCGTGGCTCCATTTCCCAGTCGATTGGAAAAGCCAGTGGATCCTATTAAAGAGTATGATTTGGTCAAAGACCTAGATACATTTAAACCAAACCTAACATTCTGACAGTTACTGATGATGTCTCTCCCATTTGCCAAAAAAGATTCAAATGCATCTTGACAAGAAGATGCGGACTAAGGATTGCTCCCCCAACAACAACAAAGTCCAACAGAACCTCAAAACCTATGAAGGAAGTAGATGTGATCAACACCTTCCTGGATCCGGGAACCCTAGAGATTAGTGTATGGATAGAAGGATGCTTTATTTTAGATGCATTGATTGATGGAGGCTTATCAGTAAACATAATGATGGATGTGACAATGAAGGATCTAGGTTTGCAAGGAATTCAACCTACACAGTGGCTTATCAGATTGGCAGACCAAAGCAGAATCAAACTGTTGGGCATCCTCCCATACGTAAAAACAACCCTTGCAGGAAGAGACTACTGGCTGACATATTAGGTGGTCAAACCAAATTCTTATGGGACCTCATACCCTCTACTTTTGGGAAGACCTTGTCTTTTTGAAGCAAGGGCAAGGACGGATTGGTTCAAAGGAACCCTAACCCTAGGCAAAGGACTTAATAAACTGGTGTTGAAATTGTATGGATGGCAAAAAGGCAATGGATTCACATCCATCAAAGTCATAACAGACTCCTCCAATGAAGTAATAGATGGTACATTAGGAGACGAAGAGGTTGTCAGATAGATCTTTCCCAAGAAAATAGAGGCACAATCCCTAACAGTGGGCATTGTAAGCCAACTATCGAAGGAAGCAAAGTCTTTGTCCATGGGAGAATACCTCCTGCCTCAACTCGAATTGACTTCTGAAATCACCTCTGACAGCGAGATAGAAGCATGGATGTACTATTCTCCCTGTTACGTGGCAATCGCAGAGTCAAAGACCAAGTCAAAAGCAAAGACAGATCCAAAGACAGAGCTAGAAGCAGAAGCTAACACAGAGATGGAGGACCTGTTCTTCTCCTACAGAGCCTTTACAGAAGCAAAGAAAGAGCCTCCAGAGGAAGAGGATAAAAATGATGAGGAAGAAAAAAAAGCAGGTTATGAAAGTGCAATTGAAGAAGTTCCTCTGATAGCCGGTAATCTTGTTGATGTCTCTACAGAGACCTCAAAGGCTGAGGATCTTGAGGTGTTGGATGGAATGACCATGCTTCCATTTGGGTTGACCAATGGATCACAAAGCATGTAGAATATGCATAAGAAATGGATCAAAGGTATACAAATTAAGTTCACCATTGGCTCCTATCGCCCTAGCCATTCATTCTAGAGAAAAGATGATGATGATGCCCCTTGTCAACAAAAGCCAAAGCCATTAGAGCCACGACTTATAGAAGCTCCGTGCTATGTGACATTCCTGGATGCATCCTCTGAAGATGAATCCCTAAGTCCAAAAGAAATCACCACTCACACAGAAGCAAACAAAGCTATGATACCCTTCTAGCAATCCCAACAGACAAGTTAGTCATTTGTTCAAAAGGAGGACATTGGTTCTAGTGGAACATCAGACGATGACACTACTCCCTTGAAGGAGTCAGACATCTATCCAAAAGCAATATGTGGGACTTTTATCCACGAAGTGGAAGGTTAAAGGAATTTGACATTCCTGGATACTAACAGTACTGAACGTCACCTGAAAGTGGGTCTAAATCTTCTAGAAGAAGAACTAGTGGTCCTGCAATACCTACTAAAGGAGAACTTAGACATGTTTGCTTGATCATACAAAGACCTAAAGGGGATTGACCCTATAGTGTCTATCAACATCACATTGACCTAAAGCCAGAAGCCAGATGCCAAACCTATGAGGCAAAGATAGAGACGTATGAATCCCGATTATTTTTCTCTAGTGAAGGCTGAATTATTAAAGCTTCTTGAAGCTGAGTTCATTTATCCTATGGCTAACAATGAATGGGTTTCGCCCATTGTGGTCATGCCCAAGAAGAACGAGAAACTTCGAATATGTGTGGACTTTTGCAAGTTAAACTCCAAGATGAAGAATGATCATTTCCCTATCCCTTTCACATACCAACTGTTGGACACAGTGGTAGGCCATGAGCTCTGTTCCCTCTTGGATGGATTCAGCGATACAACCAAGTCCAAATCGCAGAAGAGGACCAATCCAAAACAACCTTCACTATAGAATGGGGGACCTATGCCTACAAAGTAATGCCATTTGGGCTTTGCAATGCCCCAACTACTTTTTAGAGAGTGATGATGACTGCCTTCCAAAACCATATGCATGATTTCATTGAGGTGTATCTCGATGACTTCTGTGTCTATAGCCTAATCCGTGAGCATTGAGGACACCTAGAGCAATGTTTTGATAAATGCCGAGAGTACAGGATTTTTCTCAACCCTGACAAATGTGTCTTTGGCACCTTATCAGAGTTCTTCTTGGCCATATTATCTCTGCACAAGGGATTGCAATAGACTCGGTGAAGATTGAGAAGATTGCCACCTTGACAGCACCAACAAACCTCAAGCAATTGAGAGGATTTATTGGCCATGTAGGCTACTATAGAGGATTTATTGCACATTTTGCAACCAAGGCAGCCCCTTTGCACAAGCTCCTAAGAAAATAAGTGTATTTCCTTTGGATTGATGATTGCAAAGAAGCCTTCAATACCCTAAAATAGTGCCTCATTAGAGCACCCATCCTACAGCCTCTTGACTAGACAAAGGAATTCCATGTGCACATAGATGCATCGATCGAAGGGCTAGATGTTGTATTATGCAAGAAGGGTTCTTCCAAGTTGGATCAACCAATCTATTATGCAAGTCGGAAAGTAATCGACAAAGAATGGAAGTACACAATGACAGAGCTTGAGTGCTTAGCAATGGTCTTTGCATTGGAGAAGTTTCGACACTATCTACTATGAAGCCATATCCTTCCTAATGAACAAAGTAGATGTCAAAGGATGAATGATGAGATGGTTGCTTCTATTCCAAGAGTTTGATTTTAAAGTGGCCACTAAGCCTGTCCATTCCCATGTCCTAGCCGATCAGCTGTCTCGGATCCCTCAAACTATAGAAGAGGAACAAGATAATCCATATCTTCCTGATGCTTCCTTATTTCTAGTCGAAACAGTTACCCCATGGTATGCAAGCATAGCCAGCCTTTCGGTGACTCAACAATATCCCCCTGGCATCTTGAGCTGTGAGAAGAAGAAGCTTTTGTTGGAATCAGTCCCCCTACACCCTGTTAGGCGGCGCACTATACAAGAAATACAAAGATAAAGTACTCAGAAGATGTGTTGCAGAAGACCAAATCAACATAGTATTGCAAGCATGCCATGACGAGCCATGTGGTGGACACTTCACAGAAAAAGTGATAGCCAGAAAGGCTTTGCTCGCAAGATATTGGTGGGGCTGACCCTCCACAAGGATGCCTATGACTACTGCAAGGGATGCGATGCTTGCCAGCACATGGGAAAGCCCACCAAGACCAGTGCCATGCCACTACAACCTATCCTTCCCCTAAAGTCGTTCCAGAAGTGGGGATTGATTTTGTGGGTCCCATTGATCCGCCTGCCAGACGGAAGCAGAACATATACATCCTGGTATGTACGAATTATGTCACCAAGTGGTGTGAAGCTAAAGCTCTGAAGCGGGACGATGGCAATAGTGTGGCCTTGTTCCTGTACGATAACATCATTACCCATTTTGGCAGTCCCCTAGAGCTTGTCAGTGACCAAGATACTCATTTCCTTAATAAGATCATGGAAGGATTGACAAAACTGTATAAGATCTTCCATCGCAAGTCCATCTCCTATTACCCCAGAGCCAACGGCCAAGTTGAAGTCACCAATCGCATCCTCTACTCGATCTTGACAAGGATGATTGCCGCACATCATTGTGATTGGGATGATTGACTTACAGAGGCCCTCTGGGCATGCAGAACCTCTTACAAGGCTGCTATAAGACAAACTCCTTTCTAGTTGGTGTATGGCACAGAAGCCATCTTCCCTATTGAGTTGGAGTTGCCCTCTTTGCAAGTGGCCATCAAAGAATGCCTCGAAGATGATGAGTCTCTCCAACGCTGTGCCTGCTGTATTTGGAATGTTTGGATGAGATTCAGCGCATGGCCCTACAATGCATGGAAACCACTCAAGCGCGACACAAGGCCTATCATGACAGCTTCATCAAGCACAAGGAGTTCAAAGAAGGTGATCTTGTCCTAGTTTATGATTTCTGATTTGGCAAGTTTTCTGGTAAGCTTCAACAATGTTGGATGGGTCCCTATAAGGTACTTACTATCAATCCTAATGGTTATGTCCAAGTGCAAGCCATTGACACTTTTGAGGATCCCTTTTTGATTAATGGCTATCGCTTGAAGAAGTACTTCCCTCCCTAAGGATCTTGACAATCTTAGTCGACCCACCCTTTCCCTTTTGGGCATCACATTGTCCTTCTTTCCGTGCTCTTGATAGCCCTTATGATCTTCCTCATGAGGCGGTCTCATTCTGTTAGCTCCTCCCAGACACATCCCATCCTTACTCTGTTCTCCTCTCGTCTGATCCAGCAATGGTAATGTGGATGGTCCTGACATGGTATTTCTACCATTCTCTTTATTCACAAAAGCACAAAACAAAAACACCAAACAAAGAAAAAGATATATCGGTCATCGGAGAAAAGGACTTAGGTCTCTGTCATGCCAACCTATTCTTCGAGAAAATGTGGAAATACCCTTGGGAGTAGGGGAAAAAAAGAAAGAAAAATAATAATAAAATAAAATAAGAATAAATTTGTTATGGGAGAAAAGGATTCCCTATCATAGCAGGCCTCATTCCAAGACAAGGTGGTAAACACCCTTGGATAGGAAGCTGGCTATGGAAAAGGTGGCAACACCCCGCAGTCCAGAACAGTTGAATCACTAGCCGAACCTTTTCAGACACAACTTTCTAGAGCCACCTCCCTTGGTGCGCTAGATCAGTAGTCTCATTCGAAGGACTGATTCCCTACAATAGACTACCTTTTCCAAAGACGACATGCTCTACAAATAAAATCAAGTACCATATATGTTGGCTACCTCCCTGGGTATGTCTCTTCATCGGCACCTTGTTGACAACCAACCAACAATCTTCATTGATAACCCCTTGAGTGATGCGCGCTTTCATCCTAACCGAATGGGAATGTGAGTATGGTTTGCTCTCTGTATCTATTAGTGAGTATGAGACAGAGAGTGGGATGAGTGACCAGTCCTTTCCCTTCAATTCAAATGAGAAGTGCGATGTGAGAATGGAGTGTTGCACGCATGGGTTGGGCCTCTCAATGCACAAAGCACAATCTATTTCTATGCACTGTACTATAAGGCTCCATGGCCTTCCTTCTTGCATCGTATACTGACATAGGGCAGGATGCACAGTTGCACAATCAAATGCACGCACGAAATACAACCTCTGCACAAGTGATTGTAAGGCTTACCTCCATGGGTGTAAGGAACGGGCTGCCCTTCTGTATTCTCTAACAGAGTGTCAGTCAGAGGGGGGTCAGAGTGTGATTGGTGTGTCCTCAGAACAATCATTGAGAGATGCGGATTGAGGGACGTTACGACATTGGAGTCAGGTACGCTTTTTGTTTCCCTATGCACCCACGGGATGGGTCTCTGGCACCCACCATCACAGGTCACGTCACCCTGTTCTATACACTATACAACAAGGCTACCTGGCCTTCTTGCTTGCACCTATGCCATGTGGGTGGAACGCACGAATCCACCATCAATGTGTACACTGGCATACTCCCTCCCAATCATTTTCTCCTTGTTCCATTCTATACCAAGTGTGAGTTATGGGATTTCATGCTTATTCATTGAGTGATGTGCGTCATGGGGTGAGCGAATGTTCCATCATCCTCCTGCGTCCCCATGAGCTGGACTCTTCATCATCGACACTTGAGTTGACAGACTCTACGGATAAAGTTACCTCCCTGGGCGCTGTTGCATGGTCCCTGCCATGTTGGACATGTTTTGTGGCATGCCCTAGTCCCTCCTGCTGCCCAACGATGGCTTCGATCTCCTTGCATCAACAACGGCAGTTCCCTTCAACCATATCCGAAATACACCAAGTGTTCCTAATCCTACCTTTTTTTTTGTCAGTGCATGTTATGTTTTAAGTGTGGGGACGTCAGCGTCATCCAGTCGGTTGACAAGTCCTAGGCCGTGTTAATCAATCTACCCTAACCGGTAAGGTCTTACATGTGGGGACGTGTCCTTGCGCATCTACTGTGCATACTCCCTGCATCTCTCATTAACCAATCATGTGTGTCTACCATGTACTAGTTCTTCCCTGATGGAGTCCCTTTACCACCCCCCACCCTCGTACCCTTTGTCGTCGAGGTCGCTTCCCTTGCAGTTGCTTTTATTGTGCAATTTTTTTTCTTTTCTATGTGAACACACTCTATGTTCATGACACTCCCAATCCAACTTTATAGCCCTATTTTTCCCTTTGCATGACACACTTTTTCTTTTTACATCTCTCTATTTCGGCTTATTGTTTTTTCGTTATTAATTTTTGAAGCAATTCCTGCCAAAAGGATGTTTTTTCATGTGAACGCTCCTTTGTTATTTTGCTGATCCAATATGCCAGCCCTATCCTACGCCTTCCCCTGGCCATTTTTTCTTTTACCCACCTGTCCTTCCAACGTACGGTTTGTCGGTTATTCATTTTTGCGTGGTTTTGTGCCTTTTTCTCGTACGTTTTTTACCTTTTTTCATGTGACTCTACCCTATTCTCCTTGAAATTCACTTTTGACTAGATAGCCTTGTCCGACCACCCTTCGTACACAATTCTCCTTTTTCCTCCGCCTTGTTTTGCCCTCTGGATTTTTTGTTATTAATTTTTATTAGTGTTTTTTAGCTCCATTTTCTTGTTTTTTCTATGTGAATGTCTCCTAACCCCATCCGAACTAAGATTTGATGTGACAACCCTGAAGATTATAGTCCTGACTTTTTTTGTTTTTATTGCCCTTCATTCTGGTGCACAGATCCTTCAATATTAATTTTCAAATCTCTTGTCGGGTACAATTTTTGGGTTTTTTCCATGTGAACGGATCTTATCTTCATCGGAACTGTATTCTAACATGATAGATCTATCCGACATGCCTTTTAGCACTTTTTTCTTATTTTTTCATTTTATTTTGACCTATGGATTTTTAAATATTAATTTTTGTGTGTGTTTTTAGGCCTAATTTTTATGGTTTTCCCATGCAAACACCCTAAATTGTTCCCAAACACCCCTGTTGCCTTCTTCCACTATCTCCCCCTTGACTTTCGACATGGTTTTCCTTTTTCTCGCATTTTGTTCTGGTGCACCGTTTGGGTTTTATGTACTTTTTCGGCTAATTTGTGCCCGTCGTGGCTCTCTCGTCGCACGTGACCGCCCATTTTTTTCAATTTTTACTCATGACATCACATCTATCGCGTCCTCCCATGCTCGTGATGCCGTCCCGACCCCCATTACTTCTCGCCACTACAAAATTTTTATTTATCTTTTTTTTCAATTTTTTAACTTAAAAATAATTAAACCCTCGCCGACGGTTTTCCCTCCTCTCCCCTTTCTCTCTCCTTCTTTCCTTATCTCTCTCCCTCTCTTTCTCTCTCCCCGACCCCTCCCTCTCTCTCCCCTTCTTCTTCTTCTTCTTCTCCTTCCACTATCACCTCTCTCCTCCCTCCTTTTCCCCTGTCTTATCCTTCTCCCGCCATCTCCTCCCCTTGCCTCCTCCTCCTCTTCCTTCCTTCTTCCCCATTTTCTCCCCTCTCTCTCCATCTCCTCCTCCCTTCCTCTTCCTTCTTCTCCCTTCCTCCCTCTCCTCCTCTTCCCTCCTTCTCCTCCTCTTCCCTCCTTCTCCTCCTCTCCTCTCCTCCTAATCTCCTTCTCTTCTTCTTCTCTACCTTCAACCGTCCTCTCCCTCCCTCCACGCCATTTCCGCCTCCCCCCACCAACCAGCACCTCCTCGCTTTCCCTTCGCCCCTGCCCGCTCCTCCTCCTCCTCATCGTTGCTGCCGTTGGCGTCGCTGCTTCCGTCTTGCTGATCCCTTCCGCCACACCAGCTAGTCCTTCGGCCAGTGCCTGCATGTGCCGCCACTAGTTTGGTCCCTTGCCCCCACTACTTTGTGGCCTTTGGTTCCGCCACCCACCTGTCAAGATTGTGGGAGAGAAGGAAGGAGTCTCACTTGTAGCTTTCTTGCTTGCACAATGGGGGAATACACACAGAGGTGGAGACTGAAAACAGTTTCCCTCTTCTTAGTTGTGTAAGCCAAAAAGAACTCTATACAAAGAAATAGAAGAACCCTATATATGGGTCTCAAACCAAACTCAACTAACTAAGATGGCATACTAACTGAGCCACGAACTAGAGTAGATAAGGATAGCTGTCATCTAGCTATTATTCATGGGCGGTGTACCAACCGCATCTGCAACTAACAAGTCGGTGACATAAATGCACAACGGTCACCCTGGCATATCATGAGAGGAGCTCGATATCTCAACACTCCCCCTCAAGCTCAATCCCAATTCCTGCATACCAAGCAGGTCTTTGAACTTGCGCAGCTTCTCTGCACCCAATGCCTTCGTGAATATGTCAGCTACCTGATCCTCTGTGCTGACATAAACTAGATCAATAAGACCTAGTAAAACCCTCTCCCGCACATAGTGATAATGCACCTCAATGTGCTTTGTTCTAGCATGATAGACTGGGTTATTTGCCAAGTGTATACTACTCATGTGTCACAATAAATGACAACTGGCCCATCTGTAGGCTGATGCATATCATAAAGTAGCTTATGCAACCAAGCTACCTCACATGCAGCCATTGCTGCACCCCTCTACTCAGCCTCTGTGCTCGACAAGGCAACTGTAGGCTATTTCTTGCTGCTCCAAGTGACTATAGCACTCCCAAAAGAGAACACATATCCACTTGTAGATCGTCTATAAAAAATACTACCATCCCAATCAGCATCAGTGTATCCATGCAACTGTATATGAACCCTAGTCTCATAAAATAGTCCATACTGCAATGTGGACTTCACATATCTGAGTATGCGTCTAGCCACATCCAAATGTGGTTTCCTTGGAGCCTGCATAAACTGAATTACCAATCCAACAGCATAGCTCAAATCTGACCTGGTAATAGTCATATAAATCAAACTTCCTACTATGCGTCTGTACATAGTAGGGTCTTCCAGAAGCTCACCTGCATCTACGCTTAGCTTCACATTCTGCTCCAAAGGAATTGAAATAGGCTTACAGCGTGTCATCCCATATTTGGACAGCATATCCAATCCATACTGCCTCTGTAAGAGCCATATCCCACTTGGTGATCTAATCACCTCAATGCCCAAGAAATAACGCAGCTCTCCCAAATCCTTCATCTCAAACTTCTGCTTCAATAGCATTTTTACATGAAGGATATCTTCATCACTGCCACCTCTCATAATCAAATCATCAACATAAATGACAAGTAGCATAATACCTTTCTCTATTTTTCTCACATAAAGTGAGAAATCAGCCTTGGAAATCTGAAAGCCAATAGTGACAAGATACTATGCTATCTTGTCAGACCAGGCTCTAGGTACTTGCTTCAAGCCGTACAATGCTTTCTTCAACATGCAAACAAACTCAGGACGAACAACATGCACATAACCTAGTGGCTGTTCCATATATACCTCTTCTTGCAAATCACCATGCAAGAAGGCATTCTTTACATCCATCTGATGTAAAGACCATTCCTTTGATGCAGCCATTGCAATGACTGCTCTTACGGTTGCCATCCTTGCAACCGGACTGAATGTTTCTTCATAATCAATGCCATATGTTTGTGCATATCCCTTGACTACTAATCTTGCCTTGTATCTATTCACAGAACCATCTGCATTGTGCTTCACCTTATAAACCCACTTACAGCTAATTACATTCTTACCTTTAGGCAAAGGTACCAATTTCCATGTAGCATTTGCTTCCAAGACATCCATTTCTTCATCCATGGCTTTCTCACATTTTTCTTTTCCCATGGCATGCTCAAAAAAAGTGGGTTCTGGTTCCTGTATCACTTTGACCATATAGGCATAGTGAATGGCTGTAAATCCATTATATTTCAGCCTATCCACAGGATACCTAGCTCTGGTAGACCTGCGCAAAGTAGGTTCACTCCTAGGTGCTCTCAAAACATCCCTAGTCTTCCTTACTCCAGGTGTAACAATAGAAGGAATACCCAACTCATCATCAATGCTCTGTTTTGAGCCACTAGATTCACCATCCACATAAGAGTAACCTGCATTCACATCAAACATGGGCTGATCTACCTTCTCTTTTCCTTTTCTTGATACCTGCATACCACTATCTACATTGCTTTGAGAAGATTCTCCTGATCTCAATCTGTTTGTCCATGGCGAAGAATTTGAACCACTGCTAGAGGACGCTCCAGGTCCACTAATATTTTATGACTGCTGTTGTGAATTCTGTGCAGCATTACCACTTTGTGCATCTACATCATCAATCACATTTACTGGTTTATACCAGCTACTCATCCCATCAAAAACAACATCTTTGCTCACTGTAAACTTATGAATAGAAGGGTTATAGCATCTATACCCTTTCTGCTGTAGAGAGTAACCAATAAAGATGTACTTCTCAGCTTTTGGATCCAACTTGGATCTCAACTCATCTGGCACATGAACATAGGCAATGCAACCAAAAATTTTCAAATGAGAAATATCTGGTTTCCTACTAGTATACCTCTCCTCTGGAGTCATCCCATGTATTGCTGCGGTGGAAGTCCTGTTCATTATGTAGACTGCTATAGCAGCTGCTTCAGCCCACTAAAAATCTGGCAAGTCTTTTTCGTTGAGCATGGCACAAGATACCTCTCCAATATGCCTATTTTTCCTTTCTGCAATTCCATTTTGTTGTGGGGTATGACTGCATGAATATTCTTGCTTTTTGCCATGCTCTTGCAAGAACCTTGCAAACTCATTTGAGAGGTACTCTCCCCCTCCATCTGACCTTAGGCATTTTATTTGCAAGCCTGTTTCTTTTTCAACCATAGCTTTAAGAGTTTTGAAATGCCCAAAAACTTCACTTTTCTTTTTCATAAAATACACCCAAACTTTTCTGCTATAGTCATCGATAAAAGTGACAAAATAATGACAGCCTCCAAGAGATACAGCTTTAGTAGTCCACACATCAGAGTGGATTAATTCCAATGGCTTTTTACTCTCTTGAACATGTCTAGGAAATGGTTTCCTTACCTGTTTTCCAAACTGACAGGCTTCACATACCTTATACATTTCTGCAACCTTGAATTTGGGCAATCTTGCAATAATATTTTGGGCCTGCATTGATTTAAGTCGTTGTACATTAACATGACCAATGAGTTTATGCCAGAAATCAATATCTGCAACTACACCGGTCCCATGTGCAAACATTGCTGCACTCAATTCAGACATGTCTGCATCCAGCGTAAACATTCTGCTCTTCTTCTTTCCTTTTGCTATCAAGCGACCTTTATTTTTCATATCCTCAACAAAGCATCCATGAGGATTAAATCTAACCTGCAAGCCCTGCTCAACCATTTGACCAATAGAAACCAAATTCTTGGTGATATTCGGGACATGAAATACATCGGACAGGTATTTCTTTTTCCCATCGTGCATAGACAAATGAATTTTTCCAATCTGCACAATAGGATGTGCAGTATCATCACCAGTCTCCACAAATCCTGGTTTTTTCATTTTCCTTGCATCCTCCATCCATTCTGCATGACTTGTCATGTGGTTTGATGCACCTGAGTCAACATACCACACATTGTTGCTTTCTTCTGCACTTGTCACAGAATTGTTCATGTGCTGCACCATAAACAAATCCTCATTTCTGTCATCACCCTGTCTACTAGAAGATGCATAATTCCCTTGTTGCAATTTTCCATTCATGATGTCATTTTGCTTTTTATAGCAGTCTTTAACCATATGACCCATTTTACCACAGTAGTAGCATTCAACATTGTTGTTTGCATTTTGGCCTCTTTTCCATCCACCTCGACCTCTTTGGCTCCCCCTACCTCTAGAGTTACCATGTCCTTCTCCATAGGACTGGTTTTCTTGAGTTTGCTGCATATTCTAATTTCTACCACGGCCTCCAAATCGGTCTCCTCTACCTCTGCCTCTACCTCTTCCAGCATTTGAGTAGAAGACAACTTCTTTTGAAGTTCCTCCTGAAGAAGATGCACCACCATTTCTCTGTTCCTCGGAAATTAGAAGAGCAATCAACTCCTCAAAATCAGGAAATCTTTCACGGACGAAAATGGATGTCCGAAACTGTGCATAATCCTTTCCTAGACTATTCAAGGTCACAAAAACTAAATCATCATCTTCCACTGGCGACCCAATGGAAGCAAGTGCATCTGCAATCTTCTTCACCTTCATGTGGTAGTCATTGATGCTCATACTTTCTCTTTGCACATTGTGCAACTCTTGCTTGAGCTGCATTTTCCTAGCTTGCGTATTTGTGCTATATATTTTTGACAAAGTATCCCATGTCTCCTTTGACATACTTGCATTCTGAATATGCACAATCATAGAGTTTGAAATATTGATAGACAGCCAATACATAACTTTACTGGCTCTCTCATGCCATGCTTTAAATGCTTGCATTTGCTATTGATTAGGAACATCACGAAGAACTGGTTCTTCTTCATTTCTTGCAACAAATTTCCAATATCCTTTTCCTATAAGGAAATTCGTCATTCTAAACTTCCATGCTTGGAAGTTGTTCTTGTCAAGCTTTTCAGTGACAATCTGTGAAAGAGAATCAGACGCCATTACAGAACACTGCAAAAAATTCTGTCACTGTAAAAAACACAGCTTCACCCTCACAAGGGCAAATCTACAAAACTGGCGAAAGTGGTATTTGACCACACAGTCACTTCCTAGTGACGATTTTGTAAAAACAGGAATCAAGGATGATTTTGTAACTCCCAATGTCTCTGCACACAAGCATACGATGCAATTTCTGTGGTAACTTTTCACCGATTTGTAGAACAGTGGTTGCACAGCATAAAACAGGGCCTTTTCTTAAGTGGGTGCAGAAAACTTCTGCCTCCAAAATAGGCCCTGAAATGGCCTCAAATTAAAAAAACAGGGTCACCAAGGGTTAAAGCCCTTACCTGCAATATAAACTGCCCTCTTGCTTCACCGCGAAGGGCGTCTCAACCTGAGACAATGCACTCCTGCACTTTCCGGCTGTGCTACCTACAGAGACTTGCTCCCACACCAGAAAAATGAAAGCAACACTGGTCTTCTTACCAGAACACCGTGAACTTGGCTTGCTTTCTTGAGCTCCTTACCACGAACAAGGCTCTGATACCATGTCAAGATTGTGGGAGAGAAGGAAGGAGTCTCACTTGTAGCTTTCTTACTTGCACAATGGGGGAATACACATAGAGATGGAGGTTGAAAACAGTTTTCCTCTTCTTAGTTGTGTAAGCCAAAAAGAACTCTATACAAAGAAATAGAAAAACCCTATATATGGGTCTCAAACCAAACTCAACTAACTAAGGTGGCATACTAACTAAGCCACGAACTAGAGTAGACAAGGATAGTTGTCATCTAGCTATTATTCATGGGCGGTGTACCAACCGCATCTGCAACTAACAAGTCGGTGATATAAATGCACAACGGTCACCTTGGCATATCACGAGTGGAGCTCGATATCTCAACACTGCCACCCATAACCAATTCCCCCCACTACCCTCCCTTGCCTGCCCAATACCAACCCCCCATTTAACCTTACCCTCCACCCCCATTACTCCTTACCCCCCCAACCCTTTACCTTATCCACCCCCCCATCCTACTAATCCCCCTTTCCCCTATTCCCACCCCTTCCCCATACCCTCCCTAACCCCCTAATTTCCCCCTCCTAAACCCTAATCCCCCCACCTCCATTATCCTAACCCACCCTACATCCCATTATCCCTAACTTACCCTCCCCCTCATTCTCCTAACCCCCCCATAACCTTGATTCCCTTCTACTAACACCTTGCCCTCCTTCCCCCCATTCACTCAACCCCCGCACCTAGCTTAACCCCACCCCCCCTCTATGTGTTTGCGTATTCATGTGTGCATTTGCGTGGTGTCGTGTAGCCGCCCATTTGGAGTTCATGTGTGTGGTTCGTACACGCCTCTGTGCAATTTTTTTTCAGCGGGTGTTTACGCGCACAGATGCACGTCCGCTTCATTTGTGGGTGGGCACAGCTACTATTCACACATAGCCGGATATACCATTTTTCATTAGAAAACTGTAAAAAATCCTTTAAAAACACATTAAAAATAAAAAAATAATAAAAATTCCTAAAAATTTACAAAAAAATAAGCTGAAAACTTCCTTACCAAATTGGGAAAAATTCTTGTTTATCTTATTGGTTACAATGCAGAGAATTAATTGCAGAAAACTAACAACCCTTAAAATTCTTCAAAATTCATTGAAAATTGGAAAAAATCACTAAAAATCCATAAAAATTAGAATTAAATTCAAAAAAAGCATAAAAATTTCCATCAAATGCATTTGACTATTTTTGGAATATTTTATAAGCTAAAAATGCCTTGACACATAATCCTCGTATTATTTTAAGGCCAAAATGCTAAAACTTTTACATAAATTCATAGAAATTTCATTTTAAATTTCAAAAATAGGCTTAAAAAATACTTTGAAATACAGACTCAATGTTGAAGCCTGATGGCTCAATTCTCACTCAGGGTTTATTGCATCAAGCTAGTTATTAAATTTTTTAAAAAAATAAACAACAGAAAAAAAACCACATAAATAACAAAATAATAATAATAGCAACACCCAAACACTAAGCAGAATTAACTATACTAAATATGACCCAGCTAAAATCACCTTGATATTTTTTTAAAAAAGAATAAGGTGTTTCTTTTTTTAAAAGTAGTGGCTTTTACTTTTTTGTTGGACTAATTGCATCTTGAGACTCATCCATGCGCCCTCAGTCTCTTGCATACACACCCTTTATATTTCTTACTTTATTTATTTTTTGTCATTCCTTAACTATGGTTAATTTTTCAAATAAACTTTAATCACCCACTTTTCCACGTGCACTCGCACCAAACACATTAACATCTAAGTTGATTAAATATGAACCCGCCGTCACAAGTGCAAGCACTGCACAAAAAGTACTAAACACACACATAACTTTTAATCAATGAATATGCATTTAGAGACCTAAGTCTAGGTATTGAAGTCGAGTTTTGTTTAAAGCATCGTTTCATCCTAATAATTTGTAATTAACATTTTAAGAAGAAACCACCGTTTTATTGTTAAGGTTTACAACCTGATGAAATTTCATCCATTTTTAATAATTTATTAAAATGAACCCTTCACTCAAATCATTCCCCTCTCACTGCACTTGTTTCCCTTTTCAATAAATGTGCTTCGTGGGATGGGCACGTGCAGTTTTTCAAGCTGTCATTGCTTACAGAAGTCTGATTATGTCCTGAGTGGATTATTGATATATTATGGTTTGATTGTATGATACAATTACGAGTGCGGTATGAGGATTTCTTTTCTACCTAATACGGGGTCTCAGGTGCATGTATATTGTATAGCATAAAGCTTTCGGTTGCATATGTGTAGAGGTCATACCGAATTTTTTCTAGGATGTGGATTGTTTAGGGTGGTCAGTTGGTCAATCACGTCTATGTGTGCTTATTTTGGTCGATTTTTTTTTAATGGATATTCTGTTATTTTGCAAGCATTCACTGTGATTTTCTGTGTATGTGGTGTGTGTGTAAGCTATCTGAATGGCACCTCAAGCTCCTCCTCTAGTTCAGTACGTCCCATTGGTCTCTCACGATTATTCTTTATTGTTGGAGTCTGAACTTATTGGCAAAGCTAGCTTAGCCAAGTTCATCGCACTCTCATTACCACACATCCCAAAGGATACTGATACTTGTGATCAATTTCTAGCCTCTTACAGTAAGAGGTCTGGTCCTGTTAGAGGAACATTTGTCCAATTGACACCTAAAAGTTTAGGCAAGGCTCTGCCTTTACCCTATCAGGGAGACTCTTTCCCTACTACTAGACAACCGTTCTTGAATGAAGATATCCTTAAATTGTTGCAAAAGTAGACCCAGGATGTGTTGGATCCCAAGAAGGTTCTTACCACTTTCGGCATCATTATCTCCATGATCTCCAATCTTGTGTGGAAGCAGCTATGCCAGTTCCTTCAGGACAGGTTTATGCCTGCCAAGACACCCTCTAATTACCTTTCAAAGGAGTTGTTTACCACTTCTAGAATAGTATTGAAAGGCATAACAATTGATTGGAGTTCCTACCTTCTGTCAAAAATGAATCAGCACTTTGTCAGAGCCACCACGGGTAATGTAACTAATGTTACATTTGGTTCCCACCTTTCTGTCTTTTTGGTATATGCCGCTCCTTCGAAGGAAGTTCCTACCTTGATAGTTGATCCACCAGATTCTCCTCCCCCCTACTAAACACTTTGATGTCGTCATTGAGGATCTTGATCCTATCCAGCCTGTAGTAGTTCAGAGGAAACAATTAAAACGAGTGACTGAATCAGCCCCAGCTCCTCCTCTAGTCTCCATTCCTGATCAATCTAGCTGTCACCTATCAACTTTCCTCACAATGTCGAATCTTTTTAGAGCACATCATGAGGGTACTCTGGAGATTTTCATCCCTTTAGTACAACACTTGGTAGCTGGAGATGCAATTCCCTTCCTATATTAAGATGTTCAGCATTCTATTGAGCTCTCAGTGTGACTGCATGTATCCAGCAGCTCTATTCCTCTTGTTATGATGAAGTCCAACAGACCAAAGAAGAGCTGACAAAAGCAAATGCAAAGCTAGCTTGTGCTCGTGAACGCTTTTCTGATCTTTGTACCCAAATGGAGCAACAGACTAAGATAATTGATGCTCAGAACATGGAAATTTCTAGTTTGCACACTTAGTTGGTTGACACTAAAACCCAAGTGGTTAATGTAATTGAGGAACGAGATAGATAGTTGAAGGAATCTCACGAGCTTCAGGCTTTGCTAGCCGTCGAGATAGAGGAGCTTAAGATAGAAAATACCATGCTAGACCAGAGTCAAAACAAAATTCAACACCTTAATGAGCAATTGGTCCAGTCACGTTCTTCTTCACAGAGCCCTATTGTGCAACCAATTCCTTCTTTGACCCCTGTGAACTTGGTAGTTCTCCAAAGACAGGCCACATTATGCTTGTTGTTTTAAGCTAAAGTGGAAAGATTGCAGTCCAGGATGGATTTATTATGGTCTACATTTGAGCAATTTCAGGAGTATGTTCCTCCCGACCATTCCTTTTTTGTCCACTATCAGCTGCAAAAGTTAGCCTTCTATATTAAGCTCTCAACGATGGATCTATCTCTTCTAGAGGATGGTTGGAGTGGAGCCTAGTCTTTTGATTTCCAGAGGATCTACCTCTTCCAGAGGATGGTTGAAGTGAAGCCTAGTCTTCTGATTTGCTGACAGAAGTTGTGCGTATGATCTTTGAAGATTCTATGACTTCGGATACAATGCTGATGTCTTATATGTATCTATGAGTGATTCTATTAATTCCAGATGATGTAGATCTAGCTTGGTATGTAGGGGATGTGGTCTTGCAAGCTGCCTTATATGTCAACCATTCGGAGTTGAGGATAGATGAAATGTTCCAATGCTATTCTTCTAAAGTGGTTGCTTGCCCTGACACTTTATGGCATTCAATGATTGATTCTGTAGTCCTGAACCAACGACCGAATAAAGCCTCTACTTATGTGCAGAACACTAACCAACTAAGGGTGGATCTTTTAGCTTATTTTTCCAAGAACCATCCATTTGATTCGTCCTTCTTTGATTACTATCATCGACGATATGTTTTAGGTCCCTCTGTTACTAGCTTATTTTATTATCAACAAATGGCCCATTGCTATGATGCTTATTTTTTCCTTTATCAATCCAACTCAGCAGCCATCTTACCTCTCCTTTTCCAACCTTAGGGTGCTCCTCAAATTCCAATTTTTACCTATTGTTCTTTCATTGAAGATTGAGTCTTTTTTCCTTCTCCACCTTGTCCTTCCCCATCTATCCATATACCTTCCACTTTTTCTCCTTATCAATTAACACCTTTCTTAATTAATTTGCCTAAATTCTCAGCTAATCCTTCTTTAGCTTATTCCACATTTTATGATTTTGCCTACCCATCTCTTCATTCTCTTTTACTCATTCCTTTTCCATCTCCTACCACTTCTATTTCTCAACTCTCTCAGTTGGTTAGTGGGTATAAAGGATTTAATCAGTAGATTACTAAAAGAAGAGGATGGAGCTCAATTGATTCTCTTATGGGACCACATATTAATTGGCCATTACTTCCATGGGACTGGACAACTTCTAGTCAAGCGTACCAAAATTATCTCCATTTTGCCCACCAATATTCACAATCTCCAGATCCTTCTCTATAAGATTAACAGCCCATTTTGCTTGGTACCTAACATATATGCATAGTCATTCCCATAATGATCAAAAGGCCAGTCCAAAGTTATGTATGAATTTCAATGTGAACATTGATTCCCAACAACTGGATGTCCTATATTTTCATGCCCTTTGTCTACCTAGCAGATATCTTGTTTTGCTAAAAAGGATTTGCTTCCTTCAATTCTTTCAGAATCCTCCAAAATCTTTTGTAGATGAATCATTATCCATGGATCGTTTTCATAATCATCAAGCTTTCAAGAGGGATCATCTTCACTGATACCCCTGGATGTATCTTCTATGCTTCTTAATGATATATCTCTCTTTTTGGAGGTGCCATTTAGATGGTTGTTTTGTGTTTGAGCTGTATTAATTTTTGTGTGATGAGTTCGTGATGGTTGAATATTGGATTTGTTCGAGAACTCTCTTTTCGACTATTGACATTGATGGGAATGGTGGATGGAAAGCCTACGATGCAAAGCTAAGGAACCTCTTATATCCTTTACAAATTTGTCATGAGTTTCTATTGTTTATAAGATGTGTTACTGGATAATGGTATTTTCCTTTAGTTGTATTCTTTCTTAGACGCAAGTGACTTGTTGGGATCGTGGTTGGGTGATTATTGAAGATACTAAAGAATATTGAATTGAGATTTTTCTTGAACTTATATTCTTATTTTTCTTAGGTTGCGAGGATGCTTCCTTTCTAAGTGTGGGGATATGTTGAAGGTTGAAATGACTAGATTTTTTGGTTGATTTTTATTATTACTTAGGTCTAAATAGTTAATTTTTTATGGATTTTGAGTTATGCTTGGTTGTTTTGGAAGTGTTTGAGAGTGTTTTTGGATGATATTGATTATGTTTTAGAAGCTCATGATGATTCTTAGTAGAAATATGAGGCTTTGTGAGGTTCTGATAGGTTCTGTTGAGGTTTTGATTGGTTCTAATAACTTCTGTTTAGCTTGTGTTTTGTTTTGATTTTCTTCTGTATGAAGCATGGATTGATGATTGATAAAGGTTGAGATCTTTTGAAAGCTTATTGAATAGTTTTTGATAGTTTGAGACGGTTTTAGTATGAGCTATGAGGTTCTGATGTTCTCTGATGATCTTATGTTAACCCTCTGTATACCTTCTATTCCTGCTCTATTCCTGTTCATGTTCTATTTTGTAGATATTCTATAAGCGTTTTGTGATATGAGGGTGTACTTTGGAAAAGTTTTCTAACTTTTGGAAAGGATGAATCTAAGTTCAAAAGAGCTTAAAAAAATGGAAGAAGTAGCTGCTGAAGATTGAAGAGAGGACCGAAATGAAGTAACAATAGTGAGCTATGAAGAGACACTATAGTGGCTGTGGTGTCCTTTCATATCAAATATACCTCTTGGGAGGTGCATTTACAACCTAAGAAGGATTATTGAGTATTGTAGTAAGGAGATAATGTACTATTGATTAAGAGAGAAGGATAGAGTCAGAGATAGCCAATTCTATCAAAATAATGTATCTATCTATGAGAGACTGAGAGAGAAAACTATGAAGACAATGAAGCGAATATTATGTGATTATTCCCATTCAAAAATGGTGTGTTCTTTTGTGTTCTTGTTAGTTTTGATGGATTCTATGAAAATGTTGAAGATTATGGTTGATTTTGTCAAATCCGTGGGAGATATCTACTATGATGTTGCGTGAAGATTTGTTCTTTTCCTTGTTGTGGTTCTTAAAAGAATGAAACAAAAGCTTGTTGATGTTACAAGATAAATTTTATTGTATTGCAGTAGAAATGTTGAAAATCTATCAATCACACCCTATGTATGCCCTTTTGTATGGAACATCTAGGCTAGGAAGATGCAGTTTATTCTAGGAAGAGAGACAAAAACCCATATGCACAGTGGATGTAAAGTGCTACCAAGCTACTCTATAAAATGATGTACTTACACACAATATGATAATGCAAGGGTACTTGTCTCTTTCTATCAAGTATTTGTGTCATTGTCTCTCTACACAAGAATGCCTTTATGAGTCCAAGCGCCTTCCATCTTGGAACCTAATTCACTTGTGTAACAATTGGTCCTCAGTCCCTGGTCAATGTCATCATGAGTTCAGTCTATGCCTACAAGCTGCCATAGCCATGCTCTAGATCCGCATCTTCAACATGGTATCAAAGCCCAGTTGGGCATGGTATTGCCTCTCCATCCTCTCTTGGTTCCTCTCAATCTTTGCCAAATTTCTCATTATTATCACCATCATCATCTAAGCATTTCTTACTCAATAAGGACTTGGAGCCACTAAGAAAGACCTCTGTTACTCTATTTCAATCGCACAGAAGATTCAAGCAGATTCAGCCTCGCAGACACAAGTGCAGATAGATAGCCATTTCTGGGAGGGGCAAAGGAGGCAAGGGGCTTGGTAAGGGAGGTGAGAAGCGCCACCGCAGGGTCCTTTGCGATAATATTCAGGGTATCACCGAGCGTGCCATCCACGGGCGTGCTCGCAGGGGTGGTGTGAAGCGTATAAGTGGCCTCATCTACGAAGACACTCATGGAGTCGTCAAGATCTTTCTTGAGAATGTTATCTATGACGGTGTCACATACACTAAGCATGCCCGCCACAAAGACTCTAACAAAGCTCACACATAGGCACCAAAAGCGAGTCCAGCCAAGCCTATGTGCAATGGTGGCACACGAGAAGGCCAGGAAGCCATCGATTGGGAGCTGCGGCGGCTTGGTGGCATGCTAGCTCAGAGAAGAGATCCCTCCGCAGATCATTCTCCGTGCTCCTATTTTTGGCCCCTCCTCACCTTCCTCCTACACCTTTACAACATCCACCACAGCCGCCGCGCCGTCTTGTTCTTCTTCGGCCACTGGCTTGCCATTTGGCCTTTCTTCTTCGAGAAGGTTAACGATGCCAAGGTTGTCGTCTATGGTCAACGTGTGCCCTCTGGCGAATGCGCCATTGTACTTTGCAATCACCGCACCGAGGTCGATTGGATGTACATTTGGAGCCTCGCACTGCGCAAGGGCCGGATTAGTTCTGTCAAGTATGTGGTTAAGAGTAGCGTGCACAATGCTCCTACCTTTGGATGGGCATTCTATGTGCTCGAGTTTCTACTCATTGATAGGAAACATCAGATGGACGAAGTGGTATTTCAAAATTTCCTTTAGATGTTTAAGGGTCCCGAGGATCCTTTGTGGCTGGTCATCTTCCCAAAAGGCACAGATTACACGGAGGAGAAATGCTTATCAAGTCAGAAATTTGCAGAGGAGAATGGCTTGCCCAAGTTAAATCATGTGCTTTTACCTCGAACAAAGGGCTGCTATGGATGTTTATGTCATCTCCACAACTCCATTGATGTAGGGAAAAATGGAGTTGTGAGCATTCAAGTTCCATCCATGTTTCCATTTGAAGGCACTCTAGCTGCTTTGGTCATCGTGCGAAACTCAAAGATGATAATGTCTTTGCTTGAGGGGGACATAGACGTGAACATGAAGATCAATACAAGAAAAGTCCACCATAAACACGAAGACCAAAAGACCACATCATTCAAAACTGAAGAAGAAGAACCAAAGATGAAAGACAAGAATATTTTCCATGCTGGCAAAGAGAATGTTTATGCTAAAAAAGACCACAAGGACCTATCGGTCCTTGTCTCTCATTTTTTGTTTTAAAAAGCATTGTAACTACCTTAATGTTTCTTTCATAAGCTTTGTAAACTCCTCATGTAGCCTATGCATAATAGCCCCTTTGGATGCTTCACCTATTTGTGGCATGCCCACACTTAGCAAGATTCTACTCATGATAGCCTATGTACACTTAGCGCTTTTCATAGCTGTGATTGAGGAGGGGTGTTGAGAATCTGTCAATCACACCCTATGTATGCCCCTTTGTATGAAGCTACTCTATAAAATGATGTACTTACACACAATATGATAATGCAATAGTACTTGTCTCTTTCTGTCAAGTATTTGTGTCATTGTCTCTCTACAAAAGAATGTCTTTATGAGTCCAAGCTTCCATCTTGGAACCTAATTCACTTGTGTAACAGTTGGTCCTCAGTCCTTGGTCAATGTCATTATGAGTTCAGTCTATGCCTACAAGCTGCCATAGCCATGCTCTAGATCCGCATCTTCGACAAGAAACCCCTTTTCCTTGGTGTCTCTCTTGGGGCGCCACTAGAAAACTTATACTTCTTAGCCCAAAGGTCATAAAGAAATTTCATTCATTTCTTCCCTACTTTCTAATGTAACAAGGCTTGTAACAAAATCTCGTCAAGATGTGCAAGGGGAATGAATCTCTCTTGCAATGCTTCCTCTTCACCCAAAGAATGGTTTAGAGTAAACATTATTGTAGGTAGCTCAATCTCCAAAGGTAAAAACACACTCTTCCCTATATACTAATTTAAAAGGGATGTGGCCTGTGTAGCTCTTTTAATGTCATATTATAAGCCCAAACAACCACCTACAACTTCTTATCCCAATCACACTTACCTTCAGATGTAGTCTTGGATAAAATCTCCACAAGCTACAATTAGTACTCTCTACTTGCTCATCAGTTTGGGGTTTGTAAGGTGTGGCCTTATTATGTTTAATCTTTAGTGCTTCCATTAAAGCCTCAATCATTTTATTCAAAAAATGTGTCCCTCAATCAAACACAAGCTCCTTAGGTGGTCCAAATGGCAAGCAATGTATTCCAAAATAAAACTCATCATTTTCTTGGCATTATCTTTCATTGTAGAATGAGCTTCAAACCACTTTGTGAAATAGTATGTTGCCACAATAATAAAATGCTTTCATGTAGTTGAGGAAGGATGTATAGGCCCAATGAGATCAATGTCCCATTTCTCAAAAGGTTGTATAGCCATAATAGAATTAGTGGTGGCCACTTCATATTCTCCCTATTATCATGTCTCTGATATGTATCACATCTCTTAATATATGAAAATGCATCTTGGAAAATGGATGACTATCAATATCTGGCTCTCAAAGTTTTTTGTACAGTCGACCATCTAGTAAAATGCCCTCCACAAGCGGATCCATGATACTCTTCCAAGATAAATGGAACCTCATCAAGCATAACACATTAGCAATAAACATCATTGACCCCTTGCTGATATAGTGTTTTTGCAATCAAGGTAAATTTCAAGTCTTGTTGTCTAATTTTTCTCTTTTTAGCCTTCAATATCATATTAGAAAATTTGGGAATCTTCCAAGTTCCACTTTCAAATAAAGAGTAAAAATTTGACCAAGCGGCTAAATCTTAACCCCATATTTGAGAGTGGGACTTGGGGGGGGGGGGGGGGGTTGCGTATATAGTATCTAAGAAAAGTTTTGATGTGAAGTAAGGGGATAAGATTTGACCATGTGTCCAAATATTAATCACATTAGGAATTCCCAAAATTTATGAAATTTCCTAAATTCTTGAATATGTGGTTCTTCGATAAAGCTTCTCTAGCCTCTCCTGTGGATAGATAGTGCATTATGATAGCATAGCAGGATGGAATGGAAGCCATATCAATTTTAAATAGACCCTCCTAGTACATTTAGCTAAGACTTGCTTCAGCTCCTTGAAATCCACAAGACATTCAATGATGCCTTGCAACTTCAATGACTTACTCCTAATTTCATAATCAAACTCCTGCAAAGTGATTAACCACTTTGCTAGGTAGTTAGGCAGTTGCAACTTATTCAACAATAGCCTTAGTCCTTCTACCTTTGTATAAATATTACATTTCCATAAAGATGTAGTGCCTAAATTTCTTTGTTGCAAAGACCTTCCCAAGGCGTAATTTCTCAATGTAGGTATAATTAATCTCGGATACTCCCAATTTGCGAGTGGTAAATGTAATTGGATTGTATGACTTCTCTCCCAAATCTGGGCTAAACAATAGAAAATTGATACTATATATTTAGCCACTAAAGATATATAACATATCTCACCCCTTTTAGGTCCTTGAAGGATACTTGACATGGATCACTCCAAACAAATAGACAATTAAAGGACAATAGATTTGTCAATGGCAATGTCCTCTCAGCTAGTGCATTAATAAAGCATCGATAATAACCGATTGATGATAGAAAGCTATGCACTTCTTTAGGAGTATGTGGCAAACTCATAGCAATGATAACCTTTATCTTTTATGGATTGTCGCAATACCAACAGAGCAAACCACATGGCCCAACAACAATCTTTTGTAGGGCAATCCAAAGATACATTTCCTTGGGTTGAGAGTAATGCATGACTACTTGTACCGCTTGAAACATTTCCTTAAAATATTCAATTGTCTCTCCCTTATAGTGGCAAGAACTAGATTATCAATGAAGACTTTCAACTCCTCTAGGGAAATATCACCAAAATTTTTATCAACCATATGTTGCCAAGACCCTGGCACATTACAAGGCCAAAAGCCATAACATGATACACAAAGGTACCGAATAAAGTGATAAATGTTGTTTTCAAGCTATCTTCCTTTGTGATAGCCATTTGGTTATAACCAACATACCAGTCCATAAATGAGTAGATATCTCTACCTACTAACTAATCTATAATCTAATCAATAAATAGTAGCATATAGTAACCATTGACCATCTATTTATTGAGCTTCCTAAAATCTACATAAAGCTAAATTTTATTATTATTATTATTTTAATAACTATATGTAAACACCACTTCGTATGTTGTACAGAAAATATCAGGCCAACCTTGTGCAATTTTTGTAGCTTCTCAAATAGTCTCTCCCTTAGCTCAAAAGGTATACACCTCACTTTTTGTCAAATAGGACAGCTACCTTCCTTCAGAGGAATAGCATGCACAACTAGATCATATCTCCATGCAAAAATATCATGGAATTCATGGATCAAGGACATGTAGTCCTTCCTCTCTTCCAAACTAAGCATAGATCCTAATTTGATCAATCGTGCCACATCCAATGTACCAAGATCTAGCTCAATCAAATCTACATCTTTGATTCTATGTTTAGCTTCTATACACTCATTCAGAGTCACCTGGTAGACATCTTCTATAGTGGACCCCTCTCTTCATTCATTGCTTGATGAAGTCTCACTGCCATAAGGATTCTTTAATGCATCTAATTCTATCAAAGATAAAGGTAGTCTCTCACTTTGAGGAGATTCAAGATATACATCTAACTATTATGTGTTTGGTACATTTGCCAAAAAAGACGACTAGTGGGTATATCAACTTGACAGTTAAATCCCAATATCCATGGCATTCCTAATATTACTTGATAAATTAGCTGCCTTGCAAACCTAATAACCCTAAAGTCTAGAATGTATTCCACATTAGCAACATAGTCACATGGCTTTGGTAATACAACCTCTAGGTTTTCTTAAATTGTCATCATCCATGTAGAGATTTATGGAGGCATCCTTTTGGATTTCTAGTGCCAGCCTTTCCATCAAAATTGAATTCATAATACTAATGGAGGATCTTGTATCCACAAAGGCATAATCCACTAATATCCCATCAATATATGTTGCTACCCTTAGGCAATGCTTTTCAGCATAGTCATCTCCTATAGAGGCTATTCCCAAGGAGAGAGCAGAATTTTGGTACTGAGAAGTGCTTAAAAATAGCTAAAAATTACGAATATCAAGGGAAAAATATTCAACCTCGAAGGCGGCGGCTCGATCTAGGACGATTTTAAGCGCCAAAGTGCTTTAAAGGCGTCTAAGAAACACTTGTTGATTTTTCATAATTTTTTAGACTGTTGTGCGGGTTGACAAGAGTTGCCGACCAATGCGGGATGTTAAGCCGGATGCCCAGGATTTTTTAGAGCTCAATTCGAAGTCCGGACGGGGAAATGGCCAAGAAACCGGGCAAGATGCGAAGAGGTGGACATTAGAGTGGTCAAATGGGTGATGCCTTATGGGAGCCCAACATTTTATGCTACTTAACAAGAAAGATGAAAAAAAATGTGATCAAGAAGGAGAAGGGCGTGAGCAAGAGGGCGCCGATTTTCACGCTTGGAAGATGGGGATGCTTCTTCTTGCCTGCAAACAACCATACCAATTGATCATGGGGCCTCATTCCCCCCTGGATGCCGATCATTTCGCTGTGCTTCGCTCCTCCAATGGCGGTCTCTATGAAGATCTTTGATTTCAGTTTTTCTCTCTCTTCCCTCTCTCTCTCCTAAAGGCAGATTCATGTGGTAAAGAAGAAGAAGAAGAATGGATGATGGATGCTTATCCAATAAAGACCGGATTGCTCCTTGGTCCAAGAGGAAGGAAGATTGTTGATTGTGGACTGTCATGAGCATTAATGGTGGCTAGAAATCAGTCCCGAAATATGGCAAATAAAAACTCGCAACCCGCAAAGAACGGTAATCTCATTTTTACAAAGGAAATTGACGTTTTATGCAATTTGCTTCATGAATATTTGTTCCGATGGGATGATTATGCATTATAATGTTGTTTGCAATGTCTTCCAATTGTTTGAAATCGGAAAATTAGAAGATCACAAGTGTTGTGATTGAAATTAATAGTGTAAAACCCGTAAAACACGCGAAAAATGGAGAAATTGGGTATTTTGGATATATAAATGAAAAATGTAATAAGACACACCAACTAAATTTGTGTTTTTGCTGCAAATGAACCTAAGGGCCATAGCCCACAACTCATTTTGAATTTTTACTTATTTAATATTGCAAAAAATACAAGAAAATAATGGAAAAATAGATTCTGAGTGCCAAAAATTAAGGAAAAATAAGAACCATGTTTGTGGATGTATGGGGGGTCTGAAGTATGAGATTTAGCCTCAATTCAACCCTACCTTTATGTTTTAGTGAGTTTTTTTTTCCTTTTCATACAATAAAAATGTGGAAAATGAACCCTAAATCGATCAATAATGCACAACCTAAATGGGTGAGGGGGTAGAGTGTATAAAATGTATTTAAATGCTGAATGAAATGATGAAAAGCTTGCTGGTTTCTATCATATCATTTAGGTTGGTCGTTAATTAAAAATTAAGAACCTAGTAGCACGAGGGTTTCTCGGTGCTAGATTCATGCAACGCCGTATACGAGCGATAGTTAAATTCATTTAAAAAATGCTTTTGCAGTAAACACAAATGATGATTTTCTTAAATTTTTGAGCACGTGGACATTCACAATTTGCATGAAGCACAAAATGATAAAAGGTATTAGACAATACCTCCTGGATGCATAGCAATTGCTTTCTAGAGGAATATGACCAACGTTGAGTGAGTAAGGTTGTCCAAGTTGTAGGCTAGGCGTTGGGTCTAAGGGGAAAGGAAAGTGAGGTATGGTACATTCCTGGATACGATTAATTGGTACCTTGAGTGGAAATGTGTGCGATATTGTGTTATATATGTTTCGCGACGCATCGAGGGGCCAATCCCCAAGGTGTAGGAGAGTCACAGTGAGGTAGTGGCAGTCAGCCGTGGGAGGACCTCCTATGTTTGTACTTCATGCTATTTGGAAATGTGCTAGGGACTCCCTCTGAGGAGTGTTAATTGGGTTAGAGTTGAACTACGAGACGTGATACAAATGCAAGATGTTTAGGAAGATGATGTATGTGTCATCCACGCTCCTGGCCGCGAGGTCGTAGGGTTGTTGAGTGCATGATAGAGGTCCGGCTAGTGCATGAGCCAATGCCGGCCCATTTTAGGTCCCATCAGTGGTGCATCTGCCGAGAGCCGCTTAGAAGTGGCGGTCCTTGAATCTTGGTTGTCTAGGGACCAGTTAGCAGTTTATGCCAAAGGATACTGAGATTGACCCGTTATTCATCGATAAGCATCGTCTAGCCGAAATCCAAAAGCAAGAGAGAGAGACAAAAGAGCTAGGCGACGTGCTGAAATTCTTAGGAGGTATTCCCCTAAGTGTAGCGGTGTTGAACCCTTATGAGGGAGTGGGTCTAGTGGTCTTGGTGCCACAAGCAGTAAGTTAGGAGAAGGTGGAAGCTCTAGTGCTCCCCTTTCTTCCATAAGGCAATCTACATCAAGTGCAGGAGGTGTAACCCCACCATCCCCTATTTCTGGTGCAAATCCAATTTCCATCATGGCGCAGACCATTGCAATTCCTGCAGGAATGACAGATTTGCCAGCTCTAGGTTACCCACTACCCACTTTTAATGGGCTAGTTGAGGAAGATGCGGAACTCCACATCAGGGAGTTTCAAAAGCTGATGTTTAACTGTCGCATCCAAGAAGAAGGACATTTAATGATGTTCTTCAACATGACTCTCAAAGGAAGAGCTGCCATATGGTATCATGGTTTAGAAGCCGGAACCATATTGAATATTGATTCATTTTATGGAGCTTCTCGAAGGGAGTTTGCCCCTGAAAGGGGTGGGTAATATTGGTTGCGTGTACTCAACGTGACCCGCCAAGAACCACACGAGGATATTCGTGCTTATGCGAAGAAATTAAAAGAGGTTTTCTATAAGTTGGATACCTCTATTCTTATCCCCACAGCTGCCCAATTGCAATATTTTCTGCATGGTTTGGACTTTAATATCGAGTTGCAGTTGAGTAGTGTTCCTTTGGGGGATATAGATACTGCCATTACACGAGCACAAGAAGTGGAATCCCGACTATAAGTGGCCTATGCCTCTCGTGCCAATCCGAATATGGGTCTAGCATTGGGAAATAATATGGCGACGGCCAATGGCAGTAGTAGCCAAGGGATAGCGATGGCTAATCCTAATGGGAGAGGGAACATGATGCAGAATGTGCCTTTATTACCAGCTCCCCCTAGCATGTCGATGCCTATGAGCAGTCAAATGGCTCCAAATGGTGGAGGTCAGGCAGTTAATCCTAATACCATGCGTGTGGTTCAACAACCAGTGCCTAATCGAATTGTTAGGCCGATGGAACGGCAGGGTAATGATCAAGGCTACGAGTCGAGTGCTTCCAATGTTCTTGGCGAGGTTAAGGACATGATGAAGCATTATACCGACATGATTACGGAGCAGTATCGATAAATAGCCGTTGATGTCAACTTTCTTAAAAAACAACAAAATTTGATAGGAAGTAGATACCCAGATGAGGGTGTATCTTCGAGGTTTAGCTGCAAATTGTGTGGTGGGCAACATTATCCACGAAATTGCCCAAATGTCAAGTGCGACTTCTGTAGAAAATCCGGCCATTTAGCAGCCACTTGCTAGAGTAAGATTAGTTCCCTCCAGCGAGGTAGTCGGCAACCAGGGCCTATTAATCATCGTGTGCAAGGAAATGATTTCCAGCTAGAAGACAGACTTAAACAAATACTCCAACGACCAAAGACTATAATGGAGGAGCTGCCTAGTGGTAGTGGGGTTAGTTTGATTGAGGCTATGTGCGTTAATGATGTTGAAACCTCTAATTTGCGAGCTGTCCTTACAAGAGGTCAAAAGGGTAGAGAGGTCGACAAGGATAAGCCTGTTGATGGAAACCCTAAACAGGGCGACAAAGGAATGCAAGTTCTGGATCCTGCCATGGAAGGGGGACCTCTGAAGCCCGTGGAGAGTAAAGCTGATGTTAAGAAGGATAAGGAACCACCAAGGAAGAAGGTGAAAGTTAGAAGCAATAAAGCCGATTTAGCGACCTAAAGAGCGGATGGTTTGGCGTGAAAAGCAAACTCTATCGAACTATCGTGAATTCGATTTTGCAAGCTCTCTTTGCGAAGTCAAGCCGAATACCGGGTATATCGTAGAACCTTTGGGTATTGCGCGAGTTGGTGATGACTGGTTCGAGCATGCTGAGAAGCATTGCCCAAGGGTTGCAGCCTATGTCGATGGGATATTAGTAGATTATGTCATTGTTGACACGGGATCATTTGTTAACATTATGAGTTCTGAACTGATGGAAAGGTTGGGTCTTATGATCTAGAAAGATATCTCCACAATTCTCAGAATGGCGGATGATAGTTTGAGACAGCCGGAAGGCTGCATTACTAAGGTCCATGTCACTGTTGCAAATGTAGAATGCCTGTTGGATTTTAGGGTGATCGTTTTGCAGGGCGTCCAAGTTACCAAGTATTATTTGGATGACCTTGGATCTTGCAAGCGGATTGCCAAGTGGATATACCCGCCGGTCGGCTGATATTCGGCAGAGGTGCTCAACGCGTGGTGATTGATGCCTATCCTGAGTCCCCGCAAAGTGAGAGAGCTACTCTATCTTCTACAGAATTGGATACCTTAGAGGATTTATCCGCCAGTGAGACATCATAGAGTGATGAGTGCAAAGAGGGATCCACCACGGAAGACATCTATCAGATCACTTTGAACGAGCCGATAGAGGTCCAAGTTCGTATAAGAGATGCAGATGTTATCGAGCTAGACCTTGGTACGCATGATGAGTTGCGACCAATCAAATTAGGGTCCATGCTCAGTGTCCAAGAATGCGAGGAGTATGTCTCTCTGATCCAAGAGTTCCGCGATATTTTTGCATGGAGTTATGATGAACTTAGAGGCATTCCTCCTAGTTTCGTCATTCATACAATTCCGTTGAAGGAAGGAAGCCGCCCTATACGACAAAAAGTAAGGCGTATGCCTTTCGAACTAAGAAACGGGCTGTTTGAAGAGTTATAGAAGCTAAGGAAAGCTGGTTTGATATTTCCTGTTCAACACACAGAATGGTATTCGCCAGTTGTGATCAGAAAGAAGAAAAATGATCAAATCCGATTATGTGTAGATTTTAGAGAGCTAAATAAGCAGACGGTTAAGGATTACTACCCGTTGCCATTCATTGACCAGATTTTGGATCAATTAGCGGGTAGGGAGGTATATTCGTTTATGGATTGCTTTGCAGGATATAACCAGATGGCAATTGCAGAAGAGGACAAGTTGAAAACAACTTTTATTACTGTCTTTGGTACTTTTGCATACCATGTGATGGCCTTTGGTTTATGCAATGGCTTGGTTCGTGGCAACGAACAGCAGATAAGACATTTGATGACATATCCCCTGAAGAGTTGAGGGTGTTTATTGATGACCTAGGGGCCGCCACCGTGAGAGAAATGCAGTTGATCATTTTAAGAAAATGCTTTGAGTGTTGTAGACAATTTTGTATCGCTCTAAACCCACGGAAGTGTGTTTTTTGTGTACCTTATGGGCTATTGCTGGGCCATGTGGTCAGTTCGGTAGGAATTGCGACAGATCCCAAGAATGTCAAAGTCATAGTTGCCATGGGTCCACCACACACTCCGAAAGAAGTTCATAGCTTTCTGTCTTCGGTTGGTTATTACCGTAGATTCATAAATGCCTTGGCAGAAAGAATGTTGCCGCTTACAAATCTATTGTCCTTTAACTGTTCATTTGAATGGAGCGACCCTTGTAAGGTAGCTTTTGAGGATGTGAAGCAGGAGCTAGTAAAAGCACCTGTTTTGAAAGCACCTAAAAGTGGTGAGGTGTTCTATATATTTTCAGCAGCCACCATGCATAGTATCAGCTGCTGTTTAGCCCAAATTTGGGAGGAAAAGTGGTATCATCCGATTGCCTTTGCTAGTCGGAAATTGGGCATCTTAGAGATCAATTATACCTACATGGAGAAGTTGTGTCTTGCGATGGTCTTTGGGACTAAGAAATTCAGGCACTATATCCTCTATGAGAAAGTTGTGCTTTATACGAAGGCGGAGGGGCTTCGATTATTGACGAATAAGCTGCAACCGCCTGATCGTCTAGCGAAGTGGATAATCACTTTGCAGGAGTTTGATTATGAGATCAGGAGTAAGCCACCAAGGTTACAGGGTATTGTGGAATGTCTTGTAGACTTTAGGGAGTTGAAAGAATCTGTGGGGGCTGAAGGTAGTGACATGGAGTCATTATTTAAGATAGATATGGTGTCTATTCCCTCCTGGTATGCTGCAATAACGCATTATTTATCGACAGGACAGGCTGGATCAGAACTATCTAAAGCTGAGAGAAGGAAAATTAAGCAGTAGGCATTAAATTTTGTCTTGATCGTAGGTACACTATATCGGCAAGGGATTGATGACATCTATCACCGATGTGTGATGCCTAATGAGGTGCCATTCGTTTTGGAAGAGTGCCATGATTCCGCTTGCGGAGGTCATTTTGCTGGATGGCTTACAGCACAAAAGGCTTTAAGAGCAGGTTACTGGTGGCCTGCCATCTTCCAGGATGTGTTTGCGTATGTTAAGAGATGCGATATTTGTCAACGACATGATAGTCGAGATAATAGAAAAAGACCACTCACCCCTATTATGGCGATACTTCCATTTGAGAAGTGGGGAATAGACTTTGTGGGTCCTATTACTCCGTCGTCGACTGCGCAAAAGAGGTATATTATTGTAGCAACTGACTACTTCACAAAGTGGTCAGAAGCACGTGCAACAAGGAAAGATGATGCTAAAGAAACTGCTAGTTTCCTTTTAGAACAGGTAATATGCTGTTTTGGTCCCCCGAAAGAATTGGTGTCGGACCGGGGAACCCATTTCCTGAATAAGGTGATCAAAAGCTTGACTGAGGCTTGGCAAATCAAGCACAATAAAACGACTCCTTATAATCTGCAAGCAAATGGACAAGTTGGAAGTACTAATAAACAGCTTGTGGGTATCTTGTCCAAGATAGTCTCTAAAAAGAAACGAGACTGGGACAAGAAGTTGTATGTGGCAGTATGGGCGTATAATACCACGTTCAAGCGAGCTACCGGCCATACTCCATTCAAACTAGTTTATGGTGAAGAGTGCGTTTTACCTTTAGAAATTGAGTTGCCGACCATTAGATTTGCAATAAACCATTCTTTGGGTAATGAGGACGCCCTATTAGAGCGATTTACGACCTTAGCGCACCTAGATGAAATTAAGTTACAAAGCCTATTACACCAAGAGGTGGCTAAACGTCGCATGAAACAGTTGCATGACCTGAAAGCAAAGAAGTATACCTTTAAGAAAGGACAACTGGTTTTATATTATGATGCGCGTAGGGAGCTTTTCCCAGGAAAATTGGAACCTAAAGGGGATGGGCCCTACAAGATTGTCAGGTTAGGGAAGAATAGGTCTATGACCCTATTAGCTGATCTACAGGGAGTAGAGTTTAAGAATAAAGTTAATCTTAATAAGATTAAACCTTATTACTTCTAAGTATGCTAATACAAAGAAAATGGATTGCAGGTCCATGCTAGGAATGATCTGAGACCTGCGGAAAAGAGCTTAAAAGTCGGTTGATGGGTCGGTTAATCCCATATTTGGAGCACCCATATCTGGAGCAAAGATACTATTAGGGGAAACTCATCTGGTGGAGCAAAGGGTATAAAGTGATTGAGCAAGAAGACAGAACCTTTGTGTGGGAGATTAAAGTCTTCTGCTATCACTGTTTATGACTGTTGACGAGTATCCCTGTTGAGTTCAATGAAGAAGGTGGGATGGAGCCGTCAGTTCATCCTCTCAATATGCTAAACTTTGATTACCACAATTATGAATAGAAGAGTTTGTGATGGCCGGCTGTGTAAACCCATTGTGGATGTATATGTTATATTTTGACGGAGTGTCCAGGGGCCCTAATAAAAAAGGAAGTGTTGGAATAGTAATCCGAGATCCCCGATGAAGAGTTACGATGAAGTTAGCTACTTATCTCGGGGTAGGATTCACTAACAATATGGCAGAGTATAAAGCCTTAATTATGGGACTGCATATTGCCAAACAATGTAGTATTCGTTGATTGTTAGTAAAAGGGGATTCCCAGTTGATCCTGAATCAGCTAGATGGGACATACACAGTGTGGAATCCCATTCTTCGTATGTATCATCGGACTGCTATGACCCTACTAGAGGAGTTTGAGAGAGTGTATTTTCAGCTGATTCCACGTTACTGGAATCAGTTTGCGGATTCATTAGCAAATCTTGCTTATGAGGAAGACCTCTTCTTTAATTGTGGTCCTAGTTTGGATATTGTGATTAATGATGAAATAGGACCCGATCGCTTGTGGGGTATGTTATCAGAACATACAATATATGGCAGACGATGGTTGATATGGGTGATGCAAAGAGTAGCCGAGACCAATTTACTGTTATTATCTGGGACCCATAGGTTGATTAGACAACATATTATGCGTACGCCTCTTGCTATTTATGCAGGAGGGATGGGTCATAACCTTATGCATTTAGTTTAGGGCAATGAGTATGTTTTTCCTCCTTGGAAAGGAGCTTATTATTGTATATATGGATTCTTCCAAGGAGGTATGTGTAGGTGCTATTCTGTTTGATCTCGTTAGGCCAAGAGGGCCAGTATTGCGAGGTTTTGAATGCTTTATTTCGTTAGGCCAAGAGGGCTAGTTGTCTGTTTAGTGCAGGTGCGGTTAATGGTTTCTTGTTTGAGTTCTGTGCTAGACAGGTTTGAAGAAGAGCTGGAAGGAGCCTTTTGTTGCGTGGAAGCTTCTCATGGCCCTATCTAGGTGATATTTCTCTTTTATGAGTACTATGGTTAGTGTGCTATATGTGTTTGTGTACTTGTTAAGGGGTTTTTCGTTCTTATTGGGGATCGACATCCAAGGCATGAAGTCCCAAGTTTTGGTTCAGTATGTTTGAGGGAGGTCTGAGTAATTGTTGCCTCCTGTAAAGACATTGTCGAGCATCAAAAGACCTGTTTTAGACGGATGTCCTAGTGAACCTGTTCTGCTAGCCTGCTAGAAGGCAACCATTCTAGGAGCTCTTATTAGTTGTGAGGCAGTTAGCGAAGCCTGCCAGAAGAAAAATAATGATGATAAAAGGAAAAGAAACCCTGAATATCTTAAAGAAAATAAAAATATACAAAGGTGTGTAAAAAGGGGTTCTAACCCCTAGCAAAGAAAAGAAAAGAAATGAAAATCTATAAGCAGTTGATCATCGTCTAGTGAAGGCTTGGTAGGTTCTTGGGGACGAGTCAGACCCGTGGCCGATGCCTTGTCTTCCTAGGGGTGGCTTCTTGCCAGAAAATAAAATAAGGAAGGTTGGAGCGAAAATAAAAGTGAGCGTCAGAAAAGGATTAAGTGTCGCCTTGCGAGGGCTTGGTAGGTTCTTGGGTACCGAGATAGGTCCTGAGGCCGATACCCTGTTCTCCTTGGGTCACTATGCTCAGCTCCCTCCTTTTTACATGCCTGAGTATGTCAATAAAATAAGAAAAAAAACCCTAAAAAAAGAAATGCGCTGAAAGAAAATACTTCTTGATCAGGCTATAGGACTCCTCGCCTAATAGGAGCTCTTGGTTGTGTTGTCCTTAGTTAGGTAGGTAGTTTAGACAACCACTTAGGGCAACCTCTTTGACGGTTCTTTTTAGTTTGGCCGTGTTGGAGCAGTCGGTTAGTGACTAGCTTCCGACCTTTTATCAGATTATGCTAGGCCTACTCCTTGTGGATGTCATGCCTTGGTTCTGTCAGGGGGTAGGGTGAGCATTGTGCTCTGTTTGGTATGTATTTATTTTGTATCAGTTTGATGCTTCCTTTGGTTGTTTATGTGCAGATATGTTCGGGGATTCGACGGGCTGAGTCGCCCTATCCCGTGGTCGCCAATGAGAGCGGAATTTTAGTACCAAGAAGTGCTTAAAAATAGCTAAAATTACGAATATCAAGGGAAAAATATTCAACCTCGAAGGCGACAGCTCGATCTAGGACGATTTTAAGCGCCAAAGTGCTTTAAAGGCACCCGAGCGACACTTGTTGATTTTTCATAATTTTTCAGACTATCATGCGGGTTCACAAGAGTTATCAGCCAATGCGGGATGTCAAGCTGGATGCCCAGGATTTTTCAGAGCTCAATTCGGAGTCCGGACGAGGAAATGGCCAAGAAACCGGGCAAGATGCGAAGAGGTGGACATTAGAGTGGTCAAATGGGTGATGCCTTTTGGGAGCCCAACATTTTATGCTACTTAACAAGAAATATGAAAAAAAACGTGATCAAGAAGGAGGAGGGCGTGAGCAGGAGGGCGCCGATTTTCACGCTTGGGAGATGGGGATGCTTCTTCTTGCCTGCAAACAACCATACCAATTGATCATGGGGCCTCATTCCCCCCTGGATGCCGATCATTTCACCGTGCTTTGCTCCTCCAATGGAGGTCTCTATGAAGATATCTGATTTCAGTCTTTCTCTCTCCTCCCTCTCTCTCTCCTAAAGGCAGATTCATATGGTGAAGAAGAAGAAGAAGAATGGATGACGGATGCTTGTCCAATGAAGACCGGATTGCTCCTTGGTTCAAGAGGAAGGAAGATTGCTGATTGTGGACTGTCATGATCATTAATGGTGGCTCGAAATCAGTCCCGAGATATGGCAAATAAAAACCCGCAACCCGCAAAGAACGGTAATCTCATTTTTACAAAGGAAATTGATGTTTTATGCAATTTGCTTCATGAATATTTGTTCCCATGGGATGATTATGCATTATAATGTTGTTTGCAATGTCTTCCAACTATTTGAAATCAGAAAATTAGAAGATCACAAGTGTTGTGATTGAAATTAATAATGTAAAATCCGTAAAACACGTGAAATATGGGAAATTTGGGTGTTTTGGATATATAAATGAAAAATGTAATAAGACACACCAACTAAATTTGTGTTTTTGCTACAAATGAACCTAAGGGCCACATCCCATAACTCATTTTAAATTTTCAGTTATTTAATATTGCAAAAAATACAAGAAAAATTGGAAAAAATAGAGGAAAAATGGATTCTAAGTGCCAAAAATTAAGGAAACATAAGAACTATGTTTGTGGATGTATGGGGGGTCTGAAGTATGAGGTTTAGCCTCAGTTTAGCCCTACCTTTATGTTTTAGTGAGTTTTTTTTTCCCTTTTCATACAATAAAAATGTGGAAAATGAACCCTAAACCGGTCAATAATGCACAACCTAAATGGGTGAGGGGGTAGAGTGTATAAAAGGTGTTTAAATGCTGAATGAAATTATGAAAAGCTTGCTGGTTTCTATCATACCATTTAGGTTGGTCGTTAATTAAAAATTAAGAACCTACTAGCACGAGGGTTTCTCGGTGCTAGGTTTATGCAACATCGTAGACGAGCGATAGTTAAATTCATTGAAAGAATGATTTTGCAGTAAACACAAATACTGATTTTCTTACTTTTTTAAGCACGTGGACATTCACAATTTGCATGAAGTATAAAATGATAAAAGGTATCAGACAATACCTCCTGGATACATGGCAATTACTTTTTAGAGGAATATGACCAACGTTGAGTGAGTAAGGTTGTCCAAGCTGTAGGGTAGGCGTTGGGTTTAAGGGAAAAGGAAAGTGAGGTATGGTACATTCCTGGATACGATTAATTGGTACCTTGAGTGGAAATGTGTGCGATATTGTGTTATATATGTTTAGCGACGCATTGAGGGGCCAATCCCCAAGGTGTAGGAGAGTCGCAGTGAGGTAGCGGCAGTCAGCCGTGGGAGGACCTCCTATGTTTGTACTTTGTGCTATTTGGCAATGTGCTAGGGACTCCCTCTGAGGAGTGTTAATTGGGTTAGAGACCCCCTCTGAGGAGTGTTAATTGGGTTGAGGAGTGTTAATTGTGCTAGGGACTCCCTCTGAGGAGTGTTAATTAGGTTAGAGTTGGACTATGAGACGTGATACAAATGCAAGATGTTTAGGAAGATGATGTATGTGTCATCCACGCTCCTGGCTGCGAGGCCGTGGGGTTGTTGAGCGCATGATAGAGGTCCGGCTAGTGCATGAGCCAGTGCCGGCCGTGGGGTTGTTGAGCGCATGATAGAGGTCTGGCTAGTACATGAGCCAGTGCCGGCCTGTTTTAGGTCCCATCACAAGGGTTAGACAATATATCCACTGGGAATAATATTCTTAATCTTTGTATGCACTCCTGGAGATAACTTGATTAGTTGTGTAGGAGGTGCACATCAGGCTTTACCTTGGAAAGAGAATTGGCTAAATCAAATTCATGATATTTGCAATGGTTCTCTTCTCCCGCTTGACATTTTTTCTCTTGGTCGACTAAATACGTTTAGGTGACTCTTTCTTGGCTTTTACCTTCTTCTTTGGCAATTCCTTATTGGAGTCAGCTTTGCCACCAACAACTTTTAAAAAACTGCCTTTCACATTAGGGTTAAGGACTTGCAATCCCTTATCATCCTATTTAGGATTTGTCTCAAGAGGTTTTACATTATCTCTATCACTTTTCTTAACATTTTTTCCTCTTATAATGGTTCGTAGATTGGAAGCCTCAGTGGTGTTGATACACACAAATTTGATAAGGCTGACACCACTACCATTGGGAAGCTCTTCTATCATAGTTTTTTCTCTCTGTAATATTTGATTGGTCCCTCATCTTGTTAAAGGTTATTCCCTTGTGCTTGATGATTAATTTGACTTGGCTACTTACTCCCTTATTGAAGAGAACTAATCTTACTCTAGCAAGTGCTAGCTATATGGTCAGACTTCCCACATATGTCGCATTTGACATTAGGATAGTTCCTCGAAAGTTGCTGACCACTACACCACTTATAGATAAATCTTGATGGACCACTCTCTTTAGGTCGTCAACTTCATATCAAGTTTTTTTGCTTCTTTAGGAAATCAATATATATGGCTATTTATCTATATTGTTCCATTATCATGTGGGTATAATGCTTCATCATGCCCTTGACTTTCAAGAACATTTGATGCACTAGACTCATAACCATGATCATTCACTTTCCGTTCAATTGGTCTAACCACCTGATTAAGATTCAACTACTAATTAGTTGGCACAACATTAGGATTTTTCATTTGACTTCCATTATTTAGTGGAACCATTTGGTTAGCCATCAGTATAGCAACATTAAGAGAAGCTGAAAACATGGGCACATTTTGTATTATGCTTCCTCTTTCATTCGGATTGGCCATAAGTGTACTAATCACACCTTCACTTCCATTGGTTAATGCCAAATTATTTCCAAGACATACACTCAAATTTACGTTTGACCTAGATGTGTATGTTGCTTGTAAGCAAGACTCTTTCTCCTTTGCCGCCTTGTGTGATAGTAGTGTCTATATCAGCAAGAGAAACACTACTCAACTATACTTGGATATTGAAGTTTAATCCATGTAAAAAGTATTGTGGTTGGACAGTAGGTGGAATAAAACTAGAGGTTTGCAATTTGCTAAACACCTCTTTTAGTTTCTTGGCATAAGCTTGAATATTCCCATGGGGCTTTTGACATATCACATTAAAAACATGCAACCAATACTGACCACCTCTCTTAGGGGCAAACTCTATTTGGAAGGTTGCAAAGAATAGATTGATCGCGGTTATGGTTCCGACTTCCAAGCCATGATACCACATTGTAGGTCTTCCTTTCAAATTCATATTGAAAAACATCACGAGATGTCCTTTGTCTTGAATTCGACAATTGAACATTAATTTTTGGAACTCACTTATATGAAGTTCCACATCTTCCTCTACTAACCCATTAAAGATGGGTAGAGGAAAACCAAGGATTAATGGCAAATCCGACGTTCATGTAGGTATCGCAATGGGTTGCACCATCATGATAATTGGGTTTGCTCTAGGGGTTTCTATTGGTGGGGTTACACTCTCACTTGAAGTAGATTGAATTTTGGAGAAAGGGGAATGCTAGAGCTTTCTCTTTCCCTTGATAAACTAATTGGGATATTAATTGGGTCAATAAGACCTTTCCTTCTTAAGAATATCAGACTACTATGCTTAGGAGAATATCTTCTAATGATCTTGGCTCGCCATCTAGCCCTTTCAGCTCTTTTTTATTATTGAATCTCGACTTGATAGTGTTTATCAATAAATAATGGATCTATTTTAATGCTAGTTCTTGTTGTTGAATCTCAATTTGATAGTGTCCATAAAAAAATAATGGATCTATTTCAATGCTCTTTGGCATAAACTAAACAACTAGCCCTAATTAACTAAACTATCACTTTGTAGTGGCTTCCGGCAAATGCACCACCCTGCTATCAGGACCTAAAATGAGCCCGACACTGACTCTAGAGCTCTAGTAGGGCATCCTATACTCACCAAACCACCCTCACGCCCTTGCAACCAGGAGCGTTGGGATGGCTATGCACTAGTCTAAATAAATAGTGCATTTGTATCGATTGTAGTCCAATAGTATTGCCCTTCTCGACTCCAATAGAGGGAGTATCCAAACATATAGGTGATCAGCACCTTGATTCACATACAAAAAGAGCTTCCCCTAGTAGAGTGATGTGGCTCCTACGGCTCTCTTACTGATGCACCATCTTATAGATAGAACTCGAACATAATAGAGTTCTCTTGTAATATAAACATTTATCCCATCCTAAATAGCTCTATTTGTAAAAAAAATCCATCAAAATAGAGCTAGTACTATAGCCCTTTTCCTATCTGTATTTTTGTAGAGCTAAGATTGAAACATGTACTTATAAATTGTTTTAATTTTTTGCAATAAAATGAGACATTCATCTAAGTACTTATTCCACTATTAAATTTCTTAAATAAAATTATCTCATTCAATTGATCAAATACTTAAATGTTAATTTTTTAATAAAAAATTAATTAATATTAAGGTCATTAATTTAAGAAACTACAATCAAATTATTATAAATTTCATCTAAAAAACAACTAACATTACAACACTTTGCTTTGAGATAATATAATCATCTTATCATGAAATCTAACTCAAAACAAGCTCTTAGCACAACACTTTGCTTTTAAAAGTAAAATCAAATTATATAAACTTGTAAATCATTAAAAGTACTTAATAAAATTTAAAGTATAGAATAAATCAAAATAAATTTTTAAATTTATTTTTAAAATATTTTTTAATGAGATCCATTTCTCCCAATTAATTTACTTAATTAAAAATATTAAATTAAGTCAACTTTAACCCTTAATTTTGTGTCCTTACAATCCCTGGATCAGAGAGATAGGCATATACCCCTCAATAGTGGCACATAATTTATAGAGACATATACTTTTATACTAAAGAATCGACCTTTTATACGCAAGAATTCTTTCATTTAACATTTTATTTCATAAGAAAGAATTCTTCTACTAATCTATTGCTTAATCCAACATGGTAATCCATGTATTTATTGACATGTCCCCATATTATAACATGTTTTTTTTAGGGTCTTTGTATAATAATATTGTATTTTTGTATTATAAAAATCTCATATTCATATTAATGCAACCTAGCTCATCATCTTCATCATCATTCTAATTAGGGGGAGAAATGGTAGTAGGAGGCCCCTAGGGGAGGGTTTTTTAAAAACCCTTTAAAAACCCTGCTCAATACATCTAGGGGCTATATGGTAGTCCCAACTACCATCTAGCCCCTGTATGCAATATTGAGGGATTTTTTAAAACTCCTCTCCCAGGACTACCACTATCCTTCCCCAACTTCTCCACCATCTTCATTGTCGTCCATATCGTCCTCATCATCATCAATAGCATCAACATCATCATTATAATCAATAGCAACATCATCATTATCATCATCATCCCCTGAACCCTCCATTCTCCCCCAAGGCCTTCCACCCTCCCTATTCACATTATTATAGAAAAATATCAATAATGAGATCCTATCCAAGTGGCATTATCCTACCATTAATAAGATGCTACCCACATAAGTATTTTTAAAATATCAAGTAAAAGCATAATTCTCAATTATGACAAGATCAATTTACTCAAGAAACATTTATAGGTATCCATCATTTACAATGATTGATTATATTTAGTGAGCATTCACAAAAATAGATCGATTGTATTGAGTGTGCATTCATGCAAAGGTTGCGAATCATTCGAATCCAAGACGATATGCAGTGGTATATTTGTGCATTATATGAGATACTAATGTATTTTTACATTGTATTTGTACATTGTCAATGTACAATCCAAACATTAAAGGAGAGACTAGATGTAATACCCCGCCCGCGCAGCATAGGAACCACCCTCCCTAAATTTAATAGAGTTAATCAAAAAAATTTTATGCCCCCTGTCGACGCCACTAGCTGGCGGAGGGAGGGGGAGCTGCAGAAATCAGTTGACGTGGCGGGGAGAGAGGATGACGATGAGGGGAAGACGACACCAAGGAGGGACTAGCGGATGATTAAGGGGGAAGGAAGTTGATGACGAGGAAGAGGTCGCTGAAGTGGAAGATGACTAAGGGAGGGGAGGCCACGTGGTCAAGCGTCCCCTTGGGCATAACGACCCGTTTTGCGGGTAGCTGGGAGGCCCAGACTCCATTGCCACCGTGCATCACCCCACGTTCCCCCCAATAATAACCTCAACACCCCCCCCCACCCACACGAGGATACTACCTCTTGCCCCCATTGTAATGCTCTAAGAGAGAGAGAGAGAGAGAGAGAGAGAGAGAGAGCCTTTTTGAAGGATGGGCCTTCTCTTCCCCTCCTTAGAGGGTGATCACATGCTTTGTTCTTCTCCCCCTCGCTCCGATTGATTATCCATAGCCTAATTTCCTCCCCCCCCAATTGGCCAACTATTCGAGAAAGAGGTAGCTGAAGTCTTGTGGGGTTCACATTTAAAGCAAAGAAGACCAACAAATGGTTACCAAGCAAAGACTATCGAATGTAGGCGGAAATCCCATAATCCACGACGAAACCTCAAGCGAGGGAAACATTGCCAATCCAAATGCGATACCGGTCGTAAGTAACATATTTTCAAATTGATGAATGCTTGCTTTGATTCTCGCATAAGATATATTAGACCCACATGAGAATGGTTTATTGAAAATGATAAATTCATCTCAAACATTCGAAAGGTAGAGTTTGCGAAGTGCTTGTATCAAGAGAAGTTAATTGTATCTAGTTGTTATGCGACAAATTTATACATATATCATAAATAACATATAAGACTCTAAGGTATTATTGACCCTCCTTTTTTGGAAAATAATAGATAAGTATTTTACCACACTGAAAGTATGTTGAGCTTGCACGCTTGACAGATCACATGCTAAGTAATCTGTCCTAGAGGAATTTCAATCTCGAAACTCTAGTGCGTAGTTAATACAAACAACGATCATAAGGATTAAAAACTAAGATGTCTTGAGATTCGTCTGCGATAGCGACTATTTTTATCAATCCTATTCGGGATTGGGCTAGATGTGACAAATGATTTTTGACACCGAGAAGTGCCTAAAAATAGCCAAAAAATCCAAATTTCAAGGGAAAAATAGACATCCTCAAAGGAGATAGCTGCAATCAGTACGATTTTAAGCAACAAGGTCCTAAAGTGCTTTAAAGACCCACCGCAAGAAATGGTTGGGAAATGATGAGACTTAAGGAGATGCCCGATAGTGGGGGACTTCGAGACAGTCACACAAGATTTTTTGGACCTCAAATTGGACGTCAAACGGCCAACGACTGGGCAATTAGCCAAACTTGGTGAGAAGGGGCCCAAAGGAGAAGTGAAAGGGGGTGGCCCCCAACCCCCCAAAATTTTGATTTCGTGGGGGGATGGGGGGGGGGGGGGGGAGGGGGGTTTTGCGCACAAAAAAAATGGAGATGTCTTCTTGTTGCAGGTGACATTTTGAAGAGAAGGAAGAGAGGGGGCTTCTGGCACCTCAATACAACCCCCTGATATGATCCCAACAGTGGAATCCTTGATATTGTCGCTCCCTATTGCCACCTTCGACTTCGGAATTGGCTACCCGGATGAGGAGATACAGTTTCATTCTTTCTCTCTCCTCCCTCTCTGTCTCTCCCCTTAAGGGGCAGTTCATGCACATGAAGAAGAATGAATAACGGTTGAAGGATGCTTGCCCGGCATGAACCAAATTACTCCAAGATCAAGAGAAGGCTGAGGGGAGATGCTCAACATTGAAGATTTGTTGTTGGTCGGCGGTCTATTGGCAACTTGGAAAAATTAATCACAAAACCCGCAACACGCAAGTAGGCAGTACATGTCATTTTTACAAATGAAATTTGCTTCTTGTTGATGTTTGATGGTTGAAATGGAATTCATATGGATCGAAATTTTTTTTGGAGATTTTTTGCATTATGATTGAGGGTTGTGCATTAAAAAATACAGATCCATAATGATAAATAGTCATAATAATTAAATTATAGCCCGAAAAGCACATTTTTAGGTGTAAAAATGAAGGTTTTATTGGTTTCGAGTGGGGAAAAGAGATGTGCATGGGATGAAATTCTGAGAAAAAACATCTTTCAGCTATCATAATTAGTCACTAATCATAAATCAAAAAATAGTTTTTTATGCACAAATAAATAGAGAAAAATAGCTTTAAAATGGAGAAAAATAGGATTTTTGCATTATAAAAATCTAGAAAATTATGATTCATGGTTGTGACTGTATAAAAAAGCTAAGGCATGAAGTTTGGATTCAGTTCAGCTTTGTTTATGTGTTATAATTCATGTTTTTTTTTGTTTTATGCGAAAAATACATACAAAATAATGCCCTACACTTATGCAATGCAGCATAACCTAAACATTAGAGGGAAAGGGTGAGGTTAAGATATTAAGAAGGCTAAGAGGGTTTTGAATCTTTGAAATATTTGATTGTGCATTTCATTTAGAATTGTGATATTCCGATTTAAGGGGCTAGTAGCACGAGGAATCGATGCTAGTCCCCATACATCGAAGCATATGTTTAGTGAAAATCATGAAAGGGCTATTTTTTCCACATCACACAATGCTGATTTGATAAATATTTTTTGTGTACTAGGATCATATGCACTATGCATGATGGGATTGCATAGCAATTGTCTTCCTAAGACATGACTTATACGTGGAGAGCCTTTGCTGTCGGTTAGTTGTACACTTTCCTTCGGAGTGTTTGGTGAGGATCTATATATTCTTGGATCATACAAAACAAGAAAAGAGTGGAGTTTTTACGTTATGTTTATATGTTGGAGCGATGCATCTTGGGGCCAATCCCCGAGGTGTAGGAGAGTCGCAGTGGAACCGCGGCAATCAGCCGAGGGGAGCTTCCTAATGTTTGTGTTACGAGGCACTATGCCTATATGTCTGGGATCTCCTTCTAAGGAGAAGAGAAGGTAAACATTCGACTACATATCAGTTACAACTGCATAATTAAGTCTATCTAGTGCACATCAGTGTATTACAGATGCTCCTGGACCACAAGGCCATGTGGTCGGGTGTCTATTGTGTGCATGAGGTCCAGCTAGTACCATAGCCAGTGATGGCCCATTTTAGGTCCCATTAGTGGTGCATCTGCCAGGAGCCGCCAACAAGTGGTAGTTCTGAATCTATGGTTTCTAGGGACCAAATAGTTGGTTTGTGTCCTCTGACAAGAACCGTCAAGTCGAAATACAAAAAGTAGAACATGCTGAGAGGGCTAGACGGCGGTTGGAGATTGTAAGGCATTATTCCCCTCAAAGAAGTAGCCCACTATGCATAAGCAGCAGTGGTTCTAATAACCTAAGTATCATATGTAGCCCTTTGAGCACAAGTGAAAGTCTTAGCACTTCCCCACTTCCAATCAATCAACCCACTTCAAGTGGGGGTGTAGTTTTGCCTATGCAAACTCTTGTTGTCAATCTGGTTGTAGCCAATGGCACAACCCATTGCAATTTTAGCAGGGACACTGTATTTACCAGCATTAGGAGCACCTTTGCCCATCTTCCATGGGTTAGTAGAAGAAGATGGAGAACTCCATATTAAAGAGTTTCAAACACTCATGTTCAACTATCGAATCTAAGATGAAGGACGCCTAATGATGTTCTTCAACATGACGTTAAAAGGAAGGGTAGAACTATGGTATCATGGTCTAGAGACCGGAATCATAACTAGCACTGACCAATTCTTCATGGCCTTCCATAGAGAGTTCACTCCTGAGAGGGGTGGATAGTATTGGTTTCATGTCTTGAATGTAACATCCCAAGAGCCAAATGAGAATGTCCATGCCTATGCCATGAAGCTAAAGCAAGTTCTTCACAAACTTAATACTTATATTCCCATTCCACTAGCTGCACAATTGTAATATTTCCTACATGGATTAGATTTCAATATCTAGGTGCAGTTGAGTAGTGTTGCTTTGGCCAACATTAACACTGCTATTACCCAAGTAGAAGGAGTAGAGTTGCACTTGCAAGCGGCTTATGCAACAAGGATAAATTGGAATGGTAATAATTTGGCATTGACCAATGGGAGTCAAGGGGACCCCATGTCAAATGTGAATGGAAGAGGAAGTATCATGCCGAATCTGCCTTTGTTACCAGCTTCTCCTAATAGTATGACTATGCCTATGGCTAGTGGGGGCCAAACAATGAACCCTAATGTTGTCCAAGTAGGTCAGCAGCCAATTCCTAATCAAGTGGTTAGGCCAATGGGACGACAGATAGATAATCGTGGCTATGAGTCAAGTGCCTCTAATGTCATTGGTGAAGTTAAGGACATGATGAAGCACTACACCGATATGATTTTTGAACAATATAGACAAATAGCTATGGATGTCAATTTTCTTAAGAAGCAGTAGAATTTGATAGGGAGTCGACTCCTTGAAGAGGGTGCCCCCTCAAGATTCAACTGTAAATTGTATGGTGGCAACATTTCCCTAGGAATTTTCCGAATGTCAAATGCGATATTTGTGGAAAGTCTGACCATTTAGTTGCTACCTATTGGAGTAAGATTAGTTCTCTCCAACAAGGGAGTAAACTGCCAGGTCTAGTTAATCATCACGCACAAGGGAATAATCTCCAACAAGATGAGGGACCAAGACAAATATTGCAATGAGGAAAGGTTATTGTAGAGGAGTTGCCTCATGGCAGTGGAGTCAACCTTATTGAGGTTATATGTGTCAATGATGCTAAAACTTCTAATCTATGTCAAAAGATTAAAGAGGGCGATAAAGGAACTGTAAAACCTATCGAGGGAAACCCTAAGAAAGATGTTAGGGGAAAGCAAGTTCTAAATCCTGATATGGAAGGCGGACCTCTAAGGCCTGTTGATAGTAAAGTTGATCTCAAGAAGGATAAATGATTGCCAAGAAAGAAGGCAAAAGTTGAAAAAGAGGCACCAAAACCGATCCAAAGACCAAAGGAGAGAATGGTTTGGCTTGAGAAGAGAACATTGGCTAACTACCATGACTTTGACCTAGCAAGTTCTCTTTGCGAAGTTAAACTAGGTGTGAATCTCTTGCAATTGATTAAAATTTCTCTAGGAGTACGCAAGGAATTCAAGAAAATCCTATGTATTGGGTATATTGTAGAACCTTTGGGCATAGCACGAGTAGGAGAAGATTGGTTCGATCATGCTATAAGGTATTGCTCTAGGGTTCCATCACATACGTGGATGGAATATTAGTAGAGCATGCTATTGTGGACACTGGATCCTCTGTCAATATCATGACTTCAGACTTGATGGAGAGGCTAGGTGTTGAAATTCAAAAAGACAGCTCCACACTTCTTAGGATGGTGGATTATAGTCTAAGACAACTAGAAGGTTGCATCACTAAAGTCCATGTTACAGTTGTGAGCATGGAATGCTATCTAGACTTTAGGGTGATAAGGTTTGCAGGACGTTCTAGCTATCGAGTTTTACTAGGTAGGCCATGGATCTTACAAACAGATTGCCAAGTCCATATACCCGCTAGTTGAGTGATTCTAGGTAGAGGTGCCAATCATGTAATAGTGGATGCTTACCTTGCGTCTCCTCAGAGTGAGGGAGATCCTTTATCTTCTATTGAACTAGAAACAATAGATGATCCATCTGGTAGTGAGATGTCATCGAGCGATGGATCTAAAGAAGGGTCCACTACAGAGGAGATTTATCAAATAACATTGAATGAGCCGATAGAGCCTCACGATCGAATAAGAGACACGGACGTAATTGAGTTGGACTTGGTATGCCTAATGATTTGCAGCCAATCAAATTAGGATCCATGCTCAGTTCGAAAGAGAGAGAGGATTATGTGTCCCTGATTCAGGAGTTCCCTGACATCTTTGCTTGGAGTTATGACGAACTTACTGTTGGGGGTAAAGGCGCTTCTGCCTGGTCGCCCGTGTATTACTACACTGACAGTACTCGCCATTGCACACTGCAGGTGGCAAGCGCCCATCACAGTCACTTATTCTTTATTCTTTTAGTGATAGTTTGAATAAAGAAAGGCCCAACCACACATTGTGGTTGTTGGAGTTCCCACTTTTGAGTCTCTCTCTCTCTTGGCTCTTGCTCTCCATCCGCCATAGCTCTCACCGCCAAGCTTCTTCCTCCTAGGTTCCACTTCTTTTTCAACTGGTATTAGAGCAATGAAATTGGAGCTTTCCCGACATTCTCTTCAACCCAGATTTGAAGAGCTTCAACTCAAGCTTCAATGGCAACCATGGCACCTTCATTTGCAGGCATGTTTTGATCTCCTACCTCCTCCCCGAGCTTCTAGACCTTCATTGGCTTCTTCCCGGGCTTCATTGGAGTCTCCCTCAACATTGCCAAGTGCTCCTGAGGGCTGTTGAAGACCCCCCAACCCCCCAAGAATAGTCATCGTAATTTTTGGTATATTTTTAGGGGGCTGGGCTGATCTGCTCCCCCGGCGTTTTCCTACTCCTCCTCGACTTCCTGGCACTCTTGGCAACCTTCCCGAGCTTTGCTTGACTCCCGGCATTAGTGCTTCACTCCCGGTGATCAATTTGAGTGCTTCCCCCTTCAGCCCTTTATTGTATACATAGTCCCAGGACTGTCAAAACAGCAAGATAAGTGCTCTTGAGGGCTGTTGAAGACCCCCTAGTCCCCCGAAGAATAGTCATCGTAATTTTCGGTATATTTTTAGGGGGCTGGGCTGATCTGCTCCCCGGCGTTTTCCTACTCCTCCTCGACTTCCTGTCACTCTTGGCAACCTTCCCGAGCTTTGCTTGACTCGCGGCATTAGTGCTTCACTCCCGATGATCGATTTGAGTGCTTCCCCCTTCAGCCCTTTACTATATACACAGTCCTAGGATTGTCAAAACTGCAAGACAACACTTGACATTTACTATTTAATGCTTCTTGGCATTGCATGCTTGATGCCTATTGATGCTCGATGATGCCTGGATGTTATGGGATGCAATGTCTATGCTTTGGGACTGATTTGGAGTAGATTTGAGCTTCATTTAACAGTAAATTGCTTGTTGTAATACAGTGGGCTGAAGCTCATTTACTTGGTGTATGCATTGGTTCATGGATACAGGTGTTTCCTGGAGGTTTGAATGATCATACCGATGTATTTGGAGGTTGTCAAATGCTTCTTCTTGGTTTCGGAATGCTTCTAAGCTTGGATTAAGCTCCGACTTGGTCATTCTTCACTGGCATTTGGCTTCAGTTGGCATGCTTTGGACCGGTCTATGCCTATTGTCACTACTTGACATTTAGGGCTCTTGCATTTATGCTTTGGTTAGATATGGATGCCACTTGGTTTGCCCATGCTTGATAGTTACTTGGAGCTTTGTCTTTAGATGTATTTGAGCATTTTGGATCTAGTAAGCATTACATTTGGTTGCCAGTTACATGCTCTTTGAATGCTTTTAGGCTTATGCTTTACAGGTCTGAGATAGCTTGGGATTTATGCTCCGGATGTACCCTACTGGGATTTGGTATGTCTGATGCTATGTATTTGATGTATTAGAGTGTTGCTGGATCTCATTGCATCTGACTTCACTTCCAGTGGGAGCCTCTTGGTATATTCGAATGTACACAGAGTCTTATTTAATGATAAGCTTGAGCTTGTGAGACAATTACATGCATTTGCTCTCTTGAGAGCTTTATGTCTACAGTTTGTCTGTAGTGGGCTGATTTGATATGCCTATTGGGGTAGGCACCTATCTCTACAAGTTTGTCAGTTTTGTATGCATCTTGGATGGTTATGTATTGAGCTTCTTGCTCTATCAGTTGTGCTTGTGCTTGGTCTCTTCTATTACCCTGAGACCCATTACATGCATGACTTCTAGACCTACGAGATGTCTCTTGCCTGACAGATGATTGTTTTGACAGTTCTTGGTACCTTCTTGCCCCTCGAAACTCATTGTTGGATATATCTTGCTACTTGACAGTTGCAGTGACATATGTATCAGTGATTGCTTCATTTTGGGACAGTTTTACATACTACTGTCATTTATTACACCAAGCTGAAATCTGTAGATTTTGAGCACTTCTATGATAACACCATATTGGGGAATATGGGAATTTCTCATAAGTTTGGGACTTGTGGTCAAATATTTGGATTTTTCATAACTTGAACAATATAACTCCAAATCAAGTGCTCTATAGCTCAATAGATTCCATTTTTCAAGAGCTTTCCAATTATAGGTCAGATCATATGGTTTGAGAAACTTATGGACATGTTATCCATGTGCTACCTTTTTAGTATTCAAAAAATGGAAATTGGGAGATTACCAAACTCCCTAATATTGTGTTTGAGGGTAATGCTTACTATTTGATGTTATCTTGGTCATATTTGGTAGACAGGTACTTCTCTTGGTGAAATCCACCCTTTTAGCCAGTTTTAGTAGTGGTTTTAGTGCATACTCTGCTAATTACAACAACCTACAATTTTTTCTTTTTGCTTTGATTTGGGAAAGGTACATCTCTATTTAACATTGCCAAGTTGGATGGTACCAACTATAGGTATTGAAAGTCCCAAATATGGCAGGTTTTGGTGCAGAAGTTGCAGATTAAACCCTTACGTTTCAAAGGTATTAAACCTGAGGATATGGATGATGGTGTTTGAATGGAAGTTGATGAGCTATGCAAGTCTACCATTATTTTGTCACTCTCAGTAGAGGTCCATCATAATGTCATTGAAGATGAGAATCAGAGTGCATGGGATTTATGGGAGAAGATTCAGGAGCTCTATGCGCAATAGAGTCTTGCGTCACAAATGTATTGGCTGAAGCAGTTAATGGACCTTCGCATGAAGGAGGGGACCTCCCTTTCATCTCATTTCAGTCAGTTTCATGCTACCATGAAGAGTTTGTTGTCACAAGGTATTGAGTTCAAAGAGAACTTGCACCCGTTGTTTCTGCTTGGCACCTTGCCTAAATCATGGGATGTCTTCCGTACTGCCATACGCACGAACAAGCTTGATGGGATAAAAATCAAAGATGTTGACAGTGCTTTATTGACTGAGGAAATCAACATGAGAAACAATGATACTTCTCACTCTTCACATGCATTGACCATTAGAGGTGGCAGACATGCAGGCATGATAATGATCATAAGAGCAGGGAGTCTTAGAAGTCTAGTTCCAAGTCACGTGGTCGCAGTAAGTCCGGTGGACAAAAGTCTGATCTTACCTGTCATTATTGTGGGAAAGCAGGACATATTAGGCCGCAGTGCCATAAAATGCACGATGATAAGTGCAAGGAAAAGGGAAAAGAAAAAGTGCAGAAAAAGTCTTTTGAACATAGTATTGTACCTGCAAAGTCCAGTGTGAAGATAGAAGAGGTTAATGTCATGCAAGCGACTGATTTAGATGATGATTACATATTTGCAACTTCTTCATGCGATGCCTTATAGACTTCTGAGATACATTCTATGTATGCGCAGTGTTGACTCTTGGATTTGGGTGCGTCCTTTCATGTGACACCCTGTTGAGATTGGTTTCATACCTATCGTACCATGTCTAGTTTTGTGCACCTTGGTGATGACATGTCTCTTGACGTTGTGGGCATTGGAGATGTTAAGCTGCAGTTTCCTTCTGGCAGCTCTTTTATTTTTCATGATGTACGCCATGTACCTGTGTTGACTCGCAACCTTATGTCAGTTGGACAGCTTGATGATGCAGGGTATTTTGTGTCTTTTGGAGACTCTACATGGAAGATTATTTGTGGTAGACTTGTGCTTGCAAGAGGTTCCAAGTCTGGAAGCCTCTATCCCTTACTTATATCTGGAGCTACATTGAGTCATGTTTTGTCTGTGAGTTCTATCCCCTATGTATCCCTTTGGCATGATCATTTGGGGCATATGTCTCTTAAAGGAATGAAAATGCTCTGTGCTTTGCAGTATCTTCCGCCTTTTGACTCATGGCATTTTGATTATTGTGATCATTATTTATATGGCAGATAAACTAGAAATACGCATAAAAAGTCTGGTAAGAAACACATGGGCGAGCCCTTGGCTCTTGTGCACTCAGATGTATGTGGGCCCATGCCATGTCAATCACTTGGTGGGGCAAAGTACTTTGTTACTTTCATAGATGATTACTCACGTAAGGTTTGGGCTTATCCCATAAAGAGAAAATCCGATGTCTTAGACACATTTCAGCATTGGCTTGCATTGGCAGAGAACCAGTGTGGGAAAAGGCTCAAATGCCTAAGGTCAGATAATGGGGGTGAGTATGTATCACATGCTTTTGAGTAGTTTTGTGATGAGCAGGGTACTAAGCGTCAATTGACCGCCCCTTACACCCCACCCCAAAATGGTATGGCTGAATGCATGAATAGGACCATTCAGGAAAGTGTGTGTAGCATGCTTAGCTAGGCTGGCTTACCGCAACACTTTTGGGCTGAGGCAGTTACTACTGTAATGTATCAAATTAATAGGTCACCTAGTAGTGGCATTGACTTTCAAGTTGTAGAGGAGGTATGGGCAGGCAAGCCCCCCTCTTATGATCATTTGCGTGTCTTTGGATGTGAGACATTCTGCCATGTGCCCAAGGGCAAATGCAATAAGCTAGATCCTAAAAGTGTCAAATGTATTTTCATTGGCTATGGAGATGTAGGAGAGATGGGTTATCATCTATGGGATCCGCAGGCGTAGAAAGTGATCCACAGCCATGATGTCATCTTTCATGAGGAAAAAATGCATATGTGGCCTGAGAAAGTGGTTGAGGTACGCAGAGTTATCTTTCAGGAGGAGCCACCTGCTCCCATTTAGCCCGCGCTCCACGGCCAGCTAGATAGCGTGGAGCATCACCTAATGCTCATGGCCCAGATGCTAGATATGCTTATGTTAGGTAGGATGTCGGTCAAGTAGCACAACTGGGTTCAGGCGTTCTACTAGAGATAGACGACCTCCTGACTGTTTTGTGCCCTCTATGGATTATCTACTGGTTACAAATGTAGGAGAGCCTCTCACTTATAATGAGGCTATGCGCATGGGTAATTGTCACTCTTGGGAGAGGGCTATGCAGTCTAAGCTTGACTCATTACATAAGAATCAGACTTGGGATTTGGTTTCCTTGCCTCAAGGTAAGAAGGCTTTGCTATGCAAGTGGGTGTACAAGCTCAAAAGTACCCATGGATACCCCAAGCCGGCATACAAGGCTTGATTGGTTGCTAAAGGTTTTAAGTAGGAGCATGGTGTTGAATTTGATGAAGTCTTTTCTCCTATGGTCAAGATGACCACCCTACGCTTAGTCTTGGCCTTGGTTGCACAGCTTGACCTGGACTTGTACCAAATGGATGTCAAGACAGATTTTCTACATGGGGACTTGCATAATGCGATTTACATGGAGTAGTCTAAGGGCTTGGCAGACCCTGGCAGGAAACACCTAGTGTGCAAGCTAAAGAAGAGTCTATATGGCTTGAAGTAGGCACCTAGGGAATGGTACCATAAGTTTGATGCATTCATGCAGTCATCACAGGGCTACAACCGCAGTGCTATGGATCTGTGCTTGTACAGAAAGAAAGCCCATGATGGTTCTTTACTGATTTTGGTACTCTATGTGGATGACATGCTTTTAGCAGGGACAGCTCATGAGGAGCTAGCTCAGCTCAAGAAGAGCTTTGAGATGAAAGATCTGGGACATGCCTCTCATATACTTGGTATGCACATTATGCGCGATCGATATCAGGGACTACTCTATCTGTCACAAAGAGAGTACATTCATAAAGTCCTTGAGCGCTTTTGCATGCATGATGTTAAGCCTATTGGATGTTCATTACCTTCTCATGTGAAGATTTCCTAGGCCAATTGTTCGCAGACAGATGAGAAGAGGGACGAGATGGCCAAGATTTCCTATACATCAGCCGTGGGAAGTCTTATGTATGCCATGATAGCCACCCGTCCAGATATTGCTTTTACAATTGGGGTTGTGGCACGTTATATAGCTACACCTGGCAAGAAACATTGGGATGCCGTGAAGGGTATCATGAGGTACTTGAAGGGCACAACAAATATGTGTCTTTGTTATGGCAGCTAGGATACAGGAGTCGTGGGATACACTAACTTTGATTATGCAGGACATGCAGATAGTAGGAAGTCCACTTCTAACTATGTGTTCACTTATGTTGGAGGGGCTATCTCTTCATTGTCCATGCACAGAAGTGTACATCCCTTTCTACTATAGAGGCCGAGTATATTGCAGCTGTAGAGGCTTGCAAGGAGGCTATCTGGTTAGGCCGTTTGATTGCAGACCTTGGTATGACAGATGTTATGCCTACACTACATTTGGATTCTATGAGTGCCATTCAATTGGTCAAGAATTCGGTTTTCCATGCGAAGAAAAAACATATTGAGGTGAGGTATCACTTCATTTGCAATGTCATTGAGGACAAGTCTATTGACCTTGTCAAGATTTCGACTGAGCAGAATCCTGCAGACTTGCTCATGAAGAGTCTCACTACTGAGCGCTTTGCCTTCCTCAGGAGATTGATGGGCATTGGATGAGATGATGTCTTTTTCCTCATCCTTGCGATGGCATTTGCAACCAAAAAGTTCAGGCATTACATTCTTTATGAGAAGGTGGTTTTTTATACGAAGGTGCAAGGGCTTTGATTGTTGCTGAACAAGTTACAGCCGCCGGATCGTTTACCAAAGAGGTTAATCACTTTGCATGAGTTTGATTATGAGATCAAGAGCAAGCTACCGAAGCTACATGGCATTGTAGAATGTCTTGTGGATTTTGGAGAGCCAAAAGAGCTGAAGGAAGTGACATGGAAACATTGTTTACGATTGATACGACACCTATTCCCTCCTAGTATGCTGTTATAATGCACTATTTATCTATAGGAGAGACTGGAGCTACTCTATCCAAATCTAAGAAGAGGAAAAGTAAACAGCAAGCATCGAAATTTTCCTTGATCGCAGGAACACTATATTGGTAGGGTGTTGATGATATCTATCGCCAATGTGTGATGCTTGATGAGATTCCATTTATCTTGGAGGAGTGCCATGAATCTGCTTGTGGAGAGCACTTTGCTAGGCAATTTACGGCACAAAATGCTTTAAGAGCTGGATATTGGTGTCCATCCATCTTCCAGGGTTCATTTAAGTATGTTAAGAGATGAGATGCATGTCAAAGACATGACATTAGAGAGAATAGGAAGCATCCACTTACGCCTATTATAGCTATTCTTCCATTTGAGAAGTGGGGCATCAACTTTATGGGTGCTATTACCCCATTGTCCACTACTCATAAGAGATACATTATAGTAGCCACTGATTACTTTACAAAGTGGTCAGAAGCACGGGCGATGAGGCAGGACAATGCAAAAGAGACTGCCAGTTTCCTACTTGAGAAGATTATATGCCGTTTTGGTCTACCAAAGGAAATAGTATCGGACCGTGGAACCCATTTTTTGAACAAGGTGATTAAAAGTCTGACTGAAGCATGGAAAATTAAGCATTGCAAGATGACTCCCTATAATCCACAAGCAAATGGACAAGTTGAAAGTACCAATAAGAAGCTTGTGGATATCTTGTCCAAGATAGTCTCCGAAAAGAAGCAGGACTGGGATACAAAATTATATGTGGCAGTTTGGGTGTATAACACGACGTTTAAGTGAGCCACTGGTCACACCTCATTCAAATTGATTTATGGAGAGGAGTGTGTCTTGACCTTGGAAATTGAGTTGCCGACCATAAGATTCACAATCAATCATTCTTTGGGTGAGAAAGATGCCCTATTTGAGTAGTTTACGACTATAGCCCACTTGGATGAGCTAAAATTGTAGAGTCTATTGCACTTGGAGGTAGCTAAGCATTGGATGAAGGGATTGCATGATCTAAAAGTGAAGAAATATTCCTTTAAGAAATGACAATTAGTTCTATATTATGATGCGTGTAGGGAGCTATTTCCAAGGAAGCTGAAACCTAGATGGGATGGCCCTTACAAGATAGTTAGGATAGGTAAAAATAAGTCCATGGCTTTATTAGCTGATCTATAGGGAGTGGAATTTAAAAATAAGGTTAATCTTAATAAGATTAAAGCTTATTATTTTTGAGTATGCTAAAGCGCTAAATGCATTGTAGGTCCATGCGGTGTTTGATTTGAGCCTATGGGAGAGCTTAAACTAGTTGATGGGGTGGTTAATCCCTTATTTGGAGCACCCATATCTAGAGCAAAGATATCATTAGGGGAAGATTATCTAGTGGAGCAAAGGATATAAAGTGATTGAGCAAAAAGATGGTACCTTTGTGTGGGAGATTAAAGTTTTCTGCCATCACTGTTTACAAATTTTGACAAGCATCTGTGTTGAGTTTAATGAAGAAGGTGGGATGGAGCCATCAATTCATCCTCTAAATATATTGAATTTTGATTATCATCATTACAGATAGGGGAGTTCTTGATGACTAGCTGTGTAAACCCATTATGGACATACACGTTATACTTTGATGGAGCATCCCGGGGCCCTAATTAAAGAGGGAGTGTTGGAGTAGTTATCCGAGATCCCCGACATAGAGTTACAATGAAATTAGTTGTCTATCTCGGGGTAGGATTCACTAACAAAATGGCAAAGTATAAAGCCTTGATTATAGGACTAAATATTGCCAAGAAAGGTGGTATTCAGAGGTTGTTAATAAAAGAGGATTCCCAGGTGATTGTAAATCAATTAAATGGGACATATACAGCTCGAAATCCTATCCTTCGTATGTATCATCGAACTGTTATAACCCTACTTGATGACTTTGAGAGTGTATCTCTTCAATTCATTCCACGTTCTTGGAATCAGTTTGTGGATTCATTAGCCAATTTTACTTATGAAGAGGATCTCTTCTTCAATTGTTGTCCTAGTCCGAATGTTGCTATTGATCATGAGACAGGACCTGGTCGCTTGTGGGGAGTTTTATCAGACCACACGTTATATGGCAGGTGATGGTTGATATGGGTAATGCAAAGAGTGACCGAGACCCATTTGCCACTATTATCTTGGACCCATAGGTTGATCAGACAACATGTTATGCATACACCCTCTTGCTATATATGCAAGAGGGATGGGTCACAACTTGATGCATTTAGTTTAGGGATAAGTGCCCTGATCTTTCCCCTTAGAATGGAGTGTATTTTCATATATCTGCCTTATTCCAAGGAGGAATGCATAGGTGCTGTCATGTTTGATTTCTTTAGGCCAAGAGGGCAAGTTGCTTTAAGAGTTTTAATGTTTGCTTTCTTTAGGCCAAAAGGGCCCGTCAGCTTTCTAGTGACATGGATTTTTTCTTTAGGTCAAGAGGGCCCTATATTTGTTTGGTGTAGGTACGTTTAATGGTTTGTTGTTTTAGTGATTGCACCATACAGGTTGACGAAGTCGCTGGAGGGAGCCTTTGCTACAAAAGCGCTTCTTGTGGCCATTCTAGGTGGTTTCATCCCCTTTTCGAGTCCTTTTCCCTTAAGCAAATAATGATACATGTGTATGTAAGGGTGCTTTCTTCTTATTTGTTGGGGACCGGCAATAAAGGCATGAAGTCCCAGGTTTAGGTTTGGTATGTTTGGGGAAGGTCTGAGTAGTTATTGCCTCCTGTACCGGCATTGTCAAGCACTAAAAGGCCTATTTTAGAAGAGAGTTCTACTGACCCTATTCTGCTAACCTACTAGCGGTTTTTCTAGGAGGTCTTGCTAGTGTGGGGTAGTTAGAGAAGCCTACTAAAAATAATCACAAGGAAAAATTGCTAAATATCTAAAAGAAAATCTATGAATATACAGAGGTGTGTAAAAAGGGGTTCTAACCCCATAAAAATAGAGAAGAAAGAATAATCTTTGAGCAGTGTTTATCGCCTTGCGAAGGCCTAGTAGGTTTCTGGGGATGAGAGAAGACTCGGCACTGATACCTTGTCTTCCTAGGGATGGCAACTAGCTGAACAATAAAGAAAATAAGATAAGGTTAGAGCGAAAATAAAAGTGAGCATTAGAAAAGGATTAAGTGTCGCCTTGTGAGGGCTTGGTAGGTTCTTGGATATTGAGAGAGGACCTGAGGCCGATGCCTTGTTCTCCTTGGGTCACTACGCTCAGCTCCCTCCTTCTTACATGCTCGAGTATGGAAAATATGGGGCTACAAGGAAAATGTGCTAAAATATACCATTTATTGATCAAGCTATAGGAGTTCTCACCTAGTAGGAGCTCCTCGTTGAGTTGTTCTTAGTTAGGTAGGTAGTTTAGAACACCACTTAGAATGACCTCTTGATAGTCCTTTTTAGCTTGGCCGTGATAGAGCACTCGGTTAATGACTAGTTTTAGGCTTTCTGATTATGCTAGGCCTACTCCTCATGGATTTCCTACCTTGGTTTTGTTAGGGAGTAGGGTGAGAGTTGTGATGTGTTTTGTTGTGTATCTACTTTGTATCACCTCGATACTCTTTGTGGTTGTGTTTATGTGCAGATATGTTCGTGGGATTCGACAAGCTGAGTCGCCCTATTCCATGATCACCAATGAAAAATGATTTTTGACATCGAGAAGTGCTTAAAAATAGCCAAAAAATCCAAATTTCAGTGGAAAAATAGCCTTTGTCGAAGGCAGCAACTGCAATCAGTACGATTTTAAGCTGTAAGGCCCTAAAGTGCTTTAAAGACTCACCGAGCGACGGTTGGGGAATTTTCATAATTTCTCGACATGTCATATGAGACTCTAGGAGATGCCCAACAATGGGGGACTTCGAGACGGACACGCATGATTTTTTGCACCTCGAATTGGACGACGCGGGCAATAGACCAAACTTGGTGAGAAGGGGCCCAAAGGAGAAGTGAAAGGGGGTGACCCTTGGGGGCCACCCCCTGAAAATTTGATTTTGTGGGGGGAGGGGGCGTTTTATTTTTAGTGCACGAAAAAAATGGAGGCGTCTTCTTGTTGCGGACGCGACATTTTGAAGAGAAGGGAGAGAGGGGGCTTGTGTCACCTCAATACAGCCCCCTGATTTGATCCCAACAATGGAATCCCTGATACCATCACTCCTTATTGCCACCCTCGCCTTCAAAATTGGCTGCCTAGATGAGGAGATATAGTTTCATTCTTTCTCTCTCCTCCCTCTCTCTCCCCTTAAGGGGTAGTTCATACACATAAATAAGAATGAAGAACACTTGAAGGATGCTTGCCCGACATGAACCGGATTGCTCCACGATCGAGATGAGGCTAAGGGGAGATGTTTAGCATTGAAGATGTGTTGTTCAGTGGCCCATTGGCAACCCGGAAAATTTAATCACAAAATCCGCAATGTGCAAGTAAGCGGTATGCATCATTTTTACAAATGAAATTTGCTTATTGTTGACATTTGATGGTTGAAATGAAATTCATATGGAATAAAAATTTGTTTGGAGCTTGTTTACATTATGATTGAGGGCTGTGCATACAAAAATGCAAATCCATAATGATAAATAGTTGTAATAATTAAATTATAGCCCAAAAAGTATCTTTTTAGTGTAAAAATGAAGGTTTTATTGGTTTCAGGTGGGGAAAAGAGATGCACATGGGATGAAATTTTGAGACAAAACATCTTTCTGTCATAATCAACCACTAATTATAAATCAAAAAATAAATTTTTATGCACAAATAAATAGGAAAAAATAGCTAAAAATGGAGAAAAATAGGATTTTCGAGTTATAAAAATCTAGAAAATTATGATTTGTGGTTGTGACTGTATAAAAATGCTAAGGCATGAAGTTTGGCTTTGTTTATGTGTTATACTTCATATTTTTTCTATTTTATGCGAAAAATACATACAAAATAATACTCTATACCTATGCAATGCAGCATAACCTAAATTTTAGAGGGAAAGGGTGAGGTTAAGAGATTAAGAGGACTAAGAGGGTTTTGAATCTTTGAAATATTTAATTGTGCATTTCATTTAGAATTGCGATATTCTAGTTTAAGGGGCTAGTAGCACAAGGAATCGGTGCTAGTTTCCATACATCGAAGCATATGTTTAGTGAAAATCATGAAAGGGCTATTTTTTCGACATCACACAATGCTGATTTGATAAATATTTTTTGTGTACTAGGATCATATGCACTATGTATGATGCATGACATGGTATTAGTCCTAGATTGCATAACAATTGTCTTCCTAGGACATGACTTATATGTGGAGTGGAAAGGAGCCTTTGTTGTAGGTCAGTTGTACGCTTTCCTTGGGACTATTTGGTGAGGATCTATATATTTCTGGATCGTAGAAAACAAGAAAAGAGTGGAGTTTGTGCGTTATGTTTTATATGTTGGAGTGATGCATCTTGGGGCCAATCCTCGAGGTGTAGGAGAGTCGTAGTGGAGCCACGACAATCATTCGAGGGGAGCTTCCTGATGTTTGTGTTACGAGGAACTATACCTATATGTTTGGGATCTCCTCTGAGGAGAAGGGAAGATAAACTTTGGACTACATATCAGCTACAAACGCATAATTAAGTCTATCTAGTGTACATCAGTGTGTTACATACACTCTTGGACCGTAAGACTATGTGGTGGGGTTGTCTATTGTGTGCATGAGGTCCGGTTAGTGCCATAGCCAATGTCGACGGCCCATTTTAGATCCCATAAAGATGCAACCATAACTCTAGGGTAAGTGAAGAGCTCAAGGATTAGAAAAACCTAAGTCGAAGGAAAGTTTGATGCTTTTGTACTTGTTGGGAAGAAGTTTGGGTTATCAATCAATGTAAGTGATTAATAGAACTTATGTCTTGTACATTATTTAAAACCTTAACATATGCCTTAGTCGAAAGAAGGGTGTATTAAGTAAAATTTTCATGGAACTACTCCTGATTCCTAGGAGGAGAGAAAATACACAAGGGAAAGGTTTTTGCAACTATTTCTACAATGTTTGGAAAAGGATACCATTATGTTGTTGATTGATCAAATAAGGTCCTAAATGCTTTTGCATTAAACTAATTGTGGGGTGTGATTTAGATGATTATTCCAAGTGCTTGTGTTTGATGGTAAATGCATGGTAAGGGTCAATGATGGACAATGATGGGACCTAAAATGGACCGGCAATGGCTATAGCACTAGCCGGACCTGTGACATGCACAAAACAACCCCACGGCCTCATGGTCAGGAGCGTCTATATGATACATTGCCCTGCCATTGTACGTACATTTTGCATTTGTGTTGTGCTTTGTAGTCCAACCCTTAACCTTCTCAGACTCCTTAGAGGGAGACCCTACACATTTTGGTATAATTCACCATGTAGAATAATATAGGAGGCACTCCTCGGCTGATTACCATGGCCCTACTACTGCGACCCTCCTACACCTTGGAGATTGGCCCCTCAATGCGTTGCTAACACATATAACATACAAAACACAATCCGCTCTTGGTACCAATATTATATCATTCTAGGAATGTGCTAGTCCTCACTTACTTGTCCCCTTGGACCCACCGTCTAGACCTAGAGCTTGGGTGCCTCACTCTCTGTAACGTGAGACATTTATACTTCAACCAAGTGCTATGCATGCCAAGAATAGATACCATGTGTATATGATTCATGCAAAAGTGGATGATTGTGCATAAACAATTATGGTTTTAAATCAGCCCATGTGTCATGCAAAAACAACCCTTTTAATGAATCTTTGCTAATACGCAATGTTGTGTTGTAGGAACCTAGCACCAAGGCTAACCTTGTGCTATAGATCCATTATTTTCAAATAAACTGCATCCTAAATGTTATGCATAAAGAGAAAAATCAAACTTTTTATTATTTCAGTGCTTAAACTATGGTATAACATCATCCTTCCCCTCACCATTTAGATTTTACCACGGTACATAGGTGTAGGGGTTCTCTTATGTCATTTTTTGTATGTAAAAGCAATAAATACGCACTTTAACACAAAGGAAAAGGCCAAATTGAGACTTAACCTCATGCTTCAACCCTGTCAGACGTTCATATACATAGATATCATTTTTTATTTTTTTTCAAACATATTTTTTTCTTTTTTTCTCTATTTTTTCTATTTATTTTTAATAGATAAAAGATATTTTCTAGTTCTTTTTTAATGATTGATCATTTGAACTGAAACTCAGCATTTTTCCTTATTTTTCCATATTCACTAATTTTTTCCCATTCAAAATCAAAGAAACTATCAATTTTTATCAAAATTAGTGTTTTTTCGGGTTTTGAAAATTTATAATTGTTGTAAATCAATACGGGTTTTGCATAACAATGATTGAGTCCTCAAACATAATGCAAGGAACATTCAAATAAAATTTCAGTCCATATGCACACCATTTAGACCATGAACAATAAAAAATAAGCAATTTTCTTTCATAAAATAGAGCATATCGCCTTTTTAGCATGTTTTGAGTTTTCTGAATATTTAATTAGGGCTGTGTATCAACCAACCAGCCATAGATTTCAGCATAGATCTTCAGTCTTTAGCTTCCTCAGCCTCTTGGAACAATCCGGTGCCTCCCAGACAAGCATCCATCACCTGATTCTCTTCTTGATTCTTGCCACATGAAGTGCCTCTATGCAGGAGAGAGAGGGAGGAGAGAGAAAAACTAAAAATCAAAATTTTATTCCCTTCATCATATTACACGTGGTTACCATCAAAATCTTGCCCTCTCTGTATAGATCAAGGATCTCTCCTTCTCTCTCTACATAATTGAGCATCCAAGAGGCACATACATCCCCAAAAAATAGGGCATCAATCAAAAAACGCCCCTCCCTACATCATGACATATTTTTGCATGTTTTTTTCATTTAGAGCTTCATTTCATTTCATTTATAAAATATACACTTTAAAAAAACCACTTTCACACTACTATGGAAGGGTTTTTAGCTTGTTGTGAGGTGCGAACGGACTCCGATTCGCGATCCAATTGGACGGTTGGCTTCATGACATCAAAATCTATAAAGTTGGGCCTTGTCATGCACTTTTTGGCTCTTGGATCTAGTAGCTGCTTTACAACACCAACCCTTGTAGGGATCAAATGGGGGTTCAAACGACCTCCGATCGTCGAACCAAGACTTGCGTTGGATTCCTGACGTCAAAATGTATCTAGAAAAACTCTAGCTCGGCCATTCGCCACTATTTGATTTTTCATGAAAATTGGCTCTTTAACACCTATCGGACATATTCGGCTCCAAAAACGGGCTCCATCGCTTCAAGAACGGGTCCAAATCGGATCCTAAACCCAGCTCTCATTGGCGACCACAGGATAGGGCAACTCAGCCCATCGAATCCCACGAATAGATCTGCACATAAACACAACCATAAAGAGCATCAAGCTGATATAGAAAATATATACACTCCAAAACACATTATAGCTCCTACCCCCTATCAAAACCAAGGCATTGATTCCATGAGGAGTAGGTCTAGCATAATCTAATAGAAAGTCGAAAGCTAGTCACTAACTAATTGCTACAACACAACCAAGCTAAAAAGAACTATCAAAGAGGTCATCCTAAGTAGTGGTTTGAACTATCTACCTAACTAAGGATAACTCAACTAGGAGCTTCTACTAGGTGAGAACTCATATAGCCTGATCAAGAAATATTATATTTTAGCACATTGGTCATTTAACCTCTTATTTTCCATATTCGAGCATGTAAAAAGGAGAGAGTTGAGTATAGTGACCCAAGGAGAACAGGGCATCAGCCTCAGGTCCTGTCTTGGTACCCAAGAACCTACCAAGCCCTCACAAGGCGACACTGAATCCTTTTCTAATGCTCACTTTTATTTTTGCTTTAACCTTCTTATATTCTTTATTTTTCAGCTAGATGCCACCCCTCGGAAGACAAGGCATCGGCCTCGGGTCTTGTCTCATCCCCATGAACCTATCAGACCTTTACAAGGCGATAAACAATAGCTCAAGGATTTTTCTTTATTTTCTTTTCCATTTTTATAGGGGTTAGAACCCCTTTTTACACACCTCCGTATATTCATATATTGTCTTTCAGATATTTAGAGTTTTTCTTCTTTGCAGCATCATTTTTTCTAGTAGGCTTTCCTAATTGCCCCACAACTAACAGGAACTCCTAAAACTGCTGCCTAGCAAGTCAGCAGAACAGGGTCACTAGAACTCTTGTCTAAACAAAGTATTTCAGTACTTGACAATGCCTTTGTAGGAGGCAACGACTACTCAGACCTCCCCCAGACATACAGAACCTAAACCTAGGACTTCATGCGTCGATTGCTGGTCCCTAACACACGCACACATATCATTAATTGCTTAAGGAAAAATACTCGAAAAGGGGACGAAACCACCTGGAATGGCCACAAGAAGCTCCTTCGCAAGGGCTCCCTCTAGCAACTTCGTCAACCTGTATGATGCAATCACTACAACAAAAATCCATTAACTGTACCCGCACCAAACAAACGAATGGCCCTCTTGGCCTAAAGAAATAGCACATTTCACTGTAAACTAGCTGGCCCTCTTGGCCTAAAGATGGATAGGTCATTCTTATCCATGCAATACATGGTCTCCTTGACATATATATCACATCCTATCAAACTAATTAGGATACCAAGGATAGCAACAATCGGATGGTGAGTCCCATGCTACTCATGCCCTGCAGCTCAAGGTTTGATCTTAGGCTTTTGTAAATCCACTAGCCCAAGCCTTTCTACTCATATAACCTCGATATGGCCTATACTTCCTTGGATACCATTGGCTAGGTGAATGGCATCATTGGGTTCGCATGTCCTACATTTATTGTCATCCAAATGAACTGGTCGTTCAAGCGGCTTAGAGGCTCCTTCAACAGAAAGAATCACAACTTGGTGCTCATTTGAACCTTCTGTATTGGGGTTTTGACATAATTCAGTGTTGCAACCCAAACAATGTAGGGTTTCAATCTGAGACCCATCACATGACTATATCCTAGGGTGGTACATATTGTCATGCGTATTATTATGGCCTTTTATCACACCTATGTGGGAATTGATCACAATATATCCGCATGATGTTGTTGATCTTGTATCTAACGCGCCAGCCACATTTTGAGAGATGTGGGGTTTCTAAACCCATCTCACATCCCTTCTTACATTCTTAGGCTACCTTGATTACCCACATTGGTCCAATGGACTCACTGTGGATTTATTACTATAGAGCCAGATGGCCTCACATACTTATGACTTCTATTTAGTACAGGTGGACCTTTGGCATCATGCATCTTCTTCATATGAGAGGTCTTTACTTGCTTTTGTCCACTCTGCCAACTGCTTAGCCATAGGAACCATGCTTTTACTAAAAGGAATAGCATCTACTCGAAAGCATGATTCATCACTAAACTGAAAAGGCTTCTCAAGAGCCTTACTACTAGCACAACTAGGACCATTCATAGCACACTTATTCATACTCATAGACCCAATGGTCCTATCAATGCCGCCATCGCAAATACCTCTCATGGGAGCATTGCAACCCCTGGTGGGACTTATTGGGCTTAGAATCTTTTCATCCCAAAGGGGTGTATTATCCCTACTGCTGCCATTTTTTGCTTGGAGATTTTGGCTACCAAGGTTCTCCTCATAGGCTGCCTTGGTATCAACAAGTGAGCTATCTCCTTGTAGAAATGGTTGGAAGCTAGGATGCACTTATACTGAGCGGGAAAAACTCCTAAAGTTTTTCCAACATCTCTGAATATGTCCCTCATAATCAACGGCATGTATCTTTGCTTCCCTTAACGACTTAGGATTCCGCATTCCCACTTGGATTTGCATGTTAATCTCTAAGCCACTCAAAAAGAGCTCACATAGCACATCACTTGGCAATGCAGTAGCTCTTCTTGGCCAAAGCCTCAGAAGATCATCAAAGGCTCTAGCGTATTCTTTAATAGAAGGATAGCACTCTTGCCTAATCTGCATCAGCTGCCCTAAAACTTGGGTCATAGGCACCTTCTTCTCATATTCATCTAAAAATTTATCACATAGTTCATCAAAGGATTTAATTGACCCCCATGGGAGGCTCCAGTACCACTTTCTAGCCTCTCCCTTTAGGGTACTTGAAAATGCAAGCATTTGATGAATATCATCATACCCACTTGCAAGGCAAGTTAGGCCTTATTCTCATAAATGCACCATCGAATCCTCATTAACCAACCCATGAAACACTAAGAGATCCCTATAAGGAGGAGGGCATTTAGTCCTTTCCTTCGGGATTAGCACTGGGCCATTAAAATCCTCGTATTCCTCTTGACCTAGTACCAGTGTATTAGGGTCTCTAAATTTTTCCACTTCCACCTTTACTGGTGTTGAAAGGTAATTGCCTCCATGAATTTCCCTTTCTGCCAACTCATAAAGTGGTTTAGGGAGGCATATAGCTCTTAGCATGTCATTCTGATCCTTTCTTAGAGGATCTTCCATATCTTGCCCCTTCTTGGGTAGTTCCATGATGACTTTATCTAGGAGCTTCTGCCCTTATCAAAAGCAAACTTATCCTTAGCATTTAGGTCCTGGGAACTGTACCTCTTAAGCAATGGTTTTCCCTTTATAGCTAGGGCTTCTAACATCCTTGTAATACCTAAAATTTTGGCATGATACCCTACCACATGGGATGTTTTAGCCATAGCTGCACTCCACTGTATGTCGAGTTTTTCCCATGGCACTACGACTTTAGCATAATCACTTGTTGATGCCATGACTGCCATAGCTTCCAACATACTTGTTCCATGCCCTCCAGGTTGATGGATGGCTATACATGATTTCTCTTGGATAGAGACCACACCAAGGTGAACCTCGGCCCATGCCATTGCATTAGAGGATGGGGTAACCACTAACTCGTTACTCTTCTCATCACCTAAATTATCTTCTATAGAGGACTCATGGTCTACATAACTAAGTCCATCAGTAAGTTTTGTATAAGGAAAGCCAAGGTTTTCCATTCTTGAACGAGCCCTATTTTATGGGTAGCTTAGCACACTCCTAATGGTCATAATAAACATAGGTCCCTTCATGACCTAGATTCGAAAACTGCCACTTCTAGGCAGCTCCTGACAGACACACCATTGATGGGACCTAAAATGGGCCGGCACTAGCTATATCACTAGCCAAACCTCTGACATGCACAAGACAACCCCATGGCCTCGCGGTCAAGAGCATCTACAAGATACATTGCCCTGCCATCATACATACATTTTGCATTTGTATCGTGCTATGTAGTCCAACCATTAACATTCTCAAACTCCTCAGAGGGAGACTCTACACATTTTGGTATAATTCACCACGTATAACAACATAAGAGGCACCCCTCGGCTGATTGCTACAGCCCAATTGTGACCCTCCTACACCTTGGGGATTGGCCCCTCAATGCATCTCTAGCACATATAAAACATACAAAATAGACTCTGCTCTTAGTACCAATATTATATCATTCCAGGAATGTACCAGTCCTCACTTACTTGAAGGCGTATCAAGAAAAAGTGCAAGTCAATACTTTTGTAAAAGAGCGCAAGGCACACCATGATTTATTTTAAGAGCTTCAACCAAGTGCTATGCATGCCAAGAAAAGACACCATGTGTATATGATTCATGCAAAAGTGGATGGTTGTGCACAAACAATTATGGTTTAAAATCAACCCATATGTCGTGCAAAAATAGCCCTTTTAATGAATTTCTGCTAATACGCAATGCTGTGTTGTAGGAACCTAGCACCAAGGCTAACCTTGTGCTACTAAATCCATTATTTTCAAATAAACGGCATCCTAAATGTTATGCATAAAGAGAACAATCATACTTTGTATTATTTCAGTGCTTAAACTATGGTATAACATCATCCTCCCCCTCGCCGTTTAGATTTTGCTGCAGTGCATAGGTGTAGGGGTTCTCTTATGTCATTTTTTGTATGTAAAAGCAATAAATACATACTTTAACACAAAAGGACAAGGCCAAACTGAGGCCTAACCTCATGCTTCAGCCCTATCAAACATTCACATACATAGATCTATTTTTTTATTTTTTTCGAATACTAAAAATATATTCTCTTTTTTTTTCTATTTTTCCTATTTATTTTTAATAAAAAATAGATATTTTTTGTTCTTTTTCTTATGACTAATCATTTGAACAGAAACTCAACATTTTTTCTTATTTTATCCCATTTCGACTAATTTTTCCCCATTCAAAATCAAAGAAACTATCAATTTCCATCAAAATCAGTATTTTTTCAGGTTTTGAAAATTTATAATTGCTGTAAATCAATACAGGTTCTGCATAACAGTGATTGTAGCCCTCAAACATAATGCAAGGAACATTCAAATAAAATTTCAGCCCATATGCACACCATTTAGAACATGAACAATAAAAAACAAGCAAATTTCTTTTATAAAATAGAGTATACAACCTTTTTTGCGTATTTCAAGTTTTTTAAATATTTAATTGGGACTTTGTATTGACCAACTAGTCATGGATTTCAACATAGATCTTCAGCCTTTAGCCTTCTCAGCCTCTTGGAACAATCCGGTGCCTCCTAGACAAGCATCCATCACTCGATTCTCTTCTTGATTCTTGCCATATGAAGTGTCTCTATGCAGGAGAGAGAGGGAGGAGAGAGAAAGAATAAAAATCAAATTTTCATTCCCTTCATCATATTGCATGTGGTTACCATCAAAATCTTGCCCTCTCTACATAGATCAAGGATCTCCCCTTCTCTCTACATGATTGAGCATCTAAGAGGCACAAGGGCGTCAATCAAAAAACGCCCCTCCCTACATCACGACATGTTTTTGCATGTTTTTTTCATTTAGAGTTTCATTTTATTTTATTTATAAAATATTCACTTTTTAAAAAACCACTTTCACACTACTATGGAAGGGTTTTCAGCCTGTTTGGGGGTGCAAACAGACTCCGATTCGCAATCTAGCTGGACGACTGGCTTCATGACGTCGAAATCTATAAAGTTGGGCCCTGGCATGCACTTTTTGGCTCTTGGATCTAGTAGCTGCTTTACAACACCAACCCTTGTGGGGATTAAATGTGGGATTAAACGACCTCCGATCACCGAACCGAGACTTGCATTGGATTCTTGATGTCAAAATGCATCTAGGAAAACTTTAGCTTTGGCCATCTATTACCATTTGATTTTTCATGAAAATTGGCTCTTTACCACCTCTCGAACACTTTTCGACTCCAAAAACCGGCTCCTTCAAGAACAGGTCCAAATCGAGTCCTAAACCCAACTCTCAGACAAGTTGCCATGGGAAATAAAGGAATGTTTTCTTGGAAGATGATAATAGGTTGATTGCCTTGATTGTGCTTGATTCTTAATTGGATTAATTAAGGAAGGATGTTTTGCACGATTGGATCATCTCCAAGGTCATGACATGTGTCATCCCGAGAGGGCACTACTCTGTTCAGGAGCCGAACGTTGGGTGGTGAAAAGGCCAACCATGGAAGTTGTATCTCACTCCTAGGTCGCTTGGGGTCAGTGGAGCTCTAGACACCCCTTGCCTAGTTCGGAACAGAATTGTAGACTGCTGTGAGCCCAATGTCTAGGGCATTGGAAGATCCTATCCTAGATAATGGATGGAATTTATGGTGCCATGTGATTTGGACCGGGTACTTCTATTGGATAGAAGGGATACACAATTTCTCTTGTATGGGTAGGAGACAAAGATTAACATGAAGATAAGTTAAGGAATTTGTTTGAACTTGTTTGTCAAAGGATTGCTTGCTCTGCATTCGTGTACGTGCCATAAATTACACGAACAAACCTTGTTCTCTAAAAGGTATAATTAATGAAGCTGATTTTAAATGTCACACATAAATGTGATAGGACCTAATTAGATAACTAAAGAACGCCTACTAAGGAAAGTAGGTGGACAGAACCCCCGATGGGTCTGTCCTATGGTAGGGTGGTCCCAGAGAATTGGGAGGTATCTCACAAGGTTTTACTGACATCTCGACCCATAGGAATTGTTGGGTTAGAACCCCGATTCATGCCGTTTTAGGGGACCGGAATGGGACTATGCCCTACGGGCAGAGAGGTTGAGTGGTATATCCCTCTCATTTTCCATTCTCTTTGAACCAAGTACAGTATGTATATGCTTCGGAGTGGGTATCTTTGCGTAAAGTAGGATGTCCAAAACCCGATGCTAGAATGTTATTAGGAAACCTTGACCCCTAGGAACCTAGATTTCAAGTTGATCCTAGTGGGTTCGGCCATGAACGTTCGGTTGTGAGGCGGACTTGGGAAACCCTAGGCAACAAACCTTGGAACATCCCATGGGAGTGCCAGGTAGCGATGCTTAGATTCATTTCTCGATGGACCGCTAAAATGTGCTTGGACAACCGAGGCACATTACAGTAGACAGCCTTGAAGGAGTCAAATTTATACCTAGAAGCAGTTAGTGAGACCTTTATCTGCAAAGTGAAAGGTAAAAAGCAATTAATTTTTGTGGATACAAATGGCACCAAACATTACTTGAAGATGGGTAATAATCTTCTAGAAGAGGAGGTATCGTATCGGTCTTGCATGACCTATTAAGGAGAACTTGGACGTGTTTGCATGGTCGTATAAAGATCTAAAGGGGATTGATCCCACGGTGTGTCAGCATCACATTGACCTCAAGCCTAATGCCAAACCTATGAGGCAAAGATAGAGGCATGTTAATCCAAATTACTCAGCCATGGTGAAAGTAGAGTTGTTGAAGCTCCCTGAAGCTGAGTTTATTTATCCAATGGAGCCAATAGTAAATGGGTTTCCCCCATTGTGGTAGTACCCAAGAAGAATGGAAAGTTGTAAATATGTGTGGAATTTCGAAAGCTGAATTCCAAGGCAAAGAAGGAACATTCTCCTATTCCTTTCACAGACCAACTATTAGATATAGTGGTGGGACATGAGCTCTATTTCCTACTACTAGATGGATTTAGTGGACACAATCAAGTCCAAATAAAAAAAGAAGATCAATCCATAATAACCTTCACAACGGAATGGAAAATCTATGCTCACAGAGTGATGCCATTTGGTCTTTGTAATACCCCTACTACCTTTCAAATAGTGATGATGGCCACATTCAAAAATCACTTACCTGATTTTATTGAGGTATATTTAGATGACTTCTGTATCTATAGCCTAATTTGCGAGCATTGGGGACACTTTGGAGCAGTGCTTTCATCAATGTTGAGAGTATGGAATCTTTCTCAACCTCGACAAATACATCTTTGGATACTCTTCCAGAGTTCTTATGGGCCACATTGTCTCTGCACAAGGGATAGCAACAAACCCCGCAAAAATTGAGAAGATTGTAACTCTAACTACACCAAAAAACCTCAAATAGTTAAGGGGATTTATTGGCCATGTGGGCTACTATAAGAGGCTCATTGCACACTTTGCAATATAGGTAGCCCCCTTACATAAGCTCCTAAGGAAAGACATAGGGTTTACTTGGACCACTGATTGTAAATAAGCTTTCAATACTCTGAAGTAGTGTCTATTGATTGAAGCATCATGTGTAGAGTGATGCATTTTTCGAAGGGTTAGGTGTAGTCTTACATTAAAAAGGCTCCTCGAAGTTAGATGAACCTATCTACTTCGCAAGCTGAAAAGTAACTGATCAAGAGCAAAACTACATAGTTGCAATGTTAGAATACCTTGCCATGGTGTTTGCCTTAGAGAAGTTTTGACACTACCTGCTATCAACACACTTCAAATTTTATGTGGATCATGAGGCACTGTCATTTTTTATGAATAAGGTAGATATGAAGAGCCGAATGGTGGGTAGCTCATTCTATTTCAAGAGTGTGACTTTGAGGTTGTTACCAAGCTTGGTCGCTCCCATGTTTTGGCTGATTATCTATTGCATATCCCTCAAGATGAAGAAGAGGTGTAGGATGATTTAGACCTCCTTAATGCTTTCCTATTTTTGGTCAAAATAGTAAACCCATGGTATATAGACATAGCCAACCTCCTGGCCACACAACAATATTCCCCCTAGCATCTCTAGCAAAGAGAAGAACAAGCTTCTATTGGAATTAGCCCCCCAATATCCTACTAGGCATCACTTTGTACAAGAGAGATAAAGATGAAGTGCTACAAAGATGTGTTGCAAGAGGTGAGATTGGCATCATGATGGAAGCATGCCATGATGAGCCTTGTGGTGGACACTTTACAAAGGTCCTCTAAATGGATAGAATCTCTTATAAGCATGCATGTGACTACTCCAAACATTGTGATGTTTGTCAATAGTGGGAAAGTCTACCAAAACTAGTGTTATGCCACTCTAGCCCACCATCCTTTCCCTAAAACCATTCGAGAAGTGGGGTATTGATTTCATTGGTCCCATCAATGTTCCAACAAGAAGGAAGCACAATTGGTACATCTTGGTATATACAAACTATGTGACGAAGTGGTGTGAAGCCAAAGCTCTCAAACGAGATGATGGTAATAGTGTGGCCCTATTTTTGTATGAGAATATCATCATTCACTGTGAGGTGCCCGCCCATCGGCGTTCCAGGCACTCTTTTAGCGGTCTATCGAGAAACAAATCTAAGCGTCGCTGCCCGGCACTCCCAAGGAATGTTCCGAGTTTTGTCGCCTAGGGTTTCCCGAATCCGCCTCGCAACGGAACGTTCACGACCGAACCCACTAGGATCGACCTGAAATTCGGGTTCTTAGTTGTCAAGGTCTCCTATTAGCATTCTAGCATCGGGTTTTGGACATCCTACTTTACGCAGAGACATCCAGTCCGAAGCAAACCCATGCCGCACTTGGTTCAAAGAGAATGGGAAACGAGAGGGATGCGCTGCTCAACCTCTCTGCCCATAGGGCATAGTCCCATTCCGGTCCCCTAAAACGGCATGAATCGGGTTCTAACCTATCAATACCTAAAGGTCGAATGACGATAAAAACTTGTGAGAAGCCTCCCAGTTCTCTGGGACCACCCTGCCATAGGACGGACCCGTCGGGGATTCCGCCCACCCGCTTCCCTTAATAGCTTTAGTTTTCTAATTAGGTCCTACCACATTTATGTGTGACACTTAAAATCAGCTTCATTAATTAAGCCCTTTAGGGAACAAGGTTCGTTCGCGTAAATTATAGCACAGACACAAAAACAGAGCAAATCAATCTATTGACAAACAAGATCAAACAAGTTCCTTAACTTATCTTCAAGTTAATCTTTGTCTCCTGCCCATACAGGAGAAATTATGTTTCCCTTCTGTCCAACAAAAGTACCCCTTCTGCCATGCAGAAGTAACTGGTCCAATTCACATGGCACCACAAACTCAATCCTTTATCTAGAATAGGATCTCCCAACATGCCCAGATGTTAGGGGCCACGGAGGTCTTCAACTCCATTCTTGACCTAGCAAGGGGTGTCCAGAGCTCCAACTGACCCACAAGCTGTCTAGGAGAGAAACATCATTCCCGTGGTTGGCCTTTTCACCACTCGACCTTCGGCCCATGAATCGAGCAGTGCCCTTTCGGGTTACTACGCGGTGCGACCATGGAGGTGATCCACCCGTACAATATATCCTTCCTTAATTAAATCCTTTAAGAATCAAGCACAAACAAGGCAATCAGCCTAATATCATTTTCCAAGGAAACATTCCTTTAATCCCATGGCGACTTGTCATCACAGACCCTTGCCATGCATTTACCATAAATCACAAGCACTTGGAATAATCATCCAAACAATAACTAACAACCAATTGAATGTAAAAACATTTAGGATGTTGTTCGTTCAATCAACAAAACCAATTGCATTCTTTTCAAACAATGCAAGAATAGACGATATAACATTTCCATTGTATATTTGCTCTCTCCCTTGGGATCTAAGAGCAATACCATGCAAACATGTTCTTAACACTTCCTTCCTTCGGCTAGGGCATATGTTAAGGGTTCAAACACTATTCATGATGTAAGTTCTATAGGTCACTTACCTTGATTGATAACCCAACCCTGAATTTGGATTGGCAAAAGTCATCGTTATCCGACGGATCTCAAGACATCCTAGCTTTAACCCTTATGATCAATTTCTTGTACTAGCTCTTAGTCAAGTCATGAGGCAAATAGAAATTTATCCTCATATATCAAACATGTCATAGGCATAACATGTAAATACTTGATAAGATAAGTGTGAGATGATCTCAAGTAATTAGACTCCTAGGCTCTTAGGCTAAGTACCTTTGAAGTATCTAAACTTTAAACTAGTACTTCTCCATTCATGATTCTTAATGCCATATTCTTTTAGCAATTATGCTATCTATAACCCTTGACTATACTCTAATCTAGCATTTCTATGCCCAATCTTTTAATATCGTTCTTTTGACGACTATGCCATTCATAACGCTTGACTGATTCTTCCTTGTAATTGCTCTACTAGCAAATACGTCATATGTAACTGGATGCAATTATCTATCCTTGTTATATGCACTTCGCAAACTCCATCTTCCGAATAGGTGAGATGAAATTTATCCTTTTCCATTACCTATACTCGTGCAATAGTATGGGGCCTAACGTATCTCATACGAGAATCAAAGCAAGCATTAATCAATTTGAAAATACATTACTTACGACCGGAACCGCAGTTGGATTGATATTGATGCCTTTGCCCGAAGCCTTGTTGCTAGTTGCAAGATTGTCATCCGCACGCGACATTCTTTGCTTGGAGGCCATCGTCCGCAGGTAGACTCAAGAGATTAAGAAGGTGGAGTAGATTCAAGATGGGAGAGCGTAAGAGAAGATGGTTAAGTCAAGGATCGAGATAGAAGGAATTGAGCTAATTCTCTTCCTTGCAGCCTCTCGAGGTGACTCTTCTCTCTCTCTCTCTCTCTCTCTCGCTCTTCCTCACAATTCTCTTGGAGGAGTATCCTCCTCTCTACCTCTCTCTCGCAGCCTCTCGGGGTCTCCTTATCCTTCCTATGCCTCTCCCATGCCTCATATTTATAGTGAATTAGAGAAGAGGGCTTGTGGTTGAGAAGTGGAGCTCTTTGTGGAGGGGGATCTTGGAAAGATCAGTGATCTGATGCTCAGATCATAAATCTGATGGTTCCATTGGCTCCGAAAGGGGGGTAAAACTCCAAGACACTTGGTTAGAAAGCTCTCAGTTCACTCTTTCTTCTTTTCTCTGTTCGAAGTGCTGTCTACTGCCTGTAAACTGCGATCGCGGCCGCGCGCGATTTCGCCAGTCACTTCTCTTTATTTTTCTTTTTATAAAATCTTCAAACTAACTAAAATATCACTTGTCTTTTCTTTTAAATGACATCCAGTTCAAAAATCTCCATATCTTTTTCTTTTAGGATAATATCTAAAATATCTAAAATATACTAGTTTTGTCCAAATTCTAATGTTTTTGGACCTTCTAAACTATACACATGAACTTAGTGATTAATATAACTCATAAGTCTCGTTCACCTTGTAATTTACGTGAAGGGTAGCTACGGTCTTTGCCAATTCGAGAAAAATATCGAATTTACGACTCTTGATTTTTCTAAATAAAATATTTTAAATTAAATAAAAATTATCAATAATTAATGTTAGTTAGTTTTTACCTTAGTTAGTCTTTAGTTAGTAATCTTACTAACTTATTAATTGACTAACTAACTTACGAACCAACCAACTAACTTTTATTGTGCGGAGATATTACATTCACTTTGGCAATGCCTTAGAGTTAGTAAGTGATAGAGGCACTCACTGTTAACCCCAAGTTGAGATGGCAAAAAACGGCAAAAAATGGTGGAAAACGGCGAAAAATGGCAGAAAACGAAGGAAAAAGCGAAAAAAGCATGGAAGAAGAGCAAAGACACGCAGGCGACCTCTAAAAGCTAAGCTGAGACCAAATGCACAATTTTAAACAAAAGGCGCCTCAAAAAACTTAGAAAACTCTTGTAAAAGAGCGCCAGGCTCCCTCCTGTGCCAATTGTAAAATATTAGAAGGGCATAGGCTAGAGGCATAAGGCTAGAAGAGGGAAACGGAAAAAGGACCTTGCCACAATGGCTGGTCATGTAAAAAAGGGGATGGGTGCCCATGGGATTTTAGGATTTGTATATAAAGTTTCAAAAGTGAATGGAAGCTCATTCTTTGGTGTGTGGCTAACAAGAGCTCTCTTCTTCTTCCCTTCTTCTCTTCTTCTTACTTGTGTGTGCTCTTGAGAGAGGGAGTGTGAGAGTGTGAGGGAGTGAGTGTGTGGGAGTGAGGGATCAAGAGGGTGAAGCTCTTCACCATCTCCTCTTCTCTTCTTCTCTTTTCTTCTCTTCTCTTTTCTTGCGCGCGCGGCTATGGAGGATGGAGCTTGGAGATGGAGGAGGCTTGAGGATGCTTGAGCTAGCATCAAGAATCGTGGAGCTACCGAGGTGTGCGAGGGAGAAGGCTACTCATATCGGCATCAAGGTAAGCTCACTACACTCATGGGATTGACGACGCGTCAGCTAGTAGGTGAGAGATAGACATTAAAGCTTGCTTGAAACGCTTGAAGTAATAAGCGGTCCGTGGGTCTTGGCGGTTGAGCGTGAGCTCCCACAACATTTTGGTTCCATTACCGGGATCAACGGATTCAAGCTTGAGCACTTGTGTGCCTCATATCGAGCATCAAAGTAGGGGATTCATTCCCAAAACAGAGCTTGAGATAGGTAGGAAGTTTGGGTGTTTTTAATCTTCAAAACAAGTAAGTATTTTGGGATATTTTGGTTGTTTGATGGTTAGAAAACATGGAGAATCTATTTCAATTTTTTGCCTTTGATTTTTGTTGCATTTAGCATAGGTTAGAATTAGGAAATCGAATTGAAGAAGGGTAGGGTTTACTGTGTCAAAACAGGGCAAAACAAGGCAAAAAACGTGCAAAAATTGGTGAAACGCTTGCTAGTGATGCCTAAGATCGGCAAGTGAGTGATTGGGGGCATCAACACCACACCTAGGAAGGGGTATAAGAGCCAGGAGACCAAGGGAGAGCTCATTTGTGCCATTTCAATGAGAGAGAGAGAGAGAGAGAGAGAGAGAGAGAGAGAGAGAGAGAGAGAGAGAGAGAGAGAGAGAGAGAGAGAGAGAGAGAGAGAGAGAGAGGGAGAGAGAGAGAGAGAGAGAGCTCTAGCCCGCATCGATTTGATCGCATCACCGACGCGCTTATCGGCCCATTTAGGTATATGAATCTCTCCCTCCACTCCCCTAGATAGGATCTGGAAGTGCATGGCCATTATGCTTGCTTACATCTTGTGAATTGATCAAATTTGTGTTCGCGCGATTTACGCGCGTCGCACTCGGGTCGTTCGAGTGGCCTTACCTGGGCGGAGTTCCAAAATCGACCCTCGGCCCCCTATCACTCGGCCCACTCAGCCCAAACCCTAATCAGATGGCCCTTGGACCCCATCCAAGTCAAACCATCCGAGTCAACCCATTCGGCCTGTCCGAATCAAACTTTCGGCCACGTGGCACATTCGGCCTCGGCCCGTCCGAACGACCTGTTCGAATCACCTTGTCCGAATTTGCCATTTGGCCCATTCGAGTCAAGACTATCCGAGTCAAACCTGGAAATTCGGCCCTCGGCCCTATGGTTCGGCCCGGTCCGAGTGACCTACTCAGACCTTGCAATTCGGACCAGTTGGTCTGAGTGCAAATTTTTATCAAATTTTTTAGAAATTTGACCTGACCCGACTAAAACGCAGCAGCGCAAATTGTCGAAACCCTTCGAGAGCTCAGAACTTGATTCTGGCACATGTAATAGGAAAAAATCGTAGCGCGCAGCTGCTTAGCAGCTAGAAGTAGGCAGTTGCGGGACCCAAGGACTTAGATGCGAACCGCTGAGCTGTAAAACCTAACTGACCGAAAATGAACAAGGTGACATACAAAAAAAAACCCTAAACCCTGACAAAATGGCCAGAAATTTGATCTACAAGCCTATCATGCCCGAAACAAGTGAGAGTGCGTAAGATGCTTAGGAATTGCTTGCTACACTCACATTGAATTTTCACACTTGAAGTACACTTAAGAAAGCTGAAAGCCTGATTGAGCACAAGTACACAAGAAACGATACATGTACCAAGTGATCATAAATTGAGGTTTGTATTCAATAACTAAAGGAACTCACTCAGATAAACCACTCAAGGAACCCACCAATAGGAGAGGACCCAAGACATAGACAAACCATCAAAGCGCAGATTAGGACCAAGCAAGGGGCGCCAACGACGTGGATTTAACAAGTCTACTGAACCTGATCGACAGCTTGGTGGAGTAAGACAACTCGACAATGGTAGAGGAAAGCTCAGACGGCTGGTCTAATGAGGAACTCGATTTGAACGTCTTCCCAGATGTTATTCAGCTGGTAAGCAGTTACGACGCACACGCCCGGTATGAGCACCACAGTAGGATAGCAAACGCTATCATCGCAGATGTAGAAGAGGAGAGAAAGCTAGCCTGCAAAGCATTACAAGGCCGAATACAATAGGGATCAGCATAGGCTAGAAGCCAAAGGCAAAGTACGGAGTTACGCGAGGTGCAGCGAGTGTTGAACTTAGCAGGTAGGAACTGAACAGATCACGAGAGAGCCCTAGAGGGGGACTTGATGTTGAGCGAGCTTCTCATGAAGCGAATGCTAGATAACACGACTGTAGAACAAAGTGCCATGGCACTAGCGACGTCGCTGCTTATAGGGCTAGGGGTGAACCAAGGCTCAAAGAGCCAGTCCAAAATACTGATCGTTGCCAAGTAACTTGACAAGTACCAACCCCATGACGACCCATATAGCTTTGTTGAGTAGTTTGAGCAAGTCTGCGAAGCCAACATCCTCAATGACCTAACTCAATGCTCGCAAGCGTTTGGGCTTTGCCTAGGCAACAACAGTAGGACGTGGTATACGAGCCTAGATGCTGTAGAGTGAGCCAACTTCAATAGCCTCAAGGATCTCTTCATTAAGAGATTCTCCGAGCCCGGATACTCCGGTAACCTACTAGTGTGCTTGATGAACGTCAAGTAGAAAGAGAAGGAGGACATTCGTGACTACATAACCAATGTGAGGAGTCTCTTCAAGAGAATCCCTCTGGGCAAGCGACCCCGACTGAAAGAGCAGTTTCGATTGTGTTCATTAGTGGAATTCAAGACGAGGAGTTATATAAGGCTTTGGCAGGCAATTCAAGCTTGCAGCGAGACGCGATAGCTAGAGTGTTTGAGAAAGCCATCAGAGTCGATGATCAGCTGAAAGAGCGGAGCTCCAGGAGCTCGAATGTAGAGGAGACCCACTCGCGAGGTTCAAAGAGAGTGTCAGCCTCTGGTGAGTGATCAATCCCATCATCCCAAGATAAGGGGAAGGCCACCGAGACAGACCAAGGCTTGGCTGATGTCAAGATGGAATTAGCCAAGTTGTAAGACATGTTGAGACGACCAGTGTGCCCACACATCCAATGTGTGTACTATGGTGGAAACCACTTACCGGCCGAGTGTCAAGACCCTAGGTCAAGGCCTTGTGCTAACTGCGATAGGTTTGGCCATGACGTTGCGCATTGTAGATTACCAAGAAGACTTTCGTACTCGCAACCCTACGGCCCGCCTTACCTAGCGAATAGGCCACAGCCATTCTTTGGAAGGGGAGCCCCATTGGCCCTTTCCGCGCCTAACGATATGAAGCCAGTTGTTCCTAGGATGGAAATAAATCCTACTGGCATCCCTAGACCGCCTAGTCCTTACGTGACCCATCCACCAAGCGATGCTCCAGTCCACTGCGTGGAAGAGCCAATTGAGGAAAAAACTTACATATACCCTTACGTCTCGCACGACGACGAGGGCAACGCTGTCCTCATGGACTATCAACCTGTGCTGGTGATGGCATTGGGAAAAGGACAAGGTAGAGACCTAGGAGGGCAACTGCAGGATCTAATCATCTGTTGGACTTGTGGTCACCCCAGTCATGTCTCATCAACTGCCCTGAAAGAGAGCAGCAAAACAGAGACAAGGCTGACCAAAGGTGCACAGAGTGCAAAATCACCCATCTCTTCGTGGATTGCCCAAAGCGAAAGCCATTCGCTAGCTCAGCCCAAAGCGAAAGCCATCCGCTAACCATTGGGGCTGTTTGGTGTCGAAACCTCAATGGGGAGGCCACACCTATCCCATTGTGGGTCATGACCCAAGCCCAAACGAAGCAGGCCAGCATCTCTCTGCCAGGACCTAGCAATCTTGACGTAGCCTCGATAGGGAAGAAAAGCCGCAGGTGGAAAAAGAAGGGATCGGAAGCTAAAGTCGCACTAAAAACCCCGAGTGCTACGACTCTACCTGCTGGAAAGAAGGTTTCAAATGTAGAGGCAGAGACTTCAGCCCCTAAGATGGCCGAAAAGGGAAGCGCTAAGGTAGAGGAATACCCGCATCCAAAGCGACAGTTAGAGGCCATAGAAAAGGTGAAGGAATGGGTGAAGGAGACTCAAGAGCATCTCAAGGATGCTGAGCCCATCACAGAGGACAAGATCAGTGATTTCTCCAGTGTTAAGACCAAGCCTTGATGCTACAGAGCCGCAGATCAGTCATGGCCATTGGCCAGGAAAATCCACGTTAAGGGAGAGACGAGTATCCAGCGATCTCCTGACCATGCTAGTGACTACCCCTGTAACACTTAGCCTGGGAGATCTGCTTAGGCAGCATCCTACCCTATGGCAAGATCTTAAGCAGTGGGTCAAAGGGTCATGAGAGCAGGTCGCGACAGACCCTTAAGACCATGACATAGAAATGCAAATACCGAGTTTGACGCTGCACTCTGTGCCTAAATCCTTGCACGTCAATGCCTTCTGGGAAGGTTCTGAGATGCACGCAGTCTTATCGGTCCTAGCCCTAGACGACACAACAAGAAAGGAAATCGTAGACATAGGAGCTGGGGTTAGTATGCTTAGCCACGCAGTGCTTCAGACTTGGGGAAACCCGGCTGTCAAAATTGCTAGGTTTAATGTCACACTAGCAAACGGTATGAGGGTAAAGCCATTCAAGGTGCTTAAGAATTGGCCACTGAAGATTGCAGGCGTCCAGTTCTCTGTTGACTTTATAGTCATGAAGGGAGTGAAGTACGATATCCTACTAGGCCGACCTTGGATGCGCAACGCTAGAGTCATCGAAGATTGGGGTAACGGCTTGATCTTCCTTGGCAATAGAACAGATGTCGTAAGGATAGAGATGGATACTTGAAAGACCTCACCGGTCGACCTAGACGCCATCTCTGCTATGCTCAAGGGTAACACTCAGGTCAAGGAGTCCTATGGGCCCTTGACCAAGTATATCCCATGCCCAGAGGTTGAGCGGGATTGGATGCACATTCTTTCTACAATCGACCTACCATTCTCAAACCATGAGGCAATGAGCAAACCATGAAAACGATCGGCAAGCCTAGCGACACACTCTTCGTACTAGTTTGCATGATGGCAGGAACCCTTCGAGAAAAGCCTAAGCCTGTCAACTTCCAATTCCCAACTAACAAAAGGGAACTCCAAGAGATGCTGGAATACTTGATAGACAAGCTAGCTGGCAATTCAGCTGCAAACTTCAAACCACTACATGATCTCTTAGGTGAATCCAAGTGGCAATGGACCAGAGTGCATGACTTAAACCTCATGTATAACTAGGCCCTACTCCTTGAACAATGACAAGAGGTGTACAAAGCCCCAAAGAGGACGAGCAATTTGATGAAGGGGATTCTAAAAACGAATACAAAGACTATCAATCCTTCAGTGATGGAATTGAGGGTGAAGTAGATACCATAGAATACGACACTGAAGGACAAGAAACAGAGCAAATACAAGCAGACTCCAAGCCACATAAAAGAAATATCTTTAGGATAGAGTGAGGGGTCATGCACAGGGAATGTGACCACGCCTGATTGGAACACGTAGGGGCAATAGACCTTGAACAAGCAGGCTTAGCCCAGACGACCTGGTCCTTAGGACAAAATCACCATCTGAAATGCGTCCACCAGGGGAGACTACCTTTTCTAGCGAGGACGGGGAGTTCGACTCTGAGTCAGAGGTTAGTTCGGAGAGTGATCCAGAAATCTCTAGGCTTCCCACGACTAGATGCACGAAGGGGGACCTACCCGTCCACGTGAGGCGCATATGGTTAAGGCGGGAAAAGGTAAAACAACCCAGGGATACGCGAACGAAAGCACATCGAAAACCACAGGACCTCCCTAAGCGCTTCACAAATTTCAAAAAAGGGGATAGGGTAGTAGTTCTGTTAGGTGCCAAATGTCAAGGACAAACCAACGAACCAATCGAGGGACCAGCCAAGGTCAAGGAGGTGAATCTCGCCCAGGAAGGGGAAACACCCCGACCAGTCTTCATTGCTGACGACTTGACTGAGGAAGAAGAAATTAGTCTTGTCGCTCTCTTGCAAGAGTACATAGACGTATTCGCTTGGTCCTTGTAAGAGCTTAAGGGGGTAGATCCGAGTGTCGTGACTCACAACATACCCATGACGCCAGATGCAACGCCGGTCAAGCAGCAATCGTACCCTATGAATCTAAAACACGCTCATGCTGTCAAAGAGGAAATTGACAAACTAATGAGAGTGGGATTCATTTACGAAATTGAGCACACAGATTGGGTATCACCCATAGTCATCGTGATGAAAAAGAATGGAAAAATCCGAGTGTGTGTCAATTACAAGAAGGTGAACATTGCTACGAAGAGGGCCAACTATCCATTGCCGTACACCAAGCACATGCTTGAGAGGGTGGCAGGCAAGGAAGCCTACAGTTTTTTGGATAGCTTCTCAGGGTACAACCAAGTGCAAGTGCATCCTGCGGACAACAAGCACAAGACCGGCCTTCACCACTGAGTGGGGCGTCTTTGCTTACATAGTCATGCCCTTCGAGTTGACTAATGCCCCTGCCACTTTCCAATGCCTCATGTGCACCATTTTTAAGGACATGCTTCATAAGGAGTTAGAAGTCTTTGTCGACGACCTGTGTGTCCATTCGACCTGGATTGAACACTTACACAAACTCTACACAGTCTTTGAACGGTGTCGCTTATATCGTCTCTCCTTGAACCCTTTAAAGTGCCGATTTTGGGTAAAGCACGGATGCATCTTAGGGCACGTGCTGTCGAAGAACGGCATTGCCACTGACTTCTCCAAAGTTGACCTTCCACCCCCAATTAATTACAAGGGAGTTCAATGCTTCTTAGGCCATACGGGGTACTACCGGCGGTTTGTACTGAACTATGCGTTGATCGCCAGACCATTGTACAAGCTACTGATTGTCTTCGAGTGGACCGAGGCATGCCAACGAGCATACGAGGAGTTGAAAAAGGCCCTAACCACGACACCAATTCTACAAGCCCTAGATTGGACAATTACCTTTCACGTGCACATCAATGCTTCTAATTTTGTCGTGGGGGCAGTGTTGTGCCAACCTGGTGGGCACAACTTAGATTATCCAGTGAGCTTTGCTAGTAGACAACTCACTGAGATGGAAATGAACTACTCAACAACACAAAGAGAGGGATTAGCCATGGTGTTTGCTGTGAAGAAATTCCGGCATTATCTATTGGCCACACCCTTCATCTTTTTTGTGGATCATCAAGCCATGCTCTATCTAGTAAACAAACCTTGTGCTATAGGACACATAGCTTGATGGCTCCTTCTACTCTTGGAATTTGATTTCTCTGTGGTTGTGCGGAAAGGAAAACAACACTACATGGCTGACCATATGTCACACATTCCCACAGGAGAAGCCGCTGGACAGGGCATCGTTGATGAATTACCCAATGCCCATCTATTCCACCTGTCCAGCGAGAGAGATTTATTTAGGACTGATCTAACGCCATATTGGGCGGATGACATAGTCCAAGTGCTGGAGCATGGACTACCTGAGCGACCAATAGAAAAAGCCCGACTTAGGCAATTAATCCTTAAGATCCAGCCCTACCAGCTGATTGCAGGTCAACTCTGGCTAGGGCAAGATGGATTGCTGCGTAGATGCGTATGTGAGCATGAGATGCACGATGTGCTCTTGGAGGCACACAACGGCATTGCAGGAGGACACTTTAGCGGAGACACGACAGCACGAAAAGTGCTGTAGTCTCAACTATGGTGGCTCACACTTTTCTGCAATACCACGCGATTCGTCAAGCATTGTGACAAGTGCTAGCGGACAAAAGTCTCGACTCCCAAGGATCAAATGGAGTTGACCCCAATTATTGCTCGACAACCCTTCGAAAAATGGAGAATCGACTTCATAGGACCCATCAGTCCTGCGGTGCAGTACTCACAAGCCAAGTACATCATTGTGGCCACAGATTACCTCACGAAATGGGCAGAGACAAGAGCCACACGTAAAAACGATGCTAGGACGACTGCCAAATTCTTATGGGAGCAAGTGATCTCGCGATTCGGCTGCCCCATTGAACTAGTCAGTGACCAAGGCACACACTTCATCAACGAAGTGACTGCACATCTCTTGTCCACCTTTCTCGTTATCCATCGCAAATCATCGCCATACTACCCTCAAGCGAACGGTCAGGCAAAATCCACAAATAAGATTCTCGTCAATGTCCTGACCAAAGTAGTCTCAACCTCACGTAGTGACTGGGACAACAAACTTATGGCGGCTTTGTGGGTTTACCGTACAGCTTATAAAACGGCTGTCAGTCAAACCCCGTTCAGGCTGACCTATGGAACAGAAGCAATCCTACCCTTAGAATTCTTTGTTCCTAGCCTGAGAATAGCCCTTCAAGAATGATGGGAAGGGAAGGAAGCATGGACGCAATGCCTGGTGTGAATGCCTATCAGAAACCCGTCTTCTAGCCACCCATGCACTCATATGTGAGAAGGCCTGCCGCAAGAGTTGGTTTGACAAGCATGCCACGTAGCACAACTTTGAACAGGGCGACTTAGTGCTCCTCTACTCCGTTAAGGGACATAAACAGAAAATGAAATTTCAAGGCCTTGGACCCTTCTAAGTTCGTGCGATCAGCCACATATGCAATGTCGAACTCAAAACCTTAGACGATGAGGGAATAGGCTTCTTCAATGGTAGTCGTGTCAAGAAGTACTACCCTCCCATCCATCCTTGGCATGAGTCCCCGATGTTAGAACCGCCTATCAAAGTACGAGTGGCCACAATCACTAAGATGGATGACGAGGATGAAGAAGCTGTAGAGCCCGCGTACCTCCATATAACGGTCACTGCAAAACAAACGTGCGCTTAGCAGACTTCAATGTCCTAACTCACGATCATTGGACCAAACTTGGCAGACCACCACTTCAGCCCATGAATGCTCAGTTAAGCCCATATGGAGCCCATTCCTACGCACTCCTCGACAAGTGCAAAGTAGCCATTTCTATCGAGTCTGAGACTGTCGCAATGATTTTTTACGTGTTGCCAAATGCTAAAGACATAGGCACGGAGTTGCTGCTAGAGCGCACTTTCAAAAAGCAGACTCACTGCAATGTTGATTATGAGTCGTAGCGCATCCACCTCGCAATAGGGAACATTCGCATTGTCACAGCTTTCAACAAAGGCTGCGCGACTTCATCACCATCCAAAAAGCCATCGATAGAATTCTCCATAACCAAATCTAAGGAGGGGGGTAGTGCGTGGCCGCCACCTCCCAGAATTCAGGAATCACAGCCCACAGTAGCAAAACATAAGGCTCAACAGTCTCGATTTCAATGGAAGCTTAAGCAGTCGCAATTGCCGCCTAGGAGTCGACGCTCCTATCCTCCTAAGACCAAAAACTCTAAACCTAGGAGGCCAAGACGTAGTCACAGAAAACGCCACATGATCATGCAAAGATGGGTCCCTAAAACCCTCTTACGTGCACAAGGCTACTATTAGGGAAATACCTGGCTGTGGATCCCTAAGACCCACACGGCCAAAGGCACCATTCATACACCACCCTCAAGCTTGATCAAACTACGTTCCATAAACCCTCAAAATTACAAGCCACAGTGCTCTCCTAAGCCATAGCCATCCACCTCATCCACGCCTAGGCCCAAGAGAGTCCCACAAGCTAACCGGCCCAAACTGCAAGCTCCGTCACAAGAGTCATCAACTGCCGGAGTCAATCCGCCTCCCCAACTCCAACCTGAATGCACTAGCCCACCATCCGTCGTGGCTGCTCCTAATCCACTCAACATCCCAGTGGCCCAACCACAAACTCACGAACCCTCCCAACCGCCCATCTTCGTTGTCAAAAGCTCTTGCTCTGTCAAACCTCAACCACTTGTCAGCCTTACGTCCTCCTATGAACAAAAATCATTTTTAGTGCTAGCCGCAGCTGACCTCACTAAGGACACCGAGGATGACGTGGTGGATTGTATTAAAAGACTAGATGACACTTTCGTGTCACTCGCGCTAAGCTATGACCACTTGGACTTAGGTCTACTAGAAGAACCCTTTGCAACTGAAGTGCAAAATATGCATGCTCTTGGGAAACCTTTGAATTCACGTTCACAAAAGCTTCTCGCTTTACTGCTGAGTTGCTTAATAGTGAAATCTCCAAGGAGCAAGCCATCAAACAACACCTTATCATGTCATACAATCCAGAACCACTTCTGCTATCACTGACCAAGAAATTGCAGAGTTATCACAACTCGTTGATACTGGATCACCTTTCTTGAGGCAGTGGTACGCTCTTAGGTTGCAATGGGAAGTTGAAGGATGTCGCATAATGACCAACGCTGAGCAATGCCGCGCCATCAAAACAGTAGAGTATGATCACACTTACATCACGCCCACCTTGTATAGAGTGTTAACCACTCTTCAGGGCCGACCCATGGAAGAACACCTCAAAGGACACCCCTACCTCAATCGCTTGTTGACTGAGGAGGAGTTACACATTGCTAGCCGTGTCGACTCTGGTGACTTCCTCATAGATGTTCTCACATACATCACGCACGTGGGACTTCGACCCTTTGATTTGGACCGCAAAGCTCAATTGGAGTACAATCCAAACTTCTATACTTGGCTCCTTCACAAGTAACTCCTACACCCACATGCCGAAAGCCCTTGACCTTTTGACCCTCAATCCTAGGAAGCATTCTTCTCAAGATGAAAGGGGAGGGGGTGAGGTGAAATGAATCAGATGAGAAATGAATCAAAGGGGATAAATCAAAGTAAAATCAGTGAAAATCATAAACATGTATTATGAAAAAACGGATGGGGTAGGAAAATGGGCATGAAAACTTTGAAGTAAAGGGCAAAAAGTCCAAGTCTAAAAAGGAAAATCTACATTACTTCTTAATGAATTCATTCAAAAAGCATAGAGTTTTTCTTTTCCAGCAATCAGCAAATTAATATGTGGAAAGCACTAATGAAAGTTACGATTTATGGTAGGAGAATAAAATGTCACAGCAAGACCGCGCTCATCAACTCCCATTCACAGACGAGGAAAGGGAGCAATAACGCATCCATCTAGAGAACCGCGCCTTCAGCCAGCTTAAATTTTGAACCATCCACAACATAGAAGTTGTGGTGGCCACGGAGGAAGCAACCAAGAGGGTGGTTGAACAATGCAACCTCACGAAGTATCTTGAAAAGTTCTCGCAGGAGCCGGACCACCTGAAGTGCATGGAGTTCCTCAAAACATACAACCCAGATCAAGAATGTGGTACTGTGATGATGGGCAGAGGAGAAGATGCAAAGCAAGTACAGGTCCGCTTAGACCCAGCCTTGGTGGAGAAGGCTTTGGGGTTGGTGCCAAAGACGGAGAGGAAACAGAAAAGGGATGTTTATGCCATGCTTAAAATGAAGAAGGAAGATGTGCTCACAAATGATGGCATAAGCATCCAAGATATCCCCGATGCAGAAGCCAGGATGCAAGCCAAGCTGATACATGTGCTCTTCTCCAGCCAGTGCTATAATTCGTTGATGCATTGAGTTAGCGTACCTGTGCTGGAGAATGTAGCAACCCATACCCTAGACGAAGTAGATTGGAATGGGTATGTGTGAAAAACGATCGACCAGGCAGCCAAAGCATTGGCCCTAGGAAGTGTACCAGCAGGAGGAGAATCCCCAACCTCTAAAGCTACAGAAAGAAAGAAAGGCTCCTCCAAAGCCTCCTTCATCGAGTATGGAGGTGTCTTGATTGCGCTCATTTAGGAGGCAGTGAAGAAAGCACAAGATGCAGAAAAAGGAGAAGGAGAAACGCCAGAAAGATTGCCTCCTCACTAGGACAAGGATAGGTCCACCGATAGAATTAAGACAGAGGAAAAAGGGGAAGGACAGACAAGTAAAAAGACAACCAAGAAGCCCAAGAAGAAGACAACGCGGAGAAAGAAGAAGGATGATGAAGGCAGAAAGAAGGAGAGAGAAGACTTGGAAAGGGCAAAGAAAGAGTCCCTAAAAGAGGCCAAGGAGAGAGAGAGAAGAAGAAGAGACTGGAGGAAGAGAAGGAAAAAGAAGAATTACAGAAAGCAAAGAAGGCATTGAAACAGGAAGCAGAGGAGAAGAAAAGAAAGGAAAAAGAAGAAAAAGAGAAAAAGAAGGAAGAGCTGAGAAAAGTGGAGGAGGAAAGGAGAAGAAAGGTGGACGAGGAAGAGGAAGAACTAAGAAGGAAGGAGGAAGAGGACCTAGCTGAAGCCACACGCCGGCTCATTGAGCAACAGAGCCGAGCTGATGAATTGGGGAACTGGACCCCACAGAGAGAAGAAAGGCCAGGGTCTAGCACATATGTGCCGGAGATCGTGCCACCTGCATTCATTGAGGGCAAGGGCAAGGCCCCAATTCATCCAATTCCTACCCTCCTAGTGCCTTCCACTAAACCTGCCACCATCACCCCTAGCATCCCGACCACTGCCGACATGTCAAATTTTGTGGCATGGATGCAATACTTCATCAACAAAGAGATGACCCAGGGACAAAGCATAGGAACCACAGCCACAGGACAAAAGAGGCCAGCTACTGATGCGGAATCCAGGGAAGATCCTAAAAGGTAGAAGGTAGAAGCCTCAACCTCACCAATCTACACAACAATGACGTCATCGGCTAACTACGACGAGCACGTCGTCGAGCTGCTCTCCCAATTGGAGAAAGCTAAGAAGGAACGCAATATAGCCGTGGCTGAGTTGGCAGCTAAGAAGGAATTAAGAGCCGCCTTCCAGTTGGATAAAATGAGGATGATAGCCATGCAGCAAAGGGAGATTGCAAATCTCAAACAAGAAATGAAGGCTAAGGATGACAGGGAGGAGCACTGGAGATAGCAACCAACTGGAGAACGAAACATAGGAGCTAGTGAAAATGCAAAGAGAGCACAAGCTCCTGATAGTGCAATACCAGGAGCTCATTACGAAATCTGCTCAGGTTGATGCGCTTGTGGCTGAGATGAATGCCAGAGATGAGGAGATAAAACAAGATATAAGGGAGCAGCAAGAAGAAATTGAGCGCCTGACACATCAACTAAACTCTGAAAAAGAAGAGCAAGAGAGGCTGGTCAGGGAGTTGCAGGACCAAGAGCAAAAACTCATGATACTAACCCTAAAGCAAGGAGAGAGCATGGGGAGATGAACAAAAGAGCGGAGGAGTGGGCTGTGCATAATGAAAAGAGAGTGAAGACACTGGCACGACACCTTACTTTGGTAGAGAAGGAGAAAATCATTGCAAAGAGCAAGGGAGAAGCTGCCCAAGTGGCCTTCGATACCCAACAAAAAGCCTTCCTCGACACCATCCTGGACACCACCCGCACAGAGCAAGGAGAGTCATTAGAGGTGACACAAAGAAAGCTCAGCATCGCACGCAGAGCCTTACATGCCAGATTGCAGATGCCACCCCAACCTGCGGAGGTGACACAAAGAAAGCTCAGCATCACACGCAAAGCCTTACATGCTAGATTGTAGATGCCACCCCAACCTGCGGAGGTTAGGCTAAGCTTGGATGAGCAACAAAAATACCTATTGCTGGCCGGCCTAACCCCCCAAGAAATCGACGCCCTCGGATTCAAAGAGGAAGCACCATAGGGAGAATGGCAGGGGGAGGAAGCAAAACTTGAGATCGACATGAATCGATTTAGGGAGGACATAGTCCCACAACCCTCCTTGCTGCAGTCTCAAGAGCCACCATAGGAGGAGCCATCTGCGGAAAGACAAGCTGCATCTAGGGAAAGACGCAAAAAGCTAGTAGAGGAAGCCAGGAAACAACTGAGAGCCAAACCAGTCGTGCTACCATCTGCACCTCTCCCACCTTGCCATGATGAAATCCCTGTGGGATTCCATGCAGAGCTGGTGCTGTGGGAGATATAAGAACAAGGAAAGGATCCATGCACCTTTAGTTTTCTCCTACCCAACAGTCTGTGGAGGGTCTTTCCGCTCAAGGTGATGGATGAGGTGATCGCGATCGGTGGCCGGTTGGGGCAAAGATGGCTAGAAGAGCGAGAAAAAACCCCGACCTCCTGGGGCACAGAAGCGGCTGATTACTGGCAGAACAAAGTTTTTGAAGTCCCACACACTGCACAGGGCTACAAAAGCCAACCCTTGTGGAGGAGGCGAGTATGCGACATCAATATGCTTGCCTGGATGGCGTTTTGTAGCACCCTGCCATTCGAGCGGAACAACCCCACCTACATGGCATACCCTCGAAGGGTAGGTGTGGATTTTGATGCCACCTTCCATGGGTGGTACAATTTCCCTATTATTTATAACTCTAATGTAGTATCCTTCGAGCATGCCCTACTCTTTACCTCCGAAAGCCTAGATGATTCTATGACACGCTTTCTGGTAGATTTCTCCTCATGCCCTGACCTCGCCTTTGTGACAACCTATAATTATCTTAGGTTACTTAAGCTACTCCTTAAGCATGACCCGACTCCATAAGAGTGCAGCCTACCTCCCCTCTTCTTTGACCCTAACGCTATTGACAGCTGAGCCATGGCTCATCTTATGATGAGGGCTAGTCTCCTCCCCTCTTTTTGCCTAGCCCTTCTAGAAGATATGAATGATAGCCAATTCACTAGATACAATCAGCCTTTCCTCTCCACCACTTCTCTCCACATTCGCATGAATCTGAAAGGATACATGCAAAGCTACCAGTTTCTTAGCAAATCCATCCGACCCCCTTCCCCTCCTCATTCAGATGAAGACAATTAGGCCTGACTGTCATCCCACAACTGTATTTTTTTTAAAAAAAGAAGAAAGAAAGAAAGAAAAAGAGAAGAAGTTAAAGCAAAGAAAAGAATAACATGAAAGGAAAAGCACACAAGCACTCACTTGTAGAAGCACTTAAACGCCACATAGAGCACTATCACTGCACCTAGGGGTTCTCAAGTTAGGTGTGCCCGGTGGCTTCGATTGGCCGGCTTCGCTCCTAACCCCCTAGCCCTTTTTGCTTCCCCACTTCCTGCTTAGGGCACATCAACGACAGGACATTCCTAGGGAGCTAACACTCGCCTATGGTTAGACCTGTCACCTTAAGCCACTTGCACCACACCTCCCTTAACACAAATGGGATCCTCAAGTATGGGACATCGCCCAGGCTTTCCTGCAACTAGACCCACCTCCCCATTCCACTAGCACGAGCACACTGCACTAACACAGTACGGTAGACACTCCCCTTAGGAAGAGCACCGCACCTTCTCCTCTCAGGCATCGCACAAGCGGCAAACCACCAACTTTGGAGGCCTCGTCAACCAGTCGCTATCCATCTGGCTTCCCCGACAAACATCAGCTTCCACACGCACTTGCATCTACGTGTGGCCCTGCCCTTTACACCATCATCGCCCAAGTGCCCACCACCCTACAACAACACATAAGTGCCATGGGACTGGCACCCGTCTCAATGGGGGGTAATGTTAACTCCAAGTCGAGATGGCGAAAAATGGTGGAAAACGGCAAAAAATGGCAAAAAATGAAGGAAAAAGTGGAAAAAGCATGGAAGAAGAGCAAAGACACGCAGGCGACCTCTAAAAGCTAAGCCGAGATCAAAGGCACAATTTTAAACGAAAGGCGCCTAAACAAACTTGAAAAACTCTTGTAAAAGAGCACCAGGCTCCCTCCTGTGCCAATTGTAAAATACTAGAAGGGCATAGGCTAGAGGCATAAGGCTAGAAGAGGGAAAAGAAAAAAGGACCTTGCCACAATGGTCGGTCATGTAAAAAAGGGGATGGGTGCCCATGGGATTTTAGGGTTTGTATATAAAGTTCAAAAAGTGAATGGAAGCTCATTCTTTGGTGTGTGGCTAACAAGAGCTCTCTTCTTCTTCTCTTCTTCTCTTCTTCTTGCTTGTGTGTGCTCTTGAGAGAGGGAGTGTGAGAGTGTGAGGGAGTGAGTGTGTGGGAGTGAGAGATCAAGAGGGTGAAGCTCTTCACCATCTCCTCTTCTCTTCTCTTCTCTTCTCTTCTCTTCTCTTTTCTCGCGTGCACGGCTATGGAGGATGGAGTTTGGAGATGGAGGAGGCTTGAGGATGCTTGAGCTAGCATCAAGAATCATGGAGCTAACGAGGTGTGCGAGGGAGAAGGCTACTCATATCGGCATCAAGGTAAGATCACTACACTCGTAGGATCGACGGTGCGTCGGCTAGGTGAGAGATAGCCATTAGAGCTTGCTTGAAATGCATGAAGCAATAAGCAGTCCGTGGGTCTTGGCGGTTGAGTGTGAGCTCCCACAACACTCACTTTTTGAATAAGATTATGGAAGAATTGATAGAGCTTTACAAGATTTTCTATCGCAAGTCCATCCTACTACCCTAAAGCCAATAGCCAACTCGAAGTTATCAATCATATCCTTTTCTCAATCTTGATGAGGATGATTGCAACACATTGTTTTGTGATTGGAATGATCAACTTACAGAGGCCCTCTAGGCAAACAAAAACTCTTATAAGGCTGTCAAAAGAGAGACATATTTCCAACTAGTGTGGGCAGAGAAGTTGTCTTTCCTGTCAAGTTAGAGCTAATACTCTTTGTGAGTGGCTATAACCAAGTGCTTGAGAGATAATGAATCACTACAATGCCCTCTGTTGTACTTGGAATGTTTGGGCGAGATCCGAAGGATCGCCTTGCAATGTATGGACGCCCACACAAGCTCCATGGAAGGCTTACCATGATAGCTGCATAAAGCATAAGGAATTCAAAGAAGGTGACTTCATCCTCACCTACTATGACTCAAGATTTAGCAAGTTTCCAAGAAATCTCCAATAGTGTTGGATAGGCCCCTACAAGGTACTTGCTATTAGCTTAATGGCTTTGTCTAAATACAAGCCGTGGTCCACCTTTGATGATCCCTTCCTAATCAATGGCTATCGCTTAAAGAAGTACTTTTCTCCCTGGGATCCTAACAATCACAACTAGCATTCATTGCCTAGGACATCACTCACTCTTGCCTTTGATGTTGTTACTAATAGTCTCCGTTCTGATAGTGTTAAGGTGAATGATACCTTTTGTCCCTTTAGTTTCACCTCTTGTCCCCCTACTTTGCTACCTTCTTGTTTAATCCTGTAGCAGTGGCATGGATGGTCCTAACAAATGGATCCCCAACCCTTAAAGAAAAACAAATTAGTTAAATTTTTTTAAAAATAGAGATCATGGAAAAAAAGAACTTCGATCCTTGTCATGTCGACCTTCTCTTCAAGAAAAGGTAGAAACACCCTCATGAGTAGGGAGAAAAAGACAAGAAAGACAAAAAAACAAACTGTTATGAGAGAAAATGAAGAAATTCCTTATCATAACATGCTTCACTCCAAGAAAAGGTGGCAAACACCCTTGAGTGGGAAGTTGGCTATGAAAAATGTGGCAATACATCGTGGTTTAGACTCGCTGATTCCTTAGTCAAAATTTCAAAATGCAATTTCAAAGCCACCTCCCTTTGTGTGTCGCATCTAACTCCTTTAGTAGACATAACCTCATGTAGTCATAACACATTCCTAATTTGTATGCTACCTCCTTGGGTATGCCTTTCCATCAATCAACAAACTTTGACATCATTAACAAGTCAATGCCGATCTTCATCAACAACCCCTTGAGTGATGTGAACTTTTATCCTAACTAGATGGGGATGCAAGTATAGGCCACCTTTTGAATCTCTTAATTGAGTGTAAGACAAAGGGTGGAATGTGATCAATTTTGTTAAAGATAAAGCTGTGGGAGATTCTTTCTATGATGTTGCGTAAAGATTTGTTGTGCTTGGTGTTCTTTTTCATGTTGTAGTTACATAAAGGATAAAAACAAGCTTGTTGATGAATACAATATAGATTTTCTTGTAGTTAGATCCTTACTTGGTGTTCTCTCTTGAGAGCTCCAAGTGAATTTCCAATTGGACAAACAGAAGGTTGTCAGTGCACCAAGCATACCACATATCTTGTTGTTGAGCATCCATGAACAAATTCTAACTCTTTTCCTTCTTATTCTTGTGAACGTTGTTGAGATATTTGCAATCACACCTACTTTAGTCCCTTTGTGAGAAGTAGTGAAGGCTCAGGACTAGAATCCCATATGCACAGTAGAAGAAAGTACCACCACTCAATTCCTATAAAGCATTGTACTTGCACTCTTTTTCTAATGCAATGATAGTACTCTTTTTTGTCCAGTAAAGTGTCATGTCACTATCGATACACAAGATTTTTTTAATGAGTCCAAGTCTCAATCTTGGAACCTAATTCACTCATGTAACAATTTGTCCTAGTCAGGGTCAATGTCTTCATGAGTTCCTTTTTCCTCTTTCAACCTCCATAGCTTCTGCATTTGCCATGCTCTAGATCCCTCATATTTAAAATGGTATCAGACCTCAACTGAGCATGGCTTAACATGTCTTAGGTCTCTTCTCTGCTTCTTCAGCTCCTCTTCACCCCTGGACAACTCAGGATCAGTGTATGACTTATTTTCTCAACTTCATCTTTAATCAAGCTTGGGTAGTCATAGCCAAACAACGCATAGCTCTGATTGAGCCCCTGAATCTCACACTACAAGCCATTTTAGCTCACGATGTCTTTTGAGAATCTCTTCATCGCCTTAGGGTGCAGTTCCCTGGTACATCACAGTTGAACATTGGTGATCATTTGAGCCAGCATTTCAGAAATTGGACATCGCTGCCCGTTTTTTGCGCCTATGCTGTTTGTACTGTCAAATCTCCCTCTACGCGATGTCATACTCTCTGCGATCTTAGGGCAATTCAAGCCCACCTTATAAGCCTTCCACCCATTGGAGATCTTCCAAAATAATCGCTTGTATACGCTGCTGTAAATGAAAAATTAGTCATCTGTCTGTGAGCAAATCTAGTCCTCCATAGCCATTTCACTTCAAGATTTTCTCTCTCCATTTTCTCTCTTCTGACACTCAAACAAACCTACTACCACTTTGATTCACTGACTTACTCAGTCAAAAATATCAAGGAGAAGACATTTGTGAAGTATCTTGAAGGCTTGGAAGTTTTTTTAAGATTATCAAGTCAAACTCAAGCAACAAACATCAAAGTTCAAACTAGTATCTTTTGATACTACACTACCATTGCTTGTGTCTTTTGATACATTAAAAATCAACTCTACTATTGAAAAATTTCAGAGTTTCAAGATTGATTCTCGATGGAAATTATGAAGACTAAGGTTTGAAAGGTCTTGAAGGATTTTTTGAAAGGTTAAAGATTCAAGGACATAGTGCCCATTAACACTCACCTAGTGCTTCTTGGCACTTATACTCAACTACTCTGTTGCTGAAATATAGTGCTAACATACTCTTGCTCCAGCCTTCTAACATGGGAAAATACTCTCCAACTGCTCACTTCAAAGGAGTTAGGTTTCACACCTAGCAGACTCGCATCAAACTCATCTTGATGAAGAAGGGTCTCTGGGCCATTACTAATGGACAAGAGAAGAAGCCCCCGGATGCTGCCCTAGCAGCTACCTGGTAGAAAGATAATGACAAAGCACAGGCCATTATCAAACTGGAGCTAGATGACAACTATATCCACCATGTGGATAACTGTGAGATTTCACAGGATACATGGAAGAGACTTGACACTTTGTTTGGTGTACAATCTAAATCATCAAAGTATGGCCTCTTGATAGAGTTTTTTACGCTTGAAATGAAGTCCAGCACATCACTTGCCACATATCTAAATTACATGGAAGGACTTCTAACCCAACGTGTAGGAATCAACATTAAAATGGAAGAATATGTTTACATCGGTGTTCTACTTAAGAGTTTTCCTCCTGAATATAATAATTTATCAACAACTCTAATTAATATGCCAAACCTTGAACTTGTTGATATCCAAGCATCATTGTTAGAGGAGGAAAATAAGCTAAAAACTAAGGAAGAACCTAGCACCTCTAGAGATGAACATGCATTATATGTTGGCAACATGTACAAAGGCAAGAAGGATCAACTCTTTTGTGACTTTTGCAAAAGGACCGGACACACCAAGAAGTTCTGCCATGCCAGAAAGAGGTCCCAAAAGGCATATCTAGTTGGAGTCAAAGAAAAAGAAGAAAACAGATAAAAGAAAGAAGAAGAAGACCACCAAGAGAAGGACAAACCTCATCAGTCCTTCTATTCAAATAGACTTTTTTAGTTTTGTATTTCCTAGCCCTAATGCCTCAAACATAAACTTATAAACTCCTCAATTAGCCTTGTACTGTTGAGATGGCAAGCTCAACACATGTGGACATGGATGATGGACCGCCTGGTTAGATGGGTCCACATGTCTACACTTAGCACGTCGGTGGTCATTATGACTCACACATGGCCACTGACTCATTACCTATTATATTCAGGTTGTTACACCTATTTACAGCTGGCATAGTTATAGCGCCAGTCGACTAGTGTAGTTGGTTATGCATTGTTTGACTTAGTAGACAACTTTCCTTTTATGTTGTATCTTATCTATACTTTGTGTACATTGTAAAAGTGTGGAAGAAGAAGAAGAAATCAGCAAGAAAACGTTTTGGCCTCCATCTCTCTTCTTGTCTCTTGAGTGAGCTTCTCCTTGTGCATTCTGTGTGTGTTCGGCGCAGCATCTTGAGCAACTCCCCCCACTACGTGATTCTTGACATGGTATCAGAGCTGCACCACTGAGAGAGGCTGATTTTGAAGGTTGAAGCAAAGGAGAAGAAGCAAGGTTCGAGCAAGCAAGCCACGGGTAAGAAGCTCTCCCATCCTTCCACTCTTTCTCTTGAATAGTGCATGTGGAGGCACCGGAAGCAGGGCAGAGCCAAAATCTCAGATTGCAGTGAGATTTGGTGTGCGCGAAGAGCATTTTATATTCTGCAAGAGAGCCCTTTAGGGCCTATCCGTAGTTATTTTGGATATTTGAGGCCATTTCAGGGCCTGTTTTAGAGCCGCAAGGTTGCAGACAGCAGTTTCAGGGTACGCTATGACTTCGACTGTATTGACCGAAAGTGGGTGCACAGGTTACAAATTTCAGATCTGTAAGTTCAAAGGTATTTACCAGTGAGTAAACACAAGGTCTAGTTTGCAGATTGCATGTATTGTTGAGCAGACAGTGAAAAAGGCTGTCTGGTGTATTGCTGTGCACTACAGGTCGAGGGTTGCAGAAGATTTGCTTGCTGTTTGGTATTAGTTCTGTGATAATGGCAGAGAACAGTGGAAGTCCCATCATTGAGAAGCTCGACAAGAACAACTACCCTTCATGGAAGTTCCGTGTCACGAATTTCCTTATTGGAAAAGGCCTCTACGAGTTTGTTTCAGGTGAAGAAAAGGAGCCGGAGGTGAGTAATCCTCCAACTGCAGAAGAGACAAAGGCACGGAAGGAATGGAATGCAAAGGATAAAAAGGTCATGTATTGGTTGTCTGCAGTAATTGACAATAATATGCTGAGACACATTAGAAATGCAGAGAATTCATATGCAGCTTGGACCATACTTGAAAGTATGTTTTCTGTAAATACAAAGGCACGAAAGATTCAACTCAAGCAAGAGTTGAATACATTAAAGAAAGGGAAGATGTCTATCAATGAGTATGCATTGAAGGTAAGGAGCATCGCAGATGCATTGGCAGCGATTGATGCAATGCCCGATGATGATGATTTGGTGTCGTCAACCTTGGGTGGACTTAACAATGAAAAGGCTTGGAAGTCTTTTGTAACTTCTGTATATGTTAGAAAGCCATTCCCAGATTTCGATGAGTTGGTCTCTCTAATGATCACTGAAGAAATCAACATGCAGAGTGAGACATATGAAAGAAGTGGTGAACAGGTCCAGGCTTTCTACTCCAGTTCAGGAAGGGGACGTGGCAGGTTCTCTTCAAGAGGCCGTGGTACAGAACGTGGTAGTGACAACCAACAAAACAGATTGAATCACCAATTTGGCGATATGCAGGTTTCAGGAGGTCGTGGTAACTTTAGAGGCAGAGGGAGCTTTAGAGGAAGAGGTGGATGGCAAAACAAAGGTTCTAACAACTCTGGTATTGTGTGCCACTACTGTGGAAAAATAGGTCATATTGCAGCCCAATGTTATGCTAAGAAAGATGATATCCGTAGTGGTAAGTTACAGCAAGGAAACTATGCATCGTCTTCACGACAGAATGAAGACAAAAATGAACGTATGTTTGTTATGCAACATATGCTGAATGTTGTTACAGGAAAGGGAACACATGATGATGTTTGGTATGTTGATTCAAGTGCATCCAATCATATGACAAGCCATGTAGAATGGTTTGGAGAGATGCAGAATTTGCAAAATGCAGGTTATGTGCAGACGGGTGATGACTCATGCCACCAATTTTACACATTGGAAAAGTTTCCTTGTCCTTGCATGATGGTAAGACAAAGAGTCTTTCAGATGTATTACATGTGCCATCTATTACAAAGAACTTAGTGTCAGTCGGTCAAATGGTAGAGCAAGGGCTGCAAGTCAAATTTAATGCAAAGGGCTGCTTTGTAGAAGACTTCAATGACAAGTGCAGGTTGGTAGCAAAGGGAAGTAGAGTTGAACGTATGTTTACTCTGGATGTTGGAATTCCTACTATGAATGCTGCTATGTATGCCAAAGGAAAAGGTGTTGTTGCAGACATTGAAATTTGGCACAAACGCATTGGACATGCAAATCTACAAAGGCTAAAATTAATGCAGTCCAAAGGGTTGGTTACAAGTTTGCCTACTTTTAAAGTTGGAGAATTTCATAAGGTATGCGAAGCATGTCAGTTTGGTAAGCAGGCAAGACAACCCTTTTCACATGACAGAGATGTAAGCAGAAATATCATTGACGTTGTGCATACAAACATTTGGGGGCCTACACAAAATATATCTCTTGGAGGCAGTTCATACTTTGTCACATTCATTGATTATTGTTCTAGAAAGCTGTGGGTATATTTTATGAAGGAAAAGAGTGAAGCTTTTGAGCACTTTAGAACTTTCAAGGCTGCAGTTGAAAGAGAAACAAGCTTAAAAGTAAAGTGCTTGAGGTCAGATGGAGGGGGAGAGTACTTCTCAAATGAGTTCAGTGATTTTCTGAGGTCTCATGGGATAAAAAGACAGTTCACATGCAGGTATACCCCACATCAAAATGGGGTTGCAGAAATGAAAAATAGGCATATTGCAGAAGTTGCACGTGCCTTGATGGCTGAAAAGAATATGCCTAAGCATTTTTGGTCTGAGGCTGTTCATACTACTGTTTATATTATGAACAGAACTCCCACAGCTGCAGTTCATGGTATGACCCCCGAAGAATGTTTTACAGGTAAGAAGCCTGATGTTTCACACTTGAAAGTGTTTGGCTACATTGCGTATGTCCATGTACCAGATGAGTTGCGGAAGAAACTGGATCCAAAGGCTGAAAAGTGTGTCTTTATTGGATACTCTTTAGAGTAGAAAGGGTATCGTTGTTACAACCCTGTCACATGTAAGTTCAGAGTGAGCAGGGATGTCATCTTTGATGAAATGAGCAGTTGGTATGCATCTAGTGGTGATGCATTAGATGATGATGTGTTGAGATATCGAGCTCCACTCGTGATACGCCAGGGTGACCGTTGTGTATTTATGTCACCGACTTGTCAATTGCAGACGCGGTTGGTATACCGCCCATGAATAATAGCTACATGATAGCTATCCTTATCTACTCTAGTTCGTGGCTCAGTTAGTATGCCACCTTAGTTAGTTGAGTTTGGTTTAAGACCCATATATAGGGTTCTTCTATTTCTTTGTACTTGAGTTCTTTTTGGCTTACACAACTAAGAAGAGGAAAACTGTTTTCAGCCTCCACCCTTGTGTGTATTCCCCCATTGTGCAAGCAAGAAAGCTACAAGTGAGACTCCTTCCTTCTCTCCCACAATCTTGACATGGTATCAGAGCCTTGTTCGTGGTAAGGAGCTCAAGAAAGCAAGCCAAGCTCGCGGTGTTCTGGTAAGAGGAGCAGTGTTGCTTTCATTTTTTGTTTTGGGAGCAGATCTCTGCAGGTAGCACAGTCGGAAACTGCAAGAGTGCATTGTCTCAGGTTGAGACGTCCTTCGCGGTGAAGCAAGAGGGCCTTATATGCTGCAAGCGAGGGCTTTAGCCCTCGGCGACCTTGTTTTTTTTTATTTGAGGCCATTTCAGGGCCTGTTTTGGAGGCGGAAGGTTTCTGTACGCACTCAGGAAAAGGACCAGTTTTATGCTGTGCAGCCATTGTTCTACAGATCGGTGAAAAGTTACTGTAGAAATTGCATCGTATGCTTATGCACAGATACATTGGGAGTTACAGAATCATCCCTGTTGCCTGTTGATGCAAAATCGTCACTAGGAAGTGACTGTGTGGTCAAATACCACTTTCACCAGTTTTGCATATTTTTCCTTGTGAGGGTGAAGCTGTGTTTTTTGCAGTGACAGAATCTTTTGCAATGTTCTGTAATGGCATCTGATTCTCTTTCACAGATTGTCACTGAAAAGCTTGACAAGAACAACTTCCAAGCAGGGAAGTTTAGAATGACAAATTTCCTTATGGAAAAAGTATATTGGGAATTTGTTGCAGGAAATGAAGAAGAACCAGTTCTTCCTGATGTTCCCAATCAACAGCAAATGCAGGCATTTAAAGCATGGCATGAGAGAGCCAGGAAAGTTATGTACTGGCTGTCTATTAGCATTTCAGACTCTATGATTGTGCATATTCAAGATGCAAGTACGCCAAAGGAGGCATGGGATACTTTGTCAAAAATGTATAGCAAAAATACGCAAGCCAGGAAAATGCAGCTCAAGCAAGAGTTGCATAATGTGCAAAGAGAAAATATGAGCATCAATGACTACCACATGAAGGTGAAGAAGATTGCAGATGTACTTGCTTCCATTGGGTCGCCAGTGGAAGATGATGATTTAGTTTCTATGACCTTGAATGGTCTAGGAAAGGATTATGCACAATTTCGGACATCCATTTCAGTTCGTGAAAGATTTTCTGATTTTGAGGAGCTGATTGCTCTTCTAATTTCTGAGGAGCAAAGAAATGGTGGTGCATCTTCTTCAGGAGGAACTTCAAAAGAAGCTGTCTTCTACTCAAATGCTGGAAGAGGTAGAGGCAGAGGTAGAGGAGGCCGATTTGGAGGCTGTGGTAGAAATCAGAATATGCAGCAAACTCAAGAAAACCAGTCCTATGGAGGAGGACGTGGTAACTCTAGAGGCAGGGGAGCCAAAGAGGTCGTGGTGGATGGCAAAGAGGCCAAAATGCAAACAGTAATGTTGAATGCTACTATTGTGGTAAAATGGGTCATATGGCTAAAGACTGCTATAAAAAGCAGAATGACATCATGAATGGAAAACTGCAACAAGGAAATTATGCATCCTCTAGTAGACAGGGTGATGACAAAAATGAGCATCTGTTTATGGTGCAGCACATGAACAATTCTATGACAAGTGCAGAAGAAAGCAACGATGTATGGTATGTTGACTCAGGTGCATCAAACCACATGACAAGTCATGCAGAATGGATGAAGGATGCAAGGAAAATAGAAAAACCAGGATTTGTGGAGACCGGTGATGATACTGTACATCCTATTGTGCAAATTGGAAAAATTCCTTTGTCTATGCAGGATGGGAAAAAGAAATACCTGTCCGATGTATTTCATGTCCCGAATATCACCAAGAATCTGGTTTCTGTTGGTTAAATGGTTGAGCAGGGCTTGCAGGTCAGATTTAATCCTCATGGATGCTTTGTTGAGAATATGAAAAATAAAGGTCGCTTGATAGCAAAAGGAAAGAAGAAGGGCATAATGTTTACATTGGATGCAGACATGTCTGAATTGAGTGCAGCAATGTTTGCACATGGGACCGGTGTAGTCGCAGATATTGATATCTGGCATAAACGCATTGGTCATGTTAATGTACAGCGACTTAAAACAATGCAGGCCCAAAATATTGTTGCAGGTTTGCCTAAATTCAAGGTTGCAGAAATGCATAAGGTATGTGAAGCCTGTCAGTTTGGAAAACAGGCAAGGAAACCATTTCCTAGATATGTCCAAGAGAGTGAGAAGCCATTGGAATTAATCCATTCTGATGTGTGGACTACTAAAGCTGCATCTCTTGGAGGCTGTCATTATTCGTCACTTTTATTGATGACTATAGCAGAAAAATTTGGGTGTATTTTATGAAAAAGAAAAGTGAAGTTTTTGGGCATTTCAAAACTCTTAAAGCTATGGTTGAAAAAGAAACAGGCCTGCAGATAAAATGCCTAAGGTCAGATGGAGGGGGAGAGTACCTCTCAAATGAGTTTGCAAGGTTCCTGCAGGAGCATGGCATAAAGCAGCAATATTCATGCAGTCGTACCCCACAACAAAATGGAATTGCAGAAAGAAAAAACAGGCATATTGGAGAGGTATCTCGTGCCATGCTCAATGAAAAAGACTTGCCAGATTTTTATTGGGCTGAAGCAGTTGCTACAGCACTCTACATAATGAACAGGACTCCCACTGCAGCAATACATGGAATGACTCCAGAGGAGAGGTATACTGGTAGGAAACCAGATATTTCTCATTTGAAAATTTTTTGTTGCATTGCCTATGTACATGTGCCAGATGAGTTGAGATCCAAAATTGGATCCAAAAGCTGAGAAGTGCATCTTTATTGGTTACTCTCTGCAGCAAAAAGGGTATAGATGCTATAACCCTTCTACTCGTAAGTTTACAGTGAGCAGAGATGTTGTTTTTGATGAGATGAGTAGCTGGTATAAACCAGTAAATGTGATTGATGATGTAGATGCACAAAATGGTAATGCTGCACAGAATTCACAGTAGCAGTCACAAAATATTAGTGGACCTAGAGCGTCCTCTAGCAGTGGTTCACATTCTTCGCCATGGACAGGAAAATTGAGATCAGGAAAATCTTCTCAAAGTAATGCAGATAGTGGTATGCAAGTATCACGAAAAGGAAAAGAGAAGGTTGATCAGCCCATGTTTGATGTGAATGCAGGTCACTCTTATGTGGATGGTGAATCCAGTCGCTCAGAACAGAGCATTGATGATGAGTTGGGTATTCCTTCTATTGTTACACCTGGAGTAAGGAAGACCAGGGATGTTTTGAGAGCACCTGGGAGTGAACCTACTTTGCGCAGGTCTACGAGAGCTAGGTATCCTGTGGATAGGCTAAAATATGATGGATTTACAGCCATTCACTATGCATATATGGTCAAAGTGATACAAAAACCAGAACCCACTTCTTTTGAGCAAGCCATGGGAAAAGAAAAATGGGAGAAAGCCATGGATGAAGAAATGGATGCCTTGGAAGCAAATGCTACATGGGAATTGGTACCTTTGCCTAAAGGTAAAAATGCAATTGGCTGTAAATGGGTTTATAAGGTGAAGCACAATGCAGATGGTTCTGTGAACAGATACAAGGCAAGATTAGTAGTCAAGGGGTATGCACAAACATATGGCATTGACTATGAAGAAACATTCAGTCCGGTTGCAAGGATGGCAACCGTAAGAGCAGTCATTGCTATGGCTGCATCAAAGGGATGGTCTTTACATCAGATGGATGTAAAGAATGCCTTCTTGCATGGTGATTTGCAAGAAGAGGTCTATATGGAGCAGCCACCAGGTTATGTGCATGCTGTTCATCCTGAGTTTGTTTGCAGGTTGAAGAAAGCCTTGTATGGCTTGAAGCAAGCACCTAGAGCATGGTCTGACAAGATAGGACAGTATCTTGTCACTATTGGCTTTCAGATTTCCAAGGCAGATTTCTCACTTTATGTGAGAAAAACAGAGAAAGGTATTATGCTACTTGTCATTTATGTTGATGATTTGATTATGACAAGTGACAGTGATGAAGATATCCTTCATGTGAAAATGCTATTGAAGCAGAAGTTTGAGATGAAGGATTTGGGAGAGCTGCGTTATTTCTTGGGCATTGAGGTGATTAGATCACCAAGTGGGATACAGCTCTTGCAGAGACAGTATGGATTGGACATGCTGTCCAAATATGGGATGACAGGCTGTAAGCCTATTTCAGTTCCTTTGGAGCAGAATGTGAAGCTGAGCACAGATGTAGGTGAGCTTCTAGAAGACCCTACTATGTACAGACGCATAGTAGGAAGTTTGATTTATATGACTATTACCAAGCCATATTTGAGCTATGCTGTTGGATTGGTAAGTCAGTTTATGCAAGCTCCAAGGAAACCACATTTGGATGCGGCTAGACGCATACTCAGGTATGTGAAGTCCACATTACAGTATGGACTATTTTATGAGACTGGGGTTCAGATACAGTTGCATGGATACACTGATGCCGATTGGGCTGGTAGTACTTCTGATAGACGATCTACCAGTGGATATGTGTTCTCTTTTGGGAGTGCTGCAGTCACTTGGAGCAGCAAGAAACATCCTTGAGAGCGGAATTTAGGTGCCGAGAAGTGCTTAAAAATAGCTAAAAATTATGAATATCAAGGAAAAAATATTCACCATCAAAGGCGGCGGCTCGATCTAGGACGATTTTAAGCGTCAAAGTGCTTTAAAGGCACCCGAGCGACACTTGTTGATTTTTCATAATTTTTCAGATAGTCGTGCGGGTTGACACGAGCTACTGGCCAATGCGGGATGCTAAGCCGGACGCCCAGGATTTTTCAGAGCTCGATTCTGAGTCCGGACGGGGGAATGGCCAAGAAACCGGTCAAGATACGAAGGGGTGGACCAAAGTTTGGCCAAAGTGGGCATGACCTTTGGGAGCCCAATTTTAAATGTCACATGAAATGAAGATGAAAATGAGAGATGCCAAATCGTGGAGGAGAGAAGGCGCCATCACGTCCGATTTTTGCGCTTCAATCATGGAGGAGCCATCTCCTGCCTGTGAGCAATCCCCCCAATTGACATTGGGCATTGATTCCCCTCTGAACCCTGACTCTATCGCCGCCCTTCGCTCGCGCAATGATGCCCTCTTTGAAAATCTCTGATTTCAGTATTTCTCTCTCTTCCCTCTCTCTCTTCTAAAGGCAAGTTCATGTGGGAAGAAGAAGGAAGAAGAAAGAATGATGGAGGCTTGTCCGGCATGGATCGGATTGCTCCACGGGCTGGAAATGGTGATTTGTGATTGTGTTGGACATGAAGTGCTGCTGATTTTCAGATTTGCAGCCATGGACATGAAACCCGAAACACGCAAATAAGCGGTAATTCAAAATTTTCAAAGGAAATTTGAGATTTCATGGCTTTTGATTGATAAAATATTGTTCATGTGGGCTAAAAATTGGTTATGTTGTTGTTTTCCATGAGTACTTGCTGATCATAATCAGAAAATCAGAAAAATATGCATCTTGTGGTTCAAAATACTACACTAAAACACGTAAAATATTGAAAATCAAGGGAAAATGATGTTTTTGGGCATAAAAATGGAAAAATGAATAGGAACACCAACTAAATTTTCATTTTTGCTGCAAGAAGATACTAAGGGCCACAGCCCATAACCTATCTTGAATTTTCAGTAATAAAATAATGAAAAAAAATAAGGGAAAATAGAGAAAAACCCTAAAAAATAGGGGAAAAATGCATTTTGGGTGTGGAAAATTAATGATAAATAAGAGCAATGGTTGTGAATGTTTGTGGGGACTGAAGCATGAGGATTTGCCTCAGTTCAACCCCGCCTTCTTGTTCTAGTGTGTTTTTCCTACTTTTTATACATAAAATGATGGCAAAATGCCCTATGAATCCATACAACAAGGTAACATTTGATTGATGGGAGGGTAGAGTAGTTGAAATATGTCTAAATGCCGTGTGGGATGATGGAAAAGTTGCTGATTTCTATGCATAGCATTTAGGACGGATAATAATTATAAAATAAGAGCCTAGCAGCACGAGGGCTTCCTTGGTGCTAGGTTTGTGCAACGCCGCATAAGAACGGTAGTTGAAAATCATTGAAAGGATGTTTTCCACATGTGCACAATATTGATTTCATAATTGTTTGAGCACTTGGCATCCACAATATGCATAAATTATGGAAATATTTAAAGGTATCAGAAATCCTGGATGCACAGCAATTGTTTTCATTAGGACATTGACTCACGTTGAGTGAGAGACAGGACACCCTAAGCCATAGGCTAGTCGTGGGGTCTAAGGGAAAGAGAAGTAAGGACAATGGTACATTTCTGTATACGATTAAATGGTACCTTGAGTGGATTTTGTGCGATATGTTTATATGTTGAGCGACGCATTGAGGGGCCAATCCCCAAGGTGTAGGAGAGTCGCAGAGGGTTGACGGCATTCAGTCGTAAGAGGAACCCCATGTGTATGTGATTTGAGCCTTTTGGCTATGTGAAAGGGACTCCCTCTAAGGAGTAATATTGGGTTAGGATCAGTTGGACTACAACGTATTACGAACGCAATGTTTAGGAAGGCAGAGATTTTGATAGACGCTCCTGGCCGCGAGACCGAGGGGTTGACTTGTGCGTAGTGACGAGGCCCAGCTAGTGCATGAGCCAGTGTCGGCCCGGTTTTTGGTCCATCAAGCCTACAATTGCCTTGTCGAGCACAGAGGCTGAGTACAGGGGTGCAGCAATGGCTGCATGTGAGGTAGCTTGGTTGCATAAGCTACTTTATGATATGCATCAGTCTACAGATGGGCCAGTTGTCATTTTTTGTGACAACATGAGTAGTATACACTTGGCAAATAACCCAGTCTATCATGCTAGAACAAAGCACATTGAGGTGCATTATCACTATGTGCGAGAGAGGATTTTACTAGGTCTTATTGATCTAGTTTATGTCAGCACAGAGGATCAGATAGCTGACATATTCACGAAGGCATTGGGCGCAGAGAAGCTGCGCAAGTTCAGAGACCTACTTGGTGTGCAGGAATTGGGATTGAGCTCGAGGGAGAGTGTTGAGATATCGAGCTCCACTGTGATACGCCAGGGTGACCGTTGTGTATTTATGTCACCGACTTGTCAGTTGCAGATGCGGTTGGTACACCGCCCATGAATAATAGCTACATGATAGCTATCCTTATCTACTCTAGTTCATGGCTCAGTTAGTATGCCACTTTAGTTAGTTGAGTTTGGTTTGAGACCCATATATAGGGTTCTTCTATTTCTTTGTACTTGAGTTCTTTTTGGCTTACACAACTAAGAAGAGGAAAATTGTTTTTAGCCTCCACCCTTATGTGTATTCCCCCATTGTGCAAGCAAGAAAGCTACAAGTGAGACTCCTTCCTTCTCTCCCACAATCTTGACATGATGATGATCATGACACTCATGTGCAGGCTGAAAAGCAAGAATCACGAACTCTTAGTGGACCAGAGACATCATCTGGTAGTCCTTGGTCTGGGAGACTAAGGAGTAGCTCTACATCTTCAGGTGCATCTAGTAGCACTACAAGTAAAGACAAAGGAAAGAATAAAGTGCCAGAGGGCATTGATGCAGTTCTTGATGGAGACTCCAGTGGCTCAGAGAGCTTGGATGATGAGCTTGGCATTCCTTCAGTGAGGACTCCAGGTGTGTAGAGAGCACGCGTTAATGCAAAGACTCCATTGAGTGATCCAGTGGTATGCAGGTCTAGCAGGGTGAGATACCCTGTTAAAAGATTTGGTTTTGAAGGTTATGTAGCTCACCATTATGCTTATATGGTGAAAGTAGTTGAGGATGTTGAGCCCACATGTTTTGAGGAGGCTGTTGGTCATGCTCATTGGGATGCAACAATGGATGAGGAGATGGCTGCATTAGAGGCCAATAAGACTTGGGATCTAGTATCATTGCCGAAGGGAAAGAAAGCTATTGGATGTAAGTGGGTTTATAAGATTAAGCACAATGCAGATGGTTCTATTAGCAAGTACAAAGCTAGGTTGGTTGCAAAAGGCTATGCCCAAACATATGGCCTAGATTATGATGAAACCTTCAGTCTAGTTGCTAGGATGGCAACTGTCAGATGTGTGATTGCTTTGGCAGCAGCCAAAGGTTGGAGGTTGCAGCAAATGGATGTAAAGAATGCCTTCTTGCATGGTGATTTGCAGGAAGAAGTGTATATGGATCAGCCAGCAGGTTATGAAGATTTAGAGCATCCCACTCATGTGTGCAGGTTGAAGAAGGCACTCTATGGGCTCAAGCAAGCACCTAGAGCATGGTCTGACAAGATCAGAGAGTATCTTGTCAATATTGGATTTTATGTTTCTGATGCTGATCACTCACTTTATGTGAGAAAGGGAGATGCAGGTTTAGTCATCATAGTCATCTATGTGGATGACTTGAGTATTACAGGTGATAGTGATAGTGGGATTGCAGAAGTCAAGGACTTTTTGAAGAAGAAGTTTGAGATGAAGGATTTAGGTGAGCTAAGGTACTTCCTTGGCATTGAGGTGATCAGATGTGATGATGGTATATGGCTGTCCCAAAGACAATATGGCTTGGATATGTTGTCCAAGTATGGTATGACAGCATGCAAACCACTTTCAGTCCCGTTGGAGCAGAATGTAAAGTTGAGTGCTGATGTTGGGGATGAGATAGAAGACCCTACTATGTTCAGGAGGATAGTGGGGAGTTTGATCTACATGACCATTACAAGGCCAGACTTGAGCTACGCTGTTGGTCTTGTGAGTCAGTTTATGAAAGTACCTAGAAAGCCACATTTGGATGCAGTCAGACGCATATTGAGATATGTGAAGTCCACATTACATTATGGACTTTTCTATGAGGTAGGTACAGAGGTACAGGTGTTTGGATACACAGATATAGATTGGGCTGGTAGTATGTCTGATAGAAGATCTACCAGCAGATACATGTTCTCTCTTGGTAGTACAGCAGTTGCTTGGAGCAGCAAAAAGCAATCTACAGTTGCTTTGTCGAGTACAGAAGCTAAGTATAGAGGTGCTGCTGTTGCAGCATGTGAGGCAATATGGCTGCAAAAGTTATTGCCTGATTTGGATGTGCAGGTGGAAGGTCCAGTTGTCATTTATTGTGACAACATGAGCAGTATACAGTTGGCTAGGAACCCTATGTTCCATGCCAGGACAAAACATATTGAGGTACACTACCACTTTGTGAGAGAGAAGGTACTAGTAGGTGAGATTGACTTGGTGTATATCAGCACACAAGATCAGATAGCTGACATCTTCACAAAGGCGTTGGGTATAGAGAAGCTTCAAAAGTTTCGAAGCTTACTTGGAGTTGCAGAGATGTTGTTGAGCTTGAGGGGGAGTGTTGAGATGGAAAGCTCAACACATGTGAACATGGATGATGGACTGCCTGGTTAGATGGGTCCACACGTCTACACTTAGCACGTCGGTGGTCATTATGACTCACACATGGCCACTGACTCATTACCTATTATATTCAGGTTGTTACACCTATTTACAACTGGCATAGTTATAGCGCCAGTCGACTAGTGTAGTCGGTTATGCATTGTTTGACTTAGTAGGCCACTTTCCTTTTATGTTGTATCTTATCTATACTTTGTATACATTGTAAAGAGTGTGGAAGAAGAAGAAGAAATCAGCAAGAAAACGTTTTGGCCTCCATCTCTCTTCTTGTCTCTTGAGTGAGCTTCTCCTTGTGCATTCTCTGTGTGTTCGGCGCAGCATCTTGAGCAACTCCCCCCACCACGCGATTCTTGACATGTACTACAGCCTCTGTACACTTTGTGAGGCCCCTGCTACAGTCTCTGGATGTCCATCATGTTTGTGGTACCCACACTTAGCCTTTTCTGCGATAGCCTCTGGTGTTTTTCCATGTTTATGGTGTGCCCACACTTTGCAAGTGTTGCTTTCACTAAAGCCTCTATACGCTTTGTACTTTTGATTGTGATTGAGGAGGGGTGTTGAGATATTTGCAATCACACCTACTTCAGTCCCTTTGTGAGAAGTAGTGAGGTCTCAAGACCAGAATCCCATATGCATAAGAGGAGAAAGTACCACCACTCAATTCCTATAAAGCATTGTGCTTGCACTCTTTTCTAATATGCAATGATACTACTATTTTCTGTCCAGTAAAGTGTCATGTCATTGTCAATACACAAGATTTTATGTATGAGTCCAATTCTCAATCTTGCAACCTAATTCACTTGTGTAGCAATTTGTCCTAGTCAGGGTCAATGTCTTCATGAGTTCCTTTTTCCTCTTTCAACCTCCATAGCTTTCACATCTGCCATGCTCTAGATCCCTCGTATTTAACAAACTTCAACTGACCATGACTCCTAAAGCTTTTTCAAAATATTCCACTTGATGATGTCTCGAAATTATTCAATGAAGGTAAAATCTCCCACATATGGTCATTCTCTTTGTTTCTGCTTCACTTTTCAATTTTGTGAGAAACAGTTAGCTACTGTGATACAACTTTTTGCAGCTTCAAAAGATAGTGGGATCAGTCTGTCATCACAAAGAGCCTGCATAAAGATAATGACATGCTTCTACCATTGAGGAATACAATTCTTGTAGAAAGTGGCTTTAGCAATGAAGATCTCCATTTCTTCAACAATAGAAATATTTCTAGAATCTTCCATTGCTTTTAGTCCTCTTCAAAAGTGCCACTTCTTTCTTTTTTAGTATTTGTTGGTGCTTGTTGATGGAAATTTTCTCTGGCTACGTACCAAAAACATGGATCCCCAAGAGGAACACCAAGAAAAACATGGAATCTATTGCAAAAAATCCATCTTGTTATACCAACAATAAGCATGTTCTTCATAGTTTAATCAATTAGAAAAAGAAAAACAACACCAATCTTCACGTAGCATCATATAGTGATTCTCCCACAAATTTATCACAACACATATTCAACATATTCTTCATAGAAACCATCATAAAACTATAATGGCAAAATAATGATTAACTTTGAATGGAATTTATCACATAGTATTCATCTTCTATCATCTTCATAGTCTTTCTCATGTAGATACAATGTTTCTCATAGAAATTGGTTATCTCTCATACTCTATCTATCTCATGTATGATCTCTCTCAATAGTACACTAAAATAATAAATTAATTACTCTCAATAATCCTCTCTTGGTCGTGGAAAACCCTTCCAAGAGGTATGTTTGATATGAAGAGTTACCATAGCCATTATAGTGTCCCTTGAGAGCTCACTATTGTCACTGTCACTATAGTCTTCACTTCAAGTCTTCTTTACTTCTTCTGCTTCTTCAAGCTATTTTGAGATTATATTATTTCTCTTACAAGATTGTAAAAAATTCTTCAAGCTAAACATCCATCCATTAGAATAGATACATAAGCAAACTGAGGCTTATAGAACAGAGACAAAAGCTCTACAGAACACTACAGAAGGTCAATAAAAGGTATAAAAACCATACAACTCAAACCAAAAACACTTCAAACCATACAAAACCATTCAATATACTCTCAATAATTTCTAAAAAGACTCATTCACAATCTCAACTTCACAAAGAAAAAGAAATAATATTAAAACATAGGCAAAACAAACTCTATCAGAATCAAACAAACACATTACAAAACATATTAGAACATCATATCTCAACTAAAAACCATCATGAGCCTCTCAAACATACTCAACCCATCCTAACATATTCCAAAACACTTTCAACTCAACAAAAATCAACCCTAAAAAATCAACTATTCAGCTCACAAAAACAACAAAAGTTAGTGCATCTCTTTTGAATGTGCCACCCTAGCTCAATGAACACATGACACTTCTTCCCTTGGTCTTTCCACTCATTAAAGTTTTCTTTGATGTCCACTCACTAGGAAGTCATTATCTTCAAGAATTTAATATCCATTAGGCTCGATCAAAGCTTTCGATTGTATGAGAACACCTTGCAAGTCAGTCAACCTTGGGGATTTTAGACGAGTGTCCAATGGCTAATTCAATCCATGGTAGGATTTTGGCCACCTATTGGGTAATATCCATAGGCGGTACATATTCTTGCAATGCCACAAATCAGGAATAATAGGCTTCCAAACTTATTCCTAGTTGGTGGAAGGAAAAGAACTTGTTCACCTTGATGATGTGAATAGAAAGGCAAAAATGATCTTTGTCTTACAATCTTCTTGATATCTTCCCACCTTACAAGCACTTCGGTGGTAGTGTTGTCTTAGCACCACTATTTTCACCATAAGCATGCCTCACCTACTAGCTTGGCAATCATAGCCATGTTAGCTACACTTATTTCTACTAAATCAAAATAGTCCTCGTGGGTTTTGATCCAAAATTTAGCATTAGTCTCAACATTGGATCCTTTCCTTGTAAACTCAATCGGCTTGACTTGCTTCAAGTTGGACCTCTTTTCCTAGAGAATAACATCCATGTTGCTGGAAGGTGCCTAGATAATCAAGATCATATCATTTAGACTATTTCTTTAGGATAGCTACGACTCTTTTGTTCTTGACTTATAAGTTAAAATGTTAAAGTAATATATGCATAGCTTATTGTTGACTAATTCATTTATTTCACTCTAATACCACATATAACATGCCCAATCAAGGAGCCCTCACTAAATGATTTAGTGGTCCATCGAGAAACTTTTCTAAGCAACACTACATGGTACTCCTTAGAATAACACACAGTTTGTTGCCTAGGCTCTCTCGAGTCCACTTCGCAATAATGGAAGGTTATAGCTATACCCGTTGAGGGCTGAAATGATGAACGGGTTGCCTCTTACCCATCCAACCTCCAATCTTCACTAAGAGAACTAAAAAGGGGCACCACCTAGCCAAAGGGAGGATGGGCTAGGACATCCCTTTTCTCAAAGAGAATCAAGAGAACCAAAACACAAATTTACAAGAGAGAATATATATACTAGACACCATATTGGAATATAAGAGAGAGAGATGAGAGGAGAGGGAGATAAGAGGAGAAGAGGTAGAAGAAGCTTGCCATTATGCTACATGGAATGAGAAGATGAGAGGAGAGAGAGATAATAGGAGAAGAGGTAGAGGAAGCTTGCCATTATGCTACATAATAAAAGAATTCACTCATAGCTCACCTCAAAGAGATGAGGGTATTCTAGAGTGCTCTCATGGGCTTGTCATTGTTCTTTCTCCTTCTTCATTCTCCATGGGCTCTTTATATAGCCTCCATGAGGGATTAGATTAAGCTAATCTTCTTGATTAACATAATCCTAGATGATGTATGGCATCTTTGAAAATATGGAGCATAGTGGATGGGACAAGTCCCCACCTTGGTCATCATGCAAGAAGCCAAGGGTGGTGGTAGACAAAATAGAGAAATGGAGCTAGATTATAAGAGGTGGGTGCCCAAAGCATATTATTATAATATATTTACAAGAAGGACAGAGTGGAAAGTTGGTGTGGTGAAAGAGAGAAGAAAATTGCATGTAGCTAGCATTCTGCGCCTTCGTAACTTCAAATCCGTGAGGAATTTGAAAAAAGTTTCTTCTGCAACTTTGTAAACCAGGTCGAAACCGATTGGGCTTAACAAGAATTTTCTTAAAATTTGCTTTTTCTTGGGAGTTGAGATTATAAAAAATGGCTTCTAAAAGCTGCTTTGACTTTAGTCCCCCATATGTATATAAATACATTTAAGCATGTGACAAAAGGGGTCCATGCTTGTAAGCTTTTGTGCAAGATCCAAATGACAACATGATGTGGATATTGACTTGTGTGATAGGGTGAGGTGTCCTCTAATGATGGTGATAGATTTCAAATCTTAGTGATGCAGACGGAGCCCATGTGTAGTTGGAGGCTAGTCCTTTGAAAAATCTATGCATTCACTCAACTCCTAGGTGTAACCCATTTTCATCTTCACTAAGATAATCATCCCTTTTACCCTTTACATTGACATGCCTTTTAAGAACTTGTTCCCCCCATTTGCTAGAGTTATCATAATCGAGAAGCAATGTAGCATACCTACTGCTTGAAGAGTAAACCCAAAGTGATATGGTAAGCTCTTGATAGGGGCTTTGGCCAAATTTTGTGGTAATAATTTGGGTTGTAAAAACCCTGATCATTAGCCCTCCCCTTAGGCAGAGGTATTCATGCCTCTAGCTTGATAACGATGGTCCAATAGAGCAAGGAGGACTGCACCCCCTCATTGGTGGCTCTTCATTGAATGATTGCTCTAAAGTGTTAATATTTCTTTGAAAATAAGGCTTCAGTCGCCATCCATTTACCCTTGTCTTGTGAACCTTCCCATCCATGTCACCTAGCTTATAGCTTCCATTTGGATATCTCCTTATGACCATGAATGGTGGCCCTTCCCACTTGAACACAAGTTTAGCATCCTTTCTGTTATCTAAGCGGTTATCATAGCGTAGCACAAGTGATCCTTCCCTTATGTGTTTGCTAGCCAGCTTCTTATTAAAGGTCTTCCTCCTCTCTTCAGCCTGCATGGAATAGTGTTGGACTGCTGCTTCTCTGTCTAACTCCAACCTCTCTAGATCCAAGATCCTTTCCTCTAACTTCTTATCTTGATTCTTCTCTTGATTGGCTACTAAAACACGCAAACTAGCTAGTTCCACCTCTATAGGAAGCAAAGCTTCTTGGCCATAGACGAGGTGAAATGGAGTATAGCCAAGTGAGGTTCTAAATGAAGTCCTGTAGGCCCAAAGAGCTGCATTCAATTTTTTATCCCAGTGCTTGGGGTGCATGTGTACCTGCTTGGTAATTATCTTACAAATCAGCCCATTCACTTTTTCGACCAAACCATTACACTGTGGATAGTAGGGAGTAGAATGCCTGTGCTTGATTTTTAGCCTTTCCATTAGCTCCCCTACTAGGTTTGCTCTAAAACCAGGACCCCGATCAGAGATAATTTCCAAAAGTGTACCAAACCTGCAACAAATATTTTCAAACACAAATTTTTCCACTTCTTGGGCTGTGATCCTACTAGTTGCTGAAACCTCTGCCCACCTCATCATGTAGTCCACACCCCTTATGATGTATTCCTTGCCAGATTGAGTTCGTGGGAGTGGCCCTATTGCATCAATCCCCCATTTCTCAAATGGACCATATGTAGTTTGGGATTTTGTTCCTCATGCACTAGCTTCCTTGGTCCGAAACCGACCTTTTGGCAATCGTCACAAGTGCGGCACCAATGTTACACATCTCGATGTAGACTAGGCCATACAAAACTGGCTTGGAGAATCTTCCTGCTGGTTATTTCTTGAGAAAAATGTCCGCCACAAACCCCTTCATGGTAGCTATTAATCACATCTATAATCTCCTTTGTTGTTGGCACCCTTCTAAGCACTGCATCCTTTCATTTGCAATACAACACATCACTTATCAAGCGGTATTTGATGGCCTTAGTAGCTAGTCACCTTTTCTCACTTTTACTCATATGTGTAGGTGCCTCACCTTGCTCGAGAAAATAAAGCACATCTTGTAGTTGAAACTTACCCTGAAACAAGGGAAGCTTTACTGTAATCATGCCTACCATTACCTCTTTCAATTTTTCAACTGCTAGAGCATCTACGTCGCCATTTGTGCGCCTTGGCACAAAATAGATTTGAGCTTTCTGTAGCTTTCTTATGAGAGTTTTAGCTTCCCTCATTTTCACTGCTAAGTTATCATTTTTACAAGCCCAGATTCCTTTCATTTGCTTAACAATTAGCATAGAATCACCAAAAACATTAAGCCGACTAATACCATGTGAAAGACACCACCTCAAACCTAAAAGCAAGGCTTGATATTCTGCCTCATTATTAGAATGGACATCCTCCAAGCTGATACCTTCTCCATAAAGTTTGTCACCTTGGGACTGAACACCACTATTCCTGCCGTCGCTTTGTCTTTAATACGCTTGTAGGATCCATCAAAGTAGAGGGCATAGGCATTCTCCACCCACGGCGGCTCCTCAAAAGGAGGTGTCTCCTCTTTTACCTTTTCCTTCTCTTTTTTCTTCTTTTGATGACATCTATGGGTCAACAAATCAGCTAGGCAAGCTCGAGTAGAATCCTCCACCTTGAAGGCGTAGTCAAACTCTTGGAGTTGTATCACCCACTTAGCAATTCTAGCTAAAACATCCATGTGTTGTAAGGCATAGGAAAAATGCTCTTCTGTCATGATCACTGTGAATGGCCTAGGGAGAAGATAAGGACAAAACTTTCTTACAACAAACATTAGAGACAAAACCATCACCTCGACCATCTTGTACCCTCGTTCTGACGCTGTCATTACTCTACTAGAAAAGTAAACCGGTCTCATTAGGCCAGTTTTAGCATCCTTTTGTATTAGTGCTGCCCCTAGAGCATCTTCCCCAAAACTCGGATTGACAAAAAACTCTGGATCCCAACACGGCTGTAAAATTATAGGAAGGGTGCTAAGAGCCTTCTTCACCTCGTGAAAGCACCTTTCGTTGTCGTCACTCGAGAGGAGCTCCTCAGAGTGGGTTAACTGTTGCAGTGGAAATATTAATTGGGAGAGGAGATGAATGAACCACCCCATATATCACACCTTCTGAATGAAAGAGGTTAGTTGCTTCACAGAAGATGGTGATGGCACCGCCAGTAGGGCCTTAACTTTGTTTGGATCTGCTTCAATGCCCCTCTCACTTACGACATGCCCTAACAAAGTTACACTGCTTTCGCCAATGCGACACTTCTCATGGTTTAATTGCCCCCCCATTTGTGCAAGGCGGTTGAAAGCTTCATCCACCTTCCCTAGATGTAAAGCCTTAGAACTATAAATACAAAAATCATCAATAAAGACCCTGATGGATTTCCCAAAATATGGCTGGAGGACATAATTCATGAATCGCTGGAAGGTAGCTGGGGCATTTGTTAATCCAAATGGCATTACTTTGTAAGCAAAATGACCCCAAGGTGTAATGAAGGTGGTCTTCTGTTGATCCTCCTCAGCTATTTGGATCTGGAAATAACCTGAATACCCATCAAAACAGTATATCTCTCATGCCCGGCCACCTCGTTGAGTATTTCATCTTGAAAGGGAAGAGGAAAGTGATCTCTCTTAGTTGCAGTATTTAACGGCTTGTAATCCATACAAATCCTCCATTTTCCATTCTTCTTGGGTATCACCACCACAGGTGAAATCCACTCTGAGTCCCCTATTGGATAGATGAAGCATGCCTTTAAAAGTCATTGCACCTCAGTGAGTAGAGCGTTTTGTTGAACTACTCCCAATCGTCGTAGTTGCTGCACCACTGGCCGTGCTCCCTCTTTTAGATTAATGTGATGTTGTACTGTTGTCACACCTGTGATGTGTTCATAATCAGAAATAAAAAGTGCAGAGTGTTTTATCACCACTTCCATGTAGGCTGCCTTCTCCTCAACTAATACATCCTTAGCCAACATTTTTTCTAACCCCTCCTTCTCGACCTTTGGAAGCTGTTGCGGAATTTCACTACTAGAAGGCCCTTTTAATGTAATCCCCATCACTTCTAGAGAGTTTTCTTCCTCCTCATTAGAAGACTCTCCCTCTGTCATAGATGACCAACCCTCGCTGGAACTCCATTCATCAGCGGTGGTCTCTAACACAAGATCCTCCTGTCGGCCTTCCTTCATGTTGTAGATAGTGCTCTTCCATTTTTTATGCAGCCCCTTTTGTGGCCTTAGCTCTAAATCCCCTGTCTCCCAATCTTGTCTGGCTTTCATTCCCATTAGCCATGGTCGCCCAAGAATGAGCTGATAGCTGTCCCCCTTCACTGGCATCACATACATGTCAAGCTCCAATTGCACTCCACACACCTTTACCTTGACTTTCTTTATAACTCCCAAACAATTTATTACTACATTGTTAGCCATTTTGGCCCCAAATTTAGTAGTTTCATTTACCTCTAATCCCAAACGATGCATCAACTTTTCCGTCATGACACAAATCTCTGCATCTCCATCCACATATGTCTTTGACACTCTCTGCCCATTGATTTCGGCTTTCACTAGAGGCACAATATCTTTCATCTTTCTAGCCTGGATTGCATTCACATGTCTATTCTTCATGGGTCTAATGCTTACCATCTTTGACCATTGTCGCCGCAGTGTTGGAGATAGATGTAGTAATTGGGGCCATGAAATTTTTGGCCCTTGATTCCTCACATCAGCAAGAAAATCATAAGCTCTAGTACCTTTACCGAGGGAAAAATCATCTAGCTCAATGTGTCGGCATGAGCGAGCCCTCCTCTTTTTACTGTTGCGTGTCTTCGCAGTTATTGATGACTCTGCCTCCTCTTCCATATTTTCAACCTCCTTTGGTGGTGTAGGCTCCATTTTCTCAATTCTCCGGGCTTTCTTCACCGGCATTGCTTCAACCTCTACTACTTTGGCCTTCCCTTTGACATCACTCTCATCTAAACTAATTATCCTAACATCATGATTCTCTGGCGGCTGGACAGGCAAGGGCGGCACCTCTGCAAGTGGTCGAGGATGCTGGAGAACTTGAACCGGTGGTGGAGGCCCTGGATTCGGTGGAACAAACCTTTCCCTAGGTGGTGTCACTTGTTGTCCCCTCCTTCTTGGTTGGAACCCATTTCCTGGAAAACGCCTAGGATGAGGGCAAAAGTACATACCATGGCCAGTCTCCCCACAATTATAGCAAACATACTCTCTTTCTTGTCTTCTTGGACCTCGATTGCCTTCATTTATGAGGGGAGGGGTGTTAGATATGATCAATGCCCCACCCTCATTAGGTGCTACCAATGATCCATGGTGCTCAAAGTTGTAAGGCCCCCATTATGAGGAGAAGCAAAGTGTGAGCCCGGACATTGGTGGAGTCCTGACTTGTATATCAGATGAGGTCTATGTGACCGGATGGCAAAAAGGTGACCATTGTGGGTCTAATCTTTGGGTTAGACAGAGTGGTTAAGCCGGTAGCAACTCGAGGCGCATTGCATCGAGTTGCGGTGTAAGGGAGTTAAAAGGGGCCCCTATTGTGGGGTCCGGGGGCCGCGGAAGCGGCCCCTGGCTGGGGGGTCCCAGGGGGGCCAGCAGCCCCCCTGGCGGGGGTCCGGGGGCAGCACCCCCGGCCCGATGGTAAAGGGAATATTCCCTGGAATATTCCCTGGCCGACTAATGGAGGCTCATATGGTAGGTCGGTTAGCATGCCGACCTAACGACCTTCGCATGCTATAAAAGCTAAACCCCTTCGCAGCCATCACGGACTTATCTTTCACCCAGTCAGAGTTGTTGTTCCAGCTAGCCTTAAGCTCTTCACCTATCTTCTGTCTAGATCGCCATCTAAGCTTCACACAGTGGAAGCACATGGGTGGACAGAGCCATCATTGTATCAGTTGTTTGGAGTTAAAGAATTTACTGATTCTCCTCTTATCTGTTGTGTACTCTCTATCTCTTTCTCAGATTTTGTTCGCTGCGCCGTGTAATATTTTACAAGGGGGTCGTACTCCTTGCACCAAATTTAATGAAAGGATTTCAAGTTGATTAGTAATGCGTTGTAGGAGCTCTTGCTGTGGTATCTCTGGTTCAGGTGGGGCCTCTGCTATTTCTCTAGGCCTTGGCATGGTTGGTAAAACCTGCATGGGCTCAACTCCCTCCTTCAACTGGGCTTGATACTTCAATTTTCTATCTTTCTCCCTCGCATAAGTGATTGATTCTTCATAGGATGTGGGAAACTTTCCTTTGACCTTCTCCCTTAGTAGAGGATGGAGTCCGGCTAGAAAACAATTTTTCTTAAGGCAATCAGGTACTCTTTCTCCCTCGGCTAAAGAGGCTGTCCATTTATCCCACAATTTTATAAACATGCCTTCATATGCTTGGTACTCCCCTGGTAAGGTTTGGCGAATGTCACAACTTTATAGAAACAGAATTTGTAACCTTTTTCATTAATTTGTCTATATAATGATTTATTAAATTTATTTCATTTGCACTAATTAGATATAAAGAAAAGTGCATTGGAGCTGGCCCACTGATGAGTGGTCACAGGTTATGGTGGATCTACGTGGTGGGTTAGAGAAAAGATAGTTCACACTTCCACCTATATGGCCCGATTGGGCGCCTGTGACTAGAACTCACGCATATCAGGGTTAGACTCACACACTGAAAGAATTGATGCCTTGAAGTATGGGCTAGATCCACCGGAATAGACAATTACAATCAGCAAGATGGCATGATCATGAAATGCTTGTATAATGTGCATGTGTGGGCTGAAAGCTTGAAATGCACATTTCTTTGCATAGGAAAGTCACATGAAGATTCGGATACCATTTTTGCGATGTACATGAAAAAAGCTTTCATATGACACTCATATTGGGGGGTCCCTAAATTTTAGGAGCCTCGAATTAGCCTAAAAATGCTAGTCCTAAAAAATAGGGATATCATTCTAAAAATAGTAAGTTCCGTACTCTGACTGTGCTTACTAAATTTGGTTGTTTCTATTCTTGACAGTATTCAGCCCAAAAAGGAAGGCCATAGAGAAGAGACAAGTGTCAAGACACTTGTCACACAAGTTTCCAAGTGTCCCACCACTTGTCACATCTCATGACATGTGGCTGGACACTTGTCTTGTGCTACTCCACTTTCTCCTTTTGTACTAGCTCTCCCCTCTCCTATAAATAAGAGCTCGTTTTTCTTCATTCAACATCATTTTTCTTTGTTGTAAACTCATGTACATCACCCACAGATAGCCAGAAACCGGTCCCATCCATCCCCATCATCATCCCCCACTTCTCCATTATCAAATTTCTCCATATTCCCTCTTCTATCACTGCTGTTTTACAGGGCAGCAAGCCTGTAAATTCATTACAGTACCTCCTTCTCGAGCTCTATCTTCCATTTTAGCAACAAGAAGCAAGCCCTATCCATGTACTGCTGATCAACGATGGAGAAAGGTTGGTTTTCCCTTTTTCTTCTCTCATACTATAAAGAAATCAGTTATTATCATTGCATAATAGATCATGCATGTGTGTTTGTACATCTTTGCATGATCTTGTGAGAGTGAGAATTACTTCTTCTCACTCTCAGATTGATTGTTACTGAGCTCTTCCCTAAGGGACTTGGGTTGAGCAGAAATACATTCCTTCAGGGGGGGGGAGGGGGGGGGGGGGGTTGCCCATCTTCAACCTTCAATCTTGTCTCCATTACTTTTATATTTTCATGGCTGTAATTTTGTGAGTAATTTTCATTTTCAGCTTTAAGTGTTCATTCTCTTTTATATTAAATCTCGAAAACAAGCGAATATCATAATTGTTAAGCATACTACGTTGTTCGGGGCATTTACAATGGAAGAAATTGGCTTTGTATCATGCGAACAAAGGACCGCCATGATTTTGGGGCAGCATGATCATATTCCAACCCCGTCCACCAAGTATGGGCTAAGTCGGTTAAATGTAAAGCTGCAAACTTAATCTTTTCTTTTTCTTTATACTTGTCACGACCATACAAAATTTGAAATTAACGAATAATATTCAGAAGAAGATCAGGATTTCGAGAACCATCATACATACTGAACTTGATCTTCTTTTCAAGTTGAGATGTAAAAATGGAATGGGATCGGATTTGGCAAAGGAAAAATGAGTCACTTGGTGACTATACCAAGAGATTTTGGGAGCTACTTTTGAAGGTCCAACATTTCAAGAAGATCAGCAGTTTGGAAAAGCTTAGGAAGTTTCAAGGAGGTTTGCATTTTAAACTTCGTACTGCTCTTAATCATTATCATTGTTCTAGTCTCAGGGAACTCATTGACCATGTTGAGACATGGGAAATGGAGCACAATGGCAACAAATCATTCCAAAAGAATGATAACAAGAGAGTAGCTGATGATGAGGAGTATTCAGTCCCAAATGAAGTACAAAAATAGCGGTAAAAGTAGCCATCAAATCAAAAGAAGATGAAGCCCTATGCACCTCCTAATGCTCCTCAATTTTGCTCCAATCTATACCCACAAGTAAAGCAACTTTCCGAAGAAGAAAAGCAATGCTTCATGAAAGAAGGGAAGTGCTTTAAATGTGGACAAACAGGCCACATAGCGAAGCAATGTCCAAACAAGGGACAAAGCAAGGTTTCTGACAACAAGCCTAAGTCGCCAGTGAAAATCAATGCTATCAGTGATGTAGTTGCAAACACAACTCACACTCCAGAGACACGCAAATTATTAAAAGCTTGGGGACAGTTGCAAGGTAAGCAAGCACTATTCTTGATAGATCTTGGGGCGAATGAAAATATCATTTCCTTACAATTAGCTAAAGAGCTTGGATTAAAGAATGAAGAGATGGACACTCCGGCAGAAGTTCGCCAAGCTTTAAATGCTGATGAAGGTGACACAGTGAAGACTGTGATACCCTACATTAGCAAGCTCAAGTTTCAAATTCAAGGCTACAAAGACGAAGATACCTTCTGTATCTGAGACCTTGATGGTTGCGATGTGATTCTTGGCATGCCCTGGAATCATAGAGTAGATTCAACCATCTTCTCTCAGAAAAAGAAGGTAGAACTTACCAACAAAGGCAAGAAGTACGAGATCCAAGCTGGAGTTTCTGGAGACACCATACCTATGGTAAGCCATATGCAAGTCTCTAGAGCAATTAAGGATTGTGTTCAATGTTGTCTGCTTTATGTCACTGATGTAAAAGATAATATGAATGCTGAAAACCAAGAGCAACTTTAGCTCTTGGAAAAGTATAAAGATTGTTTTTCGGAAGATCTTCCTTATCACCTTCCCCCAGAAAGGCCAGAAGACCATCATATTGATATTATTCTGGGCAGTTCTCCTCCTAATATAGCACCATACCATGTGAGCCGTCCTCAACAAGAAGAAATCAAAAAGCAGGTCGAAGACCTACTCAACCGTGGGCTAATTAGGCCAAGTAGCTCACCATTTTGTTCACCGGTTCTTCTTGTTCAAAAGAAAGATGGCACATTCAAGATGTGCATTGATTATCAAGCCCTCAACAAAATCACTATGAAGAATCGGTTTCCTATTCCCAGAATTGACGACATTTTGGATCGTCTAGGAGGCTCAAAGGTTTTCAGCCACATTGATCTAAAGAGTGGTTATCATCAAATTAGGGTAATACCACAAGATGTACACAAAACTGCTTTCCGCACTTCATACGGTCTTTATGAATTCTTGGTGGTTCCTTTCGGATTAACCAATGCACCAACCACCTTTAATCGAATGATGGAGCGCATCTTTAGAGGGCATCGACAATATGTCGGTACTTTCTTTGATGATATTCTTGTCTTTAGCAAGAATAAAGAGGAGCATCATCAACACTTGGAAATTGTTCTACAATTACTACAACAAAATCAACTCTTGGTAAATGGTAAAAAGAGTGAATTTTTCATGCATAAAATAAATTACCTTGGGCATGTCATCTCTTCTGAAGGGATTCAGATGGATCCTGAAAAGATCAGGATAATCCAAGAATGGCCTCATCTTCATGATGTACATGAGGTGCGATCGTTTCTTCGCTTATGTTCTTATTACCGTCGCTTCATCAAGCATTTTGCACATATGGCTTCTCCACTTCATGACCTTACAAAGAAGAAGATCTCTTTCCAATGGAAGGAAAAAGAGAAGGCAACCTTCACAAGGCTGAAAACAGCTTTTACTTCTGGACCTGTTCTTATCATTTGAGATCTGGTAAAACCATTTGTGGTGGAAGCAGATGCTTGTGGTGATTGTATTGGTGCAGTGCTAAATCAAGAAGGCCATGCCATAGCCTTTGAAAGCCGCCGTCTAAATGATGCGGAGAAAAGGTATGACATTTATGAAAAGGAGCTCTTAGCAGTGGTTCATGCTTTAAAGATATGGAAACATTATCTTTTAGGCAATGAATTCCTTATTAAAACTGATCATCAAAGCTTGAAGTATTTCAAGACTCAAAAGCATTTGCAGGAGAAACATGCAATATGGGAAAATTTCTTGTCTATGTTTCATTTTCAAATTATGTACACTCCAGGGAAACAAAATGTAGTTGCTGATGCACTTTCTAGAGTGCCTCACATTGCAACTATTACAGTGGCTCATCATGAAGATTTTCAAACGATGAAGAATACTTATGATGAAGATACTGATTTTGCAGCAATTTGGTCAAATTTACAGCAAGGAGGTTCTCATCCAGATTATTCTATCAAAGACGGTTACCTTCTCATGAACAATCGCCTTTGTGTCACCCTTCCTGTTCGACAAAAGGTGCTTAAAGAAAGTCATGAACCCCCTTATGCAGGGCATAGAGGGAGGGCAGCCACTCTAAGTGCAATTGAGCGCTACTTTTATTGTCCAACATTACGAAGAGATACACGTAACTTCATTGAGGCTTGTCTGGTATGCCAAAAATCCAAATATGATAGGCAGAAGATTCCAGGATTGTTTGCAACCTCTTCCAGTGCCCAAAGATCCATGGGAATCTATCACAATGGATTTCATCTCAGGTATTCCAAGAACACCTCAAGGTCATGATATGATTTGGGTCATAATTGATAGATTCAGCAAACAATCACATTTTATTCCATGTCATAAAACATTGAAATTCGCACAAGCTGCAAGACTTTTCATTCAACATATCTTCAGATTACATGGTATGCCTTCTGAGATCATTTTAGATAGAGACTCCAAATTCACAAGTAACTTTTGGCATGCTTTATTTGAGAATTTGGGAACCACTTTAAAGTTCTCCTCAGCTTTTCATCCTCAAACTAATGGGGCCAAACAGAGGTGATGAATCTCACTCTTTTGGATATGTTGAAAGCTTATGTTAGTGAACATAAGTCACAATGGGAGAAATATCTTCCATTATTGGAGTTTGCTTACAACAAGGAAAGCTCCAAATGAAATAGTACAGGATAAAGTGATTCCTCCTCCAATTATTCATACTAAAGATAAGATTTTTGCTGCTGATGAGTTTGCTTTAGATTTAAAAACCGCAATGGATCAAGTTCGAGCCACTATCAAAGTTGCCCAAGAGTGACAAAAGAAGCAAGCAGATAAACGAAGAAGACCTTTGGCTTTTGAAAAAGGTCAATATGTCTTGCTAAAGTTTGATAAAAGCAGGCTCAAACAAGGTTCTGGTCAAAATTCATCTTTTCCAAAGCTCTCCAGTAGATACTTTGGACCCTTCAAAGTGACTGAGAAAATAAATGAAGTTTCTTATCAACTTGAGCTTCCTACCCATTGGAAAATACACAACGCTTTTCATGTAAGTTTGCTAAAACCTTACATAGGACCAAAACCAAAAGAACCCATTACTGAAGATCCCCCAGAAGTTGAAGAAACAGAGCAACTCTTGGAACCTGAAAAGATTTTGTTTCTCAAGGATCGAACCACGAGAAGTGGCCTTGTGACACGAAAATTCTTACTAAAATTCAAGAATCTACCCACAACAGATGCACAGTGGGCAGATGAAAAATTCATGAAGGATTACCCAAATATTCTACAGCAATATCAAGAAGCTTTTCAGCTGAGGACAGTTGAATAAAAGCCAGAGGGCTATCACAACTCTATAGAAATAGAATTGGTATCATTTTTCATTAATTTGTCTATATAATGATTTATTAAATTTATTTCATTTGCACTAATTAGATATAAAGAAAAGTGCATTGGAGCTGGCCCACTGATGAGTGGTCACAGGTTATGGTGGACCCACGCGGTGGGTTAGAGAAAAGATAGTTCACACTTCCACCTATATGGCCCGATTGGGCGCTTGTGACTAGAACTCACGTATATCAGGGTTAGACTCGCACACAGAAAGGATTGATGCCTTGAAGTATGGGCTAGATCCACCAGAACAGACAGTTACAATCAGCAAGATGGCATGATCATGAAATGCTTGTATAATGTGCATGTGTGGGCTGAAAGCTTGAAATGCACATTTCTTTGCATAGGAAAGTCACATGAAGATTCGGATACCATTTTTGCGATGTACACGAAAAAATCTTTCATATGACACCCATATTGGGGGGTCCCTAAATTTTAGGAGATCCCTAAATTTTAGGAGCCTCGAATTAGCCTAAAAATGCTAGTCCTAAAAAATAGGGATGTCATTCTAAAAATAGTAAGTTCTGTACTCTGACTGTGCTTACTAAATTTGGTTGTTTCTATTCTTGACAGTATTCAGCCCAAAAAGGAAGGCCATAGAGAAGAGACAAGTGTCAAGACACTTGTCACACAAGTTTCCAAGTGTCCCACCACTTGTCACATCTCATGACATGTGGCTGGACACTTGTCTTGTGCTACTCCACTTTCCCCTTTTGTACTAGCTCTCCCCTCTCCTATAAATAAGAGCTCATTTTTCTTCATTCAACATCATTTTTCTTTGCTGTAACCTCATGTACAGCACCCACAGATAGCCAGAAACCGGTCCCATCCATCCCCATCATCATCCCCCACTTCTCCATTATCAAATTCCTCCATATTCCCTCTTCTATCACTGTTGTTTTACAGGACAGCAAGCCTGTAAATTCATTACAGTACCTCCTTCTCGAGCTCTATCTTCCATTTTAGCAACAAGAAGCAAGCCCTATCCATGTACTGCTGATCAACGATGGAGAAAGGCTGGTTTTTCCTTTTTCTTCTCTCATACTGTAAAGAAATCAGTTCTTATCATTGCATAATAGATAATGCATGTGTGTTTGTACATCTTTGCATGATCTTGTGAGAGTGAGAATTACTTCTTCTCACTCTTAGGTTGATTGTAACTAAGCTCTTCCCTAAGGGACTTGGGTTGAGCAGAAATACATTCCTTCGGCGGGGGGGGGGCCATCTTCAACCCTCAATCTTGTCTCCATTACTTTTAAATTTTCATGGCTGTAATTTTGTGAGTAATTTTCATTTTCAGCTTTAAGTGTTCATTCTCTTTTATATTAAATCTCGAAAACAAAGCGAATATCATAATTGTTAAGCATACTACATTGTTTGGAGCGTTTACAACGAAGATCTAAGAGTTGTCTCCAAATATCTTCAGGTGGCTCTGTATCTTGGTACTTGTGCATGAATGCGGTCTTGAGATCCTCCCAATTACCCCTTGTAGCCTGCGGGAGAGCTTGATACCACACTCGAGCATCACCCTTTAGAACTAAAGAGAAGGCCCGTACTTTGGTTGCTTCATCATCCCGACCTGTGACTAGGAAGGCCATTTCTAAGTCATCCAAAAAATCTAGAGCTTTCTCCCCTTTATGCCCAAAAAAACTTGGAAATGCCATGTTGCCTTAGTAGAGCATGAAGATGAAAACGTCTAGACTTAAGTTGTATTTTATAAGGGGAAGGATGAATGGGTTCACAGATGCATTGATTTCAGCAAGACGTCTAGGCCCCAGTATGCTTCTAATAATGCCTTGGAATCTAAGCTTTGTGCTAGCTACAATATTCACAGTTTGCATAGCAAGTGGACGGATAGGTCCATACAACTCGTTCTGATTCATGAGAAACTATTATAATAGGATAAAGACATGTATATTGAAGGATGCATTGTAGTCTAGCATTGGGAAGATTATAGGTTCTGGTGATACAAGAATATCCCTTAATCTTTTAGCCTCGAAGTACATGACAAGACGCTGCTGAAAGAAAATCTTCCTACTGATGCATACATTAACTCGGATGTTTTGTACAGAGTGGAAGGTGTAGAATTTCGGGCCATTCTTATTATCATGAGTGGAGACTACTTAAGGGAGTAGAGGGAATGCACTTTCTTGAATTATGAAGGATTTTTCCCAAAGTGTTTCTTTTTGGAACCCACCAACTTTGCTATATGGAGAATTTACTCATCAGTGATTGTTCTTGCCTTGGTGTGTCCATCCTCGGCGACATATATTTCATAAGGTGTGATGGCCACCTTTTCAACCACACCCAACCTTCGAGCTAACAACAGTTGAAGGTAGTCTCCATACTTTGCACTTCTACAAAACTCCACACCGTTCATGCATAGTTGTCCTCCTTTGATATGGATTAGGCCAGAGAGAGAGAGGGATTTGATGATTTGGAGACGAGGACCTCTCGAAAGGGCCTTCACTTTGTTTGCAAAACACTCACCACAATTATGAGAACCTAGCAATTGATGGCAACATAATTTTTTCTGCTGTAAGTTAATGGAATTTCTAAAGTGAATACCTTTTACCTGCATGTGTGCCGTCATCCGATAGGCATACTTTCTTTCTTGAGCTTCTTAAGGAGACAATTCTGGGAGTCATGGACTTCGACCAGCTTCAAAAATAGTTGGTGAAGTTGTTGAGGAAGAGCCACTTGGGGAACTTGTTATAGAGGATGCACCACCATGTGTTGTATCATTCCACATAAGGAGGTAGAGAATTGTGGTTGAGAATGTCCTCAGCGGGGGCACCAAAAATGAGGGCTGAAATGATGAACGGGTTACCTCTTACCCATCCAACCTCCAATCCTCACTAAGACAACTAAAGAGGGGCTCCACCTAGCCAAAGGGAGGATGGGCTAGGACATCCCTTTTCTCAAAGAGAATCAAGAGAACCAAAACACAAATTTATAAGAGAGAATATATATACTAGACACCATATTGGAATATAAGAGAGAGAGATGAGAGGAGAGGGAGATAAGAGGAGAAGAGGTAGAAGAAGCTTTCCATTATGCTACATGGAATGAGAAGATGAGAGGAGAGGGAGATAATAGGAGAAGAGGTAGAGGAAGCTTGCCATTATGCTACATAATAAAAGAACTCACTCATAGCTCACCTCAAAGAGATGAGGGTATTCTAGAGTGCTCTCATGGGCTTGTCATTGTCCTTCCTCCCCCCTTCTTCATTCTCCATGGGCTCTTTATATAGCCTCTATGAGGGATTAGATTAAGCTAATCTTCTTGATTAACATAATCTTACATGATGTATGGCATCTTTGAAAATATGGAGCATAGTGGATGGGACAAGTCCCCACCTTGGTCATCATGCAAGAAGCCAAGGGTGGTGGTAGAAAAAATAGAGAAATAGAGCTAGATTACAAAGCACATTATTATAATATATTTACAAGAAGGACAGAGTGGAAAGTTGGTGTGGTGAAAGAGAGAAAAAAATTGCATGTAGCCAGCAGTCTACGCCTTCGTAACTTCCAATCCGTGAAGAATTTGAAAAAAGATTCTTCTACAACTTTGTAGATCAGGTCGAAACCGATCGGGCTTAACAAGAATTTCCTTAAAATTTTATTTTTCTTGGGAGTTATTGAGATTATAAAAACCGGCTTCTAAAAGCTGCTTTAACTTTAGTCCCCCGTATGTATATAAATACATATAAGCATGTGACAAAAGGGGTCCATGCTTGTAAGCTTTTGTGCAAGATCCAAATGGCACCATGATGTGGATATTGACTTGTGTGCTAGGGTGAGGTGTCCTCTAATGATGGTGATAGATTCCAAATCTTAGTGATGCAGAAGGAGCCCATGTGTAGTTGGAGGCTAGTCCTTTGAAAAATCTATGCATTCACTCAACTCCTAGGTGTAATCCATTTTCATCTTCACTAAGATAACCATCCCTTTTACCCTTTACATTGACATGCCTTCTAAGAACTTGTTCCCCCCATTTGCTAGAGTTATCATAATCGAGAAGCAATGTAGCATACCTAGTGCTTGAAGAGTAAACCCAAAGTGATATGGTAAGCTCTTGATAGGGGCTTTGGCCAAATTTTGTGGTAATAATCCGGGTTGTAAAAAACCCGGATCACCGTAAGGATCAACCTAAATTGGAGTCTCTAATTTGGTACTAAGATCATCTAATAACTTAACTAGAGTCTTTATTTTAGCCACTACATTTGCAAGTCAACCCAACCTGAAGCAAATCAATACTACACTTCATTCATAGTGAGTGAGAAAAGAGGGGGAGTGATACATGTTGACCTCTCTACCCATAATGTATAGTCTCAACTATGTTTTTCCTAAAATGACATTGATCTAGGTCTACATTAGAGAATCACATGTTTGTCTACTTCCTAAATCTAACGCCTTAAAGGTAAACTCTCAACTTACCGAGACTATCCATCTATGGGATGCACCTATCAAGGATCTCGCCCTCTCAGTTTCCTTTGGGGTGAGTCTTAGCTATCTAATTATCCAACACATTTATGTTTGACATGAAAATACAAATTTATTAATCATCCATTAAACATCAATTCCTTAATGTAAATTATGATCCTAGATACAAAGACAATGTTAAACAATCCTTTGAAAGCAATTGCAAAATAATGTATTTACCTCATACCTTCTCCAAGGTGCAATGCCAACTTGGCATTCCATCCTATAATTTGGGCCTTGTGCCCAATCTTAGGTACATGATCCATTAATCGACCCTTATCTAGAATCATGGCTGCTTTTAGGAAGTCCATCCTAGGCTAGTAGGGGTTAGACCGGTAGACCCAAGGGATTTATGGCTAGAGCCCTCCTAGCACCCTTATTGCCTCTTAGCCTAACTTCCTCCTTATGGAGAGACGTCTTGTATATGGCATCGGTCCTAACCTCCAGTATGGTCAAATAGCCCCTTGTTGAAGAGCTCTTGTTAGCAACCTTGGTGGAGTTTTAGTACATGACTATAAATTGGCCCACGAGGGCACAAAAACTTTGGTGCAAATGTACACAATTAAGCAATCAACCTATCATCATCAACTAGGAAAACGTTCATTTTTTTCACCATTTTGAATATACCTTACGAATCAACCAAATTATCTTAGGTAACAAAATCATCTCTTTCCAATTAAACAAAAGTTATCTAAAAAGACAAGTCGTCAAACCAAAATAATTTCTTAAGCATATATCGCAAAACAAGATGCAATCCATAACAACTTGTTGATACATGCCGATGTCGAATGGGTTTTAGTCAAAAGTTCATATCCACTAGGGATCAAAGAGAGAAGGAAGTAGAGAATAGGATATAGAAGAGAAGAAAAAGAATAGATAAGAGATACACAAGTTAAAGACACATCTCAAAGAATCAAAGCACTATGTATTGATAGAACCTGAGAAGATAAGGAAATTCCTTGTCTAATAGCACTACTTAGAAGTAATCTCTAATAGTCCCCACCTGTGGGGCATAGAAACCCCCCCTTGTTAAAAAAATAATGGATTTCTTTTAAATCTTCTCCCTCCCCCTATCATCGTTGACAGGTGGCGAGGGAGGGAAGAGGAAGAAAAGACGACAGAGGATGACATGGATGAGGATGATGATGATTGCGAGGGCAGAGAGGAAGGCGATGATGATAAGAAGAAGGAGACAATGAAGAAGCATATGACGATGAAGTAGAAGATGGAGACAATGATGCTCCCATCGCCATGCAAAATAGGTGGTGGAGACCCCACCACCACTCCACCTCCTCTCCGCATTCCCCCCCCCCCCCCCCCCCCAAAACCCCAAAACATCTCATTCAGTTGCCACTCTATGCAAGAGTTTGATACATGTCCCAACTGGTCAGAATATATTGCATGTATGTCAAGTGAAGATGATAGGTATCCTTCCTACAGACAATAACCAGTCAATACCTTGGTATAACTAGCAACAAATCAATCCAAAATTTGAGGTTTCAGCACTCAAATATCCAAAAAAACATCTACCACTCAAGTGGTATGATCCAAGCATTTGTTAGTAGCAAATAAGCATCACAAATACTTCAACCTTGTAGGTATATTGTTTTCAAATTCAGGACAGCAACTAGTTCACTATTTCTAGCTTGCCAATGAGCTCCAAAACTGAGCATTTAACACTCCAATATCATGCTCAAATGCATGATAATAAGGGCAAATACATTGTTAGGATGAAAGCCACTAGTGCCCTAGAATCACCTATCGTTTACTACAGTAAACAGCCAGTCTACACAGGTCTGTGCTGCTGAATATCTCAAAATCTATGAGAAATTTGAAAAAAAATTCTTCTACAAAGTTGTAGACACATCAAAACGGTCAAGTCACGCGAGCCGTTTCTCCAAAAACCATTTTTGTAGCAAGATATAGCTTCTCTAAAAAAACAAACTGCAAGCCTAGTCTCCTTTGATGATATTTTATTTAGATCTAATGTCTTGATGTCAAATGGCCACTACCAAGCCTTCAGGCTTCAAGCGTTCAAGCTTTGATACCATGTTGGAAGAGAGGGAGAGAGACAGAATGGAGCGGAAAATAAGCCTCAGCTCATTGTTGTTATTCTTCCATTATTCTTCCATCATACTCACTGAAAGAGACTTACACACATAGGTATGACTAACCAAGACTAACTGTGGTTAAGTCATTGACTACACTGACTTATTGAATATCACACACGTGTACAGCTATATCCAGCTAATGTCAGTCACACCATAAAGATAGAATGATGAAGAGTAATGGGAGCTTAATATTCTAACAAAGTGGAGCTCTAGACACCCCTTGCCAGTCCGAAATAGAGTTGAAGACTGTCGTGAGCCGTACATCTATGGCATTGGAAGATCCTATTCCAGATAAAGGATGGAAATTATGGTGCCATGTGATTTGGACCGAGTACATCTGTGAGGCAAAAGGAAAATATAATTTATGTTGTATGGGCAAGAGACAAATGTTAATTTGAAGATAAGTTAAGGCACTTGTTGTCAAAAGGGTTGTTTGCTCTGTCTTCGTGTCAGTGCTATAAGTTACGCGAACGAACCCTGTTCCCTAAAAGGCTCATACATAAATGTGGTAGGACCTAATTAGCTAACTAAAGAATGCCCATCAAGGGAAGTGGGTGGGCGGAACCCTGATGGATCTACCCTATGGCAGGGTGAGAGAACTGGAAGGCTTCTCACAAGGTTTTTACAGTTGTTCATCCTTTAGGTATTATTAGGTTAGAACCCCGATTCATGTCATTTTAGGGGACCGAAATTTGACTTGCCCTATAGGCAGAGAGGTTGAGCAGCCCATCCCTCTCGTTTTCCATTCTCTTTGAACCAAGTGCTGCATGGGTCTGCTTTGGTTTGGGTATCACTACGTAAAGTAGGATGTCTAGGACCCAATACTAGAATGCTATTAGGAGACCTTGATCGCTAGAGACCAAAATTTTAGGTCAATATCCTAGTGGGTTCTTACCGCGAACATTAGGACTCGGGAAACCCTAGAGGACAAACCCCTTGACCTACCATGGGAGTGCCGGGTGGTATCGCTTAGACTCCTCTCTCGATGGACCGCTGAAAACGTGCCTGGATAGCGAATAGGTGGGCACATTACTGTTGGTATCAGAGTGAAAGTTGATAATGACGTGTAACTGCTTAATGTATGGTTTGTAGGCATATCCTAAACATAATAACCTAAGTGGTATGGCTTGATTATCAGGAACCTTCTGCACCCACGAATGCTAACATGCAAGTATTCCTTCTCAATCAAATTAAGGCACCCGAGTTTGATGTAGAAGAAATAGACGTCGCAACAGAGGCGGAGATATGGATTGAGTCAATGGATGATTATTTCTCTGCTTTAGGGACTGCTTCTACCAATCAAGCAATGATAGACAAGCTTAAGTAAGTTGGCCAGGCTTGGATATGGTGGAAACAATGGTGTAAAGATCGAGGTATTTCTGAAGCCACTATCACTTGGGCTCAGCTGAAAGATGCTGTACATGGATGATACCTTGTGCCAACCTAGCAGACTTTGAAGATGAATGGATTCTTCAAGCTCAAGCAACTGGAATTAACCTTGGAAGCCTATTACTCAAAGTTTGTAACCCTACTAAAATACACACAACCTATGGGTATTGCACAGTAAGTATCCAAGGCCTTCCATGGCCTAAACACTCCTCTCAACCACCTCTTGAAGCAACGCACTCAATGGATTTGTAAGATGCATTACTTCAAGCAAAGCCAATCATCCAAGCACTTAAACTGGACAATTGTGACAAAGATTATTCCCGAGATCAGGACAAGAGATGCCACACATGCGGAGAGATAGGGCACATCTGTAGGAGATGTCCCTACCATCAATGTTTCCATTGCAATGAGCTAGGACACATCCAAGCAAACTACCTAGACTTAGACATTGAGCCTCCAAGGAAACAAAGCTACATAGGTGCAGTCTATGGATATATAGAGGAATCAGATGAAGACAAAGACCTAGAACCTACTACACCTTTTCAGGATGATTAGCAATCCTAGAAATTCTATCGACATGTAATAAAACTTATATTGGGAATAAATCCTACTATCATACCTACAATTAAATGCAATAATATGAGTTGCACTACTTGAGTCATTAAGAGTAGCATAGCAGACGCATGGTGGGTCCTAACCCATAGGCCTTAAGCCCCATTAATGCTTGTCTTCCCCAGTCCTTCCAAGATGAGGACATCTTGAGTTCTCTAAGGGGCAGAGGATGTAATAGTCCCCATCCGTGAGGCATAGAAAGGTGATGATGACAAGAAGAAGGAGACAATGAAGAAGATGATGATGATGAAGTAGAAGATGGAGACGATGATGCTCCCGGTGCCATGCAAAATAGGTGATGGATACCCCCCCACCACCCCACCTCCTCTCTACATTCCCCCCCCCCAAATAATACCCCCCTTACCATTATAAAACCCCCCAATTGAATCAAAGGGGGAGGGCTCGACATGTTGACCAGCACACTGGAGAGAGAGAGAGAGAGAGAGAGAGAGAAGAAGAAGAAGAAGAAGAAGAAGAAAGAAAGTTATATTAACGTCTACAAAAGGCCAAGTTGGCCTATGAGACCAAAAGGTTACATACAAAATGTCTGGGAAGTTTTCCAAGTCCCAGTACTACTATTATCTGGTGTTATGGCGAACTAGGTGAGTAGGTAAAAATGATATACAGACTCGATACAATCTAGATACACTTCAAGTGTAATGTGGAACTGCTCATGGAGCATGGTCATCTTAAGATGTCCTGCATGGGCCTGTCTAGCATGGAGAGGCTAAAGCGGCAGGGTATGGTTCCCCGGTGGCACTGTAGTATCCATTGTATCCGCCTCTCTCTCTAGCTCTATCCAAGGTGACTCTCCCATTGAATCAAAGGGGGAGGGCTCAACATGATGAGCAGCATGCTGAAGAGAGAGAGAGAGAGAGAGAGAGAGAGGAGGAGGAGGAGGAGGAGGAGGAGGAGGAGGAGGAGGAGGAGGAGGAGGAGGAGGAGGAGAGGAAGAAGAAAGAGAGGTGAGAAGAGAGAGAAGAAGAAGAAGGGAGGTGAGAAGGGAGAGAGACAAAGAAGAAGAAGAAGAAGAAGAAGAAGAAGAAGAAGAAGAAGAGAGAGAGAGAGAGAGAGAGAGAGAGAGAGGGGGAGAAAGACTCCTTAAAGGATCTCCTTCTCTTCCCCTCCTTAGAGGGTGTCCACACACGTTCTTTTTTATCCCTGTTGCCTGTGAACCCATACCCCGTTTCCACAACATTATCCTTCAATTGCAAGCTCATTTTGCTCCCCAATTGGCCCCACTAATCAAGTACAAGGAGTGTAAGTCTTGTGTGATTCACGTCTAAGGGAGACAAAGATTGAGAATGGCCCCCAAGAGGAAAATGTCGCGCGGATGGCAACCCCACAACGAGCAATGAAGCCTTGGGCCAGGGCATCACTACCAATCCAACTACAATACTAGTTGTAAGTAATGAATTTCCAAATTAATAGGATGCTTGCTTTGATTCCCACATGAGATATGTTAGGCCCTGTACTATGCTGTGCTAGAATAGGTCATTGAAAAGGATAAATCTCATCTCTAATATTCAAAGATGAAGTTTTGCAAAGTGCTTGTATCAAGGGAAGTTAATTGCACCTAGTTGCTATTCGACAAGTCCATACATAGCATAAGCAACATATAAGATCCTAAAGTATTAAGCATCAATAAGTCTTCCATTAGTCTTCGCCTAGGAAAATATTGTTTAGGGTTGGAAAGGTTACCCTAAGGGTTATGCACATTGATAGTACATGCATGGGAAAGATTATATGAAACTTGCATCGACGGTACACAAATTGATCTTGCATTAAAGTTTCACATCCATTCTATGAAGGGTTCGCATAAGATAATGGTCAAGGAGTTATCTTGTGCTACCAAACCATGAGTTGATTACAAATAATTCAAGAATTATTTTACATTGGAAGATAGTCTTGCATTGTTACAAATTTGTCTCACATTCCTTGCCTTGGGAGAAAGGAAGATAAGGTCAAGTTAAAAATTCCGCATAGTATTGCGCTAGGGAAAGACTAAAAGATAAAAGTCACTTAGAGAAGAGGCATAAAAGCTCTTTCCAGACTGATTATCTCGCATTGAAATGATAGAACTTACATCTTGTACACTATTTGAAACCTTAGCATATGACTTAGTCAAAAGAAGGGAGTGTTAAGTAAATTTTACATAGAATCGCTCTTTGATCCCAAGGGGGAGAGTAGATATGCGATGGAAACGTTATCACAATTTTTATTGCATTTTTTGGAAGAGATACAACTAGTTGTTGGTTGATTAAAAAACACCCTAAATGCTTTTACATTCAATTGATTATTGCATTGTGGTTTGGATGATTATTCCAAGTGCTTGTGATTGTTGGAAAATTCATGGCCGGGGTCTATGATGACAAGTTGCCATGGGGAAAAATGAATGCTTTCTTGGAAGATGATATTAGGCTGATTGCCTTGATTGTGCTTGATTCTTAACTAGATTAATTAAGGAAATGATATTTTGTGCAGGTGGATCATCTCCAAGGTCACACCACGCTTCAACCCATGAAGGGCACTGCTCGATTCACGAGCTGAAGGTCAAGTGGTGAAAAGGCCAACCATGAAAATTGTGTTTCACTCTTAGGCTGCTTGGGGTCAAGTGGAGCTTTGGACACCCCTTGCTAGTCCTGAACGGAGTTGAAGACTATCGTGAGCTCAACATCTATGGCGTTGGAAGATCCTATTCCAGATAAAGGATGGAAATTTTGGTGCCATGTGATTTGGACCAAGTACTTCAGGCAGAAGGGAAATATAATTTCTCTTGTATGGGTAGGAGACAAAGATTTGTCAAAAGGAATGTTTGCTCTATCTTTGTGTCAGTGCTATAAGTTACGCGAATGAACCTTGTTTCCTAAAAGGCTTAATTAAGGAAGATGATTTTAAATGTCATACATAAACGTGATAGGACCTAATTAGATAACTAAAAAATGCCCATTGAGAGAAGTGGGTGGGCGGAACCCCAACGAGTCTGTTGTCCTATGGCAGGGTGGTCCCAGAGAATTGGGAGGCTTCTCACAAGGTTTTACCCTCGTTTGACCTTTAGGTATTGTTGGGTTAGAACCCCGATTCATATCATTTTAGGGGATCGGAATGGGACTATGCCCTATGGGCAGAGAGTTTGAGCAGGGCATCCATCTCATCTCCCATTTTCTTTGAACCAAGTGGAGCATGGGTTTGCTTTGGTTTGGGTATCTCTGCATAAAGTAGGATGTCTAGGACCCCAATGCTAGAATGCTATCAAGATACCTTGACTGCTAGAGACCCAAATTTTAGGTCGATCCTAGTGGGTTCGACCACAACGGTTTCGTTGCAAGGCAAACTTTGGGAAACCCTAGGCAACAAACCCCATGACCTTCAATGGGAGTGCTGGGCGGTGTTGCTTAGACTCGTCTCTCAATGGACCGCTCAAAATATTCTTGGATAGTTGATAGGCGGACACATTATACAATCTCCAAGCATTAGATCTCCTCGAGCTCCCTTGTAGACCGAAAACGTGCATCAAACTGTAGCTTTTTCTCTACTGCTCAGACTGCAAATCTGATGAAACCATTGGCTTCAAAAGGGGGGTAAAAACCTAGGACACCTAATCAGGATTCTTCTAGATCACTCCTTCTTCTCCCCATTCAGAGTGATGTTTGTTGCTTGTCAACTGCGATCGCACATCGCGTAATTTTGGAAACCCTTCTTTTCTTATGAAATCTCCCAAACTCATTGAAAAAGCCACTTGTTTTTCACATGTCATCCTACTCTGGGAGTTTCCATAGCTTTTTAAGATATTTACAAGAAATAATATCCAAAATATAAAAAATAGGCTAAACTTGTCAAAAAATCTCGTATTTTGGAACTAACCATACTATGGACACTAGCACCAATGATTAATATGGCATTGAATCTCTAGATTAATAAGAAAGTTGGATGATGATGCACTCTAGAGTTTTTCACATCGTGTCCGCATAGTAGTGACATGACATTCACCCCCTCTGAACTTGCATATCCTCCAGTATGTGCCACTAATCTACCACCCAAGTCAAACACCCATAGCATCAACTTCTTGTTTACCATGCACATAATAAGGCATCCCCTTGGATCATAGATCAAAATGATTAGCATTTGCACAACGCTTGAACCAGACCTAGTATCCCCTCTAGGGTCATAAGGCCTTAGATGCGTATCATACACTAGAGGCTATTGAATCTCCATATACATGCTATCAATGCATCCATCAATAAATACATAGTGATATTCTTGCTCTTTCAGAGTCCAACACATAGAAATATGCTTATATTGACAATTATATATCACACCAACATAAATTGAGCCTCACTTGCATCCAACACATGCAAATCATCACCAAAAATATTAAAACAATCCATATCTTGAAGCATATTTAAATTGCCTATCAAGGCTTTTGATAAAGCATCCGAAACATTCTCCCTTTGTGGAAAATCATATCTAACATCCTCTAAAGGCATATTCTTGAGCTCATGAACTGTCTCATAAATGATAACTATATCATCCTCCAAATCATGTGCATCCAACAACTCACCAATCTCCCTTTGAGTCCCTATATCAAGTAAAACATGAGCTTCCTAAACCTCTTCAAATGCATTAAGAAAATCTATAGATGCAATGACTGACTCTTCCACTATAGGATCTTCCAAGGCATCCGTGGCTATCTCAATATCAAACTGCAAATTATATCCCAAATGTTTACCCTTTTTCTCACTATCTTGTTTTTGCTCTTGCCTAGCCTCTTCCATAACATGCTCGGGAGGTGGTTGATTTGCAGCTTTAGGAGGATCTACACTTCTTCTTGTCACTCTCTTAGATGTAACCGCATTATCTTCATCTCTTTTCTGTTTCTCTTCCACAAGTACATCCATGTTTTTCCCTTTTGTTGAATATGTATCCACTGAATATGTATCTACCGGTGATTCCCAGTTATGTCACAAATGTCTTGCCCTGCATAAGACATTTCACTATTAGTAACTTTTCTCTTTTTAGCTGCATATAAAGCATGTGTCCATATTGCAACCTTCAGACCAACACTTGGCTAGGCATTCTATCCAAGTGTAGATCAAAAGTAGAAGCATGTACAGCCGCATAAGCATTTCAGATAGCCAAGTCTTCCAACAACTTTTGCATACCTCCCTTTCCAAAATTCAAAGCAAGAGGAAATCCCGTTTCTTATGCAGGGATCTTACCATCTTTCCAAAAGATGAGTTGTCATGTCAAGGCCTTTCGATAAGCATCACAATCCTTCCTTTCATGTTGCAAACTATCACACCACATACATCTTTTCTCTAGTTTAGGGATTGTTGCATGTCCCCTTTCCTCTTGTCATTTTTCATCCAATTTTGCAACCTTCAATTGAAGATCCCGCATGCCTTTGGCCAATTCATCTAGAACATTTTTATCCCTAATATTGGGAACAACAAAGCAGGTGTAGCCATAGGGTTAACCACAGAAGTGGGTGGCTCACTGGATACATCAATTGTTTTGTCCATGTAACAGTGGACAAGATAGATACATGCAATCTTTCTCTTCTTCTATGCTTTTTCACCAGTACAATAACAACTTCTTTAACATACCTCCACTCTGTTTTAAGCCCTGTCTTTGTAGTTTGATCCTCTAACAAATCGTCAAGCTTCTCTTGAAGCTCAGGATCTGCTGCTTGTAGAAACAATTCAATTTTTTGACTTCTTGCAAGATCTTGTTGTTCTACAAGATCTAACTGCTCAAACAGACTTTCAAATTTTCTTAATAATTATGTAACCACACGACCCTTATTGGGTTGTAGAATCTAGTCCTTGAAAGTCTTGCGGGTAATCAAATTGGTGTCTCAAAGTGAAATTCTTCCCTAAGTGTCTTCTTGAAAGCCTCCCAATCAACATCTTGCATGTACAATTCAGTAACTTGGGCTTTCAATTCATGTATAGTGACCGGTACAAAATACTGACTCCATGCAAGTTGAGCCACCCCAAAGAACTCCATCTTTTGAGCATAGGTATGCAAATACACAGATACATTCCTGCCATTAAACAACTTCATCTCATGCTCTATTGCCAACAGAGCATTTATCACAACAGTTTCTGTTTGAATAGAAGCATGCATCATCACACCTGTTGTTGTTGTTGTATCTGCATAAGCATGTTCATATTCTGCACTAACTGCTCCAAAAAATCACTAGAAATTGTACTTGAAGACTCTCCCATATTGTCTTTCTTTTTTACGACCTTTCACATCGGGTTCAACAATGTCAGAGAGGGGTTTTAGTCGAAAGGTCGTATCCACCAAGGATCAGAGAGAGAATGAAGTAGAGAATAGGAGATAGAAAAGAAGAAAAAGAAAAGACAAGAGGTACACAAGTTAAAGACAAAGCTCAATGAATCAAAGCACTATGTATTGATAGAACCTAAGAAGATAAACAAATTCCTTGCTTGGCACTACTCAGAAGCAATCTCTAAGCATTAGATCTCTTGGAGCTTCCTTGTAGACCAAAAATGTGCATCAAACATTAGCTTTTTCTCTACTAATTAGACCGCAAATCTGATGGTTTCGTTGGCTCCAAAAGAGGGGTAAAACTACAGGACACGTGCTTAAGATTATTCCAAATCACTCATTCTTCTCCTCCCCGTTTAGAGTTTTATTTGTTGCCCCTCAACAACGATCGCACCCCGCACAATTTCAAAAACCCTTATTTTTTCATGAAATCTCCCAAACTAGTTGAAAAAGCCACTTGCTCTTGCATGTCACCCTATTTTAGAAGTTTTCATAGCTTTTCTCATAGCGACCCAACACTGATCTTATGTAAAAGATACATATCTCTAACATTTTCTTTACATCGCAAGATTTTCTTTAAATGATTCAATAATTTGCTATGCACAATCCTTTTATCATTCTATCAAGAGACATCTACTTTTGTTTCTATCTTCCACCTAGGCCACTAAGATTCCCTACAACATGGCAAATTTAAGTAATACTTAGCAATGTGGGTCACTTCTTCATAAGAAAATTCCATGCACAACTCTTTACATTTCAACCCATGAACAATACTTTATTTTTGTGCAATAACAAAGTGATCTAGACATTAAAGCTATGATTTATGAGATAAGAGATTCTTAGAGTAGGACCATATGACAATCATAATCTCAACTTTGCTTTACAACCAACCATATATATATATATATATATATATAGGGGGCCACTTGGGCTTGTGTCATGAGTAGGAATTCATTATCATTGGTAGTTGGATGCATTGTAACTAATGTGCTCCTCTAACTTGCCTCAAATATTGATAGGTGGTGTATATTTTGTCAATCCCACAAATCGTAAATAATAGGCTTCCAAACTTAGTTCTAGCTAGCACAAGGAAAATAATTCATTCAATTGGATGGTGCAATAGAAAGGTAGCAAGTATCTTTGTCTTATGGCCTTCTTGATATGTTCCCACCTTATAAGTGTTTCACTTGTAGCATTGTCTCAACACCACTGCTTCCACCATAAGCATGCCTCATCTACTAGCTTCATCTTGACAATCATAGCCTTGTTATCTACACTTATTTTTTCTATATCAAAATAATTCACAAGGGTTTCAATCCAACTTTAGCATTAGTCTCAACATTGGATCCTTCTTTGTGAACTTAGGCAAGAGGAACTTTTTTTCTTGGAGTGCAGCATCCATGTTTCTGGAAGGCGCCTAATAATCAAGATCATATCATTTAGGTTGTTTCTTTAAGATAGCTACAACTCTTTTGTTCCTAACTTATAAGTCAAAATGTTAAATTTTGTTTTGTTTCACTCTCATACCGTGTATATTATGCCTACTGACTGGGGAACCCTTAGGAACACGACTTAGAGATCCATCGAGAAACTTTTCCTAAGCAACACTCGTCAATGCTCCTTAGAATAATAATTATGAGAATGGAGTCTGGAAAGTAGTTGAAGAGTAGAAATGGTAGCAAAATATGCATCCCATTTTTCAGGCCTCTTTTGAGGATTCCTTGTGTATTGTAACCACTAAAGTTAATGGTTATCTCCCTACTCCAAATCACTAATGATATGACTTTGGAAAGTCTTTTTCATGGGGAGTGAAGATCAAGAAGAGAGATCAATATTTCTTCCTGGAAATCCATGGTATCTTGGCAATAAGAAAAGAGATAAAGTTTTCAATAAAAACTAGTAGTGGTTTTATCCTTCTCTAACTTCTATGTGGTGTCCTTTACCAAAATCCCCTAAAATTTGCATGAAGCTTAGTGGAAACCTACTAAGTTAGCGTTATGATCTCTAGATACATCCATAAATCTAGCGATAGCTCATGTATGTCTTATTTGTTGTCAAGGCTCTATCTTGTTGGCAAGGCTCTATCTAGACCACTTAGAAATAGAAGGTTTTGGCCATAACCCATAAGGTTTAACCTTAGTCAAAGTTTCTAATTCCGCACTAAGGTCACCTAATAGCTTAACTAACATTGGTATTTGAGCCACTACACTTGCAAGTCAACTCAACCTAAACTAGATCAATACCACACTTGATTCATATTGAGTGAGAAAAGAGGGGGGAGTGATACACATCAACCTCTCTACTCATCGAGTATAGTCTTGACAACATTCCCCCTAAAATGACATTGATTGGGGTCTACACTAGATAGTCATGCATTTGGCCACTTCCTAAATTTAATGCCTTCAAGGTAAACTCTTGACTTACTAAGACCACCAATTTGTAAGATAAATCCATCGAGGATCTCACCCTCTTGCTTTCCTTGGGGGTGATTTTTAGTTATCTAATTATCCAACATATTTATGTTTGATATGCAAAGACAAATTCTTTAATTGACCATTAAACATTGGTTCCATCACGTAAATTATGGTCACAAATACAAAGACAATGTCAAACATTCATTTGAAAGCAATTGCAAAACAATGTATTTATCTTGCACCTTCTCCAAGGTGCAATGCCATGTTAGATTTCATGGAAGCAAGAAGGAGAGCAACACGGAGTGAAGAAACTTGCTTACACTCTCTATTCTTCTTCTTATTCATTTAGCACACACCCATAGTGCATATACAACCTAAGGTCATAAAGACCATTCACACTAGAAGTAACACCGACTTATTTAATACACCTAACTGATCTAGCCAGACTAGCTGTGTCCAGCTCATGTCGGTCAACACACAAGTACGAGCTTGATATTCTAACACTCCCCCTCAAGCTCAAGACAGCATATGTACTCCAAGTAGCTGTCTAAAACCACAAAACTTATCTTTACCCAGAGATTTGGTAAAGATATATGCTACCTGCTCATCAGTCCTCACATGCATAAGATCAACCTTACCTGCAAGGACCATCTCATGAATAAAGTGGTAGTGTACCTCTATGTGTTTTGTCCTAGCATGGTAAACTGGATTCATGGCCAGGAGTACACTACTCAGATTATCACATAACAGTTTCACTAGAGCATCAACCTGAATATCCAAGTCAGCCATAAGCTTGAGCAGCCAAGCAATCTGACATGCTGCCAATGCAGCCCCCCTATACTCTGCCTCAGTACTAGATAAAGCAACCGTAGGCTGCTTCTTGCTGCTCCAACTGATCATGCCGCTACCAAAGCCAAAGGCATAGCCACTCGTAGATCGTCTGTCAGTTGAGCATCCTGCCCAATCTGCATCTGTGTATCCAATCAGTGTCAAGGGCTTATCTCTGACATAGAACAGCCCATAGTCTACAATGGACTTAACATACCTCATGATGCGTCTAACTGCATCCAAGTGTGGCTTTCTCGGCTTCTGCATAAACTGGCTTATCAGCCCTACTGCATAGCTCAAGTCAGGCCTAGTGATGGTCAAGTAAATCAGACTACCGACCATCTGCCTGTACATAGTCACATCTTCTACTTTAGCCCCAGTGTTCATGTCTAGCTTTACATTCTGGTCCAGAGGTGTATCCAGTGGTTTGCATTTAGCCATGCCATACTTCTTAAGCATTTCCATGGCATAGTGATTCTGCATCAGCCATAAGCCATTTTCAGCTGTACAACCTCAATACCCAAGAAATACTTTAGATCTCCCAGATCTTTCATGTCAAATTCAGATTTCAGCATCTTCATAGCATGCTGAATTCCCATGTCATCATCTCTAGTGATTATCAGGTCATCAACATATATGACCAGCACTACCAAGCCACTGTCAGTCTTCTTTGTAAATAAGCTATGATCAGCCCTACCAATAGCAAACCCCAATCTCTGCAAGTAGTTACTGATCCTAGCATGCCAAGCTCTCGAATCTTGTTTCAGCCCGTATAATGCCTTTTTTAGCCTGCATACATAATGCTGAAAATCAGGGTGCACATACCCTTCCGGCTGAACCATATAGACATCCTCTGCTAGGTCACCGTTAAGAAATGCATTCTTAACATCCATCTGCTGTAATTTCCAGCCTTTAGCAGCAACCAAGGAAATAACAGTTTGTATGGTTGCCATTTTTGCAATCGGGCTGAATGTTTCATCATAATCCAAGCCATACTGCTGAGCATATCCTTTAGCGACCAGCCTTGCTTTGTACCTTTCCACACTGCCATCAGACTTACATTTGATTTTATAAACCCATTTGCAACCAACAGGCTTTTTCCCTTTAGGCAGTGGTTCCAAATCCCAAGTCTGATTTTCAGCCAAAGCTTTCATCTCTTCGTCCATAGCCATGCACCAATTTTCATCATTTGCTGCTTCAGCATAAGTACCTGGTTCTTTGATCTCCATCACTTTTGTCATGTACGCATAATGCTTTGCAGAGTAGCCACTGTATGTCAACCTGTCAACAGGGTATCTGACCCTCTGCGAGCGTCTAAGCTGTGGTGCACTACTCAATTCACCTCTCTCATGAGGCGGAATGTACCTATTCTGCCTCGTGCCAAGCGTATAGACAGTCGGAATACCAAGTTCGTTGTCTAAAGTATCACTAGACTCATAGCCCGAAGTCATTCTACTAGGTGTCATCATACCATCCTCAATAACTTTCTCTTTTCCTTTGCTGTCCAAGACATCATGTCTCCCCCTCACTGACATACCCGTGTCAGTGGACGGTGAGCTCCTCAATCTCCCTGTCCATGGGGATATTGTCTGACTGATAGGTCCTGTCATAGCAGTGCTCTGCTGCATATCAACTGTAGAGACATGAGTGGAAGGCATATCGGATGGCACTGCAATTGGTGATACATACCAAGAACCCATCTCATCAAAGATGACATCCCTGCTTACCAAAGTCTCCCTGGTAGAGGGATCATAACATTTGTATGCCTTCTTGTCCTGCGAGTATCCAATGAACACACTCTTATGCGCTTTGGGATCCAGCTTTTTCCTTTTCTCATCTGGAATGTGCACATAAGCAAGACAGCCAAAGACCTTCATGTGTCTTACATTCGGCTTATAGCCATAGAGCCTCTCAAACGGTGTCATGTCATGAATGCCTGCAGTGGGAGTCATGTTCAGAATATATGCGGCTGTCACAACAGCCTCTGCCCAATAGTAAAGCGGCATATGCTTCTCATTCATCATGGCCCTAGCAGCTTCCATCAAAACCCTGTTCTTCCTTTCAGCTACTCCGTTTTGCTGCGGAGTGTAGCTGCAGGTTAGCTGCCTATGAATGCCATTTTCAGCCAAAAAATCAGCAAATTCATTGGAGACATACTCCCCACCGCTATCAGATCTCAAGCAAGAGATGTAACATTCAAATTCCTTCTCAACCTGCGCTTTAAATTTCTGAAAAACAGCAAAGACCTCATCTTTTGTTTTCAATATGTAAAGCCAGGTATATCGACTGTAGTCATCAACGAAAGATACATAGTATCTGGAACCCCCCATAGATGCATTATGAGCTGGTCCCCAAACATCAGAGTGCACTAACTGCAGTGGTCGTGTACTCTGTCTTACATGCCTGACAAACGGCAATCCTGACTGCTTACCAAACTGGTAAGCCTCGCATACATGACCAATATCTAAATATTGGAATCTAGGTAACCCTGTTACCAGCTACTTCTTCTGCATGGTCTGCAGCCTCTACAAATTGACATGCCCCACTCTCTTGTGCCAAATCTCTAAGTCCCTGATAGTGCCAAAACCCTGGGCAAACATAGCGGAGTTCAGCTCTGGCAGTGTAGCATCAAGAGTGAACATTCTTCCATTTCTATGGCCTTTCGCGATCAACTTGCATCCATTGCCAAACTCTTCAATAAAGCAGCCATGCTTATTGAAGCGAACCTACAAGTTCTGCTTTGTCATCTGGCCCACAGACAATAGGTTCTTCGTAATCGAAGGGACATGCAAAACATCATGAAGATTCTTCTTCCTGCCATCATGTACAACCAGAGGCACTTTCCCCTTGTGCTCTATGCTATGCTGCGTATCATCACCTGTGCATACATAACCATGCTTTTCAGCCACCATATCCGTGAACCAATCACCATGAGGGGTCATGTGATTCGAAGCCCCCGAGTCAATGTACCACACTGCATCATCATATGATTTTTCAGCAACCTTATCTTTGACATACTGCATGGCAAACAGTCTATCACCAGAGTCATCTGCCTGACTGGACGTAGCATAATGTCCATGCTGCTTACCCTTCTGATTTCCCTGCTTCTTCCAGCAATCCTTTGCAATATGCCCATACTTTCCACAGTAGTGACAATCCTTATCTTTATTTGGATTGTCTGACTGACGCTGTTGCTGCCATGAGTCTCTACCACGGGAGTTAGATCTCCCCTTGCCTCGAAAGTTGCCACTACCTCGTGCATTTGATGACTGTTGATTGCTATTACTATAGGATGCATTCTGCTGGCCTCCTCTGCTAGATCCATAGCCTCTACCACGGCTACCACGACCACGCTGATTCGAATAAAAAACAGCATCCTTATTCTTTGAGCTACTTGACCCTGCAGCTAAGCCAAGCTTCACCTCTTCATGAATCAATAATGCAACCAGCTCATTAAAATCAGGCATCTCAGCCCGCACAGATACTGAAGTATCAAAAGACTTGTACTCCGGACCCAAGCCATTTAAGGTCACTGCAACCATATCCTCATCTTCTACCTGTGAGCCAACAGATGCGAGCTGATGTGCTAAGGTTTTAATCTTCGTGACATAGTCCTGTATGGATCTGTTCTTCCTCTCTATGTTGTTGAATTTTTGCTTCAGTTGTATCTTCCTAGCACTTGTAGTTGTGCCATAGTATCTGACCAATATGTTCCATGCATCTACTGGGGATTTACAGTTCATGATCTGCATCACCATAGCATTCGAGATACATAATGACAGCCAATGTAAAACTCTACGAGCTCTTTCCGTCCAGGCTTGATGCGCTCGTCTTTGATCAGCTGTAGGATTCCTATCTGGAACTTCAGGTTCAGCCTCAACACCTGTCACTAAGTCCCAGTATCCTTTGCCTATCAGAAATTTCTCCATGCGGAACTTCCATATTGCATAATTGTTGCTATCAAGCTTTTCTCCCACAATCTGGGTTAAAAATTCAGTTCTATCAGCATTTGCCATGTTGCAGACCTTGCCTGGCTACCTGCAAACCAAGATCTTCTTAACAGTTCAACTTCAGCCCGGAACTGTTTATGACAGTTTTTTGCAATTAATTGTAGGAAAAAACCAGTAAATTTCAGTCAAATATCAGCCCAAACAAAGTCACAATCGGTTTATCCAACTCATAAAGACAACTGCCAATACATATGCCTGATGTTCGGTTCAAATTTAACTCTTGCAGATCCACTGCCAGGGTCCAAAAGCATGTAGTCCAAACCTGTAAACTGCAATTACAACAACCTTTCCAAAGTCAAACTCCACCTGGATACATGTAATGCATGTTCCAAAGCTGCTTAGTTGACTGCTGGTACATATGCCACTTCAGACATAAGCATAGAGACATCAGCCAGTGTATTCTTAACAAGTGCCAATGCCAACAGTTTATGTAAAGATTGCAGTCAATAAACCTGCATAACCCGCTTCAACTAGCTCAAAAAAGTCCTTAAATCAGACCATACATTTGCTTCAGTATGTCACCGTTAGTACATGACTATGTAGTGACAATACCCTGTCTACATCTGACAAGCAAGTCAAACAAAATGTATGCAATTTATATTCATCCCAAGAAGATAAGATTTCTTTTATTTCAACTGCAAACTTCCAGTATTCAGTGGCATTTGATGCTCCTCTCAACCCAAGACAATTCTAACATGCATATGACAACATATATGTCTTTCAGATGTCTGCATCTGTCACTCTGTGCTTCAGTAGAAAGCAAAATGCTTACTGCCCACAATCCAAGATAGTTTCCAGCCACAAAAGAAGCTTCAGATCTGTGTATTTCAACCACCAAACTCAGCTTGCAATTGATCAAGACAAGTGCATGTAGCCTCCAGCATGTACCTATACTTCACAGGTGCTTCTGGGCATACTCAAGAGCTTCCAATGCTCTTCAAAGTGTTGTAGGCTCCATGTATGCTGTGTATACAGTAGTGCAGACAATTTACACAATTCTGCCCACTCTATTTCAGCTCATATCAGAGCTCAACCACAAGTAGTTACTCCATGTACTTCACAAAGACCTTTTTTCGATAAGCATACATGCTTCTCATGACCCACTTATGGTCACCATTGAGTGCAGTAGACAGTGCAGGCCTTCAGCCCAAACAGGCGCAATCATGCTAGTTGCAGACCCCTATTTTCAGTTCCTGCTGATGAAGTTGATGATGGTGATGTTGATGCCACACCCAAATGCACTCTAAACAGCCTCCTCAAGGATCTCAAGAAGCCACAAGCTCTGATCTTGACCCTGGAGTGTTTAATGAACAAATACCTACCTACAGTCCACAATGGCAACCTGTCTGCACAAAGGAAAAAATGAGTCTTCACTTCCTGGAAGTAGATCTTCACTTTCTCCAGCTCTTAGAGATCCACCAGTGAGCCCATTCATGGCTCTGATACCATGTTAGATTTCATGGAAGCAGGAAGGAGAGCAACACGGAGTGAAGCAACTTGCTTACACTCTCTATTCTTCTTCTTATTCATTTAGCACACACCCATAGTGCATATACAACCTAAGGTCATAAAGACCATTCACACTAGAAGTAACACCGACTTATTTAATACACCTAACTGATCTAGCCAGACTAGCTGTGTCCAGCTCATGTCGGTCAACACACAAGTACGAGCTTGATATTCTAACATGCCAATCCAACATTTTATTCCTTAATCTAGGACTCATATCCAATCTTAGGCACATAATCCAACAATCCATCCTTATCTAGCATCAATTTCTTCTAGGAAGTCCATCCTAGGCTCCTAAGGTTCTCAACAAACCCAAGGGATTTAGGGCCATAGTCTCCTAGCACCCTTGTCACCTCCTAGCCTAACATCCTCCCTATGGAGAGACCTCTTGTATTTGGCATCACTCCTAACCTCGAACATGGTCAAAAAACATCTTGGTGGAGGGCTCATGCCACTAATCTTAGGGGAGGTTTAGTGCATGACTATAAATCTATCCATAATGGCATAATAACTTTTGTGCAAACACACACAATCAAGCAAGTAGCCTATCATCATTAGCTAGTGTCAAGAATCACGTGGTGGTGGGGGGACTTGCTCAAGATGCTGCATCGAACACACACAGAATGCACAAGGAGAAGCTTACTCAAGAGACAATAAGAGATATGGAGACCAAAACGTTTTCTTGATGGTTTCTTCTTCTTCTTCTACACACTTTACAATATACACAAGGTATAGATAAGATACAACATAAAGAAAAGTGGCCTACCAAGTCAAACAATGCATAACCGACTACACTAGTCGACTGGTGCTATAACTATGCCAACTGTAAATAGGTGTAACAACCTAAATATAATAAGTAATGAGTCAGTGGCTATGTGAGAGTCATAATGACCACTGACGTGCTAAGTGTAGACGTGTGGACCCATCTAACCAGGCAGTCCATCATCAATATCCACATGTGTTGAGCTTGTCATCTCAACACTCCCCCTCAAGCTCAACTGCATCTCTGCAACTCCAAGTAAGCTTCGAAACTTTTGAAGCTTCTCTATACTCAATGCCTTCGTGAAGATGTCAGCTATCTGATCCTGTGTGCTAACATACACCAAGTTAATCTCACCTGCTAGTACCTTCTCTCTCACAAAGTGGTAGTGTACCTCAATATGTTTTGTCCTGGCATGGAACACAGGGTTCCTAGCCAACTGTATACTGCTCATGTTGTCACAATAAATGACAACTGGACCTTCCACCTACACATCCAAATTAGCCAATAACTTTTGTAGCTATACTACCTCACATGCTACAACAGCAGCACCTCTATATTCAGCCTCTGTACTCGACAAAGCAACTGTAGATTGCTTTTTGCTGCTCCAAGTAACTGCTGCACTACCAAGAGAGAACATATATCTGCTGGTAGATCTTCTATCAGACATACTACCAGCCCAATCTGCATCTGTGTATCCAAACACTTGTACATCTGTACCTGCCTCATAGAAAAGTCCATAGTGTAATGTGGACTTCACATATCTCAATATGCGTCTGGCTGCATCCAAATGTGGCTTTCTAGGTACTTGCATAAACTGACTCACTAGACCAACAACGTAGCTCAAGTCTGGCCTTGTAATGGTCATGTAGATCAAACTCCCCATTATCCTCCTAAACATAGTAGGGTCTTCTATCTCATCCCCAACATCAACACTCAACTTTACATTCTTCTCCAACGGGACTGAAAGTGGTTTGCATGCTGTCATACCATACTTGGACAACATATCCAAGCCATACTGTCTTTGGGACAGCCATATACCATCATCACATCTGATCACCTCAATGCCAAGGAAGTACCTTAACTCACCTAAATCCTTCATCTCAAACTTCTTCTTCAAAAAGTCCTTGACTTCAGCAATCCCACTATCACTATCACCTGTAATAATCAAGTTATCCACATAGATGACTATGATGACCAAACCTGCATCTCCCTTTCTCACATAAAGTGAGTGATCAGCATCAATAACCTAAAAGCCAATATTGACAAGATACTCTCTGATCTTTTCTGACCATGCTCTAGGGGCTTGCTTGAGCCCATAAAGCGCCTTCTTCAACCTGCACACATACGTCGGATGCTCTAAATTTTCATAACCTGCTAGCTGATCCATATACACTTCTTTCTGCAAATCACCATGCAAGAAGGCATTCTTTACATCCATTTGCTGCAACTGCTACCAAAGCAATCACACATCTGACAGTTGCCATCCTAGCAACTGGGCTGAAGGCTATGCCATATGTCTGGGCATAGCCTTTTGCAACCAGCCTAGCTTTGTACCTACTAATAGAACCATCTGCATTGTGCTTAATCTTATAAACCCACTTACATCCAATAGCTTTCTTGCCCTTCAACAATGATACTAGATCCCAAGTCTTATTGGCCTCTAATGCAGCCATCTCCTCATCCATTGCTGCATCCCAATGAGTATGACCAACAGCATCCTCAAAACAAGTGGGCTCAACATCCTCAACTAGTTTCACCATATAAGCACAATGGTGAGCTGCCTTCAAAACCAAATCTTTTAACAGGATATCTGACCCTGCTAGATCTGCGTACCATCAGATCACTCAATGGAGCCTTTACATTACTATGAGCTCTCTGTACACCTGGTGTCTTGACAGAAGGAATACCAAGCTCATCATCCAAGCTCTCTGAGCCACTGGAGTCTCCATCAAGAACTATATCAATGCCATCTAACACTTCATTCTTTCATTTGTCTTTACTTGTAGTGCTACTAGATGCACCTAAAGAGTTAGATGGCATCTAGTAGCTCTAACTCTTTAGATGCTCCATCAAGAACTATACCAACTGCCCTTTGCATTAAATCTGACTTGCAACCCTTGCTCTACCATTTGACCAACTGACACCAAGTTCTTTGTAATAGATGGCACATGTAATACATCTGAAAGACTCTTTGTCTTACCATCATGCAAGGACAAGGGAACTTTTCTAATGTGTGAAATTGGGTGGAATGAATCATCACCCATCTGCACATAACCTGCATTTTGCAATTCCTGCATCTCTCCAAACCATTCTGCATGGCTGGCCATATGATTGGATGTACCTGAATCAACATGCCAAACATCATCATGTGTTCCCTTTCCTGTAACAGCATTCAGCATATGCTGCATAACAAATAGACGTTCATTTTTGTCTTCATTCTGTCGTGAAGATGATGCATAGTTTCCTTGCTACAACTTACCACTGTGAATATCATCTTTCTTAGCATAACATTGGGCTGCAATATGACCTGTTTTGCCACAGTAGTGACACACAATACTAGAGTTGTTAGAACCTCTGTTCTGCCATCCATCTCTTCCTCTAAAGCTCCCCCTACCTCTAAAGTTACCACGACCTCCTGAAACCTACATATCACCAAATTGCTAATTCATTCTGTTTTGCTGGTTGTCACTACCACGTCCTGTACCACGGCCTCTTGAAGAGAACTTGCCATATCCCCTTCCTGAACTGGAGTAGAAATCTTGGACCTGTTCACCACTTCTTTTAGATGTCTCACTATGCATATTGATCTCTTCAGTGATCATAAGGGAGACCAACTCATCGAAAATCTAGAAATGGCTTTCTGACATATACGGAAGTTACAAAAGACTTCCAAGCATTTTCATTATTAAGTCCACCCTGTTGAGATATTGAGCTCCACTCGTGATATGCCAGGGTGACCGTTGTGCATTTATGTCATCGACTTGTTAGTTGCAGATGCGGTTGGTATACCACCCATGAATAATAGCTAGATGACAGCTATCCTTATCTACTCTAGTTCGTGGTTCAGTTAGTATGCCACCTTAGTTATTTGAGTTTGGTTTGAGACCCATATATAGGGTTCTTCTATTTCTTTGTATGAGAGTTCTTTTTTGCTTACACAACTAAGAAGAGAAAAACTGTTCTCAGCCTCCACCCTTGTGTGTATTCCCCCATTGTGAAAGCAAGAAAGTTACAAGTGAGACTCCTTCCTTCTCTCCCACAATCTTGACATGGTATCAGAGCCTTGTTTGTGGTAAGGAGCTCAAGAAAGCAAGCCAAGTTCATGGTGTTCTGGTAAGAGGACCAGTGTTGCTTTCATTTTCTGTTTTGGGAGCAGATCTCTGCAGGTAGCACAATCGGAAATTGCAAGAGTGCATTGTCTCAGGTTGAGATGCCCTTCGCGGTGAAGCAACAGGACAGTATATGCTGCAGCAAGGGCTTTAGCCCTTGGTGACCCTATTTTTTTTATTTGAGGCCATTTTGGGGCCTGCTTTGGAGGCGGAAGTTTTCTGCACGCACTCAGAAAAAGGCCATATTTTATGCTATGCGACCACTGTTCTACAGGTCGGTGAAAAGTTACCACAGAAATTGCATTGTATGCTTGTGTGCAAAGACATTGGGAGTTACAGAATCATCCTTGTTTCCTATTTATGCAAAATCATCACTAGGAAGTGACTGTGTGGTCAAATACCACTTTTACCAGTTTTGCAGATTTGCCCTTGTGAGGGTAAAGCTGTGTTTTTTGCAGTGACAGAATTTTTTGCAGTATTATGTAATGGCGTCTGATTCTCTTTCACAAATTGTAACTGAAAAGCTTGACAAGAACAACTTCTAAGCATGGAAGTTTAGAATGACAAATTTCCTTATGGGAAAAGGATATTGGGAATTTGTTGCAGGAAATGAAGAAGAACCAGTTCTTCTTGATGTTCCCAATCAATAGCAAATGCAGGCATTCAAAGCATGGCATGAGAGAGCCAGGAAAGTTATGTACTGGCTGTCTATCAGTATTTTAGACTCTATGATTATGCATATTCAAGATGCAAGTACGCCAAAGGAGGCATGGGATACTTTGTCAAAAATGTATAGCACAAATACGCAAGCTAGGAAAATGCAGCTCAAGCAAGAGTTGCATAATGTGCAAAGAGAAAGTATGAGCATCAATGACTACCACATGAAGGTGAAGAAGATTGCAGATGCACTTGCTTCCATTGGGTCGCCAGTGGAAGATGATGATTTAGTTTCTGTGACCTTTGAATGGTCTAGGAAAGGATTATGCACAGTTTCGGACATCCATTTCAGTTCGTGAAAGATTTCCTGATTTTGAGGAGTTGATTGCTCTTCTAATTTCTAAGGAGCAAAGAAATGGTGGTGCATCTTCTTCAAGAGGAACTTCAAAAGAAATTGTCTTCTACTCAAATGCTGGAAGAGGTAGAGGCAGAGGTAGAGGAGGCCGATTTGGAGGCCGTGGTAGAAATCAAAATATGCAACAGACTCAAGAAAACCAATCCTATGGAGGAGGATGTGGTAACTCTAGAGGTAGGGGGAGTCAAAGAGGTCGTGGTGGATGGCAAAGAGACCAAAATGCAAACAGCAATGTTGAATGCTACTACTGTAGTAAAATGGGTCATATGGCTAAAGACTGCTATAAAAAGCAAAATGACATCATGAATGGAAAATTGCAACAAGGAAATTATGCATCTTCTAGTAGACAGGGTGATGACAGAAATGAGTATTTGTTTATGGTGCATCACATGAACAATTCTCTGACAAGTGCAAAAGAAAGCAACGAAGTGTGGTATGTTGACTCAGGTGCATCAAACCACATGACAGGTCATGCAAAATGGATGCAGGATGCAAGAAAAATGGAAAAACCAAGATTTTTGGAGACTGGTGATGATACTGCACATCCTATTGTGCAGATTGGAAAAATTTCTTTGTCTATGCAGGATGGGAAAAAGAAATACCTGTCCGATGTATTTCATGTCCCGAATATCACCAAGAATCTGGTTTTTGTTGGTAAAATGGTTGAGCAGGGCTTGCAGGTCAGATTTAATTCTCATGGATGCTTTGTTGAGGATATGAAAAATAAAGGTCGCTTGATAGCAAAAGAAAAGAAGAAAGGCAGAATGTTTACATTGGATGCAGACATGCCTGAATTGAGTGCAGCAATGTTTGCACATGGGACCGGTGTAGTTGCAGATATTGATATCTAGCATAAACGCATTGGTCATGTTAATGTACAACGACTTAAATCAATGCACGCCCAAAATATTGTTGCAAGATTGCCTAAATTCAAGGTTGCAGAAATACATAAGGTATGTGAAGCCTGTCAGTTTGGAAAACAGGCAAGGAAACCATTTTCTAGACATGTTCAAGAGAGTAAGAAGCCATTGGAATTAATCCACTCTGATGTGTAGACTACTAAAGCTGCATCTCTTGGAGGTTGTCATTATTTTGTTACTTTTATTGATGACTATAGCAGAAAAGTTTGGGTATATTTTATGAAAAAGAAAAGTGAAGTTTTTGGGCATTTCAAAACTCTTAAAGCTATGGTTGAAAAAGAAACATGCCTGCAAATAAAATTCCTAAGGTCAGATGGAGGGGGAGAGTACCTCTCAAATGAGTTTGCAAGATCCCTGCAGGAGCATGGCATAAAGCAGCAATATTCATGCAGTCATACCCCACAACAAAATGGAATTGCAAAAAGGAAAAACAGACATATTGGAGAGGTATCTCGTGTCATGCTCAATGAAAAAGACCTGCCAGATTTTTATTGGGCTGAGGCAGTTGCTACAGCAGTCTACATAATGAACAGAACTCCCACTGCAGCAATACATGGGATGACTCTAGAGGAGAGGTATATTGGTAGGAAACCAGATATTTCTCATTTGAAAATTTTTCATTGCATTGCCTATGTTCATGTGCCAGATGAGTTGAGATCCAAGTTGGATCAAAAAGCTGAGAAGTGCATCTTTATTGGTTACTCTTTGCAACAGAAAGGGTATAGATGTTATAACCCTTCTACTCGTAAGTTTACAGTGAGCAGAGATGTTGTTTTTGATGAGATGAGTAGCTGGTATAAACCAGTAAATGTGATTGATGATGTAGATGCACAAAATGGTAATGCTGCACAGAATTCACAGCAACAGTCAAGATATTAGTGGATCCGGAGCGTCCTCTAGCAGTGGTTCACATTCTTCGCCATGGACAGGCAGATTGAGATCAGGAGAATCTTCTCAAAGCAATGCAGATAGTGGTATGCAGGTATCACAAAAAGGAAAAGAGAAGGTAGATCAGCCCATGTTTGATGTGAATGCAGGTCACTCTTATGTGGATGGTGAATCCAGTGGCTCAGAACAAAGCATTGATGATGAGTTGGGTATTCCTTCTATTGTTACACCTGGAGTAAGGAAGACCAGGGATGTTTTGAGAGCACCTGGAAGTGAGCCTACTTTGCGTAGGTCTACCAGAGCTAGGTATCCTGTGGATAGGCTGAAATATGATGGATTTACAGCCATTCACTATGCATATATGGTCAAAGTGATACAGGAACCAGAACCCACTTCTTTTGAGCAAGCCATGGGAAAAGAAAAATGGGAGAAAGCCATGGATGAAGAAATGGATGCCTTGGAAGCAAATGCTACATGGGAGTTGGTACCTTTGCCTAAAGATAAGAATGCAATTGGTTGTAAGTGGGTTGATAAGGTGAAACACAATGCAGATGGTTTTGTTAATAGATACAAGGCAAGATTAGTAGTCAAGGGGTATGCACAAACATATGGCATTGATTATGAAGAAATATTCAGTCCGGTTGCAAGGATGGCAACCATAAGAGCAGTCATTGCTATGGCTGCATCAAAGGGATGGTCTTTACATCAAATGGATGTAAAGAATGCCTTCTTACATGGTGATTTGCAAGAAGAGGTCTATATGGAGCAGCCACCAAGTTATGTGCATGCTGTTCATCCTGAGTTTGTTTGCAGGTTGAAGAAAGCCTTGTAAGGCTTGAAGCAAGCACCTAGAGCATGGTTTGACAAGATAGGACAGTATCTTGTCACTATTGGCTTTCAGATTTCCAAGGCAGATTTCTCACTTTATGTGAGAAAAACAGAGAAAGGTATTATGCTGCTTGTCATTTATGTTGATGATTTGATTATCACAGGTGATAGTGATGAAGATATTGTTCATGTAAAAATGCTATTGAAGCAAAAGTTTGAGATGAAGGATTTGGGAGAGCTGCGTTATTTCTTGGGCATTGAGGTGATTAGATCACCAAGTGAGATATGGCTCTTGTAGAGGCAGTATGGATTGGACATGCTATCCAAATATGGGATGACAGGCTGTAAGCCTATTTCAGTTCCTTTGGAGCAGAATGTGAAGCTGAGTGTAGATACAAGTGAGCTTCTCGAAGACCCTACTATGTACAGACTCATAGTAGGAAGTTTGATTTATATGACTATTACCAGGCCAAATTTGATCTATGCTGTTGGATTGGTAAGTCAGTTTATGCAGGCTCCAAGGAAACCACATTTGGATGTAGCTAGACGCATACTCAGGTATGTGAAGTCCACATTGCAGTATGGACTACTTTATGAGACTGGGGTTCAGATACAGTTGCATGGATACACTGATGTTGATTGGACTGGTAGTATTTCTGATAGACGATCTACCAGTGGATATATGTTCTCTTTTGGGAGTGCTGCAGTCACTTGGAGAAGCAAGAAACAGCCTACAGTTGCCTTGTCGAGCACAGAGGCTGAGTACAGGGACGCAGCAATGGCTGCATGTGAGGTAGCTTGGTTGCATAAGCTACTTTATGATATGCATTAGCCTACAGATGGGCCAGTTGTCATTTATTGTGACAACATGAGTAGTATACACTTGGCAAATAACCCAGTCTATCATGCTAGAACAAAGCACATTGAGGTGCATTATCACTATGTGTGGGAGAGGGTTTTACTAGGTCTTATTGATCTAGTTTATGTCAGCACAGAGGATCAGATAGCTGACATATTCACGAAGGCATTGGGCACACAGAAGCTGCGCAAGTTCAGAGACCTGCTTGGTGTGTAGGAATTGGGATTGAGCTTGAGGGGGAGTGTTGAGATATCGAGCTCCACTCGTGATATGCCAGGGTGACCATTGTGCATTTATGTCATCGACTTGTTAGTTGCAGATGCGGTTGGTACACCACCCATGAATAATAGCTAGATGATAGCTATCCTTATCTACTCTAGTTCGTGGTTCAATTAGTATGCCACCTTAGTTATTTGAGTTTGGTTTGAGACCCATATATAGGGTTCTTCTATTTCTTTGTATGAGAGTTCTTTTTGGCTTACACAACTAAGAAGAGGAAAACTATTTTTAGCCTCCACCCTTGTGTGTATTCCCCCATTGTGAAAGCAAGAAAGCTACAAGTGAGACTCCTTCCTTCTCTCCCACAATCTTGACACACCCAAGGTAGATGACACTAAATCATCATCATCGGGCATTGCATCAATCGCTGCCAATGCATCTGCAATGCTCCTTACCTTAGTGTATACTCATTGATAGACATCTTCCCTTTCTTCAATGTATTTAACTCTTGCTTGAGTTGAATCTTTCATGCCTTTGTATTTACGAAAAAAATACTTTCAAGTATGGTCCAAGCTGCATATGAATTCTCTACATTTCTAATATGTCCCAGCATATTATTGTCAATTACTGCAGACAACCAATACATGACCTTCTTGTCTTTTGCATTCCATTCCATCCATGCCTTTGTCTCTTCTGCAGTTGAAGGATCACTCACCTCCAGCTCCTTTTCTTCACGTGAAACAAACTCGTAGAGGCATTTTCCAATAAGGAAGTTCGTGACATGGAACTTCCATGAAGGGTAGTTGTTCTTGTCGGGCTTCTCAATGATGGGGCTTCCACTGTTCTCTGCCATTATCACAAAACTAATACCAAACAGCAAGCAAATCTTCTGTAACCCTCAACCTGTAGTGCACAGCAATACACCAGACATCCTTTTTCACTATCTGCTCAACAATACATGCAATCTGCAACCAATTTGCAATTAAACCTTGTGTTTACTCACTAGTAAACACCTTTGAACTTACAGATCTGAAATCTGTAAATTGTGCACCCACTTTCGGTCAATACAGCTGAAGTCACAGTACACCCTGAAATTGCTGTCCGCAACCTTGCAGCTCTAAAACGGGGCATGAAACGGCCTCTGATGCTCTTCGCGCACACCAAATCTCACTGCAATCTGAGATTTTTGCTCGACCCTGCTTCCGGTGCCTCCACATGCCCTATCCAAGAGAGAGTGTGGAAAAATGGGAGAGCTTCTTACCCGTGGCTTGCTTGCTTGAACCTTACTTCTTCTCCTTCACTTCAGCCTTCGAAATCAGCCTCTCTCAGTGGTGTGGCTCCGATACCATGTCAAGAATCACGTGGTGGGGGGACTTGCTCAAGATGCTGCGTTGAACACACACAAAATGCACAAGGAGAAGCTCACTCAAGAGACAAGAAGAGAGATGGAGGCCAAAACGTTTTCTTGCTGGTTTCTTCTTCTTCTTCCACACACTTTACAATGTACACAAAGTATAGATGAGATAAAACATAAAGGAAAGTGGCCTACTAAGTCAAACAATGCATAACCGACTACACTAGTCGACAGGCGCTATAACTATGCCAGCTCTGTAAATAGGTGTAACAACCTGAATATAATAAGTAATGAGTCAGTGGCCATGTGAGATTCATAATGACCACCAATGTGCTAAGTGTAGATGTGTGGACCCATCTAACTAGGTGGTCCATCATCAATGTCCGCATGTGTTGAGCTTGTCATCTCAACAGCTAGGAAACATTCATTTTTCATAGCATCAATCCAAACAACCATTTTGAATATACCTCTTAAATCAACCAACTTATCTTAGGTAAGGAAACCATCTCTTTTCAATTAAACAAACTTTATCTCAAAAGACAAGTTATCCGAACAAAATAACATCCTTGGGATATATCATAAAAGAAAATGCAATCCACAACAACCTTTTTTTCTTTAGTGTGTTCTGAAAAATGATATATGCCAATCATATGTAAAAGATACACATCTCTAGCATTTTCTTTCCATCACAAGACTTTCTTTAAATGATTCAACAATTTATTGTGCACAATCATTTTGTTATTATATCAAGAGACATCTACCTTTGTTTCTTTCTTCCACCTATATCACTAAGATTATCTAAAACATGGTAAATTTAAGTATCACTTACCAATGTGAGTTGCTACTTTACAAGGAAATTCCACACATAACTCTTTACATTTCAACCCCATAAATAATCATTTATTGTTCAGTGAACTAGAGAGGGAGAAAGAGGAGAGAGAAGACTACAGAGAGAGAAGAAGTGCTGAAGTGAGAGAAAGAGAGTGATGAGGAGAGAGAAATACTAGAATGGAAGAGAGAAAGATAGGAAAGAGAAAGAAGTCATTGAAGCTGAGAGCAAGGTAATGAGAAGGAAAGTAATATATTAGTGTGTCAAAAGATGAGAAAATTTACATGTCTGTAACATATCCGCTCATCCTCTTATGGGACACGTCTTAGCAGCCCATCGAGAAGGAAGTTTAGAAAGTGCCACCTGGCACTCGCAAGGAATGTCACAGGGTTCGCGATCTAGGTCTTTCCCAGTCTACCCCAAGCGGAAGTATCCGACCATTCCCACTTAGGACCAACCTGAAGTCAAGGTTTCTTTCCCATCAACAAAGTCTCTAGGAAGTAGCTAGCGTCGAGCTGAACCACTTTGCATAGGAACATCAGAGTCGAAGTGGATTTATGATGCACTTGGTTCATGGAGAATGGGAAACGAGAGGGATGTGAAGCTCAACCTCTCTGCCCATAAGGCATAGTCCCATTCCGCTCCCCTAAAAGAATATAAATCGGGATTCTAACTTTACAGACTCTAGGTCTTCACAGTTTTGTTATCACGTCTTTTGAGAAAAGTTCCCAGCTAACCGGGACCACCCCTCCGTAGGACGGCCCAAAGTCACATCCACTGCACTTTCCTCGGGTTGCTTAGTTATCTAATTACCTACCACATTATGTTTGACATGCAAAAGCAGCTTCCTTAATTAATCAATTTAAACACATGTTCCTTTACGTAACTTAGGCATTGACACAAAAACAATGTCAAGCAAGTTCCTTTCTCAAATATCTAATCTTTATTTATCATAGTCCCGGAATACATCAAGTATCATGCCCGAAGGCTAACTCAGCAATCAATAGGATTGCTGCTCCAAGTTTCGCCTACACGGGCCTCGAGATCCCATCTCGAGTCATGTCGTCCTCTTGTGCAAGATCCAGAGGTAAGGAATTTACAACCAGAGCCTCCCCTGGCACCCAAGCGTCCTCCCGCTCCAAGCAGTACCCACAGAGAGACCTCTCGCGGCGGGTTCAGTCCATGTACACGGCGCGGCTAATCAACCCCCTTGGATAGGGCCAAGCGGGCAGTCGGAGGTAACTGAATCTACCTCTCCCTACAGGCTATTAACCTAAAGCATTAAGTGTTTGGCCTTGAATTAGTTCCTTGAGCAAAGAAGTTCAAACAATGTACCTAAGTGTACAACCACGATCATTTCTATGGTCATTCGTACAATCAACTGCTAAGGTGTGATTCCTTTTTCCCGAATGCTCCCAGCATTCACTCCTAGATCATTCATGACTTGGCAAGATTCCAAGGGTTTGGCAAGGTAGGTTGCTTGTTTTCCCTTTTTCTTTGGGTTAGGGTTTGTAGGTACTTCAAGATCTCAAGTAGTCTAAGCTGAGGGCAAACAATCCATAGTGTCCTACTAAATTGAGGAGTCTCTTTCAAGTTGAGAGGCCTACATGGTGAGATGAACCACACAAAAAAAGTGTGCCTTCAATATAGTCCCAAACAAGTATGGGTAAGGAAGAATAGAGATCATATGAGAGCATACATGTTGGTTGTGTACCCAAAAGAGATGAACTCCCTTCAATTAGTTATTGACTCCTCCTAGGTCTTATTTTCCTCCTTCAGTGTGAACAACAACTAGCCTACTACTTCACTTTTCTCCTCTCCTCTCTTTCCTCTCTATTCTCCTCTTGTGTGCAATTTTAATTTGTGCAATTGGGTCATCAATTTGTGATTTAAGGATCTATTCAACAACATTGATATTAGAGTAGAGGTTTAATTGGTGGAGTCATCATTATTAGTCCATGGGTTCCATACATGCATAAGAATCATCATCATCAAAAATTCCTTCTTTTATCTACCAATTCAAGTCTTTATCCCTCACTTTGTGGTTCCAAACTTCTCTCCCATATTTAACTCAGGATTGCACTCTTCTTCCCAAGACAAACAAACATCCTTTACATTCATAAAAGGGGGAGGTATCTATCCACATAGAAGAGGGAGGTATAAAGTCCCTTTCAATTTTAAAAATATTTTTTTTAAGTGAGAGAAACCCATGTAGATGTACTCTATGTGATTTAGCCAAATAGAGAGGGGTTTATCATTTTCAAACCCTTCCCTACAACCATCAATACTCGTGCCATCAAACTATTTCTAATTCACAACCTTTCACATAGAGGGTGCGGGAATTATAAGTACCGTGTGATGCAATTTAAACTTCTCCGAACATTCCTATGATCTTTTTAAACAAGTGATCAATCATAGTAAATTTTCAATACGGATAAGACGACCCTGTGTGGGTTTATACTTATTGCACCCTTATCATGCGGGAATGAAGAAGGTGAATTTGATGGAACCTGAACTTCCGCAGGAGGGGTATTATCGGCTTTCGCGCTTTGAATGGGGACTCCTACATGTGCCCCTCTTACTCCTACATGTGCTCCTCTCGTGTGGTGCTTTGGGGCCATTGCAATTGGGGCTAGGGTAGGTGGAGGGTGTGCTGAAATTCCCTACAACTTGATAGCTTTCCCTTCCGCAAGGAACTCCCTTCACAGACAACTGTGCCCCTTTACACGATCCGCAGGTGAAGCATCCTTAAGAAGGCACTTTGAAGAATCTTCTAGGAAGCTTCTCAAGAAGCTTCTTTAACTTTTTTTTTTTCGACAGGGGGGACCCTGACGGCATCGAAGAAGATGATGATGATGAGGGGGGGGCATCGTTTTTAGGCGGAGGGGGTGGCGTTTCCTGACAACGAGGGGGGGCACTGCCTATCGACGAGGGAGGGGGGCTACTGTCCACAAGGGAGAGGAGGGCTATCCTTTTAAAGTGGGGGGGAGGGGTGGTATATGGGGGGAGGGAGACGACTATTCACGGCCGCCACCCCTTCCACCTAGGGGGCTACTGCCCCCCCTTCTCTCTCTTTACTCCCTCTCTCTCTCTCTCCCTACCATACTGTCGGCAGGGGAAGAGAGTAAAAAAATTTGAATTAATTTTAATAATTTTTTAAAAGGAGGGGAGGTTCTCATGGGGGAGGCACGGGGGCATGGGGGGGATGTATTACATTCTCTCCCCCTTAGAGGAATCGAGATGTCCTCATCTTGAGAAGACCTGGGGGTATTGTTGGTTGAGAGTATTTTCATCCATCTAGGCAGCATCCTCTTTGGGATAAATTTTCCACTAGATGAGGTATTCTCTCAAGGTCCTTGATCTCAAATGCCTCTCCCTAATATCTAGGATTCTATCAGGCCGTAGCTCAAGGACTCCTTGGCTAGGCATTACAATTTGCTGATCATCAAGTACATGATTTGGATTAGGTAGATACTTTTTCAATAGGCTAACGTAGAATACATTATGAATCTTTAGAGTTGCAGGCAGCTGTAGTCTGTAAGCATTAGGCCCTAGGCACTTAGTGATCTTATAAGGTCTACAATACCTCAGACTTAGCTTCTTCTACTCTCCCAAGGATAATGAACTCTTTTTAGGGCATACACGGATGAAGACCATATCACCTTCGATGAAGGATTTGTCCTGCCATTTCAAGTCGGTGTAAGCCTTCTGTCTATCCTTGGCATCTTGGATGACTTATCTTATTGATTCGATTTGATCATCCATGTCTTCCCGCATCTGTCTAGAAGCTTCTACCCTCAAAGTTGGATCCCAAAAGTTCAAAGGGGTACGACAATCATGCCCATACAATGCTTGGAAAGGGGTCATCTGAATACTCTATTGGTAAGAAGCATTGTATGCAAACTCAACCAGTGGTAAATATTGAATCCAAGTTTTTAGGTTAGCGACAGCAGTATGCCCTAAGTATATCTTTAATGACTAGATTGACTCGTTCTATTTGACCATCAGTTTGGGGATGGTAAGCTGTGCTGAAATAGAGTTGAGTTCCAATAGCCTCAAAGATAGCCCTCTAGAAGTGTAATGTGAAAAGAGAGTCACGATCACTAATGATTCTTCTGGGTAACCCATGAAGTTTGAATATTTCCTTAATGAATAATATTGTGATGTCTGAGGCTTTATAGTTTGTCTTGAGACAGGGATGAGATGTGCGACCTTGGTGAGCATATCTACTACAACCATAATAGAGTTATATCCTCCCTGAACTTGGGGTAAGCCAATAATGAAGTCCATACTAATGAACTCACGTTTCATTTGTGGAAGGTCAAGTGGTTGCAATTTCCTAGGCATTTTAATATGCTATGCCTTAATGCGTTGACAAGACAAACATTCCGTGAAATATTTGAGTATATCTCCCTTGAGCCTTTTCCAATAATAGCTCTTTCTGACCTCATTAAGGGTCTTGGCATAACCAAGATTTCCTAAGAAAGGGTAGTCATGGGCTTCCCAAAGTATCTTCTGCTTGAGAGTTTGGCTTGCAGGGATACATAATCTTGTCCTAAAGTAGACAAGTCCACTACTAATGGAGAATTCTTGATACTTTGTCTTTAGCTTCGGGCCTTGATCCTTGATGGGGATCTCCCTTAGTATTTTCTGATAGACTGGGTCATGATATGCCCCTTCTTTTGCTAGATCAAGAATCGGATTGTTTGGCATTGATACCTTTGTGGCTAGAGACCTTGCTATTGATGGATCTTGCAAAATAAGATAATTTAGAAATGCTTGCAATCGAATGCATCGGCAACTACATTCTCTTTTCTAGGTCTATATTTGATTTCAAAATCATATTCTTCTAGCACTTCGATCCATCGGCGTTGCCTCATATTGAGACTCTTGTGGCCCGTTACTAAGGAAAATTTGTTACCTAGCAAGTAATGTCTCCAAAGAATAATACCCTAAACACTTTTACATTCAACTAATTGTTGGATTGTGGTTTGGATTATTATTCCAAGTGCTTGTGATTGATGGTAATTTCATGGTGGGGTCTGTGATGACAAGTTGCCATGGGGATAAAGGAATGTTTTCTTGGAAGATCATATTAGGCTGATTGCCTTGATTGTGCTTGATTCTTAAATGAATTAATTAAGCAAAGGATATTTTGCATGGGTGGATCATGTCCAAGATCGCACCACGGATCAACCCCGAGAAGGGCACTGCTCGATTCACGGGCCAAAGGTCGAGTGGTGGGAAAGGCCAACCACAGAAATTATGTCTCACTGCTAGGCAAGTGGAGCTCTAGACACCCCTTGCTAGTTCGGAATGGAGTTGAAGGGTGCCATGAGCCCAACATCTGTGGCATTGAAAGATCCTATTCTAGATAATGGATGGAAATTATGGTGCCATGTGATTTAGACTAGGTACTTCTGCAAGGCAAAAGGGATATAGAATTTCTCCTATATGGGCAGGAGACATAGATTAACTTGAAGATAAGTTAAGAAACTTGTTTGACAAAAGGATTGCTTGCTCTATTTCCATGTTAGTGCTGTAATTTATGCAAATGAATCCCATTTCCTAAAAGGATTAATTAGAAAAGCTAATTTTGATTGTCACACATAAATATGATAGAACCTAATTAGAAAACTAAAGCTATCAAGGGAAGCAGGTGGGTGGAACCCCCGACGAGTATGTCCTATGGTAGGGTGGTCCTAGAGAACTAGGAGGCTTCTCACAAGTTTTTACCATCGTTCAACCTTGAGGTGTTGATATGTTAGAACCTGATTCATGTCATTTTAGGGGACCAGAATGGGACTATGCCGCCCTACTGGTGGAGAGGTTGAGCGGTGCATCCCTCTCGTTTCCCATTCTCTTTGAATCAAGTGTAGCATGGATATGCTTTGGCTTGGGTATCTCTCTGTAAAGTAGGATGTCTACCAAGACCCGACGCTAGAATGTTGTTAGGAGACCTTGACCCCTAGGAACCCTAATTTCACGTCGATCCTAGTGGGTTTGGCCGTGAACATTCCATTACGAGAGGCAGACTCGAAAAATCCTCGAGGACAAACCCCAAAACATTCCATGGGAGTACTAGGCAACAACGGTTGGATTCATTTCTCGATGGACCGCTAAAGCGTGCTTGGACAGCCAATGGGCACATTACAGTAGTTGGTATCAGAGTGAAACTTTGTAATGATATGTGATTGATTAACGTATGGTTTATAGAAATATCCTAAATAGAATAAGCAAAGTGGTATGGCTTGACTGTCAGGTACCTTTTGTATCCAGAAATGCTGACATGTAAGAGAATAAATCCCTTCTAAAGCAAATTAAGGCACCCAAATTTGATGGAGAAGGGATACACGTCCCAGCAGAGGTGGAGATATGGATTTAGTCGATTGATGATTATTTCTTTGCTACGGGAACGGGTGCTACCAATCAAGCAATGATAGCCAAACTTAAGTTAGTTGGCCAGGCTCAAATATGGTGGAAGCAATGGTGCAAATATTAAGGTATTTCTCAAGCCGCTATCACTTGGATTCAATTGAAAGATATTTTATAGAGACAATACCTTCCGCCAACCTACCAGACTTTGAAGATGAATGAATTCTTCAATCTTAAGTAGCTAGAATTAACCTTGAAAGCTTACTACTAAAAGTTTGTAACCCTACTAAAATACGCACCGGCTATGGATATTTCACAGCAAGTATCCAAGTTTTTCCATGGCTTGAACACTCCTCTAAACCACCATCTTGTAGAAATGCATCCAGCAGACTTGCAAGATGCGTTACTTCAAGAAAATCCAATCATCCAAGAACTTAAATTAAGCAATTGTAGCAAAGATCATTCCCGAGATCAGGACAAGAGATGCCACATGGGCAGGGAGATAGGGAACATTCGTAGGAGATGTCCCTACCGTCAATGCTTCCACTACAATGAGCTAGGGCACATCCAAGCTAACTTCCCTGACCTAAGTCCAAAAGACATTGAGCCTCCAAGGAAACAAAGCTACATAGGCACAGTCTATGGATATATAGAGGAATCAGATGAAGATGAAGATTTAGAACCTACTACACCTCTTCAGGATGACTAGAAATCCTAGAAATTTTTTTGACATGTAATACAACTTATATCATAAATAAAGCATACTCTTGTACCTACGATTAATTGCGATAATATGAGTTACACTACTTCAGTTATTAAGAGTAGCATAGTGGACACATGGTGGGTCCTAACCCAACAAGCATTAAGCCCCATTAATGCTTGTCATCCCAAGTTCTTTCGAGATGAGGACATCTTGAGTTCTCTAAGGGGGAGAGGATGTAACATCCCCGCATGGCCCTGCATGGGAAACACCCCCCTCCCCAAAAAAAGTAAATAATTTCAAATTTTTTTTGCTTTCCCCCCTATCGTCGCCAACAAACAAGTGGCTAGGGGGAAAGGAAGAGGACGGCGTGGGGAGAAGGATGACAACGATGTCGAGAAGGGAGGAAGCCGACGTGGATGACACAAAAGATGACAGAGAAGATCATCTTGATGGAGGGAGAGGCCACGTGGCCAAGCACCCCCCCTTGGGCATATCAAGGCCATGACCACCTAGAGGGGCGAAGGAGCCCCCGCCACCATGCGGAAGTGACAAGTGGAGGTTACCGCCACGACCACACCAGTTTCTCCCTGCATTTCCCCCCCTCCCTCCCCCCCCCCCCCAAATCACAATGTGGGAAAAAAAAGGATGAAAGGCCTTGATTGCCATGCTAAAGGGAGAAGGAGAGGGTGATAGAGAGGGAAAAGAGAGGGAGAGAGAGAGAGAGAGAGAGTTAAAAATCTGTGAAGGCAGAAGAAGAAGGGGATCATCATTACCAAAAGCCTTCCACCTCTCTTCATTCTCCTTTCATCCACATGAAGGACCTCTTCCACGTATGAGCCCTTCTTCCTAGGAAAAGATCTTCTCTTGCGGAGTTTCAATCCCCTTTCAAAGGGCTATCAAGATACAAAGGTTGACAAGGAGAGAGCCATGGCCATGATCATTGGAAGTGGTTGGAAACAAGAATGTAACTACAAGCAGCACTTCACCTTTGAGTGCACAAACTAGAGGGTGTCCACACGCATTCTTTCTTTCTCCTTTGACCATGAATCTATACCTTTTCCCACAAGATTATCCCCCACCCGCAAGCTTAATTCTCTTTCCCGATTGGCCCCCGCTAATCAAGTACAAGGTGCGGAAGTCTTGTGTGATTCGCTTCTAAGGGAGATGAAGATGAAGAATGTCCCCCAAGCGGAAAGTGTCACGTGCAAATGGACATTCCTCAATAGAGCAATGAAGCCTGGGGCAAGGGCATAACTTTCAATCCAACTACAATACCGGTCATAAGTAATGTATTTCCAAATTGATGAATGCTTGCTTGATTTTTGCATGAGACACGCTAGGGCCGTACTATGTCACACAAGAATAGGACACTGGAAGGGATAAATTCCGTTTCAAGTATTTGAAAGATGGAGATTGTGAAGTTCATGTATCAAGAGAAGTAGATTGCTTCACATTGCTATGTGTTAAAATCTATGCATAACATAAGTAGCATATAGGACCCTAAAGTATTAAGCATCAATAAGTCTTCACCTAGGACAATATTTTTTAGGGTTCGCAAGGCTATCCCAGGGGTTGTGCACATACACGATATATGCATGGCAAAGATTATATGAAACTTACATCAATGGTACACAAATTGATCTTGCATTGAAGTCTTGCATCCATCCTATGAAGGTTTCACATAAAATATTGATTAAATAGTTATCTTGTGCTACTAAAACATGAGTTGATTACAACTTGCACAATAATTCATGGATTATTGAAAGATAGTCTTGCATCGTTACAAATTGACTCGCATTCTTTAGGGAAAGGAAGATAAAGACAAGTTAAAATTCTGCTTAGTATCGCTCTTTGATCCCAAAGGGGAGAGCAAATATGCCATGGAATGGTTATCATGACTATTCTTGCAATGTTTGGGATAAAGGAATGTTTTCTTGGAAGATGATATTAGTTGATTGCCTTGATTGTGCTTGATTCTTAAATGAATTAATTAAGGAAAGGATATTGTGCACAGGTGGATCATCTCCAAGATTTCACCGCAAATTAACCATGAGAAGGGCACTGCTTGATTCACGGGTCAAAGATGGAGTGGTGAAAAGGCCAACCACGAAAATTGTGTCTCACTCCTAGTCCGCTTGGGGTTAGATGGAGCTTTGGACACCCCTTTCCAGTCTAGAATGGAGTTGAAGGCTGCCATCATGAGCCCAATGTCTGTGGCATTGAAAGATCCTATTCTAGATAATGGATGGAAATTATGGAACCATGTGATTTGTGATGGGTACTTCTACATGGCAAAAGGGATATATAATTTCTCCTATATGGGTAGGAGACATAGATTAACTTGAAGATAAGTTAAAAAACTTGTTTGAGAAAAGGCCTGCTTGCTCTGTTTTCATGTCAATGTTGTAATTTACATGAATGAATCACGTTCCCTAAAATGCTTAATTAAGGAAGCTGATTTTGAATGTCACACATAAATGTGATAGAAAACTAAATCTATCAAGGGAAGCGGGTGGGTGGAACCCCCACTGGGTCTGTCCTACAGTAGGGTGATCCTAAAGAACTTGGAGGCTTCTCACAAAGTTTTACCGCCATTCTCAACCATGAGGTATTGATAGGTTAGAACCCAATTCATGCCGTTTTAGGGGACCAAAATGGGACTATTCCCTACTGGCAAAGAGGTTGAGCGGTTCATCCCTCTCATTTTCCATTCTCTTTAAACTAACTGCGGCATGGATTTGCTTCGGCTTGGGTATCTCTGCATAAAAGTGGGATCTCTTTGGACCTAGCATTAGAATGTTGTCAAGAGACCTTGACCCCTAGGAACCCTAATTTCAAGTCGATCCTAGTGGATTGTTTGGCCGCAAACATTTCATTGCGAGGCAAATTCAGGAAACCCTAGGTGACAAACCCCGAAACATTCCATGGGAGTGCCAGACAATGACGTTTGGATTTGTTTTCTGAATGGACCGCTAACTTGGACAGCCAATGGGCACTTTATAGTTGGTATCAGAGTGAAACTTCATAATGATATGTGATTGATTAATGTATGGTTCATAGACATATCCTAAATAGAATAACAAAAGTGGTATGGCTTGACTATCATGCACCTTCTATACCCACAAATGCTGACATGCAAGAGAAGAAATTCCTTCTAAAGTAAATTAAGGCACCCGAATTTTATGGAGAAGGGATACACATCGCAGCAGAGGTGGAGATATGGATTCAGTCAATGGATGATTATTTCTCTTCTTTGGAAACTTGTGCTACCAATCTAGCAATGATATCCAAACTTAAGTTCATTGGCCAAGCTCAAATATGGTGGAAGCAATGGTGCTGAGAGCGGAATTTAGGTGCCAGAAAGTGCTTAAAAATAGCTAAAATTTATGAATATCAAGGGAAAAATATCCAATGTCAAAGGCGACGGCTCGATCTAGGACGATTTTAAGCACCAAAGTGCTTTAAAGGTGCCCGAGCGACACTTGTTGATTTTTCATAATTTTTCAGACAGTCGTGCGGGTTGACACGAGCTACTGGCCAATGCGTGATGCCAAGCCTGATGCCCAGGATTTTTGAGAGCTCAATTCCAAGTCCAGACGGGGAAATGGCCAAGAATTGGTCAAGATTTGAAAGGGTGGCCACAACATGGACCAAAGGGGGGGTGCCCTTTGGGGGAATTTTAACCCCCCAACCACAAAGCATGCAATATGAAGAATTGTGGGCATGAGAGAGATGAAAAAACGTGGCCAACAGAGGACACCGAAAAATGCGCCATGGATGGAGAGAGGGCATCATGGCTGTTACAAACACCCTACCTAATGGATTATGGGGCTTCATTCCCCTCTGTATGCTGATCTTATCGCCGCCCTTCGCTTCTCAATTGATGGCCTGAATGCTTAGATAGAAATCTAGTCTTTCTCTCTCCTCCCTCTCTCTCTTCTAAGGGGGAATTCATGTGGGAAGAAGTAGGAAGAAGAAAGAATGATGGAGGCTTGTCCGGCATGGATCGGATTGCTCCACGGGCTGGAAATGGTGATTTGAGATTGTGCTGGACATGAAGTGCTGCTGATTTTCAGATTTGTAGCCATGGACATGAAACCCGAAACACGCAAATAAGCGGTAATTCAATTTTTTCAAAGGAAATTCAAGATTTTATGGCTTTTGATTGATAAAGTGTTGTTCATGTGGCCTAAAAATGGTTTGTGTTGCTGTTTTCCATGAGTATTTGCTGATCATAATCAAAAAATCAGAAAAATATGCATCTTGTGGTTCAAAATAATACACTAAAACACGTAAAATATGGAAAATAAAGGAAAAATGATGTTTTTGGGCATAAAAATGGAAGAATAAATAGGAACACCAACTAAATTTTCATTTTGCTGCAAGAAGGAACTAAGGGCCATAGCCCATAACCTATTTTGAATTTTCAGTAATTAAATAATGCAAAAAATAAGGAAAAATATAAGGAAAATAGAGAAAATTCACTAAAAATAGGGAAAAATGCATTTTGGGTGCGGAAAATTAATGAAAATTAAGAACAATGTTTGTGAATGTTTGTGGGGACTGAAGCATGAGGATTTGCCTTAGTTCAACCCCCCCTTCTTGTTCGAGTGTGTGTTTCCCGCTTTTTACACATAAAATGATGGCAAAATGCCCTATAAATCTATACAACAATGTAACATTTGATCGATGGGAGGGCAGAGTGGTTAGAATGTGTCTAAATGCGAAGTAAGATTATGAAAAGATTGTTGTTTTTTGTTTTCATGGCATATAGGTCGGTGAATAATTATAGAATAAGAGCCTAGTAGCACGAGGGTTTCCTTGGTGCTAGGTTCGTGCAACGCCGCATAAGAAGGGTAGTTGAAAATCATTGAAAGGATGTTTTCCACATGCGTACAATATTGATTTCATAACTGGTTGAGCACTTAGCATCCACAATATGCATAAATCATGGAAATATTTAAAGGTATCAGAAATCCTGGATGCACAGCAATTGCTTTCATTAGGACCTTGACCCACGTTGAGTGAGAGACAGGACACCCTAAGCCATAGGCTAGTTGTGGGGTCTAGGGGAAAGAGAAGCAAGGACAATGGTACATTCCTGTATACAATTAAATGGTACCTTGAGCGGATTTGTGTGAAATGTTTATATGTTGAGCGACTCACTGAGGGGCCAATCCCCAAGGTGTAGGAGAGTCGTAAAGGGTTGACAGCATTCAGCCGTAGGAGGAACCCCATGTGTATGTGATTCGAGCCTTTTGGCTATGTGAAAGGGACTCCCTTTGAGGAGTAATATTGGGTTAGGATCAGTTGGACTACAACGTAATACAAACGCAAGATGTCTAGGAAGGCAATGTATGTGTCATCAACACTCCTGGCTGCGAGGCCGTGGGGTTGTTAAGCGCGTGTGATAGAGGTCCGGCTAGTGCATGACCCAGTGCCGGCCCGTTCTAGGTTCCATTAGGTGCAAATATCAAGGCGTTTCTGAAGCCGATGTCACTTGGATTCAACTAGAAGATGCTATATGCAAACGATACCTTCTGTCAACCTACCAGACTTTGAAGATGAATGAATTCTTCAAGCTCAAGCTGCTAGAATTAAACTTGGAAGCTTATTACTCAAAATTGTAACCCTACTAAAATATGCACCGGCTATGGATATTGCACAGCAAGTATCCAAGTTTTTCCATGGCTTGATTACTCCTCTGAACAACCGTCTTGAAGTAATGCATCCAATAGACTTGCAAGATTCATCACTTCCAGTGAATCCAATCATCCAAGAACTTAAATCAAGCAATTGTAGCAAAGATCATTCCCAAGATCAGGACAAGAGATGCCACATGTGCGGGGAGATAGGGCACATCCCTAAAAGATGTCCCTACCATCAATGCTTCCACTGCAATGAGCTAGGGAACATTGAAGCAGACTACCCTAATCTAAGTCCAGAAGACATTGAGCCTCCAAGGAAATAAAGCTACAAAGGCACAGTCTATGGATATATAGAGGAATTAGATGAAGATGAAGATTTAGAACCTACTACACCACTTCAAAATGACTAGAAATCCTAGAAATTTATTGACGTGTAATAAAACTTATATTGGAAATAAATCCTACTCTTGTACCTACAGTTAATTGTGATAATATGAGTTGCAATACTTGAGTCATTAAGAGTAGTGCAATGAACGCATGGTGGATCCTAACCCAACAAGTCTTAAGCCCATTAATGCTTGTCTTCCCAAGTTCTTTCGAGATGAGGACATCTTGAGTTCTCTAAGGGGAAGAGGATGCAATATCCCCACATGGCCCCGTATGGGAACCACCCCTCCTCCCCAAACAAATTAAATAATTTCAAAATTATTTTAGCTTTCCCACCTATGGTCTCCAAACAAGTGGTTAGGGGGAAAGGAAGAGGACGATGTGGGGAGAAGGATAACGATGATGCCAAGAAGGAAGGAAACCGACGTGGATGATGCAAAAGATGACGAAGAAGATCATGTTGATAGAGGGGGAGGTGACATGGCCAAGCACCCCCCCTTGGGCGTATCAAGGCCACGACCACCTGGAGGGGCTAAGGAGCCCCTGCCACCATGCGAACGGTGACAAGTGGTGGTCACCGCCACCACCACACCACCTTCTCCCCGTGTACCCCCCTCCCCCAATCGCAATGTGGAAAAAAGAAAAGACGAAAGGCATTGAACAACATGCTAAAGGGAGAAGGATAGGGTGATAGAGAGGGACAAGAGAGAGAGAGAGAGAGAGAGAGAGAGAGAGAGAGAGAGAGAGAGAGTGTGTGTGTGTGTGTGTGTGTGTGTGTGTGTTAAAAATCTGTGAAGGAAAGAAGAAGAAGGGGATCATCATTACCAAAGGCCTTCCACTTCTCTTCATTCTCCTTTCATACGCATGAAGGACCTCTTCCACATATGAGCTCTTCTTCCTAGGCAAAGCTCTTCTCTTGTAGAGTTTCAAGCCCCTTTCAAAGGGCTATCAGGCTACCAAGGTTGACAAGGAGAGAGCCATGCCCATGATCATTGGAAGCGGTTGGAAACAAGACTGTAACTACAAGCAACACCCCACCTTCGAGTGCGCATACAAGAGGGTGTCCACATGTGTTCTTTCTTTCCCCTTTGCCCACGAATCTATACCTCTTACCGCAAGATTATCCCCCACCCACAAGCTTAATTCTCTTCCCCAATCGGCCCCCACTAACTGAGTACAAGGTGAAAAAGTCTTGTGAGATTCACATCTAAAGGAGATGAAGATCAAGAATGGTAGCCAAGTGGAAAGTGTCACATGCAAATGGCAATCCCTCAATGAACGACGAAGCCTTAGGTGAGGGCATTACTGCCAATCCAACTACAATACCAGTCATAAGTAATGTATTTCCAAATTTATGGATGCTTGCTTGATTTTCGCATGAGACACGCTAGGGCCATACTATGTCACACGAGAATAGGACACTGGAAGTGATAAATTTCATCTCAAGTATTTGAAAGATAGAGTTTGTGAACTGCATGTATCAAGAGAAGTAGATTTCTTCACATTGTTATGCATTAAAATCTATGCATAGCATAAGTAGCATATAGGACCCTAAAGTATTAAGCATCGATAATTCTTCACCTAGGACAATATTATTTAGGGTTTGCAAGGCTACCCTAGGGGTTGTGTACATCGATGGTACAAATTGATCTTGCAATAAAGTCTTACATCCATCCTATATGAAGGTTTCACATAAAATATTGGTTAAAGAGTTATCTTGTGCTACCAAACCATGAGTTGATTACAACTTACACAATAATTCATGGATTATTGGAAGATAGTCTTGCATCGTTATTGTCTTGCATTCTTTAGGGGAAAGGAATATAAAGACAAGTTAAGATTCTACTTAGTATTTCTCTTTGATCCCAAGGGAGGGAGCAAGTATGCGATGGAAGGATTATCACCACTATTCTTGCAATGTTTGGAAAAGAGTACCATTGTTTTGCTAGTTGATCGAATAATACCCTAAATGCTTTTACATTCAACTAATTATTGGATTGTGGTTTGGATGATTATTCCAAGTGCTTGTGATTGATGGTAATTTCATGGCAGAGTTTGTGATTACAAGTTTCCATGGGTATAAATGAAGGTTTTCTTAGAAGATGATATTAGGTTGATTGCCTTGATTGTGCTTGATTCTTAAATGAATTAATTAAGGAAAGGATATTTTTCACGAGTGGATCATCTCCAAGATCACACCGTGGATTAATCCCGAGAAGGGCATTGCTCGATTCACGCGCCAAAGTTCAAGTGGTGAAAAGACCAACCACGGATATGTCTCACTCCTAGGCCGATTGGGGTTAGGTTGAGCTCTGGCCACCCCTTGCTAGTGAAGGATGTCGTGAGCCCAATGTCTGTGGCATTGGAATATCCTTTTCTAGATAATGGATGGAAATTATGCTACCATGTGATTTAGACAAGGTCCTTCTGTAGGGCAAAAGGGATATATAGTTTCTCCTATATGGGCAGGAGACATAGATTAACTTCAAGATAAGTTAAGAAACTTGGTTAACAAAAGGACTGCTTGCTCTATTTTCGTGTCAATGCTATGATTTATGCAAATGAATCCCATTTCCTAAAAGACTTAATTAAGCTAATTTTGAATGTCACACATAAATGTGATAGAACCTAATTAGAAAACTAAAGCTATCAAGGGAAGTGGATGGGCGGAACCCCCAATGGGTCTGTCCTACAATAGGGTGATCCTAAAGAACTTGGAGGCTTCTCACAAGGTTTTACCGCCGTTCAACCTTGAGGTATTGATAGGTTAGAATCCAATTCATGCTGTTTTAAGGGACCGAAATGGGACTATGTCCTACTATCAAAGAGGTTGAGCGGCGCATCCCTCTCGTTTCCCATTCTCTTTAAACTAACTGCGGCATGGATCTGCTTCAGCTTGGGTATCTCTACATAAAGTAGGATCTCTTTGGACCTGACGCTAGAATGTTGACAAGAGACCTTGACCCCTAGAAACCCTAATTTCACGTCGATCCTAGTGGGTTGTTTGGTTGCGAACATTCCATTGCGAGGCAGACTCGAGAAACCCTAGGTGACAAACCCCAAAAAATTCCATGGGAGTTTCAGGCAACGACGCATGGATTTTTTTCTAAATGGATTGCTAAAGCATGCTTGAACAGCCAATGGGCACTTTATAGTTGGTATCAGAGTGAAACTTCGTAATGATATGTGATTGATTAATGTATGGTTCATAGACATATCCTAAATAGAATAACTAAAGTGGTACGGCTTGATTGTCAAGCACCTTGTGCACCCACAAATGCTTACATGCAAGAGAATAAATTCCTTCTGAAGCAAATTAAGGCACCCAAATTTGATGGAGAAGGGATAGACCTTGCAGCTGAGGCAGAGATATGGATTGCGTCGATGGATGATTATTTCTCTGCTTCGGAAAATGGTGTTACAAATCAAGCAATGATAGCCAAACTTAAGTTATTTGGCCAAGCTCAAATATGGTGGGAGCAATGGTGCAAAGATCAAGATGTTTCTGAAGCCGCTGTCACCTGGATTCAACTGAAAGATTATGTACGTGGATGATACCTTCCGCCAACCTACCAGACTTTGAAGATGAATGAATTCCTCAAGCTCAAGCAGCTAGAATTAACCTTGGAAGCTTAGTACTCAAAGTTTGTGACCCTACTAAAATACGGACTGGCTATAGGGGAAAGGAAGATAAAGACAAGTTAAAATTCTGCTTAGTATCGCTCTTTGATCCTAAGGGGGAGAGCAAATATGCGATGGAAGGGTTATCGCAACTATTCTTGCAACGTTTGGAAAAGAGTACCATTTTTTTGTTGGTTGATCAAATAATACCCTAAATGCTTTTACATTCAACTAATTGTTGAATTGTGGTTTGGATGATTATTCCAAGTGCTTGTGATTGATGGTAATTTTATAGCAGGGTCTATGATGATAAGTTGCCATGGGGATAAAGGAATTTTTTCTTGGAAGATGATATTAGGCTGATTGCCTTGATTGTGCTTGATTCTTAAATGAATTAACTAAGGAAATGATATTTTTCACAGATGGATCATCTCCAAGATCGCATTGCCGATTAACCCCACGAAGGGCACTACTCGATTCACAGGCCGAAGATCGAGTAGTGAAAAGGTCAACCACGGAAATTGTGTCTCACTCCTAGGCCACTTGGGGTCAGTGAAAGATGTTATTCTAGATCATGGATGGAAATTATGGTGCCATGTAATTTGGACTGGGTACTTCTATAGAGGGAAAAAGGGATATATAATTTCTCTTGTATGGGCATAAGACAAATATTGAAGATAAGTTAAGAAACTTGTTTGACAAAAGGACGGCTTGCTTTGTTTTTGTGTTAGTGTTGTAAATTACATGAATGAACCCCGTTCCCTAAAAGACTTAATTAAGGAAGCTGATTTTGAATGTCACTAAAGCTATCAAGGAAAGTGTGTGGGTGGAACCCCCGACGGGTCTGTCCTACGGTAGGGTGGCCCCAAAGAACTGGTAGGCTTCTCACAAGGTTTTAACATCATTCAACCTTGAGGTATTGATAGGTTAGAGTTTGATTCATGCCGTTTTAGGGGACCAGAATGGGACTATGCCCTATTGGCAGAGCAGTTGAGCGGCGCATCCCTCTTGTTTCCCATTCTCTTTGAACTAAGTGTGGCATGGATCTGCTTTGTCTTGGATATCTCTACGTAATGTAGGATGTCCAGGACCTAACACTAGAATGTTATCAAGAGACCTTGATTCCTAGAAACCTAAATTTCAAATCGATCCTAGTGGGTTTGTGCTGCATACGTCTGTTGTGAGGTGAACTTGAGAAACCCTAGGTGACAAACCCCGAAACAATCCATGGGAGTGCCATGTAGTGATGCTTAGATTTGTTTCTTGATGGACCACTAAAGTGTATTTGGACAACCAATAGGTGGGCACGTTACATATCTAGCACACGATTTGAAGACCTTGAAGTGCATGTGCAATGTCTCAAAAGGAGCCAATTAGAAGAGCCCATGTATATATTGCATGTGTGCTACCAAGGAACTTAGTAAAAAGAATTTGAAAAAGGCACCCAACATGCACCTTAAAGATATAGACTTTAGAGCAATCTTGTATATTCCCTTGTCTACAATCCATATTCGTACAATGCATGTCATGTGCAAAATCATTGAGAAATTAGCTTTCTTGTATATATGTTTTGTCTGGATAATGAAACCAAGTCTATGCAAGTCAAGGCAATTGTAGAGCTTGAGGCATTGTGAGACATTGGTTTGCACGGTGGAAACGTGAAGATTGACAAGGAAAAGAAAAGGTCTAAAGATGGTTGAGACATGCCAAAGAAAGTTTCCATTGGAGGTTTGAAAGCAAGAAGCCTTTATTTATGATCTTTAAGTTTTGTGATATATGAGTGTGGAACTCACATGACTCAATCCTTTGCAATAGCATTAGAGGAGTTCTAAAAGTAAATGTCTAGTAAATCAATAGATCAACACATTACCCACTACATCATACATTGTCTTCATAATGCTTGATAAAGTATCATCACTTAATTGAGAGTGCAACACTAATCTGTCATCCTTTTTTATTCTTTCACAGCACATTATATATAATCACATCCCATGGTTTGCTAAGGAAGATAGTAATTTATTAGTGTGGTCAAATCAAGGTATGGAGAAAACCCATTATCAAGGTCTGTAACATACCGAACTTCCAATAGCGTGTGAACCCTCTTTATAGTCGTAAGGATAATTTCTTAATTTTGATAAAGGCAAATTTTTTTCATTATTTTCCCTCTCCATCATACATTGTCTTCATAATGCTTGATAAAGTATCATCACTTAATTGAGAGTGCAACACTAATCTGTCATCCTTTTTTATTCTTTCACAACACATTATATATAATCACATCCCATGGTTTGCTAAGGAAGATAGTAATTTATTAGTGTGGTCAAATCAAGGTATGGAGAAAACCCATTATCAAGGTCTGTAACATACCGAACTTCCAATAGCATGTGAACCCTCTTTATAGTCGTAAGGATAATTTCTTAATTTTGATAAAGGCAAATTTTTTTCATTATTTTCCCTCTCCTCCAGCCGACTGTCGAGCTGGAGGAAGAGGGGAATAGCATGTGAAAGCAAGCTCCTTGCTAGAGCTTGCTTATACTATGGAGCATGCACCTCAATGCATGGGGGAGGGAGAATCTTATCCCCTCCCCTATTTAAACCGAGGGGGTGTGCTGCTATGTAGGAGAGAGGCCGCGGCCTGCTGCTGCTGTGTAGGAGAGGGCCGTGACTCTGGGCAAGAGAGAGAGAGGTGGTCGTCGTTTCCAGAAGAGGAAGGTCACCGCTGTGAAGCCGTTGGAGGAGGAGACACTGCCCAATCGCCATCGCACCTGTCGCTACAATCCGACCCCTGCCCACATCGCCAACTGCCTTACCTTCACCGCCATCTGTCGACGGCCTCCACCTCCCCCCCACGTGGCCTTTGTGAGGCTTCTAGAAGGCCCTTGGAAGCTTCCAAGGGTGGCTTCCTAAGCGCCCCCCCCCCCCCCTCCTATGGCCTTAAGACTACCCCCTCCCCCTCAAATTTCCCCCTTGGAGCTCTATAAGCCCCCTTTCCCCCCCAAACCTTGGAGCTCTATAAGCCCCCTTTTCCCCCCAAACCTTGGAGCTCTATAAGCCCCCTTCCCCCCCCCCCCCCCCCCAAAAAAGGTTTTACCTTATAGCCTTTTTTTTTCCCGTATCTTAAATCCCCCCTAAGGGCCCCCTTAGGTCCTTTTCCCGTGCAAAAATTCCCTTTTTAGCCTTTTCATACCACGAATTCCCTCATAAGGACTCCACAAGCCCCCTTTTTCCCTCGACATTTTGACTTGAAGGGTTTTCATGTGTTTTTTTAAACCCTTCTTTTTCCCCCATACGCAATCCCCTATATCCAAAGGAATCTTTTACACCTTTTATTCCCCTTCCTTGTGAGTCTTTAAAAAGGCCATTAAGCCCTTTCCTATGGCTTTAATGAGCCTTACTCACGAAGGGTTTTCAAAATATCCCCTTTCCAGGTTTTAAAACCCTTTACGTGGTTTCTCCCTCCTCCACACACATGGCCATCCCTTCAAAGAGCTTCTACGAAGGGAAGCAAAAGAAACTCATAAAGGACGGTGGAATTTACAAAGGAAGTTCACAAAGCCGCATCCAAGATGGAAAGGCTGCATTCGTGATGGCTCCTAAGAAAGCCCAAGGCGCAATCGCAGGAGGATCATCTCCTAGCATCCACGTGGTCATCTCACCACAAGTCTAGGTTCTTCTTCCTAATTTTTATTTTTCGTTGTTATAACTCAATCGTGTGTAGATAATTTTTGAGATAGGATCCAATTTTCGTCTTAAATACTTTAATTAATTTAAAAGAATTAGCTTACGACGGACAAGTTCAGTTATTTTCAATAAAACAAACAAAAATAAAGTAAGCAGAAAATTGATATGCATTTCTAGCAAGTAGTTTTTGTGCATTTCAATGAACTGAACTTAGATTAATGTCCATATTTACAAAACGGTTAATATTGTGCACTCCGTTTAGGCATGGAAGTATAAATTGCATGTCGCATTATTAGGACATATCTTCCTCGAAAAGAGTCATTATGGAAAGTGTTAATAACCCATAGGAAATTGCAAAGCATGAAATGATTCTTACGTTGCATAACTCTAGTCAATTATCGTTTTTCAACTACATAATTATTAGAAAAATGTTCCCTGTTTTAGCATGAATCTTGTTTGTAAGTCCTCAAAAAAGAAATTATCAAATATTTCAGTTTCGATGATAAATTGGAATTAGGTTATAACCTAACCTATGCTTGATCTTAAATCGATAAGTTAAGGCCGAAAATCAATTTACGCGTAGACAATGAGTCATGTGTTATGAAAATGATAGCATAATTATCTTCAAAAGTAGATAGGTTAAATTGGCATAAACCTAAAACACCTAAACCCGCGGAGTACTCATTTTAGAAAGAGTTAATTCAATTTCAAAGAACTAACTAGGATTTAAGACGTGACCTGGTCGCACATATTGCTAAAACCAAAACTCCTATACCCTAAATACTTGCCCCATTCACCGAATGTAGGGACAGTGGAACATACTTGAGAAGTGATCTAGGGTTTGTCCCTAAGAATCTTACGCTAAAAAGATGGAACTTGGAACCCTAGGACTGACAACGTCAGCCTAATGTAATCAGGAACAGATTGTTTCGTGACTCTACTTGATGGGTAGAATAGTTCCATACTTCGATGCGACACTTGTGCAACAAGTGCAGAGTCATATGATCTTGTGATTGGATCATAAGGGAATGGCCAATTCTCGGAATGAGGTTGGCAGATTCTTACGCAAGTTATCTTGCAAGAGGATGAATAATCATCCTAATATTGTATCTTTCTGGGGTAAAGATAATTACTTGAAGCAAAGGACAGACCAATAAATTGGAATAACATATGAACTTAAGGTATTGACCAAGTCGGGTTAATAGGGTACGGCACTAACCCAGGATATAAGGGAACTTGCCAAGTCGCAAGTCATCCCGGATCAAGTGTTGGATGCATTCGAAAAGAAGGATTCATTCATTAGCAGTTGGCCAACAATAAACGACCAATGGAAATGTTTGTGCTTGTTACAGATTTAAGAGCACTGTTTTTCTTTATTTGATCAATGAATTAAAGGATAAATGGATATCTAATACTTCAGGTTTAAGGCCTGAAGGGAGAGGCAACTTCAGTTATCCACGGCTGCCTGTCTGACCCTAACCAAGGGGGTTGTTAATCCGCGCTGGGAAGGTGGACCAAACCTGTCGCGAGAGGTCTTTCCGTTGAGCACTACTTAGAGCAGGAAGACGCTTGGGTGCTAGGGGGGCTCTGGCCATAAATCCCTTGCCTTCCGAGCCCTGCACAAGAGGCTAACGTGACTCGTGATTGGAACTCGAGGCTCGCATACTAGTCTACGGGCAGAATCTTGGATTAGTGATCCCTGTGGATTGCTGGATAGCCTTCGGGTGGATTGTGAATAAGCCTACGGCTGGACTTTACGTATTTCAAAGATAAATATGATAACATGTTAAAAAGGAACTTGTTTGACATTGTTTTTCTATGTCAAGTGATATGATTATGTGAAGGAACCAGTGCCTAACGGGCTAATTAAGGAAGCTGATTGATACACGTCCAAATAAATGTGTTAGGTAATTAAATACTTAAAAACAACCCGAGGAAAGTGCGGTGGATGAGGCCATAGGTCCATCCTATGGATAGGAGGTCCCGATTGGCTGGGAACTTTTCTCAAATCACGATGGACAGCCAGAAGATTGTCAAAGAACATGATCAGCAAAGCGTTGACCTAGAGTTATAATTGATCCTGATTTACACTGTTTTAGGGGACTGAAATGGGACTATGCCTTATGGCAGAGAGGTTGAGCTTCACCTCCCTCTCGTTTCCCATTCTCCTTGAACCAAGTGCAGTGTGAATCCGCTTCGGACCTGGCGTTTTTGCGTAAAGTAGTTTGCTTGGGTTTGACGCTAGTTGCCATTAGGAAATGACCAATAAGAAAAACCCCTAAGGGGAACGGCCAGAATACTTCTGCTACGTAGCAGATGTGGAAAGTCCTAGATCGCAAACCCCATAACATTCCATGGGGGTGCCGGGCGGAGCTTTCTAGACATCCTTTCCAATGGACTGCTAAGACGTGTCCTGAAGATAACAAGTGGACACGTTACAAGGTCTTACTCACTATATCAACCATATAAGACATGGTGGAGGAGTGGAGAAAGCCAACAGTTTGGAAGAATTATACCAATGGATGTATAGAAAGCTTATCCATCAAGTGAATAGAAATGCGGCACTAAGAATATTTGAAATCAACAAAGAAAACAAAATATTTGGAGAGATAAAGAAGAAAGGAATCATGGAAGAATCTTAATGTAGCAATGAAACAAGCTATGTGGCGATAAACTAAATAAAGACAAGGAAAGGCTTAAATACCCATACACAATGGAATGAATAGTTGAGGCATTATGGACAAATATTACCACAAATGAACACTTATCAATCTTTGTAATGATCTTTTATATGATAAATACCTCTCTCTCTTTTGAAAAATAATGTTTCTTGATAAAATAACAATATAATGCTCAATTTCGCTACTCTAGTCGTGGTGGTGACTTTGAACATGGCCAGCTTGATAAAGTAACAATATATTTGGATCCTTGGTACCATTCATCAAGCCAAATGTTGCATACACTAAGTGATGTTTGCTACATCGTACTTGGCAACCAGGGACTTGGCCAATATTTCATAAAGCTTTATGTTTCTCCAAAAACATTATCTTCTCTATTTTCCACCTAATAGGATATCCTCCAAGATATCTTGAGAGGGTCTTCAATGTAAAAAGAGGGAATTCTACATTTTCTCTTGAAAACGTATCATGGAAAATAATGAGATTTGGAATGGTAAGGTCTTTAATGTAGTGGTTGAAGGCAAAGTCCTTGCCTAAACCTCCCTTTTATTTGCTAGTTACACAACCACAAACACATCTTCATATATAAAAAGTTAAAAAATAGCAAACATATTATTAGTGAATTTGTGAATTTTCCACAAGTCTAGGAATCATGGTCGACAATTTTCTCTTTGTTATAACTCTCAAATCGTCGCTCCAAATTTATTAGTCAATAGCTCAATAGGTTCATTTTTTGCTAAGGTTTCAAATTATGTGTCACATGATAGCTTTGGGAGACTTAAATATGTCTTATTGGAGTCTCAATATTCTATATAATGAAGAATGAGACTTGAAAGATTCCCAAATTCACTAAAATTGTGTTTAAAAATACAGTTAGTGAATTATAGTGAGATTCTTATGGAAATCAATATGGCACCCAATGAGCATAGCTTGTGAAACAAACCTTTTTATTTTCATCTAGAACTCCATATTCGGATGCTTGATTGGCCAATCTAAAAGGACTTGGGAATTAAGTTATTTTGTGATGTGCCCAAGTGGGATATGCTCAATTTTTCCTGTATTGCTTTGAACTCTTCCTCTAAAGGAAGGGTTGACTTGTATTGGAGCGCATCCTTGTAGAACATGGTGGTCAAACTCTTTGTTATGGAGTGGTATTCTATATCCTTAAATTTTGAATCCACAAGTAGATACTTATCCTAGTCTAGAATAATAAAGTTGGAATCTATTTCAAACTTTTGTGCAATGATAGCTAGGCAGTAGTCCTCCCTAATGTTAAAAAGGGCTTGGATATTGAAAAGGAGAACATATTTCCTTTCACCAATAGAGAAGGTGAGAAATAGAGTAGTAGGAATGTCACCATCATCCTCTTTAAGCTCTTCTTTCTCATTAACTTTACCCACCTCTATGTTCTCCCTTCTCAAAGCGTCAACATCAGCTACTCTCCTCCTTCTCACTTGCCACATCCATTGGCTATGAGATATCTTGCACCATTTTCCACTTCAATATGTTGTGGTGTATCTAGGTCTTGGATAGGCTATTTCCCTTCATCCCCCAATAACACATGTAGAAAGCAAACAAATCCATGAAAATATTCAATGACATGAAGCTTCTGATTGTGTACAGGGCACTGTAAATGCACTTTCTCCATGCCCTCAAAAACCCTCCCAAAATCCCTATTGAATCTTCTCCTCAATGCCTTTTTGGGAAAGACATCATTCATATGAATATATTGAAGTCCCTCAATATGAACCTCTCCAAAAAATGTCTACTCCACAAAAGTGTCATTTTCCTCTTTCAAGTATACTCATGAGGCCTTGCTCCATTCCTCCACAAAGATAGTAATGGAAAATACTTGGGACACATATAGTAATAGATATTCTTGTGCCACTCCAAAAAGGAAATCTAAAAGCATGTCCCTAGGAGTGCCTTCCCTTCTCCTAGGCTCTTCTAGATGAGTGTTAGGAGTAACTTCACTCCTTGTAGACTCTTGAGCCTCCTCCATATACTACGACTTGGTAACATCCATTTACAAACACATAACTACATAAAAAACTCCAATTGGCATCAGGTCCAAAGGTGGACCTATAGCGGGGGGCTAGCATAAGGTGAGAGGAAGGCACAAAAACCTGGATCCTCCCCCTCGCATTATACATGTCACCCTTGGGATCCACACAACATGGGGGGGTGGGGGGGGGGGGGGGGGGGGGGGGGGGGGGGGGGGGGGGTGGGGGGGTTGTAAAATACTCGAGACCCACCATTCACATTGTGCGGGTCCCATGCAATGCAAGGGGGGGATGCAAAATACTTGAGAACCCCCTCACATTGTGTGGGACACATTTGGGACCCGCAAAATGGGAGGGGGGGTTGCAAAAATCTCCAAATCCCCCCTTATGTTATGTAGGACACATAGACTTGCACAAAGCAAGGGGGCTGTAGAAATCTCTAGGATCCCCCCTCTTGCATTGTGTAGGCCACCCCCTAGGCCCGTACAATGTAAAGAAGGGGGCTACAAAAATCTCCAAACCCCCCTTGCATTGTGTGAGCCACCCTCTAGACCTACACAACACAAAGAAGGGGGCTACAAAAATCTCTAGACCCCCCTTTTTGGGTTTTACAAGTCACCCATTGAGACCCACACAACACACGGAGGGGAGATACAAAAATTGCAAGTCCCCATCTTGAGTTGTGAAGTTCAACCCCTCTATTGTGCTCCAAAGAAAAATCAATGAAAAAATGATTAGGAAAAGGACCAAACCTTAAGAGAGGAAGACCTTTGAGCACTTGAACTTGAGAGAGCATGTGGGCATGTACCACAAGCCAAGGAGAGAAAGAGATCGCAAAAATAGGCAAACATAGATAATGAAAATGGGGAAAGGAGAGAGATGAGAGATGAGAGATATTGCAAAAATGATGAGACAGAGAGAGAGATCATGAAAATGGAAGCCAAATCCGCCACTAGCTCCACTATTTATTGAATCAAGTATCACCGAATACATGCGTAATCATATCCATATACCCCATTAAATTTCACACATGTGAGCCCATGTTGTCAATGATGTGACACTACATGATGTCAACACATGTATTCCCCTTATAAAGCTCAAATTTGAAATTAATATTTTCATTTCACACATTGCATGCTATTGAAACTCCATAGCTTTCTCATGCCATGATTCTTCCAAGCTCTTGCATGGTGAGTCTTTACCACCTATGAAGCTCCCACAACATGATAATGCCAATAGAATCTCAAAGAGCACCCTCTCCTCACATTGTGTTGGTCCAAACCCTACATAATACGAAGGGATGGGGGTCATAAATGTCCATGACACACCCCTCATGTTGTTTAGTGTCAGGGCTATACCACATAATGCAAGGGTGAGGGGATCCAAAATCTCAAGGACCCCCTCGCATTGTTTAGGTTACGGTGTGTCATGCACATTGCAAAAGGGGGGGGGGGGGGGTATAGCACAACACAAGGGGAGGGGATTCAAAATCTTGAGGCTCTCCTCACATTGTTTGGGTTTGGAGTGTGCCATACACAATGAAGGGGGGTCCAAAATCAAGGATCTTCCCTGGCATTGTTTAGGTCTAGGGGGTCTATATCATGACACGAGAGGAGGGGGTCCAAAATCTAGATGACTCTTGATGGCCCTCCCTTGAATTGTTCAGGTTTGGGGGTACAAATCACAATGTGAGGGAAGGGGATCCAAAATCTTGATGATCCCCCCTTGTGTCCCCCCCCCCCCTACCCCAAGTGTGTGCCAAACACAATGTGGGGGCGGGTGTGAAATCTCAAGGACCCCCCCTCATGTTGTTTGGGTCTGGGGGTGTATAGCACAACTCAAGGGAAGGGAGGTCTGAAATCTCAAGGATCCACCCTCATGTTCTTGAGGTCCCCCCCAATGTGAATTTGGCCTTTTTCATCCAAAATTTCCAACTTTTTGTCCTTTTTATATTATGGATTTTTAACACTATATTTTTACTTTCTCATACAAATGGCTAGGACAAAAGTAGACCACCAAGATAGTATTATCATAGGACCCTTACATTGCATGCTAGGGATCTACCTTTGAGGAGACCTTGTAGTAGAAGTTAGCCAATGGCACTTGGAGGAACATGTCAACCCTCCAAGCCAAAGATAAATTAAAAATATATCAATAACATGAGTCTGTTCTCAAGGAACTCAAGAGAATCATGGATAACCATGAGCATGCCATCCTAAGCTCCCCTTCATAAGGGTTTTGAAATATATTTGCCATAGAAGCACTATGGTGGACTATAGATGGCATTCATCAGTGCTAGATTAGCTACATGAAACTATATAACACTTCATGGTGGAGTTCTAGGATTCCTACATTCTTGTAGCTCATGTTGTACATATTGTTATGGTAATGCCAAGGGACTTCACATCCCTTCACCTATAATAAGATTTAAATACAACAAATTATTGAGCTTGAATGACATTTTGAATCGAATAATGAAGGGAATTTGGGAAATCCCTCCCCTCAAAAGGAGTAAGAAGGTGAAGTAACCAAGGTCAAAGAACCCTCACACTCCCACCACTCTCAGAGGGTGACTAGCCAAGGAGGAGAGATGTATGTGACAGAGGCTAGGGAGACCAATGCTAGCAGTGTGATCAATGAGATCCATGAGAGACACTAGTTTGCACGAGCAAAATCATGAGGTGCTCAATATGCTTAGTCCCTCCTTTGAAGTCCTACTACCTCTACAAAGGCCGCACCAACAAGAAGACTTAAGTGCAATCCAATTCAGAGAGGATGACATTTTGGAGCTTGCAAATCTCAATAAGGAGGTCAACGATCATGTAATGAATGCTATCCTAAGGTATATTTGTTAAATCATAATACTTGCAAATTTCTACATGCTTTTATTGGTCTCAAATGACTTGAAACTTGTCATTTATTTAATTTTGTAGCTTAATTCTTGTAAATCTACAATTTGAACAACAATATAAGTTATTCATCCTAGAATCCTTGCTATCTACAATCTTGATTCAGGAGAGGACAATACTTGTGGATATATACCTATGATACTGAGACTATAACTTAGATCTCATGCAATACCTTGTGATGATGGAATAGCACAAAAGATAAGGAACTATTTGATATGGTTTTTCTAAAGTATCTCAAATCTTTTTTTTAAAAAAACTTTATCCTCCTTACCTTGTAAATCTCAGGATCATCCCTTTCATGTAGTAAGGTGCTACAGAAAGCCATCATCCAGGCCTCTAAGTTAGAGTCCCATATGTTTTTATGACACTTAGGTTGAGTCTCATATCCTTCCACTCCCTAGGGTACCTCCACCACCTTGTCTTCCCAATAACCTGCAGGCTCCTACTGCCACCTCATGGGGTGTCTCATTCTTTTCTCTAGCCATCTCCTTCCCAGCCTCCATCGAGAACTTTATGACATCCTCCACCACACTCCGAGATAGTACCCTATCCAATATAGGAGGGAAGGTGAAGAAGAATTCAAAAGGGTAACTACGGTTCTCCCATTGCTCCCATACTACAAGTTTGTGGCCGCAGAGTTTACAGGGTTGCACCCCTCGCTTTGAGGGATGGCCACCTATCAAACTTGTAATGGCTTGGCTTGGAGCTTCTTGTATGCTAGTTCCACCTGCTCTCTGTGTTTGTGCCTCATCTCCACCATCCTTTTGGGTGGTATAGCTTGCTCCCCTTACTCTTCTAGTTGTGATTGTGGTTGTCGAGCGAGGGGGGCTTGGTTCATGCCATTGTTTTTTCTCTTCTTGATCAAGCTCCTTCTTGGATTGGCTATGTCGACTCTTATGAAGCAACTTCGCTGCTGCTTCAGCTTCTCAAACCCTAGCAAGTCAAGTTCTTGCAAAGTTAAGCCAACTAAGATTAGATGAGCTTGTTGCTCCTCCACTCCCAAGCTAGTGCTAGGCTTGGGTGCCTAGGCATGGAGCCCATGTTGTAGTGCTCTCCTTCCATCTCTTTTTTTTTTAACTTTCTCTAGTGTTATTTTGTCTCTTGGCTGTGTGATGTTCAACACTATGCTTTAAAATACTTATTTTTGTTCTTGCATTCTTGTCTCCATTGATGCAGCTTTGCTCTTTATTGTGATGCATTCACTCTCTGAATGGGCCATCCTATAAGCTATGTATTTGATTCTATCTTCATTCTTGGCTTCCCATTCCTCTGCTTTCTCTTTCATTTGCTCTAGCCCTTGATTTTGGTACTGGGTTGCTAGAGTGGTGATTACTTGCTTTTGTTCCTACCAAAATACATGCATTTGTTGTTGCTCCCAGTTTCTGTGCTCTACTTGCTCTCTTAGTATTGCTTGTTCATGGAGAGCTGATTGAAGTTGGTTGTGTAGCTCTCTACTAGCTTCTTCATGATCTCCTCATCTCTTTGAGTCTTTGCCGCATGTAGCTCTTTCCTTGCCTCCTCTCTTTGCCTTGTCAACTTCTCCTTTTCTAGCTCGAGGCATCTATTTTTCCTGGAGTTGAACGTGAACATTTCTTTTAGGGCTATATGGTTGTGTCTTTCTTCATCATACAGATCTTTCAAGCTTTCTTCTCCCAGCCTTGCCTTTAAGGCCTCTTTCAATGCAATCATCTCTCTATTGATAACGGTCATCACCCTCATTTTTTTAACCCTATAGGCTACAAAGGTGATTCACTCTTCTTCCAGCTCTACAAAAGTGTAGCCTTTTTCTCCTCAGTCATCTTGTCTATTGGTTCTATATTTCTTTTATCAACTCATGGTAATCTTCAGTGTTACGTATGGTTGAAGGCACCAAAGTAGTTGATACCTCCAAATGGGGCACCTTTGGCCCTTTGGTGCGATTCAACATTGATTGCTCTATTGGTGGCCCTTTTTTTCCTACAAGGGGATCTCCTTCACTAGGGATAGGTGCAATTTCTTACTCTTTTCTCACTAAATACTGCACCCAAGCCATAGTGTTACTTTCATTAACTGTCCCTTTAGTGGCTCCTTGTGTCGGGGTGATTGTTCGGTGAGTTATAATTGGCGGGATTGTGTGTAGAGGGGCTTTACCCTTGCCTTCTACCACTGATCTTTGTCATGCCTATTCTATTGCACTTGTACTTGGCATATCATCTCATACTAGGTTCATCTTTTCCAATTCTTGAGATCGGGAGGGTTGCTCCACTAATCTCCAAATAGCCAAAGCTATATGTTCCTCCTCCTATTGCCTCAGTCACTCTTCCTCCTCTTCTTGTTTCTTCTTGTGTTCCTCTCCAAGACTCTTCAATTCCTCTTCCACCCTCTATAATTCTCTATTTTTTCTTTAGAGGTGGACCAGGTTCTTCTCATGGGGATTTTAAGTGTGATCTTCCTTCTCCCACCCTAGCTTGACAACTTTGAGCCTTGCTACGCTGACTGTCCTTTCACTCAAGGTTTCTTGCTACTGAGTGGGCCAATCATCCTCCTTATCATTAGTATCTCTTTCTATTTTCTTATGTTGATCCCTATTGAATTCATCCTCCCCTTGCACTTCTGCCTATTGAGAGTGAAATAGGAGGGCTTGCTGGAGTGGGGGAGCAATGCTCCTTTTAGATTGGTGATAATTTTGGGGTTTTTCCTATTATTTCTTCTCTTTCCACCTCCCCTATGGCCTCCTAGATTATGGCCATTAGTACTCCTCCAAACCCTATGGTTGAAGCCTTGGAAGAAGGTTTTTCCCTCTTTGACTTTACTCTAGTAGTCAGAGACTCCCCTCTTGCTGCCCCCTTGGTGACGTTGCTAGTACCTTTGTTGATGCCTAGATTGTTTTCAGACATAGGCATTCCACTTTACCGGTCTAGTGCATTTGTTGTAAGGTTCTCTAGCAATGCCATGCATATTCTATTCATAAGGGCATTGTATCTCTGGCTTGAGAGAGGATATGAACCATTTTTGCTTGTAGTCAGATGGTGGGGTCAAGAATGTCAACCAAGCTAATTCGATCATTTGTGTAGACTTTTTTTCGTCCATCCCTAACATCCCATAGATGTCCCTCTTTGGCCTCTTCTCTGGCTTCTCTACTAGTCCCATGGCCTTCTCCATGATTTCTAGACTAAGAGAGACGTCCACCCTTTTAGTGGTCTCTCCTTGCTTGATGGTTATTGTGCCACTATTCCTCTGGGCATCAAAGGTCCCCAAGAACTCTATGCATTTGTTGTGGTTGATGTCCTACATCCACCTTCTCCAGTACTTGGAAAGATTACAGCATTCTATCATCTATTCAAAGACTTCTTCAAATCTCACCAATCCTTCTAGATTGTGGATGCTGCAGTATTTTAGTTGGTTGAATGTTTGTATCTCCATGGCTAAGCCATATCTCGTGTATTCCTCCTCTTAGAAGGGGAGCCCATTGGCTTTATCCTATTGACCTGCCATTTAGAATCATGTCACTACACAATAGCCCACAATTAGTTCTCTTTGAGGGACATCTCTTGCACGAAAGGTAAAGTGACCAGAAAGATTAATGTGTCCAATTACGAAGCATATAAACCATAAAATGAGAATTCTCACATCAATCAATCTATACATTTTTACACATTCATTATTCCCTTTAAAATTCAATTTCTATTTCAATTTTTAATCCAATTTTCTTTTTTACACCCTCCCCCTTGGAAAAAATAAAAAACCTTCCTAGGATTGTGAAAATCAAGGTATATGGGCATTCAGTGTGTCCATGGTGTGCCTTACTTTTTCAAGAGTTAGTCGTAAAACTTGGAATTATACTCTAGGGTCGCATAACTGTCCATATCTTGTGGGGACAAATTCCCACTTGTGTGATATAAGTTAATACATTAGTCAAGAGATTACCGGAGTTGATTCAATTTGCAATGTGGAGTTCCTCCTCCATTAGGATCCTATCCAAGTATGGGAGCATGATGGTGTCTTCTAATGGCCTATTCCTTGTCAAGGCTAATACCCTAAATGAGGTTGGGGCTACATATGTCTAGCCATACTCAAAAGTCTTGATGGCATGTCATTGCTCCGTATTGTTCATGATTTGATAACCCTCTTAGACCCATGAAATGCACAAAGTATACCACTTGCATAGGAAATTAGACTCAAACTCGATAATTGTTGGAGTTCAGCAAACTCCTATATGGTGGCATGGAAATTTTACTTTTCTTAAAGGATGTGATTAATCGTTGACTTAAGGCCTTTTCTCGTGAAATTTCATTGCCAATCATTTCATCTACAAAAGTGGGAGCCTTAATGAAAATGAATTTGTATTATTTCCAAGAATACAGCAAAGAATGTGCCTCATTTGCTATGGATTTGTCAAGTACACCTAGGTCCAAACGCTTGTAACTTCTAGCAAACAATGTGCAAGTTAACTCCAGTTTTCAGATGCACAAGACTAACTCATCCCCCATGTCCATAGCCATGTTGGAAGCCACTTCAAGAATGGATGATCATTTTTGTGATGGCCTAAGGCAGCCTACTAGTGGCTTGGGTTTAATTGGATTGGACAGGTTGATCCATCGGTACTCATCACAGTGCTTCACAAACTTGGCTTCATTTCGGAATAATGTTGGCCACCACAATTGAGACTGGATCACCTTGCATGATGTGGTGTCTCCATTGAAATGTCCTCCAACAACCACAGCATCTGCTTCCTTGAGCATGTCATATATTTCATGTTTGCATATACATCTCCTTAAGAGTTCATCTCCTATCCTAACCTATACAATTGACCTACGATCAGTCTCATTAACCTAGCTTCTTCTATTCTAGCAATCTATTCTCTAGGATGTGGACTATGTCATTCACCTAGTATGGTGTGAGATCTGCTTGAAACAAATCTTGTTCTCGGTGGACTTTCAAAAAAGATGTACATCTAGTAGGTCATCACACTGATGCCGTGTCCAACTGCTTCACCTGTGGGTATGCAGAACATGTGATCTGCCATGTAGTGCTATTTGCCCTTGCATACTACCACGGAGAAATCAAATTCCAAAAACAAAAGTAACCATCAAGCAATGCATCCTATTGCGTAGGGTTTGTTCAAAAGGTAAAGCAATGCTTGATGATCCACAAAGAAGGTAAAGGGTGTCACTAGAAGATAGTGTCTAAACTTCTTTATGAGGAACACCATGACTAACCCTTTCTTCTCTATTATGGAGTATTTCATTTCCATATCAATGAGTTGTCTACTAGCAAAGCTCACTGTATAGTTCAGGTTATGTTTACTAAGTTGTCACAACACTACCCCCATGAAAACTTTGATGCATCAATGTGCACGTGGAAGGTAATGGACTAATTTGGGGCTCTTAATATAGGAACTAAAGTTAGAGCCAGTTGAAGCCTTTCATAATCTTGTTGACATTCTTTGGTCCACTCGAATATTATTAATAGCTTGTACAAAGGTTTAGCAATCAATGCATAGTTTAGCACAAACCATCGATAGTACCTTGTGTAGCCTAAGAAACATTGAACTCCCTTGAAGTTGGTCAAAGGAGGGAGGTTTATAATTACCTTGATTTTTGATGAGTGTGTGGCTATCCCATTTTTTATGACTGTGTGGCTATCCCATTCCTTGACACAGTGTGCCCTAAAATACAATGGTGATTCACCCAAAACTAGCATTTTAAGGGATTCAGTGAGAGACCGTATTGCCGAAGACTATTTGCAGCTTCCCCAAGTGCTCTTCCCAATTGGTATGGATGCACATGTCATCACAAATACTTCCAACCATTTTCTAAGCATGTCCTCAAAGATGGCACACATGAGGTGCTGGAAGATAGCATGGGCATTGATCAATACAAATGGCATGACTATGTAGGCAAACACCCCCATTTGATGGCAAATGTCATATTGTGCCTATCCTCTAGTAGATGAACTTACACGGCTGTTATAGACTAAGAAGCCATCCAAAAAATTGTAGGCTTCATTTCTTGCCACTCTTTTTAGCATGTGCTTAGTGTATGGTAATGGGTAGTTGTCGCTCTTTGTAGCTACATTGATGCACACCCGAATCTTCTCATTCTTTTTCATGACTATGGGTGACACCCAATCCATGTGCTCTATCTCATAAATGAATCCTACCTTTAATAGCTTCTCAATTTATTCCTTCATTACGTGTTCATGCTTAGGATTCATCACGTATGGTCATTGCGACTAGTACTACATCAGGGGCCATAGGGATGTTATGAGTCATGATACTTGGATCTATTCCTTTCAACTAGTCTAAGGACCATGCAAGCACAGTAGAAAATTCTCTTAAGAGATTTATAAGATCATTCTCCTCATCCTTGGTTAGGTCATCCGGCTATGTACACGGATCGTCAAGGTTTGTCCTCTTCCCTCGCCAAGTTGGTCTCCTTAACTTTGGCATTTTCTTATCCTTTCCACTTGGCTCCTACTAACACCACTATTTGATTACCCTTCTTAAACTTCATGAAGCACTCGGATTGGTCCTAGGGTTTCTTTTGTCATTTAGCTTTTGAAGACTTTGACTATTTCTTTCTCTCCAACTTTAGCCTTTTGCAACTTAGTGGATTGGTATAGGTTCCCCTTGGTGTGTTTGATCCCACGTGGTTGAGGCATTTCAAGGTCATTATCAGAGCTCACCTCTGAAGCAAAGTTATACTCACCATCCTCACACTGAAAGAGGCTATCTCCCCCGATGGTCACAACTTTGAGGCTAACTCCACTCCAATACCAATGTGGTGCAAGGCTACACTAATTCCAGCTACTCATAATCTACTGCCTCTATGTATTCTAGCCAAGCTTGATCGCAATCTACCTTGTCAACTCCTTTGTTCACTTTAAACATGTTGATCTCTCGAGGTTTAGTGACTAATCTAAATTTCTCAATCATTCTTCCATCTGTGTCATATTCTATGGTCTCTACTTTCTCTTTGCTTTCCTCACTAATGGAACAATAGTCTTTGTACTCATCCTTTGAATCATCGTACTTGGACTATGTGTCATTTTCAAAGATCTTGTTTTCAATTTTTTTTCTCACTCGTCATGAGAGTCCAATTATATGACAAGTTTAAGGCGTACACATTATTCCATTGCCACTCTTTGCTTTCCATAAGATCCTTGAGGGTCTTTAAATTGGTAGCTAGGTTGCTAGCCTACTCACCTAATAGGTACTCGAAGATCTCATGGAGTTCCCATTTGTTTGTTGGGACATGATAGGTGATTGGCATTGGTCAAATGATGGAACTCCTAGCCATCATGCATAAGGGCACTGTGGGTAGGTTAGAAGTGATGGCCTTGTTAGGTCTACTAGTAGTTGAGTCTATAGCTTGCCTATATGCATCCTCATCCTTTGAGAATGGAAGATCAACGATTGCCAATACATGCATCTAGTCACGCTCTACCAACTTGCCCCAATAGCTCGTCATCATCCCCCTTGAATTCAATTGGGAGATGGCCCACTGGTCTTTGAACTTCATCAATGGGTTCTTGATGAGGTAGCAATCTCAGTAGTAGAATTTGGTGGCATAAGTGGAGCACCTCAACCAGGTCAATATTGCCCTCTCTGAGCAACTCCATAAAAAGGACACCACCCACCAAGAGCATTGCCAAAAGGCTAAAACATGTGCAATTGGCCTTTTCTAACAATGTCAAAATAGAGTGCAACAACTAGAGAAAGATAATGACTTCCTTTATTCCCATGCAACTAAAGCAGCAATCCGGGATGGTGTGACCCCACTCACCCCAGAGACCATTGAGGAACTCCAGCATGATTACAAAGTAGAATGGCTTGACCAATGTGGGAAAAGCTTCATCAAGAACTCTAAGCCACCATGCTTGACTCTTTCTCCCACCTCCCACCTCTATTTGGCAAATCAGATCTGATGCCTAGACCACTCCCCTTGCTTGTCCATTGACCTCGATCCCTTCACCTCCTCCATCATAGCAAGTTGACAATGCCCTTGCCATTTCCACTCCCTCTCACTTCCATTCTGCATTAGGCCTGATGGTGAGGTTCAAATTTGTCACCTTACGAACTACCCATTCTCTAAATCCTCTTCATGGAAGAGACTGCATCTAGGTCCACTGGTGAGGTTTTTGACCTCATCTCTATGCAGATTTCTTATGATCTATTGCCTAATAATATCAGGCTATTACTCAAGTCCTCTATCACTCTTGCATTCCTCATCCAAGGTTTGCCTAGTAGGATATCATAATCCACTCCCTTCATGACAATGAAGTTCACGAAGAATTGGATTCCCGCTATCTTTAGAGGCCAATCCCTTAGGAATCCTAAAGGCCTAACCTTCATCCCATTCATTAGAGTGACATTGAAACATGTGGTTTCCTCTAGTGGGTTTCCCCAATCTTGAAGGACTACGTGACTGAGTACATTAACCCTTGCTCATGTGTCTACTATCCCCTTCTGTGTAGTATCTCCTAGGGCAACGACTGGTAAAATCGCTTACATTTCAGTGCCTTCCCAAAAGGCATTTACTTGTGGTGACTTAGACATTGGATTTAGCATTAGACTTGGTATGTGCGTCAAAGCATCATGATTAGGAAAGTCTTGCGGTTCATATTTATCACTTTGTTTCACCCATTGCTTCAATCCTTGCCATAGTGTGGGGTTTTTCCTAAGCAATTCTCCTAGTGAGAATGTCACTAGAGTTTATATTAGTATGGTTAGAAAACTACCTACCGCCTTTCTTTCCTCGATTGTAAGGGTTTCCTGTCAATACTCTTGGTCAGTCCACCTATTTATGACATCCATGCTCTACCCATGCGGTTGTTCTTGTGGTGGTGTTGCCTCCCTTCTCAAGTATATGGGGGAGATTGGTGGGCTCATGGTTAAGTGTTTGAGGATCTCATCCTCAATGATAGGTTCAACATCTCACAAGTCATCTTGTGCTTCTTTTATCCATTCTTTGACCTTATCCATAGCCTTTAGCTGCTAGTTGGGGTCAAGGTACTCTCCAACCTTAGCACTTCCCTTCTCTCTTGTCTTAGGAGCAGATTTTTCTACTTCTATAGCAGTTACCTTTTTCCCCTTTGTTAACGTGGTCTCACTCTATGTCTTGAGTGTTATTTTTACCACAATTCTCTTTTTCCTCCTTTTCTTAGCTCTTCTTCCCTATAAAGGATGCATCTAGGTTGTTAGGTCCAAGTAATAAGATACCAATGTGCTTTGTTTAAGCTCGTGTCGTGATATTTATGGGTATAGGTGTAGCATTGTTGTCAGGTGACTCAACACAAAAGAATCTAAATGGCATAGATTGTATGATCACCAAACTAGTGGAGGGTTTTCCTCTAGGGAAATCAACAAATATATGTGTGACTCTGCATTCCGAGCACCTCAAGTCTGCCTTGTCTCTTTTTTTGCTAGCTCCTTTTCAAGTTAGCGAGATGAGATATGCCATAGATGGCCACAAATCCAACAAGCTATGGGCTCACGGTTCTAATCTCCTCCTAGGCATCTACCTCTTCCTTTGCCTAAGGCCATGATTAGTACATGCCTATAGTCCATCAATATGGGATTACGCTCTTCATCATAAGAGACGTAAGGGTTCACATATGAGTCTTCCTCCAGTGGTTGCTCCATAAAGTGCACTAGAGCATCACTTGGTGGATGGGTCATGATAGTTTCTGGCAGTCTAGGGATTCCCATTGGGTTGATGTCTATCCTCAAAGTGGTTTTCTTTCAATCATTACGCAGGGGTAGAGCCAAAAGGAGCTCCCCTTCTAAAGTATGAATGCCTAATTCCTAGATAGTATGGCTAAGTGTAAGGTTTTTGGTAAGGCAACCTTCTTGGCAATCAGAAGTGCATAGTATCATACCTAAACTTTTGCAGTTGGCATAAGGCCCTGATCGGGACAATAGATGGTAGGTGATTCCCTCCATAGTGCACAGAACACTATGAATGAGGTCGTACTACTGCCCTTCGTATTGAATCTTGTAGTTTGGTTAGTTCTGACTTCAAATTAGCTATCTCTTGGGTCTAGTCGACACTCTTTCCTTTATCTTGTTCACTGGAGATTGCTTGTTTACTGATTGTTGCGGTTCTCTGGATGGTTCTAAAAGTGTTTCTCCCTTGCTGCATGGCCCTAGAGCTTCTCTCCCCGATTGAGGAAGTCACACATCCTTATGACCTCCTCAAATAATCTTGCAAGCATGTCCCTTTGCAAGTTTGAGTTGCTCACTAGGGCCTTATAGAGTTCTTTGTTGTGGATCCCATTATTGAATACGGTGGAAACCACTCTCTCATTGGGTCACTCACCTTCTGTTGCAAGTATCCTCTTATAGGAAACTCGTCACATGTATGACATAGTCTTGAATGCCGTCTTTGTCTTTTTGGCTGGCATTCATCGGCTTAACAATGAGATCATCAAAGTACCCTACCTCTAAAAATCTTTTGATGAAGAGATCCTTCAACTAGGTGAAGTTATTGCTTTTGGCATTGTCTAGAATGGTAAACCAAGTCTGTTCCTTGTCTCCCAAGCAAAGACCAAATGCTTGTGATCATTGAGCAGGGTCCATGAGGTTGTTAGCCTCACATACATGCTCAAACTGCTCAATGAAGTTGTAGGGGTCACTTACTACTTGGTATTTATTGAGTTGCTTTACAACTATGGGTATTTTCATTTGGCCCCTAATATTTGGGGTGACTCCCAGCCTATCTAGTAGTGATGCCACCAAGGCTTCCCCACTTTGCTTAGTGTTGGTATTGTCTAGCAATCTTTTCATGAGTAGATTTCTCACTGTAAGGTTGGCCTCTAAGGCTCTCTCCTTAGCAACATTGCCTCTCCTATTCTGTTCCTACATGTGATGGCTAGGATCCAATGAACCTCATTAAGCTCTCTCTCTTGGTGCAACCTTTAAGCCCTTTGGTCATGGCTATAACTCACAATGCATTGCAATGCTATCCTTACCATTCTCCTCTCCTCCTCAAGGTTAGCTATGATATCAGTTGCTACTAGTCTTCAGTGATGTGCTATCCTTCTCTGATGGTTGTACAATGTGACAAGTCATCGAATGTTGTCTGAGTACTCTATCATGTTAAGGTCAAGGTCAAGGTCATTCTCATTCGAGTTGGTTCCTACCATGGTGGTTGTCTCCTAACCCACTGTGGTGCTTCTATGAGGTCAACTAGGCTAACTAAAGATGTACCCCTAATCTTAGCTAGTCTTTCCTTCCCTTAGCGGTGTGGTGGTTTTCTCTTCTCTAGGTCTTTGTTTTGGTGTCTTGGATCACTTGTTTGATTCACGGGGTTGCACTTCTACTAGTGGGTTTGTTTTTTAGCTTAATCCCCCTTGGTGTGTTCCTTATTAATCCAATAGTTTGCAATTGTACACACACTTATACGCTAAAAGTGCAACTCAATGTGAGTTGTGTGGAATCAAGCTTCTAGTTTTCACATATGCTTAGGTGTCTACAATGTAGAGTGACACCTTTGATGATGTCAACTGCATCCAATCAATTTCATGCCATTACAGCTTTTGTGGGTTTTGATAACTCCTAGCAGTGTCACCTTTGATTAAGTCAACTACATCCAATCAGTTTCGTGCCATTGTAGCTTTTTTTAGTGGGTTTTGATTACTCCTAGTAGTCGACTTTCGGTCCTTCATGGGTTTTTACAAGTGGTTTGATGATGTGTCTTCAGTTGGGTGAGTCAACTTACGTATTTATCCAAGGTAGCGGGCAATGGCGAGTTATTTCACTCACTCCTTTTGAGTACAAATAGTCCTATGGTCTCACTTATTTATCCGGATTTCAATTGGTTGGTGGACAGCTGACAATAGGTCCTAATAGGTCTTAAAGTGATAGAAAACAATCAAAAATAGGGTTCTCAACAACTTGTCTAAGTCCCAAACTTGGTCGTCTAAGTCCTAGATTCGGTCATCTGAGTAGTGGACTCCTACAAGTAGCTGTCCGACTGGTTAGGGTGCTAGCCCAAACATCTAAATGGCTATCTGAGGCCCAAATTTTATCTGAGTCTGACTGATTAGACTCTTGTCCAAGTCGGATGTTTGAGTGGACTTAAGTGGCTTGGCCATTCAAGTGGACTTAAGTGGCTCAAACGTCCTAGCCTCACTATTCGAGGCTTGTGGTCACCATCCGAGCGACACATGCCAAATGGTACAAATATTCACTTTAATGACTAACTGAGCAATCTCTAATGTACCCAGGGTTTTGAACCAATCCAACAATCATCATTAAGGACTCAAAGTATACCTGGAAGGCTTGAATGTGTCAATGACAAAGTTTACTGATGTTGTTGTCTCTGGACCCATCACTTTTTGTCTCTCTCTCAATCTTACAGTGTGCAACCAAGCTCTCTCTTCCCCTTTTCCATTTTTTGTGTTCTCTCTTTCTCTTCTTACACTTTGTTTTCCTTCCTAGACATAAAAATATTTTTTCTTTATTCCCCTATTTCTTGGTTATATAGAGAGTCATCTTTTCCTTCCTTTTCCTTATTTTCCAAACCTTAATGTCTCAAATCTAATCAAAATAGACTTTCCCTACTCTAATTAATGCACCGAAAGCTTTCTGAACTGAAACTAATCTACAATAGAGATTGAATGGACTCTGACTACCTTGCTTCCTACCTAAAACCAAGTGTTATTTTGGAGATGAACTCTTACTTTTTCATCACTCAATTTGGAGCGTGCAAGCACTCGAGCTTGAATCTATTTGTCTCGATAATGGAACCAAAATATCATCACTCTTGTGAGTAAACCAGCAAGACCCACCACTGACCACTTATTGCTTCAATCATTTCAAGCCAAGAGCTATGGCTACTTCTCACATAGATTTTGGCTTGAAGCAATGCATACCCTCCTTTCACACACCAATGTAGTGAATTTACCTTTGAATCTGATCAAGTACCTCCCCCCACGAATTTGCCAATAGCTCCATGATTCAAGATGCGGCCTCAAACAAGCTCCATCTCCAAGCTCCGAGCTTCAACCTCCATAGCCATGTGCGGAAGAAGGGGGAAGAGAAGAAGAAGATGATGATGATGATGATGATGACAGGAGAAGAAGAGATTCTCCATGGTCCCTCACTCTCACACAAGCACTCTCTCCCTCTCTCACATTTCCTCTCTCCCTCTCTTATGCACAAGAAGGAAGCAAGAAGAGAATAAGTTGGCCACACACAAGAATCAGCTTCTTCATTCATTTCTTGACTTTTATACGTGCCATTATCCCCTCCTTGGGCGGCCATCCCCTTTTTGGTCTAGTCTTTGTATTCCTCTACTCTCTTTTCTTCTATTTTTTTGTTAGCGTAGGCCTCAACCCGCACCTCTCATTCTTTGCAACTTGCATGTGAGAGAGCCTAATGCACTTTTACAAAATGAATTGCAATGCACTTGGCACTTTTCTTGCTAACATATTAAGGTATGCTTATTATTGTGCACTTCCTTTTATATTTGAGACTTTTTACTACACTTCATGTCCTCAGATTTTTCTGAGTGCGCCTTTATCCTCCGTCTTCCTCTTGCCTTAGGACTGTCTTCCATTTTCGATTTTCTGACTTTTGTGTCTTGGTCTTTCGAGGGTGTAACATTGAAAATAGAATTTAAATTATTTTTGTATTGCATTTTGACCTTGTTACAACTATTGCATATGCTTATCAAATAGATTATGGCAATGTTTTTTTTTTTGTAATAATGTCACCACATAAAGTTTTTTCAATTTTCTTTGGAGCACTTAGACATAAGTTTTATGATGATTAGCATTATTACCAAAAAAAAATATGTGTATCTTAGACAATGCCACAAATTTTTGGATTACATATTCTATCTACCTTGTAACTATTGCACTTGAATGAATACGTAGTGGGGATACTTATGTCCTCATTTGCTAGATCTATTCACACTTGATGTAAGGAGACATTTAACATTGTCATAAGACTATCAACATCATTCTTCAAGCCTAAGCATGGTATCTAGATCCCACATCCTCATGGCTTGGCATTAAGTGGACACCATGATATGTAGGCATGCATCTAACTTAATTAGTTTTCAACACCACCTTTTTTTGCCTTATGTCAGCATTTGAGGCTCCCTTAGCATGTAGAGACATAAGGCTTTCCTTATACTTACACTAAGCATAGTGTTTGGGTCCCACATCCTTGTGGCTTGGCACTAAGGGGACACAATGATTAGTGCAATTAGGCATCTAACTAGTGGTTTGCAACTACTCTCCACCTTGTATCAATATCTCTCAGTCTTGCTTGGTACACAAAGACGCAAGGATTTCTTTATTCCTGCACTAAGCATGATGTTTGGGTCCCACATCCTCATGGCTTGGCAAGAGAAGGAGGGAGATAAAGGCTCAATTTCACTTATTTGTATCTACCAAACTTACCAAGTGTGCAAATCATAGAGAAAGCTGTTGGAGCAATAAAATATGAGTAAAATGAATAAGAAGTTTCTTATTGAGATATGTAAACATGAGCTATTTAGTGCCATTCTATCCATGGAAGATGATGAGATAAGAGTTTCTAGTTGGAACTTTTAAAAAAGAGATATATTAAGGTATAAGGTGATTTCTAGAACTAAAAAACACACAAAAAAGGACTAAAATGTCCCAATACAAATGTTAAAAGAAATTACTTAACAAACTCTACTTATTGTAATTTCATGCCACATCTACTTTGTGATATTACCTTCCTCATACAAATATATCCATGTGTCAAACTTGTAATGGTGCTTATAAACCATCTCACAGCTAATGGAATTTGGCCCATCATGTTTATTTGCAAAATAAAAATGCTAGAGTATTAGTAAAATCAATCACAAAGGTAAGCACAAAAGACTTAAGATGAAATGCAGATACTTATAAATTTTTCCTCTCATATATCGATGCCTCTTGATCTAAAACACAATGGTGCAAATGACTCCATATGGATTCATCATGTCTCCCTCTATTGTGGGTTGCAAATTCCATGCTCCACCATGTTTTGTGCCTCAGTTCAGTTTGGGTCATGTGTAGAAATCAACATTAGTACAAAACCCAAGCCTTATTCTTCACTCCTCTATTTTTCTCTACTCTCGTTTAACTAAGGATCACTTATAGCAATGATTTTCCAAATACTTTCTCATGCCTTGTGATTAGTAAAAGGCCAAGTCTTCTACATATAGCCTAGTGCACATATCCTTGGATACAAAGTCCTTGCATAGTAACCTCCTACAAATTTCCCCATCATCTATTAGGTATACTACATGTGTACTATGGTTGACTGGTAAGGGTAGTGTCTTCTAATATGATAGGGGAACAATAGTTGTGAGCTTCATGTGAAGCATAATATATGCTAACTATAGATATTTCTCTAAATATCTTATCAATCAAGACTCACGGAAGATCTAGGAAACCATGCTATGTTTGAGAAGTTTTCTGATCTCATGCATTGTCACCTACTAGTATAGTGCACATTGACTAAAGCATTCATGTAGACATGCATATATGCTATATTGCACCTCCCTTGTGCATCCCCCATGTATATGAACTCTCGTATACACTGACATTTGCACGTGAAATTTTACAAGAACCCTTGATCACCTATAAATCCTATCCTTTGCTCTATAATGAGCCTAGTGTGCATAGGCTTGTGTAGTCCATTCCACATGTGCACTCATGCACACCTCTATATTGAACATGTGCACACGTGTATCCCCTCTACATGCAGCCCAGTGCACATGATCTCTTAGCTTACACTCATTGGGTAAGGAGACATGCTTAACCAAGGGAGAAAAGCCTTGGAAACACACATAATCCAAAAACCAATTCACATTAACTCCTAAACTATAAGGGGATTTGCATTCAAAATTGAATACATCCATTAAGTCAAGAACTGGAACACTAGCATTGACTTGTGTTGTGATTTTCTAAGTGAATAGTGAAGCTTGTTTTGATTGGAAAATTCACAAATTTTTTTGAAAGAGTGAGAGCCTATGAAAGCACTTGAACAAGGTTTGAATGAGAGAAAGATATAATAATTGCTTGTATATGATGACAAGTAAGTAAGACAATGAAAACTTGAGTCAAATATTTAGCAAATCCGAATGAGCCTTTTTGATAATGTAACGGGCTATAGGAACCCTCCCCCTAGAATTTTAAAAGAAAAGGGGAAAAAAAAAATCATAAGTTCATATTTTTTTACTCCCCCCTCTCTCCCCACTGACAACACATCGGGGAGAGAGAGATAGGGAGTGAAGGTGCTGGGGGGCATGCAGGCCCCCAAGTGGGAGGGGTGGCCATGCCACCTACGTCCTCCCCTTATAAGGGGAGGCTTCTCCCCTCCCCAGGCAGAGAGAGAAGGCTATGTCACCACCCTTCCCCCCCGTCAGCTGCGGTACCACCCCCTGGCCATCCGATCGAAGTCCCCCCTTTCGATCTAGTACAACGGTAGCCTCTGGCCGCGACGTGCTATTCTGCCACCTAGCCTTCCTCATGTCACCCCCTGTCTACGTTGCGCAGGGCCACTTGGGTCCTTCGACTATAGTCAACCCCCCCTCCTCTGTTTACTGACGCTACGGATCCCTCCCTAGGCCCTCCAATCAAGCCGCCTCCCCCCTAGTTGCCATCCAGTTCGGGCCGTGAGGGGAGAAGGAGAAGGAGAGGATAAGAAGGAGAGGGAGAGAGAAGAGGAGAAGAGGGAGAGAAGGAGAAGGAGAGAAGAGAGGAAGAAGGAGAGAGAGAGAGAAGAAAAAGGAGTGGGAGAGAGAAGGGAAGAAGAGGGAGAGAAGGAGAAGGAGAGAAGAGAAAGGAGGGAGAGAGAGAAGAGGAGGAAGAGGGAGAGAGAAGAAGAAGGAGAGAAGAAGAAGGAGTGGGAGAGAAAAGGGGAGTAGTGGGAGAGGAGTGAGGAGAGAGAAGGAGTGGGGGAGAGAATAGGGAGAGAAGGAGAAGGTGAGAAGAGAAAGGAGGAGAGAGAGAAGAGGAGGAAGAGGGAGAGAGAAGGAGAGAGGTAGAGGAAGAAGGGGAAGAGGTAGAAGGAAAGAGGAGAGAAGTAATAGAAGAAGAAGAAGAAGAGTAGAAGGAGAAAAGAAGAGAAGAGGAAGAGAAAGAGAGGGAAGGAGCAGAAGGAGAAAAGAAGTGGGAGAAGGAGAAGAAGAGAGGGAGAGAGAGAGAGTAGGAGAATAAGTGGAGAAGAAGAGAGGGAGAGAGAGAGAGAGAGTAGGAGATTAAGTGGAAAGAAGAAGAAGAGAGAGAGGGAAAAAGAAAGAAGGAGAGGGAGTGAGAGTTGGTAACCACAACAAGCCACACCCAAACCACTCTCTCGGCAAAGACCCCATCCAGTGGTCTATTCTTCCAAACCTGTCAACCCGAAACCCATCAAGGTCCGGACTGCCCAATCTCCGCGAGGCAAATGGCTCCCAAAAAGAAAGTCATAGGAAGCGTAGGCGCCCAAGCCACCGGTAATGCTAGCGGGGTGAGCGGAATGACCAACACAACACACATGAATCAAGCCTAGGTTCTAAGCTTTAAAATTAATTAGGAATTATTTCTTGTGGAAGGGATGAAAGGATTGATGACGTGCATGGAACAAGAATGATTCTTAGGGTTCTGTTTACTCTTAAGTACTAAGATGCATGCGCGAAACGGTAGAGTTTAGAATTCGCATAAGATTTTAAGCATGAAATGATAGCTGTTACTCACATAAAATGATAAGGTTATCGCCTTACTTCACATAAAATGATAGCATTTTAACCAGTTCAGTGCATGAATAGTCATTTAGAATTCATGTTTCGCAATCATAGTTAAAAGAAACACATGAAATATTAATTTATGTTCATGAGATGCACTTGCAATGTTAGACAAAAACCCTAGACTTCATATACGCAAGTCACAGTGATCTAGTGCATTGGAAATAAGTACTCACTGCCAAAAATAAAGAAAGATAAAATTCATTTAGGAGGTACAACTATACCAAAATGCACAATGTGCATGATGGTTAAGCTTGATTGGGAAATCCTACATAGAACCACACTAAGAAAATTGGAAGGATCGCATGCATCTAGACTACATCTTGAAGGTCTAAATGAAGAATCAGGTGTTGCCATGTATGTTAACTAAGCTTGGTTGGAATTAGAGATTAAAAGAATCTTGGTTGGGTTGCAAATAAGGCATGTCTGTTGCCTTGACTGACCAGCTAATGCTTGAGTTAGGGACTAAGATACCCTAAGGTAAAACCCAAGGGAAAAAGGGCAAGTATAAGTCAACTTACCAAGACCATTTGCTTGCGTAATCTTGTTTGAAATTATTGGGATCTTGCCAAGTCACGGAAAGACCCTAGATCAGATGCTGGTAGCATCCACAAAAAAAGGAGTCACACCTTAGCAACCGATCGTGCAAACGACCTCCGAAATGTTCCTGCTTTTACTCAGGTACATTATTTGATCTCTTTGCTCAAGCAACTACTTCAAGGAAAACCCTTAATGCTTCAAGTTAAAAGCCTGGAGGGAGAGGCAGGAACACTTACCTTCGACTATCTGTCTGGCCCTATCCAAGGGGGTTGTTAGCCTCGCCGGGTATATGGACCTAACCCGCCGCGAGAGGTCTCTCCATGGGTGCTGCTTGGAGTGAGAGAACGTTTGGGTGCCAGGGGAGGCTCTGGCTGTAAATCCCTTGCCTCGAGATCCTGCAGAAGAGGTCAACATGACTTGAGATGGAATCTCGAGGCCCATGTACTAGTCAACAGGCAAAACTTGGAGCAACAATCCTGTAGATTGCTGGATAGCCTTCGGGCGTGATATTGGATGTACTCCAAGATTTTTATAAATCAAGAGCGGTTATTAGAGAAAAAGGAACTTGATTGGCATTGTTTTTGTGTTAGTGCCTAAGGTACGTGAAGGAACCCGTGATTAATTTGTTTAATTAAGGAAGCTGATTTTGCATGCCAAAACGTAATGTGTTAGGTAATTAGATAACTAAAGCAAATCGAGGAAAGTGCGATGGATGTGACTTAGGTCCGTCCTATGGAAGGGTGGTCCCGGTTAGCTAGGAACTTTTCTCAAATGATGAGATAATAAGACAATGAAGACCTAGTATCCGTAGATGTAGAATTTTCGGGTTACTCTGTTTTAGGGGAAAGGAATGGGACTATGCCGTATGGTAGAGAGGTTGACCTTCGCATCCCTCTCGTTTCCCATTCTCCATGAACCAAGTGCAGCATGAATCCACTTCGACTCTGTTGTTCCTACTCAAAGTGGTACATCTGGAGCTCGACGCTAACTTCTTCCTAGAGACTTTGCTGATAGGAAAGGAACCCTAACATTAGGTCGATCCCAAGTGGGAATGGCTGGACACTTCCGCTCGGAGAAGACTTGGAAAGACCTAGATTGCAAACGTTGTGTCATTCCATGCGAGTGCCAGACGAAGCCTTCTAAGCCCTCCTCTCGATGGGCTGCTAAGACGTGTCCTGCAAGCAGACAAGTGGGCACGTTACAATTGGTATCAGAGCGAACCAACGGGATCTAAGATTTACAAAGGAACTTAATGTAGGAAAGTAAAGGGAATAAGGGGACAACCAGGGGAAGATGAGTGGAATAGAGCAGTGTTTTCTATTGAAAACGTTTTCTTACTCACTTATGGATGTTGGGTTGCAGAGTCACGAAGCATGGAATAAATTCTTGGTGTTCCAGGTTATGTTTATGACTGCAATGTGTGCTTCGGATTATCGATAGGGGCTAGGCATGATGAATATTTTGGACTGCATCTATAATCCTTCACCCCTGTATGCCGAACGGAGATGGACATGAGAATCAGGAATATACTACATAGCAGCCCACCGACTCACGTATCTTCAGACCAACTGGAAGAGAATCAAGTGGATGGAGAATTTAAAGATCATGAAGTTGTTCATCTTTGTCAAAGCTCACGCAAAAACCCTGCATATTGGCGGTCGGCAAGTCAAGTAGAACAAGTATGTGTATGAAGAAGTGACTCAGGTGATCCCTGCTGACGACAGAATCAAAGTGCTAGGGCATTATGAGAAGAATGGGTATCAAAGGAAGGGATACCCCAAGCTTCCTATGACTTATTGATTCCTGAAAATCCATGACCCCACTCCATATTATTACTCAATCCCTGTAGCCGATTGTAACACAATCCTATTTTCCCTAAACTGATGTACTAATCAACTTGTTCTACTTTCCCAAAATAAATGTACTCAAAGGGCTATGCCCTCATGAATGAACAAGACTTTTACTATTGTCTATCCTGATTGTAAATGTTGGCAAAGGCGTTAAGTGATTAAGACACTTGGCTAAAAGCTGTGCAATTCATAATAATGTGATATGAGAAATGAGCGATAAGTTGTTAATATAAAGAATCTTATTGTCCAGACGCAACCCCAAGTGCAGGTTCCAAGTCCGACTCCCGCACTAAGTACAGCTGTGATTCAAGAGAAGAAGTTTCTTCTCAAACAAATCAAGCCAAGATTGTTCAAGCTGACGCCAAGATCTAGATCGAGTCCATGGAGGACTATTTTGAGGTAGCATGAACTACACCTACTAACCAAGCTATGCTCGCCAAACTTAAGCTTATAGGCAAAGCAAGACTTTGGTGGAAACAATGGTGTAGAGACCAAATGATCTTGGAAGGGATAGTCACTTAGGAGAAGCTTAAGGAAACTGTGCAACGGAGGTATCTGCCACCTGCCTACCGCACATAGAAGATGAACAAATTCTATGAATTGAAGCAGCTTGGACTATCCCTTGATGCATATTATTCAAAGTTTGTCTCTCTCTTAAAGTACGCGCCACCAATGGATATGACACAACAGGTGTCGAAGTTTTGTGATGGGTTAAATCCACCCATACACACTCGCTTAGAATCAATGCACCCAACGTACCTACAAGATGCACTCACTCAAGCTGCACCAATAATACAAGAGGTGTAGATCAAGCCCAGGAACAACAGGACTTGGCCTTACAGGGATCGGAACAAGGAAATGTATAGGGCTCAAACTAAGAGAGCGCAGGGTCAGAATCAGGGACAAAGGAAGAAAGCTAGGACCAATGCTGTCAACAACTTTGTTCCTACATGAGGTAATGATCGCAATCTACATTGCTTCCATTACAACGAGCCCAGACACTTCAAGAGGCAGTGTCCCAAGATTAGCAGAGAACATTGCCAAGGGCCATTCCAAGGAGCCGCCCATGGCCAAGGAGCCACCGTCATGGCCAGAGGGAGAACCTCCAGTGTTTCCAACAAGGAGTTGGGCGATGAAGAAGATCTATCCATGGATGCTAACATTGAGAGGGCAACGGTTCACGCCACTCTTCACAAGAAGGGCCCGAATCGCCAATTCTCGGTGATCCAAACTCCATCAGATTACAAGGGTAAAAGCTTCAAAACCCTAATTGATTGTGACAGTACACTTTCCTTCATTTCACCGATCTATGCAAAAAGGTTAGGGATAGCCACAATAGATGCACCTACTTTACTTGTGGAATTGGTAAATGGTCGTGAGGTCTCTTGTACTAGGCAAACTGCTAAGGTGAAATTCCTACTCGGTGGGAAGCTGACTTTGGTGAGATTCAGGGTAATGAGCCTAGGTGTCGACAAATGTTTGCTTGGAATGGATTGGCTAATACCCAATGATGCCCACATCCACTGTGGAAAGGGCCAAGTCTCCTTCCGAAATTCTGAAGGGGAACTAGTTACAACCCAAGGAGACGCTGGTAAGCCAAAAATTCAGTTGGCAAAAGCAACACGGATAATAAAAGGAGTTAGAAAGGGTCTACATGTCTATCTAATTAAACTGAATAAGCTAGATCAGAATCAAAAATCTGGGAAAGAACCTTCATGGTTAAAGGAATACGCAGACGTATTTCCTGAGGAGCTGACAGAACTTCCTCAGAAGTCGACCATGAAATCAAGCTGGCACCAAGAGCTACACCAGTTGCAAAGAGACCGTATAGGATGTCCATCCCGGAAGCTATTGAACTAAAAGAGCAACTCAAGCAACTATTAGACCAAGGTTACATCCATCCTAACAATTCACCATGGGGAGCTCTAGTACCGTTCCAAAGGAAGAAAGATGGAACGCTTCGGCTATGCATTGACTACAAAGGGTTTGTAACGTGCCTGCTCCTCAAATCGTAGGACACATCTTGGCAAACCATTGAGAGATATATCTAGAAGACACCGCTCGGCACTCCCAAGGAATGACACGGGGTTTGCCAACTAGGGTCTCTCGAGTCTACCCCGCAACGAAACTAATATGGCCATTCCCATTAGGATCGACCTGAAGTCCAAGATCCTAGTCAACATTGTCTAAGGTCATAGACCGATTTTTTCTTAACATTTCCTATTAACATCTCCTTTGAGGAAAGCTCTTGACTAACCGAGACCACCCTTCCGTAGGATAGACCCATTGGTCACATCCACCACGCTTCCCTCGAGGGTTGTTTTAGTTATCTAATTACCTACCACGTTATGCTTGACACATAAAAGCAGCTTCCTCAATTAACCCGTTAGTCACATGTTCCTTTATGTAATTTAGGCCACAGACACGAAGACAGGTTAAAACAAGATCAAACACTTCCTTAACTTATCTTCGGATTAATGTGTGTCTCCTACCCATACAAGAGAATTAAGTGCACCCAAGCATCCTCCTACGCCAAGTAATTTCCACGGAGAGACCTCTCGCGGCAGGTTCTATCCACATTCCCAGCACGAATTCACAACCCCCTTGGTTAGGGTTTGGCAGTTCATGGGGGGTAGCTAGCGCCATTCTTCCTTAATTAATCCTTTTATGAATCCATCACAACTAAGGCAAAACGACCCTATCATTTCCAATCAAGAAAATATCATTTTCTACATCAAGCAATCACTTTGCTTATAAACCACTTGTCCTTAGTAGGATCTCCTCTTACCAAGGCAACCAGCCAATTCACTTAGAAATATCCTTTTCAAAACAACCAAGCATAAGCCTTGATCAACATTCCATTTAGAGTCGGCTTACTAGCCTAGCTTAAACTAGGAGGGTATCCACTTCAATAATCTAAGACAATATCATTAAAAACAACTCACAAGCACATGTGTTTAATCACTCAACTTCTTTTGAATCTCTCTTTCCCTTGGGTTTTATCCTAGGGTTCCAAGTTGTGAATCCTCGATTCTTTGCATATCTTTTAACATACTTGGTAATCTTTAAAACACATTAAATATATTGCAAGACTTGTCATACATTCTTTCCATCCTCTCTTACTGCAATGCTATGCAGAATTTTTGCCATCCAACTCATCTCATGTGCACAAGGCTCGTTTAATAAATTGACACAATCTACGATCCTTAACTCCCTTCACATTTATTTGATGAATTTTTAATCCTAATATGCATGTATTTGTGTGGATTAAGTACATGAAAGCCTAAATTTCCATGCATTTGTGCATTTGCATGCTAAAAATGGGAGCTATCATTTCATGTGTTTATTGCAATCAAGGGCGCGATCCATGAATCCTAGATAACTGTTCATGTACTAGATTGGGTGGAAGCCTATTATTTTATGCAAAATATTGTAAAAAACCTATCATTTCATGTGTGTAAACTTGGGCTTGATTCGTGTGTGCTGCATTGGTCGTTCACTCGTCCCTCCAGCATTACCGGTGGCTTGGACGCCTACGCTTCCCACAACTTTCTTCTTGGGAGCCATTCGCCTCGTAGAGATTGGGCATTCCGTTCCTTGATGGGTTTTGGGTAGATATGTTTGGTTGGGAAAGACTGCTGGACTGGGTTTGTTGGGTGACTTGTGGCAGTTACTCTCTTTCTCTCTCTTCTTCTTCTTTTTCTCCTCTCCTTCTTTCTTTCTCTCTCTTCTTCTTCTACCCTCCAACTCTCTTCTTCTTCTTCTCCTACTCTCCTACTCTCTCTCACTCTCCTTCTCTTCTTGTCCTTTCCTCTACTCTCTCTCTCTCTCCTTCTCTTCTTTTCCTTCTCTCTTATTTCGCTACTCTCTCTCCTTCTCCCTCTTTTCCTTCCCTATTATCTCTCTACTCTCTCTCTCCTTCTCTTCTTCTTCTCTTCTTCTACTACTCTCTCTTCTCTCCCTTTTTCTTCTTCTCTTCTTCCTCTCCTTCTTTTTCTCCTCTCCTTCTTCTTCTTGTCTTCTTCTTCTCCTACTCTCTCTCCCTCTCCTTCTTTCCTTCTCCTTCTCTCCTTTTCTCTCTCTTCCTTCTTTTCTCTCTCTCCCTCCTTTCTTTCCTTCTCCTTCTTTTCTTCTCCTTCTCTTCTTCTCTCTCTCACTCTTCTCTCCTTCTTCTCTTCTTCTCCCTCTCCCTCTTCTCTTCTCCTTCCCTTCCTTCTCTTCTCCTTCCCTTCCTTCTCTTCTCCTTCCCTTCATTCTCTTCTTCTACTCTCTCACCCTCTTCTTCTCCTTTTTCCCTCTCTTCTCTCTCCCACTTCTCTTCTTCCCTCCCTTCCTTCTCTTCTCCTTCCCTTTCTTTTCTTCTCCTTCTCTTCTCCTCTTCCTCTTATCTCTCTCCCCTCTTCTTCCTTCTCTTCCTTCTTCACAAGGTTCACAGGGGAGGGCTGCTACTCGGGCGCCCGGGAGGGGGACTGTGATACGAGGAGGGTGGCCACCGTCTCAAGAGGAGAGAGGGAAAACTGCAGCACAAGCCTCTCCAGATGATGGAGGGGGGGCCTTTTAAAGGGGGGAGCGCTGCTAAACACCGCCACCTAGGCGGCATGCCCCTCCCCTTTCTCCACATCACTCCTCTCCCTCTCTCCCCGACGTACTGTTGGGGGGAAAGGGAGGGAAAGGAAAAAAAAATTTAAAAATTTTAGAAAAAGGGGGTGAGTTTCCATGGGAAAGGGCATGAGGTCACACTGGGGGGGGGGGGGGGGGGGGGGGGTTTGGGGGGAAGAAATATTACAAGGTTGAATCAATCAACCATTAAAAACAAATACCCCATTCCAAGAATAGATGAACTACTTGACCGTCTTCAAGGTGTGAAGATCTTCTCTAAGATAGATCTCATATCTGGATATTATCAGATAAGGATCAAGGAAGAAGATGCATTCAGCACAAGGTATGGACACTTTGAATTCCTAGTGATGTCATTCGGGCTGACAAATGCTCCTATTACCTTCAAAAAGTTAATGCAGGATATCTTTAGGCCCTATCTTGATGACTTCGTACTTGTCTTCTTTGACGATACCCTAGTCTACTCTAAACAAGAAAAAGATCATGAACCCTAGCTTTGCATTGTTCTTGAAACGATGAGAGCACGCAAACTTTATGCCAAGAAGAAGAAGTGTGCATTTTTCAAGCGACAGATTGAATATCTGGGATTCATTGTATCAGCGAAAGGAATTTTAGTAGATCTAGCCAAGGTCGGAGACATTCTAGAATGGCCAACACCAACTTCTGTCAAAGAAATACGTAGCTTTCTTGGATTGATAGGATGGTACATGATCTTCATCAAAGATTATGCTTTGATTGCAGTGCCTCTGACTAATCTACTAAAGAAGTAAGTAGCAATTGTATGGTCACCTGCCGAATAGACTAGCTTTGACAAGCTAAAGTCAAGCTTAGTATCAACACTTATCCTGAAACTTCCTAATCTTAGTAAGGAGTTTGAAGTGGTAATTGATGTTAGCGCACTTGCCTTAGGATGTGTGCTTATGCAAGAAGGTCATTCCGTAGCATATTCTTCAAGGAAATTGAAGAGCCATGAAAGGAATTATGCTACCCACGATCTGGAGCTATTGGATGTCATCCATGCTCTCAAACTTTGGAGACATTACCTGCTAGGTAATAAATTTTCCTTAGTGACAGACCACAAGAGTCTTAAATGGATCTTCACCCAGAATGAGCTTAACATGAGGCAACGTCAATGGATCGAAGTGCTGGAAGAATATGACTTTGAAATCAAATACAAGCCTGGAAAAGAGAATGTAGTTCCTGATGCGCTCAATCGCAAGGCATTTCTAAACTCTCTTATTTTGCAAGATCCATCAACACCAAGGTCACTAGCCACAAAGGTATCAATGCCAAACAACCCAATTCTTGAGCTAGCTAGAGAAGAGGCATGTCATGACCCAGTCTACCAAAAATTGCTAAGGGAGATCCCCATCAAGGATCAAGACCCGAAGCTTAAGACGAAGTATCAAGAATTCTCTATCAGTAGTGGACTTTTCTACTTTAGGACAAGATTATGTATCCCTACAAGCCAATATCTCGAGCAGAAGATAATTTGGGAAGCCCATGACTACCCTTTCTCAGGACATCCTGGCTATGCCAAGACCCTTAATGCGGTCAGGAAGAGCTATTATTGGGATAGGCTCAAGGGTGACGTCCTCAAATATGTCACGCAATTTTTGTCTTGTCAACGCATTAAGGCAGAACATGTCAAAATGCCAGGGAAATTGCAACCACTTGACATTCCCCAAATGAAATGGAAATTCATTAGTATGGACTTTGTTGTTGGCCTACCCCAAGTTCAAGGAGGATACAACTCTATTATGGTTGTAGTAGATGTGCTCACCAAGGTTGCACATCTCATCCCTATCAAGACAAACTATAAAGCCTCAGACATCACAAGATTATTCATCAAGGAAATATTCAGACTGCATGGGTTACACAGAAGAATCATTAGTGATCGTGACTCTCTTTTCACATCACACTTCTGGAGAGCTATCTTCGATGCTATTGGGACTCAACTCTATTTCAGTACATCTTACCATCCCCAAAATGATGGTCAAACAGAACGAGTCAACCAAGTCATTGAAGATATGCTTAGGGCATACTGTTGTCGCAAACCCAAAAAAGTGGATTCAATATTTGCCACTCGTTGAGTTTTCCTACAATGCTTCTTACCAACAAAGTATTCAGATGACCCCTTTTCAAGCATTGTATGGGCACAATTGTCGTACTCCTTTGAGCTTCTAGAATCCAACTTTAAGGGTAGAAGCTTCAAGGCATGTGTTGGAAGACATGGATGATCAAATCAAGTCAATAAGACAGGATATTCAAGCTGCCAAGGATAGACAGAAGGCTTACGCGGACTTGAAATGGTAAGACAGATCCTTTGTTGAAGGTGATATCGTCTTCATCCATGTATGCCCTAAAAAGAGTTCATTGTCCTTGGGAGAATACAAGAAGCTAAGTCCAAGGTATTGTGGACCTTATAAGATCACTAAGTGCCTAGGACCTAATGCTAACAAACTACAGCTGCCCGCAACCCTAAAGGTTCATAATGTATTTCATGTTAGCCTATTGAAAAAGTATCTACCTAATCCAAATCATGTACTTGATGATCAACAAATTGTAATACCTAGCCAAGGGGTCCTTGAGCTACGGCCTAATAGAGTTCTAGATGTCAAGAAGAGGCATTTGAGGTCAAGGACCTTGAGAGAATACCTCATCCAATGGAAAGATTATCCCGAAGAGGATGCTACCTAGATGGACGGAGATACTCTCAATCAACAATACCCCCAGGTTCTCTCGAGATGAGGACATCTCGATTCCTCTAAGGGGGAGAGAATGTAACGGGCCATAGGAACCCTCCCCCTGGATTTTTTTTAATTAAATTTTTTTCATAAGTTCAAATTTTTTACTCCCCCCTCTCTCCTCGTGGCACGGATAGCACGTCGAGGAGAGAGAGAGAGAGAGAGGAAGTGAAGGTACTAGGGGGCATGCAACCCCTCAGGTGGGAGGGCCACCTACCTCCTCCTCTGCTTCTCCCCTCCCCAGGAAGAGAGAGAAGGCTATGTCGCCACCCTTCCCCCCTCGTCAGCTGCCATACCACCCCCCTGGCCGTCCGATCAAAGTCCCCCCCTACAATCTGCTGCAACGGCAGCCTCTGGCCGATGTGCTGCTTCGCCACCCAGCCTTCCTCATGTCACCCCTCGTTTGCACTGCGCAAGGCCACCTGGGTCCTTCGACTATAGTCAACCCCCCTCCCCGTTTACTGACGCTGCGGGTCCCTCCCTGGGCCCTCCAATCAAGCCGCCTACCCGGTGATTGCCATCCACTTCGGGCCGTGAGGGCAGAAGGAGAAGGAGAGGATAAGAAGAAGAGGGAGAGAGAATAGGAGGAGAGAGAGAGAGAGAGAGAGAGAGAGAGAGAGAGAGAGAGAGAGAGAGAGAGAGAGAATAAGGAGTGGGAGAGAGAAGGGAAGAAGAGGGAGAGAAGGAGAAGGAGAGAAGAGAAAGAAGGAGGGAGAGAGAAGAGGAGGAAGAGGGAGAGAGAAGGAGGAGAGAAGAAGAAGGAGTGGGAGAGAAAAGGGAAGTAGTGGGAGAGGAGTGAGGAGAGAGAATAAGGAGTGGGGGAGAGAAGAGGGAGAGAAGGAGAAGGTGAGAAGAGAAAGGAGGAGAGAGAGAAGAGGAGGAAGAGGAAGAGAGAAGGAGAGAGGTAGAGGAAGAAGAGGAAGAGGTAGAAGGAAAGAGGAGAGAAGTAGTAGTAAAAGAAGAAGAAGAAGAGTAGAAGGATAATAGAAGTGGGAGAAGGAGAAGAAGAGAGGGGGAGAGAGAGAGAGAGAGAGAGAGAGAGAGTAGGAGAATAAGTGGAAAGAATAAGAAGAGAGAGAGGGAGAAAGAAAGAAGGAGAGGGAGTGGGAGTTGGTAATCGCAACAAGCCACACCGAAACCACTCTCTCGACAAAGGACCCCATCCAACGGTCTTTTCTTCTGAACCTGTCAAAACCCGAAACCCGTCAAGGTCTAGACTGCCCAATCTCCGCGAGGCGAATGGCTCCCAAAAAGAAAGTCATGGGAAGTGTCGGCGCCCAAGCCACCGATAATGCTGGAGGGACGAGCAAAACGACCAACGCAGCACACACAAATCAAGCCCAGGTTTTAATCTTTAAAATTAATTAGGAATTATTTCTTGTGGAAGGGATGAAAGGATTGATGACATGCATGGAACAAGAACGAGTCTTAGGGTTCTATTTACTCTAAGTACTAAGATACATACGCAAAATGGTAGAGTTTGGAATTTGCATAAGATTTTAAGCATGAAATGATAGCTGTTACTCACATAAAATGATAAGGTTATCGCCTTACTTCACATAAAATGATAGCTTTTTAACCAATTCAGTGCATGAATAGTCATTTAGAATTCACGTTTCGCAATCATGGTTAAAAAGAAACACATGAAATATTAATTTCTGTTCATGAGATGCACTTGCACTATTAGACAAAAACCCTAGACTTCATCTAGGCAAGTCACATGTGATTTGGTGCATTGGAAATAAGTACTCATTGTTAGAAATAAAGAAAGATAAAAGTCATTTAGGAGGTACAACTATACCAAAACGCACAATGTGCATGATGGTTAAGCTTGATTGGGAAATCTTGCATAGAACCACACTAAGAAAATTGGAAGGATCGCATGCATCTAGACTACATCTTGAAGGTCTAAATGAAGAATCAGGTGTTGCCATTGAGGGCTGAAATGATGAACGGGTTGCCTCTTACCCATCCAACCTCCAATCCTCACTGAGAGAACTAAAGAGGGGCACCACCTAGCCAAAGGGAGGATGGGCTAGGACATCCATTTTCTCAAAGAGAATCAAGAGAACCAAGACACAAATTTACAAGAGAGAACATATGTACTCGACACCATATTGGAATATAAGAGAGAGATGAGAGGAGAGGGAGACAAGAGGAGAAGAGGTAGAAGAAGCTTGCCATTATGCTACATGGAATGAGAAGATGAGAGAAGAGGGAGATAATAGAAGAAGAGGTAGAGGAAGCTTGCCATTATGCTACATAATAAAATAACTCACTCATAGCTCACCTCAAAGAGATGAGGGTATTCTAGAGTGCTCTCATGGACTTGTTATTGTCCTCTCCCCCCCCCCCCCCCCCCTTTTCAAAGAGAATCAAGAGAACCAAGACACAAATTTACAAGAGAGAATATATGTACTAGACACCATATTGGAATATAAGAGAGAAAGAGAGGAGAGGAGAGGGAGATAAGAGGAGAAGAGGTAGAAGAAGCTTGCCATTATGCTACATGGAATGAGAAGATGAGAGGAGAGGGAGATAATAAGAGAAGAGGTAGAGGAAGCTTGCCATTATGCTACATAATAAAAGAACTCAATCATAGCTCACCTCAAAGAGATGAGGGTATTCTAGAGTGCTCTCATGGGCTTGTCATTGTCCTTCCTCCCCCCTTCTTCATTCTCCATGGGCTCTTTATATAGCCTCCATGAGGGATTAGATTAAGCTAATCTTTTTTATTAACATAATCCTAGATGATGTATGGCATCTTTGAAAATATGGAGCATAGTGGATGGGACAAGTCTCCACCTTGGTCATCATGCAAGAAGCCAAGGGTGGTGGTAGACAACATAGAGAAATGGAGCTAGATTACAAGAGGTGGGTGCCCAAAGCACATTATTATAATACATTTACAAGAAGAATAGAGTGGAAAGTTGGTGTGGTGAAAGAGAGAAGAAAATTGCATGTAGCCAGCAGTCTGCACCCTCGTAACTTCAAATCCATGAGGAATTTGAAAAAAGTTTCTTCTGCAACTTTGTAGACCAGGTCGAAACCGATCGAACTTAGCAAGAATTTTCTTGAAATTGGCTTTTTCTTCAAAGTAATTGAGATTATAAAAACTGGCTTCTAAAAGCTGCTTTGACTTTAGTCCCCCATATGTATATAAATACATATAAGCATGTGACAAAAGGGGTCCATGCTTGTAAGCTTTTGTGCAAGATCCAAATGACACCATGATGTGGATATTGACTTGTGTGCTAGGGTGAGGTGTCCTCTAATGATGGTGATAGATTCCAAATCTTAGTGATGCAAACGGGGCCCATGTGTAGTTGGAGGCTAGTCCTTTGAAAAATCTATGCACTCACTCAACTCCTAGATGTAATCCATTTCCATCTTCACTAAGATAACCATCCCTTTTACCCTTTACATTGACATCCCTCCTAAGAACTTGTTCCCCCCATTTGCTAGAGTTATCATAATCGAGAAGCAATGTAGCATACCTAGTGCTTAAAGAGTAAACCCAAAGTGATATGGTAAGCTCTTGATAGGGGCTTTGGCCAAATTTTGTGGTAATAATCTGGGTTGTAAAAAACCTGGATCATTAGCCCTCCCCTTAGGCTAGAGGTATTCATGCCTCTAGCTTGATAATGATGGTCCAATAGAGCAAGGAGGACTGCACCCCCTCATTGGTGGCTCTTCATTGAATGATTGCTCCAAAGTGTTCATATTTCTTTGAAAATAAGGCTTCAGTCGCCATCCATTTACCCTTGTCTTGTGAACCTTCCCATCCATGTTACCTAGCTTATAGCTGCCATTTGGATATCTCCTTATGACCATGAATGGCCCTTCCCACTTGAACACAAGTTTAGCATCCTTTCTGTTATCAAAGCGGTTATCATAGCGTAGCACAAGTGATCCTTCCCTTATGTGTTTGCTAGTCAGCTTCTTATTAAAGGTCTTCCTCCTCTCTTCAGCTTGCATGGAATAGTATTGGACTGCTGCTTCTCTATCTAACTCCAGCCTCTCTAGATCCAAGATCCTTTCCCCTAACTTCTTATCTTGATTCTTCTCTTGACTGGCTACTAAAACATGCAAACTGACCAGTTCCACCTCTATAGGAAGCAAAGCTTCTTGGTCATAGACGAGGTGAAATGGAGTATAGCCAAGTGAGGTTCTGAATGAAGTCATGTAGGCCCAAAGAGCTGCATTTAATTTTTTATCCCAATGCTTGGGGTGCATGTGTACCTGCTTGGTAATTATCTTACAGATCAGCCCATTCACTTTTTCGACCAAACCATTACACTGTGGATAGTAGGGAGTAGAATGCCTGTGCTTGATTTTTAGCCTTTCCATTAGCTCCCCTACTAGGTTTGCCCTAAAACCAGGACCCCGATCAGAGATAATTTCCAAAGGTGTACCAAACCTGCAACAAATATTTTCAAACACAAATTTTTCCACTTCTTGGGCTGTGATCCTACTAGTTGCTAAAGCCTCTGCCCACCTCGTCATGTAGTCCACTTCCATTATGATGTATTCCTTGCCAGATTGAGTTCGTGGGAGTGGCCCTATTGCATCAATCCCCCATTTCTCAGATGGGCCATATGTAGTTATGGGATTTTGTTCCTCATGCACTAGCTTCCTTGGTCCGGCCTTTTGGCAATCGTCATAAGTGCGGCACCAATGTTGCACATCTCGATGTAGACTAGGCCACACAAAACCGGCTTGGAGAATCTTCCTGCTGGTTATTTCTTGAGCAAAATGTTCGCCACAAACCCCCTCATGGCAGCTCTTAATCACATCTATAATCTCCTTTGTTGTTGGCACCCTTCTAAGCACTGCATCCTTTTCTTTGCAATAGAACACATCATTTATCAAGCGGTATTTAGTGGCCTTAGTAGCTAGCCACCTTTTCTCACTTTTACTCATATGTGTAGGTGCCTCACCTTGCTCCAGAAAATAAAGCACATGTTGTAGTTGAAACTTACCCTGAAACAAGGGAAGCTTTACTGTAATGATTCCCACCATTACCTCTTTCAATTTTTCAGCTACTAGAGCATCTGCATCGCCATTTGTGCGCCTTGGCACAAAATAGATTTGGGCTTTCTGTAGCTTTCTCATGAGAGTTTTAGCTTCTCTCATTTTCACTGCTAAGTTATCATTTTTACAAGCCTAGATTCCTTTCATTTGCTTAACAATGAGCATAGAATCTCCAAAAACATTAAGTCAAGTGACACCATGTGAAAGACACCACCTCAAACCTAAAAGCAAGGCTTGATATTCTGCCTCATTGTTAGAATGGACATCCTCCAAGCTGATACCTTCTCCATAAAGTTTGTCACCTTTGGGACTGAACACCATTATTCCTGCTGCCGCTTTGTCTTTAATACGCTTGTAGGCTCCATCAAAGTAGAGGGCATGGGCATTCTCCACCCGCGGCGGCTCCTCAAAAAGAGGTGTCTCCTCTTTTACATTTCCCTTCTCCTTTTCCTTCTTTGATGGCATCTATGGGTCAACAAATCAGCTAGGCAAGCTCAAGTAGAATCCTCCACCTTGAAGGTGTAGTCAAACTCTTGGAGTTGTATCACCCACTTAGCGATTCTAGCTGAAACATCCATGTGCTGTAAGGCATAGGAAAAATGCTCTTCTATCGTGATCACTGTGAATGGCCTAGGGAGAAGATAAGGACGAAACTTTCTTACAGCAAACATTAGAGACAAAACCATCACCTCGACCATCTTGTACCCTCGTTCTGATGCTGTCATTACTCTACTAGAAAAGTAAACCGGTCTCATTAGGCCAATTTTAGCATCCTTTTGTATTAGTGCTGCCCCTAGAGCATCTTTCCCAAAACTCGGATTGACAAAAAACTCCTGATCCCAACACGGCTGTAAAATTATAGGAAGGGTGCTAACAGCCTTCTTCACCTCGTGAAAGCACCTTTCGCTGTCGTCACTCCACAGGAGCTCCTCAGAGTGGGTTAACTGTTGCAGTGGAAATATTAATTGGGAGAGGAGATCAATGAACCGCCCCATATATCGCACCTTCTGAATGAAAGAGGTTAGTTGCTTCACAGAAGATGGTGATGGCACCGCCAATAGGGCCTTAACTTTGTTTAGATCTGCTTCAATGCCCCTCTCACTTACGACATGCCCTAACAAAGTTACACTGCTTTCGCCAATGCAACACTTCTCATGGTTTAACTGCCCCCCCATTTGTGCAAGGCAGTTGAAAGCTTCATCCACCTTCCCTAGCTGTAAAGCCTTAGAACTATAAATACAAAAATCATCAATAAAGACCCTCATGGATTTTCCAAAATATGGTTGGAAGACATAATTCATGAATCGCTGGAAGGTAGCTGGGGCATTTGTTAATCCAAATGGCATTACTTTGTAAGCAAAACAACCCCAAGGTGTAATGAAGGTGTCCTCCTCAGCTATTCGGATCTGGAAATAACCTGAATACCCATCACAAATAGTGTATCTCTCATGCCCGGCCACCTCGTTGAGTATTTCATCCTGAAAGGGAAGAGGAAAGTGATCTCTCTTTGCTGCAGCATTTAGCGGCTTGTAGTCCACACAAATCCTCCATTTTCCATTCTTCTTGGGTATCACCACCACAGGTGAAACCCACTCTGAATCCCCTATTGGATAGATGAAGCATGCCTTTAAAAGTCGTTGCACCTCAGTGAGTAGAGCGTTTTGTTGAACTACTCCCAATCGTCGTAGTCGTTGCACTACTGGCCGTACTCCCTCTTTTAGATTAATGTGATGTTGTACTGCTGTCACACCTATGATGTGTTCATAATCAGAAATAAAAAGTCTAGAGTGTTTTATCACCACTTCCATGTAGGCTGCCTTCTCCTCAACTGATAGATCCTTAGCCAACATTTTTTCTAACCCCTCCTTCTCGACCTTTGGAAGCTGCTGCGGAATGTCACTACTAGAAGGCCCTTCTAATGTAATCCCCATCACTTCTAGAGAGCTTTCTTCCTCCTCATTAGAAGATTCTCCCTCTGTCATAGATGACCAACCCTCGCTGGAACTCCATTCATCAACGGTGGTCTCTAACACAAGATCCTCCTGTCGGCCCTCCTTCATGTTGTAGATAGTGCTCTTCCATTTTTTATGCAGCCCCTTTTGTGGCCTTAGCTCTAAAGCCCCTGTCTCCCAATCTTGTCTGGCTTTCATTCCCATTAGCCATGGTCGCCCAAGAATGAGCGGATAGCCGTCCCCCTTCACTGGCATCACATACATGTCAAGCTCCAATTGCACTCCACACACCTTTACCTTGACTTTCTTTATAACTCCCAAACAATTTACTATTACATTGTTGGCCATTTTGGCCCCAAATTTAGCAGTTTCATTTACCTCGAATCCCAAACGATGCATCAACTTTTCTGTCATGACACAAATCTCTGCACCTCCATCCACATATGTCTTTGACACTCTGTGCCCATTGATTTCGGCTTCCACTAGAGGCACAATATCTTTCATCTTTCTAGCCTGGATTGCATTCACATGTCTATTCTTCATGGGTCTAATGCTTACCATCTTTGACCATTGTCGTCGCACTGTTGGAGATAGATGTAGTAATTGTGGCCATGAAATTTTTGGCCCTTGATTCTTCACATCAGGAAGCAAATCATAAGCTTTAGTACCTTTACCCAAGGAAAAATCATCTGGCTCAATATGTTGGCGTGAGCGAGCCCTCCTCTTTTTACTGTTGCGTATCTTTGTGGCTGATGACTCTGCCTTCTCTTCCATATTTTCAACCTCCTTTGGTGGTGTAGGCTCCATTCTCTCAATTCTCCGGGCTTTCTTCACCGGCATTGCTTCAACCTCTACTACTTTGGCCTTCCCTTTGACATCACTCTCATCTAAACTATTTATCCTAACATCATGATTCTCTGGCGGTTGGACAGGCAAGGGTGGCACCTCTGCAAGTGGTCGAGGATGCTGGAGAACTTGAACAGATGGTGGAGGCCCTAGATTTGGTGGAAGAAACCTTTCCCTAGGTGGTGTCACTTGTTGTCCCCTCCTTCTTGGTTGGAACCCATTTCCTGGAAAATGCCTAGGATGAGGGCAAAAGTACATACCATGGCCAGTCTCCCCACAATTATAGCAAACATACTCTCTTTATTGTCTTCTTGGACCTCGATTGCCTTCATTTATGAGGGGAGGGGGTCGTACTCCTTGCACCAAATTTAACGAAAGCCTTTCAAGTTGATTAGTAATGCATTGTAGGAGCTCTTGCTGTGGTATCTCCGGTTTAGGTGGGGCCTCTGCTATTTCTCTAGGCCTTGGCATGGTTGGTAAAACCTGCATGGGCTCAACTCCCCCCTTCAACTGGGCTTGATACTTCAATTTTCTATCTTTCTCCCTCGCATAAGTGGCTGATTCTTCATAGGATGTGGGAAACTTTCCTTTGACCTTCTCCCTTAGTAGAGGATGGAGTCCAGCTAGAAAACAATCTTTCTTAAGGCAATCAGGTACTCTTTCTCCCTCAGCTAAGGAGGTTGTCCATTTATCCCACAATTTTATAAACATGCCTTCATATGCTTGGTACTCCCCTGGTAAGGTTTGGCGAAGATCTAAGAGTTGTCTCCAAATATCTTCAGGTGGCTCTGTATCTTGGTGCTTGTGCATGAATGTAGTCTTGAGATCCTCCCAATTACCCCTTGTAGCCTCCGGGAGAGCTTGATACCACACTTGAGCATCATCCTTTAGAACTAAAGAGAAGGCCCGTACTTTGGTTACTTCATCATCCCGGCCTGTGACTAGGAATGCCATTTCTAAGTCATCCAAAAAGTCTAGAGCTTTCTCCCCTTTGTGCCCAAAAAATCTTGGAAATGCCATGTTGCCTTAGTAGAGTATGAAGATGAAAACATCTAGACTTAAGTTGTATTTTATAAGGGGAAGGATGAATGGGTTCACAGATGCATTGATTTCAGCAAGACGTCTAGGCCCCAGTATGCTTCTAATAATGCCTTGGAATCTAAGCTTTGTGCTAGCTACAATATGCACAGTTTGCATAGCAAGTAGACGGATAGGTCCATACAACTCGTTCTAATTCATGAGAAGCTATTATAATAGGATAAATACATGTACATTGAAGGATGCATTGTAGTCTAGCATTGGGAAGATTATAGGTTCTGGTGATACAAGAATCTCCCTTAATCTTTCAGCCCCAAAGTACATGACAAGACGTTGGTGGAAGAAAATCTTCCTACTGATGCATACATTAACTCGGATGTTTTGTACAAAGTGGAAGGTGTAGAAATTTGGACCATTGTTATTATTCATGAGCGGAGACTACTTAAGGAGTAGAGGGAATGCACTTTCTTGAATTATGAAGGATTTTTCCCAGAGTGTTTCTATTTGGAACCCACCAACTTTGCTATGTGGAGAATTTGCTCACCAGTGATTGTTCTTGCCTTGGTGTGTCCATCCTCGGTGACATATATTTCATAAGGTGTGATGCCCACCTTTTCAACCACACCCAACCTTCGAGCTAACAACAGTTGAAGGTAGTCTCCATACTTTGCACTTCTACAAAACTCCACACCATTCATGCATAGTTGTCCTCCTTTGATGTGGATTAGGCCAGAGACAGAGAGAGATTTGATGATTTGGAGACGAGGACCTCTCAAAAGGGCCTTCACTTTGTTTGCAAAACACTCACCACAATTATGAGAACCTAGCAATTGATGGCGACATAATTTTTTCCCTTGTGAGATAATGGAATTTCTAAAGTGAACACCTTTTACCCACATGCGTGCCGTCATCCGATAGGCATACTTTCTTTCTTGAGCTTCTTTAGGAGACAATTTTGGGAGTCGTGGACTTCAACCAGCTTCAAAAATAGTTGGTGAAGGCGTTGAGGAAGAGGCACTTGGGAAACTTGTTGTGGAGGATGCACCACCATGTGTTGTATCATTCCACATAAGGAGGTAGAGAATTATGGTTGGGAATCTCCTCAGTGGGGGCACCAAAAATAAGGGCTGAAATTATAAACGGGTTGCCTCTTACCCATCCAACCTCCAATCCTCACTGAGAGAACTAAAGAGGGGCACCACCTAGCCAAAGGGAGGATGGGCTAGGACATCCATTTTCTCAAAGAGAATCAAGAGAACCAAGACACAAATTTACAAGAGAGAACATATGTACTAGACACCATATTGGAATATAAGAGGGAAATGAGAGGAGAGGGAGACAAGAGGAGAAGAGGTAGAAGAAGCTTGCCATTACGCTACATGGAATGAGAAGATGAGAGAAAAGGGAGATAATAGAAGAAGAGGTAGAGGAAGCTTGCCATTATGCTACATAATAAAATAACTCACTCATAGCTCACCTCAAAGAGATGAGAGTATTCTAGAGTGCTCTCATGGACTTGTCATTGTCCTCTCCCCCCCCCCTTTTTTCAAAGAGAATCAAGAGAACCAAGACACAAATTTACAAGATAGAATATATGTACTAGACACCATATTGGAATATAAGAGAGAGAGAGATGAGAGAAGAGGGAGATAAGAGGAGAAGAGGTAGAAGAAGCTTGCCATTATGCTACATGGAATGAGAAGATGAGAGGAGAGGGAGATAATAAGAGAAGAGGTAGAGGAAGCTTACCATTATGCTACATAATAAAAGAACTCACTCATAGCTCACCTCAAAGAGATGAGGGTATTCTAGAGTGCTCTCATGGGCTTGTCATTGTCCTTCCTCCCCCCTTCTTCATTCTCCATGGGCTCTTTATATAGCCTCCATGAGGGATTAGATTAAGCTAATCTTCTTGATTAACATAATCCTAGATTATGTATGGCATCTTTAAAAATATGGAGCATAGTGGATGGGACAAGTTCCCACCTTGGTCATCATGCAAGAAGCCAAGGGTGGTGGTAGACAACATAGAGAAATGGAGCTAGATTACAAGAGGTGGGTGCCCAAAGCACATTATTATAATATATTTACAAGAAGGACAGAGTGGAAAGTTGGTGTGGTGAAAGAGAGAAGAAAATTGCATGTAGCCAGCAGTCTGCACCCTCGTAACTTCAAATCCGTGAGGAATTTGAAAAAAGTTTCTTCTGCAACTTTGTAGACCAGGTCGAAACCGATCGGGCATTGTAAGAATTTTCTTAAAATTTGCTTTTTCTTGGGAGTTATTGGGATTTAAAAAACAGCTTCTAAAAGCTGCTTTGACTTTAGTCTCCCATATGTATATAAATACATATAAGCATGTGACAAAAGGGATCCATGCTTGTAAGCTTTTGTGCAAGATCCAAATGACACCATGATGTGGATATTGACTTGTGTGCTAGGGTGAGGTGTCCTCTAATGATGGTGATAGATTCCAAATCTTAGTGATGCAGACGGGGCCCATGTGTAGTTGGAGGCTAGTCCTTTGAAAAATCTATGCACTCACTCAACTCCTAGATGTAATCCATTTCCATCTTCACTAAGATAACCATCCCTTTTGCCCTTTACATTGACATGCCTCCTAAGAACTTGTTCCCCCCATTTGCTTGAGTTATCATAATCGAGAAGCAATGTAGCATACCTAGTGCTTAAAGAGTAAACCCAAAGTGATATGGTAAGCTCTTGATAGGGGCTTTGGCCAAATTTTGTGGTAATAATCCGGGTTGTAAAAAACCCGGATCACCATGTATGTTAACTGAGCTTGGTTGGAATTAGAGATTAAAAGAATCTTGGTTGGGTTGCAAATAAGGCATGTCTGTTGCCTTGATTGACCAGCTAATGCTTGAGTTAGGGACTAAGATACCCTAAGGTAAAACCCAAGCGAAAAAGGGCAAGTATAAGTTAACTTACCAAGACCATTTGCTTGCGTAATCTTGTTTGAAATTATTGGGATCTTGCCAAGTCACGGAAAGACCCAAGATCGGATGCTAGGAGCGTCCACAAAAAAAAGGAGTCACACCTTAGCAATCGGTTGTGCAAACGACCTCCGAAATGTTCGTGCTTCTACTCAGGTACATTATTTGATCTCTTTGCTCAAGCAACTACTTCAAGGAAAATACTTAATGCTTCAAGTTAAAAGCCTGGAGGGAGAGGCAGGAATAGTTACCTCCAACTGTCTATGTGGCCCTATCCAAGGGGGTTATTAGCAGTGCCAGGTATATGGACCTAACCCGCCGCAAGAGGTCTCTCTCTGGGTACTGCTTGGGGCGGGAGGATGCTTGGGTGCCAGGGGAGGCTCTAGCTATAAATCCCTTGCCTCCAGATCCCGCACAAGAGGCCAACATGACTCAAGATGGGATCTCGAGGCCCGTGTACTAGTCAACGGGCAGAACTTGGAGCAGCAATCCTGTAGATTGCTGGGATAGCCTTTGGACATGATATTGGATGTACTCTAGGATTTTTATAAATAAAGAACAGTTATTAGAGAAAAAGGAACTTGCTTGGCATTATTTTTGTGTTAGTGCCTAAGTTACGTGAAGGAACCCGTTAAGGAAGCTGATTTTGCATGTCAAAACATAATGTGTTCGGTAATTAGATAACTAAAGCAAACGGAGGAAAGCGCGGTGGACGTGACTTAGATCTGCTGTCCTATGGAAGGGTGGTCCCGATTAGTTGGGAACTTTTCTCAAATGATGAGATAATAAGACAATGAAAACCTAGTATCCGTAGATGTAGAATTTCTGATTTACTCTGTTCTAGGGGAAAGAAATGGGACTATGCCGTATGGCAGAGAGATTGACCTTCGCATCCCTCTCGTTTTCCATTCTCCATGAACCAAGTGCAGCATGAATCCACTTCAATTATGTTGTTCTATGCAAAGTGGTACATCTGGAGCTCGACGCTAGCTTCTTCCTAGAGACTTTGCTGATAGGAAAGGAACCTTGACCTCAGGTCGATCCCAAGTGGGAACGGCTGGACACTTCCGCTCGGGGCAGACTCGGGAAGACGTAGATTGCAAATGCTGTGTCATTGCTTGCGAGTGCCAGGTAGAGCCTTCTAGACCCTCCTCCCGATGGGCTACTAAGGCATGTCCCACAAGTGGACAAGCGGACACGTTACAGATAAATCATGTCCACCATTTTTCTCCTAAGCATAATCTAAACGCTTACCTCTGCTTAGCATTACTCATATAAGACTATTTATTTTACAAACCTATATGAACTATTCAATGAGACTATAAAGCTCATCTTTTGATTAAGAGTGTTTAAGCTATGTGGATTCCAACTTATAGCATATCCATGAGATCAAACATGCATCAATGCATAAGATTTGATAATGAATCTTATGTGTTGCTACAACAATCCACAACATTCTTCAAGTGTTTTCCATTTCCACTTGTATATTTTCAATTTGTTTTCTTCTATCATTATTGATGTCCGTAAATCAAATTTAAGAGTACTTGTGCCTTGGACTTACACCTCTATTAGTTTTTGTTCCATTGTCTTAAGGGTCATATTGGAGACATTGAAGTTTGTAGCATGTTGGAAGGTATCAATGGTAGTTTGGAAATTGTCTGAGGCTTCTCTTGATTTGTTGGTTGTTATCGATGGTCTCTAAGTTTACTAGCTCGATTAATTGGTTGATGATTTCAGGAATAAGGGTGTTTTCAATATCTATTGATCTACTACAATGAAGGTGTCAACTCATTGTGCGAGATGGGAACTCAAGATATTTTATCATGACTTAACTAGCTCTATGGTTCTCTAGTAGGAGAGAAAAATAACACAAAAAGCCAAAATCAATCCCTCAAGATTTGGGCCCAATCATTATACATACTCATAGTGATACTCCATCCAATAGGTTGAAAATATAAGGAGTACATGAGTCCCTTTTTTTATACAATGAAGAGGTCATCCCATCCTGATGGACTATTAGCTAGTGCCAAGTGTAATGCCTCAACCATCCGAAAAGACCCCACACATGTGAAGGCACACATAGGGAAAGATTAACAAAGTTTATAAAAACCTTAGAAAATAAATAATTAAAAAATAAGAAAAGAAAATTAATTGGTCATCAAACTAATAAAGCACACTATCATCATCATGAGCACTACCAACCCTCTTGATTATGCCATGATTGCAATCGAAACATGCTATGGGAATTAATCCTCATGATCACCACTTCATTTGTAGCCTCGATCGTATCACTAAATTACTTGCCTCCATCTACCTGTGACACTTGAAAAACCAGCCGACTATGCAATAGGAAGAACTATTATTAACCTTTGCTAAGGCTATAAAGCCTTAGCCAAAGGCTTAGGTTAATGGTTTTTTTAACTCATAGCCACTTGTTGTTGTACACACACACACACACACACACAAAAAGAGAGAGAGGGGGAGGGAGGCAGAGAGAGAGAGAGAAAGAAGAGAGGAGGGAGAGGAAATAAGAAGAAGGAAGAGGTAGGAGAAAAGATAGGAGGAGTAAGAAGAAGAGAATAAGAAGGGGAGAGTAGGATGAAAGAGAAAGAGTTAGAGGAAGAGAAGAAGAAGGAGAAGGTAGGAGGGGGGGGAGAAAAAAAGTAAGGAAGAGGATAGGAGAAAGAGAAGAGCAAGAAGAAGTTATACTCTTCAACGACCCCTGCATAGGAAGCATCTCTTCGGTTTGCAGAAACTCCATCCACCCTCTTGCTTCTAGCACCCATCAAACAGCCTCTTCTTATCTTTGTCGTCTCACAAGGAACCCTCCTGGCCACTTGAAGCTTCTAATCAAGATCGAAAAAGTTTGGAAGCTAGTGTACAAAGACTCCTATTCACAATGGTCCCAAAGAGATGATATTTTGGATTAGGGAGTACTTGAGCTACAAATGTGATGAACATGGGTAACACACAATCACATGCAACTCCATCCCATGTTCTTTTGTAGATTAAATTCACTCAGTATAAAGATTAGCAATGTAAGAAAAAAAAATCAATATTTGACGACGAATTTGTAGTTTAACAACTAGGCAAAAATAAAAATTCACTAAGTAGGAACTATTGATTAAGATTTTTATCTTTTGAAAGGTAGAATAAGATTGCACGGCATCATAATGTATTAAATAGATGTATATAAATAGAATTTATCAAAAAATTTAATTTTAATTTAAAAATAATCAATAGAATAATCTACAATAATTTAAGAATCAAGTAAACATCGACAAATATTTTCTTGGCATTTATAAATCATATGAACATATAGAAATATTTTTCTTGAAATTTATAATCATGTGAATATAGAGAAATGTTTTCTTGGTATTTTTGAGTCATGTAAAGTGAATTAAAAAATAAAGTAGATCATTTAATTCGTTGAATTGAAGTACCCTCTTTAATAGAGAAAAATCTCATCATTATTAATCAAGTCAAAATTATTAGATTGCGTACTTAGCCATTAGAAATTATTAAATGGCATAAGTAGCTATTAGAACCTAGAATATTGGAATCAACTCACCTTGCCAACATGACAAAGTAAAATTAGAAACCCTAGGATCGTAAAATAACTGAAAAGACAATATAATCTTCCTTTGAGAAAATAGAAGCCTACAATCTCTAGGAAAAATATTCGCTTTATTGACTTGTATAGATTTCAAAGAAAACAATCAAGGTTCCAAGATTCCGAATTGGTCTTCATGAATTAAGATAAAATTTAACTATTTTCCAACACATAGGAGTATAGAAAAATAGTCGAGACTTGTTTATGGTCAATCAACTAACCTTCGACAAACATTAGGTCGAGGAAGATTACGACCAAGGATCAAATAAGTTAGAAAATGTATTATTGAAGAAGAGAATATCCAACAAAGGAAGACTAATTAGAAGGAAACTTAGAAAATCTAAAGGGAACTACGAGAAACTCCAAAAAAAGGGGGTAAAACCAAGTTGGAAGGAATTGCTGCTAAGTTAAACCCTTACTCTAATTATCTTCTTATTTTGTATGGAATTATTGCTTGAAAAAGAAGTGCTTGTGTTTGAAAAAGGTGCATACAAGTTTGCCTTTGATGTGCCTGGGAAGTTTGATTGAATTGATAAAAACCCTAATGTAGCACATTTACAATAGAGTAAAAGGTGTAAAGAAGCTAATTCCCACAGGAAACCATTAAACTCAAAATACAAGAAATAGACTAAATTGTCAAGAAACCATAGCCAAGGTGGCTAGGCGTAAAATGATTTTACCAATGTTGGCTGAGAATCAAATGATGAGTGGCTGTAGCATGGTATGCACCCCAAGCTATCATGGCCAAGAGTATGCACCCTCTTAGATGGTGGGAAGTTGAGACCTCAAACATGTAATGTTGTATAATGGCAAAAAGATGCTAGGCTAGTTACAACTTAGCCTTTTATACTTAACCCTAGTAGGCTAAATATTGGCTAAGGCATTTAGGCACTTTTACTCTATTACAAGTCATCCCAGCCTAGAAGAGCTTTGTCCTCAAAGCTGAATTTGGGAACAAGATATAAGGATGAGTACATGAATAGCTTGAAATAGAGAAATTCATGTTGAAATAGGAGTCCATGTTGAAGAAGACCAAATAAGTCAATGAAGAAAGACCGTGTAAATGGAACAAACTAATGTAGCCTGTCCAAAAAAGGCTGCAATACAAATCTGGTGAAGTAGAAGTGTCCAATTTTCATGTGTGAGGTATAGAAATGTAGAGGAAAACATGTAGTATCTGGTGAAGTAGAAGTGTCCAAGTTTTGATGAAGATAAATCATTTAGCTTAAGAACATAAATTTATTACAGCAAGTTGATTACTGTCCACCAATGAATGAACTATCCTCTTAAAAAAGCCATGGAAATTGTTCCAAATATAAAGCATGTTGCCAAGAAAATTCTTCAATAGGCAAACCCTTCCACTTAATAAGATACTCCACAAAAACTTGGTTCCTTAGAACTTTCTCCCCCGTACCAATAATCTTTTCAGGTTCATAAATGATCAAACCATCTTCATCAAGGGAAGGTAGTTCTTCAAGAACTTAGATTTCAGGGACAACATACTTCTTGAGCTAAGATACATGAAAGACATTGTGGATGTGTGTAGTTGAAGGTAAATCAAGTTGATAGGCAAGATCCCCAACTCTATTGATTTGGTGTGGACCATAATACCTATGAGCGAGTTTATTATGTCCTCCCTTAACCTAATTTTGAAACCTTGAAGAAAACCCATTCACCTTTATCAAACTCCACATGTCTTCTTTTCTCATCTACATAGGCCTTCATTGTCTCTTAAGCTTTTCCAATGTTGTTCTTGTATTGCTTCAATAAGAGCCTCCATCTTCTCTAACTCTTCATGAGCATTAGGATTTACATCATTATGAAATAATGCGGAAGACACTTGAACTTTGCATCCATATAATGCTTCAAAAGGAGACATTCCAATACTAATGTGATGAGTATTATTATAACAAAATTCTAAAAGATGAAGCCATTGATGGTCCCATGCACTTTGTGTGTCATGGCAAAAATGATGCAAATAAACTTCTAGCCATCTGTTGACCCTTTCATTTTGCTCGACCATTTGTAGATGATAAGCTGTACTAGGAGTCAAAATAGTCCCCATAGAAGAGAACCACACCTCCAAAAGCCGCCCATAACCTTGGTGTCACGATCGGATATAATCTTCATTGGCATTCCATGAAGCTTAAAGACACGTTCCATAAACTAATCAGCCACTTGTTTTGCTATAAATTGAGCCTTTGTTGGAATGAAATGGGCTGATTTAGTCAATCGGTCTACCACCACATAAATGTTATTTCACCCATGCTTTATTGTAGGTCAATCCCATAATGAAATCCATGCTAATATCAGTCCACTTCCCATGAGGAATAGGTAGTGGTGGCTAAAGCAAACCACCGGGTAAAAGTGTGGAATCCTTCTTTTGTTGACACAGAAGATAACTCATGACATAGTCTTTAATATCTCTCCAAATCCCTTTCCAATAAAATCTCTTATGAATAATATCAAATGTTTTGAACAAACCATGGTGTCCCCTAAAGGTGAAGAGTGTATCTCTTGCAAAATACGGTCTTTGAAAGATGATTGAGGTGTCAAGAAAACCAGTCCTTGTTGATACCATAAAAGACCACTATGCCATTTATAATTTGGATACTCTTCTTCTTTGCCTTTCTAAAATTCCTTCATCATTTTGGATGCTTGATCATCAAGCAAATACTCTTTTTGAATGTCATGGATCCAATCCTTATGCATGGTTGAAATGGTAGAGATAGAACATGCCCACATTCTTGATAAGGCATTCACCACCACATTGTCTTTTCCATCCATATGAGATATCTCCAAATTATTATCCTTGAAGGATAGCTAACCATCTTCGTTGCTTGTTGGGAGACAAATTTGGTTGTGAAAGAAAGTATTTCAGCACACGATGATCTCTTTTGACCTTGAAATGGCTACCATAGATGTAATGATGTCATTTTTTAATAGAATGCAATATTGCCAATATCTCTTGCTCATAAACATGTAATTGACCCTCTTTATCATCAAGCTTTCGGCTCTCATAAGCTATGACTCCATGGTCTTGATATAAAACAGCCCTAATTCATCTTCCACTAGCATCTGCACATATGATTAACTCCTTAGAGAAATCTAGGCATACAAGGATAGGTGTTGAAATTAAGAGAGATTTTAGCTCATTGAAACTTTGATCGGTGATGGAGTCCCAAATGAAAGCCTCCTTTTTTAGTCTATTCGTCAATGGAGCCACCACATGAGCATAATTCTTGATGAACCTCCCATAAAAGGATGATAACCCAAGGAATCCTCTCAAAGAGGTTGCATTTTTAGGAGTAGGCCATTCTTTAACACATTTCACCTTGTTGGGATCCATTCTAATGCCTTGCTCTCCCACAACATGACTTCAACTTCATCTTCCATGAAAGAACACTTCATCATCTTGGTAAAGAGTGTGTGTCTTCATAATGTGTCAAATACCTCTTGTATATGCTTCAAATGCTCATCCTTGGATTTTCTATAGATAAGGATATCATCAACGAAAACAAGGACTGTTTTAAACAAGAAGAGCTGCAATATTTTTGAAAAGTAGTGTGTGCATCTGAAAGTCCAAATGGCATAACCAAGAAGTGGTATAGCCCTCTTTCAATCCTAAAAGTTGTTTTGAACTCATCTCATTCCTTCATTAGAATTTGATGATAACCTGATCAAAGGTCTATGTTGGTGAAGACCTTTGCATCTTTAAGCTCATCCAAAAGATTATCAATTCAGGGAATGGGATACCTATTCTTGACCGTTGACTTGTTCAAATCTTGATAATCAATACACATGCAAAATAATCCATCCTTCTTCTTGACTAAGAGCATGAGAGAGGCAAATGGTGATTGACTTTACTGAATTAAATCCATTTGCAGCAATTATTTGACTTGTCGCTCCACTTCTTCCCTTTCAAACTTGGACAAGCGATAGGGAGGTTTGTTTGATGGGCTTTGTGTTGGGCAATAAATCAGTAGGATGGTCAACCTCTTAGTTTGGAGGTAAAGATGATGGTGGCTGAAATAAATCCATGTATTCCTCCAATAGCTCTTCCAATCTTGGATCCCTTTTCTTTGTGGAAGAAGATGGCTAATTTGATTATTGCTCTTCATCTACTTTTGCAAGTAAAAGAGTGATGATACATGATTTGGCAGTGATTTCCTTTTGCAATTTCATCATGAAGATAAGTTATATATGTTTTTGGTCTATGCCTTTCAATTTATGTGCTATCTTTGCCATTTAAATTCCATTTGCAATCTAAAGTGAATTTGCCAAGTGTCTTCAACCAATTACATCCAATAACAATGTCAAAAGGCCCCATATCCAAAGTAATCAAGTCCACATGTATTGTGTAAGAGGATGATAGCTGAATTGAAGCACATGGACACACTTCTTTACTAGACTCATAAATGCACCATTGACAACTTGTATCTGCAAGGAAAAATCCATATCAATGGGTAGCAACCTTAGTCCATTCAAAGATTTGGTGTTGATGAAGCTATGAGTGTTGCCTGAATATCCACTAAAATATGTGTAACCTTGCGATTAATGAAACCTATGAGTCTAAGTGTAATTTCCCCTTTGCAACTGGTCCATGCATCATGTGAGATGGTATACAAGGAAGCACGAGAATCATGAGTGCCACCCGGATCAAATGGAAATCCATCCATGGGATCATAGAATCCTTCATTAGTGGCATGCTCTTCTTCATGAATCTCTTCAACCATTGGGTATGCATCAACATACAGTAAATGACCCTCTTGATCTTCTTCTTCTTCAAGTTCCACATCTTGAGTGATCACCATATTGAATTTTTAGTTTTTAGCTTTGCACTTCATCTTATGATCTTGTGACCACTTCTCCCTACATTTGAAGCATAATCCTTTTGTATGCATTTTTCTAAGCTCATCGCGAGGAAGAAAGTTGATGTAAAACTGTTTTGGGACAATTTAGGAGCATTTTCAGCTCTTAAAAAAGTACTTATTGTATCAACCACATTTTTGAAAGTTTGCCCTAGTTTTTGTGCATATTTTTCACCCTATTTAGAGGCATAAATAGTGGAAAAAGTTGGCACTTTGCTATTATAACTATTTTGACTACTATAACCCCAGTTTTCTCACTTGAAAGAGTCTCTTGATTGGCTGAAAACTTGCCCATATTTTGGAGGTTGATTGGAAATATTATTGCCCATACTTCTTTGCTATAAATTTTATGCATCTCTCTTGTACTTCAAGGAGTATCTTTCAGCCAATTGTATGGCCTCATGTAATATTTTTGGTTATTGAGCTCCTACCTCTGATGATAGGGTAGGGTCAAGAACAAAAATATATTTATTCAGCTTAGCAAAATCTTAAATGCCTTCAATATACATGAAGAGATTCAAGTAGGTATTGGAATAGTCTCTAACTGGCATTCCTCTTTGAGCACATGCATACCATCTTCTTTGGAGCCTTTCTTTTTCCAAAGGAGAAACAAAGATATCAATCATTGCTTAATTGCTCCTCCCAAGTGACAAAATTTTACCCAATCTTGTGCATGTAATGCCACCAAGTATGGGTGTAACCTTCAAGATGAAGAGTCGCAAAATAAATCTTGGCTTTTTCACTTCTAGGATAAAGGGTGAAGTACAATTCAAGCTTATTAATCCACTTCTCCCATTCCAAAGGTGAAGCATTATTCCCTTTGAAATTACTGATATTGATCTTTTCCTTATATTCTTTTTGATTGTAAGATGGATGTCCATAAAAATGTTGCCTCCACGAATCTTTGTTCCATGAGATTTGCCTAAAAGAGGTGGCCCAAAACCATGAGATGAGGGTTGACCATTTGAAACATGATCTAGGTTTGGGATATCATGGGCTGATCTTCTCTCATCATACCTTCCATCTTCATGAACTTGATTGCTCATTGCATTTCCTTTTTGTACATTTGAGGACTGATGATAAAAAGTCTTCTAGAAGGGGTCACATCCATGATAATCATTATCCCATCTATTGTTGTCTTGTTTCCCTTCATGTCTATGATTATCTTTTGAATTGCTAAACTGGGACATTGGGGTATGAATGCCATAGATTTATGAAGGGTGATGGTTGCCCCTCACTACAGATGGTTCTAGCCTTTCAAAAGTGTGTATATCTGGCTGAGAACTCTCTTTATTTGGATAGGAAGGATTACCAACAAAGGGAATTACATATGGAACTTCAATAGTTTGAGGTTCCCTTTGTGGCTTATTCCCAATTTCTTTTATGGTTGAGATGAGTTCTTGGAATAAAGATTTGTTCCATTACTGCAAATCAGAGATTCCTTTGTTTACTTGTGCCATCTCTTGCAACAAACCTTGATTGATATGTGTTAAGCCTTCATTCAAAGTCTTCAAATCCTCAGAAAGGCCTTCATTGATATGTCCCAACTCTTTTGACAACAAAATGTATTCATTCACTGCATGCACTTCATGTATGTCATGCCATCCTTGGTGTGTGGTGCTGTAAGTAATCCCAATGCTTAAATCTTCATCTATTTGTTCAATATTATGGGCTTCATTTGTGTAATTGTGATCCTCTTGAAAGTCCTTGATACCATCATTCAATGCTTCAATAATGGGGTTTTTCTTCTTATTCCTGGCCATTAGGAGAGATAACAATGTAATAGTAGATAGCTTGTTAATTAATTCCATGTTTCTCTTAGAATATATATCAGTTGTCCAAGCATGTTTTAGCAATCCATCAAGAAACAAATCTAAGTGTCCCCCCCCAACACTCCAGGGAATGTTTCAGGGTCTATCGCCTAGGGTTTTCCAAGTCCGCCTCGCAATAGAACGTTCATGGCCAAAACCCACTAGGATCGACCTGAAATCTAGGTTCCTAGGGCCAAGGTCTCCTATTAGCCTTCTAACATCAAGTTTTGGACATCCTACTTTACACAGAGATACCCAAGCCAAAGCAAACCCATGCCGCACTTGGTTCAAAGAGAATGGGAAATGAGAGGGATGCGCCGCTCAACCTCTCTACCCGTAGGGCATAGTCCCATTCCGGTCCCCTAAAATGATATGAATCGGGTTCTAACCTAACCGTACCTAAAGGTCAAACGACGGTAAAACCTTGTGAGAAGCCTCCCAGCTCTCTGGAACTACCTTCCAATAGGATAGACCCGTCGGGGTTCTACCCAACCGCTTCCCTTAATAGCTTTAGTTTTCTAATTAGGTCCTACCACATTTATTGTGACATTTAAAATCAACTTCCTTAATTAAGCCTTTTAGGAAATAAGGTTCGTTCGCATAATTTACAGCATCGACATGCAAACAAAACAAGCAGTCCTTTTGACAAACAAGTTCCTTAACTTATTTTCCAGCTAATATGTGTCTCCTACCCATACAGGAGAAATTATATATCCCTTTTGTCCAACAGAAGTACCCAGTCCAAATCACATGGCACCATAATTTCTATCCATTATCTAGAATAGGATCTTCCAATGCCTCGGACATTGCGCTCACGGTAGTCTTCAACTCCGTTCCATACTCAGCAAGGGGTGTCTAGAGCTCCACTACCCCAAGCGACCTAGGAGAAAGACACACTTTCCATGGTTGGCCTTTTCAAAACTCGACCTTCGGCCCGTGAATCGAGCAGTGCCCTCTCGGGTTGAAATGTGGCGTGACCTTGGAGATGATTCGCCCACGCAAAATATCCTTCCTTAATTAATCTAATTAAGAATCAAGCACAATCAAGGCAATTAGCCTAATATCATCTTTCAAAAAAACATTCCTTTATTCCCCATGGCAAGTTGTCATTATTGACCCCTACCATGCATTTACCATCAAATACAAACACTTGGAATGATCATCCAAATTACATCCCTCAGTTAGTTTAATGCAAAAGCATTTTAAGACGATGTTAGATTGATCAATAGAACAATGATACCATTTTCCAACATTGCAGGAATAGTCATGACAACCTTCCATAGCATATTCGCTCTCCCCCTTGGGATCAAGAGATATTCTATGTAAAAATTACTTAACACACCCTTCTTTCGACTAAGGCATATGTTAAAGTACTCAAACACAGTACCAGACATAAGTCCTATAGGTCGCTTACATTGTTTGATAACTCAACCTTTTTTCCAAAATGTAGTGGTCTTTGCTTTGACTCAATCTTCTCAATTCCTTGAGCTCTCTACTTGCTTTTGGGGGCCAAATTTGTATTCGGATCTAACCCAATCCAAATAGGATTGATAACGTAGTGGTTATCAGTCAGAACCCAATACATTCTTAGTCTTAGGCCTTATGACCATTGTTTGTGTTAACTACGCATATCATCAAGATCCCAATGATCTAATAGATTCGAGATTGAATTTATGTTAGGCTAGATTACTTATCATGCGATCCATCAAGCGTGCAAGCTACAACATACTTTCAGTGTGGGGGAAATACCCATCTATTACTTTCACAAAAAGAGAGAGTTTGATAATACCTTGAAATACTATTATGCTATGTGTGAGTTGTCGCATAGCCTCCAGATACAATTAACTTATCTTGATACCCGCGCTTTGCAACTTTATCTTTTGAATGTAAGAGATAAAGACTATCCCTTCCCATGACCTATTCTTGTGTGGCATCTAATGTTCTTCATGCAGGAATCAAAACAAGCATCTACTAATTTGGAAATACATCACTTATGACCGACACCGCAGTTGGATTGGCAGTGATGGCCTTGCCTGAGGCTCCATTGCTTGTTGAGGGATTGCCATTGGAGTGTGATAGTCTCCGCTTGGGGGCCATTCTCAAACCTTGACTCCCTTAGACGTGAGTCGCACAAGACCTTTGCACCTTGTGCTTGATTAGTGGGGTTACTTTAGGGAAAAGAGTTTGGCTCGTGGATGGGCAATAATCTTGCGAGAAAAGTATAACGATTTTCAGTCGAAGGGAAAAAAAGATGCCCACCCTCCTAGGAGGGGAAGAGAAATGAGTCCCCTCGGAGTGCCTCTCTCTCTTTCTTTCCTTCTCTCTCTCTCTCTCTCCCCCTCTCCTCTTCTTCTTCTCCTTCTCTTTTTCTTCTCCTTCTTCTCTTCTTCTCTCTCTCTCCCTCTCCTTTTCTTCTTCTTCTTATTTTCTTCTTCTCCTTCTTCTCTTCTTCTCTCCTTCTTCTCTTCTTCTCTCTCTCTCCCTCTCCTTTTATTCTTCTTCTTCTCCTTCTTCTCTTCTGCTCTCTCTCTCCCTCCTCTTCTTCTTCTCCCTCTCTTCTTCACTTCTCTTTCTTCTTCTCCTCTCTCTCTTGCACCTTCTCTCCTTCTTCTCCTCTTCTCTTCTTCCCTGCAATGGCCTAATGGCCCCTCTCTCTAAGGACTCATATGTGTCTTTCATTACAATTGGGGAGGGATTTTATTATGGTGGGGGGTATTATTGGGGGGGGGGGGGGGGGGGGGGGGGGGGGGGGCGGAGTGGTGGTGTTCACCATAGGGCATGGCTTACAGGTGGCTATGGTCGAGGGCCTAGGGAGGGGTGGTAGGTCCGTGGCCTCCCCTTTGTCAATATCATCATCGACTTCATATTCTTCCTTGTCTTCTCCATCAGTGTCACCTGCTCCACGTCAATAGCTTACTTCCCCCTTCACGACAATTTCCTTTCCCTTTCTTGCCCCCCCCCCCCCCCCACCACCTATCATCCAACAACAAGGGGGGAGAAAACAAAATTGAACTAAGGTCAATTATTAAGGGGGGAATGTGATTCTCATGCGGGCTGGACATTACAATGGGAAGCTTATTATATGGTGATATATCAGATTTCAAAAGATATGGGCTTGGGTTGGATACTTTGGGTGGAACAATGTCAAACACTGTCCCCCTGTATGCCGACTGGGTGCTATCTCACTATACCTAGTGTCAAAAAATCAGCAACAATAACTTGAGCTCCCAATATTAGATTGCCAAAAAAATTTATTTAAATCAAAGTTGAGGATCCCCTCTTATAATCAAGCTATCAAGTTCTTAATTTGGATCAAGAAAGAATTTTTTGTATTTGAATCTTTAGGTCTGAACAAGAGTTTCCTGCACCCTGTCACCACTTATAAGTACCCTGTTCAACCTTATGGGAGTACCCTGAGTGGAAGAAACCCTTGTAAATCATTGTAGCAACTAGAAGAGGGTTATGGGGCACATGTAGAGCTCAAGGATAACCTGTATATTGGTATGTACTTGCAGTATGGCCTGTAAAAACTCTGTCCACCACATGTAGGTATCTTGAAAATAGAAGATGCCCTGCACCTCTTCCAATCTTGTTCCAATAGAACCTTCAACCACCTGTGGTACCCTGAATAGGGTTGATCAATGTTGTAATATTGCCAAATTGTGATAATGGGGAATATACCTGCACCTAAATTTGAGAATTGCATGGGCTTCAAGACAAGAGGGGTGTGCATAGTTCCACCTCAAGCCAAGTTGTGCACCCCTTCAGGGTCATAATCGGGAAGGGAGGGTTACCTCTCTTTTGTCTTCCCAAATTTCTTGGCATCCACTTTTCCTCACAAAAATCAACATGGCAAGTACATTCTAATGGCTAATCAAACAAGGATGCTATACATTGACTGAAAAAGCCTTTAAATTCTTCAATGAAATGCAAGTGGGTATTGGGAAATGACTGAATTGAAAGGGCTATGGATAGGGCATTGCCATGTTGCAGTGACTCACTACTTTTACAATATTCCAACTTACCATTTTCATCATTATTTCAATCCTATAGCATCAATGTTCAATCATCCAACAAAAATCCACGTTAAGTAGGCAGTGAGTAGCATTTATGCAATCAATTCAGCATCAACATTTGAATGGACAGGAAACAAATTCATCAAGCAATCATAATCAGTCCTAGGCTAAATTCTACATGCCCTTCAATGGGAATTAAGAGATTCTATTACACTTAATCTCTCTTATGAACAATAGGATTGGTTCAACAATTGGACAAAAAGAGAGATTAAGCTAAAAGTAATAGAATTACCTCTTTAATGTTGATGAAAAGTAGTAGATGAATTTAACCAACATAAACCACCATCAATGGACCAAGATTGAAGATCATAAGGTTAGCTTCAAATGCTCCCATATAATTTACAGCTCTTGATCAATAAGATTGTTCCAATGCATTCAAGAGAATTCGCTGATTTGATAGGAGTCTACAATGGCTTGTTGGAGAAGATCCTTTGAGCTTCAATTAGACCTTCTCGGGGTTCTAGACAACAAAAGCCCTGTAAATTAAAGCCTCGAGAAAGAGAAATTTGATGAAGATTGATGGATGCCCTATTTTTTCCCAATTTGAGATGAGAAAAATGCTTTAATCTTGCTTGGAAGCTCCAATGTTTGCCCAATGTTAGTTGTAGATGCTTGCTTTCCACTTCTTAAAGCTAAAATACACAAATATTGACTCGAAAATTTTTAGAAATTGTTGAAATCCTCATATTTTCCATTTTTAGCCATAGCTAGGGTTGTCAAGGAAGCTTCAGAGTTGAAGGAAAGTGAAATATCAAGTAAGAGATGACTAGTACTTCAGGTTAGGGCTACATTTGATAATGCAAGAGATTCAAGATGAGGTTGTGAACTGATTCAAGTGGACAACAACATGTTGAAAACTGGTGCAAACTATCATGGCCCTTCTCTTGCATCATGTGATGATAATCTTAATGAAGAACCAACAAATAGGTAGTCCATAGGTTGCCCAAGGTATCAGGAATCATCTCTAGTAGGTGGCTTTTGAAGAGAAATGATCATGGCAGAGAGAACTGAGAAGAGATCTCCATGGCAATTTTCAGGAAGAAGCTTAAAAAGAGGAAAGAGAAGCTTGCTTCAAAAAGTAACCACGGTTTAGTCTCTCTAAACCTTGTTTAGGCTTCATTAGGTCCGTGATCTTTCAAAATGGTCCCAATTTGACTACGAACCACCAAAATGACCATGAATCCGCCATGATTTCTTCTGACATTCTTCAAGACTATCAAATTTAGTCACAACTTACTACAAAGATCTTAACTAGTCACCATTTTAACTAAGTCAAATCCTGTGATCAATTCTTGTCCTCCAGTTACTCTGTGCCTAAACTATAACCAGATCACAGATATGCTCTAATACCAATGTAAAGAAGCTAATTCCCACAAGAAGCCATTAAACTGAAAATACAAGAAATAGACTAAATTGCCAAGAAACCATAGCCAAGGTAGCTAGGCGTGAAATGATATTACCAATTTTGGCTGAGAATCAAATGATGAGTGGTTGTTGCAACATGGTATGCACCCCAAGCTATGGTGGCCAAGAGTATGCACCCTCTTAGATGGTGGGAGGTTGAGACCTCAAACATGTAATGTTGTAAAATGGCAAAAAGATGCTAGGCTAGTTACAACTTAGCCTTTTATACTCAACCCTAGTAGGCTAAATATTTGGCTAAGGCATTTAGGCACTTTTACTCTATTACAAAAGGAAAGTGCACTAGAGCTCCCCCAAGGCTAGTTGTAGATCCCTTTACCAAGAGGGATTGGTTTTATTATCTCAAAGAGTTTAGATTGACCCCAATGGTGAGAGATTGCTCCAAGGGGGATCCTTGGGCAGGAGGAATTGAGGGTGCAAGGGGGGCTCTAGCCAGTAAACTCTTAGAATCCTAGGAATGGTCCAAATCCCTGCATGACTTAGGATGAACTTCTTGAGGGCCTCCATACTAGTTAGGGACAAAAATCTTGGTAAAATAAAAGCCTTCATGCCATTCTTCCGTATGGGTGAAAGGTGAACACGTGTACAAGAATCTCTATTAAATAAAAAAGTTGTTTTCTAAAGGATTATTTTCATTGTTTGTGTGTTGTGACTTAAGTTACATGAATGAACACTATGATTAAAAGGAAATAATTAAGAAAGTTGATTTTATACGTACAACATAAATGTGTTAGGTAAGTAGACAACTAAAACTACCCAACCAAGGGAAGTGGAAGGGCGTGATTTTTTATGAATCCTCCTTGAGGTAAGGTGGTCTTGGTAATAATGGAGAACTTCTTATAATCTTGACACTTTATAACATAGGAAACATTGACCACATAGGATGAATGAGAACCTTAACTTCATATCGTTTTAGGGGAACGGAGTGAGACTTTGGGATCGATATACCCATACTCCCCCTCATTTCTCACTCTCCTTGAACCAAGTGCAATACGAGTCGGGTTTGGTTCTAGGAATCTAGTATAATTAGTTGCTCAAAGAATAATACTAGTAAACCTAGATAGGTGATCTTAGTTTACTTAAAATCAATATTCAAAGTCAATTCTTATGGGAACGGCCAAGACTTTCCATTGCGAAAGTGGACTAGAGAGAGTCTAGGCAACAAACCTCATGTTATTTGCCGAGTGGCATAGCCTAATAAAGATTGAAAATTTTTCTTATTTTTCCAATCAATGCTTATCTCCATGATACATTCCCTTGATTTTGATTGGCAAGATCACTCCATGAGTATCTTGGAGTGCATGTAGAACCCTTTGTTGCTATACCTAAAACATTGATGGGTGGATGCAAAGTAGAGTCTATTGCTTCATTAATGTCAATCGACTTGCCTATCTTCAAAAAAACCTTAAAAGAATCAAGTGGATTGAAGACTTTGAGCCGGTCAAGCTATTTATCTTTGAAGAATCGTGCCTAAATCCCATTCTCAACATAGGTAGAGAACAAATTTGCCAAAACCATTATCTTTATGACTAAATGCTTTGTATTCTCCCAAATGAGCATGGTTCCATTTTAGGATACTCGTGCCACAATAATTATTGTAAAGATGGTTTCCCAAATCTCTCCCGAAAATACAAAGTCCTAATATATTTGGCGAACCTCCAACCTACAAGGTTATTGATGTATATAAATTTCACAATTAGAACTATTGTAATCCAAAAAATTTCCTAGCTTGATCTCTATATTTGGTGTAATAAAGATATTCAATTAGCCCTATTGCAAGCTATGAATGATAAAATAATCTGGAATTTCTTGCAAGATTGTATACTTTCGTACTAGACGTATGCTGTAAACTTAAAATTCGTGGATTCGACTATTGAAAACCTTATAAAGAGAGATGAAATTTGTAAGCATATGTCAAGATGTACAACTAATCTTGCAAATGTTAGTAAAACCGGGATATTATGCCTTCCATGCCTATGCTTACCCCCTTGATGAAAGCACAAGAGAAGAAATTCCTTTTGAGGCAAATCAAACCGCTTGAGTTTGATGGCAAAGAAAAGGATGTCAAGTCTGAGGCTGAAATTTGAATCAAATCTATGGAGGATTACTTTGTTGATATAGGCACTACCCTAATCAGGCAATGATAGCTAAGCTAAAATTGATGGGAGAAGCCCAACTTTAGTGGAAACAATGGTGCAAAGACCACAAAGTTCTATATACAACCGGTCAAAGGAAGAAGGCCAAGACAAATGCAAGTGAAAACTTTATAACATCAGCTCGCTACTAACAAGGAAGCACCAAGGTGTTTCCATTGCAATAAACTCAACCACTTCAAATTTGTATAAGGAAATAGGGAAAGAGGACCTTAGCAAGATGCCCGGTCATGTAAAAAAGGGGATAGGTGCCCAAGGGATTGAGGGCTTGTGTATAAACTCAAAAAGTGAATGAGAAGCTCATTCTACACTCTATGGCTAAAGTAGCTTCTGCTTCTTCTCTTCTCTTCTCTCCTTCTTGCTTGTGTGTGCTTGCGTTGAGAGAGGGAGTGTGAGAGTGTGAGGGAGTGAGTTTGTGAGGGTGAGGGACCACGAAGGAGAAGCTCTCCATCTTCCCCTCTCTTCTTCTCTTCTCTTATCTTCTCTTTTCTCGCATGCAGCTATGGAAGATGGAGCTCGAAGGAGGAGGCTTGACGTTGCTTGAGCTCGCAACTAGGATCATGGAGCTACCGGAGTGCTCGAGAGAGGAGACCACTTATTCAGGCATCGAGGTAAGCTCACTACACCCGTAGGATCGGAAGTGCATCGGCTAGGTGAGAGATAGCCATTAGAGCTCACTTGAAACACTTGAAATGATAAGTAGTCAGTAAGTCTTGGTGATCAAGTGTGAGCTCCCACTACATTTTGGTTCCTTTTTTGGGACCAGGATTCAAACTTGAGCACTTGCGCGCTTCAAATCGAGTGTCAAAGTAGGGTTTCATCCACGAACTAATGCTTGATGTAGGTAGGAGATTTTAGAGTTTAATATTCAATGCAAGTAAGTATTTTGGGTTTTGATGATTCAGCAAGTAGGATAAATCACTTCCGTACTTGAGTTTTAATTTTTGTTGCATTTAGAGTAGGATAGGATCGAGAGATCAAAGCGATCCGCTTTAGGATTACTGCTATAAACAGCCCAAAATAGAGCAAAAATAGGGGAAAAATGGGATTGAGATCCATTGACAAGGCATGAGCACTAACGGGGAAGCACTCAAGTATTGGAACAAAGGTTTAAGACCCAAGGAAGGGGGTTGATGGCTCATTTTTTGCTTCAGCAGTGAGAGAGAGAGAGAGAGAGAGAGAGAGAGAGAGAGAGAGAGAGAGAGAGAGCAGTAAATTGATCGGCTTTCGCGAGATATTTTCGACCATTTGAGGTATATAAAAACCTAGCCCCTTGCCCATTCTTGCATTCTGGAGGTGTATGTGACCTTACATTCATTAAATTAGCACCACGAATCAAAATTTTGCCATCGCGGCTGTTGCGCCATCGATCGTTAGAGTTTGATTCCCAGAATATGCCTCAGTCATCCGATTTTGGATCATTGGATTGTTCGATTCTTGATAATCAGACGCAAACCAACAATTGGATTTGGACCCCTTGTGACTTGTCCGATCAGACACATAGCTTGTCTAATTTGGACTATCATCCATTGGACACTTGGATTGACAAAAATTGGATGCCCAAAATCAAACTGCCTAGAAATTGGACACATCAAAACCATGCTTGGACTTCCGATTTTGAGAATCGAACACTGAGAATCAGACTCTGTCAAATTGGACCAAAATCTAGAAATGAAAATTGATAGATCCAACACATTTCGAAAAAGTAGAGCACCTTGTGTGACAGGGAAAACTTCTAGAAGCCTTCCAGATGCATCGTACAGCTCGTGGAGTCTCTTGACTATGCATAGTGTGACCTACAGACCTAGAAGCAATGCTAGCTGACTTGCTAGCTATCGAGCCTGCTTAAAGCCAGAAATCGACCTGTAGATCCAGATTATGTTTTGACTGAGGTGCAAGATGTAGTGGAGGCCCTAGAGACCACTGGGAGTGGTCAACAAAACTGAGCCTGGAGACATACTTGGCGAGGAATGTACAAGGGAGTGAGAGAGATGCATCTGTCATCCTGCATTTGCACCCCACACTATTTTTGACACTTAAGTGCACTTAAAAAAACTAAAAGCTTAATGTCGTATAGCGCATGGAAAGATCACCACACACACTCAAAGTGTATGTAAGTTGAGGGTTATTTGTAATAAAGAAGGGAACGCACTTAGACATAATAAGCAAAATGAACCCACCAATAGGAGACGACCCTTAGACTTAGATGGGCTATTAAGAATCTCAATCTGTAGAGCAAGAGAGAGACCTGACATGGAAAACCAAATGCATAAAAGGATCGACACCATTAGAGGAACAGCATTGATGCCCAAGTTGACCTACCTGTTGAAATGCATGGATCTAGAGCATGGCTATGGCGGATGGAACACAAAGACAATGTTCATGATGGCATAGATTAGAGAGACCAATTGTTACTCAAGTGAATTAGGCTCCAAGATGGAAGCTTGGACTCATAAACACAATCTTGAGTTTGATACTAACTATGACTGAAAGGAAAAAGTAATATTTCATCATCAAATGATAAGAAGGTACCTCACTTTATAGGCTCATGATGGTTCCCTTTTTCTCCACTATGCTTATGGGATTCAGGCATCTTGTATTTCAAGTATCCTCTCTAGTAAATAATTTGAGTCTTGCCCTATTGCTCCATACAAAGAGGCTATCACATGGATGTGATTGCATAACTCTCAACACCCCTCCTCAAGCACAACCGTGAAAAGGCACTAAGTGTACAAAGGCTATCACAAGTAGAACCTTGCTAAGTGTGGGTCTGCCACAAACATGGTAATCATCCAAAGGCTGTCTTACAGAAAAGGCTAAGTGTGGGTACCAAAAAACATGGCTAACATCTAGAGGCTATTACAAGGCCTCACTAAGTGTATAGAGGCTGTTATACTTAGGCTACATGAGGAGTTTTACAAGGCGTATGACAAGAGCATTAATGGCAAGTACATACAATTAGAAGTCCTAGTGAAAAGTGGAGACAATGACCGACATGCACTTGTGGTTTTCTTCATCAGATATGTCATGGTAGGCATAACAGATCTTCTTTTCTTTGTCTTCTTCTTTGATGTAGTCCGCTTTTCTTTCTTTGATGCTCTTTTTGTCTTCATGGTCTTCTTTTTCTTGGTAATCTTTTTTATGGTCTTTTTGGTCTTCTTCTTCGTTGACTTTGTCTTCTTCTTTATGGTCTTTCTAATCTTCTTCTTCATTGACTTTGCTTGCATTAATCTTCATGTCCATGTCCCCCTCAAGCAAAGGTATCATCATCTTTGAGATTTGCATGATGAGTGAGGCAGCTAGAATGTCTTCAAAATCTTCAAAACGAAATCATTGATTGCACTTTAGAATAAGTAAATCTATCCATCCCTGCAAGTGGAACAACCAATTCTTCCATGTAGTGCAAATGAGTAACAAGTATTATATTCTTCTTCTTCTTCAAGTTGCAGAGTCTCCACATTAATACCTTCTTGTTTGTCATTGGCATGACCAAGAATGAGCTTCAAATCTGAGATTTAATCAGTAAGAGAGGTGGTCTTTGAACGTGTCAAAAGACACAAGAAGATTAGTGTTAACCAACACTAGGTAGAATCAAGAGATACTATGTAGTTGAAGCACTTGATGTTGATCTTGAGTTTGATTTCTTGCTTCCCTTGATAATTTGAATGGAAACTGAGTAGATTAGAGTGAATCAAAATTGCAGAGTGTTGGTTGAGCCCAAAGGAGTGAGAAATTGAAGAGGTTTATTAGCTTGAGCTTAAAAGCTATGGCTGTCCTCTATTTAGGGTTTGTAAGCGACGGATTTTTTGTTGATTGCAACACATATACATGATCATTTGGCGAGTTTCTTGGTGATAAGTGAGCCTAGACCAAGGGCTTTAAATGCCCTATACACGCAGAAAGAATCACAGAGCGACCAGGTGTAGCGCAAGCTGTATGATCAAAGACATGCGCATTTCGGGCAGTGATTGCAAATTTCTACAATGCTAGGCTGGGAAGTCACCAATGTCAGGGTTTTATGTAGCACATAGAAGTGCCCTAAGAAAGTGAGATATATCTAAAAGGAACCACTAGAAGATATGGCCTATAGAGAGAGATCTAGAAGCTCCAACTAAGATATGTCCTGTTAGCTATGGCTACCATGGAAGGTCAAGTGGAAATAGAGGTGGAAACTGAGCAGTCTTGAAATGCATGGATCTAGAGCATGACTATGGCAGATGGAACACAAAGATAATGTTCATGATGACATAGAGTAGATAGAGAAATTTTTACTCAAGAGAATTAGGTTCTAAGATGGAAGCTTGGACTCATTAACACAATCCTGAGTATGACACTGACTCTGAATGAAAGGAAAAAGTACAATAGTATTCCATCATTGAATGATAAGAAGGTCACTTCATAGGCTCATGATGGTTCCTTTTTCTCCATATGCTTATGGGATTCAAGCATCCTGTATTTCATGCATCCTTTCTAGTAAACTGTTTGAGTCCTGCCCTATTATGCCATACAAAGAGGTTGTCACATCGGTGTGATTGCATAAATCTCAACACCCCTCATTAGTCATCACAACCTAAAAGAAAAGCACTAAGTGTACAGAGCATGTCATGAGTAGAACCTTGCTAAGTGTGGGTATGCCACAAACATGGTAATCATCCCCAGAGGCTATCACAGAAAAGGCTAAGTGTGGGTACCAAAAAACATGGCTAACATCCAAGGGCTGTTACAAGGCCTCACTAAGTGTGTAGGGGCTATTATGCATAAGCTACATGAGGAGTTTTACAAGGCATATGTGAGGAGCATTAATGGCAAGTACATATAATAAAAAGTTCTAGTGAAAAGTAGAGACAAGGACCGACAGGCCCTTATGGTTTTCTTCATCAGATATATCATGGTAGGCATAACAAATCTTCTTTTCTTTGTCTTCTTCTTTGATGTAGTCCATTTTTCTTTCTTTGATGCACTTTTTTTCTTCATGGTCTTCTTTTTGTTTCAATTATGTCTGGTCTTCTTCATTGACTTTTCTTGCATTAGTCTTCATGGCCATGTCCCCCTCAAGCAAAGGTATCATCATCTTTGAGGCAGCAGAAATGTCTTTAGAGTCTTCAAATAAGATCATTGATTGCACTTAGATGTAGGCAACTTCATTTCTTCTTATAGATAGAATAAAGGCATCTTCTATGTAGTACAATTTGGCAAGGAGAGTTGTATCACTCTTCATATAACAAGTATCTTCATACAAAAACTTGATTTTGGTCATTCCCACAACTGAGAATGAGCTTCAGATTCTAAGTTTGCTCAACATAAGAATTATACTTAAATGTGTCAATGGACACATGAAGATTAGTGTTTATCATTCAACACTGATCTAAATGAGTATCAAAAAGATACTATCTTGTTCTTAAATCTCCAAGTTGAATATTCGATGTTAGATCTTGATGTTGGAGCACTTGCTCACTGACTTGTTGTGATTTCCTTGCTGGATAATGAGTGTTACAGCAGGTTAGAGTGGCATTGACAAGCTTGAATTGAAGGAAGTGGTTTATGAGCTTGAAGCTTGAGTGGCTATGCAGTCCACAGTTAGGGTAACCCGATTGATTTTTTGTCTGTTGCAGCTCATGGGATGGATCATTTGACACAAGACTTGATGAGAAGGAAGCTTGAGTAGTGGGCTTTCAAAGCCCTATGGTTAGAGTGGACGTCACACTGTGCACAAGGAGAATAGCCATACGATCAGACGATGAGTTTTAGATAGCAGGCACAACAACCACGAATTTCAGTAATGCTAAGCTCCAGATGGCATACTGTCAGGGAATGATGTGACACGAAGTTGCGTAGAGAGTCTAGCAAGAGATGTCTAGAAGAGAGCTAGCTAAGATTTGGCCTATGGAGAGAAATATGAGTGCTCCAAGTAGACAGGGTCATGCAGGCTATCACTGCCACGAAGGGTAAAGTGAAGATAGAGGTGGAAGATGAGACCTTCAGCAAATGATGAAGAGGAGCTGGAAGAGTAGAGAAGGGAGCTGAGCCAACTTTTGGAAGAGTATGTTATCTTCAATTGGGGCTATTTTGACTCCTAGCACCACTTATCATCCACAAATGGATGGCCAAACCAAAAAGGTCAATAAATGGCTAGAGGTCTATTTACAACACTTTTGCCATGATACACAAAATGCATGGAATCATTGGCTTTACCTTTTGGCGTTTTGCTATAATAATACTCATCACATTAGTATTGGAATGTCTCCTTTTGAAGCATTGTACGGCTACATAGTTCAAGTGCCTTCCACATTGTTTCATGATTATGTGAATCCTCATGCTCATAAAGAGTTAGAGAAGATGGAGTCTCTTTTGAAGCAATGCAAGGAAAATATTTGAAAATCTCAAGAAACAATGAAATCCTATGTGGTTAGGAAATAAAGGCATGTGGAATTTGACAAAGATGAATGGGTTTTCTAGAAGGTTTCCAAATCCCATTATGCTTTTCTTAAGGGATGGCATAATAAACTTGCCCATCGTTTTTATGATCCATATAAAATAATTAGGCAAGTTGGGAATCTTGCATATCAACTTGATTTTCCTTCACATACTCGTATCCACAATTTCTTCTATGTATCTCAACTTAAGGAGTATGTTGGCCCTCAAAGTCGGGTTCTTGAAGAACTAGCTTCCCTTTATGAAGATGGTTACAAACCCAAAAAGATTATTGATAAGTGGAAGAAAGTTCTAAGGAACCAAATTCTTGTGGAGTATCTCATTATAAGTGAAAGGATTTACCTATAGAAGAGTCTTTGTGGCAATATGCATCATATTCGGAACAATTTCCATGGCTTCTTCAAGAGAATACTTCCCTCAATGAGTAGTAAACAGCTTGACGTATTACATTTTTGTACAAAAATTAATTACCTTATCTCCATCAAAATTGTATTTTGACAACATGTTGAATACTACATATTGTCCTCTACATTTCTATAGTTTGCACATGGAAATCGGACACTTCTACTTCAAGTTATGGCCAAAAATGTATTGCAGCTTGTTTTAGATAGCCTACAGTAGTTTCTTCAACATATATACTTCTCCTTCATCGACTTCTATGATATTCTTCAACTTGAAGTTTCATTTCACCATGGATCCATATGCTTCAAGCTATCCTTGTAATCTTCATTGTAATTTATCCCAATTTCAACTTTGAGAACAAAGTTCTTTTATGCTAGGATGGCTTATAATAAAGCAAAATAATACCTTAGCTAATATTTAGTCTTAGGTCTAGGGTTAGATATAAAAGGCTAAGTTGTAACTTGCCAAGGATATTTTTAACCAATTATAAACATTTCTTGTTTGAGGTCTCCACCTCCCACTATCCATTGAGGGTGCATACTCTTTAGCCACCATGGCATTGGGGTAGATTCCACACCCCCCTATAGCATGAGGAGGATATCATGATGCATCCTCTCGTAAGTGATTCTCAGCCATTGTATCAAGTGGTAACATGGTTCATGGCAACCTAGCTACCTTGGCTATGGCCTTCTTGATATTTTAGTATATCTCTTTTATTTTCAATATTTTAACTTCTTGTGGGAATTAACTTCTTTACAATGAAGCATGAATTTTGGATTTATTAAAGGAATATTGAGACGTGTTCACGTGGAACTACTCTAACCTTAAGGGTGTACCATCATATAAGTCCTTGTAGTACTCAAGAAGAATGATAAAATTTGAGTATGCATCAACTACCAGAAACTGGATGCGCAACCTTGAGTGACATTACTCTCTTTCCTATACAAGTCATATGAGTGATCAAGTGGAAGGGAAGGAATTTATAGCTTCTTAGATGGATTTTTAGGATATAATCAAGTACAAATCTATTCAAACAACATACCAAAAATTTCATTTGCCACTAAATGGGGAGTCTTTGCATACATTGTCATGTTATTTGGGTTTTCTAATGCACCTATAAATTTTCAAAGGCTCATGTGTACTATCTTTAAAAACATACTTAGAAAGTGGCATGACCTATGCATCCCTCTCAAAGGAGTACCTTGAGAAACTCCAACTTGTCTTTGAGAGATGTCAGTAGTATCACTTGTCCCTGAATACTCTAAAATTCCAATTTTGGGTAAAATATGGCATCATCTTGGATCATGTTGCATCCAAAAATGGCATTACCACTAATACAACTAAGATCAAGGTCATTTTATGAATCTCTCTCCACCCACCAGCCCAAAGGGGGTACATTGTTTTCTTGTCCATACTAGGTACTATCATCGCTTTGTGCTTATTTATGTAGCAATTGCTAGACCAGTTCATAAGCTACTAGTCACCTCAACATGGACTGAGGAATGCCAAGCCTCCTACAAAGCATTTAAACATGCTCTAATGATTGCACCCATTTTAAGAGTCCTAGACTAGACAATTACATTCGATGTACACATGGTGCTTCCAAGATTGCAATTGCAACCATGTTGTGCTAGCCTAGGGAACATAACATTGATTTTTTGGTGAGTTTCTTTAGTTGACAACTCACTGAGACTGAAATGGATTGTTTAACCACTAAGGCTTAGCAATGGTTTATGCGATAAAGAAATTTCACAATTATCTTCCTGCTATGCCTTTCACTTTCTTTGTGGATCATCAAGTGTTGCTTTATCTTGTGAACAAGCCCTATGCTATAGGATGCATCGCTTGTTGGCTTCTCTTGTTATTGGAATTTGATTTTTCTATTGTTGTGTATAAGGGAAAACAACACTTCATCGTAGATCATTCATCATGAGTGACTAGTGATGAAGAGGCCATAGAAGTTGATGACCAACTCCCAAATGCTCACTTGTTGCATATTCATCCAGAAAGCTCAGCTCTTCAAGGCTAACTTGATGCCTCAATGGGTAAACAACATAGTCCCATGTCCTTGAGAAAGGTCTACCAAAACAATTAATCAAGAAAGCATGACTCACATAGCTTTTAATTAAAACCCGAGTGTACCAATCGATCATTAATCAATTGTATCATAGGGCAGAACGGTCTTCTTAGGAGATACATTTGTGAATATTAGATTGAGGTTGTGTTACAAGATACACATGGTGGCACTATTGGAAGACATTTTGACACAATTACCATAGCCAAAAAAGTGCTTCAATTGCAATTATGGTGGCCCATCTATTTAAAGATGTCACTCAATTTGTCAAGCGCTGTGATGAGTGCCAATGGATAGAGTTGCCTTTTAGAAAGGATAAAATGAAACTCACACCAGTGATTGCTTGGCAACCCTCTGAGAAGTTGGGTATAGACTTCATGGGACCTATCAGTCTAATTGCTCAATATTCATAGACTCACTACATAATCATAGTCATGGATTACCTAATGAAATGGACAAAGCCTAGGGCTACTCAAAAAGATGATGCAAGAACCGATGGTTGATTTCTCTAGAAGCAAGTCATTTCACTCTTTGGATGTCCCATTGAGATCGTTAGTGATCAAAGGGATGCAATTCGTTAACAAAGTGATTCAACACCTCATGTCCATGTTCTTGGACATGCATAAGAATTCCAATCGTTACTATCCTCATGCAAATGGCTAGGTAGAGGCTACAAACAATTTCTTTTGTTAGCATCTTGACAAAAACCATCTCATCATCATGCTCAGATTGGGATCACAAACTCATAGCAACTCTTTAGGCCTATCACATAGCTTATAAGACTACTACAGGCCACTCCATTTTGCCTTACTTGTGGCACTGATGCCATCATGCCAATAGAATTTGCATGCACTCATGTGATAACAATTTTTTGCCCCAAGGAGACACCGTCTACTCAAACCACCCATATCCCATAACCCAGTTCACCCCTCATAATCACAATGCTCTTGACCTAGCTCTTGATAGATCAAGCCCACCAAAAAACCCTGTCAACATACCATCACAATGGTAGTGGAGGCTGAAAGCCTATCTACATGCTTCTAATCATCGCATCCACTAGAGGCCCAATGAAGGCAATTACACCATCACTAGCCATGCTACAACCCACACATCACACAACATTGGGTCCCTAAAATCCTACTAGAGACACAAGGTTGTAGTGAGGGCTACTATAAGTTTTGGCTACCTAAATTTCCCACATGCACCCCTACAAGGGCATAGAAGAATCAGGCCAAGATATAGCAAGTCTAATTATGAAAGAGAAATTAAAGGCTACTTCAGGTGTTTAAACTCCATTCTTTCTCCTTTCATCAAGGAAGACACATTGCTGTAATTTTGATTTTTTTCTTGAGAAGTTACTTCCATTAGTATTTGTAATATTTTCTTTCGTTGTTGATATTAATTAAAGAAACAATTTCTTTAGTTTTTTATTTTTTTATAAAATATACCAAGCATATTTGGTTTAAAAAATCTATTTAAGTAAATATTTTGCTAAAATAGTATTAAAGAGCTCATTAAAATTTTTCATCCTTTGTAAGGATAGCTATTTAATTATAATCTAGTGTGTAATCCAGAGTACAAGCTATCTAAACAATCTAATAGCACACACCAGTCACTCCAAGAGTTGATAGCAAAATGTGAATTGGGCACCTATGTTAGAGCCTCATCCAACCCCATCCATTTCATAGCATGTGAAACCACAATCTACTACTACTACCTAAAAAGAAAGCTTTCAAGTTGAAATTTAACGCAAAGAACTAAGATTGCTAGGAGACTCGGGAGACCATCATTGAACTTACCCGTGGAAGTAGTATTAAAAACTTTGGGTAGAAAAAGAAAATTAGGGAAATATGTAAAGACACAAAAGCTTGTAATATTACCCTAGCAATGGAAAGACCAAGTTGTAACCCAAAAGGGGATACTCCTACCTAATGTACAAAAGGAGGAGCTAAAAATCACAGCACACAAGCCCATTAACTAGCCAACTCGGGATTCCCAAGTAGTTCGTGGAAAACATCATGACAGAGAATATTGTGAATCAGGCCGTGAATGCATTATGGTGATTGGAATGCATAATTGAGTCTTTCACCAAGGCCCACAAGGTCTACAAGTAAGATACAACCTCCAAACCAAATCACATGAAGGCAAAGAACACCATCATAATTATGGTGGTGCCTTGTCTCATCTCATAATGTTGCATCTTAGCATCATTGCAGGAGCCAACATAGTACCTCACCCACTGCCTACCCTAAAAGAACAAGAAAAGAAATCATAAGGCTAATCAAAGAGACGAAAATGCCACAAGGGTGGGGATGAGGACAAAGAAGACAAGAGACTAGTGGAGAAAATCTCAAAGCTGTCTGAGATGGAATCTAACAAGTGGGAAGCTAAAAGCCAATAACTTTCAAGATAAGAGAAAGAATATTATGTAAAGGCTATCAAGGAATATATTGAATCCTCAATGTGTCAATAAATATGCACAATCTTGGATAAAAGAGGGGAGAGAAACTCCATGAAAGGTAAGGAGAAAGCATGGAAAGAGCCTATTACTCAAGCTCTCCTCCTCGACATACAAAAGTAGAAACAACAAATGCAAGCCCAAATGAAGCAAATGGAGCAACTACTATAGGCTTAAGTTTTTTAGCTTGCAAAGCACTAGTCTTCACAGGGGACCACCACTGACACACAAAAAGAAAAGTGGCAGAAAGTTGAGTCCACAAGAGCACCCAATACTATCTAGAATGCACAACAAAGTGGATGGACTAGAGGCCTTGGAGAAGATGTGTGAGGAGCTTAAAAGAGGTAAAGTCGAGGTGCTCAAATAGAAGCAAGAGTTGCAAGAGAAGCTAGAAGAGACACATGAGGAGTTTAAGAACTTCAACACTCAGACAAAGAAGCAGGCTTCAAAGTCCCTGACAAGGTTGGAAGATAAGGAGATTGCACTTTGGGGAAAGTCTGAGGAACTCGACAAGAAGGAATCAATGTTAAGAGAAGAATTTCAAAAGACACTACAAGACGAGAAGAACTCTCTACAGGGAGAATTCCAAAGGGCATGACAGGAAAAAGAGAGTGTCTTTGAGGAAAGAACTTCAAAAAGAATTGTAAAAAAAGGAGAAACCTTTGCAGGAAGAAATCGAGGAGACTAGAAGAAAATATGAAGCACTGTGGTAAAAGAGCTACATGAGGAACTAGAAGGGAAGGAGAATGCCCTACAAGAAACCATCATTGAGCTTCAAGAAGCAAAGATGGACTTGAAGGAATGTAAAACACAAAGGAGAGCTTCTAAACTCATCACTATTGTGAATACCTATCTCATTGCACCACTACACTCCCTCAAGCGACCCAGCATCAAGAAGTTGTAAGCAAAGCGAGTGTCAGAGTACTTGAGGAGATTCTTTTTAGACTTCTTTGAAGATTCATGGTGAACATAGAGATGGTTAAGCACAAAGGTCACCATCTCAACATCTTTGGTGATCCTTGGCTCAATCCATGAAAGCCTACCAATATCCTTGAGAAGATTATTTAAACAATGAGCCATGACACAGTGGACTCAGGGACATTGTCACAGATGGGAGTTGATTTCTAGCATTATAGCTTGGTACATATGGACTGTGAGATGTAGCCATGTCATTAATCTTCAGGATATACCCACTGGGGAGTCTTTATCGAGGATTTGGACAAAGATAGTCCATACTCTCTGTGGGAGATGGGAGAGATGGGATAATGATACATTGAGCAAGCAAACATTTGAATTGAACTTTATGTTGACACAAGCAACCTTGAGCTTTCTCAATAGAAGGCTAAAGTGCATCATAAGAAGAGAGAACATGAGCAACACTTGTAGAAGAGAGAATAATGGAAGATCGTGTTTGATACCATGCAACAGACATTAACTAACCAACTAGCCCAAGCTATGAACTTTATGGAAGGGGAAGCACAATGATTGTGCAGGGAGATGCTTGTAATGTCCCCATTACTTAGTTTATTTTAATCTGTGTATACGTTCCGAAGAATATTCCCCATTACTTAGTTTATTTTAATGTGTGTATACATTCCGAAGAAAATTGATTTATGTTGCACATTTTTAAAAACTAACTCTAATTATGAAAGTGGCTCTCATTATGAAGATAATTGTTATTGTTCATGAAGTATTATATGCCGCTTCATGGAAGGAAGACTTGGGAGACCCTCCCAAGACTAGCTTATTAAGACTATGTTTGTAGTATAAAACAACAAAAAGAACTAGCCTAGTGGATAGTCACTTGGCAATTAAGTGCACTTGGGTGACGACATTGCCGAGATGGGTGACCTTCCGGGAAGATTTTCCTACAAGCTAGTGGGAGCTTCTCACGCACAGCCAATGGCGCCAATGAAGCCTTCATAGCTCGTTGCCAAGTATGCTAAGGCCAAGATGCCAAGGTCTATGCCTTGGTCGCCGCCTTGTGGAGTGACACGCACCACGTGCAATTTTTAGCTTTGAACTAAAAAAATGGAGCCCCTCCCTGACATCGTCAAAAACACTAAAAGAAAGTGTTCTCTCTTTGTCATCGATGAGGTCATCAAAAACACTTAAAAGCAAGTGCCCTCTCTTTAACCCCCCTCCCCCTCATTATTATATAAACAAGGGTAGAGCATCATGTCAAAGACACACAATGATCCATGCAAAAGTCTCTCTGTTGTTATTGACGGGACAAAGCTCTGCTGCAATCAACCTCTCTCTCTCTCTCTCTCTCTCTCTCTCTCTCTCTCTCTCTCTCTCTCTCTCTCTCTCTCTCTCTCTCTCTCTCTCTCTCTCTCTCTCTCTCTCTCTCTCTCTCTCTCTCTCTCTCTCTCTCTCTCTCTCTCTCTCTCTCTCTCTCTCTCTCTCTCTCTCTCTCTCTCTCTCTCTCTCTCTCTCTCTCTCTCTCTCTCTCTCTCTCTCTCTCAGGCGGAAGCGCTGCCCGAACCCATCAGGGGTCATCTAAATGCTTTGTTGGTAGGAAGCATTGTAGGAAAACTCAACCAATGTGGCAAATATTGGATCCACATTTTGGGTTCACGGTAGCAATGTGCCCTTAGCATATCTTCAATGACTTGGTTGACTCGCTCCGTTTGACCATCAGTTTGGGGATGGTAAGTTGTACTAAAACAGAGTTGAGTCCCAATGGCTTCGAAGATAGCTCTCCAGAAGTGTGATGTGAAGAGAGCGTCACGATCACTAATGATTCTTTTGGGCAACCCATGCAGTTTGAATATCTCATTGATGAACAACCTTGCAATGTCTGAGGCTTTATAGTTTGTCTTAACAGGGATAAGATGTGCAACTTTGGTGAGCATGTCCACCACAACCATAATGGAATTGTATCCTCCGTGAACTTGGGGTAGGCCAATAACAAAATCCATACTAATGAATTCCCATTTCATTTGGGGAATGTCAAGTGATTGCAACTTCCCTGGCATTTTGACATGTTCGGCCTTAATGCGTTGACAAGACAAACACTCTGTGACATATTTGAGAACGTCACCTTTAAGCTTCTCCCAATAATAGTTGTTTCTGACTGCATTGAGGGACTTGGCATAGCCAGGATGTCCTTAAAAAGGGGAGTCATGAGCTTCCCAAAGTATTTTCTGTTTGAGTGACTGGCTTGCCGGTATACATAATCTCGTTCTATAGTAGACAAGTCCACTATTGATAGAGAATTCTAGATACTTAGCCTGTAGCTTTGGATCTTGATCCTTGATAGGGATCTCCCTTAGCATCTTCTGATAGGTTGGATCATGGCATGCCTCTTCTCTAGCTAGCTGGCTCCTAAGATTCGTCAAGATGTTGAGCGAGGTCACGCTCATAGAGCTCCCCAATACAAGGAAGTGGTCACTACTGCTACTGAGGGAACTCAACATGATGTTGAAGCACAAGAGGCAGTTAACCCCGAACCCATTCAAACCAAAGAACCTGCCACCCCATAACAAATTGAGGTTGCAGCTATAAACCGTAATCGCGATGGATGGCCAAACGGAGATAATCAGGTTAGTACATAAGAAAAGGATCATGATTAATTAGAACTTACTTAGACTTGTAAAATCATGTTAGTATTATCAAATACTTTTTAGGAAGGAATAGAAAATTGATGAAGGGGATAGATTCTATGCATCGCATTGACAACTGTGTTAAAATGTCTTATGGTTATGACTGCTTTTGGATTTGTGAATGATGAGTTATGGCTCTTATGATTCCAGGCTTGCACAGCCGAGTTGTGGATTGTATTGGTTCAAAACATTGGGGTCCCCAACCCAATACTTCCTTACACTCTGCGAAATGTGAAAAAACTCACCTACAGGTGGGGATCCTACGCTCCCGAGGGAGGTAGGTGTTTTTCGTTTTTGATCACTCGAGCACCTGAGAGGGCAAAGGACCAAGTGGTAAGTGCCCCTATTATGTAGGATGGCTCCAGAGACTCAGGGAAGCTTAGAGGGGCTCTGAGCTAGTAAATTCCATGTTGACCGTGGATGGAGTGCAATCACATACAACCCAATCCCGAGGGATTGGAAGGTCATATCCTAGGCTGAACGGTGTCTTTCTGTGAAAAGATGGTTTTGTATCACTCTACGAAGTGATTGTGAAATAAAGGTGATTTTTGAATTATTTGTTATGTGTTAAAGATCAAGTTTAACGAACCTAGTTTAACAGAGTAATAAAAGGAAGATGATTTTATATGTCCAAACAGTGTGGTAATATGCTTTGCTAATTAGAAAACTAAGCAAACCCCATCAAGGAAAGTGGGAGGCTTCGAACCTGACGATTGGACGCCTATGGCTAGGTGGACTCGATAAGTCGGCCACCAACACTAGATAGAGCTAATTAAATCGTGACTCTCCCAACATTGGTAGGATTAGTTACCATATTTAACACCATTTTAGGGGGCCCGAGCTGAGATTTTACCTTATGGGTAGGTGGATCGTGTTATACCCTCCCCTGTCTCTCACTCTCTTTGAACCAAGTGCGGTGTTAACCTCACTCCTACCTTTGATTGATTACAAAGTGGCCTTTCTTAGGTGGGCATTAGATTGTTGTTAGGGGTGACTTGTCCATGCTTCCCCTGTGAAGTAGAAGTGAGATTCCCATATTCAACTAAGTCCAAGGTTTCCATTGGGGAGACGGGATGGTGGTGATGTGCATGGATATGAATTTCAGTTGACTACTAAGATGACTCCTCTAGGTCTGTTGGAGGAGGCACCTCACAATGCTCTTGAAGCTATCCAAATGTTCTAGGCATTGCTTTGTATGGGGAGTCCTAGTACAAGATTCAGTTGGAGACCTATAAGTACATCCTTGCTAAGCACAATAAGAAATCTACAAGGAAGTGGCCCTTAGAGCTTGCACACCTTAGATAGAAGTCCTAATGAGCTCAAGGCATAGCTTGGAACTGTATGAAGCATCCTAGATAGTATGGAATAGATCAAGTCTATTTAATGACAGCTGAGCCAACCAAGCAAGACCTCATATGACACAACAAAAAGGGTATGAGGATCACAAGTTAGAAGCAATGTGGCTTCTAGAAGACCAATCTTCTCCTCCTACTATTGCTTTGCAACCACCTACTGTCATGACACCACCAACATATCTTCCTAATCTACCAATTTTTGATGACTTCACAATAAGACCCAATGCAGAGCAAATTGCTAAACAAAAGAGACCTATGATGCTATGGTAAAAGAGCTTAAGGCACAACCCCAAAAGGTGTCAAATCACCCCATTTCGCCTAAGCTCATGAGAGGAATGAAGAGGAGGAAGGGAAACACTGAAGAGAAGTTGGAGGAGAAACTTTAGAGGTATAGGACACAGGAAGAATCAAGTGAGGTAGTAAATTTTTATTTTAAGATCGATAAGGTTGATAAGTTTGACGAGCCCCTACCTCCTCAAATAGTTAGAGAGCTTATCTGAGTGGCCAAAAGCATAATAGAGAAGTGGGCAGGCATAGTGGACAATGTTGCCTTTAGAGCATCCTATTAAATTAGGGGGGCACAAGCAAATATCTCGCAATGAATCCTCGGGAAGCTTGGCCAAGATAGCCAAAATGGAAGCGCCCACTCCTAGAGTAAGACACAGCAACATGGAATGCATTTATCTACTCTATTGAAATTGAATGAACAAATCTGCTCTATGTCCCTATCATCACCAACATGGTGGCCGTGAGTATGACAAAAAGGAGCATGGGAGGTACAACTCCCCAAAAATTCTAAATATAAGGGCCCTTGGGAAGAAAAAGATCTACCTATTCTAGCCATGTGATCTCATAACCTCTTTCATGCACTTTGAACTTCTCGGACCCTTCGTTAATCATGCCATGCAATTATATTCACCTCTCATGATCTTACTCTAATAGCACATCACACCCTACGAGGGGGAAAGGTTGTCACCACTCTTGTTTGATGTAAATGCTAGAATTGATCAAGTGGCTATGATATGGCTCTATCTCTAGGTCATATTGCTACCTACCTATTGTACTAAGCTCTTGACAGATATGGTAGATAGTAGATTCTCTATGTACATATCCAATTTATTCAAAATTGTGCCTACAATTATGAAGCTCACTAAAATAGTATATGCTCAGTAAAAGGATGTCTCTAGAATGTGCTTAGGCTAATCCTTGAGTATTTGAAATGCATGTTAAAACTATTCAACAAAAAAGAGAACTAATATAAAAACAAAAACAAAAGAAAAAGAAAAAGAGAGAAGCACATGACACTATCACGCACTTAGGGGCCACTCTAGCCCACTCCACCACATCACAACCTAAGGGTCCATCAAGGGTAGGGCATACTAATCTTGCTCTGCAGACCTATCACCCTAGAATGTCACAACACACTAACCATTCACAAATTGGGTCCTTAAGTGTGGGGTGACATCCCTTAGAACTCAATCCATCTCTCGATTACACTGCATGAGCACCTCACATCATCAGGGTAAGTTGACACACCCTCAAGGAGAGCACCATGACATGTATATAGAGTGCATGAAGACCCATTGATATTGGTGGCCCATACTTCCTACTTCCTCCATCCCCAAACAACCATTATTTTCCTCTTCACCATACATTGAATCTTTCCCTTATACTATCATAAAAACTTGGCCCTCCAAGTTCTCTTCATCAGGGCTGACCCAACACTTCTCACCAACCACATCATGCTCCTTCTACTCAAGTGCTATGAAACTAGCACTCCACTAGAACAAGGGAAAATGTTAACCAATTTGAAGACTTGAAGACATGAAGAAAGAGAAGAACATGGAAGCCTCAATTTTTTTGGAAATAATTATGATTTGAGAAAAGATATCACTTTTTGTAAACAAGAGCTAGGCTCATGCAAGTTGTAATCAAAATTGATAGCACTCAACATAAGAATAAGGATTTAAGTGCATGCAAAGGAAAAAGGCTAGTCTTTGGTCCAAAAGATGGGCTGAATGCCCAAGGGCATAGGGAAAACACTAATCCCACTTTTTTGTGTAAAAATGGTTGAAAAATAATGAAAAAGGTTATTCATATGTGTGCAAACTTTTGGTCTTACCTTCCCACTTTTGTATTGAGAGAGAGAGAGGCGAGTTGAGAGCAACAAAGTGAGAGTAAGGATGAGAGACCAAGAGGGTGAAGCTTCCATATCTTCTCATTCTCTCTCATGCCTTACCATGCTCTCTTCTAGCATGACAAAGTCTATGGAGGGTTTGAAAATCTAGGAAGTGCATAATGGATCATAGAGTGTGCAACGACCATCCTTCATCTTGTGAGGGTATGCTTTGTGCATTCACTACAAACGGATCTCGTGTTCGTGTGCAAGAGGCTACCTAAGAGGTAGTTGCCAACTAAGTGGTTGAAGCTCCTAAAATAATAGAATTGTGTCCAAATGTCCCAAATACATTGAGCATGTGTAGCCCAACAATTAACAAAAGCTTGGCTTTTCCTACCCTACTTTTTTATGGAAGTTGATTCTCTAGTTTTGGCTTTCAAAACTTTGCCCTACTACATGTCAGAACTCCTAGCCTAATTTGTGGCTAAATCTTCTTTATTCTTAGAGCTTTCTTTGTATTTATATTGCTACTCTCCTTGATTTTGAGCCAACATTTTGTCACTATCTTATTTGACTCCCTTATCACCCAATGCAATCTATAGCACCTCCTTGGCCTTCTTTGAAGTTGTGGTTATGCTATACACCTTATTGATAACCTCTGACTTCTATATGTTCCCCCTTCTTCTCATCCACTTCCAACAAACTTTTCCAATTTCTTTGAGCAATTCCTAGAAAAATGACCATTCTCACATCAAGCATATTAAGAATTAGGGAGTAGTGAAGATTTTATAGCATAGATAAGTACAATTCCATATGCATCCACTAACTTGAGGACCTCAAGGGGGAGTGGGAGGTTTCAAAGTCACCTCTATGGTTGATTGATTTGGGAGGTACATGCATCACTTTACTTAGAAACGTTGCAATAGTTCTAACAAATGTCTAGAAAGGAAACTCTTTCATGAAATTCAAATCATAAAACCCCTACTAGAGAAAAACCGGTTGAATAGGATATGTAGTGAACCAAAACACCCCCACCTAATAAAGCATGAAAAAAGCCACACTTTCTCTTTAGTTGAACCTAAGAGAAGTTGGTAAAACCTAGACTAAGAAACCATGCAACAGCCTTGGAAGGCACCTACAAACTACCTGGGGAACTTGTTTGCATACGAGATTATCCCCATAAAACACATGAATACTCCTGCAATGGCATAATCAAAATATTGATTACCTATAAATTCCATAGAGTGGGTAATTTGAGCTTTGTGAACTATTTTACCTTCTCCTAGAGGCTTCTTCCTTGCTACACCAATCCCATTGAGGTTTTTCACCATAGCTTTGAATACAACTCTTATATCATAGGTATCCCACCCAACCTTCAACACTTTCCACCCTTCCAAGATATGATCAAAGGTTCCAAGGAACTATTCCATTGCGTGCAAATAGGGGAGGAGAGAAATGATATATGATACAATCTTGAGGGACCTTCCTACTACACACCTCATTTCCTACCACACATCACTCAAGCTTCTTTTTTCTTTTGGTCAAATCTCACATCCTTGTTTGAGCAATCAAATGCATTGCTTCAAAATTCAACAAGTGGTGGAGTCAACGCCTAGTAGAGCCTAGTAGAGGGTGAAAATGGAAAATTTTATAAGGATCTCCCTTCTACAAAAGTTGAGAATTCTGTACAATACACATACTTGTTTGAGGAAATCAAATAACTTTATTCAAAATTCATCAAGTGGTGGAGTCCAAATCTAACACAGGGTGAAAATGGAAAATTTTATAAGGAACTTTCTTCTGCAAAATTTGAGAATTATGTACAATACACAACATGATTTAACATGAAATTTCTCAATTCTTGGACCTTCTAACTAATAAATTCCTTGTATTCCTAAGATTTAAATGAATATATGCATGCAGGGATCCATCATATACAATGATCACCAAATATTAACCTTAAAGTGCCACAAACATGAGCATTCACAAGAAATACTTTCTAAAAAGGTCAAAATGTAAATAATTTGTAAGACGACGATATTGTGATTCATCAATGGAGTATATATGTAATAATATAATTATTCTCCTATAAAAGTCCTTAACATGAACAAATACTCATAACATAGATTGTTAGCTTGTTTTAGTGTTATTGTTAGCTTGTTTTAGTGTTTTTAAAAATTTTGATAAAGTAGTGAATGTGTTACATTTCAAAGGTTTAGTAAACATAATATTGACATGCTAGAAATGTCTCTAATAGCCATAGGTTTGTTATAACTCGTGTCATCACATAATATAAATAATCCAAAATATAGCTATAGTTGGCATCCTATGCATAACTTTCTAGTTTGCTTTAATAAGACAATTAGTATATTGATTTTCGCAAAATCTAGAAGGGGATGAAAAGCCAAGTTGAAGTGTCATATGTAATCAACATATGAATGCACATATGAATCAATGTCAATTTTCAAACCTTGGTTTTGAAAAGACAATAAGTATCATATGTTGGTGATGATGTCCTACTCAAATATTTCAAAAAATATATATTGATGACTTGGGTTATAAATTTATAATCCTATGTCGAGTTGTTGCAAAAGGTTTTCAGTATGGCTAAGTCACTTAATCTTTACTTTTTAAGTGCATTTTTATCAAGAATATATAGCTACATAGAATGCCTTCAATAGTGGTACAAGCAAATTTATCAAAAAGATATCGCTATATAGTTAATAATGATTTCATCTAGATTAAATGACCAAAACCTATCTACTTAATTTACTTAACATCTATGAGTATGAAATCCACAACTTTGTTAAAGCCAATGTGGTTTTGTTCACTCTATCCTTCCTCATTTAGGATTCTTATACTACCTCCATTTATGGAAACCTTGGAGTTTCTTTTAGATTCTTAACAATATTTCATGCTATGCTTTTCACATAACATACCAATCTTATCTTTAAAATGTTTAATGATTGCTATTTGTGAATACTAAATCTACATCCTACGAATAATTATGGGTTTTCATGGCCTTCATTCAAAAGAGAATAGGTGACATGAAAGTTGCTTTTTATGTTGAAGCCACGCATAAGCTTTTCTATTATAGACATACCAATCTTATCTTTAAAATGTTTAATGATTGCTATTTGTGAAGACTAAATCTACATCCTACGAATAATTATGGGTTTTCATGGCCTTCACTCAAAAGAGAATAGGTGACATGAAAGTTGCTTTTTATGTTGAAGCCACACATAAACTCTTCTATTATAGATTAGCAACTAGCATGCTAGTTCAACTATGTATGAGATGGACATGTGTTAAATTATCATGTGACATTGACATGCATACTTTTCAAGGAAAAAAGAAAACGGTAGTCTTTAAAGGGCCTAGAGTAACTTCAACTTTCTCCTAACGGTACACATGCGAAAGTGCAAGAGACAACAATCATTGTATTGCCATTTCAATAGCCTAAGTCTTTGTGCGTTGGTGAGTCTTATTGTGCATAGGATTCCTTGCAAGGACTATGCTAAATTCAATGACAATGATTTGGGGGGAACCTAAAAGATATCAGATCATTTATACACGAGAGTGTGGGTATGCTTAATCCAAATCTCATCTTATAGAACTTAATTGGCATCCATTAATTCTCACTCCTAAAGAATTACTCATTCAATCTCTTCAATATTGTATGATGACAATGTGAATAATATGTGTAATGTCACAATTATCTCCTCGCCTATGTGTATTTCAAAGTGTAAGTTAATTGAGTAGACTTAAAAAGAATAAGCTATTAACCATTTTTGGGAAACCAAGTTCGAAGTAAGTTTTGATTGCTTTGGCATTTGGGGAGTAGCTAGCTAACCCTAAGAGAAAATAACTCTCTGAAAAGTATACTTGAGGGCAATGTAAAAGTACTTTTTCATAGGACAAAGGTTCCATCCTTTTTCAAATGCACATGGGGTTAAGAGGACAAAGAAAGACAAAGAGAGCTATGAGATAGCTTGTGAGTTAGGAAACCATATAGAGTAACATAATGGATACATAGGTCAAACAAAGCAAAAAAGTGGAAAGACTTATTGTCAAAGCTTAAGATAGGTAAGCCCTTTTTGGTTGGTCCAAGGATATCCATAATGGAACACATTTGAATGGAGAGATCCAAACTTTGAGGGAATGCCTTAGTGTATCTCTTTTTACAAAACCTTCATGCCTTCATAAGCTCCCACGAATCCTTTTTTATCATGCACCTATACCCTATGGGCTATAGTTACTAATAGTTCCAATCACTAGTTAACATCATTGTGTATAGAAGCCTTTACAGCCTTTTACATACAAACAACCAAAGAATAGCTTTATTGTGGAGCTTCTTGTAATCATATGGAGGCGCTCAATAAATGATTAAAAGATTGGAGCCTCAAAGCATTGGTTGACTGTTGTGAAGCATTTTGTCACTTATGGTACATGTCCACTTGCCACTAGCACAACACAAAAGTGGAGGAGTGCAAGTTCCTTACATGAATCCTTCTCAACGTACATAAAGCAAGAATTTCAAACTTTGAGCCAATATTCCTCCAATTTTTCTCATAAGTTATTGTTAGGTTACTAGAAGAAGCATACTTGTCCTCCAAACTAGTTATGGGTCTCTTCTTATAAGTGTGAAAGCTTCCTTACATCTTCTCAACTTAGATAAGCAAGAATGTGAGTTTCTTGTTCTCCAAACCATTTGTGGATTTTGACCTTAATAGAATCCCAATGTTCCTTACATGAATCCTTCTCGACATACGTAAAATAATCATATCAAAAATCAAATCAACATTCCTCAAATTGTTTTTCATATAAGTTCCTATTGTTCTCCAAAATGTAAGAAGAGAATTCAAGTTGCATGTAGGCTAACTCTAGGATGGAGTAAACATGCGGCTTCTCTTTTAACATGGAGGGGTGATATTCTAACACTATGTAAGAGACTAGAAGAGAAGTAAACTTGGGCTAAAGTGTGGACTAGTTGGACTTTAGTAGTTCAACTCATATTGGGTAGGTGACCTAAGATGAGTTCGGAGCATGATTGGCAAAGTCCTTTAGAACACAAATGACACAAGGATTACTTTCCTAAGAATAAAATTTCCTTCCTAAACTTGGCCCAAAGTTGAAAGAAGGATTTTCCTCATTTGAAACTCGGTACTTGGAAGGGCAAGCTAAACGGGGGTGGTATGATACCCCATCCTCCGAAGCTCAATCTAAGCACAATATAAATATCATCTAGAGAAGACGTTGATGTGGAAGAAGGATTTTCCTCATTTGAAACTCACTACTTGGAAGGGACAAGCTAAAAGGGGGTGGCATGATATCCCATCCCCCGAAGATTAGCCTAGATCTATGGAGTCTAATTATGCCGAATTACAATATTAAAGGTCATCTAGAGAAGAAGTTACACATATCACCTCATTGTCCCCCTTATAAGAGAGAGAAAGAGACCGCTAAACATCTATTCTTTTCCTACAGAGGGATCAAGGGAATTCAAGACATGACTAGTAAAGTGGTTGAAAGAATATGGCCTTCACGAGAACAAGGTTCCTATGAGAACCTCCCTTTTAAAAAATGACACTCTTGGACAAAATGAAAGTTCCCACAAAGTTGGAATATAACTAGCCTCTAGGTCAATGTCTAATAATTTCATTTGGATCAAGAGGAACAAGCTTCTTTTTGGGGAAGGTTATTTTAAGCTAGTGAATCATTTTCCTAGGCTCAAGGAGGAAGTGTTATTAACTTTTAGGGGTTTGAGAAAGAATGGTCAAGTATATATAAAGTGGACTTTAAGGCACTCAACAAGTCATTGCTAGTAGTTGGTCTTGTTGATTGCCTTGATACATCTTAAACATATGTTATACATATTATTTCATAAAAGCATGCATACATAGGGGGCAAACATGCACGCATGAGAGAGAGAGAGAGAGAGAGAGAGAGAGAGAGAGAGAGAGAGAGGAGTGCCTTAGAGGACTTGAGGTGCTCTCTCCAAAAATCGAGCACAATTCTAAAATGTGAGCCAATAACTATAGTACATAAGTATATCCCTACTTTCTACACAAGAAGAAGTAATTGGATATATATATTTTTGAATGTGGAGATATCATTTGTAATGGTGAGAATTTTAGCTACCATATTCAACCAAAGGTAAGGACCCTTGGAAGGCACATATAGTTGGGGCTTGAACCCACAAGCTTGCTCGATGTACACAATGCCCCAACCCACTAGGTTGCTGTTATGAGTCACAAGGTAACTAATTGAATAGCTCTTGTAGACATTTCAAGATGGCATACCAAGAATTAGGAATGGCTCTTTTTAGACCCCGAGGAATTTGAGGTGCTTCGTCCAAAAACCGAGCATCATTATATGAGCCAATAATTTTTGCACAAGAAGAAGTAATTGAAGTTGTATGTTTTTAAATGTTTAGATATTATTTTTATGGTGAGACTTTTTCCTACCCTATTCACCCAAAGGGCAAGGCCCCTTTTTTTATAATCCACCTATAGTTGGGGCTTGGATCCATGAGGTCTCCCAATAGATGCAATACCCCAACCAACTAACTGTGTTGTTGCTCACAAAGTGAGGAATTGAATAGCTAGCTTCTTCGGGCATTTCAGGAAGGCATGCCATGCCGACTTTGGGATGATGTGAACCCATCTTTTCTAAGGACCTCTCAGAAACTCCCAAGGGAGCTCCTTTCCACCTTGTTTTAGGGAAATTCGGGAAGCCGGGTGGGAGGTGGGGAGTGATTTTTCCAATTTTCATTTGCAACATGAATATTGAAGGGGTCCTTAGTACTTACTGACTATCATGAAACATGAAATGGTATGTATGTATGTTGCATAGTTGAAACGCCCTTGGTTGTTCATGTATTTCTCATGCAAAAGGTGAGAGAATATATAAATGGAGATTTCCCGGAATCATAGTTTGCAACACCCCTTGCAACAACGTGGACATTAAATTGTTTGGTAGGGGGGAGGGGTCTCGAGGGTGGGGTTCGTGGGGGGTCTTTTGAGAAGAATTAAAGGGTAGTATTGAATGCGAGTATAATAGCGATGGGGAGACCCTATCCATGTGCGTATATAATATACGTGCAACTATTCTGCATTTATCAATGAGTAAATTCCTCAAAACTTGGTGGAATATACATACATACATACATACATACATACATACATACATATATATATATATATATATATATATATATATATATATATATATATAAAATAAAACAAAAGAGGATGTCGGCATCATAACGTCCTTTTGCCACTCGAGTTTTAATATTTTCGGGACTCGTCATGATGAGCATCTTTTGTACTTAGGCTGGTCTATCACCCCCACTTACTAAATAAATCAATAAACACCCGCATTGCACTATCGGAAAACATCCCACCACCATAAATTATACCATAAAGTGTAATGTAATGTTAGCATGCCTTTTATTGAGACGTCCAATCTCAAAGGCCCCCCCCCCCCTTGGGCACGCCCAACTAATGTGCTTGGCAGTTGGGCCCACAAAAGATCCAAGCAGTTTGATCTCTACTTACGTGTCCGAGAAAAGCCAAGGTTTAATGTCAAGCACATTGTTAAATTTAAAGGGGAAAAGCTCGAGTAACTTCAAAGCCTAAGGTCCAATTTTATATACTTTGATTCGACATCTAGGAAAAACACTTGCAAACTGTCGATGTTGAAGGTTTTTGTTTCAGCTCTCAAAAATGTTTTCTAGCAAACACTACTCTCATATGTTTTAGAGTGTTTCTATTATTGTTTTTAGGTAGTATTAAGAAGAGAGAAAAGATGAACTAGTAAAGTAGGAAAGTAGCATCTCGAAGTTGATACAACACACATATTTAAAAATAATGAGCATCAATGAAGTGTCTAGATACAATGCACATATTAAGGAAATAGTGAGCACCAATGAGGTGTGTTTTTAATAATGGGGGTGTGCTTTTGTTGCATAGATCTTAAGTTCTAATGTTGACAACTAATTTAGGTTTAATCTTTTATATAAAGGACAATATGTTGAAAATGTTAACAAATGTCCTTATGTTGTTCATTAAGGGAAATGGAAAGGTAAAGCCACAAATGCGCACCTTCGTAATAGCATGCCCACCTGCAAGAAAGTGGAGGTGTCTAGATACATCGAAGTGCAATTGTAGGTAAGAAAGAGGTCCAATTGCACACCTTTGTAAGAACGGAACCACCCTAGAAGAACTAAGAATATTAACTTAATCCAAATTTCCATACGAATACCTACACAAACAAGTTAGCAATGCCAGTTATGTACATATAGTTCCATACAATTATCAACCTTATCCATGTTGAGGTGGCAACAAAAGTGCTACACATGCACAATTTTTTTTGTTAAGAGTAGTTGATAATGTCACAAGAGTCCAAACAATGTAATATGTGCGGATAGGATCTATTAAAGAAGAAGCTACCCCCTAATGCTAGCCCTACAAAGTAGGTTTAGGTCTTGATGGTGGCAAAGTGGCCACATATATGTAAGGCTTACTAACCTAATTTGTCAGTGTTTCTTTCTCTCCTCCTCTCTTTCTAGAACCTAGAAATCAAAATATTGAGCTAATATCCTTTTGTAGGTTGCTTAATCAATATTGTCACTAGGAGGATACATGGTATGCTAAATTGATGTCATCATAAGGAAGATATATGGTAGGCTAAAACTTTCTATCATAATGGGAAATCCTTAGCAAATCCCAACAAATTTTTCCACTTCAATGTTTGCTTGTTCCTATATGCACATGACTAATTGAAAGGAGTTCCACTAGTGTGGATGGATGGAAAAGCCCTCTCTACAATACATCTTTGTGTGGTACCAATTGAACTACTATTGGATGGTTGGAAGGGATGCATGTTCAATTGATAGGAAAGAAGGGCTCTCTAGCATTGCTTTGAGAGAGAGAGAGAGAGAGAGAGAGAGAGAGAGAGAGAGAGAGAGAGAGAGAGAGATATATATATATATATATATATATATATATATATATTCAATATGGTAATCATTACAATAAATTAGAGAGGATTCTAGAAAACAAAATCAATAATAAGAGAGAGATTTCAAAATGACCAATTTGAGGGAAAAGATTAAAAAGAGGAGAGAGAAACATAATTAAGTGGATTTTAGTTAAATTGGAGTAAATTGATTAGTCTAACCAAGATTGCATTATCAAATGCATGCCCTTGTAAGCAGTGCTAACAAAATAATTAGACATTTGGCTGTCCAATCGAACTTGTAAGCGACCGAGGCACGCACTTCATTAATGAGGTGATTTCCCACCTGCTCTCTACCTTCCTAATAATTCATCGAAGGGAGGTCTTGGGCTTCAATTGATTTGGGATAAAAGTTAGTCCATTATTGGCTCAAAAATATTTGAGAAAAAAGCCATGGGATGTGACCTTTAGAAGCATGATTGAATAGCCCAAGCTCATCTCAACCAGTTTTCATAATCAAAATATTTGGGAAAGGAAAGGCGAGAGTTAAAATGTTCTTGACAGTTGGAATCTATAAGTTTCAATATCCACTGCAAGGGTTTTGATATTGCTTATGCAGTTCTTGAGAGCTGGATGGGTAGACAAAATCTTTGGGAAAGGAAAGGTGAGAATTAAGGGTTCAGGTATTGCCCAATAAGTTTCCTGAGAATTGGAATCTATAAGTTTCAATATCCACTAAAAGGGTTCAGATATTCCTCAGGAAGTTCTTGAGAGTTGGGATCTATAAGTTTCAATATCCACTGAAAGGGTCAAAGGGGAAGCTAAGGAGACCGCTCATTCTTTTCAATTTGGCAATGTAATGCAACCTACAATGACAATATGGCTCCCTCTACTCCAGATCCTTAGTTGTCTACCAAGGTTACAACAAAAAGGATACAAAAATGCAAGGATATATGGAATCATGGCTCTTTGTGGTTTAAAAGGAGTGATAACAATAGGGAGCAATTTAGTTTGTCATTGAAGGAAGTGTACTAGTGACAATTTGTATTGGCAAGACTTAAGGAAGATCAACATTTGTATCTATCAAGGATGCTAACCTTGTAAAATCAATCCACTAGTAAGGGCATTAGCTATTTAGAGTGAGAACATACATGGATTTTGTAGAGCTTACCTCAAGGTGGGTACTTAAAGCCCTTGAAGCGTGAAAGAATTAGGTATCCAATGATATTATCCACACGTGGAGAAAGAGGAGAGAGAGAGAGAGAGTAAGTAGGGAATGGAGAGCCACACCCTCCTGAAAATTTAATCTTATGTTATGGAGAGTGTTAACATGTAAAATGTCACAAAAAATAAGGTATAAAAGCTCTTGGATGTCTCTCCTCTTTGCTATTTTTTGTAAAAATGCGGAGGAAGACATTGTGCACCTGTTTTGGGAGTGCCTAGAGGTGAGGCCTCTTTGAAACAAGGTGGTGAAAAGTTATGGAGAAAGCAATCCTTCATTCCCAAATTAACACATGTTAAATGTTATTACAAGAGCAATTGTGCTTAAGCAAATTTGGTACCCTAGGAATGCTTTGGGAGTTGGTGATTTGTGTCATTTTAATGAGATCCTTACTTGTTTGAGGAATCTCCAGTCTAGAGGAAACGATTATGAAGTAGTGTATGAACTCCTTAGGAGAGCTTCCTACAAGTGACATCTAGTCCTTTCTATAATATATGCTCTTACATGCTTTGTAAGTCCTATTGGGACTAATTATCACTTTCTTGTGCACACTTTAAATATTATATCATCAATAATCTTTTGCACAACTTTTTTTTTTGCATTTAGCAAAAAAAGGTTGCATGTTAACACACCTCCAATCTCATCCTTTTGTGTACACGCCATGCTCGATTCTCACAAAAGTCAATGGAGGTTTTAGCATTGCAAGGGTTTGGGATTTTATGCCAAGTTTGAAGATGTAAAGTCTACAATCTTCTATCAACAAAGTAATTTAACATTGCAAGGGTTTGAGAATTTATGCCAAGTTTGAAGATATAAAGTGTACAATCTTCTATAAACAAAGCAATTTAACATTGCAAGGGTTTGAGAATTTATGCTAAGTTTGAAGATATAAATTCTACAATCTTCTATGAACAATGTTATTTGCCTCCTATCAACAGTGTAATTTGCCCACAAGAACATCCAATTCCTTCAAAGTTTGAAGATATAAAGTCTACAATCTTCTATCGACATAGTTATTTGCCTCCTATGAGCCTCCTATCAACAAAGTAATTTGCCCACAAGAACATCCAATTCCTTCAAAATGTGTGATTTGTACTATTCAGTTAGGGTGCAACTTCATGTGAAAGGTGGCTGCTACCCCATCAATAAATGTTACTATTGAGAGGCATACGAAACATGTTATTGAAAAAAGTTTGTGATTTTGAACCTGAAAACTAGTTTAGGTGTGTTTGCAGCTTAAGATGAAAGGTGGCTGCCATCCCATCAATAAATATTGCTAGTTAGAGCCGCAAAAAACACATTATCAAAGGAATTTTGAAAGTGGAAATTGGACGTGCTTGTGTTATCACTTCGAAATGTTTGTGTGAGCCAATGGCGAGGTTGGATTCGGTGATACATTACTGGGAAAAATGACACATAGTTTTGCTTGTGTAAACGCATAATTCCTCTCAAACACATTCTCTTCTCCTCCTTCCTCTAGGGTCGACCTTTCGCTTCCAAAGGTTAGATCATTTCCAACATATCAAATCAATTTAGTGGTACATACTACATAGAATATTTGAATGGGGCTTTAATATTAATTCTTCTTTGTGTGCAGCTCAACATCCAACATAGGCATATATAGATAGATCATAGGCCATAGATAGATTATAGAATACAAATAGAATTTTTTTTTTGGCAGAAAATCGGTTTTGATGCTGAAACAGTTGCATAATTAAAACGTGGAAATGGGGCATTAAATCAGGGGGTTCTCTGTGCTCTCTGAGACTCTGACAGGGCAAACCTCTTAGTCAACCATGAAGGTGGGAGGAGATCTCGGCCACGTGGACGGCCGCGAGCGCGTGAGCTGTCGGTAACCGTGTAACTGTCCACGGGCAGCAGCCGGTGGTCCCGGAGGCGTCAAAATCGGCAGTTGGCTGACATGTCAGCAGTGGAGGGGGTGGTAACAGATCCAGCTGGTTTGGCCCGCGCTGCTGATTTGTCGGCCACCGTGGCTGTACGGCGGGAATAAAGCGGCCTCATTGGCGGGGGCGGGTTGACTGGATGGGCTGACGTGGAATAAAAACGTTGGGGCTGTTCAAAGGGCAGGGAAAGAAGACCCAGGCGGCCCCACACTCTCTCTCATGTCTCACACACTCTCTCTCTCGCGCTCTCTCTAGGGTGGCGAGCCACCCCTTGTCTCTCTCCTCTAGTCTGTACTCTATAGCCCACTCTCTCTCTCTCTCTCTCTCTCTCTCTCAACTTCAACTTGCAAGCAGAGTGTAGGTACTCTCTCTAGGTTGAGTCTCGCCCTCTCTCTCAACCATACTAGATTCTCACACTATACAGCCTATCCTCTCTCTAGAGTCTCTCTTTCTCTCTCTCTCTCTCTCTCCCCAGCTAATTCTCTCTCTGTCTCTCTCCCTGGTTGGCCTTCTTTCTCCTGCATGGTTTAAGCTCTCACGAGACTACACTAAAAGTCCACTTCAGTTACATCGAAACGAGCTCTCTCTCTCTCGTGCTTTCCCTTCCTACTACAGTGTGCCCAGATACCAGGCAGGAATTGCTCGAAGATGCTCATCTGCTCAGCCCACTCCAGTACCCCCTTCCCACTCGTGGCCTCCTCCTAATTCACAAAGGTATATAGTTACATACATTCTGTTCTTCCTTCAAAAACATTCACAATGCTTCATTCCTATCACTGCTATTGCCCAATTCCCTTTCTCAGCTCTCGAATTTTAAAAAAAGTCTAAATTTTCCACTTGTTTTTTAATCAATATGCCATTTTTTCCTCACTCCTTGAGCTCTAAAACATGCAAGGGCTCCCAGCCCTACAGCTTCATGGTGGTGTAAGATATCCTCTTTCTGGTCCTCTCTCTCTGCAGGTATGTAGCTTAAACAGGGGTCATGATGTCAAGTGTCTGGTTGCATCCATGGAAGCTTCTCCTGCCCCTCACCCCCACAAAGGTGAGCTCTTAGTGTCAGAAATGGCAGTGGAGTGCACAGATGCTGGCTTGCTCAGGATAGACAAACTGGATATCCAAGCTGGCTACAATGGCCCAGGTCAGCATCCGTCTGCACAGGAGGTCCAGGAGGCTGCCGCAGCGGGGCTCGAGCGAGCCCGCAGCCTCCTGCAAATGATGTCACAGCAGCAACAACAGAAGAGCCAGTGTGAGCAGCAGAACCTGCCCCAGGAATGCTGCTCCATGGCCGAAGAAGCCCTTACCAGTTTTAAGAAAGTAGTAAGGCTGCTCGGCTCCCGCCAAGGCCATGCCCGGGTGCGTCTAGGTCCGAGCAAATCAGGCCAAGTCAAACTACTTCCTTCCTCGGTTCATGTCACAGATGCCATTTTCAGCCCTAGCAATGCCCCAGTCACTAATGCGGGGCAACCGTTGGAGACGGGGTCGCGTGCTGAACCTCAGAGGAAATGTGCCTATCAAATGGAGCACATAAAAGAAAAACGTTACAAGGATCAGGACCCTCATCAACCAGGTCAACATCCTCGTAATCATCATCATCAGGGAAGTCATTTTGGTCCACATCAGCTGCAAAACCACCTACATGAACAGCCTGGTATCCCACAACATCCAGAAAAAAGTATTCCTTGGGTGCACGTGGGTTCAAGCATACCAGCTGAAATCAAACTACCTGCTTCCTCCACGCAAGCCTCAGGTTCCATTTTCAGTTCTAGCCATGCCCCTGTCAAGAATTTGGTGCGGCACTCAGAGACAGGTTCTTGCGGTCAGTCTCAGAGTCAACAGGTCTATCAGCTACAGCACCAACCAAATCAAGGACATTACAACCATCATGAGTTGCGGCAAGAGCATGATCATGATCATAAGGGGCATCATCGGGACACACATCAGGAGCAACATGTCCCTGATCAGCAACGTCACCCCCTTCAACAACATGGTTTTCCACATTATCAGGAACAAACCCCACTTCATAATTCAGCTTCCAACAGTGAACAAGCGCGAATAGCATATTTCCAGCAGCAAAAATTAGCTGGGTTGTTGCAGCTGCAGCCTCCTCTGCAGATGATGACTCAACCAGATTTGAGGCTTAGTTTTCCTTACAACATGAAGGCCGAGCACTCCTCATTGAGTTTGGGATGCTCTCCTACTTCAACCACATCTTTCCTGTCCTCCCTCAGCATGGATATGGATGGCAGTGTGTCTAATGGAAAGCTGGGCATCCTGCAGCCATTCTTTCCAATGAAAGAGTCGACACCGAAGAGATTGAGATGCCTTGACAAAAGCCATGATTCTGGCATGAAATGCCATTGCTTGAAGCGGAGGTGAGTAATGTGGATGTGCATATTATAGTTTGATTTGCATCTGTTTTGCCTTTGATTAGTAATATTAATGTGGATAGGTTGAAATCCTTGTAATTCAATAGTATGGCAGGCTACAATGCTTTCCATTCAATCTGAAGTATTGTGCCAAATATGACAAGCTATGCAAGCAATGTAGCTAGCTTTGAGCTAAATGCTATGTGTATGTTATTGCTGTAGCTTGTATAAGCTAAGGTATTCTGCACTGTGGATAGGAAAGTGAAGGCAAAAAGGACCATTCAGGTTCCTGCAATCAGTATGAAGCTGGCAGACATACCTTCCGATGATTATTCCTGGAGAAAGTATGGTCAGAAACCGATTAAAGGATCTCCATACCCAAGGTAAGCATGAATGCATCCTGTGGTGTTTTATACAGGGAATATACATTTTGTCCTATATGCATTAGATCTATGTCTGGACATTGTCCAATATTCATTAAGGACACCTATAAGCAGGGGAGGGAGAACTGTTAGCCTTGATATACGTTAGGTGAACTGTTAGCCATGCTATATCATATAGAGTGAGGGGTTACTCAATTACAAGGCATTTCCTTTGGATGGAAAAGACATTATCATTATCCATGGCCAACGTGCTTAGGGAACTAGCAGGTAATTTAGGCATGCTGTGTAGGATGAAGTCTTCTGGAATTCTCTTTGCTAGCAATCCCCAGCATGTTCTGTGATGTCACTGAAGCCCTACACAACCTCATTCCAAATCTTGTGCAATAACGTGGGCATGGGATGAAAATTTTGACCTGATCTCTGCTGGTCACTGTAATGCAAATGTTGGTGCGTCCGGACTGATATAGGCAGAAGTTGATGTGTTTCTACCTATACCAGTCTGGGCATATCACTGAGTGAATAAAGCCATGCCATGTAGGATAAGGTCTCAATAAGATTCTCCTTGCTAACCATAACATGTTCTACAAGGATAAAGTGTCCATAAAATTCTACTTCCTAACAATCCCAAGCATGTTCTACAAGGTCACTGGAGTGTCATGTATGAGAAACCTCCAAATCTTATACATGAAGGCGGGCGTGGGGATGAAGACTTTGACCTGATCACTGCTGATTAATGTAATACTCCCTTGCTAGTGTATCAATACTGTTTTAGGCAGAAGTTGGTGACTTTCTGCACATGCATGCAAGAGCCTTTTCTGTCCCAGTTCTTGATGCAAATATGCATTGCACGAGTGATGCATACACCATTCTTGTGCATACAGTCAGGAGGTCTTATCATGACCAAAGAGTCAGATCCATGGGGGTAAGGGAATGATTTGATGCATGTAGTGGGCAGAAAAACCAATGTTGTGTCAATGCTTGCTGCATGCATATATAATTGATGCATACACTCTGCTCTAATGAGTATAACCACATGCAAGTGGGCATGATTTTAGTTCTCCTTATTTACTGAAAATCCATGGGTGATAATTAGATGTTTGTTTTGGCATGTGGTGAGCAGGAGCTACTACAAGTGCAGCACATTGCGGGGATGTCCCGCGAGAAAGCAGGTGGAGAGGTCTGTGCAGGACCCCACCATGCTCATTATAACTTATGAAGGAGACCATGACCACTCATCTAGCTTTCAGGTTCCTCCAATCACTGTACAACAATGAGATCAATTATATGTGATGTGCCTTCACTCTTAATGTCATTAATCCAGCAACTAGCCTCCTTTCCCTCCCGTTACGTCCTTTCCAATTGGTTCACTAAGTGCTTATGCAATGACCCCCCTTTTTTTTTTTTGGGAGAATCCAAATTTTGGTCTTTCAATCCCACTCTTCCAGCTTGCTGAGCTGAAATAGTATAGTATTCCTGTACTTTCTTAGTTTTCAACTTTAAAACGTGCACTAAAAGTGCAACAGGAGCCAACCCTCTATGTAACCTACCCCATATTGGAGTATTTTAGAAAAGCCCTTTCTCTGCATTTTAGTGGAAAGATCCCTGAAGGTTTTGAAACCAAATGAAGCTTGATGTGCAGAAATTGTGTACTTTAATTCGTAATCATGGTTTCCAACTTTGAGTACATTGGTAACTTCCTTCAGAGCAACAATGGCATTTATTTGCATGATCATTTTTGTACCTCACAGAGAAGGCCTTGTAGGCCTCACAAGAAAGCAGTAGACAAGCAAATGCAGGAAATGGGCTAGCATCAAGTGCCCTTAGCAGCAAGCTAAAGAAGGTTTTTGAGGAAAGTCATGATCTAGAAATGTCCAACAAGATCTCAAGGTTGATCTTATTTCACTAATTTTTTGGGCATGCCCAATATAGAGAAGAGGCTGCAGCACAGCATAGGTCATAATCTGCAAATGTCCAACAAGATCTCGAGGTTGATTTTATGTGACTATTCCTTTGGGCATCCTCAAAGAAGAGGCTTAGCTTACTATTATGTTTTCTTGTCTGCTGTTCTTTGTTCTAGAAAGTACTGAAAATTATTAGGCTTGAGAAGCATAGCAACTGCAGAATGTTTGAAGATCATGCATCCATTCCCTCTGTTAGTGCTGATATCTTATTACTATGATAGGCAACACTAAAAAGACATCTTATTAGTGTTGGTGGATAATCAACACTAATAATATATCTTATTACTGCTGATATCTGTGAGGTTGAAGCTGCTGTATCACTGTGTCCTTGCCCTTCAGACTATAATAAACCAATGACCCCCTTATTAAATGCTTGTTCATACCATCTCAATTATGGTTCATGACTATACAGTAGACTGAATTATTAAATGTGCTTCATGTCTACGCTGATTCCAATAATATTGGGGTAAATTTTCGAAACTTTAACAAACAAGGTAAACCATTACTTTAATGCTGAAAAACCCTCCAATTTCTTCAAGTACAAATGGTCTAAATGAAAGCATTGTTGCCATAAGTTTTATGAAGTGGCGTGCACTGACCAGTGCCCACAAATTAGTGGGTAGAATTCAATGTTGCTCATTTTATTCTTACCAAATTGTCAAGAGGAGATAGGCAGCAAGCTCCTAAAGAGCCTCGCTTAAGAATTGTATCTGGTTGGCCTATAGGGAGATGTAAATATCTACCTAATACAAAATACGCATTAAGAAAGAGCCTACTAAATAGAAAAGTAGATGGAAAGGTGAAATATGTCTGAAAAATGAATGGGTGTTGCGAGATATCAGAATTCGAACAAGACATGATTAGTAATACACCTTAAGGTAGAGAGAGAGAGAGAGAGAGAGAGAGAGAGAGAGAGAGAGAGTACAAGTGAATTTTGGTGGTGAAAAGCAATGACCTCAACCTAGTAGTTTGTGGTACATTTGCCTTGAGGATTGAACAAATCATCGTTGGTTTAGGTGAAAGTAGTTGGAGAGAGAGAGAGAGAGAGAAAGAGAGAGAGAGAGAGAGAGAGAGAGAGAGAGAGAGAGAGAGTGTGTGTGTGTGTGTGTTATAAGTGACTTTTTGAGTCAACGGATGAGGGAGATTAGTTGGTGTTTACAGGTATGAATTATTGGAAGTGCCCTAGGGTTGCAAATTTAGAGTTTGCAAGTAACTTTCTTAATCCCTTAAGTGTATCTAGGTGTTCCTAGAGCCCTTCATTCTTACTCTCTTATTGCACCTTTGCATGTTTTAGGATAGCCTTAATCATGTGGTGTTTTGATCTTAACATCTTGCTTGTTGATTGAGTGTGGTTTAATTTTCAAGGTATTCATGTCTAAGAAAGCCCTATTTCATAGATATCCAAGCCTCCACTTTAAAAGGTCATGCACTATGTCTTTATGTCTGATACAGACATTGTCTAGTTGCATGGTAATCATATTTTTTAAAGAAGACCTAGGTTGTACTTGTTCATTGTGTCCTTCAACTTTGGTGTATACTCAAGAAACATGATCAAAGTTTTTGGTATTCTACTTGATACTAAATGAGAAAGATTCATGTAAATAAAGCTACCACTACATTTTTGTATACTACATGACCTAAATAGAGACAACAAGATTGAATCACTATCCAACCATGTAATAAGGCCCTAAGGTATGGTTGCTCTTGATGTCTTGGTGAGAAACCATACCTCACCTTCATGGCGTCCTTAAGTATATACCAATTCACCATGAAGGTTTTGCACTGTGAAGGGGGAATTCCATGCTATGCATGGTTTCACAATGGTTGGGGTGAACTTGCATGACCTTCAAGATAGATATTCGAAAAGAGCTTTGGCTTGCTATATTGAAGGAGTTAGAACTTTGGAAAAGGGGTGATCAAGATAAGGCTTGTTTGTAAGGAGTTAAAGGAGGCAGTGAGGGCTTTGCATAGTGTAGTTTTTTTAGGAGGAGAAAATTACAAATGGTGAATTGAGCATTGCCTTAGCATTCCATTTTGGGTCCAATGAGCATGCCTCTAGGAAATCAATTGCATTGACAGTGTTTGTAGAAGAGGCCATGAAGATGTTAGTTATAAGAGGGGAACTTGAAAAGAAAAAGAGGATATGGTTGTTAGCAAGCCTTGTATGCAAGGAGCCAAGTTTAGAGCATGTTAGCAGTAAATACTAGCACAATACAAAGTGCGATATGGGTTGCTCGTCAGTTGGAGATGATGTTAACTCTTATGGGAATGAGTGTACAATCTCTATTGTCTAAAATAATGGAGGGGATGCAATCAATGCAAAAATCAATCATGATGGCAAAATAAGCCTATGAAAAAGTATCGTAAAATTGGTATGCCAAAGAGGGTTTCTTAAGGGTAGTGCACAAGCTGAAATGGAAGGTAGCAAATCATGAGGTCTTGGAAGCAATTGTAGATGGGTTGCCTAGATTGAAGATCATGTGCTAGATTGAAGCTCACAAATTCAACTTGATGAGTTTGAAGAGAATATTGGAGATGAAAATGCTCAACATGTTTCCAATGCCAAGTATAGCCCAGTAGTGTTGATATGTTGGTGTGCATGTCCATGTCAAGAAAGGTACAAATTGAATCCCAACATGGTATTGGCTTTGTGATTGATTACTTACTAAATTTGTGTTAGTTTGATTGGGCTTTGTGCTAACAAGTACTAACTAGCCTAGAACTAGTTAGTAACCAGCTAGCTACATGGTGTCTAGTCTCAATAGTATCATGTAAGAAAACCACCTTTCTAGTAGCTAGCTTATGTAATTGGGTAGTTGGCTAAATGCTAGCTCAACTTACATGATACTATTTAGGCTAGCTAAGCTAGCTAGTTATGGTAGCTAGAAAAAGTTCAACAGGTAGTTACTATCATGTTAGGCAACTATATAGCTAGCTAGTTGCTACCATGTTAGCTAGCTACTAGCATGCTAGCTAGCCAACATTCTTGTAGCTAACTAGATGTATTGGCTAGCTATCTAGTTGGGTTGCTAGGCAATAGGTGCTTAGCTATGTAGGGGGTGGTCTTTTTGCAATGATTGGGTATAGCTAGTTGACTACCTACCTAATTGGCTATTGGTTAAACTAGCTAGATAGATACAAAGTGGCTAGCTCATTTTAGCTGTTTTGATGTCTACTAGTGACATTAGGAAGATTGCTAGCTAGCTAGTAGCTTAGATGGTTAACTAAATATTGGATATCAGTGAGCTAACTCCTAATTTAGTTTTGGCTATAATTGCGGCATATATGGCTTTGTCTCAAGAGAGTCCATGATTGCACATCTCTAAATTGGAAGACTCAAGTGCCACTCCATATAGAGAGTAACAAGCTGATGTTTATAATGTTCTAAGTAAGGGTAAACTTCAAGTAGCATTTTGGTTGTAATTTGTTTTTATATGTATGTTTTCATTGGACTCTTATGCTTGTTGATGCAGAGAGTTGTTTATCGCAAGCTAGCTCAATTGGCCAATGTAATTTGTCGTTAGATCATATTTAAACTCCTATAGGCATACTAAACTAGAAAAGAACACACCTTGAAAAAGACGTGAAGCCAACAAATGTAGAGATAACGTCAAACAACAAAAGCCTCACCCATTGTAGTTGAGAGGGAACCTAAGGTAGTTGTTTATTTGGTAAAATATTAGTCATCGTGTTTTGCTCAAGAGCATCCTTGATAATCTCTTTTAGAATTCTATAGAAGCTCTAAATAGTATAGAGGAAGTTGAAGCAAATAAAGATTGCACACTTGGCATGATGGTTGGTAAAAAGCTATAAATGAGAAAGAAAAGTGTTTCTATTGTTGCAAGCAAAGGCTCTACACTCCAGCCAAGAATGGAAACAAGCAAGAGGTTGAGAGCAGCTAGAAGAGTTGCAGTCCCTATGGAGCCAATGCAACCACCTTGTGCCTTTCATGGTTGATTGAAGCCCATTTAAAGGCACCCCCATTGTAATGCTAGAATGATATGTAATCACAATTTGTGCAATGAGAATTTTGTTGGCCCTATATAGGGTAGTTTATGTTCTCTTGTATTTGCATCAATCCATATAGAGAGTAACAAGTTGATGTTTGTAATGTTCTGAGTAAGGGTAAACTTCAAAACAACATTTTGTTTGTAATTTGTTTATATATGTGTTTCTTCTTGACTCTTGTGATTGTTGTTGGAGGGAGTTGTGTATTGCAACCTGGCTCAGTTAGCTGACGTAATTTGTCATTTGATCATATTTTAACTCGTATAGGTGTGGGAGCTTTCACTCAACCGCCAAGACCCTCGGACCGCTGATTGTTTTAAGCGTTCCAAGCCGAGCACTAATGGCTACCTCTCACATAACCGACGCACAATGCCTACCTTACGGGTGTAGTGAGCTTACCTTGATGCCGTTCGAGTTACCTCCTCTCCCGCGCACTCTGATAGCTCCACGATCCAAGTGCAAGCTTCAAGCAAGCTCCATCCTCAAGCTCCACGCTCCAAGCTCCATGTCCGCGAGCAAGAGAAGAGAAGAGAAGAGAAGATGGAGAGCTTCTCCTCCTCGGTCCCTCACCCTCACACACTCACTCCCTCACACTTTCACACTTCCTCTCTCAAGCACAAGCTCAAGCAAGCAAGAAGAAGAAGAAGAAGAGGAGAGTTACTTTTGGCCACACACAAGAATGAGCTTCTCATTCACTTTTCAACTTTATATACAAAACCCTAAATCCCTTCCGGGCGGTCATCCCCTTTTTCTCTTTCACATGGCCGGCCATAGCCTAGGCCATTTTTCCCGTTGTTCTTCTATCTTTCTAGCTTTCTTTCCACCGCTCATCTACATTTACAAATTGCATGGGTGAGAGCCCGACGCTCCTTGAATTAAACCATGATGCGCTTGCACTCTTTTACAAAAGTTTTGACCTGCGCTTTTCCTTGTGCGCCTTTCTCCCTTATTTATGACTCTTCTCCTTCTGCGTCTTTGTCTTCCATTTCTCTTTGCCTTGGCCTCTGTCTTTGTCTTCTTATTTAGCTTTTCCAGATTTTCCACCTTCATTTGTTTGAGGGTTAACATTACCCCCCTCCTAGACGAGTGCCAGTCCCATGGCACTCACCGTCGTAGGTAGCAGGCTGTAGCATGCACCGAAGACGTGGGTGACAAGGACGCCGGTGGTTTCCGTGGAGGAGTGTTGGTGGTGGTGTGGTAGAAGGTCCTGGGGGCCTGTTGGTGGCCAAGGTGGCTGGTGGAAGGTTGTTGGAGTTGGCGGTAGGGCTATTTTGTGTTGGGGATTGCATTGATGGCCACCACAAGTGTTGGTTTGTTGGGGATTCTGCATATGATGATCCCTTGCAGGCTTGTCGGATAGTAAGGAATAAGGATTCAGAGTTGGATGTTGATGAAGATCGAACGACACTTTCTGTGGAGTCTTCAACACCTGCAATTTGAAAACCTCTCGTGTGGTCTCTCCTTAAGGGGTAGTGCTAGTCTTCTTATCGTGCACAAGACATATTTTGATTAGTTTGGGAGACAGGTCAAACTCTAAGCAAGCCTGGAGTATTGTCTTGCACTTGAGGACCCAAACCGTGTATAGGTTATAGTGTGAATATTAAGTGTGTACATGTGCATATTTAGGTATTACTTAGTTAGAAGACTATCGGCCTAGTTCCTTGTATAGCAATCAGTGAAGCAAGGGGCTAAGTTGATGGAAAAATTTGTCGATGAAGACGGGGAGTATACTTGAAGATTGCTTGAGACATCATTATAGTCTTGTCAAGGCCATGTAGCATAAGTGAGCTCCTTGATGTCTAGCTCTTGGTAGCTAGTGACTACCTATAAGGTTGGAAAGGTATGGTGTACTTGCGTCTTTCATGCCTTGCTTACCACTGTGGATTGTAATGGGATTGAGATTAGTGCAAAAGAATTGTGCAAGTGGTTCAGGGTGACAGGTCTAACCATAGGCGAGGCAAGCTCCCTAGGTATGTCCTGCTCTTAATGTGCCCTAAACAATTGTGGGGGATGTACAAAGGGCTAGGGGATTAGGGACGGAGCCAGCCAACCAAGGTCACTAGACGTACCTAATTTGAGGACCCCTAGGTGCGGTGCCGTGATCGTGTGTGCTATTTTTTTTTTCTTTCTTTCTTTTTCTTTTTCCTTTTCTTTTTCTTTTTTCTTTCTCTTTTTCTTTCTTTCTTTCTTTCTTTCTTTCTTTCTCTCTCTTTTTTTTTTTGGTGGGAAAAATGAATGCAATCAATGCCATACATTGAGGCTGTTAACCTTCCATTTGGATTGAGAAATGTTGGGATCCAAAGGCTATGAAGGATGGATATTACAGAGATGATTGTGTCACCAGCCTTGATGCTAGAGGAACTGTTGTTGAGATGAAGAGATATACTTGAGATTTTGCAAACCTCCTTGCGACACACTCGATGTTGGTACAAGTGAGGTAACGATTGTCGTGAGCCAACTATAGAGTTTTACCCAAAAAGAGAGCGTGTCCCATGAATGTGCTTTGGACCATGCGATGGGGGCGGTTGGCAAGGGTGCTTTCGGCAGCGTGGCTTTGCCGCGACTCGTTGTGGGGTTGTTGGTGTTGCGGTGATTGGCCATTGAGGACCTGTATTACTTGCATCCACTTGTTGCTTCATGAGAGTACATGCATTGTATATGCCGCAACTATAATAAACCAGTGCAATGCAAGGAGACATCACTTATCGGAATTCTATGGTGTTGACTTAGATATTTATCACCTGCGCTTGATTAGCTTTTTCTTTTGCTAAAGACGTGAAATATATTAAATGCAGATATGAAAAGTTCGTACAATTCGGGAACATGTCAATCACTTAACCATTTAAAGATAAAAAGTCATGGCCCGGTAGCATTTGATAAGCCCTTTATGCATCATGGGCTACTCGATTTGTACGAGGCGGGGCGAGTCTGGGTGGCCGGGTGATTGGGGCTCTGCTGGTGTGGGGCTCCCGTGAGGTTGAACAGGGAACATGTCGGTCGGGATATGAATGGTGTAGTCTCGAGCCGCTACCGTTTTTAGAATGTCTTTAAACAATTCATTAAATTCTTCTCTTTCCCGAGCTACCCTTTCTGCCCTTGAGCATCTGGGGCCTGAGCGTGAGCTGGGGGTTCGTGCCACTAGTGCTGCTACCTGTTGCGCATTTTGAGTCTCGGCTTCCTTGACTCGAGGATTCTTCGGCCTTCGCCCTGGACATTGTCGCTTAGGGCCTCGCTTCTTGGCATACCTCTTAATGGTGGGCACGTAGTGCTCCGGTGGAGGGGCGCGTGCCACATGCTCCCATCTCTTGCGAAGAGCGTCTTTGCAAGCCAGATCTCCATGATTCTCCATGCGTTCCGCCAAAAAGGAAACCTGCAAGTCGCAATTCAAGGGTTAGACCTGGGTATAGGATACAATTGTTTGTATGGAAGGGATTTTAGTGTGGTTTATCAAGCGCATATGACAAGAAGGGGAGGGTGAGGCATGCAATGTTTGTCGTAAAGGGATGGCCCCCATGATGATGTTTTTTTTGCCTCCAGCCATTAGCCGATATTGGCTTATGCTAAGTTGTGTGGACTGGTTGTCATGGAGTGGGATAGGGCACATCCTCAGAAGGGTAGACAAAAAAGGGAAGGTGTATAGAAAGGGGTTGCACCCTGTCTACACCATCAGTGTTGTTGGTCAAGGCTTCCTATGGTGGTAATGTGGGTTGCATGCCCTTCACTTCGAGGTGGGGATGGTCACACGGCTTTTAAATGTGTGATGAGAGGAGGACTTGAGGAGCTTAGCGTGTCGGACCCAACTCTTCTCCCTGCGCTTGACTATCATTACTTGTGTGTGTTGACATTGTTTATACCCGGTGACACAAAAATCAGTGTTTATTTATATACATATTTATGAATCCCTGTCACTTCACGAGGATAAGAACCAAGTGTAGAACTCGGGGTTGTACCGGAGCGTGGCACACGCATCTAGTATTCGTGGCAGCTTACTCAATACTGATAGATATTTTTCCACATCGAGTAGCATGGAACCTTGTCCGAGTCTACTGGCTATATGTAACTCCTCTTCAGTGAGAACCTTATCAAACATAGAGTTTTCTTGGCTAGATTCAGCCAAGTCCCTACCCCGAATGGCAGTCAGCACTCGTAGGAAAGTTGGTGCCACATAGGTTGGGTCTCTTTGAGACCGCCATTTGGCTAATCGCTCCTCAGAGACTGTCATGATCTGAGCCCCTAATTCAACCATTGCAACGTGGCGTTCACACCAATGCTGCTCAAATTGACTTCAGCCCTCTGTTAATCGTTTTAGTTGCTCTATGTCTATGAGATTCGGTCGGCAAAGCACTTCATTGAACGTGACAGTTAAGCGCAGTTTGTTAGCCTTCTCGTCAGAGATGAGTTGCATGCGTTCATGTAAGAGCTTGTTATAGTGCTCGTCGAGATGTTCTTGCTCTTCCCAAGATAAGGGGAATGGCAAGTATTCTTCAAGCTGCTCCTTAGGGCATGCGCCCATGTCCACAAGGGCGTAGATATGTGCGAATGCTTTAAGCTTAGTATCCAACTCAGTTAAGCATTCTGCGACGCTTCTATGTTTAGCGAGGGCTTGCTCGGTTGCCATCTCATGCAAGGTTCTAGGAATTTGCCTGGGCTTTAGCATAGCTGGGGGCTCAGGCCTAGATGAGTAAGATTGGTCAACGTTGGGATTGCTCATGCTCTTGGGGATTGTGCGTTTTTCCTAAGGTTTTGCTGCTATTTTGTCATGGTTCTCCTCGGATATGGCTAGTATAGGTTTGTCACCCTGTTGTGACAGTGTTGTATCCACTCTTGATTGGTCGGTGCAAGTTCTATTGTCTGTGGATTGAGAGTTGAAAGCAACTGTTGATGGCAACGATTGCTTTGATTTTTCAGAGCACACGGATGTGTCTGAGGTTTCACCGCTATTAGGGGAGACATCTATGGGTTCATTGGTGGGTGGACTCGATGCTTTATTCATCAGCTCTCCCTCGCTCTTGGTCTCAATGCTCTTGGGGCCACAACCACCTCTGATTGCTGTTGTCTTCGTTGTTTTCTCTTCTTTTTCTTGGTCTGTGAAGGTGCATCTCTCAATGACTCAGGACCCTGGACTAGGTCAACCATTGATGTGCTTGGTCGGGCCTCAGCATTCTCTTTCTCTAGTGTGTCCTTATGGGACATGGCTGTGGCGTGCTGAATAGCCTCGCTAGGTTGTGAGAGCACAACTACCTCCCTTTTTGGAGAGTCTAGCTCTTCAGTCAACTCCCTTGAGTTTAACTCCACCAGCCTAGGCTTTAGGCACTTTGAAAGTGCTGGAGTTGTCGAGGAAGTTGGTTGCGACACCTCCTCCATAGGTAAACTACTAAGGACATGTTCTGCAAGGGGTCTTGTCACGGCCAAGGGCTGTGACTGCTGTGATCCCTGATTTGAAGTAGTAGCAGCTAGTTCAATGGACTTGCTACTATTGGTGGATTGCGGTGTCAAGTCCTTAGACAGATCAAAAGTGGCCGTGCCTTTTTTTGCCCTTTGCATATTCACTTGTGCAGATTGAGTAGCGGTTGAGGTAGCCACGGTGGATTTCACAGGCGCATCCTTAGGCTGAGAGCTAAGGGTGGTGTCGTGTCCTGCCTCCTAGACATTTGGAAGCTTTGATATAGGTCGAGATTGGGATCGAGCAGCTACACTTGACAATTGTTGTGCTTCCTGTGTCCGTTTGGGGGAAGAGGGTGTAGGAGACTTGGGACTCCTAAGTGGTTTTGACTCTGGCTAGGTGATTTGCTCGTGGCTGTTAGATGATTTTGCTATTTGCTTTGTTGAGCATTTAACCTTGCTATGAGCAATGTTGTGCCTATGATGCCTGCTATCCTCTTGGGGGATCAAAGGCTCCTTGGGCGCTAGTGGCTTTTGCGCATCCTCAACGATTACATCTGATGTCTTCTTGTCAAGCACACTAGGCTGAAGATCTACCCTTCGATTGGTCCCATTTGGTTCCTTTTTCGACCATGAGGGGCTCGGTCACTCCATTGTTGTTGACTTGAGGCTTGATTTTTTGTTTAGATCTCCTCCTACGCTTCTTTGCTCTTGATATGACCTGGCCTTCAGTCGACCAGGGAGGTTTAACAGGGGCTTTTGGTACCCAAATCCATCGTTTGCCTTCATAATACCCTTGAGCACGTAGCAACGCTTTGGATATCCATCATGGCGTTGTGCTAGCTCCCCATCGATGCCTTCGCCTATAAGGCTTGGGCTTATTTCGTGGTCTTCTATGATATTTGTAAGTCCAAACCCTATCCCTGGCCTTGTCTCCTGACCTTTTTGTTTCAAGTATGGCCTTACTCACTGGTTCTCTTCGTTCGACTTGTGCTTGTATCAACTCTTCCAACAAGTCCTCGCTCTCGTTCGTAGGCTTGATTATTACGTCATCACCTTGCTTGCCTTTCCCTCGAGGTTTGATGAGGTCACCCTTGCTAAAGGTTGTGACTATCCTCACACCTGATAGTGCTAGGTGTATCCTCTGTGCTATATAGTCGGCTTCACACTTCGTTGCCTTTTTGAAGGGCCTTCCTAGGAGGATTTCCTTTCCACAATTCTCACTATCTGGAGGAACATAAAACATGACTGGCAAGCTTTCTGTTTCAATAGTTACAAAGATTCTACACTTCCCTAGAAGTGCTTGTGGGTGTTCCCCGTAAGGGTTAAGAGTTGCATCAGTCGGTTTGAGCTCTGGTTGACCTAGTAGAGTCCATGCTTCGTAAGTCAAGATATTGAAATCTGCTCCTTCATCAATGAGAGCATCCACACTATGCTCTCTTTTTGCGGTGAGTTTGACCCTAAGATAAGCATGTGGTACTATGTCTTCATCTTCCAGGTCTTGGCTTGTAAATTTAAGCCTTTTGACAAATGCCCTTGAGTCCCCACATGCATGACCAGATATGGATTCTCCACCAATGTCTTGGGTTGTCTGTGCAGTGTTGCTCAAGGTACATCTCTCGTCAAGAGTGTCATGTCTAGTCATCCCGACATTTGTAGCTTGCTGATGTTGCCTTCCGCCCTGACTAGACATGGTCTGAACACAATGTCTTTGTGTTCTCGTGGTGTGGCCTTTTTGCCCTTGATGGCTAGATTGGCCCGTTGAGGTTCTAGGGTCTCTGTTTCTCTCTATTCGGGTATGGGCTTTTGGTTGCTCTTTTGCAAGTGAGAATCCATGCTCGTGTAGAGCCATTACTTCACTAGGGTCCAACTTGGAGGACCTGTCACAGCGTGCGTTTTCTCTCCAACCTACTTGGGGGAGGTGCGGAGGGGGCAGAGCCCCCTCTACGGGGGTTCGGGGGGGGGACAGTCCCCCCCGGCCCTGCTACGGTAGACACCATATGCAATTTGGAGGATCGTTTATAGCCAAATTTTGAACTACGTGCTCTAAATTTTAGCCCAGTGAGGATCTGTGATGTGCCTTTAGCTCTATGCGTTAGAATTCATGTTCTAGATACATGTCCGATTTTGACAATTTTCTGTCCGATTCTTAGATGTTCGATTTTCAGGAGTCAGATTATCAGAATCGGACGTCCGATTTTGGGTTGGTCCGATCGGCCTAGTGGTCCGATTTTGGTCACGTCCGATTCCAGGAGTCGGATCGAAAAAGTGGTCCGATTCTGGGACTCGGACGGCCTGGTCCGATTCTGGGACTGATCCGATTTTGGTGGTCCGATTCTAGGAATCGGACCAGGAAGGTGGTCCTACTTTCAAAGTGGTCAGACTGATCCGAGTCCGGCTACGATGGTCCAACTCTAATGGGCAATCCGAGTGCCACATGGCACGTCCGATCGGGGTTTCCGATTCTAGGACTCAGACAGGGTTGGTCCGACTCCCTCAGTCGGATGGTCCGATTCTGGGACTTGGACGGCTTGGTCTGACAACGCGGCCAACGGTCCGCGAGTTGTGCGCGATGCCTCTAAACTGACGTCTACTGCACTGAATCAGCCAGCGACTTCCAGATAGGTACAAAACACTACCAGGAAGTGCCAGACATGCCTGGAATCACTATGGTGATCGAATCGAGCGGCGCTCCAAGGATCTGTGCCCCTATTTTCTTGTTCATCATGTTATACAGCAAAATAGAAAACCCTAATGTTTGCTTTTTTTTCTTTATTTTTTTCCTTACCTTAAATGTATACAAATCACAAAGTAAATACCTACACTACTTCATTCCACGGCATAAATCTCAAGAAAGCAAAAAATCTACTTGCCAAGGAGATCGAATACCCTCTTCAACCCCCTCGCTTCCTACCTATCTATCTCAAGCACCAGTTCGGGGAAAACCCTGCTCCAATGCTCGATTTGAAGCATGCAAGCGCTCAAGGCTTGAATCCGTTGGTCCCGGCAACAGAACCAAAATGTGGGAGGTTTCACTCAACCGCCAAGACCCTCGGATTGCTTATTGTTTCAAGCGTTCCAAGCCGAGCACTAATGGCTACCTCTCACATAACCGACCCACAATGCCTACCTTACGGGTGTAGTGAGCTTACCTTGATGCCGTTCGAGTTACCTCCTCTCCTACGCACTCCGGTAGCTCCACGATCCAAGTGCAAGCTTCAAGCAAGCTCCATCCTCAAGCTCCACGCTCCAAGCTCCATGTCCGCGAGCAAGAGAAGAGAAGAGAAGAGAAGATGAGAGGAGAGGAGAAGATGGAGAGTTTCTCCTCCTCGGTCCCTCACCCTCACACACTCACTCGCTCACACTCTCACACTCCCTCTCTCAAGCACAAGCTCAAGCAAGCAAGAAGAAGAAGAAGAAGAAGAAGAGGAGAGCTACTTTTGGCCACACACGAGAATGAGCTTCTCATTCACTTTTCAACTTTATATACAAAACCCTAAATCCCTTCCGGGCAGTCATCCCCTTTTCCTCTTTTACATGGCCGGCCATAGCCTAGGCCGTTTTTCCCATTGTCCTTCTATCTTCCTAGCTTCCTTTCCACCGCCCATCTACATTTACAAATTGCACGGGTGAGAGCCCGGCGCTCCTTGAATTAAACCATGATGCACTTGCGCTCTTTTGCAAAAGTTTTGACTTGCGCTTTTCCTTGTGCACCTTTCTCCCTTATTTAGGACTCTTCTCCTTGTGCGTCTTTGTCTTCCATTTCTCTTTGCCTTGGCCTCTGTCTTTGTCTTCTTATTTAGCTTTTCCAGATTTTCCACCTTCATTCGTTTGAGGGTTAACAATAGGCACTAATTGTACTTGACAATGAACCTTTTCCCAAGGAGGTTTCAGGTAGTTGTTGATATGGTAAAATAGTCATTATTGTATTTTTCTCAGGAGCATCCTTGATAATATCTCTTTTGGAAATTTATAGGAATTGTCAATAGTACAAAAGAAGTTGAAATAGATCAATATTGTACACCTGAAGCGATGTGATTGGTAAGAAGCTAAAAATGAGAAAGAAAAGTGCTTCTCCTATTGCAAGCAAATGCCCTACTCTCTAGCCAAGAAAAAAAATAAGGAGTTCACGAGTAGGTAGAACAATTACAGTCAATATGTAGCCATTGCAACCACCTTGCACCTTGCATGGGTGATTGAAGCCCTTCTAAAAGCACCCCCATTGTAATGCCAGAATGATATGTAATCGCATTTTGTGCAATGAGAATTCTATTGGATTAATCTAAGGTAGTTTATGTTTTCTTGTGTTGTACCTTCCCTTCCTTTTCACATTGTGTGGTTTTGAAGTATTCATAATACTTAGATAATGTAATTGATGTATTGTGCCATTCATTTTGTGAATCCATGCACTTATGCAATTTGAGTTTTGTGTGACTATCATAGGACCAATTCTAAGACTTGTTTCTTATATATAATGTAAAGTTAGCCACGAAATCGAATTACATTTGCAACGTAGATGTATTGTAAAAAAATTCAGATTTGTATATTTCAGACAATTGTGAACCATGGCATTTATTTCATGCACTTCAATGTGAATGTTTATCGACCTAAGCATACGTCTTGCTTTGTCTTCAGAAACTAGAGGGAAAAAAAACTAAAGTTGTTATGTGTACCTTGACCACAAAAACAACACCAACACAACAATAAATGGATGTAAATCAATAATGAACATTGAAACTATAAGATGTTGTTCCATTATAATTGAAGTTATAAATTAATACATGTTGTTGTTCCATTATTGTTGGAGTTATAAATCACAACAGAACCATAGGCTATAAAAGATTGTAGAGTAAGCAAAGTTAAAAGCTCCAAAGGGGGAGTATAGGCTATAAGAATCTCTTTTGATTCTTCAGTTTGGGGGGTTTACTCGTTAGGATCTTCAAAGTTAGGGCTCTTCTAAAGAGGTGAACCATCTCTTGAGTTAGGCACTACTCTAGGGCGAGTGCCTTTCCTCTTCCTCTCCCTCAAAATTTCAACACAGACTTATAAGATTGTTTCCACCCTGTCATTGGACAACTCTAACTTTTAAGTTAGTTGGCTTTCAGCTCCATGTATAGCATGCCTTGCTTCAAGCACTGTCTTCTCGGGCTCCTCTAGCTAGGCTCCACCAATATAATGTCTCTCCGCCTCCCACTAGATGCATTGGTCCTACTTGTCCAATTTGCTTCACTTAAGGCATTACCTTCCCAAGCTCCTACCAAGCTCCTCCATGATAATGTCCTCTCCACCTCCCATCGCATGTGTTGGTATTGCTTGTCCAATCTCTGCTTCGCTTTAGGCATTATTTTTCTCATGCCCCCAACCAGGCTCCTCCAAGATAGTGTCCTCTCCGTCTCTCACTAGATGTGCTAGTCTTTCTTGTCTAGTTTGCCTCACTTCAAGCACTATCTTCTCGAGTTATTGGATGGGCTCCTCCAAGATAGCATTCTTTCCACCTCCCATTGGATGTGTTGATCTTGCTACCCCTTTCTTTGCCTTACAATGGGACTTTTCTTGGCCGCGCTCCTCCAAGATAGTGTTCTCTCCACCCCCATTGGATGTGTTGGTCTTGTTGCCCCTTTCTTTGCGTTACAATGGGACTTATTTCCACCCTCTATCATTTTTGTCATGCCCCCAACCAAGCTCCTCCAAGATAGTGTCATGTCCACCTCTCACTAGATGTGCTAGTCTTGCTTGTCTAGTCTGCCTCACTTCAAGCACTATCTTCTCAAGTTCTTGGCCGGGCTCCTCCAAGATAGTGTTCTCTTCACTTCCCATTGGATGTGTTGGTCTTGCTATCCCTCTCTTTGCCTTACAATGGGACTTATTTCTACCCTCTATCATTTTTCTCATGCCCCCAACCAGGCTCCTCCAAGATAGTGTCCTCTCCACCTCTCACTGGATGTACTAGTCTTCCTTGTCTAGTCTGCCTCACTTCAAGCACTGTCTTCTCAAGTTCTTGGTTGGGCTCCTCCAAGATAGTGTTCTCTCCACCTCCCATTGGATGTGTTGGTCTTGCTGTCCCTTTCTTTGTCTTACAGTGGGACTTATTTCCATCCTTTATGATATCACACATGTTATTCTAGGATTTATTAGCTCCCCCAACACATGTACTATCAATGTCAAACTTTCTTGAGGACTCTACCTCAAAGTATGTTGCGCAAACAACAAAGCAATAATATTTAGCATTAAAGTTCACCGAATAGTTCAAGACAAGAATGCAAAATAGAATTTCTAAGTATTACCGAGGTCGTCAAATAGCGATCTCAACGTTGCCTCAATGACCGGTTCTTACTTCACTTTATCTACATGGAAAAAATAAGAAATATTTAAAGATTGAAACAATAATGAGCAATTGATTATAAGATATACAGACATATATTATCAACACTATGATTGTCCATACGCACATCACCAGATGTTAGCATTACAAATGCATCATTTAGAGGATCCTTATAGTGATGCATTAGACAATGGGAGCAACACGTACAGATAGTTAGAAAGCAAAGTGGGTGGCATGGGTGTAGACTATTGAGATGGCAAGCTCAACATGTGCATACATTGATAATGGACCGCTTGGTTAGATGGATGCGTACATCTATACTTAGCACATACGTGGTCATTATGATTGTCACATGGTCACTGACTTATCACTTATTATATTTGGTTTGTTGCACCTATCTACAACTAGTATAGTTATAATATAGTCAATTATGCATTGTTTGACTTAATAGGCCACTTTCCTTTATGTTGTATCTTATCTATACTTTGTGTATATTGTATTGTGTATGAAAAAGAAGCAAAAATAAGTAAGAAAATGTTTTGGCCTCCATCTCTCTTCTTATGTTCTTGAGTGAGCTTCCTCTTATGTGATGTTGTGTATTTAGCATAATAGCTCAAGCAAGTCCCTCCACCACGTGATTCATGATATGGTATCAAAGTGGTACCACTGAGAGAGGCTAGTTTTGAAGGCTGAAGTGAAGAAGAAAAAGCAAGGATTCGAGCAAGCAAGCAACATGTAAGAAACTCTCCCATTCTTTCACTCTTTCTCTTGGATAATATTTATGGAGGCATCGGGAGTAGGGTAGAGCAAAAATATCATATTATTGTGAGATTTGGTATGCGAGAAAAGTACTATATATTCTGTAGGCCAGTCCTTTAGGGATTTCTCGTTACTTTTTTGGCCATATGAGGCCATTTCGGTTCGGGCCTTGTTTTAGACCTGCAAGGTTGCAGACAACAGTTTTAAAGTATACTACAATTTCAATTGTGTCGATTGGATGCACAAGTTACAGATTTCAAATCTATAAGTTTTGAGATAGTTGTGAAGAAGCAAACACAAGTTTTAGTTGCAAATACATTGTAGATTATATATAGTGTTGAGTATTGTTGTGCACTTGTTGCAAAAGATTGTAGAATTACTTGCTGTTTTGTTTCAATTTTGTAAGAATAGTAGAGAAATATGGAAACCCTATCATTGAGAAGCTAAAAAAAACAAATACCCATCATGGAAGTTTCATATGACAAACTTACTTAGAATGAAAAATACAAAAATGTAATGTATTGGATATCTACAATCATTGATAATACTATGCTAGGCCATATTAGAAATGTAGAAACTTTATATATGTAACTTGGTTACTTTTTGACAACATGTTTTTAGTAAATACAAAGGCACGAAAGATTCAACTTAACCAAGGGTATTGAATATTTTGAAGAAAGGGAAGATATTTGTAAATGAGTATGTTTTGAAAGTGAAAAGCATTGCAGATGCCTTATCACATATTGATGCAATGCTGATGATGATGATTTGGTGTCTACCTTGGGTGGCCTTACTAATGAGAAGGCCTAGAAATCATTTATCACTTTGTGTATGTATGGAAGCCATTTCTAGTATTTGATAAGTTAATCTCTTGCATGATCACTAAAGAGATCAACATGTAAGATGAATCATCTGAAAAAAGTGGTGAACATATCCAAGCATTTTACTTAAGTCCAAGAAGAGGACAGTGGTAGATTCTCTTTAAGGAGGCTGTGGTATGGAATGTACTAGTGATAACCAGTAAAATAGGCTAAATCAATAGTTTGGTAAAATGTAGGTTTTAGGAGGCCCTGATAACTTTAAAGATAGGGAGAGCTTTAGAGGAAGAAGTGGATGGTAGAACATAGGTTCTAGCAACTCTACTATTGTTTGTCATTATTGTGGCAAAATAGGTCATATTGCAATCTAGTGTTATGCTAAGAAGAATGATATTCATAGTGGTAAATTACAGCAAGGAAACTATGCATCATCTTCACAACAAAATGAAGAAAAAAATAAGCATCTATTTATTATGCAGCATATGATGAATGTTGTTTCAGAAAAGGGGATCCATGATGATGTATGGTATGTTGATTTAACACATCTAATCATATAAGCAGCATGCTGAATGGTTTGGAGAGATAAGGATTTATAAAATTTAGGTTATATGTAGACATGTGATGATTCATGTCACCCAATTTTATATATGAAAAAGCTTTCTTATCCTTGCATGATGGTCGGACAAAAAGTATCTCAGATGTATTACATGTGCTATCCATCATAAAGAATTTAGTGTCTGTTGGCCAAATGGTAGGGCAAGGCTACAAGTTTGATTTAATACAAAATGTTATTTTTTGAAAGTCTTTAATGATAAGTGTAGGTTGATTGCAAAAGGAAGTAGAGTTGGTCGCATGCTCACTTTAGATGTATGAATTATTGCCATGAATGTTGTTATGTATGCTAACGCCAAAGAAGTGGTTGTAGACATTAACATATGGCACAAATTTGTTGGATATGTAAATGTGCAAAGGTTGAAATCAATGTAATCCAAAGGGTTGGTTACAGGGTTACTTGATTTTAGAGTTACAAAATTTCATAAAGTGTGTCAAGCTTGTCAATTTGGTAAGCATGCAAGATAACATTTTTCATGTAATAGAGATGTAAGTAGGAATATACTTAATGTTGTGCATACAAATGTTTGGGAGCCTACATAAAATATATCTCTTGGTAGCAGCATATATTTTGTCATGGTTATTAATGATTGTTCAAGAAATCTATGGGCGTATTTCATGAAGGAAAAGAGTGATGTGTTTGAGCACTTTAAAACTTTTAAGGCTATTGTTGAAACAAAAATATAATTCAAAGTTAAGTGCTTGAGGTCAGATGGAGAAAAAGAGTACATCTCTAATGAGTTCAATGACTTTTTGAGGTCTCATGGGATAAAGAGACATTTTATTTGCAGGTATACCCCATTGCAAAACAATTGCAAAAAAAAGGCATATTGCAAAAGTTGCATGGGCATTGATGGTGGTTGAAAAGAATATGCCAAAACTTTTTTGGTTTGAAGTTGTTCATATTGCCGTCTATATTATTAAAAAAATACCCACAACTGCAGTTCATGGAATGACCCTTGAAAAATGCGTTACATGCAAGAAGGTTAAAGTGACACACTTGAATGTATTTGGTTGTATTGTATATGTTCATGTCTCGGATGAGTTACCAAAGAAGCTTGATCCAAAGGCTAAAAAATATATTTTTATTGGATACTCCTTAGAGCAGGAAGGGTATTGCTATTATAACCCTGTCATAGGTGAGTTCAAAGTGAGTAGGGATGTTATTTTTTATGAGATGAGCAGTTGGTATACATCTAGTGGTGATGTATTGAATAATGATGATAATGATAGTTATGTGCAGACAGAAAAGCAAGAATCATGTAGCCTTAGTGGACCAAAAACATCATCGAGTACTTCATTCATAGTTAATCCTTGGTCTTGGAGACTAAGGAGTGATCCCACATCTTCAAGTATATCTATAAGTGTTCCAAGTAAAGGCAAAGGGAAGAAAAACGTGTCGAATGATAATGATACATCTACTAGTCATTTGGAGTTTGATGGAGATTCCAATGATTCAGAGAACTTGGATGATGTGCTTAGTATTCCTTTAGTCAAGACACTAGGTATACAAAGAACACATGATAATATAAAGGCTCCACTAAGTGATCCAATGGTACGAAGATCTAGTATGGTCAGATACATTGTTAAATGATTAGATTTTGAAGGTTATGCATCTCACCATTATGCTTACATGGTAAAGGTGATTGAGGATGTTGAGTCTACTTGTTTTGAGAACGTTGTTGGTGATGCTCATTGGGATGTAGCAATGGATGACGAGATGGTTGCATTAGAATCCAATAAGACTTGGGATATAGTATCATTGCCTAAGGGCAAGAAAGCTATTGACTATAAGTGGGTCTAAAAAATCAAGCATATTGTAGATGGCTTTGTTGGCAACTAAAAGGCTAGGCTGGTTGCAAAAGACTATGCTCAAACATATGGCATAAATGATGAAAATACATTCAATCAAGTTTCTAGAATGGTAATTGTTAGATGTATGATTGATTTGGCAGTAGCCAAAGATTGGAGTTTGCAACAAATGGATATAAATAATGATTTCTTGCATGGTGAATTGCAAAAAGGGGTGTATATGGAGTAGCTTTAGCAGGTTATGAGGATTTAAAGTATCCCATATATGTGTGCAAGTTAAAGAAGGACACTCTATGGACTGAAGCAAGCACCTAGAGTACAGTCTGAAAAGATCAAAGAGTATCTTAACAACATTGGCTTTTATATTTTCAATAACGATCACTCACTTTATGTGAGAAAGGGAGATGCGGGTTTGATCATCATAGTCATCTATGTGGATGATTTGATTATTACAAGTGATAGTGATAGTGGGATAGTGGGATTGTTGAAGTCAAGGACCTTTTGAAGAAGAAGTTTGAGATGAAAGATTTAGATGAGCCAAGGTAGTTTCTTGGTATTGAGGTGATAAAATGTGATGATGGTATATGGCTATCCCAAAGGCAGTATGGCTTGGATATGTTGTCCAAGTATGGTATGACAGTGTGTAAGCCTCTTTCAATGCCATTGGAGTAGAATGTAAAGTTGAGTGTTGAATTTGGGGATGAGATAGAAGACCCTACTATGTTAAAGAGGATAGTAGGAAGTTTGATTTACATGACTATCATAAGGCCAGACTTGAGCTATGTTGTTAGCCTTATCAGTCAACTTATGGTTAGATACCTTGTTAAAGATTAGATTTTGAAAGTTATGCATCTCACCATTATGCTTATATAGTAAAGGTGGTTGAGGATGTCGAGCCTACTTGTTTTGAGAATGTTGTTGGTCATGCTAATATTAGAAGCCAATAAGACTTGGGATATAGTATCATTGCCTAAGGAAAGAAAGCTATTGTCTATAAGTGGATCTATAAAATCAAGCATAATGTAGATGGCTTTGTTATTAGCAACTAAAAGGCTAGGCTAGTTGTAAAAGACTATGCTCAAGCATACGGCATAGATGATAAAAATACATTTGATCAAGTTTCTAAAATGGCAAATGTTAGATGTGTGATTGCTTTGGCAATAGCCAAAGGTTAGAGTTTACAGAAAATGGATATAAAGAATGCCTTCTTGCATGGTGAGTTGCAAAAAGGGGTGTATATGGAGCAACTAGCAGGTTATGAGGATTTAGAGTATCCCACATATGTGTGCAGGTTTAAAAAGGACACTCTATAGATTGAAGCAAGCACTTAGAGTATGGTCTGAAAAGATCAAATAGTATCTTAACAACATTGGCTTTTATATTTTCAATGATGAACACTCACTTTATGTGAGAATGGGAGATGCAGGTTTGGTCATCATAGTCATCTATGTGGATGATTTGATTATTACAAGTGATAGTGATAGTGGGATTGTTGAAGTCAAGGACCTTTTGAAGAAGAAGTTTGAGATGAAAGATTTAGATGAACCAAGGTAGTTTCTTGGTATTAAGGTGATCAAATGTGATGATGGTATATGGTTATCCCAAAGGGAGTATAGCTTGGATATGTTGTCCAAGTATGGTATGACAGCGTGTAAGCCTCTTTCAATGCCATTGGAGTAGAATGTGAAGTTGAGTATTGAATTTGGGGATGAGATAGAAGACCCTACTATGTTCAAGAGGATAGTAGGAAGTTTGATTTACATGACTATCATAAAGCCAGACTTGAGCTATGTTGTTAGCCTTATCAGTCAACTTATAGTCAGATACCTTGTTAAAAGATTAGATTTTGAAGGTTATGCATCTCACCATTATGCTTACATAGTAAAGGTGGTTGAGGATGTCGAGTCTACTTGTTTTGAGAATGTTGTTGCTCGTGCTCATTGGGATGTAACAATGGATGAGGAGATGGCAGCATTAGAGACCAATAAGACTTGGAATATAGTATCTTTGCCTAAGGGAAAGAAAGCTATTGGCTATAAGTGGGTATTAGAAATCAAGCATAATGTAGATGGCTTTGTTAGCAAATATAAGGCTAGGCTGGTTGCAAAAGACTACGCTAAAAAATACGGCATAAATGATGAAAATACATTCACTCCAGTTTCTAGAATGGTAATTGTTAGAGATGTGATTGCTTTGGCAGTAGCCAAAGGTTGGAGTTTGCAAAAAATGGATATAAAGAATGTCTTCTTGTATGGTGAATTGCAAAATGGGTTGTATATGGAGCAACTAGCAGGTTATGAGGATTTAGAGTATCCCACATATATGTGCAAGTTAAAGAAGGGTACTCTATGGACTGAAGCAAGGATCTAGAGTAGGGTCTGAAAATATCAAAGATTATCTTATCAAAATTGGCTTTTAAATTTTCAATAACGAACACTCACTTTATGTGAGAAAGGGAGATGCAAGTTTGGTAATCATAGTTATCTATGTGGATGATTTGATTATTACAAGTGATAGTGATAGTGGGATTGTTGAAGTCAAGGAAGTTTTGAAGAAGAAGTTTAAGATGAAGGATTTAGGTGAGCTAAGGTAGTTTCTTGGTATTGAGGTGATAAGATGGTATGATGGTATATGGCTATCCCAAAGGAAGTATGGTTTGGATATGTTGTCCAAGTATGGTATGACTGTGTGTAAGCCTCTTTCAATGTCATTGGAGTAGAATGTGAAATTGAGTGTTGAATTTGGGATGAGATAGAAGACCCTACTACATTCAAGAGGATAGTAGGAAGTTTGATTTATATGACTATCATAAGACCAAACTTGAGCTATGCTGTTAGCCTTGTTAGTCAACTTATGCAAATGCCTAAGTCTCATTTGGACGCAATTAGGTGCATATGGAGTATGCAAATTCCACTTTGTATTATGTACTTTTTGCATTATGGACTTTTTTATGAGGTAGAAAGTAAGGATATACAAGTGTTTGGATACACAAATATTGATTCTGTTGGTCTAGCATGTTTGATAGAAGATCTACCAGTAGATTCATATTTTTCCTCGGTAGTGCAACAATTACGTGGAGCAACCTTAAGTTGCTTTATTAAATAATGAGGCTGAGTAGAGAGGTGCTGCTATTGCAATATATGTGGTGGTACGAATATAAAAGTTATTGGGTGATTTGGATATGCAAGAAGATAGTCTGTTGTTTATCATTCACTGTGACAACATGAGCAGTATACAGTTAGCTAAGAACCCAATGTTCTCTAGGACAAGACACATTGATATGCATCACAACTTTGTAAGAGAGAAGGCACTCGCAGGAGAGACTAATTGACTTGGTATATGTTAGCACATAGGATCATATAATTTACAATTTCACAAAGGCATTGGGTGCATAGAAGCTTCAAAAATATCAAAGCTTACTTGGAGTTGTAGAGATACAGTTGAGCTTGAGGGGGAGTATTGAGATGGCAAGCTCAACATGTGCAAACATTGATGATAGAGTTAGATGGGTCCGCATGTCTACACTTAGAATGTCAATGGTCATTATGATCCTTGCATAGCCAGACTTTTCACTTCTTGTATTCTTGAGTGAGGGGCCTCTTGCATGTGTATGGTGTGTGTTTGGTACATCAACTCAAACAAGTCTTCCCACCACGCGATTTGTGACATAGACATTGAAGCATGTATACACCTATAAGAACATTCTCTGCGCTATTGAGATTTTGCAATTAGCACATTCACCAAATGGTACAATGCTATGGGCCATGTCCAATTGAACATGCAATCTAATATGAAGGACATGCATTCTTGCCTTGAACAAATTCAGAATTGGCTCCACAAACTAGAGATGTGTTATTCGTGCCTCTACCTCACATATTAGATTTTCATTCTAACCCTATAATAGAAATGGCACAACATAATTTACAAGGAACTAAGCCTATGATAATTAAAGAACAAATATTAAGTCTTAATAGCTAAAAACGTAAGCTTGTAAACTTACAGCTCTGCCACCTCTTTGCCAAATGGATCAATGTTGACTATGTCGGTATTCTTGACTACCATGGCTCTTAGGAGTCCTCTTTGATGGCAATCATCTCCTTGAGCTCTGTGATTTTGACCTTGTTTGGCACCAGCTCTGATTTCTACATTTGAAGGGCTTGCATATCTCTCTTGAGTTTCTCTATTATCTTCATAGCTCCTTCGCATCAAGCCAACATGCTCACCCCTCTGAGTTTTTGATGCTTCAAGAGCAATTTTTATTGCATCGAAGCATTGTTGCTTTGTGTTGAGCTTTGCAACAGCTATAGGCCTCACGTTACAAATTGATGATATATCATCACTTGATGCAGAATGGGTGGTCGATGAGATATTCTAGACAAGTCCAAAAGCCTACTTGTTTAGAAATTCCTCAGCAGGCCTTGAAAATATTTGTGCATTAATTTGTATAGTCTACTCAGAGGCCATGCCCAACTACCTAGTTTGGGTCATTTCTCTTCCTTCGCCCTTTCTAGTTTCCTATCCAATTTGTTATGTTGCCCTATCATCTTGACTATGCCCTGTGCAAAAAGAGCCCATGCCAAAAGACAAGGGCTATCATTTGTCCCTCTGCATATCTGCCATGCAAATCCACATACAAAATGCAAGCTCACCTGATTGCTCGGAAGTGCTCCTTGATATATTGTATGACATAAAAGAATGCACTCCTCTAAGAATTCAGGCCTTGAGACCCTTAGGTGAACCTTCTTCCTCTAATACCATTTATGCAACTAGACTCTCAACCATTCTAAGTCTACAAAATCATTATCGCAAATAAGTTTGGGGTCTTCCCCAACCTAGCTCAACCCATATTCTAATTCAAAGTCTTTCCTTTTGTAAAAGAAAAATTGGCTTGAATTGGTAACGCTACTTGTGCTTATCACCTTTGTGTAAAAAAACTTACATAAATCAACTATGTAATTAGAGAAATTGAAAATCTTTCAAAAAAGTGAAAACATCATTTTTGTTAGTGTGTGAAACACTGTAGTGGTACTCGAGTGGTAAACCATTCAAACTTTTTAGCTTCTCCAACTAGTAAAAGTTATGTGCAACTACTAAATGTTGAGTGGTGGAGCAAGTGGTATTGTATCACTAACAAGTAGTGGTAGAATTAATCTAGAATAATAGCTTGTTATTATAGTATTATAGTGGTTATATATGTTGGAAATAGGCTTCTCAACTAGGCTCATAGGAATGATCCCTTTTTTGGTGGAAAAGAGAGATCTATTGGACTCATTTATACCTATGAGAAAATGTAGGTGTATCCATTTTGAGGTCATCAATGAGGTCAGCAAAGCAACTTGTATAAGCCTATAAGAGGCTTCTTCTCTTTGTATTAGACACTCTATCTATCTGATGAAGACCATTTTCTTTTGCATCTAGCTTGTGTTCATTTATCTCTCTTTTTCTCTCTACACAATTATTTTTTGATCCACCCACCATGAGCACCTTGAGGTATCATCCTCCATAGCTAGGATTTGAGATACGTACTTTGGCTTGATCAAACTCTTCACTGATCACTTTCTTGTAGTTTAATTCTAGAATGTGATTAGATACTAATCTTCTTTGTTAATTGTCTTCCTAATCTTCTCTTTTGACTCATCTACTCTCTCATCTTATCTTCAATCACACCTATTTTCTCTTCTATATTCTTTATCCTCACCTATACCATCTTTAGATCTCTTCACATTCCTTCACCTACCATCATTAGAACCATAGAAACCTTTAGAAAGCTATTAAATTCAGTGACTTCCACATCTATCACAGTCTTTTGATAACAATGTGTCATTAGTTGTAGAAACAATGGTCTATCTAGCTCATAGTCCACATGTTAGCTCGATCTCCAAGTGATGCATTTCATCAATGTTAACATAGGCATACTTAGCTCCACAATAGTTGTCATAGTCTAGTGATAATCTTGAGCTCCCCAATAACTTTGATGGGGCCGCAGCCCATAGTTTAACATCTTTGAAGCAAAAACAAAAGTTAACATAGCTTGACACATCAGCTCAGATCAACAACTAGCTTATAGCTTACAACAACCATTAGAATCTACAATGGATTGATTAGTGTAATCATCGGCTCATTTAATGTGACATTCATGGCATTCAACTCAGTAACACTAGTGCAAATTACGACACACAACGTCATCAATAGTTGAGTAAACTGACGACCAACCACCATCGGTGCTATTTTTCCAAATATATAAGCTTTTTAGCTTATAAGAAGATTTTTAAACCTTGATGCTGATAAGGCCCCCATTCACACTAAGAAACTCTCAAAGCTCACACTAGGTTTCATTGCCCTATTTTATATGCTCTTTGCATGCACAATCTTAAGGGATTTGTATTTTGCTAATAAAATTTTAAGCTTCTTTGGATCTTGTTGAAGAATATCTATAGCCAAGAAGAGCACAACATGAAGACAACATATGACAAGCTTTCACAACCACAAGAGTACATGATCAAGAGAGGAATGGATTTCCGTGCTACAAGCAAGGGAGGGATACCCATCAAAAGAAGATCAATATACAATGTGTTTCTGCATTAGTAAGACCTCAAATATTTGTATCTAGCTTCAGAGTTCTTCATTAACAACCACTTTGATCATGATCAAAATGAATGCTCCCTTGTTTAGTGGAAAAGGGAGATGTATTGGACTCATTTACACCTATGAGAGAATGTTAGATGAATCCATTTTTAGGTAATCAATGAGGTTACCAAAGCAATTTGTATTAGCCTATACAAGAGGCTTCTTCTCTTTGTATCAAACACTCTATCTATTGAATGAAGATCATTTTCTTTTGCATCTAGCTTGTGTCTATTTAACTCTCTCTTTCTCTCTACACACCATTTTCTTTCTAACCCACATATGAAGAGCACATTGAGGTATCATCCTCCATAGCTAGGATTTGAGCTCATGAGTAGTGGACACTGTGTTTTCTAACAATATACGCCTTTCAAATGGACTTAGTAATATATCACCAAAAGTAGATTCACAACATTAGTTAAGTTAAGTCAAGCACCGGTTTATTTCAAATGGTAGTGATTGAGCGCCACTTTCAAGTGGTTAACACTAGCATTTTGTTGGTCTTTTAATAAAAAAGTGAAATTTCACCACATGAAAGTTGTTTTGGACCGCTTTTTAGTCCTTAGCGTCGCTTTATAGTGGTATGTACTCTCTTTTTAGTGGTCTTGAAATAATTTTTTTGTCATTTGTACCACTTTCAGATAGACCACATTTAGTGGTAAGTACCACTATTTAGTGATCCGAAGCTAGTAATAGGCAACATTTTTAATGGTCAACATAGCCTTTAAGTTTTGGTAGATTACTTCTTTTTACTAGTAAGTACTACTTTTTAGCGTCATGTTAATACTTTTTAATGGATGGGGGACACTTTTTAGTGGACAAAGACACTTTTTTATAGAGATGGACCACTTTTTAGTGGTCTCAAGGGGCCACTTTTTGGTGGATAGGTATACTTTTTAGTAGACAAAGACTAGTTTTGAGTGGTCAAGAATCATTTTTTAGTGGAGGGGGACACTTTTTGATGTGGACTACTTTTTAGTGGTCAAGGACCACTTTTCAATGGTTTCTCACCACTTTTAATGATGGGGTCAACCACTAAAAGTGATATAAATCGTTTTTTAGCGGTTCATATCGGACCACTTTTTAGCGGCTTGTGGTCATTTTTAGTGGTGGACTTGAGTGCTAAAAGTGACAATGATCGTTTTTTAATGGTTGGCCACCACTTTTTAGTGGCCCAACCACTTTTTAGTGGTACTTCATTTGTAAGTAGTTAAAATTTACTTTATATCCATGGAATACTAATTTTAAGACCACTTTTAGGAGTGATTCTTCATGTTTAGATTGGTTTTCATCCATGACACTTTTGCCAAATTTAGGTCAGTTACACACCAAGCCATAGATGGACAAAGTGCAAAGTAATGGCTTAATGGATGTAAAAAAGTAGTGGTTGTTTTAAGCCACGTGTTTTCATGCATGCCGCTTTTGTCAAGTTTAGGATAGCAGTTACACATTGAGCCATAGACAAATGCAATGCAAAAAAGTAGTGGCCTAGCTTGCATAAACTTCTAGCCCTCAATTGGACTACATCATAGCATGTATCCATACTCAAGATAGTCTCCACTGTCTCTACATAGTAAGGCAATGCACTACAAGGATATTGGCAAAGTGTACAAGTTATAAACCTTACGTAGAGTTGCAAGAAAATTGATTGTTGTAAAAGTAGTAACCATGATGATGCATTAATGGATGAGATGATGTATTTCCATACCTATATAAAACTATACAATGAAAGAAATATAAATCATCCACATATGAGACATTTATCGTATGCATTGAAATCTTAGCATAAAGCATCAAATATTGTATTAACAACTTAAGCATTGTAAAGAGCGAGCCATACTAATCAAAAGGGCGCCCATAAGCCTCATGCTCCTAGTCATTCTCCATATTATCATTTCACTATTAACCCTAGGAGTTGCAAGAGGTCTCTCCACTCAAAGGCCACACAATTCAATCAATAATATTAAGGTCACTATCAAATGAATAGCATGGACGCACAAAAGCCATGCATGCACACATCAATAGAGCTATACCATAGCCCATCTCCAAAGCTAGTTCTCAAGGAGGATACAATGTATCCAAATGACTCTACACGAAGCCAACATTATGTTGCACACCAGCTCTAAGGTAACATTCCTCTCCGGCCTCCGTCGCTCTCCCTATATCTGGCAAGTAGTGCTTAAGTACATCCTAAGTGAAGTCTACACCCTGCCTCTATGCCAATGTCGAGCCAAACCCCTCGACGTCAAAGCATATATAGGAAGAATGCATCCATTTGTTGTGAAAACAAACATCAACACAAGCACATGGAGAAATTATGAATTGAGAAAGAAATTGAACATCTGAAAATCACTTGAATGGAAGCACCATCAACCATCGTCACCCCTATATGAACAATGTCCTCCACTATGAATCTACACACAATCTCCATATCTAAGTAGGTTGCATGCCTTCCTATCCATAAAGATGAAGATCTTTGGATGCACATCATTGAAGAATGAAGGCAATTAGTACAAAATAACAAGGTGAGCATTGACTAATAACAAAACTTAAGATGAGCATTCCAAACCACCCAAAAACCCACTAAGATAGACGCAAGACAAATGACCCATTGTGAGTTTGCCAAACATGCTAGAGAAACCCCAAGCCCATGACTGATGTGGTCCTTGGTCACTTGGTTTCATGTTGGAATACCATCTTTACTTAATGATGCATATGTAAGAAGATCTAGGAAAATGAAGTCAACGAAGGTATGAATCTTGCCAAAGTCCTTGTTTCTAATAGAAGATGCAAAATCCTTACCCATAGATATATCATCATTGATTAGAGAGCAAGATCACAATTGTGACTTGCATGTGGAGGAGAGTATGCAAGGGGCATATGGTGGGATGTACAAGAGTGTATAGACTAGTTTCCTGTAGAAGCAAAAGAGAAAATAATTATTCCAAAAGAAGTGGAGAGCATTACATGGGAGAACCATGGGAAATGCTTAGAAATAAATCTTTGTCAAAACTCTCCCACCAAGGTAAATCTATGAAAAGGGCTCAACAAACTCATCATGTACCCAACTATCAATAAAAAAATTCACCACTTCAAATTGAACCCCTTACATTTCAACAAACAAAAAGGAATTCATTAACTATCTACTAGTCTCTTTATGTTTCCCTTGTTTCTGCAATTTGTCCTTTTCCTTTGCAGCCTTATCTCTCCTCTCATGCTCATCTAGAAGGAAAACAAGATGAAGGATTTACAAGGAAAACAAGATAAATTAGCTTCAAAGATATATGTAGCAAAGGTGACAAATGTCAAATTGTTCTTACCTCGTACTTGTGAATGAGCACCATCACCAAGCCATTTGAACTCATCAAATTTTTGTCTCTTGCTTGGCAAGACATTAGGTTTCGGCATATCCAACCACCATGGACAGTTCTCAATGTCATACCTAGAAAGCCCATCCATGTCATCCCTATATATATAGTGAATTCCTTGTTTATAATGTCAACTATAATGTCAACCCATGACTTGCAAGTTGCTAGCAATTCCACTATCAACTTAAGATCCCTCAAAGTGCAAGAAGCACCTATCATTGAAACATAAAAGCAAAACAATATGCATTCACAACAATGCATCCACCAATCAAGGAGACATAGAAAATAGTGGCAAGGATTCACCTATTGCATTTTCACAAACCGATGACTTGTAAGCATCAATGCTTAGTTGTCTTAATTCCATTAGGAACCCTGATCCACTTCTCATGTAAGATTTAAACCTTCATGGGCCATTGCTCATCCTAGATGAACATGAATAAGCATAATCTTAACCATCAGAGATCTTAAGCAACATCCCATTGGGTTCCCAAGACTCTTCTATATGTGCAAGGATATTATCAAGGCTGCACATACTTCTAGCTTCCCAAGCAAACTATGCCAATGCAATTGCATAATCAAAAGCCATTGCCTTATCCTAAGTAGATCTACACACACATTCACCCATGGGAACCATAGAACAATAGCCATGTGCCATTGTTATAACTCAAGAGTCACATGGTAAATCCACCAATAGAACCTTACCCACACAAAGCCACATAACCCATTGTACAATACCACATTTAAACCAACCATCATTGTTGATGCCCAAAAGAATGTTAAGATCACCATGGTTATCAACCCAAGTAAACTATAGAAACAAACCCCCCCCCCCCCCCCCCCCCAACAATCTACCTAGAAACACCTAAGAAAGTGGTTAACTTTTAAAATGCCATGATTTTTACATGTAGATCCAAATGTAGTCATTCACCTACTCCAATTGAAGGGAATATGCATTTGAGCATGTTTCTTTGGTTATATTCTATCTAAAATGCAATTTCCAATAATGTAGAAGTCAATCAATTGATTTTATGTAAGTCAATGTTGAACCCTTGGTACTACATAAAGCAATAAGAAAGATAGTATACTACCATTCATTATTATAAGATGCATGCTCTTGACCAATACCTTGAATATGAAATGAGGTGTTATTGACAATATTGAAAATCATTATGAATATTCTAGCATTATTATTAGCATGCCAATATGAGAATTGGAAATTTCCATATATGAGTTATGCATAGAAGGATCATACCTACATTGTGTAGTGAATGCATTGTCTTCCTAAAAACAGTGTCTATAATTCTCCTCCTAAAACACAAAACATAATATGTCAACAACTATTTTTTCTTCCCCTTGGCATTCAACCTCTAATAGTCATTGATAATGTGACCACACTTGCAATTCTAACAAAAGTTCATGAAATTGGTGGAGTTGAACTTCGTACTCTCAAAAGAAATTTAACAAAAAATTGGATTGAGGAATGAAGAGGATGCAAAAAGATATATATATATATATATATATATATATATAAAGTTATACTGGGCCATGATTTTCTAACAACTAATGACTTGGCCAACTTAATAATAGATACATATAGAAATTATGCATGAGAATCTAATTATGGACATTAAACAACAACTTGGACCTATAATTATACACTAATTTTGGATTTAGCAAGATTATGCATCCTAGAGAAGATTTGTCAACATGTGCCACTAAAGCCTTACTTTTCACCTTTAAAAAGTCGATGCTTGAGAAGAGAAGTAATCCTTTGGTATGGGACTCATAACTATTATGAAGAGAGTCTTTAAAATCATCCTAGTCATTGGTTTTAGTAAAATTCTATGCAGAATCACTTGGTCTTTGAGCCTCTCGTAAAAGAGGCTTTTCCTTTGCCCTTCTAATACATGTATAGTAGAAGTCTCATTGGTAGTATACCTAGGGAAATGTTTTTTTCTTAATTTTTCTTCCAACAACATTATTGAAGTTAACTCATCAAATGTGTAGCCACTCATATTTCCCTTCATCATGATCCAAGCTGAAGATGTAAAACCCTAAAAAGAGTCTTGTAAGGCATTCAACATTATCTTGAGTATGTAGCATATCTAACATAAGTGTAAGAATGCTTTAGCATATACTAGGACATGCCTCATTCTCTATTATACCTTTAGAAAAAGTAATGGGTGACTTGTGTCGCTTCTCAATATATGCAGCAATATTTTGTTGCCCTTTGGTAACCAACACATGTAGCCCCATATAGATGTGAGAATATGTAATGGATGCAAAAGAGCACAATTGATGAGCCCTAAGAATAATGAACGATGAAAGAGAGAACACAAGAATTCAAAGAATGAAGGAATGAAAAATCAAATCCATAACTCAAGAACATGAGATATGAACACAAACCACATAGGTAATTGCACATGTGATTACCAAAAGTACCTCCAATCTCCCTCTCTCCAAGTGGATTGATATGATACAAAAGAGTGGAGGAGGAGTGAAGTATATATAGGCTTAACAATGAAATTCAAGACAAATAGGTCAATCCTAAATAAGCCACTCAACATCCCATAAAAGTGCCCAAACAATAACCTAATAAACATGCCTAATACCCATGAAATGTGCACCACTAACACTCTCTCAAACAATTGATGAGCAATACATTCAGATACACACAAGAGTCAATGTAGCAACCATGTGACTATAAATCAAACAAAAATATCCGTGCCACCAAATGGTCTGGAGGGACTTGTTCTTGATGACAGACCATGTGGCATGGCCTTCTTTGGCTAACCACTAGGCTGGGGAGGAGGTTCCAAATAAGTAGAATCAAAGCATAGCCAATAGCCACCCCCATTGCCATAGAGAGGGAACCTCAAATGAGTTCTTATATAGTATTTGGACAAGCTACATGATAGCTTTAGGCCTAGGAAGATATCTCTCTTCTTATGACTTGTAGCTCACACAAAAGCTTGGCGGTTGGCACTTGGCTTAGGTACAATAAGAACCTAGTTGCATATGCAAGAGATATGGCAAGTTGGAGGAGACACAAAGACACTTCTTATGGGACTACCCTAGAGCCATACATGTATGGAGGAGAGCCCTCAAGATGATAGTCCGTGGCACAATAGAGATGAGTGAGATGTGACAAGCCAAAGGAGACACAAAGACACTGCCTATGGGAGAACCCTAGAGCCCAAGAGGTACAAAAGAGAGCCCTCAAGATCACCACTAGAGAGGCATGATACCATCTCGCATATATTGCAAATAGATGTGACCAATGATACCACCAAAAAGTAGCCACCAAGAAGACTCAATGAAGCTTGCTGAAATCCTCCCCAAAGAAGCCTCTAAGAGCACCAGAGAGATGAAGCATATCTTGCAAGATTGGAACATGGTCAAAGAAGAGAGTGAAGAACTTGCAATTGAAACCAAAATCCAAGCATTCATCAAGTTCAAAAAGCATACCTTAAAAGAACATGGTTAGGCCATGGGGAGGAAATATCAAGCCATTGAGATAGAACAATCATAAAGAGAAATGCTGATATGCAAGATGATAATTGTGCACATAGAGAGATACAGATACCTATGCTACTCATGGTCAATGAGCTTAAATGATAAGAATTCCATAAATCACAACACAATCCACCCACATACACTAGTAGTAGAAAAGCATCCTTTAGAACAAAGATTAAAAATTATCCAAGAGCACCTCCAATGTAAGCAAGACACCAACCAAAAGGTGCCAATAAAATACATGCTTCATTGTATTGGACACAAGCATAAAACCCTAATTACAAGACTAGAATACTCTAGAGCACCCAAACTAACCTTGACACAAACACTTTTGAAAAGCTCAAATACACTTTAAAAAACATTTCGTCTTGCTACTCGGTAGATCAAGAGGAATGGAAATATCATGATTATAGAAATAAAATTACTTAATGGATAAGATCCATGAGCATTCCAATAGTACCTTGAGACCAAGCATGAAGTTGGACACATAGCTAAATCAAATCAACACCTCATGACTTGCATTTTAGAGCCTAAAAGCAAAGTCAAAATTTAACGCTTTTCACCAATTTGATCAATAGAATCCAACCTTGTATAGTGCCACAACATCTTTATGTGAAAAGCATTAAGATCTATCCAACCATGTCAACTGATCATTTCTAGTACATACATATGGCAATAAAAAGGTGTTTTTTACACATTTAGATCATCATGTGTTTCACATCTTAGTAGAGCATCAAAGGAGATGACACAAAAATAGATCACATTCTAATTGTAGATTGCAAGTAGCTCACTAATGTCTCATAGGATGTGTAGAGGCACTAGGACAAGATAGCTCCAAGAAGACCATCTAATAGCTTCATCCACGCAGTGTGTATCACCACACAGCATTGAAGCAAGAACCATTAGACCTTTTTTTTTTTTTTAAGAAAAAGAAAAACACACAATACTAGACTCATAAAAGATACCTACAAGACGCCTGAATCATATCTATAAACATTCACTACATAGCTGCACTCACAAGGTTTAAGTAGAGCCAGTTACATGTAGGTGATCTACAAAATTGCAGCCCTAATATGGAAATATGGAAGGCATTTAGATGATGCACACCAAAAGAACATGCCCACCCACAAGCAAAAGAAAATGCCCACCTACAAGCATAATATATCTTGAACATCAAACGAGATGAAGCCAAACATGCTTATAGCAAATCTAAGCTCTTGCAAGGGTGAACAGCTATAGGCTCAGAGGGTCAGGATAGGTGCATGGAGAAAAGAGAAAACAAGGGGTTGTAGCTACGCTAGCAGGACATCTGAATGTGTTAGTTATCAAACCCAAACTTCATAATACAACAAGATGTAGGAGAAAAAAATAGTCAACTTGATCATACTATAATGTACAAGAACTACAAAAGTTAGCCAAGAATGTTTTATCCACAACAAGACACCACATAGCAATGCCACATCAAGAATAAGAGCACATGTAAACAAAACTTTGAGCACAAGGATCACGGAAACCCTAAAACAGTTTAAGGGTTTAGTTCTTGAGGCAATTGTATGACAGAAATTTATGGACCTTACAATGATCAAAATACCAATAGAAGTCCACATGTGAAGACATATGAATGTAGTGCCACTATGCCCTTGTACATAAGTACAAGACTCTAAGCATAGGAGTCTTGGTACAAAGCTCCAAAAAACCCTGAAGGCCCAATTTTGGTTTTAGAAAGTGTGCACACACACTTATTTCAACATGAAACCTCGGATAACCTCAGTCTGCCTGTGTGTGAATCCCCGCAATGACAACATTCTTAAGGCGCCTCAATAAAGCAAGACATGCAAATACTTTCAACCGCCTAGCCAATCTATTGACCAATACAATATGATGGCTAGTTCAAGTAACATAGAGGACATCACTCTGAAAATATTAAAATTTTAAAATAATGGAAGTTCAAAAACAGCCGACACACGACATACATGTATAAGAATAAATAAATATCATCATCAGACAATGGGCCACACAGATTTTGAAACTAAACAACACTTCAGTCGCATTAAGACTCAGACTGTAGAACATTGCATACCCTACTTGATATTGACTATTACATTGCCTCACTCCTGAAGATCAAGCATGTAAACCTAATAAAGGTCACTGTTCACAATTGCAAACGGCATCTTACATAGCCTCTAATAAAACACACACACACTGCAAAAACAGAGTAGTAAATTCAGCTCAGAGCTATCTTTAATTCCTTGATGTTAATCTTCTTACAATGAATACAAGTCCATCCATTTGACCATGTTTGGGAAGTCATTCAGCATCATCAGTGCCTCCTGAATGCTCCTTTGGAGCTATCTGTGGCTCACCATAAGGTGTACAACCCTCATTGTCTGTCAGAGATGGATCAGCTCCATTTCTCAGGAGAAATGCAGAAATCTCGTCCCATTGACAAGTAGTAGCATAATGTAAAGCAGTTTGCCCTTCAGAATCCTAAACCAAAAAATGAATACCGTTCATTCTTCCACATTAGTGGATGTTGTGGAGCAAATCAACATTAGAGGTGCATGTATGCAGAAAATAACTGTATTTGGCCCAAGTCTGTAAAGCCATTCTTGTTGCAAAATGCTTCATTGTAGAATAATGTGCTCAACTCACAAACACACACATTGCCTCCACAATACCACTACCAAGCATAATCAACAGTAACTATACCATTATCCATATCATGATCAGCATTTGAGCAGTACCTTGGCATTTACTTGTGCTCCACGAGAAACAAGTAACTTAACAATGTCAAGATGACCTTGATCAACTGCCCAGTGCAATGCAGTCCGGTCCTCACTATCTGCAAATTGTATAGATATACACAACCTCAGCCAGTCAACTAAATTGTTAAACTTTAGGCCAAAAATTTTAGCAAGTAAATACCTTATTGCCTAAGAGCCCAAATGAACTATCGATGAATAACATTGGTTAAGCGAATTCCCTTTTTTAAAGAGTTGAAAAGCAATTGTTCTTAAAGAACTTAAGCCATTACCAATGGTTAAGTCCTGGATAGTTTATCTAGCCAGAGATAATTATGCAGTTATAGATCTATTTCCTACATATAGGGTTCATGCTATTTGTCTTACTGCTGTTGTATATGCTCTGTTTCCATTCTGTGCATTCTGACATGATATCAGACATCTAAGTTGTGCTAGATCTTTGGTGCTCAGGTTTACATTCTGGATATTCAGGGAAACAGGAGTGATCCGTGCTCTGTTTCCATTCTGTGCATTCTGACATGGTATCAGACCTAAGTTGTGCTAGATCTTTGGTGCTCAGGTTTACATTCTGGATATTCAGGGAAACAGAAGTGATCTGGGAACCCAATCAGCCTGAACTACTATGTACCTGCAAGAGTGCGTAATGGAAGAGAGCCATGAACAGACAGAGAGAGAGAGAGAGAGAGAGCAAGAAGAGTTTACGAAAAAAAAAGAGAGCAAGAAGAGGAGAGAGAGTAAAGTGATCATCTGCACTGAATCTGAAATGAATGCTGAATACGCCAAAGTCGGGGGGGGGGGGGGGGGGGGGGGGGCACGCGGGCACAGACCACAAGATTGAGCTAATCCCAAGGGCAGTTCCACCAGCTAGAACCCCATATCGCATGAATCACACTGAACTGATGGAATTGAAGAAGCAATTGCATGAATTGGAAGAGCAAGGCTTTATTCGACCAAGCAAGTCCCCATTTGGTGCCCAGTGTTGTTTGTCAAGAAGAAGGACGGGGGACTCAGATTGTGTGTAGAATATAGGGCTCTTAACAAGATCACTATCAAGAACAAATATCCCATGCCCTTAATTGAAGACCTATTAGATAGAATCCATGGAGCAAAATACTCTGAATAGCCAAAGAAGATATTCCCAAAACAGTTTTTCGTATTAGATATAGAAGCTTCGCTTGGCTTGAGCGAGGGTTTGGATTGAGTAATTGGCCAAGTACCTTTTGTGGCTTAATGGATGGAAGCTATATGTAAATACATTACCTCCCTGATTTGCCATGATAAATGTCATTGATCAAGGAGCAAAAGAGCAATACTTCAAGCTAGACCAACCTGGAAATCTCAGAATTTCCAAAAATCACAGAAAGCACTTTGCTGTAATTAGCAAATCTGATCACACTATGTCAAAAACTATCTGAAGTACACATTGTCCAAAGCATAAACAATCCTCAGCAGTACTAAAAATGCAAAAGCTCCAAAATTTCGTCCCAAAATGCACAAATTCTGTCTATTCCAGAATGTCACTCATGTACATTTGCCGACCTTTGAGCTGACAATAAAAGCCCCAAATTTCTGATTCCAAATGCACAAAATCTTTGTGAGAAATGTATCCCAGACACTTGCAAAAGTAGAGAGATGCTGCCTAGGCACAAGCCCCTTTCTGAAGATCAAAACTGTATTAAAAATTTGATAAAATTTTTCTTTTACCTCCTTGAACTTCGCAGCTGGAGATCGAGCTGGACTATCAAGTAGATGGGGTGGACTTGGCGGGCGCTGGTGGAGCTCGAGCTGGAGGTGGGCGGGCTGCACACAAGACCACCCAGGCAAGAGATGGTTCAGGTGGTGGGTGCTAGTGGCGCACTTGTCAAGTGGAACTGCAGGGTCTGGCGCAGGGGGCAGACAGACCAAGGGCCAGGTGAGCACTAACGGCTGCGCTCAAGCAGCTGGCGGGCGAATAGGGCCAAGCTAGGCAGCGCAGACAAAAGCACTACAGGCACTAGCGGTGCTGGCCAGCGAGGCGGGGGAGACTGGCAAACGAGCTGGACTAGCTAGCGGTTCGGGCCAAGTGGCGGGTAGACTGGCAGATGAGCTGGCTGACTAATTGAAGCTACTGGTGTCGCCTTTGGCCAGCAGCTCTGCAAAGGGAGTAGGAGCTGCGAGCTGATGAACAATGGCTGAGGAGCTCAGTTGGAGATGGTGGCCGCTGGCTGGGCTGAACTGAGGGCCAGCTCTGATACCAAATGTGAGAGGTGAGAGAATGCACAGAGATCAAAGTTCAAGCTCAGCTAAGAGTACAGTTGATTGTGAAGAGTGTCTGTGAGTGTGATAGCATGACACCCAATGCAAATAAACTAAAGAGTATGAAATGCAAGTACAAAGTAAAACCATTAAACCTTAGGGATGCTAGAGTGTGTTCACACCCAAAAAGTGTAAAACATGATAAGCGCCCAAATTGTGTAACATAGGCACATAAAATAAAAGGAATTAAATCTGGGGGAAAAAACCTCTCATAAGGAGAGTAAAAAGTGCAAGTGTCCTACCGAGGATCACCGACACTCCGCTGTGAGGATAGGTGTGAGTCAAACCCAACATCAAATGCAGAAAAATTTCTATTTACAGCAGCAAACAGCAAGCTGAAATTTGAGTTTTCAGCAACAGTATGGTCTCCTCTTTGGCTGGAAACTCTGCGAGCTCACATAGGTGATGATACCATGTGAGTGTCTGCAATAGAAGAGAACTATGAAAATGGAGTGAATGAGAAAGAGAGAGACAGCAAGAAGAGAAGAGAGAGTGAAGTGATAATCTGCACTGAATCTGAAATGATTGCTGGATACAGAAGAAGAGAGAGAATAGACTCATCAAGCCCTGCACGCAGCTCACGGCATCAATGAGGGCACTGGATCAGGCTGAAGGCTCTGGCAACACTAGAGGCAGAGAGAAATGTCAATGTCAGAGTGTGCACCTGCAAGCAACAAAAGCGATTCACGAACGACCTGCCAAGCCATGGCACCTGCTATAAATAGCAGTGGAGGGAGAAAACTGGCCGACCGCTGCCTAGGGTCAACTGCAGGCTGGTCCAACTGCAATTAATGCAGTCACAAATGCTGATGTGGCAAGTCTAGAAAAATCGCTGCAGTCTGGGGCTGGGCAGTAACTGGCAGCAGCACAGGCTATGAAATGCCTGACAGACATTGGAAATGCACATTAAAATGTGCCCAAGGGGAAGAACTGCAAAGAAATGCATAGGAAACTAGATAAAACACAGTCAAAGCTCCTACGTCCCTATCAAACTTTAATTAGGGCTCACAACTAGGAGATGACAAGCTAACAAACTAAATAAGACAAGCTAACAACCTTCATCTCTTCTCTTCTCTCTCTCTTTCTAGAGGATTTATTGCTGGTTTTGCTCCCAATCTACCATCTCAAGCTTGAAGTTTCGTCCTCATCATCGCATAGGCCTTTACAGTTTTGAAGTGGGTGGTGCAGATTACTCTGTTCTTGGTGTCTTTGCACTCCTTGGCTCAAGGGGTTCAACCATGGGCTAGCAGAGGTGCCACCCTCTAAGCTCTAGGCATCAAGACTCGTGCTTATCTCTTGCAGTTATGCCATTAAAGTGGAGGTATTTTTCTTTGTTATTCGGTAGGTCAGCTATTGATAGGCGTTCCTCCTCCTACTGCAATTGGTAGGGTATATCACTCACAATCATGTTGGACTTTCCCATTGGACAGCTTACATTGTGTTTTGTGCCTTGAATCAACCTTTTTGTGAGTTTTAATAACTTTATTTCACTAAGACATGTGTTTACTAGCTCTCTTGGTGGTCTATCAGCTACAATGAAGTGCATCTGGTGCTCAAGCAATGTAATACTCTTGGGGTTCTTGTAGGACTTGAGATCCTGACATGCACTAACAGTTCCCTTGGTGGTGTATGTGAGATTCCCAATGGTTTGTAGAATCTATTAGCCTATCTATGTTCATCATGTCAGTCTATCATCTCCTGGTTGTGAGTCCTATCGAAATCTGACGGAGACATAGGAGCTCTAGCAGTTTAGGTGCATTTTCTTTATTTGTCGGCTTTCTATGTGCATTCCTAGGCCAGTTTCTGCTTTCCATAGTCTGCCTATACCTGTCGGATATTGTCATTGTCATTCGGAATTTTTTTGGGGTCTCCCCTATTTTTCTGGTACTTTTTCCTGTTCAGTGTGACCAGCGTTTACTGCTGGTAAGCCAACATTTATGGCCCCTACAAGAGCAGGTCAGTCAGTTTTTTGGTGTTTTTGGCTATTTATAGCCGCACCCCCCACTTGCTAGACACACACTCTTCAGTCTTCATTCTTTCATTTGCAAGTGCACACTCCAACACTACAACTCTCCATACTTGGTGCTGCCATCGTCATCAGCCTGATCTGGTGCCCTTACTAATGCATTGGGCTGCATGTAGGGACTGATCAATCTGTTCCCATTGTATCAGCATTCTTTTTCAATCAGTCTAGTATTCTTCATCTTCTGCTTCCTCTCTTTCTCTCTCTTTGCTTCTCTCTTTGTTCATGCTTCTCTTCCATTGCACACTCTCACATGGTATCATTGCCTAAGTGAGGACAAAGTCTAAAGATAGCAGGTTTTCGTCGTAGAGGAGCAGCCCAAATTTCTTAAATGCAGATTTTCAGCCTGCATTTAGTACCTGTGCAGGTGGTCCAGTGCCAAGTTGACCATTTTGGAGACCAGGTGACATCATCTAGGGCCCCGGTGACGTTCAAACATCAGGTAGCTCCATTTTTTGTGTTTTGTAGGTAGCAGTTTTGTGGCTCAAGCAACAACTTTCTAGCATAGGCGACAACTTCCTGGTGCAAGGGACCCTCTTTTGGTGGCAGGCAATAGCCTTTCTTTGACAAATGCAGCTTTCTAGATGATTGCAAGATTGAAGATGTCTTACCAGTTCACACACTTTGATGACTTAAAGGAGGAGCTTCTTTCTTTAACAATTAGATGGGAGGCGTTGATGAAGCAACATTGAATTGCTCATAATCAAATTTTGCATGAGGTCAGGGTTGTTGATCAGTCAACATGTTCATCATGTTAATGCCTCAAGTTACAAAAGGCATTTTCACTATTCTTTGAGACAGCATGCGGGTCAGCAACAACAGTAGCAATCATACTTGTGCTATGGTCATGTGTTCGTGATCCAATATTTTTTGGGAGAACCACACTCTATCATTAGAAGAAGATGCTTGAAGATAGAGAACACAAACTGCAAACTGGAGCCTCAAACCAGCTCATTTAACATGCTTACAGTGACTGTGTTAGACAAGGAAGTAGCAGATGCATCTGTTTTCTCAGACTTGGGAAGATAGCCAATCTAAGGTCTTAGTAGTGGCACCATCCAAGCTGCTGACAGGAGAACATAATTGCAATCAGTGTTATGCTGAGCATCTAGGTGTTGCTCTGGAGTTTTGCTGATCCAATTAGAGCTGAATAACAGGGCATATGAGGAGTCTAGATATCAAAGGATCTTCATTCTGTGAACTGCAAGGAGTGTCCCTACAGTTGGAAATGGCCTATGGTAGGTAGACGCAATCACGTCCAAACGGGATGCTAGAATTGCAGCACCAGAGTTTCAAGTTTCCATGAAAAATATCAAAAGCTTTAAACTGTTTAACAGCTTGTGTCAATAAGTGAGTGCTACGCCTTGGTTATTGAATCCTAAAGCTCTTTCATAGTAATCTATGGCTACAATGGATCAACATTGCAAAGTTCGATGCTTATTATCCCCCAAGAGGCTATTAGGAACCACAAATTGGGGAGTTTTGGCTCTATACCTTCATTCTCATTGTTGAGCATCTCTCATAGTGCTTGCATCTTAGACATTCCTCTTCCTTGAGTCTTGGATAGCTGGGCACTTTGGCACTATTGAGGCTTCAATCTTCCTTGTGGACTCTTTGTCAAGTAACCCGAAGTACACTACTATGGAGCATTGCAACTTTGTGGTATGCCTATGTCTATGTTGGCAATTATATGTCCTTGTTTGACAGTGATGCTTATGTTGGTCATGTGATGATTATGTTTGACAAGGTTGTGCATTTATTGGCAATGCATTGGACCATGGTGGCAATGGTTTGGGTCATATTGGCAGCGACTTCCAACCCACAATGATTTACAGGACAACTTCCAGCTCATAATAGGCTAATACATGCTGTTGTAGGCTTCTACAGGTGTTCACAAAGGTATTTGTGGTTTAGGGAAGTATGTGCAAGTCCCTCAAGGTGCTCACAGGTCTCCCAAAGTTCCTCATTCAGTTTGATAACTTGGTTAGACCCTACAGGGTATCTACTATTCAAAACAGGCCTCTTACAGTTGCAAACAGGGTGTTGAACTTCACAGTTCAGCCGCACATTTCTTATTACAGAATTTTCTTATAAGACTTGTTATTACATACCTATGCTCCTTGCGTAAAGGGGATCGATATCTTCAAGTAGAGCTAGAAAGCTCCCCAATTGGAGCGGCCATTGGAGAGTTACAGCCACTTCTGTGTGCAGTGATCCTGCAGGGCAGGCTGCAGTCCCCTTCTGTACAGCCACAGAAAGTTGTTCACAGCCAATTCTGAATATTTTCTGCCATAAAGCTTTTTGCATAGGCTCGTAGAGGGCGTCTCCCCTCCGTTTTGAATCAGAAAGTTCCCCGATCGGAGCTCCCTAAACAAAGTTATCTCAGTTTTTGTGACTAGGGGTGTGCGGACTGCACCTTCAATGGCAAGGGACAAGGATAAAAAAAAGATTATTGAACAAGAATGTAGAGCTTTGCTCCACACTTCATGGTGGCTTCATGCAAGGGATGCAAAAAGGCACAAGGACTTGATGGATAAAATGCACCAACAAAGAGACAATAGTATTTGCAAAAACAAATTAGTTATGGCTCCTAGTTCCAGTTCCTTTTCTCACTCTTGGCATCCCCAAATGAATGCATTGAATGCTACTCTACAACGACAAGAAGCTCTCCAAGCTGCGAGCCACAACCAACTAATTGAGCAACACAATCAGTTCATATCTAAGTTGGACCGAGTGATCTCAACCATCTCAGTAACCAACATGCAAACCATGGCAATCAGTGACAAACTTGCAGCCCTTACGACTCAAGTTGCTCAAATGGCTATAATTAAAAGGACGGATCAGCATGATTATGAGCAGCAGCATGGGCATTCTCATGGACATTATGGGTACCATGACCACTGGCATGGTTTGGATGTGCAAAGGCAACATCATGTGCCTACTTATGGTCAACATGTATATGATGATTGTGCATATTTTGAGCAACAGCATGCATCTAATGACTAAGTTTGTTCTTATGGGCTACATTCTGGTCACATACATGGACAACCATCTAGACAGCCTTATGTACATGAGCAATATCATGCAAACGTATACGAGTATGTACATGGGGAGCAACATCATTATCAGCAACGGAATGATCGATATCATCAGCCACTTGATCATTACTATGAGCAGCATTTGCATCCTTATGAGCAACATGATGCTTCTCACGAATGATGCCATGATGAGAGCATCTCACTACAGCTTCATGAGCAGGTGCCCCATCAATCCAAGGCCCTTAACTTTGAATGCCCAATAGTAGCCATGCATGTGGGACTCATGGACATGAAATGCCTAGGAGTTGATGCACTAAATGTTGTAGTGATTGCAACCTCATCTGCTCCAGTTCTACCCCGCATAGTGGTCCTCAATGAGTTTATGGACAAGTCAATGCATGCTACCGTATGGGTCAGTGAGGATCTTGTGTCACCATCAGTGCTTGAAGATGACACCATGAATTACTTCTATGATACAGCAGATGCATTGGATCACAATTATCCTTTTGGCCCTGGTGGTAGTTACGATGACCCATGCTTGTATGGATGACCATTGTGCTCTTGATGCTTATTATGTAGGTTATCCATTTGATCCTAGGGAACGGAATGGTCTTGAAAAAGCCCTACCCCGATCAGCATTTCACCAGTGCAGTTCTTCCCCTACTTCAAGGGTGGAATTTTGACTGAGGAGTAGCTAAATTTGCCCTAGTCTACACTATAGACAACTTGCAAACAGCACATTATTTTAGAATAGTTTTTACCCTGCATTAATGACAGTCAAGTGCCACCTCTATGGGCTGAAAGTACATCATGAGCTTTGTTTTGACATGTCACACGCCTCAATCGAAGCTGCCCATAGGAAGTTATGACTAGTTTTCTACAACAGGCCTGTTCTAGACAGCATGTTGTTCACTGTTTGTCAGCCCCTAATTGTCAAGAATTGGTGGCCAAACTCATACGCTATAAACTTGCACATGCCGTATGCATCATATACATATTTGTATGCCCCAATTCCACATAAGATTGTACTTACCCATACCTATATTCTCCTTTGTAATGCTGAATAGAGTAGTACTCTGCAACCCCCCCTTCTGCTATGAGCCACACCAATAAGACCTCTTTTTGTTTTTGAGGGCAAAAACCTTCAAGGTTGGGATGGAATGTAAAAGAGTGGGGATAGACGGGTAGGACATGGGTTAGCACGAGAATACCTAGTTATACTGACGGGGTATTTAAGGTGTTAGGAGATCCAATTAGTCGATAATCGAGTCTCTTTTACCCTTCCTTCCAGCTTTCATGGCTTCCCTTCTCTTTCTCTTTCTTTTCCTGTCTTTCTCTCTCTTTTGCTAGTCTCTCTCTCTCTTCTTCTCTCATTTTCTTCCTCTTTCTCTCTCCTTTCTACAGTCTCTCCCTGCTCTCCTTTTCTCTCCTAGGTCTCCTTCATTACATGCATGTCTTACCTTCATTACCCAAAGAAGATAAACTCAATGGTTCCAACTATTCGTTGTGGTCGTGTAAGGTGGAGTGTATACTCAATACCTTTGTTCTTTGGGCTCATGTTTCTAATTCTATCCCCCGTCATAAGGAGGATCCAATAGATGGGACTTCTACGGACCGCGCAGCCTTGTGGGGATCAGCTCAACTTTGGAGCATGATCCTTTCTCTTTATGAGTTTGTAGGATTATGTCCTTATGCATGTTCGCAAGTTGAAGACCACGGCAGAAGTGTTGGCATCTTTGTATCAGCATAAGACCTTTGCTCACAAGATTTTCCTTGAGAAGAAGTTGGGATGCTCAATCTTGATGATGACTGCTCTCTGAAGGAGCACATCATGAAGATGGAGGACATGAGGGGTGAGCTTGCCTAGCTTGGTCAAATGATATCCTCCGAAGACATAGCTATGATTCTTTTGACTCAGCTGCCATCTCCTCAATTCAATGTCTTTTACACTAGCCTTATCACATCGAGGACTCATGAGACACTCTAATGGGAGGAGCTTTCAGTGCTCATCTTGGAGCATGACAAGCAACTCAGAGAGGTCGGGGCTAGTGATTCTGGCTCCACCAAGGCATTTATTACAGGAACAGGTGGAGGAAAGAAGGCAGCACAAGCCAAGGACAAGAAACAGAAGAACAAGAGGCAAAAGGAAAAAAAGGATGAGAAGAAGGAGAAGTCGCCCAAGTGCCCACACTTTGGGAAGGGCACTCATCCCAAGGAGAAGTGTTGGCAAAAGTACCTCCATTTGAAGCCAAAGGAGAAGGATTCGAAGGACACGAAGGCTGCCCTCGTTAACAGAGTCTATCTTTGTGCATGTATTTACCGAGGAGAATACACCTCTTGCTTCTTCCACTTGGAAGAAGCCTTAGCTTGTTGACAATGGAGCCTCTTCTCACATGACCTATAGACTGAATTGGCTTCAGGACCTGAGTGCCAAAGGGGGCATCATCACCTCACCATTGGTGGCAATTCTACCATTCCCATTCACAGAGTGGAGACTACCCCTTTATTGCCAGACAGTAGTCTTCTTCGGCCAAAGTTCTCTATGTATCAGATTAAGGTTTTAACCTTTTGTGTGTTTATGGTCTTACACAGCTTAGTACCCCCGTAGTATTTACACAGGATGCGGTGACAATGGAGGATGCTTCTACACATGTCATTCTTTGGACAGAATCATAGCAACAAAGAAACACGTTTCCTTAGTTTGAAACTTACGAAATATTTCTTAAAGTAAGAAACATTTATGACAGTAAAAAAATGTTGGGTTTTTTTTTTAGTTGGAACCCAAAAACATGGTTTTTTTGACAAAAACTATTGGGCAATGTTAAACATGATGATAATGATGATGAGTAATGACTCACGAGGGCTCAAGATTTTGAATGAGAGACTGACTTTTTTGGGATTTTGTGACTACTACAATTCACATCTGTAACCGTTCCTTGACTTCTGCGTTATAGGACATGACTCCCTACGAAGCTTTCTTTGGTCAAAAGCCCTCCGTGTCTCACTTTCACATCCTCGAATGTGATGCACTTGTCCATGTGGACAGAAGAGGAAGACAAAGCTTGACTTGAAGTCCAGGAAGCTCATTTTAATGGGCTATAGCACTACCACAAAGGGCTATCGACTCTACAACCCGCAAATACGGAAGCTTGAGGTGAGCACGAATGTGATATTTGACGAGGTTGCAACCTCCAAGGATCCTATTGATGGTTCTCTTACAAGTGATTCTTCGTCATCAGCTGACCTTCCCCACCCCCTGTTCCTCTCCTTCCTTCCAAGTTGCCTCTTAGCACCCCTTCTTCCTCTTGGGCTTCTCCCTCTCCTCCTGATCTACCCTCTACCCTTTGCTCCGGCTTTCCTACCATCTTTGATGGATGCAACTACTAGTACCACATCACATACTTTCACCCCTTCAGCCTCCCCTTCGAGGTCTTCTAGGACCGATCAACTGTCAAAGAGGGATTCTTTACCACAAATAGGTGCATTACACGCGCTCGCCTATTTATCAAATAGATGTAAAGTCTATCTTCTTGAATCGTGTCCTTGAGAAGGAGATTTATGTTTCATGGCCCCCAGGTTTTCTTGTACAGGGGAACGAGGACCATGTCTACAGATTGTGGAAGGCCCTTTAAGGCCTGAGGCAAGCTTCTTGTGCTTCGTACCAGAGGATTAATCAATTCTTTCTACAGAGTGGCTTCCATCAATCAGCTCATGACCCCAACCTATACTTCAAGGTTGAGGGTAACAAGAGTGTTTTACTCATCTTATGTATAGATGATCTTATCATTACAAGGAGCTCCATTTAGGAGGTTGATCGTACTCCGGAGTTTTTGCGACAAGAGTTTGACATGACGAATCTTGGAATCCTATATTTCTTCCTTGGCTTGGAGATCTATCACCAGATGGCACAATGTATTTTTATTTCATAGCATAGAGACATAACTGAACTTCTCTCAGAGTTTGGTATGGCCAATTGCCAACCTATTTCTTGCCCCATGGACCCAGAATCCACGCTTTTGGCAACCGAAGCTCCCCTTACACATGCCATTCGTTTATAGGTGTCTTGTTGGCTCCCTCATCTAGCTCATACATACTCGGCCGGATATTTCTTTTGTTGTAGCATTGTTGTCTTCTTTCATGAAAACTCCCACTCAGGACCATTGGAGAGCAGCCTTGCATATTCTTTGTTATTTACATGGGACTCGATCCTACAAGATCATATATGAAGAGGGGGTTACTTTCTCTGGTTGGAGTGATTCTGGCAGGGCAGGTGATGTGTTATCTCGTGGAGCAGTAAGAAGCAACCTATTGTGGCCCTTTCTTCTACAGAGGCAAAGTATCATGCATTATGTTCTACCACTATGGAGGCAGTTTGGCTTCGTTGCATGTTGACAGAGCTTGCCTTTCGTCAACCTGAATCTACAGAGCTGCGTGTCGACAACTAGAGTTCTCTAGCTCTAGTGAAGAACCCTGTCTTTCATGCTCACACGAAGCACATCAAGGTTTAATATCACTATTTTCGCGAGTGGATCATGGATTCCGAGTTAGCAGTGGCCTATTATCCCACGGAGAACAACGTAGCAAATCTCTTCACAAAGCCTTTGCCCAAGGCTTCTATGCTTCATCGAATGAGGTTGTTAGGTCTTCAGACACTCCCAAGATCCGAGAGGGAATGTTAGCATGTCTATGTTCGTCATGTTAATCTGTCATCTCCTGGTTGTGAGCTCTAATCAGAATCTAATAGAGATATAGAAGCTCTAGCAGTTTAGGTGCATTTTCTTTACTTGTCGGCTTCTTGTGTGCATTCCTAGGTGAGTTTCTCCTTTCCACAGTCTAAGACCGCAATGAAAGAAGAAAATGGAAATGATAACTCTATACTGAATCTGAATGAAAGCTGAATACAAAGGTAGACACATAGTTGTCAAGTACAAAAGATACAATACGGTACAATGCAATAAAATACGGTACTAAATGGTACCTTAAGATTTTATAAGGTACGGTACAATATTAGTACAAAAAATAAAATTAACTTGATTATTGCAATCAACCTTCCTCCTTAGATAGGGTGGTAAATAACCTGATTAGGTACTAATTATAGCAAGCATAAAATTCATATAAACTGATAATATACACTTTACCACTTTAATAATTAGACATTGGACACCCTATTGGCCCTAAAATTGGCGTCCTTTGCGATATTTCTTTATCTTATATTGCAATTGAAAAAAGTATTACTGAGATCCTTTAATCTCCTTTGCTAATCCAAGTGTCTCTTGCTACCAAAACTCACCGAGAAGCCTTCAAACCAATTGGCCCCTTGGTTTGCTTGGAGATTGACCTTCACCCTGCTCCTTGAAAGACAAATTCAGCCCCAAATCTAATATTGGTTGGCAGGCCCCTTGAATCTCCTTAAAATTCCTCAATTTCAGTTGTAAGAATTCAAGTCTTAGGCCCTCAATTCTAAGCACGCATCCTGAGACAGCTGTCAAAACCCTAATTTCTGCTCTAATTAGGGTTTACAGCAAAGATTGATTGAAATATCTTCCTCTCATGGCTCAAATTGCTGGAAAATGCTGAGAGAACTCGAGAGATGGCTAGGGGATGAGAAAAAAGGTTGTAAAGAGAGAAATTTCGGAGTTTCATCGCGAAAAACGCTAAAAAGCTACTATTGCCTTGCTCAAACAGCCATGGAAGCTATCACCTACAAGGACCACCAAAAAGACTGATGCCCCCCATGTATGTTGTCATCTATACCAAAAGGACCTTGGGTTGCTGTCATCTACTCTTGGAGGACTCCAAACTGTTGTCACATGTTGTAGGACTGATCCCTGGTGGGTGCAAATCACATCAACATCCTCTCCTTGCTATTTAATAGCCTCCTCTCTCACAATGGCTGATATAGTCTCTACCAACCCCTAAAAATGTTTTATCCACTTGCATGGCCAAATTTTTCCAAGTGGCAATCTTCTAATTCAAATTTTCAACATTATCCAACTTCTCAAATTAATTTTTAAAATACTAATTCTGAAAACTAATTTAATAATTATTCTAGTGCTCAAAAAATTAATTTCATTAGCCAATAATTAAATTGGCTAGGCCGATTTGTCTTCCAAGTATCCTTAAGTTGTAATTGAATCTTAGACTGGCATTAATTAATTAGTTAATGCCTAGTCTCTAATATCACCATTGACATTAGTGGCCAATAAATTGTTCTAGGCCCATATTTGACATCGGATACCACCTAGTACTTGTCAAGCATAACTTATTATAACTTTTGCCTTTGACACTCATCCTCGGGGTCCTTGGCTTGTTAACTTGAAATAACTACCATGTGCATCACATGTACTAAACAACCTTGCACATTTGACTAATATCTTAACCATATGTTATCGGCAAGATTAGAGCATCTCAAAATTTCACGTCCCTGTGACAATTGTTTTGGACTAAAGATAATAGAACAGATGTTTCAAGTCTAAATAACAATGCTATTAGAGTATAAAATATGATACTTGAGGGTAACATACCAAAACCTGATGCCCGCATGCGCAACATGTATTAGTGCTACCTATACCTTACAACTATATAGATGGGAGTGGATACATTATACATGAATGACCATACAAATAAGAGAAGTCTGGGCTTGTGAGAGAAAAGGTTGAGAGAGGGGGAGAGGCTAGAGAGAGAGGTTGTGTGTGTGTGTGTGAGAGAGAGAGAAAGAGATATATAAGAGGCTTCAAAGAAAGAGGATGTGAGAAGTGAGAGAGAGAGAGAGAGAGAGAGAGAGAGAGAGAGAGAGAAAGAGAGGCTTGGGGGAGAGAGAGATAAGAAAGAAAGAAGGGGGAAAAAAAAAGAGGAGAAAGAAAAAAAGAAAGTTGTAGGCTTGAAGGAGAGTGGCCAAAAAGTGCCTATTTTTTCGTACTAGAGCATACGAATATGTACCATACAGATCAGTCCATAGTATGTATAAAAACAACCATGGATGGACTGATCAGTCCTTGCATGCATCCCAAAACATCAATGAGGGCACCGGATCAAGCTGATGGCAAATGCTAGCACTAGAAGACAAAGGTGAGTTCTGAATGTCCAAGTGTGCTGGAAATCAGCAGAAGATAATAACCAGCCGACTGGAGGAGCAGCTACAAGCAGGCAAACACCCCTAAAAACTGGCCAACCTGCATCAAGACATGCAATAAAAGCTGGCTGACCTGTATTAAATAATGCAGGAAATGCAATCACCCTAATAAATGCTGATCACATCATACTAGCCAATGTGAACACAATCCAAACCACTGGAAAAGAAATGCACAAGCTGGAAATTAAGCAGCCACTGTGTGTGAACACACTTAAAACCAACTGAAAAAGAAATGCACGCTCTAAACAAAGCTGCCTCCTCCATCAAAACACATGACAGACTAAGTGTTAGAGCTCCTAATGTCGGACTAAGACTCACAAGAAGGAGATGACTGTGCAAGACACACAACTACTGACATTCTCATCATGGTCAGCACCATGAGCACAATACTGCAGGGCATCATGACATTGATGCTACACTGAAAGAAATTGAGACTTTCTTTTATTGGCCAACTTTGAGACATGATGTAGATCACCTTGTGCACACATCCATTGTACGTCAACAAGTCAAATTTAACCGACAAAAGGCACCGGGCTTGTTGCAGCCCTTGCCTATTCCTCATAGAACATGGAACAACATAGCCATGATTGATCTTCCTAGGACACCAAGAAAGCATTGTATGTTAGAAGGTCAAGTTTGACCAACGAAAGCCATCGGATTTGTTGCAACCCTTGCCTATTTCTTGTGGAACATGGAACATTATAGCCATGATTCATCTTCCTAGGACACCTACAAGGAGTGGTGGCATATGAACCATTTTTTGCAAATTTAGCGAATAGACACGTTTCATTCCAATGAAGAAACTACAAATCACATGGCAAGATTGTTTATACTAAATATCTTAAAATATCATGGCATTTTGCTCCAATCTATTGCGGGTGACAAGGATCCTGTGACATTAATGTGACATTAAATGATCACTTTTAATGTCACATTAATGTCACAGATCCTCACATGGAGAGTTTGTTTTGGGAAAGCCACTTTTGAGAACATGGGTATGGCCTAAAAGTTCTCATCTTCTTTTCATCCACATACAAATCGACAATCTGCAGAGCAAATACTATTGTCTTAGAACATTTGAAATGCTATGTGTCTAAGCATAGGACCAAATGGGAGCAGTTTCCATCACTTATGGAACATGCTTAGACCAACACACTGGAAAGTTCCACTAGCAAAGCAATGTTTGAGACTATGGAAAGGGGGGAAGAAAGACCTACCCATTTTGCATACAAAGAAAGGGATATTTGAGGCCGACAACTATGTTGAGAGCACGGATGAAGCTTATGTTAGAGTGAAGATAGCTCTCCAAAAGACTCAAGCAAAGCAGAAGAAAGTAGCTAACAATCACCATACAAGAAGAAAAAGGAGTGTTGAGCCCAAGTTCCAACAGCTAAACCCCTACCTTACAGTCTGACACCCACAGCTCCAATTACGCCCAAGTGTAGAGTGGACCTATTTTCAACTACATGTATAACCTGCCCTCTATCCTTGTCACCAGTTTGCCACATCAGCTACCTAATGCCGCCCACTTTGTTTGAGCTAACTTGCCTACATGTTGTCACCAGCTCATCGGCTACCTAACACCACCCACTTTGTTCGAGCTGACTTGCCTACCTATCATCTCTACCCAGTGTTGAATTCTGCCCTTTGTTGTGTCATCTTCGTCGTCATCGTTGTCATGTCGACCTACTGCCCTATGTCCCTTTGTCTCAACTATGCCACAGCATCGACCTATCTTGCCCGTTCACCATCCACCTAACACACAGCCCATCACCAACATGGCCCATCATCCACCCAACTAGATAAGCTCATAATTAAAATTTCAATTAAACTTTAATTACATTCAAACATTGGCTTGCACGGGGCAGCTCATATAAGAAATTTGAGCTTTTCACTTCTAAGCCATTTTCTCGAACTTTCGTCAGTAAACCTTTGGGGCTCTCCTTTTTGAAGCCAATCGCTATCAAACTAAAGGCTCTCGTAGTAGTCAGGTTCTTTGCTCTCGCTATTCTGCATAAAATGGCTCACCAAGCATCCAATGCTTTGGGACACCATCCCAAGCAATTGACACATCTTTAACATCAACATAGAGAGGGTATTTTTAACCCATTAAATCGATAAAAATTAAAAAGTTAAAATTTCTCAAAATTTTTATAAATTGTTATGACAAAACACTAGAAATAATTTTTTGAATTATGTTAGAAGTTATGACAAAACATCATCAAGTAAATAAGCCCAGTGAGCTATCATGCAGTCAACACTCAGCCAGTTCTACATTGAACTGAATATTGGAAGACCACATTGAATCATTTTGCAGGTAATGATGTAATGACAAACAAACCAGCCCATCATTCAGTCCACTAGTCCTAAAACCTTGGCCTGAACTCAAGTTGGAAGAGATTATGTAAAACCTACGTTAAGTCAATACCATCACACATCTCAGAGAGAACAGGTTGTATTTTTTTGGGGGATAACGACTAGATCAGCTGTGTAAGCAGTGAAGCAAGTGATCCAGTTCTGAACTCTAGTCTGGACTCAAGTTAAGAAAGACACTTAAAACAGTGTATCACAAACATTAGAAGGAACAGGTTATTTTTGGGATAATGATATAACAAAAACAAATAGAGTCCTTGGTAACATAAAAGTAGTTATTGAACGAGCACCTAAAATTGACTTATAAAATTTAGATTGTTGAAAACAATAAGGTCCTCTCAATAAAGTAACTGAAAGAGTCTATCCTATCCTGACACTAAAAGAAAAACATGAAAAGAGTCAGGTAGCAGCTTACCCAACTGATCAACTGGCGTATTTTCTAATAGTTTCTCAAGACTTTTGATATCTCCTTCCTTTGCATATATATGTATGTCTTCCAAACTGCGCAAAGGAGAGAACTACATTTGACGAGGCACTGATCTCAAAGTAACTCATTCCTCTTCTTACACCAAAACCAGAAAAGAAACATACACAAATCCCTCTTGTTGAGATGTCTCCTCTGCTGGCATACTGAAGACAGGTCCCATCCTTAATGCTTTCTTGCTGCTTCCAGAGGCTACCTCTTTATTCTCATCTAGAACTTTGTCCTGTAAGACAAGTTGCATTGTACAAGAACATCAGAGCAAGTGACCAGTCAAAGAAATAATTACTGTAGTGAACAAGCCTGCATAAGCATTGAGTTGTACTCTGGAATTTGTGTTCCAATCTGCACATATATCTGTAAGCAATGCGATGTACTGCTGCATCCCTTCCTCTGGCGAAATGTCTCCCAACTTCTTCCAAGCATGCCTTGCACATGCCAGCAAAAATGGCCCCGTCCATCATTCAAGGCATGCGAACTGAAACACTGTCAGAATGACTCAAGCTCTAATAGATAGGCAATCTACGAAGCAATGCAGGGATCATAATCCACTGGAGAAGAAAGTTGTTCACAGATGAAAGTCTAATAATAACAAACTGGAACAAGTCTGTCAGGAGCTCTTCTTTCCAAAATATTCAATCAGATATGATCTCACTAGAGCTTACAATTTAAAAAGGGCACAGATAAGAGCTGACAACTTGGGCTTCCATGAAAACCATGAAATGACAGGTATAAGTTGCCAAGCAAGCAATCCACAGAAAACTAGACTTAAAGAGGGAAAAAGCCAAGAGCAGTTTCCTCCCAAAGTGTGTGCATCACAAATAGTTTATGACTTAAATTTTAGTAAAAACTTGCCAATACATACTTCCACTAGCATCCTATGCCCTAAGGGAAACAAACTTCCTATGAAAACAAAATCTGGCAAAACCATACAAGACCACAATACACTCAATTGAATATGACGCGATTTATAATTTATTTCTAGCATAGCCTGGCAAAATAAGTATGATTGGGCTATCATACAATGATCAGTAATGTAACCTACTCCCACAACTGCATCGTGGATATGCACATGCATGTGTATACAAAGAACCTGGTTGGTTGGAGGCGGTGTGGAGGAGGAATTGAATGGGACTGCAACAACCCATTGCTGCCTAGGCCTTCCTTCTTGTTGTTTGTTACTGTGTGGATCCTGCAGCCTATCCTGTTGTCTAATCTTGCTGCCAGCCCCTTTCCCATAGATAACTTTAAATTCAAGCATTAAACTATAGACTTTGAAGTGTCAGAACTGGGTGCAGTGATGGAAGCATAGAAGACTGCTGTAATAGACCGCACAACAGAAGAGAGAAGAAAGAGAGAGAACACAAGCACAAAGGAACATTGCAAAGAAAGAACTCTGAGAAAGAGAGAGGAGAACACAAGCACAAAGGAACATTGCAAAGAAAGAACTCTGAGATATGCATGGAAAATGGAATCCATATACCAAACATGAGATATGTCCCATACAACAATGAGTCATTGGCTGTGTGAGCACTAGCACCAACTCCCTCTCTCCAACAGAACCTGTTCTAGAATATTAAGTGATCACTTATGAATGATTGAGGAGACCACAAATAAATAGGCATAAAATAATGCCCAAATAAATCGGGTCAGCCAGCATCATGATGGCCTAGAAATAAAGTCAGCCAACCAACCATGCCAAAAACCATAAGAAAAAAGCCCAAAAAAAATACCTAAATTAATCCCATGTGCCCAGCCCAAGAATACACGTGCATACACTCACTCATGAGCTGACTAATCTACTAACACCCCCTCTCAAATCATGGGCAATCTAATACAATACAATGATACAATAATAATGACTCATCATAGTCCATACAACAAAGACCATCAGAATAGGACCATGGATACCCAAGCAGTGGGTGATCAAGTCCACACTGAGGTGCCTCAAAGAGAACTTGATGTCGATGTCGATCGTACTAGAAACTAAAAAGAGAGAACTTGATGTTGATCGTACTAGAACCTAAAAAGAGAGAAGAATCATAATAGCTCTCTATGTTTGTTAGCAATGCCACACAAACGCAATAGCATACATAACCATCCTGTTAGCATGCCTTTGAGACTTGAGCATATGTGACCATGAATTCCTTGCCTTTGGTCAAGGAAAAGACTGCCAAAGTGTTCCCTTATGTGAGCTTGGCAAACAAGGAGCCAACCTCACTTTTATCAAGAGACACCCCATCATGAACCTAGAAGTCAATCCTAGTTCTAGGATTTCAAAACCTACCAAACTTCAATCAATGCAGAAGGGAAGTCCCTCTCTAGAACCTTTGTACCTATATACCTATATAGATAAGGCTCACCTGCCCCACCTTACTGTGAAGATATGCTAGGGTTTGCACTAAGAAAACACAGCATGTATGACCAAGACTGAAACACAAAGACTCAGACAGAGACAAGCAAAACTCAAACCCTAAACGCAAAATGCAAAAACTCCCAACTTAAACACAAAGAGAAGAAACTTTGAAATGAATGAATGTTGTAATTGAATGTAAGAGTGCACAAAATGCCCAAGGGCAAAGCAATGCAATGTCAAAGAGTGACATCCACCGGAGACGGATCCCATGTGCGGTAACCACTAGTCAGAGTGTCGCATTGCAGGAAACACCAAACACTGATCACCAAAGTGTCAAGGAATTGAGGCGACAACAGGAGAGGTGTTTGCTGATGTAGACATCCTCCTCCACAACAAAAACGCAAGTACTACAACAGCCGCCTAGTGGGAGAGATGGTAGCACCCTATCACCTCGCATAAGATGCTGAAAACACAAGCTGATCAGGTGCTATGATGACACAGTAATTGGAGATGTTACATTAATAAGGTAAATTATGGGAGACAGGCCCGAGGGATGACCATTTGGGTGCCTTGGGCACCCAAACAGGGTTTAGGGGAGCCTAGAAAGTAAGAGAGTCCAAGAATAGTAGGACTCACCTAAAGTTGACGGCTGGCAATCGGATCATGATTAGAGTTGCCAGCAACTATCTAGGCGAGGTTGGGAGGAGAAACAAGTCTCTGCCACTGTATCTCAGGATCGTCAGACATTTCTGAGTGATTCGACTATTTGTCAATACTTTTTCACGTATCCACATAACATTGGTATCAGAGCTGCCCGGTCCTGCTTTAGCCTGTCTCTCATGAAAGCTTTCGATTGTCCTCGCGAAGGCTTTCTCCGGCGCCCACACGTCACACGGGTCAGGCGAGAAGACGGTGCCCCACACGTCATACGGGTACCAGTTTGAGAAGACTGTGCCCACGTTTTATACGTCACACTAGCCCGTATCCTGGACATGATTGATTTCGTGAGGCGCAACAATCAAACGGCAGTATTTCGTCTAACGCTTCCGTGACGAGTTCCGTCTAGCTACCGTGTGACGTGATAGCTGCATATTGGCGACGGCTGCAGGCTACCGTGTGATGTAAGAGCTGCATATTGGCGACGATTGCAAATTAGCCACATGACAGCTATAGATTGGCAGGATACGAATCCAGCGAAGGCGTCACCAGCATGGACGATGCAAGACATGTCATAGTGATCACATTAGTTCATATGTGATCTGGCAAGGGGTGTTTAATTCCATCCTCATCCTACGTCTCTGCCCGACAAGCCTTATTCCCACGCGATAGGCACAGTTTGGAGGAAAGTTGAACTGTTCCTCATGTCTTTTGCTATCACTAAATTGTAAAGGCCATCGACATCTGCCCTATCACCGTGATCAAGGAAGTACCTCATCTTGTACGCAAATTTCTTATATTTGCTTTCCAATTCCAGTGTATTAATGGAGGGAAAAGGGAGAGAGGGAGTAATTGAAGGTTCTAGTTCTGGGAACCACCCTATGGTAGATTCCCATGAAACGGAGTTACAAGAAGAGCAATGGGAAGAATTTTTTGCCACACGAGAACAATTTGATGATCTAACTGCTTGTGTGCAGGCACAGGGGGTTCAAATGGAATTTTTAACTCAAACACTCACCGAAATAAAATCTCAATTAACTTTATTATTAGAAAGGGATAAAAATAAGATAGAAACCTTGGATCTTCCATCTTCATCGAAAGATTTGGATGTGGCTATGCGAGATCCTAAGGAACCCCACCACAAGTTGAGGGATAATCCAGTTTTAAAATATATGAAACCCTCTCAGTTTCACGGGGAGGAAAAAGATAGAAATAAAAACACTATCTTTAATTTTCTCCAAAAATGGGAGGATTTGCACAAACTTAAAAATACTGCACCACATCTTCAAGCGCTAGAGGCCAGTTTAACTTTGGGGCCAAAGGCGTATAAATGGTGGCGAACTTTAAAGGAGGCAAATAAAATATCTGAAACTTGGGCTCAATTTGAATCGGTCTTTTTGAAAGAATTCCTTCCTAAAAATGAAATGGAAAGAAATTGGGAAGATTGGGATTATGACAGACAAAAGGGAAGACCCCTGCTGACATATTTGGAGGAATATCGTGAGATAATCCTCAAATTGGAAGGAATAGATGAATTTCAAAAGACAAGAGGATTCATTAGGAGACTAGATAAGGCCTGTAAAAAGGAAGTGAAAATGAGTTCATCTAAGACGCTTGAAGAGGCAATTAAATTTGCATTAATTAATAAAGATAGTACGCGTCCAGGTACACTCGCTAGTCTCACTGATATGGAGCCCAAGACTAAATAATTGGAAACCTCAAAATTTGTAGACAAATTTAAAAGGAAAATGCCATTTCTTAAGGGCAAGAAACAACCCTTTGAAAAGAAACAATATGTAAGGCCAAAGTTAAGTCCAGATGACTTTGATAAGGCCAAAAAAGAAAAGTTGTGTTTCAATTGCCTATCCTCTAACCATGCTGCCTGGAATTGCCCTCAAAGGAAAAAGGGGGAAGGTAAAGGAAAGGATAAGGACAAGGGCAACGGAAAAGAAAAACAAATCCATGTAGTGCAGACCCTAGAATTAAAGGGGCATGAAAAGTATAAATCTTTAGAGGTTTTGCACAAGGATGTACAACACAGGTGTTGTATGTCAACTTCTATGTGGCAGCCTACTTTTGGACCACATGATTTAGTTAGAGTGCATGGATTGATAGCTGGAAAGAGGGTTAGAGTCATGATTGATGACTCCGCTACCCACAATTTCATAAATTATACACTTGTCAAAAATTTGAAACTTCCCCAACAAAAGAGTGGATATCATGTTAGCCTGCTCTATTTTCATTCTCAGTCTGTCATCTCCTGGTTGTGAGCTCCTGTCAGAATCTGGCAGGAGACAGAGGAGCTCTGTCAGTTTTGTGTCACTCAGCCCAAAATGGGCCTTTTTTGTGTGCAGTCGGCCCATATTTGGGTAGGTCGGCTAGTTTGGGCAGGTCGGCCAGTTTTTCTGGCTTGGGGCTATTTATAGCAGCCCCCCCCCCCAGTCATTCTCTCACACTCTTCTGCAGATTCAGCACACTCTCCCTCCTCTCCCACTCCGGCATTGGTGCTGCCATTGCTTTCAGTCTGTTCTGGTGCCCTCACTGACGCTCCGGGCTGCGTGCAGGGACTGATCAATCCACTTTGGTGTATTCAGCATTTCATTTCAGTCAGTGCAGATTTTCTTCCTTCATTCCCTGCTTTCTCTCTCTCCTCCTCTTTGTTCGTGTTCTTCTTCTGTTGCGCACTCTCACATGGTATCATCGCCTGACTGAGAGCACGGAGGACCTAACCTTGTGGAGAGATACCTCACCCCTCTTCTGCTGCTGTCGCCTCATCTCCAACTGCCCAGGCAGCCCCTCCAGGTGGCCATTCTTCTTGAGTTTGCTGCAGACGACTCCTCCAGAGGCTGCCACGTCATTCAGAGACCCCTCCTGCTTGCGTTTTCCATTAGGCGGCCCCTCTCTCAGCTGGGTGATACATCATCAGGCTGCGTTTTGCAGATCTGGTGGTCGTTACCACTCCTGGCGGCTCATCTCCTGCTGGCGACCCTCTCCCAGGCTGCGTTTTGGTGTTGGCGGCTTCTGTTCTAGTGATCTTCATTAGCTACCTTTGCGTTTTGCAGATCCAGGTGTTTGTAGGCTATCACAGCCTGCGTTTTGGTGGTTGGTGACCATACTGCTGGTCATACTTCGGCTTCGGCACAGTTTTCTTTCTCATCATTCCTCTGAGCGGAGGCAGGATTATCAGGAGTTTCGACGTCGGGAGAAGACTCCTCGCACTCGTCCCTCTTCAGTCCATGCATCTCAGAGGGTTCCATCTACCGTGAAGGTGCCTTCCGTGAAGACTGCTTCAGATGTGCGGATGCCTTCCTTAATTCCCTCTATTCAGGTGCCGATTCTCCCTTCCTTTCCGAAGGAAGATAAGTTGGATGGTTCCAACTACTCCCTCTGGTCGTGCAAGGTGGAGTGTATCCTCGATATATTCGACCTATGGGAGCTTGTTTCTTCGCCCATCAACCGTCCCCCCGTGGATTCGTCAGATGGCGCCTCTATGGACCGTGCAGCCTTGTGGGATAGGCTCAACTCTCGAGCCCGTTCCTTTCTTTTTATGAGTTTACATGATTCGGTTCTTGTACATGTTCACAGGTTACAGACCGCGGCGGAAGTGTGGAAGAAGCTTGCATCTTTGTATCAGCACAAGACGTTTGCCCACAAGATTTCCTTGGAGAAGAAGTTGCGGATGCTCAGTCTTGATGATTCTTCTTCTATGAAGGAGCACATCACGAAGATGGAGGACATGCGAGGCGAGCTAGCCTCTCTTGGTCATGTGATATCGTCCGAGGATATAGCGATGATTCTGTTGACTCAGCTGCCATCACCCCGCTATGATGTCTTCTACACCAGCCTCATCACCTCGAGGACCCGTGAGAAACTCCTATGGGAGGAACTTTCCCCGCTTGTCTTGGAGCATGACGAGCGACTCAAAGAGGTGGTTGCCAGTGGCTCCACCAAGGCTTTTACTGCAGGTACAGGTGGCGGCAAGAAGAAGAAGCAACAGAAGGATAAGGCCAAGGACAAGAAGGAGGAGGACAAGAAGGATGCGAAGGAGAAGAAGCCCAAATGTCCCCATTGTGGGAAGGGTACTCATCCCGAGGAGAAGTGTTGGCAGAAGTACCCCCATTTGAAGCCCAAGGAGAAGGACTCGAAGGCGGCCCCAACCACGACAGAGACTGCGTTTGTGCATGTCTTTGTTGAGGAGAATACAGCCCTAGCTTCTACCACTTAGGAGAAAACTTGGCTCGTGGACAGTGGAGCATCTTCACATATGACCTTCCAACAGGATTGGCTTCAGGATCTTCGTTCCCGAGGGGGCACTGTCACCATTGGTGACAATTCTACAGTTCCTGTTCGAGGTGTGGGAACTCTACCTATGTTTTCAGATAGGTGGTCTTCTTCCGCCAAAGTTCTCTATATACCTGATTTGGGCTTTAACCTATTGTATGTGCATGGTCTTACTCAGCTAGGTACCCGAGTCATTTTTACACAGGATGCAGTCACAGTAGAGGATGCTTCTACAGGTGATGCTCTTTGGACGGGTACACAAGAGGGTGGGCTTTATACGCTCACAGCCTTGGCTGCGAGAACTTCCCATGAGCTTGGGCTGCTTTGGCATGCTCGGTATGGTCACTTGAACCTCGATTCTATTCGGCCGGCTTCTCGGAGGAAGATGGTGGAGGGACTTCCAGATTTCCCTCCTCTTCACACTTTGTGCCCTAGCTGCTTGAGGGGCAAGCAGCATAGGCAGCCTCACCCTCAGGTTGCCTCTAGGAGAGCTACTTCTCCGCTTGAGTTAGTTCACACCGATCTTTGCGGACCTATGGGCACGGCTTCCCTTGGGAAGGCCAAGTATTTGATGCTGATTGTGGACGACTTCAGTCGTTATGTGTGGCCTTATTTCTTGGAGTACAAGAGTAAGGCGTACTCCCGTTTCTGCGAGTGGCAAGTGTTTGTGGAGACACAAACAACTTCCAAAGTTTGTGGCGTTCGAGCTGATCACGGTGGCGAGTTCACTTCTCACCTTTTCTCTCAGTTTTGCAGGGATCATGGCATTCGGGTGGAGTATTCCCATCCGAACACACCATCCGAGAATGGTGTGGTGGAGCGTGCGAATCGGACCATGGTGGAGATGGCCCGATCTATGCTGGAGCATAGGAGTCTTCCTCATTTCCTTTGGGGTGAGGTGGTGGCTACAGCGGTGCATATTCGCAACCGCTCTCCGACTTCGGCTTTACAGGACATGACTCCTTATGAGGCTTTCTTTGGGAAGAAGCCTTCCGTGTCCCACTTTCGCATCTTTGGGTGCGATGCTTTTGTCCATGTGGACAAGAAGAAGAGGAAGACGAAGCTCGACTCATAGTCGAGAAAGCTTATCTTCGTGGGCTAGAGCACGACCACGAAGGGATATCGGCTCTACGACCCGACGACACGGAAGATTGAGGTGAGCAGGGATGTGATCTTTGATGAGGCTTCGGCCTCCGAGGATCCGATTGATGGTTCTATTCCGGGTGCTTCTTCGACATCGCCCGGAACCCCCCCCCCCCCCCCACACCTTCTCTTCCTTCCAGGATACCCCTTAGCACCCCTCCCATTCCTCCTACTACGGCTTCCCTTCCCCCTTTGACGGATGTGACTCCTTCTACAAGTTCTTCCACCCCTTCAGACTCCCCTCAGGAGTCTTCTCGGGATACACAGCCTTCTTCAGGTGAGGAGGATCTACCTTCACTTGGTAAGGGGGAGTCCCTCTCCGACACGGGTGCTTTGCAGGTTCCGGAGACTACTCGGTCTCCCTCGCAGCAGGAGGAGTCTCTTAGGATTCCCTTATGGTATCGCCGGCTCATGCAGGATTCAGGTGTTACTCACTTTCCTGCTTCTTCTACACGTCCACGCAGATCAGCCCGCTTACACGCCCAGCAGGATAGTTCACTATGTGTGGACTATGCTCTTATATCTCAGATTCTTCAGGATTCCGAGCCTTCCACTGTGGAGGAGGCTCTTGCACAGGATATTTGGAGACAGGCTATGCAGGCCGAGCTCGATTCCATCGAGCGAAACCATACTTGGGAGCTTGTACCGCGTCCCAAGAAATGGAAGGTGATAGGTGTGAAATGGGTCTTTAAGACCAAGTATCTTGCAGATGGAATGGCGTCCTTGAGGAGGAGATTTATGTTTCACAGCCTCCTGGTTTTCTTGTGCAGGGGAAGGAGGATCATGTCTACAGGCTGCGGAAGGCCCTTTATGGCCTGAAGTGTCAGAGTGCAGCGGTGCGGAAGCGTAGGACTGAGAGAGAGAGAATGCAGAGAGAGAAGAGAGAGAAAGAGACAGTGGAAGATGAAGATCTGCTGTATAAAGTGTGCTGAATACAAAGATATGCAGATATATACACGGGCACAGTGCGCTGGACTGCGTGTCTCCACCTCGACGATGCAACCTGCTGTTCACCTCGAAGTCCGCTGCAGTCTGCACTGTCTCCTGTATGAAATCTGCGAACAGAGACGGAATCTGCGCATGTCACTGGTCTGTAATCTGCGAGCAGAGAAGTGTAGGAGACTGCTGGGGATGTCGGCTATTTATAGCCAGAATCTGACAAAAAGCAGGGCGCAGAAAATATCCTGCAGCCGACTGCCTGCACAGGTCGGACTGCCACGTGGCAGTCTGACTGTGCAGTCCGACTGCACTGGCCTGACCAGCCTGGCTGTGATCTCTAACACCCCCTCTTAGAGCCGGGGCAGGGCAGAAGCCTAAGGGATCTGGAATGTCTCCGAAGTAGAGCCTGGGGAAGTGCCTTCGTAAACAAATCCGCAAGATTGTCCTCCGTCTTGCAGTACTCCACAGTGATGGTCTCATCCAGAAGCTTCTCTCTGATGAAGTGGTACTGGATCTCTACATGCTTCGTCCGGGCATGAAAAACAGGGTTCTGTGCCAAGGCAATGCAACTCTCATTGTCACATTGCAGCAAAGTAGGACGAGTCTGGGGGCACCCAAGCTCCTCCAGTAATCTCTGAAGCCACACAGCCTCACATGTGGTGGAAGACACGGCCCGATACTCCGCCTCAATAGACGAAAGGGCTACCGTGGGCTACTTCTTGCTACTCCAAGAGATAACACCTGCACCCAAGGTAAAACAGTAACCTGTAGTAGACCGCCTGTGGTCCACATCACCGGCCCAATCCGAGTCGCTCCAACCTGCAAGTACAAGATCTGAACCATTTGTCCCTGCGGGGTAATGAATCCCTAAATTAGACGTCCCCCTCAAATACCGAAGTATCCTCTGAGCAGCCTGCCAATGCACCGTCTTAGGTTCACTCATGAACCCTGCCAAGAGCCCAACAGCAAAACAAAGATCAACCCTAGTGTTGAGAAGCCAAATCAAGGACCCAATCAACTGACGATAGCGGGAAGCATCCGCCATAGGAGAAGCTGAATGGGAAGTGGCCTTCCAGTTCGGATCCATAGGAGTAGAAAGGGCCCGACAATCCTCCATCTCAAAAGACACCAAGAGCTCCTGTACATATCTCTGTTGAGAGATGAAGATCCCCCTCTGAGACTGATAAATCTCATGGCCCAAAAAGAAATGGAGTAGACCCAAGTTCGTCATCTCCAACGTCCGATATAAAGCTGACTTCGTCTCTTGGACCTGCTGTGCATCATCACCTGTGACAATCAAATCATCAACATATAAGACAAAAAGCAAACAACCATCCTCGGAAGTGTGAACATAAAGCTGCGGATCGGCCTTGGAACGCCGATATCCCAACTGAGACTAGAGGAACGAATCAATCTTCTCGTTCCATGCACGCGGAGCCTGCTTGAGGCCATACAAGGCCTTCTTCAACCTGTAGACTTTCCCATCTGAAGATCCAAAGCCAGGAGGCTGCTCAACATAGATCTCCTCCTTCAAATCACCATTGAGGAAGGCCGACTTCACATCCAACTGGTAAACAGGCCATCTCCTATGGCCAGCCAAGGCAAGAACAGCTCTAATGGTCGCCATACGAGCTGTGGGGGCAAAAGTATCATGACAGTCAATCCCTGGGCGTTGTGCAAAACCTTTAGCAACAAGGCGAGCCTTGTGCTTATCCAAAGAACCATCGCTAAGATATTTGGTCTTGAAGACCCACTTGAACCAATCACCTTCTTATTCGGGGGGCGGGGCACGAGTGACCGAGTGCCATTCCTCTCAATAGCCTCCAACTCGGCTTCCATAGCTTTCTTCCATGGTGCGGACTGTAAAGCCTCCTTCACGGAGGTGGGCTCTCGATCTTGCATAACACGGGTCATCAAACAATAGTTAGAGCATACAAGCTCCGTTGAATGTGCCTCGTGCCGACGTGACCGCCGCGCACCATCCTACGGTCCCCACGCCTCAGGAACCCCCTCGATCCCTGAATCACGGAGTGTGTCACGGGCCCATCGAGGAGGAGGCCAAACCTCCCCTCGTCTCTCTCCAGCAGCAGAAGACTCTGGAATATCTACCAGTGGTAACTCCACAGGGGTGTCCGGTGGAGCAGTAGACTCTGTGTCAGAAACAGAATCATAATCAAAAGGCACGGGCTCCAATGGAACTGTAGAAGGAGCCCAACTCTCCCCTGAATCTCCAAGAACGGGATGCTCCTCACCCGTTGATATGGCCGGAACCTCCACAAACCGCACATCGTGGCTAGTGTACACATCCCGCTTGACGGGATCATACAATCGATAGCCTTGGGACTGGGAGCTGTAGCCAACAAATACCTGTCTTCGGGAAGCTGCTTCAAATTTATCACGGTGAGCCTTGGGAATGTGAACATAGGCATCACACCCAAAGACCCTAAAGTAAGAAACATCTGGCTTCGTCCCAAAGTAAGCCTCAAACGAGGTCATCCCTTCCACAGCCGAAGTAGGGGATCGATTAAGGATGTGGACTGCAGTAGCCACAACCTCGGCCCTCAGAACCTGAGGGGCCTGTGGGTGCTCCATCATGGTGCGCGCCATCTCAATCACACTGCGGTTCTTCCGTTCAAGAATGCCATTTTCTTGAGGAGTGTTGGTATTGGCAAACTCCTTGTGAATTCCTTTATCTGCACAAAACCGAGCAAACTCATTAGAAACAAATTCACCGCCCTTGTCGGATCGCAAGGTCTTCAACTTCCGGTCCGATCGGTTCTCCTCAAAGAGAAGCCAATCCTTGAAGTGTGAGAAAGCTTCTAACTTTAATGCCAAAAATAAGGCCCATGTCATCCTGCTGTAGTCATCTACGATCAGCATGAAGTAGAGCTCCCGCGCAAGGACTCATTCCTCATAGGGCCACATAGATCCGTAGATACAAGCTCCATCGGTGAAGTAGACCGCCGCAAAGCAGTGTGGGGAATGGCATCCCTATGCTGCTTCCCCCGAATGCAGGAGACACATGGCTGCTGGCTCACCACTATATCCGGCAACCCTCGAACAAGCTGTCCACGTGACGCCCTCCAAAGATAATCATAGTTCAGGTGACCAAACCGAGCATGCCATAACTCTGACTGTGACTGAGAGGTAAGAAGAAGAGTAGAGAGGGCAGTGGAAGACTTCAATTTATAAATGCCGTTCTCCTCATATCCGGATGATAGAACCTTCCTCGATCCACGATCAAGGACTCGCACCGTAGTACTGTCAAACTCCACCAAAAGGCCAAGGGAGCAAATCTTATGAACTGACAGGAGATGGTACCCAAAGCCTGGTACATGCAAAACCTCTGAGGTATGGGTACCACCTCGTCCATTTGGAATAAGCTGCATCTTACCCCGACCTGCAATAGATACTGAAGAGCTATCTCCAATGAGAATCTACCCACGCGAGGGTCACAACTGGGCAACACCATCTAATGAAGGAGTCATGTGCCGGGAGGCACCACTATCAACGATCCCGATGAACGCCAGGAGCAGTCCCGCGTGCACCATGAGCTCGAGGCCTAGCAGCAATAACTCATGGCTATGACCCTCCACTCGAGCCTGGGGAGCCGTCATCGCAGCATCAGAAGCATTCGGTGAAGCGTCCTCAATGACAGCTAGATGAAGAAATGCAGCTGATGAGGATGCAACCACCGCTCCAGAATCCTTGGTGTCCTTCTTGTTGGTGTCCTTCTTGTCTTTGTCAAGGCAATCCTTCTTCCAATGGCCAGTCTTTCCACAAATATGACATGTGGATTCTTTGTCCTTATCCTTGTCCTTCTTGGACTTGTTATCCACCTTCTTCTTCTTTTGGTCCTTTCCCTTCTTCTGAGAGACTTGACCTGTCAGCGCCTCCGACTTGGAAGCATTCTGTCCCTTTAACTGTTCCTCTTGGTCCAAGACCATAGAAACCAACTCTTCCCACCGAAGAGTAGACTCTCGCCCCGAAGCAATAAGGGCAGAGTAAAATGTACCGACTCGTGGCAGCAACTGGGATAATAGTGTGATCGCCATGTCTTCGGAGGAAATCGGCTTCCCCGCATTCTGAACCTGCATCTGAAGCTGCCTTAGCTTGTTAATGTGCTCCGGTAGCGAAGAAGACTTGTTTACGGACAAGGTCCGCATCTGTACCTCCAAAGAAACCCGCTTCATAAGGGTCATCCGATTGTACATCTGATCAAGCTCCAGCCATATCTCCCGAGCCACCGTCAAGTGCTCGATGTGAGCTATCACGACTGTAGTACATGATAGAAAAAGAAAGGAACGAAACCTGGCATTCAGTTTGGCCCAATGAGACTGAGCCTTGGCCAACTCCGCACGAGCATCGGAAGAGAGTTTGGACTCATCTCTCACCGAAGGCCGGTCAATCTCCTCCTGTACTAGCTCCGCCAAATCATAGGACTCAAGGATGGCCAACATCATTATGCACCAAATGCGGTAGTTGTCACCGTCGAGCTTCTGATCTGCAGGAAGAGCCGGTAAGACAAGCACCTTCCGGTCCATGATCGACTAGAACTCCAAGTCAATCTCTGTAGACATCTTCACCTGTAATGCCTTCACAAACGCAAAAGCAGCCCCCTCTGACTGGGAAAACTCAGCCTGCTAAGGCTCTTCCACGTCCTGAACCTCTTCACCCGCCGGAGGCGATAAAAAAGCAAAACCTGTACTTGTAGGCTGAAAACTCAAACTTCCTCCGCGTCAAACAGCAGCAAATCCACCACCTGGACTCCTTTCCTGCGCGCCCACACTCGCTTCAGCCTTGTTCCAAGGCGCAGCCCTCTTGTCTGCCCTCAAACGCAAAAAACGCAAATTTCTGTCGCGATAGAAACTCCTCTTCAGGTTGATTCTGCGCTCAGTCAGCCCTCTAACACTGCTCTGATACCATGTCAGAGTGCAGCGGTGCGGAAGCGTAGGACTGAGAGAGAGAGAACGCAGAGAGAGAAGAGAGAGAAAGAGATAGTGGAAGATGAAGATCTGCTGTATAAAGTGTGCTGAATACAAAGATATGCAGATATATACACGGGCGCAGTGCGCTGGACTGCGTGTCTCCACCTTGACGATGCAACCTGCTATTCACCTCGAAGTCCGCTGCAGTCTGCATTGTCTCCTGTCTGAAATCTGAAAAAAGAGATGGAATCTGCGCGTGTCACCGGTCTGTAATCTGCGAGCAGAGAAGTGTAGGAGACTGCTGGGGATGTCGGCTATTTATAGCCAGAATCTGACAAAAAACAGGGCACAGAAAATATCTTGTCGCAGCCGACTGCCTGCACAGGTCGGACTGCCACGTGGCAGTCTGACTGTGCAGTCCGATTGCCTGTCCGACTGCACTGGCCTGACCAGCTTGGCTGTGATCTCTAACATGAAGCAGGCTCCTCGTGCTTGGTACCAAAGGATTGACCGCTTCTTTCTACAGAGTGGCTTTTAGCGCTCCGATCATGATCCCAACCTCTACTTACGGGTTGTGGGTTCTCTTTGTGTTTTCCTTATTTTGTATGTCGATGATCTTATCATTACAAGGAGCGACACTCAGCAGGTGGAGCATACTCGGTCCATTCTTCAACAGGAGTTTGACATGACGGATCTAGGGATCCTTCACTTCTTTCTAGGACTGGAGATCTATCAAATGGAATAGGGCATCTTTATCTCGCAGCACAGGTACATCTCCGAGCTTCTTTCGGAGTTTGGTATGGTCACGTGTCAGCCTATTTCTTGCCCCATGGACCCTGAGTCCAAGCTTTTGGCAGATGGAGTCCCCCTTACGGATGCCACTCATTACAGGTGCCTTTCTGGCTGCTTCACACTCGGCTGGATATCTCTTTTGTGGTGGCTTTGTTGTCTTCTTTTATGAAGACTCCTACACAGGATCACTGGAAGGCAGCCTTGCGTGTTCTTCGGTATTTACAAGGGACTCGATCCTATGGGATCATGTATGGAGATGGGATCACCCTTTCTGGATGGAGTGATTCTGATTGGGTAGGTGATGTGGATTCGAGACGATCCACTACCGGTTATGCTTTCACCCTTGGATCCGATGCTGTCTCTTGGAGCAGCAAGAAGCAGCCTACTGTGGCACTTTCTTCTACAGAGGCTGAGTATCGGGCCCTCTGTTCGACCGCTATGGAGGCAGTTTGGCTCCGTCGCTTACTGGCGGAGATTGGCTTTTCCCAGACAAGACCTACGGAGCTGCGCGTGGACAACCAAAGTGCCCTTGCTCTGGCGCAGAACCCGGTGTTTCATGCTCGCACGAAGCACATTGAGGTTCAGTATCACTATGTTCGAGAGCGGATCGTGGATTTAGAGCTAGTGGTGGCCTATTGTCCCACGGCGGCCAATGTGGCTCATCTCTTCACGAAGCCTTTGCCTCAGGCTTCTTTGCTTCATCACATGCAGTTATTAGGTCTTCAGACCCTCCCAGGATCTGAGAGGGGGTGTTAGCCTGCTCTATTTTCATTCTCAGTCTGTCATCTCCTGGTTGTGAGCTCCTGTCAGAGTCTGGCAGGAGACAGAGGAGCTCTGTCAGTTTTGTGTCACTCAGCCCAAAATGGGCCTTTTTTGTGTGCAGTCAGCCCATATTTGGACAGGTCGGCCAGTTTGGGCAGGTCGGCCAGTTTTTCTGACTTGGGGCTATTTATAGCAGTCCCCCCCCAGTCATTCTCTCACACTCTTCTGCAGATTCAGCACACTCTCCCTCCTCTCCCACTCCGGCATTGGTGCTGCCATTTCTTTCAGTCTGTTCCGGTGCCCTCACTGACGCTCCGGGCTGCGTGCAGGGACTGATCAGTCCACTTTGGTGTATTCAGCATTTCATTTCAGTCAGTGCAGATTTTCTTCCTTCATTCCCTGCTTTCTCTCTCTCCTCCTCTTTGTTCGTGTTCTTCTTCCGTTGCGAACTCTCACAAATCAATATGTTGTTCGTATGATGCAAGGTCAGGATAATAAAATATGGGATACAATGGTATCCAATTTGGAAATTGAGATCCAAGGATATAAAGATAAACTTGATTTCCAAATTATGAATATGGAAAGAGCCGATATTGCTTTAGGGAGGGAGTGGCTATGGGGATTGGAACCATCCTTAAAACGTAGTTATCATCATAATACACTGGAATTTGAAAGGGATGGTAAGACTTTTGTAATTCAAGGTGAACATGAAGTATCTGATAATCCTTTGTTGTGTTCCACTGAAGTTTAGAAGCTGATAAAGAAGGAAGCTTGTGAGGTATATATGTTATGGTCTCTTCCTGTACAAAACGCTTTTACTTTTTGTAATATAAAGAAACAATTTTCTTATGTTTGTGAGTTGAATGTAGGTAATGAATTAAGAGGTTTGTTAGATGAATTTAAAGATATGTTTCCTTCTGATTTACCAAGTGGCCTTCCACCAGATAAGGGTGATATTAATCACCCAATTGACACAAATAAGGATACACACCCTATTTCTAAACCACCTTATAAGTTAGGTGAAACACAGCACCAAGAAGTTGAAAGACAAATTAAGGATTACCTTGATAAAGGGTTTATTCAACCCAGCAATTCACCTTGGGCTTCACCAATTTTATTGATAAAGAAAAAAGATGGTTCTATGCGACTTTGTGTTGATTATACAGCACTTAATAAGATAACGGTGAAGAATAAATTTCCTATGCCCAGAATGGAAGATCTTTTTGATCAATTACAAGGGGCAAAATTCTTCACAAAAATAGACTTAAGATCAGGCTATCACCAAGTAAGAATTAAGGCACAAGATGTTCCTAAGACAGCATTTCGTACTAGATATGGGCATGCCCTTCTCGCTTTAAGACTGCACCAATGCAGTCTCCTGAAGCATCACATTCCACAAAGAAAGGTTTCAACAAATTAGGTATAATCAAAATAGGCTCTTTGCTGATATAGAACTTTAGAGCTTCAAAAGCTTCCTTCTCTAGTTTGGTCCATCGGAATGCCATTGCTTTATTGGTTAAAGCATGCAGTGGTCCACCAATCATTGCAAACCATTTAATGAATCTCCTATAATAAGTGCATAATCCCAAGAAACTTCGAACTTCATAAACACTAGTCAATTCTTGTCACTCTACAATAGCCTTGACTTTTTTTTTGTCCATCCAAATCCCATCTTTGGATACAATATGGCCCAAGTAGTGAATCTCTTTTAGGCAAAATTCACTCTTTTTACCATTCACATAAAGTTTGTGTTTGCGGAGTTTTTGAAACACTATTTTCAAGTATTGCTTATGCTCTTCTTTATCTTTTGAATGAACCAAAATATCATCACAAAAAATATATATAAACTTTTGAAGTACTCTAAAGATTATTTCCATCATTCTATTAAAGGTTGTCGGAGCATTAGTGAGACCAAATGGTAACACAAGAAACTTGTATAAACCAAAAGTTATCCTGAATGTCGTTTTATGAATATCTTGAGAAGCGATCCTTATCTAACAGTAGCCACTTTTCAAGTCAATCCAACTGAATACTTTAAATCCATCCAATCTATCCAAGATATCATCAATTCTTAAAATGGGAACTATTCCAAATTGTAATTTTGTTGAGGACCCTGTAGTCCACACACATGCGCCAAGGCACTAAGAGGATTGGAAAGCAAAAAGATAAGGAACCGGGTCTTCTTAGACCCTTCTCCAAGAGCTCGTTCCTCTTGTTGTGTTGGACTCACAAGATAGGATGGCCTATTTGGAGATGAGCTCACAGGAATGAGATCAATATGATGATATTCTAGCCTTTCTAGTGGTAACTCATCAAGTAAAGTGCCTACAAAACAATCTTCATACTCCTTCAAGAAACTCATTTGGTCCTCGTTTATATCTAAGATGGACTCTTCAATTCTAGACTCTTTGTTAGCTTGTTTTGTATGTGGATGATACGTTGCTAGCTGGCAAATGAAAGACTAGCTTGGATGCTCTCAAAAATCAGCTGAAATCAGCCTTCTCTAGAAACATTTGGGGAATGCAAAGCATATTTTGGGCATGAGGATTCGCACAGATAAAATGCAGAAATTGTTGTTTTTATCGCAAGAAAAGTACATTAAAAAGGTACTGGACAGATTTAACATGGCTGAATCTAAGCTTTTTGGGGTACCCTTACCTCCTTATCTTAAGCTTAGTAAAGCCATCAGCCCAAAAGATGAGGTGGAAGCAAATGCTATGAAGGGAGTCCCTTATGCATCAACTTGTGGCTCTCTTATATATGCTATGGTTGCTACTCATCCAAACATTGCTCATGCAGTGGGAGTTATTAGCAGGTTTATGTCAAAATCCTGGCAAAACACATTGGGAGGCTATCAAGTGTATTCTTCGATACCTAAAGGGTACACAAAGAAAGTGTATTTGCTATGGCCAGGGTCTTAGTTTGCAGGGTTATTGTGATGCAGACATGGCAAGTGACTTGGATACTCGTAGATCCACCAGCAGGTACGTCTTTACAGTTGCTAGAAGGTTTGTTTCTTGGTATTCCAAGTTGCAGAACGTTGTCGCACTCAGTACTACTGAAGCTGAATACATATCAGCTACTGAAGCTTCTAAGGAAGCTATATGGTTGAGCAAACTTGCAAAGGATCTCGGCATTGGGTACTATAGTTTTAGGATGTGATAGCTAGAGTTTTGGGATGTGATCACTTTATCAGACAAATTCTGGAAGATGGTCTAATCACATTGACCAAGATCAAAACAGAGGACAACCCTGCAGATGTTCTCACTAAAAGTCTAAGCAAAGCTCAACATGAGCATTGTATACTACTAGTGGGAGTTGGTTAGAGATTCACTTCAAACCTTTAAGTGGGAGGTTGTTAGGATAAGTTACATGGTATCAGATTTCAGGCTGCAACCTATTTGTGCTGTGTTTTCTTGCTGATTTCAGGATTTACACCCTTCTTGCTGATCAGCCAGCTGTCCTTCCTGCTGGCGACTGCTGATTTGCTGCTGGCGACAGTGTTTCAGCATTTGCGTTTTGCGTTTTTCTGGACAGATTTGCGTTTACTGCTGTTCCACTCTTTGCTGCCCGTGTTTCCTTCATCAAACTGCTGGCAACAGTCTTTAGCCCCTGTTTCTTCAGTTTGCAGCCTGCGTTTTGTTGTTTACAGTATTATTTTTGCCTGTTTTTCTGATTATTCAAGCCGTTTTTGCTGTTTTTGGCAGTTTTTGACTGATTTTTTCACTTTGTGCAGCAGCTTTTGGCTTATTCTGGTCAGCCTTTGGGTTATATTGCATGTGAACTCACTATTTTTGGTGTTTTTGGTTGCGTTTTGGCTGTGCTCACTCTCCAAACGACCTTTTCTTCTACTTCTCTTTTCTACCTCCTCCAGATGGCCCCTCCGTGCACCCCAAGTGAAGATAAGCTACAGGGACAGCTTCCTTCACAGTATGGAGGGTCAAGTGAGGCTCTTGGAGCTTCAGAGAGGGGTGCCAGGAAGAAGAAGTCGAAGGCCCAGTGTTACCACTGTGGCAAGAAGGGACATTTGCGAAAGGACTGCAAGAAGTTAGCGGCTTCCAGGAAGAAGGAGCAGAAGACGAAGCGGGATGCTGACTCTACCGATGAGTCCTCTCCTTCATCAGACTCCGACTCCGATCCTCCGGCCAAGGGGAAGTCCAAGGCGCGGAAGGGATCCTCTTCTTCGGATCGCGGGAAGGGCTTGGTTGCCCCTTCCTCGGCTGCTTTCTAGTGGTGGTGATGAGGTCATCCCTCACAACTCTCTTATGCCAGAGAGGGAGTGTGAGCGGGTGTTGGTGGGGCTGCAGTGCCTCATCTATATTTTGATATAGATGCACAGGATCCCGAGAGGGATGTCCCTGACGCATCGACAGTATCTGGCAGTGAAATCCTAGAGACTGGTGTTGATTTCTGGGTTCATGATGAGCTGTTCTTCTTGACAGAGAGCGAGAGGCTTTCGTCTGAAGCTCACATGAGGGGACACTTTGGTGGTTTGGCCAAAGGCGGGGAATCCATGGTCACATGTTCAGAGACATGTTTGGCAGATTGGCTTTGTATGTCCTGAGTGACATAGGTGACGCTTCCATTGCTGCACCACTTATCTTCACTTGAGGTGCACGGAGGGGCCATCTGGAGGAGGTAGAAAAGAGAAGTAGAAGAAAAGAAGGTCGTTTGGAGAGTGAGCACAGCCAAAACGCAACCAAAAACACCAAAAATGGTGAGTTCACATGCAATATAACCCAAAGGCTGACCAGAATAAGCCAAAAGCTGCTGCACAAAGTGAAAAAATCAGTCAAAAACTGCCAAAAACAGCAAAAACGGCCTGAATAATCAGAAAAACAGCCAAAAATAATGCTGTAAACAGCAAAACGCAGGCTGCAAACTGAATAAACAGGGGCTAAAGACTGTTGCCAGCAATTTGATGAAGGAAACACGGGCAGCAAAGAGTGGAACAGCAGTAAACGCAAATCTGTCCAGAAAAACGCAAAACGCAAATGCTGAAACACTGTCGCCAGCAGCAAATCAGCAGTCGCCAGCAGGAAGGACAGCTGGCTGATCAGCAAGAAGGGTGTAAATCCTGAAATCAGCAAGAAAACACAGCACAAATAGGTTGCAGCCTGAGCTCTGATACCATGTCAGAAGTGGTGCAGCAATGGAAGCGTAAAGAATATGCTGAAATAAATGCTGAAACACAAGACAGAAGAAAGAATGAACACAGTAGACAAATGAGAACTCAGATGTATGCTCGGGAAATGGAATCCATATCGAACACGAGACAGCAGCATACAATGGTGAGTCACTGGCTGCGTGGGCTCCTCAGCACCGGCTCCTCTCTCCCAGAAGGATCTCCACTGATGGCTGAAGCACAAAAGACTGTGGAGAAGGAGCCCTATAAATAGCCACAAAAGTGGGGAGCATAAAATGCAGGTCGGCCAGCATTTAATGCTGGTCGGCCAGCAATAAATGCTAAAAATACATCATAAATGGCCACAAAAATGTGCCATAAAATACTGCATAAAATGCTACATAAAATGCCCAGCCTCTGCACACAAACTCACACCATGAGCTGACTAATATCTGCTAACACGTTTGACCTCCGTGTATAGTACACACACACTATTCAGTTGTACATGTGAATGCACCCTTATATACCCTAAGTATAAATACATTTTATTAATTGTGTACCAACACATTGTTGATACACTAAAATCTAATCGTACTTTCACTCAATCTCTCTCTCGCCGTCTCTCTCACTTCTAGAACTGCTGCACATCCTCAAGTGAGCTCCAACAATACATATGGATGTACTTCCTCAAGCATAAGTCAGATGCTTTCACATATTTTTCTGCTTGGATGCTGCTAGTTCATAACCAAACTGGACGTTTTATTGGTGGTAGCAGTAGTGTATTTATCTATGCTTTCACATATTTTTTTGCTTGGGTGCTGCTAGTTCAAAACCAAACTGGACGTCGTGCTGGTGGTAGCGGTAGTGAATTTATCTCCCACGAGTTTTCCGAGTTTCTACTCAAGCATGGCATCTCTTGCCAGCTCGCCTCTACTAACTCCCCCTCTTAGACTAGAGTCATAGAGCTTAGGAACCGGAAAGTCATGGAAATGGCATGCTCTATGCTATTCGCAGCAGAGCTTCCTGAGCGCCTTTGGATCAAGGCTGTTAACACTTCGGTGTACATTCTCAACCGGTGCCCGACTGCGGCTCTTCTTCAAAAGACCCCGTATGAGGCATTTTTTGGCTCTCGGCCTGTCATTTCCCACTTCAGAGTCTTCGGGTGTCGTGCCTATATACACGCGCCTGATGATAAGATAGGACAGCCCTTCAATGCACATACCTATTGCTCTGTTGTAGGAAAACTTCTTTGGTTAATTCACACTAGGCCAGATTTAGCTTACTCAATTAGCATACTCAATCAGTATTTCACAACACCTAGGATGTCACATTGAATTGCATATCTTCGTGTATTGCGTTATTTACGTTGTAGTTATTGTTATGACAGAGAGCGCGAGGATCGAGACACGCAATGCTTTCTCATAGTAGAGAGAGAGTACAAAGTAGAGAGGAGAGTGAGTACGACACAATGTTCTTGGATACAATGACGGATGTACCTCTTTAGGTTTTTAGATCGATATATATATGAAAGTACAAATGCACTAAGGGTGTGCTCACACCCATACACATATAAAAGGCACGATGGTCCTTTATTCCCAACAACCTCCCACCTAAAGGCAATGTGTCTTAAGGGGAGAAAAGAATCAGCTAAGTCTAGGTATGTACAAAGCTGAAATACATATATCTATCCAACTCCCATCATCTATCGGCTGCGAGCAAACCGCTCTGCTGGAAGACCCTTTGCGAGAAAATCTGCAGGATTATCATTTGTATGCACTTTGACAAGCTCAATGCTCTTGCTGTCAAGTACATCTCTAATGAAGTGATACTTCACTTGTACTTCGTTTTTGCATGAAAGACGGGATTCTGAGCTAGTATGATAGCACTCTAACTATCACAATGGAGAACAGGTAACTCTATAATGCCAAGCTCTCCCACCAGACATGAAAGCCATAAAGCCTCCTTGCATGCCTCAATGGCAGCCACATACTCTGCTTCTGTAGTAGACAATGCAACACACTTTTGTAGCTTGGAGATCCAAGAGACTGCTCCTCCTGTGAAGGTAAACACATATCCAAAAGTGGACTTTCTGCAATCCGCATAACCAGCAGAGTCTGCATCCGTAAAGCCAACAACAGATGCCTTCCGCTTTCCAAAGCAAATACACAAATCCTTTGTGCCTTTGAGGTATCTCATAATACCTTTCACTACTTCCCAATGCTTTTTACCAAGGTTTGCCATGTATCTACTAACCACTCCCACTCCAAAGGCAATGCCAGGACGTGTAGCAACCATGGCATCATCAAACTGCCAACAGCTGAAGCATATGGTATCTTGGCTATTTCAACCTTCTCATCATCAAATGTAGGGTTGTTCTCTGCACTGAGTTTCACATATGGAGACAATGGAACCCCGATTGTTTCCCCCCCCCCTCTCCATATTGAAACGTTGCAAAACCTTGGAGATATACTCCTGCTAAGATAGATAGAGTAATCCTTTTGACCTATCTCTGAGTATTCACATGCCAAGAATGTGATTTGCATCACCAAGATCCTTCATGTCAAAGATGGCATGAAGACTTTGCTTCAGTGAGTCCAAGGCATAAGTATCCCTACCAGTAATCAGCATGTCATCAACATACAGAACCAAGATAATCAAGCTGCCATCTGCGGCCTTTTTGGTGTACAAGCAGTGATCCACTTGACTTCTATGAAAACCTTGAGACTGCATAAATGTATCAAACTTATGATACCATTCTCTTGGTGCTTGTTTCAACCCATACAAACTACTTTGGAATTTACATACCATCTTCTCTTTCCCTTTTGCTACAAACCCTTCAGGCTGCTGCATATATATGTCTTCAAGCAGATCACCATGTAAGAATGTAGTCTTTACATCCATCTGTATGAGCTCCATATCTTCAGCTACAACCAAGCCCAAAATGGTTCTCAATGTAGTCATCTTGATTACAAGAGAGAAGATCTCATCAAAGTCAACTCCATGTTCCTACTTGTACCCCTTCGCAACCAATCTTGCTTTGTACTTTGGCGAGGAACCAGAAGTGACCTTCATCTTGTAAACCCATTTGCATGGAAGGATTTTCTGCCCTTTAGGCAACTGCACCAAGTCCCAATTGTCATTTTTCTCAAGAGAGTCCATCTCTGATAACATGGCTTTATACCATTTCTTGCTATACTATCTGTCCATTGCTTCCTTGAAGCAAGACAGTTCACCACAATCTGTCAACATGACATAATCAGCCACATTGTTTGCACCAGGAATGAATCTATCAAGTTGTCTAGTAGCCCTAGACGATCCCCTAACCCAATGATCATTGTTTGCTGACTATTGAGCCTGCAAATTTTCATTTTCAGCTTGCTGTCCTAGTATTTCAGCCTGCAAATCAACATTAACAGCTTGTTGTCATGGCTGTTCTTTCACATCCAGTGGCTCATCATTATGGGCAATGGCTAACCGATCATTTCCAGTATTATTTTCTGCATTTACAGGTTCATTTACAGCAGGTATTTGCTGCTATACAACGGGCGCATTTTGCTGTCCAAAAGGTATTTCTTCCCAAAATACAACTCTACGAACTTCCTCTGTTCTTTCGGGCTGTTTGTACATGCGATCTTCTCAGAAGATAACATCATTGCTGCATACTACTTTTCTTTTCTCGGGATCCCATAATCTATATCCCATTTCACCTTCATCACCATATCCTAAGAAAATACATTTGCACAACTTTGGCTTAAGTTTGCTGCATTCTTCCTTACGTATGTGCACAAATGCTTCGCAGCCATACACTTTTAAGTGTGCATACGAAGGTGGCTTGCCCGACCACACTTCTTGGGGAGCTCCCAATGCCAAGAATTTTTTAAACTTGCCAAGCACTTCGTCCTTGCTACGAATAGGGTAAACCCATACCTTCTGTGTAGCATCATCAACAAAGGTGACGAAGTATTTCTTTCTCCCTAAAGATAACCTTGGCATCTGACATACATCAGAATGTACTAACTCTAGAGGAGAAGATTTCAGCGAAAGAGACTTCTTATGAGATGTTTGTGCATGTTTACCATAAACACAATGATCACAATGCTCAAAATCAGCATAACAAAGACAAGGCAAGTAACCCAAACAAGAAAGCACTTTCATTCTAGTTTGACTCATGTGTCCCAACCGACCATGCAACAAAGAAACACTTGCCTGCTCAATCACGGCAACAACATGGTCACGCACACTAGATACATGGAGAGGATACAAGGTATCACTTTTACAACCTTTGGCAATCACTCTAGATCCCTTATAGATCTTCTATTTCCCATCACCAAAGGTGGTATGAAATCCATCGTCATCTAGCTGCCCTGTGCTAATCAAGTTCTTCTTGAGTTGAGGTACATGTTGTACATGCTGAAGTGTGAAGACAAAACCATGTTGAAACTGTAGCTGCACACTGCCAATACCTGCAATGTCACATGCATAGTTATCCCCAAGATGGACAACACCATGTCGACCCCCTATATAGTCAAAAAACCACTCATGATGAGGGGTGACATGAAAGGAAGCACCTGAATCTAGAATCTAAGTATGCATGTCATCATCCGTATCTGCAAGTAAAGCATGTGTACTAATGAAGAGACAAAGAGTACGTCATTCCCACTGTCACTGTCATGAGTGACTACATTCACCTCTTCAACTTTGACACTGCTCTTCTTAGGCTGACTCTCTTTCTTCTCTTCCTTGCTATTGTCACGGGGACATGAAATTTTGAGATGCTTTAATCTTGCTGGTAACATTTGATTAAGTTATTAATCAAATGTGAAAGGTTGTTTAGCACGTGATGCCTATGGCAGTTATTTCATGGGAACGGGCCAAGGACCCTGAGGATGCAATGGGTGTTAAAGGCAAAAGTTGTGTTAAGTTATGCCAACTGGGTTTTGGTAGTCAGTTGGTGCCAGGTTAGACCCTAGGACAATTGTTTGGCCACTGAGTATCAGTGGTGACACTAGGGACTAGCATTATTTAATTAATTAATGCTAGTCTAAGGTTCAACAAAGGTTGGAAACCACTCCAAGTTGCAAATGGCCTAGTCAATTTCATTATAGATAGGCATGTTTAATTTTGGGCAGAGTCAAAAGAACTGAAATTAATTTTCAAAATTAATTAATTCTGAAAAATTAATTTAATGGCTGAAAATGCATTAGGAAGGTTGCCACTTGGCAAAACTTTCCTATCCAACTAGGGAGAAGGCTGTTGGAGGGTGGTGGAAGCTGAATTACAGCCATTTGGAGCTTGGTGGAGGGAGAGGAGGTAATCAGATTTGGCTCTGAGAGGCAACGACGACTGATCGCACACCGCAACAAGACAGGGGACAGCAGGTTTTCTCTTCCGACTCAAGAGAGGCGGTGGTAGAAGAGGAGGGCTCGCCAGCCAAACTGGTGTTTTACCTACCTTTTGAAGCTGTTGGTACCATCAGATTTATCATCAGAGCTACGAATCAAAAGATACATTTCAGCTGATTTTCTCTCTCTCTACAGCATTCTCTCATCTCCTCCAGTCTATGCTCAAACATTCTCAGTAATTCTCAGCCATTGGTAGCAGTGTAAAGCCAAATTTGGTGGACAACAGAGAGTTTACTGCTGTAAACCCTAAATTACAATAGTAATTAGGGTTTAGCAGCCACCTTGGAACCCGTGCCATCAGTCAAAGGCATTGTACACCGAAATCAGCACCAGAAATTCGTGGAATTGTAAGGATTTTAGATGCCAGCCCATCTATTGTGAATTTGGGGCAGCATTTGACCAGTTGGGGTTCCATTAGAGCAAGTCCTGGGTGAAAATCAAGGGGCAATTTGCCCCAATGCTTTGCTGATTATTGGAACAGCAAGGGGCTTTTGAATCAGCCAAGGAGATTGTGAAATCTCGGCTTGTAATTTATCCATTAGCAATTGAAATTAAAGAAATACCAAAAGGAGCGCCAGCTTTGGGGCCAACAGGGTGTGCACTGTCCAAGTTTATGAAGGTAAAGTGAGCATTTCAATTTATGTTCATTTGCTGATTGCTGTAATTAAGTGCTTAATCAGATTAAACTACCCTATCCAAGAAGATAGGCTGGTTACAGCTATCATCTGTCTTTTTGCCCTTTCCTTTCTCTTTCTTCCATTTGTAGTAGTCACGTTTAAAGTGACCCTTCTTGCCACAATGATGGCATTCAACATCCTTGCCACGTGATTTACTGCCTCCCTTGCTATCAAATTTGCCTTTCTGATGTGATCTGCCCCTAAAATGCAAAGCACTGGAAGATTTGTTGGATGCATTGTTCTGCCGATTCTTTTCTTCCATGAGTAACGCACTCTCTACATCAGCATAAAAAAGCATCGCATTAGAATTGTTGATAACAGTCCTAAATGTATCCCAACTCTCTGGCAAAGTGTAAAGCAAGAACATAGCCTTAAATTCTTCATCAATCTTGAACTCCAAGGCAACCAGCTGGCTGAAAATGGAATTAAACTCACTCAAGTGAGTAGACATTGATGTACCCTTTTTCATACGCAAATCCATAAGCTTTTTCAGCCAATAAACTTTGCTTGCGGCACTCTTTTGGGCATACAGTTCTTCCAATCGAGTCCAAATAGCATAAGCAAAATCCAAACCTTCAATGTTGAACAACAAGGCATCAGAAATCGATAGCTCGATGGTTGAGCGTACAAGCTCATTTAACTCATCCCAATCTTCCTATTCCATATCTGCGGGCTTTGTCTCTTTGGTCTTAATCGGCTTTGCCTGCTTCTTCTGCAACAGGATATTATAGCACTTTTTTTCCAGACTGCAAAGTTATGTGCTCCTTCAAGCTTCTTAATGTGTATGAGATGACTGCTGTCACTGCTGCTAACCATGATTTTCAGTACAAATGTGACCAAAAAATTCAGCAAATGCAGGCCCAAACTGCACACAAGTAACCAAGGTACAAGCAAGTATCAACCAGCAATAAATGACCACGTACAAGCAGAAATTTCAGACCTGCAAATAAATTTCCAGAAGCACTAAACCTTGTGCTACAGCACTCCACAACTGATTACAGCTGTTTCAAGGGCAAATACATCACATTACATGAGAAGTCCCAAATTTTAGCTGCAATTTCTGTTGTACATGCACCCACGGGCACAAAATTTGACACCCACAGTCAAAAGCCCCAAAATTTTTGTGCTCAGAACATCAACCATACATCTACACTGTATCTGACATGCATAGAATAGACCAATTTTGCCAAAATAGAGCAATTTCAGCAAAACCCCCAAATTTTCCAAGTGCTAGATGTCCAAATTGCATGGAATTAAACCCACATGTACATAAAATGACCAAATGGCACACAAATTTCGCCCAAACTGCAAAAGCCCCAAATTGCACGGGGTCCAATGTGCCTCAATGTCGAGAAATCGGGTAAATTTCAGCCCAATTCTTGCATGTACATGAAAAGGCCCAAATATCGGAGGCAAAATGTCACAAATTCCCGCAATTTTCTGACACAAATATCAAGATTGTGTCTTGCTCGCATCAAATCTGGACAAATCCCCAAATTTCTAGCACAAATTTGCCCAAAATCGTGAATTGTGCTTACACGCACGAACGCTCGCAAAGGAAAGGGGGAAATTTTTTTATTTTGAAAAAAACATCTGACTTGGGGTTTGTTGACCCGCCCGTCGGTGCCTACAAGTTGTCGCCTAGTCACCTACCCATCACCAGCCCGTCGCATGCAAGTAGTGCGACCCGTCAGTCGCGTGGCATCCACCTGCCTACTTCGTCACTCCCAGTGGACACTGGTCACAGGTCTGGTCGCCTGCAGCGACTAGTCGTCACGTGCTGCCTATCGTCACAACTGTTACCCAGTCACGCACAGCTGCTGCCTGCTGCCGTCGCCTGCTCGCGTGACGTCTACAGCCCGTGACCTGCCGACTGCTGCCTGCCTGCAACTCCTGCTCACCTACGACACCTGCAACTCCGCCTGCTAGTCCAACTGCCTCTCCTAAGCTGTCTTGAGAAGCGTGTGCTTCTTGCCAGCTCTGATACCAGTTTGATGGATCTAGACGGGGAGCTGAGAGTGAGCATGACGGATAACACACAGAGTAGAGAGAGAGAGAGAGAGAGAGAGAGAGAGAGAGAGAGAGAGAGAGAGCAGTGCAGAGTAGAGAGGAGAGTGAGCACGACACAATGTTCTTGGATACAATGACAAGTGTACCTCTTTAGGTTTTTAGATAGATATATATATGAAAGTACAAATGTGCTAAGGGTGTGTTCATATCCGTGCACATATAAAAGGCACGATGGCCCTTTAATTCCAACACTTATTCTTATGCCTTGACATACGGTTCTGGTATATGTTTGCAAGGGTACATTGATTCTGATTGGGCAGGACATCCCGACACTCCGCATTCTCATAGCGGCTACCTCTTTACCTTGGACATAGCTCCCATTTCTTGGTCAAGCCATAAGCAAGAGACGGTGGCAGCTTCCACGCCCAAGGCTGAGTACCGGGCTCTCTTCGATGGCACCATCGAGGCCATCTACCTGAGGAGTTTACTGGAGGCACTTCATTTCCCATGCGACTCTCCCACCGTTGTCTACTACGACAACCACAATACCATTGCCCTTGCAGGCAATCTAATCGTTACACCACGGACGTGGCATGTGGGAGTCCACTTCCATTTTTCTAAAGAGCAGGTTAAGCTAGGCACTATAAGAGTTTGTGCCTACATCCGACAATTTTGCAGATATTTTGACCAAAGTGGTCAACCGACTGGTTCTTCAGTACCTGTTACCCAAGATCAGTTTGGGTACACCCTCCCCTACTTCAGCTTGACAGGGAGACGGGTGTTTCTCTCTTGCTTTCCCTTCCAGTTTGAGAGGGGGCGGCTTCTACTCTTGATCGTGACAGTGATGCTACTTACAGTTTTTCGACATTCATTCAATTATTATTTTGTATTATATTATGAACAATTGTAACTTCATCCGCACTGTCAGGATCATATGATTGTAAAAGGGCGATTGGCAAGTGAACGATTCCCCTACAAGGGCACTGTCCAAGTGGCACCGTTGCATTGCATCTTGCGTGAGCATGACATCTTGTATCGCCCTTTGCATTACCCCATGATTGGCATTCTGTTCATGTAAACATGCATCTGTGCGCATTTATTCCTTTTCGGTCTTTTGGAGTGGTCGACTCTAGATCCACCATATTCACGGCATTTCCCATGGCAATCTCCTACAAAGTTTTTCCTTAGCTTGCTTGCTTGCTTTGCTTGTCTTGCTTGCTTCACATATTTGCTATACCCTTAGCCTTATTCTTTTTCACCGACACCCAGTAATGGTAGGGATAGTATACTTGTTTTGTGAAGGTCTTGAATCTAACCATCCTTTATCGTTCTCCTGTTTGAGGCATGGATACTCAATAGGACGAAAACTGATTTGAACCCCACTAAATGCTACATCTATCAAATTCAACAAAAAAAAAACAAACAAACACAGTCCATAGCTGATTCCATCTGCCTTTGTAGGGCTTGGTAGACCACTGGGCAATCGACATGCACCCTTTATCCGATGCCTTGTCCAATCTAGGGTGATCACTTGGGCTCCCTTGGTAAGATTACCATCACCTCTGTAGTCTTAGTAGGCCACTGGGCAGCCAACGCACACCCTTTGTCCGGTGCTCTGGCTACTTTGGAGTGGGACGCCTTGGGGTAAAAGATCTTTCTCGTGGCACCGTTGTTGGGCCTAAGAGGGGGTATTGAGCTAAAAATGCATTAGCTTTACTTAAACAACCCCAAAACTTGCTTAATTAATGAAGAAACCTAGTTTATTTAAAAGAAGTGTGATCCTAGAGAGTTTCTGTGTCCCATAAGCACAAACCCACTTGGGAGGGCCCAAACTTTCTATAAATACCTATGCTGCCCTCCATTCAAAACAATCTCGTTTTTGCAGATTTCAGGAGTTTCAGCTTGCTGCCCACACCCCATTCGTGGAGGACATCTTAGCCGAAGCTGTCCATTGCTGTCTACATCAGTTGGCGCCTGATTTCCAGCCCTCTTCTCACAGTTTGGAGCTGATCCCAGCCAAGTGACTAGTGTTTCTACACAGACATGCTGTCGTACTGCCTGCCATGTCATCTGCAACTTACGTTTGGCAGTTTTTTCTCTCCTCCAACTGTTGCCTAGCTTCTACAGGCTGTCGCCAAGCTGTCCAACCTACGTTTGGCGGGTTTCTCTTTCCTACAAGCTATCCTACATGTGTTTTTAGTCTTTCTCTCTCTTCACTACTGTCTGCATCAGATCCAACTTCTCACTACTGCGTTAGCTAGTGTTCGACATCCGAAGGCTGCCTTGCTGCGATTTGAGATCTGTTCAAAGCACGACACACTCTTCAGCTCATTACCCCTGCCCTAATCCTTGAGATACACGAGTTCGAGGTTTAGTATTCATTTATTGCATAGTGTGTTTGCTGCATGAGTATTGTATATTCGGCAGTTCTATCACTTCAATTATTTTCTATGTTCATTGTCTATGAGATACCCTAACCCTAACTGAGTTCCTTTATCAGTTTGTGCTTTGTCGTACGATTGTTATTTGTGTTTCTGGTCAGAGTATTTCTTTACAACACCATGATACCAGAGTGGCACCTTGCAAAAGGGAGGGTGGAAGGGAGGAGAAGGATATCTCCTAGTCACACACAGAAGTAGAGTAAGAATTAGATGTTGATGCCGAACCTACAACCTATCTTTGCCTTCTCTCATGCAAAGGATCTCTGCGGTTCACTAAGCACCTCCGACTTTGATACCATGTCAAGAAATGACTAAGCAACCACATAGACAATAGGGTTTGCAGGGAAAAACACAGAGTATTCAAATGCAAGGAGGAAGGTGCCTAGAAGTTGTCACCTGAGAGTGGGAAGGAGCGCTAGTTGGAGAACATACCACTATCACGATAAACGCAGCCCTAGGAGGCTTGAGACTGCGCCTAGCAAGAAGGAAGAAGATGGTGGAAGGAGAGGAGAGAGAGATGATGGTCTCACGAAGTGAGTGAGTGTGGTAAAGAATGAAATGGAGGTGCTGAATATATAGGCACAAACAATCTGGAGTCTCGCCCGCTGAAGTCTCTCGAGTGGCACTCCAACTCTCTCAAAAGGCCCTAGAAAGCCTTTTTTAAGGCTGGAAACAAAACCCAAAATGGGAATGAAGGAGGGAAACTATATGGAATGATGTGGTTTCTCAACAATATTAAGTTCGTGTCTTGAACTAGTCGAAACTTCATGTTCAATGTCAAGTGAGCTAGACCTAATTCAAGTGATAAATAGATTTAGACTACAACAATTTGAGTTTTGGACTTTTGACCTAAAATTGGACCTCTCACGTTCATTGAAAGCTAGGTTTGGATGAAGCAAGGCACTGAAACATGAGCTGTTTACTAAATAATAGTGCTGTTACAAGACCAGCAGATCACACCAGGGAAAAATGAGACAAAGTCATACAGCACAAGTTTCTTTACAAAGCTAGTATGTCAACATAGCAACCCCAATAGGCTCTCCTCAAGCAGCAGGTGGGAACTTTAGCTTATGTACTTTATGGTCATCTGTATTCACATTGGCTCTTAACAGTATCTTTCTTATGCTGTACGAGCAAATAGCAATTGAAGTCAGAGGATTTCAAGGATTTTCATTCATTTCGTACAGCAGGTGTACAAGGTCGTAGCAGCCTGACTTGCTAATTACCAACCTCTAGCTAGTCCAAACCATCTGATTTGCACATAGCAATCACCATCTACTTGGTTTGGTCTCAACCAATCAGCCTATACTAGCACAAACTTTCAAGCCTGCCCAATGAGTGTGAACCAAATTGACACACTTGCTATTACTCCAAACCTCAAACCAACCACAGTCTTCAACCTGTGAAGAGCTAAAGTCAAGTTTGTCATGTTCAATGTCTATGTGCATCGTACTTCAAACTGTTCCTTTGTTGTCGTTGCCCATAAGGGCGTGCCATAGTAATGCTTAGGGATAACTTGACTATTTTTGAGAGGGAATTACCCCTAGTCAACTAGAACTACTAGGGTTTTTTTTCCCTTTTTTCATTTTTCTTTTCCTTTTTTAAAGGGCTTTATTCTTTCCCTTATCACAGTCAAAATTAGCATAAGAGAACGAGAAAAGCCAGCATAAGGCAATGCTCCAGTGCACAATGAGCACTCTTGTTTTATTTGAATACAAAAACCTGCCCTATATCAGTTTTATAGACATGCAAATGGACTTCCCTAATCCCAATTATGTGGGAACAATGATGGTCAAGTTGGGTGAGGATAGTGACTGATACTTTGATTGGCATATGTGAAAAATACCTTTCCAGATTTTCTAGGTTCAGCATCTTAATAAGGTTGCAATTTTATGATGATAAAAATCAGCAGAGTTCTATTTGGGCTGATAAGAGCTACTCGTTTCTGTCAGTTTACTCCAATATACAGGCAGCAATAGACTAGTCAATCATGAACAGCCATCTAAATCCCTCCACATCATTCTTGATGGAGAGTCATGTAATCTTTGAGATAACAAATCTGGGCACACAGAGCCAGCTCACAGGTATTCAAACGGCAAGATAAGGGTTTATGTGCACATATGCACCAACATTCTAGCAAGCCATTTTCATTATCTCATCACATTATGCTAAGCACACATGAGTTGAGGACTGACATGGTAAATATATGATTAACTGCAACCTGCGATGCCATCAGGAAACTGATAAGTCACAACATCAGCCAAACTGTTCATAAAGAACCCAGGAAGTGAGACAACCCAGCTGCACATGGTAGAGCCTCCATAGGGACCACATTTTCGTGAGATCATCACATTGACACGGGACTAAAATGTACTATCCTTACATGTTTCCTTAAATTTCTATCTTCTACTATGTCAAAGACAGAAGAGGTTCTACATACAATCTTTCCTTGAAATACAACAGCCATAATCCTGTACAAGATTAAAACCACAAGATACTTCTTTCCATATGTAATAACAATAAGAGGTTAACTAGTAACGAATTTGCACCATTTGGCTCGATCAGTAGGCCGGTAAGCAGAAGGCTGTGGAGATGAGCAAGGGCCCTCAGTTGCTTGCTTGTAAAGACCATAAAACTGAAGCTTCAGGTCATTTGAAATCTTGAAAGGGGGATTAAGGACAAGTTTCTCGAAAAATGAGGTTGCCGCCTGGAACGTCTTGCGGAGCTCAGAATCTGCAATGCCCTCCCAATCCTCATTGTCGGACAGCAAGCCCTCTTCTTCGATCGAGTCTTCGCTCCTCTCATCGTCACTCAGTACATCCTGCCTGTCTTCAGCTGGGGCAAGCCCAGCAGCCACAGGGTCTTCGACTTTTTCAACAAACGCAACAGTTTCAGCTGGAGACATTGCTGATTGAGCAATGGATGCAGCTCTATCCATGTGGCCTTCTTCACTATCATGGGGCGATGGTGTGCCGAGGGGCGATTGTGAGCCCAATAGGCCACCACCTTCAGGCGGGGGGGCGTCATTAGGGTTCTGGTGCCCTTCTGATGTGCTGGGCTCACCAACAGCCGGTGTCGAGCGATGACCAAAATCAACTTTCAGATTCTGTCTTCTGAAGGATATGACCACCCATACCAGCCTGGCAACCATATATGCAAAGATAAAGGAGATGAAGCATGTGCTGATCCACTCCTGCCAATCTGCCATTATTGATGATTGCTGTGATGATTCACACAGCAGATGATTTGTCTTAATACTGAATTTGATTCCTGCAGAGTAGCCCAAAAAAGCATTATGACAAACAGTAAAATTTCAATCAAAAGGGTAGTCCTATCGCCTCGATGGCACCCAAAGAAAAGAGCTATTTCTCTTGACTCTTTCATTAATTTAACCACGACGAAAAGAAGGGAACAAGATGCAGGGGAGGAGATGAAATGCGCACCCACAAAAGCTATGGTGTCAGAAAGGAGCAAGGCATTGCTAGACTGTGTGCACTTCCATGGCAGGCAGCTCAGAGAAAACCCATACGACACAAGTTTTGGCTCCACTGTTGATCGCTTCCTTGAGAAGAAGTACATATTTAAATATATTTTTCCATTGTTTTTTATTATTATTTTAGTATATATGTGCTTTTTTATCACCTGCATATGTAAATGAAACTTTGACAATATTTAGTAATACCAATAACCAAATATAAAGTGCGTATTGTGACATATAACTATCATGAAGATCTCTTAAGAATATCAAATTTATTAATTTTTCGAATTTATAATTGCTAAATATCAAGTGTGTAATCTGACATAGAATAGTCATGTGGATTTATTTTTTTCAAACCGATTAAGTAAAAGCTTAACCGATTTGTTACTCAAGAAATATTAATACGTGACATACATGTGCCTTGAAGTAAAATAAATTTAATTTAAATGTAACTTAATGTGTAAGGAATTGTACATATTTGAATATATTTTAACCTTTTTTTATTATTTCAATATATATGTGCTTTTATTATCATTTGTACATGTAAATCAAATTTGATCGTATGAGGTAGTAATAATAGCTAAATCTAAACTTGTAATATAGCGAAGAATAATCATCTAGATATACTAAGAAAATCAAATTTAAGTAAGAGCTTAACCAGTAAAAATATTGACATGTGATATGCATGAACCTTGAAGTATAAGAAATGCGATTTACATCTGACTTGACGCATAAGGAATCATATCTAAGCACATGTGAAGAACCTTGTGATGCAGTTTTCCCCATGTATGCCCAAGCTTATGCTATCTTGGCCTAGCCTAATTTGATCATTTTTTTGGAGTCCACCCTCTCATTGTGTGGTCTTTCACACATTTATACACTCATTAGGTACACAAGATCAACTCCATTAAGTGGCAATCACAAATCCTTTTAGTCTTTGACATCCAATTTTGGGTTATAGGGCTTGCCAAACCATCTATAAGCATGTTCATACATTTCAATCAGTGTTGCCTTCAAGTGTTATTGACATAATGAAAGTTGTTGAGCAACTTGAAAGACATTAAGAGAGAGAAATACTGTCTCGGTTTAGGAAATAGAAGGGATTGCATTGATTCCATGCTTGACACGTGGAAATTGCAAGTTATACCATCTTGAAGCATTGAATTAGACCACGCTAAAATAGGTTGTGTGTGCATGTTCATCCTACCAATTCCACATCATGAGTGTGTGAAGTTTGCTCTATCTAGAATTAGGGGAAAGAATGTGAAGACGAATGCTCCTAAAATGTCACTTTCAGCCATAAATCCCTAAGATAACAACCCTATTATGCACCTCACTTCATATCCTCCTACATGGTCCAAACAACTTTGTCAAGCATACAATAATGCTTATCCCTCCCCTCAACTACCCAAGAGTCATTGAGCATACAAAGAAGTGCTTTTTTTTCCACAAATCATTGGAGAGATACTCTATACCACCCAAAAGTGTCTATAAGATTTTGTGAAGCATCTATGGCATGTATGTTTAATTGTCTCTTTCTTCATGTGCATTACGGAATAGTTTACTACACACACACACACACACACACACACACACACACACACACACACACACACATATATATATATATATGGATGGCAACAAATCTAAGGACAAAGACATGAACTCAAACCTAAAATTCATACCTCTTTAGCTATATCTACAATAGACACCTAAATGACCATGCTACTCTTGTAAATCATGATAAGTGCATAGAATATGGAATTAAACATAGAGACATATTTCTTTAGCCATTTCTTCAAGAGAAAATGCAACAATATATCATAGTAAGATCTTGTGAATAATCTCATATTTATGTAAGATGAGCATTGATTACAATTGCAAGAGCATCTAAATGTAAACTCATGAACTATAGAAGTTTTAATGGTGCCCATATTTTTTGATATATTGCAAGTCGTTAGCTCAAATGTGAACATTATCACACATGTTGCCCAATATTTCAATTAAACTTAATGACTACATTTCCACTTATGTAGTTGGTAGCTATTCCATGCCCCCCCCCCCCCCCCCCTTCAAAGCCCTTTCATGCAATTTTGCTAAGCACAATGCTTTTTTAAAACTTGGGAGATTTAGTGCAATGAAAAGTTGTTAGGTACTTACATGGTGTTGAGAGGGACTTTTGGGCAATTAAACACTACTATGCTTTCCATGTGTTCAATTTAATGTGAAAGGCAATTAGGTTGCACGGTTTTTAAGTGCATTATTAATCTTCTATGTATGTAACTTTCATGGCATACAAATGCAAGTTTTTCCCACTTAAATAGGCTTAAAAATGTGTGCTCTAAGTGTGTCGAAAACCTAGTTGATTGGATATCCAAGTATATAGGATACTTATTCCCAAACTACTGTTTGAAAAAATGCTAAGCTGCTTTATGGCAGCTTATCATGTGAAGTCGTTGTGAATAACATTGTGAAAGGAACAAACTCGCCATTTTATTTGTTGGCCATGCAAATTGTTGCACCCTTCACCTATGCTCTCTCTCTCTCTCTCTCTCTCTCTCTCTCTCTCTCTCTCTCTCTCTCTCTCTCTCTCTCTCTCTCTCTCTCTCTCTCTCTCTCTCTCTCTCTCTACAATTTCAAAGCACTAGCCCATGTAGTAATACTATCGCACAATGTTGCCCTTCACCTATACTTGAAGGGGATGCAATGGCAGTGGAGAAGGAGAAGAGGAGGATGCAGGAGAGAAGAGCACACACAATGTAGGTGTTGTCCAAGTGAATTGATAGCCTTATTGCATTATCATATTATATATGAATAAAGAATGGGCAGTCACAGTGTACACAGGCACACCTAGAGGCCTTTTACCCCAACAATCTCTCACTAAAAGGCCAATGTAGCTAGGGAGTGAAAACAAAGAAAAGAAAAAAAAAGATAAGGTGAGGAATCATGAAATCTCACCCAACGCCCAATCGGAAAGTGAGCTGTGCAAGAAGTGTCGGGAACCTTTGCAAAAAAAGAGTCAAGCATCCCTAAGTCCATGACATCCAGGAGATAAGCGATCCCGCAGCTCCATACAATGGAGTAATCCAAGAATGCTTCTCATGAAGCAAGCACAACTCATCAGTGCACGACTGTAAAACATCAGAGTCGTGCATAGCATCATCGTAGCGCATACAAGACAGTGGAGAGTAATCAAACTCTCTAAAGTCAATCACTGAAAGAGAGCCAACATCCCAGACACTCGTCCAATGCGGTCTCAAAACTACATGTAAAGCATCAAAGTCGTGCATAGCATCATCGTAGCGCATACAAGACAGCGGAGAGTAATCAAACTCTCCAGAGTCAATCATTGAAAGATAGCCAACATCCCAGACACTCGTCCAATGCGGTCTCAAAACTACATGCGGCCTTAGCATAGTGGAAGACTAACATATGGCTGGCTGTCCAGCCTGCAAAACTACAAGAAAATGACTCTCATGAGCCTGCAAGGGGTCTAGCAATTGCCCACCAACATCCTGACCCTGACTCCTATGCATAGCTATGTCATCTGGGCCAATAAGTGCCTCATTTTCAGCATAAATAGCTTGATGTAATGGCACTATAGCTGATGTAAAATCAGCCATAAAGCACACTAAACACTCATCAAGAGGCCTGAGAGGTGTTTGCATCTCATAGAAGATAGCATGACGGCTACGTATGACCTGTTGGGCATCCAAATCCCATAATCTGTAGGCCTTAAAGTCACCATTTCCATAACCAAGGAGGATACATCTATGTGACATAGGCTCATGTGGCATACGTACAGATGCTTGGCAGTCAAACATCCTCAAGTAATCATAGGAGAGCTGTATGCCCCACTCCATGCCTCATGGGGTGTAATACCATCCAAATTCAAGCACGGCGTCCTGTTAACCAAATAGGTTGTCGTTATAAGGGCCTCAGAAGCCATAAGACAACCCAATTATGGTAAGCATAGAAGCAACCTTTGCATGTAAGGTCAGGCACATGCCATGAGCAATCCCATAATACCGTGGGCATAAGAAATCAATGCCATACTGCTAACAAGAGGTTTTGAAAGCTAGGAGAGAGAGCATGACTCTCATAATCCATCTGAAAGCACCTAGGCCTGCTACCAACAAAATCCATAAACATGTCAAGCATAACTACAACATCCTCAATCTGCACTAAGGGAAAATCCCAAACACGATGGATAGCATGATCAACAAAGGTCACAAAGTATGACGCTCCACCAAGTGATTAGGAAGGCATAGGTCCATATACTGCACAATGGACAAGATCTAGAGGAGCATGCATTGTACGATTGCCATAAGTCAAGGGGGCTGTACAATGACCAAGAGTACAATCAGGGCAAGCATCAAGTTCTGTAAGTGATATAGGAGGCAACAATGAGTCTGAATGAGACAAGATCTCCATCTCGTTGTGGTGCATATGGCCTAAGCGATAATGTCATAGCAATGCATGTGGTGTTCGGATAACTGCAACCATAGACTCTCCCACATGAGAGACATGCACTGGGTAATGAGAACCAACTCGAGAACCTCTGCCCAAAACCAAGCAACCATGATAGATCTTCCATGACCTATCCTGAAGAGAAACGAAGTAACCTGCATCATGCAACTACCTGACAGAAATCAAGCTCTTACTGAGCATGGGAACATGTAAAACATCCCTAAGCATAAGAGAAGTCCCATTAGGCAAAGCTAGGTATATGTCCCCTATACCAAGAATAGTATAAGTCTGCTCAATGCCCAAAGAAATGCATCCATCAAACTCCCTATAAATAGAGAACCATGCTCTATGTGGAGTAACATGACAAGATGCCATAGAATCCAATAGCCAATCTGGGACGTAGGCCGTATCACTGAGCAAGAAAGTTGTAGGGAAACTAGATGACAGGAGTACATGCTCAATTGCATCATCATGGGTAACAACATGTACCTCACCACTAGTAATAGTGGTAACACACGCTGCATCTCCTGTATCTCTGACTCTCTACTCATGTCGAGTCTGTCTCTGTCTCTGTTGCTCTCTAATCCATCTGAAACATTTTCTTTTAACAAGCCCAAGCTTCCCACAATGGAATCATACATTTGTAGAAGAAGAATCTGTAGAAGACAACAAGGAATCCAAGACATCATGAATAGGGATATCCATAGCATCCACGGAGCTCAAGGAGTCGAGGGTTGTCCCAACATAGGGAATTTGCTCACCAAGACAACTATCAGTAGAAGCACAAGTGGTAGAAGCATGGTGCTGCAAGTACTCTTCCATCCTCACTAGAGAGGGAATCACAGAAGCATCAACTAGGGATACAGAAGCTCCCACATGAAAAAGACTCGTAGCTAAGTGCATGACATAACCAACCACAATAATGTAAAGGCCAAGACATCTGTCAAAAGAGCATACGGTATTCAACCATGAAATCAGCCCATAACCATAATGGCAAACATGACTTTGTGGTACATTAGACCACATAGCAGTATCCAAGTCAATGCAAGACCGGTAAGTGGCATAAGATCCTACAATGGTCAAGCTCCAGGAGAAGCCCAAGTATCTGTACAACAACATCCAAATAAGTGGCTCTATAAAGTACATGATAGTAGACAAAGTGCATAGCTGGGTAAGTATCAAGAGCAACTGCTCTCTAACCTGTATGGGCAAAAGCAACCCAACTAGCATAGAAGCTAGGCAACACAGAAGCAACAAAGGCATAACTACTAAACCCAAGCACTATCAAGAAGTCCACTGATCAAGGAGTAACCTGCAAAGAACCAAGCATCAATGAGCAATGAAAGCTTAATAACCAATTGCCAAGACAATGGAGCAAGCACTGCTCAAATATGTATCTGCATCCAAGTAAATCCAAGATCCATTATTGAGGCATTGAGGGCCAAATAGCATCCAAGTTGCATAAGTGATAAGCCGACCAAATGCAAACTGCTCCACAAAATTCTCAAATGCAAGTCGATTCAAGCCCAAACATTTGCCATACTACAGCCGAACCCAAAAGCATCTACATCAGACATCAGTTCCATAACAGGTAGCACGGGGCATAAACCTTGTCAAGTGAAATGCTAGCTACAAAGAAAATGATAGTGAACCAAGAATTGAGCTCTACTCTTTGCTCAAGAAGTATCCGAGAGCATAAACATCAAAGTGGCATCATTCAAATACATCAACATATCATCTCGAGTAGTCGGGAGCACCCGTAGACCATAGGCATAACCAAACTGGAGGTAAAATAACCTGTCAACCAAGGTAGCATAAATCCCAACCAACAACAAAGTGTCTGCATCCAAATCACGGCTCAATAGCTCTTAAATGGCATTTTTGGGCATAAGCCATGATGACCAAGCATCAATACATCCAACAGGACACCCGAATGTTAACAAAGAGCATTATGCATAAGCCATCTCTGATAAAACCTTGCTGCCCAAACAATGTACAGCAGTAAATCCCTGCATAAATCGAGCTATGGAAGCTCAAACCAAGTCCCAAAGCATCTCAAAACATTGGGCAAACATCCCCAAAGCATTTGGGCATCAAATATCAAGCCTCGTGAGCATCAAATAAGTTAAGAGCATGACATTTTCTTACTGTAAATCAACTCAAATCTGACACAGAAAATTTTGTGGTGAGAATTTGGCAGATCTGACATCACCATTGCCTCTGGAGCATGCAAAAACCCCAAGTAAGACTCTTACCTTGCCTAAATCAGGTTCCGGATGCTCGAGATATGAGAAAAATGGGATTTTTGAGCTAGATTTTGAAACATGCGCAAAAAAATGTGAGCTGCTGTTGTGGGGCCTGCTAGTTATGCTGAGGATAAGGGGGCAAATGGGGGCATAAAAGGTGCCCAATGAAGCCAAGGAACACCTGCAAAGAGCCTATGAGGGCTGGGGAGAGGCGGGAGATAAAATCTTACCTCGCGAGGAAGAAGCCATGGATGGCATTGAAGCTCCAAACTCTAGGTCTTCAATCCGGGTTGAAGTAATACCAGGCCAAGCTCCACGATCAAGCTCTAATACCAGTTGAAGGGGATGCAATGGCAATGGAGGAGAAGAGGAAGATGCGGGAGAGAAGAGCACACATAATGTAGGTGCTGTCCAACTGAATTGACAACCTTATTGCACTATCATATTATATATGAATAAAGAATCGGCGGTCACAGTGTACATGAGCAAGCCCAAAGGCCTTTTATCCCAACAATAGTCTCTCTCTCTTTACAATTTCAAAGCACTAGCCCATGTAGTAATACTATTGCACAATGTTGCCTCATGGAATTATTTGGTGGCCATGCAAATCGTTGTCTCTTTTGCCTATGTTTTCTCTCTTTACAATTTTATTCTCTCTCTCTCTCTCTCTCTCTCTCTCTCTCTCTCTCTCTCTCTCTCTCTCTCTCTCTCTCTCTCTCTCTCTCTCTCTCTCTCTCTCTCTCTCTCTCTCTCTCTCTCTCTCTCTCTCTCATCTTGGCTCGCACTTATTATTTTCATTTACATCAGAATCAAAGAATGTAACTCACCAAACATTGAAAAAAAAAAAAGCAAAAAAAGATTACTAAAACATATAGCCAATTTGTAGATAGCAACGATAACACAAAGAACAAAATGTGTCCAAGTGATGGAAAATATCTCCCATGTCAATAGGAAATAAGACTTTCTCTAATTTAGGTAATCAAAGTGAACCTTTCTTTTTTTTAAAGAACGATTTGAAAGATATTAATCTATAGACCTAGCATGGGTAGGTAAAGCTACAATATGCTCTTGCATCAGTATGGCAAATGATGTGCCATTCTCTTCCCTCCTTCTTACACTTATAATCAAAGCAAACCACAATGGAGAATAGAAACAATTAGATTACAATTAGCAAAGATAATATAAAAGTGACAAAGATCATTCAACTATATACACATTACAAAATAAAAGTACCTACTCTAGCATTCTACTCGATCGAAACTATGAACCCTAGATGTACAATGACCAAGCAACCCAAGTCCTTACTGTATGTCTAGCTCCTATCCTGGCCCCTAGCTGGGGGGTCTCAAGGGCCAACAGTCCCCCTAATAGGGGTCTAGGGATAGCACCTTGACTCAAGAATAAAGAGAACATTCCTTGACCGACTAGGAAAGGTTCATAATATGGTTAGAAAGGTCGAACATACTATCTTTCCATGCCATAAAAGGAAGACCCCTCCCAATCTATCTTTCACCCAGTCAAAGTTCTTCTGGCTAGCCTTAAGCTCTTCTTCTATTATCTATTTGGACCAGCATCTAAGCTTCATAGTGGAAGCACATGGGTGGATAGAGCCATCTTTGCATCAGTTCGTTTGAAACTAAGTCATGTTTTCTCTATTCCTTGCTCACATTTTGTCTGTTGCACCATGTAATTTTTACACAATAATCATAAAAATTGGAATGAATACCATAAGGATTACAAAGATAGAGAGGGAGGGGTACCCCATGTTACTCGCAAAATCAAATAAGTCAACTATTAGTAAGGACTAAAGAAACCAAGCTTACATTGCATGTATCAACTTAGGCACGTGGTTGCTATTTGGGTTGCCCCCTTGGCAATGTAAATACCCTAGTGGTATCCATGAAGTAAACTAGGGGAGGCAACACTTTGAAAAAGCAAATGAAGTAGAAGCAATTTGGAAGGCCAATATTTATTAACTAGCATTGGAAATTTATAGGCATATGGCAATTTGAAGCAACATGAAAAGAGAGGAGCAAGAGTAGCTCCAAGAGCAGTGGAAAAGGGTTGTAGAATATCCAATGTATTAGATGCAGTAGAGGCCCACACGTTTTAGAGGTTTCTCTTAAGGATAATCAAATTTAAGAATTGTGTGAATAAGTCAATTTATATGAGAGAGCTTAGTTAAGAAGTAAGGTAAAGTTGTTGAAGGAAGGAAACCATTTCACCATGGTTAATCCATTAAAATAAACTTAAGATAATGTAGGAAGAAATTACTAAAAAGAAGCTTCAGGAGCAATAAAGCTTTATATTTGGATCTAGAAGCCATGCCTAATACTTATTATAGTAAAACTAATTAAATAAGTATGTTCTTAGAAAGATTTTTATCGAGATTTGAAAAACAGCACATGAGTAGGAATCTTTAACATAATGGACAATTAATGGAAGGGCTAGCACATATGAAATCATCGTCATGTAGTGTAGGCCAACCATTCTCATATAGTGGCAAATCTAATTTGTAAGTAGTCAACATTACTATTCATTAAATAATTAGAATCTAAGCAAGCTTTTTATGGTTAGAAAAAAACCACATTTGCATTAGAATGTTTAACAAATTGAACACTTAATGGAGGGGCCAGCACATATACAATCACTAATATGTAGTTCAATCCAACCATATTTATATCATAGCAACCAGTAACTAATCCCCATAAAACATTGTCCTAGTTTACTGGATTAACAAGTAAATAATTAATGGATAAAATTAGCAAATGTCATATAACTATATATGCATAACACCATAAGGACTCAACAAGGAACAAAGTTGAGAAATTATGACAATTCTCAAAAAACTAAATTAAAATATTTCAAAGGTTTTGGATCCAACAAGGGATCCATGGAATTTAAAAAATGATCAAAGTAAGAGTTACGATGCATTGAGTTGCCAAGTAAAGAATTAATGGTTAAAAATAATTGCATTATAAACTAATGTGCTTGAAAAGATAAAGATTAAGCAAGGAACAAAGTTCAAATCATGAGATTACTTCATGGAAACTGAAATAAATTGCTTCAAAAGCAGTCATGCATATACCGGTATTGGATCTTGATGTATTTGGTGTGTGCATGAAAAACTAGATTTTTTGGCAATGGTGATGTAACTCTAACTGTCACATCTTAGCACTGTTGGATCTTCATCATGTACTCCTATATGCCATAGGATCATCCTTAACCATATTGCTTCACATGTGGCAAAACAATTTGCCTTGTATTATTATTTGGTAGAAGATAATGCCATTATTGATTTCTTCTTATTGATCTAAGACAGGATTCCTGAACCCAAAGAGAAACAATATCCAATAATAGATTTCTTCGAATTACTCTCGCTTGGCCAATTTGAATCATAGTTCCCCAAAATAGAACCTTTGGGATTGTTTGTGATACCATAGTCAAGAGTTTCCTTTAAGAACCTAAGCACCCACATCTTGGCTTTCCAATGACTTTCTTGTGGTTTGTTTGACAGCTTGATCAAAACACCAACAGTAAAATTGATATCTAGCCTAGTTGTACAAGTAGATGAGACAACAAGCCAACCTTATGTACCTCCTTGTGTTTGCTAGTGCAATACATCAATGGATAACTTCACATTGACCTCTATAGGTGTAGGTATCTCCTTACACTTGATCATGCCAAATGCTTTCAAGATCTACCATGCATACTTCTTTTGAGAGAGATGAAGTTTTTGCCAACTTCAATCCCCAAACAATAATGCAATAAGCCAGAGTTTGTCATTTCAAACGTAGAGCTCAAAGCCTTTTAGGTCTAATGGATTATAACTTCATAGTCACCTGTAATAAGAAGTCTATCCACATATAAGATAATTACTACACACTTTTTACCATCCCTTTAAACATACATGGTAGCATTTGAGGCACATCACTTGAAATTTAAGCCTTAAAAAACTTTATCTATTTGCTAATACCATGCTCTAAGGGCTTGTTTTAGCCCATACAATGCCTTCTTTAGCTTACAAACTTTATTTTTAGAATGGGAGGCCTTAAGCCATTGATGGCTGAGCCACATACAGGTCCTCCTTGAGGTCACCATTCAAGAACACAGATTTAACATCCATTTGGTAAACTAGTCACTTCTTATGAGTTGCCACTGCAAGTAGTTTGCGAATAATGGTTATTTTGGTAGTTGGAGCAAATGATTCTTGAAAATCAAATCCTTCAACATATGAAAATCCCCATGCAACTAATTTAGCTTTATATTTCTCTAAGCTGCCATCAGCCTTGTACTTTACCTTGTAGACCCACTTGGTGCCAATAATCTTCCTCTTTTCTCGCCAATCCACGAGTTCCCAAGTGTCATTCTTCATTATGCCGTCATACTCAACTTGCATAGTTGCTCTCCATGTTGGATTAACAAGTGCTTCTTCCAAGTCTACTAGTTCCTTTCTATCATAATCTCAGCCATTAAGGCCATATTGACTATGTGATGTTAACCAAACAATTGGTAGAAGATGAAAAGAAAAGAATAATACTTGAAGGCCCATAAATTTTTTGAGAATAATTATCATGTCATTGCAAGAGCCTAGGATTCCTTCGGTGCAATTTGTATTCATAATTGAAAGATGTAAAAATGTTAGGCATATAAAACATTGTATGTAATTAACTAACCCACATGCATACAAGAGAAATGACCACTCACAAGACTAAGAAAGGGATTGGATGTCCAAGGGGGATTGGAAAATCCTAACCATTTAAAAATGTATTTAAAGGATGAGTTTGAATAGAACAATCTAAACGTGTATTCAAACTTCTTGTTCTTTCCTTCTTGCTTTTTGTCATTGTGTGTGAGAGACAATGAGATTGAGAGTAAGAGAGGTAGAGTGTGAGAGACCAAGTGGTGAAGCCTCCAATGTTCTCTCTACTACTCTCTCATACCTATGTCCAAGCTCATCTCTTGCATGTAAAGGCTATAGAGGGTTCAATAATCAAGGGAGTATATTATGGATCGTGGAGTTTGCAATGTACGCCTTTTGTACTCTAAGGAAGGTCATGCATGCTTAGTATGAATGGAAATCATAGCATTCATGATGTGTGAGAGGCTAGGTGAAAGATAGCCATTTGTGCTTTGTGATTGAAGCTCTTAAAACAATAGGAGTGTATCCAACGTCCCATTGTTGAGCAGGTGGTGCCCAAAATTTTGGTTTTATTGCTTGGACAAAGGGTATGTTGGTCATGAAGTCGCTCGTACGTTGTGCAGTATGGTATAGGAAACGTGCTCATGCATGAACTCCAAAATGTATGTGTGAAATGCTAGTTTGCTTTGTGAAATGTTGATGACACCTAGAGTTTGTTTAATGGAATTAAAAACCTTTTTTAATGAAGCATGTCACTTGAATCTATAATGACTAGGGATAGAAGAGCCAATTTGAATATTATTACTAATATGTAGGATTGGAAGAAGAGCTTTTAATTATGTATTGCTATTTTACATTGTGCCAAGGCAATAGTCATGCTTAAATAGAGCAACCCCCACAAGTAAGAGAGAAAAGAGAACAATACCTTGAACTGCATGAAAGGGGGGTCTACCCCACGTATTGAGGAAGGGAGTTAGGCAATGGTTGCGCACGAACCAAGACTAAGAGGCCCGTGATGAGTATTTTCTTTCTATTTCTTCTTTTCCTCCCTTCTTTCTTCCCCCTATGTGTGAACCTTCTTTTTCTTCTTTTCCTCCCGCAGTCTTTTGTCCTCTAATGTGTGAACCCCGGCAAGGGAAAGACCACCTACTGTTAATTATTTTTCTTTAAGGATGGGCTTGGCAAGCTGGGAGGGGCTGCCTTATGATTTTGTAAAACAATATTGATAGGTTTTTTTGTGATTCTGTAGTATTAGGTGGTGTTAAGGTGTAACCAACTAAAAGCTTTGTATGTATGAGTGTATAAACAATGAATTTGGTTTCTTTATAATGCTATCATATATTAACTCCAAAATTTTCAGCCATCATGTGAAGGATCGCAAGTTGCAACTTTACATGGTCCTAATTTTAACTTTTCAAATAGGTTATGATGGCTGAGGGAGCAGGAACACATCATTTGAAATTATTGATCCCTACATTGCTCAGGTACCAATTTTCACCAACAAAAATCTTAATTTTTGATGCACAATCACTATCAAAACTGTGTCTAGGACAACAATTAACAACACAGTGCATGCCTTTCTCCTTTGAAGTACCCCCTATCATAGGCCCTGTGAAAAAGCATGAGGATAGACATGTTTGGGAGTACAATCATTAGTGCAAACATCACTAGCAGCAATGGGTAAGTTAAGGGCTGCAGGCTCACAATGACATGTGGAAGAAGAAGGAGATGTATTCAATAGAGATCACGCTGAATTCCATGATGCATATAATTAGTAGAAGCAAACTCAAAAATGATCCCGTTTGTATCGACTTCTTGGAGCTTAATGAATTAATAAGAATCATTGGGCATATTAGATTTGAAGGAGTGACTTCCTAAGTTCTCTTGAGACCATCTATGGATTGGTACTTTAGTTCACCTTGGATATTCAATAGCTAAGACCAATCTAACTTCTTGTGGAATATGGCTTGCTTGTAGGACATTTTTCATCGACATCATCATTTCTAATAGGAGTATCAATGTTTAGCTAGCATTTGAGCAAATCAAGGATTCTTTCTTGTGAATCTTTATCTAATCTTTTAGATGAAGCGTATGCGCACTTGAAACCTCACCTGTTGAGAGGCTTGTTCTATCTAGCAGCTTTTGCCTATGGAGTCAGAGTGGTCATGGTAGCAGCTCTTCCAGACATGGGCAATGCCAACAAGGTGCTTGGAGGAGGGGAAGCATATCAAAGCTTGGACTGCCACCACAAGGTATGTATCCTTATGAAGGAAATCCATAGAAGGTACAACTCTTGCTACTTTAGTGCTCTTACATTAGATGCACCTCTTGCTATTTTGGTAGTTGCAAGCCCAAAAAAAGGTTAACTTGGTTGAAGTTTGAGCTTGATGGATTTGTATGTTTCATTCACCTATCTAAACAACTTGCTAAAACATTGAAAATGAAGAATGTAAGTTGAGGGTTTTGATATCTTATTTGCATGTAGTGGTAAGCTAAATCAATTTGACTTGGTATGATACTTCAATCTATTGGATTCCTATCTTGTGGGAAAACTCAACACTAGCATATGTGTTTGGTAAATCTTACTGTTTGAGAGTCTAGATAGCATTGCATATTCCCACAAGAGTATGCATTGATTTTGATGGGAATTACATTTATCCCCATTAGTAAGTATGATACAATATGGTTCCATGAGCAAATAATTTAAATATCATTTCATTATTTGTCTTGTTGTGGATAGGACTACAGGGTTTGAAGCATACAACCAATAGAGAGTAGATCTATGTTGTGGAGCTATGGGAGATTGCAGTGCTTTTAGGATCAAAGGGAAGGCAGTTTGCTAAAAATGGTAGGTCTTCTCTTGTTGCTCTGAGCTTTTTTTGCAATGCATAGGTTTGAATCTTTTGATATCCTTACTGATTGTAAGTACGAAATGCATCTAGGGACAACATTGTTGGTGAAGCAGCAAGGATTTGCATTTCAAAAAAAAAGAAGGGAGGCTTAGGAAGAGCCAACGAGACTTAATTTTTTTAATGGTGGAGTACATTCGAAGAGTATGACAACTCTAGACCTACCTTAGGTGCTGTAGAACATGGTGAAGCAGAGAGAATGTAGTGTTCAAGATAAAAAAAAATTAGTGGATTCAATCACGATTCTATTGCTAACAATACAACATTGTGAACAAATCATGATTAGTTTGCTTAACATGATATATTAGTGTGGTAATGGCTTGTATTAATGGTTTCGACTAGTTTTCTTGTATAGGTAATTTTTACTCTATCTATGGTTTCAACTAGTTTTCTTATTTAGGAATATTTTACTAGATCATCAACTAGGAATTTTAAAAATTTTCTATATAGAAATATTTTACTAGACCACTAACTTGTAAAGTGTTCCACTTTTACTAGTTGAAACTTTTTCTAGATACTTTGATAAGTATCTAGAAAATCTCTCTTTTTTTACTATATGGAAAAGTGCTTAAAGTTCCTTGTGACAAAGCTATTGACTCCACATTCTCACCACACGAATCCCAGTCAACGAACCATCGAGAGCTGCTAACAGTACTGCCACTAACCGTGAACTACCACTTGAAACACTATCAGCATGTTGCTGGAATCCGAGTCGCAACTACCAACGGTTTAGGCTATATTTCAAGCCCCATTGCCTATGTGGCGATGGGGCCCTCAAGCCTTTACCTTTACCCTTGACTCACGACGAGTCATCCGGGAATAAGGGAATTGATGGATGTTGCTAGAGATCCAAGTGACCATCGTGTATATTCAATGCCAACCAAATCAACCCTCCCTCCCTCCCTCCCTTCCTCTCTCAGTCCATTCCTTCACATTGGGCTTGTTACTCCCACTTCACTGCTACTTCAAGGCGCCCTATTTCATTCTTGCTGCTCCTGATAATTTGCTCCTCAAACCTATTGCATGCACTAATCTTCCCTTCTTATCTGCCTTGTGCTAGCAACAAGCTCACTATTGGTTGTGCCAGGAGTCCCTTGTATCATTTTCATTGCACTTACTAATTTGCTCCTCAAATGTGCCACATGTAGGCCATGGTGTTCACCTCCTACGAGGCCTTCTGAATCTCCTTTGCTTGCTTCCTCCTGCCATCCTTTGGCATCCACTCTACCTACAAGGCTAATGCAATAGCGCTCTCCCATGCCAAGGCTATCTACTTACTAGGCTGACCTCTCTTCACCTCGTGATTTTGGTAGGTGCAAGGATCAACCATGCTCTCTTCTTGCTCTTTTATAGTGCGGCCGTCACCTTTATCTTGCTCACCTCCGATGAGTTCATTGCCTTCGTCTGCCTCCATATGGCCGAGCGCTTCATGGGCCTCTTCACATACGTGGTGGCCCTTTACAACAGCATGGTGGAGCACTTGGAGACACAAGCGCAGGCCCTGCTCTGCCTTTTGCTAGTGGGTGGGTTTGTCAATAGCACCCTCCCCATCCCCCTCCACATGTCGCTGATGATCTATATTCGTAATTACCCCCACCAGAGTCACATAAATACTAACTAGTGTTCCAAGCGTGCACGGAATGTTAGGCCGCTCCGCTGCCTCGAAGCGGCGAGCGAAGTAGCCGTGCTATCGCATGGTAACTTTGCTCAACAATCCATTTCTCATCTCTCTTTTCTCTTTTTCCTCTCTCTCTCTCTCTCTCCCCCTCCAAATTCCCTATGTCTAATTCTCTCTCTCTCTCTCTCTCTCTCTTTGCCTTCTATTTTAGTTTATTTTTTCTCCTCTCCTGGTTCTCTCTCTCTTTTTGCTTTTTTTCTCTCCCTGCTTTTCTTCTCTCTCTCTCTCTCTCGCTCTTTTTATTATCTCCCCTCTCCTCTCTTTTCCTTCTCTCTCCCTCTCTTTTTTCTTCTTCTTCTTCTCTCTCTCTCTCTGCATTCTCTTTTTAAATTTTTTCTTCTCTCTTTCTCTCTCTCTCTCTCATTTTCTTCTCTTTGTGCTTTTCTTCTCTCTCTCTCTCTCTCCTCTCTTTTCCTTCTCTCTTTCTCCTCTATTTTATCTTTTCTCTCTCTATAATTCTCTCCACATGTTCTCTCTCTCTTTCTCTCTCTCTCATCATCATCATCATCATCTTCTTCTTTTTCTTCTTTCACTTTTTTCCCTCCCCCTCAATCTCTCTTAAAGTATGTAAATTTTATATATTTCTTATATATAATTCTCTCTTTATGTTTATATTCTCTCTCTTCTTGTCCTCTCTCTCTCTCTCTCCGCCCCCTTTTCTTCTTCTCCCCTTTCTCTTTATTTTTTGTTTTTTCTTCTCTCCTTCTCTCTCTTTTAAATTTTATATTTTTCTTATCTCATTCTCTCTCTTTTAAATTACATCTTCTCTCTCTCTCTCTCTCTCTCTCTCTCTCTCTTCCCCTCTCTCTTCTTCTTCTTTCTCCCTTCCTCTCTTTCTCAAAAATATTTAAATTTTGAAAAGACTTTCCTCTTTTCTCTTTTTCCCCATCTCTCTTCCTCTTTCTTCTTCTTCTTATTCTTCTCTCTCTTTCTCTCTCTCTCTCTCTCTCTCTCCCCTCTCTTTTCCTTCTCTCCCCTCTTTTTTCCTTTTTTTCCTCTTTAAATTTTTTTCTTTTCTCTTTCTTTTAAATTTTATCTCTCTATAATTCTCTCTGTGTGTTCAAATTCACTCTTTTCTTCTTCTTATTTTCTCTCTCTCATTTTCTTCTCTATGTCTCTCTCCCCTCTCTTTTCCTATTTTCTTTCACTCTCTCTCTCTCTCATTTTATATTTCCTCTCTCTATAATTCTCTTTCTCTTTGTTTACCCTCTCTCTCTCTCCCTCTCCTTTTCTTTCTTTTTTGCTCTTTGTATATTTCTCTCTCTCTCTCTCTATTTTAATTAAAAAGAAAGTGGTTATTTTTTTCTCTTTAAATTTTTTTATTTTTTTATTTTTTAATATTTCCTCTCTCTATTATTCTCTCTTTGTGTTCAAATTCTTTCTCTTCTTCTTATTTTCTCTCTCTAATTTTCTTCTCTCTATCTCTCTCCCCTCTCTCCTCTCTTTTCCTTTTTTATTTTCCTCTCTCTCTCTCTCTTAAATTTTATATTTCATCTCTCTATAATTCTCTTTTTTCTTTTAAATTTAATATTTCCTCTCTTTATAATTCTCTCACTGTGTTCAAATTCTTTATCTTCTTCTTATTATTTTCTCTCTCTCTCTCTCTCTCATTTTCTTCTCTCTGGTTGTCTTCCCCGTCTTTCCTCTCTTTTTCTTTTTTCTTTTCCTCTCTCTCTCTCTCTCTTAAATTTTGTATTTCCTCTCTCTATAATTCTCTTTCTCTCTGTTCCCCCTCTCTCCTTCCCTCCCTCCCTCTTCTCTCTCTCTCTCTCTCTCTCTCTCTTACTCTCTCTCTCTCTCTCTCTCTCTTACTCTCTCTCTCTCTCTCTCTCTCTCTCTCTCTCTCCTTATTTTAATTAAACAAAAAGTTTACATTTAAAAGTTGTGTGAGAGAGAGAGAGAGCGAGAGAGAACCTAGGCCCTACACATGAGAGAGGGGGGGAGGAATTTAATTCAAAAGGGGAGGGGAAAAGAAAGAGAGAGATTATAAGTGAGAGAGAGGGGAGGGGGTTTTGATTTAAAAAAGGGAATGAGAGGGGGGAGGGGAGGCTTTAATGAAAAAAGGAAGGGGGAAGAGAAAATGAGATATTACACGTGAGAAAGAGGGGAAGGGAAAGGGAGGGAGGTTTGGAAAATGGGGTAGGTTTGGGAAGCCCTTTGGAGGTTCGAGGCTTTCCAAACCTATAGCTAAAATAATATAGTAGTAAGATAATTTAGTTTATTTTTTCTCCTCTCATGGTTCTCTCTCTCTTTCTCCTTTTTTTCTCTCCCCGATTTTCTTCTCTCTCTCTCTCTCTTTTTATTCTCTCCCCTCTCCCCTCTCTTTTCCTTCTCTCTTCCTCTCCTCTTTTTTCCTTTTTTTTTTCTTTTTCTTCTCTCTCTCTCTCTCTCTCTCTCTTCTTCTTCTTTTTCTTCTTTCACTTTCTCCCCCCCCTCAGTCTCTCTTAAAGTAGGTAAATTTTATCTTTTCCCTATATATAATTCTCTCTTTATGTTTATATTCTCTCTCTTCTTCTCCTTTCTCTTTCTCTCTCTCTCTCTCTCCACCCCCTTTTCTTCTTCTCCCCTTTCTCTTTATTTTTCATTTTTTCTTCTCTCCCTCTCTCTCTTTTAAATTTTATATTTTTCTTATCTCCTCTCTCTTTTAAATTATATATTCTCTCTCTCTCTCTGTCTCTTCCCCCTCTCTCCTTCTTTCTCCCTTTCTCCCTTTCTCTCTTTCTCAAAAAATATTTAAATTTTAAAAAGACTTTTCTCTTTTTTTATTTTTCCCATCTCTCTTCCTCTTTCTTCTTCTTTCTCTCTCTCTCTCTCTCTCTTCTTTCTCTCCCCTCTTTTTTCCTTTTTTCTCTCTTTAAATTTTTTTATTTTCTCTTTCTTTTAAATTTTCTCTCTCTATAATTCTCTCTGTGTGTTCAAATTCACTATTTTCTTCTTCGTATTTTCTCTCTCTTGTTTTCTTCTCTATGTCTCTCTCCCCCTTGTCTCCTCTCTTTTCCTTTTTTCTTTCCCTCTCTGTCTCTCTCTCTCTCTCTCTCTAAATTTTATATTTTCTCTCTCTATAATTCTCTTTCTTTTTGTTCCCCCTCTCTCTCCCTTCCTCTCCTCTTCTTTCTTTTTTGCTCTTTGTATATTTCTCTCTCTCTCTCTCTCTATTTTAATTAAAAAGAAAGTAGTTATTTTTTCTTTTTCTTTGTTTCTCTTTAAATTTTTTCATTTTCTCTATCTTTAAAATTTAATATTTCCTCTTTCTATAATTCTCTCTTTGTGTTCAAATTCTCTCTTCTTCTTATTTTCTCTCTCTCATTTTCTTCTCTTTATCTCTCTCTCCTCTCTATTCTCTTTTCCTTTTTTATTTTCCTCTCTCTCTCTTAAATTTTAGATTTTATCTCTCTATAATTCTCTTTCTTTCTTTTAAATTTTATTTTTTCTCTCTATAATTCTCTCACTATGTTCAAATTCTTTCTCTTCTTCTTCTTAATTTCTCTCTCTCTCATTTTCTTATCTCTGTCTCTCTTCCCCCTCTCTCCTCTCTTTTTCTTTTTTCTTTTCCTCTCTCTTTCTCTTAAATTTTATATTTTCTGTCTTTATAATTCTCTTTCTGTCTGCTCCCCCTCTCTCTCTCTCCCTCCCTCTTCTCTTCTTTCTTTTTTGCTCTTTGTATATTTCTCTCTCTCTCTCTCTCTTTCATATTAAACTTTTAAATGTAAACTTTTTGTTTAATTAAAATTAGCTTTTAAATGTGAACTTTTTGTTTAATTAAAATGAGAGAGAGAGAGAGAGAGAGAGAGAGAGAGAGAGAGAGAGAGAGAGAGAGAGAGAGAACCTAGGCCCTACATATGAGAGAGAGAGGGGGGAGGGGAGAGGAATTTAATTGAAAAAGGGAGGGGGAAAAGAAAGAGAGATTTTATAAGTGAGAGAGAGGGGAGGGGGTTTTAATTTAAAAAAGGGAGGTGAGCGGGGGGGGAGGGGGGGAGGAAGGGAAGCTTTAATGAAAAAAGGGAGGGGGAAGAGAAAATGAGATATTACACGTGAGAAAGAGGGGAGGGGAAAGGGAGGGAGGTTTGGAAAAGGGGGTAGGTTCAAAAATCCCTCTAGAGGTTCGGGGCTTTCCGAACCTATAGCTAAAATAATACAGTAGTAACAAAAAGTTTGCATTTAAAAGTTTAATCACAGAGAGAGAGAGAGAGAGAGAGAGAGAGAGAGAGAGAGAGAGAGAGAGAGAGAGAGAGCTTAGGCCTTACAAATGAGAGAGAGGGGAGGAATTTAATTAAAAAAGGGAGGGGGAAAAGAAAAAGAGAGATTATAAGTGAGAGAGAGGGGAGGGGGTTTTAATTTAAAAAAGGGAGGTGAGGGGGGGAATTAGGGAAGCTTTAATGAAAAAAGGGAGGGGAAAGTGAAAATGAGATATTACACGTGAGAAAGAGCGGAGGGGAAAGAGAGGGAGGTTTGGAAAAGGGGGTAAGTTTGGGAAACCCTCTAGAGGTTCGGGGCTTTCTGAACCTATATCTAAAATAATATAGTAGTAAGATGGAATTTTTAATTACCAACCACTACATAAGTTTTTGTTAGCAATGATAGCATAATTTTAAACGAATTCGTCCTTTTAAGAACGGCTCTAAAATCCTCCTCCTTGATAGCCCTCTTGAGCTTTTCATTTGAGGGCCCTAGAGATGCTCTTTCCTTCTATCAAAGAAGTTTGGAAGGGCAAATAACTTTTTTCTAAACTTATTCTCATTCATTTGAAAGGTAATATTCTTGCGACCCTCCTCTACGGGGATCAAACCTTTGAAGGTCCCTTCTCTACCTTATAGTGAGATCCATATCTATTACTTAATATAAAATTCATTTTCACATCCAATATTATTCTTGTAAACCCTTTTCTTAAGGATAAATCCCTTCCAAGGGTGTTGTAACCCTGGAAATTTTGAGTTTGGTCCTCGAAATTCCTTCCTCATGTGTGCTTGAGTAGCCATGTTGTAAGAAAGTCAATGCATATGAAAACTTGTTGCTTTTGATTTTAGGAGAAACTTGCAACCCGATTGCATGCATCATTTTCTCTTTGGGAATTGCAATTCCTACCCTACCTACGAGGAATAATGATGACTAGTATGTATGCTTCTCACCAAATGTACAAAGACAACATTGTCTTATCAGAGAGAGACCCAGGGAGAGAGAAAGACTACAGGAAGAGAGAGAATAAGAGTAATGAGGAGAGAGAAAGACTAGATTTAGAGAGAGAAAGACAGGAAAGATGAAGAAGCCATAGAAGCTGTGAACAAGAAGGGAGAGAAAGATTGTAATTGTATTAATATGTAAAAAGATGTGAAAAATTACTTCTTCTCTCCTTATATACCAATGTTTGTGTGACATGGCATATTATCTCACCAAAGCAGCTCATTTTATCCCAACAAAAATTCAGTTTACTGCTTCTCAAGTGGCCAACCAGTTTATGGAGCATATTTTCAGATTACATGGATTACCGCAGGTGATTGTCCATGATAGGGACTCAAAGTTTATGAGTAACTTTTGGCAAGCAGTATTTACATCTATGGGTACTAAGTTGGCTCCATCTACGGCTTATCATCCCCAAACTGATGGACAGACAGAGAGAGTTAATAAATGGTTGGAGACCTATCTTCGCCATTTTTGCTATGATGTCCAAACCTCATGGGATTCTTGGTTACACCTGGCTGAGTTTGCTTATAACAATTCCACTCATGCGAGCATAGGAGTTTCACCCTTTGAGGCTTTGTATGGTTACAAGGTGCCCTTACCCACAGTCATTTTTAATGAAAAGATCAACCCTCATGGAAAGGAATAGTTAGAAAGAATGCAGACCCTTCTTCAGCAATGCAAGGTGAATCTAAGGAAGGCTCAAGATCAGATGAAGATGTATGCTGATGAGAAGAGGAGGCCTTTAGAGTTTCAAGAAGGAGAGCTGGTTTTGTTGAAGGTGCCCAAATCCAAATACTCTACATTGAAAGATGGATCCAGTAATAAGCTTGCCCACAGATTTTATGGCCCTTACAAGATCCTTAAGCGGATTGGAGATTTGGCATACAGACTAAAGCTTCCCTCTTCTACAAAGATTCATAACGTCTTCCATGTTAGTCAGCTCAAGCCCTATTATGGTGATCCAGTGGATATAGTTGATGAGCTGCCACCTGTTGATGAAGATGGTCTTGTTCAGTACATCCCAGAGGCTGTTATAGGTCAGCGTGAAAAGAAGCTTCGATCATGTTCTATTGTGGAATATTTGATTAAATGGAGAGGTTTACCCTCTGAAGAGGCTTCTTGGAGACCTGATTCAATATTGGATGAGTATCCATACTTGAGGGATACATTGGTGGCTGAAGCCTATTGCTTATGGAGCTAGTATTGATGCAGACTGGTTCAAGACAGCACGCTGTTTTAGAACAATTTTTATCATACCTCATTTTCAGAATTAAGCTATCTACATGAGCTTAAAGTACTCTTCAAGAGCTTCGTTTTGATATGTGGTACATCTTATTTGGACACTTCTATCAAAAGTTATGGCAGATTTGGTCCAGCAAGGACTGTTTATTCAGCAAGCTGTCTACTTTCTTCTGGAACTATTTGTTGAAGACTCTATGGCTCCATTTGCTTTTGAAGTACTTCAAATCATGTATATAGTTGGGTTCTCTTTCCGTTCTTCAAATTCAGTCCTTGTAATGGTCATTCTTCATTCATTTTCCATTTGTAAAGCTGTAAAACAGAGTAGTACTCTGTTCTATCCATCTCTTCTTTAGCTCTTTCTAGGTTTGTTTTTTAGGACAAAAACTTTTGGGAAGGGATGGATTGTAAGAAGTTGGGAATAGTTAGAATGTTGATAATATGCTATGTCACACAGACATTGGTATATAAGGAGAGAAGTTGTAATTTTTCACATCTTTTGATATATCAATACAATTACAATCTTTCTCTCCCTTCTTGTTCACAACTTCTATGGCTTCTTCATCTTTCCTGTCTTTCTCTCTCTAAATCTAGTCTTTCTCTCTCCTCGTCACTCTTATTCTCTCTCTTCCTGCAGTATTTCTCTCTCCTCTGCAATCTTTCTCTCTCCTCTTTCTCTCTCCCTAGTTCTCTCTTTGACAAGTGGACAATCACCTGCGGTAATCCATGTAATCTGAAAATATGCTCCACAAACTGGTTGGCCACTTGAGAAGCAGTAAACTGAATTTTTATTGGGATAAAATGAGCTGCTTTGGTGAGTCTGTCAACCATCACATAAATACTATTCCACCCCTTCTTGGTAGTAGGTAAGCCAGTGATAAAGTCCATAGTAATATGAGTCCATTTACCTATAGGAATAGGCAATGGCTGCAACAAACCTCCTAGCTTATGGGTGCTATCCTTATTTTGCTGACAAGGCATACACTTCATAACGAAGTCCTTGACATCTTTCCACAGTCCTTTCCAATAAAAGCTCTTGCTGATCCTGTCATAAGTCTTGAAAACTCCCAAATGTCCAGCTAAAGGCGAAGAATGTAACTCCTCCATAATTTTCCGCTTAAAAGAAGAAGTAGAGGGAATAACAATCTTGCCCTTCCACCAAATAAGACCATTTTTAAGTTGGTAATGCGAGTTTTCTTCCATAAGACCTTGCTATAATTTCTAAAAGATTTGGCTGAATTCCTCATCTAAGAGATAGGCCTCTTGTAGTTCTTCAATCCAATCACTATGTAGTTCTGTCATGGCTGACACTTTGTAGGCCCACATACGAGAAAGAGAATCAGCCAACTATGTTATCTTTGCCCCTTGTATGAGTGATGTCAAAGTCATAATTTTGTAATGTTGCTACCCATCGTCGTTGCTTTGGAGTGAGATTTGACTGAGTAAGGAAATACTTGAGTACCCGATGATCACTATGTACTCTGAATCGACTGCCATATAAGTAATGGTGCCATTTCTTGATTGCATGCAGGATAGCCAACATTTCCTAGTCATAAACATTCATGGCCATCTCCTTATCTGTAAGCTTACGGCTTTCAAATGCAATTACTCCATGCTCCTAAAGCAAAACAGCCCCAATGCCACGGCCACTAGCATCACACTGTATAGTAAACTCTTTGGAGAAATCCGGGCATACAAGGATAGGAGCAGAAGTAAGTAATTCCTTTAACTGGTTGAAGCTGCTATCTGCAAGAGCATCCCAAAAGAAAGCCTCTTTCTTCAACCTGTCAGTCAAAGGAGCTGCAATTGCCGCATAATGCTTTATAAATCGGCGATAGAATGAAGATAGACCAAGAAATCCTCTAAGAGAGGTAGTAGTAGTAGGCGTTGGCCAATCTCTTATGCATTGCACCTTCTTGGGATCAGCCTGTATTCCTTTTTCACTGACTATATGTCCCAAGTATTCACCTTCAGTCTGCATAAAATAACACTTCTTCTCCTTAGCAAAAAGCCTATGATGTCTCAACACATCAAAAACCTTCCTCATATGTGACAAATGATCCTGTAAAGTCTTGCTATAGATCAAAATGTCGTCAAAGAACACCAAGACAAACTGAAAGAGGAAAGGTTGCAAAATCTTATTCATCAGGCTTTAAAAGGTAGCTGGAGCGTTTGTAAGCCCAAATGGCATCACCAAGAAATGTAGAGCCCACGATCAGTCCTAAAAGCAGTCTTGACTTCATCACCCTCTCTCATGCGAATCTGATGATACCCTGATCTCAAATCAATCTTCGTGAAGAATCGAGCCCCCTTAAGCTCATCAAGCAAATCATCAATCCTGGGTATAGGATACTTGTTCTTCACTGTTATCTTATTGAGATTCCTGTAGTCAATGCACATTCTGAAAGATCCATCTTTCTTTTTAACTAACAGGACTGGAGATGCATAAGGTGAAGAACTTGGTTCAATGAATCCCATTTCAAGAAGCTCATTGATTTGCTTGGCTACTTCCTCTCGTTCACATTTTGATAGTTTGTAAGGTGGCTTATTGATTGTCTTTGAGTTGGGCTCCAAATCAATGGGGTGATCCACAGCTCTCTTAGGAGGCAATGAAGTAGATACTTTAAATAAATCTCTATACTCCTCAAGAAGAACTGTCAAGGCTGGATGGTTGGCTGAATTATTGGGTTGATCCTGTGTTTCTTTGTTCAAATGCAAAACAAATATCTGTGAGTGCTTCTTGTACTCTTTCTTGAGTTGTTGAATGGTGATAAGCTGAAAATCAGATCTACTAGGGATTCCCTGTAAATGGATGAGCTGTCCATTAGAGAAAAACTCCATATATAATTGTGAGAAATCCATAGTAATCCTGCCTAAAGTCATCAACCAATCACAACCAAGTACAATATCTATGGGCCCCATTTCCAAAGTGATCAGGTTTACTTTGACTTCAAAATTTTCAGCCATCTGCAAAGAAACCAGTGGGCAAATCTGTGTGCTGATTTCCTCTTCACCATTAGCCACTTGTACTCGAATGGGCTGCTGTAAGTCGGTGGGAACACAATTCAACTTGTACATAATAGATTTATTGACAAAACTGTGAGTACTGCCACTATCTATCAAGATGAACACTGGCTTTCCACATATGCTTCCCTTCATATGAAGTGTATTAGGGCTCTTAGATCCCATCCAAGCATCCATAGAGATAGAACAATTAGTGGCAGCAGGCAACTCATTACAAAATCCACCAGGATCAAATGGAACATCTCCGCCTGGATCAAAAGGAAAAGAGTCAGATGGATCATAAAAGTACTCCTGTCCACCATCATCCTCGAAATCTTCATTTTCAACATTGATTGTCACTGCATTAGCTTCATCTATGTCATTTTCAAAGTCCTCAAGAACTAGTATACTCTGAAACTTTGGTTTGGCATTTTTGTATACACACTTTGAAGCATGGTCAGGAGTATACTTTTCTCCACACTTGAAGCATAAGCCTTTGTCCTTTCTTTCCTTGTAAAGATCCATGGGAATATTTTTGGAATTTGTATTGGCTGAAGTGGACTTAGGCTTATTGTCACCCTGCTTAAATTCAACCTGTGGACTGTTTGCTGTCCTGAAATTGCTTTGAAGCCTAGAAGTATTAAATGGAGGATAAGTTGGTACTCGTAAGCTCCCACTAGGCATATGATTGCTACCATAAATGTTACCAACTTGCCCTTGCTTTAAAACAGTCCTTGGCTGTCCATAACTTGGCTGAAATGAAGACTCTTTCCTATACTTTCTTCCATATCGCTCTGCAAGCTCAATAGCCTTGAAAAGTGAAGTAGGATTCTGCGCCATAACATCAGCTGACAAGGATGGTTCTAAACCATACATAAACTTGTGTAACTTGGCCTCATCATTGATGCTTTCCACATACATGGTCAAATTGAGGAATTGGTTTGTATATTCTCTTACACTTAGGCCCCTTTGTTCCAAACCATACCATCTTCGTGCTAGCTTCTCTTTTTTAAGAGGCGAAACAAAGACTTCAGCCATAAGTGCCTTAAAAGCTTCCCAATTCTCAATAAGTACATTCTCTTTCTTGATATACCTCCACCAAGTATGGGCAAATCCTTCTAAGTGCAAGGAAGCAAAGTGAATCTTTATAGCATCAGTTTTAGGGAATATGTCAAAGTAGGACTCCATCTTAGAGGTCCATTCCTCTAATTCTGATGGTGAAGATGACTGGCCATTGAATTTAGATAAAACAATTTTGTCATTGAATTCTCTATCATGAAAGGGTTGCTGTCCCAAAATTGGTTGATCAGGATTTCCAAGTACAGAACCTCCAAATTGAGACTGAAATCTTCCAACAGGTGGCTGAGAATTACCATGTAATCTTCCTGTTGGTAAGGCACCCCTGGAATTCTGAGTATGCAGTCCAAAAGCTTGAGTATTGGCTCCATTCAAACTGCCCAAATAGTCATCATGCCTTTGTGAAGCTTCTCCTACTTCATATTGACTATTTGGAATGCCTCTTCTTCCAATGATCCCATCTCCATGACCATTTTGGTTGGATGGCTGAAGCGGGACTGAAGGGTCACTGTTTGAACAAGCCTTCTCATTAACTTCTTTTGATGCCACTTGAAATTGTATGAGTCTAGAGATTTGTGCCGTGAGTTGGTCATTGGATATTACCAACTTTTCAATAGAAGCCTTGATCTGATCAGTAGATTGAGCCATATGCTCCATTATTGACAAGAGGGCCTCATGTCGCTCTCTATGTCTTAGTTCATGGGCACACAAAGTATCAGTGAGTATACTAATTTCTCCTTGTTGTTGAAGCTCTTCAGGGTTCTCTTGAAGTGTGCTATCCATTATGGAATCCCTGATTTGCTGTGCAAAATCCTCCTGGACCTTATTTTTGCCTTTATGTCCTGCCATACTAGTGCAATCCTGTAGTACCCCCTGTCAGTAAAACGACTATAACTTTGGCTAGGAAACTCCGAATTTAGAACTTTTTTGTGCTAATCGAAGCTAACAATGCCCTCTTCGAGATGAGCTATAGCACGCTATAACAGGTTTAGGATAGAAAATTCTGTAGCTAGATTTCAGAGTCTGAACTGTCCAATCCTACACCCTGTTTAGACCTGTAAGTGCCCTGTTTTGACCTTGTAATGCAAGAGAGTAACCTCAAATGGCTACTAAACCATGCAAAGGGGTATATAGGACCTGTGGGTACCCTGTAGTACCTGCACCTGTGCTTCAACAATGAAGGGTGTACCTGTATCCACCTGTAAATACCCTGTAAGTGACCTATAAATTCCCTATTTTACCCTGTTTTAGTCCTGTAGGTACTTGAGTCCTTGGAAAGTCTTCAATCTTCAAACCTCCACTCGTTGTACCTGTGTGGGGGATAAAACGGCATGACAGGCTCTCTACACGGGCTCCGAATCACCATGAGGTGGGCAAACTTCCCCCCAGGTCGGTTGGTTGCACCCCTTCGGGATCTTCGATAGTGAGGGAGGGTCACCTCTCTTTTGTCCCACTATCTCCCCCGGCATCCACATTTTTCCTCGGTGAGAATATCAACATGGCAGAGGCTAGTGTGCTAAGCAATTAGCATGATATGCAATTCAGAAATATCCATTCAGCCTTTTATGAGATGCAATTGATTGAGATAAGAAAACTTGAGATGGGAGAAGGGTCTTACCTATGCAATTCAGTGACTCACTGATTGCTAGTACTTACCCTTTTACAATATTCCAATTTAGGCAAAAGAGAATCAACCAATCAATTGGATTAGAGTAAACAAAGGCACCAATCAATGTATTCAGTCAATAAGATTCAAGTGTTATGCTGAAATCTCAGATTGAGGCCTTTAATTCACTGATTGAAGCTAATATGCATTAGGCAAGCATTGCATTCATGAATAGATGGATTCAAGCAAAGGTTGGCTGAGAATTTGATGAAAATGTTCAATTGTTTAATCTCTCAGTCAAATGGCTTAGGCTCAGCAATTGGATTAATGAGAAAGATTAAAAAATGAAAAGAAATACCTTGACATGGCTAAAAATGACTTGCCAAATGCTTGATAGGGCTCCCGGTTGTCCAGTGTTAGCAAAATAATCCATAAGGCTTGCTTATCTGATGGTTGAGACCAATCTTGAAGCTTCAAATGCTTGAAATTGAAGCATTAAACCCGTTTCCCCCAAATTTTTGCTCCATAGAAGCTCTTGATCCTCAATCTTTAGCGATCCCGTGCTTAATCCTTGCAATTTGTTGAAGAATCCTTGCTGAAATGATTCCACGGGCCAAAAGGATGAAGAATCTTCAAGAAATTGTCAAGAAATGGAAGCTTGGGTTGAAGCTTTCATGGTTGCCCATGGACTGTTCACCTAGGGTTCAAGAAGAGCTGAGGAATCATGAATGGAGCTGAATCTTCCCTTCTCACTGAAGATTTCTCTTGCCAAGGATCATGAAGAATGTCAAGAGCTGGAGATGAAGCAACCTGAGCAGGGGTAGGGCTGGAATTAGCCCGAAAATTGCATCGCAATTTTCGGGGCTACTTCTGGCCTGAATGCTGGCCCAATCTTGAGCAATCTGGTGCTCAACCTGAAGCTCCTGATGAGCAGGATCTATTCCAGGTAGTTTTTGGTCAAGAAGATCAGAGATGAGAGAGATATGAACAGATCTTGGAGCTGAACTTCCATGGAACCTGCAGGAATTTCCAGGAAAGGGGAAAGAGAAACCCCCCTTTTCAAAGTAACCACAGTTTGTTCCCAAACGAAGCCCAGTTAACCATCCTTTACCCTAGTTACCTTCAATTTTGCATAAAATTTGGTGACGTCCAGTCATTTAAGCCTTTACCCGCCATATCTGACCTTGGATATCTCTAGAAGTAGTCACTTGCTAACTGTAGTTGTCCTGCAGCACTCCACTAGTCACTGTCTTGTACCATTTTTGTCTGAAATTGATTTTGAAATAGGAAAATGAGACTGAAATTGGGAGAAAATAATGGATCAAAGACTGAAGTTCTGATACCACTTGTCAGAGAGAGAACCAGGGAGAGAGAAAGAGGAGAGAGAAAGACTGCAAAGGAGAGAGAAAGACTACAAGAAGAGAGAGAATAAGAGTGATGAGGAGAGAGAAATACTAGATTTAGAGAGAGAAAGATAGGAAAGATGAAGAAGCCATAGAAGCTGTGAACAAGAAGGGAGAGAAAGATTGTAATTGTATTGATATGTCAAAAGATGTGAAAAATTACAACTTCTCTCCTTATATACCAATGTCTGTGTGACATGGCATATTATCAACATTCTAACTATTCCCAACTTCTTACATGTCTTGTCGACACAATCATCTTCCCAAGAAAAACAATAAAGAACCATCATTATTCTTCTATAGAGCTTGCGACAACTTTTAGGGAGGTTGTATGTATTGCCCTTATTCACAAGCACAAATTTACTTAAAATGTGTTTAACATAGAACAAAGTTAGATCTATGGATAGCAACCTTTGGATGAGGCTATGTTGAGAACACCACATCCCTTGCTACTCACATGTTCTTCTCTCCACACTTGCCCTAGCCTAGACTTTAATAGTATGGTGCATAAGGCGTACGTATGCAAACATAGTTCCCTTCATTAGATTACATCCTAGTTAACATATTACTTGCCTCTCATATTATTGAGGGGAAAACTCCACACTAACGCTCACTTTCATACACTCATAATAACAAACTTGAAGGAACCCAATTTACTTACCAAGAATCCAATGCAGATCAAACCTTCAATGGCCTCCCATGTCTAGTCTCAAGCCACCTCTCATGGTCTTTCCTAAGAAGTCTAGTATTGGGGGTGTATGACAACCCATGAGTGTTCATTAGGTAGTGAAATTGGATTGCTTCCTCTACTCACACTACTCAGATAGAAAACCTCATCTCCATACAACTATTGTGATGGCTTTATTGGACACGAGCTCATCATATCTAAAAAGTCAATAAAGGGCTTTTCCTCCTCTTACTCCAACATTTGTAGATGAAACTCCTCTAACATACCTCTAGCCCTTGGCTTACATTAAAAGACTATATTTTATGTGTCAAAAAAGATCTTTATTATTGCATATACTGACTATGATTGCATCACACTACCATCCTTGCACTTGCTTAAATTTAGAGGCAACTAGGAGACTTACAAAGCTTACATGATCATGATCACCATACCTTCCAAACTCAATTCCAACTAAACTTCTACAATTGTGACTATCTTATTGCTTACAATTCCAATTTTGACATGCATCGACATTCAAAACATGATGAACACGAGCAAGAGTAAGGACTCCTTAGATATATCGATTTGCAACATAGATGCATGAAATCCCTATCATTACTCAATTGTCTACATCTATATTAGAATTAGCACCTGCCAAGGTACTTGAACTACCTTAGGGACAAACCATATAGCTCAAACTTTGAAATAAGACACATCTATACAAATGTTTGTTGGGATAATAGTAATTTATACACCTTAACCAAGGGTGATAATCCTCAAATTCATCTACACATGAATAAGATGCACCCATTACAACTCCAAGTATTAGTCATTGGATCTCAGAATAGTCATGAAAAAGAGATTACATCAAAGTGGGAATGTTTCGAAGGAAGACAAGATTCTGAGTTGTCCACAATGCATACATATAGACTTCTGAGACTACTGCATCATATTGAATACAAAGTTTGTTACTTTGACATTCAAAACAAAATCTGCCTACTTAAATTATTTTGCCATAACATTAGTTGACCTAAATACAATGAATAACTTGAGAAACTATAACTTAAGTTGAGTTACAAACTTAAAGAAAACACTACAAGATACAAGCCTCATACCGACGTTCAAAGCGATGAAAATGTTCATTAAAAAAATTTCCATCGTCGTCGCTAAACGCGTTGATATTAGCATCTCCATGGAACCGTTGCTATTGGCATCGCTATTGGTGTCACTATCGTCATTGATATTTGTATCGTTATTTGCGTCGTTGTTGCTATTAGCATCACTATCGACGTCAGTATTTGCGTGATGCAAATAACGACGCAATAAATATATTTGTGGCAAGGTAGCATGTAGCACTATGTGCTATATTTACATTCTACAAATGGATTACATGTTAAGTATACAATGGTCGTTAAAATGAATGCAAAATGTACTAGAACCCACAAGATTGAAACATAGAATAAATACAAGATCGCTGATGAAAACTCATGGAATCATGGCAAGATACAAATGATGATAGTAAGATAGTACATAGAATATGCCTGCATAAATCACAAGACCAAAAAGGAAGAGGACGTGCGCTCCACGAATCCAAGCGTGAGCTATAGATCCTCACCATCCGAAAGCTCGTCTTGATGCAAAGGAGCATCGAACAAAGTCTTTAAAAAAAAAAAACTACACATTAGTCCACCATACATAATGCATTTTAATAAAAATAGTAATTATGAACAAGAAAGATGAGTGACTTATTGGGCCACCTCATGCATACAATCTATCGATCAATGCAGAGACCATGTCTCTCTCATATCGAGTCTCTAGGCTGATGGGATTGCAGTTTGTAATGGAGTGTTGCAAAGAAAATAGTTAGAAACATGATTGTCAATACAACTGATATTGTAAAAAAAAAGTGAGAAGAAAAAAAGAAAACTTACAAAGTCCTCCAGATAAGTCCTGTGACCACCACTCCCAAGATGATAGACCACCCCTACCTCCAGTCGTTGCCCTTGCTGCCTCGTGCTGCTGTCTCCAATGTCCCAGAGAATCTATAGTCTTCTCCATGAGTCTCCGCCAGTCATCTACGTCTAGCTACTCTAGTTTTGAGGCGCCACTCTTGAGTGCCTTGCATGCGTTCGATCGTCTATGTGACATGTACGTATGCATGCACTGCATCATCCAGCCTGTGGAAAACCTCTCTGCCATGCGGTGAGTACCGGAAACTCCTCATGCACAGATACTATTATGGAGTCTTTACTCCCCTCGGATATGTTTTTCCAATGATCCAAGACGTGCCGAAAAACTTGTTGGCATAACTCTCTCATACAAGCCATCACCCTCCTCCCCTCATTATTCATAATCATGGCTCTAGTCCTGTCATCTACAAGGTATCCATATCCCTCTAGGGTATGTCTAAGATGTGTCCTCTCCCATCTATGACCGCACTCTTGGGCATAACCAAGAGACCCTACATGTAGTGTACCCACGGGGGTGGTATCTCTCGGAGTAGGATCCATAGGGGGTGCCACCTGCGAAAGGTTGAGAGCAAAAGCTAGAGTCACTGGAGTAGACGTCCCCACAGGTGCGAAAAATCCTAGGAGTGATGCAACTCCACCAGAACGATGAGATGGAGACACTGCATCAATGCCTCCATAACAACCACCGAAGCCACCCTCTCTCGAACCTACACAAGAGCGAGGAGTAGCACCTGTATCTCGAGTCTCACTACATCCACATCTTTGTAGCATCCCCCAGAACCACTCCCTTTGTCTGACTCAAGTTTGGAGCGTTGACCTCATCTACTAGAAATAGAAGCATTAGAGCGTGCCAATGTAGATCTAAGGGAACATCCTGATGGTGTCCAAGACAACTCCTATCTTTGAATTGAGCCATTTGATCTGGAGACATACATGTGAATATATCCTGCAACTCCTCTCGCTCATCCCTCGACTCATTGTGCTCTCCAAAATATCATCAAAGATCACATGCATAAATAAAAAGTGATGTTGATAGAGTGAAGAGCAAGTGTGCTCTCTTCTTCTTTCATTCATTATCACATGACCACACACATAGCATAAGTGTATACAATAGTACTAAGGTCCGTAGGACCATTCACACTGGGTCTAAGACCGGTGGACTTATTTAATGTCCCACTTGCTGATCCAGCTGAACATAGCTAATGTCGGTCATACATACAGGAGAATAATATGAGCTTGATATTCTAACACTCCCCCTCAAGCTCAAATCATTTGATGAACTCCAAGTAGCTGTCTAAAACTACTAAACTTATCTTTACCCAAAGACTTGGTAAAGATATTTGCAACCTGTTCATCAGTCTTCACATGCATAAGATCTACTCTCCCTGCAAGAACCATCTCTCTGATAAAATGGTAGTGTACCTCTATGTGTTTTGTCCTGGCATGGCATACTGGATTTGTTGCCAGGAGTACACTACTGAGATTGTCACATAATAAGGTCACTGGAGCATCCACCTGAATATCCAAATCAGCCCCCATAAGCTTGAGCAGCCATGAAATCTCTCATGCTGCCAATGTAGCACCCTTGTACTCTGCCTCAATACTAGACAATGCAATCGTTGGTTGCTTCTTGCTGCTCTTGCTTATCATGCCACTTCAAAAGCCAAAAGCATTAACCACTCATAGATTTGCGATCATATGAGCATCCTGCCCAATCCGCATCTGTGTATCCAACCAGTTTCAAGGGCTTATCTCTCATATAGAACAATCCATAATCTAAAGTGGACTTAACATATCTCATAATCTGCCTAACAGCATCCAAATGTGGCTTCTTGGGCTTCTGCATAAACTGACTTATGAGCCCAACTACATAACTCAAATCTGGCCTAGTAGATCAGACTTCCATCTGCCTATACACAGTCACATCCTGAATTTAAGCTCCAGTGCTAATGTCCAACTTGACATTCTGATCAAGGGGTGTATCCAATGGTTTGCATTCAGCCATGCCATACTTTTTCAGCATTTCCATGGTATAATGTTTCTGCATCAGCCATAAACCATTTTTAGCCTTAATTACCTCAATACCCAAAAAGTACTTCAATTCACTTAGATCTTTCATGTCAAATTCAGATTTCAGCATCTTCATTACATGCTGTATGCCCAAGTCATCATTACCAGTGATATTCAAATCATCAACATATATGACCAGCACTACCAAGCCAGTCTTCTTTGTAAATAGGCTGTGATCAGCCCTACCAACAGTAAATCCCAACCTCTGCAAGTAGTTACTGATCCTAGCATGCCAAGCTCTTGGAGCCTGCTTCAACCCGTACAGTGCCTTTTTAAGCTTGCATACATAATGTTGAAAATCAGGGCGAACATACCCTTCTGGTTGAACCATATAGACATCCTCTGCTAAGTCACCATTAAGAAAGTCATTCTTCACATCCATCTACTGTAATTTCCGGCCTCTAGCAGCAGCCAAAGCAATCACAGTGCGTATGGTTGCCATCTTGGCAACATGGCTGAATGTTTTCTCATAATCAAGTCCATACTGTTGGGCATACCCCTTAGCAACCAGCCCGGCTTTGTACCTTTCCACACTGCTATCTGACTTGCATTTGATTTTGTAGACCCATTTGCAGCCAATGGTCTTTTTTCCTTCAGGCAGTGGCACAAGATTCCATGTCTTATTTTCAGCCAAGGCATTCATTTCTTCATCCATGGCTGCACACCAGTTCTCATCTTCCACTGCTTCAGTATATGTACCTGGTTCTTTGATCTCCATCACTTTTGTCATGTAAGCATAATGCTTTGCAGTGCAACCACTATATGTCAGCCTGTCAACAGGGTATCTGACCCTCTGTGAGCGTCTAGGCTATGGTACACTGCTCGATTCCCCTCTCTCATGAGGCGAAATGTACTAGCTCTGCCTTGCGCCAAGCGTATAGACAGTTGGAATACCAAGTTCACTGTCTAAAGTATCAGCAGACTCATATCCAGAAGTCATTCTACCAGGTGTCATCATCCCAGATACATCCTCAGTAACTTTCTCTTTTCCTTTGGTGTCCACAACATCATATCTCCCCCTCATTGACATACTGGTGTCAGTGGACGGTGAGCTCCTCAATCTCCCTGTCCATGGGGATACCGTCTGACTACTAGGTCCTGTCATAGCAGTGCTCTGCTGCAAATCAATTGTAGATACATGAGTGGAAAGCATATTCGATGGCACTATAGCCGGTGATACATACGAAGAACCCATCTCATAAAAAATAACATCCCTGCTCACCAAGGTCTCCCTGGTAGAGGGATCATAGCATTTGTATGCCTTCTTCTCCTGCGAATATCCAATGAAAACACACTTATGCGCTTTTGGATCCAGCTTCTTCCTTTTTTCATCTGGAATATGCATATAAGCAAGACAGCCAAAGACTTTCATGTGACTTACATCCGGCTTATAGCCATACAACTTCTCAAATGGTGTCATCTCATGAATACCTGTAGTGGAAGTCCAATTCAAGATATACATGGCTGTCATAACAGCCTCAACCCAATAATAGAGCGGCATCTTCTTCTCATTCATCATGGCACGAGCAGCTTCCATCAAGACCTTGTTCTTTCTTTCAGCTACCCCATTCTGCTGAGGAGTGTAGCTGCAGGTAAGTTGCCTACGCATGCCATTTTCAGCCAGAAAGTTGTTAAACTCATTTGACACATACTCCCCACCGCTATCTGATCTCAAGCAAGAGATATAACAGTCAAATTCCTTTTCAACCTGCTTTTTAAACTGTTGAAAAATAGCAAACACCTCATCCTTTGTCTTCAAAATGTAAACCCAAGTATAGCGACTGTAATCATCAATGAATGTCACATAATACTTCGAGCCTCCCATGGATGCATTATGGGTTGGTCCCCAAACATCAGAGTGCACTAACTGCAACAGATGTGTACTCTGCCTTACAGGCCTGACAAATGGCAACCTTGACTACTTACCAAACTGGCAAGCATCGCATACATGACCAATATCTGAATATTGGAACTTGGGTAAACGTATAACAAGCTGTTTTTTCTGCATGATTTGCGGCCTTTGCAAATTCACATGCCCCACTCTTTTGTGCCAAATTTCCAAATCTCTGATAGTGTCAGAACGATGAGCAAACATAGCTGAATTTAGCTCTGACAAGGTAGCATCAAGAGTAAACATTTTGCCATTCCTGTGACCACGAGCTATCAACTTGCATCCATTGCTAAACTCTTCAATAAAGCAACCATGCTTGTTGAATCTAACCTGCAAGTTCTGCTCCACTGTCATCTGACCAACAAACAATAAGTTCTTCATAATCGAAGGAACATGCAATACATCATGCAAATTTTTCTTTTTGCCATCATGAACCACAAGAGGCACTTTGCCTTTATGCTCAATGCTGTGTTGCGTGTCATCACCTGTACAGACATAGCCATGTTTTTCAGCCACCATATCAGTGAACCAATCACCGTGAGGAGTCATGTGGTTTGATGCCCCTAAATCAATGTACCAAACTGCATCGTCAGTGCATTTTTCAACAACTCTGTCTTTTACATACTGCATGGCAAACAATCTATCTCCTGAAGTATCATCTACCTGACTAGACGTAGCAAAATGTCCATGTTGGTTGCCTTTCTGATTGCCCTGCTTCTTCCAGCAGTCCTTGGCAGCATGCCCATACTTCTCACAGTAACGACAATCCTTATCCTTGTTCGGATTGTTAGATGGACAGTGCTGTTGCCAGGAGCCTCTATCTCTAGGGCTAGATCTCCCCCTGCCTCTAAAGTTTCCGTCACCTCTTGCATTCGATACCTGCTAGTTGTTATTGCCATAGGATGCATTTTGCTGGCCTTCTCTGCCAGATCCATAGCCTCTACCACGGTTTCCATGGCCACGTTGATTTGAATAGAAAATTGCATCCTTGTTTTTAGAACTGCTAGATCCTATAGCCAAGCCAAGCTTAACCTCTTCACGGATAAGCAATGCAACCAGCTCATTGAAATTAGGCATTTTAGACCACACAAACACAGAAGTGTTAAAAGACTTATACTCAAGCCCCAAGCCATTCAAAGTCACAACAACCATGTCTTCATCTTCAACCTGTGAACCAACAGATGCCAACTGATCCGCAATGGCCTTAACCTCTGTGACATAATCCTATATAGATATGCTCTTCCTCTCCATGTTATTGAACTTCTGCTTCAAATGTATCTTCCTGGCACTTGTGGTTGTGCCATAATACTTTACCAAAATGTCCCATGCATTCTTAGGAGAGATGTAGTTCATTATCTGCATTACCATGGCATCTGAGATACATAAAGAGAGCCATTGCAAGACTCTACGAGCTCTTTTTGTCCAAGCTCGGTGTAATGGTCTAGGAGCTCAGGTTCAGCTTCCGCTCCAGTCACCAACTCCCAATAGCCTTTCCCTATTAAGAAGTTCTCCATACGGAACTTCCATATGGCATAATTGCTACTATCAAGCTTTTCCCCCACTATCTGGGTTATGTTGTCAGTCCTCTCTGCATTAACCATGTCGTATGCTCTGTCTGACTACATGCAAGCCAAAATCTTCCTGACAATTCAATTTCAGCTTGCAACTGTTTATGACAATTTTCAGCACTCTATGTGCTCAGATAGTCAGCATTTCAACCTGAAACCAATGGTACGTACACCTCTTGACACTCGGCAATCACCTAGGTATTGTAGCCTGCATGTACGGACTGCAATCAATGCAAAACCAGCATGTATTTGGGAAACCTGTTCATGTACAGACAAGTAGTTTATAGGCTGAAAGTGACAGTAACCAATAGCTCTTCTTTGAGCTCAACACAGAGGATACATGCCCCAAGAACACTTACTGCAGTTCAAAGTTTTATCTCTGTATATGAAGTTCTAGACATGGAAGTCTGACGCTGTATACATCATGTACTGCAAGTACAAGAGCAAGGTACACTTGCTGTAAATTCTAGCCAAGCAAAACAGTCAATGACAATATATTTCACTCCACCAGACCCCTCAAAAATGTTGCAGACATATGCCACCATACATGGAAACCAATACATGAGCCTGACAACTTCCAAGATTGTCCCATCATCAAGACACAGTAGTAAACAAGACATTCATAGTTCATCCACAGTTCATTGACTTTCGAAACCATGTCAAGCCACTTACTTTAGCTCCAAACATTTGCATCCAACTCCCTTCTCAATACTCAAAACATTTGACACATATATGTCAAGTCACTCCTCTCACCACAAGAGTCAACCAAAGACATGTAATGCTTCAAGAAGACCAATGCTTGCTGCCCACACTTTTTGACAGTTTTTCAGCCTGTTTTAGGCTTCTAGATCTGTGTATTTTCAGTAAGAAATTTCAGCTTCAATGCATAACATCTAGTTTATATGTCTTCTTTACATGTACCCATGCTCCAGTGGTTGTTTTGGACATATTTGAGAGCTCCAGACTTATGTTAACCATGCATTCATGCTGTATGTACCCTGTATACAACAAACAGTGAAAAATCCCAGACCTACAATTAGTGATTTCAGCTCCCAGATGAGCTCACAGCAAACAAGAATGGTTCCAGGCCTTCAATCACCCTTCAAAGGGTTCACACAATCTCTTTACCAATCAATGTGACTGATCATGATCATCATTTGCAAGCATCTGAGTCCACATTCTGGATTGGCGCAGTTCATGCAGATTTGCTGATGTATTCAACAGCCTATATTGGTGATAATGATGGTAATGATAACTTTAGTCATGCTCAATAAAGCTCCCCATAGGCTCCATACATGCCTCAAGTACTTATATCAATCATAGACCTCACAATGAGTAGATGCATACCTCTACAGGAGCAGGAGTAGTTAGCCCTTCTTCTCAAGAACCTTAAAGCTTCAATTTTCCAGCCTTCTTCACAAATGCTTTTCACAGATCCCAGTCATGGGTGCTCTGATACCATGTAGAGATTGAGAGAGACAGAGACAGAGTGAAGAGCAAGCGTACTCTCTTCTTCTTTCATTCATTATCACATGACCACACACATAGCATAAGTGTATACAATAGTACTAAGGTCCGTAGGACCATTCACACTAGGTCTAAGACCACCGACTTATTTAATGTCCCACACTTGCTGATACAGCTGGACATAGCTAATGTCGGTCATACATACTAATAGGAGAATAATATGAGCTTGATATTCTAACACATTTGTGACAAATATCACATCGTAATAAATGTTTAAAAAATTGTTCATGCACCTATTCACAATGGACCGGCAAGACAAATGTGTCACATAGATCCGTCCATCTTTTTTTAGAATCTATTTCAAGAAATCCAAATGGACCTCGTCAAACGGTTGCCGCGGCTCCTTTCAGTACCACTTTGAACCACTACACATCGAATATGATCACGGTAATCCACCATGATAACACTTTGCAAGTTTCCAAAATACTCCATCTCATCTATAACGGTGCTTGGATTAGTGACTCATTGTTGGCTCTCTTGCTCAAACTTTGCCATAATACCTTGTGGAGCACATTTTGTCAATGTGCTCGATGCAAAAATATCACCAGCACGACCACGTTGCACTGTATATTTTGTACTGTATATTGAAACATTTAGATTAGTTGTTACATATAAAATCTAGATATGACAGCTTATAAAACATGTGGTCACCTTTGGACTACATCCCCTTGAGAATTCCCACTCCTCAGTAGAGACCTCTACCTCTTCGTGAGAGACTGCGATCAAAGCTCCATGTAACCGTTACATAGACATAAACTGCGGTATCTCCTCCATGCCCTCGGGATATTGAATCAATCGATGGTATGTACTGCATCGAAATTTGGATTGCACTTCTCGATTTTTCCTAGATTTCTTGTCCCTAGCGAGCCGCATCTCCATGGATGGATGGTGCAACATACAAAAACAATTCACTTTCTCCTCCATTGCAACATCCATCCTTTTTTCTATCCCATTTTCAACCACCACATCTTTGGTCAGTCTATCATCGTCATTCAGTGACTATAGCATATTGTTGTTTGAATCCACCATTAGCAGTCACTGTGAAATATGCATTAATACGCTAGACACTAACCAACCTTCAGCCATGCTATCTTCTGGCTGAGCTCATTGTCACGCAAAGTCTTTCAAGGTTTTCATGAAGCACTCCAAGAAGAGCATCTATCACGTATGGATAGGTCCCACAATCTCCACTTCATCTACAAAATGCACTAGAAGGTGGGTTTGTATCGTGAGCATGCTGGTTGGCAAGTACTTCTCAAAGAGACAGATTGTCTCCATTGCTCCTCGCCTTCTTACGAATTCAATAGAGGATGTCTTGATCTCCTTCTGCAATGACAACTTGTAAATCGCCTTGTGTATTTCTGGAGTAATGCATCCTACGATCACAATCAGTAGTATAAACTGCCATAAATGAAGAAGCATTACGAACACCAATTATACTCCAAATGGTAAAATATGTTGGCCACTTACAATCTATTTGTAGTACAAACCTGATATATCTTATACCAATCATAGGATTTTAGCCTTGATAGTTGGTTGTCTTTAGAAAAAGAGGATTTGAGAGAATACATCATACCCATCGGAGTAGACCTGATAATTTTCTTCACAATGCTCTCTTCCTTAGTGGACAAAACCCAAGGACTGTGAGGTAGTTGCAAGAGACCATCAACACTCGATTGTGGCCAAATTGCCTCCATCTTGTCTACCTCCTTCAAATCCATTCGTGCCCTTGCAGTGTCTCTCTTTCCTGTGATGTGGTATCATAGTAAGTTGCCCACATTCTTGAAAATATGCATGGGATCCAACAAGTGGTTGATCTATAAGTGGGCCCAATATGACAACTCGTAGAAAATTGAGAATTATTGCATTCCGTTTGGATGTGACTTCGTGTGGACCAGTTTCAACTTGTACCAGCTTTAGGCGTCCATTTGTGTCGGAGGTCATCCAAGAAAACCTCCCCTCAATTCATGGCCCTCTGGCAAGAAAGAGATGTGTCCTTGATATACCATCTTCTTCATGGTTTGTGACCTTTGAGAGTCTAATTGTGGCCCATACAATGGACATGCATGATAACGTGAGGTAATCAGACTTGTTTTAACACCTGTGTTTAGTGAACACAAACTTGAACGAGCTATGATAGATATGACCAACGAGAACGGAAGCCTACTTACATGAGCACTCCCCTAATCTCGGAAAGTCATGGATGGTCCACATGAGAATGACTCATATATTGGTGTTGAATGCCGAATTGACTAGATTTTTGGTTGATTTTTGTTGTTTTTGAAGACTAAATGGTTGATTTTTGATAGATTTTGAGTGATGACTAGTTGTTTTGGAAGTGTTTGAGAGTGTTTTGGATGATATTGATTATGTTTTGGAAGCTCGTGATGATTTTCAATAGAAATATAAGACTCTGTGATGTTCTGAGATGTTCTATTGAGGTTCTGATTGGTTCCATTTAGCTTTTGTTTTGTTCTGATTTTTTAATGTAAAAAGCATGGATTGATGATTGATGGAAGTTGAGGTCTTTTGAAAGCTCATTGAATGGTTTTGGTATGAGTTATGTAGTTTTGATGCTTTCTGTCAACCTTTTGTGTAATCCTTTGTTGAGCTTCTGTAGAGCCTCTGTTCCTATTTTGTTTATGTTCTATTCTGTTCTATATGCCTCTTAAGTGTTCTGTGGAATGTATGTGTGACTTTGGAGAAGTCTTCTAGCCTTGGAAAGAGGTGAATGTAAGTTCAAAAGAGCTCAAAAAAGTGAAAGAAGTAGATGTTAAAGACTCAAGAGAAGACTGGAGTGATGTGACAATGATGAGCTATGAAGAGTCATTGTAGTGGCTCTGGTGATCTTTCATATCAGACACACCTTTTGGAAGGGGCATCCACGACCAAATAGAGACTATTATGAGTGATTATTGAGCATTTTAGTGAGGAGATGATGTACTATTGATTGAGAGAGAACGAGAGAGTCAGAGATAGCCAATTCTATGTAAAACAATGTATCTATCTATGAGAGATTGTGAGAGAAAACTATGAAGACAATGAAGATGAATACTATGTGATATTTTTCCATTCAAAGTGGTGTTTCTTTTGTGTTCTCTTTGTCTATCAATGAAAAATATGAAGAAGATGAAGAACAATATCAATTTTGTTGAAGATAAAACTGTGGGAGAATTGTTTATATGATCCTGTGTGAAGATTTTTTGCTAGCGGTGTTCTTTTCCTTGTTGTGGTTCTCTAAAGAATGAAACAAAATCTTGTTGATGTTACAAGATAGATTTTCTTATAGTAGAAACCCTTTTTCTTGGTGTCTCTCTTGGGGCTCCATGTTTTTGGTGCGCAACCGGGGAAAACTGCCATCGACAAGCATCAGAAGAGACTGAAGATGAAGGAAATGGCATTGCCAAGAAGAGAAGAATTCAATGGATGTTTGCAAAGTTCCTTCTTCCACTGAAGAGTTGGATATTCTCATTACCAAAGCCACTTTCCACAAGAATTTCATTCCACAATAGTGGAAACATATTACCATCATAATGCAGGCTCTATGTGGTGGGCTATTTCCTCTTTTAGTCGAAGCAACAAAGACGTGCATCTTGGTGGCAAATTGTTTGGGAACAAACTGAAGTGCAAAAACAAAGAAAATGACAATCCATGGAAGATTTGGCATTCATTGAGAAGTTTTTAGACATCATCAAGTGGGAGATCGTGAGGAAGCTTCAGGAGTCATGGTTAGTGGAGGCTCACAAAAACAAGAAAGAAAAGAGTTGGAATTTGTTAATGGATGCTCAACAATAGGATATGTGGGATGCATGGTGCACTAACAATCTCTTGTTTGTTCAATAAGAAACCCACTGAAGTTGGTAGATAGAGTGTTCTTTATAACATACACTATTAAAACAATCAGAAGTTGGTATTATTATTATGATGGCACAACAATGATCCTCAGAAGAATGAGTTTTGATACCTTCAAATTGGAATATCTCCCCCTTTGTTGCAATTGTTTGAAGGTTGAATTCAGAGACGTAGAAAAGAAGGAAGTAGAAGACATGTTGGCCAGAGAGTCCTCTAGAGACTGAAGCCCCTCTGATTCTGTTCTGTTTAGTACAGATCAATTGGTTGGAGCCAACCCCCTAATAAATGATGCAATCAAGAGGCAAGTACTAGAATGAGTCCAGATGTACGTGAGAAGAGAGAAGGCAAAAATCAAGGCCGAGAACGAGCTTGCAGTAGAAGCACTCTTTATAGAAGTTCCCATGATGACTCAAGGTCCCCTTCCTATTAAAATCGTCTTGGAAATATTGATGACATGCCAACAAATGTAGTCCCATTGCCAATTTTTAAGGGAGAGTACAATGAAGACCCCGATCTTCATGTAGTAGAATTTATGGTAGCATGTGTGGCTAACAATGCCAGAACCCCTGAGCATTGGTTAGCAATATTCCTCTTGCCACTTTTAAGGGCGTGGCATTTCAGTGGTATGAGAGATAAGCAGCATGAACTTTTGGCACATGGGATGACCTGAAGTTGGCCTTCCTCACTAAATTCAGGCATGAAGGTTTTGAAGAGCGAATGAGAGAGGAGTTCATGAATCTAAGTCAATCCTTTGGAGAAAGAGTAGAAGCTTATGCCTTCCAAATGGAATCCATCCTGAAGAGATGGACCAATCATCATTTGGATGAAGGCATCCAGAAAGGAGTGTTTCTCAGAGGCTTACAATCAGAAGTTCTCAACTTCGTGGAATTGAGAAGACCAGTTAATTTGCAAGCTACAGTGGAAGGTGCAAGACTGTATGACGAAGTTGAAGCAAGGTTGTCAATGACCTCAGGAAGAGGAGTCTTACCTCCTCCTATGCCAGGAATTGTATACCCACCAAATATAGTCCCAAGGATAGTTCCCTACCTCTACCCCCAAATGCAAATAATATCACAGTACAATCCATCTAATCCATAGTGGCCACAAACGACAATACCTCAAATGGTGGTTCAACCACAATAGCAGTGGTCTCAAATAGTTCCTCCAATGTCAACTCAACAACAGTGGAATCCTATCCATTGGAATCAACAACCCCAAGTCTCAACATGAGCTTTGAATCAACCCAACCAGTGTATGCAGTAATTATAGAAGCTTCCCAAAACCCTACTACAAGTACTTCAAGAGGTGAAAATCTGAAGGACTACCTGTCCAATTCACTGGCAAGTATTAAGAAAGAGCTTATGGATGTGATTATAGAGTAGTTACAGACGCTGAAGGTGAATATCACCAATATATCCACTCCTGTGGGAGGTGTGAGAGATGTGATGCATTCTAATACATGGTGCAGAAAGTGCCATCAAGCGGGACATTTAGCCACTGAATGTACCCAAAACCCAATCATTCCTGGAGCCTTCTGTTCATATTGTTTGAGGAAGAACCATACAGAGGATATCTGCTCTTTGAAAGAGATGCACGAACGAAGAAAGAAAGATGAAGATGCAATATTTAACTTGCTAGAATCCAAAATGACAATGCAGGACATTGGACCAAAGCCTAGGGAGTTTGGTCTTAATTTTCGTCCAAGGAGGTTTTTCTCTCAGAGTTACAGAGGATGACAGTTTGGCAGTGGTCAAAGATCAAAGATGGAGTGTTACAGATGTGGAGCAAATGGTCATATCTCACCAAATTGTCCAAACCCTAGAAGGTTTGTGGATTACGAGCCCTTATGCAGTTGATGCAAAGGAGAAGGCCACACTACAAAAGATTGTCCAAGTCTAGCCCTTGTGAAATCTACTTCTGATACCCAATAGAAGACCCAATAACCTACTTCCAATTTGGTGGAATTGGAAGTGGCCACAATAACACATGCAAAGAAAGGAGAACCTGTAGTTCCAAAAGAGAACATTTCCTCTGTTAAGACTATGAAGTTCAACCTTCCTAAGGAAAAGCAGAACTATGTAGTCCAGAACAATGAAGTATAGAGCACTGTAGAGCCACAAAGAGCCAGAGAGACAATTGCAAAGATGGGACCAAAGGTTTAGGAGATAAAGGATGCGAAAGTACCTCCTTGTGAAGAAGAAGCGCAGATGTTGCCACTCTTAGAAGAAAAAGGGAAGATAAAAGTGGGCGTGGCCCCATTTCCTAGCCGATTGGAAAAGCATGTGGATCCTATCAAAGAGTATGATTTGGTCAAAGATCTAGATGAAGAGGCCTAAGAATTGCTCCTTCGTGGCGACCAAGTCCAATAGAGCCTCAGAACCCGTGAAGGAAGTAGACATGGATAATGCCTTCCTAGATCTTGGAACCCCAGAGATTGGCATATGGATTAAAGGGTGCTTTATTGCAAATGAATTGATTGATGGAGGCTCATCAGTAAACATAATGATAGACGTGACAATGAAGGATCTATGCTTCCAACGAATGCAACCTACATAGTGGCTTTTAAGATTGGTAGACCAAAGTAGAATTAAATCGTTGGGCATTCTCCCATACATAAAGACAACCCTCGTAGGAAGAGACTATTGGTGGCTGACATATCTGATGGTCAAATCAAATTCCTACATGACCTCATATCCTCTACTGTTGGGAAGACATTGGCTTTTTGAAGCAAGAGCAAGGATGAATTTGTTCAAAGGGACCCTAACCCTAGGTAGAGAACCCAATAAAGTAGTATTGAAGTTGTATGGATCACAAAAAGGCAATGGATCCACATCCATCAACCAAGCCATAACCGACTCCTCTTATGAATTAATAGATGGTATATCAAGAGACGAAGAGGCCATCAAATGGATCTTTCCCAAGAAAACAAAGGCACAGCCCCTAATTTTGGGGGCAATGTAAGCCAATTATCGAAGGAAGTAAAGTATTTGTCTATGGGTGAATACCTCCTGCCTAAATCCGAATTGACTTTTGAAATCACCTTTGATAGTGAGATAGAAGCATGGATGTATTGTTCTCCCTGTTACATGGCAATCATAGAGACAGACACAGACACAAAGGCAGAAGTAGAAGCAGAAGACAGAACAGAGAGCTTGTTCTTCTCTTACAGAGCATCCACAGAGTTAGAGTCAGAGCTTGGAGAGGACAATGATGAACTTGAAGAAGATTATGAAAGTGAAATAGAAGAATCTATTCCATCTAAAGAAGGCATGGATGAAGAGGGAGTCCCAGAAGCCCCAGAAGCAGAAGACTTCATGCTGTTGGACAGAATGACGATGGTACCCTTTGGATTGGTAAATGGATCTTCTCATATGAAAAGCCTTTTATAAGAAATGGATCAAGAAAAACAAGCTGTCTTTTATTAGTGGTTCTTGCCACCCTCATCTACCCTTGCCAAGAAAGGATGATGATGATGCCCCTTGTCAACAAGCACCAGCCCTAAGGGCCCAATAGAAATTTGATAGTCCATGTTATGTGACATTCCTGGATGCATCCTCAAGAGAGGGGTCCTCGAGCTCCAAGGTAATTAATGCCCAAATCAAATCTGAGACAGCCCTGGTACCATTTCAGTATCCTAAGGAGCAACCCAAGTGCTTAGTGAAACAAGAAGTTAGGTCTAGTGGGACATTAGAAGAAGACACCACCTCCTTGAAGGAGTCAGATCTGTACCCAGAAACAATCTGTGGGGCCTTCATCTGCGAAGTGGAAGGTGAAAGGCAGTTAACCTTTGTGGATGCGGATAGCACTGAATGCCACTTGAAGGTGGGTAGAAGCTTGCCAGAAGGGGAGTTGTCGATCTTGTACAACTTATTGTAAGAGAATTTAGATGTGTTTGCATGGTCCTATAAAGACCTGAAAGGGATCGATCCCACAATATGTTAGCATCACATTGACTTGGAGCCTGATGTTAAGCCAGTATGACAATGACAGAGGCGGATGAATCCAAATTACTCCACCTTGGTGAAAGCAGAGCTACTGAAGCTTTTGGAAGCCGAGTTCATCTATCCAATGGCTAATAGTGAATGGGTTTCACCCATCATGGTCGTACCCAAGGAGAATGGGAAGCTTTGCATATGTGTGGATTTCCGCAAATTAAATTCTAAAACTAAGAAGGATCACTTTCCAATCCCTTTTATAGGCCAATTGTTAGACACAGTTGCATGACATGAGCTTTACTCTTTGTTAGATGGCTTTAATGGATAGAACCAAGTGTAAATAACAAAAGAAGATAAGTCCAAAACAACCTTCACCACAGAATGGGGGACCTATGCTTACAGGGTAATGCCGTTTGGGCTTTGCAACACCCCTGCTACCTTCCAGAGAGTCATGATGGTTGCATTCCAAAATCATCTACACAACTTTATTGAGGTGTATCTTGATGACTTCTGTGTCTATAGCCTAATTCGTGATCATTGGGGACACCTCGAGTAGTGTTTCGATAGATGTCAAGAGTATGGGATTTCTCTCAACCATGACAAATGTGTCTTTGGCATCTCATCAAGAGTTCTTCTAGGTCACATTGTTTGTGCATAAGGAATATCAACAGACCCTGCAAAGATTGAGAAGATCGTAGCCTTAACAGCACCAACCAACCTCAAACAATTGAGGGGATTTCTAGGCCATCTGGGATACTACAGAAGGTTCATAGCCCATTTTGCAACCAAGGTAGTCCCCCTTGCATAAGCTTCCAAGGAGTTTATTTGGACAGAAGAATGTGATAAAGCCTTTAGTACTCTGAAGTAGTGTCTAATTGAGGCACCCATCTTGCAACCTTTTGATTAGATGAAGGAGTTCCATGTACACAGTGATGCATTAGTTGAAGGCTTAGGTGCAATCCTATGTCAAAAGGGATCCTCAAAGCTAGATCAACCCATTTATTATACAAGTAGAAAGGTCACCGACAGAGAGCGAAACTATACAGTGAGATAGAGCTAGAGTGGTTGGCAATGGTGTTTGCCCTAGAGAAGTTTTGCCACTACCTGCTATCAACTCATTTTAAATTTTATGTGGATCATGAGGCCATGTCCTTCCTAATGAACAAAGCATATGTGAAGGGAAGAATGGTGAGATGGCTCCTTCTATTCTAGGAGTTTGACTTTGAGGTAATCACCAAACCTAGTCGCTCCCATGTTCTGGCTGATCATCTGTCGTGTATCCTGTAGAATGTAGACGAGGAGCAGGATGATCCAGACCTCCCTGATGCTTCCCTGTTCCTGGTAGAAATTATCACCCCATGATACGTAGACATAGCCAACCTCCTAGCAACCAAACAGTGTCCTCCTGGCATCTCTAGTCGGGAAATGAAGAAGCTTCTGTGAGAATCAGGCCCTACACCATGTTAGGTGGCGCATTGTACAAGAAAGGCAAAGATGAAGTGCTTAGAAAATGTGTTGCAGGAGATGAGATAGAGATTATTCTGAAGGCTTGCCATGACGAGCCATGTGGATGCCACTTTGCAAGAGAAGCAATAGCTAGAAAGGCTCTATTAGCAGGATATTGGTAGCCAACTCTTCATAAGGATGCCTATGACTATTGTAAGCGATGTGATGCATGTCAATGGATGGGGAAACCCACCAAGACCAATGCCATGCCATTGCAACCTATCTTTCCCTTGAAGCTGTTCGAGAAGCGGAGCATTAACTTCATAGGTCCAATCGATCCCCCCACCAGACGGAAGCAGAACAATTACATCCTGGTATGTACATATTATGTCACCAAGTGGTGTGAAACTAAAGCTCTGAAGTGGGATGATGAAAATAACATGGCCTTATTCATGTACAAGAATATCATCACCCGTTTTGGTAGTCCCCTACAATTTGTAAGTGACAGAGGCACTCATTTCATTAATAAGGTCATGGAAGAACTCACTGAGCTGTATAAAATCTGTCATAGCAAGTCCATCCCCTATTACCCTAGAGCCAATGGCCAAGTTAAAGTCACCAATCTCATCCTTTGCTCCAACTTGACAAGGACGATTGCCGCACATCGCTGTGATTGGGATGATCGACTTATAGAGGCCTTTTGGGTGTACAAAACCTCCCATAAAGCAACTACAGGACATACACCCTTCCAGTTGGTGTATGGTATAAAAGTTGTTTTTCCTGTTGAACTGGAGTGGCCATCAAGGAACATTTGGGAGATGACGAATCCATGCAACGTCGATTCTTGCACTTGGTATGTCTCGATGAGATCTGCACGATGGCTCTACAGTGCATGGAAGCCACGCAAGCCCGATGAAAGGCCTACCATGATAGCTTCATTAAGCACAAGGAGTTCAAGGAAGGTAATCTTCCTGGACTATGATTCACGATTTGGAAAGTTTCCTGGCAAGCTTCAACAACTATGGATGGGCCCCTATAAGGTACTTGCTGTCAACCCTAATGGCTATGTCCAAATGCAGGCCGTTGGTGCCTCTGATGATCCTTTCCTAATTAATGGCTATCGTCTGAAGACGTACTTCCCTCCCTGAAGATCCTGACAATCACAGTTGACTCATCCTCCCCCTTTTGGGTGTCTCATTGTCTTTCTCCTCATGCTCCTGATAGCCCTTCAGATCTTCTTCATGAGGTGGACTCGTTCTACTAGCCCCTCACATGTACCTTCCACTCCTACCTTGTTCTCTTCTCATTTGATTCAGCAATGGTGGTGAGGATGGTCACGACACATGGTATTTCTATCATTCTCTTCATTAAAAAAAAGGAAAAAGAAAAATATACTGTTCATGGGAGAAAATGACTTCTGTCCTTGTCATACTAACCTATTCTTTGAGAAAAGGTGGAAGCAATTCCTTATCATAGCAGGCCTCGTTCTGAGAAAAGGTGGAAACACCCTTGGACACCCCGCAGTCCAAGATAGCTGAATCATCAGTAGACACTTTTCCAGAAGAAATTCCAAAGCCACCTCCCTTGGTGTGCTATCTCTGTACTCCCCGTAGAACATATGATTCCCTAGCACAGACGACATGATCTCCAGAAAATCTACAGTACTAGATATATGGGCTATCTCCTTGGGTATGCCTCATCATCAACTCCTTGATACTAGCAATAGACGAAGCGATCTTCATTGACAAACAATTGAGTAATGTGAGCTTTCATCCTAACCAGATGGGGATGTGAGTATGTGCTGCCCTCTATATTTATCAATAGAGTGTGAGACAGAGGGTGGGGTGAGTGACCCAGTCCTTGCCCTTGACATTTAACAGAGAGGTGAGATATGCGAATGGAGCGTTGCATGTATGGACTGGGCCTCTCAATGCACCACACACGATTTGTTCTTGTGCATTGCACTATAAGGCTCCTGGCCTTCCTTATCGTACTATATGCCAGCACAGGGTAGGATACACTTCTGCACCATCAAATGTGCGCAAGTATACAACCTTTGCACAAGCATTTGTGAGGATAATAATAATAGGTACAAGGATCGGATTGCCCTCCTGTATTCTCAAACAGAGTGTTAGTCAGAGGGGGGTCGAGTGTGACTGGTGTGTCCTCCAAACAATCATCTTTAGGTGAGATCGAGGGACGTTACGACACTTGGTGCAAGGTATGTTTTCCTTTCCCTATGCACCCATGGGATGGGTCTTTGCCATTATCACAGGATCAGTCACCCTATTCTGTACACTGCACCATAAGGCTCCCTAGCCTTCCTGCTTGCACCTATGCTAGGCAAGGTTGGATACACTTATGCACCATCAACTATGCACCTTGGCATACTCCTTCTATTCCATTTCCCTTGTTGATTTTTAAACCTGGTGTACGTTATGGGGTTCTCTGCGAGATTCATCAAGTGATGTATGCTATGGGGTGAGTGACTGTTCTTTCCTCCCCATTTGAGTGAGTGTGTGCTGAGTGCAATATCCTTCATCATCACCAAAATTCATGCAACTTCATTAGCAAAGCTACCTCCCTAGGTGCTGTTGCGTGGTCCTTGCTGCATTGGACGTATGCTTTGAAGATATCTTGGTATCTCCTGTAGCCAATTACGACGCAGGATGCGATGTCAATAGTCCACTATAATGCTCGGCAACATGGGCTAAGTTTTTCTAACCCTACACCTTCTATTTGCAAGTGACGGTCATGTTTTAAGTGTGGGGATGTTAACGTACAATCCGATGACACGTCTTGTGTTCATTCGGAGTCATTTCACCCTACCGAGTAAGGTTTTAAGTGTGGGGACACGTCCCTACACATCTGCTGAGCATACATCTTACCTATGTCATTCACGGTATTTGCGTATATCCCATGTCTTCACTTTACCTTAGTGGGCCCTCTGCCCATCCACCAGCCCTCGTTTCCCTTACCAATGAGGCTATTCCTATTGTTATTTTCTTTACACGGTGTTTTGGTTGTTTTCTCATGTGAACACACCCTAAGCTTACAAAAACCCACATTGAACCTTACGGCCATGTGTATCTCTTTACACTATACCTTTTTTCCTTTTTATTGCCCCCTGTTCTGAGCAATGGATTGAAAGTTATTAAATTTTGAAGCAATTCCCGCACATGGGATATTTTTCCATGTAAACACTCATTTTTTGTTTCAAAACACTTATTTGATGTGATAGCCCTACCCTACACCTTCCATATGATATTTTTCCTTTTTACACCGTGTCATTTTGACGTATGATTTTTCCGTTATTAATTTTTGCAGATATTCGTATCTTTTTTGTGCGTCTTTTCGTCCTTTTTCCATGTGAATCCACCCTATTCTCCTGGGAATTCAATTATGAGTGGATAGCCTTGTTAGCCCCCCTTTCTATCCATTTCTCCTTTTTCCATTGCCCTGTTTCGACCTACGGATTTTTCATTATTAATTTTTATAGGTGTTTTCGAGCTTCATTTAATTGTTTTTTACATGTGAATGCCTCCTAACCCATCAAAACTGAGTTCTAATGTGCGAGCCTTGAAGATCATTTGTGTCTTGACATTTCTCCTTTTGATTGCCCTCCATTCTGGTGGTTGGATCATTAGCTATTAGTTTTCAAATCCCTTTTCGGGTACGATTGTTGGCTTTTCCCATGTGAACACATCTTATTTTGATCAGAATTGTTTTCTGATGTGATCATATTGTTGGGCACGTTCTTCGGCACATTTCTCATTCTTTTTGCCCTTCGTTCCAACGAACGGATTCTTCGATATTAATTCTCGTATGCATTTTTGGGCTCGATTTTTGCATTTTTTCCATGTGAACGCCCTACATTCTCCATGGACCCCTTGTTGCACTTTTCCATTGTCTTCCCCTGCCTTTCGACACATTTTCCATTTTGTGGCATTTCATTTCGATGCATGGTTTGGGGTTTATTAAATTTTTTTGTGCTTTTATGTGTGTACGCGTCTCCCAGGTTGCACATGAATATCCACGTTTTTTAAATTTACATGTCTTCTGATGCATCCATCGCACCGTTCGCCCTCGTGATGATGTCCCGATCGTCTACGGGTCCCACCACTAGAATTTTTTTTATCCTTGCCCTGTGCTTGTACGTGGGATGCGGAGGGGGAGATCCCTTTGATTTTTCTTTTTCAAATACTATTTTTTAAATTTTTTAAAAAATCACCCCCATTAATCCTACCCTCCCTCCTCCCCCCCGACGGTTCCCTCCTCCCCCCTCCTTTCCTTCTCTCTCCTCTCTCTTCCTTCTTTCTTTCTTTCTTTCTCTCACCTCTCCCCCCTCTCTACGTACCCTCCCCTCTCCCCCATTGCCCCTCTCTCCCCTCTCTCTCTCTTCTTCTTATTCTTCTTCCCTCCTCCTCCTCTCCTTCCCTTCTTCTTATTCTTCTTCCCTCCTCCTCCTCTCCTTCCCTTCTTCTTCTCCCCACTCCCTCCATCTCCTCCTTCTCCTCCTCCTGTCTCCTTCTCCCTCTCCTTATTATTATTATTATTCTTCATTCTCTTCTTCCACTCCCTCCCTCCACGCTCGATTGTCGCCACACCTCCCTCTCCCACCTTTCTCCTTCACGCCTCCCTCTCCCACACTTCTCCTCTACGCCATCCATTGGTCCCTCGCTTTGCTCGCGTTGCTACCTGTGTTGCTGCCCGACCGCCTCTCCTCCTCGCCCCACCGCCGCCCGTTGGTCCTTCACTGTCACTTTGCCGCCACTTGCCTCCCCTCTGCACCAACCTGCCACCCCACCCACACCCCACACCCCACACCCCATCCCTCCAGACCCACCCACCCGCCACCCTACCCTCCTTTCCCTCCCCACTTTCCCCCCTAACCCCCTTCCCCCACTACCCTTCCTTACCCCCCTCCTAACCCCCCATTCCCACCTCATTTCCCCCATCCCCCCCCCTCTGTGTTGGCCCCCTTTCCCACCATTCCCCCAACCCGCCGCAACCCCGTAGTTGGCAGTCCCCCCTTTACCCCCCCTCTACTTACGCTTCCCTTTAACGCACTTGCAGGTGCTTACAAGTCTTCGTGCCGCATTCGTGGGCCTTCATGCGCGCGCGCGGGCATGGCTCGTGAATGTTCACGCGTGCAGACGCGTGTGTCCCCTTGTTCGTGCAGTGATGCGGACATTAGTAGCCATTCACATGCTGTAGCCATTCTACGTAGTTCATATGTGCTAGCAGTTGTTCACATGTAATTTTCAAACCCGAACTCATTAAAAAAATCCATTAAAAAACACCAAAAACCATAAAATAATAACAAAAAAAGAAAAAAAAAAAGAAAATCTATTAAAAAAACACAAAATAGTTGCAAAATTTTTAATCAATTGTTGATTTTTGGGATCATTTTTCATTGTTGAACACACATGAATAAATGCCAGAAAATATTATAAAAATTCAAAATAATTTCAAAATTTAAAAAAAATAAGAAATAAAAAAATTAAAAAATCCCAGAAAAATTCCACACACTCTTTCACATGTTTTTCAATATTTAATGAGCTTACATTATCTATATAAATGCCGAACTCATTTAAACAAAAAATAACAAGACAACAAAACACCACACAAACAAACAAACAAAAACAAAAAGTCCTCTAATGCCTCCACACATAAACTTTAAAAAACAAACAAACAAACAAACAAAATCCTAATAAATGGCCGATAAATCTTAAAACCGACCCATCAAATTTTTTCAATCCCCCTTCTCTAACGATGTGATCATCCACATTGCATAAGTCCCCCATCTTTTTCTTTGGTGCATCATGGTTTTGGTCTTTTGGTTTGTATTTGAGAGGAGAGGCAAATTGTTCCCTAATCGCCTTGCTATTACCACTTGTGGATTTTTTTTCTCTTTTGTGTGGCTTCTTTGGACATGGAGTACCTTTTAGACCTTGCGGGTGTCCACCCCCCGCTAGGTTCTTTTCCTTTTTCCCTCTCCCATGTGCACCATAACACACCATTAATTGTAATTTAAAATGTACTGACCATTACACCCACTAAATGAACACACTGCACATCATAAATTGTAATTAAAAACCCAACCATTAATTATAAAAGAAACCCCATCGTTGCACGAGCACTGTTACACCATAACCCACGTAATTTGTAAATTAAAATCCATTCATAGTGCACGCGTACACGCACTACATACACATTTAAATTGTAATTAAAGTAAACCCCCGAAGTCACGCATGCATGAGCTATGCGCCAAACATCATATAATTATAAAAATAAACTGCATTTTTAGAGACCCCCAATCCAATTAGTTAGTTAATTTGTCAGAGTGGGGTTGGGTTACGAAAATTGATCCTCCATGCATTAAGGGTTTAATTAAAAACGAATTGCAAACCAATTTTTCATTGATTAAAATAAATGCGATAGTGATAACCCGCTCATTCTTAGTTGTGGTTTTGTTTGGGTTTTGCAGGAATTTTTCCTATTTTTCCTTGGTCGTGTGTGTGTGTGGACATCTTATGTAGTCTGAATGGCATCATCTTCCTCTACTCCCCCACTTGTGATGCAGCATGTGCGATTGCCAGTACATGATTATTCCCTCCTTCTGGAGGCAGATTGTATTCGTCGTGCTGGTCTTCGTCCTTTTGTGGCCTTGAAGTTTCCGCGAGTGGATAACAAGCTTTGCTACACCTTCTTGGCATCAGACAAGAACCAGTTTGGCTTGGTTTATAACTGACGATTCTGCTTATCCACAGCCAACATTAGTGATGAGTTGCATTTGTCTCTTTCAGCTTCTTTTGTCCCGAGTGAAAATCAATTATTGACAGGTGAAGAGATCCTTTCTCTTCTTCAGAAGGAGACGTCTACCCCTTTGGTGTCCAACAAGGTTATTACTAGTTCAAGGGTTTCTATTGCTCCTATCGCCTCCCTGATATGGAAGCAACTTTGCCAATTTTTGCAAGATAGATTTATGTTGAGCAAGCCTGCATCTAAATGTCTCTCCAATGAGCTTTTCACTGCTTCTCTTCAGATCCTAGAAGGGGCTAAATTTAATTGGTCAGTCTTCATATTAGCCAAGATGGATTAACATTTCCAAAGAGCCAGAAAAGGTTAGGGCAGTAATGTGTCTTATGGTTCTTTCCTTTAGAAGATTATCACTCTTGCCCCTCCTCCTGGTGGTGTGCCAGTGGCCGATTCTGCTCCTCTTCTGAAGCAGCCACCTCCTTGTGTTCCATCCCCTCCCCCATTATAGGCAAATTCAAATTCAGAGGGTGTGCCCCCTCCATGATTTTTCCAAATTAAGCACCAATGTACTAAAGGGCCACCTAGTCCCTCTACAGTATCAACTCTACAGATCCTCTGGTCAAGGATACTACTCCTCCTATTTCTAGCAGTTTCCTTCTTGCATTCCTCTCATGTCCTAACCTATTTGCAGCTCAGAGGGATGTTCAACTAGATCAATAGATTCTTGCTTCCTTACAGACATTGATAGTTGGACCGTTGCTCTCTCAAAAAGTTTATGGTGTCCAGTCTATGTTGGAGACCTCCCTTACATCCTGTCTTTAGTCTATTTACATAGAATTGTATACTCCCTTGCAAGACAAGGTGGATTCATTGACCAGCCAGTTGATTAAATCCTTAGAGGATTTGGCATCAGAAAAAGCTACCTTGAGTGACATTGATAATCAGACGACTAAGGCGACTATTTTGATGGATAACCAAAAAGCCAAAATTCAGGCGCTAGAAGCTAAAGTAGCTACATTAGAAGCTGAGAATCTGTCCTTAACAACTTACAAAAATTTAGCTAGTGCGGAGATGTTAGAGACAGCTCGTAAATTGGGAACTTGTGAAGGTCAACTGCTGCATTCCCAAGAAACCGTTGAGGCCCAAAAGAAGCTTATTGAGGAGCTTAATCAAAAAGTTTTCACTCTTTCTATTCCTCCTCCAGCCCTTGTAGTTTCTTCAGTCGTATCTTCTAGGGAGGAGCTTGAACAATTTCAGTCGTATCTTCAGTCGTATCTTCTAGGGAGGAGCTTGATCAATTTGAGCATAAATCTAAGATGTGTGATGGATTTGTTGCTAAAGTAGAACGCCTCCAACAACGAATGAATTGCGTACATGAAGATTTTATTCTCTATACTGACTTGGTGTCACCACCTCCTTCCTTAAGCAATGTGGATTTGGAACCTCTAGAGGATGGATGGTCAAATATTTGGTTTGCAAATTTGTTGAGAGTTGTTTTTGATAGATTTGTGGATGAGCTGGTTTCCCATGAAGTTTAGTTATTATCTTTTATGTAACTTATAAGCCATTTGCAGATCCCTAATGATGAGGAAGATCTAAATGTTTATGTGGAGGATGTGATCTTGCAAGCTCTTATATATGCGCATTCAATGGATCTTTTGCTAGTAGAGAGTTTGAATACTTATCGTGAGCAGACATCTTGGTGTAAAGGACATGCGTGGCATCCACATTTGGATATTGTTGCTTTGGAACCTCGTCATCTCAATAGTATATTCCATAAATTTGATATCTAGCCTTTACAATCTCAGCTATTGAGTTATCTTGTTGATCATCCCTTATTTACTGATTCATTTTTCCAGGATCTTCATTTTCGTTGTTCTTTCTATCCATTGTCTTATTCCCTCATATCTTATTGTTTTCCTTTATATGTTTCTCTTCTTTCGTCTAAACCTGATACCATTCCTCTTTTATCTTTTACCCCTTTTAGGTCGCCTCACAGTCCTGTGTTTACCCCTTCTAGATCCCATGATATCTCCTATCTCTTCTGAGCCTCTTCCTACTATTCCTATTCCTTCTGTTTTTTGGGTAGATTCCCTTCAAACCTTTTTGATGCATTCTCCATCTTTTCCACCTTCCTTATCACTTCATTTACCCTCATCCTATGACTTATCCTCAGTTACAATCTTCTCCTCTTATTCCATTGCCCTCTCTATCTGACTCTATTAACCTTCCTCCCCAGACAATGTTGGATACACCTGGCTATGATAATGACATTCTTTGTCAGCGACAATGGATGCTGCAAGATTCTGTGAGTGACAGGATGGATGTTTAACCTCGCCTTTTATTCCAGGGTCTTGGAATACATCTGTGGCATGTTCGAATTCTTATCTTCATTTTGCCAGAGTACATGTTACTTCTGAGGATACAAGTGTTCGTCTTGCAGGTCATTTTTGCTGGTATCTTGCCTTCATGCATCATCAATCTCATTTGAATACTTGGAAGAGTATCCCCCAGTAGTAGCTGATCATAGATTCAAATGTGGATGTAGCTGCTGCTCAAATGGATGCCTTATATTACTTTGCACAGGCCTTCCCCACCAGGCTTATCATCTTATTGGAAAGGATGTGTTGTTTCCAGTTCCTCAAAAATGTACCTCACCACTTTGTAGAGGAGAAAAAAGCCTTGGAATGTCTTAAATTGAGTATGCAATTTAAGAAGAAACATCTTCATCATGCTTAGCAGAAGAGGGTTTTCATGATTGTATCATCTTTTTTCTTAATGAAACTCTTTTCATTTGCTCTATGGTTTTTGAGAGCGTCTGCCATTCCGACTACTTGGTTTTGTGTCAAGTGTAAGTGTAAGTATATGTATTATTTTTCTCTCAAGTGGTGTTAAAGATGAAGATGGACTTGATCGCGAAGTTGATTGATGGATGGATGGATAGAAGAGACTTCTTATATCATTTACTAGTTTGTTTTTTTTGGTTGATTTTAAGAAGTGTTTATGGATAAAGGGTTTTTCTTTCGTTGTATCCCTTCAGAGATATAGGTTATAAGTTAGGGTCATGGTTGGATGGAGTTTTCGTAAATATTAATATTGAAGAATAACGATATGAACTCTTGAATGAACTTGTATTTCCTTTTTCTTAGGTCACAAGGATGCTTCTCTTTTTAAGTGTGGAGATATGTTGAATGTTGAATTGACTAGATTTTTGGTTGATTTTTGTTGTTTTTGAAGGTCGAATGGTTGATTTTTGATGGAATTTGAGTGATGACTAGTTGTTTTGGAAGTGTTTGAGAGTGTTTTGGATGATATTGATTATGTTTTGGAAGCTCATGTTGATTTTCAGTAGAAATATGATACTCTGTGATGTTCTGAGATGTTTTGTTGAGGTTCTAATTGGTTCTGTTTAGCTTTTGTTTAGGTTTGATTTTCTTCTGTAAGAAGCATGGATTGATGATTGATGGAAGTTGAGGTCTTTTGAAAGCTCATTGAATGGTTTTGGTATGAGTTATGTGGTTTTGATGCTTTCTGTCAACCTTCTATGTAATCCTCTGTTGAGCTTTTGTAGAGCCTTTGTTCCTGTTTTGCTTCTGTTCTATTCTGTTCTGTATGCCTCTGTAAGTGTTATATGGAATGTATGTGTGACTTTGGGGAAGTTTTCTAGGCTTGGAAAGAGGTGAATGTAAGTTCAAAAGGGCTAAAAAAAGTGAAAGAAGTAGCTGTTGAAGACTCAAGAGAAGACTAAAGTGAAGTGACAGTGATGAGCTATGAAGAGTCACTATAGTGGCTTTGGTGACCTTTCATATTAGACATACCTTTTGGAAGGGGCATCCACGACCAAAGAGGGATTATTGTGAGTTATTATTGAGCATTATAGTGAGGAGATGATGTACTATTGATTGAGAGAGAAAGCGAGAGTCAAAGATAGCCAATTCTGTGCAAAACAATGTATCTATCTATGAGAGATTGTGAGAGAAAACTATGAAGATGAATACTATGTGATATTTTTCCATTCAAAGTGGTGTTTCTTTTGTGTTCTCTTTGTCTATCAATGAAAAATATGAAGAAAATAAAGAGCAATATCAATTTTATTGAAGATAAAACCGTGGAAGGATTGCTTATATGATGCTACGTGAAGATTTTTGCTAGTGGTGTTCTTTTCCTTGTTGTGGTTCTCTAAAGAATGAAACAAAAGCTTGTTGATGTTACAAGATAGATTTTCTTGATGTAGAAACCCCTTTTCCTTGGTGTCTCTCTTGGGGCTCCAATTGGCGGCATCGTGCTTGCTCATATCTTCCATGGCGACCCCCTCCTCCCAAAAAATCTTAAGCTCATTGACTAATGGACGGAGATAGACGTCCATATTCTTGAATTTTGTAGCGGCCAGGAATGAGCAAGCTAAGGATTAGGTGTGCTTTCTTTGTAGAAAGCCATAGTGGGATGTTGTAGTTAACAAGGACTACATGCCACACATTGTAAGAAGTTGAGCGAAGGCCGAATGGGTTCACGCCATCCATAGCAAGACGGAGCCAAAGATTCCTTAGCTCTTTTGCAAATCCTGGAAAGGTAGAGTCAATGTGGCTCCATACGCATGAATCCACTGATATTCATTGGACTCCATCTGTGGATCTATTTTGTGTATGCCATGTTGCCAAGCTCGTCATGCTCGACGTACGAAACATGTGATGTAAATAGGGGATGAGTGAAAAGTGTCTAAGAACTTTTTAATGGATGGTTTGTCCTTGTAAGTCCTATCTCGATACCTGTGAGCACCACACTTTGGACATGTCTCCATAGTCTCGTACTCTCCTCGAAATAGCACGCAATCGTTGACACATGCATGGATGCTGTTGTAGTCCATGCCAAGCTTTTGTAAAACATGTCGCGCATCATCACGAGACTCAAGCATGGTATTTCCAAGTGGTAATATATGATACTTTAGCAACCTGAAAAGAAATCATAAAACATCTTGTAAAAGCATAATTGTTTTGTATAATGGTGCCGAAAAGAAATCAACGAAAATCCAAAGACACCTCCAAGAGCTAGCTCCTCCACTAACCTTTTGGGTTCGAGTGCTAGCCATTTGGTTACATAGATTCTTGATCCAAGTGATGAACACTTCACCTATCTCTCCTTCAACAAAATTCTTTGCTGCTAGTTGATTCTTGTATGAAGATCTACATTTGGAGTAATCATAACACTCAAATTTTATAGGTTGTGGGTGGATTGTGATTCTAGGTCAATCCCCAACATTGTCTTAAGAAACTTAAAAAAATCAATACAAAGTGCAATTTGTATCATCTAACTTGCCTTCGTCGAAGGTTGGTGTGGAAAAATCCTTAGTGTTTGGATTGCTAGTATAGCAATACCCACTACTTGATGCATTAGCACTGCCTAGCAACTAATACACTAGACAACATTTCTCCTCTACACACTATTTGAAGCCCTTACCTCTTGCATACTCTTTACTCCTCAGAGCCCCTTGGGTTTTGATACCATGTAAAATTTACATGGTGTAGTAAACATAATTTGAGCAAGGAGTAGAGAGTACACAACAAATATAAGAAGCCAATAGAAATTTCTTTAATTTAAAATGAATTACAAGGATGGCTTTATCTACCCACACACTTCCCTTGTGAAGGTTAGATGGGGATCTAGATAGATGGTAGATGAAGAGCTTAAGGCTAGTTGGAAGAACTTTGATTGGGAGAAAGATAGATTGATGATGGCGTGGGAGGGGTCTTTCTTTTATAGCCTAAGAAGGTAGTTTGTTCTACTTGTCCAAACATATTATGAATCTTTCCTAGCTGGCTAGGGAGCATTTTAAGGAATATTCCCTATAGTATCGAGATGAGGGTGTTTCCCTTAGACCTCCATGAGGGGTCCATTGGCCTCCTTGAGACTCTCCAACCAAGGGCCACTTATTAACACCTTGCAACTTGGTGCATTGTGCATTGAGTTGCTACCAACATAAATACTCTATCTAACCTAAACTCTAGATCCATAAAGGTTACATTTTTGCCATCCAATCACATAGACCTTATTTGACATATAAGTCAAGACCCAACCAATGTGTGGGCTCACACATCACCTTTTTGCCATCCAATCACATAGACCTTATTTGACATATAAGTCATGACCCAACCAATGTATGGGCTCACACATGGCTTCTCCTCATCATGATGGGGGCCTTACAACTTAGAGCACCATGGATCATTGGTGGCTGTTTATGAGGGTGGGACATTGTACATATCTAACATCTTGAAGCTAGCTTGTTTTTAAGTTTTTGTATCTATTACAAACCCAAAAATTTAACTTTGGTTTAACATGCACCAGTGGTGAAGATAGTGCCTTGGTAGCTATCCTCTTTAATTTCTTCTTATTTCATTCCATTAATGAAATTATGGAATGTTTTTATAGCTCAATGGCTGGCATTCTGACCTGGTTGCTCTTGGCTATGTTGATCCCTTATAGGCACCCTCTATCTTTGTGTAATGCTTACTGGACTATATAAACAAGTTATCCATCAGTCCCCTTGATTGACCTAATCTTGCTACTATTTGAGAAAACCTAGAATCTAAAAGTCTCTTACTCTTATATTTGGACTCTTCAAGTTGGCTAAAAATTTATCATGTTTCACCTTCTAACTAGCTCATTCCATCTCCAAAGTTGGTACACTTATGAATAACATGGACAGTTTGGTGAAAGTAGTTGAAAGTAATCTTAGAAATTGGACGGATTCATCTAAGCACATAATTAAAAACCTATTTTACTATGTTTCTATTCTTTTCCAAGATGAGAATCCTTGGCCTAAGAAACGTTTGGATTTTGACCCCCTTGCTCCATCTAACAAAATTGAGCACAAATTGTTGGTTATGTTGGATTTCTCTAAAGAATAGGCTAAAATTCTTAATACCACTTGAGGAACTCCCCAATGGGTGAAAAAACAAGATCAAGGCTCATATGTTGATGCCTTTATACCTCTTAGGCTTTTGGAAATTTATTTATAGGCATGTAATCACTAGCTATAGCCCTATGGAGTGTTTGAACTAGCTGCTCCCATCCACATAAAATGTGGTTACTATTCCTTGAGAAAGTCAATGCTATTGCTAGTAAAAAAGAATTAATGTCCCTAGCATTGGAAGGAACTTCATCACTATCCAAAATTGTCATTCTCAATGGTCCTATTAGTATGTCATTTGTAGAGGCAAACAAATGCACCTCCCCATATGGGGTTTGTGTTGCAACAAAGTCCTTTAAACCAAGTTGATGGAAAGTAGGACGTTAAAGCTCTTTATGGTGTTTTTGATTTCCTTTGGCCTTTTCTTAAATGCATTTGTGAGATCACTGGTCACCATTCTAATTGCAAGAACAAATTCATTCTTGGTTTTGACCATGCATTTTGGCACATGCATAATGTAGATCGTCTTCCAAGCTAAGAGCTTGTGTAGTTCAATGTTACTTTTCTTCAACTGGGTGGCTAAAGGAGCTTATAAACCCATAAGAGCATCTCTTGTATTTTCATCCACCAGGAATTGGTCCTCATTGTTGTGCTAAAAACCTCATGACCTCTAGGAATGGCACCAATTTTCTTGCTAATAAGAAAGGTAATGGTGGTAGGTTGATGGTCCCAATCTAGCAAAAAACAATAAGCTAGTACCTTGTTTAATTGACATTCTAACTTTGCAACCAGAGGTATTAGATGTCCATAGGGGTGCTATGACCAATTTTTTTTTGTAGTAGAACAACTACATTCTCCACTCAAGATTCGAATCGGGTGGGTTCTCATAATCTTAAAAGAAAAGGTGTTCATCTTAAATACTGTAGCTCAACTATTAAGCAGTTATGGTTTGATTGATGCATGTAGGTATTCGTATTACATCAACATGGTTGTTTGAAGTTGGTGGTTGAAAGATCTACTCCTATTATCATCCACCTACTATTTTGTAATGGTTTATTGGATGAAATCCCCTTAAATGGGAAGACCATTCGAAGGAATTCTTCTATGTTATTGTATAACTGCTTTCTACAAATGTTCTTGACAATATTATATTTGGATGGAATTTGTCTTCATATCTTAAGTCCATATTTTACAAGCCATGTGACACCTTCACCTCTAAGGTGGTTGCTTGTACATGTCATAACTAATTGAAATCTTTTTAGTTTTTGGGTTACAATCATGTTAGTGCTACAAATCTTGACATTTCTTCCAATGAATATTTGAGCTCTCAACTTTCCAAAGGTCTTAACCACATACCTTCTAAGCCTCATAGTCACATAGAGGCTAAACTTATATTTTACATGGCTCCAAAGAACTATTCAAAGTCCTAGGTCTTAAGGAACTTGATTACCTATACAAATTTGAATGCTTCCTTGATAATAAACTTCATAATATTACAAATAAGAGGCATCAATGCTTTGAGCCAATAGATCACACATGTGACCTATATAGGCTTTTAAAATATTTCCATATTTTGGGAATAGACAAAGCTAGCAACAAACTATCTTTCTTTTGCAAAATACTCTCACTAATGTTAGAGCTGAAGAAAGATTTAAAGTCTTGATTTTTGAACATGTAGTGTTGGACTTTATTGCCCTATGACAAGATATCGAATGCATGTAAGGATTTCTTAATGGGGCATGTTGCCAACTCAATGAGCAAGTCTTCCTAATCTTGGGATATCACATAAAATCCTTTTGGTTAATTCCCTCCAGACAAGAAGTCTTCATTAATTTGCCACATACAATTATTAGTAGTTCCTCCATACACATCTCCAAATGCTATGAAAACATTCATCATCATGGAGAAAATGGACTTTGTTTAATTATTAGCAATCTAATTAGCATGGTTTTTTCTCACTAAAAAGCCTCCTACATTATTCTGTGACTCTATAATAGTGATACAAAGTAGACAAACACTCCTAAGGAGGACTCTCTCTCTTTCTGTCTAGAGGATTGCCTTAAACATAACGAGCGGAGCATTGACAATATGTTCATTACACTTTCTCAAAATATGACAAGATAGTCTTGTGGCACTCCTAAGGGGTTTAGTGGCTCCCTTATATGGTGCAATCTATATCTTGTCTTTTTAAAGTAAAATTTCTACAAAAGGTTAACATTAGCCAGGAGGTATGACACACTCAAACATTCTCCCACACCTTTTGCTTCTATGATGTTATCCTAATCAATCTTCCCAACTCTAGCATCTTCTTTTGCCAAAATGAAGCCCCCAAATTTTTCATATACATAGGCATCCCATTGTAATTTGACCTTGCTAGGAATAATTTTCACTTTTTGGATAGTGGACACTTTGTTTTGATTGCTATAGACTTTCTTAACGTGAGCATTCTTTGCTTGCAAGATTTACTAATTATTAAGAAATTTGACAAGAAGGATATCTAACTTTCAACTGCATCATATATATTCATTGAAGAAATAATCGTCCCTTGGATTGGGCACACAAGATTAATTTTTTTCAAGTGGGTCCTATATTATATTCCAATAACTCAGTTTTGGTTATACCTTTCTATCTATGGTTACTTGTGCAAAGATTTACACTTCATGGGTTTGAAAAATCTCATCTTTAGAGGTTAATCTCCATGTATCTTAGTGGTGACTTAATCTAGATACAACCCAACTAAGATTGCTTATTTAAAATAGATGTATGCGGGTACCTTGAGACTACTCCTATGGTGGGTGGTCGTCCCTTGGTGTATCACCACACACCATTGCTCCATCTAGCTAGTCATTGTGGGTAAATTCTAGCAATTTGTGGCTTTATACACACCCCTAGGGTGCTTTTAGGTGTGGAATAACTCTTCCTTAGAAACTTGCAAAGTATCCAATGTTGCTACTTTATGTCTAATGCTTCCTCTTTGTTTGTTGTAATTGTAAGTCCTTACACTAACATTAACTCCTTAATGAAAATTTGGAATTTATTCATCTAGTGACATATTTTATATTACAATCTAAGTCTAGTAGCTTAATCATAGTAAGTTATATTTATATTCATAGATAAATCTTGTGAGTTTTCCTTCTTGCTTACCTACCTAAACCCTAACCCTTGTGGTTATCTAGTTATTTATCTAGGTTTCCTTTCCCTTCTATCCTTTAGTTAACCAAGATGGTTGGTTCTTCTCCCTTCTCATCTCTAAGCATTTTGTCCCTGCTACATGTTTGTTTACTGTTAGCGCTGTGCTTTGTCATGGTTTGCTAACCTTATCTAGCTTAAGATGATTGATCTGGTTGCATTTACCTTTTCTTGATGGCATGAGCCCTACTATTTGTTTAGTCCTCCCCATCATGCAAAAAGCCACATGTCTTCCCTTAATTTCCACCTTGCATGCTACTTAATTTGTCTTGAAAAGTGTTGTAGTAGGAAGCTTCTGAGCCCTTGATGTATGTTGATTGTCTGCGACCATATCCTTCTTGATGGTCGGCTCATGTACACCAAGCTACAATTCCCCATGGGCAATAAGATCTCTATAAAATTATTGGTAGTTATTATTATCTTTATTTCTTGAAGCACTAAGTTAAAGTGGTTACGGCTATGCATGCTTGACGGGCATGTTGTAACCCTAGACTAGTAGCCCTAGACCAAGCATTCTACCTTTCTTCAATATTGTTACCAAATCTCTTTCCTATATGTGAACCCTAATCCCTACCTCTTCTTGAAGGCGATAATTATCTAGTTCATGCTAACATAATAATCAAACATTATTAATTTATTGTTAAAAAATTGGAATATATATCCAACATAAATATTGGATTTTGCAATCATTGCTTGTGTAGTATTGACATCTTCGAGGAAAAGCTATTGTTTCTGCTTTTAATATTCTTTTATTTACCTTCTTTTGGCCTTTTTACATGCCATAAGAAATGAAGAGTTAGCACATGCTATTACTTAGCTTATGTATATATAGCTCCTATCCCTAGTATATTCCCACACTTTTGAAGTAATTTATTCCAATTTTCATGAAGTAATGTCATAATTCTAAACCTTGTTCCTTGTTGAATCTTTATGTTTTCAAGCACATACAATTTATGATGTAATTATTTTTAACCATTAATTGTTTACTTGTTAATTCAGTGCACCATAACTATTACTATGGTCATTTTTTGCATTGCATGGCAAATGAAGAGCTTGCACATGCTATGGTTTGGCATATGACTAGCTTGTATCCCTTGTCTGATCCCATACCATTGAAACACTTCAATTTAGTTTTCTGAGAATTGTCATAATTTCTAAAATTTGTTCCTTGTTGAGTCCTTATGCTATTATGACAGATAGTTATTTGGTTGCAGCTAATTTTATCCATTCATTATTTACTTGTTAATCTAGTAAACGATAATGGTTTCTTATGGGGATTAATTATTGGTTGTTTTGATATGAGTATGGTTGGATTGAACTACATGTTAGTGATTGAAAATGTGCTAGCCCCTCCATTGTGTTCAATTTGTTGAACATTCTAATGCATGTGTTTTTTCTAACCATAAAAGACGCTTAGATTTTGATTAGTTAATGAATTTTACTACTTCCTTTCTAATAAAGTTGGCTATTTTCATTGTTTTCAATGTAGAATTGTTGCTAAGAAAGGTTGGCCTACAGTACATGATAATTATTTTATATGTGCTAGCCATTGTAGTAATTGTCCATTTTGCTAAACATTCCAACTTATGTGTGACTTTTTAATCCATAAAAGCTTGCTTAGATTCTAAATATTCAAGTAATTTTGTAGTTGCTTTCTAGTAATATTGGCGATTTTCAAATTAGATTTGTTGCTATATGAAAATAATTGGCACTCACTACATGATAGTGATTTCATAAGTGTTGGCTCTTCCATAAATTGTCAAACATGCAACACATTTAGGTGCCCACATTATACATTGGTCAACATGCAACCAAAGCTCACATGCAACTAAAATTGATCCTCTTCTTCAAAGAGAAATATATCATGGAAAAGGGCATTAAAAGTTGCATTGTTTGCCTCAACATCCACACTTGTTGTGGCTTCAAAACTACAATGTTAAGGGTTCTTGCATCCACATCTTCCTCCCCTTCATTAATGTCCTCAATGTACACACTCCTTAACCACCATAACACCTTTGTTGCCTAGGTAGATGACATTTATTTGTGTTTGTAGGTCTTGCACAATCGCCATAAATATGTTATGTAAAAACATCTATGATGATTTAAATCTTGGTGAGGGTTTTGGGATTGTGGATGGCCTCTTTGCCAATTGTATGGCTTTTGAGAGCTTGGGTACATGCCTATGAGGTATATGAGAATGGGGGGATCGGCGATGTGCCATACAAGGGGAAAGGAGTAGACTTAGGTAGCTTTAGGGCCTCCCCTTCTTGCTAATCTAGTAGAGTGTTTCCATGATTCCTTTGCTCAAGCCCTTGATATGCATTTAAGCCTCAAACTCCTTGAACACTATTCCCCAACCAACATTATCAAGTTGTAGAATGATCATGTCTTCCTTTTCCAATAGTGATCTCTCTCTCCCCCCCTTCTTTTTTCTTTTCCTCACACACACACACACATTCATATGTTCTCTCCTCTCTTAATATATCTTATTTGCTCACACACACACACACACACACACACACACACACACACACACACACACACACACACACACACACACACACACACACACACACACACACACACACACACACACACACACACACACACACACACACACACACACACACACACACACACACACACACACACACACACACACACACACACACACACACACACACACACACACACACACACACACACACACACACACACACACACACACACACACACACACACACACACACACACACACACACACACACACACACACACACACACACACTCTCTCTCTCTCTCTCTCTCTCTCTCTCTCTCTCTCTCTCTCTCTCTCTCTCTCTCTCTCTCTCTCTCTCTCTCTCCTTTTCCTCTTTTATGTGTGTGTGGGTGTGCATTCATTAGCTAGCTTGGCCAGCATTGCCAGCCAGACCCGCTACCACGCTTTGCGTGGGTTGCATCATTGCAAAGATCACGAGGCTATAGCTCTCTTGCTTCACTTTTTTCTTTGTAAATATAATGCTTATTTAAAGGTGCTTACATGCACAAAGATATAAATATTCAAATTTAATATTTCCAAGGGAAAGAAAGGCAAGTTACCCTTCATGCAATCTAACTCTAAGACTTATTTAAATTAGTCATTTGCATGCTCAACACATTGTAGATGTTCTCTCAAAACACATTGCAAAGTAAACATCACTAATCGATGTCATAGATGGATAGAACAATTCAAAGGTGAAAGTTCATTTGGCTAGAGCATCGAGTACTTGACTATAGCATAGCTAATGAAAGAAAGCTAAAAGTACACCAAAATTTACAAAACTATTCAAAATAGTTTTCTTTTTCACAAAGGGGCATTGTTTTTTATCATTGGAGCATCTGTGACATTGTGTAGCAGTGATGCTCCCATGTTTTTCTACATGAATGGCTACCGATGATCACACTTTTTGAACTTCCTTTTACATGAAATGAACATGTTAATCACTCATTAATGGAGACTTCTATCAAAGAAGAATTGAAATGAAATAGAAAATGTAATTTTGATCACCTAAATTAGAAGAAGGTGCACTAATCTCAGCTACATCAAACACAATAATGTCAAGATGCATTTGATGCACCCTAACCAAGCATGAAGAATCCATGAATCCATGATGCTCCCAACATCATGGGATGTGCAAAGAATATGTTTTTTTGAATCAAGAATGCTTTAAATGGGGCAAAAACATAGAAACAATGGTCATAAGTCCCATAATGCATCTACACAAATACTGGACTAGAAGAATCCAAGTATGGGAGAGTTGGCCAACATTTGATAATGCAAGAAAGACTCTTGTGCATTATGGTATTTGACAAGATAGATGTTTGTTGCTCCTAGAGGATTAGTTGAGTTTTTGATGTAGGGTAATATGTGTAGATGAGGGTAGACATAAGAAGAACCTAGTGAAAAAAGTTGAGATATTGAGCACAATAAGGAGTGCAAAAATAAGTAAGAGATATCACATTCTAGAAATAAGACTTTATACATGAGTATGTGTGAAAACATTGAACTCATCTCAAGCAAAGCTAGATGAAAATTATCACAATGCATCAATGCTGAAGACCAGTGGTGCGCAGATCGGACGCAGGTAGCTCACGTAGTGAATTCCCAAAGGTCCCCAAGAACAAAGTACTCTACTTTTTAGCACAAAAACCAATGTAAAAGCAAGCACGACATGAGACAAGAGACAAATTGGGTTGAATCTCCCCCATGCCTTGTGTGAGCGCTTCACAAAGCATGTATTTAATGTATATTTCCAATCTTTTTGCTAAAAAATAGCCCAATTACAAAAATATGACAAGCTTTTAGCTTTTGAGTTTGCTTTCTACCAAAAATAGGAAAATAAAGCTAATGGACGGTGCCCAAAGAGTCTGGCACGCCCAATCTCAATGTCCAAATAAAAATAACATATCCAGGCGCATAAGCGTATACAAAATAATAATAAATAATCGATGTCTCTATAGACATAATCAAAATATAGACGTGGCGCCTATCAAAATATAGTCCAAAGATCGAAAACCCACTAGACTCCAATGCTTTCCTCCGCCACTACTGCTATCTCTACACATCAACTGAAGCATTCACAATCGTTAGTAAAATAACACAATTAAACCGACAAAAGTGAATACCTAGCAGTCTTCAGCTACATAAATAAATCAACTGGTTAGAAATAAATCCTAACCTTAATTTATTACGAGTGCGCACTCTAAACTCATAAACGTTTATTAATTTAATATGCATTTTGCGGAATCACCCGCTATGGAATCACCCATGTACACACTGAATTAATGAAACGCCCGAAAAGGACAGGCGTCCCCATCAACTTCTCGCACAAAGAATCCTCTTTGCGTATGAGCCCCGGTCATCTAAGTTTACGGAATCCACCGTAAAACCTCACGGAATCCACCGTGGAATATGCCTCCTGGCATCATACCCCCGGGGTGGGATAGCAATTGACCTCAATTGCTATTAGCTCAATGTGGAGCTAACAGAGTGGGGAAAGCATTTAGGTCTCTAGCGTGCATCCATTGTGCTTCTTCTACAGGATGGTTCTTAAATTTCACAAGATATCTAGAGTACCTTCGGCCAGTTCTAGTGGTCATGTAGTCAGTGTCTATAATGGCTTCTGGTTCAAGTATTTCAGTCTCTTCTTCTAGTAAAGGTGGGTTTTCATAGACAGGGTGGATAGGTAATTGTCCTCTAAATGGTCTCAATAAACTAATATGAAATGTATTATGAATTTTCCAATGGGATGGCAATTCTAACTTGAATGCATTGTCATTAATCTTATGAATGATTCTAAATGGTCCGTAGAATCTAGGGGCTAATTTGACAACTGGATGTCTATCTACACTTTGCAGTCTACGCTTTTCTATTCTAAGCCAAACATAATCATCAACTTTGAAATTCATGGCTTGTCTTTTCTTGTTGGCTTGTTTAGTATATGATTGTTGGGCTTTAGCAATCATATCCTTTACCTCATCAAAAATAGTGTTATGCATAACAGCAATATCATCGGCACTTTGTATTCTATTAGACAAAGATGCAACAGGTGTAGATAATCTATGTCCATAAATAACTTCAAAAGGTGCTTTCTTTGTAGATGTGTGCGGTGTATTGTTGTATGCAAACTGTAATAAATGTAAATGAGTATCCCATGTCTGAGGTTTAGAGATAGTGTATGCACGTAAAAGATCTAAAATAGTGCTATTTGTGGCTTCTGTTTGTCCATTTGTTTCTGGATGAAATGCAGATGAAAAATCAATCTTTGTGCCTAGATTTGCAAACAGTGTAATCCAGAAATTATTACAAAATCTAGAATCTCTATCTGAAATAATCACTTTCGGCAATCCATGGTTAGTAAAAATAGTTTTCAAAAATAACTGTGCTGCTTGTGATGCTGTTAAAGTTTTCTTACATGCAATGAAATATGCTTGCTTACTAAATCTATCTACAATTGTCCAAATCATGTCATGGTTAGATTTAGTATTTGGTAAGCCAGTAATGAAATCCATAGATATATGTTCCCAAGGTTTAGATGGAATAGATAAAGGCATTAATAACCCATACTGTTTACCATGATGTCTTTTTATTCTTTGACAAATCAGACATTCAGAAACAAAATTAGACACATCTGCATCCATATGCGGCCAATAAAAATCTTCAGTTAACATGCGTAATGTAGAGATGATACCTCTATGACCTTGATATGGGGGACAATGAATTTCATTCAAAACGAAAGATCGGAATGGAATAGTAACACACAGTCTCTTTTCAAAGAACATGAATCCATCATTATATGACAATGAATCAACAGGAATGAAATTATTTTGAACTAATTTTTGCCAATCAGAATGAAGAGTAATATCCTGGTGATATGTGTCTTTCATAGCAATCAAAGAATCAAAAGATATGATAGAAATGTTATGAATTGCAGGTCTTCTACTTAATGCATCAGCAACTACATTTTCTTTTCCAGGTTGGTATTGAATGATAGGATGGAAACTTTGAATGAATGAAGCCCATTTGATATGACGGTCAGAAATTTGGGGTTGGCTAAGTAGATGTCTAATGCTTTGCTGGTCAGTCTTTATCATGAATTCTGAACCCATTAAATAATGCTTCCATTGTTTTAATGCTTGGACAACTGCTAAGAGTTCTTTGTCATAAGTGGAATATTTAAGCTCAGAGGGTTTCAGCTTAGAACTAGAATATGCTATTGGATGGTTGTCTTGCATTAGCACGGCTCCTATTCCTAATCCGCTAGCATCGGTCACAACTAAAAAGAATGGTCTATTAAAGTCAGGCAATTGTAGGACAGGGGCATTGGTCAATGCACGTTTAAGTAAATCAAAGGATTTCTGCTGGTTTTCAGTCCATTGATAAACAATACCTTTCTTAAGAAGTTTGGTCAGTGGTAAAGCAAGTAATGAGAAATTACATACAAACTTCCTATAGAAACTAGCAAGACCAAGGAATGAGCGTAATTCATGTACATTTTTAGGAATAGGCCAATGCAATATTGCATCAATTTTCTTAGGATCAACTTTTATTCCTTCTTTTGATACAATATGACCTAGATATTCTATTTCTGTCTTAAAGAATTCACTCTTGTCAGGATTTGCAAACAATTGATTTTCTTTCAGTAATTGAAAAACTAATGATAAATGCTGATAATGCTCTTTTTCACTTTGACTGAACACTAAAATATCATCAAAGAAAACAATCACACAATACTGATATTTTAGAAAAATACGGTTTATCATTCTACTGAAAGTGGCAGGTGCATTAGTTAATCCGAATGGCATAACTAAGAATTCGTAATGGCCAAACTGTGTCCTGAATGCAGTCTTAAATATGTCGGATCTATCTAACCTCACCTGATGATATCCAGATTTAAGGTCAATTTTACTAAATATAGAAGATCCTTGCAGTTTGTCCATAAGGTCGTCAACTCTAGGTATAGGATACCTATTCTTTACAGTGATCTTGTTTAATGCTCGGTAGTCAATACACATCCGATAAGTATTATTCTTTTTCTTGACTAAGAGCACAGGTGCACCGAATGGGGAACTGCTAGGTCGAATTAAGCCTCTATTTAGTAATTCTTCTACTTGACTCTGGATTTCTTTTTGCTCTATTTGATTGTGCCTATATGGGGCTTTGCAAGGTGGTTGTGTGCCAGGTATTAGGTCAATCTTATGGTCTTCTGGACGTGATGGAGGTAAACCTGGTGGTAGGTCTTCTGCAAAACAGTCCTTAAAATATGCAAGAAATTCCTTATGTCTAGGGTGCATATGAGTTTCTTTTGCGTGTAATTCATTCACCCAAATGAGATATGATTTAGTATTCTTGCGTAGTGCACGTTTTGCTTGAGTATGCGAAAGCAGTGGAAACATATGAGATGCATGCATACCAAATAATGTAATAGATTTTCCTTGAAAATTTATATTCATTGTGTGTGTGGAATAATCTATATTAGGATTATGTTGGTGTCTCCATGGCATTCCTAGAATAATGTCGCTAGACTGTAATGGGACAACTAAGAAATTTCTTCTTTCAATATATGGACCAATTTGAATTTCTAAATTTTGAACTTCTTGTGTGCCATTGTACCTAGTGCCTAAAAATGCAGCTTTTATGCGATAATGCGTAGGTACTGTATGCAATTTCAATTCCTTTACCAATTTTGCTGAAATAAAATCATGCGTACTACCGTCATCATGCAAGATAGTTCTTTCTTTTCCATGCACCATACATTTCATAGTCAACAATGAATGTAAAGTAGGCATACCTGGTAAAGTGTCGGAAGTAGTAGTAGGATCATCTTCTTCTTTAGTGAAGTCCGGCATATCCTCATGCTCGTCTTCGTCCATAGCTCCAAGGTAGTTGATATGTGCTGATGGCTTCTTTGAATGACAATTTGCTGCGAGATGCCCTGGCTGGTGGCACTTGTAGCATACGATGGGCTTGGCTTTGGTCACATTATTTGCAATGGCTGGGAGTCTGGGTATATTTGGATTTGCTTGTTGGATAGGCTTAGGATTTGGATTGACAGTGGATGGTAATGCAGGTGGTTTAGGCCAATTCTTGCGGAAAGATGGTGATGAAAAACGACCTGGATTAAACCTTCTGAAATTTGAATTGAATTGTTTAGATCCATAATTACCGTTTGCTTGGAATGACTGCGGTCGTCGATCTCTTCCACGTAACTTATCTTCAGTGTCGTGAGCTAAGGAGATGGCATCTTCAAGGGTAGCAGGCTTGAACATATTCACCTCAGCGTAGTAATGTCCAAGAAGTCCAGACATATACTTCCGCTTATGTGTCGTCTCTGGTACGTCTTCAAGCATGCGTAGCTGTAAGAGTGCATTCCAAAAACGCTCTGTATACTGTGGAATAGGCTCACGGTCGCGTTGTTGAAGTAAATCCCATTGCTTGATAGCCTTCTCATGAAATTGCGGTGGTAGGAAATTTTGCATGAACTTCTTCTTGAAATCTTCCCATGTAGCAGGACATTCTATGCTCTTGCGGACGACAGTCCACCAAAGTGATGCTCTATCTATCAGATGATTAGTAACACACTTGATTTTATCTTTCTCAGGATAAGTTTCCTCATGGAAATAGTCATCAAACTGGCTAATGAATGATAAAACAGTCTTTCCTTCTCTTATGCCATTGAAAGTGCGAAACTTGAAACTTCGTTTACTTATCTTGGATTCCTTGCGAATGGTTTGTGCTTCAAGAGTGGCGTCGATGGTACGGCGAATCAGATCTTCAGCTTGAGGTTCTTCTTTGTCAGTGGACGCTCCTTGTAGCTTTGTCAATTGCGCTTGCAAGGCTTGCCTAGCTCTTCGCTCTTCGTCCAATTGTAACATGATAAGATCCAGCTTTTGTTCCATGGTAGGCTCGGGTAGGTCGTCTTCAGCCATAGGATCATCCATATGTGGGGTAGTCATCCTGTAAAACTCAACAAACCTTTCTCACTCAAAATCAGTTAGCGGGATGAGCGTAGCTCAAATTTGGGGTTACAAGGCTATGTATTTTTGGGTATTTTCTTCTTCAATTTTCAGAAATTCTGAAATATTTCTGTCTCCGTTTGCTGAAAGTACTTCAACGAACTTGTAGATAGGTAAAATAGCTTGCTGCGAACAACTTTCCAGTTCTGAGTTTTTGCAAACGAACAAGTCTTCTAGGAGTTTCGAGCGTTAGTCAGTTCTGATTTAGTCTGACTTGCAGAGTTGCAGACTTAACAGACTTGCAGGGTTGTTGACTTGCTGGACTTAGCCGATTTGTAGGACTAGCAGGACTTGATTAGAGTCGACTTACTGAACTTGTCTTCTGGAGTGCGAGACCCGGAGTTTGCAGACTTCTCTGCCTTCACTGACTTGCAGAGTATAGTAGGACTTAAGCTTAATAAATTAAGCTTAAGCTTCATAAGCTTAAGAAGAAAAAGAAGGCGCCGTTTTCTGATCGTGAGGGGGGGGGGGCGTTTTGTACTGCGCGGAAATTTTGGGGGCTCTCTTGTTGATCACGATGAGAATTTTGAAGCAAATAAGCTTCTCTAATACCCTTAAGCTTTATAATTAAGCTTTTGATTAATAGGATTAAGAGCTTTTCTCACAGTTTCTTCACGACTTGTATGTGAGGATGTAGGAGTGGTCCTCTGCCGACAGAGAGTGGTCCTTCGCGATCTGACAGTGGAAACAGTGGTTCTTGATCGCCAGAAGTCTGCCTGTATCGACGGTTCGCGACGAGATTGACTGTAGAGGCCGTTTGTTCCTGGAGCTCCGCCTTCGCCCGAGATTGGTAGCGATTGGAAGCCCTTGATCTCTGCTCCGCTCTGATACCACTGGTGCGCAGATCGGACGCAGGTAGCTCACGTAGTGAATTCCCAAAGGTCCCCAAGAACAAAGTACTCTACTTTTTAGCGCAAAAACCAATGTAAAAGCAAGCACGACATGAGACAAGAGACAAATTGGGTTGAATCTCCCCCATGCCTTGTGTGAGCGCTTCACAAAGCATGTATTTAATGTATATTTCCAATCTTTTTGCTCAAAAATAGCCCAATTACAAAAATATGACAAGCTTTTAGCTTTTGAGTTTGCTTTCTACCAAAAATAGGAAAATAAAGCTAATGGACGGTGCCCAAAGAGTCTGGCACGCCCAATCTCAATGTCCAAATAAAAATAACATATCCAGGCGCATAAGCGTATACAAAATAATAATAAATAATCAATGTCTCTATAGACATAATCAAAATATAGACGTGGCGTCTATCAAAATATAGTCCAAAGATCGAAAACCCGCTAGACTCCAATGCTTTCCTCCGCCACTGCTGCTATCTCTACACATCAACTGAAGCATTCACAATCGTTAGTAAAATAACACAATTAAACCGACAAAAGTGAATACCTAGCAGTCTTCAGCTACATAAATAAATCAACTGGTTAGAAATAAATCCTAACCTTAATTTATTACGAGTGCGCACTCTAAACTCATAAACGTTTATTAATTTAATATGCATTTTGCGGAATCACCCGCTATGGAATCACCCATGTACACACTAAATTAATGAAACGCCCGAAAAGGACAAGCGTCCCCATCAACTTCTCGCACAAAGAATCCTCTTTGCGTATGAGCCCCGGTCATCTAAGTTTACGGAATCCACCGTAAAACCTCACGGAATCCACCGTGGAATATGCCTCCTGGCATCAACCAGCTTTTAGGAGAACTCTATTTGGTGAAATCAATAACAAAACATACACATAGAGATAACCTTAAAAATTTTAAAGGACACCAATACTTTTACAGATTGAAGATATTATTTTGTTGATTTGATTTGTTGATTATTAAAAAAAATAAAAATGCACATAAAAAGAAGCATATGTAATGGTGGACATGGAATGGAGATACCAACACATTCGTTTGCAAAAACCATATATTTGGTCCACAACAATTGAAACCCACATCGTAAAATTATCTCTTGAATGAGTGGACTCATTTTCATTCTCTACCCCCATAATGGAATGCCAATCCACAAGTGTAATAGCAACATGGCGATTACAACAATGAAATCCAAAAGGGTAGTAAATGTGAAAACAAGAGAGAGATATTCACAATCATTTATGGGGAGCCAATCTCATCACTTAATCTGATTGGAGTCACCAACTCATTAGTGTCAGTAGCCCATTAAACCTAGCAATAGAAAATTTTAAAGATGAAATTTCTTTTTTCAAAATCATAATTTTCTCAACATCCTCCTCATTGGCTGAAGTATTTGTCTCACTCTTTGATCCCCTTGAATCATATCTCTCTCTCTTGAGAATGCTGTCCACCAATTGTCTTGTTTCATACACCCCTCTACTACACCTTTCAACTCACAATGCAACTCTCCAACAATACTATTGCGGGAAAGATATGCACTCCACAACTCCAAGAGAACATCATGCATGTATGTAGGTTGCATTTGTATTTCCTTTGAAAAGGATTGCATGAGTTGTCCAAATTGACTTGTCAATTTCTCAACTTTAGCATCAATTTTTTGAAAACTCTAAGAGAAAGAACTATTCATCATCCCCATAGTTCTTAGATGCTTGGGGTTGCAAGGATGCACATCTCTCCCCTCCTCATCTATTGGTTGTGGGTGTGCCAATTCCTCTTCCACTAGCACAAAAGACTTGGACCTAAGGAACAAGTACATACAACATTTTCAAACACATCTTAGAACCACACATCTGAGCCTAAATAGAGAATTCAAGAAAAGATTTGAACAAAAAAGGTTCAAAAAATATACACAAAGCTGGGAGTAGTACATACCCTATTGAAAGGCACTAAAAAGGTAAGTGTTGTCGAGATTTTCCTAGCATCTTTCATATTGTTCACATCTATTACATTGGGAGACATTGCAAGCTCTGGTTTCGAAAATGCAACATGCATAATAGGGATAGAGGATTGCCCACGCTCCATTGCCATGTAAAATGCTAAACAACACAATAGTACTTGTAAATTTACATATCCAATTAAGAAAACTGGGGTGAATTTGATACAAGACATGCAAGGTCATGGAACATAAGATGGACATGCAAAAAACAACACAGTTAATTATAAGATAACATCTACATCATCTCTTAAAACACTTTCATAGCTATAAGTATTTTCACATGATGTAAAATGATAGATGCTTGAAACCAAAACATGGATCCAAAACACAAAATCATCTAGCTTTTTGCAACACCTCATGGTACACAATGTTTGCAATGGTATGAGAGTTTACACTTCCAACAAAACCTTTATGGAAGTAGTAGATGTCACTTGGTTGAAAGCAAGATAGAACTAACCATAAGAGAACACTGATGCCTTGAGATACAAACCCAAGAAGGTCAACGTTTGTCCTTGAGACTCATTAATAGTCATAGCAAAAGCTAGCTTAATAGGAAATTGCCTTCTACACATGATGAAGGGAAATCTTGTAGATCATCGGGATAAAGATAATCCTGGGTCTGAAGATAGTAAGACTGACATTAGTTCCAATGATAATTTTAGCCTCTAAAACTTTTCTATGAAACTATTTGCATATCAATCTTGTACCATTGCAAAGGTTTCTCAATAGCATCACCATCACATTTTTTTTTTCAACACAAAAAAATGTGGAGGAAAATCACCTCCTTGATTGATGGAGTTTAGATACTTACTTGAGTAATGGAAAGAACTTGCATCAATCGCAGCTATAGAATCAACATTGTAATAGATATGAAAATCGCTTGGCATTTCACACAAGGCAACCATGTTGAATACATCAACGTCTTTGTCTTTAGAGGCCAAATAACATGTCTTTTGAAAAAAGAGGCATAGTCTTGCTCACAATGGAAGTCCATGTAAACATGTGAGATGAGATCATCCATGCTCACATCTTGCAAAACCATATGTGTTGGAATAGTAACATGGTTACCACCATCCAAATAATTTTGACCATTACCAAGAGACAGAAGCCATTCAACAAAATCACGATTCTCATCTTGCATGGAAACTCCCATATTTTTGGATAAACATAAAACATTCATATGATTCCACAAAGGAGAAAGACAAAGGGTTGCATCAACCATTTATGCACGACTGCCCTTTGGCACCATAGGTAGGATCTAACAAAAATGTCCACCAAAAAGAATGAATTTGCTTCCAAAAGCCATATGACATTCCCTTATATCCCTCAATATTCTATCCAATGCCTCAAAAGCATATTGATGCATCATTGGTGCCTCATCCCAAATAATAAGACATGTTATCCTCAACAATTCCGTAAGTTATCACTACACCAAAATTTTGTATGACACAGTAGTCTTGAGTTAAACCTTGAGAATGTTATTCATCCCTTTGGCAACAACAATGCAATAATCCCAAATGATGTTGTTACTATAGCATGACTTATTCCTCACCCCTCAATTTTGCAAGCAAGCAATTGTACAAATATCTCTTTCCCAATCTGTTGGGCACATCCAAAAGAAAACAATTTTATGTGAGGAGGTGATAGCATTAAGTACAACGAAGTATGCCCTTCTTTGACATTCATTCAAACTAGATTCCATTGACAATGTTGTATTTTGCTGGCTCATAATGTCAATATCCAGCTCCTTGTAGATGAAAGGGTTACTTGAATATGAAACCAAAGATCTATGAATTTTAGGCATTCCATATTGTTGCAAGATGTCTTCCAAATGCAACAAATCCAAATTGAAAGCCAAGTCCTGAGCAATTCGATTATGCTCGTGAGAAGAAATCCAGCCATGTAGTATACATATATAATCTCAACCTTGAATCGTTTCCACAACTAGCTTGGATACATAGGATCACATAATACCAACAATATTGCAAATAGCACACACAATTGTTTGCTTGTATAAACCATCAGAGCTCCTCCATGTAGATGTACCATTCTTGGTCATTCTCTAGCAATGCCTTGGCTATGTAAGCAGTTTTGAAAGTAGGATACAGGATTACATCAACAATGTGTAGATCCTCAAATGACTGCAACCCCTACACTTAGTGAGAGGCCATCTCAACTAGTAGAGCTCGCCTATGTAGAAGGAGAGACAAAATAGATATGACCATAGGTATCCCCCTTTTTTTGTTTTGTCCAAATTTTTCTCATTGCATTCCAAGCCTAGCATTTGGGGAATCCTTAGTACATTAACACATTTTCCTCTGCATGAATTTGGTTGCAAACAAACCACTTAGTTAAAGTTATACCCTACATCCTAGCATTAGAAATAGTTTGTATTATATCATCATTGTCATGGATGATGACTACATTTTCCCTTGGCAGATGCACATGCAAATGTATGACATCTGGCTTTTCATCATGCAAATGGTATTCAAAAATCCTCCAACGTGTCTTAGATACAGAAACATACCCATGAGTATCAAGGTACATCTACATTTCATCAATTGTTTCATTTGTTGCTGTAAAACCATTTGCTCTATCGAATGGGTTCCTCCCTATAGATCATAGCCTTACAATTGCGCGGTCATGGCCTTTGTAGACATATTTGTTAATGTATTTTACAGTAGAAATGGTAGAACACATCTCCACATTAATATGCATTCAATATTTTTTAGATAGGTAAGGATTATAAGACACAACCCAATGGTTGTTGAGGTAGACATGGTGCGTAGATCAAATGCTTGATGTGTGCGTAGTGAATGCTGGAAGGTCCCCAAGAATGAAGAACTCTACAAAACTTTGTAATTTCAAGTACAAAGCAAAAGGAAATTTGCACGATATGAGACAAAAGCGACAAATTGGGTACAATCGCCCCCCATGCCCTGTGTAAGAGCTTCACAAGGCATGTATTTATATATTTATTAATCTTCAAGCTCAAAAATAGACCACTTTACAAATAGCATGCTTTTGCATTTGCGTTTGCGTTTGCGTTTGCCCAAATATAGAATAAAGCATTTGAGTGTCCAAAAATACAAATATCAAATAATGAAATATTTAACTGAGTGCCTATGCACATACAAAATAATAAATGTTTTATCAGGCGCTTTAATAAATAAGTGCACTTAAATAAATATTTGTGCCACGCCTTTAGTGATAAGGCACACATCCATCAAAAATAGTAATTCTTATAGGCATTTGGATTCACACCATCGCCCAATGCTACCCAACACCATTACTACCTACTCTACACATCAGCTAAAGCATTCACAATTATCAGTAAATAAATATATAAAACCCAACAAAAATCAATACCTAGCAGTCTTCAGCTACAAAATAATCAAATAGGTTGGAACACTGTCCTAACCTTAATTTAATTCTAGGGCGCACTCTAAACTCGTAAACGTCCATTAATTTAATATGTATTTTATGGAATCACGTGCTATGGAATCACCCACGTGCACATTAAATTAATCTGACACCTGAAAAGGATAGGCGTCCTCGTCAACTTCTCACACAAGGAATCCACCTTGTGTACGAGCCCTGGCAAATAACTAGTTTTACGAAATCCACTGAAAAACCTCACGGAATCCACCGTGGTCACAAAATTCACCGTGAAATATGCCTTTTGGCAGTCGTGGGCATACATCCACTGGGCCTCTTCAACATGATGAATTTTAAACTTAACCAAATACCTAGAATATCTACGGCCAGTTCTAGTGGTCATAAAGTCAGGTTCTAGAATAGTTTCAGGTTGAAGGATTTTAGTTTCTTCTTTTAACAAAGGAGGGTTTTCATAGACAGGGTGGACATATAATTGGCCTCTAAAAGGTCGTAACAAACTGATATAAAAAGTATTATGGATCTTTCAATGTTTGGGTAGTTCTAATTTAAATGCATTGTCATTTATCTTGTGAATTATTTTGAAAGGTCCATAAAACCTAGGTGCTAATTTAACAACAGGGTGTTTCTCAACACTTTTCAATCTTCTCTTTTCAATACGCAACCAAACATAATCACCAACATTGAAACTCATGGCTTTTCTTTTCTTATTAGCTTGTTTAGTGTATGTTTGCTGGGCTTTCGCAATCATATCTTTAACTTGAGAAAAAATAGTAGCATGCGCATTGGCAATATCATCAGCAACTTTAACTTTATTTGACAATGATGTGATAGGTGTTGTAAGGTGCCCATCCATCGGCTGTCCAGGCACGCTTTTAGTGGTCTATCGAGAAACGAATCTAAGCATCGCTACTCGATACTCCCATGGAATGTTTCGGGGTTTGTTGCCTAGGGTTTCCCGAATCTGCCTCACAACGGAACGTTCACGGTCGAACCCACTAGGATCGACTTGAAATCTAGGCTCCTAGTGGCCAAGGTCTCCTAATAGCATTCTAGCGTCGGATTCTGGATATCCTACTTTACATAGAGATACCCAAGCCGAAGCAGACCCATGTCGCACTTGGTTCTTCAAAGAGAATGGAAAATGAGAGGGATGTGCTACTCGACCTCTCTGGCCGTAGGGCATAGTCCCATTCCGATCCCCTAAAAGGGCATGAATCGGGGTTCTATCTTAACAATTTCTAAGGTCAATGATGGTAAAACCTTGTGAGAAGCCTCCTAGCTCTCTGGGACCACCTTGCGGTAGGATGGACCCGTCGTGAGTTTCGACCACCCGCTTCCCTCATCAATGGGTGTTCTTTAGTTATCTAATTAGGTTCTATCACATTTATGTGTGACATTTAAAACCAGCTTCCTTAATTAAGCCTTTTAGGGAACAGGGTTCGTTCGTATAATTTACAGCATAAACATGAACACAAAGCAAGCAATCCATTGACAAAAAAGTTCAAGAAAATTCCTTAACTTATCGTCACATTAATCTTTGTCTCCTGCCCATACATGAGAAATTATATAACCCTTCTGTCCCAATAGAAGTATTCCTTTTTCCCTACAGAAGTAACTCGTCCAAATCACATGGCACCACAATTCTATCCTTTATCTAGAATAGGATATCCCAACATGCCTAGACATTGGGAGCCACGGATGTCTTCAACTCCATTCTAGACCTGGCAAGGGGTAACCAGAGCTCCACGTGACCCGCAAACTGTCTAGGAGCAAAACATCGTTCCCATGGTTGGCCTTTTCACCACTCGACCTTCGGCCCATGAATCGAGCAGTGCCCTCTCTGGATTAATCCTCGGTGCGATCATGGAGGTTATCCACTCGTGCAAATTATCATTTCTTAATTAAATCCTTTAGGAATCCAACATGACAAGGAATTCAACCCTAATATAATTTTCCTAGAAAACATTCCTTTATCCCCATGGCAACTTGTCATCGTAGACCCTTGCCATGCATTTACCATAAATTACAAGTACTTGGAACAATCATCCAAACAACAAACTAACAACGAGTTGAATGTAAAAGCATTTAGGATGTTCTTTGATCGACCAACAAAAACCAATTGTATTCTTCCCAAACAATGCAAGAATAGTCGTGATAACATTTCCATCGCATATCCGCTCTCCCCCTTGGGATCAAAGAGCGATTCTATGTAAAATTTACTTAACACTTATATGCAAAATTTTTAATGTCATGATTATGCCATTCATAACCCCTAACCAATTCTTCCTCGTAATTGCTCTATCAACGAATAAGCCATATGCAACTAGGTGCAATTAACTTCCCTTGATACATGCATTTTGCAAACTCCATCTTTCAAATGTGAGAAGAGGCTTATCCCTTCCCATGACCTATTCTCATACATCATAGCATGGGCCTAATGTATCTCATGCGAGAATCAAAGCAAGCATCTATCAATTTGGAAATACATTACTTACAACCGGTACCGTAGTTGGATTGACTGTGATGCCCTCGTTCGAAGCTTTGTTGTTGGTTATGGGATTGCTATCCGCATGCGATATCCTTTGCTTGGAGGCCATCGTCCATAAGTAGATTCAAGAAATAAAGAAGATAGAATAGATTTGAGATAGGAGAGCATAAGAGAGATGGCTTAGTCAAAGACCGAAATAAAGAGAATTGAGCTAATTCTTTCCCTTGCAGCCTTTGGGGTAACTATTCTCTCTCTCACTCTCACTCTCACTCTCACGCTCTCTCTCACAATCACTTGGAGGGGTATCCTTCTCTCTACCTCTCTCTCACAGCATCTCAGGGTCTCCTTGTGCTTTTTTGTGCCTCCCCATGCCTCATATTTATAGCAAATTAGAGAAGAGGGCTTGTGGCTGAGAAGTTGAGCTCTTTGTGGAGGGAATCTTTGTGGCTGAGAAACATCGTGGAGCTTTATCACTTGTGGTCACAATGTTCTTTTTTTTCGTTGTTGGCAGAAGTTTCTTCTTTAGACCAAATTGTCCTAGGATTCTTTTAGCAGATCGAAGTGGTCTTCTACCTCAGACACTATGTCCCCAGATTGTCCTTTTCTTAGTTTGGGACTGAGCTCCATGGACAATCGGCTTTGCTTGTAATACTAAAGAATATTTCCAAGCTTCGATATTCTAGTAAGACCCAATCCATATTAGTTGAGAAGAAATGATTTTAAGAGAAATCCATTGCAAGTTATAACTATCATTCCTTGCCAGAGTATCTCTAATCATTTACAAGTTCTAGGCTCAAAATAGATGCAACTCATATTACTCAGGTTAATTGTAGTTACAAGAGTAAGGTTTATTCTAATACAAATTGTATTTCATATCGACAAAATTTCTTGGATTTCTAATAATCCTGAAGTTGTATAGTAGGTTCTAAGTCTTCATCTTCATCTGATTCCTCTATATATCCAAAGACTGCACTTGTGTAGGTTTGTTTTCTTGGAGGCTCCATATCTTCTAAACTTAAGTCAAGATAGTTTGCTTGGACGTGTCCTAGCTCATTGCAATGGAAGCATTGATGGCAGGGACATCTCCTACGGATGTGGCCTATCTCACCACACAAGTGGCATCTCTTGTCCTGATCTCGAGAATTATTTTTTCTACAATTGTGTGATTTAAGTTCTTGCATGATTGGATTTGCTTGAAGTAATGCATCTTGCAAATCTATTGGATGCATTGCTTCAAGACGGTGGTTTAGAGGAGTGTTCAGGCCATGGCAAAACTTGGATACTTGTTGCGCAATATCCATAGGTGGTACGTATTTTAGTAGGGTTACAAACTTTGAGTAGTAGGCTTCTAAGGTTAATTCCAGCTGCTCGACCTTGAAGAATTCATTCATCTTTAAATTCTGGTAGGTTGGTGGAAAGTATATCGTCCACATACAACATCTTTTAGCTGAACCCAAGTAATAATGGCTTCAGAAATACCTTGATCTTTGCACCATTGCTTCCACCATAACAAATTCTAGCCAACTAACTTAAGCTTGAATATCATTGCTTGATTGGTAGAGGCAGTTCCCGAAGTAGAGAAATAATCATCTATCGACTCAATCCATGTCTCTGCCTTAGCTGTGACATCTATTCCTTCTCCATCAAACTCGAGTGCCTTAATTTGCTTAAGAAGAAATTTCTTCTCTTGCATGTCAGCATTTGTGGGTGCAGGAGGTGCTTGACAATCAAGCCATACCTCTTTGATTATTTTGTTTATGATATGCCTATGAACCATACATTAATCAATCACGCATCATTACAAAGTTTCGCTCTGATACCAACTGTAAGGTGCCCGCCCATCGGGTGTCTAGGCATGCTTTTAGCGGTCTATCGAGAAACAAATCTAAGCGTCACTACCCCACACTCCCATGGAATGTTCTAGGGTTTATTGCCTAGGGTTTCCCAAATTCTGCCTTGCAACAGAACGTTCACGACCGAACCCACTAGGATCAACTTAAAATCTCGGCTCCTAGTTGCCAAGGTCTCCTAATAGCATTCTAGCGTTGGATTTTGGACATCCTACTTTACGCAGAGATACCCAAGCTGAGGCAAACCCATGCCGCACTTGGTTTAAAGAGAATGGGAAATGAGAGGGATATGCTGCTTGACCTCTTTGCTTGTAGGGCATAGTCCCATTTCGGTCCCCTAAAACGGTATGAATCGGGGTTCTATCCTAACAATTTCTAAGGTCAATGATGATACAACCTTCTGAGAAGCCTCCCAATTCTTTGGGACCACCTTGTCGTAGGACAGACCCATCGGGGGTTCCACCCACCCACTTCCCTCAATAGGCATTCTTTAGTTATCTAATTAGGTCCTATCACATTTATGTGTGACATTTAAAATGAGCTTCCTTAATTAAGCCTTTTAGGGAATAGGGTTCATTCGCATAATTTACAATACAAACACGAATACAAAGCAAGCAATCCATTGACAAACAAGTTCAAGAAAATTCCTTAACTTATCTTCACATTAATCTTTGTCTCCTGCCCATGTCTAGGAGCATCTCTCTCTCTCACAGCATCTCCATGTGCTTTTTTGTGCCTCCCCATGCCTCATATTTATAGTGAATTAGAGAAGAAGACTTGTGGCTGAGAAGTTGAGCTCTTTATGGAGGGAATCTTGGAAAAATCAGTGATCTGATGCTTAGATCATAAATCTAATGGTTCCATTGACTTCAAAAGGGGGGTAAAACTCCAAGAAACTTGTTTAAAAAGCTCTCAGTTCACTCCTTCTTCTTTTCTCTATTCGAAGTGCTATTTTGTGTTTGTAGACTGTGATCGCGGCATGTGTGATTTCGCAAATCCCTCCCTTTATTTTTTTCTTTTTATAAAATCTCCAAAACTAACTAAAACATCACTTGTCTTTTCTTTTAAATGACATCCAATTCTAGAAATCTCTATATCTTTTTAGAATAATATCCTAAATATGGTGACATCCGGTTCTATCTATTTGTGTTGGTTTCCAGAAAACCAATGTTGTCTATTTTAAGTTATTCATTTAGGAATGGCTGTGATGATAGTAAACTGCATGATATTTTTCAAGAATGAATATAATATGTATTTGGTGTTTGTATAATGTTTCTAAATATTAAATGCTTAAAATGATGGTAAGTTGATTCAAGAAGTTATTTGCAACAACGGGGTAATTTCAGGCAATTTGGTATTTTTAATGTATTTTTTGTGGTTTTGAGAGGCCATAACACTTTGCTAATCGTATTAATTGCATGGGCATAATTCTCTTGAGTTAGACATCAAGCTTGGAACCAATTTCCATAAGATCAAGCTTTAGGAGTGTAGGATGCTAATGGTAGTAAAGATGCACAAAATGCAATTCATGGGCAACACATATATCAGAAAATTATTCATATTTGTCAAATCCTATTTTTAACAAGGAGCAGATCCCAGGAATTAAGGGAAGCTTTGCAAGACAATAGCAACATGAAGCATTGTTGAATAATATATGGGAAGTAGGAGGATTAGGCAAGTTGGATGAAGAACAATTCACAAATGATGGTTATGACTTTTAGGATGTGGGTACCTCTACAAGTACCGTAACAATATACAATTCCCCTGCCACTTCCACACATTTAGTTTTCATACTTCAGATCATTTAGTTGCATGTTGCTGGGTTTGGGACTTGAATGTCCCATTCATCCAGTGGGCTGTGCCAGGTGTTAGGGCTCAAATTGCATTATCTATTTAGTACGTTTATACTTTAGTACTTATATAATGTATGCTCATAGGATTAGCCTCTGTAAAGAAACTTTTGAAATCATACGACTTCACCTAAAGTGAAAGTGCCTGTCCTAGGTATCAAGAGTTGTAACCTTTAAGATTTTTTGTGATAATGAATGAGAAAAATCTTCAAGACAATTCCTAAATATGGTTGTTGATGTTTGGTTCTATCTATTTGTGTTGTTTTTCAGAAAACTAATGTTGTCTATTTCAAGTTATTCATTCAAGAATGGCCATGAGTAAACTGTGTTTTCAGGACATTATTTTTGTATTAATGAATATATTATATCTATTTTATTTTTGCATATCATTCCTACTAAAAGCTTAAAATGACTATAAGTTGATTTAGGAAGTTATTTGCAGCATTAGGGTAATTTTAGGCAGTTTGGTATTTTCTATGTTTTTGTTGTGGTCTTGAGAGGCTATAACAATTTTGGTGATGTAAGCTCTCACCATTACCTTGACCTAGCATAATAGTAGCAACTCATTGCTAGTTGGCATAGAGTATTGTCTTGATGTCACACGTCCTTCTAAAATAGTCATCCTTATTTCTATAGTGGGATTGTTGAGATCATCTCTCTGATAGTTCAAAAAGCTTGAGCATAAGTGTTGCTAGTATGCATCATTGCATGCAACAAAGACATTATGCTTGAATCTCATGGTAAACATATAATTGTGCAAATAGTGGTTTTGCACCATTGGGATACCATTGACCCAATTTGGTGATATACAAAGCCATGAACTCGAAAGGTCTATCCATTCCCAGCTCCAAGCAACGACTCATCTATCTTAGCATCCAATGATACAAAAGCAAGGGTAGCATTGTAGGCAAGTATTTGTTTCTTAAACTCTCTATTCTCATACGTATTCCTAGCCAACAAACCATGTAAGGGACCAGGCAGTTCTCAAAATGGAGGTAATGAAACCTTCCCATTTATACAATAGTGCTTCCCCACAGTTGAACCATGAATAACTTTAGACTCAGAAGACTAAATCTTTGCATGACACTAAGAGGATAACTTATTCATTTTTATAAGATTATGCAATCTAGGGTCACGATAACATAGCACACACATTGTAGAATGCACTTTCCTTCAAAGTATCTCATGGATAAGGGAAAGAGCACCTCCATTATTAGGATAAAAAATTGGTTCTTTCATATGCTGTGTATCAAGCAATAATTGGGAAATGTAGAATGCAATATGTGGCACTTCTCCCAATGGACTTGCATGCATAGGTGCAATAGATGGCGTGATATTATGGGCTTCATGAGGATTTACATTTTGAGGAATGGAGAGTGCCAAAGGAACTTGCTTACGTATGAAAGATGTACAGTAGCATTAAGACCATCAAATCTAGCATTTTGATTTGTATCCTACAAAGAAGAAAGACATACTTGGAAGCTTTGGAGTTGAGTGCAATGCCTAGCAATGTGTCTTCAACTAACTCTTGTTGAGTTTAACCATAATCTATGTAATTGTAGAATTGGATATTATTGAAAGTTTTGAGCAAAAGATATGCATAGCTGAAATGAGAAAGAGAAAAAGATCTATACATGCATTCATTTGTGGGGCATCTACACACATGCGTGCGCGCGCGTGCGCGCGCGCCCACACACACACACACACACACACACGCACGCACGCACGCACGCACGCACGCACGCATGCACACACACACACATGCACGTAGTTTATAGTTATAAATGATATATTTAGATACTTATATGCACACATATCTCTCTCTCTCTCTCTCTAAATACATGTATGCATTTATAACTATACACTATGTACATATGTTAGAGAGAGAGAGATGTATACATCTATAACTAAACACTACGTACATACATGTGCATATAAGTATGTAAATAAATAATGCACACATATGTGAGAGATATATGTGTGTGCGTGTGTGTGCATATAAGTATGTACATATGAGAGAGAGAGAGAGAGAGAGAGAGAGAGAGAGAGAGAGAGAGAGAGAGAGAGAGAGAGAGAGAGAGAGAGAGAGAGAGAGAGAGAGAGAGAGAGAGAGAGAGAGAGAGAGAGAGAGAGAGAGAGAGAGAGAGAGAGAGAGAGAGAGAGAGAGAGGAGAGGGAGAGGGAGAGGGAGAGGGAGAGGGAGAGGGAGAGGGAGAGGGAGAGGAGAGAGAGAGAGAGAGAGAGAGAGAGAGAGAGAGAGAGAGAGAGAGAGAGAGAGAGAGAGAGAGAGGTTAAATGCTTCCACAAATATGAATAACGATATTTGAAAGACATAATTCTTAAAACAATAAAATTGATTCCATGAACAACATCGAAGAGAAAAAGCATGACAAAAGTAGTCCTTTGCAAAGAGAAACCTAATGTTGAAATCTAGGTAGTCTACCAACCATGTTAGTACTGCCAACAACATGACATGCATCATGAATGGCATTAGGCACAGCATTGGCGGCCACCCTAGTTGGTGTATCGTTCTCAATCCTTACAATGTTTGACTTCAAATTCCCAAGATAAGACCTAAGATTGGCAACTTTAGTCACAAACTTATCAAGTCGAAGCTTTCAGGATTGGGGTAGTAGCTTGCAATCCGAGGAGCACACCACCACTGGCCTCGTAGGCCCACCCCATAGCATAGCCCAAATCTCACCATATATCTCACTGGTGTCCTTCTGTACGTTCGAGAGGCAATGTCTAGCAAGCCTTGAAGTGCTGCATCAACTCTAGTCCTGCAAGAGTTTTCATGTTGTGCCACACACTGGAGATGTGGTGCAAGATTGCTTTGATTGGCACAATATTTCTCAACTTGCTCCTACAAGCATCGAAGCTTGCGTGTGAGGATGCCATCCAACTCACCATGGGAGTGATGTCTTTTGCGAACAACAATCAAGGCTCTCTTAATGGCTCTACCCTTGGCAATTTTCTTGGCTCACCTCACATTGATACGTCTTTGGGGAGTGGACAACACAACCTCTAGAGTGTCAATTTTCTTGGCTCACCTAAGATTGATACGTCTTTGGGGAGTGGACAACACAACCTCTAGAGTGTCACTCTTAGTTGTCTCTTTGTGGCATTAGGGTTCCTAACCTTCATTTTTGTTAAAAAGGCAAACAATTGGATTTCTTAATAAAACCTCTCAATGGGTCTTTCAATACAAAAAATAATTCAAATATTTTAATACGAATCATGTATTTGAAAGGAATTATAGTAAACTGATCAATATTGAAAGCATATGGATGTTCATCAAGCATGCAAGGAGACTCCTAAATTGTGGAAGATAGCTACACCAAAGCACAGGTTATGTTGTCCCTAATCTTAACTACACTATTATTACTTTACCAATCACTACTTGTATGATTTGGAATCTTTCAAGAAATCATTTGCTTAAAAATGCAAATTTATCAAAAAAGAAGTGAAAATACCTATACTGAGGGTTCATAATTGAGTATGAAGCCTAGCATTATGTCTTTGATTAACTCTTGTTGATTTTAATCTATGAAACTATAGAACTCGTTCTCTTGACAAAGGATGCAAAGCTGGTGCCATCCTCTAAGAATGATAATACTAATTGCTGAGAAAGAAAAATATGCAAAGTTGAAATGAGAAAGAGAAAAATATCTATATGGACATGCATTCATGGGACATGTGTGTGCACATAGATCCACACACATCATTGCAAAGCCAACTTTAAATAGCTTCATTTTTTTTCCCACTCCCTTCCTCCCTCCCTTGTTCTCTCCCCCCCCCCCCCTCTCTCTCTAAGGGTTTTTGGGGAAGGGAAGTATTAGGGCCTAGAGGGTCAATGTAAACCCCGAGTCAAGATGGCAAAAAATGAAGGAAAAAGTAGAAAAAGCATGAAAAAAGAGCAAAGACATGCAGGTGACCCCTAAAGCTAAGCTGGGACAAAAAGCACAATTTTAAATGAAAGGCGCCTCAAAAACTTGGAAAACTCTTGTAAAAGAGCGCCAGGATCCCTCCTGTGCCAATTGTAAAATATTAGATGGGTGTAGGCTAAAGGCATAATGCTAGAAGAGTAAAATGGAAAAAGGACCTTGCCACAATGGCCGGTCATGTAAAAAAGGGGATGGGTGCCCATGGGATTTTAGGGCTTGTATATAAAGTTCAAAAAAATGAATGGAAGCTCATTCTTTTGGTGTGTGGCAAAAGGAGTCTTCATCTTCTTCTCTTCTTCTCTCCTTCTTGCTTGTGTGTGCTCTTGAGAGAGGGAGTGTGAGAGTGTGAGGGAGTGAGTGTGTGGGAGTGAGGGATCAAGTGGGTGAAGCTCTTCACTATCTCCTCTTCTCTTCTTCTCTTCTCTTCAGTTCTCTTCTCTTCAGTTCTCTTCTCTTCTCTTGCACGCGCGGCTATGGAGGATGGAGCTTGGAGATGGAGGAGGCTTGAGGATGCTTGAGCTAGCATCAAGAATCGTGGAGCTACTGAGGTGTGCGAGGGAGGAGGCTACTCACATCGGTATCAAGGTAAGCTCACTACACTCGTAGGATCGACGACGCGTCGGCTAGGTGAGAGATAGCTATTAGAGCTCGCTTGGAACGCTTGAAGCAATAAGCGGTCCGTGGGTCTTGGCGGTTGAGCAAAAGCTCCCACATTTTGGTTCCATTGCTAGGACCAACGGGTTCAAGCTTGAGCACTTGTGCACCTCATATCGAGCATCAAAGTAGGGGATTCATCCCCAAAACAGAGCTTGAGATAGGTAGGAAGTTTGGGTGTTTTTGATCTTCAAAGACAAGTAAGTATTTTGGGATATTTTGGTTGTTTGATGATTGGAAAACATGGAGAAATTATTTCAGTTTTTTGCTTTCGATTCTTGTTGCGTTTAGAGTAGGCTAACATTAGGAAATTGCACCCGAGAGGCATAGGGTTTGCTGCTGTAAAATAGGGAGAAAATCGGGAAAAACAAGTGGAAAATGGAGGAAATGCTCATTTGAATGTGTAGAATCACAAGGAGAGTGATCGGTAACATCCGGGTAATGTCCAGCATGGGTATAAGTTCTTGGAGGGCAAGGAAATCCTCATTTGCAACTAGTTGAGAGAGAGAGAGAGAGAGAGAGAGAGAGAGAGAGAGAGAGAGAGAGAGAGAGAGAGAGAGAGAGAGAGAGAGAGAGAGAGAGAGAGAGAGAGAGAGAGAGAGAGAGAGCTTGGGTGACCCATTTCGATCGATCAATCAGTGCGAGGAGTTACGTTGCTATCGGTGATCCCCAGGTATATAGATCTCTTCCCCATCACTCCAGCATCCTTCCTATTGAATCTTCTAGCTTGTAATAATCAATACCTTAAGATTTTTGACGATTTCATGCTCAAAAGTGCGTTCGGGTCGGCGGGATCGGACATCCGATCCAGTGTTCGATTCTAAGAATCGGACGTGTCTGATCGGACCACCCAGACCAACCCTTCGATTTTGGAAATCGGACCATAGCAAATCAGACCACCTGTCCGATTTGATGCCTCGTCCGATCGAGGCAATCGGACCCACCCTTGATTCATAGAATCAGACCCACGGATTAGGACACGTCAGCAATCGGACCACCCACCTGGTCCGATCGGACCACTTGTCCGATTTTCGAAAATCGGAGTTTGATTTTGAGAATCGGACAGAGCTCAAAATCGGACCCACCTGGTCGATTCTAAGAATCGGACCACTAGTAAATCGGACATCCGATTCTCAGAATCGGACACACCCTTAGGCAAAAAAAAAAACATAAAAAATTGTCCCTCGCGACTGACTGGAAGCGCAACCCGCTCTAGGACAACATAGAGAACGCCTTATAGGCAGTTCGCGACGTAGGAGTCACGACCAAGGGACATGGGGATAGTGTTGGAGCACTCCCTAGTGACCTGACGTGTTGAGAACGGAAATCCAATTGTAGGACCTGTGATCGACCCCTGAGTGAACAGCAAGAAGTAGCGTAGACCCTAGAATCTACTAGAACGGCTAGGACTTGAGCGACGAAGCTTATCAGGCCCGAGACAAGACAAGAGGGCGTAAGGCATATAGAGATTGTTTGCCGCACTCACATTGAATTCCGCACTTGAAGTACACATAAGAAAGCTGAAAGCCTTATTGACCACAAGTGCACACGAAACGACACACACTGAGTGATCGTAAATTGAGGATTGTATTCAATAAGTCAAGGAACTCACTTAGATAAAACCACTCAAGGAACCCACCAGCAGGAGAGAACCAAGACATAGACAAACCATTAAAGCGCAGAGTAGGACCAAGCAAGGAGCGCCAATGACATGGATATGTCAAGTTTATTCAACCTGATCGACAGCTTAGTGGAGCGTGAGAACTCGACCATGGCGAAAGAGAGATCAGACCATCGGTCTAATGAGGAGCTCGATTTGAACGTATTCCCAGATGCTATTCAGCAAGCTGGTGAGTAGTTACGATGCGCACGCCCGATACGAGCACCGTGGTAGGACATCAGACGCAATCATCGCAGTTCTAGAAGAGGAGAGAAGGCTAGTCCGCAAAGCATTGCAGAGCATAGCCGAGTACAATAGGGATCAACAAGCTAGGAGCCAAAGGCAAAGCATGGAGTTGCATGAGGTGCAGCGAGTGCTGAACTTAGCTGGCCGAAACCGAATGGACCATGAGAGAGCACTAGAGGGAGACTTGACGTTGAGCGAGCTTCTCATGAAGCGGCTGCTCGATAATACAACAGCAAAGCAGAGTGCCACTGCACTAGCGGCGTCGGTGATTGTATGACTAGGGGCGAACCAAGGCTCAAAGAGCCAGTCCAAAATACTGATCGTTGCCAAGCAACTCGACAAGTACCAACCCCATGACGACCCATACAGCTTTGTTGAGCAGTTTGAGCAAGTCTGCGAAGCCAACAGCTTCAACGACCTAACTCAACGCTCGCAAGCATTCGGGCTTTGCCTAGGCGGCAAGGGTAGGACGTGGTATATGAGCCTAGATGTTGTAGAGTGAGCCAACTTCAATGGCCTCAAGGATCTCTTCATTAAGAGATTCATCGAGCCCGGATACTCCAATAACCTACTAGTATGCTTGATGAACGTCAAGCAGAAAGAGAAGGAGGACATCCGTAACTACGTAACCCATGCCAGGAGTCTCTTCAAGAGAATCCCTCTAGGCGAGCAATCGACTGAAAGAGCAGTTTCGACTGTATTCATCAGTGGAATTCGAGACGAGGAGTTATATAAGGCTTTGGTAGGCAATTCAAGCTTGCAGCGGGACTCAATAGCTAGAGTGTTTGAGGAAGCCATTAGAGTCGATGATCAGCTAAAAGAGCGAAGCTTCAGGAGCTCGAATGTAGAGGAGACCAACTCGCGAGGTTCAGAGAGAGCGTCAGCCTCTAGTGAGCGATCAATCCCATCATCCCAAGATAAGGGGAAGGCCACCGAGACAGACCAAGGCTTGGCAGATGTCAAGATGGAATTAGCCAAGTTGCAAGACATGTTGAGATGACCAATGCGCCCGCACGTCCAATGCGTGTACTGTGGCGAAAACCACTTACTGGCCGAGTGTCAAGACCCTAGGTCAAGACCTTGTGCTAACTATGGTAGGTTTGGCCATGACGTCGCACAATGCAGATTACCAAGAAGACTTCCGTACTCGTAACCCTACGGCCAGCCTTACCTAGCGAACAGGCCACAGCCATTCCTTGGAAGGGGAGCCCCATTGGCCCTTCTCGCGCCTAACAATATGAAGCCAGCCGTTCCTAGAATGGAAATAAATCCTACAGGCATTCCTAGACCTCCTGGTCCTTAAGTGACCCATCCACCGAGCAATGCTCCAGTCCACTACGTGGAAGAGCAAAGTGAGGAAGAAACCTATATATACCCTTACGTCTCGCATGACGATGAGGGCAACGCTGTCCTCATGGACTATCGACTCGTGCTGGTGATGGTGTTAGGAAGAGGACGAGGTAGAGGCCTAGGAGGGTAGACGCAGGATCCAGTCACCTGTTGGACTTGTGGTCACCCCGGTCATGTCTCATCATGCTGCCCAGAAAGAGAGCAGCAAAACAGAGACAAGGCTGACCAAAGGTGCGCAGAGTGCGGAATCACCCATCTCTTCGTAGATTGCCCAAAGCGAAAGCCATCTTCTAGCTCAGCCAACGTACCATCTGTCCCATTGGGGCTATTTGGTGTCGAAAACCTTGATGGGGAGGCCACACCTATCCCATTGCGGGTCATGACCCAAGCCCAAACGAAGTAGGCTGGCATCTCTCTGCCAGGACCTAGCAATCTTGACGCAGCCTCGATAGGGAAGAAAAGCCGCAGGCGGAAGAAGAAGAGATCGGAAGCTAAAGTCGCACTAAAAAATGAGAGTGCTATGACTCTGCCTACTGGAAAGAAGGTTTCAGATGCAGAGGCAAAGACTTCAGCCCCTAAGACGGCCGAAAAGGGAAGCGCTCAGGTAAGGGAATACCCGCATCCGAAGCGACAGTTAGAGGCCATAGAAAAGGTGAAGGAATGGGTGAAGGAGGCTCAAGAGTATCTCAAGGACGCTGAGCCCATCATAGAGGACGAGATCCATTATCTCTCCAGTGTAAGCAGACCAATATCACCGTCTCAACCTAAGTCAGTAGAAGCAACCGTGCCACAAGTAGTGCTGCTAAGACCAAGCCTTAATGCTACAGAGCCGCAGATCAGTCGCGGCCATTGGCCAGGACAATCTAGATTAGGGGAAAGACAAGTATCCAATGATCTCCTGACCACGCTAGTGACTACCCCTGTAACACTTAGCCTAGGAGATCTGCTTAGGGAGCATCCTACCCTATGGCAAGATCTTAAGCAGTGGGTTGAAGGGTCATGAGAGCAGGTCACGGCAGACCCTCAAGACAATGACGCCGAAACGCAAATACCGAGCTTGACGCTGCACTCTATGCCTAAATCCTTGCACGTCAACGCCTTCTGGGAAGGTTCTGAGATGCATGCGGTCTTGCCAGTTTTAGCCCTAGGTGACACAACAAGAAAGGGAATCGTAGACATGGGAGCTAGGGTTAGTGTGCTTAGCCACGCAGTGCTTCAGACTTGGGGAAACCGGCCTGTCGAAACTGCTAGGTTTAATGTCACGTTAGCAAACGGTATGAGAGAGAAGCCATTCGGGGTACTTAAGAATTGGCTAGTGAAGATTGCAGGTGTCCAGTTCTCTGTTGACTTTATAGTCATGAAGGGAGTGGACTACGATATCCTATTAGGCCGACCTTGGATGCACAATGCTAGAGTTATCGAAGATTTGGGTAACGGCTTGATCTTCCTTGGCAATAGAACGGATGTTGTAAGGATAGAGATGGACACTTGGAAGACCTCACTAGTCGACCTAGATGCCATCTCTGCTATGCTCAAGGGTAACACTCAGGTCAAGAAGTCTTATGGGCCCTTGACCAAGTATATCCCATGCCCAGAGGATGAGCAAGATTGGATGCACGTTCTCGCTACTATCGACCTGCCATTCTCAGATCATGAGGCGTATGAGCAAGCCATCAAAACGATCGGCAAGTCTAACGAAGCACTCTCTATACCAGTCTGCATGATGGCAGGAAGCCTCCATGGAAAGCCTAAGCCTGTCACCTTCCAAGTACCATCCAACAAAAGGGAACTCCAGGGGATACTGGAATACCTAACGGACAAACTAGCTGGCAATCGAGCTGCAAACTTCAAACCACCCTAGGATCTCTTAGAGGAATCCAAGTGGTAATGGACCAGGGTGCATGATTTAAACCTCATGTATAATTGGGCCCTAGTTCCTAACCAACGACACGAGACATACCAAACCCTAGGAGACGATGAGCAGTCGGATGACAAAGATTCTAGCGACGAATACGAAGACTGTCAATCCTTCAGTGATGAGAGCGAGGGTGAAGTAGATACCGTAGAATACGACACTGAAGGACAAGAAATTGAGTAGATACGAGCAGACTCCAAGCCGCAGAAAAGGCAGACCTTTAGGGTAGAGCGAGGAGTCATGTGCATGGAATGTGATTGCCCTTGGTTGGAACACGTAGGAGCCATAGACCTTGAGCAAGCAGGCCTAGCCTAGCCACGAATGTCATCAGTAATTAGGACTGAATCACCATTTGAACTGCGGCCACCGGGAGACTACCTCTTCTAGCGAAGACGGGGGTTTGACTCTGAATTGAAAGTTAGTTTGGATAGTGATCCAGAGATCCCTAGGCCATCTACGACCAGACGTTCCAAGGGGGCCTACCTGTCCACCTGAGGCGCAGACGGTTAAGGCAGGAAAAGGCAAAGCAACCCAGGGATACACGAACAGAAGAACAATGAAAGTCGCAGGACCTCCCTAAACGCTTCACGAAATTCAAAAAAGGGGATAGGATAGTAGTTCTGTTAGGTGCCAAATGTCAAGGGCAGACGAGCAAACCAATCGAGGGACCAACCAAAGTCAAGGAGGTAGACTTAGCCCAGGAAGGGGAAACACCCCGACCAGTATTCATTGCCGATGACTTGATTGATGAAGAAGAAACGAGTCTTGTCGCTCTCTTGCGAGAGTATATAGACGTGTTTGCCTGGTCCTTAGAGGAGCTTAAGGAGGTAGATCCGAGTGTCGTGACTCACAACATACCCATGACGGCAGACGCAACGCCGGCCAAGCAGCAACTGTATCCTATGAATCCAAAACATGCTCATGCTGTCAAAGAGGAAATTGACAAGCTGATGAGAGCTGGATTCATTTACGAAATTGAGCACACAGACTAGGTATCGCCCATAGTCATTGTGATGAAGAAGAATGGAAAAATTCGAGTGTGTGTCAATTACAAGAAGGTGAATGCTGCTACGAAGAGGGACAACTATCCATTGCCATACACTGAGCACATGCTTGAGAGGGTGGCAGGCAAGGAAGCCTACAGTTTTCTGGATGGCTTCTCAGGGTACAACCAGGCGTAAGTGCATCCTGAGGACCCCTTTCGCCACTGAGTGGGGCGTCTTTGCTTACATAGTTATGCCCTTCGGGTTGACCAATGCCCCTGTCACTTTCCAACGTCTCATGTGCACCATCTTTAAGGACATTCTTCGCAAGGAGTTAGAAGTCTTTGTTGACGATCTCTGTGTCCACTCGACCTGGATCAAACACTTAGACAAACTCCGCGTAGTCTTTGAGCGGTGTCGCTTGTATCGTCTCTCCTTGAACCCCTTAAAGTGCCAGTTTTGGGTTAAGCACGGATGCATATTAGGGCATGTGGTATCGAAGAACGGCATTGCCACTGACTTCTCAAAGGTCAGGGTTATTATTGACCTTCCACTCCCAATTAACTACAAGGGAGTTCAATGCTTCTTAGGCCATACGGGGTACTATCGACGGTTTGTACTGAACTATGCGTTGATCACCAGACCATTATACAAGCTACTGATCATCTTCGAATGGACCGAGGCATGCCAACAAGCGTATGAAGAATTGAAAAAGTCTCTAACAACAACACCGATTCTACGAGCCCCAGATTGGACCATTACCTTCCACGTGCACATCGACGCTTCTAAGTTTTCCGTGGGGGCAGTGTTGTGCCAACCTGGCGAACACAACTTAGATTATCCAGTGGGCTTTGCTAGCAGACAACTCACTAAGATGGAAATGAACTACTCGACAATAGAAAGAGAGGGATTCGCCATGGTGTTCGCTGTGAAGAAATTCCAGCATTATCTTTTGGCCATACCCTTTACCTTCTTCGTGGACCATCAAGCCTTGCTCTATCTTGTAAACAAACCTTGCGCTACAGGACGCATAGCTCGATGGCTCCTTCTGCTTCTAGGGTTTGATTTCTCTGTGGTAGTACGAAAGGGAAAACAGCATTACATGGCTGATCACATGTCACGCATCCCCACGGGAGAAGCCGCTGGACAAGGTATCATTGATGAATTACCCGATGCCCATCTATTTAACCTGTCTAGCGAGAGAGAGTTATTCAAGGTTGATCTAATGCCATATTGAGCGGATGATATAGTCCAAGTGCTTGAGCACAGACTACCTGAGCGACCAATAGAAAAAGCCCGACTTAGGCGATTAATCCTTAAGATCCAGCCCTATCAGCTGATTGCAGGCCAACTCTATAGGCTGGGGCAATATGGATTGCTACGTAGATGCGTATGTGAGCACGAGATGCATGATGTGCTCTCAGAGGCACACAACGGCAGTGCAGGAGGACACTTTAGTGGGGACATGACAAAACGAAAGGTGCTACAGTCTCAACTGTGGTGGCCCACGCTTTTCCGCGACACAGCACGATTCGTCAAGTATTGTGACAAGTGCCAACGGACAAAAGTCCCGATTCGCAAGGATCAGATGGAGTTGACCCCAGTTATTACTCGACAACCATTCGAAAAATGGGGCATCGACTTCATAGGACCCATCAGTCCTGCGGCACAATATTCACAAGCTAAATATATCATTGTGGCCATGGACTACCTCACAAAATGGGTAGAGGCAAGAGTGACACATAAGAACGACGCTAGGATGACTGCCAAGTTCTTATGGGAGCAAGTGATCTCGCAATTCGGCTGCCCCATAGAACTGGTCATGACCAAGGCACACACTTCATCAATGAAGTGATATCGCACCTCCTGTCCACCTTTCTCATTATCCATCGCAAATCCTCACCATATTACCCTCAGGCGAATGGCCATGTAGAATCAACTAATAAGATTCTTGTCAATGTCCTGACCAAAGTAGTCTTAGCCTCAAGCATCAACTGGGACAACAAGCTGATGGCAGCTTTGTGGGCCTATCGCACAGCTTATAAAACGGCTGTCGGCTAAACCCCCTTTAGGCTGACCTATGGAACTGAGGCAATTCTACCATTAGAATTCTTCGTTCCTAGCCTGAAAATAGCACTTCAAGAACGATGGGAAGGGAAGGAGGCATGGATGCAACGCCTGGTCTAGCTTGAACGCCTATCAGAGACTCGTCTTCTAGCCACCCACATGCTTATCTATGAGAAAGCCCGACGCAAGAGTTGGTTTGACAAGCATGTCAAGCAGCGCGAGTTTGAATAGGGTGACTTAGTGCTCCTTTACTCAGTTAAGGAGCATAAGCAAAAAATGAATTTTAGAGGTCTCGGACCCTTCAAGGTTCGTGCAATCAGCCGAACCGGCAATGTCGAGCTTGAGACACTCGACGGTGAGGGAATAGGCTTCTTCAATGGCAGTTGTGTCAAGAAGTACTACCCTCCCACACATCCTTTGCATGAGCAACCAATGTTAGAACTGCCGGTCAAAGTATGAGTAGCTATAATCATTGAAATCAACAAAGAGGATGAGGAAGCCATAGAACCCGCTTACCTCCGTATCACGGTCACTGCCAAGCAAACATGCGCTTTCAACGCCTTGATCGACGAGGGAGCAAACTTCAATGTCTTAACCCACAGTCATTGGATCCAACTTGGCAAACCACTACTTCAACCCACAACTGCCAAATTAAACCCGTATGGGGCCCACTTATACGCACTTCTCGGCAAGTGCAGAGTCGCCGTTTTTATCGAGTTTGAGACTGTTCCAATGCTTTTTTACGTATTGCCAAGTGCTACAGACGCAGGTACGGAGTCATTGATGGGGTGAACCTTCAAAAAGCAAACTCATTGCAATGTTGATTATGAGTCGCAATGCATCCACCTAGCAATAGGCAACGTGTGCACTGTCACAGCTTTCAGCAAGGGCTGCGCGACACCATCACCGTCCGCAAGGCCATCGATAGAAACATCCGTGGAGCCCCGAGAGGAACACCAAGGAAAAGGGAATTCTCTTGCAAGAAAATCTATCTTGTAACATCAACAAGCTTGTTTATCATGTTTCATATGATCACAATGAAGAAAAGAACACCAGGCACAACAAATCTTCATGCAGCATCATGTAAATCTCCCACGGTTTTTAATAGAATCAACCATATTCTTCAACATCCTCATAAAATCCATCAATATCACAAAGAAAGCAAAGAAGTACACCATCTTTGAATGGAAATACATCACATAGTATTCATCTTCAATATCTTCATAGTCTTCTCTCTCAATCTCTCATATACAATCACTCTGCTTCAATAGAATTGGCTATCTCTGACTCTCTTTCTCACACTCCATCAATAATACATCATATCCTCACTACAATCTCTCTAAATTACTCTCAATAATCACTCTTAGGTCGTGGATACCCCTCCCAAGAGGTATGTCTGATATGAAAGGTCACCAGAGCCACTACAGTGTCTCTTCACAGCTCACTACTGTCACTTCACTCTAGTCTTCTCTTGAGTCTTCAGCAGCTACTTCTTCCACTTCTTTCAGCTCTTTTGCACTTGTATTCACCTCTTTCCAAGGCTAGAAAACTTTCCCAAAAAATTACACATACATTCCACAGAACACTTACAGAACAGTCTACAGAACAGTACCAGAACAGTTACAGTACAGAACAGAACAGAAACAGAACAGAAGCAGAAGCTCTATAGAAGACCTACAGAAGGTTACAGAAGGTCATCAAAACTACATAACTCACTCTCAAACCATTCCAAACTCTCACAAACCATTCACTAAGCTTTCACAATATCTCATTCTTCATCAATCCATACTCCATCCCTCCTTACAGAAGACAATCAGATAAAAAACAGACCAAAACAGAACAAAACAGAAGGTATACAGAACCAATAAGAACCTATCAGAACATCATAGAACCATCAACAAACATCATAATCTTCCAAAACACAATCATTATCATCCAAAACACTCTCAAACCACTTCCTAATCAACCAATCATCTCATAAAATCAACCATTCAGCTCTCAAAAACAACAAAAATCAGCCAAAAAACAAGTCATTTCAACACTCAACATATCCCCACACTTAATAAGGAAGCGTCCTCGCGACCCAGGAAAAAGGGAATACAAGTTCATAGAAAAGCTTCACTTTGATCTTCAATATCTTCATACAAAGAATCCATCCACCACGACCCCATCTTATAACATGTTTCTGATATAAAAATACGAAGAAAAGAAAACTCTTTCACACATTAACACCTCTTATCAAACTAAAAATCATCACAAATTTGTAAAGGATATAAGATTTTTCTTCTTCTTCATCTTCTTCATTTGCTTCAACTCTCCAGCCACGACCCCATCTCGACAAATCTCCAAAACATAGCTCGTACACAAAATCCAATAGGAAACCACCACGTTCGTTTGACATACATAAACTCACAACACTAATACGAATACACAACACAACCATCTGAATGACTTCTTCAAAAAGAAGAGTTTGGCATTAAAAAGCTTGCACCATACATTGGAAAGGCATCAATGAAGATGATCCCTCTTAAAAGATTGATGTTGTCTGAATCGATCCATAGATAAGGATTCATCTACAAAGTTTTTAGGAGGATTTTGAAAAAATTGGAGACAGCACATCCTTTCCAATAGGACCAAGTATCTGCTAGGCAAACAAAGGGCATGAAAATACAGTATCTCCAACTGTTGAGAATCAATGCTAACATTGACATTCATGCACAACTTTGGGATAGGCTTTGAATCAGTATGAGAGTGCCTATGCATATACGCCAGGTACCAAGCAAAGTGAGCAGTTAATCTCACTGAGGGATCTGCAGACTGTGAATATTGTTGGGCAAAATGAACATAGTTTTGATAAGCTTGACTTGAAGCTGTCCATTCCCCTGAAATTACTGGCCAATTAATCTGCGGTCCTGTAAGGCAATCATCCGAACTCCATCCCCTTCTTCTGGAAATCTGAGTATCAAAACCGGCACAGTCACTAACCAACTGAGGTGGTTGAGATATGGAAGTGCTAGGAGAGGGTAATGGAATAAGGGAAAGTGGATGTAGGGAAGGATAGGAAAAATCATAAAAGGAAGAAAAGGTTAAAGAAGGAGTGGCAGAAATTTGGAAGGAATCACTAAGGAACGGTGTTAATTGATAAATAGGAAATGTGGAGGGTACATTAATGAGGGGTGAAGGACAGGGTGGAGAAGGGGAAAATACCCTATCCTCAATAAAGGAACAGTAAGTGAAAATAGGAATTTGAGGGGAAGATGAAGGTTGGAAAAGAAGTGGTAAAATTACTGTGGAATGAGTTTGACAAAGGGAAAAATATATAGCATAACGGTGAGCCAATTGTTGATAATAAAGGAGGGTAGGAACAGAAGGTCCTAAGAGAGAGCGTCTATGATAGGCATCAAAGAAAGTAGCATCAAACGGATTATGTTTGGAAAGATAGGTTAAGAGATCCATCCTCAGTTGGTTAGTACTCTGTACAAAGGTAGGAGCTGTGTTTTGTCTTTGATTTAGGACCACTGACTCAAGCATGGGATGCCACGAATTAGCCTGACAATCAGCCACTTTGGAGGAATAACTTTGAAACATATCAGCTATGCGCAACTCCAAATGATTGACATAGAGAACAGCCTGTAAGACCACATCCCCCACATACCATGCCATATCTACCTCATCTGGAATTAACAAATCTCCTCGGATATACATGTATGACATCAGCATGGTGTCTGGCGTAACAGAATCTTCAAAGAGCATTCTGACTACCTCTGTCAACAACTCAGCAGACCAAGCCCCACTCCAGCCATCCTCTGGAAAAGGTAAATCCATCGTGGAAAGCTTCATATAGAAGACCAGCTTCTGTAAGTGGTAGTGGACAAAGAAAGAATGGTCTGGTAAGACATATTCCTGAAATTGTTCAAAGGTAGACCATAACAAGTCCATTCTGGACTGCAATCTTTCCACTTTGTCTTGGAATAAAGGGCACAAAGTAGCCTGTCTCTGTAGGGCAGCCAAATCCTGCTGTGAAAGATAAGGAATTATTGGAACAGGAGGGCTTGGAGGAACAGAGCGGGACTTTGCAAGCTGATCTTGCAACTGCTGGATTTGGGAAGCTTGGTTGGCCACTGTGTCATTAGCCGTCTGTAAAGCTGAAAGCTTGTCATCTAATTGAACTTGGAATTCTTTCGCTTCGGTGGACATCCGCTCCTTCTCTGCTGAAAGGCTAGTAACCTGTGACTGAGCCTCGAGTAACTGGGTTTTCAATGAAGAAATCTCATCACTTTGAGTGGCAACCAGTTGGGTTTGCTGTTCCATTTGCTTGAATAGATCTGCTAGGGTATCCTTAGTAGATGCTAATTCAGATGTTGCCTTATGCAACTGGTCTTTGGACTGCATAAGCTCCTCATAAAAAGATGCGTACAACTGTTGAACACAAGCTGTCACTGACAACTCAATGGAACTTTGAATATCCTTGCAGAGGAAAGGAATGGCATCTCCTGAAACGAGACTGTTCAGGGAAGGAACTGAGATCTCCAAGGATCCTTCTCTATGTGCCCTGAATAGGTTATTGCAAGTGAGATACCCAGGGAGTTCACTGCCAGAAGTAGCAGGAATAGGCACCGAGGGAAGTACAGCAGGGGCTTTGTCCGCTACCCTCTTCAAGCGTTTGCGCTGTATGACCAGGGGAGGCGGAGAATCATCATCCTCAATGTCAATAGGTGCTGACTCTTCTGAAGGTGGAGGAGGAGGTACTGGATCTGATGGAGGAGGTGGAGGCACAGTCTTCTGTAAACCTGAATAGGTCAAGAAGGCAGACAAATATGATCCATAGGTAACATTGGTAACATTACCCCTCGTGACTTTAACAAAATGCTGATCCATCTTAGTAAGGAGGTATGTGCTCCAATCAATGGCAACTCCTTTTAGCACCATCCTGGAAGCTGTGAAAAGCTCTTTGGACAAATAGTGGGATGGCGTTTTGGCAGGCATGAATCTGTCCTGAAGGAACTGGCACATGGTCTTCCAGACGGGATCAGTGATCATAGAAAACGAAACTCCTGAAGAGTTTATCACTTTCTTAACATCAAGGACCTCCCGTGTCCGCTTCTGCAACAGTTTGAGAATCTCTTCATTAGAGAAGAGCTGTCGAGTGGTCACGAAAGGTTCCCCTTTGAAGGGTAAAGACAGAGCCTTCCCTAAGCCTCGAGACGTCAATGTCATAGACATGCCTTGGACTACTCCTGTCTTCTTGCTGTAAGAGGCCAGGAACTCATCACATACGGACGGATCCTCTGGAAGTAATGGAAAAGGAGTGGCCACAAAAGCAGCAAGTCCTGCCTTCGTGAGGGGCTCAAAAGTAAGTAGGGACGAGTAATCCCTACTAACTAATGGGACGTACTGGATAGGGGGAGGAGCATGAGAAGGCGCCATTCAGATGGTTACACACACACCACAAACACAGACAATCAAAGAGAATGCCTGCAAACCAACAGACAAAAAACGAAGGATAAGAGAATTACCAATCAAGACGTGACACGACCTACTAACCCCAGGCAAACCACATCCTAGAAAAAATTTGACATGACCCTGAGACAAATGCGACCGAAAGCTTCATGCGATGCATCAAACAAACACCCTGAATCCCGTATCAGGCAATAAAATAAAAAAAACTACATACCGTACCCGTAACCGGAACTAAGACATGAAACCAAAACCATACCATATCCGACACATATCAATACGACATCTGTGATAGAACCAAGACTGGACCATCGAAAATAACACTAATGACTGCGTATACCCATCCCACGAAACGTTTCATTAAAAAGGGAATTAAGTGCAGTGAGGGGGAATTTAATTTAATGAAGGGTTCATTTGAATCAATTATTAAAAATGGGTGAATTTTTATTAGGTGATAAACCTTAATAAGAAAACGGCGGTTCCTTATTACAAATTTAATTACCAATTATTAGGTTAAACCGGTGCAGTTACACGAGTCCCGGACTTCGATTCCCGACTGGGTCTCTAAATGCAATTCATTGATTATAATTAAAGTGATGTGGAGCGCTTTTTTTGCCAGCGCGTGCTCATGTGACGGCTGGTTCTTTTTAATAAAAATTTTAGAGTGCCTCTGTAGCGCACGTAGCGCGTGCTAAGTGAACGGCTGGTTTATTTTAATTAAAAAAAATGTGTATTTAGCGCGAATGCGCGTGGAAACGGTGGGTGGATTAAAGGGTTTATTTTAACAATTAATGTGAGTAAGGGGAAAAATGAAATAAATAAATAATAGAAAATAAATACCTGGCAGGGTGTGTATGAAATGCAGGAATGCGCACGGAAGAGTCCCAGGAAAGGAAAAGCAAAAAGCACTGATGAAACAACAAATAACACCTTAGCAGATGTATTAAGTTGATTGATGTTGGGTTTTTATTTTTATTTATTTAATTTGATTTTTAGGTATGATTTTTTATGTTGGAATAAATGGAAAATGAGCAAGGGAGGTGAGGGAAATTTTTTAGAATGTTGTTATAATTTTTTTAGAATTTTTTATAATTTTTAAAATGATTTTTCTATATTTTTTTGGCAATTTATGGGTAATTTAGGAAAGATGGATTTTTCTAAAATTATAGGAAAGGCAATTCCTAGCAGACAAAGGTCCAAAAATTAACAAAAGACAGAAGGAATTTGTAAAAAAATTTTTGAAATTTTTTTATGAAAAAATGAATTTTGTGATTAAGTAAGTCACATTGATCACATAAATCACATAAGTCACAAGTCACTTAAGTCCCTTAAGTCACGTAAGTTACTTAAGTTACTTAAGTTACTTAGGTTACTTAAGTTAGTTAAGTTACGTAGGTTACTCAGGTTACTTAAGTTAGTCATGGAAAGCAACCTAGGTTAGTGCTAACTAACTAAGTTAGTGAATTAGGTGTTAACTAAGTTAGGTTAGTTATTAACCTAGGTTAGTTACTAACTAACGTAGGTTAGGTGGTTACTAACCTAGGTTAGTGGGAGGGTGGAGGTGGAAGGGAGGAGGAAGGGAGCGGTGACGGGCAGGGAGGCGAGGTGGCGGCGGACAGCGCGGAGCCGGGCGGTGGCGACGGAGAGCGCGGGGCCGGGCGGCGACGGTGCTGACGGCGGCACCTGCGGCTCGGCGACGGCGACTGGTTGGACGGCGACGGCGACTGCCACGGCGACTGGTCAGACGGCGACGGAGAACCAGAGGGCGCGGTGGCAGAGGAGGGAGAGGGAAGAAGCGGGCTGGGGGAGGAGCAGGACGGAGGGGGGTAGGAGAAGCACGGCGGGCGGGCGGGGCAAGGAGAGGAAGGAGAAGGGGAGGAAGAGGGAGGAGGGGAGGGAGGAAGAAGGAGGAAGAGAAGAGGAAGCAGAAAGAATGGCGGGCAGGAGAGAAGGAGGAGAGAGAAGGGAGAGGAAAGAGAAGAAAGAAGAAGGAAGAGAGAGAGAAGAGGGAGAAACGGTTGGCGGGAGGGGTACCCCTTTTTTTTTTTTGAAATATTTATTATTTTTCTTTTTTTTTTGAAATAAAAGGTGGGCGGGCAGGGGGAAGGGAGGATGGGCGGGGTCAAGAAAAGGCGGATCCCCGTCCCGCGCACGTGCGCGGGGCGGGGTAAAAAAATTTGCCGTGACGGGATTGAAACAACACGGGGAGGACGGTACGGGGCACGCGGACACGACCGGGGCGCGTGGAGACGCGTTAAATCGAAAAAGGGCGCGTTCACGCGCAAAACGAGCGCGAGAAAAAACATAAAAATAAAGAAAAATTCATAACTCCCAATCCGGATGTCAAAACGAAATAGCGTAAAAACAAAAAGTGGGCAGGACGACAGGGAGGAAACAAGAAAAATACGGGACGGGGGTTCCGGGAGGGGTAAAGGGCGTTCACGTGCAAAAAACACAAAAAACGAACCAAAAACGCAATTTAAAAATTAATATCGAAAGATCCGTGCATCGGAATGAGGTGCAGCAAAAAGGAAAACGGTGCAAAAAGATGTGCCCGACAATCCTATCCTATCAAAACATAATTCCGACTGAAATAAGATGCGTTCACATGGGGAAAACCCAAAAAACAAACCCGAAAATGGGATCAGAAATTAATATCGGACGAACCGTTTACTGGAATGACATGCACTAAGAGGGAAAAATGTCCGCAGGAAGGAGTGGCACAGAGTGATCATGTTAAAACGTAGTTCCGACAGAAATAGGAGGGGTTCACATGTGAAATACTCCAAAAATACGCCCGAAAAGTCATTTAAAAATTAATAAGTAAAAATCAAGAAGTCGAAAAAGGGTGGAGGAAAAAGGAAAAAGGTAGGGGAAGGCACGTGGGACACGGCTGTCAAATCAAATTGGAATTCCGATGCAAACATGGCAGGTTCACATGGAAAAATGTCAAAAATACGCACGAAAAAGTCTTAAAAACCCGGAAAATTAATAACGGACAAACCGTGTATCGAAATGATGCGATATAAAAAGGAAAAATGTCAGGGAAAAAGCGTTGGTCAGGGCTATGACGTCAGATCACGGTTCCGAAGCAAGAAAAATACGTTCACATGGGAAAACCGGCTAAATTGCGTAAAATGCTTCAAAAATTAATAACGCAAAAACCGTGCACCGGAATAGGGGTAGGTAAAAAGGAAAAATGGTCCGTTCAAAGAGAGGAACAGGGCTATAAGGTTGGATTTGGATTTAAGTGAACGTAGGGTGCATTCACATGGAAAAACCTCAAAATCAGGGAATGAAGGAAAACTGCAAGGAAACAGCCCCAAGGGTGAGTGAAACATAACCGGGCGGGTGGGAAGGGACCCCAGGAGGGTAAAAGCAAGTCATGGTATACATGCATGAGCAAGATAAGGCATATGTAGATGAGTATGCAATGTAGACGCGCAGGGACGCGTCCCCACACTTAAGACCTTAACGGATAGGGTTAACCGAGCATTAGGGACCCAGGACCATGCCACAGACCATCCACTAACTTCCCCACACTTAAAACATGAACATCACGAAGAAACAGAAGTTGTAGGGTTAGAAAAACTTGGCCCATTTCGTCAAGAATCAAGGTTGAGTGTCAACGGCACGTCCAGTGTGGTTGTCGGCGCTGGAGGGACCAAGGCATCTTCTTGACACACGTTCGTCATGGCAGGGACCACGCGGCAGCACCCAGGGAGGTAGCTAATGGAAGGAATCGCAAGAAATCCGTCGATGATGAGGGATATTGCACTCAACTCACAGTCACTCAATTTGGAATGAAGGAACAGTCACTCGCCCCATGACTAATATCACTCGAGAAAGAATGATTAAAACCCGTAACTCATACCCGGTTGAGGAATCAACAAGGGGGAAATGGTGCAGAAGGAGTATGCCAGGGTGCACGATTGACGGTGCATTAGTGCGTCCAACCCGTCTGGCATAGGTGCAAGGAGAAAGGCAAGGGAGCCTTAGGGTGCAGTGTACAGAACAGGGTGATGTGTCTTGTGATGACGGTAAAAACCCATCCCGTGGGTGCACAGGGAAACAGAAACATACCTGACTCCAAGTGTCGTAACGTCCCTCAATCTCACCTCTCGGTATTTGATTGAAGAAACTCCAGTCACACTCAACCCACCCTCTGTCTCACTCTCTGTTGATAGATACAGGAGGGCAGCCTTTTCCTGAAACCCATTGATGTAATCCTCACAGTCACTTGTGCAAAAGTGTATGCCTTGTGCGCATTTGATGGTGCAACAGTGCATCCCGCCCTGTGCCGGCATACGGTGCAAGAAGGAAGGCCAGGGAGCCTTATGGTGCAGTGCACAGAAACAAATTGTGCTTTGTGCTTTGAGAGGCCCATCCCGTGCGTGCAACACTTCATTCACACTTCTCACCTCTCATTTGATTGGAAGGGAAAAGACTGGTCTCTCGCCCCACCCTCTGTCTCACTCTCTGTTGATAGTTACAGAGGGCAACCATACTCACGTCCCCATCCGGTTAGGATGAAAGCTCACATCACTCAAGGGGTTGTCGATGAAGATCGCGTCATCAGTAGTTGAAGAGGCGTACCCAGGGAGGTAGCCATCAAATCGAATATTGTGGTGAATAGAACATGTCATCTGCTGGAGGACAGGTACTCACTTTGCAAAGAGACCCAGGACATAGCGTACCAAGGGAGGCAGCTTCGGGATTGGATCCGAGGGATATCAATCAATGAAGCCACTTTCTGGACTGCTGAGTGTTACCACCTTTTCCACAGCCAGCTTCTCGCCCAAGGGTGTTTACCACCTTTCCTTGAAACGAGGCCCGCTATGACAGGGAATTGCTTCCTTTTCTCTCATAACAGATTTGTTTTGTTTGTTTTTTTTTTCTTCTTTGTTTTTTTCTTTTTCTTTTTCTTCTTTTCTTTTTTTTCCTATTCCCGAGGGTGTTTCCACCTTTTCTCGAAGGATAGGTCGGCATGACAGGGACCTAAGTCCTTTTCTCCCATAACCGATATGTTTTGTTTTTGTCTTTTTTTTTTTTTTTCTTTTCTTCAAATTGAACAAGGGAATGGTAGAAAGACCATGTGTCAGAACCCACCTCGCCACTGTCGCTGGTGGAAAATAGAAGATAAGAGATCAAGGCTGAAAGGAGGTTTTGAGGGAACAGAGGGTTGCATCCACTTCAGCAGGAGTGATTGAAGAACGGCTATCAGAAGTAGCATCATAAGAAGTACAGTGCCGCACCAACGAGGGAAAAGATCAAGTGTCCGTAATTGTCAAGATCCCCAAGGAGGAAAGTACTTCTTCAGGCGATATCCATTGATCAGAAAGGGATCATCAGAGGCATCAACGGTCTGTATTTGGACAGAGCCATTAGGGTTGACTGCAAGTACCTTATAGGGGCCCATCCACCGCTGTTGGAGCTTGCCAGGAAACTTGCCAAAGCGTGAATCATAGGCTAAGACCAAATCACCTTCTTTGAACTCCTTGTGCTTGATGAAGCTGTCATGGTAAGCCTTACGTCGAGCTTGCGTGGCTTCCATGCACTGTAGAGCCATCCTACGAAATTCGTCCAAACATTCCAAGTGCAGGAGACGGCGTTGCAGTGAATCGTCATCCCCCAAACGCTCTTTGATCGCCACTCTCAAAGAGGGTAGTTCCAGTTCAACAGGAAAAACAGCTTCTGTTCCATACACCAACTGGAAAGGTGTCTGTCCTGTTGCTGCTTTATGGGAGGTTCTGTACGCCTAGAGGGCCTCTGTAAGTCGATCGTCCCAATCACGACGATGTGCGGCAATCGTTCTTGTCAGAATCGAGCAGAGGATGCGATTGGTGACTTCGACTTGGCCATTGGCTCTGGGGTAATAGGGAGTGGACTTGCGATGGCGGATCTTATACAATTCTGTCAACTCCTCCATGACTTTGTTAAGGAAATGCGTGCCTCTGTCACTTACCAGCTCTAAGGGACTGCCAAAACGGGTGATGATATTCTCATACATGAACAGGGCCACGCTGTTACCATCGTCCCGCTTGAGGGCTTTAGCTTCACACCACTTTGTGACATAATCTGTACATACGAGGATGTATCGGTTCTGTTTCCTTCTGGTAGGAGGATCGATTGGACCTACGAAGTCAATGCCCCACTTCTCAAACGGCTTTAAAGGAAGGATAGGTTGCAATGGCATGGCACTTGTCTTGGTGGGTTTCCCCATTCTTTGACAAGCATCACATCTTTTACAGTAATCATAGGAATCTTTGTGAATGGTAGGCCACCAATATCCTGCTAGCAAAGCCTTCCTGGCTGTAGCTTCTCCTGCAAAGTGACCTCCACATGGCTCGTCGTGGCAAGCCTTCAAAACAATCCCAATCTCGTCTCCTGCAACACATCTTCTGAGCACTTCATCTTTGCCTTTCTTGTACAGTGCACCACCTAGCAAGGTGTATGGGGCTGATTCTAGCATGAGCTTCTTCCTTTCCCGACTAGAAATACCAGGAGGATACTGTTGGGTTGCCAGCAGATTGGCAATGTCCGCATACCAGGGAATGACAGTTTCCACCAAGAATAGGGAAGCATCGGGGAGGTCTGGATCATCTTGCTCCTCGTCTGCAGTTTGTGGGATACGCGACAGATGATCAGCCAGGACATGGGAACGACCGGGCTTAGTAATCACCTCAAAGTCAAACTCCTGGAATAAAAGGAGCCACCTCATCATTTGTCCTTTCACATCTGCTTTGTTCATCAAGAAGGACAGGGCCTCATGATCCACATAAAATTTAAAATGGGTGGATAGGAGGTAATGGCGAAACTTTTCCAGGGCAAACACCATTGCCAAGCACTCCAGCTCGGTCACTGTATAGTTCCGTTCCCTATCAGTGACTTTTCGGCTTGCATAGTAGATTGGTTGATCCAGCTTCGAGGAGCCCTTTTGGCAGAGGACAGCACCTAAGCCTTCAATTGATGCATCAGTGTGTACATGAAACTCTTTCGTCCAATCAGGAGGTTGCAGAATGGGTGCCTCTATCAGACACTGCTTCAGAGTGTGGAAGGCTTTGTCACATTCTTCTGTCCAAGTAAACTCTGCATCTTTCCTCAGAAGCTTGTGCAAGGAAGTTGCCTTTGTCGCAAAATGGGCTATGAACCTTCTGTAGTAACCCACATGGCCTAGGAATCCCCTCAACTGTTTGAGGTTGGTGGGTGCTTTCAGAGTTGCAATCTTTTCGATCTTTGCAGGGTCTGTTGATATCCCTTGTGCTGAGACAATGTGGCCCAACAGAACTCCAGAAGAGACCCCAAAGATGAATTTGTCGGGGTTAAGGGAAATCCCATACTCCCGGCATCGATCAAAGCATTGCTCCAGGTGGTCCCAGTGTTCACGGATCAAACTATAGACACAAAAGTCATCCAAATATACCTCAATAAAGTCGTGCAGATGATTTTGAAATGCAGCCATCATGACTCGTTGGAACGTAGCAGGGGCATTGCAGAGCCCAAATGGCATCACTCGGTAAGCGTAGGTCCCCCATTCTGTAGTGAAGGTTGTTTTGGATTGGTCTTCTTCTGCGATTTGGACTTGGTTGTATCCACTGAATCCATCCAGAAGAGAATAAAGTTCATGTCCTGCCACTGTGTCCAATAGTTGGTCTGTGAAAGGGATTGGAAAGTGATCCTTCTTTGTCTTGGAATTAAGCTTTCGGAAATCCACACATATTCGCAATTTTCCATTCTTCTTGGGTACAACCACGATGGGTGAAACCCATTCACTGTTTGCCACTGGATAGATGAACTCGGCCTCCAGAAGCTTCAGCAGCTCCGCTTTCACTAATGTGGAATAATTCGGGTTCATTCGCCTCTGTCGTTGCCGTACTGGCTTGGCATCAGGCTCCAAATCAATATGATGTTGACATATTGTGGGATCAATCCCCTTTAGGTCTTTGTAAGACCACGCAAACACGTCCAAATTTTCTTTCAACAAGTTGTACAAGGTTGACAACTCCTCTTCTGGGAGACTGCTACCCACCTTCAAGTGGCGTTCAGTGCCTTCTGAATCCACAAAGGTTAACTGCCTTTCACCTTCTACTTCACGGATGAAGGTCCCGCGGACTGCTTCTGGATACAGATCCGATTCCTTCAAGGGAGTGGTGTCCTCTTCTGATGTCCCACTAGAACCAACTTCCTCTTTTGGTGGAGACTTAGGTTGCTCCTTAAGACGTTGGAATGGAATAAGCGCCGTTTCGGGTTTGGTTTCAAAGTTAATTACCTCTTGGCTTGAAGACTCATCTTCTGATGATACATCCAGGAACGTCACATAACAGGGACCTACTAATGCCTGTTGGGTTTGTGGGACTGGTGCTTGTTGGCATGGTGCATCATCATCATCTTTCTTTGGCAAGGATAGGTTAGGACGGCATGAGCCACTGCTAAAAAACGGCTTGCTCTTCTTAATCCATTTCTTATAAAGGTTTTGCATATGAGAAGATCCATTTACCAAACCAAATGGTACCATCGCCATTCTGTCCCATAGCATGAGCTCATCGGCTTCTGATGCTTCTGGAACTTCTTCCCCAAATGTATCCTCTTCAGGTGGGATAGACTCCTCTGGCTCACTTTCATAATCTTCTTCGTCCATATCATATTCATCCTCGTCTGTCTCTGTCTCTGTCTCTGCGTCTGCTTCTGTCTCTGCTTCTGCTTCTGTCTCTGCTTCTGCTTCTGTCTCTGCTTCTGCTTTTGTCTCTGCTTCTGTCTCTGCTTCTGCTTCTGTAGGAGCTCTGTAACAGAAGAACAGATTCTCTGGTTCCTCTCCATCCTCTGTCTCTGCTGTGGCCATGTAACAGGGAGAGCAGTACATCCATGCTTCTATCTCACTATCAGAAGTGATTTCAGAAGTCATGCCTGGTTCAGGCAGGAAGTATTCACCCATTGATAATGGCTTTGCATCCTTTGGAAGTCGGCTTACTGTATCCACTGTTAAGGAATGTGCCACTGTTTTCTTAGGAAGGATTTGTTTGACATCATCTTCGTCTGCTGATGTTCCATCCGTAGCCTCGTTAGGGGAGTCAGAAGATAATTCCAAGGAGGTGGATCCATGTCCTTTTTGAGAACCATACAGTTTCAGCACCACTTTGTTGGGTCCTCTGCCCAAGGTCAAGGTTCCTTTGAACCAATCCGTCCTTGCTCGGGCTTCAAAAAGCCATGGTCTGCCTAGTAACAGGGGATAGGATGTACCATAAGAGTTTGGCTTCACCACCAAATAGGTCAGCCAATAATCTTTTCCAGCCACTGTAGTCTTCACATATGGAAGAACGCCCAAAGGCTTGATTCTGCTCTGATCCGCCAGTCTGATGAGCCATTGGGTTGGTTGCACACCTTGTAAGCCTAAATCCTTCATCGTCACATCCGTCATAATGTTTACTGATGAACCTCCATCAATCAGTGTATTTGCAATGAAGCAGCCTTCTATCCACACGCCAGTCTCTGGGGTACCTGGATCTAGGAAAGCATTAGCCACATCCACTTCTTTTACAGGCTCTGGAGCCTTGTTGGACTTTGTCACTGTGGAGGGAGCAATCCTTAAACCACGTCTTCTTGTCAATATACTTTTGAATCTTTTCCGGCAACTGGGAGACAACATCAATAATTGTCGGAATGTGAGGTTTGGTTTAAAGGTATCTAGATCTCTAACTAGATCGTATTCCTTAATAGGATCCACTGGCTTTTCTAATCGGTTAGGAAATGGGGCAACACCCATTTTCATTTTCCCTCTTTCTTCCAACAGAGGCATTACAGGAGCTTCTTCTGCCACTTGTGGCACTTCCTCCTCTTCTGTCTCCTGGACCTCTGGTCCTGTCTCTGTAACTGTCTCTGTAACTCTCTGTGGCACTGTAGGGCTCTGTACGGCACTGTTAGGCTTTGTTCTGTTCTGTTCTTCTGGTGGAAGATTGAACTTCACTGTTCTGGTAGGAGGGTTATTTTCTTTCTGGGTAGGTGGTTCCTTCTGCTTTGCACGCGTGATGGCAGCAACTTCCAATTCCACCAAATTGGAGGTAGGCTCTTGGGCCTTGGCTAGACTATCAGTAGCACTATTTTTCAGTGGGGCTGGGCTTGGACAGTCTTTTGCAGTGTGGCCTTCTCCTTTGCATCGACTGCATAAGGGCTTGTAATCCACCGACCTTCGAGGATTTGGACAATTTGGTGAGATGTGTCCCTTTTCTCCGCATCTGTAACACTCCACTTCTGATTTCTGACCACCGCCAGACTGTCTTCCTCTGTAACTTTGAGAGGGAAATCTTCTGGGTCCGAAATTAGGACCAAACTCTCTAGGCTTGGGTCCAATATCTTGTGTGGTCATTTTGGATTCCAGCAGGTTGAATCTTGCGTCTTCTTCCTTCCTTCTCCTATCATGCATCTCCTTCAGAGAGCAAATGTCCTCTGTATGATTCTTCCGCAAACAGTAGGAACAGAAGGCTCCAGGGATGGTTGGTTTCCGTGTACATTCAGTGGCTAAATGGCCTGCTTGATGACACTTACCACACCAAGTATTTGACCGCATCACATCTCTTCCTGCTCCTGCAACGTTGGATATGCTCGCTGTGTTCACTTTCAGCGTCTGTAGTTGCTCTGTAATCACATCCATCAACTCCTTTTTTATGTTTGCAACTGAGTTGGATAAATAATCCTTCAAGCTTTCTCCTCCGGGCGTACTGGCAGGAGGGTTTTGAGAAGGCTCTGTAATCACTGCATAAACGGGTTGGGCTGGTACAGAGGGATCTCTGTTCTGGTTCTGATTCAGAGCTCCTGTTTGAACTGTTGGCTGTTGACTCCAGTTGGTAGGGTTCCACTGTTGCTGCTGATTTTGCATTGAGGAGATTGGTTGGGACCATTGTTGTTGTGGTTGAACCATCATTTGAGGTATAGATTGTGGCCATTGTGGATTTGGTGCACTGTACTGTGATACCGGGGGCATCTGTTGGTAGGGATAGGGAACAGTCCCAGGGACTGCATTAGGTGGGTATATCATTCCTGGCACCAGAGGAGGTAGGACTCCTCTTCCTGTATTCATTGCTAGTCTAGCTTCCACTTCATCGTACAGTCTTGCACCTTCTGTTGCAGCTTGTAGTGTAGCTGGTCTTTGTAGCTCCACAAACTTACGGACTTCTGGTTGTAATCCTCTGAGAAACACTCCCTTCTGAATGCCATCATCTAGATTATGGTTAGTCCATCTCTTCAGGATGGATTCCATTCGTGAGACATAGGCTTCTACTCTTTCTCCAGAGGACTGACTTAGGTTCATAAATTCCTCTCTCATCCGCTCTTCAAAACCTTCACGCCTGAATTTAGTGAGGAAGGCCAACTTCAGGTCGTCCCATGTGCCAAAAGTTCCTGCTGCTTGTCTCTCATACCACTGAAACGCTGCGCCCTTGAAAGTGGCGGGGAATATTGCTAACCAATGCTCAGGGGTTCTGGCATTGTTAGCCACACATGCTACCATAAACTCTGCTACATGAAGATCAGGGTCTTCATTGTATTCTCCCTTAAAAACTGGCAATGGGACTACATTCGCTGGTCTGTCATCAATATTTCCAGGACGGATCTGGCTTGGAAGTGGACCTCCAGCAGGAGGAGGAAGGGCTTGATGTGCCATTGGGACTTCTGTAAAGAGTTCCGCAAGGGCGTCAAAGGCGGCTTCTGCTGCGAGCTCGCTCTCGGCTCTGATTCTTGCTTTCTCTCTTCTCACGTACCTCTGGACTCGTTCTAACGCTTGCCTTTTTATTGCGTCATTCATCAGGGGGTTGGCTCCACTATGTTGTTAGTGCTCCACAGAGGGTTAACAGAAGGCTTCAGTCTCTGGAGGACCCTCTTGCCAACATTTCTTCTACTTCTTTCTTTTCAACGTCCCTGAATTCTGCTTTCATGCCACTGCACAGGGGAAGGTATTCGGTTCTGAAGGTGTCAAAATGCATACGTCTGAGCATTGTGGTGGTGCCATCATCATAGTAATGCCAGCTTCTGATGGTTTCAATAGTGTATGTTGTGAAAAACACTCTGTCTACCAACTTCCAGTGGGTTGCTAATTGAACAAACAGAAGATTATCAGTACACCAAGCATCCCATGTATCTTGCTGTTGAGCATCCACGAACAAATTCCAACTCTTTTCCTTCTTGTCCCTGTGAACCTCTACAGACCAAGACTCCTGAAGCTTCTTCACAATCTCCCACTTGATGTTGTCTGGAAACTTCTCAATGAATGCCAAATCTTCCATGGATGTTCATTCTCTCTGTTTCTGCTCTTCAGTTTGTTCCCAAACAGTTTGCCACCAAGATGCAAGTTTCTGCTGCTTCAACAGGAAGAGGAAACTGTCCACCACATAGAGCATGCATCATGATGGTGATATGTTTCCGCCATTGTGGGATGAACTTCTTGTGAAAAGTGGCTTTTATTATGAGAAATTCCAACTCTTCAGTGGAAGAAGGAATTTTACAAACATCCATTGAATTCTTCTCTTCTTGGCAATGCCAATTCCTTCATTTTCAGCCTCTTTTGGTGCTTGTTGATGGCAAGATTCCCCGGCTGCGCACCAAAAACATGGAGCCCCGAGAGGAACACCAAGGAAAAGGGAATTCTCTTGCAAGAAAATCTATCTTGTAACATCAACAAGCTTGTTTATCATGTTTCATATGATCACAATGAAGAAAAGAACACCAGGCACAACAAATCTTCATGCAGCATCATGTAAATCTCCCACGGTTTTTAATAGAATCAACCATATTCTTCAACATCCTCATAAAATCCATCAATATCACAAAGAAAGCAAAGAAGTACACCATCTTTGAATGGAAATACATCACATAGTATTCATCTTCAATATCTTCATAGTCTTCTCTCTCAATCTCTCATATACAATCACTCTGCTTCAATAGAATTGGCTATCTCTGACTCTCTTTCTCACACTCCATCAATAATACATCATATCCTCACTACAATCTCTCTAAATTACTCTCAATAATCACTCTTAGGTCGTGGATACCCCTCCCAAGAGGTATGTCTGATATGAAAGGTCACCAGAGCCACTACAGTGTCTCTTCACAGCTCACTACTGTCACTTCACTCTAGTCTTCTCTTGAGTCTTCAGCAGCTATTTCTTCCACTTCTTTCAGCTCTTTTGCACTTGTATTCACCTCTTTCCAAGGCTAGAAAACTTTCCCAAAAAATTACACATACATTCCACAGAACACTTACAGAACAGTCTACAGAACAGTACCAGAACAGTTACAGTACAGAACAGAACAGAAACAGAACAGAAGCAGAAGCTCTACAGAAGACCTACAGAAGGTTACAGAAGGTCATCAAAACTACATAACTCACTCTCAAACCATTCCAAACTCTCACAAACCATTCACTAAGCTTTCACAATATCTCATTCTTCATCAATCCATACTCCATCCCTCCTTACAGAAGACAATCAGATAAAAAACAGACCAAAACAGAACAAAACAGAAGGTATACAGAACCAATAAGAACCTATCAGAACATCATAGAACCATCAACAAACATCATAATCTTCCAAAACACAATCATTATCATCCAAAACACTCTCAAACCACTTCCTAATCAACCAATCATCTCATAAAATCAACCATTCAGCTCTCAAAAACAACAAAAATCAGCCAAAAAACAAGTCATTTCAACACTCAACAATCCGTAGGCAAGACTAAGGAGGGGGTAGTGCGCGGCCGCCACTCCCCGACTTCCATAAACCGCAACCCAGAGCAGCCAAAGCTAAGGCCCAACAGCCTGGCCTTCAATGGGTGCCTAAACAACCGCAACAACCACCTAGGAGTCGACGCTCCTATCCTTATAAGACCCATAACTCTAAACCTAGGAGTCCAAGACGCAAACACAAAAAGCGCCGCGTGATCAAGCAAAGATGGGTCCCTAAAGCCCTCTTGCATGTGCAAGGCTACTATGAGGGAAATACCTGGCTGTGGATCCCTAAGGCCCCTACTTCCAGAGGCACTATTCATACACCACCCTCAAGCTTGATCAGCCCACGTCCCATAACACCTTAAAACCATAAGCTGCAGTGCTCTCCAGAGCCCCAGCCATTCGACTCATCTACGCTTTGGCCCAAGAGAGTCTCACAGGCCTATCGGCCCAAGCAACAGTCACCGTCACAGGAGGCATCATTCGACCAAGTCAATCCTACTCCCCAAAGCAAACTTGAATGCAGCCGTCCATCTATTGTGGCTGACCCTAATCCACCCATATTCCAAACAGCTCAACTGCAGGCTCAAGGAAACTCCCAACCGCAACTCCATATTGTCAAGGCCTCTAGTTCTAGCAAACCTCGACCACCCATCGGCCTTACGCCCTCATATGAATGCAAGTCCTTTTTAGCGTTGGCCGCCGACCTCGCTGAGGACACCGGGGATGACGTGGTGGAATGCATTAAACGACTTGATGCCACCTTTGTGTCGCTAGCCCTTAGCTACGACCGCGTGGACTTAGGTCTATTAGAAGAACCCTTTGCAACGGAAGTACGCAATATGCCTTGCTCTTGGGAGACCTTTGAATTCTCATTTGCAAAAGCTTCTCGCTCTGCTGCTGAGTTGCTCAGCAATGAGATCTCCAAAGAGCAAGCCATTAAACAACGTCTCATCACATCCTACGATCAGCAAACCACTTCTGCTATCATTGATTAGGAAATCATAGAGTTATCCAAGCTCGCTGATACTGACTCCATGTTTTTGAAGCATTGGTACACTCTTAGGCTGCAATGAGAAGTTGAGGAGTGCCGCATAATGACCAATGCTGAGCAGCACTGCGCAATCAAAACCGCAAAGTACAATCCCACTTATGTCGCGCCAACCTTGTATCTAGTATTAACCACTCTTTGTGTGGCTGACCCATGGAAGAGCACATCAAGGGGCATCCCTACCTTGACCACCTCTTAACAGAGGAAGAACTCCACATTGCTAGTCGCATCGATTCTGGCAATCTCCTAACCAATGTTTTGACATACATCACACGTGGGTATCCGTCCATTCGAATTAGACCATGAAGCTCAGCTAGAGTACAACCCCAACTTCTATGCTTGGCTCCTGCGCAAATAGACTGACACTCTGTAAGCTGAATACCCTTGTCCTCTCAACCTCCAATCCTGGGACAGATTCTTCTCGTTCCAAAGGGGGAGGGGGTAAGGTGGAACTTAAAAAGTGAACCAAGTATGAAATGCCAATAAAAGTTGAAATGCAATGGTAAAATGTAATGGTAAAATTCTGAAAAGAAAAGTTAAGGCTATACTCAAAATATTTCAGATCAATAAAATTTGCTATGCTTTTCTTCTTTTAGCAAGTTACTTGTCAAAAAGCACTAATAGTGGAAATGGCTGAACTTGCAGGCATCTATCATGGCAAGTGAGGACAAGGCTGACAAGCTCCCCTTCTCGGAGGAGGAGCAAGCGAAGTACGGGCTCACGGTGGAGACTAGAGCCTTTAGCCAGTTGAAGTTCCGTCACATCTTCAAACTTGAAGATGTGGCCATCGAAGAGCTGGCAGTGCGCCAAATTATAGACCAGTGCCATCTGCAGAAATACCTAGAAACAGTGGGCTAGAGGGTGGACTACACCCAATGTGTCGACTTTTTGCGCACCTTTAACAGAAATAGAGGCACCATCACGGTGCGCGAGAATGAAGCCACCCGGCAAGTATAGATTGAGCTGACCCCGGAATTGGTGGAGAGGGCATTGGGGTTGCCAAATAAAGTAGAAAGAAAGCCGAAGAGGAACGTCTATGCCATGTTGGGAATGGACAAGGTGAAGGTCCATACCAACGATGGGATTAGCTTGGTAGACATCCCAAACCTAGATATCCAGTTGCAAGCAAAAATGGTGCACACTTTGTTCTCGAGCCAGAGGTACAACACCATAATGAGCTGGATCAACGTGCCTCTTCTCAACAGCATTGCGGTACAATCACTGGACGAGGTAAACCCGAACGGGTTTGTGAGGAGAACCATAGAGGCTTCAGCTAAGGCTCTAGCAACAGGAGGAAGAGCCACTGGAGGAGAATCCCCATCATCCAGATCAAAACGCAAGGCATCGTCCTCCAAGGCCTTAACCATAGGGTTTGGAGGCGTCCTTACTGCCATAATCCGAGAAGCACTAGGGCAAGGACGGGAAGAAGCTGATAAGAAGGGAGACGAAGAAGGAAGTGACGAGTCACCGTCACAACCCCCTCCTCACACAGAAGAACATCATAGGTCTTCAGATGAAACAGAGACTGACAAAGACGAAGAGGGAGAGTCCTAGGGCAGCCCACAGAGGCACACAGAACAAAGAACAAAAGCCCTGCATGGAAAGAGGGAAGAAGAGCGTAAGAAAAAAGAAAATGAAGATCTGGAGAGGGCTCGGAGGGAGTCACTTAGGGATGAGGAGGAGAGAAAAAAGAAGGAGCAAGAGGAGGCAAGATTAACTGAGATGGAATCAAAGAAGGCAGAGGAGGAGAGGAAGAAGACTGAAGAGGAGTTGAGAAGAAAGGAAGAGGAAGAAATAGTGTTGGCCACCCGTTGCTCCATCGAGGAATAGCACAAAAGAGATGAGGAGGGCGCAAAGAGCCCACACAGAACAGAAGTACCTGGTCCCAGTACCAGTGTGCCGAAAATCACACCTCCGCCCCCAAGAGAAGGAAAAGGAAAAGAACCAATGGCGCTAATTTCCCCTCTCTTTGTACCTACCACACTAGCCACTCTCATCACGACAACGCCCACTACCATCGCCACCCAAGGCTCCACTCCCAAGGTTGATCTTAGCAATGTCTTGGAGTGGGTGCAGTTTTTGGTTGACAAGCAGATGGGCCAAGGAGGAGGAGAGGTCACGCCCTCTGCACCCGGAACTAAGAGACCTATAGCTGCTGATACAGAGTTGCAAAGGGACCCAAAGAGACAAAAACAGAAACTTCCACCACCTCCATCCCCACAACAGGCATGCCAGCACAAGAATATGATGAATACGTGAAGCAGCTGCTAGCTCAGCTGGAAAAGGCGAAGGAAGAGAAGAAAGCAGCGGCGACTGCTGAGCTGGAAGTTGAGAAAGAGACTAGAGCTGCCTTCCAGCTGGAAACAACGAGGCAGCTAGCCCAGCTCAGAGAGAACTACATGGGCTGAAAGGGCAGCTCCAGGAAAAGGAGGATGCAGAAGCCGAGTATGAGACCAAGGCCAGTGAAGACTCCGAGGTCATGGCATCTTTAAGACAACGAAATGATGAACTTATAGGATTTTGCGAGGATTTGCAGGCCCAGGGGGAGAAGATCCATAAGGCTGCGAATGACCTGGAGGTGGTACGAGAAGAGAGGACTCGTAGGTATGAGCAAGAGATAGAAAAGTTAAAACAGGAGTTGAGTGTGGAGCAAGAGAAACAGGTACAGCTAAAGAAGGACATGCAAGACCAAGAGCAGCGGATTGACAGTGCTGGCTCAAAGGCAAGGCGAGAGTCAGGAGGATATGAGAAAGAGGGCCGAGGAGTGGGGTGCTCACAATGAAAGGCGGGTGAAGACTCTCGCCCAACGCCTAGGACAGCTGGAGAAAGATAAACTGATGGCGGAAAACAGGGCAGGTGCCGTCTTCATGAGCTTCAATGCTCAACAACATGCTTTCATGACCACTCTGTTGGACGTAATAGTGCCAGAAGACAATGAGACCGTGGAAACAACCTGTAAGAAACTAGGCATGGCACGCAGAGCACTAAAAGCAGGACTACAGCTGCCAGCTCGAATGATAAGAGCCAGCCCAAGCCTGGAAGAACAACGTAATTCACTACTAGAGGCAAGGCTATCTCCCCAGGAGATAGACTCCTTGGGCTTCATAACAGAGGCAGTGTAGCAAGAGCAATGGCAAGAGGGGGATGAGACTGACTTTAGTTTCGAAATGGGGCCTCAAGAGGAGGAGTTGGTCCATCCACCCCCTTTGCCATCACCAGAAGACTAGCCGCCCACTGACCCATCCGCAGAGAGAGCAGCCGCTCAAGAAGAAAGGCAGAGGAAGCTTATTGAAGAGGTCACGGCTAGACAGAGGGCTTGGCCAGTGATAGCGGCCGTAGTGCCAATTCCACCCACCCTAGAAGAGCGCCTTGCGTGTTTCCAAGTAGACATCACCACCTGGGAGTAGTAGGAGCTGAATAGACAACCCTATGACTTCGCTTTTAGCTTCCCCAAGAACTTAAGAAGAGTTTTACCCATTAAAGTGGTGGACGAAGTCATAGGTGTTGCTGGAAGGCTTAGAGACAGGTGGTTGCTGGAAAGAGAGCAGCATCCGATTGCATGGAGCAATGTAGACAGCGAATACTGGCAGAACAAGGTATTCAGACTGCCAATATCTGTGCCAGGATTTGAAAGCCAGCCTCTGTGGAGGAGAAGGATATGTTTGATGAATATGGATACTTGGATGACCTTTTGCAATGCACTCCCCTCCGAGCGTAATGATCCCACTCACATGCCGTACCCTCGGAGGATTGGAGTCGATTTTGACCCAAGTGCCCATGGAAGGTATGATTTCCCAATCATCTACAACCCTAATTGTACAAATTACGAGAATGCTCTTACCTTCACGTCCCCTAGCGATCTATGTAATGCCATTGTACACTTCCTAGACACATTCTCCTCTTGCACTGACCCAGCATTTATCACCACTTGTAATTACCTTTGCCTACTTAGAATTCTCCTTAGGATAGATCCCACTCCGCAAGAGTGCAACTTACCCCCTCTCTTCTTCGATCCTAACATGATTGATAGCTGTGCCATGGCCCGTCTCATGATGCGAGCCACACTCCTACCCTTGTTTTGCCTAGCCCTTTTAGAGGATATGAGCGATAGCCGATTTTTGACTTGTAGTCATCCCTTCCTCTCCACCACCACACTCCAAACCTGCCTCGATCTACGTAGGTATCTGCAAAGCCGACCCTTCCTTAATAGATTCCGCAAACCCCAATCTCCTTCCCAACATGATCAGAGTGAGCAATAGTAGCAATATCCCCCTTTGTAACTTCTTTCCTTATTAACAACAAAAAAAAAAAAGAGAAGAGAAGAAAAGCAAAGAACGTACAAAAAGAGAAAAGCTAAGAAAGAAAGGCAAAGCAGAAAGCATGATAACACAAGCACTCACTTGTAGAAGCACTCAATCACCACATAAGCACTATCACTGTACCTAGGGGTTCTCAAGTTAAGTGTGCCCGGTGGCTTCGGTCGGCCTGCTCCGCTCCTAACCCCCTAGTCCCTTTTGCTCCCCTACTTCACCCTTAGGGCACATGAAGGGTAGGACATACCTAGGGAGGTAACACTCGCCTATGGTTAGACCTGTCACCCTAAGCCACTTGCACCACACCTCCCTTGGCACAAATGGGGTCCTCAAGTGTGGGACATCACCCAGGCTTGCCTGCGGTTAGACCCACCTCCCCATTCCATTAGCACGAGCACAGTACACTAACATGGTATAGTTGACACTCCCCTTAGGCAGAGCATATCACCTTCTCCTGTCAGGCATCATAGAAAGCAATAAATCACCAACTTCGGAGGCCTCGTCAACCACTCGCTATCCATTTAACTTCTCCGACAACCATCCTTCCTCAGCTTCCACGAGCACCTGAATCTCCATGTGGCCCTCCCCTTTACATCATCATTTGTGCAGCTACCTACCACTCTGCAACACCACAGAGGTGCCATGGGATTGGCACCCATCTAGGAGGGGGGTAATGTTAACCCCAAGTCAAGATGGTGGAAAATGAAGGAAAAAGCAGAAAAAGCATGGAAAAAGAGCAAAGACATGCAGGCAACCGCTAAAGCTAAGCCGGGACAAAAAGCACAATTTTAAATGAAAGGCACCTCAAAAACTTGGAAAACTCTTGTAAAAGAGTGCCAGGCTCCCTCTTGTGCCAATTGTAAAATATTAGACGGGTGTAGGCTAAAGGCATAATGCTAGAAGAGTAAAATGGAAAAAGGACCTTGTCACAATGGCCGACCATGTAAAAAAGGGGATGGGTGCCCATGGGATTTTAGGGCTTGTATATAAAGTTCAAAAAAGTGAATGGAAGCTCATTCTTTTGGTGTGTGGCAAAAGGAATCTTCATCTTCTTCTCTTCTTCTCTCCTTCTTGCTTGTGTGTGCTCTTGAGAGAGGTAGTGTGAGAGTGTGAGGGAGTGAGTATGTGTGAGTGAGGGATCAAGTGGGTGAAGCTCTTCACTATCTCCTCTTCTCTTCTTCTCTTCTCTTCTCTCGTGCGCACAGCTATGGAGGATGGAGCTTGGAGATGGAGGAGGCTTGAGGATGCTTGAGCTAGCATCAAGAATCGTGGAGCTATCGAGGTGTGCAAGGGAGGAGGCTACTCGCATCGGCATCAAGGTAAGCTCACTACACTCATAGGATCGACGGCGCGTCGGCTAGGTGAGAGATAGTCATTAGAGCTCGCTTGGAATGCTTGAAGCAATAAGTGGTCCGTGGGTCTTGGCAGTTGAGCGAAAGCTCCCACAGTCAAAGAGAAATTAGGCCTCCCAATAACTTAGGGAAAGACCTTATAGTGTACTTGTCATTTATTAACAAACATGGATTTTTGCAATTGAAAGGTTAGAGCTCAAAGATTTGTGCATACACATGGATGGTTCATCTTCAAATGAAGACACATATCTATGCCCTATTGTCCCTTCCAATGGAAATGTGGTTCAACATCCTCCCCCCAAAAATACATTAGTGCTATAATATTAGTAATAGATTATATGATGATTCAAATCCATAAGGTATATGAGCTACACATGATTGTGAACCACTAAATTAGGCTATGGCACTTGTGATGGTATTTGAAGCAAAAAAAGCTCATAGATATTCGTTTTCTTTGGGATGTTTTTGGGTGCAAGAGGTTTGGCCTTCATTAAGAAATCATGCATGTCTCTTCACATTGTACTACTTTGTAGGCTTTAAATTTAAAGGGCACTTGTCCAACTTCTTCATTTGTATTTTTCTAGATGTACCATCAAATTATCCAACTATTCATTTGCAAGGCATACACACAATTTTTTCTAGAATGTATTATGCATTTTAAGGGCAATGTATTTTGTAACCCTTCCATGGAAGGGCAAAGAATGGATCCTTGCACCTTTAGAGAGAGATTAAGAAATCTAACTTTTTGAATAGATCCTTGTCCTATAAGGCAATTTGAAGTGCTTAAATTGAATGGGAATTAATATTGTAAAATACACGATCAAATGCTCATGTTGTCCCCTTGAAAGGATATTGGAGGCTTCAAAATTTAGGCATATGCATTTGCTTGTAAATTATGCTATCCATTGGTGTTGTAACTTTGGGGGGTGGGGGAGAGAGAGAGGGAGAGATTAACTCTCACATGAGGTGAGAGTTACTATGAGTGTTACTTTCTCCCTCTCTCTCTTTCTCCCCCTCTCTTATGTTTCCCTATCCCTCTCTCCACCATCAGGCTCCCTCCTTCCTCTCTCAAACCTCCATCCTCCCTCACCTCATTTATTCGCCCCGATTGAAGGATATACTTTCATACAACATATCAGCATAGGTATCTACAAAACTTAATGCCCACAATGTAGATATAATATCAGCAACATCATCTAGATCATATCTCTTGTTAAACCTTGTGAAGTTGCACACAAAAATTCAAAGAAGATGCTGCAAAAGGACAACCTCTTCAAATGACAACAAAAGAAGAGCACTCTTGCCAATTGCCATGGCAAGTAAATTCATGTTAAGAAGGGTTTGTTGTGCATATTCCCTTTTCTTTCTTTCTTGTATTGCTTGGCTGAGCAACCCTTATTTCACCTTCACGAAAAGCATTCAAGAAACCCTCCATTAAGATCAAAGAATTGGAGATAAATAAGGTTAGTCTACATTTGAATTGCCTTACTATGAATCTTCACATTCATTTTTCTACATTAATGGTTATCCAAGTGTTGTCTTCCACTCCTATCTATTTGATTTGGTGCTTTCAAGCAACTAATGTACTGAAACTTGACCCTAGCTTCTAGAAGAGAATAGGATCATGATCACCACACACTACCTCATGCATTAATGCATAGCAATATGTTTTAGTCTTTTTATCAATGTTATATTTATCATGCGAGATGCAGCTTCCATTAGAGATTAGTGGGGAGTAATTAAATTCAACACTAGTAGCTTCTTTTTGTGCAGCAACTAGATGACCACCCACAGTCCTCTATTCCATTCCCCCTTAGTCTTTGTGCATATCATGACACTATTTGGTTGCCTATAGCCCCCTTTTCCATTCCCCCTTAGTTTTCTAGCTAGATGTGCTTATATTCATTGATAGACTTTGGGATGTTGAGTATTTCAAAGATATTTGTTGGATGATAGTGTAACCAAATGAAGCTACCAAAATGCATGTGTTATTGCCAAGTTACCCTTTTACATACAGAGTTTCCATATGTTTGTATCATCTTATGAGTTTTCAAAAGAAGGACAAAGAGGGTAGGCCCATGGTCCTTTCTTTGCATCTATTCGATCGCAAGATTATCCTTTGTTGATTGTCAATGCATGATTATCAAATATATCTTAATCAAAATGCATAAAAGTGCATGATTATTATATTCTATTGCTAATAACCTTGCATGTTTTGCTGTTGCATCACATCTTATTTGTATAGGATATCGTGTGCTTAAAATCATTTTGTTTTGCATGGAACATAAAAAACCAACTTGGGGATATGCTCGTTGATGGAGATGATATCGTGAAGATTTTTGTTTGGTGTGGAGACTCTCCAACCATGGCACATATTGAGGTATTATACGTTTGTGGACAAATAAGTAAGATTATTAAGTTTGTGAGTTGTTTTTTCTTGGTGTAAATGCACTATTAAGTGCTTAGAGAAATAATGCATTAGCAACTACTTAGATTAATAATTGTGCTTTGCATGAAAAAAAAATTCTGGTAGGTTAATGATGAAGATAGATAGTTGTATCTAAGTCAATACATCCTTAGTAGAACCTTAGCTTTGTAAGCTAAGACTATTGCAACCTTTAGGAGGCTATGTTTGGGAATGTAAAGAGGATGCATGCATGTGGGAGAAAAGAAAGGGGAAAGTTAAGGCTATTAGTGCATGTGAAAAGAGTGTTAGAGGAAAAGAAGGTTGTTAATAGCCTTTGAGAGAGATAGAGGAGAAAGAGGGCTCGCCAATGATGGGGTGCTTCAGGGAGGAACCCATCAAATACAGTCCTAAGGACTGTTCTCTATTCCTATCCTATGATGCAAACATTGCTACAGTACAATGCACCGAATCCACAATGATCGCAAACAACAATACCTCAAATGATGGTTCCACCACAACAACAATGGCCTCAAACATTTTCCCCAGTGGCAACTCAACAACAACAATGAAACCCTATCAAAACTGAAACCAACAATAGTGGAACCCTACCAAAACTGAAACCAACAATGGTGAACCCTACCAATTGAAACCAACAACCACCAGCCTGGACAGGGGCTCTAAATCAAAATTAGAATAGATGACCCTCTAGAACAACCCAACCAGTCTATGTAGTGATTATAGAGACTTCCCAAAACTCTATTGTGAGTACTCTAGGAGGAGAAAATTTGAAGGACTATTTGTCCAATTCAGTTGCAAGTATAAAGAAAGAGTTGATGGATGTCATTAGAAAACAACTATAGGCACTAAATATAAATACCACCAGCATATCTAGTATTGTAGGAGGTGGAAGAGATGCAATGCAGTGTAATACATGGTGCAAAAAGTACTATCAAGTGGGATATTTGGTTTTTGAATGTACCTTAAAGCCAATTATCCTTGGAACCTTCTGTTTCGTAGTACTGTTTAAGGAAGAATCATACAGAAGATATTTGCTCTTTGAAGAAGATGCCAAATGAAGGAAGAAAGATGAGAAAGCAAGAGTTAGCTTGTTGGAATCCAATATGATAGCCTAAGATATCAGACCAAGGCCTAGAGCATTTAGTCCTAATTTCAACCTAAGGAGGTTTTCCTCTCAAAGTTACAGAAGATGATAGTCTGGCAGTGGCTAGAGATTAGAAGTGGAGTGTTACAAATGTGGAGAAAAGGGCATATCTCACCAAATTGTCCAAACCCTAGAAGGTCCATGGACTACAAAACCTTATGCATTTGATGCAAGGGAGAAGATCACATTGCAAAAGACTGTCCCAGTTGAGCTCTTGTGAAAGCCAACACCATTGATAAATCAATAGAAGATCTAAGAACCTACTTCCAACTTGATGGAATTGAAACACATGCTTAGAAAAGAGAAGCCATAATTCCAAAAGAGAATAGTCCCTCTACCAAAACTGTGAAGTTTAATCTTCCAAAAGAGGAACAAAATAGTAGAGAATAGAATAGTGCAGTACAGAGTAGTCCAATGCCATAGAAGGATACATAGATAGTTTAAAGCAGGACCAGAGGTCCAAGAATGATAGAAAAATTTTAGGTGTTGTCACTTCTAGAAGAAATAGGAAAGATGAAATGGGTGTTGTACCATTCTCTAGCTGGCTAGAGAAGCCCATGGATCCTATTAAAGAGTATGACTTGGTCAAAGACCTAGATACCTTCAAACCAAACCTAACATTCCGATAATTGCTAATACTATCCTCTAGCTATCAAAAGAAATTTAAAATCTTACTAATGACGAGAAGATGTGGCCTAAGGATTTCTCCTACAGAGCTGCCACTAAGTCCAATAAGGCCCCAAAGTGAGCATGGATGTGACTAACATCTTCCTAGATCTTGGTACCCCAGAGATTGACATTTGGATTGAAGGATGTTTTATTGCATATGCATTGACTGCTGATGGAGGCTCATCAGTGAATATAATGATGGATTTGACAATGAAGGATCTAGGCCTACAAGGCACGTAGCCTACATAGTGGCTTATTGGACTAGTAGACCATAGAAAAATTAATCCTTTGGGTATTCTTCCATATGTGAAGACAACCCTGGCGCAAAAAGAGACTAGCAACTCAACTACCTGGTGGTAAAACCAAATTCCTATGGGATCTCATATCCTTTGATGCTAGGAAGACTATGAGTTTTTGAAGCAAGATCATGAATGAAATTGTTCAAGGGAACCCTACCCTTGGGCAGAGGATGCAATAAGGTGATAGTAAAGTTGTATGGCTCGTAAAAAGGTAATGGATCCACCTTTATTGAAGTCTTAACAGACTCCTCCAACGAAGTTACATATGGTACATCAACGTATAAAGAAGTTGTCAAATAGATATTTCCTAAGAAAACAGAGGTACAATCCCTGATAATGGGCATTGAAAGCCAACTCCCAACAAAAGAAAAGTCCTTGTTGATGGGTGAATATTATTGCTACCTAAATAAGAATTGACTTTTGAAATTACCTCTAATAGCGAGATAGAGGCATGGATGTATTGTTCTCCCTATTACATGGCCACAATAGAGCCAAAGGAAAAAGCAGAGCTAGAGACAGACACAAAAATAGACATGAAATCAGAGCCAAAGACAAACAGAAGCAGAGCAAGAGGCAGAAACAAAAGCAAATGATACGATAGATAGTTTGTTTTTCTCCTATAGAGCCCCTATAGAGGCAGAACCAGAGTTTGAAGAGGATGATGATGAAAGTCAAGATGCGGATAACAAAAGTGACATGGAAGAAGCTATCCAGTCTAAAGAGGATACTAATGGCAAGGAAGTCCTAGAGGTTAGAAAAGTTGAAGATCCCATCATGTGGGACAGAATGACTCTAGTATCGTTTGGACTAGTAAATGGATTTCATCATATACAAAGGATTTATAAGAAATAGATTAAGAAAAATAAGCCCTTGAGAGCTGAATTTTGAAGTTGTTTTTAGAGTGTAAATGTGGCTCGAGACTTGAGAGACATAAAAAAGTAAATATAATGAAAAATGAAGCGAGTATGAAGCAAGGAGCTTGAGTTTTCCTAGATGCATCTCAATGCCAGGAATCGAATGCAAGTCTTTATTTGTGAATCAAAGGTCATTTGACCCCCCATTTAATGATTGCAAGATATGGTGTTGTGAAGCAACTATCAGATTTGGTAGCTGAAAAATGCATGACGGAGGCCAGATTGATAAATTTCAATACCACGAAAGCTAGTTGTCCAATTGGATTAGAATTCGGAGGCCATTTACCCCTCAAACGAGGTTGAAACCACTTTTTTGAAAAGTGTGAACACACGAGAGATGGAACCAGATAATTTGATGTTTAAAGCTTAAGGCTTAATGGCTTTAAATAAAGCCAAAATTCAGTGTGGGAGGGGGGGGGGGATGCAGAATTTTTATGCCTCCTTGATTGGCATCTTGATGGCTTTTCGCGGTAGGGAAAATTGTGAGAGATGGAAGGCAATTCTCTAATCTATGCATTGGAGCTCGGATTTGATTGTATGCATGCAAGATATGATGCCATAAATGAAATCCTTTGATTTCAATCTTTCTTTCTTCTCTTTCTCTCTCCTCTCTCAGCACCTTGTTCCCATGGCTATTTTACATAAGAGAGGGGGTGGGCTGAGATAAAAGATTTAGGGCGTATAATGATGTTGAACCATAATGGAGCATAAACTGAAGGTTGACAATGCATCAGTGGCCATAGAAAAGCATTAGCAGATTTTCGACTTTGAAATGAGTGTGGATTCGTATGAAATTAGTTGCGTAAGTGCTCGCTTTTGATGTTTCATGTAACGAATCTTTTGTGTATATAATGGAGAATGGTTTAAAATGATTGAATGTGATTTTCATTGTTTGAAAAATTAAAATTCTAAGTTGGTTCTTGCTGTTCGTATAATTAAAATGAAAATCAAGAAAACCCACAATGTGAGAATTGGCAGATCTTGGAAAAATTGAGGGTTTTATTAGTTTTTATGGTTCTTTTGATGTTCATATGGGATCAAATGGAATGTAATGCTCTATCTTGGCTCATATGACCTCTACATATCTGAAAATAAAAAATGATAATAAATAATAAAATAAATTATATAAAATAAAAAAGTGAAAAAAAAGATTTTATACATGGAAAAATTACAAAAAATTATGAATGTGTCGGTGAGTGTATGGTGGGGCTAGGGCATGTGGTTAGCCTTAGCTTATCCTCATTTCTTATATTATGGTACACATTTATCACTTTCCATATAAGAAACACACATAAAAATACTCTTTACACCTACCATCAAATGCAAAATGTTAAATGATAGGGGGAAGGGGTTATGGGGAGTTGAGTATCATGTGGGATGCTGATTTTATGCATATATTGACATATAGGATTTGTTTATTTTAAGTCTTAAAAAGGGCAGTAGCACAAATTGTTTCGGTGCTGCCTTGCAGCAACGATGCACTGTGTTAGAGTGAAATCATGAAAACAATTGTTTGTGCATATCCACACTGTTTGGTCTATAAGTTTACTTGTTTGTACACTTAAAGACATTCACTTTGCATGCACATTTCATATGTGGTATCAAGGGTATTATCTCGTGGATGCATAGTACTTGTTTTTGAACGATTGATCCACATTGAATGTAAGGTTCCCTAAACCATAGGTTTAGATAATCATTTCCTTTGGGGGTCTGATGTGGTAAGGATTGAATTCTCTCTTGGAACGTTTTATTAAAAGAGAGGACTATGTTGCATATGTGCTTTATGTTGAAATGGTGTATCTTGGGGCTAATTCCTAGGGAGTAGGAGAGCCGTAGTGCATCAATAAGCTGGGGGTGTGGTCCCTTCATTTGTGCTACGACATGCTAGACATAATTATATTTGGGCACTCCAATTGCTTGGAGTCGGGAATGGCAACATGTTAGAGTACAATTTATTGCCAGTGTTGGGCCCATTTTTGGTCCCCATAGCCCTCATTTAGCAATGGATTTAGTCTCCCTAATCTACACTTTTCAAGAAAGGATGATGATGATAGACCTTGCCAACAAGGATTGGTTTTGTAGCCCAAGAAGAACTCAGATGGTTCATGTTATGTGACATTCCTGGAGTTATCCTTAGAAGATGAGTCCTTGAGTTAAGAGGCATTTAGCTCTCCCATAAAATCCGAAACTTTCATGCTACCATTTGAGCATCCCAAAGAGCAAGTCAAGGGCCCATGGAAAGAAGAAATTGCTTCCAATGGAGCATTAACAAATGAGGAGGCCACTCCCTTGAAGAAGTCAGGTCTATACCCAGAGGTAGTCTTCGCAGAACCTTCATCCGTGAAGTGAAAGGTAAAAAGCAATTAACTTTTGTGGATATAGATGGTACTAAACGTCATTGAAGGTGGGTATTAGTCTTCTAGAGGAGGAGCTGTCAATCCGGCATGACCTATTAAAGGAGAACTTGGATGTTTTTGAATGGTCATATAAAGATCTAAAGGAGATTGATCCCATGGTGTGTCAGCATCACATCGACCTTGAGCTTGATGCCAAACCTATGAGACAAATATAAAGGTGTATAGATCCAAATTACTTGGACTAGTGAAAGAAAATTATTAAAGCTCCTTGAAGTCGAGTTTATCTATCTAGTGGGGCCAATAGCGAATGGGTTTCACCCATTGTAGTAGTATCCAAGAAGAATGGAAAGCTGCGAATATGTGTGGACTTTTGCAAGCTGAATTCCAAGAAAAAGAAGGATCATTTTCCTATTCCTTTCACAAACCAACTATTAGACATAGGGGCGTGACATGAGCTCTATTCTCTATTGGATGTATTCAGTGGGTACAACCAAGTCTAGATAGCAAAAGAAGATCAATCCAAAACAACCTTCACAATAGAATGGGGACCTATGCTTATAGAGTGATGCACTTTGGTGGGCTCTAGTAATGCTCTTACTACCTTTCAAAGAGTGATGATGGGTGCATTCCAAAATTACCTGGATGATTTCATTGAGGTATACCTAGATGACTTCTGTGTCTATAGCCTAATCCGTGAGCATTGGGGATAATTGGAGCAATGCTTTGATCGATGCCAGAGTACGCGATCTCTCTCGATCCCAACAAATACATCTTCGGAGTCTCTTCAAGAGTTCTTCTTGGGCCACATTGTCTTTGCACAAGGGATAGCAGTAGACCACCCTACCAAGATTGAGAAGATTGCAGCTCTAATTACACCAACCAACCTCAAATAATTGAGGGGATTTCTTGGCCACGTGGGCTATGACAAGCAGTTCATTGCACATTTTGCAACAAAGGTAGCCCCTTGCATAAGCTCATGAGGAAATATACAGAGTTTACTTGGACCAATGATTGTGAATAAGCTTTCAACACTCTAAAATAGTGTCTGATTGAAGAACCTAGCTTGCAACCTCCTAATTGGACGAAGGAATTCCATGTGCACACTAATGCATCTGTAGTAGGGTTAGGTGCAGTCTTATGTCAAAAAGGCTCCTTGAAGCTAGCCTCAGCCTATCTACTATACAAGCTAAAAAGTCACTAATTGGGAAAGGAACTACACAGTGACGGAGTTATAATGCCTCATAATGGTGTTTTCCTTAGAGAAGATTTGACAGTACCTGCTATTGATGCACTTCAAGTTTTATGTGGATCATGAGGCACTGCAATTCATTATGACTAAGGCAGATGTTAAAGGCATAATGATAAGATGACTCCTTCTATTCCAAGAGTTTTACTTTGAAGTGGTTACAAAGCCTAGTTGCTCATATGTTTTAGTTGGGATTTCTTAGATAAGAAGTGGAGCAGGATGATCTAGACCTCCTTGATACTTTCCTATTTCTAGTTGAATCAGTGACCCTTTGGTATGCCAATCTCCTTGCCATACCACTATGTCCCCTCGGCATCTCTAGTAGAGAGAAGAAGTTTCTATTGGAATCAGCCCCCTACACTTTGCTGGTAGGCGACACTTTGTACAAGAGAGGAAAATATGAAGTATTGCAAAGATTTGTTGTGGGAGATGAGATTAGGATAGTGCTAAAGCATGCCATGACAAGCTATGTGTGGCTGACACTTTGTAAGAGAAGCAACAACCAGAAAGGCTCTACTTGCAGGATATTGGTGGCCTCCACTATATAAAGTTGCCTAAGACTACTAGAAATGTTGTGATGCTTGTTAGCAAATGGGAAAGCCTACCAAATCCAGTGCTATGCCAGTACATCCCATCTTTTCCCTAAAGCCATTTGAGAAGTGAGGCATCTATTTTGTGGGTCCCATTGATCCTCCAACTAGAAGGAAGCAGAACCAATATATCTTGGTATGTATGAACTGTGTGACAAAGCGGTGTGAAGCCATAGCTCTTAAACGAGAAGATGGTAATAGCATAGCCCTATTTCTGTATAAGAATATCATCACTCGCTTTGGCAGTCCCTTAGAGCTAGCCAGTGTAACAAAGGTACTCACTTTCTAAACAAGATTATGGAAGATCTGATAGAGCTTTATAAGATTCACCATTGCAAGTCCACACCTATTATCCTAGAGTCAACGGCCAAGTTGAAGTTACCAATTGCATAATTTGCAAGTCCACACCCTATTATCCTAGAGTCAATAGCCAAGTTGAAGTTACCAATTGTATCATTTACTCAATCCTACGGAGAACGATTGCTCCACACTATTGTGATTAGGAAGATCGACTTATAGAGGCCCTCTAGGTATATAGAACCTCTCATAAGGCTGACACAGGGACAAATACATTTCCAACTGGTATATGGCACATAAGTCATCTTCCTTGTTGAAGTAGAACTACCCTCTTTGCAAGTGGCTATCATCGAGCACTTGGGAGATGTTTAGGTACTACAACACTATCTCCTACACTTGGAATTTTTGGATGAAATATGATGGATGGCTTTACAATGTATGGAAGCCACACATACTCGATGAAAGGCTTACTATGATAGCTTCATTAAGCACAAAGAATTTGAAGGAGGTAACCTAGTCCTCACCTATGATTCACGCTTTGGAAAGTTTCCAAGAAAGCTCCAACAATACTGGATGGGCCCCTACAAGGTACTTGCTATCAATCCTAATGACTCTCTCCAAGGGCAAGCCATTGATGCCTTTGATGATCCCTTCTTGATTAATGGTCATTGCCTAAAGAAGTATTCCCTCCCTAGGGATATTGACAATCATAGTCGATAGTCCTTCTCCCTCTTGGGCATTGCTCCTTCCTACTTATGTTGCTATTGATAGTTATCATTCTCCCCCCCTTGATAGGGTAGCATCATCCTTTTCGCCTCTTGTCTCCATCTCTTACCTTTGTGTAGTTACCCTCCTATTCAATCCAATTGATGTGACAAGGTTGGTTTTGATTTAAAGTGTTCTGCCATTTACTTGAAAAAAAGAGAGAAAAGAAAACAAGAAAAAAGAGAAAGGAAAAAAAAATTAGAAAAAAAAAATAGATAATGAGAGAAAATGGCTTTTGTCATTGTCATGCTGACCTACTCTTTGAGAAAAGGTGAAAACACCCTTGGGAGTAGAATAAAGAAAAACAAAGAAAAAAGAAAAGAAAAAATATTAAAAAAACTATTATGAGAGAAAAGTAAGAAATTCTCGATCATAAGAAGCCTCTTTCCAAGAAAAGGTGGCAACCACTCTTGGACGAGAAGCTGGATATAAAAAAGGTTGCAATACCTCGCTGTCCAGAACAACTGACTTCTCTATGGAAGCCCCCAAGATGTAGTTCTGAAGCCACCTTCCTTGGTGCAATGTATCCTGCTCTTCTATCAGTGTGTCTGATCCCTATAGCAGATGAATTCTTCTACATGGAATTCAAGTTCCTAATTTGTGGGCTACCTCCTTGGGTACATCTCTTCATCAATAGACTATTTGATAGTATCGACAAGATGAAGCCACTCTTCATCGTCACCCCCTTGAGTGATGTGAGCTTTCATCCTAACTAGATGGGGATGTAAGTATGGGTTTCTCTCCTAAATTCATCAACAGAGGGTGAGACAGAGGGGGGTTGAGTGTGACTAGTTTTCCCTTCAATCAACTCTGAGAGGTGAGGATTAAGGGACATTATGATAGTGGTGCCATTTGTTTCCCTATGCACACATGGGACATGCCTCTACCATCACCACCAAACATGTCATTGTGTTCTGTATATTGCATTGTAAGGCTCCCTAGCTTGCCTTCTCACACTTATGCTAGATGGGCTAGGATGCATTGATACACCATCAATTGTGCATGCTAGCATATTTCCTCTACATTATTCCCCTTATCGATTTCTCAATTAGGTGTGAGACATGGGTTTTTCTTTTGTCCTCTCAGAGTGTTGTGAGTCATGGGGCAAGAGATTGATCTATCATTGTCACATGAGCCCATGCGAGTTGAGTGTCGTATTCTTCAGCCTTAACTTAACCAATCTCCATCAACAACGTTACCTCCTTGGGTCCTGCTATATGGTCCCTGCCATGCTGGATAACATGTGTCATGGTGAGCCATGGTACCTCTTGCGGACGATTGTGAATCACCACGTGTCCACAAGGTCCACCTTGATCAACAGAATGGGCCAAGTGTTTCTAACCCTACCTCTTGCATTTATATATGTGTATCATGTCTTAAGTGTAGGGATGCAAGGGTTTGGATCATGGTTAAGTGCTAGGTCCTTGCTGATTAGACAAATCGATCCGTTAAAGTTTTAAGTGTAGGGAGACATCCTTGCGTGTCTTGTTTGTATATATTCATGAAGACACTACTATTTGATCCTTAAATGATATCATGTTTTATTTATGCCCTATTGAGGTCCCTTCCTCACCTAACTCTCTTCTACCCTGTTTCTTCGGGTCTTTCCTTGATCTTTAGCCTTTTTTCCTTATTTTGTTGATCTTCTATATAAATATATCCTGTGTCCATCAAAATTAAAATATGACCTTACAACCCTATCCTTTCCCTTGAACTTGATACTTTTTTTAAAACTACCCTTTTTTCTGAGCAATGATTCCTCAATTATTAATTTTTAAAGAAATTTATGCGAATTGGACGTGCTTCCATGCAAACATACCTTTCTCACATTAAAACTACAGTTTGACATGATAGCCCCGATTTTCCCATTCTCTTGGACAATTTTCATTTTTATAGTCTAACTATTTGACTCTCAGATTGGCCATTATTCATTTTTTTGTATTTGTGGGTATTTTTTCATGTGATATTTGCTATTTTCAATATGAACATGCTCTCTTCTCATCATAATGGCATCATCCTTGGATAGAATTGAGCCACTAATCAAACCAGACATTTTCCCTTTTTTCTCCCCTTTGTTTTGGCCCTCAAATTTCATGTTGTTAATTTTTGATCTTGTTTTCATACACATTTTAGACATGTTTCTATGCAAACATGCCTTTCTTACCCCGAAATCGCGCTTTGACTTGACAGCCTTGACACATTCCCTCGACAATTTTTCTTTTCATTGCCCCTTGTTTTGAGACAGACAGATGGTCTCGAATTAATTTTTGTTCCTCTTTTCGTGTGCGTTTGTGTTATTTTTTCCAACCTCTGGTTGCCTTGCCCACTTTTTCTTTTTGCTACATATCAATTCGAGGCTTAGATATTTTCAAAATATTTTTTCTGTGCATTTTTCATATTGTTGCATCTGCGTGTTCGCATGAATACCTAGTTTTTGGCTTGAATCACATGCCATTGGGTTCGTCGTTTGGTGGCTAACCCGCTTGTCCTCCTCCCTTGTCGTTCATTCCAATCATTGCAAATTTTTTTACCTTACCCAGTGCTTGTGCGCAGGATGGTGGTGGGATAGCCACTATGTCTTGTTTTTAAAAAATAAAAAGAAAAAAACTTAATTAATTAAAAAAATATCCCACCTTTTGCCCTTTCGTGCCCCCCTCCTTTCTCTCTCTCTCTCTCTCATCTCTCTCGATCTCCTCCCCCCACCCAATTGTCCCTCCACACCTCCCTGCCTTCCCCCCTTGCCATTGTCCCTCCCTCTCTAATCCTTGGCCCACCTCCTTTCCTCCCTTCTCCTCCCTACCTTCTCTGTGGCTACTGCAAGCAAGCCCTTCACAATGCTGGCCATTTGTGGCCTCCTTCGCCACCAGGACCATCACCTCCGTGCCCCATCACCCCTGGCTGCCAATCTTCGCCACCTCTTGCCAAGGACCCTTAGCCACTCCACCTAGCTACCATCCTTATATCCCCCTCCCCCCAGCCGGATTGAACATGCTCTATTCTCATCATAATGGCATCATCCTTGGATAGAATTGAGCCACTAATCAAACCAGACATTTTCCCTTTTTTCTCCCCTTTGTTTTGGTCCTCGAATTTCATGTTATTAATTTTTGATCCTGTTTTCATACGCATTTTAGACATGTTTCTATGCAAACATGCCTTTCTTACCCCGAAATCGCACTTTGACTTGAAACCTTGACAGATTCCCTCAACAATTTTTCTTTTCATTGCCCCTTGTTTTGAGATTGATAGATGGTCTCGAATTAATTTTTGTTTTGCTTTTCGTGTGCATTTATGTTATTTTTTCCAACCTCTGGTCACTTTTTCTTTTTGTTGCATATCAATTCAAGGCTAAGATCTTTTCGAAATATTTTTTCAATGTATTTTTCATATTTTTGCATCTATGTGTTCGCATGAACACCTAGTTTTTGGCTTGAATTGCATGCCATCGGGTTCGTCGTTTGGTGGCTAACCTGCTTGTCCTCCTTCCTTGTCATTCATTCCAATCGTTGCAATTTTTTTAACCTCACCCAGCACTTGTGTGCGGGATGGCGGTGGGATAGCCACTATGTCTTCTTTTCAAAAAATAAAAAGAAAAAAAATTAATTAATTAAAAAAACTACCCCACCTTCTGCTCTTTCGTGCCCCCTCCTCTCTCTCTCTCTCTCTCTCTCTGTGTCTTTGTCTCTGTCTCTCTCTGTCTCTCTCTCCTCCCCCCCACCTAATTGTCCCTCCCCACCTCCCTGCCTTCCCCCCTTGCCATTGTCCCTCCCTCTCTAACCCTTGCCCCACCTCCTTCCCTCCCTTTTCCTCCCTACCTTCTCTGCGGCTACTGCCAGCAAGCCCTTCACTTACTGGTTGTTTACGGCCTCCTTTGCCGCTAGGACCATCGCCTCCGTGTCCCATCACCCCTGGCTGCCAACCTTCACCACCTCTTGCCAACGACCCTTAGCCGCCCCACCTAGCTACCATCCTTATATCCCGCAACACCCCCCCCCCCCCCCTCCCCTTCCCCCCCCTCCAACCCATACCTACTTGACCACCCTTACCTGCATGCCCCCCATTCTCACCCATCCCATACCCTGTCCACACTCTCCCCTTTCTCACCCTTTTATCCAACCCACGCACCACTCCCTTCCCAATCCCCCATGCCCAAACCCACCATACTCGACTTGACATTGCCCCCCTTGCAAGGCCCCTAGTCATGCACGTTTCTACGTGCCATGGATTTTTTCTCATTTTGTTAGAGGCGTTTGCATGCGGGCCTTTTCTTGGATGTGGGTGTGTTGCTTCAATTTGCTGTTCATGTGCGAGGATGCATGTGGGATCTCAGCTGCGCCGAGGCATTGTTGCTTTTCACACATAGGGTAGCGGATCCTAGTACACATTTGCAATTCTAAATTGCTAAAACCATTAGAAATAGTAAAAAATCTAAATAAAAACATAAAAATAAAAAAAAGAAATCCAAAAATTCATTGAAAGTTTTGCTCACAAATATAAGCTAAAAAGTATAAATAAAAAATAAAAAAGTAAAAAATTCTATTAAAACTCTTAATAGTTTTAAAAAATAGCTTAAAAAACACCTAAATAAAAAAAAGGCTAAAACATTTCATGATTCATTTCTAACTTTTGATTGTTGTTTGCACACACATAAAATCCAACAATCCATTAAATCAAATAAAAATTAGAAAAATATTTTTAAAAATCTAAAATAAAGAAAAAAGACTTGTGGTATTTTTGATATTTTTCCCCCATGCTGTAGATTTTTAGTTTGGTGGGATTTTCTTTTGGATTGCTTTGAGGCCTGGTTTACTCTTCACTCATTGATCTTCGTATATCAATTTTGATTAGGATGCATTTGCACATATTACAGGTGTTAAAATTTTATCTTCTTTTTTATACACCCTAACCACATTTAATTGTTAAAAGAAACAACCTAGTCACTTTTTCATGTGCATTCATGCTTAATGCACACCAATTTAATGAAAATAAAATCAACCCACCATTCACATTGTACGCTCTTTCACGCGCTCAACAAACACAATTTTTATAGGTAATAAAATAAACTAACTGCCATCATTCTTGCATGCACTAGAAAAAAGGTGCTACACACATAATAATTGGCAAGACATGAATATGGATTTACATACCCATGGAGTCGGGATCGAAGTCCAAGTTCGTTTAATGGATCATAAAATGTAATTATTTTTCTTAAAGGATAAGATGAATCATGATTTTCTTTTTAAAGTTAATCACCTAATTTAAAAAATTACCCATTGATAATAATTGGTAAAATCTACCTACCATTAAACCTAAATCCATCTTCATTGCGCACATCTCTCATCTAATCGATGAACGTGATATGTGGGAAAGAGAAAGACGCACTCTATACTAGATCCATGTTGACAAGTTTTAGTCTCTGGCATTGGTTTAGTTGTGTCAAGAGTGGTATAGCTTGTGGTACTTTTTCTATTTTGATGGTCACATTGATGTGGTTTGGGATACGGTGTGTATATTTTTTTAAATATTTTTCTGCTTAACACAGGGATTAGGGTGCCTATTTGTTGCATTTTACGAAGCTATTGATCGCACATGTGGGTAGGTCATGCTAATTTTTTCCTAAGATGTGGTTTTGCTTAGGGTGGTCTTCTCTGTTGTGGTTGAATTGATCCTCTATCAATATCTTATTGGTTTTTTGTTTTATTATTTTGCAAGTATCCTTTGTGTCTATTTGTGTGGTGTATGTTTTATTTTTTAATCTAAATGGCACCCCGAACCCCTCCTCCTGTCGTCCAATACATTTTCTTGGTCAATTGGGATTATTTTTAGTTGATGGAATTAGACCCTATTACTAAGGCGGGGCTCTTCCATTTTGTGGCTCTCTCATTGCCACTCATTTTTGATGATTCTACCCTATGTGACGAATTTTTAACCTCTTATAGCAAAAGTAGTTTGGTTCTATTCAAGGAGGTATCCGTGTTTTGATGACAACTCAAGGATTGGGAAAGGCTTTGTCCTTCCCTATTGTGGGGAACCCTTTCTAGCAACCCATCAACTCTTTTCCAATGATGATATTCTGAAGCTGTTACTACACAGACAAACCAAAGAATTATTGGATGCCAAATGGGTCATCACTACATCTGGAGTCTGTGTCTCCATGATCTCTGATCCTTTTTGGAAACAATTTGTCAATTCTTTCAGGACTATGCCTATCAAGACTCTATCTAATTATATATCCAAGAAATTTTTTACTGCTTCCAAATTGGTGCTCAAGGGTATAACCATTTATTGGAGTTTCTATCTCTTAGCTAAAGTAGATCAACACTTTCGGATGACTAGGGGTATTGTGACTAATGTCACATATGGTTCTTGTATGTTTTCTTGACATACTCTACCCCTACAAAAGAAATTCCACCACCTCGTGAAAGTCCTCTAGTGGTTCCTTCTACTTCTATTGAGGATTTTGAACCTATCCTTGAAGATATCTCTCTTCTCCTCCTCTAGTCATTTAGAGGAAGTGCTCAAAGCGAGTGGTAGAAATAGTGCCTGCTTTTGTTCCTCCAGTGTTGATCCTTGCTACATCAAGCTGTACCCTTTTTGCATGCCTTACATCTCCAAATTTATTTAGGGCATATAGTGATGGTAGTTTGGACATATCAGTTTCCTTCTTTGCATAACTAGTTTCAAGAGACACCATTCATTTCCTCTATAAGGATATTCAGAGTTCCATAGAGATATTAGTTATAACTTGTGTTCGATAGTTGTACTCTTATTTCTATGAGGAGATACAAAACTCCAAGGAGGAGTTACATAAGGCTAACACTAAGCTTGCCTCATCTAAGGAAACTCTTTCTCATCTTTTCAAGTAAATGGAGTCACTGGCTAAGTTGCTAGAAGCCCAGAAAGTGGAAATCTTCTCTTTGTAAGCTTAATCAGTTGAAGCAAAGGCTCATGTAGCTACTATCAATGAGGATAAGGATCATATTTTATAGGGGACCCAAAACCTTAAAGCTTTAATTGTTGCCCAAATGGTAGAGTTACAATTAAAAAATTGTATAATTGAGCATACCAAGATTGAGGAATTAAAAGAACACTTGGCTCAACTATCCATTCCTCAAGTCCTATTGTACCATAAGTACAATCTTTATTAGCAACTTTGTGTCTTTTTTTCCAAGCTAAAGTGGAGACTATTTACATATGTATATTGTACTCTCTCTCTTTATTCTTGGTAGACTGTTATAGTGGAGAAGAAGAAGAATAAGAAGAAGAAAGATTAGGGGTTTTAACTTCCTATCTTGTGTATATTCTCTGTGTGTTGTGTGCCTTGCAAGAGCTCAAGCTTCTTTTTCTTCTTGTTCTCTCTCTCTCTCTCTCTCTCTCTCTCTCTCTCTCTCTCTCTCTCTCTCTCTCTCTCTCTCTCTCTCTCTCTCTCTCTCTCTCTCTCTCTCTCTCTCTCTTTTCATGTGGGAGTAAGGAAGTGTGGGAGAGTGGAAGATGCATGTGGGAGTAAGGGTAGGTGCATATGGGAGTAGGAAGCATAAATAGGAGTAGGAAGTGTATTGAAGTGAGAAAGTGTGTGGGAATGAGGTATGTGTGGGAGAAGGGAAGGATGTGGGAGTAAGGAAGTATGTGGAAAAATGAAGTTTGTGGTTGTGACATGCTTTGCATGGATGGCCGCTAGCTATGTATCATCAAATATAAGAAATCTTTCTACAACAATTTGCAGTGCCTCCATGGCTACAGCAATTCACTCTCATAGTAATGGGCCATTAGCCACTCACACCCAAAACCTTCCAAGCCATTTTAGCCACATGTCCTGCAATATTCCTCGAACCACCTTCTAGAAGAAACTTTTTGGCCAAGAGCCCATTTTTATCTTTTGCAAAAAAATCTAGAAGATCCCTTGTCTGAAATCTTGTGTCTGAAGTCACTAGTAGAAAAGTGACTCGAGTTTTTGGAGAAGGGGTCTTCTAGCATTTTTTTTTGCAAAAGAAAGGGCTCTTGGCCACCTAATAGATGTGCATGTGAAGTTTCATCACATTTTGATATAGTTAAATATTTTAAAATCGTATTGCACCAAAATTATGTATATATCAATAATCAAGAAATGAACATAGTGGTTGTGAGCCCTTAGAAACTTCACACCACATAGAATGTATAGAGGTATTAGGAGTGAAGTTTGCAATGAGAAATGGAAAAATTTCATATGTTTTTCTTATTGAAATTGATAGTGCTAGCAAAAACTAGGATGAAGATGTACATTGAAGTTGAGAGTGTAGGATGAGAGCAACAACTTAATTCATATTTTTGGGTGAGTATAATAGATTTGCACTAGGACATAGTCACATGTCCAGTACATAAGAACACTATTCCAAAAAACATAACATTACAAACTATATTGATTCCATTGGAATGAACACATCCTTTACTACTTGAATATTTCTTACAAGTTGGAAGACCTTGGGAGTTATAGTGATATGCTTCACATGTATTGCATAATGCTAAGCATCAGTCCATCAAGTTTATCAAAAAGGCCTTTGCTGCACACTAGAGAGCATGAAGACATTCTTTTGAGAAGTGATTAGGTCTATCCTAACTCTTTGCCAAAACTACCTCTTGCTTTTTGTACGGTAGAGGTCTTGTATAATCTCGTGATCAAGTCTTGAGAAACTTCCCTTCAGAATGATAAGATCAAAAGAGCACTCATACTTTTTGATTTCTCTCAGGGCCACTGTACCTAGTTTCCACTTGCATTTCTTGTGGGGATGTTGAGGAGGACCCCTCTTAGAGAAACTTGAAGAAGCTAGGTTAGATTGAGAATGTGGTGGTCCATTCGTAGGCTATGAATGGTCATTTTCCAAGACTGTATCTAAGCTAGTAGATACTCCATGAAGCTAAATATGATATGGAGCTCTGAGGGAAAGCTTCTTCACAGGGCTACCTTAGACCTAGCCATCTTTTCTACATAGCAAGAGATTTGAAATCTCAATGAATAAGATAGAAAGTGAAACCCTCTTATATAGTACTTAAACTTTAAGACTCATTTGCATAGACGCACACTCTCTTTTTCTCTTAAATAATGAATTGTATTGAGATATTGAATAATTTATACAATTCATAGAATTTTAAGATATTAACTTAGTATGCGCCATGTAATGTGTGATAGAACTTTTGCCCTGTGCTTCCACCATATTTTTGTAGAAGCTATGCACAACATTGATAAAATCTTGCTTATATCCATTATCAAACACCATCTTTCGAAGAAAGGAAGTCGATTGACTAATTAAAACCTTGGACTTGGCTAGCTGTTACCTTGTTTTACCTCTATTACTTCGATCAGAACTATAATATGTAACTTTCTTCACCCATCGTAATCTTGTGGCTTATGAACTATGACATTTCCTTCCTCACTAATGGGTGCTGAAAGAAATGTCCTAATCTTCACTCCTCCAAAGCAAGAATTTTTTAACAAGTTACCATTTATTCTTGATCTCTTATCATCTTTTTCAATCATTACTCGATACTTATGTAGCCCAATTTTTGATAGTACTTGCTCCACATTCCTACACGTTGCAAAATGGCTTCTTTTTTTGGTTGCATCCTGTAAGCAAGGTGAGTTGTAGCATTCTAAGGAAAGTGTTGCATCACCAAGAAATGAAAATTGAGGAATTAAAATACAAAGTGTTTGAATTTTTAGTCCCTCCCCCTACTCATGTGGTCTCTTTTGTTACATATTCTTTAGAGAAGCTAGAAAACTTAAAGCAACAAGCCAAATTGTGTGATGCTCTTTCTGCTAATGTGGAATGTCTTCATTATAGTGTATTGATTATTTACATGCAGATTCTCTTTGCTATGTTGATCTTGTGTCACCTTCCCCTACCTTCTAGATCAAGGATAGTTAATGTGTCAACCCTTAGAAATTTAACTATCCTTTCAAAACTATCCTTTCAACCCTTAGAAATTATACATCTTCAAATCTAGAGATCCATAATACTTAAAAACTTATAAAACAATTGACATAATCATTTTAAAAATTTATTTCAATATTTTATCCCTAAAAACTTTTTAATTTTCTTAATTAGTAGTATTTATGAGACCAAAAACTGCCATTTTAACCACTAAAACACTTATATCTTTCAATAAGTTCATTATTTGAAAATGAGGTTTCATGTTTAGGTGTGTTTTATCATGTTTTAACTCTATTTGAACTTATTTTTTAATTAATAGTTCTTAAATTTTAGAATATTTACTAATTAGAGCCTAAAAGTATAATTTAAGATCTATTTTCTATAGATTTTTAAATCATTTTGGTTCATTAATGCAAAAACTAAACTCTATATTAGTGATTTGAAAGTCTGAGATCAAAAGAACAATACTTTTCATACCAATTCCACGTTAGCTATCCATTCCACTTCATTTTTTATTAGAAACAAAAGTACCCCGTTAATAGAAGAAAAAAAGATTGTTAGCCGTATTTGACAATGTTGATGCTTGCTCCTCCTCTTCCTTTATGCATATCAATTTTAAAACTCCTTAAGCTCCTTTGTTCCTTGCTAACATATTCTAATCTATCCTTAATCTTGCTCTGCACTCTCTTTATGTGATGATATAGGCTTTCAAGAACAGAATAATGAAAGAGGAGATGGAAGAAGTTATTGGTTATAGCCTATTTGATGCTGAAAATCATGCCAAATACTGAAGGACATCATCAATATACTCCAAGAATGATGGCACCCATTTTTTGTGTATTTTTCTCTTTTGCTCAACCTCCTCCTTCACAAGACACTCCCTTCTCAACTTCTTGATTATCCCCTTCTTCAAATTTACAAATTTTACACTTGAATCGATTCTTTTTGGCACCCTTCCACATCTCCGATCTATTTTTGACCCTGCCCACAACTTCTTGATCCAAATTCTATGCATACATGCTAAATTCTTTCTGCATTTTCTTTCATCTCCAAAACATCTACCGCTTCTACTAAAAATCTCTCCTTGTGTTTGCCTTCTATCACTTACAAATTTTCCACTCCCTAAAATTTCATATTAAAAATCTCCCAACTTTCTCCACTTCTAACTCCATCTTAGCATTATCAAATACAACTTTATGACTTTATTCTTATTAATTTTATGAAAAATATTGTATAATATAAAGCTAAAGCCATTCAGTTTGTATGAACTTACAAATAGGAAACAACTTCTTGCTTCAAAAGCGGCTTCAATGACTACAATATCCATAAAGCCACTGAGTTGAAAAAATAATCATACTCTCCCCCTCCAAGCTGCAAGTATCCTCATGATCACATCAACATCTTTATCTATCTTGTAAGAGACATAAAGAAAACTAGTATATCCTCACAAATAATGCTCTTCCTTCTATAATTAAAAGCAGATTTAATGTGGTAATTAAACCAATTCATGAACCACCCTGCCCACTAACTTGCATGACATTGTGATTCCCAAGTAAGAATCTAATAAAAAAGAAAACCATAAGAGTTGCTAGGTAACAAAAAACCTCTTGAAGCAAAGAAATGCTATGCTATGCTATGCTTCTTTTGGATATCCATGACAAAGACTTTGCTAATGCTTGCAAGACTAATACTAGACATTGACATAATTGATCTAGAATGCACCATAGGATAGAGTTTTCAAGGTAGAATAGCTAATCCTCCATGAATTAAGGAACAATGTGCCTAGCTATTAACTAATTATGATATAGAAGATAAGTATTACTACACCTCTATCTCCTTTTATCAAAGGTTGTTTTTTTTTCTTTTAAAAAAGGACTTGCTTTTAGTCATGCTCAAAAGGTCCCACCCCAAAGAGATGCAAGGCATCGGATGCAATGTACTCATTAAGAAAATCCCTATAGCATACCAGGATCTCAGAGGCGATTGATATATTCTTTTGAGAGTTTTTCTTTTCATGGTAGTTTTTTTTTTCAAGTCTTGATTTATTTGCTTTGGGTTTGTTTTAGTTGTGTTAAAAAATAATAATAATGACATACTATAATTACACGGTCACTATTTAGCATTGAACCTACAAATATTTTAGCTCAACAATCCTCATCGAGAAACTTAATTAGGAGAGCTATAGGAGCCAGCAGTCAGCTAACATCTAGGCTAATCTCACAAGACTCAAGAGAAATAACTCATCCCAGACAACCCAATCAAAATTTCACAGAGAGATGGCTTGTTGTCCAACAAATCCTAGTAAGAAATAAAACAAGTCCATGGGGGTTACACTCTAGTGGGTTTCTAGACCGCTAGTTCAAATTAGAATATATACAGTCATGAGTCACGAACTCCCTTTCTTTAGAACTTAAAACTTATAAGTATGTTATTCTCATCATGATAAAATGAAAAAAACTAAAAGATTTAAAGTCCATTAACACTCATAAGTATGTTATGCGTCAGTCACGAACCTTCTCTCTTTAGAACTTAACACTCATAAGTATGTTATTCTCATCATGATAAAATGACAAAACTAAAAGACTTAAAGTCCATTAACGAAAAATTCAAAACAAAGTAAGGTAAGAATACGCCTAGTAATATTACATCATAATATATTCTTCCCCAAGTCCAATTGAAAAGAAAACCTACACTAAAAGTCCCAACTATGCATGCATCTAACTACTAACTAAGTGAAAGCTAACTAAACTAATGTGTGAAAAGGTGAAAAGAAAAAGAAAACTTGAAGTTAGAATTTGATCATTTTCAAGTATTTTGATTTTTTTGTTAAAATATTTTAGTTTAAATTAGAACACAAACTAAGCAAGCTAACAAAACAAAAAATCTAAACAAAAATCATCATAGTCTCCCAAATCCTCTAGAACAAATACCAATTGTAATCCAAAATTGTCTAGATTGTCAACATCAAATTCATCAAGCAAATCACAACATGGAGGATGATCCTAAAGAATCCCTAACACTCTCACATAAGATATATTAGAAACATCATTAGGGTGCATCACTAGAATTCTCCATCATCTCGTGGAGTAGAGCATCACAACTGCCAAATTGTAATATGGCATGGGTGCCATTGGTAGCTTTCCTAATGTACCCGAGTCCATGTAGCTACAAATGTAATCCTAGTATGGAAAACCATAGTCCAATTGGAGAACAAGATAAGATGGATTCAAACATTAAACAACAACCTAATAGTGACCAAACTCATGTTGCTCTTGATCCATCCTATATTGGGCAATGCCACGCTCAAGGGAAAATAAACTATCATAGTCATGGCATTGATAAGTATACCCAATAGCTTGCTGCATGGCAATGTTACCATAACATAAAAAATAAGTGCGACACTACCAACATAGTAGTTGAGCGTGCACATAAAGATGTTGTTAATAGGGTCTACAACTAAATTGGGGATGGTAATGTAAACAAAAAATGACTACAAAAGAAGAACCACAATAGGCCTTACCTCTCAAAGCATATAATAGCTTGTCAAGCGTCTGAAATCATGGAATACTATAAGGCCTAGCATGAGTAGGTAGCATGAGCAGGATCAAAACTATCAACGTCAAGGTGATGGGGTAAGTGCATCCATCCATGGAATCTCCATACTTGCATCCCATTAGGAATTTCTCCCTACATAACAAAATAAAATACCAAAATGAGCAAGAGAAAAAACATACTAGCTATTTACCTATACTATCTGACTCATACTTCTCAATTAAGTCACAAAAAGTTTCAAGTGTAGATCATTAGCTTGAAAGCATTCCTTGCCTCTAAGTCTTCAATATCCACTAAACCATTATTATACAATTCTTTAACTTAAAACAGACCTAACCATTGGATACAAAGTTTTCCTTGAAATGTATAGTAACGTCTATCATATAATAAATCTAAATCATTCTTTTGGAAGTACTTAAGCTTAAGAGTCTATCATGCTAGGCTTTTTGTTATTTATAACATGCTTTTAGACATTGTAAGCCAAACATATGATCTTCATCAAATTTAGCTAACTTATGCTATTGTATAGCAAGAGATTCTTGCTCTCCAAGATGATTAGTTAATGCAATGGATAAGTAGGAACTTCCATCTCAATAGGAAATACAACCTCAATCCCATAAACTATACTAAAATGTGTATTGTTAGTTGTTACCTTATAGGTGGTTCGATATGCCCAGAGTGCCTCTGGTAATCATCCATCCCAAATCATGCCTATTCTTTGCTACTGCTTTAGTTAAAATGGTCATCACAATATGATTGCTAACTTCTATAGCATTGTTTACTTGATGATAATCGGATGTAGACATTCGATATTTAATCTTATAGAGATCCATCAATTCGAAAATCAAATGATTCAAAAAATGAGATCCACAATCACTAACCAATTCTAATGGATAGTCAAAGTGAGTAATAATATTCTCGTAAAGAAATAGAGTGAGATCTTTTCCTGATAAGTCTTAAGTGCTTTAGCTTCCACCCATTTAGTTACATAATCAATAATACCAAAATGTATCTATTAGAGCGATATTGTGTAGGTGGATCAATAGGACTGACAAAATCTATACCCCATTTCTTAAAAGGTATAAGTGATAATATAGGAGTTAATGGCATTGCAAAAAATTTCATTAGTCTTCCAATACGTTCACATTATCACACTTCTATAATGTTCATATGCATCCTTATATAACATAGACTACCAATACCTAGGAAAAAGAACTTTCATTGCTATCAATTCTTTTGCAAAATGGCCGCCACAAGGTTCATCATGTAATGCAATTAAAATTCATGTTACCTTATCTTCTTGCGGTAAATTTTCTCATGAGAAAAATACTTATATAGATATAGTGATTGTGATTAAAATAAAATATGATGGTGTTCATGTTTATTTGTAGTTGGTGGGTATTTAGGCATACTAAGAAAATTAGCAATATTAGTTTACCATGACATTGTGATAGAAACTTCAAACAATTTCGCATCATGTAATTTATCATGTATACCCTATATATTGTTGGTAATTAATTGAGACATATGATTTGCAAGATCATGCAATTGGCCAGCATAAGCAAATTCTTAAAAAATTAGCATTCATTTCATAACTCATCTAGTGAGTTTGGGTTTATTTAATAAATACTTCAATGCTTCATGATCCACATAGAATATAAACTTGTTTCCCAATAAATAATGTTGAAACTTAGTAATGGCAAACACCATCGATAATAACTCTTTCTTAGTTGTGGTATAATTTTTCTCCATATCATTTAGATTCTGACTAGCATAATAAATCAGATGATCTATGTTCTTATCGTTTGCTTGGCATAGAACAACACCCATTATATCCATAGGAGCATCGACATGGATATGAAACTCTTTAGTCCAATAAGGGGAAACTAAAATTGGGCCTTTAACCAACTTAGCTTTCATTTTCTCAAATGAAACTTGGCATATTGAATCCTTGGTGGGAAATTCACTATATGTATACCCTCTATATCATGTGCATTCAAGGCCTATTTATAAATATCCTTATTTGTGAGTTTTTCCTTAATAAAACATAATCCTTTTCTATTCAATATGTAAGTAACTCCTTTATATGGGACCCTTTTGTATGTAAAAAAAAGTGAAAAAATAGTATATTAAAAATACCATATGTTGAACTTATGTAGATATATATATATTTATGAGACTGATCTCCTTAGGTTGAATCCAAATCATAAGATTTTGTCTTTTTAAGTAGGGCTGTTAAATGTGAAGCTACTACTGCAAATGATTCAATAAAGCATTGATAAAAATTTAGATGACCAAGAAATCATTATAATTGCTTTAAGGTTTGGGGTGGAGGAAGATTAGCAATTTTTTGAACTTTGGCCATCTCCATTGCAATGACATTACTAGAAACTAAATGCCCTAATAGTATACCATGTGGTACTCCAAAATACATTTCTCAGGATTTAATGAAGATTCAATGAAACACTTGTATTCTTACAATGTTGGAACATCTCTTCTAAACAATAGGCCATATTATCATCATCACCATGTACATAGAAGTCATCCAAGAAGACTTCCATCCATTAAATAAGAAAATCTTGAAAGATTTCCACCATTTCTCTTTGTAATATTTTCAAGAAATAAAAGTTAGTTGGTTACTTTAAAAGTTAGTTAGTCAATTAATAAGTTAGTAAGGTTACTAACTAAAATAAAAAATTAACTAATGTTAATAACTAACTAAAATTAAAAACAAATAAATAAATAAAATCGAGAGTCGTAACTTGATATTTTTTATGAATTAACAAGGACCGTAGCCACTATTCACGGAAGTTACAACATGAACAAGAGAGATGAGATATATCAATCATTAATGTTAATGTGTATAGTAAGGATGATCTAAAAATATTAGATTTTTAGACAATACTAAAATATTTTAGATATTTTAGATGTTATCCTAAAAAAAAAAGATATGGAGAGTTCTAAAACTGGATGTCATCTAAAAGATAAGACAAGTGATGTGTTAGTTAGTTTGAAGATATTATATATATATATATATATATATATATATATGTATTTATATATATATATATGTATATATATATATATATATATGTATTTATATATATATATATATGTATATATATATATATATATATATATATATATATAAAGAGAGAGAGAGAGAGAGAGAGATAACTCAATTCTGTTGTCTTGATCTTCAACTAAGCCATATTCTCTTACGCTCTCTCATCTCGAATCTATTCTATCTTCCCTATCTCTCGAACCACTCGTGGAGGATGGCTCCAAAGTGACGAAGTGGAAAAACCATGGGGACCAACACAACCGGTCAAGCAATGGGTATTGCCAATGATACAAGAGTGCTCGAGGTTGCCGGAGTTGCCACTACTAATGGAACATCGGGCGTGGCTAATGCAAGCATGAGTAAAGACAAAATTCCTAATGTCGTCATGTTGCCAAACTAGGTTATTCATCACTAGATTATTATTTTGCTATATAAAATAATTACATAAGATATTAGCTTCCATATTCTTCACTTATACGAATTGATAACTCATCTAGAAAACATATTAGTACAAGCATAAACAATTAATCGTTATGATTTGCACCTAGATTAATGGAGATTTTAAGTCATAGAATCATGTTAGAATTAATTGCCAAAGGTTATTGTACCTATGCCTTTATGCGCATTTGATATAGTTATGGTCAAGTGCAACAAGGTTAAGAGTTGAGTAGCGCTTGTTATAGAAACTCGTTGTCTATTTAAGAGCCCTATAAGTCATCTCGTTGAGTTATTGGCACAATATATTTCTTTAAAGAATTTTACTTATATTGGGTAAGATAGCCTAAACGGAAAATTCATGCCTTAACATGTTATAAGAGATGCACTCAACACTTCTTTATGGGGAGGAGAATCCTCACTAGAATGTAAGGTTACCTTAGAAAAAGGTCTACCTTGGCTATGTGAAGTTGTGAATTGCATGATGGTGTGATTGTCATTGCATCATTTGATATACATTTGAAAGAACTATTTGTGTTTGCTAGAATCTAGATCTCTGATTGAAATTATTGTCAAATAGAATAAAAGGAAGGATCATGCTAGGCTACCCCCAAGCTAGTGGCAAGACCCTACTCCAAGGGGGTCATGATTATCGCTACAAGAGGCTTGGACCGGCTCTATAGGCGAAAGGTCTATCGGTAGGGATAGTCTTGGACAGTAGGAAATGTAGGTGCCAGAGGGGGCTTTAGCTGTAAATCTAGTATTGTTCCCAGAATTTGACGAGCCCCTTCATGACCCAAGATAGGAACTTGGAACCCTAAATACTAGTTATGAGAGTGAAATCTTGGTGGACAGAATACCCTCGTGGAATTCTGTGTATCTTCCATTTGGTTGGAAAGATGGAAATTGTAATAAGCTTCCAATATAATAAAGAAGTTTTCTTTACCATTCGAATTGTATGCGTGTCAATGAGATAAATTATGTGAAGGAACCTGTGATCTAATGGATTAATTAAGGAAGCTGGTTGTATATGTTCCAATAAATGTGCTATAGGTAATTAAAAAACTAAAGATGATCCCGTCATCAAAGGAAAGTAGGTGAACGTAACCCCCGACGGGTTCGTCCAATGGTAGGGTGGTCCCGGTTAGCTGGGAGCTTTTCTAAATTGGCAATAGAAATAGGAAGACAACTAGTCATTAGGTAGAACCAACTTGCATTGTTTTAGGGGGCCGGAATGGGGTTTTTCCTTATGGGTAGGAGGGTTGATGTACCAGACTCCCCTCCGTCTCCCATTCTCTTTGAACCAAGTGCAATGGCAAGTCCACTTTAGATTGAGTAATCTTTTAAAAGTGGGACTCGAAATTACTGACGCTAGCTGGCTGCTAGGAGACCTATCTGATTTTTCGAACTCAAAACTTTAGGTCAATCCTAGTGGGTTTGGCTGGAACTCTCCCATTGCAAAGTAGACTCAGTAGTGCCTAAGTGACGGGCCCCGTGATGTTCCAAGGGAGCACCGGGCAGCATCATTTTTGGAAAACCTACTATTGGATTACTAAAAGGTGTGCCATGGATTGAGACTAGCAGACACCTCACACTCCTTGAAAAGTAACTGATGCATTACATAACCCAAATGGTATTACCTTATAGGCAAAGGTTCCCCACTTTGTGTAAAAGTGGTTTTGGGCTGATAGTCTAGATTAAATAGAATTTGATTATAGCCACTAAATTCATTTATAAAAGAATATAATTGGTGTCCCACCACTCTGTTTAATAGTTGATCTAAGAAAGGCAAGGGAAAATGATCTTTTTGAGTAATGCTTATTCAATGCTCGATAATCCACACACATACACATTTTATTAGAATTCTTCTTAGGAACAAATAACTATAGGTTAAACTCATTCATTGTATGCAACAAGATAGATAAAACCTGCATCCAACAACTTAGTAATTTTAGTATGCACGTTTTTTGCAAAATTGGGATTTGTGTGTTGTTGATATCGGCATATAGGTTTGACACCAGGTTCAATATCAATGGAATGTTGACATAATTTAGGTTTCATGCCTTTCAAATCTGCGTAGCTCCATGTAAACACATGATAATATTTCTTAAGAACATTTTGTAACTTCTCCAAAGCAACACCTTGTAATTGACTACCTAATAGTAAACACTTATTAGGCACCACTTCAAAGTGTGTCATCTCAATTTTTGAGTTACACACATAGGCTATCTTTTGGCACATTAGTAGATTTTATCATGGGTACATGACATAGCCAATCGCCCAATTCCATAGGTTGCCCATCATTAACCTCAGATTGTGGATCTTGAGATGGAGGCTTACAAGATGTTTGATATACAACTAGTGCATCAGAAGACTCTTTTGGTGGAGAAAACTCGGTGATCTCAACCATATGATAATCTAACACATCTTGCTCTACCAATGACACTTACAAGTCCTTCAAATAATGCACTTCATCTTTATTCTTATTTTTGTTTTGGTCATGCAAGCCTCAACTATAATGGCTCAAAATATGATTATGACAGTCAAGGCATTGCTAGTCCTGAGAAGTCCACTTCCATCTCTTACTCTTTAGCTTAAGTATTAACAAGTGAAGATTTTCATTTTCTTCTCCTTGTATGAGACAACCTAAATAATGAATAACTCATTTAAGCTCTGTAAATTTTTTTGGAGCCATTGACTCATGCCATGAAAGATTTGGTTCCATCTAATCGTCATGAATTGTAAAATCCATAACTTTCTGGTAAGACTTTTTCTTAGCATGGTCATCACTACATTGTGGGGATGAATTTCCCATTCTAGATCTCAAAAACACTCCTCATTTGGATAGATTTGTTCACCATAGTTGATGATAGAGCCAAGGGATAGTTGTTGCCCTGTGACCCCTACTACAGATAGGCACTATAACCCTTTCACCTTCTCTCCTTGAAGACGAACAATTAATAGACGTTAAGCCCACTTCTATTTGTAAAACATTTCTTATAGCGTCCCTCAAGGCCGATTGTTCCATCAATTGAAATTATACTCATTCCATGTTTCACTTTTCTTGCAATACTTGCTTGACAAAGGCCTTAGTTTGACTTATAATATCTTGCAAATGAATCATCTCCTCACTATAGTATAACTTTAAGGATTAAGCTAGCTTCTTGTTTTTTAATGCTTCCATGTTCTACGAAAACTTTATCTATTTTAAGTTAAGTGATTTTATTCAGTAGCGGTAGCTGAATGAGAGAATTGTCATGGACTATCTCATCTTTATTATGTAAAACTGCATCCTCCAATGTGTCCATTGAGTAATATATATTGTGTTGAGGCATCTCCATGGTTCCATTGCTAGAACTAATCTCGTCCACCCATTGCTCTTCCCAATCTATCATTGTGATGCAACAAGAGACAATCCCACCATTAGAAGGATTATCTTTATCTTTTCTGTAAGATAGAAATTGGAAAGACTTGCAACCCCTATTACCATGGTGTTATCATATTCTCTCTGTTCAATAATGGAAGTAAAGCTTCTTAACAAAATGAGGTAACTAATCAAATCCAAATGGAATTTTCCCCATTTCTAGAGGAATGGCTATGGAAATTGAATCCTCTATTGCTACATCTCTTTTGTTTCTCCTTTTGATTCTTCTTCTTATATACTATCTTGAGAATTAAACTCAAAGAAGAAGTTCTCACTATGATATTGCTCTTGTATTCCATTGATAACTGGCCTTGGACACTCCCTCACTAAGCCTTCAATATCTAAACTAGTAATCTCCCATTTATCTCCAACATTTTCCTCTTCCAAGGAACCTACTAATATATTACAAAGGCCACTATTAGAGGTGGTTAACCAATTATCTATATCACTATTACTGTCTTCTTTTGAAGAATGGTGCACATAGTACTCCCCCATTCCCAAGGGTTTTGCAATATTCTTTTGGTGCACCATATTGACTAGTGTATTATTTCCATCTAGTAAGGCTTGATGACACAAGTTCCTATATATCCAAGCATAGTTTTGCTTAGTCTTCAAGCTCTCATTGAACTCATCCCTTGTCCCAAGTGCATTTGATTGATTGGTATCTATACTCTCCTCTATGGGTTTACGAAGGAATCTTTGACCACAACCCTTAGTTACACTTTATCATGCTAGGTCCTATTGTTATGATTCTGTTATGCAAGCTTTGATCACATAGGGGACTGCAACAAGCAACTTTACCCAAAAGAATTGGGTATGATGTAGCTCCTTGAATAGGTCACACTACTAAAGAGTTAATGCTAAAGTCCAACCTTGTAATCACAACTAGAATGTGATGTAAGAGACCTAAGGGTGTTACTCTCCTTTGATAAGATAAATGTAAAATAATAATTGTAATCTGTGAGCCCCAAATATCATGTGCTTCATCACTTCCATGTCTACAATTGAAGCCCCTGGATCCAAGAATAAATCAATGATTCTTACACATTGATGGACACATTTATTCATATTATTAATCTTTTTATTCAACAAGATAGTTGTAGCTATGCTCCTTTTATCCTTTCACCACACTACTTTATGATATAACTCTATTCTACAAGTAGGGACGATTTCTAGTAGTTGTCACAAATTAATAAACACTTGTAAACTTTCCAATTTGTCCCATACATCAAAATATTTCCCTTTATATATTTGTAAAGAGTAGACGAGCATGGGTGAAGCCACAATGTAAATACAAGGGAACAGGAAAAGAGGACCTAGGCTAAAATGGCTGGTCTTGTAAAAAAGGGGTGGGTGCCCACCAAAAGGGATTAGGGCATGTATACAAGCCAAAAAGTGAATAGAGAAGCTCATTTTTGTATGTGGCAAAAACTAGCTCTCCTCTTTTCTTCTTCTTGTTCTTGCTTGCTTGAGCTTGTGCATTTAGAGAGAGAAAGTGAGTGTGTGAGGGTGAGGGACCGTGGTGGAGAAGCTCTCCTACTTCTCCTCTCTTCTTCTTCTTCTCTTCTCTTCTCTTCTCTTGACTCATGCGTGGCAATGGAGCATGGAGCTTGGAGCTTGAGGATGCTTGAGCTTGCACCTTGGACCGTGGAGCTACTAGAGTGCTTGAGGGAGGAGGCAACTCGATTGAGCATGGGGGTAAGCTCACTACACTCGTAGGTGTGAGAGCGCGTACGGCTATGTGAGAGGTAGCTATTGCACTTGGCTTGAAATGCTTGAAGCAATGAAGAATATGTTCTTATTAATCATGAGTATCCCAAAGATTGTTATTATACAAGAATTCTTATATTGCTTATGCAAATATTCTATCTACAGAAAACCAAAGGATTCATTGCTTTTCCTTTTTTTCCAAACTTGTACTAATTAGAAACATATATAGAGAAAATTTACATATAAAGAAAATCCACCACCAAGAGAAGATTATTGAGGATTATTCTATCTTATTGTAAGTGGCTTTGATATATGAGTAATTGAGAGAAAAAGATAGCTATTTCAGAGGCCAAAACTATGTATTTGTGAGGGAAGTTATGAGAGATTGAGAGATGAAGAACAATGAATCATAATGAATGAAGCTTATGTGATTAGATCCATTCAAGATTGAGTAGATATTTGTTTTTTCTTGGTTGTTGATGCATAATAATGAAGATATGTTGAGGACTTGTTAAAGATAAATCCACGGGAGATTCGTTTTATGATGCTACGTGAAGATTTGTTGTTCTTGGTGTTGGTTTCTTTCTTGTAGTCTCTTAAAGAATGAAAAACATACATTAGGAAAGATTTGAGGTCAATTTTTGGCCTTATAAGAAATTAAAGAGAGAGAAAGTATCGTGTAATTTATAAACTACACCATTTGAAAAAAAATCACAATTCAGAGGAAAATTAGTCCTTGGTGGGTGAAAGCATGGTTTGATGGTACAAGAAAAGGATGAAATTTTCCTGTGCCTAGTTAGTGCTTCCATTAATACTTAATTTTGATTTTGGAGAAAAATTCATAGATAAGAAAAGTTAACATTATAAAATTTTTTGAGCATGTTTCTAGTTCAAATGACATCAAGCTACAATGTATGTGTATGGTGTCACTATGATTGTATATAGATGGAGTTTATTCGAGTTGACTCAAGTTTTGAACTACTGAGAAACATTCTATCCTACAAATGAATCTGGCCATTCTTCAATTGATAGAGCATAGGAGACATGCTAAAGCTTGTTGCCCTAGATACAACACAAGCCCCCTCCAGCCATTAAGATCTCAATGCAACCCCCATTGTTCTTTGTTGTGCTGCTCAAACTCTCTTCTAATGCATTGCACCTAATTTTCCTATTTGCATGTTGCTATGAGGATTCCATCAATGAAGGCGGATGTTAAATCCATCCTAGTGAAGTCCCCAATAACAAAGCACAAGGAGGAGAAAAAATCCCATCAGTCGCAACATCAACAAGACATCATGGTCTGTGCTGAAGGGGACACAGACTCCAAACGTTGGTGTAAGAAAGGATAGCTGCTCCATGGAGCAATCTAAGAAAACATCAATCCCGTTTGGTGATGATGATAAGTCCTTGATGAAACCTAGAGGTGAGCTTCCTTGGTATTTCTTTTTTTGGGATTCACTTTGTTTTTTTTGTGTTTTTTCACATTTAGCTAGGACTTCATGCATTTTGCCATATTGACACATCTATTGAATGGTGACATCAAAGAATAATCCTAAGAGCTTGTTGCTTGGTTATGACCCTCCTTGTGTGGTTTAAACCCACAATGGGTCACCATGAAGCAAGAGAGGATCCTCCCAAGGGTGGAGAGTATCATATCACTTGTTCATGGTGACCCTTTTGTGAGGTGAACCACCTCGGGCCGCATGGGTCACCAAGCAAGAGATCCCCATGTCAATGGTGGAGGGCCCTCATATTGCATGGTCACAACCCTCATATGTGATGAGGGTGAGAATTATTTTTTGGAGGTGAGAAAAGCTTATATATTGGAGACCTCCTTTTGATCATGAATTTCAAATTTAAAAGCTTATGATAGTCTCTCATGATCCTTTATGCTAGGAACCCCCCAAGTGATGGGGTTTGAGACAACCTTTTGCAAGCAATAGGGTTTGGAGAAACCTTTTATGAAAGAACTCCTTCAAACGTATGAAGACTTTTTTGTCCCATTTGGCTCTAAAATCAGTAGGGCAAAAAGAGAGATAATCATACTCTCATGGGGTCCTCCTCGGAGTTGGCTCATAGAGATAAGCTTTAAGACAATATACAACCTGTGGCACCACTAAGATACCTCGGCTATCCAATGGGCTCATGTTGAAACAGAGATTGGATTGGTTGTATAGCAAGATTAAACTCAATATGTAAAGCTAGTCCAAGGGTCTCCAACTAGTCCCAAAAATGGCAAAATAACATGGGATTTTTCATTTGACTGCCAACCTAAGAAATTGCCAATCTATATGGAACTATAAAGTTTTTGGAAAATTATTTATGGATGGAAGATAACAAGGAATTCCCATAAAAAATAAACAAAAATTTAAAGAATATAATATGTTTTTTTTTAATATCTAATCTTTTTACTCTTAAGGGTTAAAGTGGATTCTCTATTGTAACTTTGAACTTCAAGTGGTAATAGGCACAAATTTGCTACGATTCTCATAAGTATATGTAATGCCCATGTGAAGTGGCCATAGTTATATGTAATGATTGATATTTATCAATTAAACTCTATCTTTTTGTGTCTAAATTTACTATTATTGTCAATGGATTAACAATGTTCAAATTTTCCATGCAATTGGGATTGGCAAGGTCCAAAAGAAAATGTCCTATGAAAAGTAGAGGTGCATGTCAAATCCTAATGCTACTTAGGATGTAAGAAACATGTATAAAATGGCTACTAAACTTTACATCCTTTAGCAAGATTTGGCTTCTTTTTTAGACTATAAATGTTACCTTTATATATCAATACAAATCTGTGCTAGAATTAAAAAATAAAACATCGAAGGGATCAAATCTTCCAATGCATACTTGTGCATAGAGAAATTTTGGTCAATAGTGACATCGACACAACATTATTGCATGATCTCACAGTTTCAATTCCAAGAGCTTGTTGTAGATGGTTGTCTAGTTTTGGACCTTTCCAAGATAACTAGTAAGAGAGATTAAACCTTTATAGTACCAAATTTGGCGGTGCAATAGCACCAAATTCAATACCATTGCATTGGGCAAAACCTTTGATAAGACTATATAAGCAAATGCAATTGCTTTGTATCCACATACTTTTGGGCCATTGAATCTTTTTCCACACACACACACACACACACACACACACACACACACACACACACACACACACACACACACACACACACACACACACACACACACACACACACACACACACACACACACACACACACACACACACACACACACACACACACACACACACACACACACACACACACACACACACACACACACACACACACACACACACACACACACACACACACACACACACACACACACATTAAGAATTAATTATTTTTCAAAAGAGGACCATGGTATGTCTAACTTTGAAGTATTGGGGTTGACATCTCTTAAGAAAAAATAAAATGGAAGAGTACCCATAGCTAAGCAAATTTTGCTGTATGGCAAAGGAATTGCACAAGGAATATGACTTGAGTCTAGAATGGGTTCTTCCAAAGGACTTAAGTGAAGACACCCTCCATGAAGACCATTTCCTTCAAGCATAAGTGCCAAAAAGGTGCAAAGATCTACCTGAGTCACATGCACCCTTGGTGGAAAATTACAGGTTTCTTTTTCACAAGGTGTATCAACCACCTCCATATTATGGCGAGATCATAGCTAGTTTGCATGGTACCATGCATTTGAGCAATGCCATGATGGGGTGGCAGAACTCGTAGGCCACAAAGTGGCATGGGACATGTTTTGAAAAAGTGTAATTTAGATGTGTAGGAGCAGGCTAAGTGGGTTGGAAAAGAAAAATGAGACATGGAGAAATGGTGCCTCCCAAGCCGATGTCCCTATTAGAAAGAATCCTCGCTTTGCAAATTCTGTGAGCAACATTTGTATAGAGTTGGGGCCTGGGTATGCAAGGATGGTCTGTGATTACATTGTTGACTTGGAGTCATTGTTGGAGAGGATATCTGGCAAGGCTAAGAGTACAAATAATAGGTTGTTAGAGCTGAAGGCTTCAATCTAGCAAAATGAGAGATTACTCAAGTACGAGGGGTTGAATGCAATGGCCGAACGCATAAAGAATAATATTAAAGTGTATGAAATGTGCTTCCAAGAGATTTGATAGCAAATTTCATGTAATGATGTAGAGGTAAAGGAGGTGGAAGTTGACCTAAGAGTGAGCCAACAAATGCTGCAATGTCTCGGGGCTAGTGAGAACATAAAATGACTCGGACAAGAGGTTGAGCTTGAGTAGGTATACTCAATGTAATTTGTCTTGGTTTGTTCCTGGTACTACCTCTTAATCTTTTGGGAGCAGTTGGTGGTTTTGGATACATTTGGTACTCTTGAAACCCTTTTAGTACCATCTAGTACTGCTTGGAACTTTGGCTATTCTCCTTAGTAAAAAGATTATTGGTATAGACTTTGGCTCTTTTGGTATATTTTGTGTTTGTTGTACTCTTTGGCACATTTTAAGCTCTTTGATACTTGATGCATTTGGCAGAACTTGGTACATTCTCAAAGTATTTGGTTGATCTAGTCTTGTTTGATACATTTTGTTATTTTTGGTGCATTAGGTTTAGGAGTTACATTTGGCACATTTGAAAATGTGGGGTGCATTTGGTGGGTTCTGATACTTTAGGATTATAAGATATTTTTGAACCTTTGGTGGAATTGGTGCTTTATTGTCTCGTAATCCTTTTGGAGTCTTAGTTGTTTTGGATACATTTGGTGTTGAGATGGCAAGCTTAACATGTGCGGACATTGATGATGGACCGCCTGGCTAGATGAGTCTACATGTCTACACTTAGCACATTGGTGGTCATTATGATACTCTCATGACCGCTGACTTATCACTTTTTATATTTAGTTTGTTACCCCTACCTACAACTGGCAAAGATATAGTGCTAGTCGATTAGTGTAGTTGGTTATGCACTGTTTGACTTAGAAGGCCCCTTTCCTTTATGTTGTATCTTATCTATACTTTGTGTACATTATATAGTGTATGGAAGAAGAAGAAGAAATTAGCAAGAAAACGTTTTGGCCTCCATCTCTCTTCTTGTGTTCTTGAGTGAGCTTTCTCTTGTGTATATAGTGTGTGTTTGGCACAGTAGCTCAAGCAAGTCCCCCCACCATGCGATTCTTGACATGGTATCAGAGCCACGCCACTGAGAGAGGCTGATTTTGAAGGCTGAAGTGAAGGAGAAGAAGCAAGGTTCGAGCGAGCAAGCAACGGGTAAGAAGCTCTCCCATTCTTCCACTCTCTCTTGGATAATACTTATGGAGGCACCGGAAGCAGAGTAGAGTGAAAATCTCAGATTGTTGTGAGATTTGGTGTGCGAGCAGAGCACTGTATATTTTGCAGCAGTTATTTTGGGCGTTTGAGGCCATTTGAGGCCCCGTTTTAGAGCCGCAAGGTTGTGGACAACAGTTTTAGGGTACACTGTGATTTTGGCTGTATGGACCAAAAGTGGATACATAGGTTACAGATTGCAAATTTGTAATTTTTGAGGTGTTTGCAGGAAGAAAACATAAGGTTTATTTGCAAACAGGTTGCAAATTATATGTACTATTGTGTAATCAATGAAAAAGGTTGCTTGGTGTAGTACTGTGCATGTATTGTGAAAGATTGCAGAAGACTAGCTTGCTATGTTGTATCCTTGTTTGTGATAATAGCAGAGAATAGTGAAACTCCCATTATTGAGAACCTCCACAAGAACAACTACCCTTCATGGAAGTTCCGTGTGATGAACTTCCTCATTGGAAAGGGCCTTTTTGAGTTTGTTTCAAGTGAAGAAAAGGAGCCAGAGCTGGGTATCCCTCCGAATGCAGAAGAATTATAAGCACGGAGAGAATGGAATGCGAAAGACAAAAATGTGATGTACTGGTTATCTACAGTCATTGATAATATGATATTGGTACATATCAAGAATGCAAAAACTTCACATGCAGCTTGGATAATTTTTAAGAATATGTTTTCAGTAAATACAAAGGCATAAAAGATTCAACTCAAGCAAGAGTTGAAAGCCTTGAAGAAAGGGAAAATGTCTATCAATGAGTATGTGTTGAAGGTGAGGAGTATTGCAGATGCTTTAGCAACGATTGATGCAATGCCTAATGATGATGATTTGGTTTCATCCACTTTGAGTGGCCTTAACAATGAGAAGGCATGGAAATCATTTGTTACTTCAGTATATGTACATAAGCCATTTCCAGATTTTGATGAGTTGATCTCTCTCATGATTACCGAAGAGATCAATATATAGGGTGACTCATATGAAAAAAATGGTAAATAGGTTCAAGCATTTTACTCAAGTTCAGGAAGGGGACATGGTAGATCCTCTTCGAGAGGCCGTGGTATGGGACATGTTGGTGATAACCAGCAAAACAAGTTCAATCAACAATTTTGTGAAATGCCAATTTCAGGAGGTCGAGGAAACTTTAGAGGTAGGGGGAGCTCTAGAGGAAGAGATGGATGGAAGAATAGAGGTTCTGGAAATTGTGCTATTGTTTGCCATTATTGTGGCAAAACAGGCCATATTGCAGCCCATTGCTATGCTAAGAAGGATGATATTTGCAATGGTAAATTGTAGCAAGGAAACGATGCATCACCTTCACGACAGAATGAAGACATAAATGAGTGTATGTTTGTTATGCAGCATATGATGAATGTAGTTACAGGAAAATGAACACATGATGATGTATGGTATGTCGATTTAGGTGCATCTAATCATATGACCAGTCATGTTGAATGGTTTGGAGAGATGCAGGACTTACAAAATCCAAGTTATGTGCAGATGGGTGATGATTCATGTCACCCAATTTCACACATTGGGAAGGTTCCCTTGTCCTTGTATGATGGCCAGACAAAGAGTCTCTGACAGATGTATTACGTGTGCCATCAATCACAAAGAATCTAGTGTCTATTGACCAAATGGTAGAGCAGGGGTTGCACATTCGATTCAATGCAAAAGGTTGTTTTGTAGAAGACTTTAATGATAAGTGTAGGTTGGTTGCAAAAGGAAGTAGAGTTGGCCGCATGTTCACTTTAGATGCTGGAATTCTTGCAATGGATACTGCTATGTATGCTAAAGGAAAAGGAGAAGTTGCAGATATTGAAATATGGCATGAATGTATTGGACATGCAAATGTGCAAAGACTGAAATTAATGTAGTCCAGAGGATTAGTTACTAGGTTGCCTTCTTCTAGAGTTGTAGAATTGCATAAAGTCTGTGAAGCATGCTAGTTTGGTAAGCAGGCAAGACAACCCTTCTCGCATGACAGAGAAGTGAGTAGAAAAATACTTAATGTAGTGCATACAGATGTTTGGGGGCCTACACAAAATGTATCTCTTGGTGGCAGCAAATACTTTGTCACATTTATTGATGACTGCTTAAGGAAGTTATGGGTATATTTGATGAAGGAAAATAGTGATATGTTTGAGTACTTAAAATCTTTTAAGGCAGTTGTTGAAATAGAAACATGCTTAAAAGTGAAGTGCTTGAGATCATATGGAGGGGGAGACTACCTCTCTAATGAGTTTACTGGCTTCTTGAGGACTCATGGGATAAAGAGGCAAGTTACAGTTGATTTGTAGCAGAGCACTACTATGACAGGACCTAGTAGTCAGACCGTATCCCCATGGACAGGCAGATTGAGGAGCTCACCATCCACTGACACCAGTATGTCACTGAGGGGGAGATATGATGTCTTGGACAGCAAAGGAAAAGAGAAAGCTACTAAGAATGCATCTGGTATGATGACACCTGGTAGAATGACTTCTGGATATGAGTTTGCTAACACTTTAGACAGTGAACTTGGTATTCCGACTATCTATACACTTGGCACAAGGCAGAGCAGGTACATTCCACCTCATGAAAGAGGAGAATCGAGCAGTGCACCACAGCTTAGATGCTCACAAAGGGTCAGATACCCTATTGACAGGTTGACTTACTGTGGCTACTCTGCAAAGCATTATGCTTACATGACAAAAGTGATGGAGATCAAAGAACCAGGTACATATGCTGAAGCAGTGAAAGATGAGAACTGGTGTGCAGCTATGGACGAAGAAATGAATGCCTTGGCCGAAAATAAGACATGGGACCTTGTGCCACTGCCTGAAGGGAAAAGGACCATTGGCTGCAAATGGGTTTGCAAAATCAAATGCAAGTCAGATGGTAGTGTGGAGAGATACAAAGCCAGGCTGGTTGCAAAGGAGTATGCCCAACACTATGGACTTGATTATGAGGAAACATTCAGCCATGTTGCCAAGATGGCAACCATACGCACCGTGATTGCTTTGGCTACTGCTAGAGGCTGGAAATTGCAGTAGATGGATGTTACAAATGAATTTCTTAATGGTGACTTAGCAGAGGATGTCTATATGGTTCAGTCGGAAGGGTATGTTCACCCTGATTTTCATTATTATGTATGCAGGCTGAAAAAGACATTGTACGGGCTAAAGTAGGCTCCAAGAGCTTGGCATGCTAGGATCAGTAACTACTTGCAAATATTGGGATTTGCTGTTGGTAGTAGGGCTGATCACAACCTATTTACAAAGAAGACTGACAGTGGTTTGGTAGTGCTGGTCATATATGTTGATGATTTGATAATCACTGGTGATGATGACTTGGGCATACAGCATGTAATGAAGATGTTGAAATCTGAATTTGACATGGACCTAGGAGAACTGAAGTATTTCTTGGGCATTGAGGTAGTTCCAGTTGAAAATGGTTTATGGCTGATGCAGAAGCACTATGCCATGGAAATGCTGAAGAAGTATGGCATGGCTGAATGCAAATCATTGGATACACCTCTTGATCAGAATGTCAAGCTGGACATTAGTACTGGAGCTAAAATTCAGGATGTGACTATGTACAGGCAGATGGTTGGAAGTCTGATCTACTTGACCATCACTAGGCTGGACTTGAGTTATGTAGTTGGGCTCATAAGTAAGTCTTTGCAGAAGCCCAAAAAGCCGCACTTGGATGCAGTTAGATGCATTATGAGATATGTTAAGTCCACTGTAGAGTATGGGCTGTTTTATGTCAGAGATAAGCCCTTGAAACTCATTGGATACACAGATACAGATTGGGCAGGATGCTCATACCATAGATCTACGAGTGGATATGATTTTGGATTTGGTAGCGGTGTGATTAGCTGGAGTAGCAAGAAGCAGCCTATGGTTGCTTTGTCGAGTACTGAGGTAGAGTACAGGAGTGTTGCATTGGCAGCATGCGAGATTTCATGGCTGCTCAAGCTTATGGCTGATTTGGATATACAGGTAGATGCTCCAATGAAGTTACTATGTGATAATCTGAGTAGTGTACTCTTGGCCATGAATCCATTATATCATGCCAGAATGAAACACATAGAGGTACACTACCACCTCATTAGAGAGATGGTTCTTGCATGATGAGTTGATCTCATGCATGTAAAGACTGACGAGCAGGTTGCGGATATCTTTACCAAGTCCTTGGGTAAAGATAAGTTCAGTGTTTTTAGATAGCTGCTTGGTGTGCAGATGCTGTCTTGAGCTTGAGGGGGAGTGTTAAGACTTCAAGCTCGATCTACTATCTTTGGTATGACCATACCCGACATTAAGCTGTCCGGCTGTACCATACTATGCAGACATTAAATAAGTCGGTGCTTAGGACTTAACTGCTTTGGTGTGAATGGTCCTTTATGACCTTAGGTTGTACATTCACTAAGTAGTGTGTGGAATGATAATGAAAGTGAGAGAGCACTCTACTCTGACTGTTGTCTCTGTCTCTGATTGATAACAAAAATGGGTTGCAGAAAGAAAAAATAGGCATGTTGCAAAAGTCGCACGGGCATTAATGGCTGAAAAGAATATGACCAAATATTTTTGGTCTAAGGCTGTCCATATTGCTGTCTACATTATGAATAGAACTCCCACATCTACAGTTCATGGGATGACTCCTGAAAAATGCCTTATTGGCAAGAAGCTCGATGTATCGCACTTGAAGGTATTTGGATGTGTTGCATATGTTCATGTGCTAGATGAGCTATGGAAGAAGCTTGATCCAAAGATTGAAAAATGTATTTTTATTGGGTACTCTTTAGAGCAGAAAGGGTATCGCTGTTATAACCCTGTCACAGGTGAGTTTAGAGTAAACAAGGATGTTCTCTTCGATGAGATGGGCACCTAGTATGCACCTACTCGTGATGTATTAGATGATGATAATGATCAAGACATGTATGTGCAAAAAGAAAAAAAAGAACCACGGGGTCTTAGTGGACCAAAAACATCATCTGGTACTATATCTAGAGTGAGCCCTTGGTCTGGGAGACTAAGGACTAGCCCCACATCTTTAGGTGGATCTATAAGTGTTGCACGGAAGTACAAAGGAAAGAAGAAAGTGCTGGATGGTAATGATGCATCTACTAGTCATTTGGGATTTGATGAAGATTCTAGTGGTTTGGAGAGTTTGGATGATGAGCTTAGTATTCCTTCAATTAGAACACCAGGTGTACAAAGAGCTCATAGTAATGTAAAGGCTCCATTGAGTGATCTGATGGTATGCAGATCTAGCAAGGTTAGATATCCTATTAAAAGATTTGGTTTTGAAGGTTATGCAGCTCACCATTATGCTTATATGGTGAAACTAGTTGAGGATGTTGAGCCCACCTGTTTTGAGGATGCTATTGGTCATGCTCATTGGGATGCAGCAATGAATGAGGAGATGGCTGCATTAGAAGCCAATAAGACTTGGGATTTGGTACCCTTAACTAAGGGTAAGAAAGCTATTGGATGTAAGTGGGTTTACAAAGTCAAGCATAATGTAAATGGTTCAGCTAGCAGGTATAAGGCTAGGCTGGTTGCAAACGGCTATGCTCAAACATATGGCATATATTATGAAGAGACATTCAGTCCAGCTGCTAGGATGTCAAATGTTAGGTATGTGATTGCCTTGGCAGCAGCCAAAGGTTGGAGTTTGCAGCAAATGGATGTTAAGAATGCCTTCTTGCATGGTGAATTGCAAGAAGAAGTGTATATGGAGCAGCCAACAGGTTATGAGGATTTAGAGCATCCCACATATGTGTGTAGGTTAAAGAAGACACTCTATGGACTGAAGCAAGCACCTAGAGCATGGTCTGACAAGATTGGAGAGTATCTTGTCAATATTGGATTTTGTATTTCTGATGCTGATTACTCACTTTATGTGAGAAAGGGAGATGCAGGTTTGGTCATCATAGTCATCTATGTGGATGACGTGATTATTACAGGTGACAGTGACAATGGGATTGCTGAAGTTAAGGACTTCTTGAAGAAGAAGTTTGAGATGAAAGATTTGGGTGAGCTGAGATACTTTCTTGGTATTGAGGTGATCAGATGTGATGATGGTATATGGCTATCTCAAAGGCAGTATGGCTTGGATATGTTATCCAAGTATGGTATGAAGCATGTAAGCCTCTTTCAGTACCATTGGAGCAAAATGTGAAGTTGAGTGCTGACATTGGGGATGAGATAAAAGACCCTACTATGTTCAGGAGGATAGTAGGGAGTTTGATTTACATGACTATCACAAGGCTAGACTTGAGCTCTGCTATTGGCCTTGTCAGTCAGTTTATGTAGATGCCTAGAAAGCCTCATTTGGATGCAGTTAGATGTATATTGAGGTATGTGAAGTCCACTTTACATTATGCACTTTTTTATGACGTAGTTAAGGATGTACAGATCTTTGGATACACAGATGCAGATTAGACTGGTAGTATGTCAGATAGAAGATCTACAAGTGGATTCATGTTTTTCCTTGGTAGTGTAGTAGTTACATGGAGCATCAAAAAAGTAACCTACAGTTGCTTTATCGAGTACAGAGGTTGAGCATAGAGGTGCTGCTATGGCAGCATGTGAGGTGGTATGGCTGCACACGTTATAAGGTGATTTGGATGTGCAAGGAGATGGTCCAGCTGCCATTCATTGTGACAACATGAGCAACATACAGTTAGCTAGGAATCCAATGTTCCATGCTAAGACAAAACACATTGAGGTGCACTACCACTTTGTGAGAGAAAAGGTACTTGCAGGAGAGATTGACTTGGTATATGTTAGTACACAGGATCAAATAGCTAACATTTTCACAAAGGCATTGGGTGCAGAGAAGCTTCGAAAGTTTCAAAGCTTACTTGGAGTTGCAGAGATAGAGTTGAGCTTGAGGGGGAGTGTTGAGATGGCAAGCTCAACACGTGCGGACATTGATGATGGACCGCTTGGCTAGATGAGTCCATACGTCTACACTTAGCACATTGGTGGTCATTCTGATACTACATGGCCACTGACTTATCACTTATTATATTTAGTTTGTTACAAGTACCTACAACTGACAAAGATATAGTGCTAGTCGATTAGTGTAGTCGGTTATGCACTGTTTGACTTAGAAGGCCACTTTCCTTTATGTTGTATCTTATCTATACTTTGTGTACATTGTATAGTGTGTGGAAGAAGAAGAAGAAATCAGTAAGAAAACGTTTTGGCCTCCATCTCTCTTCTTGTGTTCTTGAATGACCTTCCTCTTGTGTATACAGTATGCGTTTAGTGCAACAGCTCAAGCAAGTCCCCCCACCATGCCATTTTTGACATTTGATACTCTTGAAATGGTTTTAGTAGCATTCGTTGCTTCTTGGTACTCTCTTTTACTATTTTTGATACAAATCTTTCCTTTGGTGCTGTTTGTAGTTATTATTGGTATCTTTTGGTGGACATTTGGTGCTCTTTGATTTAGACACAATCCCATAGTCTTGAGTGCCTCTAGGCCTTGCTTAACCACCTTGTTTCCCATCACATTGAGCCCCTTGAGGCCCTCCATGGCAAGTCCCACCACCCCAGTCTACTCCATGTCCCACCCCTCAAGGCCCTTCAAGATGAGCCCCACCACTCCAAGCCCCTCCAAGTCATCCCAACCCTTGAGGCTCTCTAGGATGAGCCCCTCCAAGCCAAGGCTATGGCCCTCTAGGCTACGCCCCTCTAGAAAGAGCCCCATCATGCTCAACCCCTCCACAACGAGCCCCTCTAGGCCCACAAGCCCTAGTCCCACCACCTCGAGTCCCTTGATGCCCTCAAAGATGAGCGCATCTAGGAGGAGGCCCTCAACGATGAGCCCCTCCATGCTGAGCCCCCCAGGGAGGAGCCCCTTCACACCGAGTCCCCTAAAGATGAGCCCTCGAAGGAGAGCTCCTTTAGGACAAGTCCCTTAAGGATGAGTCCTTTCAAGTCAAGCCTCTCCAAGCTGAGCTCTCTAGGAGCCCCTCAAGGACGAGCCCCCAAGCCAAGCACCTCAAGAATGAGCCCCTTTAAGACAAGACTCTCCAACCCGAGCCCCACTATATGCAATTTCCCTCAATGAGTGTGGGCCCCCAACTTGCACCCCTCTCCTCTCCCTCACCATCTTGCACCTCTACCTCCACCTCCACCTCAGCTCCTCGACATCCATCAATTCTAATGAAGGATCACCTCACCCTTGATAATGAGCTCAACAACCTCATCCTCAATGAGTGTGTAGTGGCAACGGGAGAGGTAGTGGCCCTTGCCTAGGGGCAAGTGTGCCCTTGAGAGGAGAGTGGTAGATTGTGGAGCTGGTGGATGGCATTTACATTGGAGTGCTTGCTTGCTCTAAAATGACAAGGAGTTGATCAACACCATCCTTCTTTTCCTCCAATAGTAAGTTTTCACTAGTTGTTTTTGGGGCATCTCAATCCTTGATCTCATTGGTATGTTTTCTTAATAATCATTTTTTATGCACCTTGTTTTTGATAGCGATGTAATGTCACTACTACCATCGAAGATCTAGAGATTTGTATATTGTCTTAACTCACTACTATTAGGTTCTCTACAAGATGATGATGTCCCATGTATAGACACTTTGAAGCAATGGAGTTACATGTCGACCAATGACGTGTGAGTTGTTTTCATTTTGTACCATTAGCAATAAATTCTTGATTAAATAGCATTGCTTGTTTGTATGCACCTAGTTATTTTATATTTGTTTTGGAGATTTATCTTATTTTATGATTGAATAGGTTTCATTGAAGTCTAATATTGCACAATGTGCATAAAAAAATTTGTTATTTTACAAAAATTGTTGGTAGGGGCTATCATAGAATAGACCAACAATAAGTATCTATATCTCTCCTTTAAGATTTAGCTTGTCCTCTTTGAAGGTGTCGTCCTCCCTAGACTAACTTCACTGCTAGAGACAGGGTGAAAACTTGTGGCATGTATGGAGGGCATTCTTTTTGTAACAACCCTTTTATATAACCCAACTACAAAGATTGTACGGGTCCCACAATAGGGCCTTTAGGACATCAATTGCGGATGGAGGACATGTCTCAATGTGTTTTTCCTTTTGAAGGTTATATACGATCTTCCAAATATGAGTGGTTTTTATGATGCAGACAGTTTTTCTATGTGCTTTTGGTGCCATCGGCTTCTCTCTTCTTCTACGCTGCTAGCTGCTCCGCAACTTTTTGTATCTTTTCATTTTTCTTTTGTAGGTCTTTATACAGCACTACCGGCTCATCATAATGGCATTGTAGGCTCATGAGGCTATGTGTTTCTATCGCAAGCTTTGCTTGCCACCTCTCTTCTTCTCCTCCCTTGACCTTGAGCTTCTCTTTTAGCTTCTTAATCTCTTTTTGATACATGGCCACTTGGCAGGTTCTTTCTAATTGACATCGTCTCCCTTTTGGTCTCAAGCTCAATGATGGCTCTTTTCTTGTCTTCTTTCTCCCTCTCAAGTTGTCATAGGAGTTTCTGCACATAGTCATTGTAGTTTGTAGTCAACGGCAATGTGATGGGGGTCGAGGTCGTAGATGCTTTCATTTTATGCATTTTGGGGTCCTGTCTAGACTCTACATCCGCAATAGCTAGTCTTTTAGCTCCAATCATAGGGGTCCCTCCACTTGCACCATGAGTTGTCTCTTTATTGGCCAGAAACTACACCCAGGCCACAAGATTGCATCCACTATGGTAAAGGAGCCGTGGGTGGGTGCAGTGAATGGGGTGGTGGACAATAGGACGGGTGGGATGGGGTTGATTAAACCTTTGCCCTTACCCTCGGTTACTGGGGGTGGTAGGCTTTTGGGTGCTTTGGAGCTGGTGCTTGGACCTTCACATCTAGGTGGACTCATGGTAACTAGCTCATCTTCCCTTTTACTCCACTGAGATGCCAATGGCGAGGGCTATGTCTGTTGAGATGGCAAGCTCAACACATGCAAACATTGATGATGGACCGCCTGGCTAGATGGGTCTGCACGTCTACACTTAGCACGTTGGTGGTCATTATGATACTCACATGGCTACTAACTTATCACTTATTATATTTAGTTTGTTATACCTACCTACAATTGGCAAAGATATAGCACTAGTCGATTCGTGTAGTCGATTATGCACTGTTTGACTTAAAAGGCCACTTTCCTTTATATTTTATCTTATCTATACTTTGTGGATATTATATAGTGTGTGGAAGAAGAAGAAAAAATCAATAAGAAAACGTTTTGGCCTCCATCTCTCTTCTTGTGTTCTTGAGTGAGCTTCCTCTTGTGTATACAATGTGTGTTTGGCATAAAAGCTCAAGCAAGTCCCCCACCACGCAATTCTTAACATGGTATCAGATCCATGCTACTGAGAGAGGTTGATTTTGAAGGCTGAAGTGAAGGAGAAGAAGTAAGGTTTGAGAAAGCAAGCAACGAGTAATAAGCTCTCTCATTCTTCTACTCTCTCTATTGCATAGTGCCTGTGGAGGCACCAGAAGTAGGGTAGAGCAAAAATCTCAGATTACTGTGAGATTTGGTGTGCGAGCAGAGCATTGTGTATTCTACAGATTAGCCTTTAAGGGCTTCTCCGCAGTTATTTTGGGCTTCTAAGACCATTTTAGGCCCTATTTTAGAGTCGCAAGGTTGCAGACAACAGTTTTAGGGTACATTGTGATTTTGGTTGTATTGATCGAAAGTGGGTGCATAGGTTACAGATTGCGAATCTATAATTTTTGAGGTGTTTGCAAAAAGCAAACATAAGGTTTATCTACAAACAGGTTGCAAATTACATGTACTATTGAGCAATCTATGAAAAAGGTTGCTTGGTGTAGTGCTGTGTATATGTTGTGAAAGATTACAGAAGACTAGCTTGCTTTGTTGTATCCTTGTTTGTGATAATGGTAGAGAATAGTGGAAATCCCATTATTGAGAAGCTCCACAACAACAACTACCCTTAATGGAAGTTCCGTGTGACAAACTTCCTCATTGGAAAGAGCCTTTATGAGTTTGTTTCAGGTGAAGAAAAGGAGCCAGAGCTGGGTATCCCTCCGACTGTAGATGAATTAAAGGCATGGAAAGAATGGAATGCGAAATACAAAAAAGTGATGTACTGGTTATCTGCAGTCATTGATAATACAATGTTGGGACATATCAGGAATGTAGAAACTTCACATGCAGCTTGGATAATTTTTGAGAATATGTTTTCAGTAAATACAAAGGCACAAAAGATTCAACTTAGGCAAGAGTTGAATGCCTTGAAGAAAGGGAAAATGTCTGTCAATGAGTATGTGTTGAAGGTGAGGAGTATTGCAGATGCTTTAGCAATGATTGATGCAATGCTTGATAATGATGATTTGGTTTCATCCACTTTGAGTGGCCTTAACAATGAGAATGCATGGAAATCATTTGTTACTTCAGTATATGTACAAAAGCCATTTCCAGATTTTGATGAGTTGATCTCTCTCATGATTACTGAAGAGATCAATATGTAGGGTGACTCATCTGAAAAAAATGGTGAACAGGTTCAAGCATTTTACTCAAGTTCAGGAAGGGGATGTGATAGATCCTCTTTCATAGGCCGTGGTATGGGACGTGTTGGTGATAACCAGCAAAATAGGTTCAATCAACAATTTAGTAAATGCAGGTTTCAAGAGGCCGAGGAAACTTTAAAGGCAGGGGGAACTCTAGAGGAAAAAAAGGATGGCATTAGAGCTTGGAGAGCAATACCACTTGGAAGGAGAAATCAAGGAATAGGAGAGGAGGCTAAGGGCATTAGCCTGCAGGCACAACGAAAGCCTAGAAGAAATGCAGAAAAAAGCAGATGAATGGGTGGATCACCAGCTAGCCCTGTGGAAGGTGATAGAGTGTTAGCAGAGAGTGGAGTGGTGGGTAGAGGCCACACAAGTGACTTTGGAAGCCCAACAATGCACCTTTCTCCACAGTCTCTTGGACGCCATGCAATTAGAGGAAGAGGAGGTTGCTGAGTCATTAAGGAGAAAGCTGGAGATCACCCGAAAGACTCTAAGACATGGGCTGTACATCCAACTGCAAACTGCAGGGCCTAAAGAAGCAGACCCACCAGAACATAGGGGAGAAGAGAGGAAGAGGCCAACTAAATAAAAGGCCAAGTTTTGAAAGGGGGTAGAAAGACATGACTCCTTAGTAGAAAGTTTTTGAGACAAGACCCTACTTCGTAAGAATGCTACCTCCCACCACTCTTTTTTAACCTCAACGTCGGCAAAGATATCTATGCAATGTCTAGATCAATGATGCACAAAAAAAAAAACAAGAAAAATGCACCGCACGTAGGTCACAATCACTGCACCTAGGGGTCCTCAAGTTAGAAATGTCCAGTGGCTTTGGTTGACTGGCTCCATCCCTAACCCCCTAGCCCATTTTGATTCCCTGCATCACGCTTAGGGCACATCAAGAGAAGGACATACCTAGAGAGGTCACCCACGTCTATGGTTAGACCTATCTCCCTAAGACACACTCATCGCACTACCCTTATGCATGAACTAGGTCCTCAAGTGTGGGATAACACCCAGGTGGTTTGACCCAACCCCTAGTTCTACTAGCATAAGCACAATACACCACACGGGAAGGTAGACACACCCCTAGGTAGTGCATCTTCTTTTCTTTTCAGGAAAATACAAATGCTACAACCCACCAACTTCGAAGGCCCCATCATCCACTCAATTCACTCTCGGCCTCCACCACCTCGACGGGTTGCTCAATTTCTTCCCAGGTCTAATCCCCACGAGACCCCATCATCGTCGAATCACAAGACCGCCTTTTAAATCACCAAATCTTCATTAGCCCAAAATCACAAGTGCCATGGAATAACCGACACTCATCTAGGAGGGGGGTAATGTTACACGACATGTCACCATGCAGACGAAACAAATCAGTGAAGGACCAAACTCAAGTCAAAAAGTAAATGAAGAATCTCATTTTGCCCATGCAAGAAAAGTGGAGGAGAAAGTAAGATGCTCTCAAGGACAAAGGAAAGCACCAAATATTCTAGCAAGGTGCTCAAAAAGAATGTGGGAAAGCATCGAATGGTCTAGCAAGGCTCTCTCAAGGATGAGGGAGAACCTCTGAGGGCTCTTGCAAGGAAAGCACAAGGCGCAATGTAATTCATTTTATAAGAATGCCAAGCTCCCTCTTGTGCAAAATTGTAAAGTGTAAACAAACATAGGTGAAGGGATAAGGCAACTTGAAGGGAATAGGAAAAGACAAGTTAAGATCGCATCGTATCAATCTCAGAGGGTCCAACACCATCTACAATTCAAGGACAGATCCATCCATACGCTATTCTCCAAGAAGGATATGTCCAACACAATCTTCAATTTCAAGGGACAGATTCACCCATCGTCAGCATCAGGAAGGGATCCGCCCCAACACCATCTTTAATTTCAAGGGTAGATCCATCCAACACCATCCCCAGTAAGGGCTTGTATACAAACTCAAAAAGCCATCTAGCTACACCCATCCCGCCTTCCAACTACTACCCATTCGTGCCATGGGATTGGCACTCAAATAGGAGGGGGATAATGTTAACCTCAGCACAAGAAAAAGTGAAAAAGCACAAGCTGGGAGCTGAAAGAGGCGGCCTAGAAGGAAATTGGTCACAATGGAAAAAGTAGGAAGGGAAATAGCCTAAAGCGTAAGGGCGGCCTCAAAAGCTAAGTCAAAGGAAAAAGTGCATTTTTAAATGCAAGGCACTTCTAAAACTTTTGTAAAAGAGCACTAAACTCCCTCCTCTTGTGCAAATTGTAAGGATAGATGGGCGACAGAAAGAAAACTAAGAAGATAGGAGGACAATAGGAAAGAGGGCCTAGGCCATGAGTGGCTATGTAAAAAAGGGGATGGCTGCCCAAAATGGATTAGGGTTCTGTATATAAACTCAAAAAGTGAATGAGAAGCTCATTCTTTGGTGTGTGGCAAATGTGATCTCTTCCTCTTCTTTTCTTCTCTCATTCTTGCTTGCTTGTGTGTTCTTGAGAGAGGGAGTGTGTGAGTGTGAGGAAGCGAGTGTGTGAGGGTGAGGGATCAACGAGAAGAATCTCTCCATCATCTTCTCTCTTCTTCTTCTCTCTTCTCTTCTCTTGTCTCACGTGTGAATATGGAGGATAGAGCTTGAAGGTGGAGGCTTGAGGTTGCTTGAGCTTGGATCTAGAATCGTGGAGCTACCGAGTTGCTTGAGGGAGGAGACTACTCATTCGGGAATCAAGGTAATCCCACTAGATCCCCGTAGGATCAAAGGTGCATTTGCTAGGTGAGAGATAACCATTTGTGCTTGCTTGAAATTCTTGAATGAATAAGCGGTTCTTGGGACTTGGTGGTTGAGCATGAGCTCCCACAACAATGAGGGTGTTGGAAACTTCGAAGAAGATCAAAATTACACAAATGAAGTCAATAATTTTGAGCAAATAAATAAAGGCTTAAGAATTTGAATATAGCACACACTAAGAAATGGAGGATACACATGAAGTACATGTAGTGATTGATTACTTGTTATTGTCTAAAGAGCTAGGACATATGAATAATGGCATTTCCAAGGATTTTAAGACATTGAATGAATTCTTAATATATATGAATCAAAATTTGTTGCAAGGCTTGACACAAGGAAATAAGGGTATCATTGATTTGCAGTAAAGCAACAAATCTTTATTTAAAGAACTCATTTCATCCACATTAAAAAAATTGGTAGCAACCCACAAAGGGAACCTCAACCTATTGAAGATCCACGCATACTTTTGAAAGAGGTGAATCATTAAGGGAGAGGGGTAACTACCACATTCACAAATTCATGGCAATCATACCACAAGGCTTTAGTTAAGCAGTCCAAAAGATGGTCTTAGATATGAAGGGGAACAAGATAATAATCAATGGGATGATGATTATCATGGATGCGACCCATTCTACAAGTCTTTTTACAATTGAACCTCTAATGTACAAAAAAAAAAAGTAGTTGACAATCAAGTTCATGAAGGTGGAAGGAATGATGTGAGAAGATCAACCCATGATCTCTTAGATAAAGAGCATGTTTCAAATGGTCAACCCTCATCTCATGGTTTTGGGCAACCCACTTTTAGGCAACACTCTTAGAACAAAGTTTCACGGAAGAAACATTCTTATGGACAACCATCTTACAATGAAAATGAGTATAAGGAAAAGATACATATCACTAATTTCAAAGTGGATAAAACTTCACGTTCGGAATGGGAGTAATGGATTAACAAGCTTGAATCCTACTTCACCCTTTATCCTCAAAGTGAAGAAGCCAAGAATTATTTTGTATGTATTCATCTTAAAGGTTACACACATACTTGGTGGTGATACATCACAAGATTGGGCAATAATTTCTCACTTGGGAGGAGTTCAAGCAAGCAATGATTGATGTTTTTGTTTTCCCTTTGAAAAAAGAAAGGCTTCAAGAATATGGTATGCATGTGCTTCAAAGAGGAATGTCCGTTATAGACTACTCAAACACCTACTTGAATCTCTTTATGTATGTTGAAGGTATTTTAGATTTTGCTAAGTTGAATAAATATATTTTTGGTCTTGACCCTACCCTATCATGAGAGAGGTGGGAGCTCAACAAGCAAAAACCTTACATGAGGCCATACAATTGGCTGAAAGATATTCTTTGAAGTACAAGAGAGATGTAAGAAATTTCCAACAAAGGAGTTTGGGCAATAACTTTTCCAATTAGTGTACAAAATATGGGCAAGTTCTCAGCCAATCAAGAGACACTTTCAAGTAAGAAAACAGGGATTATAATAGTCATAATATCAAAGTGCCGACTTTCCCTACTATTTATGTCTAAAAATAGGGTGGAAATAATGCACAAAAGCATGATACAAATTTTAAAAATTTGGTTGAGACAAGAGGAAATTTTCAAGGACTAAAAGTGCTTCTAAACTACACCAAAATAGTTCAAGCAACAACTTTCTTCCTCATGATAAGCTTAGGGAAATGCATGTTAAAGGATTATGTTTTAAATGTGGGGAGAAGTGGTCCCAAGACCATAAGTTGAAGTGCAAAGCCAAGAATTCTAAAATCAATATGGTAATCACTCAAGATGTGGAAGTTGAAGAAGAAGAGGAACAAGAGGGCAATTTACTACACGTTGATGTTTATCCAATGGTGGAAGAAATTTATGAAGAAGAGAATGCCACTAATGAATAATTCTATGATCCTATGGATGGGTTTCCATTTGATCTAAGTGGTATCAATGATTATTATTCTTCATTGTGTGCTATTTCACATGATTCATGGGCGAGATGCAAAGGGAAAAGTACACTTAGACTCAAAGGTATCATTAATGGAAACATTGCACCTATTACAGTAGATATGTGTAACACTCATAGCTTCATCAACACAAATCTTTGAGTGGGTTGTTGAAGTTGCTACCCATTGACATGGAATCATCCTTAAGGATACAGGTTGCCAATGGTGCATATGAGTCTAGTAAAGAAGTGTGTCCATGTACTCCAATTGAACTATCACCCTCTTGCATAATACAAGTGGATTTGATCACTTTGGATATGGGGCCTATTGATGTTGTTATTGGTTGTAATTGGCTGAAAACCCTTGGTAAATTTACTTTAGATTTGAAAAAAATGCAAATGGAATTTAATTGACAAGGGCAACACATTGAATTGAAAGGCATAGGCCACAAACATATAGAACTCATCTCCATGAAGAAATTGCAGAAGGAAATCAATGCCAAGCCATGCATCTTTACTCTTTTGCTTGCGAAAGAAGATGAAGAGAAGCCACTAAATCAGCCATCTTCTTCTCCAAAGAAAAGGGATCCAAGATTGGAAGAGCTATTGGAGGAATACAAGGATTTGTTTCAACCACCATCATCTTTTCCTCCAAACGAGAGGTTGACTATCCTATCGACTTGTTGCCCAACACAAAGTCTATTAATAAACTCCCTATTGCTTGTCCAAGTTTGAGAGGGAATAGGTGGAGTGACAAGTCAAATAATTGCTACAAATGGGTTTAATTCAGCCAAGTCAATCATTGTTTTCCTCTCCCGCACTCTTCCTCAAGAAGAAGGATGTATCATTTCACATGTGCATTGATTATAGGGATTTGAACAAGTCAACGGTCAAGAATAGGTATCCTATTCTTTGAATTAATGATCTTTTGGACGAACTTAAGGATGCAAAGGTCGTTACCAAAATGGATCTTCATTTTCAAGTTATCATCAAATTTGAATGAAAGAGGGAGATAAGTTCAAAACAGCCTTTAGGACTGAAAGGGGATTATATCACATCTTGGTTATGCGCATCTGGCTTTCCAATGTGCCTGCTACTTTTCAAGTCTTCATGAATAAAATATTGTAGTCCTTCTTGTTCAAAACAATCCTTATTTTCTTTGATGATATCTTTATCTATAGTAGATCCAAGGATGAGCATTTGAAGCATGTATGAGAGGCCTTTGACACATTAAGAGGATATACACTCTTTAACAAAATGACAAAGTGTTAATTTATGGAAGATAAAGTGGAATACTTAGGTTATATTGTGGGAGAAAAGGCATTAGAGTGGATCCTAACAAGGTGAAACATGTTAAAGAATGGCATACTACTACGAATGCGACTTCTTTGAGAGGTTTCCTTGGATTATTGCTTTTTTGTAGGAGGTTCATCAAGAATTATGCTCATGTGGCGGCTCCATTGATGGATAGGCTTAAAAAAGAGGAGTTATTTTGGGACTCTATATTCGATAAAAGTTTCAATAATCTGAAATCTCTTTTAATTTCAGTACCTATCCTTGTATGCTAAATTTCTCTAAGAAGTTTATCATATTGTGCGGATGCTAGTGGAAGAGGAGTTGGGGCTGTTTTGTGTCAAGATCATGGAGTCATAGCTTATGAAAGCCAAAAGCTTGATGACAAGGAGTGTCAATTACATGTTCATGAGCAAGAGATGTTGGCAATATTGCATGCTATTAAAAAATGACATCATTTGAGTAAAAATACCTTAATGCCTTAGCCAATATTTAGCCTACTAGGGTTAATTATTAAGAGGGTGCATACCCTTGGCCACCATTACATTAGGGTGCATACCATGTTGTAGCCTCTCATCGACTGATTCTCAACCATTAGTAGTAATATGATTTCAGCCTAATCCCCTTGGCTATGGTTTCTTGGCAATTTAGTCTATTTCCTTGTATTCTCAACTTTATAGTTTGCTATGGGAATTAGCTTCTTTATAATCTTGCATCATCCTAGGAGGGGATAAGGTGATTCTGCATATGGTTTGATGGCTACATTAGTTTGGATGAGTTTAGATTATCCGATCTCTCTCCATATATCATAAGTCAAAATATTGTAATTGAACCCTTGGTAATGAGAGCATTAATGACGAGCTCTTAATTGGTAGTTAGCTTGACCCTTGGGGGTCCACCCTATAAAACATGTAAGATACCACATGAGCTCAAAAGAAAGGGTAATACATTTAATAAACTTTATAGGATTATATTTATAGAAAGGGTTTTTTAATTACAATTTTAAAAAATCCATAAATTTAATAAAGAAAAAGGGGTAATTTTAAGGCCTTATAACACGTAAGGAAAGGGTATTTTGTAATATTATTTGAACACATGTCATATAAATGATTTTTTATAGGTGGATCTGACCCTAAGATATGTTGAATGTATTATCTCTTCATCTTCGAGCTTAGTGTTTGAGGCTTAGACCTTTCGAATGTGAGGCTATGTATACCTTGTTAGGTTGCCACAAGATGCCTTGTATATTAGGCAGTCATGGTATATATGAGTGATGCCAAACTCAATGCATCCTAGGTCAGCCCTTATGAATGTGTATATCTCCATCTGGTTTGCTAGATATCGCCTAGGCCCTTGAGTTTCTAGCCTAATTATATTGTTAATGGATAGATGGATGGGAAGGTCTCTCTTTGGTGTTGACTCCTAAGACATTAGGACTTGTAGACCTAAGGCATGCTAATCTACAATGAGGCACATCAATAGAAGTGATTGGTTCCTATTACCTATATAAAGACTCTTCAACTCTTCTTGCAAAGTCAAGTTATTGTGTGGTTCCTTGTGTATGTGTTCTTTTTCAACTCTATAAGCTTGTCAATTCTTTGTGTGGTTTCTTCTTGCAAAGCCAAGTTCTTGTGTGGTTCCTTATATATGTGCTCTTTTTCGACTCTCTAGGCTTGTCAATTCTTCTTGGTCTATCAACTTATTTCTAGGGGTGTTTACCCTTTAAATTTATCTTTCTTTGGTCAACCTTCCTTATGATCATGCACTAAGTGCAAGTGTTGAAATTGTGGAATAGTGGTTTTTTTCTACTCTCAATTGCTTTGGTCTTGGTGCTTTCTTTTTGAATGGAACTTGAAATGATTTGAAGTTGGCTTAGGAATCTCAAAATCTTGGTCAATACATTCTTACTAATCAGGCCCGCACAATGATTGGAATTCGGCTCATGGTGATAGGCTAGGATGATTTTCCCGTTTTCCCCCTTTGACTTGTAGTGGCTCCTAAGTCTAGATGGAGTTAGCCTAATGTGTGTGTGGCCTAGGTGTGCAATGTGTGCTAGGTCCTTGTGATGTGACAAAGTACTATTGGTATCCTTGAGCTTAGTGTTCTACATGCTCCTCGTTGAGTTCTTAAAGAATTATGGTAATTACTTGCAACACTTTGATTTCAAAACAAAACATGCAAGAGTGATAAGACTTTCTTCCTTTTCAAAATCAAGGTGGACTTGTGCACGTAATACCACATGTATCATGGTGAACAAGAAATCAATGTATCAAGACCAGTCGTACACAAGGCAAGGACAAGATGCCTAAATGCAATGAGATATAATTGATGTTGTGAAAGGATGGACAAGGGCATGCATGGAATTGGGTGTGTGTGAGAGTGAACTTAGGGTGGGGATGATCTAGTGTGGGGGTCCTAATGTAGTGGGGGAGTGAAGAAGTCTAGGATTTGGGTGTAGAAGTAGCTAGGTTTATGTATAGAAGTAGACCTATTATGGGAGTTAGACTAGGGTCTAGGGTCAAGTGTAGAGGTAAATTAGGGTCTAGGGTGTGTAGAAGTGGGACAAGTGTAGTATTGGGTTGTGTATATAGTGTAGAAGTGACTAAATGGTGTAGAAGTAAGCTAGTAGAAGGCTATGGGTAGATGTATGGGGTAGAAGTGAAGTAGGCAAAAATGGGTGGGTAGTAATGGGCAAGTAGAAGTATGTGGGTGTGAAGGTGGTGGGTGTGAATGTGTGTGGTAGTGGGTTTAGTGTATGCAAAGGATATGGTTTAGGGTTTATGCATGGGTTTGTGGATTGTCTATAATGGTTGTGATGGAGTTTTGTTGCAAGGGCATGTTTTGAGTGTGTCGATGGGTGATTGTGTTTATATGTGCATTAGTGTAATGAGATAAATGCAACAACCTAGATGCAAATGATCTTGATGAGCTAAGTGCAAATAAACTAATGCAATGATATTTGGTGCAAAGGAAAGGAACTCAAGTGTGAAGGATCTCTAGTCCAAAGGAACCCTAGTGCAAAGGAACTCTAGTGTGAAGGAACTCTAATCGTAGGTGTGAATGAACTCTAAACCTAGGTGCAAATGATCTTTTAGTGTAGATGAAATTTAAACCTAGGTATGAATCATCCTTAGTTTGAATGATCTTGTAGGTGCAAATGATCTGGTAGTTGTGAAGGAACTTGGTGACGTAGTGTGAAGGATCCTAGTAGGTGCAAACAAACTTTTAGTGAAAAGGAAATTAATCTAACCTAGGTGAAAATTAGTTGGTGCAAATGAACTATGTGCATGCATCCTAGGTGGTGCAAGCCCTAGGTAGTGCAAGCCTAGTGGTGGAAGTGAACTACCTTAGAGGAAGTGAACTTATGTGGTGGTGAAAGTGAATTTAGGTTGAGGAAGCTTAGTGGAAGTGAACTTATGGCTAGGCCTTAATGACAGAAGGGAACACCATGGAAATGATAATGGTGGAAGTGAACTTGCATGGAAGTGTAAGATAATTTAGGTAGAGGAATCTTAGTGGATTGAATCTATGGTTAGGCCTTAATGGTGGAAGGGAACGTGGTGGAAGTGATCGTGGTGAAAGTGAATTGCATGGTAGAAGTGAACTTTGTGGAAGTGAATCATTCTAGATGCCCAGGTGAAAATGAAATTTAAGGTGGAAGTGAAGTTATGAGTGTGTTGGTGGAAGAGTGAAGTTATGAGTGCCTTTGTGGAAGTGAATTCTAGAGTGGGAGTGAACTTAAGAGTGCCTAGTTGGAAATGAACTTGGTGAAAGTGGCCTTAGTGGAAGGGAAATGGTGGGTGCTAGGTCTAGTGTGAGAGTAATAAGAAAGATGTGTGTGAGTGGGGTGGTTGCGTTAGATATTGTAAATGGATGTGTGTGTTTGTGCATTGCACGTTTGATGGATGAGTTGCGTAATGTGCGGGCCAAGGTATGTTGGTGGTGGTATGCATGTGAGGTGTGTAAGCGGCATGTTTGGTGTGCATGGTAGGGGGTTTTTGTGTAAAGTAGGTGTTAGTGTGTGAGTATGTTGATGTTTGTGTTATTGTGTGTGAGTGTAAGTTTATGGATGAATGTGGGTGGGTGTGTGTATTTATGGGGTGTAGGGCAGTTTGTGAAGGGGTGTGTGTGTGTGTGTGTGTGTGTGTGTGTGTGTGTGTGTTGGTTGGTTGGTGGGTTTAGTGTGTACAGTGTTGCCTAAGAGTGTAAGTGTTTGTGATTAGTTCTATTTGTGTGTGCTTAAATGGGGTCTTATGTGCATGCATGGGTGGTGTGTATTTCATTACAGTGACAATATCCATGTTAACAAATAGATAGATCTTAATGATCAACTATCAAAACAATCACAAGCTGGCACTTGTCGAGGATAGACAGCCATAGCCCAAAGGCCACTCATCAACTCCAAACACCATTCACTTATGCAAGACACTCTCTTGATCCTGATAGATGCATATATATATATATATATATATATATATATATATATATATATATATATATATATATATATATATATATATATATATATATATATATATATATAGAGAGAGAGAGAGAGAGAGAGAGAGAGAGAGAGAGAGAGAGACCTCCATCATCTTCTTTCTATTATTATAATTATTATTCTCTTCTTCTTCATCTTCTCCTATTCTCCTTCTTCCTCCTATTTTTCTTCCTACTCTATTCTTCCTTCTTTTCAGCTTCTTCATCTACTTCACCTTCTTCTCTCCTATTCTTCTTGCTCTAATTCTTATTCCTACTCTATTCTTCCTCTTCCTCTTCTTCTTCTTCTTCTACTTCATTTTTCATACTATCTCTTCTTCCTCTTTTCTTCCCTATTCTTCTATCTCCTCTACTTGTTCTACTTTCTTCTCTTCCTATACCTCTTCTTTCCTTCTATCTCTTCCTCATCTTACTTCTCTTCTTAACCTTCTTCTTTCCTCTTCTTCTTTGTCAATCTTCCTCTTCCTCTTCTTTTGTATTCTCCTTTACCTTCTACCTGTTCATTACTTCCAGCATATCTTTCTTCTTGCCACCCTTTGATAGCTAAAAACTTCACAAGAAAACCACAAGAGTAAGCTATACTGGTGACTAGATTTCAACCATGAACACATTCAACCATTGAGGAACATTGACACGGCAATCAAGATGACCATTAGCTCCTAACATTTCCACACAAGATGTCCAACAAGAGGAGTACGAGTTTTGCATATTGAGTTGTGTTTTTTTTTGGTAGTTTGTGTTTTGTGTTTTTTTCCTCTTCTAAAAAATAAAATTTCTTTTGCCTTGATCCCATGAAATAGTTCCTTCTAATTCAGTCTCCTAGTAGCCACATAGGCTTCGAGTATACTAGCCATGAACATGAACAATCGATACGCCACTGATCCCATCTATGCTCATGTACAAGCCTCTTATTATACCACACAATAGGAGTGTGAGAACCTTGATGGTTGCACCATCCTAAATCTTGAAAACAAAACCAAAATGTTGGTCTAAATGCACAACAATTAGGACATTGAACTAGACTTCTATTCTTTTAGAAGCTCCAACTCACTTCAGTAATAATCTCTCACCTTGTCTCTCAACACTCTGCTCTAACTAATGATGCATCTCTCTCTCTCTCTCTATCCAAGACTAGCTTTGAGGCGTATTGAGCTCACCTATCTTATCTTCCCATGTTGTAGTCTGAAAGCTTGAAGACTTGAAGATGGTTCCATGGCCCAAACAACGCAATCCAATGATGTTGCTGCTTTGTATCCATCTTTGAGCAAACCAAAAAGTCAAGAAGCTAGTAGAGAAAACGAGAAAAGCAAAAAAATGATGAAAAGCTTAAACTTCCCTTAGTCCCTCACTCCACACACATCTCAGTCACTCTCTCTTAGTCACCTCTTAATGATGGAAGCAAGATGATAAAATAGAAGAAGAGAATAGAAAGCTTCAATAGTTGCACTAATAGAGCTTTCGGAGTATGGATGCACCAAAAGGGTAAACACAACTAAGAACTCCCACCCATATATAGACCAATATTAGGTTTAGGGTTAGGTCACTTCTTTAAGGTGGCACTCCATTTGCATTTTAGGGTTTGTGTTCCACTTTGCATTTTAGTATTTGTGCAATTATAAATTAGAATTTGCACCCTCTTTTGGGCATTCTACCCACTTTGTGAAATCTAGACCAATTATTCATTGAAGCATATGTGTATACCTTTGCCTTATTAGACCATGCCAACACTAATACAATGATAAATACATGTGCACAACCCATGCAATAGTTGCAGATGCAACAAATACAACTGTGGATGATGATACAATGTGTAAGGTATTGTGATCGTGACTCTCATAAAATAATACACCCATAACTATAATGTGATGTCCATGAGGTATAGAGATACTACAACTATCCAAAAATAGTCACTAAAGCACTCCAATAATAATAATCGACCATAAAATGAATCTAGTACTTGTGTTTTGACATTGTCTTGATCTTGTTTGACTTAAGCCTTCATAAAATACTATTAACACCATTGTTGCTATATAAGGTTCAAACTATATATTTATTTTTAACTCGTTTGTTTATTTCATGAGTTAATATTAAATGTTTGAAGTCTCATGAATTGTCTTGAAACATTGTTTAAGGATTGCAACATGGAGCATACACAATTCAATTATTTATGGGACTCACTTCCATATGATCTCCATCCTCTTATGTTTGATTGCTTGGGATATACCTAGACTCTTGATCTTGACTCACATATAGTGTATGTAGACTCTTTTAACTTAGCTATGAAAACATATTGGAAATATAATTTAGATCTATGTTTCTCAATGATATTTAATATCTTTTCAATCTTAGGGATGATTACTACTTGGCTATCCTTACAAGGTGGGGCCAAAATGAAGACAACTTCATAAGTTATGAACCATGCTCACTTATGGTTGTTGATATGGAGGGAGAATTTTTTCAAGATAGTTCCACAGATTTAATCTCATGTATTGATCAAATTGTGGATTATGAAAGAAGGGATTGTCCATAGAAGAAGAGTTCTCACAGATCCAAAAAATACTTGGCATTAAAGACATGGGTTATGAAGACAACTTAAGCCTCTTTCAAAGAAGAAGCCAAAAGAACTCAATAAATATTTATGATAAGAGCCATTTTGAAGAAGATGAAAATGTCAAGGTATGAAATATATTTTCTAGATTTTTCTTAGAAAAAATGATAATATTTTATTAGGCTTAATGAATGAGCGATGTTTAGATTTTGACTTGTTTTGTTGATAAGGAAAACATTATTGGTTGTTATGTAGATTGAAACCCTAACAACTTTCTTAGAAGAGACAAGGGCTCTAGGCCACTAAAAATTGGGGTCTTAGTTTGATATTCAAAGCTTTGAATATCAAACTATTGCAATTTATTATAAAAATTTATGAAGCTCTCCAAGTTTACCGATAACGGCTTCAAAAGCTATTTCCAATTTGATTTGATCTCTGGCTTTCAACAAAGAAGTGACAAAGATAGTTCTAGTAGGGTAGCTTTTTGCTACATTCCTAGTTATAGTGGATCTATAGCAAGATATTTTGGAGTTTAGGTTCTTACTCACTCTCTCATGTGGGAGATAAAAAATATTGAAGCTCGTCTAAGGCTAAACAAAATAGGAGTTCTTGAAATGTAGAGGCCTTATCGAGTGGGATGAAAACAATGACTCCTCTGTAATAAAATTCGGAAATTGATTTGTATACTCTCTAACTAATAGGATTCTTTGGTCCAAGTGATACCATCTTCTTGTTCTTGCCAACTTCTCTTTCTCAATGGGAGATACAAACACATGAGCCATCTTAGCTTTGAATTCCTCCCAACTATCAACCTACTAAATTTTCCTCTTTATGTACCTCCACCATGTATGAGCAAAAACTTCAAGGTGAAGATTAGCAAAGCAAATCTTTTGGTCATGTGACCTAGGAGAAATATCAAAGTAGGATTCCAACTTGGAAGTCCACTCCTCCAAATCAGTCGGATGATAATAAATAACCACTATATTTGGTTAACACAATCTTATCACACAGAGTTCTTTCTAAACAAAACCTTATTGTCTATTAGTTACTTGGGGCTACATGTCCATGTAACTAAAATTGGTGTTTTAAAGATTAGAGATACTCCTATAATAGTTGGTTTGAAACCTGCGTGGAGGAATAGTTGGTTGGTTTCTAGTGGATTGAGGAGGATTTGACCCATGAATGCTCAAAATAGGCTCATTAGCTGTAAAAGAAGTATCCACAATCTCATAAGTTTTATGTGGTATCCCTTTCTTTCCAATAATACTTGACTAAGGATTATTGTTTGATGGCTGAAAGGACTTTATCTCTACTCTCTTTGTTTGCCATTTGTGCTGCCAAAGCATAGAAATCTGAGAGGTAAGTTTGTCCAAAGAATCATTAGTAGAAGGGGCAAACTTCTCCAAAGAATCCTTGGTAGATTGAGCCATATGATCCATGGTTTCCTTGGTCTACATGTTTAATTGAACCAAGTGTTCAACCACTTGATCCAATTTAGAAACCAATTCCATGTGTTAGATGGAATGCCTAGTCTCATGGTTACGAAGAGTGGTATTAAGAGTACTACAAGTACCATATTCTTGTGAATCTTCCTCATCTTGATGTGCCTCAAGTATTGCCTCAAGTATTTTTCTAATTTGTTGCTGAACATCATCATTAGGCTTGTTCTTTCCCTTGTTTCTAGCCATTTCTACCCACTAGTATAGTGTAGTCCTAGTAGACCTCCCTGTTACAAAAATGGCTATAAGTTTAGACTCAAATATCAAAATCAAGAACTTTTTGATAAAAATCTAAGCCCACAAATAGCTCTTTAGAATGAACTATAGCACTCCAATTCAAAATAAAAAAGAATACTATTGGTTCAATATTCTTTTATTGCTATCTAGAATAGTCTTGCACCCAAAAAAAATATTGTTTTAGTATATCCACCTCTCCCAAGTTAAAGATAAGGTTGTCCAATCCTATGGTACCCTGTGTATGACTTGTACGAGCTGAGTACACCCTACGATACCTTGTAGAGGTCATGAAAATTCTCTGAATTACTCTATACTATTTGTAACCAAGTAAAAGTTTTCCAAGAGTGATTCCAATCCCCGTTGTTTGAGTGCAATACCTTGTATAAGACCTATAACCAATCTAAAATGACATGTAACACCTATGAATGACTAAAATTCAACCAAATGAAGATCCAAATGCCTTGTTTCCAAAGAATGTACCTAACCCTTCCTTTAGGGAGCAGAATAGCTGAAATTATCATGTAGAAAACTTGTATAATCCTTGTGGCTGATCAATGGGGTCCCAAACAATGATATCTAGTTGAGAACTTTATGTCTTTAAGAACTCCACTCGTGGTACTTGTAGTGAGGGATATAATGGCATGACAAGCTCCCTACATGAGCTTTGAATCACTAGGAGGTGGGCAAAGTTTCCCCTAGGTTGGTTGGTTTCACCCCTTTGAAATCTTTAATGGTGGGGGAGGGTCACCTCCCTATTGTCTCACTATCTCCCCTAGCATCCACCTTTTTCCTCAATGGAAATATCAACATGACAGTAGCATTCTAATTAATCAATTGAGGATGAAATGCATAACTGGAAATTTCTTTCAACCTCCCATGATATGCATGATTGATCAATGAAAGATTGGAATGAAGAAATGAGTGTTAGTTGAGGGTCTTACCAATGCAGGTTAGTGACTCACTGATTGCAAGTACTTACCCTTTACAATATTTCAATCTTGGGCAAAGAAAATCAAACAATCAAATAAGGGTTATGTATCAAGATATTGTAAATGACACCCATGATGAAATAAGATTAAAATGAATGTTAAAATTCAATGTAATAGACTCTGATCAATGAGAAAATCACTAATCTTTGACCTATATCAATTCAGAGAGTTCATTGATCAATAATCTCCCATCAACAAGTGAAAAAGCTTAAAGCAAGTGGATATTAAGAGATTAAGCAAGTGAAATACCTTGATCAAGCTTGAAGAAGATGGTTGATGTAAATGGTGGTCTAATGATTGGAAGAATCTTTCATAATCCACCATGAATCCATCATGAAGCTCCAAGAATCCATAAAATCAATCCTAGAGGCTTGAATAAGATTGAATCTGTGAAGAATCAATGCCTTGGGCTTACTTAAATACTTAAATGTTGAAGATTCAAGATTCTTGAAGAAAGGTCCCAAATTAAACCTTCAATATGAGCTTCAAGAGGCTCAATTTGCTAAAGACTTTGAAATGCCTTCAATCTTGAAGATTCAGGTTTCTTGAAGAAAGGTTCCAAATTAAACCTTCAATATGAGCTTCAAGAGGCTCAATATGCTAAAGACTTTGAAATGCCTTCAATCTTAAAGTCTATCTTGCTCCAAAATGATGGTAGACATGCCTTGAAGGTTGGAAAGATCCAAATATCAAATATTGAAGAAATTGAAGCTTCCACGTCTATGGCTATGGCTGCCCTACTATGTATTAGGATTTTCAAAGGTCCTTGATGAGCAAAGGGATGGAGAAGAAGGTTGAAGATCACTTGCAAAGGGTTGGCATTGATTGCTAGAAGCCTAGGAAGAGCAAGAATCATAGAGGAAAGAGCTAAAGATTATTGATTGAACTAGGACATGTAGCACATTTTGTGTCTTTTTTTTTTGGCTTGATCATGGGGCCAATGTCTAGCTAAGTGCCACTTGTCTGCTACCCTACTTGATGCTCAGGATGTGTAGGATCCTTGCCCCGTGGCTAGATAAGGAAAGAAGATCACTAGAGAGTAAGATATTGGATTTCTTGGAAGCCACCATAAAAGCTACATCCAAAATCTTGAAAGAGAGAGGAAAGAGAAAGCTTGTCTTGAAAACTAAGTGGACTTCTAACCAAGACTAACTCTATTCACCTTGTCTTTAACCATTTTACCTCTAAAATAACATGTTATTGATGTTTAACCTGCCATTTTGTCCAAGATGTCTCCAACTTTGCCTTAAAGTACTCCAATTAACTTTGATTAGCTGTCCTCAGTCTCATTGGTCACTGCACTTGACCATTTTCCCAACTGACACCCTGTCCTTGAGTAACCCGAAAAGTTACAAGATTGTGGAAGGAAATCCAAGAAAGGATTGTACCAAATGGATCAAAGACCAATGCTTTGATACCACTTGTCAAGGAGAGGATTGAGAGGTTAGAGAAAGAAGAGCAGAAGAGAGAGAAATAGGGGTGAGGAGAGAGAAAGACTAGAAAGATAGAAAAGAGGAGAGAGACACCATGAAAGTTGTGAACAAGGAGGTGAGATGAGAGATAGTAATTGTATTATGATCAAAGATGCCAAAAATTACATGTCTCACATCTTTTATATCTATGCCTGTGTGACAAGGTAGTATTAATAGAAACTCTCCCTCACTAATACATGTATTCTCAACTTCTTACATTCCATGCCTTGTGTGCTTGAAATATTTTGTCCTTGCTTGATAATGTGACTTTTTCATGGTTTTAGATGACCAAATAGAAAATAATTTCATATTGCTTGATGAAATATGGGGCATGCTTATATAAAACATGTTGTATAGTTAATCAACAAAGAAAGTTAATTGAAAATCTTATTCAAGCTAAATAATAAAGACAATTCAGAAAGCAAGCTTATTACCATATAGTAAGTAAAGTTTCGATTACCCTAGGCTTCTATAATTATCTTTTTGAAAAGGTTTCATTAGTCTTTGAAGTATTTGAAATCACCATCTTTCTATTAAAATTTATCGCAATGAAAATTATTTTGCCTAGTGTTTTCCAAACTTTGTCTTTTCTATTTCAAGACTATTCGTTATCAGCATGATTCTTAACTACATTATGAAGAAATTTTCATTTATTGTATTTAATGATTGAGCTGCCTTTTCTAGAGTTTATCTTACCAAGTGCAAGGCACTAATCACAATTTGATAAAAATCAATACAATTTTTGATATAGAGATGCTAGTAGAAATACAAAAAGAGAAATCTGTATTAGAGATTGAAGGAAATAGATGAGAAACAGATAGCACAATAAGAAATTGCACTCTGATGCAGAGCTCAAACCTCTCAACCACCCCTAAGCTGACGTCATGCACATGGAAGAATCACAATCTTACTCTCAATCTCAATCTCAATCACACACTCTCTCACAATCTCAATCACATTCACAATCTCAATCTCTGATTTTAAAAGAAGAAGATGATGAAGATAATTGTCTGTTCAACTTTTTTGCCAAACTGGCTTCACGTGTCCAGAATAGGCTTTTCTAGGAACTACACATTTCCCAAGAACAACGCATGTCAAAAATGGTGCGATCCTCCCAAATCATCACTCATGAGCATCATGTGACCTGCCAAAAATGAAAAGAAAACTAAAAATGAGCTTTTTTTATTTTTGAAGACTTGTATCTCTAAAATGATGAAGGATTGGACCAAGCTGTGAGACGATAAAATATTCCACTCATTCTTCTCTATTTGATCACAAATCAGCTCTTTCAAAATAGGTATTATGCCTAAAAGGTAGAAAAATTTTGGCAAAAATTTTACCGTCACCAAAATTTGTCAAAACACTTAAAATGACCTAAAAATAATTTTTGAACACTATCTACACACATGTAAGAAAAGAGTTCAATATGACTATTAGGGTATATCACATTAAGTTTTCCATAAAAGCCAAAGAACCTTCTAGCCTTCACTCCACCACTAGATGGTTGTTTGGGGGCACAATTTGCTTCCTTGGACTTCTAACTATCTGGTTCAATGACAACATCCTCCATAAAAATCAGTTGAAGATAAAACTAGCTCAATGTTGGATATAACACCTTTTCTAGTTGGTAAGGACTTCAACTTCCTAGATATAAAGATGAACAAGCTTTTGATTTTTTCTAGAAAGTCTGTGAGGTGTACAGATGTGAGCATTAGCCAAAGAAAGAGATTAAAATTAGATTTAAGTGTGGGTCACTGACATGCCTACAGGGAGCTCTGTTCAACTCTACAACAACTAGAGATATGCAATAGAGGTAGGGATATTTAGAGTTGGCTCCCTTTGACACATTATATAGTATTTGAGTGTCCTTAAATCCCTAGCTATGTGCCATTCCATCTCATTGTTTCCAAATCCCTTGGCAAATAGCTCTGCTTTTGCTTGTTAGCTCTTAATCACATCATGTATTGCAATTCGATGGAAAATCTAATATAGTATATCAAAATCTTCTGTATCTACTTCAAAAGCTCTTAACCATTAGATATTGTGATCAACTTGAATAATAAATGGCATTGAATCACTACATAGACTTGATGAAAATGCTTTGTTTATCAATTTGATAGAGACAATTTCTAATTGTATACACTTCAAGATCTCAGTTTCATCAAGCCTAATCACAAGCCTAACTACTCCTTATGCCTCTTCTAGAGATAAATTATAGAATTCGATCATCAAACGTTGTAAGCTAGGCAAGTTAAGAATAATGTTATCAAATTAATTAAAAATAATCTATTTTTTCTTAACCTTGAAACTCACCTTGATATGGAAAGGCTTACCCAAAAGTTTATAACTTTACCATTAACTCTTTCTTTGATAGTCTCCACCATGGATGGCCTTGGAAGTAAATAATTGCATACTTAACCTTGTTTCATATTTGATTACATTAGTTTAAAATTTTTTGTATAGGCATCTCAACTAGTATTAATATGGTCTAGAGTCTTCTACACTACCTTAGTATCCAAAGAATGGTGCATAATGAAAGAATCTGAGCATTGTCTCTTTGCTTTTTTGAAATTCTTCCTCTCAAGAATATCATTTGGGATTGTTGAAGAAAAAAAGTGATAATAAAACTAAGATACCTTTGAAGCATCTCTCACTTGCATTAGTCTAAAGAAGAGATCTAGACAAAATCAATATCACAAACCAAACAAAATTATAACTAATTTTATATATTCACTATTTCTCAAGTCAAGAGGTATATCTTACTGCTTGGATTCTTATAGTGCAATCAGCTCTTCCTCATTTCAAATTCTCAATGTTCTTTAGAGATCTTAGTCAATTTCAAATGCCTAAAATACTTTTTTTTAAATGGTACACTTTGATAGATTTCTTCAATGAATAGATATTTTTTTGATAATCCTATAGTTTCTATAATAACTTATCTTTGTGTTTTGTTATTAAGAGATTCTTCAATCTCATAATATCCTTCACTGTAATAAGATTAAGTGTATAGCCTAAAGTTCCGTTATAACCATTACCAATAAACCTCATCAATGAGGTGTTGTAGTAGAAATGAGGTATGCTACTTTTTATGGGATTTTTGGGGTATAATCTTTCATCCAACCAAAGACATAGATGTTTCTTTCTTTGAAAATTGAGCATATGTGTCATGGGCTTTGAAACAGTGTTGGGTGAATTCAAAAATGAAAAAGAATGAGGAAAAAACTAAAGAGGAGGAGGAGAAAGAAGACAATGAGAATGAAGAGGGGTAATGAGAAGTTTCTATTAAAAAAATCAAATTAATTATTCACTTTTACTTTTATGAAGAGAGGTAGGATCTTTATTGGGGTAATCATTGTTACCTTTATGGATGCTTAGATTTCTACATTTCATGTAAGCCACAAGAACATTATGATACTAACTTTTGATGATTTTAAATATGTATATTTATCAAAAAGGCAAAAAACTAGAAAACCATGAAACGATTTCTTTCTCAAATATTTTAGGGTCTCTTACAAGGTTTTTTTGAGACCTCATAACTCCCTTAATGTATAGGGATACTCAATATTAGAGAATGTCACATATATTATTTTGAGATAGGGATAAAAAATGATAAGATAGAACAGGAAAATATACCAAAAATAATAGAGGAAGTTGATATCAATCTAAAAATTAATAGAAATGGAAAAAAAAACTTTTAGTTGGCACATTTCTTCAATATCATGGAGTTTTCATGAAGAAACCAACGAGGATGCTAGAATAGCCCTTTGATGAATTGGGAGATCATGTACAATAGTGTATTTTACATTGATCTATCTATCTTGATTATCACACATGGAGGCTACACATTTCCTTAGAGATTCCTCCTTGAAAGCTTCTTGAGATTAGAGAAATATGGAAATTGAGGTCTTCTCCACTGGGCAAGTCTTATTAATTGAAAAAATGTAGGGATTTATGTCTTTTTCCTAGATGTGCAAGACTTGAACGTGTAATGCACACCACAACATATTTTTTTGTTTAGTATTTTTCTTTCTTGTTTTATATAGATGGTTATATAAACTTAATTCAAATATTTTCCAAAAATATACAAGTTTTAGCTATGGAAGTATGTAAACATCTCATTGTTTTTGCCTTGAAGTAGTGGCTGATTTGTTATCACATTGCCTACAGTCTATAAAATTGTTGGTTACATACAAATCATATTATGATATTATATCATTTATATTTATATGACAAAGAACCTGGGATTTGTTGGTGTAAGGCTCCATTGTCCATCATCCATGGTTGCGCCTATAATAAATGAAGAATGTTACTTGATGGACACAATACAAGATATAAGCTTCCATTTTTGGGAGAAAGTGAGAGGAGCAAAGGGAGAGACTAGGGAAACATAAGAAGATGTTGTGAGTTCGATCCAAGGATTTTAAACTAATTTGTTAACTTAAGTACTACATGAGTTGATAGATGTTGATATTGTTGATTTGGATATATTAGAGGTGCAGCTACTCTAAGCCATTATGTATATACGAATTTTCAATTATATACGTGGGTTGGATCTAAGTATGTTTAGAGAAGTCCTAAAATTTATTATGGATCATCATCATGCTTCATATAGTAACCGCAAAGGTTCTTCATCTATAAATAGAACTAAACTAATCATAATAGACATGTTTTAGGCATGTATTTTTAGGCTCTGTAATATCTTCTTTTTGCATAGGCTAAATAAGGCAACTTACCATGCCTTTTGTAGTGCTGTCTTCATATACTTTGTAAAATCTTTTTAGAAACTAATATGATTTGAAACAATTTGTATTCTCATGAATATACAATTCAATAGCTTTCTTTTTTAGCATTTGATCATTTTTTGTCTTTTATAATCCTTGTCGTGTATTTCCATTCAATGTTTTGTTGACTTAAACTATGTTATTGTGTCTAGTTTTTTACAATATATGGACTTGATTCATAAAAATAATGTCTAATGAGTACACAATATAGGGAAAAAATGACTAGCAAGCTACTAGTTGGTAGAACTGTGGCTCCATGCATAGTTCTACAACCCAACAACTCCGTGTTTTTGTTGCTTGCCTAGTTTATAGTCATGTGAAAAAGCATGCATGTACTTGTTTTAAATTGGTATAATCTTATTTCAAACATATGCATAAACATGCATGCACAGATAGCTGCATACATGTGCATATATATATTTGACATTGACAACAACCCAAATGTATATAACTACAAATGTTAATAAAGGTTCCATTGCATAGAAGGTATCAAATATAGGTGTCCTAGATTTATACCCTTTTGTCTACTATAACAAATCTTAGTCTAAGAACCAAGGACTTGATACTACTTGCTCTACATACTTATTGTGCTTCAACATTATCATTTTAAAGTGTTCAAATGTCCAAAATTCAAATCTATCAAATTATCTCAATGCCAAGTTATTAATAACTTTGCGAGCTTTGAAAACTAAATCCACTATTCTTGCTACACAAATTGGTGGTGCCAAATTTTAGATTTTATGCCACTCATGAACCTTTATTACAAATCATACTTCATGTTATGCACAAACCAAAATTTATAGTTCTTCTCTTTATGGCCCTTGGCCACTTTTGGTACTTTAACTTCTTCTTTGTTGGGAATATTTGCTATTATTATTAGTCTTTATGTAGAAACTATAAAACTTTCATTTGAAACGTTCATGGTAATAATTCAAATGCACACTTTTAACTAACCATTGATGGATACACGCAATAAGTGTTCAACTTGCATTTGATTTAATCTTTCTCATTGATCACTCTATAATTATATTTCAAAAATGTGAAATTGGTGAGTAATTATGATAACCTTCTAAGAGTGAATGCTAGCTTTTACATTGGATCTCTTAATTAGTGGCAAGGGATGTAGTTGATGGAACATCCCATGGTTTCTATTATGTGTTAAAGAGGTGGAGAGCTAAGCAATTGAGTGAGCTCAAAGTAGTTGGAAATTTGGGATGGACTTTTCATCTTGAGTTACCTCAATCTTTAGCCTCATCTATTTGTTGTTGATTTGCACTTTAAGCCTCCTTCTATATTCCACATAAGAAACATAAGACTTTGCATATATGTAAGATCAATTCTTATGGTTACACTACTTTTATGCTCAAGTATATAGAAGATCTATTTGTAGAATAACAATTGCACAACATAAATTAAGAGCCATTACATCCATTGAAAAAAGGTGAAAGTATATGACTCACATGTTCAACATGAGATGTTGATTCTATATAATCTGACTTCATAAAATCCACCGAGTTTGCTTGGTCCAAAAGCTTTGTTTTACGAACTTGCTGATCCGCATCAGCCTCAGCAAGTCGTTTCTTCAACTTCTCTATCTCCTACATCATCCATCAATCAATCATGAATGCACACTTAAATGCTTTGGCGTAAGAGGAAGAAAATAGTCATATGCATCCAAGACACACCATGGTCAATATTCACCCTTATTTAGAACTCAACAATATATTTTCAACTCTCTAAAGTGATGTCTTATGAAGAAGGGACAATCCAACCGTAGCTCGGTTGAAAAAATACAAGACTACACTTTACAAATGTGTTATTTGGCTTATTATAGCTTTGCGGAAAGACATTAAGGGTTCCAACTTATTCTCTTAAATTGGTGAAAATGAATGTTAAGCATATAGTTGCAATATTGAAAGAGAATCAAGTTCCTAGATGCTTACATGGGATGGCCCTTGACATGGATCTAAAAACACCACTCGAAGCACTTTCTCCACTGCCACAAACTCTTTCTTCTCAAGAAACTATATGATCACAAATATGGATACATTTATTACAGTTTTTAATATATGATTTGAACTAATTGATAATTTTAGCCAAGCTTCTACATATGACTTTAATGCATGAATATTTATTTGCAACTTGAATACTTTGAAATGAAAGAACATATCATATTGACATTGTGGTGCTTTGCAACCTCATAGTTCATGAGCTCCATTCTCTAATATGGTCTAATTTCCAAAAAAGCCTAAAGGCCATTGTGACCCATCATAATCTTCTTAGAAATTTCCATAGCTCATCTCCATAATACAATATGTGGTGTAATCATAAGAAAACCAAATACCCTCATGATCTAGTGGCATTATGTGAATCTATTAAGTGGTTTTCTAGCCTTTTTGGAACTCTATCTAGGCTCCCTTCATCTGGTCTTTAACAACGACACTCTCCAAGAATCCCCACGTTAAGGATGTGAAATCGTCATTTGAGAGTGTAAGAATCAGCTGACACCAAACAAAAAGTACATACCAAGTCCGAGGTGAATGGTGTGCCTTGCTTGACTTTCAAGCTAACCACTTTGAATTTATCTTGACCTCTCTTTTGTTGATGTGGTTCTGGAGGTTCAATGAATTTTACCACTATGCATTCCAAAAAAGTAGGACAATGGTAAGAAATTGTAGCATAAGCATTTGGAAATGATTGAACTAGATGTGTGAATCTTTGTGTGTGACTCTGTGTGCCTATACATGCATATTGATCCAAGGAGCATGTGTGCAAGAGATTGTACATGTGCATGTGTGATCATATATATATGTGTGTGTGCACATTATGAGCATGGGCCATCATTATATCTTACCAGTTGTTAGGAGGATCTCCCCTGGACCAAGCACACCATTGGGTGGACGCATGAAGCAGCTTTTGGGGTTGTTAGTTTGAAACTGAAAAGAAGAAGCAGGAGAAGAAGGAGAGAGGAAATGTGAGTTAATGAGAAGGGATAACATGCGGTTACTAGCTATGTGCTTATGTGATAAAAGTGACATGAATTGGCACTCAGAAAAGAGTAAAGGAACATCACCTAGCACTCAATTAATCTTAAAGATTAAAAGTGACATGAATTGGCACTCAGAAAAGAGTAAAGGAACATCACCTAGCACTCAATTAATCTTAAAGATTAAATGCTAATTTCCTAGATCATTAACAGCTCGTTACCTTAAAGATTAATGCTGATTTCCTGGATGATTAACAGCTCGTTATCTTAAAGACGACGGGTGATCGCCTCGTTACCTAAAGATTAATGCTAATTTCCCGGATCATTAACGAATCGTTACCTTGAAGGCGACGGGTGATCGGCTGGAATTGCGGATTTTGACAGCACTGGAGGCCTGCTTCCCGGGTTCATCTGCTCACAACCGTGTGCATAAAAGAGGATTAATTCACGACATAAAGCTGCTGTAACGAGATACTTTCCATTATGACACGGTTATTATGAATCCATCACTAGTCTACTATGATACAGTGATTGATGAAAACTAAAGATAAGGATTAGCGATCGTGACTAATTGTCGATTTTGATTAATTTACAATTAACAATAACTATATACGTACAGAGGAAATACAGGTTCTTGGCCGGCTCGATGTGGAGGCGGCGGCGGGTGAGAAGGAGAGCCTTGGCCATGACAGAGATCGAGGGCGCATGAGGCATAGTATTCGTGTGATTAAAGCTCGCCTGATCTTGTTCATGATTGATTATACTAAGCATACTCAAGCTATGATCCGCCTGACTAATCTGCGCTCGCTGATTAATCTTCTCTAGTGCACGGCTATGGCGGCCAACTGCTTGATCTTGATTAATTATGAGATTGCGAGCCGCTGCATTAGAATCCTTCCCTCTCACATCCTGCAGCTCATGATCTTGATGTGCATCACCGGTACCACTCTTGTTCTCATTGATCTGATTAGTGCTATTCTGATTAGCGTTGATATTGGCCAGCATGCAGTCGCCATTAATGCTGATCATTTCCTGGGTTTTCATGGCCGGCGCTTCTCTCTCTCGCGAATTCTGCAGCTGCGATGCAGTTCCCAGAGTGCTAAACCAATGCATGATTATACAATCAAAGGTGGTTTCTTGATATTAACGCAGCATTAGTGAGGCAACTAATTACTAATTAGCAGAGGCGTCACGCGAGCTGCTTATAATCAGTTAAAACCGTATATCTAATTGCGCCTAGCATGAGGGGACGTCGAAGATGAACATCCGTCTAATTCCGATTCACTAATGTCGAGTCTACTTCTAATATTGAGCTCTTGCTGTGCTGATGATAATGAGAAGGACGATCGGCAGCAAACGTACTTAATGATACCTGCATCAGCTACTGCAATCAGCGCAATGTACAGCGAGTATATATTATGCAGGCTCTGATAATAGCTAGAATAGGGCCATCCTCAGTCCTGGCTATATGGCGTCGGCCAAATTGTGTGCATGCGTGCTAGTGAGAGATTATATTTCCGAGAGGAGGCAAAGCGTTTTGAGATAATCAAAAGAAGATCACTCGCGGCTGCACGCACTAGATAATGGCAAACACAAATTATCCGACACGGAGAGAGAGACATGCATCATCAAATTTCAAAAGCTAAGTATTGACAACAACGATAGATGTAAAAGAGAGATAGACTCTCATGTGCGGGTATTCTATTGACTATACGATACTATACTATATTAGTATGGGTTCCTGTTTTCCATTTGACTATTTGATACTATAATATATGGATATATATATATATATATATATATATATATATATATATATAGAGAGAGAGAGAGAGAGAGAGAGAGAGAGAGAGAGAGAGAGAGAGACCCCTAGTAGGATTCTCTCCCAATGCCTTCTAAATCTCTGTTCTCAAGGTGTATTATGTAGGTCTACCACAAACTCTCATGGGACTTCTTCCATATTAGAATTATCGAATCAATAAAAAGAAGCCTTCTATGTTTAAGTTCAACGTGTTAATCCAAAACCTTCTAGTACGACGTGTTTTTTGTCACCACACTCCCAAGTCTCAAACGTCACCACATCAAGAAATGAAACATGGTTTGCCTCCCAAAGGTCCTTAATCTTTACTTTTTGCATAGGAAGATCTAACAGTCTTAGGGAGAAGATTCTTTAGCTCAACTTCCAAACATTTCTTTCTTCTTTAAATGCAATGTTCCTTTAAATCAAGATAGATCCATGGATTATATATGATATATTGACCCGATAGACAATCAACAATCGAACATCACCTTTGGATTTCTCATATTTAGGACATTGGAAAACACAATCCACTTTGGACTTTTTGAGGTACAACAAAAGCTTAAACTAAGTTCTTTGAAGATATACCACATTAAGAATTTACCTTTCAAGGCATCTTTGAATAGGGTCACATAATAAAAGTAATTAGAAGGTAATTAAATTGATTGTACTAGAAATTTATATAACATTTGAAGAAATTACAAATGTTAGGAAAATGGGATATCAATGTGATTATATAAACATTTCCACATCAACCCTTGCACTACTTTATGAGGGGTTGCATCTACAACCACATTAGCCATGATAGGCTAATACATAGCTAATCAAGTCAATAGGTTGCTACACGCTCCAATAGTTACGTATTACCATTCCCTTCTATTATCAATTTTTTTCCCCTTCTGCTACTATGAAGCTTATGTATGAAGTTTCAAAGCCCATAATATCTAAATTTCTCAAGGATCCATCATCCTAAGAAATAGAATGTAGATGCCAAAGTAAATGTGAAGGTTGTAGGCTTGAGGAATTTTCGTCTAAAGAAACTTCCAAGGCATGAATAGAAGGATGGAAAATTCGTAATGAGAATGCAAAGATAATGATAGCCCTTAAGCATATAAGTGACCTCACAAAAGAACCCATGGTAGACAAGAAAGTACCTAAAGATGAGGTCGAGATTGAAGGGATTATGGCAACATAAAATAAATAACTTGAAGTGGAAGCAAGCAATGGGAATTGGTTTCAAATTTATGGCTAAAACTTTACAAGAAACTTAGTATTGTAAAATTTTAGAGAAAATTTTAGATTAGAAATTATTAAATGGAATGTATTAGAATTAAGATTGAAGTTAAAGACAAGTACATAGAAATAACTAATGAGATTGTTGACATTAAAAAATTAGGGTGAACATAGCCAAAATTAAGAAAAATAGTGAAGAAATTGCAAAGTCAACCTCTATAATTAAAAAATCACAAAATGCATTACTATAGTGGTCTATAAGTGTGTTTGCAATCAGTCATTTGGTAGAGCCCACTCCACTACAACAAGTGGTGGATATATTGATGCCAGGAGGCATATTCCACGGTGGATTCCGTGAGGTTTTGCAGTGGATTCAGTAAAACTATATTCATTTGATGGGGCTCGTACACAAGGTGGATTCCTTGTGCAAAAAGTTAACGGGGACGCCTGCCATTTTTGGGTGTCACATTAATTTAATGTGCAAGTGGGTGATTCCATAGCGGGTGATTTCGTAAAATACATATTTGAATTAATGGACGTTTATGAGTTTAGAGTGCACACTCGTATAAAATTAAGGTTAGGACAGAGTTCCAACCTATTTATTTATTTTGTAGCTGAAGACTGCTAGGTATTCACTTTTGTCGATTTAATTTTATTATTTTCTAACAATTGTGAATGCTTCAGTTGATGTGTATAGCAGGTGGTAGTGGTGTTGGAAAGCACTAAGCGATAGCGTGTATTCAAGAAAAAATTATCATTTTTTATAGGCACACATCTTATCATTAAAGACGTGGCACTAATATTTAGTTAGGCATGCTTATTTATTGAAGTGCTTGATATATATCTATTATTTTGTATACGCATGGGCACATGGTTTAAATATTCATTATTGGGCATTATATTTGGAAAAAAGCAAACACAAAAGCTAAAACATGCTAATTGTAAAATTGGGCTATTTTTCAACTTTGAGATGAATAATTTTATAAATACATGCTTTGTGGAGCGCTCACACAAGGCATGGGGGGAGATTGTACCCAATTGGTCTTTTTGCCTCATGTCGTGCAAGTCTATTCTCTTGATTTTTAAGCTTAAAGTAGAGTTCTTTGTTCTTGGGGACCTTGCGGCGCTCGCTACGTATGCATAGAGCATTCAATTTACACACCAGTGGTATCAGAGCAAAGTTGAGCTCAAGGGCTTCCAATGGCTTACCATCTTGCATGAAAGTGAAGCTCCTAGAACGAACGGGCTCTACAGTCTTGCAACAATCCGTCAATACCACCGTGTTCCTGGCGGTGAAGAACCCCCTGCTGCACTGTTGGATTGCGAAGGACCAGTCTCTACTGGCGGAGGACCACCCAAGAAGATCCTTTGTAAGTCTTTTGGTCATAACAAAGAACAGAGAAAAAGCTTTATAAAGTTTAAGTTGATTAAGCTTGAAAAGCTTAAGTAAAGCTTAAGCTTTCCAAGAATTCGACATGGATGGCGGCAGTATGCACTCCCTGGCATCGATGTCGACATCAGCATCCTCTCGTCCCGACGCAGATCAAATAATTAGTTAAAGCTTTATTCTCTAAAAGCTAAAGTTTAAGGTTTTAAGCTATTACTAAAGTTTCAAAAATCCAAACTTAAATCTTCTCCATAGTTGGCGTTCACACTAGGTCCATCCCAAACTCATTTCAACCTCCTTGCAAGCCTCTGTTCACACCCATGCTGTGACAGAGATAATTTTCAGCAAGCAGATTGCTACGTAGTCTTCACGAGCAAAGTATTCTTTGAAGAAGGATTTTAGCAACTTCCGCATCTGCAAAGAAGAAAGATCGCAAAAAGCCATTTAAAAAAAAAGAGCAAGCCTTGTAAACCCGACTTTGAGCTACGCTCATCCTACTAACAAGATTTCGAGTGTGTGAGGTTGTTTGAAATTTTGCAAGATGACCGATCAAAATATATAATATTTTATGGCCAAATGTGATTTATTGAAACCAACGATGGAGCAAAAATTGGACCTAATTATGATGCAACTTTAAGAGGAACAAAGAGCACATCAAACTTTGCAAGCTCAATTGGCCACTCTTCAACGATCTACTACCGATCAAGATGGACCGCAACCTGAAGATGTTATACGATGCATGATCGATGTGACACTCAAAGCACAATCTATCCGAAAAGAAACTAAGATAAGTAAAAGAAATTTCAAATTCCGTACTTTTAATGGGTTACACGATGGAAAGATTGTTCTCGCTTTTATCAGTCAGTTTGATGATTATTTCCATGAAGAACAGTATGCCGAAAAAAACAAACTCAAGTGTGTCACTAATCATTGAGTGGACAAAGCATCGCTATGGTGGACTGTTATCCGTAAAAGCATTGATTATCCTACTACTAGGGAGACTTTTCAAAATAAATTTTTGTAGAATTTTCTTCCACCTCAATTCCACGAAAAAGCAATCAAACAGTGGGATCTTCTACAACAAAGAGATTGCGAGCCTATTTCACAATATACCGAGTGTTTCTAGAATGCCTTATTGCAACTTTGAATGCTCGAAGATGTACCGGAGGCGACCCATAAGTGCAAGTTTATGTCTGGTTTGCTTGGTCACTTCTATGCTGAAGTGAACATGTTCAAGCCAATGACTCTCGAGGATGCGATTTCCTTGGCCCATGATGCTAAAGACAAAATTTGAGGACAAGAGAGGCAACCACAATAATTCCCAAATATCGGTAACTTCGATACAAAGCAATTCAATTCTAACTTTCAAAGATTCAATCAAAACCGCTTTGTTCCATCTTCATTCTGTAAATCTTGGATACAACCCCCTGCTTTACCATCAAACACAAATCCAAATCCAAAGCTATCTTTCAAGCCAAATCTCAACATTTCTAAACTCCTTGCTATTACCAATAATGTTTCCAAAGCTAAATCCATAGTCTGCTATAAGTTCCATCAACTTGGACATCTAGCGGCGAATTGTCAATCCAAAAAGCCAACTATTCACATCAACTACTTGGGAGCGACTGAAGATGAAGACCATGAAGAAATGCTAGATTTCACAGAAGACGACGACGATATCGGTACTACTTCAGATACTTTACCAGGTATGCCAAATCCCCATTCTTTATTAACGATGAAATGTCTTGTGCATGAAATAGAAAAGATTATTTTATATGATGACGAGAGCACACATTATTTTATTTCTGCAAAAATGATCAATGAATTGAATTTGCATACTGTTTCGACTCATTATCACATCAAGGCTGCATTCTTAAGTACTAGATACAATATGGAACACAAGAACTGCATGACTTAGAAATTAAAATTGGTGATTATGTCGAGCGCAAAAAATTCTTTGTTATGCATTTGCAATCTAGTGACATTATCTTAGGAATGCCTTGGCGTCATCAATATAATCCCGATATAGATTATTCCACGCATTCAATGAAGCTTCATTCTAATGAAAAACAAATCACATTGCATGGTATGTACGCTCTTGATAATTTTTCATTGCTTAGTCATACACAGGCTAAACATGCATTAAGAAAATGTAGCAAATCTTACTTAATATGGGTAAATGAAATTGAAGTTAAGAAAAATCAGATGCATCCTAGGCACGCACAACTTCTTTCATAATTTAAAGATTGTTTTGCTGCTGATTTACCACCTGGCTTACCACCTACACGCCCTGAAGATCATAAAATAGACTTAATACTAGGTTCTCAACCACCATGTAAAGCACCTTATCGACATAATCAAATTGAATAGAAAGAAATTCAAACCCAAGTTAAAGAATTGTTAACCGAAGGACTCATTAGGCCCAATAGTTCTCCTTTTGGTGCATCTGTCCTATTAATTAAAAATAAAAATAACAGAAATAGGATGTGCATTGATTATTGTGTCCTAAATAAGATCACTTTCAAAAATAGATATCCGATCCCTAGGGTAGATGACCTCATGGATAAACTACAAGGGGCTACAATATTTAGCAAAATAGATCTTAAATCTGGATACCATTAAGTACAACTGGACACATCCAATATTTTCAAAATTGCATTTAGGACTCAATTTGGACAATATGAATTCCTTGTTATGCCTTTTGGTTTAACTAATGTACCAACCACATTCAGTCGTATAATGAATTGCATATTTTTGAAGCATCAACATTGTGTCATTGTTTTCTTTGATGACATATTGGTTTTCAATAAAAAATGAAAATGAGCATTATGAACATTTATCCTTGGTTTTTAAATTATTGAAAGAGAATCAATTATATGCTAATCCTGAAAAGAGTGAATTTTTCCAAACCCATATTGAATATTTAGGACATATTGTTTTATCTAAAATTATTAAAGTTGATCCTAAAAAGATAGAAGCAATTTTAAATTGGCCGATACCGAAACATGTGCATGAACTACGTTCTTTCTTAGGTCTTGCTAGCTTTTACAAAAAAATTATGAGAAAAATTTCATTGCTTGCATTACCTTTGACAAAATTATTAAAGAAATGTATTGTGTATCATTGGTCTGAAAATCAGCAAAAGTCTTTTGATTTACTGAAACATGCCTTAACATATGCTCTTGTATTGCAACTCTCTGACTTTAATAGACCATTCTTCCTAGTAGTTGCGCTAACGCTAGTGGATCTAGAATAGGAGCTATCCTCATACAAGATTCACATCCCATAGCCTACTCTAGTTGCAAACTTAAACCCTTTGAACTCAAGTATTCTACCTATGATAAGGAATTTCTAGCAGTAGTACAAGCTTTATGACAATGGAAACACTATTTAATGGGATCTAAATTCATGATCAAAACTAACCAACAAAGTATCAAACATCTCCGTAATTAGCCACAAATCTCTGACCATTATATTAAATGGGCTGCTTTTATTCAAATTTTTCATCCACTTATCCAATATCAATCCGGAAAAGAAAATGTTGTTGCAGATGCCTTGAGTAGAAAACCAACTATTCATAATATCTTTGTGATATCTTTTGATTCCCTTATTCCTATGAAAGATAGCTATGATCAAGACCCCAGTTTTCAAGCTGATTGGAATAAAATAGTTGTAAATAACTGGATTCCAATAGATTCATTGTCTTATGATGATGGATTTATATTTTATGAGAAAAGGTTATGTGTAATTGTTCCATTTAAATCATTTGTATTACACGGAATTCATTGTCCCCCATATCAAGGCCATAGAGGTATTATTTTCACTTTACGTACATTGGTTGAAGATTTTTGCTGGCCACAAATGGAATCTGATGTTTCTAACTTTGTATCTGAATGTTTAATTTTTCAAAGAGTTAAGCGACACCATGGTAAGCAATATGGTTTGTTAATTAGCCTTTACCAATTCTAGAACGACCATGGGAACATATTTCAATGGATTTTATTATTAGTTTACCTAACACTCAAGCTAATCATGATATGATTTGGACTATTGTAGATCAGTTTAGCAAACAAGCATATTTCATTCCATGCAAGAAAACATTAACTGCATCTCAAGCTGCTCAATTGTTTTTTAAAACTATTTTCACTAACCATGGTTTGCCAAAAGTTATTATTTCTGATCGTGATTCTAGATTCTACAACAATTTTTGGACTAGTTTGTTTGCTAATTTAGGTACAAATATTGATTTTTCATCTATATTTCATCCTGAAACAAATGGGCAAACATAAGCTACAAACAGTACAATTTTGGATCTTTTGTGTACATACACAATTTCAAAACCACAAACATGGGATACACACTTGCATTTACTTTAGTTTGCATACAATAACACTCCACATACAACTACACAGAAAGTACCTTTTGAAATCATTTATGGATATAGATTCCCTACACCTGTTACCTCATTGTCAAACAAAGTTAAAGCTGCTGATGATATTGCCAATATGCATGCTACTATTTTCATTGAAGTCAAAGACATAGTTGTGAAAGCCCAACAATCATACACAAAACAAGCTAACAAAAAAAGAAAAGCTACGAGTTTCACAGTTGATGATTATGTTTGGTTATGCATTGAAAAGAGAAGATTACAAAGTGTTGAGAAACACCTTGTTGTAAAGTTAGCTCCTAGATTTTATGGACCTTTCAAAATCATTCACAAAATCAATGACAATACATTTAAATTAGAATTACCCCAACAGTGGAAATCCACAATACTTTTCATATCAGTTTGTTACGACCTTTTAAAGGCCAATTACGTGTCCACCCTGTCTATGAAAACCCTCCTTTATTAGAAGAAGAAACTAAAATCCTTGAACCCGAAATTATTTTAGACACTGATTATATGACCACTAGAACTGGCCGTAGATATTCTAGATATTTAGTAAAGTTTAAAAGTCATCCTATTGAAGAGGCCCAATGGATGCACGCTCGTGACCTAAGTGCTTACCCCTCATTGCTCACTCCACGTTGAGCTAATAGCAATTGAGAACAATTTTGAAAACAATTGCTATCCCACCTTAGGGGTATGATGCCAGGAGGCATATTCCACGATGGATTCTGTGAGGTTTTGCGGTGGATTCCATAAAACTATATTTATTTGCCGAGGCTCGTACACAAGGTGGATTCCTTATGCGAAAAGTTGACGGGGACGCATGTCCTTTTTGGGCGTCACGTTAATTTAATATGCAAGTGGGTGATTCCATAACATGTGATTCCATAAAATACATATTTAAATTAATGGATGTTTATGAGTTTAGAGTGTGCACTGGTATTACATTAAGGTTAGGACAGAGTTCCAACCTATTTATTTATTTTGTAGCTGAAGACTACTAGGTATTCATTTTTGTCGGTTTAATTTTATTATTTTTTAACAATTGTGAATGCTTCAGTTGATGTATAGAGCAGACGGTGGTGACATTGGAAAGCACTGGGGGCAATAGCGTATATTCAAGAAGATATTATCATTTTTTATCGACACGTGTCTTATCATTAAAGGTGTGGCGCTAATATTTATTTAGCACGCTTATTTATTGAAGCGCTTGTCATATATCTATTATTTTGTATGCGCATAGGTGCACTGTTTAAATATTCATTATTGGACATTGAATTTGGGCACTGCCCGACTCTTGGGCCACCCAACCGCTTTATTTTTTATTTGAAAAAAAGCAAACACAAAAGATAAAGCATGCTAATTGTAAAATTGGGCTATTTTTGAACTTTGAGATGAATAAATTTATAAATACATGCTTTGTGGAGCGCTCACACAAGGGATGGGGAGAGATTGTACCCAATTGGTCTTTTTGCCTCATGTCGTGCAAGTCTATTCTCTTGATTTTTTGGATTAAAGTAGAGTTCTTTGTTCTTGGGGACCTTGGTGCTCTCTATGCATGCATATAACATCCAATTTGCACACCATATATCGATGGGAGTTTTAGAGAAGAAAGTGAAAAAAAGTACATTTGACATAGCTAGTATTATCACTACTAATAAGTGTGCCAATGTACACATCAATGTGTGATATATTTGTTGAATATTGAAATGATTATACCACTATAAGTCAAATTCATTTTGATGAATGTACCAAAATATTTTTAGTTTATCCTAATCAAAATATTTATTTCTTTGTGAATTCTCTAGCAAAGAGCATTCTAAGATTGAGTGAAATTAAAGGCTACAAAAACACTATGGTAGAGGTCCTTTCCTCTATACTTTTAATGTTTGCTTGTTTATCTTCTAAATACTCTCTCCCCGCCATACTATTGTTGAGAAAAACCATAGCTTTAAGGTAGGGTTTTGTTGTTTTTTACACACATGTATGAGAAACCTAGATTTTGGGTTTTCTTGTGACAAATTTAAGTGAAAAAGTATACATGTATACATGAGAAATCTAGAGAAATAGAATAAATGAAAATGTATCTTTTTAATCTAGTTGTAGTTTTGTAATCATAGAAATTGTATACGAGTGAGAGATGGAGAGACAAAAGGAGAGTAAGAGAGAAGAAATTATAGTTTGGTTTCTTTAGAAAAATAAAGAAAGAGAGGAAAACCTATGGTCTAGTTGCTCTACTAGGGAAAGAGAGAAAAAATCATATTTTTCTTGCTTTAGAGAGAGAGAGAGAGAGAGGGAGGGAGGGAGGAAAAGAAATCAACAAAGAGTAGAGAGACATCAACTAAGTGAGAGAGGGGGAGAGAAAGAGAGATGTGGGGTCTTTTAAGCCTAATGATATAAATTGCATCATAGGGTATGATTCGAGGTAAGCTTCATGTGAAGCAGAAGACATTTGATATTCACAAATCATATGCCAAGTATGCTAACTAATGTTATTGACTAAAAGAACATGTTTTACTATAACTATTAATTAATCTTAATTTCTTTTATATTGATTGAGATTTAATCTTAAAATTTTTTTATTAGAGATTATGGTCCATATTTTAGGGATCCCAAGCACCTTGAAGTTTCCTACTTTGAATTCCAATTGAGGTCTAGTTACTTAAGCAAAATAAATCTTCGTTCTTTCAATGCTTAGTGAGAGCAGATTTTTAAGACCTTTTTTGAAGCAGAAAAAAGCACGGGAGGTCGTAAAAGACCAATTTTTCGTGCAAAACGAAACAGTTGTGGATCAATGAGCAAGAGTTTCTAGATGGAGTTCGATGCTAGGAATCCAACACAAGTCTCCGTTCGTTGATCAGAGTCCGTTTGTTGACCCTCCATTTAATCCCCTCAAATTATGAAGCAGCTACATGATCCGAAAGTCGAAAAGTGCATCATAGGTCCCAACTTTATAGATTTCAATGTCACAAAGCCATCCGGCTAGATGGATCTCAAATCAGAGCTCGTTTGCCCCTCCGAAAGCAAAAATTCCACTTTGTTTGCAATGTGAATACAAAAAGATGAACTAGATATTTTAAAATAAAAACCTTAACCTTGATTAATGAAAGAAAACCAAAAAAACCAATTGTGAGGAGGGAGGGAGTGTAAATTTTTTTGCACCCCATTTTTCTTAAGAATCGTGCCTCTTCGATATGCTGGAATTGAGAAAAAATCAACTGCACATTCTTGATCCACTCTCTGAGTGCTCCGTTTTGGGTGTAAGCATATTGATTTTCATGAAGGGAATGAAAATTCTGATTTTTAGTCTTTCTCTTTTCTCTCTCCTCTCTCCTCTCTCCTCTTGCTGCATGTTCACACGTGTGATTCAATGGGAGAAGGGGTGGGAGTTTGATACAAGATGCGGATGGAATGATAGTGTTGGAGCAAAGGAGATTGTAGATTGGGCTATGAGAGAGCATCAATGACCTCCCAACCATGAAATACATGCCTCCAAAATCGTGTTTTTATGTGTAAGTAGTAGATTACATTTATTTCATGATAGATGTTTGATGAAATTGTTTGTAAATGGTTGGCTTTGATTAATAATGCTGAAATATATTAGATTTCTGGAAGAAAACTAGTAAATTTAGTTGTATAATGATTTTAACAAAACACGCAAAACCCACAATTATGCGATTTTCATAGAAATGATAAATTTTGGGAGTTTTGTTGTGATTTGGGGGTTTATATAGAGTAGAAATGAATATAAAATCAATTCCTAGTAATTGTGATCAGTCCTAACCCATAAATCAAAAATATCAAAATTTTTATCTAGATAAATGAAAAAGATAGTGAAAAAATAAAAATAATTAAGTTTTTGCATTAGAAAATTAAGAAAAAAATATGCTTTATGTTTGTGGATGTATGGCATGATTGGAGCATGAGGTATGAGCCTTATTTCAGCCTTGTCTTCATGTTAAAGTCCATTTTTACTGCTTTTACAAGAAAAACACATGAAAAAACCCCTTCCTATACCTATCAACACATGCATAACCTAAATAGTAGGGAGAAGGAGGGGTTTTGAGGGTAATTATTTGCTGATAACAATCAAAATTTTGATCTATTTTCTTGTGCATGGCATATATGTTATTTATAGTTTAAGTTTAAGAGGGTCGGGTAGCACTCAAATGCTTGGTGCTGACCCTTAGCAACACAACATTACGTGTAGGTTGAAATCATTGAAAGAAATGTCTTTGCACTTCACAATGTTTTTTTTTTTAAATCATGAAATGTTTGAGTCCTATGGCCATACGCAGTTGCATTACGCATATCACATGGTATAATTCCTGGATGCATTGCAATTGTTTTCTTATACATATGACCTACGTTGAGTTGTGAGATACCTAAACTGTAGGTTTAGACGATCGAGTTCCTTGGGGAACGTGTAGAAAAACTTATCATCATGAATGCAAAGAAAAAAATTTAATAGGGATCTAGCCCCTTGTAGGACCAGATCTTTGCTATCCATGTTTGATATCCTCTCAAATATGAACTAATATTTGGACTTGTATGAGTGCATATTAGGTATTATTAATGAGATTAGAACCAATCACATGCTATAAGAAACTATATACAACAACATTACTTAATACAATGTCATCTTGAAGGACACTATAAGAAGAAATAAAAATGCCCAAATAGTACTATTTTTCTTATTATGACATACATATAAGTGTAGATAAAGTTTTGGAAAGCAAGTTTTGGCTTACATACAAAATATGAGCATTACCATTGCCAAAACCATTCAATTCACGTATTCTTAATTCCAAGTTTTTCTCCTCAATGTATTTTGCATAAACAAACAAAACATCTTATGTATTAACAATTTCAAAGTTCACAATGCTTATAATTAGAAACACATAAGCTTACTAAACACAAGAAGGATTCAATAATGCACTTTATAATTGAAGGTGAGACCCACCACTGCTTAGACCTACCCAATGGTAGGCCTTAATAACATAAAGCATGCTTAATCTACCATAACTATGCACAAGTATCTACAACAGTTGAGCTAAATTATCTTTCTAATATGTTATCATAGCTAATTTAAAAGATTCTACTTACACTACACATGTGATTCAAGATCGAGAGTCCCAAGTATATTCTAAGTAATCAAATATAAGGGGATAGAGATCACATGGAAACTAAAGATAAGGATTAGCGATCGTGACTAATTGTCGATTGTGATCATTAATTTACAATTAACAATAACTATATACGTACAGAGGAAATACAGGTTCTTGGCCGGCTCGATGTGGAGGCGGCGGCGGGTGAGAAGGAGAGCCTTGGCCATGACAGAGATCGAGGGCGCATGAGGAATAGTATTCGTGTGATTAAAGCTCGCCTGATCTTGTTCATGATTGATTATACTAAGCATACTCAAGCTATGATCCGCCTGACTAATCTGCGCGCGCTGATTAATCTTCTCTAGTGCACGGCTATGGCGACCAGCTGCTTGATCTTGATTAATTATGAGATTGCGAGCCGTTGCATTAGAATCCTTCCCCCTCACATCCTGCAGCTCATGATCTTGATGTGCATCACCGGTACCACTCTTGTTCTCATTGATCTGATTAGTGCTATTCTGATTAGCATTGATATTGCCCAGCATGCAGTCGCCATTAATGCTGATCAGTTCCTGGGTTTTCATGGCCGGCGCTTCTCTCTCTCGCGAATTCTGTAGCTGCGATGCAGTTCCCAGAGTGCTAAACCAATGCATGATTATGCTAATCAGTTAAAACCGTATATCTAATTCCGCCTAGCATGAGGGGACGTCGAAGATGAACATCCGTCTAATTCCGATTCACTAATGTCGAGTCTACTTCTAATATTGAGCTCTTGCTGTGCTGATGATAATGAGAAGGACGATCGGCAGCAAACGTTAATGATACCTGCATCAGCTACTGCGCCAATCAGCCCAATGTACAGCGAGTATATATTATGCAGGCTCTGATAATACCTAGAATAGGGCTATCCTCAGTCCTGGCAGCTATGGCGTCGGCCAAATTGTGTGCATGCGTGCTAGTGAGAGATTATATTTCCGAGAGGAGGCAAAGCGTTTTGAGATAATCAAAAGAAGATCACTCGCGGCTGCACGCACTAGATAATGGCAAACACAAATTATCCGACACGGAGAGAGAGACATGCATCATCAAATTTCAAAAGCAAAGGATTGACAACAACGATAGATGTAAAAGAGAGATGGACTCTCATGTGCGGGTTTTCTATTGACTATACGATACTATACTATGCATACATATATAAAGTTAGTGTGGGTGCCTGTTTTCCATTTGACTATTTGATACTATAATATATGGATACACACACACACACACATATATATATATAGAGAGAGAGAGAGAGAGAGACCCCTAGTAGGATTCTCTCCCAATGCCTTCTAAATCTCTGTTCTCAAGGTGTATTATGTAGGTCTACCACAAACTCTCATGGGACTTCTTCCATATTAGAATTATCGAATCAATAAAAATTAGCCTTCTATGTTTAAGTTCAACGTGTTAATCCAAAACCTTCTAGTACGATGTGTTTGTTGTCACCACACTCCCAAGTCTCAAACGTCACCACATCAAGAAATGAAACATGGTTTGCCTCCCAAAGGTCCTTAATCTTTACTTTTTGCATAGGAAGATCTAACAATCTTAGGGAGAAGATTCTTTAGCTCAACTTCCAAACATTTCTTTCTTCTTTAAATGCAATGTTCCTTTAAATCAAGATAGATCCATGGATTATATATGATATATTGACCCGGCCGACAATCGACAATCGAACATCAACTTTGGATTTCTCATATTTAGGACATTGGAAAACACAATCCACTTTGGACTTTTTGAGGTACAACAAAAGCTTAAACTAAGTTCTTTGAAGATATACCACATTAAGAATTTACCTTTCAAGGCATCTTTGAATAGGGTCACATAATAAAAGTAATTAGAAGGTAACTAAATTGATTGTACTAGAAATTTATATAACATTTGAAGAAATTACAAACGTTAGGAAAATGGGATATCAATGTGATTATAGAAACATTGCCACATCAACCCTTGCACTACTTTATGAGGGGTTGCATCTACAACCACATTAGCCATGATAGGCTAATACATAGCTAATCAAGGCAATAGGTCACTACACGCTCCAATAGTTACGTATTACCATTCCCTCCTATTATCAAAATTTTTCCCCTTCTGCTACGATGAAGCTTATATATGAAGTTTTGAAGCCCATAATATCTAAATTTCTCAAGGATCCATCATCCTAAGAAATAGAATGTAGATGCCAAAGTAAATGTGAAGGTTGTAGACTTGAGGAATTTTCGTCTAAAGAAACTTCCAAGGCATGAATAGAAGGATGGAAAATTCATAACGGGAATGCAAAGATAATGATAGCCCTTAAGCACATAAGTGACCTCACAAAAAAACCCATGGCAGACAAGAAAGTACCTAAAGATGAGGTCGAGATTGAAGGGATTATGGCAACACAAAATAAATAACTTGAAGTGAAAGCAAGCAATGGGAATTGGTTTCAAATTTATGGCTAAAACTTTACAAGAAACTTAGTATCGTAAAATTTTAGAGAAAATTTTAGATTAGAAATTATTAAATGGAACGTATTAGAATTAAGATTGAAGTTAAAGACAAGTACATAGAAATAACTAATGAGATCGTTGACATTAAAAAATTAGGGTGAACATAGCCAAAATTAAGCTAAAAATAGTGAAGGAATTGCAAAGTCAACCTCTATAATTAAAAAATCACAAAATGCATTACTATAGTGGTCTATAAGTGTGTTTGCAATCAGTCATTTGGTAGAGCCCATTCCACTACAATAAGTGGTGGATATATTGATTCCAGGAGGCATATTCTACGGTGGATTCCGTGAGGTTTTGCAGTGGATTCAATAAAACTATATTCATTTGCTGGGGCTCGTACACAAGGTGGATTCCTTGTGCAAAAAGTTGACGAGGACGCCTGCCATTTTTGGGTGTCACATTAATTTAATGTGCAAGTGGGTGATTCCATAGCGGGTGATTTTTATAAAATAAATATTTGAATTAATGGATGTTGATGAGTTTAGAGTGCGCACTCGTATCAAATTAAGGTTAGGACAGAGTTTCAACCTGTTTATTTATTTTGTAGCTGAAGACTGTTAGGTATTCACTTTTGTCGGTTTAATTTTATTATTTTCTAACAATTGTGAATGCTTCAGTTGATGTGTAGAGCAGGCGATAGTGGTGTTGGAAAGCACTAGGCAATAGCATGTATTCAGAAGAAATTACCATTTTTTATGGGCGTGCGTCTTGTCATTAAAGGTGTGGCGCTAATATTTATTTAGGCATGCTTATTTATTGAAGTGCTTAACATATATCTATTATTTTGTCTACGCATGGGCGCACGGGTTAAATATTCATTATTTAGCATTATATTTGGGCACTGCTCAACTCTTGAACTACCCAACCGCTTTATTTTTTATTTGGGCAAAAGCAAACACAAAAGCTAAAGCATGCTAATTGTAAAATTGGGCTATTTTCAGCTTTGAGATGAATAAATTTATAAATACATGCTTTGTGGAGCGCTCACACAAGGCATGGGGGGAGATTGTACCCAATTGGTCTTTTTACCTCATGTCGTGCAAGTCTATTCTCTTGATTTTTTACCTTAAAGTAGAGTTCTTTGTTCTTGGGGACCTTGCAGTGCTCACTACGTATGCATACAGCATCCGATTTGCACACTAGTCGTATTAGAGCAAAGTTGAGCTCAAGGGCTTCCAATCGCTTACCATCTCAAGTGAAGGTGAAGCTCCTGGAACGAACGTGCTCTACAGTCAATCTCGCGACAACTCGTCAATATCACCGTGTTGGATCGCGAAGGACCAGTCTCTACTGGCGGAGGACCACCCAAGAAGATCCTTTGTAAGTCTTTTGGTCATAACAAAGAATAGAGAAGAAGCTTTATAAAGTTTAAGTTGATTAAGCTTAAAAAGCTTAAGTAAAGCTTAAGCTTTCCAAGAATTCGACATCGATGGCGGTAGTATGCACTCCCTGGCATCGATGTCGACATCAGCATCCTCTCGTCCCAATGCAGATCAAATAATTAGTTAAAGCTTTCTTCTCTAAAAGCTAAAGCTTAAGGTTTTAAGCTATTACTAAAGTTTCAAAAATCCAAACTTAAATCTTCTCCATAGTTGGCATTCACACTAGGTTCATCCCGAACTCATTTTAACCTTCTTGCAAGCCTCTGTTCACACCCATGCTGTGATAGAGATAATTTTCAGCAAGCAGATTGCTACGCAGTCTTCACAAGCAAAGTATTCGTTGAAGAAGGATTTTAGCAACTTCTGTATCCGCAAAGAAGAAAGATCGCAAAAAGCCATTTTTAAAAAAAAGAGCAAGGCTTGTAAACCCGACTTTGAGCTACGCTCATCCTGCTAACAAGATTTCGAGTGTGTGAGGTTGCTTGAAATTTTGCAAGATGACCGATCAAAATATGGAATATTTTATGGCCAAAGGTGATTTACCGAAACCAACGATGGAGCAAAAATTGGACCTAATTATGATGCAACTTCAAGAGCTGGAACGAAGAGCACGTCAAACTTTGCAAGCTCAATTGGCCACTCTTCAACGATCTACTGCCGATCAAGATGGACCGCAACCTGAAGATGTTATACGACACATGATCGATGCGACACTTGAAGCACAATCTATCTGAAAAGAAACTAAGATAAGTAAAAGAAATTTCAAATTCCATACTTTTAATGGGTTATGCAATGGAAAGACTGTTCTCGCTTTTATCAGTCAGTTTGATGATTATTTTCATGAAGAACAGTATGCCGAAAAAGACAAACTCAAGTGTGTCACTAATCATTTAGTGGACAGAGCATCGCTATGGTGGACTATTATCCACAAAAGCATTGATTGTCTTACTACTTGTGAGACTTTTCAAAAGAAATTTTTGTAGAATTTTCTTCCACCTCAATTCCACGAAAAAGTAATCAAACAGTGGAATCTTCTGCTATCCAAAAAGCCAACTATTCACATCAACTACTTGGGAGCGACTGAAGATGAAGACCATGAAGAAATGCTAGATTTCACAGAAGACGATGACGATATCGGTACTACTTCAGATACTTTACCAGGTATGCCAAATCCCCATTCTTTATTAACGATGAAATGTCTTGTGCATGAAATAAAAAAGATTGTTTTACATGATGACGAGAGCACACATTATTTTATTTCTACAAAAATGGTCAATGAATTGAATTTACATATTGTTTCGACTCATTATCGCATCAAGGCTGCATTCTTAGGTACTAGATACAATATGGAACACAAGAACTGCATGACTTAGAAATTAAAATTGGTGATTATGTCGAGCGCAAAAATTTCTTAGTTATGCATTTGCAATCTAGTGACATTATCTTAGGAATGCCTTGGCATCATCAATATAATCCCGATATAGATTATTCCATGCATTCAATGAAGCTTCATTCTAATGGAAAACAAATCACATTGCATGGTATGAACACTCTTGATAATTTTTCATTGCTTAGTCATACACATGCTAAACGTGCATTAAGAAAATGTAGCAAATCCTACTTAATATGGGTAAATGAAATTGAAGTTAAGAAAAATCAGATGCATCCTAGGCACGCACAATTTCTTTCACAATTCAAAGATTGCTTTACGACTGATTTACCACCTGGCTTACCACCTACATGTCCTGAAGATCATAAAATAGACTTAATACTAGGTTCTCAATCACCATGTAAAGAAGCTTATTGACATAATCAAATTGAATAGAAAGAAATTCAAACCCAAGTTGAAAAATTGTTAACCCAAGGACTCATTAGGCGCAATAGTTCTCCTTTTGGTGCACCTGTTCTATTAATTAAAAATAAAAATAACACATATAGAATGTGCATTGATTATCGTGTCCTAAATAATATCACTGTCAAAAATAGATATCCTGATCCCTAGGGTAGATGACCTCACGGATAAACTACAAGGAGCTACAATATTTAGCAAAATAGATCTTAAATTTGGATGCCATCAAGTACAACTGGACACATCCAATATTTTCAAAATTGCATTTAGGACTCAATTTGGACATTATGAATTCCTTGTTATGCCTTTTGGTTTCCCTAATGCACCAACCACATTCAATCATATGATGAATTACATATTTTTGAAGCATCAATATTGTGTCATTGTTTTCTTTGATGACATATTGGTTTTCAATAAAAAATGAAAATGAGCATTATGAACATTTATCCTTGGTTTTCAAATTATTGAAAGAGAATCAATTATATGCTAATCCTAAAAAGAGTGAATTTTTTCAAATCCACATTGAATATTTAGGACATATTGTTTCATCTAAATGTATTAAAGTTGATCCTAAAAAGATAGAAGCAATTTTGAATTGGCTGATACCTAAAAATGTGCATGAACTACGTTCTTTCTTAGGTCTTGCTAGCTTTTACAGAACATTTGTGAGAAAAATTTCATTGCTTGCATTACCTTTGATAAAATTATTAAAGAAAGGTATTGTGTATCATTGGTCTGAAAATCAATAAAAGTCTTTTGATTTACTGAAACATACCTTAGAACATGCTCTTGTATTGCAACTCCCTGACTTTAATAGACCATTCTTCCTAGTAGTCACTAACGCTAGTGGATCTAAAATAGGAGATGTCCTCATGCAAGATTCACATCCCATAGCCTACTCTAGCTGCAAACTTAAACCCTCTGAACTCAAGTATTCTACCTATGATAAGGAATTTCTAGCAGTAGAACAAGCTTTACGACAATGGAAACACTATTTAATGGGATCTGAATTCATGATCAAAACTGACCAACAAAGTATCAAACATCTCCTTAGTCAGCCACAAATCTCTGACCGTCATATTAAATGGGCTGCTTTTATTCAAATTTTTCATCCACTTATCTAATATCAACACGGAAAAGAAAATATTGTTGCAAATGCCTTGAGTAGAAAACTAACTATTCATAACATCTTTGTAATATCTTTTGATTCCTTTATTCCTATGAAAGATACCTATGATCAAGACCCCGGTTTTCAAGCTAATTGGAATAAAATAGTTTTAAATAACTGGATTCCAATAGATTCATTGTCTTATGATGATGCATTTATGTTTTATGAGAAAAGTTTGTGTAAATGTTCTGTTTAAATCATTTATATTACACGAAATTCATCATCTCCCATATCAAGGCCATAGAGGTATTATTTTCACTTTACGTATATTGGTTGAAGATTTTTACTGGCCACAGATGGAATCTGATGTTTCTAACTTTTTATGTGAATGTTTAATTTGTTAAAGAGTTAAGCGACACCATGGTAAGCAATATGGTTTGTTAATGCCTTTACCAATTCCAGAACAACCATGGGAACATATTTCAATGGATTTTATTATTAGTTTGCCTAGCACTCAAGCTAATCATGATATGATGTGGACTATTGTAGATCAATTTAGCAAACAAGCATATTTCATTCTATGCAAGAAAACATTAACTGCATCTCAAGCTGCTCAATTGTTTTTTAAAACTATTTTCACTAACCATGGTTATTATTTCTGATCGTGATTCTAGATTCTACAATAATTTTTGGACTACTTTGTTTGCTAATTTAGGTACAAATATTGATTTTTTATCTGCATTTCATCCTAAAACAAATGTGCAAACATAAGCTACAAACAGTACAAATTTGGATCTTTTGTGTGCATATACAATTTCAAAACTACAAACATGGGATACACACTTGCATTTACTTTAGTTTTCATACAATAACACTCCACATACAGCTACACAGAAAGCACCTTTTGAAATCATTTATGGATATAGATTCCCTACACCTGTTACCTCATTGTCAAACAAAGTTAAAGCTGCTGATGATATTGCCAATATGCATGCTACTATTTTCGCTGAAGTCAAAGACATAATTGTGAAAGCTCAACAATCATACACAAAACAAGCTAATAAGAAAAGAAAAGCTATAAGTTTCACAGTTGATGATTATGTTTGGTTACGCATTGAAAGGAGAAGATTACAAAGTGTTGAGAAACACCTTGTTGTAAAGTTAGCTCCTAGATTTTATGGACCTTTCAAAATCATTCACAAAATCAACGACAATGCATTTAAATTAGAATTACCCCAACACTGGAAAATCCACAATACTTTTCATATTAATTTGTTACGACCTTTTAAAGGCCAATTACGTGTCCACCCTGTCTATGAAAACCCTCCTTTATTAGAAGAAGAAACTGAAATCCTTGGATCCGAAATTATTTTAGACGCTGATTATATGACCACTAGAACTGGCCGTAGATATTCTAGATATTTGGTAAAGTTTAAAAGTCATCCTGTTGAAGAGGCCCAATGGATGCACACTCGTGACCTAAGTGCTTACCCCTCACTGCTCACTCCACATTAAGTTAATAGCAATTGAGAACAATTGCTATCCCACCTCGCGGGTATGATGCCAGGAGGCATATTCCACGATGGATTCTATGAGGTTTTGCAGTGGATTTCATAAAACTATATTTATTTACCGAGGCTCGTACACAAGGTGGATTCCTTATGCGAAAAGTTGACGGAGATGCATGTCCTTTTCAGGCGTCACATTAATTTAATATACAAGTGGGTGATTCCATAACGTGTGGTTCTATAAAATACATATTTACATTAATGGATGTTTATGAGTTTAGAGTGTGCACTAGTATTATATTAAGGTTAGGACAAAGTTCCAACCTATTTATTTATTTTGTAGCTGAAAACTGCTAGGTATTCATTTTTGTCGGTTTAATTTTATTATTTTCTAACAATTGTGAATGCTTTAGTTGATGTATAGAGCAGGCAGCGATGGCATTGGGAAGCACTGGGGGCGATAGCATATATTCAAGAAGATATTATCATTTTTTATGGGCACGTGTATTATCATTAAAGGCGTGGTGCTAATATTTATTAAGGCACGCTTATTTATTGAAGCGCTTGTCATATATCTATTATTTTGTATGTGCATAGGCGTATGGTTTAAATATTCATTATTGGACATTGAATTTGGACATTGTCCGACTCTTGGACTGCCCAACCGCTTTATTTTTTATTTGGAAAAAAGAAAACACAAAAGCTAAAGCATGCTATTTGTAAAATTGGGCTATTTTTTAGCTTTGAGATGAATAAATTTATAAATACATGCTTTGTGGAGCGCTCACACAAGGGATGGGGGGAGATTATACCCAATTGGTCTTTTTGCCTCATGTCGTGCAAGTCTATTCTCTTGATTTTTTAGCTTAAAGTAGAGTTCTTTGTTCTTGGGGACCTTCCGGTGCTCTCTATATATGTATATAACATCCGATTTGCACACCATATATAGATGGGATTTTTAGAGAAGAAAGTGAAAAAAAGTACATTTGATATAGCTAGTATTATCACTACTAATAAGTGTGCCAATGTACACATCAGTGTGTGATATATTTGTTGAATATTCAAATGATTATACCACTGTAAGTCAAACGCATTTTGATGAATGTACCAAAATATTTTTAGTTTATCCTAATCAAAATATTTATTTCTTTGTGAATTCTCTAGCAAAGAGCATTCTAAGATTGAGTGAAATTAAAGGCTACAAAACCACTATGGTAGAGGTCCTTTCCTCTATACTTTTAATGTTTGCTTGGTTCTCTTCTAAATACTCTCTCCCAACCATACTATTGTTGAGAAAAACCATAGCTTTAATGTAGGGTTTTGTTGTTTTTTACACACATGTATGAGAAACCTAGACTTTGAGTTTTCTTGTGACAAATTTAAATGAAAAAGTATACATATATACATGAGAAATCAAGAGAAATAGAATAAATGAAAATGTATCTTGTTGATCTAGTTGTAGTTTTGTAATCATAGAAATTATATGCGAGTGAGAGATGGAGAGACAAAAGGAAAGTAAGAGAGAAGAAATTATAGAATATTGGTTTCTTTAGAAAAATAAAGAAAGAGAGGAAAACCTATGGTCTAGTTGCTCTACTAGGGAAAAAGAGAAAAAATCATATTTTTCTTGCTTTAGAGAGAGAGAGAGAGAGAGAGAGAGAGAGAGAGAGAGAGAGAGAGAGAGAGAGAGAGGGAGGGAAAGAAATCAACAAAGAGTAGAGAGACATCAACTAAGTGAAAGAGGGGGAGAGAAAGAGAGATGTGAGGTCTTTTAAGCCTAATGATATAAATTGCATCATATGGTATGATTGGAGGTAAGCTTCATGTGAAGCAGAAGACATTTGATATTCACAAATCATATGCCAAGTATGCTAACTAATGTTATTGACTAAAAGAACATGCTTTACTATAACTATTATTTAATCTTAATTTCTTTTATGTTGATTGAGATTTAATCTTAAAAACTTTTTATTAGAGATTATGGTCCATATTTTAGGGATCCCAAGCACCTTGAAGTTTCCTACTTTGAATTCCAATTGAGGTCTAGCTACTTAAGCACAATAAATCTTCGTTATTTTAATGCTTAGTGAGAGCGGATTTTTAAGACCTTTTTTGAAGCAAAAAAAAGCATGGGAGGCCGTAAAACACCAACTTTTCGTGCAAAATGAAACGGTTGTGGATCGATGAGCAAGAGTTTTCTAGATGGAGTTCGATGTTAGGAATCGAACACAAGTCTCGGTTCGTTGATCGGAGTCCGTTTGTTGAACCCCCCATTCAATCCCCTCAAAGTTTTGCATTATGAAGCAGCTATATGATCCGAAAGTCAAAAAGTGCATCATAGGTCCCAACTTTATAGATTTGGATGTCATAAAGCCATATTCTGGCTAGATGGATCTCGAATCAGAGCTCGTTTGCCCCTCTGAAAGCAAAAAATCCACTTTGGTTGCAATGTGAATACAAAAAGATGAACTAGATATTTTAAAATTAAAAACTTAACCTTGATTAATGAAAGAAAACCAAAAAAACTAGTTGTGAGGAGGGAGGGAGTGTAAATTTTTTTGCACCCCATTTTTCTTAAGAATCGTGCCTCTTCGATGCTAGGATTGAGAAAGAATTAACTGCATATTCTTGATCCACTCTCTGAGGGCTCCGTTTTGGGTGTAAGCATGTTGATTTTCATGAAGGGAATGAAAATTTTGATTTTTAGTCTTTCTCTTTTCTCTCTCCTCTCTGCTCTCTCCTCTCTCCTCTTGCTGCCTGTTCACACGCGTGATTCAATGGGAGAAGGGGTGGGAGTTTGATACAAGATACGGATGGAATGATAGTGTTGGAGCAAAGGAGATTGTAGATCGGGCTATGAGAGAGCATCAATGACCTCCCAAACATGAAATACGTGCCTCCAAAACCGTGTTTCTATGTGTAAGTAGTAGATTACATTTATTTCATGATAGATGCTTGATGAAATTGTTTGTAAATGGTTGGCTTTGATTAATAATGCTGAAATATATTAGAATTCTTGAAGAAAACTAGTAAATTTAGTTGTATAATGATTTATACCAAAACACGCAAAACCCGCAATTATGTGATTTTCATAGAAATGATAAATTTTGGGAGTTTTGTTGTGATTTTGGGATTTATATAGAGTAGAAATGAATATAAAATCAATTCCCAGTGATTGTGATCAGTCCTAATCCATAAATCAAAAATATCAAAAATTTTATCTAGATAAATGAAAAAATAGTGAAAAAAATAATAATTAAGTTTTTGCATTAGAAAATTAAGAAAAAATGTGCTTTATGTTCGTGGATATATGGCATGATTGGAGCATGAGGGATGAGCCTTAGTTCAGCCTTGTCTTCATGTTAAAGTCCATTTTTACTACTTTTACAAGAAAAACACATGAAAAAACCCCTTCCTACACCTATCAACACATAGCATATATGTTATTTATAGTTTAAGTTTAAGAGGGTCGAATAGCACTCAAATGCTTCGTGCTGACCCTTAGCAACACAGCATTACGTGTAGGATGAAATCATTGAAAGAAATGTCTTTGCACTTCACAATTTTTTTTTTTAAATCATGAAATGTTTGAGTACTATGGCCATACACAATTGCATTACGCATATCACATGGTGTAATTCCTGGATGCATTGCAATTGTTTTCTTATACATATGACCTACGTTGAGTTGTGAGATACCTAAACTGTAGGTTTAAACGATCGAGTTCCTTGGGGAACGTGTAGAAAAACTTATCATCATCATGAATGCAAAGAAAAAAATTTAATAGGGATCTAGCCCCTTGTAGGACCAGATCTTTGCTATCCATGTTTGATATCCTCTCAAATATGAACTAATATTTGGACTTGTATGAGTGCATATTAGGTATTATTAATGAGATTAGAACCAATCACATGCTATAAGAAACTATATACAACAACATTACATAATACAATGTCATCTTGAAGGACACTATAAGAAGAAATAAAAATGCCCAAATAGTACTATTTTTCTTATTATGACATATATATAAGTGTAGATAAAGCTTTGGAAACCAAGGTTTGGCTTACATACAAAATATGAGCATTACCATTGCCAAAACCATTCAATTCACGTATTCTTGATTCCAAGTTTTTCTCCTCAATTTATTTTGCATAAACAAACAAAACATCTTATGTATTAACAATTTCAAAGTTCACAATGCTTATAATTAGAAACATATAAGCTTACTAAACACAAGAAGGATTCAATAATGCACTTTATAATTGAAGGTGAGACCCACCACTGCTTAGACCTACCCAATGGTAGGCCTTAATAACATAAAGCATGCTTTATCTACCATAACTATGCACAAGTATCTACAACAGTTGAGCTAAATTATCTTTCTAATATGTTATCATAGCTAATTTAAAAGATTCTACTTACACTACACATGTGATTCAAGATCGAGAGTCCCAAGTATATTCTAAGTAATCAAATATAAGGGGATAGAGATCACATGGAAGTGAGTCCCATAAATATTTGAACTATGTATACTCCATGTTGCAATTCTTAAAACAAGATTTGAATATAACTCATAAAATCCAAATATTTAAGGTTACCCTCATGCAAGGATCAAATAAGTCAAAAGAAAATATTTAAATCAAACCCCATACAACAACAATGAAGAAATATTACTGAAGAGCTACCTAAGATCTACATAAATAATACCGACCTGAAAGATTAGAATTTGGTGATGATCGTTATAGTCTTGACTAAAATGTTCTAGTACATGGGGTTATTATCCAAGGAAACCCTTAATACTCACCAAAATGGTAGATGCATACATATAATTGTTAGCTTCTTTATGTAATGATATTTTCATTGAGGGCCTTAATTTGTATATAATAGAGAAGTAATTGGCATTCTTTAGAAAGGGGTATTAAAATATATGACTCTTCTTAAAGTCCTTCTAATCAAGCTTAATTGGTGTTTATGTTAGGAAAATATCATGGTTCATCTTCTTGCATTTTTTGCAAAAAAAGCTATAACAAGGGAGCCAATTATAAGTCATTCAAGAAGGGCCTTGCATTTAGATTAAAAGTATAAAATCTACCAACATGTTCAGCCATTCATAATTATTTTCCAATAGGAGAGGAACTCCCACAAGTAAATGATGACACATATATACCAAAACGAGTATCCAAGCTCATTTGGATGCCACTCTCATCTATCAAAGTATTGAAGGACTATGCTCACCTATGAATATGGTGATATGAGTTTTGAATAATGTTAATTAAGGCTCAAATGGTGCTTATGTTTCATTATCATGCCATTTTGACTCTCTACTTAACGAGACATGAAATTTCGATTAAATAGTTCCAACCTACAACAAGTAGTGATATTTCATCATAGCTATCCCATTTGTTATCTCAATGTGTCTTTTTTTCAAGAGTTTATTAGACATATTTTTTGCACACTGTCAACTTATGTTTAACAAACTCTTTAAAAAATAACATTTTGAGACATAAAATGGAATATCTTTGATGGAATATCACAACCTATTGTAGGCTAAATCTACGTCCTAATTTTAGTCAATTTGGTGATGGTCTACATCTCTCTCAAGGTGACAAGTGTGGTAGTCATGGTGGTCTAGCAACTATAGTCGTGGTGGTATCAAACAAGTTTCCTCAATTGATTAGATAGGGTGGATATAGCATAAGTGTTCCACAAGCCTTGTAGCACTCAATTGGCCCCTAATTGGATTATCTACTTGTTCACATTCAAGCAAAAAACATGTTTTTTTTTTTCTGGGAGAGAGAGAGGGGTGTGAATCGCTCCCCTTTCATCCCCCCTCCCAATTTAGCCTTATCCAAATATTCATCATCTTCGTATTCTTCTTTTCTTCTATTCTATTATTTCTCTTTTTATTTTAAATAAAATAAAATATAAGACAAACAAAATAAATTATCATGAATTAAGATAGAATAAAGTTTAAAAATAAAATAAGATGTGTGTGTGTGTGTGTGTGTAGTGAGTATACACGTATTTCAATTTTCAAATAAATATTTTCTTAAGAATATTGTTAAGCCTATTCCTTCATATATATTCATTGTCATTATTACTATTATTAATTATCATATTTTGACAATTCACATGTAAGCGATAAAAGATTATATGCTACAAGTATAGAAGGTGAGGGACGGTTTGCATGCATTCACATGGGGTTTAAAAATTGAGAGAATTCCATTTATAAACAAAGAAGTAAATTATTATAACAAGGGATGGTTTGTCACATGTAGTCTCATGCTTCACTTGCCTATAGTCGTGAATCATGCAAGGAACTAGAGAAAATTTAGCGAGGAAGAGGAAATGAGACACAATTGTAGCTAACAATAAAATTAAAATAGTACTAATAGTATTATTGATAATTACTCTTAATAGCATAATAACACTATTGAACTGTGTAGATGAAACAATAATACTGAACTATTTGTTTAGAACATGTCTACCAAGTACAAGTGATGGGCTTATTCAAAACAAAATGGCAATAATGGTTACTAAGTACAAGTGGTGGGCTAATCCCCAAATCCAAAATTAATACTAAGGAGCTCTAACAACTCTAATATATCAATCTATACAACATGTAATCGTAGGTTACACTCAATACCTCTCTATGTTCTCAATAATACACCTCTATGGTATCTCACTATCTACTATTACGACCATAGTCTAGATGCCCTCAAAGAGGCTTGCTTTTGATACTTGGTAGCCTTCGCCGCACGTTTGAAATTTGAGGGTCTTCTCCTATTGGGTTTGTTTAGGTTTCTTATCTTGCATGTGAGTTCCTTGTTAGTTTAGCCAGTCTTCAAATTTAAGTGTGCTTAAGTGTTCATGGGGTGCTTTTCGTGCACAGTGTGAAATCTGGCTTTCTGCTTTTTGAGTGCACTTCAAGTGATTGTTCAGGTAGTATGTAGTTGGGACAAAAACAACATGATGCAACACACTTTTCTAGTCCACTCCCTCAGATGGTCACAGCTCCAATAGGCTCAGTTGGGTCATTTAAGGTGTTTTAGATGAGTGGTCTAAGGGGCTTTGTTTGGGGTCGTTTCTTAGGTAGCTGAGTCACGATCTTGAAGTGTGGAGGCTTTATGAGCCATTTGACGTGTCTGGATGCCTATATGGGTGTTGCCTTGCTTCGAGTTGAGCTAGCCTAGGATTTGTTGGATTAGTTAGTTTTCAAGTTTTGTTTAGTATATCTGATTATCAGACGTCTAATTCCCACAATCGGCACTATCCGATTCTAGACCTATTTGAGTGAGAAAATTAGATGGTTCAAGTGTCTGAGGCTCGTGTTTGAGGTGATTTTCCAAATCGGACAGTCTGAGTCAGATGCCCATCCAATCGACTGGGGTTCAAGTTTGGCTATCCGATTTCGAGCATGTCACTGACTGGCGTTGTGTGATGAGTCGAAGTACTGCAGGTGTCTGAGTGGACTGTGACTTGGACTATCAAACTCTAAGTGCTCTAAGTGTTTGACTTTGGGAATCAAGGTGTCTACCTTAGTTTCGATAAAAGGATACTTGATGAAGTACAATAAATCAAAAAACATATGTTTATCTCTTGGATGGACAAAGAAGTGCCAATGACACTTACTCTTTGCCATATAATATATACATCCTCAATTTCCTACCTTGAGACAAGCACACACACCCACACCTTATAAGTTGCACTCTTTTTTAAAACACAATCATGCACTTGATTTCTTATTGGCTAATTATTTGAACCTCTCTATGCCCCTCATTGCCCAAAATGTGGTCTTGCTATTTTTCTCATTTATTCTCTCTATTGTCTATTTTGATGAGGTTTCCTCCTTTGATTATGAATAGGATATCATGTTGACTATAGTTAGAAAAGAAGGACAATGTCCCAAACATGGTTGTGGGTTTCTACATGCAAAATTTCCTCTATTTATCAATATGGTTGTCTCAAGATCCTCACCTCCTTAACAAGTAATCAAGTAAGCAAACTCTAACCTTGTGATACTACTAGTTGTTGTTTGTAGCAACCTAATGTAGACATTACACAACACATCATACAGAATCTGAGCAAGGAGTAGATAACACATAGCAAATATGAGAATAGAAAAAATTACTTTTATTTCAAAACAATTGGTACAAAGATGGCTTTGTCCACCCATGCGCTTCCATTGTGAAGCTTAGTTGACAATCCAGACATATGATAGGCAAAGAGCTTAAGGGTAGCTGGAAGAACTCTAATTGGGTGAAGGACAGATTGAAGATGGCCTTGGAGCTGTCTTTGTTTTTATAGCCCAAGAAGGTAGTTTATTTGGCTTGTTCGACCATATTATGAACCTTCTCTAATAAGCTAAGGAATATTTCCTTTATCATTGGATCAAGGATGCTACCCTTTGAACCCTGTCAGGGGACAATTGGTCCCCTTAAGAGCCCCCAAAGATGAGGGCTACTTCCGTGGTCCTCAAACCTCAAATTAGAGGTCCTTGATAACTCCCACACCTCACAACTCGATGCATTGTGTCTCAAGTTGCTACCAACATAACTACTCTATCTAATCCAATAGCTAGATACACAAAGGTCACCTTTTTGCCATCCGATCACATAGGCCTCATATGACATACAAGTCAAGATCCAACTAATGTCCATTCTCACATATGGCTTCTCCTCAATAATGGGGGCCTTATAACTTAGAGCACCATGGATCATTTGTGGTACCTTATGAGGATGGGGCTTTGAACAATGAGTCTTTGAAGATGAACTCAAAGAAGATCCTTTGTAAGACCTCTAGTGAAAATATCTACTCCATTCTCTTCCATTGGATAGTAGACCACCATAGCTCTAATATCCCATTAGGGCCAAAAACGCTTCAAAAATGGCACTTGTAAGAAAGTGATTAAGTTGCTAATTAGTTGAGGTTTAGGAAGAATAAAACCTCTAAATTTGGTTGTCCAGATGTGATTAATGAGAGAATATTTGGTTCATTGAAGAGGTCGGCCATTAATTGCCCTCATCTTTTAATCCAGGTCAGGGGTCACCTTTTCGGCCGTTTATTGTCTTGGAACTCAAGAGATTTTGTATTTTCGAGATTTCCGTACGAACTTCGCATTTGTTTGCTCCCGCGTTTTCTTTCTATACACTATTCTCTTTTACCATTCCTTTTGTTGCACTTGCTTCCTACCACTGTGAGATTCTTGCTCGGTTCATTTGCTAGAATGTCTAGCAATACTACTTCAAATAACACAGGCGCAAGCACACGTAAATACAAGCTATCTATTTAGCTAGATCTGACTTACACATCTTGGAGAAGTATACATCATCGAGTATTGATAGATGAGATTGAAGCCAACAGGTTGCGAACACAAGGAATGAAGCATATAGATTTGTGGGTGGATGGAAATATCTATCCCAGGGATCCTTCTACAGGTAAACCACCTCCTTTTTTAAATGTCCATGACTATATAAGATATGCTGGAGAAGGTTACAATGGAATGCTTGGCTACTGTATGAGGTTATACTCTGCATCTTACACATATATAGCTCAAGTGCACGAAATGAAAAAAGCACTAGAAACTACACAAACAAATATTTTAGAGTTGACAAGTCAAATTGATATTTTGAAAAATGTTAACAATTCATTGCAAGATAAGCTAACACGCTTGAGAGAAACTCCAGTAGGATTTAGAGAGAGAAAGAAACCATTAAAAAATATAACCAGCTTGTGTGAGAGAGCAAAGAAAAGGAGACTAAATCTTACAAAGAAATATGTCTCTAACATACTAGGCATAAATATCCGAGAGAATGAGGAAAGAATCAAACTTTTGAAGGAAACCATGAATAAGAAAGATTTAAAAGGCACAGTGAAAGCAAATGAAATCGTAGAGACATGTGATACTGTGGGTATAAGTCGAAAAGGTTATCGTGCTATCTCTGGATTATGGTTTAAAAATCTTAAACGCAATAGGGTAACTATATTTGGATTGCCCCGAGCCCTTGCAGTTTCGACTGCAAGAATTTCCATGAATCGCAAGATTCCACATGTTTTTGGAGATTACATTCACATCGAAAGGTCTATGTCCTATGAAAAACAAAAAAAACAGGAAATTTTTTATTACAATGAGTTTAACAATATATGGGTTGATCTAAAAAAGGTGCAAATTGCAATGGTTCACATGTATAAAATCACAATAGAAGAAAGTTATGGTGTTCTAAAGTTTGCCTTGAAGTTGGATGAAGCACAGATTCAAAAGGGACAGAAGATGGAAAGAATTAGCATTTGCCTCATGAACATGCCATTGGACCATGGCAATGGCGAGGGCAAAGCTCCATTGCATAAGATCCAATCCGAGATGGAGATTTGGTGGATTGGTGCAGCCCAGGTACCAATTGAAAATCATCAAACGTTGAAATGGTTGTTCAACCATACATGTATTCCAAATATCATTAAGTCTCAAAGTGAAGGCGAAATGTTGGTAGTTGATGGGGTTGGTAAATTTAATGTGGAATGGTATATGAGTGCTGATTTGAAAACTATCAAATGTATGCTTGGAATATGTAATGGTGCAAATGCAAAATATCCTTGCATTTATTGCATGGAAAGTATTGGATCCAAAGATTGGAGTAGTTTGCGACCAGTAAGAAGAGCCCCAAATAGAGACTCTATAGATTTGGGTAAATTTAAAAACATAGAAGACATCTGGGATCCCATTCTTTCCATCTCTCTTAAGAATGTTCATATTTGTACTTTGCATGCAGAGATTAGAATAATCGATAAGCTTCTCAGATTGCATCTTGACTACGCATATTCCATTAAGCCATTATCTTTATCAGATGAGTGTATTGATAAATGCGAGGCATTGCTATCGAAAATGGGATTTCATGGGGGCCAAGTTCACTTGAGAAAGGATCCAATACTTTCAGGAAAAACAAGAGATATCTTGGCCGATGTCTCTATGGGAGGCTCAAAAGCTAGACGATTCTTAGGAAACCATTCAGGAAGGCAGGTGAATGCGGCTTGGGAGTGTTGGAGAGAGCTATGTGAGATCACAACAAATGTTGCAAGCACGCCGAGGCTTGCGTTTCTTAGAATGCAGGTCTGGATACACCTTGATGTTTTTCTAAAACTCCTCAGGCAACATAAGACAACATATACATATGCGGAAGAGTTCAAAAGATCAATCATAAAGCTTGTTCAGGCGATAAAAGAGGCATGGGGAGAAAAAGATATCACTTTTTATCTGGTAAAGTAATAATTATTTAATATGGGCTTATTTTGATAGGTTTTTCAATTGGTATAAAATTTGTGTTACTTTGTATTGCAACATATTCTTCATACTCATGGACCTTTCTTTGTGGAGGAGCATGGCCCCTTAGCAACTTATAGCAACCAAGGCATGGAAAAATCTCACTATCAAGCACGCACAAGTTATTTTCGAAGCACAAGGCATGGGGGAGGAGTTACAAAAAGCAATGCTTTGGAGGAGCTATTCAACTGGTTTTTTCGACAACAACTTCAAAGAATGCAAATAAAAGACGACAATGACATATGAGCAATCGCACTTTTATATATAAGAAAGAATATATACAAAGCTAGTTTTCCAAAACTCTCACATTCTCTTCCTCCTCAGGAATCTTTCCTCTATATCGTAGAAATTTTTTTCTCTTGTAGCCAGCTATAGATTTTACATCAGTTCGGTCTGCAGCTAAGGCGTAGGATGAAAACGCCAAAAAGTATCCTGCTCTAGAAGCAGAGTAACCTGGACCGTAGCCGAAAATCCTAATTGCTGCAGTCTTTTCCAAAAACATTACTTTGTGGGCATTATATTGTAATCCTGAGAAACCTAGAAGCCTTGTAATAGCTTTAATACAAAGTATCGGCCATGCTGCATCCTCTGAGAAACTACTATGAAGTACAAAAAAGGAATCAGGGTCAATCCTAGCCAAGTAGTGGCCGAGTGCAATGTCTTTGGTGGTGTTACTAGCAGCTCTCAATCCTTTGCCACGCCCCAAGAAGTTATCTGTATCAGCAATCTCCAACTGCAAATAAAACCCATACTGAATGAGCATGAAATGTAAACCTACCAATGTGTAAAAGAAAATTCAAAATTATCTTACCACTTGATTTTCATCGTACTCCAATTTAAATGGATTCCATAAATTAATTGATGATGCTGTCTCATTGGTGTTAGTCAATTCTTTAACATATTCAGGCTCCTCTCTTCCAAAATTGGAAATCCCGAGTTCGCTTTGAATGCGATCGAAGTCCTCATCAGTAATACTCAACTCTTTCTCAGCTTCTTTGGCCTTTTCAAAACAAAGAGAGAGGGCCTCACCAGCATCAATAAACTTATCATCTAGAGTTTCTTTATCAAGTTTCAGAATCTCTTCCTTTGATTCATTTTCTGTGTCAATTATCCCATTTGCAGCATCAGAAGCCTTTGCAATAATTGTAAGACAATAATCTTCCCTGAGATTAAAAAGTTTTTGAATATCTGACAGTAAAATGTACTCCTTGCCCTTGAAAGGTATACATGGTAGGGAAGGAACAATATGGTGAGAACTCTCATCAAGTTGAGGGTTTGTATCTCCTTGGCTCTCCTCAATGATAGTCTCAGCTTTGAAGTGAGCAACATCCAAATTCTCAGCAATAGAAGCCTCAAAATCTGTATCTACAACCTCCTCTGTTTCCTTTTCATCTACCAGATCATCTAACATGCAAAAGCTGGCAGACTTTGCTCCTTCCAACTGTTGCTCCTCAGCTTTCACATGGTATTTGACAAGGCTGAAAACAATAAAAGCAGCAGATTTTCTCATCATCTTGCAGTTTTTGGAATGAGTGCAGCAAAATATGTCTCTTGAATAAAACCTCTCCAAAGAGTGGGTCCTGCACTTTTTAGTAAATACTGACTTTTCATTTCCTGTTGACCCAATGGGAACATGGACATATTCAATTGTGCCAACTTCAACAGAAGGACTTGCAAGATTTTCAAACTCCAAAAAGTCCTCCACAATATATTTTTCACAAGATTTCAGAACTTTGTCAAGTTCCCAATAAGGATTAAACATATTTTTCACAACTCCATAGAATGAGAGATCCATTCCATTCTGAAGCATAAAATCAAGTAGCCTCTCTGATGGAGTGATATCAGTGAGCTCTAATACTCCTTGACCTCTCACTACCGACGTTCGCTTCCCTGGAGATGTACTTGGCCTTCTCACACTGGTGGCAGAGGATGGAGAGGAAAAAGAATGCACAGGCTCATCACATGTTGATGCCCTTGAGCCTTTTGAAAGCCTTCTTCTTTTACCAGTTCCTGGAGAAACCCTGGATCCTAGGAATTCTATGGGTTCAGACATGTTTACAACTTCTGCCGATACGGCGCGATAAGAGAGAAACGATTCAGACGAATAGGCCCCCTCGCACCGTATCGGTGATTCCAGTAAGAAGCCCGAACGCCACAACGGTGGACACACAAGCTTGGGCAGAATGAGCTTGAGAGGAGAGCTGAAAGAAGACTCTGCAGAACCTCAAAAACGACGCGAAGAGAGGAAAGCGAAGAAGGCAAACAGTCACCCTCGCGCCGTATTAGCAATACAAACAGAGCTCCCGAAAAACTGAAAAAAAACGTACGGATAAGGAACACACCCTTATGTAGGCGCGAAATTATGCCACCTGGCAGTATCCGTTGGTTTCTGACACGTGGCAGTAGCCGTTGGCCAACACGTGGCCGATAACCACGTGGAAAAGAAGTGGACCGGTCATTACTTGACACGTAGCACACGGACCATAAATGCAGATACGTAGCACAATCAGCGTCGGACACGTGTCCGACCGGTATCATGATTGACGTGGGTATATAAGTGGTAATTTTTCCTACGTGTACACTTTCCATTTCTCGAGCTGTTCCTGCCTTGCTTACGGATACGGTGCGATACAAGACTTGCGTCTTCTCCGTTTCTTAACTCTCACGTTGTATCGGTGGTCTTTCGGCTCAGTTCTTTATTCGCTAGTAAAAAAGAGGTGTGCCGATACGGAGCGAGGGCGTCCGAACGCTATTCTCGTTTCCTCCATATTGCGCCGTATCAGTAGTTTGGTCTCACCAATACGGACCAGGTCTATTGACATTCCGCTTTTGTCATTGCCAATACGAAGCGAGGGCGTCCATACGCTGTGTTCGTTTACTCCATATCGCACCGTATCAGCATTTCGGTCTCACCCTTGTGTCATTGCCAATACGGAGCGAGGGCATCCATACGCAGTCTTGGTTTCCTCCATATCGCGCCGTATCGGTATTCTGGTATCCAATACGGAGTGAGGGCGATGTTCCATTGTGCTTGTTTTGTTCATATCGCGCTGTATCGGAGTTGCTCATTTCGTCCCTTTTCACGCCAATTAGCCTGTTTGATTTACTATATCAGATATTGTCCTTCTGGTTGTTATTTTTGCATTTCTGGATGGCAAGGACAAAGCAAACTGCAAGAAGAGTGTATCTGGATGGGAAGGACAGTGGGGGTAAAAGAAAGTTAAAATTTGATGAATCTAAGGAGGAGCCCTCTTCCAAGTTTACTAAAGCTGGTCCATCATAGGCCCCAGAGCATTTTACAACAGAAATCCCCCCTACACCTGGTGTTGGCCTTACATCTTCTATAAATGTTTCTTCTCCTGAAGTTGAGGAAGCAAAGGGTGATTCTTGCCCTGTGAAAGACTCATTCCCTACAATGGCACCTGAGGCTACATCTGCTGAAGCCACTGAACCTCCCAAGCCACAAAAGAGAAAGAGGAAGTCCAGGTTCTTCTATATGCAGAGATGTTTCAGTGAGATAAGGAAAGCCCAGAGAGCTACATAGCATGTCATTCCAAAAGCTGCTTTTATAAGGGTTGTTAAAGAGATCTCTGATAGATTGTCTCAAGTGGCAACTGTCTCTGGTCTAAATAAGAAGTGGCAACTCTCAGCCATTCTTGCCCTGCAAGAGGCCGCAGAAGATTTTGTTATTGATTTCATGAACGACGCTTACATTGCTGCCGCCCATGCTCATAGGATCACCCTTATGAATAAAGATTTCAGCATCATCAGCAGAGTCGGGTATAGGTTTGACAAAGTGCTTTGGCCCTTGCCTTCCAATGATCATAAAGCCTTTGAAATCCTTAACGTTCCCCCAAAATTGTCCAGGAAAGAGAAAAAGCTAAATGTTGAGGATGTTACTCACCTTTACCCTACAAGGGGTGCCACCCAGCAGGAGGCTTTCTTGAGTGAAAAAAATCAGGAGGTGCTTGAAACTGAAGACGATGTTTACAAGAGGAAAGCCGCATTACTTGCTCCCGTCAACAGCGAGAGGATGGGCAAAGTGTATGGGCAGATTCTTGTGAATGTCTCTGCGGAACCTGAGGAGAAATATCTTAGTATATCTCGTGAGGACAAGCCCATGTTGGAAAAAAGGGATGTCCAACTATCTGACTCCGTGGTTTCAAGTATATTTTGGATGAAATTTGTATTGAATAGCTTTTGCTATTGTCTGCAGGGCATTGGTCTCCTCGCTCACTCTCGATATCCGAAGAACCATATACATTGTTGATCCACTTCTCTCTGTGGAACTTTTTTCAAAATCTGGTTCTAATATTTCACCATTTTTTCGTAGCTTCGATAGTGTGACAAATTACCACATCTTTTTCCCTTATGTAGAAAGGTATTTTTCTTTTTCTGTAGAGGAAATTTTATATTCATTTGCTTTCATCCTTCTACTCACCTCTTTTATGAATTTGCAGAGGGCATTGGAGTCTCATCTACATTAATTGTCTTTCAAGGGAAATTATCTTTATGAATTCTCTCAGCGGTGTTCATGGTCAAGCACGAATGTATGTTGAAAGAAAATTACTTACTTTGATTTTATTTATAAAGAAAATTTTGAACTTACAAAGTTTCCTTTTGCAGTGCTGTTAGACTCGTTTCTACATTTTTGGATACAACATACGAGGATCTTGCTGATCCTCAAAGGCCTTATACTTTTCTTCTACAAGAAGTTCCATTGCAAAGTGATGCGCATTCTTGTGGATGGAGAGTTATCTCAAACATTTGCAGAACAGTGGATTCAAAGTTGTTACAAATAGAAGGAGTGAATGTAAGTTAATTTCATTTGATGTTTGTGCAACCCTTATCATGATTTCTTTTCACTAACTTATAACATTTATTCTTACAGTGTAAGGACTATCCCGAATCATATGTTTGGTGGATAAGGGAGAGATGCATCGAGCTGATTCTGGACAAGGCAATCACACTATATGATCCTGACTCCCCTCTTCCTCCCAAAACTTCAATGGCCAAGGGCACAAGCAAGGGAAAGGTCAAGGGAAAGGGTAAGGACAATGGCAATGGTAAAGGCAAGGGCAAAGGCAATGGGACCACTACTGCAGAGTCAAAGAAAAAAGGAATGCCAATGCTCTCTCCTCTTAAATTTGATCCATCCCCTCTTAAGCCCCAAGAAAAGAGACTACCTGTAAAGGTGAAATTTTTTCAACAATCAAAGAAAGGCCCTGTGAGAAAAAATATCTTTGAAGAAATCGATAAAGAATGAAAATAGCAAACATAAGCATACACGAGCCTTATTATTTTGGCTTTGTACATTTTTATGCAATTTTTGTACCTCATTGAGTAATGAAAATTTTCACTTGTAAATCGAATGTAATGTACATTTTGTTTATACACATTCAAAAGGCAACTTGCTTCCTTATGAGTTCCCATTAAAAAATATCTTAAGGTCAGTCTATTAAGATAAATTCATGCCAAGTTTTTATTCTCAAGGCTCAAAACTCACAATTGTGGGAGACAAACAACTCGTACAAAAGAAAGAGCGCTCGGCTCTTTTACCAATTGTTACACCATTCACTTTGAACTTATATCTAGGGGATGTATTGTCTAGCAATTCCAAGGTATCCCTCACATCTTCCAGACTCCAATTGGAAGTAACATTCACCTTCTTTACTTCTTCATGCGGAAAAACGTGTATGAGAGCAGAATTTAGGTGACGGGAAGTGCTTAAAAATAGCTAAAAATCATGGATATCAAGGGAAAAATATTCAATGTCAAAGGCGGCGGCTCAATCTAGGACGATTTTAAGCATAAGCAGTCGACGGGCGCCCAAGTGACACCTTCGGATTTTTAGTAATTTTTCTTTTAGTCAGGACAAGATGTGGGAGCTACAGGCCTATCCAGGATGCCGAGGCAGACGCCCAAAAATTTACAACACGTCAATCGGAGCTCGTACGCGGAAGTTGGCCCGAAACCGGCCGGGGTGCCCAAAAAGGGGGCCAAATTTGAAATTTGAAAGGGTGTGATTAGTGGAGGGTGCCCTTTGGCCCCTCCACCCCCCTAAATTTTTCGTGGGGGGGGAAGGAAGTGCCGTGAAGACAGCCGCGCGGAAAAAACGCGCCCCCCCCCCCCCCCCCCCAATCATGATGCTGGCTGTCAAGTAAGGCATGCATTCGAAGGCAGAGGGCTTCAACAATCGATCTACGCTCCGCATTGCTTCAATCCATGCAGAGAATGGTGGCCTGTAGAGGGAGAGAGAAAATCAGTCTTTCTCTCTCCTCCCTCTCTCTCTTCCAAGGGGGAATTCATGTGGGAAGAAGAAGAAATAAGAAAGAATGATGGAGGCTTGTCCGGCATGGATCGGATTGCTCCACGGGCTGTAAATGGTGATTGGTGATTGTGCTGGACATGAAGTGCTGCTCATTTCCGAATCTACAGCCATGGACATGGAACCCGAAACACGCAAATAAGCGGTAATTTAAAATTTTCAAAGGAAATTTGAGTTTTTTTGGCTTTTGATGGATGAAATGTTGTTCATGTGGGATAAAAACTATTCATATTGCTGTTTTCTATGAGTTCTTGCTGGTCATAATCAAAAAATCAGAAAAATATGCATTTTGTGGTTCAAAATAATATGCTAAAACGCATAAAACATGAAAAAACAAGGGAAAATGAGGGTTTTTGGTATAAAAATGGGGAAGTAAATAGGAACATCAACTAAACTTTCATTTTTTCTGCAAGAAGGAACTAAGGGCCACAGCCCATAACCTGTTTTGAATTCTCAGTAATTAAATAATGCAGGAAAATAAGGAAAAATGCAAGAAAATGGTGGAAAAACCCTAAAAAATAGGGAAAAAGTACATTTTGGGTTCCGAAAAATAAGGATAAATAAGAGCAATGTTTGTGAGTGTTTGCGGGGACTGAAGCATGAGGATTTGCCTCAGTTCAACCCCACTTTCTTGTTCTAGTGTGGTTTTTTTCGGTTTTTTCACATAACATGACGTCAAAATACCCTATAAATCCATCCAATGATGCACTATTTAAACGGGGAAGGGTAGAGGAGTTGAAATATGTCTAAATGCCGTGTGAAGATGATGGGGAAGTTGCTGATTTCTATGCATAGCATTTAGGACGGATGATAATTAAAATTAAGAGCTTAGTAGCACGAGGATCACCTCGGTGCTAGGCCCATGCAACGAAGCACGAACGGTAGTTGAAAACCATTAAAAGAATGTTTTTGCACTTGTGCACGAGACTGTTTTGCTAAATGTTTGAGCACTAGGCATCCACCAAATGCATAGAGCATGAAAAGAATTTAAAAATATCAGTGACCAGCTCCTGGACATGCATTGCAATTGGTTTATCATGATATGACCTACGATGAGAGGCAGAGAGATACCCATGCTGTAGGCTAGTCGTGGGGTCCTAAAGGGGAAAGAGAAGTAAGGACAATGGTACACTCCTGGACACGCTTATTTGGTACCTTGAGTGACTTTTGTGCGAAATGTCTAAATGTTGAGCGACGCATCAAGGGGCCAATCCCCAAGGTGTAGGAGAGTCGCAGAGGGTTGACGGCATTCAGCTGTAGGAGGAACCCCATGTATGTAATTCGAGCCTTTTGGCTATGTGAAAGGGACTCCCTTTGAGGAGTATTGGGTTAGGATCAGTTGGACTACAACGTATTACAAACGCAATGTTTAGGAAGGCAGAGCTTTCGATAGACGCTCCTAGCCGCGAGGCCAAGGGGTTGTCTTTTGCGTAGTGACGAGGCCCGGCTAGTGCATGAGCCAGTGTCGGCCCGTTTTTAGGTCCATCAATGGTGCGTCTGCCGGGAGCCGCTTAAAAGTGGCGGTTCTCGAATCCTGGTTGTTTAGGGACCAACTAGCAGTTTATGCCAAAGTATACTGAGATTGATCCGTTATTTATTGATAAGCATCGTCTAGTAGAAATCCAAAAGCAAGAAAGAGACGAAAGAGCTAGGCGACGTGCTGAAATTTTTAGGAGATATTCCCCTAAGCGTAGCGGTGCTGAACCCTTACGAGGGAGTGGATCTAGTGGTCTTGGGGCCACAACCAGTAAGTTAGGAGAAAGAGGAAGCTCTAGTGCTCCCCTTCCTTCTATAAGCCAGTCCACATCAAGTACAGGAGGTGTAACCCCACCGTCCCCTATTCCTAGTGCAAATCCAATCCTTGTCATGGCGCAGCCTATTGCAATTCCAGCAAGAACGACGGATTTGCCGGCTCTAGGCTACCCGCTACCCATTTTTAATGGGCTAGTTGAGGAAGATGCGGAGCTCCACATTAGGGAGTTTCAAAAGCTGATGTTTAACTGTCGCATCCAAGAGAAAGGACATTTAATGATGTTCTTCAATATGACTCTCAAAGGAAGAGCCGCTATATGGTATCATGGTTTAGAAGCCGGAACCATATTGAACATTGATGCATTTTATGGAGCCTTTCGAAGGGAGTTTGCCCCTGAAAGGGGTGGACAATATTGATTGCGTGTACTTAACGTGACCCGCCAAGAACCACACGAGGATATTCGTGCTTATGCGAAGAAGATAAAAGAGGTTTTCCGTAAGTTGGACACCTCTATTCCCATCCCCGCAGCTGCCCAATTGCAATATTTCCTACATGGTTTGGACTTTAATATCCAATTGCAGTTGAGTAGTGTCCCCTTGGGGGATATAGATACTGCCATTACACGAGCACAAGAGGTGGAATCCTGACTACAAGCAGCCTATGCTTCTCGAGGCAATTCGAATATGGGTTTAGTATTGGGAAACAATATGGCAATGGCCAATGGCAGTAGTGGCCAAGGGATAGCGATGGCTAACCCTAATGGGAGAGGAAACATGATGCAGAATGTCCCTTTATTACCAGCTCCCCCTAGCATGTTGATGCCTACGGGCAGTCAAATGACTCCAAATGGTGGAGGCCAGGCGGTCAATTCTAATACCATGCCTGTGGTTCAAAAACCAGTGCCTAATCGAATTGTTAGGCCGATGGAACGACATGGTAATGACCAAGGCTATGAGTCGAGTTCTTCTAATGTTCTTGGCGAGGTTAAGGACATGATGAAGCATTATACCAACATGATTACGGAGCAGTATCGGCAAATAGCCGTTGATGTCAACTTCCTTAAAAAACAACAAATTTTGATAGGAAGTAGATACCCAAAGGAGGGTGCACCGTCGAGGTTTAGTTGCAAATGGTGTGGTGGGCAACACTATCCCAGGAATTGCCCAAATTTTAAGTGCGACATCTGTGGAAAATCCGGCCATTTAGCAGCTACTTGCTGGAGCAAGATTAGTTCCCTCCAGCGAGGAAGTCGGCAACCAGGGCCTGTTAATCATCGTGCCCAAGGAAATGACTCCCAGCAAGAGGACGGGCCTAAACAAATACTCCAACAACCAAATACTACAGTAGAGGAGCTACCTAGTGGTAGTGGGGTTAGTTTGATCGAGGCTGTACGCGTTAATGATGCTGAAACCTCTAATCTACGAGCTGTCCTTACAAGGGGTCAAAAGGGTAGAGAGGCCGACAAGGATAAGCCTGTTGACAGAAACCCTAAACAAGGCGACAAAGGAACGCAAGTTTTGGATCCTGCCCTGGAAGGGGGACCTTTGAAGCCCGTAGAGAGTAAAGCCGATAAGGAACCACCAAAGAAGAAGGTGAAAGTTAAGAAAGAGGCAATAAAGCCGGTGCAGCGACCTAAAGAGCGGATGGTTTGGCGTGAAAAGCGAGCTCTATCAAACTATCATGAATTCGATTTGGCGAGCTCTCTTTGCGAAGTCAAGTCGGATGTGAATCTTTTACAGATTATTAAGCTTTCCCCAGGAGTACGTAAGGAATTTAGAAAGATTCTACGTACCGGGTATATCGTAGAACCTTTGGGTATTGCGCGAGTTGGTGATGACTGGTTCGAGCATGCTGAGAAGCATTGCCCAAGGGTTGCAGCCTATGTCGATGGGATATTAGTAGATTATGCCATTGTCGACACAGGATCATCTATTAACATTACGAGTTCTGAACTGATGGAAAGGTTGGGTCTTGCGATCCAGAAAGATACCTCCACAATTCTCAGAATGGCAGATGATAGTTTGAGACAGCCGGAAGGCTGCATTACTAAGGTCCATGTCACTCTTGCAAATGTAGAATGCCTGTTGGACTTTAGGGTGATTTGTTTTGCAGGCCGTCCAAGTTACCAAGTATTACTCGGACGACCTTGGATCTTGTAAGCGGACTGCCAAGTAGATATACCCGCCGGTCGACTAATATTCGGCAGAGGTGCCTAGCGTGTGGTAGTTTATGCTTATCCTGAGTCCCCGCAGAGTGAGAGAGCTCCTCTATCTTCTACAGAATTGGAGACATTAGAAGATTTATCTGCCAGTGAGACATCATCGACTGATGAGTCCAAAGAGGGATCCACCAACGAAAGACATCTATCAAATCACTTTGAATGAGCCGATAGAGGGCCAAGAGCGTATAAGAGATGCAGATGTTATCGAGCTAAACCTTGGTATGCCTGATGATTCGCGGCCAATCAAATTAGGTTCTATGCTCAGCACAGCAGAAAGGGAGGACTATGTGGCCTTGATCCAAGAATTCCGTGATATCTTTGCCTGGAGTTATGATGAGTTGAGGGGCATTCCTCCTAGTCTTGCTGTTCATACAATTCCGTTGAAAGAGGGCAGTCGTCCTGTACGGCAGAAAGTAAGGCGCGTGCCTTTCGAACTGAGGGACGGGTTGTTTGAAGAGTTACAGAAGCTTCGGAAAGCGGGTTTGATTTTTCCTGTGCAACACACGGAATGGTGTTCACCAGTTGTGATTAGAAAGAAGAAGAATAATCAAATCCGTTTATGTGTAGACTTTAGGGAGCTGAATAAGCAGACAGTTAAGGACTACTACCCGTTGCCATTTATTGACCAGATTTTGGATCAATTAGCGGGTAGAGAGATATATTCGTTTATGGATTGCTTTACAGGATACAACCAAATGGCAATTGCAGAAGAGGATAAGTTGAAAACAACTTTTATCACTGTATTTGGCACTTTTGCGTACCATGTGATGGCCTTTGGTTTATGCAACGCACCTGGTTCGTGGCAACGAACAACAGATAAGACATTCGGTGATATATCCCCTGAAGAGTTGAAGGTGTTTATTGATGACTTAGGGGCTGCCACCGTGAGAGGAAGGCAGTTGCTCATTTTAAGAAAATGCTTTGAGCGCTATAGACAATTTTGCATCGCCCTAAACCCACGGAAGTGTGTTTTTGGAGTACCTTCCCAACTGTTGTTGGGTCATGTGGTCAGTTCGGTGAGAATTGCGATAGACCCCGAGAAGGTTAAAGTTATAATTGCCATGGGTCCACCACGCACTCCGAAGGAAGTTCATAGCTTTCTGTCTTCGGTTGGTTACTACCGAAGATTCATCAACGCCTTAGCAGAAAGGACGTTGCCGCTTACAAATTTATTGTCCTTTAGCTATTCGTTTGTATGGGGTGACCCTTGTAAGGTAGCATTCGAGGATGTGAAACAAGAGCTAGCAAGAGCGCCCGTTTTAAAAGCACCTAAAAGAGGTGAGGTGTTTTATATATTTTCAGCAGCCACCACGTATAGTATCAGCTGCTGTTTAGCCCAAATTTGGGAAGAGAAGTGGTACCACCCGATTGCTTTTGCTAGTCGGAAGCTAGGGGTATCCGAAATCAACTATACTTACATGGAGAAATTGTGTCTAGCGATGGTCTTTGGGACCAAGAAATTCAGGCATTACATTCTCTATGAGAAAGTCGTGCCTTATATGAAGGCGGAGGGACTTCGACTATTGATGAATAAGCTACAGCCGCCTGATCGTCTAGCAAAGTGGTTGATCACTTTGCAGGAATTTGATTATGAAATTAAGAGTAAGCCACCAAGGTTGCAAGGCATCGTGGAATGTCTTGTGGACTTTGGGGAGCCGAAAGAATCTGTGGCTGAAGGTAGTGACATGGAGTTGTTACTTAAGATAGACATGTCATCTATTCCCTCCTGGTATGCTGCAATAACGCATTATTTATCGACGGGAGAGGCTGGATCCGAATTATCTAAAGCTGAGAGAAGGAAAATTAAGCAGCAAGCGTTAAAGTTTGCCTTGATCGCAGGTACATTATATCAGCAAGGGGTTGATGACATCTATCGCCGGTGTGTGATGCCTGACGAGGTGCCATTTATTTTGGAAGAATGCCATGATTCTGCTTGCGGTGGCCATTTTGCTGGACGGCTCACAGCACAAAAGGCTTTAAGAGCAGGTTATTGGTGGCCTGCCATCTTCCAGGATGCGTTTGTGTATGTTAAGCGATGCGATATTTGCCAACGACATGATAGTCGAGAGAATAGGAAACGACCACTCACCCCTATTATGGCGATACTTCCATTTGAGAAGTGGGGAATAGACTTTGTGGGTCCTATTACTCCGTCGTCGACTACGCAAAAGAGGTACATCATTGTCGCAACTGACTACTTCACAAAGTGGTCAGAAGCACATGCAACAAGGAAAGATGATGCTAAAGAAACTGCTAGTTTCCTTTTAGAGCAGATAATATGCCGGTTTGGTCCGTCGAAAGAATTAGTGTCGGACCGCGGAACCCATTTCCTGAATAAGGTGATTAAAGGTTTGACAGAGATGTGGCAAATCAAGCATAACAAGACAACCCCATATAATCCGCAAGCCAATGGGCAAGTTGAAAGCACCAACAAGCAGCTTGTGGGCATCCTGTCCAAAATTGTGTCGGAAAAGAAACGGGATTGGGATAAAAAGTTATACGTAGCAGTGTGGGCTTATAATACGACCTTCAAACGAGCCACTGGCCGTACCCCGTTCAGGTTAGTATATGGGGAGGAGTGTGTCTTGCCTTTAGAGATTGAGCTGCCGACTATTCAGTTTGCCATCAATCATTCTTTGAGCGATGAAGACGCACTTTTTGAGCGCTTGACAACACTAGCACATTTAGATGAGCTTAAGTTGCAGAGCTTATTGCACCAAGAAGTAGCAAAGCGTCGAATGAAGCAGCTACACGACCTTAAAGCCAAGAAATACACCTCCAAGAAAGGACAGCTTGTTCTGTATTATGACGCATGACGAGAATTATTTCCAGGCAAGTTAGAGCCTAAATGGGATGGGCCCTATAGGATCGTTAGAATAGGAAAGAATAAATCCACAGTCTTGTTAGCTGACCTTGAGGGGATAGAATTTAAAAATAAGGTTAATCTTAATAAGATTAAACCTTATTATTTCTGACTGCACTAATGCTATGACTGCCTTGCAGGTCTAGGCGAGATTGATCAAACAGCTGCAAGGAAATCGTGATAGAGGTTGATGGGTCGTCTGATCCCTTATTTAGAACACCCATATTTAGAATAGAGGTATCATCAGGGAAAGCTCATTTGGTGGAGCAAAGGATATAAGGTGACTGAGCAAGAAGGCGGGACATTTATTTGGGAGATCAAGGTCTTCTACCATCACTGCCTACAAATTTTGACGAGCATCCATGTTGAATTCAATAACGATGGAGGGATGGAACCTACGGTCCACCCGTTGAATATGCTGAATTTTGATTACCATAATTACGAGTAGAGTTCAGGATGGCAGGATATATAAACCCTTTATGGACGTACACCTTGTACTTTGATGGGGCGTCCAGGGGTCCATGCAAAAAAGGAAGTGTAGGAGTTGTCATCCGAGACCCCCGACGACGCATTGTCATGAAGTTAGCTGCTTATCTTGGGGCGAATTTTACCAATAATATGGCAGAATACAAAGCCCTGATTATGGGTTTGAATATTGCAAAGAAGGGTGGTGTCTGCCAGTTGTTGGTGAAAGGGGACTCTCAGTTGGTGTTAAATCAACTCAATGGGACATACATGGTACGGAACCCCATCCTTTGTATGTACCATCATACTGCCATAGCCCTGCTAGACGAATTTGATAGAGTGTCTTTTCAGCTGATTCCACGAAATTGGAATCAGTTTGCCGATGCTTTGGCTAATTTTGCGTATGAAGAAGACCTCTTCTTTAATTGCGGCCCTTGTCCCAATATATCTATTGATGATGGGACAGGACCCGGTCGTTTGTGGGGTATGCTTTCTAAACATGCCCTCTTTGGCAGACGATGGTTGATCTGGGTGATGCAGAGGGTAAGCGAGACTCATCTTCCTTTATTATCTGGGACGCATAGACTGATTAGACAACATGTGATGCGAACACCTCTTGCGATATACGCAGGAGGGATAGGTCATAATTTAATGCACCTAGTTTAGGGCTACACGCCTTTGTTCCCCTGGGAATAGTATGCTTTGATGTCTATCATGGTTGTTTCCAGGTGGATGTTCTGCATAGTATTGTTTGATTTCATTAGGCCAAGAGGGCCGATTCAGTTTTGTAGCAAAGTCATGTCTGATTTCATTAGGCCAAGAGGGCCATTTCCATGTCTAGTGCAGGTGCGTTTTATCGGGTTTTTGTTTTAAGTGTTGTGCTGGACAGGTTTCGTGTTCGTGAATGTTGGTGGAGCCTGGAGGAGCCTTTGCTGCGATGGAAGCTTCGTGTGGCCAATCCAAGTGATATTTCTCCTTTACGAGCACTTTTCTTTCCTGTTATATGTGTCTTTGTACTTGTCAAGGGGATACATTTTTGTTGGGAACCGGTAACCAAGGCATGAAGTCCCAGGTTTAGGCTAAGTATGTTTGAGGGAGGTCGGAGTAGTCATTGCCTCCTGCAAAGACATTGTTGGACATTGAAAGACCTGTTTTAGAAGGAAGTCCTAGTGGCCCTGTTCTGCTAGCCTGCTAGGCAGCCGTTCTAGGAGTTCTTGTTAGTAGTGAGGCAGTTAGAGAAGCCTGCTAGAAGCTAATAATGATGATGCCCAGAAACTCTGTACATCCTAAAAGATGAATATAAATACGAAGGTGTGTAAAACGGGGTTCTAACCCCTATCAAAGAAAAGAGAAGAAATGGAAATGAATAGGCAGTTGCTCATTGCCTTGCGGAGGCCTGGTAGGTTCCTGGGGACGAATCAGACCTGGGGCCGATACCTTGTCTTCCTAGGGGTGGCTTCTTACTGAAGAGAAAAATGATGACAAAACAAGGAAGGTTGGAGCGAAAATAAAAGTGAGCGTTAGAAAAGGATTAAGTGTCGCCTTGCGAGGGCTTGGTAGGTTCTTGGGTGCCGAGACAGGTCCTGAGGCCGATGCCCTGTTCTCCTTGGGTCACTACGCTCAGCTACCTCCTTTTTACATGCCCAAGTATGTTGAAAAAAAAAACAACCCTAAAAGAAGACATGTACTGAAAGAAAACACTCTTTGATCAGGCTATAGGAGACCTCGCCTTGTAGGAGCTCCTAGTTGTGTTGTTTTTAGTTGGTAAGTAGTGCAGACTACCATTTAGGGCAGCCTCTTTGATAGGTTTTTTTAGTTTGGCCGTGTTGGAGCAGCTAGTTCGTGACTCCCTTCGGATCTTCTATTAGATGATGCTAGGCCTACTCCTTGTGGATGTCATGCCTTGGTTCTGTCCAGGGGTAGGGGGAGCATTGTGCTGAGTTTTATTATATATTTGCTTTGTATCAGTTTGATGCTTCTTTGGTTGTTTATGTGCAGATATGTTCGTGGATTCGACGGGCTGAGTCGCCCTATCCCGTGGTCGCCAATGAGAGCGGAATTTAGGTGACGGGAAGTGCTTAAAAATAGCTAAAAATCATGGATATCAAGGGAAAAATATTCAATGTCAAAGGCGGCGGCTCGATCTAGGACGATTTTAAGCATAAGCAGTCGACAGGCGCCCAAGTGACACCTTCGGATTTTTAGTAATTTTTCTGTCAATCAGGATAGGATGTGGGAGCTGCAGGCCTCTCCGGGATGCTGAGGCGGATGCCCAGAAATTTACAGCACGTCAATCGGAGCTCGTACGCGGAAGTTGGCCCGAAATCGGCCGGGGTGCCCAAAAAGGGGGCCAAATTTGAAATTTGAAAGGGTGTGATTAGTGGAGGGTGCCCTTTGGCCCCTCCACCCCCCTAAATTTTTCGTGGGGGGGAAGGAAGTGCCGTGAAGACAGCCGCGCGGAAAAAACGCGCCCCCCCCCAATCATGATGCTGGCTGTCAAGTAAGGCATGCATCCGAAGGCAGAGGGCTTCAACAATCGATCTACGCTCCGCATCGCTTCAATCCGCACAGAGAATGGTGGCCTGTAGAGGGAGAGAGAAAATCAGTCTTTCTCTCTCCTCCCTCTCTCTCTTCTAAGGGGGAATTCATGTGGGAAGAAGAATAAAGAAGAAAGAATGATGGAGGCTTGTCCGGCATGGATCGGATTGCTCCACGGGCTGTAAATGGTGATTGGTGATTGTGCTGGACATGAAGTGCTGCTCATTTCCAAATCTACAGCCATGGACATGGAACCCAAAACACGCAAATAAGCGGTAATTTAAAATTTTCAAAGGAAATTTGAGTTTTTTTGGCTTTTGATGGATGAAATGTTGTTCATGTGGGATAAAAACTGTTCATATTGCTGTTTTCTATGAGTTCTTGCTGGTCATAATCAAAAAATCAGAAAAATATGCATTTTGTGGTTCAAAATAATATGCTAAAACGCGTAAAACATGAAAAAACAAGGGAAAATGAGGGTTTTTGGCATAAAAATGGGGAAGTAAATAGGAACATCAACTAAACTTTCATTTTTTCTGCAAGAAGGAACTAAGGGCCACAGCCCATAACCTATTTTGGATTCTCAGTAATTAAATAATGCAGGAAAATAAGGAAAAATGCAAGAAAATGGTGGAAAAACCCTAAAAAATAGGGGAAAAATACATTTTGGGTTCCGAAAAATAAGGATAAATAAGAGCAATGTTTGTGAATGTTTGTGGGGACTGAAGCATGAGGATTTGCCTTAGTTCAACCCCACTTTCTTGTTCTAGTGTGGTTTTTTCTGGTTTTTTCACATAACATGACGTCAAAATACCCTATAAATCCATCCAACGATGCACTATTTAAACGAGGAAGGGTAGAGGAGTTGAAATATGTCTAAATGCCATGTGAAGATGATGGGGAAGTTGCTGATTTCTATGCATAGCATTTAGGACGGATGATAATTAAAATTAAGAGCTTAGTAGCACGAGGATCACCTCGGTGCTAGGCCCATGCAACGAAGCACGAACGGTAGTTGGAAACCATTAAAAGAATGTTTTTGCACTTATGCACGAGACTTTTTTGCTAAATGTTTGAGCACTAGGCATCCACCAAATGCATAGAGCATGAAAAGAATTTAATAATATCAGTGACCAGCTCCTGGACATGCATTGCAATTGGTTTATCATGATATGACCTACGATGAGAGGCAGAGAGATACCCATGCTGTAGGCTAGTCGTGGGGTCCTAAAGGGGAAAGAGAAGTAAGGACAATGGTACACTCCTGGACACGCTTATTTGGTACCTTGAGTGACTTTTGTGCCAAATGTCTAAATGTTGAGCGATGCATCGAGGGGCCAATCCCCAAGGTGTAGGAGAGTCGCAGAGGGTTGACGGCATTCAGCTGTAGGAGGAACCCCATGTATGTGATTCGAGCCTTTTGGCTATGTGAAAGGGACTCCCTCTGAGGAGTATTGGATTAGGATCAGTTGGACTACAACGTATTACAAGTGCAATGTTTAGGAAGGCAGAGCTTTCGATAGACGCTCCTGGCAGCGAGGCCGAGGGGTTGTCTTGTGCGTAGTGACGAGGCCCGGCTAGTGCATGAGCTAGTGTCGGCCCATTTTTAGGTCCATCAGTGCACCGCAAGTTTATATGGTGTGTAATCTGCATCGGAATCCAAGGGAACCCAAATACCCAATCTTAGTTTGTATCTCCTGTAATCAAAGCCCAAAGCAAGAGTTTGGCGAGGGATACTGTAAGCCAAAGCCAAGGATTGAGGGCATGCACTGCACCTCAAGATATCACCCTTATGATCGCACTCCCTAGATTTCCAATGCGTCCCTATATTGTTGTCCAAATCCTCTTCCGAAAAGTTTCTACTTAGCCAGGATACCTTCGTTCTTTGTAAATTTGTTGTTTTGAAGCAAGCCACGAAGATATGGAGGGGTACAAACCATGATAAACGTATTCTTCTTGAGATCCTTCCAGCTGTCATGGACTTTTTAATATCCTGAGATATTTTGAATTTGAAACTCTGCACCGTTACCTTGTCAGGAATCTCCCAGTTTAGAGATGAAAGACTTGGCAATGGCAAATCTTCGATATTCCCATACCTATCCGCTTTAGAGGGAACCACATACTGTGCATAATATATAAAAACCTTGCATTCACTATAAAAAGACACAGTTTGATCGGCATAAATAATGTCTGCCAATACCTTATGAATGGCATGGAAAGTCCCACTTAGGCTTTCCACAGGTTGCCATTCAATACTTGTTGACGGAAAGATATCTACAATGACGAACCGTTTGTTAGAACTTGCATAAATGGAAAAGAATTATATACGTTATTCAACTTATAACTTACAATGTGTTTGTTGGGAAACACATTCGTTTGGAGGCAAGTGCATATCCTTGGCCATGTAAACATGTTGCACCTTGACAAACCAGCCTTCGGGCATAATTTTGAAGGCAATGATACGCCCCTTCTAGTGATGTTTTATATCTTCTCGTTTTCTTCTTTTCACCTTATGAGAGCCCTTGCAAGAAGGCAGCATGGTAACCCAATCGTTTACAGCAAAGGTTTTGGGCTCAAAATTTCCATCTACTCCCTGGCTATAGACTGTGCAAGAGTGTATTAAACGAGAAGGGCGCCTGGAGGAAGCCATGAAAAGAAAGAAAGCGCAGAGAAAGAAGCTCAAAGAGAGGTGAATAAACTAAAAAGTAGCGCCAAGAACCCAAATGAGTATGTATTGGGTGCCAAAAACAATATTGAAAGATCTCCCGACTTTCAAAAAACTCATTATTAATTTCATCACATCTCTGTCATATATTTTGTCAGATTTGTAAGTAAATAACGTCTTTGGGACTCCAAAACATGTCAGACTTTAGGGGTTTTGGCTAAAAAAGAAGAGAGAATCACGAAATGGTCTCCACTATCTCTAAAAAAGAGGAGACAAGAATACCATATTCTTGCACACGTGGCGAACTCTCTTTGGCCCTTTCCTTAATCCCGTGATTAACAAAAGTGCATTTTTTGAAGCGTTTTTGGCCCTAATGCCATCCTTGATCAAGTCACACACATAGTGATACTGGATCTCAATGTGTTTGGTCTATGCATGGAAAACTAGATTTTTAAAAATGGTGATGCAACTCTGATTATCATATCTTAGCACTATTGGATCTTCACCATGTACCTCCCGTATGCCATGGGATTCTCCTTAACCATACTACTTTACATGCAACAAAACAAGCTACCTTATATCCCATCATTTATTAATTCATGCACATAGTAATACTGGATCTCAATGTGTTTGGTGCATGCATGAAAAACTGGATTTTTGGCAATGGTAATGTAGCACCGATTTTCACATCTTAGCACTGTTGGATCTCCATCCTATACTCCCATATGCCATAGGATCCTCCTTAACCATACTACTTCACATGCAACAAAACAAGCTACCTTGTACTTTCGGTAGAAGACAATGCTATACTTGGTTACTTCTTACTAATCCAAGAGAAGATTCTAAACATAAAGAGAAGTAATGTCCACAACCTGATTTCTTGGAACCACTATCTCCTGCCTAATTTGGATCATAGTCCCTATAAAAGCACTTCTAGAATTGTATATAATACCGTAGTCAAGAGTTCCCTTCAAGTATTTGAGCACCCATATTCTAGCATTCCAATGACTTTCTTGTGGTTTGTTTCAAAACTTTCTCAAAAAACCAACAACAAAATTGATATCTTGCCTAGTGTTATATAAGTAGATGAGGCTACCAACCAGCCTCATGTACCTCACAATGTTTGCTAGTGTTGATGTATCCTCAATGGATAACTTTATATTGAATTCCATAGGTGTAGCTATCTCCTTACACTTGATCATGCCAAATGCTTTTAAGATCTCCCATGCATACTTCATTTGAGAGATGACGATCCCCAAAAAATAGTGCAACAAGCCTAAATTTGTCATTTCAACTTCAAAGCTCAAAGCCTTTCAAGTATGATGGATCATATCTTCATAGTCACCTATAATAAGAAGGTCATCCCACATATAGGAGAATCAGTACAAAATTTTCAACATCCTTGTAAACATATAAGTTAGGATCTCTTTTGAAATTCAATCCTAAAAAGAATTCATCTATCTGCTACTAGTACCATGCTCATGGGACTTGTTTCAGCTGCCATATAATGCCTTCTTCACCTTACAAAATTTTTTCTCAAAATGGGGGGCCTCAAGCCCCAATAGTTCAACAACATACACCTCCTCCTTGAGGTTCCATTCAAGAATGCAAATTTAACATTCATTTGGTAAACTTGCCTCTTCTAATGAGCAGCTATTGTAAGTACTCTAAGAATAGTGATTATTCTAGTAGTTAGAAAAAATGATTCTTGAAAATCAAATCCTTTAACTTGTGAAAATCCATGTGCAACTAAATGGCTTTCTACTTTTCTAAGTTGTCATCATCAACCTTTTACTTTACCTTCCAGACCCACTTGGTGCAAATAATCTTCCTCTTTTCTGGCTAATTCACTAGCTCCCAGCTAAGTGAATTGTCAAGTGCTTCTTTCACTTGCTATCATACTCAACTTACATAGCCACTCTCCATGTTGGATCTGTAAATGCCTCTTCCAAGTTTGATGGCTCTTTTACTTCTCTCATAATCTCAACCATTAAGGCCATATTAACTATGTGAGCAAACGCCTTTGTTTGCTTCTCTATTCTCATAGACCTCCTTGGTCCATTTGTCTTTTCCTCAATTGTGGTAGGCATAGGATTTTTGCAATCATAGAACTTCTTCACCCATTATGACAATGGTTTTTTTGATAGTGTGATTTTCGGTTGGCGAATATTTTTCTCATCATCCAAAGTTGATGCTTCCTTCTCCTTGAGAGTGGGGATAGCTCTTGGGATAGGTTCATAGTAGTGGACTACTTCTTCGTTGGATGATAAAGTGGAAGAAATTATATTCTCCTCCTCCACTGTATGTGGTTGCTCCTTGAACACTACAACACAGCTCGCTATGACCTTCTTTGTCGCTTGTTCATGCAATTTGTAAGCCTTTTGCTCATCATTATATCCTAAGAAGATACATTTTATGTTTTTTGGATTTAACTTGTTTCTCTTATCCTTTGGAACATGTACATAATATTCACATGCAAAAGTTCTAAACCATGAGAAAGATGGTTTCTTACCAAAATAGGCCTCATGAGGAGTTTTGTCTTTAAGAGCCTTTGTATAAATCTGATTGAGAATGTAGTATATAGTATTGATAGCTTCTACCCAAAACGAGTTCCCCTTACCCTTAAGCATGCACCTTGCCATTTCCACAATAGTGCAATTTCAACATTCAATAATGCCATTTTGCTAAGGTGTATGAGGCATCATCAATTGATGCTTAATCCCTTTGCTTTTGCAAAAGTCTTCAGACTCCTTTAGGTTGAACTCACCACCACCATCTATTCTAAACTTCTTCACACTTTGCCATGTTTTATTCTCAACAAGTTTTAGCCATTCTTTAAACTTACCAAAATCTTGAGCTTATCATGAAGGAAGTACATCCACATCTTCTTACTATAGTCATTGACATCTACATAAAATAAGAAGATCCTCCCTAGATTTGTGAAGGTATTTTAAAGCATAGGTCAACATGTACCAACTCTAGAGAAGCCTTTGCTCTATTCTTGTGTTCTTGTGAAAATTCATTTCTCTATTTATTGCCCATCATACAAGCTTTACATGGTTCATTTATTTAAGTTAACTACAAGTAAGTTAGAAGCCATACCTTACTTATGCATCTCCTTCAACACTACAAAATCAATGTGACCAAATATTTCATGCCAAATTTTACTTGTGCCCACACTAGCAATGGCTATAAGAGCTCTTAGCTTATACATGTTATTCCTTCTTTCTCCTTTTTTAATAACTTTTTCATCATTGTCGATAATTTCTACACCTATCCTAATGAACCTCACCTCATGGAAAATATTAGTTATAGAAGCAATTGATAGTAGATTTCTCTTAATCTCTAGAACATATAATATATTTGAAAGATTTTTGAGCTCACAATTTTTAGTAACAAAGGAAATAGGTTACGTATCCTTAACAGTAGGGCATATTGTATCATTCTCAAGCATTATAATGATGGATTTTTGTAGAGGCTTCATAGAACTATATAGACATTTCTTATTAGTCATGTGACAAGAAGTGCCACTATCTAATACCAATGAGTTAGTGGTAGATATTTCTTACATTGAGGAACACACTTTCTCAATGGTTGCCATGAATAACTCCAACTTTGCTTCAGCCGTATGGGATGTCTCCTTCCTTTTAGTCTTCATGGTGCAATTCTTTTCATCTACCTTCTTGACACGACAATATGCAATTGCATGTCCTTTCTTCTTGTAGTGAAGCACTCTCCTTGAAACATTTTCTTACCACTCTTCTTCTTCTTGTCACTATTGGTAGAGAAATCACATTTTCCTTTCACATTGGCAGAGAATGTATCATCTCCATAGTTATTGCCTTCTTGCGTTTTAAGCTACAACTCCTTCTCCATTAGTAGTACACAAAATTCCTCAAATGTCAAAGCTTGGGGTCTCACTTAAGTGTTTAGGGCAGTTACCAATTCATCAAAATTTGGTGAAAAAACATAAAGACACCTCTGAGCTAGCTTCTCACTAGTCTGTGATATCCTAGTGTCAGCCATTTGGTCGTGCAGATTCTTAATCCGAGTGGTGAATGTTTCAGCTGTCTCTTTTTCAGTAAACTTCTCTACTACTAGTTGATTCTCCAAGTTTTGAATCCTTGTTTGATTTTACATTTGTACTAACTTCTCATTATGTTTCAGTCCTTTGATTCCTTGGTTGTATATTGAATCAAGGTTAAAATATTGGTCGAACAGCTTATATTTAAGGTACACAATGTATGTGTGTTCTTTCATTTCCAAGCTCACAAAAGATCCATATTTGGAGGAATCATAACACTCAAATTTGATGGGTCGAGGGTGGGTTGTGGTTGTGGTGGGTTAGTCCCTAGCACTATCTCCAAAAGCTCATAAGAATCAAGGATAGTTGTAATTCTAAACTTTCGCAAACTATAGTTTGTACCATCTAACTTGCCTTTGCTGAAGGGTGGTGGATAGATCCTCAGTGTTTCAATTGTTGGTATAGTAGCACCACCACTTGATGTGTCAATACTACTACATGATGCAATAGACAACATTTCTCCTCTTTGTTGTTGAGGCCCTTGTCTCTCGCATACTCTTCACTCCTCCTTAGAGCCCCCTGGGCTTTGTTACCATGTAAAAATTACATGGCACAATGGACATAATCTAAGCAAGGAGTAGAGAATACACAACAAATATGAGAAGAATATAACTGCTTTAATTTCAAATGAATTAATACAAAGATGACTTTGTCCACCCGTGCGCTTTCAGTGTGAAGCTTAGATAGCGATCTAGACAAATGATAGGTGAAGAGCTTAAGGATAGCTAGAAGAAGTTTGACTAGGTAAAAGATAGATTGACAATAGCTTTGGAGGTGTATTCCATTTATAGCCCAAGAAGATAGTCTATTCAGCATGTTTGACAACATTATGAATTTTCCCTAGTCAACCAAGGAATATTCCCTTTATTGTCAAGCCAAGAGTGCTACCCTCAAACCCTCATTGGGGGGGCCACTAACCCATGGCCCCCTGAGTCCCCTCCTCAAAAGTCGCTTCTGCAACCCTTAGACCCCAAAATAGGGGTCCTTGATAGCTCCCACACCCCCAACTCGATGCATTGTGCCTCAAGTTGCTACCATCATAACTACTCTATCTAACCCAAAGGCTAGATCCACAAAGGTCACCCTTTTTCCATTCATTCACATAGACCTCATCTGATATACGAGTCAAGACCCAACCAATATCTCTGTTCACACAAGGCTTCTTCTCGTAATGGGGGCCTTACAACTTAGAGCGCCATGGATCATTGGTAGTACCTCATGAGGGTAGGGCATTGAGCATATCTAACACCCAAGACTATGTATGGAGTCTAAAGACACTTCAATATACTTAGACTTTAATCTTTTTTAGCCTTTAAAAAATAAAAACTATTTTTCATCTTAGAATCTAGTGGTCAATTGATAGATCTTTTTTTTTTAGTCTCATTTTTCACTTACTATTCATAATTTTTTGTTAGATATGTATGGTTCAAAGTCTTGTTAAATATTTTTTTACATTGAACACACACACACACACATACTCTCTCTCTCTCTCTCTCTCTCTCTCTCTCTCTCTCTCTCTCTCTCTCTCTCTCTCTCTCTCTCTCTCTCTCTCTCTCTCTCTCTCTCTCTCTCTCTCTCTCTCTCTCTCTCTCTCTCTCTCTCTCTCTCTCTCTCTCTCTCTTTGCATAGAGTATGATTTTCATCTTTTCTCTCTTTTGTTCATAAAGCATGACAAGTCATTTATATATATATATATATTGTATTGTTGGGGATAAGTTCTACATCCCTTAGATAACCATATAGATAATACTTGACTCTATTTTTGTGAGCCCCTCATACAAGGAGAAGGCATTAGTAAACAAAAAAATTACTTGGTAGGTCCTAGTTTGAACACTAGATGGTGATGTTGAGTGTGACAAAATAGTTTGAGATAAACCCTAGAGGGGGTTACTACATTTCCAACCTAGCTATATGCATACATGGAATCATTACTACACTAGGTCTTATTTGGAGGGATATTGTGATGTGACTTTTTCCATTAAACTTCTTTGGGGAAGGAAACAAAAGGGCAAATGTGGAGAACCCCTTTGCATGGGTGTGTGGCATGGAATCATAAAAGAAATGGAGACTTGAGCACATATAGAGATAGGGCTAAAATCTTCTTCTTCTTGTTTATTCTTCTTCCACTCAAAACAACTATGTCTACAATATGATAAAAGACCAATATAAAAGTACCACGACATATATACATGTGGTCATTAAGTGTGAACCCGCTAGAAAAGAAGAGGTTTCATAATGAATGTGCCTTAACCAAGGAATTATAGATTATGTGGGTGTAGTCCAAGTGTAGAATCATTGGAGTATCATCATGTCAATCACCCAACATGCCAATGAATAATATCATGCCACATCACCAAGGCATATAGTGGATGCCAGCTCATATAGAGCTCAACATCTCAACACTTCCCCTCAAGCTCAACATGAGCTCGTAAACTCCAAGCATAGTCTTGAAGCGTTGACATAATTCAAGTCAATATCACTTGCCAAAACCCATATTAGGTAAAGGTAATCCCTTAATGACACCATTAGCAACCTACTTGCCAATTCTTATTAACAAAGGATTAGTTATAAGTGCAAAAATTAGGGGGGCCATTGGGCACCCTGGTTGGATAAACTTCTAGAGAAGGAAAGGATAGAAAATGAGACCATTGACCACTAGGAGCAAAAGAGTATGTGAATAAAGAGCTTACCATCTTACTGAATATTGAACCAAATTCATAGACTCTAAGAGTACAAATAATAAATCTCTAGCTAACCAAGACAAAGTTTATCTTCAAACTCAACGCATGATCGATGGAGAAGATCAAGTTTAGCATCACCTATTTTGCCAATGTGCAAGCTTAGTCCTCTCCAATGACTTAGGTGATGTTCATTCAACTGTAAATGTCAAAAAGAATTGTAGGTGTGGATGGTCAAGATGGCAATAGGATCACAAGTGTCATAGGCATTGCTAAAGTGTTCAAAGAGCACCTTGCTTCTAGACAGGCTACCCCTAAATTCTTTCAAGTCATTTGGGATGTATGCTTGAATTTAAGAGGGGAGTTATTAAGTTGGAAATATGAACCTTGGTAGCATTCTAGCTTCACTGCAAGATGTTTCAACAAAACCGTGGATGATATTTCTTATGGTCATGCTAGTTTAATTGTGACATGGAAATGCATTATATAGTTTGATTACATTGCTACATTGTTGATACCGGGGGTGTAGCTCAATTCGTAGAGCAATCACTTCGCATGCAACAGGTGGAGGGATTGATGCCCATCATCTCTAGACTCTAACATCAACTACCAGTTATCTGGTTGAGGAAATTTGCACAATACACTTTGAGAGCACTTTGCTCTCTAATGCTTATTAAGCCTCTAATAAAAGGAAGTGAGGGAGGGAGGGAGGGAGGGAGGGGAAAAGAGAGAGAGGGAATATAGAGAGCATGTTTGAGAGAGAGAGAGAGAGAGAGAGAGAGAGAGAGGTGTGTGTGTGTGTGTCCCTCAAACATGCATAGACACGTACAAACAAAGATTAATAGGGAGTTAAACCGTGATGCAAAAGCATTTGCACCAACTATGAAGTGTATATAGAAATAGAACACCATCTATGAAGTCTATATAGAAATAGAATTGAGCGAGGGAGTGAGGGAGAGGGAGGGAGGATAGAGAGGAATATATATACATAAATAATTCTCTCTCAAACATTCATAGACACATACAAACAAAGATTAATAGGGAGTTGAACCTAGATGCACAAGAGTATCTGCACCAACTATGAAGTCTATATAGAACAATTCTGCCTTTACATGAACCTTCTCAAAGAACTTTTCCCCCCATGCCTTTTTATTAAGACCTACACTCTCAATTTATTTACCCCAATACCAATGCCTTTTTTCTATGCTCCCACTCCTTGTTTCTATATCCACACCCCTCTTAATGACTTCCTATCTATGCATATACTCCATGTTCCTATTTCCATCTATTTTCTTATTCCTTCCTAACGTTTCTATCCCCTTTGCCCAAAAACCCCCTGTTATACCATTAATATCTCTCCATCTCCTTTAGGCTATAATATTGCATGCCTCCAAACCCCTCTCTATATCCACCTAAACCCCTTGTTTATCCCCCCTAGCCCCCTTTATGCCCCACATATCTTTGTGCCTCCACGTAATCCCCTTATCTAACCCTTTTTCATCTCAATCACCCCTTCTTTGTCCCTCCATTGTTAACTAGAAAGAGCAATACTACTATTTTGTAAATCATGAAGTAGTTGCATTGCTTGTGTTAGTATTTTTCCATTAACCAAGATTGATCCCCGAGCTTGATTCTATGCTATTTGTAACAATAGTGTAGGCTCCCAAACCAAAGTAGTTTCAATATAGAAAAATTATACAATAAGAGATGATGCGGCCACCAAAAGGGTTGGATACTTGAGGGGAAATTGGAAAACCCTAAACCTAAACCTTGTGTTGTATAAAGATCATGAAAAAGAGAAGAACAAGCTATTCATGTGTGTGTGTAAACTTTGCTTCCTATCTCTTTTGCTTCTCTATTGCCCCAAGTGCTGGAGAGTGAAGGAGAGAGAGTAAGAGAGAGTTTCTATGGAGTGAGGGACGTGTGGATTGTGAAGCTTCATCCATTCTCTTCTTTCCTCTTCATCTCCATCTATTTGTGGTGAGTTGAGAGCTTGAGCTAGAGTTTGTGGTGTTGAGTTTTGAGATAGTGAGCAATATGCAACATGAAGCTCTTCTCCATCTCTTCATTTCCTCTCATTCATGATATTGACTCCTTTTAAGCACATGGGCCACAAGGACACAAAAGCAAGGAAGTGAGAGAGTAGAGGTCACACATGTGGATCATGGAGCATGCCTTGCGAATATGGGTGATAATGATGTTGTAAGTATAGGTAAATGTGTTCATTACCTTGCATTGAGTCTTCGTATTCATGCGAGCATGTGAGTAGAAGTCTAGGTGAGAGCTAGTCATGTACTTCATGCATTGAAACTCTTTAAACAATAAGAATGTTTCCAATTGTCCCGATATCAAGCTCACTGAATGTGATATTTGGTCCTATTGTCGGGACCAATGATACTTCAATCACATAGTCACTTACACACCTTGCATAGTGGAATAGGAGAGATACACATGTGTGCATGCGAATAGGTAGACTTTGTTTTTGTTGTTTGAAGAAATTCTTAGATATTGTCTTAGGGGTTCACTATATCTAAATCTTCAATATTTTGTGCATTCAAGGCCTATTCAAAAATACTTTGATCTACGAAGTTTGAAGAAATAAATTGCACCCCTTTTCTATTCAGTCTGTAATGACCTCTTATATGGCACCCTTCTATATGTTAAAAATGTATAAAATTTATACTTTTTAAATCCCTTCTTTTGAACCCACATGATATGCTTACATATTTGTGAGTGATCCCCCAACCCCTACATAAGGATTTCATCCTTTTACTGGATGAGATAAAGTTTCAATTTTCAATTCGATTCAAGATGTGTAAGCTATCAAAAATGGAACTTTAACATATTAACTAAAGACATAGAAACATGGGGGAATATCATTGACCGATTGATTGCACTCAAAAAAAGATCAAAAATAACAATAATGAGGGATTCATTAGTGTGATTCAATATTACAATGCATCTGGCATGCATCTTACATATGTATATTTTGTCTCCTAGGAAGAAAGCAAGGGTAAAATTATAAGAAAAGGAAACATCCACAAGTAAAACAAGTCTTCCAGAAGGATTTTGAGAGTGTGAATTGAAGAGCCAAGTAGGAGAGCTAGTCACACATAAACTATCTTATACTTGGTCTTCCAAGAAAATGATTACAACAATACTTTATTATTTTGATTATTATTTTAAAAAATCTATCTTAGAAGGAGGGGGAACCCTAACCCCTTCCTCCTCACCTTGTCTCATCACACTATCATAGCTCCATTGTGGCTCCAACCACCCTCACGGCCAGCTACTCACTAAGCTAACTGTAGTGCCACTGCATCCAGGTTGCTTAGAAGCTCTAGTTAGGTGCCTCACAAACCAGGCCTAGCAGTGGTAGCATTTGGTTGTGCTAGTTTTGGCCAACCCCTACAATGCCAACTCCTACAGCACTTAGTAGCATAGTTTGGACAAAGGCCCAATGAGCCTCCACCTCTGCCACAAACATTACCATCACCCACAACTCTTGCCTGTAGGCAACGATAGCTTTTATGTAGCTTCATAGAGCCAAGCTTTTAAGGTCCTATGACAACACTCGTTCAAGATAAGATAGATACCTTATAGCATGCATGACTTATCATAAGAAAGTAAGTTTTAAAGGGAGTAAACATCCTAGTAAGCATACATTCCCTTTGATAATTGATAGGACATCATGTTCATATCTTCATAAGGATTTTTATGAATGGTTGCTTCATAGATTATTCATGTTTCATAGTGCATCCTTGTGTGGTTTAGATATTTTGCTTGGCACAAGAATTGAACTTCTTGGATTTGGAACAAGAACCTAGGAAAGCTCGAGAAACCAAATAAACCTTCTCCATTACAAATAGATAAAATGAACCAATTGGAAAGTTAAGTTCTCTCTCTACCACATCATCTCTACCCTCTATATCTTCACCACATATCTCTCTCTCTCACCACTTGCACACCCACCACTTATCCCCTCTCGTGTCTCCATGGCTAACCAATGCTAGTGCTACCACTATTGCCAAAACCACCCATAAGTGGAAGAGCCACCACAAAGGGAGCAGGATGCTAAGAGGACAAAGCAAAGTCACCACAAGCAAATGTAGGAAGAGCTTCCATGAGCCCTAGATCAAAGAGGTAAGATTTCATCAAGAAGATTGCACATAACATTTAAGTCTACTTGATTAACATCGTGTTGCCACTAAGGAGGGTAGTATTACATTAAAGAAAGAGGGTTGAGGGGGAGGTAGTCTAACACCATGGTTTTTGTGAAACCCACCTTATTCACGAGGGGAGAGAAGAGAAGATTTAATGGAAAGGGGGTGGCCTTGTTTACATTCAATGGTTGTATGACACGTCCATTTGAATAATCTTAATTGACTAAGATCATAAAGTTTGAGGTGCATTAAATCCTTTTGGTTGTCTGTAAAGCCACTTTAGTGCATGGTGCAGAATACATAGTGCACAGTGCACAATGCACACATACACATGCACAGTGAATATGCACATGCACACGTGCACATGTACACATCACCCACTACATACCACATGCTCACATTAGATCATCTTTCCTCTTTCCTTTGTCCACCTAGCACCTACCTTGTTTGCAAGGGGGGATCAAGGGGGAGAAAGAGAAAGGAAGGTGGTATCTCCTCCAACACACCATGCATATAATACCTTGCACCTAGTATTGTAACACACTCGTGTACTTGTCAGGTCTCTCTATCCTTTTTCTCTATTTTGCCTAACACTCACCTTGTTTGCAAAGGAGGGACTAGATGGAAGCAAGAGGAAGGAAGGTGATACCTTCTAGTGCTTGACAATAGTGCACAAGTGCACAATACCATGCACTAGGACACATCCTCTATTCCATTAAGACTTTCATTGCATCTTTCATTTTAGTACTATGTGCCTCACATCAATCCAACTAGACACACACATGTATAGACACATAGCTCCATACACATACACTATTGTGCATGTGGAGTTTCCTCTTTTATTTTTTCTCTTAACCAACACTCACTTTGCTTGCAAGGGTGTCTTATGGGTAGGAGGAAGAGAGAATGAGGCACCTCATAGTATCCTATGTACCTCCTATTATATCTAGAATCTTGTACTCAATCCCTTTGCACAAGGAATTCATCCTAGTCTACACCCCCTGTTGTGTAGCACTAAACCCCCCATAGAGTACTACATCCCCACACATATACATGTGCCATGCACTAAACTAGTGCACTAGTATACCCTAACCTCTACACTGCACTAGACCCTCATATATTGTACCTAAGGCAAGTAATCCATTATGTTCCCTTCACATAAACCAATGCACAAGGCCACTGTTGTAACTCACCTAATCATTTATTTAGGTGCATACATAGTGCACTAGTGTAGACATCAATGCACAATGCATAGTACATAGTGCACAACTAATCATTCACTTAGGTGCAATATACAGTGCACTAGTGTAGACATCATTGCACATATACTCATGCATATGTACTAATGCACATGTACACTAGCATACCCATATACAAATAACCATCAGTGCACTTACCTATCATCATCTTAGGTCACCCATAGCATAATACACCAACACTCTAGCCTATTAGGACATAAGCTTACTTATGCACCAGCTTTCACTCAGTGCAAAGCGCATAGTACACACTACAAGGTCACGCAAGCACTAGTATACACCACCTTAGTATTCACAAGGGGGGGCCAAAGTTAGTGAGAAAGAAAGAAAGGACACCTTTGTACTGCATTAGTGTATGCCTCCACATCACATAGGTAATTTACTACACTTGGTTCTTGCACCTATGCTTGACTGTTGCACCACCTTAATCTCTCACCAATCCACTACACAATAAGATAGTGCATAGACAAATGTGTAATGCACAATGCACATGTGTAGATGTAAGCACAATGCCATAGTACACATACCCATTAGGCACTCCCATTTGCAACCACCCACCTCACCTAGCACACACATTGTGCACCACCCTCCGCATTGCAAGTTGTTTAGCACCTTATACCTTACCTCGCACACCACCCAATGCACATGTGTGAAGTGCAAATCCATGGTGTATGGTACACATGCATACTAGCACCCTTATGTAAAATAGTCTCACAATCCATATGCATTACATTTAGGCTAATACACACCACCCTTAGGATATCCTCTACATTTTGTACTATTCCTTTGCACTACTACACAATGTACAGGTGCATGTGCATCTCACATCCAACGCACCTAGTCCATAACCACACTCTATCACTTGTCCATATACATTGCACCCTAGTGCACTCACTCATCACCCTAATGCACAATGTATGACAAACGCATGCACATGAACTAGCACATAGCGCATAGTACATGGTGCATGGTGCATGATGCACACAAATAGTATACTACACCTAGTTATATACACTTAACACACTCCACCCATCCCACAAAATTTTATAAACCATTGTCACACATAGAACATTGCATATATTGCACAATGCATATGTGAATATTCATGTGGACCTTTCACATCCTCTTTTCACACCACCCTGCATGCAATCTTGAGTATGCTTATTGAGGATGAGTGATCTTAATCATTACACATCACACACTGGCATTAGACCATCGTAATTCAAGGAACACATTTATACTAAAATACTTCCCTATAAAGAGTGTGCGAAAGGTGAAAGCACGAGTGGAAACAAGAAGCAAGCAAGAGCTATGGTGGTTCAAGCAAAACGAGAGAGACCAATGTGTGGGAACTCCAACAGTCGCAATGTGTGACCCACCTTCCCTAATTCTACTTGTCACTAAAAGAATAAATAATAAAATGACAATGATAGGCCCCCGCCACCTGCAGTGTATAGGTGTACAAGTCTATATACAAGTAAGCTAGGCACATGTGTTCTTTAGCTCCCATTAATCTCCCACTTAAAAACAAATGTGCATTAGTGAGGAGTAAAAGAAAAAGGAGAAAAGCACAAGATGAGTACAATAGGATAAGGAAAGACATCATCTTATCCTATGCCCATCATCTTCCTAAAGGAAGATATATCGTTCCATTGGGAGACTTTTGGTGAGAAAATCTACAGGATTCATATCCATAGGGATCTTAACAAGCTCATTGGACTTGACTTCTACCACCTCTATGATGAAGTGATAGTGCATCTCAAAGGCTAATTGCATGGAAGAGTACAGTATGGGCCAACTGAATGGCACTCATCCAATCCAAATGTAGTGTAGGATTCATAGTCATACCAAGATCTACAACCAAATAACCTTACTATATGGCCTCCTTACAAGCCTTAGTGGCTCCAATGTACTCAGTCTCCATAGTAGATAAGGCTATGTATTTCTGCACCCAAGACATCCGAGAGATACCCATGACTCCTATATCATGACTACTGTAGCAAATGCAAATATCTATTGTGCCTTTAAGCTATATCATGATGCCCTTCACACTATATCCTAATATTGCATGTCATGTGTAGCCATATAGTATACCACAACTCCCACTACAAATACTATGTCATGTTGAGTGGCTGCCATAGTATACATCAAATTTTCCACTATAGATGTATACGGAACCTTCGTCATCTTAGTCCTCTCATCATCTAACTATGGAAAATCAGTCTAACTAACCTTCACATGAGAAGGTAAAGGATAGGCAACAGGTTTACCATCCTATATATGGAATCATTCAAGTACTCTATGTATGTACTCCTTCAAGGATAAGTAGAGAAGTCCCTTAGTAGAGGAGAAATTGTGTGTAATGTACATTCCAAGTGTGTCTAATGCTCTTTATCTCAAAGCTCTTGAGGTGCGTCTTTAAAGCATCCAACTAAACATGAGCACTCCCAGTTATAGCATATCATCAATATAAAGCACCAAGATAATAAGGCTACCATCACAAGCCTTCTTCTTGTATAAACAAAGATCCACATTACTGCATGAATACCCCTGTGAATGCATGAAAGTATCAAACTTATGGTACCATTTCCTAGGTGCTTACATAAGTCCATAAAGACTCATTTATTTTACATACTAAATGTTCCATGCTTTTCTGTACAAAGCCCTTAGGCTACTATATACAAATGTCCTCATGCAAGTTCCCATGTAGAAAAGTCATTTTAACATCCATCTAATAAAGATCCAAATCTAGTTGAGCAACCAAGGTAAAAATCAAGCATAGGGTAAGGGTAAAAATAAGTAGCCCCCATGATTTTTAGATTGTAGATAGGTGGGCAAATGTTTGGTTAATCAATAATGAAGAGTTTAGAAAATTGGGTGATTGGTAAGTGAAAACTCTCTATTTTGAGCTATTTTTTGGCAAATTTGAGACCAAATATTTAATATATATGGTCTATTTTTTTATTTTTCAAGCCAAAAAATTTAGCTTGGTGATAAGAAAACCCTAGGAAAATAATAATTGGGATAAAATTCTTCCCTAAATTTTACCCTAACATAGGGTAGTCATCTTAACCACAAGAGAAAAGATATTATCAAAATCAACTCCCTTTTCCTACTTAAAGTCCTTAGCAACCAATCAGACCTTATATATAGGCTTAAGGTGACTAGAAATACTCTTCAACTTGTAGATCCACTTGCATGGCAATGTACACTTTCCATTAGAAAAGGAAACTAAGTCCCATGTATAGTTCTTCTATAATGAATTAAACTCGGATTTCATAGCCCTCTCCTAAGAATGAGAATCACATTTGGGCATAGCCTCCTCATAGGTAAGTAGCTCATCAAATTCTATGGTGAATTAAACTCAGATTGCATAGCCCTCTCCTAAGAATGAGAATCACCTTTGGGCATAACCTCCTCATAGGTAAATAGCTCATCAAATTCTATCAACATGGCACAATCCATAGAGAGCTCATAGCAATCAAGAGGGCCTAAAGCTCTAGCAAAGTGTCTCAAAAGTAGTTATGGTGCTTGTATGACCTATCCACTTTGTCCAATATCATGATCCTACACAACAGATGGACCTTGGGCCACTACATCATCAATAACTATCAACACATTGTCTCATTGGGGCAAGCTATATTGTAACATGAGGCTCCTCCTAAAAGATCACCTTGCATATCTCAATCACCTACTCTAGTCTCATATGCATCTTTTTTCATGGAAAATAATATCATATCTACAAATAACCTTTCAAGCATGTGAATCCCAAAGGCAATAGCACATCTCACATGCATCCCCATATCTAAGAAAGATGCATTTGAAAAACTTCAGATCCAACTTATGTCACCTATCTTTGAAAATATGGCAAAAAGCCTTGCATCCAAAGACTCACAAGTGTGTATACTAGGGAGGTTTACTAGACCGTATCTCCTCTACAACTCTACCACTAAGAGCAATGCATGGGGATGGAGATCTATTAATGAAATGCATGACAATAGTAACTTTCCTAGCCCAAAAGTGCTTTGGTAAGCTTTCTTGGCTAAGCATACTATATAATCTTTCCTAAATAATAATGTTCATGCATTCTACAATACCATTTTGGCATGGAATGGTATTATGGGGCAATCAACTGATGCTTAATACCCCTCTCATCCATGGATGCTTAAAATCCTTAGATATATATTCACCTTCATTTTCAAATCATGGGCCTTTCAACCTATACCAAAAATGGTTCTCAACCATGGCAAGAAAGCATTGAAATGTAGGCAAAACATCTTATTTTTGCTTAATAAGATAGGCCCAAACCTTATGTGAGAAATAATTTATGAATGTAACAAAATAATTCCACCACCCAAGGATTTACAAGGCATGGGGCCACAAACATATGAATGCATAAGAGCCAAAGACTCACCGACACACATAGAACTAGACTTCTCATGTGAATTACAAGTATGCTTGCCATGAAGATAGTAATCACATGAATCAAAACAAGAATAATCCAAGGGTAGAAGATATTGCAAATGGATCAATATTTTCATGCCTTTCAAAGACTTGTGCCCATGGAAAAGATGCTATAAAGATATATATAAAAGTTCGTTCACAACCAATATATAGTCAATAGACCAAGAATCAAGCAAAGGGTAGAGGCTGCTAACATTGGCAGCTTTAGCAAAAACAAGATGGCCACAAGTGATCTTCCACGAAGAATCACCAAAAGATACATGGTACCTATTGTCACATCCAACTGTCCACCTAAAATAAGGCTTTTCATCAAAGTTGAGACATGATGTACATTATGAAGCACAAAATGAGTACCAATATCAAGCTACAGTCTATAACATCACCTATACCAACGATATCTAATGCAATATCACATCCTAATCTAATAGACCATGTAATAGTACAATAGCTATAAAACCAATGGTAATGCTCTGGTAATGTAGGGTAACATGAAAGAAAGTCCCCCAAATCAAGAAGCCAATATCGAGAGTAAATAGGCGGTGCATTGATCAATTGAGTACCATCAAGAGATAAAGCTACAATATTATAGTTATCAAAACGATACTCCAATTCATTTATCTTCTCTATCTTCATACTGGACTTAGATACAATCATAGTGAACTTTGTGTTTTCATGTACTTTTCCCTTGCCTTTCTAATCGCATCCATCATTGTGCATTTTATGGTATTGCGGCCTAATGTGGCACTACTACCCCACAATAATGGCATGTCAAAGAGGACTTACGACTATGGGACTTACTACGTGATTGTCCAAGAAGCTAAGACTTGCTCCTATTAGGCTGTGAGTCTTTAGCATAATTGTTATTACCATTTCTACCTCTAACAATTAGTGCATGAGAAGTGTGGGCTGATCAATATTCTTCATATTTACTTCTTCTATCAGTAGATCACTCTCTATATCACTACATTTAAAACCACCCTCAAAGCAATCAACACTCATAGTAGTAGGAAATGTATTGCATGACTTAGGCATTGTGACAAGTAAGAATGAAGACTTTATGTTATCCTCAAATGTGATGTCCTACAAAACAATTTAGGTGAAAATAGTGTGAAACTCATTTAATGAGTAGATATACGGATATCCTCTGTAATGTCCCCATTACTTAGTTTATTTTAATAAACAATATGCGTATACATTCCAAAGAAAATTTATTTATGTTGCACATTTTTAAAAACTAGCTCTAATTATGAAACTGGCTCTACTTATAAAGATAATTGTTATTATTAATGAGGTACTATATGCCAATTCATAGAAGAAAGACTTGGGAAACCCTCCCAAGACTATCTTATTAAAACTATGTTTGTAGTATAGAACAAAATAAAGAACTAGCCTAGTGGATACTCAATTGGCAGTTAAGTGCACTTGGGTGACGACATTGTCGAGATGGGTGACCTCCTAGGAAGATTTTCCTACAAGCTAGTGAGAGCTTCTCATGATAGCCAAACAGTGCTAAATGAAGTCTTTGTAGCATGTTGCCAAGTATGCCAAGGTCTATACCTTGGTCATTGCCTTGGTTGTACGCCTTCGAGTGACACCCGCCCAATGACATGGCGCACGATACTCACCCATGTATTCGTCAATTTTTACCTTCGCACTAGAAAAACAAAGCCCTCTCCCTGACATCATCAATATTATCATAGGTAGAATATTTAAGTTCAGAGGGTTTAAGCTTACAGCTGGAGTAGGCTATGGGATGGGAATCTTGCATAAGAGCAGCTCCTATTCTGGATCCACTAGCATCAATGACTACTAGGAAAAATGGTCTATTAAAGTCAGGGAGTTGCAATACAGGAGCATGAGTTAAAGCATGTTTCAGTAAATCAAAAGACTTTTGCTGATTTTCAAACCAATGATACACAATATATTTCTTTAATAATTTTGTCAAAGGTAATGTAAGCAATGAAAAATTTCTCACAATTTTTTTGTAAAAGCTAGCAAGACCTAAGAAAGAATGTAATTCATACACATTTTTAGGTATCAACCAATTCAAAATTACTTCTATCTTTTTAGAATCAACTTTAATACCTGCAGATGAAACAATATGTCCTAAGTATTCAATTTGTGTTTGGTAAAAATCACTCTTTTCAGGATTAGCATATAATTGATTCTCTTTCGGTAATTTGAAAACCAAATATAAATGTTCATAATGCTCGTTCTCATTCTTACGAAAAACCAATATGTCATTTAAAAAAACAATGACACAATGCTGATGCTTCAAAAATATGTGATTCATCATACGATTGAATGTAGCTGGTGCATTAGTTAATCCAAAAGGCATAACAAGGAATTCATAATGTCCAAATTGAATTCTAAATGCAGTTTTGAAAATGTCAGATGTGTCTAGTCGTACTTGATGGTATCCAGATTTAAGATCTATTTTGCTAAATATTGCAGCCCCTTGTAGTTTGTCCATAAGATTGTTTACCCTAGGGATCATATATCTATTTTTGATAGTGATTTTATTTAGGGCACAATAATCAATGCACATCCTATAGGTGTTGTTTTTCTTTTTAACTAATAGGACAGGCGCACCAAATGGAGAACTACTGGGCCTAATAAGTCCTTAGGTTAACAATTCTTCAACTTGAGTTTGAATTTCTTTCTGTTCAATTTGATTATGTTGATAAGGTACTTTACATGGTGGTTGAGAACCTAGAATTAAGTATATTTTATGATCTTCAAGACATGTGGGTGGTAAACTAGGTGGTAAGTCGGCAGCAAAATCGTCTTTAAATTGTGAAAGAAATTGTGCACGCCTAGGATGCATCTAATTTTCCTTAACTTCAATTTCATTCACCCATATTAAATAGGATTTGCTACCTTTTCTTAATGCACGTTTAGCATGTATATGACTAAGCAATGGAAAATTGTCAAAAGTGTGCATTCCATGCAATGTGATTTGTTTCCCATGGGAATGAATCTTCATTGAATGCATGGAATAATCTATATCGAGATTATATCGATGACGCCAAGGCATTCCTAAAATAATGTCACTAGATTGCAAAGGCACAACTAAGAAATTTCTACGTTCAACATAGTCACCAATTTTAATTTCTAAGTCATGCACTTCTTGTGTTCCATTGTATCTAGTACCTAAGAATGTAAGCTTGATACAATAATGAGTGGAAATAGTATGTAAATTCAATTCTTTGACCAATTTTGCAAAAATAAAATCGTGTGTACTCCCATCATCATGTAAAACAATCTTTTCTTTACCATGTACAAGACATTTCATTGTTAATAAAGAATGGGGATTTGGTATACTTGGTAAAGTATCCGAAGTAGTGCCATTATCATCATCGTCTTCCATGAAATGTGGCATTTCTTCATGGTCTTCATCTTCAGTCGCTCCCAAATAGTTGATGTGAACAGTTGGCTTTTTAGATTGACAATTTGCTGCTAGATGTCCAGGTTGATGGCATTTATAATAGACTATGGATTTGGCTTTAGACACATTATTAGTAATAGCGGGAAGTTTAGGAATTTTGGGATTTGACTGAAGAGATGGCTTAGGATTTAGATTTGTACTTGATGGTAAAGCAAGGGGTCGTGTCCAAGATTTATGGAATGAAGATGGAAGAAAGCAATTTTGATTGAATCTTCGAAAATTAGAATTGGATTGTTTCATACCGAAGTAGTCTCCCTCCCATAAGTCCAAGGACCCTAGTGTCTCATTGTCTTTGATTGACACGGTTAACCAATTCACTATCTCAAAAGTTATTACTTTCAATTTTGAGGAGAAACCCATGCAATCCCGATCCTTGGCTACAACCAAACATGTCATTTCAACTAAGAAATAAGCCTCTAGTACTTCAATTTCACAACAGAATACTTACTCTAGCCCAAAGAGTACAATGATTCCCATGATTCACAAATCTTGTTCTTCTTAGCCAAAAGATTCAATACATTTAAAGCTAGTTAAGAGATCTCTCATGGAGGCTTTAGTAAATATGGGATAGCAAAACAAACAATCCAGGGTTAGGAGCCCTAGGGAACTAGATGAAACACTATTGACTTCACTCGCCCATGCACATATTCATATTGACATTGGAATTTAGATTTCTGAGGATAAGAAGCTCTTAGAAAAGCATGTAACATAGCCAAAGCAATCACAAACTTGTTGGTGTTATCTAGTGGTCATGGGAGAAGTCATTAAGAAAATGACCAAGGTAGAGCAAGAGAAGAATTGCTTGATTCCTATATTCTACCCCGAGAAATGCATGGCTAGCAAGGAAAACATTATAGTATTAGCCAAGAAAGTCAAAGGTCAAAGTGAGTTTGAAATGAAATGGTATCCTAGTCCAAGTTTAGTTACAAGGTATGGTAGCCATTTAATGATTATTATTGAGGAAAGAAAGGCCTTTGGACTTCCATGCATGATCCAACATATGTAGCACCTACATCTCTAAGACTGCTTATGATTGTCCACAATTTTAACAATTCTAAACTTTCTGAACAAGATTCCTTATGTGACAAAATCCTTTCATAGGAAGAGCTGTACATTGCAAGTTGATTGGGATACAGCAACATGATGGTTGATGTTAGCATATATATTTTCTACTTCAAAATGACCCGCAACTTCTTAATGGCCATGCTTTGTTTAAATAAAATCCCATTTTCTTTGATGACTAGTTTATCCCAAAGTTGAATGACAAAACACCTCATCTTTCCTCTGCTTCTAGTACCACACAGAATGACTCTTCATCCCATGATGTGTAGTAGAGTGTTGTACATAAACCTTCTACTACAACCGACACAATGGCTCAAAGGAATATGCTTGAGAATTTAGATCTTGAATGTAAAGCTATCGATGTCCTTATTAACCTACACCACTAGTTTAGCCAAGTTGAGCTAGTTGAACCCTAAGATGCTCCAAAGGAGGCTACTTAGACTCACCTCCATATTATCTCTACTAAACATGACCCTCCTTCTAGTCTCCAACCTTTGCTTGTTTGTCAACCACTCAACATCATGGCCATTCATTTGGCCAAGTAATTCAATTCCTTTGAAACAGAATGGCTACTCCAATTTGATGCCATATTCACCACTTATGCCAAGATATTTGCAATGATTGATTCAAGCCTTACTGACGGTGAGACGATACAAGTTGCTTCCAAATGGCATCCCATTTGGGAAGACGATGAACACCTCTACCACAAAAGCCTCTTGGTCCAAGCTAAATATGTTAAAATTCTTCCTTAGAAGAAATTGCAATCATGTTGACTTATTCCCTCTTATGCTTTTGTAAATAGAATCAATGATCAATCAGTACTTGATGAGCTTCAGCAGAATTGCAATTCCTCAAGTTCATTACTACAAAAAAAAAAATTTCTCATTGGGTTGAGATTGCTCATCTTATGACAATAGGGTTGAATAGCATCATATACTTAATGTGCTTCAATATGATCCAACCTATGATGAGAGTACTTCATTGTGTTCTATTATCTTGGCTCAAAATCTAGACATGACATCATAGTTGAACTATCACCCATTTCTTGACAAAAGTTTGATTGAAGAGGAATTGCATATAGCAAGTTGCTTTGCATCCTTTCTTGGTGATCTTATTACTTACATTTGTGAACTAGCTACTACGAAACCAAATAACCTAGATTCTTTTGTTGAATTGGAGTATAATCCAAATTTCTATGACTAGTGGATCCCAAAAACTACAAAATACTAACCCTTGTATATAACTGACATTTTTTCTCATTGTATGTGTTTTTCTTTTGATGCCTTGACAAGATCCAGAGACCCTCTGACTTTTGAAGCAACACTACATCTTCTATGGGGGAAATATCAAGGTATGAGATCACAACTTTTGCTCAGACACTAGTGAAATGAAAAAAAAACGTTTTTTATAATCCTTTAAATATTTTGACTTTGCATCCACTACATGCTACTCTCAAGGTTTCACCAAGTGAATGCAAGAAAATAATAGGTGACACAAAAATGCAATGCACTTCATGTTTCAAGCCAAGAACATCAATAGTAGAAACTTTCTTTAAAGATGTCAAGATATGGCAACATCCTAACAACTAGATCCTCTGAGATAATCTAACAAAGACAAAGGCATTTGAGCACCATCAATACCAACATCCCACTTTGTTCATCCATCACATCCCTTGACTACAACTTATAATGGTCATCTACTTTTTGAGGGGCAATCACACTTGCTTCATCAATACTACAAGTCCATCACCTACTACTAATTCTTCTTCACCAACTCTGTATCACCAATGAGACAATGTGCTTTCAAGGTTCAAGACTCATTCTTCCATTTCCATATGTATATAGTGCACAACTCCATTATTTAAGCCAAGTAATAAAGATACAAAATGAGAAATGCAAGAAGACAAAAAAAGGCAAATGAGAAAAAATGTAAAGGAAAATGATACATGCACTGCACCGCACCTAGGGGTCGTCAAGTTGGATGCATCTAGAGGATTTGGTTGTGGCTAGCTTTGTCTCTAACCCCCTAGCCTCTTTTCCATTCGCCCCCCCCCCCCCTTTATCGAGGGGACATCGAGGTCATGACATGCCTAGGGAGTCACAGCTTGCCTTGGTTAGTCTTGTCTCCCAAAGTCATTTGCACTTTTTTCATTCCACTTCATTCATCCAAAGAGCAATGATGCTTGCCTTGGTAATTCTTGTCTCCCTAGGGAGTCTCAGCTTGCCTTGGTTAGACTCGTCTCCCTAAGTCATTTGCACTTTTTTCATTCCACTTCATTTATCCAAAGAGCAATGATGCTTAGTATATAACCAATGTGCATGCACACATCACTTAAACTACTAATAGAGGTAAGTGATAGCATCCAAAGCATATGGAATCAAAGCAACCCACAAGTAGAAGTAACTACATGAAGTAGAATACATTAGAGCATAGACATAAATCAAGAGAGTTCCACTATCTCAAAGAACCAAGTCTTGCCAAGTAAATACAAGCATCTCTCACTAGAAGCAAATCTAGAATGATAATTGAGAAAACCACGATCAACGCATCAAGCATATAATATATGGGTGCCCTAAGTGTATCAAGTATATATCTAGGAGCAATACATTCAATTAGCCTTCAATCTGTAAAAAGTGAGTAATCACTAAAGAAACTATCCAAAGCTCAAGTGTATCAAATGTATCTCAAATCCAAGCCTCCAAGCATGTCATAAGCATATTTGGGCATGTAGATCAATGCTAAGCATCATTGTAGCCAAGTAGCATACCTGAAGCATATGTAGACATAATAGGTACAAATCTTCTTAGTCAAAATGCTTATTATCCATGCTATATCCAACACTAAAACCTAGTCAAAATTGAGCTGTGAAATCTCAATACATCCCAAATATCTCTTCAATACATTATTGATGATCCTAGCACCAATACGTGAGGATATGAGCATTAATTAAGCTCAAACAGTGAAGAGATGGCTATCCCATACCTACAATAAGTAGTTCTATTGTGTATTATACTAATGACATACCAATACCACTCAAATTGGGGCTCAATATCTCAACCAACCAATGTCAAGATAAGTGCCAAAGTGTTTGTCCAAAATCCAAGAGCTCCAAGAGTTGTAGATGAGATGATTATTGCTAAGAATAGGGGATGAATAGCCAAGCACAATTCACCTTGCTATTGCTCATGGGTCTACAGCCATGGTTGAGGCTAATGGAGCTCAAAGAACTCTTGCCAATGCTCAATGTGTCCATGGAAAGTCCTCAAGTAACCTTGATCAAGCTAAAGCAAGTCAAGAGAAGGAAAGAAAATCAATGCATACCTCGGGAAGAAGAGACAATGGCTACCATGAAACCTTGAGCTGAAGCTTTTTCATAGGCTAAAGCAAATGATTGGTGACACTCCTCAAATGCCCACTATGATACTAGTTGGAAGGGGAGTAGAAGGGGTGGAAGCATGAGTGGAAGCAAGAAGGGAGCAAGAGCTATGGTGATTCAAGCAAAAAGAGTGAGCCGCCGATGTGTGGGAACTCCAAAAGGCACAATGTGTGACCTACCTTATCTTATTCTATTTTTCATTAAAGGAATAAATAATAAAATGATAATGATGGATGGCCACCACCTATAGTGTGCAAGTTTGTATACAAGTAAAAAGACGACTAGGCATAGGCATCCCCCAACATCCTACTCGCCTTGCATGTTGTCTATTGCAACTAGGTTAACACATTAAGCCCATCCACATACCTATGGTACCTTGGTGTGCTGCATTATGCACCAACCCATACACAACACATATGTGCATGTGCGCACGTGTTGGTACATAGTGTATGGCACATATGCACAATGCACTATATCCATTGCACACTTGTGCTAGTGCACCCTACCTTATGTTATTTTAAGGCATTCACCTGTATATAATATGCACGTAGCCCACTACATGTAGTCACCTTAATTCACCATAGTGCACACACATCCTCACTTACTATAAACAATCATGCATACATGAAAGGAAACCACCACTTTCTTTCATTTCCACCCACATCTACACACTAAGTCCATCACATTTTAGGCATCTCAATGAATTATAGATCACATCTAGTTTGAGGGTTAGAGAAAGATATGCACATCCAACCCTTAATTGCCACAGTGAGTGCATAATGAAATCGCTTACAAATGCATTAGAAATGTGCTAAGTTAAAAGAAATCATTGATCAAAATCATTAAAACAAACAGGCTCAATAAATTCATAAGTTGTGGATAATTCATTGATTGAATCACATATTACTTGGAAAGAAGAAAGCTTGATTAAGCACCATGTGACAAATCACTTGAACCAAAATATATTGAACTATGATTGATTGACTTTGAAGGCGATCAAAATCTTGGCAATGTGTTGCTTGAACTTAAGGACTTAAGGTAAAAAATCTTAAAATGAATGACTAGAATCAAGGGAACCCTTTAGGAAACTTAGGACCTCAAATACTATATCATTGTATGTGCTTGCAAAGTGGCTATGACATCCCATCTCAACCCACATGTGAGATCTCTAGTTCCAATGGATCTTTAGACTATGATAGTACTTTAATCATTGACCTAATGAACCTTGACTTCAAGTTAGAAAACTTAGAGACTATGAAGAATGCATTAGATGCAATGGAGGAAACCACCTATAAAATGCATACCTAAGATGAACTCCAAGCCAATGTCATAAATACCTTTCAACACACCACCAGCTTTGACATCTCTAAATGTCTTCGAAATCCCGGGAACATGAGCTTCACGATCAAGCTACTAGCACTCTAAACTGGTTATTGAACATCAACAATGATATGAGACAGCAACAACTAGTGATCATGTTGGTTGCAATGGAAGGCATTCAAAGAATCTTGTTAAATGCTAGAGAAAAAAGCTCCTTATGGAAGATTAATGGGCTTATATAGCAATGCCTCTTTGATTATATAGACATGTTGGGATCCACATAGCCCAAACAATCTTAACTCACATAGGAAACACACATAGAACTAGAGACCAAACTAGAATTCCCCTTGTAGCTAAACAATTAGCCAAGTACTATGATGGGGATAACCCTTATAGCTTTGTGGAACAATTCAAACAAGTTTGTGAAGTAAAAAACCTTATAGGTGATGCTAAGCAAGTGCAAGCATTCGAGCTATGCCTAGGTGTAAGGGGATGAACCTAGTTCACTAGACTTGATATTATAGAGAAGGCCTCATTTACATTACTCAAGTACCTTGCTCAAGTACCGTTTCATTAAATGCTTTGTAGAGGCCAAAATGGTGATAACCTCACTTGCTAATGAACATTGAGAAGCAAGAGGCCAAAAGCATGCAAGACTAAACCTTGAAAGTAGAAAGTTTTTTAAAGCAAATCCTAATTTTAGAACAACCAAGCATCAAGGATGTAAAAATGCTTTCATCAAGGATATTCGAGATGAAAGAATTTATGAAACCATGGCAAGCAACTCAGGCCTTAATCATTCTAGTATCAGTGAGAAGCCATCCACATTGATGATTTACATAGGGAAAGAAACAAGGACAAGAAAGCCATATGCCATCGACAAGACCTTCAATAAAGTCCAGAGGAGAAAGTCAAGCTAGCAAAGCACATAACCTTAGCTAATTGATGAAGCAAAAACAAGAGCCACTAGAAACGGTTGAATCCCTTAAGTTGCTCCAATCCTATTGTCATAATGTGCAATGCATACATCGTGGTCAAGACCATCTCCCTTTAGAGTGTTCCCAACCTACATGCACTTGCACGAGCTATGGATGGATGGTATATAACACTACATATTGCATACCTCCTCAAAGGCTCCTAGATCCTAATCTAAATTATAGCTACCCAAAATCTCATCATGATCTCAACTATTCAAGCCAACCCCAATGTGTGGCAAACTAGCTCTACCATGAAAGGGAGAGAAGGATCGAAGCTTGGACTCGAGAGCTATGGCGAGAGAGCAAGAGCAAGAAAGAGAGAGATAAGAAATGGGAACTCCAACAGTCACAATGTGTGGCCGGGCCTTCCTTTATTCAAACTGTCACTAAAAGAATAAAGAATAAAGTGACGGTGGTGGGCGCCCGCCACCTGTAATGTGCAGTGGCGGTGATTGTCAGTGTAGTAATACACGGGTGGCTGGGCGGAGGCGCCTTTACCCCCAACAACCTCCCACTTAAAGGCGAATCTGCCCTAGTGAGGAGTGAAAAGAAAAAGAAAAAAGACAGTACAACATGTACACATGTACAACAGGATGAGGAAAGACGTCATCTCATCCCATGCCCATCAACCTCCTGAGGAAGGCAAAGTGCTCTGTAGAGAGGCTTTTCGTGAGCAAATCTGTAGGATTCTGGTCAGTCAAGATCTTGACAAGATCAATAGACTTGTCCTCAACGACCCCACGTATGAAGTGATACCTCACCTCAATGTATTTCGTCTTCGCATGGAAGACCGGATGCTTGGCTAACTGAATAGCACTCATAGAATCTGAATGCAGTGTAGGGATAGCATCAATACCAAGGTCAACAACTAAACAACCCAACCAAATGGCCTCCTTCAAGCATCAATGGGTGGCTGCAACATACTCGACCTCTGTAGTAGAAAGGGCCGTGCATTTTTGCACCCTAGACATCCAAGAAACAGCACCTCCAATATAGGTGAATACATAGCCGGAAGTGGACTTCCTACTATCTACATGTCCTGCATAATCAGAGTCAATGTACCCCACGACTCCTGTATCCTGGCTGCCATAGCATATGCATATATCTGTAGTGCCCTTCAAGTACCTCATGATATCCTTCACGACATCCCAATGCTTCTTTCCAAGTGTACCCATATAGCGTGCCACAACACCAACTGCAAAGGCAATATCTGGACGAGTGGCTATCATGGCATACATAAGACTGCCCACTACGGATGCATAGGGAATCTTGGCCATCTCGGCCCTCTGCTCATCTGTCTGCGAACAATCAGCCTGTGACACCTTCACATAAGAAGGCAATGGACAGCCAATAGGCTTTACGTCCTGCATGCGGAAGCGCTCAAGGACTTTATGAATGTATTCCCTCTATAACAAGTAGGGGAGTCCCTGATGCCTGTCGCATCTAATGCACATGCCAAGTATGTGAGCGGCATGTCCCAGATCTTTCATCTCAAAGCTCTTCTTGAGCTGAGCCTTAAGAGCATCTAGCTCATCATGAGCTTTTCCTACTATCAGCATATCATCCACATAGAGTACCAAAATCAATAAAGAACCATCACGGGCTTTCTTTGTGTAAAGACACGGATCCATAGCACTCCTGTTATAGCCCTATGACTGCATAAAGGCATCAAACTTATGATACCACTCCCTAGGTGCCTGTTTCAAGCCATAAATACTTTTCTTCAATTTGCACACTAGGTGCTCCCTGCTAGGTTTTGCAAAGCCCTTAGGTTGCTCCATATAAATCTCATCATGCAAGTCCCCATGTAAGAAAGCCGTCTTGACATCCATGTGGTATAAATCCAAGTCAAGCTGAGCAACCAAAGCCAAGACTAAGTGCAGGTGGTCATCTTAACCATAGGAGAAAAGACCTCATCAAAGTCCACACCATGCTCCTGCTTAAAACCCTTTGCTACCAATCTAGCCTTTATGCCGGCTTGGGGTGTCCAGGGGTACTTTTCAGCTTGTACACCCACTTGCATGGTAAAGCCTTCTTGCCCGTAGGCAAGGAAACCAAATCCCAAGTGTCATTCTTATGCAAGGAGTCTATCTCAGATTGCATAGCCCCCTCCCAGGAGTGACTGTCACCCCTGCGCATAGCCTCATCATAAGTGAAAGGCTCTCCTGCATCTGTAACCAAGACATAATGCATCGAGGGCTGAAATCTATCAAGTGGACGTCTGTCTCTAGTAGACCGTCTCACGGTCTACTAGAGACAGATGGACATTTGTCTCACGACAGGCTCTGTTGCCTGCCCAGCTGCCTGTCCAACACCCTGACCATGAGCATCTACTGCAAATGTAGGCTGTCCAACTGGTTGTGTGGGAGCTCTTGGCTCCTCCTGAAATATGACCTTGCGGATCTCAACAACTCTCTCAAGCTGCCGATGCATCTTGTCTTCATGGAAGACTACATCATGACTACGGATGATTTTTCGCACCTGCGGATCCCAGAGAAGGTAACCCATCTCACGTGCATCCCCATAACCAAGGAAAATGCATTTGACACTCTTAGGATCCAGCTTACTTCTCTTGTCCCTGGGCACATGGCAAAATGCCTCACATCCAAAGACACAGAGATGCGCATAAGAGGGAGGTTTTCCAGTCCATGCCTCCTTTGCAACCTAGAAATCCAAACCACTAGAAGGTGATCTGTTTATGGCATGCACAGCTGTACTAACTGCCTCAGCCCAAAAGGTCTATGGTAGGCCTGCGTGGCTAAGCATACTACATACATGCTCCTAGATGGTTCTATTCATCCGCTCAGCCAAACCATTTTGGGGGGGTGTAGGGGGCGGTCAATTGATGCTTAATACCCCTCTCATCACATAACTACTCAAAAGCACATGAGACATACTCACCCCCATTATCTGTCCATAGGCATTTGAGCCGATATCCAGACTGGTTCTCAACCAATGCAAGCCATCTCTGAAACACAGCCAAGACGTCGGATTTCAGCTTAATGGGATAAGCCCAAACTTTTCGTGAAAAATCATCTATGAATACAACAAAATACTTTGCACCACCCATAGACTGACAAGGCATGGGCCCACAGATATCTGAATGTACCAATGCCAAGGGCTCACTCATGCATGGCCTACCAGACTTCTTATGTGTAGACCTAGTCTGCCTGCCATAAAGACAATACTCACATGAATCAAAACATGCATAATCAAGGGGCAGTAAGTACTGCAAACCAGAAAGCATTTTTATTCCCTTCAAAGAAATATGGCCCAAACGGGCATGCCAAAGAGATACATGTGGGATAGAACCCACAAACAAAACATGATCAAGGGAAGAAGCTAATACAATCAAGGGATAGAGACTGCCAGCCTTGGCACCTCTCGCAATCACAAGTCTGCCACAAGTGATCTTCCATGCAGAGTCTCCAAAACATACATGATATCCTGCGTCATCAAGCTATCCAGGTGGCATGAGACTGCATGTCAAAGCAGGTACATGATGTACATCTTGCATAACAAAACTACTGCCAGAAGGAAACTGCAGCCTAACATCACCAATGCCCACAATATCAAGAGAGTTGTCATCACCCAAGCGCACAGAACCCAAAACAGTATGGCATGAATAAAACCACTCTCGGCAAGGTGTCACATGAAAGGACGCACTTGGGTCCAAGAGCCAACATTATGCATACATAGAGTGTATCTCTATCATCTGCGAAGCACTAGAAGAAGCTGCAAGGATATAATCATCATCATCAACATCCTCAGGCTCTGCATAACATTGATCTCTTTAATTTCAACATTGGACTTTGCAGGCACTATGCTGCTATCAAAAGACTTATCTTGCACTTTGTCTTTCCCCTTATCTTTGCACCTTTCATTGCACAGTTCATGGCATTGTGGCCTAATATGGCCCTTTTTCCCACAATGGTGACAAGTAACATCTGCATTCCTACCATAGGATTTACTACGTGACTTCCCACAAGACTTGGACTGATATTTCTGAGAATCCCGTCCACGGCCACTGCCACTGCCATGCTTTCCATATCCATCATTCCTGCCTCTAACTGTCATAGCATGTGACATACGAGAGGCATCCAAATTCTTACGATTAACCTCTTCCTACAAAAGATCACTCTCAACATCAGATAATTTCAAGGTAGCAGTAGAGGCACATAATGCAGTGCGGAATACATCCCATGACTCATTAAGAGTACCAAGCAAGAAAAGAGGAGTGACATCCTTTGTAAAAGTGATGTCCTACGAAGTCAAATTCTTGAGTATAGCATGGAACTAGCTCAAGTGAGCAGACATAGTCACATTCTCCTTCATGCGCAGATCCATAAGCTGCTTCAGCCAATACATCTGACTCACTGGACTTTTCTTGTCATAGAGATTTTTTATATTTTCCCACAGCTACCATGCACTATGTTCTTCCTCAAAGACATTAGAGTGAACCTGTTCTATGAGAGACAATACAATAGTGGACTTGCATAACTCATCAAGCTCAAGCCATTCTTCATTTGGCATAGTTGCAGGTGGATGCCCACTTAACCTCAAAGGTTTGATTTGCGATTTTTGCACCAACACCTACCAAATCTTGCTCTTCCAATAAGAGTAATTCGTACCATCAAGCTTAGTGATGTTGAAAATAGCATGATTAGTGGACGAACTCGCCATAATGCAGGCTGGAAGACTATAGACAGTTCAAAACTGCTGCTTGTTTACTGCAGAAAATAACCAAAAAATCACCAAAATTGAGAAAATATGGCGAAGAAAGTGGAACCAAAGCTACTGCCCACCAAGTACTAGTGAAAGTACATCATTTCAAAGTGTTTCAGCATGAAAAATCCATGTTAGTCCATACATATATGCTTGTTGTAATAAATTACAGATTTTAGTAAAAGAGAGCTAATAGTGCCAAAATCGGATCCCAAGGCAATCAGATACTGTCAAGACCAAAGCTGGCATCATACGGACATAACATAAGCATATGATGGTCAATAAGCATGAATCCAACACCCAAACATGTTATACAAATACCTGCCAGTGATGAGGAGGCACACCCCCTAGTCAACGGGGCAAAGTGTTCCTGCCACTACCAAAACTTGACACAAGTAGGTGTCAGCTCACAAAGATACGGATACAAATCTGAGACTTAGCTCATAAGCATGCAGTGAACCAAGACATATAATGTATCATCGCAAATGGTAAGAAATCCCAAAGTCTCAAGTGTTTGTAACTGCTCAATAGCATGTAACTGCTCAATACATAAAGGCACCACCTGCTTAATGTCTGATCAGCATTCAAGAATGCTCCCACTGGCACAAAAGCGGTATGTACAAGCTCCAGAGCTCAAACTAAGGCAAGACACAGTGCCAACGACATAAGTCCAAGACAATACATCAATAGTACATCCCAAACATGTAGACGATAGAGCATCTGTATGTAGCATCCATAAGCATGTAAGACATCAAATACATCCCAAGATACAACTCTGGCAAGCCAATAAATAGCTCAAGCAAGCTCCGAGAATCCAAGGTGAAGCCAAGACCGAGCTCTAGTAGCAATAGGCTCCAAACAATGTAACTAGCATGTAGTAATGACATAGGCTAAGCATGTCAAGACCGGTCAGACATAAGCAACATACATGCCATAAGTACAACCAAGATGGAGCATCCAAATGCTTTCCAAAGCAATCTCAAGCTCAACCAACGATCCCAAATCAAAACCAAGCTCTATGTCGAGCCCCAAGTGTCAATACATCACCATATATGCCCGAAACATAGCCCAAAAAGCATATGCATAAGCATACATGAGTAAAATGACTTCAGCCCAATTGTGCACAGTAGTGATTTAGTATTCAAAACTGAGAATTTCAGCACCAAAATCAGCTCCAAATGGTTGCCAAACAATAGGCATATATTCCCCTAACATCCGGGCATCAAATGGGGCCAATCGAGCATCAAATGACAATGCCAAACAAGCTGTAGCATCAAATGTCAATGTAACACTGTCATAAACTGCCTGTGGACTGTTATGACAGTCCCAAAATAGTGTTAAATCAGTCCAAATGCTATGCCAACACATCAACTATCAAAAGCAAGCATCAAAGCATGTTCATATGCTCGAAATGGAGCCTTTCCAAGTGCCAATGGAGGGGGAGAGCTGTTGTTGTGACTGTCAATGCTGAAGACACATATGGGAGGGCTGCGTGATTCCACCAACTGTAAATGCTGGTCCTGGGGCTGCAAAAAATGGTGACCAAGCTTCGGAGGGGTCCGATTAAAGCCAAGGAATGCCTCAAACAAGCTCCAGCACAAGGGGAGAGCAGCCCACATATGAAATGAGAGCTGGGAGTGTAATGGCTACCCTATTTCAAGAGGGCTGAAAACTGAGGTAAATCCTATAAAGAGTGAAGCAATACCTCTGTGTGAATGCCTTGAAGGTGCCCAAAGGGGCCGGGAAGGTACTTGGGAAGCCAGGGAGTGACGGGAGCTTGAAGGAGTCGGATATGGCTGCCGAGAAGGAGACCCAATGCAAATGGGGAGTCGATGGAAGCTAAGAATGCCACGAACCAAGCTCAAGAGTCGAAAAGCTGAGCTCTGATACCACTTGAAAAGGAGAGAAGAATCAAAGCTTGGACTCGAGAGCTATGGCGGGAGAGCAAGAGCAAGAAAGAGAGAGACAAGAAATGGGAATTCCAACAGTCACAATGTGTGACCGGTCCTTCCTTTATTCAAACTATCACTAAAAGAATAAAGAATAAAGTGACGGTGGTGGGCGCTCGTCACCACCTGCAATGTGCAGTGGCGGTGCCTGTCAGTGTAGTAATACACGGGCGGCTAGGCAGAGGTGCCTTTTACCCCAACATACCAAGCCCACCAAATCAAGTACTAACTAGCCCTAAAGCCAAAGTCAATCCATTAGGAATACCCAAGCCTCTAGGCCCTCCCATACATTTGGTTGAAGAATTATGCAATGAAGAGGAATAAGTGAATGCTTATGTGGCATATGATGACTAAGGTTACATGATCCTTATGGACTACTGCCATGTCCCTATCATGAGCCACCAAATAGGACACATGTCAAACAACAAAGCAAAAAAGCAAGAACCTTTAAACCAACATCAAGCAGGCCTAAGATGTAGAAAGTGTGGTATTATTCACATGTATTGCAATTTCCCTAAACATCAAACCCAACAACATGCAAAGTGGATTTTTAGGATGTAACATCTTAATTAGAATGGTCAAGTCTATCATCATCAACCATGAGGATGGAGAAATAATCCCATCTTCCTATCTTAGGATCAAACTAATTATGAAGCAAGAGCACATCAACAAAGCTCTCATTAATAGAGGAGACTATAATATCCTTACCTACGATGCATGGACCATAGTTAGACAACCCAAACTTCTACATACCAATGCAATAATCAATCCATATGGGGGGTGTCCATTTTCTCTCTTAGGAAAATGTAAAATCTTAATGACCTTAAATAATGAAAGCTTGTTAATCATATTTTACATGCTTCCCAATCCAGAGCATGTAGGGAAGAAAATTTTGCTTGTAAGACTTTTCAAATGCATAACCAAATATGAAGTGGATTATGAAGCATGTCGCATACATTTGACCCTAGTAGGCATCAAGATCACCATAGATTTTTGCAAAGATAAACTTACCAATGCACAAGGAAAGGGTAAACCTAAAGAAGTAAGTTAGCACATTCTTAATGAATTGCTCAAGTCATAAGAGCAAAAATGAATTCCACTCAATGGGAATTTTCCTCACTTGAGTAAGGATTCGAAAGCCAGTAACAACCCTCAGGGGAATCATTATATATATCCTCTATATCACATATGTTCAAGGACTATCTAAATACCCTTATTTGTGAATTTTCCTTGAATTGCACCCCTTTCTATTCAATTTATAAATAAATTCTTTGTATAACACCCTTTTGTATTTAAAGAATATATAAAAATGGTATCTAAAAAATATATTATGTTAGATGTATGTGATGTACACATATATATATGAGTGACCCCCCAACAATAACAACAATGCACTTCTAATGTTGGTAGAGAATAGCCTTCACATTTAAAAAAAGTGAAGACCTTAGAAATATTACCATAAACATCAATGAAGAGTTAGCATAATGCTACAATTGGTCCCCAGGCATTGTTATATACTCAAGGGTATTGCAAAAATAATCCACACCATCACTGCTACCATCCACAACCCACATTTGAGAAGATTAATTCAAGGACCAATGAACTATACCCAATTAGTCCACAAAATGTACTTGACTCTACCCTAGCTAGGACTTCTCAACTTGAAGCAAGTAAATGTCCTCAAGAAAATCCATTAGTCCCTAAAAGACAATATGATCAAAGCCCATAATACCTCCCTTGGATAAAATCCTGAAAATAATATCACCAACCCACCCTATTTTGTCAAGCAATAACCCAAGGAAGCCTCTAGTACTCTAAGCCTCACAAAGTTGAAGCCATCTCATTTAAGAAGGGGCTAGAAGTTGTAAAATAGCTTCTTCCAATTGTAATTGCTTAGCCTAAAAAGAATATCCCATTAGGAATAATAGAGAACACTTTTGAATCCATCTCTAAGTGTGACACCCATGTGATGCATGAACCATTTAAGGAGCCATCTCCTCAAGGAACATTGAAGGTAGGAAAGAAACAGCTAACCATAATTGCTAGTTTAGCCAAAATATTGAAGTCTCCTAAGTCAAAATCATCCTAACCAAAACGAAAATGTAAAACACAATAGCAATATCCTAATGTGACTTCTCAAACTATGCAAGTAGATCTTAAGGGGAAAAAAAGCAATGGATAAGCAACAAAAAGAAAGTAGAACTGCCACTAGTAGTGTCTCTAAACCTACTACATCTAATAATTATTTCAAACTATCCAAGGATCCAACTACACAACTATCCTCAATTTCCCCCAAAATCAAATGCACCAATATCTCAACAAATCAAGCTACAAACATTGAATTCAAAGGAACCAACTACTCTATGTTGGATCAATCCTATCCCAAATTGATAAAAATATCTTATAAACTTGAAACCCAAGTGGATGGAAAAATGTCTTATGGACTTAACTAAAGAAGAGGCACAAGGTGAGAAATGTTTCATAATCGAATGCTACAAAGAGATTGATAACAAACACGAAATGTTAACCTAAGCCATTATGCAATTTGATCTTGATTGCTTGCTAAATGAAAGTGAACAACTTCTACAATGTCCCATGACAAACGATGAGTAGGGACCCTAATCACTACCCTAGAACAACATATGAACTTGAGTAACATATGCGGAAGGCTAAAGTTGAGGTGCTTCACTTAATTCCTTCTGTTTACATGAATTGCATGAAGGACAATGAAGATGTGTAGGCATTGTAGTTAAAGGAAAAAGAAACATGTGAGCTTGATAAGAATTGATATACATGTGTGCATCAATCTTGTAATAGTAAATTTCAAGATATTGACTCTTGCCAAGAAAATATGAGTTGTATGCAAATCCCTCAATGACTTGACTTACGTGGCCCCAATTTCCTTAAGAATACTAGCTAATGTGTTGAACATTGACTTACCTAACCCAATCTTAGAGCACCCTCTAGTGAATAAGTTGTTCATAGAGGAGGAATTGAACATTGTTCCTAATTAGCTTAAGAGAATGTGATACTTGATCTCACTTCATACATATTGTTCTTTGAAAAAGCTCCACAAATCCTCAATGCTTGTGCTACACTCCAATACAACCCCAACTTCTATAATGCTTTATTCCTAGAGGTGGAGCGACCTTGTATCATGACTTCTACACTAGCAATAAATTTATTACAATTGTTGGATTATTAGAATTTAGTTATTCCTTTCAAACAAGCACACAATAAGAGCCACCTATGTAATAGCATACCTATTTGTAAGGAGATCTTGTGTGCATTCTTAATCTTTACTACCAAATGCTAAAATGGATCCAAATTGGCAAAGCTATCCAAAGTTTCATGATTCTCCATTTGAGTGCTTGGCAAAAGCACTTTAGTAACCCATTGCCATACCATGAAGTCTCTAGGATAATTTAGAAGGTGCGCCACTTATGTTAAGGTTACGGGATCTAGAGCATGGCAGTTGGTTATGGTGGATGGAAAGAGAAGAGTGAACTCATGATGGAGAAGACCAAGACACTATTTGTTACACAAGTGAATTAGGTTCCAAGATTGAGACTTGGACTCATAAACAAAATCTTGTGTATGTGGACAATGACACTGACACTTCACTGAAAAGAAAAGAGTACTATCATTGCTTTAAGAAAAGGAAGCAAGTACAATGCTTTATAGGAAAGTAGGAAACTCCAGTAGGCACCATTGTGCATATGGGATAGGTTAGCCTGCATATCCTTGACCCTGAAGCTCCATACAAAGAGGCTGTTTGAGTGAGTGTGATTGCTAATTCTCAACACCCCTCCTCAATCACAACTAGAAAGGCACAAAATGTGTAGAGGCTGTAATGAGAACCACCTGCAAAGTGTGGGCACACCACAAACATGGTAGACACCAGAGGCTGTTGCAGAAAAGGCTAAGTGTGGGCACCAAAACATGATGGACATCTAGAGGCTGTAGCAGGGGCCTCACAAAGTGTACAGGGACTGTAATGCCAAGTTACATGAGGAGTTTATAAAGCTTATGACAAGAAGCATTAGGGCAAGGAAATACAAGGCTTTTAAAACAGTCTATCAGAGTTATGAGAGTAGAAGGACTGATGAGTCTTGTCCTTCCGATCCTGGTGGTCTTCATCTTCATCTTTTGGTCCATGGTCTTCTTCTTCTTTTACAGCTACAAGATAGGCCTTTTGGGACCTCTTCCTAGCATGACAGAACTTCTCAGTATGTCCGGTCCTTTTGCAGAAGTCACAGAAGAGCAGTTCCTTTTTACCTTTGTATCTATTGTTTACATATAACATTTGTTCATCCTTTGAAGTGTTGGGCTCTTCTTTGCTTTTAAGTTTCTTTTCTTCTTCTAACAGAGAGGCTTTAATATCAACAAGTTGAGGATCAGGCATATTGGTTAGAGTGGTTGATACATTATCATAGGCAGGAGGCAAACTTTTTAACAAGACATCAATACAGACATCTTCATCCATTTTTAGCTTTAATCCGGCAAGTTGAGTAAGCAGGCTTTCCACGTGGTTCAGATGGGATGCCAAGGATGTGTGAGGCTTCATATCAAGTCGGAAAAATTCAATTAATAGGCCATATTTAGACGACTTTGACTGTGCACCAAATAGGGTATCAAATTTATCCCAAGTGTCATGGGACGTGTCACAGGCATCCACATGATGAATGTAGCTATCGTCCAATTCCAGTTTGATGATGGCTTGTGCCTTGTCATCATTCTTCTGCCAAGTAACTGCAAGGTCCGCATCTCGAGGTTTCTTCTCTTTGCCATTTGTGATGGCCCAAAGACCCTTCTTCATCAGGATGAGCTTGATGCGGGTTTGCCAAGTGTGGAACCCGACTCCTTTGAATCGAGCATTTGGAGAGTCTTTTCCCATGTTGAGGTTGCAAGATTAGCAGCAAATCAACACCAGAATTCTGAGATTTTATCAGTAGAAGAGCAGATTGCAATGTGTCAAGAGACACAGTTAATGACAGTGTGAAAACACACTATGTCAGTGTTGATATTGAGCTTGATTCTTCTTGTTCGGGATCGTTCGATCGTTCTTCAATCTTCTCAGGTCCTTCCCCTCCTTGATTTGATGCTGGGCCAATGGATTTGAGTGGGCTTTAGCTTTTGGTTTAGTGTCAGGAGTGAGAAAAATGAGGAAAAAAGAAGCTTGAGAGATTTTGGCTATGGCTGACAATTTAGGGTTTCAGAGAGAGGCCTGGTTTTTTGCAGATTGCAGGAGCTATGGTTGATCATTTCCAAAACTTTTTTTATGGAAATGTAGCTCTTTCCAAGGCCTATCAAAACCCTATGATCTTCATCAACATCGCGACGTGTGCAGGCGGAATATGACGTACGAATCAGCAGCAGCGCAGTCTGGACAGCGACGACGAATTTTCGCAATGCTGGATTTGTAGCTCACCAATGTTGGTGTTTGAAGTGATAGGATGTAGCGCCCTGAGTCAAGGAACATTTCTCCAGAAGAAAACAAGTGAAGATATGCCTTGTAAGTGGAGATCCAGCTCCTCCAACAAAGGTAGGTTGCAGGTTGGCTATGGGCTGCCAAGGGGTAGAGAGTGAAAATGGAGTTGGAGATGAAGTCAAAAGCTTGAGCTGAGTTGGATAGAGATTGTGAGAAACTGAGAGAGCAGAGAGAGGACCTGAACCATGCTAAGCCATACTCAGCTGCGCTCTGATACCATGTTAAGGTTACGGGATCTAGAGCATGGCAGTTGGTTATGGTGGATGGAAAGAGAAGAGTGAACTCATGATGGAGAAGACCAAGACACTATTTGTTACACAAGTGAATTAGGTTCCAAGATTGAGACTTGGACTCATAAACACAATCTTGTGTATGTGGACAATGACACTGACACTTCACTGAAAAGAAAAGAGTACTATCATTGCTTTAAGAAAAGGAAGCAAGTACAATGCTTTATAGGAAAGTAGGAAACTCCAGTAGGCACCATTGTGCATATGGGATAGGTTAGCCTGCATATCCTTGACCCTGAAGCTCCATACAAAGAGGTTGTTTGAGTGAGTGTGATTGCTGATTCTCAACAACTTATAGTTTTGCTCACGTAAGGAGATTGGGGACCATGTGTTCATCGATGTACTTGAGTTCTCCCAAAATTGGCTACACCACTTGTCCAAAACATCATTAAACTAAAGAGGAAGAGTATGAGAAAGGCATCCTCCCTATCTACCCCTCTACTTTGACAACATAAACTATGAAATCAATGGACATGGTCTTTAGGATTTTTAGTGGCTAGCTCTTTGAAGATGGAAAACTTTATATTCATTCTACCTAGTGCCTTGTGAAGAGGCTCAAACACACCAACTCGTGCCCCTGAGTTGTTGCTAGTTCTCAGACCCATGCTAGTCATTTTTGTCTTGCTTATGCTTTGGCACGGGGAGGAGCTTTCTAGGAATTGACACTTATAACAGACTCAAAGAGGAGTTATAGGATCAAAAACGGAAGTTACCTCAAAGGATTTGCCAAAGTGGGTTGTAGGCATACACTTGGAAATTTCTAACAATTAGCAACTTGCAAATCCTAGTCCCACTATGATTGCCAAATTGTAGGGGTTGTTGGTGTACATAAGGATATGAGGGTTCCTCAAATTAGTATGTTAGATCTATAATCAATGGAAACACCTCTAAATATCTAAATGTTGATTTGAGGGGAATCATAAGTTTACGGAATCATGTTTTGGAGCCTTGAAATTGGACTCAAAAAATGTTCCCACAAAGAGGATTAGAGGGAGAAAGTCTAGAGGAAAAGGAGAGAGAAGACTAAGGAGACTAAGACATTTGGAGGGAAGAGGAGAGAGAATGGTGCACAAAGAAGTTTGGAGAGAAAAGAGGAGAGACAAAGAGAGAAGTTTGAACTAAAGATAGGAAGTCTAGAGAGAAGAGGGGACAAGGGACTCTGGAGACAAAAACTCTGGAGCAAAGAGGAGAGAGGAGGAATTTGGAGACTATGTCTAGAGGAAAAAGAAGATGGAAGTTTGGAGATAAAGGGAGAAGAGAGACAAAGAGAAGTCTAGAGACAAATAGTCCCAAGAGAGGAAGTCTAGAGGGAAGCAACGAGAGAAAAAGAAGTCTGAAGATAGAGAGGTTGAGGACAAAAAGTCTCAAGGGAAGAGGAGAGAGGGGGAAGTCTAAAGAGAGAAGGTTGAAGTGGATTTTTGAGCAAGTGAAGTGAAGAGTGGAGTGTTGTGTCTATACACAATGTAGTCGAGTGAGGAGAGAAGGAGAATGACACAATAGTAAATAGAAAGATTTTACTTTTATTGCCATAGAGATTGATTGCTACAATGGTTGCATCCCTCTCTTTCATAGCTATAGCAAGGAGGCCAAGATCTACATGAATCTCTAGAGATCATGACATAGGAGAATATCTCTAGATATGTTGTCCCAAACAATCTTTGGGTCAGGCTGGCCCCAAAAAACCTCTAGGTCAAACCTTTCCCAAAAGTCTCTAGGTCAAAAAGTGCTTGCAGGTTGTTCTAGGTTTGGTGCGCAAATTGGATGTTGGATGCGTACGGAGCGAGCGCCGGAAGGTCCCCAAGAACAAAAGAACTCTACTAAAGCTCATAAAACAAGAAGAAAGATTTGCATGGCATGATGAAAAGAGACAAATTGGGTAGAATATCCCCCCATGCCTTGTGTGAGCGCTCCACGAGGCATGTATTTATAAATTTATTAATCTCCAAGCTCAAAAATAGCCCAATTTTACAATTAGCATGCTTTGGCTTTTGTGTTTCCTTTTGTACAAATAAAGAATAAAGTAGTTGGGCGCCCCAAAAGTCAGGCTGTGCCCAAATACAATGTCCAATAATGAAATATTTAAACCGAGCATCTATATGCATAATAAATGTTTGTCAAGTGCTTCAATAAATAAACGTGCCTAAATAAATATTAACATCATGCCTTTAATGATAAAGTGTAATGTCCCCCACGTGACCCCCGTGCTCCCCCCCCCCCCCCCCCGCGTGTCTTTCCCATTAGAACCCCCCCTTAGAAATTCTTAAATTTTTTTGACATTTTTTTTTACTCTCACCCCTGCCGTGTGCATGGCGGGGAGAGAGAGAGAGAGAGAGAGAGAGAGAGGGAGTGGTGAGAAAAGGGGGGCATGCAACCCCCCCAGATGGTGGGGAGCGCCGCCTCCTCCCCCCATAAGCCATCCCCCCACCTTAAAAGGCAGCAATGCCCCCCTCCCTGGCTCTGGACAAGCCCTCTCGTGCTCGTCACCCTTTCCCCCCCTCCGTGCGACAATGCGCCCCCCTCCATCTCGTCGAAGGTACCCTCATCCACGTGCAGGGCATTTACCAACCTGCTTGGGTATGCCGCAATGATCATCCTTGCACCCGCACACCATCGTCAAGAAGAAGAGGAGGAGTGAGAGAGAAGGAGAAGAAGAAGGAAAAGAAGAGGGAGAGGGAGAAGGAGAAGAAGGAGGAGAGGAAGTAGAAGAAGAGAGAGAGGGGAGAAGAAGTGAAGAAGAAGAAGAGGGAGAGAGAGAAGAGAAAGGGAGAGGAAGAAGGAGAAGAAGAGGGAGAGAGAGGAGAAGAAGAAGAAGAAGAAGAAGAAGAAGAAGAAGAAGAAGAAGAGGGAGAGAGAGAAGGAGAAGAAGAAGGAAAAGAAGAGGGAGAGGGAGAAGGAGAAGAAGAAGGAGGAGAGGAAGGAGAAGAAGAGAGAGAGGGGAGAAGAAGTGAAGAAGAAGAAGAGGGAGAGAGAGAAGAGGAAGGGAGACGAAGAAAGAGAAGACGAGGAAGAGAGAGGAGAAGAAGAAGGAGAAGAAGAGGAAGGGAGAGAAAGAAGGAGAAGAAGAGGGAGAGAAGAAGAAGAAGAAGAGGAGGAGGAAGGGAGAGAAAGAAGGAGAAGAAAAGGGAGAGAGAGGAGAAGAAGAAGGAGAAGAAGCGGAGGAGAGAGAGAGAGGAGAAGAAGAAGAAGAAGAATAGAGAGAGAGGAGAAGAAGAAGAAGAAGAAGAAGAAGAGGGAGAGAGAGAAGGAGAAGAAGGAGGAGAAGAGAAGAAGAAGAGGGAGAGGGAGAGAGAGAAGGAGAAGAAGAGAAGGAGAAGAAGAGGGAGAGAGAGAAGAAGAATAAGAAGATGACAAAGAAGAGAACTTGAAGTGAAATCAGAAGGCCAAGCACGAAGACTCATTCACATCCATCAAGAAATCAAGGACACTTAGGGTTACGCAGATGCATGAGACGGGAAGTCCATGGATGGCTCGTGACACCTAGCAAGACGACATTGACCACCCCCCTCTGAAAATGGTGTCCTTTAGCCCTCCCGCTATTCTTACTGCTTATTGTTCATGGTTTTTCTTCCATACTTAAAGTGCATGATTATGAAAGGTCAAGTGCATGAGTTGCATGAAATATTGACTAGCCTAGTACATGAAATATTGTTGCACGAAATATTGCAAATACGGGATGATTGCAAGGGAGTCAAGTGGACAAATAGAATGGATTCTGCATGGATTGACGCACATGAAATGATAAGGCTTTCATAAATTTTTACATAAAATGATAGACGTTTGCGTAGAGCAATGCTTAAATTAACCAATAAAAATCACAATTTGCATCTTCATAAAAATTAAACACATGAAATGTTAGTTTCCATTCATAGGATACAATTGCACCGATGGATAGAAACCTAGACTTTCACATACGCAAGTCACATGAGATCCGGTGCATTAGAAATAAGTATTCGTTCAGGTACGAAGAGAGTTAAAGGCCGATTAGGATGGACTAATATATTTAAATGCACCATGTGCATGATGGGTAAGTTTGATTGGAGAATTCTGCATAGTACCGCACTAAGAGAGATGGAAGGGACGCATGCATCTAGACTATATCCTGAAGGCCTAGGTGAAAAGTATTGCGTTTACCAAGTGTGTTAACTTTACTTGGCTAGAGGGAGATGAGTAAAGAACTGGAAGAATAAAAGGCTCGTGGATGGGTTGCAAATAAGGCTTGTCTGTTGCCTAGGTTGACCAGTCAATACTTTGAGTTAGGACTAAGTTACCACAAGGAAACGCCCAAGGGGAAGAGAGCTTCAAAAGAAGTTAAGAGGTCAAGTATAATTGCCTGCGAATTGTTTTATTGATCTTGCTGTAGACTATCGCAAATGGATATGCTCCTAGCTTAATAGAAGCTGGTGACCTAACCCTAATGGATTGTTGACCCAAGTTATGCTTGGTTGTTTGAAAAGGTTGTAAATTCCTTGAGCAAGTGTTTTGATACATCCAAGTTAAATTCTGGTTGTGCATGCAATGGGATTGCAATGCCTTGAAGTAAGAGGTTGTGCATTCAACTATTTGTTAATGTGGTTTTGGATGTTAATCCAAGTGGGGTGTGATTGATGATTTCATGGCCAGGTCTGTGATGACTGATTGCCATGGGAACAAAAAAGATATTTTCCTAGTTAAAGGATGTTAGGTTGGTTTCTTCAACTTGATTGTTCCCGAAAGGATACTTAAGGATTGGTTGTGGCTTTTTATGAATGTCCAAGTGATTATATTTTCATGGCAGGAACTGTAAGGATAAATTGCCATGGGAACAAAAGGGATGTTTTCCCTAGTAAATGTTATTAGGATGGTTGCTACAGCTATGGATGATTTCCTAAAGGTATAATTAAGGAAGGATGGCACTAGCTACCCCCTGCAAACCGCCAAACCCTAACCAAGGGGATTATGAATCTGCGTCGGGAATGTGGATCGAACCCGCCACGAGAGGTCTCTCCGTGGAAATTACTTGGCATAGGAGGACGCTTGGGTGCCAGGGGGATCTGGACGTAAATCCCAATGCCTCCGGACCCTACACATGTTCTACGTGACTCAGGATGGGATCATGAGGCTCTAGATACTAGTTACAAGGCAGAATCTTGGTAGGATAAACCTTCAGATTTTTATTTTCGGGATACAGAAGGATTTTTCTGCGGAGGCAGAAAGGGACACTTAATTCTCCTATATGGGCAGAAGACAAACATTAATTTGAAGATAAGTTAAGGAAGTGTTTGATCTTGTTATCCTGTCTTCGTGTCCATGCCCTAATTTACGTAAAGGAACTTGTGGTTAACGGGTTAATTAAGGAAGCTTCTTTTATGTGTCAAACATAATGTGGTAGGTAATTAGATAACTAAAACAACCCCTGAGGGAAGCGTGGTGGATGTGACCATCGGGTCCATCCTACGGCAGGGTGGTCTCGCTTAGCCGAGAGCTTTCCTCAATGGAATTTATTTGATGCAAACGTTAGATAGACAAGGACCTTAGAACTTGTAAGTTAAAAACCTGATTCATACTGTTTTAGGGAACCGGAATGGGACTATGCCCTACGAGCAGAGAGGTCGAGCAATGCATCCCTCTCGTTTCCCATTTTCTTTGAACCAAGTGCGGTATGAGTCTGCTTTGGTCTAGTTGTATCTACGCAAAGTGGAGCAGTTTGCATACCAATGCCAGAAGGCTGTTAGGAAAACCCGACTACAAGGAGCCCGAACTTCAGGTCGATCCTAGTGGGAATGGCCAAATAAGTTCTATTGCAAGGCAGACGCGAGAGACCCTAGTTGGCAAACCCCGTGTCATTCCATGGGAGTGCCGGGTGGCATCTTCTGGATATATCTCTCGATGGATTGCTAAGACGTGTCCCGCGATTTGAGGGGTGGGCACGTTACATAAAGTGTGTGCCCATCAAAAATGATAATTTATTGTAGGTAATCTGAATACATACCATCGCCCGGTGCTTCCCAGTGCCACCGTTGTCTGCTCTACACATCAAGTGAAGCATTCACAATTGTTAAATAATAATAAAATTAAACCGACAAAAGTGAATACCTAGCAGTCTTCAGCTACAAAATAAATAAATAGGTTGGAACTCTGTCCTAACCTTAATTTAATACGAGTGCACTCTAAACTCATAAACGTCCATTAATTTAAATATGAATTTTGTGAAATCACATGCTATGAAATCACCCACGTGCACATTAAATTAACATGACGCCCAAAAAGGACAGGCATCCTCGTCAACTTCTTGCACAAGGAATCCACCTTGTGTACGAGCCCTGGCAAATAAATATAGTTTTATTGAATCCACCGCAAAACCTCACAAAATCCACCATGGAATAAACCTCAGAAAATCCACCGTGAAATATGCCTCATGGCATCATACCCCCGGGGTGAGATAGCAATTGTCCTCAATTGATATTAGCTCAACGTGGAGGAAGCAGTGAGGGGTAAGCACTTAGGTCGCGGGCATGCATCCATTGGGCCTCTTCAACTAGATAATTTTTAAACTTAACCAAATATCTAGAGTATCTACGTCCAGTTCTAGTAGTCATAAAGTCAGTATCTAAAATAGTTTTAGGTTCAAGGATTTCAATTTCTTCTTCTCACAAAGGAGGGTTTTCATAGACAGGGTGAACATGTAATTGGCCTCTAAAAGGTCGTAGCAAACTGATATGAAAAGTATGAATTTTCCAGTGTTGGGGTAGTTCTAATTTAAATGCATTGTCATTGATTTTGTGAATGATTTTGAAAGGTCCATAAAATCTAAGGGCTAACTTAATAACAGGATGTTTCTCAATACTTTGCAATCTTCTCTTTTCAATTCATAACCAAACATAATCATCAACTTTGAAACTCATGGCTTTTCTTTTCTTATTAGCTTGTTTAGTGTATGATTGCTAGGCTTTCGCAATCATATCTTTAACTTCAACAAAAATAGTAGCATGCATATTGGCAATATCATCAGCAGCTTTAACTTTGTTTGACAATTATGTAACAGGTGTAGACAATCTATGTCCATAAATGATTTCAAAATGTGCTTTTTGTATAGCTGTGTGCGGTGTATTATTGTATGCAAATTGAAGTAGATGTAAGTATGTATCCCATGTTTGTGGTTTTGAAATTGCGTATGCACGCAAAAGATCTAGAATTGTACTGTTAGTAGCTTCTGTTTGTCCATTTGTTTCAGGATGAAATACAAATGAGAAATCAATCTTTGTACCTAAATTAGCAAACAAAGTAGTCCAAAAATTATTATAGAATCTAGAATCACAATCAAAAATAATAATGTTTGGCAAACTATGGTTAGTGAAAATGGTCTTCAAAAACAATTGTGCAACTTGAGATGCAGTTAATGTTTTCTTGCATGGAATGAAATATGTTTTTTGCTAAATCGATCTACGAATAGTCCAAATCATATCATGATTAGCTTGTGTGTTAGGCAAACCAGTTATAAAATCCATTGAAATATATTCCGATGGTCGTTTAGGAATTGGTAAAGGTATTAACAAACCATATTGCTTACCATGGTGTCGCTTGATTCTTTGACAAATTAAACACTCAAATACTAAGTTAGAAACATCAGATTCCATTTGTGGCCAATAAAAATCTTCAACCAATGTACATAAAGTAGAAATAATACCTCTATGGTCTTGATATGGGGGACAATGAATTTCGTGCAACACAAATGATCTAAATGGAACAATGACACACAATCTTTTCTCATTAAACATAAATCCATCAGAATAAGACAAAGAATCAATTGGAATCCAGTTATTAGCAACTAATTTATTCCAATCAGCTTGAAAAGTAGGGTCTTAGTCATAGGTATCTTTCATAGAGATAAGGAAATCAAAAGATAGAACGAAAATATTATGGATACTTGGTCTTCTACTTAAGGCATCGGCAATAATATTCTCTTTTTTGGGTTGATATTGGATAAGTCGATGAAAACTTTAAATAAAAGCAGTACATTTAATATTACAATCGGAGATTTGTGGCTGACTAAGGAGATGTTTGATACTTTGTTGGTCAGTTTTAATCATGAATTCAGATCCCATTAGATAGTGTTTCCATTGACGTAGGGCCTGAACTACAGCTAACAATTCTTTATCATAGGTAGAATACTTTAGTTCAAGGGGTTTAAGTTTACAACTAGAATAGACTATGGGATGTGAATCTTGCATAAGAATAGCTTCTATTCCAAATCCGCTAGCATTAGTGTAACTATTAGAAAAAATGGCCAATTAAAATCAAGTATTTGCAAAACAGGGACATGTGTTAAAGCATGTTTCAATAAATCAAAATACTTTTACTGATTATCAGACCAATGATATACGACACCTTTCTTTAATAAATTCGTTAAAGGCAATGCAAGCAGTGAAAATTTTCTCACGTATTTTTTGTAAAAACTAGCAAGACCTAAGAAAGAACGTAACTCATGCACATTTTTAGGGATTGGCCAATTCAAATTTGCTTCTATCTTTTTACAATCAACTTGAATACCATCAGAAGAAACAATATGTCCTAAGTATTCAATTTGGGTTTGGAAAATTTCACTCTTTTCAAGGTTAACATATAATTGATTCTCTTTCAATAATTTGAAAACCAAAGATAAATGTTTATAATGCTCATTCTCATTTTTACTAAAAACCAATATGTCATCAAAGAAAACAATTATACAATGTTGATACTTCAAAAATATTCGATTCATCATACGACTGAATGTAGCTGGTGCATTAGTCAAACCAAAAGGCATAACAAGGAATTTATAATAACCGAATTGAGTTCTAAATACAGTTTTGAAAATGTCAGGTGTATCCAATCGTACTTGATGATATCCATATTTGAGATCTATCTTGCTAAAAATAGTGGCTCCTTGTAGTTTATCAAGGAGATCATCTACCCTAGGGATCGGATATCTATTCTTAACAATGATCTTGTTTAGGGCACGATAGTCAATGCACATCCTATAGGTATTATTTTCCTTCTTGGCTAATAGGACAGGTGCACCAAAAGGAGAACTACTGGGCCTAATGAGTCCTCAGGTTAACAATTCTTCAACTCGGGCTTGGATTTCTTTCTGTTCAATTTAGTTGTGTCTATAAGGTGCTTTACATGGTGGTTGAGAACCAAGAATTAAATCTATTTTATGGTCTTCAGGACGTATAGGTGGTAAACCAAGGGGTAAATCAGTAGCAAAACAATCTTTAAATTGTGAAAGAAATTGTGTGTGCCTAGGATGCATCTGATTTTTCTTAGCTTCAATTTCATTCACCCATACTAAATATGATTTGCTACATTTTCTCAAAGCACGTTTAGCATGTGTGTAACTAAGCAATGGAAAATTATCTAAGGTGTGCATTCCATGTAATGTGATTTGTTTTTCGTTAGAATGAATTTTCATTGAATGTGTGAAATAATCTATGTTGGGATTATATTTGTGATGCCAAGGCATTCCTAAATAATGTCACTAGCTTACAACAAAGGCACAACCAAGAAATTTCTATGCTCAACATAATCACCAATTTTGATTTCTAAATCATGAACTTCTTGTGTACCATTGTATCTAGTGTCTAAGAATGCAACTTTTATGTGATAATGAGTTGGAACAGTATGTAAATTCAATTCTTTTACCAACTTTGCAGAAATAAAATCATGTGTACTTCCATCATCATGCAAAATAATCTTTTCATGACCATGCACAAGACATTTCATCGTTAATAATGAATGAGGATTTGGCATACCTGGTAAAGTATCTGAAGTAGTACCGATATCATCATCATCTTCCGTGAAATCTGACATTTCTTCGTGGTCTTCGTCTTTAGTTACTCCCACGTCAAGTTTATGTGAACAGTTGGCTTCTTGGAGTGGATATTGACAATTTACTGCTAAGTGTCCATGTCGTTGACACTTATAGCAAACTATAGGTTTGGCTTTGGAAACATTATTAGTAATGGTTGGAAGTTTAGGTATGTTGGGATTTGGCTGAAAAGATGGCTTAGGATTTGAATTTGTGTTTGGTGATAAAGGAAGAGGTCGTGTCCAAGGTTTACGGAAAGAAAAATAAACAAAGCGATTTTGATTGAATCTTCGAAAGTTAGAATTGAATTGCTTTGTACCCAAAGTTACCGTCAGTTGGAAATTGTTGTGGTCGCTTCTCTCGTCCACAAATTTTGTCTTCAGCATCATGGGCTAAAGAAATCGCATCCTCCAAAGTCTTTGGCTTGAACATGTTCACTTCCGCATAGAAGTGACCAAGCAAACAAGATATATACTTACGCTTGTGGATTGCCTCAAGAACATCTTCAAGCATTCGAAGTTGCAATAAGGCATTCTAGAAACGCTCTGTGTATTGCAAAATAGGCTCATGATCTCTTTGTTACAAAAGATCCCAATGTTTGATTGCTTTTTCATGGAATTGAGGTGGAAGAAAATTCTACAAAATTTTCTTTTGATAGGCCTCCGAAGTAGTAGGACAATCAATACTCTTGTAGACAACAGTCCACCATAATGATGCTCTATCCACTAGATGGTTAGTGACACATTTGAGTTTATCTTTCTCAACATATTGCTCTTCATGGAAATAATCATCAAACTGATTGATAAAAGTGAAAATAGTTTTTTCGTCACATAGCCCATTAAAAGTATAGACTTTAAAAATTTTTTTACTTATCTTGGCTTCTTTCTTGAAAGATTCTACTTCGAGTGTTGCATCGATCGTACGTTGAATAACATCTTCGTGTTGTGCTACATCTTGATCGATAGTGGATCGTTGAAGAGTAGCCAGTTGAGCTTGCAAAGTTTTACGTGCTCTTCGTTCCTCTTGAAGTTGCATCATAATTAGGTCCAATTTTTGCTCCATAGTTGGTTCTGGTAAATCACCGTCGGCCATAAAATCCTCCATAGTTTGATCGGACATCCTGCAAAATCTCAAACAACCTCACACACTTGAAATATTGTTAGAGGGATAAGTGTAGCTTAAGTTTGGGTTTACAAGGCTTGCTTTTTTTTTAACATATGGCTTTTGCGATCTTTCTTCTTTTACGAGTATAGTAATTGATATCGGCCATCTTTCAACGAATACTTCTTCTGTGTAGACTACATATGACAATTTGCTTGTTGGAAATTGTCTCTGTCAGGATACAAGTACGAATAGGGGCTATTGGAGTTGCAAAACTAGCTCGGGATTGATTCAGGAAAGAGCTTAGTGTGGACAGTTGCTAGGCAGGAGATTAAAGAGTAAAATTCTTAAGCTTTAATCTAAGCTTAAAACCTTAAGCTTAAGCTTTTTAATAAAAAGCTTTGACCCAATTGAATTTGTTGCGATAGAACATCATGAGCTTTTTGATGACGTCGACGTCTTGTAGTTCGTCCTACCGTCATCAATTGCTGAAATTAGAAAGATTAAGCTTTATAATCTCCAAGATTCATCAACTGTTCTCTATCAATAAGACTAATTTGCAAAGGAGCTTGGGAGGTCTTCCTTCATCACCAAAGAGTGGTCCTTCGTGATCTAACAGCACAGCAGGGGGTTCTTCACTACCAAGAACACATTGGTATTAACGATTCATCGTGAGACTGCCTGTTGAGCCCGCTCGTTCCAGGAGCTTCACCTTCACACGAGATGGAAAGCCCTTGATCTCAATTCGCTCTGATAACACTGGTGCACAAATCGAATGCTGGATACGTACATAGCGAGTGTTGGAAGGTCCCCAAGAATAAAAGAACTCTACTAAGGCTCATAAAACAAGAAGAAAGATTTGCACAACATGATGAAAAGAGACATTTGGTACAATCTCTCCCCATGCCTTGTCTGAGCGCTCCACGAGGCATGTATTTATAAATTTATTAATCTCCAAGCTCAAAAATAGCCCAATTTTACAATTAGCATGCTTTGGCTTTTGTGTTTGCTTATGTCCAAATAAAAAATAAAGCAATTGGGCGCCCCAAAAGTCAAGTTGTGTCCAAATACAATGTCCAATAATGAAATATTTAAACCGAGCACCTATGTGCATAATAAATGTTTGTCAAGTCCTTCAATAAATAAACGTGTCTAAATAAATATTAACGCCATGTCTTTAATGATAAAGTGTGTGCCCATCAAAAATGATAATTTCTCGTAGGTAATCTAAATAGACGCCATTGCCTGTTGCTTCGCAACGCCATCATTGTCTGCTCTACACATCAACTAAAGTATTCACAATTGTTAGAAAATAGTAAAATTAAATCGACAAAAGTGAATACCTAGCAGTCTTCAGGTACAAAATAAATAAATAGGTTAGAACTCTGTCCTAACCTTAATTTAATACGAGTGTACTCTAAACTCATAAACATCCATTAATTTAAATATGTATTTTGTGAAATCACCTACTGTGGAATCACCCACATGAACATTAAATTAACATGACGCCTGAAAAGGACAGGCGTCCCCATCAACTTCTCGCACAAGGAATCCACCTTGTGTACGAGCCCCGACAAATAAATATAGTTTTACGGAATCCACCGCAAAACCTCACGGAATCCACTGTGTAATAAAAGCTTCACGGAATCCACCGTGGAATATGCCTCCTGGCATCAAGGTTGGGTCTACCTAGACTATAAGGTCCGAGAAGTCTCCAAAAAAAAGTCTTTATAGTAAAAAGTAAACCACTAAATACATGACAAAAAGAGTATTACTATGCTACATACAAATGAGTACAACTCAAACACTAGTTATATATAAGTGTAAAATACAACTCAAGGTTTTTTAATTCTATGCAAAACAGCTCATATGTGGTGTTCCCACGTAGTGCACATATATATTTTTACACCTTTGCCTTCTTATTTTTCCTTCCCAAATCCTAACTTCAAGAACATGTGATAGACAAATACCTAAGGAGGATCAAGATAAAGAACACACCAAGAGATTTCATGTGCTTGTGATGACCTCAAAGTGAAGAAGCATAAGAGATGGGCAAAAAGTATCGCATGCAAACAAAGTCTCCATTGCACTCGGCTCAAGTCCATGTGCTTTCCTTATGTTTAAAAGTACATTTTTGGTACATTAATAGTAGGGGTGTTAATTCCAAAAATGAAGATAACATATGGCACAATTACTTGAGTTCAATGATTCTTATGGATACCCTAGAACCTAAAGTTGATGGTAGTCACCTAGGAGGGAATTTACAAAAGGAGCATCTACTCCTATGATGGGACTAGTCCTTGCATAATGAGCTTAAGATTAGGTAAGCATTTCTTTTCTAACAATGATAACTAGAGTATTTCTTTACTAATAACAATAGAATGATTATTTAATAACCAAAAAAATCTTACAAATTAAGAGCTATGCTTGATGAAACGTTATGTTGACTTGACTTACCTTAGGTGAACATGAAAGGAAGAGCTAAGCTTAACAAGGTTGAACAACCTTGATGTTGCTTAAATAATCCATTTCGACAAGGCCTTGTCCTTAAGAAGGATTAGCTAAGAATAGCAACATGTTTTTAGCTAAGGATCGTCATTTCTTCAAACTAGTAAGGTATTATCTTTAGGATAAAGCTTTAAATATAAATATTAGTTAAGACAAGTTAGTTTTTAAAGGGAACTTAGAAACCTATACACTTAAAGGACTTAATTTTAAGATCCTCTACTAAGGTCTTTCCATAAACATAAAAATTCATAATATCAAACCCCTATAAAAACTAGCAAGAGGTTAGGGCTAGATAGAAACTAAAGACCTCGATAAATTATCAAATTGGACTTAGAAAAATGTGAAGCTCCAAGGAAGAGACTAGATTTGACTGAAGATACTATCATAAATCCCAAGATCAGTTTTTCTATAAGGAAGATAGGCTTAGGCTTGTGACAAGTTCATGGCAATTTAATCAACTTAAGTGAAACCTCATGCTAGAGAGAATGGCACCTAGAATAAAGTCATATGTACATAAACTATAGTTCAACCAATTGGTAAGGCACCTAGGATAAAGAGTACGACGAATTGACATTTCTCGAAAGAAAAATGCACCCCAATTAACGTGTCTAAATATATTAGCAATCTACTAATTCTTCGGTCAGCAGATTGGCTACACATATTGCTTGGTACTTAGCATACATGCATTGGATGTGAGAGGGGTTATAACTGCTCCAATGGATCATTCATGAGTGCAATGAGTGTTGGGGGCAGAGAGTGTTATCTCTTTATTCTTTTGAGAGGTGAGGTTTTGAGAGTATTAAAGGACTATAACTTGATCAAAGAACCTATGTGTATGCATTGATGCATAGAGCATAAGCATGAGGGTAGGCTGGGCATAAGTATTTCAATGCATTCATGTCTCATAAGTGACCATAGACTAGCTGGTGTGCATGGCATATTCTTGAAATAGAATTCTCTCAAAGCAGCAATAGTTAATTATCTTTCATTAAATTTCTTACTTTTTTTTACTAATTATGTCAAAAACTACAATTTCATATACTAAAATTCCTATTTACTTTGATATATGCATAGGCAATGCATGTGATTTGATTTCTAAATTCATTTAAAATAAGTTAACTTTTTGAAAAATATTTCATTCATTAATAACAAACAATTATCCTTTATTTTTACAATTTTTTTCTTTAAAATGAAAAATTTAGACAAATTTTCATCATTTTTATTTAATCTAAAACCCTAAAATGTAACACATCAATTCCATTTCACTTATTTCATTTCCAATTATCAAAACAGCACTCACTACAACATTTCTCAATAAAATACATGCTTTTCACTTAAATTACACTACAAAAAAGGTACCCATATAATTAGTAGTAGATGAATCATATATCATATTTGATGTTGCAAATCTCTTATCCTCCTTTTCTTTTATGTTGGATCATATGAAAGGGCATCCTAGTGCATTGCACAACATGGTCATGTTCACACCCATTCTCGTTGTTTTTAGATAAAAAATTTATTCACTTCTTTTAATCTCATCTAGTTGATGCTAATATTCATTGATTTATTGCTAATCCTACTATAATTTCTCTCCTCTACACTTCAAAGAGAATAAGAAGATGCTTGTTGGTATTAAAAGACAGATTTTCTTGTAGCATTTTGCCTATTTCCTTGGTTCTCTCTCTCTCTCTCTCTCTCTCTCTCTCTCTCTCTCTCTCTCTCTCTCTCTCTCTCTCTCTCTCTCTCTCTCTCTCTCTCTCTCTCTCTCTCTCTCTCTCTCTCTCTCTCTCTCTCTCTCTCTCTCTCTCTCTCTCTCTATGTCCACAAGTGTAGGCCGGCATGAACAATAAGCATGACTACCATTAAACTAAAGCTCTTTAAGAACTCAAGGCCATGCAAATTGTCCTAGATTGCAACATCCCCCCTCCCTTGGACTTATCAACCATGTGCTAAAGCATTGTGCTTCAATGAAGCGGACATATAATAGCCTTTATCATGTGATTGGGGGTTAATTGCTCACCTTTAAGAAACGCACGCGCACGCGCGCACACACACACACACAGAGGATAAGTGACTTAGGAAGAGATGGATAGTGTAAAATTTCGAATTGTTTCTCAAGGGCATCTAAGTGATCCATAACTCTTTAGGATCCAACACCATTGTTGTATCCTCTAACATGCTTTTGGGTATGATAAATTGAATTCCTTGCAATGTTTTTCATTCTACACACATTCATGTGTGCAATAGGAGACATTGTACATTATTTGCCATTAAGTCACCATTTTAGCATTAAAAGACTCTTCATGTTCCATACTATGCAAAATGTAAGCTTAAATATTAAATGCTCCATTTCTAAAATCTATCAATTAACCTCAAAGTTACACGCCCTTGTTTTCTTCTATGTTTGGGCTCCGTGGTGATAATCTGGATTGGTATGCGTCGTTCGTGTTGGTCTTTAGAGTTGTTATGTTGTTTGCGGCCTTCGAATATTTTATCATCAAGCCTTGGCTTCTTTCATGCAAAGCCTTGGGTAGAGCACCATTGATTTGAAAAACAAATCCAGAATTTAGTGCACTTTGTTTGTAAGAATGGCACGGGCCTAGAATAGAGCAATTGAATCTCAATGTGAGGATGATTTTGAAACTCAAAAGTTTCCGACTTGGCTCCCAAGCAAATATGATGGAGGAAAATCGTTTAATAGGATAGAGATGCATAGCTTATTAAGCTATCTAATCTATGTGAAATTCACATGTGTATGTCGGTCGTCTTTGCGGTCATGTCACTAGACGAGGCTCTATTTATAGGAAGAAGTGGCCCTACTAGATAGAGATAGTTCAAAGACACTCCATTATAGAAAAGTCTTTCAGCCTCGATAGCAAAATGAAAGCGTCCCACCAAGGAAACGAGGGTAAGAAGAACGAGCCTTGAAGCCTTTCCTTTCCTTTGATGCCAAGCCCGGTCTTCAAAATGGTGTGCCCATATAGGCTTGCTGGAAAGTGGTGGTAAGAAACGGCACGAGGCATGGAATGAATACCTGAATTATCCCATGCATATCATCGTTTATGGCTGTGGATATATCTCAGCACGGGCCCCATAGATTTTGACGGGTTCAGCCCGTACCAGGTAATTATGGGTCCCACAGATTAAAAAGGCCTCTAAAATGAGGTTTGGTCTCTCCTCAACTAACTACCTGGGTTTCGAACATTGTACCTTGTCTGTCAGAGGCAGACCCTCAGAACCATGCGCCCGCGTGAGAAGACGATGACAAGTTTGCATCATCCAAATTTATTATTCAAATAAATATAAAAATTTAAGCTACCGGCAAGTCACCGGGAGAGAACCGACACGTCCGCGAAAATCTGGGGCCCATACTGATGTTTATCTTCAGCCATCGTTTATAGCCCATTTAAGAAATTGCGCGAAAAGCAACATGACCCACGCGACAAAACGAATGTTATCGTGCGTGTTGAAGGCGATATCTTTTGTGAGACCTTCCGAAGGCCTTGGTCACGGCACAGATGGAGTCACTGTCAGGCTTGCATGAGTGGCCCATGATGGGGATCCTCATTACCGAGTTTAAACATCTGGGGATGTAGCTCAAATGGTAGAGCGATCGCTTTGCATGCGATAGGTAGCGGGATCGATGCCCGTCATCTCCAATAGCGCTCCGCTGCTGTTTACGCAGTTCCTAAGGAGGTCCGTTTTGGTAGAGCGGCCGTGCCGGTAATGAGCTTGTTCTATGTCTCTGCGTACGTGGGGTGCGCTTGGATGGAATTTCAATGAGAACAGCATGAATGCGTTGTTATGTTAGCACAGAAACAGAACTTCGCTTCGCTTCGATCTCTAGCCATTTATTTGGCCATCACGTGCTAGATAGAAGACTTGCTTCTTCTTTGGAAGCGTCACCGTCAAATCGAAGATTTCATAGGTTACTTCGCTTCGATCTCTAGCCATTTATTTGGCCATCACGTGCTAGATAGAAGACTTGCTTCTTCTTTGGAAGCGTCACCGTCAAATCGAAGATTTCATAGGTTACTTCGCTTCGATCTCTAGCCATTTATTTGGCCATCACGTGCTAGATAGAAGACTTGCTTCTTCTTTGGAAGCGTCACCGTCAAATCGAAGATTTCATAGGTTACTTCGCTTCGATCTCTAGCCATTTATTTGGCCATCACGTGCTAGATAGAAGACTTGCTTCTTCTTTGGAAGCGTCACCGTCAAATCGAAGATTTCATAGGTTACTTCGCTTCGATCTCTAGCCATTTATTTGGCCATCACGTGCTAGATAGAAGACTTGCTTCTTCTTTGGAAGCGTCACCGTCAAATCGAAGATTTCATAGGTTACGAATCGTAGCGATGCGTCGTAGCTTAGTTGTGACTAAGCTTTAGAGGCCTTATAGTAGGCATACTCCTCCATTGTCATAAGCTGGGATAACAAGAGCATTAGAAGAAGGAAGATGTTATTCTTTAGCTTATGACAAGAGCACTAGAAGAAGGAAGATGTGATTCTTTGAGGATTTTTGGATGAGTTGAGTCTTTTATTGTGCCAATGGGGTTGTGGCGTAGTGGTTGGGGTGTGGGTTGAGTTATGGGGGTGTGTGAGCTCAAACCTTGCGCACCACATTCCAAAGGCATAGTAGAATATCTGTTCACTTCAAAAACTTTGGTCACATAGCTAGGTTCAACTTTCCAAGGCAAACATGCCAACCAATTTATTCAATGGCTCGATACTCCCTATAGATCATGGAAATGACTAGTTTAAGACAAACTTATGGCCAATAGAAAAGCACATGGTACATCAACTCCTACCAATCGTCTAAATCACTAGTTTAAGGCAGACTTTATGCCAATCATTTAAATTATTTAAAGGGGCATGTCAACGCAAGCATGCCAACCAAATTAGTCGATGGCTCTAGATCATGGAAATGGCTAGTTCAAGATAGACTTGTGGCCAAAAGAGAAGCACATGGCACACGATGAGCCTTGATGCATCCTCACCTAGCTGCTATTCATGTACTCCACTTGCTTTACATGAATAGTTATACATACCAACGTTAAAGGCCATGCCTAGAGTATTTACATTCACATGCTCACTCAGCCTGCCGATTTTGCAATATCTTATTCTTCCCTTGCTTTAGTGGTCTACAAGACTCTACCCCTAGGAGACCCCTAGTAGGACACCTAAGTGCAGTCCGAACCATATCTTATTCTTCCCTTGCTTTAGTGGTCTACAAGGCTCTACCCCTAGTAGGACACCTAAGCACAGTCTGAACCATATCCTTGTCTAGTCTTCCCAATCACTAGCTCAAGACTTCCACCACTTGAGACATCTAAAGCTTTCCTTATTTGTGTTACGATTTCCGTTTGGACATGGAAAACACTTGTTTTTTAAAAAACCCTAAATACCTTAATAAAAAGAGATGATCAAATTGCTACTTTGATTAAAATATCGTGCACGTGAGCTTGAAGCCATTGTAGCTCCATTGTCATGTCCTCCAAACTCGGTTGGGACTTTACAAATACCTGGACCAAGAAGCCATCTATGACCTTAAAAGCTTTGCGTTACATTGTTCAAAGCTATGTCCATACTGCTTATCTTTTCAACAAATCTTTTCACTGATCCCAAACGCTCGTTATGGCCCTCCCAAACAAGCTTTGATTTGTCATAGTATGACGTGGATAATTGATGCATCTACTCAGAGATCAATCTTCTCATGCCTACTTCCCTATGACTATGTAATTCCCTTTTTTAGATCAGCCATGCCTTGATGGTTTCTTTAGAAAACAGAGCTCTCCACGTCCGGCAACAAAGGAATGTCTTTCTTTGTCGTCGGTGATATGATTCGTAGCATAGTTCGCAACAATGCCTTAATCTCTATGTCCACATATATGCATTCATAATGGTATTTCATCCATGCTTCTAAGTAGGTCAAGAATCATCTTCAAGTTAATATAGCCCAGAAACATATAAAATGGAAAAACTACATCAAAGCAATATTGTAAATTTTAGATATTGCATTAAATACTCTTTCACATGTCATATCCATAGGGAGTCCACCTTATAAAACATGTAAGATACCACATGAGTTTAAAGGAAATGGTATTGTGCTTACTAAAATTTTGCAAGATTATATTTTAAAATGGATTTTTTAATTGTAATTTGAAAGAAACCCATAAGCTTAGTAAAGTAAAAGGGATCATTCTATAGCCTTATAACATGTAAAGAAAGTGTATTTTGAAATACCCTTTGAACACACGTTATATAGACGATTTCTTATAGGTGTACCCCTCGGGGTCATATCAATGTAGAATTTTGTAATATCAAAATTTCATCTACAAAGATAAACAAAAGCTTATACCTCAAAATGTCTATAACATCAAATGTATGCATTCATGAAATCACACAAAAATAAAAGAAACCATGGATGATAATTTTGATAAAGAGTATAAAAAGCATGTACTTAGCTTCTCTAGACCCAAATAACACATTAGCAAGATTGATCAAAATGGTGTGAATACTTACTAGAGTATTTCACAAATATATCTAAAATATTAACAAAATAAAAGTGCTTTCAATGATGCAAAATATCATCTACAAATAATTACAATAACCTACACATCATATGAAGAGTAGACTACATCAAGATTGTTGCATGTTTATAAGCAAGCCTTTGCAAATACTCACTACAAACTATTTATATGAATTAACTATTGAGTTCATGCATACCTATAAAAATTACACGACGTAGCAAAAAGAATCTGAGAAAGAGATAGAAGGTATACAACAGATAAGAGGAGAATTTTTTAAAAAAATCTTTAGCTCCAAACAACTGATACAAAGATGGCTTTGTTCACCTATGTGATTCCACTGTGAAGCTTAGATGGCGATCTAGACAAAAGATAGGTGAAGAGCTTAAGGCTAGCTGGAACAACTATGACTGGGTAAAAGATAGATGATGTATAGCTACGAAGGGGTTTAGCTTTTATAGCCCATGAAGGCAGTTAGGTCGGCCTGACTGACTACCATATGAGCCTCCACTAGTCGGCCAGAGAATATTCCCTTTACCTCACAACTCGATGCAATGTGCCTCGAGTTGCTACCAGCTTAATACTCCATCTAGCCCAAAGATTAGACCTTTTTGCCATCTGGTTACATAGACCTCATCTGACATACAAGTCAAGACTCAACCAATATCTGGACTCACATATGGCTTCTCCTCATGATGGGGGCCTTACAACTTTGAGCACCATGGATCATTGCTTGCACCTTATGAGGGTGGGGCATTGAGCATAAAACACCCCCCCTCAATGTTTACCCACATGTGAACTATCTCCTCAGCCCAATGCTGAGTCTCTGAAGATGAACTTGAAGCAGATCTTTCATAAGTGCTTTGATGAAGATATCCGCTCCATTGTTGAATAGTAGACCAATTCCACTATCCTGTCCTCGATCAAATCACGCACATAGTGATACTAGATCTCTATATGTTTGGTGCACGTATGAAACACTAGATTTTTGGCAATGGTGACGCAACTCTAATTGTCATATCTTAGCACAATTGGTTCTTCATCCTGCACTTCCATATGCCATAGGATCCTTCTCAACCAAACCTGCTTCACATGCAGCAAAACAAGCTACCTTGTACTCTACTTCTTCAATAGAAGTCAATGCCACTGTTGGCAGCTTCTTACTAATCCAAGAGAAAATTCATGAACCCAAAGAGAAACAATAACCAGAAATTGATTTCCTGGAATCAATGTCTCCTAGCCAATCTGATTCATAGTTCCCCACAAGAGAAGTTGTGGAACTGTATGTGATACCATAGTCAATAGTTTCTTTCAAGTATCTGAGCACTCGCATCCCAGCTTTCCAGTGACTCTCATGAGGCTTGTTTGAGAACCCAATTAAAATACCAAGAGCAAAACTGATATATGGACAACACAAGTAGATCAGACTGTACCTCCCAATGTCTACTAGAACTTATATCTGGTATGGTGTTACACAAGTAGATCAGACTGCCGACTAACCTTCTGTACCTCCCAATGTCTACTAGTACTGATATATCCTCAACGGATAACTTTGCATTAACCTCCATAGGTGTAGCTATCTCCTTGCAATCATAAGTCATGCCAAATGCCTTCAAGATATCCTATGCATACTTCTTCTGAGAGATGAAAATCTTTCCTCGCTCTTGCCAGACTTCAATCTCCAAACAATAGTGCAGCAAGCCCAAGTCTGTCATTTCAAACTTAGAACTCAAAGCCTTTCGAGTTTGGTTGATCATATCTTCATAGTCACCTGTAATAAGAAGGTCGTCCACATATAGGACAATCACTACAGACTTTTCACCATCCATGTAAACATACAAGTTAGCATCTGAGGCACATATTTTGAAGTTTAAGCTTAAAAAGAACTTATCAATCCGTTGGTACCATGCTTTGGGGGCTTGTTTCAACCCACACAATGTCTTCTTTAACTTACACACTTTGTTCTCAAAATGGGGAGCCTCAAACCCTAGTGGCTAAGCCATGTACACCTCCTCCTTGAGGTCACCATTTAAGAATACTGACTTAACATCCATTTGGCAAAATGGCCAGTGCTTGTGGATGGCCACTTTGCAAGTATTGTGCGAATAGTAGTCATTCTGGCAAGTGGGCCAAATGACTCTTGAAAATCAAACCCTTCAACCTGTAAAAATCCCTAGGCAACCAGTCTGGCTTTGTACTTTTCTAAGGTACCATGAGCCGTGTACTTTACCTTCCACTTGGTGCCAATAACCTTCTAGCAAAGTTGTCATTCTTCATTATGTTGTCATACTCGACTTGAGCTGCCTTACATATTGGATCTACAATTGCTTTTTCTAAGTTAGTTGGCTCCTTTACTTCTCTCATAATCTCAGCCATCAAGGCCATATTGACTATGTGAACAAAAGCCCTTCTTTGCTCCTCTATTCTCTAAGACCTCCTTGGTCCTTATCTGCCTTCTCCTCAACAGATGTAGGCATAGGATTATTGTGGTCATAAAGCTGCTTCACCCAATGCGGCAATGGCTTTTCCAGTGGGGTGATGTCAGGTTGGTGAACTTTTTCCTCATCATCTGAAGATGATATTTCCTCCTCCTCAAGGATAGGAACAGCTCTCGGGACAAGTCTCTAGTGGACTATAATTTGAGTCATTTCAACCCTCTACATATCCCCATACTTAGATAGGAAGCATCCTCGTGGCCTTGGAAAAAGTGAATAAAAGGTCTAAAATGACCATCTTCAATCACCAAATCTAACTCAAATAAATCCACAACTCTAGCCAATGACCTGCGTCTGGCAAAAATTTATAATGAAAGAAAAACATATGTATCCATTAACTCATCCTAAAAAGATAAAAGCATAACACACTTGTAAAGGATATAGGAGGTTTTTTCTATCCATTGCAATTCATGAAAACTAGGCAATCACTAATAAACAATGAACCATAATCTCGATTAACTTCATCAAACCATGACCCCTTCACATACAACTCATACACCACATACATAAATTAGATATATATAGTCAATGAAGTGTATTGCACTTAAAAGATTGATGATTTCTAAATCTGTATAAGTAGAGGGATTAAACAAATGTCTTGGGAGGATTTTGAAAAAACTACAAATAACACATTCTCTCCATAAGTACAAGATATCTACTTAGAAAACAAAGAGCATGGAAATACAATATTTCTAACTGATGAAGGATCAATATCCACATCAGCATTAATGTACAATTTAGGTATTGGCTTCTGATCATTATGACAATGACAATGTATGCATGTTGAGTACCAAGCAAAATGTGCAACCAATCAGACTAAAGAATTAGTAGATTGATAATATATTTAGACAAACTGCAAATAACTTTGATAAGCTTGTATAGGAGTCTTTCATTCCCCACTAACCAATCGAGGTGGACCAAGAGTGAAAGATGTGAAAGAAGGAAGAGGAACAAGCATTAAAGGATGAAGTGAAGGATATGCAAAATCATAGAAAGAAGAAATATTTAAAGATAGAGATTCAAGTAGTTTAATAGAATCTGATAAGAAAGGAGTTAAGAAGTATGCTAGAAAAGTAGGAAGGAGTGTAGGAGACTGTGGAGGACAAGGAAGAGTAGGTGAGAAAACACAATCTACAATTAATGACCAATGAGTAAAAACATGAATTTGGGGATCTACTTGAGGTTGAAAAAGAGGAGGAATAATTAGTGGAGTCAATTGAAATATGGACACATAAGAATAAAATCTATGGGCCATCTATTGATAGTAAATGAGTGAAAGTAATACTAATGGACCTAAAATAGATTGGCAATTATAAGCTTCAAATAAGGATGTATCAAAAGGGGATTGTTTAGACATATGGGCTAAAATATCCTCCTATAGTTGGTTAGCATTTTATAAATGCACAAAAGTTTTTGATTGTGATGATTCAAGAAAGTAGAATCTACCATCAAATGCCAAGAAACTTCAAGATAGTCAGCTACTTTGGATAAATAAGCTTGGAAAATCTCATCTATCCTTAATGCTAGATATCGAACATAAAGAGCAACTTGGAAAATAATCCCCCCACATACCAAGACAAATCCTTGTCTTTTGGAATCACAAGTTCACCTCGAATATACATGTAAGACATCAACATGGTGTCAACTGTAATTCTATCCTAACCACTTCCATAAGGAGATCATAGGACCAAGCACCACTCCATCCATCCTTTGGAGGATGCAAATCCATAGTGGAGAACTTCATATAAAAGACTAGATTTTGTTGTTGATAATGCACAAAAAAGAAGTGATTTGCTGGGATATATTCTATAAATTTGTCAAACCAAGTCCATAAAAGTTCCATTCTAGATTGTAATCTCTCCACCCTAGCTTGAAATAGCAGGCATAGCATTGCACCACATTAGAGAGTAGCCAAGTCTGTAGTTGAGAAAGAAGGCACTAGGGATACGCTAGGACTTGGTGGAACAGAGCGTGACTGAGCCTATTCTTTCAACTCCTTGATCTTAGTATTTTGACTATCAATTGTGGAGTTTAGTGATTGTAACTCTATTGTTTGGGCAACAACAAAGACGATCTCTTGGTTTGAAGCTTTGAACTCTTGGTTTTTCATTAGAAAGATAATCTCTTTCCTTAGTAACAATAGCTACCTGAATTTTTGCTTTACTTAATTGGGCTTGCAAAGAGGATATCTCCACTTTCTGGGCTTCTAACAATTTAGTATGCCGCTCCATTTGTTTGAATAGATTTTAGATAGGGTTTCTTTAGTGGTGGAGGCAAGCTCTATAGTGACCTTGCATAACTCCTCCTTGGACCGCTACATCTCCTCATAAAAAGAGAAGAAGATAATTGGTGAATACAAGTAGTAATTGATATCTCTATGGAGCTTTTAATATCCTTACACAAGAAAAGAATGGCATCTCCTACTACTAGGTGGTGTAGAGAAGGAATAGATATCTCTATACTATTATCTTTGTGTGCCTAAAACAAATTTGTAGATGTTAGACATGTAGGAAGAGCATTTCCTGATGTAGTGTAGAGATTGACACTGAAGGATTTGGAATTGGAACAGTTTCAGCTACATGTTTTAAGTACTTTCTTTGAGTCACCAAAGGAGTAGAATAATCATTATCTTTAAGGATGGGTTCATAATCTTTAGTAGGAGGAGAACAAACCATTGGAGAGTTTCCAGAAGGTGTGAAATTTCCTTAGTAGGGGCAGAGTATATTAGAAAAGTATACAAATAAGACCCATAGGTGACATAAGTCACACTTTCCCTAGTCATGTTGATAAAATACTGATCTAATTTTGTACAAATGTATGAACTCCAGTCAATGACTATGTCTTTAAGCACCGTTTGGGAGGTAGTGAAAAACTCCTTAGATAAGTAATTGGATGAAGTCTTGGCAGGCATGAACATGTCCTAAAGAAATTGATACAACAACTTCCAAAATGGATCAAATATCATTGCTACTGAGACATCTAAGGTGGTACGAACTTTCTTAGGATCTAGAATGATATGGGTTTGTTTTTGCAACACCTTTAGAATGTTCTCATTAGCTAAGTGCTGACAAGCTATTGGAAAAACCTCTCCAAGGTAAGGAAGATTCAAAACCTTCCCTAAGCCTTTGGGTGTCATTGTAAAAGTTGTATCTTATCTCAAATAGAACTAGTCTACTTACTATAAGAGGATAAGAACTCATCACACATAGCAGGATCATATGGAATTAGTGGCAATGAAAGAGCCATAAATTGGAAAGGACGACCTTAATAATAAGGTTCGATTTCTATAGTGGAAAATTCTCTCTATAGATAGAGGAATATATGAGGTGCAATTCAGATGATAACAAGATACACATATCACATAGATGAAAAAAATGTATGCAAAACATCATGACAAAAATAGATAAGAGATTGACAAAGTATCAACTCATATAGAGAATCATTGACCACCCCAAGCAGACCACATTCTACAAAAATGTTGACATGATCTACCCACTTATGCAACCAAAAGCTTCCTAATATGCAACACACAAACCCCATATTAGATAGAAAATAAAAAAGACATACATATTGTACCCTTGACTTCAACATCGTGACCATTAGAATACCAAAAACTAGATAAACCACAATACGTGGATACTACTGAATCAAGACTGATGAACCGATCATATTGACAACAATGACTAACTAGTAGACAACACCACCCACACTCCCACGTAGCACGTTCATTGAATTAGTGATCCATGAAAAGTGGTTGGATTTTGATTTAATTTTCTATGGATTTTAGAAAATTATTTACAATGGGTGAATTTTTTTATTAGGTGGTACACCTTAGAAAAAAAACATGGTTCATTTTATCCATTAAAAAAGTATTAAGTGTACACAATGCATTAAATGTAGCATGGAATTGAATCTCGAATCTATGGGTCTCCAAATGCAAATTCATTCTAAAAATTTATTATGTGTGGAGTGTTGTTTGGCCAACTCATGCATGAGTGAAAGACGGTTCCTTTTATTACAAATTAAAAATGTGCATGAATAGCGCAATAAAGCACATGTAATGTGAATGACGAGTTTATTTTATTTTATTTAATGGTGTGTGTTGGGTGTAGATGCATGTGGAAAATGTGATAAGCTCAGTTCATTTTAGAAATTAAATGTGGTTTGTTATGCATAAAATGAAGAAGGAAAAATTGATATCTGACAAGGTGCGTGTGCGCACCCTAATTTGAATATGCACCCTAAAAATCAACACCCATATCCTCAAATGAAAATCCAAAGGCAATTTAGCAATCTACAAATTTGCAGCATGAGGAAAGAAAACAAAAACATAGCACATTGTTTACTTTCTTATTTTTGAAAAATATAGAAAAAAAGTTCAAAAATTTATTGGAATTTATTTGGGTTTGTTTCTTATGTATTTTTATTTTGTTTTATTTTATTTTTCTTTCAAAACAAAATTGTTAAGTAAATCAATGGGTGGAGCAAATATAAATGAAAGGTTTAGAATTTTAAATGAAAATTTTTAAGATTTTTAAATATTCTTTTAATACTTGATTGACTTTATTTCAAAAGAATTTTTAGGTGTCTATTAGGTTTTTAAAATTTTTATTTTTACTTTTTGGTTTTTACTTTTAATTTTTTTAAAAATTAGTTATTTTTGGTCATTTTTTCCAATTTTATTTGATTTTTGTGTTTTTAAAGCCTTTTTTTAAATTTCTTTTGTCTTAAATGTTAAATTTTTATGAGACACTATCTGTGAAGAATAGCAACGAGCTTGTGACACGGTTGAAATACTATGTGCATCCATGTGCATGAACGATAGCTACAAACCATGAAAATCCAAATCTTGAGTATGAACAGTTAGTCGCCACAGTAAACCAGTAAGAGCAAGTCGACTTAAGAATGAGGTCAAGGATGGGGGGTTGGACTTGTGGGTTCGAGTAGAGGTAAAATAAGTAGGGTAGTCCACATTGGTATGGTGGGTTGGGGTGGGGTGAATTCAAGGGAAGGGGGGCTAACAAGGGGTGGTGGTTTTGTTTTGGTTTTTTTTAATAGTAAAAAAGAAAAAAGAAAATGGAGGTTGACAATGGGGGTGGGTAGAGAGGGGAGGAAAGGGAGGGAAAGAGGAGTTGGGGAAGGAGAAGGAGGTAAGGAAGGAGGGAAAGGAGGAGGAAGAGGAAGATGAGGATGGAGAGGATAAAGGGGGAGAGGAGGGTGGAAGGTGGGAAGGAAGGAAGGAAATAAGGAAGGAGGAGGAGGAGGGAAGGAAGGTGGGAAGGAGATGGCAAAGAAGAAGGAGGATGAGGAGGGAGAGAAGGGAGAAGATGAAGGAAGAAGGGAGGAAGATGGAGGAGGGGGAGAAAGGGGGAGGGGGAGTGGGAGTGGGAGTGGAAGTGAGACGCAGGGAGGGGGGAGGGAAAGAGAGAAAGAAGGAGAGAGAGAAAGGGAGTATCATGGGGAGAGAGAGGGAGGGGGAGGTGAGAGAAGAAAGAAATGTTATTTTGAATGGGTGGAGGGGAGAGTTTTTAAAAAAAGGGAGGATGGTTGTGGGTTTTCTTTTTTGGTTCTTCTTTGTTAATTTTTCGTGATGGAAAAACCAATTTAAATTAGTGGTTTGCCATCCCACCTCACCCATCACAAGCATGCTTGCGAGGTAGCGTAAAAAAAGTTATGCAAAAGAAACCAAAATGGTGTAGGGGAATATGGATAGGTAGATGTAATGTGTTGTGGATACTATAGCACGTGACACATGGCAAAAAAAATATGTTCATTTGAGAATGTGGGAAATTGATACATGAAAAAGTGCAAACAAATATCGGATTAAAGTGTTAAAAAAGAAAAAGTGGGCAAGTGACAGCAACCCTCCCATGACAGAAAATGAACATGAAACCAAGGTAGAAGCATGCAAAATCTATGCACATGACTGAGCCATTAATCTCAAAACTGAAAAGAAACCATAAATCTTCCACTTAATAATGAACCGATCCGTTATCTTCATCATCTTCATCCATAGCTTCAACCATTATACAAGAACAAAAGGGAAAAGAGGAAATTTTGCACAAAAGACAGAGGAGAGAGGAGAGAGAGCAAACTTTTGCACCACCAAAAAGGAGAATATGCAATTGGACAAGAGAGGGAAGGGAAAGAGGCACATAACCACTCGTGCACTCCACCCCACCTCTTCCCCAAAAAGCACACCCCTTCGTATTTTATTATTTCTTTGAAACTTTGATACATTTGATATCATAAGACCTTTGGCCTTTAATTTTGAGTATTCCTACCCTTTACCAATGCATGCACGTAACACTTTTGTGTATACCATTTATTTATGATGGATGTGGATGTGGATGTGGCCCCCTCATATCTCTATCTCTTTTTGGTGATTTTGTAACAATGTAGTATTATTCTATTGACAAAAAATACAATTATGATGCATGCTTGGATTCTTTTGTGCCTTGTTTTTATGCTTCTTTTGAGTGTCATCATATTCCTCCCACACTAAAATGTGAAGCGTCCTTGCGAACCTTGTCAAAGAAGAACCACTGTCTCACACAAACAACTTCCAAAATTGTTAGTAAAACAAGTTCGATCATAAGGATGAGGCCTAGCCATGGTAGGGTATAGGACTCCAAAGCCTTGACCACCAGAGTAAGGGAACTCTTGCCTCAATCATACTCCAACATTGAAAAACTTGTATACTTGTGCAAGGATAGGGTTCAATCTTCAATAAGGGATCATAAGTACAACTCCTTGGTCCAATAGGGGAAGAAAGATGATCCCATCATGTAGCTTCAAACACACTTAAGGGAATTGGGTTTGGTTTTTCATTTAACCGAACCATGAAATGACCTGCTCCCACAGGAACTTAGCAGTGGTCCGAGCATCATTCTTCCTCGTGGCCCATGCCTCTGCCCATTTCGTTAAATAGTTGGTTGCCACAATGATGTATCGAGCTTGGGAATATTGTGCTGCAGGATTGACATGCCCAATAAAATCGATGCCCCATTTTTCGAAGGGTTGTCAGGCTATGACAGGGCTCAGCTCCATCTTTCCTTCTGCACAGGCACTCTGGTCCTTTGGCACTCATCGCAGTGCTTTACAAATTTAGCTGCATCGTGGAATAGGGTGGGCCACCATAGCTGGGATTGTAGCACCTTTCGGGCTATTGTGTCCCCACTAAAGTGTCCTCCAGCGATTCTGCCATGTGCTTCGTTTAATGCGTCGTGCATCTCGTGCTCACACACGCATCTGCACAATAAACCTTCTAGTCCCAACCTGTAGAGTTGGCCAGCTATCAGCTGATAGGGCTGAATTTTCAGGATAAGACTCTTCAGCCTGGCCTTCTCAATGGGTCACTCCGGTAGTCCATTTTCTAGCACTTGCACTATGTCATCAGCCCAATAAGGCATCAGATCAGCTCTAAACAATTCTCGTTCACTAGACAAGTTAAAAAGATGGCCATTCGGTAAATCATCAGGCACGCCTTGTCCAGTGGCTTCTCCTGTGGGTATGCGGGACATGTGGTCGGCCATGTAGTGCTGCTTTCCTTTGCGTACAACCACAGAGAAGTCAAACTCCAGTAAAAGGAGTAACCATCTAGCTATGCGCCCTATAACGCAAGGCTTGTTCACAAGATACAGTAGGGCTTGATGGTCAACGAAGAAGACAAAGGGAGTGGCCAACAGGTAATGCCTAAATTTCTTTACCGCAAATACCATGGCCAACCCCTCCCTTTCTGTCGTGGAATAGTTCATCTCAGTTTCTGTGAGCTGCCTGTTGGCAAAACTCACTGGGTAATCCAAATTATGCTCACTAGGCTAGCATAGCACGACTCCAATAGCGAACTTAGAGGCGTCTATGTGCACATGGAACGTTACGTTCCAGTCTGGGGTTCGCAAGATTGGTGCAGTCGTAAGAGCCTTTTTCAATTCTTCATATGCGCGTTGGCAATCCTCTGTCCACTCAAACACTATCAACAGCTTGTACAAAGGTCTATCTATTAATGCATAATTTAGCACAAATCGTCGATAATATCCAGTGTGTCCCAAGAAGCACAAATCGTCGATAATATCCAGTTTGTCGGGTGGCGGTAGGTCAGCAATGACTCTGACTTTGGAAAAGTCAGTGGCAATGCCGTTCCTTGACACTACATGCCCCAAGATGCATCCGTGTTTTACCCAGAATTGTCACTTTAAGGGGTTTAGTGAGAGGTGATACAACCTACACCTTTCAAAGACAGCTCGCAATTTCTTCAAGTGTTCGTCCCAACTAGAGTGTAAACATAGGTCATCTACGAATACTTCCAGTTCGCGTCTAAGCATGTCCTTAAAGATGGTGCACATTAGGCGCTGGAAAGTTGCGGGTGCATTCATTAGCCCAAAAGGCATGACAATGTAGGCAAATACGCCCCATTCCATGGCAAAGGCAGTCTTGTGCCTGTCGTCGGGGTGCACTTGTACCTGATTGTAGCCCGAGAAGCCATCCAGAAAACTGTAGGCTTCCTTCCCTACTACCCTCTCTAGCATGTGCTCGGTATAAGGTAAATGATAATTATCCCTTTTCGTAACGGCATTCACTTTCTTGTAGTTGACGCACACTCGGATTTTTCCATTTTTCTTCATGACAATCACGATAGGTGACACCTAGCTTCCTTTTGCTATGTTCTTAAAAGGGATTTGTTTTAAAGGATATATTTCTTGTCAAAATGGTGGTGATTCATTTAAAATTACTCTCTCCTATGGGTAAATGTGTGAGGGGAGAGAAACAAAATATAGATTCAAACAAGGATAGGGATGGAAGGGATAGATAATGATAATGTCGGAGGTGTTCTCGTTTGAGGTGATCTAATTGGTGTGTTTGTGATGATGAAACAAAGCTTATGGAGAGAGGTATTTGTGGGAAGTGTAAGAAAAGAGATAAGCTACCTAATTACGTTGTATTCTTGATGTTAAAGCCTAAAGGTAATCTAAATACTATCTTTGATTTGTCTTGGAATCGACATGAGGCCAATACCTTAGAGAAGGATAAGCACATTAAGGTTTTTTTATTTTTAATATGTGATTAATTTTTATCTATTTTTTTTTGCAAAACCCTATCTTTCTTGTTCATTCACCATTTTAGAAGAGAGCCCTTTTGTCTTTTACGTTTCTACAATTGCTTTTAGTTTCTTCTGCTTCCTCTGCATCAATCTTCTTCTTCACTGTCCATTGCAATTTATAGCTTCCTATTCTAATTGGGGCCTTAATCACCATCGTCTCTCCAATTCCTTTGCTTCAAATAAATGATATTTTCTTTTGCTACAAACGAATCTTCTTCTTCTTCTTTTGATGGGATGTGACTCTTCTACTGTGTCTGACACAAACGATGAATTCCCTTCCCCTCTGGGCAAAAAGCGGGGCCTCGTAACGGCGGCCTTTCCCCCTCTTCTCCCCCTCTCAAATAGGCCCTCTTATCCTCCTACTCGGCCCCCTCTTCCCCTCCTCGCCTCTCCTTCCTCAAGGAGCTCTGCGAAATTGAGCCATCCCTTGACCCTTGTGTCTTCGTTCCCCCAGCTGGCCAAGAGGACCTTGTGACAGAAATGATGAGAAACCTCGAGAAGGTTATCGGTGATGGCAACGGTGATACTATCGCCGTGCTGCTCTACGCCTGTGATGATCCCCCTTTGTCTTCGTCATCATTGCCCTCTCCCTCCAAGATTGAAGCCCTGCAGGAAGAGCCCATAGCATCACCCAAATTATCAGATCCGGCCACTCATCTGAGCCGTCAGGATCTGGCCGCCGCATGCCACTCCCTGACAAGTATCTGGTGCAGATTCGAAGTGATTGGTGGAGTTGAGCGATAGGACGATTCCATATTCCATCCCTAGTTGAAATATTATTTGATTTGCTGCTATTTGCTGTTGGTCTGCTTGTTCTAAGAGCCCATTCCGGATGGGGACAAGACCATGCAAATTGGCACCTGGATTGGCCAAATCATGGGCTGCATAACGATGAGAGGCTCCCTGGGCAGAATGAGGCAGATGGCTGTGTGGATCTTCCGCAACATGATGGTGACTTTTTTTTTAACGGGTGAGATGGGAGGCCTCATGGGAGAGCATCTCAAAGATGTTGTTGATGAAGGAGTCCATGATGGCCATAGCCTTGGAGGAGATGACAGTGTTGTTTGGGTGCACCTGCTTCAGCACTTTACAAATGTAGACCTTGTAGCTCTCCTTTGACCTCTGAGCCTTCTTCTGATTCTCTCATCCTTCATTGTACCATGTCCCCCATCATATCCCTGCACTGTCTGGAAGGATGCCATCCTTTCTCTCTGTCTCTCGCTCACGTCTCAGTCTACGTGCCTATCGCAGGCGCACCGATGCTATTTAACGAGCATACTATTATGGCTAGAATGGAGACAAGGACATGGCTTTGCATTCTAGTGGGCCGATGAATGATAGAATGAAATCTAATTCGAGAATCGAGTGTTGAGACAAGAGGGAGACAAAAGGAGCCGATACTCTCGTGCTTTCTCTGCCTTCTTTTGATACAAGTTATTTTTCTTCTTCTCTTTCCTCCTCTCTTCTCTAACGGATGCCAGATCGCGGTTTAGAATTTGTAGATCATCTGTTTGAAAATGCAACCTTTGGCAGCATAAGGTTCTGTACAGAGCATAAGGTTTCATACGGTTCAAGTTGCTATTCCTGCTCTTCTTCTTCTCCTGCTTCTCTTCATCTTCTGCTAAACCATCAGGCCTTGTGAAGAAAACCTAGAGCTTGAAGTAGGGTGAGTGCTGGATTGCCTTGATGTTGATACATACAACCTTGCGATGCATGTTCGACAATGATAGAGCACCATTGGTTTTATTGAGGGGGATGGAGAAGATCTATGGCAGCCTGCCTGGTCCTTCTTCTTCTTCTCTATTCTTGATACATAAAGGTTGTTGAGAAGTCTGATAGGAGGCATCTTCTTCTCCACCTCCTCTCATATCTTGAAGAACATTTCCTTCGATTATCATTATATAGCTGATACTCCTATTCTTGTTCTTCTTCCTGCTAGCTAGGCTTTTACTGTATCAAATTTCTTCGTTTTTCTCTTCTCCATGTTCTCTATCATCTTCAAGCAGACTTTACTTCCCAAGATTTCCATATTTGCATTCCGTAAGATTCTCCACAAGTCTTGAGATCAGCCTTTTCCCCGGCTGCGCACCAAAATGACAGCAACCCTCCCACGACAGAAAATGAACATGAAACCAAGGTAGAAGCATGCAAAATCTATGCACATGACTGAGCCATTAATCTCAAAACTGAAAAGAAACCATAAATCTTCCACTTAATAATGAACCGATCCGTTATCTTCATCATCTTCATCCATAGCTTCAACCATTATACAAGAACAAAAGGGAAAAGAGGAAATTTTGCACAAAAGACAGAGGAGAGAGGAGAGAGAACAAACTTTTGCACCACCAAAAAGGAGAATATGCAATTGGACAAGAGAGGGAAGGGAAAGAGGCACATAACCACTCGTGCACTCCACCCCACCTCTTCCCCAAAAAGCACACCCCTTCGTATTTTATTATTTCTTTGAAACTTTGATACATTTGATATCATAAGACCTTTGGCCTTTAATTTTGAGTATTCCTACCCTTTAGCAATGCATGCACGTAACACTTTTGTGTATACCATTTATTTATGATGGATGTGGATGTGGATGTGGCCCCCTCATATCTCTATCTCTTTTTGGTGATTTTGTAACAATGTAGTATTATTCTATTGACAAAAAATACAATTATGATGCATGCTTGGATTCTTTTGTGCCTTGTTTTTATGCTTCTTTTGAGTGTCATCAGCAAGGCAATAGGGGGAATGGGATGGACAATTTTACTTCTCATGCCATAAAGGTGCATTCACATGGAAAATAGGTGAAAAATGCACGCACATACATGTAAAAATTAATATCAGAAGATCTATCCATTGGAACAAAGTGTGGCAAAAAGAAAAAATATCCAAGGTGATGAATTGCACATGGTTGTCTAGTTAAGACACAATTTGGACATGAAAGGGGTAGGTTCATGTGAAAGAACGTAAAAAAATGCACACTCAAGATGAATAAAAAATTAATTCAAGAAGATCAGTGAGGCAGAATAGAAGGCAGTGAATAGGAAAAATGTCGGGGCTAAGATGCTCAATAGGGTTGTCAAGTCAAGAGGTGGAATCAGTGGCAACCGAGCACATTCATATGGAAAAAATGTCCAAAATGCATAGAAAACACAATAAAAAATTAATAACAAGAAATTCATATTCCATTGTAGGGTGCAAGAAAAAGAAAACTTACCCAGAAACACAAAAAAATTAAGAATAGCCAATCTATACATTAGATTGATAGGTTGTAAAAAGGAGAAATGCCCAAGGGAAGGGGAAGGTAAGAGCTCTCATATTGAATCTCCATTCTAATGTGAACAAGGCAATTTGCATAGAAACACATTTGATTCATTAAAAAACCTTTGAAAATTAATAACTTATGAACCATTGTTGGGAACAAATGGTTGTAAAAGGAAAAAGTGTTTAGTTCAAAGGGATAAACAAGACTGTGACATCAGAATCTAGGTTTTGTGAACTTAGGGTGTGTTCATATACAAATGTGCAAAATAAGAAAATTACAAAAACGAAAGTAAAAAAACCCCCAACAAAGGGGTGTAACATTATGGATGGGTGGGGCAAGGACCCCAACAACATTTAGAAAAGAGACATTTTCCAATCAGTCAGGTGTAAAGGATATTCACATGGGTGTATGTAAGATGGACACGTAGAGATGCATCCCCACTATCACTTTACTGGATTAGGGGATGATGACCTATAAGCTCCATACACTGATAGATAGCTAGACCTCGATGTCTTGGAACTTAAGACATGACATACACATGTATACATAAGAGTAGGATTAGAAATACTTGGTCCATTGAGAAGGTGGTTGAAGTAGACAATCGTTGTGGTACGAGGTGTCATAGTCGATTGCAAGAGGTGCCACAGCTCAACATAGTACGTGTACACATGGCAGGGATCATACAGTAGCATCCAAGGAGGTAGCGTTGTTGATGAAGGTTGATAAGTTATCATTAGCAAAGCACACTGCCCTCAATATTACCAGGCACTCATGTTGAAGTGAGAGACCAGTCACTTGCCCCAATTCCTCACATCACTTAACAAATGTTGAAGGACCTATATCTTACATTTAGTTTATAATTTGACAAGATAGGGAGGCTTAGAGGGAATAATGCCAGCTTGTGCAACTGATGGTACATCCATGTGTCTCGACCTGGATGACATAGGTGCGAGAAGGAAGGCCAAGGAGCCTCCTAATGCAGTGCTGCACAGAATAGAGTGACATGTCCTGTGGTGGTAGCAGGGGTCCATCCCATGTGTGTAGAGGAAAATGAGAACGTACTTGATTGTTAGTCATTGTAACATCTCTCAATCCTCACCTCTTTTTTTATTAAAGGGAAAACTTAGTCGTGCTTAGCTCCCCCCATCTCATGCTCAGTTATTGATAGATACAAGAGAGTAACCTGGTTCCTAAAACCTAGTGATATATTCCTCATGGTCACGTGCAAATTTTGTATGCCTTGTGTGCAGTTGATAGTATAGTAGCGTATCCCACCATGTGCCAATATATAGTGTGAGAAAGGAAGGCTAGGGAGCATTATAGTGCCATACATATCATTCTTTGTGCAACGAGAGGCCCATCTAGTGTGTATAACACTCCATTCCACACATCTCACCTATCATTTGAATTGAAGGGAAAAAGAGTGGTCACTCATCCCACCCTCTATCTCACACTCGATTGATAGACATAGAGGGCAGTCCATACTCACATCCCATTTAGTTAGGATGAAAGCTCACATCACTCAAGGGGTTATTGATGAAGACCAACTTGGGCTTATTAATCATGACGAACAATGTTTGTTGATGAAGGGTGTACCTAAGGAGGTAGCCAATAGATCAGGAATTTAGAATATGTGTAAGAATATTCTATCTATGGGATAGGAGTCATTGTGGAATTGTAGGATACAACGCACCAAGGGAGGTGGCTTTGGAATTGTAGCTTGGAGATATCAACTGATGAATCAATTGGTCTGGATTGCAGGGTGTCACCACCTTTTCCATAGTGAGCTTCCTGCCCAAGGGTGTTTGCCAGCTTTTCTTGAAGTGAAGCCTATCATAACAATAAATTTTCTCATTTTCTCCCATGATAATTTATTATTTTATTTTATTTTTTCCTACTCTTAAGGGTGTTTTCACGTTTTCTCAGAAAGTAGATCAATATGATAAGGATCGAAGTCCTTTTCTCCCACAATCTATTATCTTTTTTCCCTCTTTTTTTTGGGAAAATAAATGCAATAATATCATTTATCATAAAAACCATCTATGCCATGTCTATTGGATTGAAAGGGAAGGTAGTAGAACAAGGGGAAGAGAGCTAGAGCTAAAGGGACAATGGACTTCATCCACCTTGTGAGCATGAGAAATATAGATATTAGTGATAGCATGAGAATCATGAATGAGTGAAGCCCAAGAGGGATAGGGACAATCGACTATGATTGTGTCAGGATTCCTAGCAAGGAAAGTGCTTCTTCAGGTGATAGCCCTTGATTAGGAAGGGATCATAAAAAACATCCACAACTTGGATGTGAAAAGAGACGTTGGAATTGACTACCAACACTTTATAAGGGCCCATCCAACGTTGTTAAAGTTTTCTTGGAAATTTTCTAAAGTGCGAATCATAGACCGAGATAAGTTCACCTTCCTTGAAGTCTTTATGCTTGATGAAGTTGTTGTAAGCTTTGTGTTGAGCTAGGGTGGCTTCCATGCACACTATAGGGCCATTTGCTATATTTCATCCAAGCATTCAAGGTGTAAAATATGGCGCTGTAGAGATTCATCATCCCCTAGTTGCTTGGTGATGGCCACTCATAAAAGAGGGAAACTCCAACTCCATAGGGAAAACAAATTTTGTGTTGTACACCAACTATTGTCTTGTAGTGGTTTTATAGGAGGATTTGTATGCCCAAAAGACCTCTATGAGTTGATCACCCTAGTCATGATGGTGTGGGGCAATCGCCTATGTCAAGTTCGAATAAATGATGCGATTGGTAACTTTGACTTGGATATTGGCTTTGGGGTAGTAGGGTGTGGACTTGAAATGCTTGATCTTGTCCGTCAACTCTTCCATGATCTTATTTAGAAAATGAGTGCCGCAATCACTTATTAGCTCTAGGGGACTACCAAAACATGTGATGATATTTGCATACAAAAATAGGGCCACGCTGTTTTGCCACAGACTCGCTTGAGAGCTTTAGCTTCATATCACTTTATCACACAATCAGTACATACCAAAATGTATTTGTTCTACTTTCTTCTGGTTAGAGGATTGATTAGGCCCACAAAGTCAATTTTCCATTTCTTGAACGGCTTCAAGAGAAGGATGGGCTGCTATAGCAACATGGCACTAGTTTTGGTGGGCTTTCTTATGTGTTGACAAGCATCAAATCACTTGTAGTAATCATAGACATGCTTGTGGAGGGTTGGCCATCAATATCTTACGAGTAGAGCCTTCCTAGCTATGGCTTCTTCTATGAAGTATCCTCCACATGGCTTGTCATGGCATGCTTTTAGGATGATCCCAATCTTATCTCTTGCGACATATCTCTGCAAAACTTTTTAGCTTTTCTTATATAATGCATCGCCTAACAAGGTGTAAGGGGCTTATTCCAAAAAAATCTTCTTCTTCTCTCTATTAGAGAAGCCAAGAGGGTACTATTGAGTTTCTAGGAGGTTGGAAATGTCTGCATACCAAGGAGTTACAGTCTCCACTAGTAGAAACATGGTTGTTTCAGGTAGGTCAGATCATCTTGTACCTTTTCTTCACTTTGAGGGATTTGTGAGAGATGATTGGCTAGTACGACATGGGAGCGATCACACTTGGTGACCACCACCAAGTCAAATTCTTGAAACAATAGTAGCCATCTTATCATCCGTCTATTGATGTCTGCTTGTTCATTAAGAAGAACAACCCTTCATTATCTACATATAATTTAAAGTGGGTTGACAACCAATACTGTAGAAACTTTTCCACAGCAAATACCATTGCCAAGCACTCAAGCTCTATCATTGTATAGTTCTTTTCTCTATCACTGGCTTTACGACTTGTGTAATAAATGGGTAGATCTAACTTCTAAGAGCCTTTTGGCATAGGACAGTGCCTAGACCTTTGACAGATGCATTGGTGTGCACATGGAATTCCTTTGTCTAGTTAGGAGGTTGCAAGATAGATGCTCCAATAAGGCATTGCTTTAGAGTGTTAACGACTTCTTTACAATCATCTCTTGAGTTAAACTTGGTATCTTTCCTTGGGAGCTTTTGCAGGAGAGTTACCCTTGTTACAAATGTGCTACGAACATCTTGTAGTAGCCCACAAGGCCAAGTAACCGCCTTAGCTATTTGAGGCTAGTTGGTGAAGTCAAGGTGGCAATCCTCTCAATCTTGGCAGGGCCTATTGCTATCCCTTGTGGATAGACAATGTGGCCCAATAGGACTCCCAAGGATACTCCAAAGATGCATTTTTTGGGGTTGAGGGAGATCCCATGCTCCTTGGCATCCCTCAAAGCACTACTCCAAGTGTCTCCAATGCTTGTAGAGAAGAGAGAAGATACAAGAATTATCTAAATATACCTCAATGAAATCATGTAGGTGCTTCTAAAATGTGGCCATCACGACTCACTAGAATGTGGCAGGGACATTGCAAGCACAAATGGCATTACTCTATAGGCACAGTGTCCCATTCTATTATGAAGGTTGTCTTGGATCAGTTCTCCTCTATGATTTGCACTTGATTATATCCACTAAAACCATCAAGAAGAGAGTAAAGCTCGTGTCTTCTTGTAATTGTGTCAATGAGTTGGTTTGTGAAAGCGATAGGAAAATAATCTTTTTTTGCCTTGGAATTGAGCTTTTAGAAGTCCATAAAAATCCATAGCTTTCCATTCTTCTTAGATACAACCACAATGGGAAAAACCCATTAACTGTTAGCTATTGGGTAGATGAACTTAGCTTCCAGGGGCTTCAGCAAATCTATCTTCATTCAGTAAGACCAAGTAATTTGGATTCATTCTCCTCTGATATTGCCTTACTAGTTTGGCATCAGGTTCTAGATTAATGTGGTGTTGGCACAATTTGGGACTAATCTCCTTTAGGTATTTGTAAGATCCAAGCAAACACATCCAAGTTCTCCTTCAATAGGTCATAAAGGACCGCTAATTCTTCATCATGAAGATTGCTATCCACCTTCAGATGATGTTTCATGCCATCTGCATTGGCAAAGGTAAGTTGTTTTTCACCTTCCACTTCTCTAATGAATGTGCATCATATTGCTTCTAAATAAAGGCTAGACTTCTTCAAGGGAGTGGCCTTCTCTTTTGATGATCCATTGGGACTAGCATATTATTTCCTTGGTTGCAACTTTTCCGATCCTTTTTTATGCTAAAAATGAATGAGGGGTATTTTTGATCTAGTTTCAAGGATTCTCACTTTTTGATGTGAGGTTTCATCCTCTAAGGATGAGTTTATGCATGTCACATAATAGAAACCTTTTGTATTTCTTTGCTCTAGTGGATTTGGTGCTATTGGTAGGGGGCATCATCATCATCTTCACTTAAGAAAGGTAGCTTAGGGTCACAAGAACCACTATGAAAGGAAGACTTGTTTTTCTCAATCCATTTCTTGTACATCTTTTGCACACTCTAAGGACCATTGCACAAACCAAAAGGGACCATCATCATCATACCATCCAACAAGAGGGGCTCTTCAACTTTTGAAGTCATTGGGACTTCATCATCCTTTATATCAACTTCTAAGGGAGTAGTTGTGGGAGCTTTCACTCAACCGCCAAGACCCACGAACCGCTTATTGTTTCAAGCGTTCCAAGCCAAGCACTAATGGCTACCTCTCACATAGCCGACGTGCCATCCATATCTATGGGTGTAGTGAGCTTACCTCCATGCCGATCGAGTTACCTCCTCTCCTGCGCACTCTGGTACCTCCACGATCCAAGTGCAAGCTTCATCCTCAAGCTCCACGCTCCAAGCTCCATAGCCGCGAGCAAGAGAAGAGAAGAGAAGAGAAGAGAAGAAGAGAGGAGAAGATGGAGAGCTTCTCCTCCCCGGTCCCTCACCCTCATACACTCACTCCCTCACACTCTCACACTCCCTCTCTCAAGCACAAGCTCAAGCAAGCAAGAACAAGAAGAAGAAGAAGAAGAGAGCCACTTTTTGCCACACATAAGAATGAGCTTCTCATTCACTTTTCAACTTTATATACAAAACCCTAAATCCCTTTTTGGGTGGTCATCCCCTTTTCCCTTTTTTACATGGCCGGTCGTAGCCTAGGCCCTTTTTCCCATTGTCCTTCTATCTTCCTAGCTTTCTTTCCACCACCCATCTACATTTATAATTCGCACGGGTGAGAGCCCGGCGCTCCTTGAATTAAACCGCGGTGCGTTTGCGCTCTTTTACACAAGTTTTGTCTTGCGCTTTTCCTAGTGCGCCTTTGCCTTCCATTTCTCTCGCCTTGGCCTTTATCTTTGTCTTTGTCTTTTATTTTGGCTTTCCGGCTCTTCCACTGCCTGGTACTCTTTTACAAGATTTCAGGGTGCGCCTTTGTATTTTAAAATGCACCTTTCCCCTTTTGCAGCTGCCTTGGACTTTGAAGGTTGCCCTTGCGCTTTTGCCCTTTTCTCCTCTTCTTTCTTTAGTCGAGCTACCTCTTTTCCGCCTTTGCCTTGCATCTTTTTTTATTTCCTTTTTCTTTCTTCATGTTGGGGTTAACATTACCCCCCTCCTAGACGAGTGCCAGTCCCATGGCACTCACCGTCGTAAGTAGCAGGCGTTAGCAGGCACCGAAGACGTGGGTGGCAAGGACGTCTGTGGTTGCCATGGCAGAGTGTTGGTAGTGGTGGGGACGAAGGTCGTTGGGGGCACGTTGGTGGGTTAAGTTGTAGGTGGTAGGGCAATGGGAGTTGGTGGTAGGGCTGAAATTTGGGGGGGTTGCACTGATGGAGTACAAGTGGCGGTTTGTTGGGGATTCTGTACATGATGATTCTTGGTAGGCTTACAGGGTGATAATGATAGGAATTCAGAGTTGAGTGTTGATGAAGAGGGAACGACACCTTCGTTGGAGTCTTCAACACCTGCAATTGAAAAACCTCTCATGTGGTCTCTCCCTAAGGGGTAGTGCTAGTCTTCTTATCATGCACAAGACATATTTTGATTAGTTTGGGAGACATGTCGAACTCTAAGCAAGCCTGGAGTATTGTCCTGCACTTGAGGACCCAAACTGTGTATAGACTTCCGTGCAGATATTATGTGAGTGTCCGTGCATACTTAGATATTATGTAGGTAGAAGACTACGACCTGGTGGCTCATAACGTTGTGTGGATGAAGTAGAGTGGTCCATGGTGGAAAGAAGTACATGTGAAGGTGGGTGTGCCATCCTGTGCATTGTGATTGTAGACGTAGCAGGATAGGGCATGGGGATAGTGGATGAGCCATAGGTGGGCGACATTGGGCTTGTGGATGAGAACTGTGTATTGTTCATGGCCATTCGTGCGGTGCGTGCCCCAATTGGTTGCCATGGTTTTAAGATAGAGTGTGAGAGGGAATTGTGGAAATGGTTCAGGGTGACAGGTTTAATCACATGCGAGATAAGCTTCCTAGGGTTGTCCTGCTCTTGATGTGCCCGGAAGTATTGTGGGTGATGCTAGGGGGCTAGGAGACTAGAGACGAAGCTAGCCGACCAAGGTCACTGGACGCACCTAATTTGAGGACCCCTAGGTGCGGTGATGTGCTCATGGTTTTTTTTTTTTTTGCCACAGTACAACCATTGCAATATGCAGGCAATGGGTTGGGACATGTCAAGCCTTAGAGGCTTGGGAAATGGATATAACCATGATGAATTTGCCCTAGCCTCGTTGTTAGGGGAGCCGTTGTTGCAATATCGGTACGATTGTAGCGCCCCCCGTTGTGAATGTAGAGCGTGACCCAAGAAGAGAGTGTAGTCCATGACTACGCGTGGGTTCATGCGATGTGGGCACTCGCGAGGGTGATTGTTCACGTTCAGCAGTGTGACTTTGTTGCAGTTAGTGCATGGTTGTGGTTTTGTAGTGACCCAGGCGTTGAACATGTTTGCACGAAGACCTGTGTTATCTTGCATCCACTTGTCACGTCGTGAGAGCACATGCTTGACTTCGTTAAGTAATTCAACAAGTGTAGTTATGTTAAAACATGACTTTCCGAAATGCTATGATGTTAATTGCACTGCCCATGCGATCGCTTGTCAAAGATGCGGCATAATTTAGCGATAGGCAGAAGAAGTTGCACAAGTGGGGAGTTTCCCTTTCACCCACCATCAAAAGACAAAAAGTTAGGTCCTGATAACTTGTCAAGCTGCTTGTACATCATAGGGCTTAGTCGATTTTCACTTGGCGGGGCGAGTCCGATTGGTTGGGCGACTGGGCTGGTGCTGGTGCGGGATTGTTGTGGGGTCGAGCAGGACACATGTCGGCCGGGACATGGATGGTATAGTCCCGAGCCGCCACCATTTCCAACATGCCTTTAAATAATTTTTCAAACTCTTCCCTGTCCCTGGCCACCTTTCCTGCTCTTGGGCATCTGGTGCTTGAGCGCTCATGGGGGATTTGTGCAACTGGTGTTGCTACGGCTTGCACGCTTAGTTGAGCTTTGGCTTTCCTGGTCCGAGGATTTTTAGCCTTCACCCGGGACGGTGCTGTTTAGGTCCACGTTTCTTTGCATATCTCTTGAGAGTGGGTACATAGTAGCGCACCGGTGGAGGGGCACGTGTTGCGTGCTCTCGTCGTCCGTGAAGAGCGTCTCTGCATGCCAGCTATCCGTGGTTCTCCATGTTTTCCTTCTGGGGGCCTACAAGATGCAATCCAAGGGTTAGGCCTTGATACCGAATAAGATTGTTTGCATAGGAGGGATTTTAGTGTGGATTGTCAAATGCATATGACTAGAAGCAAGGCGCGGAACATGTTGTACTGGTTATAGAGGGATGGCCCTCGTAATGGTGTTCCTTTAGCCTCTAACTACTAGCAGATCTTGACTCACGTCGAGTTACATTGGTTGGTGGTCCTGCGTTTGGAGGGCTCATCCTTGGAAGGATAGGTTGGGAAGGGAAAAGTGTGTAGAGAGGGACTGCGCCCTACTTACATCATTAGGGATGTTGGTCAGGGCTTTCCATGGTGGCAATGCGGGGTGCATGCCCTTCGCCCGGAGGCGAACATGATCTGGTGCAAGGGGGACCGGCCTAGCCTAGCCTGTTGGCCCTGATTCTTCTGTCTACGCTTGACTTTTTATTGCTTGTGTGTGTTGATAATGTCTATACAGGGTGACACAAAAATCATTGTTTATATATATACATTTTTTCGAATCCCTGTCACTTCACGAGGATAGAAACCAATTGTAGAACTCGGGATTGTACTGAAGCGTGGCACACGCATCTAGTACACGTGGCAACTTACTCAATACTGATAGATATTTTGCCACATCGAGAGCATGGAACCTTGTCCGAGTCTACTGGCGACATGCAACTCCTCCTCAGTGAGAACCTTATCAAGCAGAGGGTTTTCTTGGCTTGGTTCAGCCAAGTCCATGCCCTGAATGACAGTCAGCACTCGAAGGGAAATTGGTGCCACATAGGTTGTGTCTCTTTGGGATCGCCATTTGGCCAATCGCTCCTCATAGACTGTCATAATCTGAGCTCCTAGTTCGGCCATTGCAATGCGGTTTTCACACCAACGCTGTTCGAATCGACTTCGGCCCTTTGACAGTCGCTTTAGTTGCTCTATTTCTAAGAGATTTGGTTGGCAGAGCGCCTCATTGAATGTGACAGTTAAGCACAGTTCGTTGACTTCCTCGCCTGAGATGAGTAGTAAGTGTTCGTGTAGGAGCCTACTGTAGTGCTCGTCAAGATGTTCTTGCTCTTCCCAGGATAAAGGGAAGGGCAAGTATTCTCCGAGCTGCTCTTTAGGGAATGCGCACATGTTTGCCAGGACATAGACACGTGAGAACACCTTGAGCTTGGTATCTAACTCAGCTAGGCATTCTGCAACACTTCTATGTTCAACGAGGGCTTGATCGGTTGCCATCTCACGCAAGGTTCTAGGAGTTTGCCTGGGCTTTAGTATAGCTGGGGGCTCAGGCCTAGAAGAGCAAGATTGATCAATGCTAGGAGTGCTCATGCACTTGGGGTTTCCATGTTTCTCTTGAGGCTTTGTCATTGCGTCATGATTCTCTTTGGACGTGACTAGTATGGATTTGTCGCCCTGTTGTGGCAGTGTTATCTCCACTCTTGATTGGTCGATGAAAGTTCTATTATCGGTGGATTGAGTGTTGGAAGCAACTGTTGATGGCAACGGCTGCTTTAACTTTTCAAAGCACACGGATGTGTCTGAGGTTTCACTACTATTAGGAGAGACATTAATGGGTTCATTGGTGGATGGACATGATGCTTTATTCCCCAGCTCTCCAGCGCTCTTGGTTTCAATGATCTTGGGGTCCACGACCACTTGTAGCTGTTGTTGTTTGCGTTGTTTTCTCCTCTTCCTCTTGGTCAGTGAAGGCATATCTCCCGATGGTTCAGGACCTTGAACTAGGTCAACCGTTGTTGTGCTTGGTTTGGCCGTAGCATTTCCTTTCTCTAGCGTGTCCTCATGTAACATAGCCGCGGCCCGCTGAATGGCCTTGCTAGGTTGAGTGGTTTGATGCGTCATCTCCTTGGCCATATCTTTGAGGGGTTTCTCCTCGAGCCTAGGCCTTAGGTGCTTGGGACGGATTGGAGTTGTCAAGGATACCAGTTGCGGCACCTCCTCTGTAGATGAATTGTTAGGGACACATTCTGTAAGGGGTGTAGTCGCGGCCGATGGTTGTGATTGCTGTGGTCCCTGATTGGAAGTAGTAGTGGCTAGTTCAGTGGACTGGCTACCATTGGTAGACTGCGGTGTCAAATCCTTAGGTAGATCAAAAGTGGTCGTGTCTTTTGTTGCCCTTTGCGCCTTCACTTGTGCAGGTGGAGCAGCGGCACAAGACTGCTACTACCGTGCTTCTCATGTCCATTTAGGTGAAGAGGATGTAGGAGATTTGGGACTCCTTTGTGGGCTTGGTACTGATTGGAGAATTTGCTCGTGTTTGTTCGACGATTCTGTCATTAGCTTTGTTGAGCAATCAGCCTTATCATGAGCAATGTTGTGCCTGTGGTGCTCATTATCCTCTTGGGAAGTCAAAGGCTCCTTGGGTACTAGTGGACCTTGTGCACGCTCGACGGTTACCTTTGATATCCGCTTGCTAAGCACGCTAGGTTGAGGATCTACTTTTTGATAGGTCATGGTTGGTTTCTTGATTTCAATTGTGAGGGGCTCAATCACTCCAATATTTTTGGTTTGAGACTTGGATTTTTGTTTAGGTTTCCTCCTACGCCTCTTTGCTTTTGACATAATTTGGGCTTCTGATGACAGAGGTGGTTCAGCAGGGGGTTTTGGTACCCAAATTCATTAGTCACCTGCATAATACCCTTGAGCATGAAGTAACGCCTTGGATATCCATCGTGGCGTCATGCTAGCTCTCCATGGATACCTTCGTCTATAAGGCTTGGGCTTCTTTTGTGATCTTCTACGATATTTGTAAGTCCAAGCCCTATCCTTGGGCTTGTCTCCTAATCCTTTTGTTTCAAGCATGGCCTCGCTCACTGGTTCTCTCCGTTCAACCTGCGCTTGCATCAACTCTTTCAACAACTCCCTACTCTCATTACTAGGCTTGCTTGGTATGCTAGAACGCTCCTTGCCCTTCCCTCGAAGTTTGGTGAGGTCACCCTTGCTAAAAGTCGTGATTATCCTCACACCTAGTAGTGCTAGGTATATCCTCTGTGCTATATAGTCAGCTTCACACTTTGTTGCCTTTTTGAAGGGCCTTCCTAGGAGGATTTCCTTTCCACAATTCTTGCTATTTAGAGAAACATAGAATATGACTGGCAAGCTTTCTGTTTCAATAGTTACAAGGATTCTGCACTTCCCTAGAAGTGCTTGTGGGTGTTCCTTGTAAGGATTAAGAGTTGCATCAGTTGGTTTGAACTTTGGTTGACCTAGTAGAGTCCATGCTTCGTAGGTCAAGATATTGAAATCTGCTCCTTCATCGATGAGAGCATCAACACTACGCTCTCTTTTTGCGGTGAGTTTGACCCTGAGATAAGCAGGTGGCACCATGTCTTCATCGCCCGGGTCTTGGTTTATAGCTTCAACTCTTCTGATACATGCCCTTGAGTCCCTAGCTGCACAGTCAAACATGGATTCTCTACGGAGATCTTGGGTTGTCTGCGCAGTGCTGCTCAGGGTACATCTATCATCCGAACTGTCATGTCTAGTCATCCCCACATTGGTAGCTTGATGATGTTGCCTTCTGCTTTGACTAGACATAGTTTGAACACAATGTACATGTGTCCTTGTAGTGTGGCCTTTTTGCCCTTGATGGTTAGATTGGCCCGTTAAGGTTCTAGGGTCTCTGTTTGCGTCTATTCGGGTACGGGCTTCTAGTTGCTCCTTTTCAAGTGAGCATCCATGCTCGTGTAGGGCCATTACTGCCCGAGGGTCTAAGTTGGAGGGCCTGTCACGGTGCGCGTTTTCTCTCCAACCCACTTGGGGAAGATGCAGAGCCCCCTCTGTGGGGGTCCGGGAGGTGGTCCCCTCCCCGACCCGCAGGGCCGTTACCGTAAACACCATGCATAGCTTGGAGGATTGTTCAGCCAAATCTTAAACCACTTGCTTGAAGTTTCGGCCAAGTGGTGGATCTACAATGCCCCTTTTGCTCTATGTAGCCTATGGGGTCAATTTCGGGGTTCAGAGTTTTTCTAATTCGTTGCCTCATTTGTTTTTTGGTCCAATTAGGCTTTTCCACTCAGCGGTTTGCGTCTAAGTCCCTGGTCTCGCAACTGCCTACCTTTAGCTCTGCTAAGCGGCTGCACCCTATGATTTTGCCTATTCTATGTGCCATAATAAGTTTTGAGTGTTCTAAGGGCTGCTAAGTGTTGGCCAGGTCAGGTAAAGTTTTCTGAAAAATTGGTGAAACTGCACACTCGGCCCAACTAGTTCGAATTGCAGGGTTCGAGTGCCCAATTTGACACGTCTGAGGGCCGACTGGGAAGGGCCGTATGTAACTGTCTGAATGCACAATTCGGACGGTCCGAACCCAGGTGTCCGAGGGCTGACTGGGCCAAGGCTGGGTCAGGTGGCTGAGTGAGCCGAGGCTGAACTCTAAGATAGTCCGAGTGCTCGATTCGGGCGGTCCGAGTGTGGGCGTCCGAGTGGTAGTGGCCGAGTGGGTCGAGTCGAGCAGTCCGAGGGTCGATTTTGGGCCTCGGACCAGAGTCGTCGTTACTCGGATGCGCCGGGCACCGCGCGTCTTTTCGCCGACTCTCACGAAATTCGTTGTGCCGGGTGCTGGAGGCCTTCCCCCTTGTCGAACAGCTCCCAGATCCATCCTACTACTATAGGGGAAGGTGTAGAATTACCTGGGCTAGCCAAATATCTCTCTACTGCCAAGATTGAAGCGGATCCCCTCACCAAGCTTTCCTCTTCTCTCCTGCTCTCTAAAACCCTGCAATGCACAATGTGGCCTTTCTTGTCACTTTTGGCCCTTATACCCCTTCTTGGGTATGGTATTGATGCCCCCAATGGCTCACTTGTCGATCTTAGGCATCACCAGCAAGTTTTTTACCACTTTTGCACGATTCTTGCCTTGTTTTGCAATAGTAAACCCTAGTGCTTATTTTCTTTGTTTTTCTTTGTTTTCTCCTACTCTACTGCATCCAAATCACAAAGTAAATACCTACACTACTTCATCTCACAACATAAATCTCAAAAAGCAAAAAACCTACTTCCCAAGGAGATCGAATACCATCTTCAACCCCCTCACTTCCCACCTATCTCAAGCACCGGTTCGGGGGAAAACCCTTACTTTGATGCTTGATTCGAAGCACGCAAGTGCTCAAGGCTTGAATCCGTTGGTCCCGGCAATGGAACCAAAATGTGGGAGCTTTCGCTCAACTGCCAAGACCCACGGACCGCTTATTGTTTCAAGCGTTCCAAGCCGAGCACTAATGGCTATCTCTTGCATAGCCGATGCGCCATCCATATCTATGGGTGTAGTGAGCTTACCTCCATGTCGATCGAGTTACCTCCTCTCCCGCGCACTCCGGTAGCTCCACGATCCAAGTGCAAGCTTCATCCTCACGCTCCACGCTCCAAGCTCCATAGCCGCGAGCAAGACAAGAGAAGAGAAGAGAAGAGAAGAAGAGAGGAGAAGATGGAGAGCTTCTCCTCCCTAGTCCCTCACCCTCACACACTCACTCCCTCACACTCTCACACTCCCTCTCTCAAGCACAAGCTCAAGCAAGCAAGAAGAAGAAGAAGAAGAAGAAGAAGAAGAGAGCCACTTTTTGCCACACACAAGAATGAGCTTCTCATTTACTTTTTAACTTTATATACAAAACCCTAAATCCATTTTTGGACGGTCATCCCCTTTTCCCTTTTTTACATGGCCGGCCGTAGCCTAGGCCATTTTTCCCATTGTCCTTCTATCTTCCTAGCTTTCTTTCCACCGCCCATCTACATTTACAATTTGCACGGGTGAGAGCCCGGCGCTCCTTGAATTAAATCGTGATGCGCTTGCGCTCTTTTACACAAGTTTTGTCTTGCGCTTTTCCTGGTGCGCCTTTGCCTTCCATTTCTCTCGCCTTTGTCTTTGTCTTTGTCTTTTATTTTGGCTTTCTGGCTTTTCCACTACCTGGCACTCTTTTACAAGATTTCAGGGTGCGCCTTTGTATTTTAAAATGCACCTTTCCCCTTTTGCAGCTGCCTTGGACTTTGAAGGTTGCCCTTGCGCTTTTGCCTTTTCTCCTCTTCTTTCTTTAGTCAAGCTACATCTTTTCCACCTTTGCCCTGTATCTTTTTTTATTTCCTTTTGCTTTCTTCATGTTGGGGTTAACAGTAGCCGCATATAGTGGAGGAGGAGAAGGCAAGTTCTTCCACTTTATCATCAAGCAAAGAAGTAGTCCACTATGAACTTGTCCCGAGAGCTGTTCCTATCCTTGAGGAGGAGGAAATATCATCTTCAGATGATGAGGAAAAAGTTCACCAACCTGACATCACCCCACTGGAAAAGCCATTGCCGCATTGGGTGAAGCAGCTTTATGACCACAATAATCCTATGCCTACATCTGTTGAGGAGAAGGCAGATAAGGACCAAGGAGGTCTTAGAGAATAGAGGAGCAAAGAAGGGCTTTTGTTCACATAGTCAATATGGCCTTGATGGCTGAGATTATGAGAGAAGTAAAGGAGCCAACTAACTTAGAAAAAGCAATTGTAGATCCAATATGTAAGGCAGCTCAAGTCGAGTATGACAACATAATGAAGAATGACAACTTTGCTAGAAGGTTATTGGCACCAAGTGGAAGGTAAAGTACACGGCTCATGGTACCTTAGAAAAGTACAAAGCCAGACTGGTTGCCTAGGGATTTTTACAGATTGAAGGGTTTGATTTTCAAGAGTCATTTGGCCCACTTGCCAGAATGACTACTATTCGCACAATACTTGCAAAGTGGCCATCCACAAGCACTGGCCATTTTGCCAAATGGATGTTAAGTCAGTATTCTTAAATGGTGACCTCAAGGAGGAGGTGTACCTGGCTTAGCCACTAGGGTTTGAGGCTCCCCATTTTGAGAACAAAGTGTGTAAGTTAAAGAAGACATTGTGTGGGTTGAAACAAGCCCCCAAAGCATGTAACCAACGGATTGATAAGTTCTTTTTAAGCTTAAACTTCAAAATATGTGCCTCAGATGCTAACTTGTATGTTTACATGGATGGTGAAAAGTCTGTAGTGATTGTCCTATATGTGGACGACCTTCTTATTACAGGTGACTATGAAGATATGATCAACCAAACTCGAAAGGCTTTGAGTTCTAAGTTTGAAATGACAGACTTGGGCTTGCTGCACTATTGTTTGGAGATTGAAGTCTGGCAAGAGCGAGGAAAGATTTTCATCTCTCAGAAGAAGTATGCATAGGATATCTTGAAGGCATTTGGCATGACTTATGATTGCAAGGAGATAGCTACACCTATGGAGGTTAATGCAAAGTTATCCGTTGAGGATATATCAGTACTAGTAGACATTGGGAGGTACAGAAGGTTAGTCGGCAGTCTGATCTACTTGTGTAACACCATACCAGATATAAGTTCTAGTAGACATTGGGAGGTACAGTCTGATCTACTTGTGTAACACCAGTCCATATATCAGTTTTGCTCTTGGTATTTTAATTGGGTTCTCAAACAAGCCTCATGAGAGTCACTGGAAAGCTGGGATGCGAGTGCTCAGATACTTGAAAGAAACTATTGACTATGGTATCACATACAGTTCCACAACTTCTCTTGTGGGGAACTATGAATCAGATTGGCTAGGAGACATTGATTCCAGGAAATCAATTTCTGGTTATTGTTTCTCTTTGGGTTCATGAATTTTCTCTTGGATTAGTAAGAAGCTGCCAACAGTGGCATTGACTTCTATCGAAGAAGTAGAGTACAAGGTAGCTTGTTTTGCTGCATGTGAAGCAGGTTTGGTTGAGAAGGATCCTATGGCATATGGAAGTGCAGGATGAAGAACCAATTGTGCTAAGATATGACAATTAGAGTTGCGTCACCATTGCCAAAAATCTAGTGTTTCATACGTGCACCAAACATATAGAGATCTAGTATCACTATGTGCGTGATTTGATCGAGGACAGGATAGTGGAATTGGTCTACTATTCAACAATGGAGCGGATATCTTCATCAAAGCACTTATGAAAGATCTGCTTCAAGTTCATCTTCAGAGACTCAGCATTGGGCTGAGGAGATAGTTCACATGTGGGTAAACATTGAGGGGGGGTGTTTTATGCTCAATGCCCCACCCTCATAAGGTGCAAGCAATGATCCATGGTGCTCAAAGTTGTAAGGCCCCCATCATGAGGAGAAGCCATATGTGAGTCCAGATATTGGTTGAGTCTTGACTTGTATGTCAGATGAGGTCTATGTAACCAGATGGCAAAAAGGTCTAATCTTTGGGCTAGATGGAGTATTAAGCTGGTAGCAACTCGAGGCACATTGCATCGAGTTGTGAGGTAAAGGGAATATTCTCTGGCCGACTAGTGGAGGCTCATATGGTAGTCAGTCAGGCCGACCTAACTGCCTTCATGGGCTATAAAAGCTAAACCCCTTCGTAGCTATACATCATCTATCTTTTACCCAGTCATAGTTGTTCCAGCTAGCCTTAAGCTCTTCACCTATCTTTTGTCTAGATCGCCATCTAAGCTTCACAGTGGAAGCACATAGGTGAACAAAGCCATCTTTGTATCAGTTGTTTGGAGCTAAAGATTTTTTTAAAAAATTCTCCTCTTATCTGTTGTATACCTTCTATCTCTTTCTCAGATTCTTTTTGCTACGTCGTGTAATTTTTATAGGTATGCATGAACTCAATAGTTAATTCATATAAATAGTTTGTAGTGAGTATTTGCAAAGGCTTGCTTATAAACATGCAACAATCTTGATGTAGTCTACTCTTCATATGATGTGTAGGTTATTGTAATTATTTGTAGATGATATTTTGCATCATTGAAAGCACTTTTATTTTGTTAATATTTTAGATATATTTGTGAAATACTCTAGTAAGTATTCACACCATTTTGATCAATCTTGCTAATGTGTTATTTGGGTCTAGAGAAGCTAAGTACATGCTTTTTATACTCTTTATCAAAATTATCATCCATGGTTTCTTTTATTTTTGTGTGATTTCATGAATGCATACATTTGATGTTATAGACATTTTGAGGTATAAGCTTTTGTTTATCTTTGTAGATGAAATTTTGATATTACAAAATTCTACATTGATATGACCCCGAGGGGTACACCTATAAGAAATCGTCTATATAACGTGTGTTCAAAGGGTATTTCAAAATACACTTTCTTTACATGTTATAAGGCTATAGAATGATCCCTTTTACTTTACTAAGCTTATGGGTTTCTTTCAAATTACAATTAAAAAATCCATTTTAAAATATAATCTTGCAAAATTTTAGTAAGCACAATACCATTTCCTTTAAACTCATGTGGTATCTTACATGTTTTATAAGGTGGACTCCCTATGGATATGACATGTGAAAGAGTATTTAATGCAATATCTAAAATTTACAATATTGCTTTGATGTAGTTTTTCCATTTTATATGTTTCTGGGCTATATTAACTTGAAGATGATTCTTGACCTACTTAGAAGCATGGATGAAATACCATTATGAATGCATATATGTGGACATAGAGATTAAGGCATTGTTGCAAACTATGCTACGAATCATATCACCGACGACAAAGAAAGACATTCCTTTGTTGCCGGACGTGGAGAGCTCTGTTTTCTAAAGAAACCATCAAGGCATGGCTGATCTAAAAAAGGGAATTACATAGTCATAGGGAAGTAGGCATGAGAAGATTGATCTCTGAGTAGATGCATCAATTATCCACGTCATACTATGACAAATCAAAGCTTGTTTGGGAGGGCCATAACGAGCGTTTGGGATCAGTGAAAAGATTTGTTGAAAAGATAAGCAGTATGGACATAGCTTTGAACAATGTAACGCAAAGCTTTTAAGGTCATAGATGGCTTCTTGGTCCAGGTATTTGTAAAGTCCCAACCGAGTTTGGAGGACATGACAATGGAGCTACAATGGCTTCAAGCTCACGTGCACGATATTTTAATCAAAGTAGCAATTTGATCATCTCTTTTTATTAAGGTATTTAGGGTTTTTTAAAAAACAAGTGTTTTCCATGTCCAAACGGAAATCGTAACACAAATAAGGAAAGCTTTAGATGTCTCAAGTGGTGGAAGTCTTGAGCTAGTGATTGGGAAGACTAGACAAGGATATGGTTCAGACTGTGCTTAGGTGTCCTACTAGGGGTAGAGCCTTGTAGACCACTAAAGCAAGGGAAGAATAAGATATGGTTCGGACTGCACTTAGGTGTCCTACTAGGGGTCTCCTAGGGGTAGAGTCTTGTAGACCACTAAAGCAAGGGAAGAATAAGATATTGCAAAATCGGCAGGCTGAGTGAGCATGTGAATGTAAATACTCTAGGCATGGCCTTTAACGTTGGTATGTATAACTATTCATGTAAAGCAAGTGGAGTACATGAATAGCAGCTAGGTGAGGATGCATCAAGGCTCATCGTGTGCCATGTGCTTCTCTTTTGGCCACAAGTCTATCTTGAACTAGCCATTTCCATGATCTAGAGCCATCGACTAATTTGGTTGGCATGCTTGCGTTGACATGCCCCTTTAAATAATTTAAATGATTGGCATAAAGTCTGCCTTAAACTAGTGATTTAGACGATTGGTAGGAGTTGATGTACCATGTGCTTTTCTATTGGCCATAAGTTTGTCTTAAACTAGTCATTTCCATGATCTATAGGGAGTATCGAGCCATTGAATAAATTGGTTGGCATGTTTGCCTTGGAAAGTTGAACCTAGCTATGTGACCAAAGTTTTTGAAGTGAACAGATATTCTACTATGCCTTTGGAATGTGGTGCGCAAGGTTTGAGCTCACACACCCCCATAACTCAACCCACACCCCAACCACTACGCCACAACCCCATTGGCACAATAAAAGACTCAACTCATCCAAAAATCCTCAAAGAATCACATCTTCCTTCTTCTAGTGCTCTTGTCATAAGCTAAAGAATAACATCTTCCTTCTTCTAATGCTCTTGTTATCCCAGCTTATGACAATGGAGGAGTATGCCTACTATAAGGCCTCTAAAGCTTAGTCACAACTAAGCTACGACGCATCGCTACGATTCGTAACCTATGAAATCTTCGATTTGACGGTGACGCTTCCAAAGAAGAAGCAAGTCTTCTATCTAGCACGTGATGGCCAAATAAATGGCTAGAGATCGAAGCGAAGTAACCTATGAAATCTTCGATTTGACGGTGACGCTTCCAAAGAAGAAGCAAGTCTTCTATCTAGCACGTGATGGCCAAATAAATGGCTAGAGATCGAAGCGAAGTAACCTATGAAATCTTCGATTTGACGGTGACGCTTCCAAAGAAGAAGCAAGTCTTCTATCTAGCACGTGATGGCCAAATAAATGGCTAGAGATCGAAGCGAAGTAACCTATGAAATCTTCGATTTGACGGTGACGCTTCCAAAGAAGAAGCAAGTCTTCTATCTAGCACGTGATGGCCAAATAAATGGCTAGAGATCGAAGCGAAGCGAAGTTCTGTTTCTGTGCTAACATAACAACGCATTCATGCTGTTCTCATTGAAATTCCATCCAAGCGCACCCCACGTACGCAGAGACATAGAACAAGCTCATTACCGGCACGGCCGCTCTACCAAAACGGACCTCCTTAGGAACTGCGTAAACAGCAGCGGAGCGCTATTGGAGATGACGGGCATCGATCCCGCTACCTATCGCATGCAAAGCGATCGCTCTACCATTTGAGCTACATCCCCAGATGTTTAAACTCGGTAATGAGGATCCCCATCATGGGCCACTCATGCAAGCCTGACAGTGACTCCATCTGTGCCGTGACCAAGGCCTTCGGAAGGTCTCACAAAAGATATCGCCTTCAACACGCACGATAACATTCGTTTTGTCGCGTGGGTCATGTTGCTTTTCGCGCAATTTCTTAAATGGGCTATAAACGATGGCTGAAGATAAACATCAGTATGGGCCCCAGATTTTCGCGGACGTGTCGGTTCTCTCCCGGTGACTTGCCGGTAGCTTAAATTTTTATATTTATTTGAATAATAAATTTGGATGATGCAAACTTGTCATCGTCTTCTCACGCGGGCGCATGGTTCTGAGGGTCTGCCTCTGACAGACAAGGTACAATGTTCGAAACCCAGGTAGTTAGTTGAGGAGAGACCAAACCTCATTTTAGAGGCCTTTTTAATCTGTGGGACCCATAATTACCTGGTACGGGCTGAACCCGTCAAAATCTATGGGGCCCGTGCTGAGATATATCCACAGCCATAAACGATGATATGCATGGGATAATTCAGGTATTCATTCCATGCCTCGTGCCGTTTCTTACCACCACTTTCCAGCAAGCCTATATGGGCACACCATTTTGAAGACCGGGCTTGGCATCAAAGGAAAGGAAAGGCTTCAAGGCTCGTTCTTCTTACCCTCGTTTCCTTGGTGGGACGCTTTCATTTTGCTATCGAGGCTGAAAGACTTTTCTATAATGGAGTGTCTTTGAACTATCTCTATCTAGTAGGGCCACTTCTTCCTATAAATAGAGCCTCGTCTAGTGACATGACCGCAAAGACGACCGACATACACATGTGAATTTCACATAGATTAGATAGCTTAATAAGCTATGCATCTCTATCCTATTAAACGATTTTCCTCCATCATATTTGCTTGGGAGCCAAGTCGGAAACTTTTGAGTTTCAAAATCATCCTCACATTGAGATTCAATTGCTCTATTCTAGGCCCGTGCCATTCTTACAAACAAAGTGCACTAAATTCTGGATTTGTTTTTCAAATCAATGGTGCTCTACCCAAGGCTTTGCATGAAAGAAGCCAAGGCTTGATGATAAAATATTCGAAGGCCGCAAACAACATAACAACTCTAAAGACCAACACGAACGACGCATACCAATCCAGATTATCACCACGGAGCCCAAACATAGAAGAAAACAAGGGGGTGTTGTAAGCGCACGTGCTTGTCTACATGCAGCGTTGCAGCGGGCAAGGAGTAGTCATAGGAGGGGAGGGGGTCATCTAGGAACTAAGAAAGGAGGGAAGCAAGAATGCGATGGATTGAATCCCGAACCTTAAAGTTGAAGGCTTAATGGGATTTTTAAAGCATCAAATGCATTGATGCATTGGGATCGGTAAAGTGTAATAAGATTTAGCATAAAGACTTTCTCAGCCCGGATCAAGGTCTTATTCCTACTACAGGTTAAATAGTATCGCATGTGTTAGACCCCTTGCAGCTTCGTCCATTACATTCTGGTGCATTATTAAACACTAGTTCAGCCATGCAAATATGAGATCTACTCCGTCTAAACATGTGCTTGCATATAGTATACCTATGGCCTGCACGGGTGTGTAGAGGGGGGTGTGTTTGATAATCACAGCTGCTTTGTGTACATTTGTTATCTTGACCCTTTCCATATGACGCCACACGTATTAGGATAGAGCCTTGATTTGGGTCTAGAAATCTCACATGTTCTCCTTGCTAAATTGGTCCCCTTGCATACTTTTTCTTATATGTTTAACGCCCTTAGATAGGGCATCTAGGGATAATTCCTCCTGCCACATGCAAACTCTCTTCTTCTTCTTCTTCTTCTCACCATTGGTGATGTTCAACCATTTCATATGCTTAGATTTGTCACCCCATCTCACGACCATGTCCTTCAAGGTTGCATACATCTTGACTACATTTCCTAAAAAGAGAGAAATGAAAAAAGGGAGGCGGGGGGGGGGGGGGGGGGGGGGGGGGGGGGGGGGGAAGAAAAAGATCTGGAAACCACACTACAATAGAAGCCTTGGTTTCATCTCGCATGTAGATGGTGTATGCCTAAATATGGTTGTGAAGACTTCCACAATCTTGGCAGTTGTAGCAATGTGGGGAGTATCATTGCACTTCAGATAGATGGGCCAATAGAGTGGCATTTAGCGATCTCTTGGTGGATCTTGTTTATCCATTTGAATTGTCGAGCATTTTTCCAATTGTGAAACTATATACATCATATTATACTCAAATAAAAATGTTTGGGACATTGTGACAATTTTAACAAGTAGACCTAGTTATAAATGAAAGATATAATTTGAGAAATGAAGAGCCAAATGAATGATTTACAAATGAAGGGCCAGTAGAATGACACTCAAGGATACATTGTTTCAAGGTTTTACAAAATCCAAAGTATAAAAGTTACATTGACTTGTATTAACCATATTATTTTCATATAAGAGTCCATCTAATAACTTCAAGTTGCTAAACATATTGCGTCTTTTATATAGAATTGTCACTGAATTGAGTTAGTTGGGGTGCATTTTTCTTTCGAGAAATGTCAATTTGCCGTACTCTTTATCCTAGGTGCCTTACATACACTGTGAACACCTCCATTTTCATTAGTAAGACAAATATGATAACTATCTCATTGAAACTAATCACTATTTTTTTAATATATACTATGAAGTTAGAGAGAGAGAGAGAGAGAGAGAGAGCACTCACATACACACACATTTATTCATTTATTTTCACACACACACACACACAATGGACACATAGATACACACATTTTTCTTTTGTACTATTAATAAAGATTTGAATAACGTTTCCTTTTTTTTTGCAAAGATTATCTAAATTTTGTTAAAGATTGTTTTTAAGTTTCAAATATATTGATGTGAATGCTCCCATTCTCTCCTTTTATTTTTAGACACATTTTAACATTATATGTTTTAGATTTCAATGCTTCCTTTAACATTCCATTGGGGATCATTTTTTCATGTAGTTATAATAAATCTCTTTATCTACTCTGTTTTGTTTTTCACTTTGTGGTAATTATTTTTAACAATTTATTAACAAATATATGTTCATACTTTTAGATTTTATCATCTCTTTAATATCATTTCACTCTTTTATATGCTTTAGTTTTTATAGTTTTTATTTTATTAATTTAATCTTAATGAACTTGCTTTACTACTTTAAATAAATGTTTTTAAATATTATTTAAACATTATATATGTATATACATATTATTAATGTTTTATATTTAATATCTTAATTTTTAATAATTTTGTTTGATTGTTCTACACTAAATAAATTTGTTTGAAAAATAGAGACTATGATTATTCTATATTTTAAATAGAGTTTTTAACTTTGAGGTTAACACAGAGAGAGAGAGAGAGAGAGAGAGAGAGAGAGAGAGAGAGAGAGAGAGAGAGAGAGAGAGAGAGAGAGAGAGAGCACTCACATACGCACACATTTATTTATTTATTTTCACACACACACACACACACACGCACACACACACGCACACACAATGGACACATAGATACACACATTTTTCTTTTGTACTATTAATAAAGATTTGAATAACGTTTCCTTTTTTTTTGCAAAGATTTTCTAAATTTTTTTAAAGATTGTTTTTTAGTTTCAAATATATTGATGTGAATGCTCCCATTCTCTCCTTTTATTTTTAAACACTTTTTAACATTATATGTTTTAGATTTCAATGCTTCCTTTAACATTCCATTGGGGGATCATTTTTTCATGTATTACCGAATTTCTTCACAAATAAATCTCTTTATCTACTCCATTTGTTTTTCACTTTGTGGTAATTATTTTTATCAATTTATTAATAAATATATGTTCATACTTTTAGATTTTATCATCTCTTTAATATCATTTCACTCTTTTATATACTTTAGTTTTTATTTCATTAATTTAATCTAAATGAACTTGCTTTACTACTTTAAATAAATGTCTTTTAATATTATTTAAATATTATATATATATATAATTTGTTATGTTGAGGACTTGTTAAAGATAAATCCATGGGAGATTCGTTTTATGATGCTACGTGAAGATTTGTTGTTCTTAGTATTGTTTTCTTTCTTGTAGTCTCTTAAAGAATGAAAAACATACATTAGGAAAGATTTGAGGTCCAATGGAGTCCTACACAACCCTCAACTCTCACAATCACCTCACTTTCTATCAGCAAAGTTCCTAATAAATGAAATTTTTTCCATTGTGGGTGTCAGAGTGTGTGTGCAACAATTAGGCGATCATTCTTGTGCTCGTGCATCTAAGTTTTTGCTAAGTGTAACCTCAACAAACCTCATGTCATCATGCAATGCATCAAAATGGTGCATCTTGATGAGTTCTCCCCCCATGGCATGGATGTATTTAAAAAAAGAAGGGGCATAAAAATCCCCACAGTAGACCAAGGAACATGTGTTTAGTGCACAATGACAACCCCTAGTGGGTGCTAGGTTCTAGGATAGAAAGAACATACCTCAAGTATTAATCATCTGCTTGAATTCTAATACAATTGAACTCCTCCAATCCCTACAAACCTAATCAAACTCAAGAACTAAATACCCACAACCTCTCTTATCTTCCATTGTGTCCTTCTAGGGTTTTTCTTTCATAACTTTGGATGCTTTGCATAATGGTTAATGTATCGTATGTGAGGTTTTTAGGTAAAAAATGGTCTAAGCCAAAAAAAGGTTCATCTTTGGCCCCCCATAGTGGTTTTGGACTCATTTATGTTCGAAAAGTTTGTTCTTTTGTCTCTTTTTTGTTAAAGATTCTAGCACAACTAGGACATTCTATCAAAACAATCTCATATCTACTTTTGCCTTATTTTTTTCTTCAACGTATGACACTAAACTAACAGTGACTTTCAAATCCCAACTATCACATCTCCAAAAAACAAACAAGCAATATCTACATATATACAACAAGACTATTTATCTAACCAAATGGTCCTCTCTTACCTTTATCTTGTCTCTTTTCATTTAACAAAGCAATTTGCATTGTTTCAACACCAAAATTCATCCCCAATACAACTATTAAGCCAAGCTAAAAGATCCTCTATAAGGTCAACACAATCTTGGCCTACAACTCCATTTTTAGTGCCTATTAATCTAAACTTTACTTTATCATTTATACCCTCTTCTTCCCTTCAAATAAACATGTTCTTTGAGGTGATCTATAATATCTAAGACTAGCTCTTTCTTTAGATCTTTCTCGATAAAATCTATCCCCTATTTTGGAAAGGGTTCTAATTGGATGCAATCTTGTGGTTGGGGCTGACCTTCTTTAGCAAAAATTAGACAAGACTTAGCAAATTGATAAAGCATCTCTCAGAACTGTAGGCCACCACAACTCGACTTGCAAAATCTTTGGGCATGTCACTTCTCCAAAAAAAAAAAGCCTCTCGAAATACCTACACGAGCCTCTTCAAGAACTATCCATTGTTCTTCTTATGGCACACATCTTCTCAACACATCATCAAGTTCCCTCTTGTACAATTGCCCAAATGCAAGCTAGAAGGATTTACTTTGCTAAGAAATATTTTTCTATTGATCAAAACTAAGAAAATCAAGCACGTTATACATGAAAAGAGAAACTTTAGGAGTTGACCATAATAAGTGTTAGCATTATACACCTATACTTTAAATAAATTAGCATCAAGTAGTTGGTCATCAATACTAATGTGTTGCTCCATCCCATCTAGTCTGCTTTAAAAATCCACCACATCATGCTCCTTACCATGCATGTGAACCATTGAATAATCAGATTAGTGCAAGAGGAGCATCCAACGGGCTAACCAACTAGTCAATTGTGGCTTATTCAACAAATAAAGCAAAGCTTGATGATCTACATGAAAAACAATTCTATTAACCAACACGTAATGTCTATATTTTTGCAAAGCAATCATCATGCCCAAAGCTTCCTACTCAGACATCTATAGCATTGAGACTTCTACTTGCATAATACAAGGCATACCTTGAGAAACAATGAAATGAAATGGGATTGCCATGAAAGCTATAAGTTAAGCTCTCTTCTTCGACTACATGCAATGCTAAGGAAGGTCCTTGAAATTGCTAGTTTTGATACCAATGGAAAGGTGGAGGAGCGGAAGCATGAGCTATGGAGATTCAACCAATAGAGAGCAAGACAGTATATTGGAACTCCAATAGTCACAATGTATGACCTTCCTTCTCTTATTTTATTATCATGTAAACAAAGTGATAGTGTTGAATACACAAAAATAATCTAAAAAGACTCAGATGAAATAGGTCAAATATGGATCAAAGTTTGCTTTGTAGTTCCCTGGAACTCTAAAGGACCATTCTTCTGGCTGAAATTCATGACCATGATAACAAAAGTCCCACTCAGTTATAAATGCCATCTTATACATATCATTGGATGCATGCAAATTTGATCATAACCTGAAAATCCATCAATGAAGATATACTTTTGGTGACTTGCTACATCTTCAAGTAAGGAGATTGTAAAAGAAAGTGGAAATGGGTCTGCAATGGTAGATGCATTTAACTTCTTGTAATTCACACACACCCAAAATTTCCCGTTCTTTTTTGGGACTATAACAATAGAAGACAACTAAGTGACTTAATTGACAGCCTTAATGAATCCAACCTGCAACAATTTATCAAGCTCCTCCTTGACCTACTTTGTGTAATTAGGATTCATCTATAACACTGATGAACAATGGGTTTAGCATGCGAGTATATTCCCATTTGACGATCAAAACCCTACATGACAAAATATTCTCAGTGAAAAATATGTGGAAATTCATTACACAACTTGAGTAGCTATGTCTTAAATTCAAGATCTACAAAAATACTAAATGGATTTAGGGATTTCAACAAAGCCCAAATTCACTCCTTCCACTTCATATTCTGTTATGCGGGCTAAATGTATCATCATATACTCAAATTTTTTCTTTACTTTAAAAATTACCTTCTAAGCCATTTCCTCCTATTCTAGAGCATTTTATAATTACTCTTGAGAGCGGTCTATATTCTATTTCTGTAATACATAATTTGATGATTCTGAAACCATTTCCCAAATGTTTGTCATAGTAGGAGTAGCATGTACTTCTACAACACCAAAGTATTCCTGTACACTCTTTTCCACCTCTATTTCAAAAATAGGAATGTGCATTTGACATCAAACATAGCTAATTGCAAGTTGTGAGTCCAACAACGGTCCACATGGATATACACAATGTGATGGCTCGACCTCTCCATACCTTATAACAAAGCTATGCAAAACATAACATGCAAATCAACAATCAAGATTGCTCATGCTACAAAGGACTATGCAAAACCATTCAATGTATTTTGTGGGTTGATGACACTACAAGAATATCCATAATTGTTATTGGTTTTGATCACAATGTACTCTATAGGCTTTGTTATTCAAAAGGCACCAATAAAACCATGTTGTAGATTCATTAATGGAACATACACCACAATTCAGGCCTCCATAATTTGAAAAGGAAACTAAATAGTACATGATTTCATAAAATTTTTTGGATATCTTGTTTGCATGAAATGTTCCATCCCAAGAGATTTGAGAAGGCAATAATCAAAGACTACAAGGATATTCCAATAATTCTTGCTTGCATGTGCTATTAGTTTAGTGAAGAAGAAGAATTGATGTGCAGTCTGTTCAACAAGATGAATCCATAGGGCAATACCTATTGCACAGGAAGGCCAAGGATAGATCCCAAGCTTCTAATTTTATCACTTAGTAGACTACTTGCAAGCTCAAAAATTTCACTAAGTGTTGCTAAGTGTTAGGTGCAACAATTCAAGGCTTCTCTGGAGAGGTGATTTTATATTTTGGTTCACTTTTGAATCCTAGTATTGGACCCTTGATTCCCCACCATTGTTCTACAAACCTAACTAATTTACCAAAAGACTAGAGATGAAAGAAAAAACTCTTCATCATTACAAAACCAGAAAATCTTTTGAAATAGTGATGCCAGGAGGCATATTCCACGGTGGATTCCGTGAGGTTTTACGGTGGATTCCGTAAACTTACTTAGAAGACCGGGGCTCATACGCAAAGAGGATTCTTTGTGCGAGAAGTTGATGGGGACGCCTGTCCTTTTCGGGCGTTTCATTAATTTAGTGTGTACATGGGTGATTCCATAGCGGGTGATTCCGCAAAATGCATATTAAATTAATAAACGTTTATGAGTTTAGAGTGCGCACTCGTAATAAATTAAGGTTAGGATTTATTTCTAACTAGTTGATTTATTTATGTAGCTGAAGACTGCTAGGTATTCACTTTTGTCGGTTTAATTGTGTTATTTTACTAACGATTGTGAATGCTTCAGTTGATGTGTAGAGATAGCAGCAGTGGCGGAGGAAAGCATTGGAGTCTAGCGGGTTTTCGACCTTTGGACTATATTTTGATAGGCGCCACACCTATATTTTGTTATGTCTATAGAGACATCGATTATTTATTATTATTTTGTATGCGCTTATGCGCCTGGATATGTTATTTCTATTTGGACATTGAGATTGGGCGTGCCAGACACTATGGGCACCGTCCATTAGCTTTATTTTCCTATTTTTGGTAGAAAGCAAACTCAAAAGCTAAAAGCTTGTCATATTTTTGTAATTGGGCTATTTTTGAGCATAAAGATTGGAAATATACATTAAATACATGCTTTGTGAAGCGCTCACACAAGGCATGGGGGAGATTGAACCCAATTTGTCTCTTGTCTCATGTCGTGCTTGCTTTTACATGGGTTTTTGTGCTAAAAAGTAGAGTACTTTGTTCTTGGGGACCTTCCGGGATTCACCACGTGAGCTATCTGCGTCCGATCTGCGCACCAGTGGTATCAGAGCGGAGCAGAGATCAAGGGCTTCCAATCGCTACCAATCTCGGGCGAAGGCGGAGCTCCAGGAACAAACGACCTCTACAGTCAATCTCGTCGCGAACCGTCGATACAGGCAGACTTCTGGCGATCAAGAACCCCTATTTCCACTGTCAGATCGCGAAGGACCAATCTCTGCAGGCGGAGAACCACTCCCTCATCTCCATGAATAAGTCGTGATAAAACAGTAAGAAGCCATATCTATTTCTTCAAAAAGCTTAGTTTAAAAGCTTAAAACAAAGCTTAAGAAGCTTATTAAGCTTCCAATCTTCAAATCAACTTGCAAGAAGGAGCCCCCGAAAATTACGGCGGAAAAAACGGACCCCTCCCCCCTCACGATCAAAAACGGCGGCCTCTGTACTCCATCATTAAGCTCTCTAAGCTTAATCCTTAATACAAAGCTTAAATCATTAAGCTTTCTCTGCAAGTCACACAGATCTGACAAGTCGATAAACTCCGGGTCTCGCACTCCAGAAGTCAAGTTCAGTAAGTCACTTGGAATCAAGTACTGCAAGTTCTGCAAGTCGGCCTAAGTCCAGCAAGTCAACAACCCTGCAAGTCTGTTAAGTCTGCAACTCTGCAAGTTAGACTAAATCAGAACTGACTAGTGCTTAAAACTCATAGAAGACTTGTTCGTATGCAAAAACTCTGAACTGGAAAGTTGTTCGTAGCAAGCTGTTTTACCTATCTACAAGTTCGTTGAAGTACTTTCAGCAAACGGAGACAAAAATATTTCAGAATTTCTGAAAATTGAAGAAGAAAATACCCAAAAAATACATAGCCTTGTAACCCCAAATTTGAGCTACGCTCATCCCGCTAACTGATTTTGAGTGAGAAAGGTTTGTTGAGTTTTACAAGATGACTACCCCACATATGGATGATCCTATGGCTGAAGACGACCTACCCGAACCTACCATGGAACAAAAGCTGGATCTTATCATGCTACAATTGGATGAAGAGCGAAGAGCTAGGCAAGCCTTGCAAGCGCAATTGACAAAGCTACAAGGAGCATCCACTGATAAAGAAGAACCTCAAGCTGAAGATTTGATTCGCCGTACCATCGACGCCACTCTTGAAGCACAAACCATTCGCAAGGAATCCAAGATAAGTAAATGAAGTTTCAAGTTTCGCACTTTCAATGGCATAAGAGAAGGAAAGACTGTTTTATCATTCACTAGCCAGTTTGATGATTATTTCCATGAGGAAACTTATCCTGAGAAAGATAAAATCAAGTGTGTTACTAATCATCTGATAGATAGAGCATCACTTTGGTGGACTGTAGTCCGCAAGAGCATAGAATGTCCTGCTACATGGGAAGATTTCAAGAAGAAGTTCATGCAAAATTTCCTTCCACCGCAATTTCATGAGAAGGCTATCAAGCAATGGGATTTACTTCAACAGCGCGATCGTGAGCCTATTCCACAGTATACAGAGCGTTTTTGGAATGCACTCTTACAGCTACGCATGCTTGAAGACGTACCAGAGACGACACATAAGCGGAAGTATATGTCTGGACTTCTTGGACATTACTACGCTGAGGTGAATATGTTCAAGCCTGCTACCCTTGAAGATGCCATCTCCTTAGCTCACGACACTGAAGATAAGTTACGTGGAAGAGATCGACGACCACAGCCATTCCAAGCAAACGGTAATTATGGATCTAAACAATTCAATTCCAATTTCAGAAGGTTTAATCCAGGTCGTTTTTCATCACCATCTTTCCGCAAGAATTGGCCTAAACCACCTGCATTACCATCCACTGTCAATCCAAATCCTAAGCCTATTCCATAAGCAAATCCAAATATACCCAGACTCCCAGCCATTGCAAATAATGTAACCAAAGCCAAGCCCATCGTATGCTACAAGTGTCACCAGCCAGGGCATCTCGCAGCAAATTGTCATTCAAAGAAGCCATCAGCACATATCAACTACCTTGGAGCCATGGACGAAGAAGAGCATGAGGATATGCCAGATTTCACTGAAGAAGAAGATGATCCTACTATTACTTCCGACACTTTACCAGGTATGCCTACTTTACATTCATTGTTGACTATGAAATGTATGGTGCATGGAAAAGAAAGAACTATACTGCATGATGACGGTAGTACCCATGACTTTATTTCAGCAAAATTGGTAAAGGAATTGAAATTGCATACAGTACCTACGCACTATCGCATAAAAGCTGCATTTTTAGGTACTAGGTACAATGGCACACAAGAAGTTCAAGATTTAGAAATTCAAATTGGTCCATATATTGAAAGAAGAAATTTCTTAGTTGTCCCATTACAGTCTAGCGACATTATTCTAGGAATGCCATGGAGACACCAACATAATCCAAACATAGATTATTCCACACACACAATGAATATAAATTTTCAAGGAAAATCTATTACATTATTTGGTATGCATGCATCTCATATGTTTCCACTGCTTTCGCATACTCAAGCAAAACGTGCACTACGCAAGAATACTAAATCATATCTCATTTGGGTGAATGAATTGCACGCAAAAGAAACTCATATGCACCCTAGGCATAAGGAATTTCTTGCATATTTTAAGGACTGTTTTGCAGAAGACCTACCACCAGGTTTACCTCCATCACGACCAGAAGACCATAAGATTGACCTAATACCTGGCACACAACCACCTTGCAAAGCCCCATATAGGCACAATCAAATAGAGCAAAAAGAAATCCAGAGTCAAGTAGAAGAATTACTAAATAGAGGCTTAATTCGACCTAGCAGTTCTCCATTCGGTGCACCTGTGCTCTTAGTCAAGAAAAAGAATAATACTTATCGGATGTGTATTGACTACCGAGCATTAAACAAGATCACTGTAAAGAATAGGTATCCTATACCTAGAGTTGACGACCTTATGGACAAACTGCAAGGATCTTCTATATTTAGTAAAATTGACCTTAAGTCTGGATATCATCAGGTGAGGTTAGATAGATCCGACATATTTAAGACTGCATTCAGGACACAGTTTGGCCATTACGAATTCTTAGTCATGCCATTCGGATTAACTAATGCACCTGCTACTTTCAGTAGAATGATGAACCGTATCTTTCTAAAATATCAATATTGTGTGATTGTTTTCTTTGATGATATTTTAGTGTTCAGTCAAAGTGAAAAAGAGCATTATGAGCATTTATCATTAGTTTTTCAATTACTGAAAGAAAATCAATTGTTTGCAAATCCTGACAAGAGTGAATTCTTTAAGACAGAAATAGAATATCTAGGTCATATTGTATCAAAAGAAGGAATAAAAGTTGATCCTAAGAAAATTGATGCAATATTGCATTGGCCTGTTCCTAAAAATGTACATGAATTACGCTCATTCCTTGGTCTTGCTAGTTTCTATAGGAAGTTTGTACGTAATTTCTCATTACTTGCTTTACCACTGACCAAACTTCTTAAGAAAGGCATTGTTTATCAATGGACTGAAAACCAGCAGAAATCTTTTGACTTACTCAAACGTGCATTGACCAATGCCCCTGTTCTACAATTGCCTGACTTTAACAGACCATTCTTTCTAGTTGTGACTGATGCTAGCGGATCAGGAATAGGAGCCGTGCTAATGCAAGACAACCATCCAATAGCATATTCTAGTTCTAAGCTGAAACCCTCTGAGCTTAAATATTCCACTTATGACAAGGAACTCTTAGCAGTTGTACAAGCATTAAAACAATGGAAGCATTATTTAATGGGTTCAGAATTCATGATAAAGACCGACCAGCAAAGCATTAGACATCTACTTAGCCAACCCCAAATTTCTGACCGTCATATCAAATGGGCTTCATTCATTCAAAGTTTCCATCCTATCATTCAATACCAACCTGGAAAAGAAAATGTAGTTGCTGATGCATTGAGTAGAAGACCTGCAATTCACAACATTTCTATCATATCTTTTGATTCTTTGATTGCTATGAAAGATACATATCATCAGGATATTACTTTTCATTCTGATTGGCAAAAATTAGTTCAAAATAATTTCATTCCTGTTGATTCATTGTCATATAATGATGGATTCATGTTCTTTGAAAAGAGCCGGGGGTATGATGCCAGGAGGCATATTCCACGGTGGATTCCGTGAGGTTTTACGGTGGATTCCGTAAACTTACTTAGAAGACCGGGGCTCATACGCAAAGAGGATTCTTTGTGCGAGAAGTTGATGGGGACGCCTGTCCTTTTCGGGCGTTTCATTAATTTAGTGTGTACATGGGTGATTCCATAGCGGGTGATTCCGCAAAATGCATATTAAATTAATAAACGTTTATGAGTTTAGAGTGCGCACTCGTAATAAATTAAGGTTAGGATTTATTTCTAACTAGTTGATTTATTTATGTAGCTGAAGACTGCTAGGTATTCACTTTTGTCGGTTTAATTGTGTTATTTTACTAACGATTGTGAATGCTTCAGTTGATGTGTAGAGATAGCAGCAGTGGCGGAGGAAAGCATTGGAGTCTAGCGGGTTTTCGACCTTTGGACTATATTTTGATAGGCGCCACACCTATATTTTGTTATGTCTATAGAGACATCGATTATTTATTATTATTTTGTATGCGCTTATGCGCCTGGATATGTTATTTCTATTTGGACATTGAGATTGGGCGTGCCAGACACTATGGGCACCGTCCATTAGCTTTATTTTCCTATTTTTGGTAGAAAGCAAACTCAAAAGCTAAAAGCTTGTCATATTTTTGTAATTGGGCTATTTTTGAGCATAAAGATTGGAAATATACATTAAATACATGCTTTGTGAAGCGCTCACACAAGGCATGGGGGAGATTGAACCCAATTTGTCTCTTGTCTCATGTCGTGCTTGCTTTTACATGGGTTTTTGTGCTAAAAAGTAGAGTACTTTGTTCTTGGGGACCTTTCGGGATTCACCACGTGAGCTATCTGCGTCCGATCTGCGCACCAAATAGCCATGTGGGCCCCACCAAGCCTTTCACTTTTCCATATACGATGAAATGAGATACTTGCTATCTATCCATAGACGCATTGGAAATAGGATGACCTAGCTCATGCATGCAATATTTGAATTGCATCCTAAACTCCACAAATCAAACATCATAATAGGAGAGGCAAATTCATTGGGGAGATATGTCTGCCTACTCTCGGATGCTATTTTATAGCCAAGCCTTGCTTTCCCAACCATGGCATCGTAGTTCGTTAAGTCGATTCCCTCCTTTGTTCAACTTGCTCAATTTTGGGGACCTGAGGATCTAGTTTTTTCTTTTCACCACATGACCTATAAAATATCCTTCCAAAACAGAATAGACATCAGTGCAACATAGTTCACGAGCTCTCATATTCATTCACACCATAATCCGTCATGATATTGTTACCCAATGCCACAAAGAGAGAGAGAGAGAGAGAGAGAGAGAGAGAGAGAGAGAGAGAGAGAGAGAGAGAGAGAGAGAGAGAGAGAGAGAGAGAGAGAGAGAGAGAGAGAGAGAGAGAGAGAGAGAGAGAGAGAGAGAGAGAGAGAGACGGGGGGGGGGGGACAGGGAGGGAGGGAGAGAGGGAGTTCATGAATGTGCCAAACACACAGGAGCTCCACATTGCTAAGAGAGAGAAGGTCCAAGATTTTCATACAAATAACATGCTCGAGTGGGTCTTAGGGGTTTTTTTATGTATTAAGAGTTCTTCTTTCATTTTATAAATAAATGACATTTTAAAGCATTTCAAATAGGATCGACAACATTTTAGTGCTTTAGGATTTTCTTTCGATACACTCCTTTTTAATTATATAAAAGATAAAAGATGCTAGGATAAGGAAAACATATCTCATGTATAGCTAAAAATGATTTTTAGTTATTATTTTTCCATTTTAAAATTCATTAATGAAAAAGCTAAATGCTAACACAAGTTGTATGTTAAAAACCCATTAAAAAAAGTAGTCTTCAAGAGTAAGTAAATTATTGATAAATGCCAAAGTTAAAGTGAAGGGGAAGCACGTCGAACATACACACATCTACTCTTCATGCTCTTGTCTTCATGCATGCTACCACATCATGCTACTTGCTATGTACCTTTTGCCCACTACCTAGCCATACTACTTGTAGTGCTATTCTGACTACTGTGTGGTGCCATTGCCTAGTTGTCATGTGGCATGTTATGCTAGAATGATGAGGTCAATACATTTGAGTGCCATTGTTGTGTTACCTACCTCGTGCATGCCCTCATGTCACATTCACAATGAATCCATCTAATTATATGTTAACTAATTAGTTAAAGTTCATCATCCAGTCACATTAACAAAATAACTAGTTGATTTCTAATGTATTGATGAATTGGTTAATTGACCATTGGTTAATCAATGATTTAATTATTAAATATTTTGTTATAATTAATCAATTAATTTTTCATTAATTAGTTGGTTAAGTTATTAATGGAAATTACTTTTGGCAATAATTAGTTATTTTGTCATTAATTTAGTTAAAAGGTAACTTAAATTAGCTAATCATTTTAGTAACTAATTAACTAGTTATAATTAATTAATAATTAATTAATTGTAGTCAATGATTTAGCCATCAATTATTAGTTATGTTTAATTGATTACTTTATCATTGATTGATTTGTTAATACTAGAAGTTAATTAATTAGTCAATTAATTAAGTCTTGAATTTTTGGTGAATTGATTAATTAAATATTTTAAAAGTTATTTGGTTAATTAGAAATGAATTAATGACTTAATTATTCTAGTCCACAATTAGTTACTTTAGCCTCTAGTTAATTTGTTAGTGATTAATAAATATTAGCTGATTATTTTAATATTTAATTTTACATTTTGGTAATTACTTTACTAGTTATAATCAATTAATTATTTACTTATTTGTAGTTATAGTTGATTAGTTAGCCATTAATTACTAGTTATGGTTAATTTATTGCTTTATCATTGATTAATTTATTAAGTAATTAGTTTATCAATTGATTATTAAATTACTGATGAATTAATTAGTTAACTATTTTAATCACCAATTAGTTGATCAATTGTGAATTTGCTAATTATTTTAATCACTACTCAATTTATTGATTAATCTATGGTTAATTAATATGTAATAGCTAATTAATTACTCATTAATCGATTAGTCAATGGATTAATTAATTAGTTAATAATTTTTAGTTAATTGATCAATGAATCAATTAATCATTAATTTACTCACTAGTCAATTACTTAATTGTTAAAAGATTAACTATACTTAGCTAATGAATTAGTCGTTGATGAATTAGTTAGTTCATGAATTAATTCATTCATCAATAATCATTAATTTAGTAGTAAACTAATTGGATACAACTAGTTGTAATCATAATTTACTAGTCATTAGTCAATTAATTATAGTTAGCCAATTATTTTCTTGTTGATTAGTTATTACTTAGATATTTAGCTAATTAAGTAGTTATTAAACTATTTTAATAACTAAATAGTTGTAAACTAATCATTCATTTTAATTTGTTTTATTTATCAATCTATTAGTTACTTATTTAGTCATCAATTAATTAAATTAGTCATTTATTAATTAGTTGATTGATTTATTAGCTCATTAATTGATTATTTAAATATTCTAATGGTTAATGAGCTAAATAGCCATGTCGAATAGTCAAAATTTTTAGTCCTCAATTAGTTATTCTAGTTGTTAATGAGCTAAATAGCCGTGAATAGTCAATTCTTTTAGTCCTCAATTTGTTATTCTAGTTGTTAGTTTATTATTTAGTCATTAATAACTACTTTATTCTTAATCAATCAATCCATTAATCAATTGTTTAGCTAATTAATTAGTTATAGTAACTAATTATGATACTAAGTTGAATTAATATGAATTAGTTATCATTTATGTAGGTTGAGTTAAATTTAATTATAATTATTAGGATATAGATCAGTCAAGGTGTACAAAAGTACTTAAGTTAGTTAAAATATGGTTATTCTCTAAAATAAATGAAGGGGATAATGATTTGCTAAGTTGTAGTAATATTTTTAAGCATAGGAATATGATTTGAACTTTGGTAAGATAACTCAATCTAATTTTTAAATGAATTTTGTATTTAGAAATATCGAAGTTTGCTCATTTAGAACGTTCTCATAATTGTAGACTTCATTACAGCAAAGGCATCTACAATCTTCATAAGTATGTCCTTTGCAAATGCTAGAATCCACTTCAAATAGTATGTTAATTGAAACTTATCTTTGCAATATTGAACAACAAAGAAAAGCAAACAAAAGTGCATATCCTTCTTGAAAGCATATGGGGAAATGACACCTTCCCCCATAATTAAATAACAATGAAGAGACTTGTGTGAGCTCTTTTAAGTGCTATTTGTATATCATGTTCACAAGGTTATAAGTTAATTATTATACAAAAATAGTGAAATAACAAAGCCACTGTATTTTAGACTTTGGAGAAGTAACTTGCTTGGTTTTCATTTTATGAGTTGCAAGGTACTCTTTATCAAGATAATATTTTAGGTTGTAGGACAAGTTTTGGGTCAAATCTTAAGCTCCAAAAACCTGTTGGTGTTCATCATCTTATGTATAGTTCAAAAAAGCCACATTCAAATTTGTGTAGAAATGGTTAAAAGCAGATTCAAATTGGTGAGATTGATATGGCACATTAAAAAAAAAAAAAACACATTCATTTTGCATAGATATGGTTAAAACTACATTTGATTGATAAGATTAATACGATTTATAATGAAAATAGTTATAGCTCCTACATTAAGCTACTATATGCATTACTAATGTAGCTAAACTATGTACTACGTCCTCTTTGACCATAGAAACATCAACTAAACCCGACTTACGCATTCTAAAACCAACTAGTTTTAAATATAAATCTAAAGACTTAAAACCATATATGATGATAGAATGATGGTGACATCATGAATAAATACAATTTCTTTTGGTAATAGAATATACTGCATTGGTGAGCTCGATGCACTTGCCAAATTGCAAAGCCTCGTTGAGATATTAAAAAAAAAAGGAAAACTATGACTTGGAAAACAATATTACTAAAACTATGCACGATAAATGAAAATCTATTGAAATGTTCAAGAACAAGCAGCTGAAGACTATCGATAGAGGATGCCATAAACCATTCTAATAGGACTTGTCGCCCTGGTTGTCCTTTACTGTCGTTAGCCTTAGCTTGGCCAATATATATTTTGTCTAAAGTGTGTCGAAGGTGGAAACCAACATCAACATGAATACAATGTTGTAGGTGCGTCATGCAAGTCGTATGGGGTTTGCAGCAGCCACCTTCTCCATCAGCTCCATGGCTATGGCGACCTTCGGAGTTGAGAACCAAGCAGTTAGTTCGAGGAATCACAGCAGATTGCTCCCATGGTCAAGTGAGCCGGCCCACCGTTTTGTCCCTTCTCGGAACCGCCGACGCCGTGTATTCTACCAGCAATATACGAGATCCTCACAGCCAAATCTTCAATCCGGTGCTCGGTGAGTACCAGAACTTGAATGCGAGAGCGATTCTGAACGATAACAAAGGTGCTTATTCTCGTGTGCTAGCCGAGATTGTCCTTCAGGTCAAAGCTGTGGAGCAGGTGTTCTAAATATAAATTGTTGTTCTTGCAAGTAGGGAAATAACTGATCATGAAACTTCACATGAAGTTTTGCCATGGAGTACGTCTAGTGTCTGACTAGAAGCTTTACATGAAATTTTTCTGTGGAGTACCTCTATGGATTAAGTCTAGTGCCTGAATGGAAAGCTTCACATGAAATGTCTAGTGCCTGAATAGAAGCTTCACTTAAAACTTTTCTATGGAGTGCGTTCTCCCTGGTTTTTAATGCAAGTACATGGATTCCAGCCACACATAGCACTTCCAAAAGGCACGACCAGCCTGTCCAGAACCATTATCAGGTCTAAGTCTCTCCATAAAACAAAAAAGAAAAGGAGTAGACAAATGCTGGGATGGACGGAAGATTCAGGTATATATTAGGATATATGTCGTATTCACAGTCCTTTCTGTCTCATATGGAAACAATCAAAATGCTACTTCCAACTTTTTCTGTTTTACCATTGTCAAGACTTATATGTTGAGGGGTACGTTACAGAGTTTGACTCTCCAGGGCACTTATCTTGTTTTGGAGGTTCATTCTTGTGTCCATCTTCATTGAATGGTTTTAGCAGATCATATCTTTGTGTTGCTAAAAACCAGATTGATAAGCAATGCCATCATTTCAATTTCCACAAGTTTGTCAACTCGTATGGCATGTGGGGAGCTTTTGAAGAATTTCCATACATAACATTTGGGGATCTTTTGAAGAATTTCCATAAATATCATCGAAAGGATCCAGAATGACTGAAAAGGTGAAACGACTCAGTGTTAAGGGGCAGGGTGTGGATGTTGATGTACACAAGACTACAAACAGTACACTTGCACATTGGGACTTAATGCATTCTACACCAAACCATGTAGGGCTTTTTCATTCACTAAGGCACGCAGCTGCAATTGTCTCAATGGAGACTTCAGGTGCTGGATGAATGAGTGAGCTTTGTAGGGTCTTGTGTGAACAAGTAGGGACATGCACAAGAAACAAGTCAGATCAGCTCTTTTATGACTTTTAGGAGTCTATGCAACAAGGACAACGTCAGCAGGGAGCATGACTGGTGGTGTAGTCAGTGCTTGCACTTGCATATCTAGTGCATGAATATTCCAGCTGTGCAAAACTCAGGCGCTGAGAGAGAGAGAGAGAGAGAGAGAGAGAGAGAGAGAGAGAGAGAGAGAGAGATTTTACGAAAAAGAGAGAGAGAAAGAGAGAGAGAATAGAATTGAGATGGAGAGAGTGGAATGCTGCCGTCGCCTGTGCGCTGTCCCCTAGCGTTGCCCATTTGTTGTGTGGACCTCCCTGTCGTCACCTGGACGTGCGTGGTCTATCGGAAAGACCTGCGACTTCAGGTGCAGTTCTCCAGCCCCGTAACATTTCGCCACGCTGTAGACGTCCTCCACGTCCTCCTGCTCATGCTTGCTCACATCTAGAGAGGCGCCATGCTGCAGTGACCTCGACTGCTACTGCTGCCACCATATAAAAGCTTCTGTAATCTTCTCTGTTACTCGCAGCTGGCTGCAGTTGCCCCGTCATCGTCGTCTTCTTCTTCTTTTGATACAGCAAGGAGAGACTACTGGAGCTTCCCGACCAATACCTACATCGACCAGTCTTTCTTTCCGCCCTACTTCAAGTTCGGAGCCATGACCATGGCTGTCAAGGTGAGGGAGTGAATCAGCTAGCGGGAGCAGTATAAACAGGAGGTTTCTGACACAGCAGAAAGAATTCTGTGATATAGCAGAGGGGCGGCCTCAGCAGTGTGAGAAACACGCATACAGAGGTGTAGATTTCTAACACAGCAGACAGAGATTTGTGATATAGCAGACATACACAGTGTGTGTGTGTGAGAGAGAGAGAGAGAGAGAGAGAGAGGCCTGTGCTGTTTCTGTCTTCCGTGAGCTCCTGGCTTAGCATCCGACCTGCGCAAGTGGTGATACAATATGGCTGGCCTAGATATGGCCTTTCTCGACCAAACGGTGGTAGCCCTTGGTCCAGATTCTGACACAGAGGAACCAGAGGATATGGTTCCTTGTACGGAGGAGATGCCCCCTAGTCCTGACTTTCAGCCTGCGGGCAAATGCACCAAGCATACTTTGGAAGAGATAATGGATCATCAGGAACGGTCTTATGCGCAGGTTGCTTCTGATTCTGTGGATTCTCGGGATGTTGATTGGGAGCATTTGTTGGAGTTTGCCAACACTCTACTTGGCGATTATGTTCAACATAATCATGAAGCGTCTTCTGACTTTGGAGCTGAAGATGTTCTGGAAGCCACTGTGGATCCGAAAAATGTCTTGCGCTCATTCTCAGTGTTTTATGAACGTACTGTTATACTCTTCTTCACTAGTAGGATTCCAGTGCTTTCCTATATTCTCCTGTGGCTGCAAAATCAACTACAAGGGGAGTGTGTTGAAGAGATTTTTGTTGGGCCCCGAGGCTTTTATGAGGTACTGTTGAAATCCGAGAAGTATCGTGCTGATCTGCTGACTAAACTGCCATTGTTCTTTGATTGCCGTTCGGTCCATGTTGTGCCCTGGCGCCCAATGGCAGATTTTCAGCGCCTGCTTCAACATGAATGCCCGGTGTGGGTTGAGGTGGTGTCTGGCTGTCTATTGGCCAGTGTTAAAGGATGCCATGGCCGTTGTGGGCACTGTTTTGGTCCCTCCGAGCCTAAGGGCCACAAATCGTAACTGTTTGTGTATGTTATGGGACACTGCTCGGAAAAGGCCCGCTTGGTTACGTCTTAACTGCTCTGGCATGCATCCTTTGTACTTTCGTCTGAAATGGGGTAACTTTGCAGGCCATTGTTTTTCGTGTGGAAAATTGGGGCATTTTATGGCTGAATGTCTAGCAAAGCAACTGACTTCAGATGCTGAGCATGTTTTGCCTCCTAGGGAAGATATGGTGCTTGATGCTGCGTCGCAGGATGCAACCCAATCCCCTAAAGTTTTGGATAAAGGCAAACAACAGGTTTCAGACTTGGATTCCCGTGACAATGATTAGGTGGATGTACGTGCCAAAAAAGTTAAAAGGTTTGATGCTGGCATGGTGGATACTGTGCCTAATGCTTCACAAGATTCCTTGTGTACTTATACGCGCAGGAAATACATGTTGTCGTCAGAGCACCCTTCTCATGCTATGGTTTCTTTTGTTCCTCACAATCGGCCCACTAGGAAAGTATATACGGATGGTCCGAAGGGTCCACTTGCTAAGTTGGCTTTTGATGCTAGTGGTAATGTGATCACCCCATGGGATCGGCCTTATCCCCGTTCCATCCCCAAGTCAGTGGATACACCGTCTACCTCTAAATCTGCCCATCGGAACTCTTTTGCCGTGTTGGCTGATTTTTTGGATGAGGGAGTCCTTGACATTCTAGTAGAAAAGGTTAAATCGAGGCAAGCGTTGCCTCATTCCTGATCTTCTTTTTGAATATACATGAAAATAGCCACGTGGAATGTGCGAGGCATTTGTTCTCGCAATAAGCAACATGCCATGTGGAGTTTATTGCATGAGAATCAGTGGAATGTCTTGTGTGCTGTTGAGCACAAGAGTCACGGCGAAGTAGGAAAAGTTGTGGATTGCCATGGCTTTCGCTTGTTTTATGCAGGGACACATGCCATGCATTATTCTGGTGTGCTTATGATTGTACATGAGAAATATAAACCTGTTCTTATAAAAAATGATGTACATGGTCGTTTTGTGGTGGTTGAAGTTTTATTTGAAGGAGAGATTTTATGGTTACTTGGGCTCTATGCTCCAAATGATCCTTTATTCCACCGGGATCTTTGGAATACTTTGCAGACCTCCTTGTCACTTGGCAGACGGGGTTTCTTGATGGGGGATTTTAATATATGTGTTGATTCTTTGTAGTCCACATCAGAGCATTCAGTGATGGATACTCCGGAAAGCCGTGTGTGGAATGCGTTTGCTCTTGCCGTACTTAAGCAAGATCTCTGGTCATGGCTACACCCTTCTTCTACAGGGTTCACTTTTTATTCTGCGCAGTATACATCTACATGGTCGCGGTTGGACCGCATGTACATCATGCAGGATGATGCTTTTCTTCCTGAGATGTTGGAAATAAAAGTGCTGCAGCAATACGCCTTGTCGGACCATTTTCCTCTATAGCTTGAGATGCTTGCACAACCCATTGCACCTTTTAAGCAATTTCTGGACAGACTCCCTTTGCGTTTCAGCTCGTCTTATTTGAAGCATTCAATCTTTCAGGGTTATATGCAGCAATTGATTGATAGATTTTTATTGGACTTCCCTTCTGAGGGCAATGCTTCTTTTGCACGATTGCTCTCTAATGTGCAGCGGGTTGTATGACAGTATGGGATCCATCGTGCCTCTCTTTGTCGGCGGCGTCGACTCACAGCGGAGGAATTATTGGTTTTGGTTTGTTCTCTACTGGTGGAGACTCCAGATGATGTATTTCTGCTGCCATTGGCTATGCGTTTGGCTGATCTTCTTAAAGAGTTTCAGTTGAAATCATATCAACAGGCCAAATTGCAAAATTTGACGGAGAATTTGCAAGATAGTGTTTGTTAGACTCATAAGTTATTTCGTGCTCTTCATGCAACTTCCGCTCGAGAGAATATGACTAGACTCTAGGATGCAGAAGGTCAAATGGTCCACTGATCCTTAGACTATTGTGAATATGTGGAGGAATTATTTTCTAGACCTTGGTTCTACATCTTCACCTTCTGACCAAACTACTCATGCTCACTCAGTTTTCTATGATTTGGTTCGCAATCAGGTTCCACATGACATGCAAACTGCTTTGGAGACAGATATTTGTGAGGTGGAGGTTATGGATGTTTCGTTACACTTGCCCAAGGATAAAAGTCCTGGTTGGGATGGTCTCACCAATGAATTCTTTGAGGTTTTTGCTACCAGTCTGGTAAAACCATTGACGGCTATGTTTTAGCAAGTTTGGGAAACGGGGTTCATGCCTTCCTCATGGAAAGAAGGACTTATCAAACTGCTTCCAAAAGTTCCTTCGCCGTCTATGTTGAAACATTGGCGACAAATTTCTCTGATGGGTTCTATGTATAAAATCTTTTCCAAAGTAATGGCGAATCGGCTCCATAAGCATCTTCTTGCCATTGTACATCCTCTTCAATATGGTTTCATTAAGGGCTGAAACATTTTGCATAATGTCTTGAATGTGCAACTGGCTATTGACTATGCAAGGCACTCTAATCAGGAGGTGGTATTGATTCAATTGGACCTAGAAAAGGCTTTTGATTATTTAGACTGGTCCTTCATTGCAGACCTTATGTCTACTATGGGCTTTGGTACTTGGATGGCTCGTTTGATCTACACCATTAGTGTTGCGGCTTCTTTGCGAGTTATGGTGAATGGTGGTGTTACTGAGCCTTTTGTCCTTGCACGCTCTGTGAGACAGGGTTGCCCTTTGAGTCCTCTCTTTTTTGCCCTTGTGACTCATCCGGTTCTTTCGATGTTATCTCATATGGCAGCTTCTACTCAGTTGGTTGGATTGTCTCTTCCTTTTGGACAGCACTTCATTAGTCAATCCTTGGCTGATGACAGCTTTATGATTTTGCGTGCGGATAAGGATAATCTTCGCAAAGCATTAGATGTTTGGACTCTCTTTGGTCATGCTTCTGGTCTTCATATCAATGCTTTGAAATCAGCCATTCTCAGTTGCACGGAGTCAGATTTGTAGTCACTGGACTGGCAGGGAATGGTTGTTTCCCGTGGTTCCATTGTCAGGCATCTTGGGTACTCTTTGGGTGTTGATGTTCGGCTGAAGCAACTACTAGAGTGGATTTCACAGAAACTGACAGCTAAGTTTCTGTATTGGAAGTCACAGGCTTGGCCTTTCCATGTTCGCCTCGAGGCGGCTCAGACAATTATGTTGCTAATGCTCACTTATTTCTTGCCATTGCTGCCTTGGACTACTACTACATTGAATGCTCTTACTCAGTGCATTCGTTTCATGTTATGGAAGAAGGACTCCTTACATGCAGGTATTTCATGGATCTCTTGGTCGCATGCATGTACCCCCAAATGCATGGGTGGTGGGGCTATTTTGGATGCCGAAACTCATATGCTGGCACTCCGTTGGTTTCTTTTTTGTGCCATGTGCTTGGATCATCACCCGTGGGTCTTGATAGCCCGTTATTTTCTTGAGAATCACGGGCTTGTGCATGGTAATACTCGAATTCGGAGCTCTTGGTGGCATGTTCTTAATGCAGACTCTTGGTTTTCTAGTCCTTCGTCATCCCTGCTTGCTCACTTGGTATGCTCCTGGAAATTGGTTCTCCAGAAGGCTCAATGGCATCCAGCAGAGGACCGCTTAGCTACTAACTCTTTTCAACGGGAATTGTTGGTAGCCTCGCGATTACTTTCTTGGAAAGGCAAACATGAGCTCAGACCAAAATTTAACCGTATGGCACGTTTGGGCTTGACTTCAGTTGTAGATGCCACCCTTGCTAGTCGCAATGTGTTGATATCGTTTCATATAGCCAGAAGGCTTTTCAGGATCCCTCCTGGATACCGTGATTTATGGGGACAGCTTTTGATGGTGCTCCAGAGCAGACAACCCTTTCCGGCCCTTGCTTCGGATCGTCCTTGGCAGGACTAGGACCTTGCAGGCCGCCTGAATTTGGAAAAGGCCTCAGCTAACCAGGTGTATCATCTTCTGATTAAAGATCATCAATGGCTGGTTACTAAAGCTAATACTATATGGGGATTGCGTAAATCTCAATCATGGTGGAAGGTAATTGTAATGGAGGGCTGGTTGAACAAGACACCTTTCAAATGCAAGGTCTTTTTTTGGAGGGTGATGATCGGTGGTCTGCCTCTTGCTTCAGCCCTTTCCAAGCGTCGAATCTCCAACGGCAATTGTTTCTTTTGCACCACCAGTGTGGAATCGGCCCGTCATCGATTTATTTCTTGCCCTCTTGCTAAGAAAATCTGGTCACTCTTGTCGGCAGTTTGGCGTGCTGTGGTTGGTTTCTTGCTAAGCCCTTTTGACTGGGCTTTTGTGTGGCCCAAATACCCCACACCGGCTCAACCGCATATGAAGATCTTGTTTCACTTTCTCAGATACTGGGGCTGTTGGCACAATTGGACCATTCGGAATGCTTTTCTTTTTGATTTAGCCTATAATGTTTAGGGACATATTGCTAGGCTTAAAGGCCTCTTGCATTGGCAGATAGATCTCATTCGGCATTCTAACTTGCTCCCTCGGGAGGACTTACTTCCTTGGCATATGGCAATTTCCTCTACGTCTTTGCCATGACTTTTTGTAACTCTTTTGTCGTTTAGTACTTTAGAGAGAGAGAGAGAGAGATTTACACACGATGGCTTAGAGCCATCGGGTATCTTGTAATCATGTAAACTGGTACCTTTTTTTCGTAATTAATACAATTACCTTTTACGAAAGAGAGAGAGAGAGAGAGAGAGAGAGAGAGAGAGAGAGAGAGAGAGAGACCCAATTACGGAAAAGAAGAAGAAGAGAGAGAGACCCAGTTTATTGATGGGTGATTTCAATGTGTGTAGACCCCTCACATTCTACCTCTGCACATTGTAAAGTGGAGGCTCCGGAGGGTCATGATTGGGATGAGTTTGCTTCAGCAGTCCCAAAGCAGGATCCTTGGCCTTGGTTGTGTTCATCAGCTCTTGGATAGACTTTCTATTTGCCCCAACATAGACTGAGCTTGTTGGACCACATGTACATCATGCATGATGACCGATTTCAGTCAGAGATTTTGGAAATGAAAGTTTTGCAGCAGTATGTTCACTTTCCACTAGAGTATGTAATGCTCAGACAGCTGACTTGTACCTTTGTGAGTTTTTTGGGCAGGCTACCATTGTGCTTTAATTCCTCCTTTTTGAGTCGTGATGTTTTTAATGTTTACATGATGTAGTTATTAGATCGGTTTTCGATTAACTTTCCATGTCAAGGAATGGTATCTTTTGATTGGTTGACTGGCAATGTATAAAGGGTTGCTAGGCAATATGGAATTCATCATGCCCCCCTTTGCATGCAACATTTGCGTGTTGTTGAAGAAATGTTGGCATTTGTTCGCTCTCTTTTGATTGAGTCTCTAGGTGATGCTCTCTTGGTATCATATCTGCATGTTTGGCTGATCTTATCAAACACTTTCTGTTACTACACTTTACTAGTAGGTCAAACTTACAGCTTTCACTGAGGGACTTCAGGATAACTCCTATCAGTCTCATAAATTCTATCGGCAATTACATGCATCCTTTGCAAGGGAGAATATGGTGTGACCACTAAGTACTGATGATTAGATAGTTACGGATCCTTAGGCTATTGTGCATATGCGTAGGCAATATACTATGAATCTTCTTGGTTCATAGCAGCCATACATAGATTGCATTGCTCATGCTTTTTTGTGTTTTATGTGCTGATTTGGCATTAGATTTTTCTTTATACAGCTGCTGCTTTTGGAGGCTGATATTCATGAGGATGAGGTGATGGATAATTCATTGACTTTAGCTAGGGATAAAAGTCCTGGGTGAGACAGTCTCATGAATGAATTCTTTGAGACTTATGCTAGTCGCTTAGCAGTGCCTTTGACATGACAGCTATATGTTAGGAGGTTTGGACATGTGGAATTATGCTTGCTTCATGGAAAGAGGGTGTTATTAAGCTGATCCCAAAGGTTTCCTTGCCCTTGAAGCTCAAACATTGTAGACCAGTCTCATCGATTGGCAATGCGTATAAGATCTTCTCTAAGGTATTGGCTAATGGCCTTCATGAGCACCTTTCTAACATTGTGCATCTAGGTCAGGTTTATCAAGGGAAGGAACATTTTGCACAACAGTCTGAATGTGCAAACGAGTATTGATTATGCACAACATTCAAATGAAGAGGTGGTTCTCATACAGTTAGATTTGGAGAAAGCTTTTGATTATTTGGAATGGTCTTTTCTTGCTGAGCTCATGTAGACAATGCGTTTTGGGTCTTGTATTTCTTATTTGATTTATACCATTAGCAGGAGTGCATCCTCCAGTCATGCTGAATGGTGATGTTACTAAATCATTTACTCTCGCCTGATCAGTTAGACAGGGCTGCTCTCTACGTCCCCTATTCTTTGCTCTTGCTACACATCTTATTCTAATGATGCTATCACATTTTCTTGCCGATGGGGAGCTGGTGGGTTTGTCTCTCCCTTCAAATCAATAGATTTTTGGCCAAGTGTTGGTTGATGATACTTTCATGATTTTGAAAGCTGATTGGGATAACCTCCATAAGGCATTGGACATCTAGGACTTTTTGGTAGGCTTCAATATTACACATTAATACTTCTAAATCATCTATTATTAGTTACATTGAACATGATTTGCAAGCCTTGGGATGGCAAGGTCCCAAAGGGGATATTGCAAGGCACTTGGGCTACCCATTGGGGGTGAATGTTTTGCCTAAGCAGTTGTGTTGGGATGGATTTTTGCTAGGGTGGAAGCTAAATTATTGGAAATCTCAAGTGTGGCTTCTCCATGTGCACCTTAAAGTGGCGTAGACAATTATGCTACCTATGCTTACGTACTATTTGACCCTATTGCTCTGGTCTAGGACTAGCTTGATGGGGACACTTGCCATCTGCTTTATGCTTTGGAAAAAGGACTCTTTGCATGCTAGCATTTCTTGGATTTCACGGGCTATATTTGCACTCCCAAAAAGATGGGTAGTGCAGCCATTTTAGATGTGGAAACCCACATGGTGGCTCTCCATTGGTCATTGTTTTGAGCCATGTGTGTTGGTCATCAGCCTTGGGTCTCCATTGCACTCTTTTTACTTGAAGATAGGGGTATTGTGCATGGAAATACTAAAATACATTGCTCATAATGGCATGTGCTCAATATTGATCAGCTTGTTAGTATCCCATCTTCAGTTTTATTGACCCATTTGGTTTGTTCACGGAAAGTTGTGCTTCAGAAATTGGGTTGGCAGCCATCAAAGGATAGATTGTATGTTAATTCTATGCAGGCTGAATTGCTCACGGTTTCTAGGTTAGTTTCTTGGGAAGGAAAACAAGATGCTTGACCTAGGTTTAATCGGATGGTGCGACTTGGTTTACTTTCTGTTGCTGATGTAATACTATCGGCATGGCATGTATTGATGTCACTTTGCACAAATTAATGGATTTTTCATGTCCCTCGAGGATACAGTGACTTGTGGAATAGTCTTTTCTTAGCTTTTCGGTAGTGGCAGTCTTTTCTTGAACTTGTTTTTGATAGTCCTTGGTAGGATTGGAGTCTTATGGGGTGGCTACACTTGGAGTGTGCTTCAGTTAAACAGATTTATCACTTGCTTCTCACATAGTCTCATTGGTTGGCAGCTAAGGGTAATTTTGTTTGGGGCCTTCATAAAAGTAGCACATGGTGGGAATCGACTATTATGGAGACATAGTCTCATTAGTTGGCAGCTAAGGGTAATTCTGTCTAGGGCCTTCATAAAAGTAGCACATGGTGGGAATCAACTATTATGGAGGGATGGATCAGTAAACTCCATTCAAATGCAAGGTCTTTCTTTGAAGAATGCTGATTGGTGGCTTCCCCTTGCATCGGCCCTCTTTAGACGAAATATCTCCAATGGCTCTTACTTCTTTTGCACCACAACTATGGAGACTTCTCATCATAGGTTTTTTTCTTTCTAATGGCAAGGAAAATTTGGTCTTTTCTATTAGAGATTTGGCGATGAGTTGTGGAACCTGTATTGTGTCCCTATGATTAGGTGTTCGATAAAAGCCAAAATTTTTAGATTCTATCTAACCACACATGAAGATACTATTCCATTTTTTGTATTTTTGGTGATGTTGGCATAATTGGATTACTCAAAATGTCTTGTTTTTGACTCCCATTGAGGTGTTTAAAGTCATATGGCTCGACTGAAAGGCCTTTTTCACTTGTTGTCACAACTTGATATTGTGCAGCATGCAGGGTTTCTTTCCTAGGAGGATTTGGTCTCATGTTATATGTGTTAGAGCTTGACATTCCTTGGACAAGTAGGTGTAGTAGGTAGTCCATGTGGCAGTTGACGTCAGCAGGCGATAGGTTGGAGACATGTGTCAGGTCGAGCGGGTAGGATTGTCCAGTCAAACAAATTTTCAGTCTAGCTGGCTGCATTTAATGCAACCGACCTACATTTTCTGTGGCCTATTTATTGGCCTCGGTTTCCACATTCTTTCATAGTTGTGCTCTCGGTTTTTAGGTTGCAGACCGTGTCAAGATTGTGGGAGAGAAGGAAGGAGTCTCACTTGTAGCTTTCTTGCTTGCACAATGGGGGAATACACACAAAGGTGGAGGCTGAAAATCAGTTTTCCTCTTTTTAGTTGTGGAAGCCAAAAGAACTCTTATACAAAGAAATAGAAGAACCCTATATATGGGTCTCAAACCAAACTCAACTAACTAAGGTGGCATACTAACTGAGCCATGAACTAGAGTAGATAAGGATAGCTGTCATGTAGCTATTATTCATGGGCGGTGTACCAACCGCGTCTGCAACTGACAAGTCGGTGACATAAATACACAACGGTCACCCTGGCGTATCACGAGTGGAGCTCGATATCTCAACACTCCCCCTCGAGCTCAATCCCAATTCCTGCACACCAAGCAGGTCTCTGAACTTGCGCAGCTTCTCTGTGCCCAATGCCTTCGTGAATATGTCAGCTACCTGATCCTCTGTGCTGACATAAATTAGATCAATAAGACCTAGTAAAATCCTCTCTCGCACATAGTGATAATGCACCTCAATGTGCTTTGTTCTAGCATGATAGACTGGGTTATTTGCCAAGTGTATACTACTCATGTTGTCACAATAAATGACAACTGGCCCATCTGTAGACTGATGCATATCATAAAGTAGCTTATGCAACCAAGCTACCTCACATGCAGCCATTGTTGCACCCCTGTACTCGGCCTCTGTGCTCGACAAGGCAACTATAGGCTGTTTCTTACTGCTCCAAGTGACTGCAGCACTCCCAAAAGAGAACACATATCCACTGGTAGATCGTCTATTAGAAATACTACCAGCCCAATCAGCATCAGTGTATCCATGCAACTGTATCTGAACCCCAGTCTCATAAAATAGTCCATACTGCAATGTGGACTTTACATACCTGAGTATGCGTCTAGCCGCATCCAAATGTGGTTTCCTTGGAGCCTGCATAAACTGACTTACCAATCCAATAGCATAGCTCAAATCTGGCCTGGTAATAGTCATATAAATCAAACTTCCTACTATGCGTCTGTACATAGTAGGGTATTCTAGAAGCCCACCTGCATCTGTGCTCAGCTTCACATTCTGCTCCAAAGGAATTGAAATAGGCTTACAGCCTGTCATCCCATATTTGGACAGTATGTCCAATCCATACTGCCTCTGGAAGAGCTGTATCCCACTTGGTAATCTAATCACCTCAATGCCCAAGAAATAACGCAGCTCTCCCAAATCCTTCATCTCAAACTTCTGCTTCAATAGCATTTTCACATGAAGGATATCTTCATCACTGTCACCTGTCATAATCAAATCATCAACATAAATGACAAGTAGCATAATACCTTTCTCTGTTTTTCTCACATAAAGTGAGAAATCTGCCTTGGAAATTTGAAAGCCAATAGTGACAAGATACTGTCCTATCTTGTCAGACCATGCTCTAGGTGCTTGCTTCAAGCCATACAAGGCTTTCTTCAACCTGCAAACAAACTCAGGATGAACATCATGCACATAACCTGGTGGCTGCTCCATATAGACCTCTTCTTGCAAATCACCATGCAAGAATGCATTCTTTACATCCATCTGATGTAAAGACCATCCCTTTGATGCAGCCATAGCAATGACTGCTCTTACGGTTGCTATCCTTGCAACCGGACTGAATGTTTCTTCATAGTCAATGCCATATGTTTGTGCATACCCCTTGACTACTAATCTTGCCTTGTATCTGTTCACAGAACCATCTGCATTGTGCTTCACCTTATAAACCCACTTATAGCCAATTGCATTTTTACCTTTAGGCAAAGGTACCAATTCCCATGTAGCATTTGTTTCCAAGGCATCCATTTCTTCATCCATGGCTTTCTCCCATTTTTCTTTTTCCATGGCTTGCTCAAAAGAAGTGGGTTCTGGTTCTTGTATCACTTTGACCATATATGCATAGTGAATGGCTGTAAATCCATCATATTTCAGCCTATCCACAGGATACCTAGCTCTCGTAGACCTGCGCAAAGTAGGTTCATTCCCAGGTGCTCTCAAAACATCCCTGGTCTTCCTTACTCCAGGTGTAACAATAGAAGGAATACCCAACTTATCATCAATGCTCTGTTTTGAGCCACTGGATTCACCATCCACATAAGAGTGACCTGCATTCACATCAAACATGGGCTGATCAACCTTCTCTTTTCCTTTTCGTGATACCTGCATACCACTATCTGCATTACTTTGAGAAGATTCTCCTGATCTCAATCTGCCTGTCCATGGCGAAGAATGTGAACCACTGCTAGAGGACGCTCCAGGTCCACTAATATTTTGTGACTGCTGCTGTGAATTCTGTGCAGCATTACCATTTTGTGCATCTACATCATCAATCACATTTACTGGTTTATACCAGCTACTCATTTCATAAAAAACATCTCTGCTCACTGTAAACTTACGAGTAGAAGGGTTATAGCATCTATACCCTTTTTGCTGCTGAGAGTAACCAATAAAGATGCACTTCTCAGCTTTTGGATCCAACTTGGATCTCAACTCATCTGGCACATGTACATAGGCAATGCAACAAAAAATTTTCAAATGAGAAATATCTGGTTTCCTACCAGTATACCTCTCCTCTGGAGTCATTCCATATATTGCTGCAGTGGGAGTCCTGTTCATTATGTAGACTGCTGTAGCAACTTCTTCAGCCCAATAAAAATCTGGCAAGTCTTTTTCATTGAGCATGGCACGAGATACCTCTCCAATATGCCTGTTTTTCCTTTCTGCAATTCCATTTTGTTGTGGGGTATGACTGCATGAATATTGCTGCTTTATGCCATGCTCCTGCAGGAACCTTGCAAACTCATTTGAGAGGTACTCTCCCCCTCCATCTGACCTTAGGCATTTTATCTGCATGCCTGTTTCTTTTTCAACCATAGCTTTAAGAGTTTTGAAGTGCCCAAAAACTTCATTTTTTTTTTCCATAAAATACACTCAAACTTTTCTGCTATAGTCATCAATAAAAGTGACAAAATAATGACAGCCTCCAAGAGATGCAGCTTTAGTAGTCCACACATCAGAGTGGATTAATTTCAATGGTTTCTCACTCTCTTGAACATGTCTAGGAAATGGTTTCCTTGCCTGTTTTCCAAACTGACAGGCTTCACATACCTTATGCATTTCTGCAACCTTGAATTTGGGCAATCCTACAACAATATTTTGGGCCTGCATTGATTTAAGTCGCTGTACATTAACATGACCAATGCGTTTATGCCAGATATCAATATCTGCAACTACACCGGTTCCATGTGCAAACATTGCTGCACTCAATTCAGGCATGTCTGCATCCAACGTAAACATTCTGCCCTTCTTCTTTCCTTTTGCTATCAAGCGATCTTTATTTTTCATATCCTCAACAAAGCATCCATGAGGATTAAATCTGACCTGTAAGCCCTGCTCAACCATTTGACCAACAGAAACCAGATTCTTCGTGATATTCGGGACATGAAATACATCGGACAAGTATTTCTTTTTCCCATCCTGCATAGATAAAGGAATTTTTCCAATCTGCACAATAGGATGTGCAGTATCATCACCAATCTCCACAAATCCTGGTTTTTCCATTTTCCTTGCATCCTCCATCCATTCTGCATGACCTGTCATGTGGTTTGATGCACCTGAGTCAACATACCATACATCATTGCTTTCTTCTGCACTTGTCACAGAATTGTTCATGTGCTGCACCATAAACAAATGCTCCTTTCTGTCATCACCCTGTCTACTAGAAGATGCATAATTCCCTTGTTGCAGTTTTCCATTCATGATATCATTCTGCTTTTTATAGCAATCTTTAGCCATATGACTCATTTTACCACAGTAGTAGCATTCAACATTACTGTTTGCATTTTGGCCTCTTTGCCATCCACCACGACCTCTTTGGCTCCCCCTGCCTCTAGAGTTACACGTCCTCCTTCATAGGACTGGTTTTCTTGAGTTTGCTGCATATTCTGATTTCTACCACGGCATCCTCTACCTCTGCCTCTACCTCTTCCAGCATTTGAGTCGAAGACAGCTTCTTTTGAAGTTCCTTCTGAAGAAGATGCACCACCATTTCTCTGCTCCTCAGAAATTAGAAGAGCAATCAACTCCTCAAAATCAGGAAATCTTTCACGGACGGAAATGGATGTTCGGAACTGTGCATAATCCTTTCCTAGACCATTCAAGGTCACTGAGACTAAATCATCATCTTCCACTGGCGACCCAATGGAAGCAAGTGCATCTGCAATATTCTTTACCTTCATGTGGTAGTCATTGATGCTCATACTTTCTCTTTGCACATTGTGCAACTCTTGCTTGAGCTGCATTTTCCTGGCTTGCGTATTTGTGCTGTACATTTTTGACAAAGTATCCCATGCCTCCTTTGGCGTACTTGCATCTTGAATATGCACAATCATAGAGTCTGAAATGTTGATATACATTTTTGACAAAGTATCCCATGCCTCCTTTGGCGTACTTACATCTTGAATATGCACAATCATAGAGTCTGAAATGCTGATAGACAGCCAGTACATAACTTTCCTGGCTCTCTCATGCCATGCTTTAAATGCCTGCATTTGCTGCTGATTGGGAACATCAGGAAGAACTGGTTCTTCTTCATTTCCTGCAACAAATTCCCAATATCCTTTTCCCATAAGGAAATTCGTCATTCTGAACTTCCATGCTTGGAAGTTGTTCTTGTCAAGCTTTTCAGTGACAATCTGTGAAAGAGAATCAGACGCCATTACAAAACACTGCAAAAAATTCTGTCACTGCAAAAAACTCAGCTTCACCCTCACAAGGGCAAATTTGTAAAACTGGCGAAAGTGGTGTTTGACCACACAGTCACTTCCTAGTGACGATTTTGCATCAACAGGCAACAAGGATGATTCTGTAACTCCCAATGTCTCTGCGCACAAGCATACGATGCAATTTCTACAGTAACTTTTCACCGACTTGTAGAACAGTGGCTGCACAGCATAAAATTGGGCCTTTTCCTGAGTGCGTGCAGAAAACTTCCGCCTCCAAAACAGGCCCCGAAATGGCCTCAAATAAAAAAAACAGGGTCGCCAAGGGCTAAAGCCCTTACCTGCAGCATATACTGCCCTCTTGCTTCACCGCGAAGGGCGTCTCAACCTAAGACAATGCACTCTTGCACTTTCCGGCTGTGCTACCTGCAGAGATCTGCTCCCAAAACAGAAAATGAAAGCAACACTGCTCCTCTTACCAGAACACCGCGAGCTTGGCTTGCTTTCTTGAGCTCCTTACCACGAACAAGGCTCTGATACCATGTCAAGATTGTGGGAGAGAAGGAAGGAGTCTTACTTGTAGCTTTCTTGCTTGCACAATGGGGGAATACACACAAAGGTGGAGGCTGAAAATCAGTTTTCCTCTTCTTAGTTGTGGAAGCCAAAAGAACTCTTATACAAAGAAATAGAAGAACCCTATATATGGGTCTCAAACAAAACTCAACTAACTAAGGTGGCATACTAACTGAGCCACGAACTAGAGTAGATAAGGATAGCTATCATGTAGCTATTATTCATGGGCGGTGTACCAACCGCGTCTGCAACTGACAAGTCGGTGACATAAATACACAACGGTCACCCTGGCGTATCACGAGTGAAGCTCGATATCTCAACAGACCGTGGAGACTACCCTTGGGGTTCTCAAAGAGTGAGATCTTCGAGTGGAGACATACACAGACATTCTCTTTGCACCCATGTATATATTTGCATCCTTAAATAACATTCTTCATTGTAGTTTTTTGTGTTTCATTCTCTTTCTCTCTCTCTCTACACTCTTTGTTTTGGTCATACGCTTCCGCATTGCTTCACTCTAACATGGTATTAGAGCATTGAAGGATTGATAGACCTACTTGAAGAGAAGATTTCAGCGCGACACAAGGCTGCGTTTTCAACATTCCATGGCGAGTAAGAGGGCTGCGTATCAGAACAAGGTTGAGGCAGGCATGGGCGTGTGAGAAAGGAGAAGATTTGCTGAAGCTATTGTTGGTTTTTGGTGTTACAGAAGGAAGAAGGCTGCATTTTGGTCCTTTAAGTGCAGATTTTTACCTTTTCATTGCCTCCGGTGGGTGAAAAAGGAACGGGACGAGCAGCAAAGAGCCTAGCAAGCTGCATTCTCATAGTCAGAGGGGGTTGCTTTTTGTGTTTTGTGCAGCCAATGTAGGTGAAGATGTCTCCTGAGGCCAAGACAGAGTTTCAGGCGCTCATGGACCGGAAGGTGCCCGTCTTACTAGCTCTTTCATTAGATCAAAAGCTCAATGGTGAGAATTATTGCATCTGGTGGGTCACAATGCTTGCCATTTTGGAGTCCTATGATTTGGCGGAGCTTGTTACAGAGGCTATTCATCGTCCTTCTTTGCGAGATGAGTTTGGGCTCTCTTCCATTGATAAGGTGGAGTGGCTCAGGCACATTGGGACAAACTCAATGCTCATATCTGCTTGTTTTTATTCTCTCATGCACTATAGCTGTTATCTCTCATATTGAGCATTTGCTGGTGGCCCGATATGGCTGGAGCTTGATCAGATGTACAATCGTATGACCATCATGAAACGAGTTTCTTTGGAAGTGCAGATGAGAATCATGAGTATCAATAAGTTATCTTCTATGCAGGAGCATATTAACAAGCTGAGGCAGCTTCAAATGCGGGTACAAAACGCAATAGGAAGGTAATCACTTTGGAGACATGGCGATAACTCTTCTTTCACAATTACCACCCCGTTTCAATGGTTTTTATTCCACCTTGATTGCCTTTGGGCAGTTTGAGACTCTTTGGTGGGAAGAGTTGGTTCCTATGGTCTTGGACCAAGAGGAGTAGTTGAAAGGGACCAATGCTTCTAAATTTGAGGCCTGTTTGAAGAGGAACCTACACAAATGAACTCAAGATGGTAATAACAACATAAACATTTGGTTGGGTATGAATGACCCATATCAAGGACCCAACTAGGTGCCTATACCTAGTGACTACCACTACTGCATGTGAAGAATGGTGGGACAACTTGGACCCATGGGGCATGAAATTTGCCTGCAAGCAGTCATGCTAAAGGCTGTCAACAACTCAGCCACGTATCTTTGCTGTGAAATGAAAATGCAAATGGGCAATGGAAACATCGCTAGCCCAAGGAAAAAATGGAGAATCCAAGATCTGTTGTCTCAAACTGAGTGCTCAGCATCTCTCTAATGTGCAATGTGTTCGCAATGACACTTAGTAATGATCAAATCTTCAACATACAAAATGACATTGGATAGAGTAGTGAAAGGGTCTTGTAGTGTGAATCATGGTAAAGGGCAGTTAAGGAATCCTGTACAAGGGACTTGGGAGCTCATTTAACATCCATAAGCTTATATCAAGATTTCTTGAACACACAAAACATTGTATGATTGCATTTCCACACAGGTTCTATCAACTCAGTGGCATGTCAAGTGTTTTTTGTCAAGTCATTCAAAATATTCCAACCATACATAGCTAACTGCTACTTTAAATCTGTCAAATGTTATGTTCCAACCAAGGATGTTAATAGCTATCGTGTGTTATAGCTGGGTATTTAGGGCTATCCTTGCTTAGTTAATGTAATCTTCAATGTCATGCCTTCAATGTTTCTCAGTGCTGGTATGCAATTATTCACACTTAAAAGTTCTTAATATTAAGTGAGTTTTCACAGTAATCACCTAACAAAATTGAAAATGGCTGCAGGTCTGGCGTTAGTCCAATCCAGAAATTTTATACAGTCACCATACATCATAAAACATGCGACTTTTCAAAGCTCTACTCTTTATACTGATAATTATTGGTTGCCTCTCCCTTGGTCATGTCCAATCTGATGGAGAAAGAGCAAATGTTTCTGCAAAAACAACAGAAGAGAATGACCAATCAGATGGTCAGATGTCTTTGGTGCCTGCATTCTACATATTTGGGGACTCAACTGTAGATTGTGGCAATAACGATTACTTGGTAACTCTTGCACGAGCAGATATGCCACCATATGGAAGAGACTTTGATAGTCATCAAGCGACAGGAAGGTTTTGCAATGGGAAGATTAGTGTAGATTTTCTCGGTATGTAATCTAGTACATTGTACATCTATGTCAAAAGAGTATAGTAATTGAAGCTTTGACAGTGTAGAAATTCAGTTTGATGTTATTCCTAGGAACCAATTTGAAGTGTGGTGTGCATGCACTTTTTTTTTTGGGTGGCTAATAGAACAATGTCAGTTAAAAGTTTATTCAGGACAAACCGAAATGAAAGTTTGATGCTACAGAAAATCAGGGTGGTCTTATTCGTTGCCTGGGCCAATGTCAGGTATACCAGTCTGACAACATATCATATGAGAGAATGATTAAAGGGTTAGAAAGATGCAAAACATTGAAAGCAATGTCCATTTTGCATAGTCATAGCCAAAAACCTGATTTTGAGGACATGATGTACAGTTTGAACATGCCTTGGGATATAAGTTTGACCAAAGTTTTACCAGATGTTACTTTCAGGCTTACAATGTGGTACCGAGTGCAAGTACCTTCACTCATATACCTCCTCTTCCACAAGATGCCATCAAGTCTCTTATCTTTATGGGCCCGCATTGACTATTTTAGCATGTTGTGCAGTAAAGAATTAGCTTCCTCCGGTTTTAAGTCACCTGTGTCATGCACTTGGTCATCTAAAATATGACTTCTGCCAAAATTTGCCCTTTTTTAGCACAGTAAAGGCTTTGAAGGTAAACTGACATTGAAGAAAGCAGGGGTGCCTCTCATATATAAATTGCAATATAGTTGTAAACAGATACATTCTCGTGTTTTCTGAACTGAGTTCCTGAAAGTGCCGAGTGTGATGCCTCTTCTACCATTCTGATAGCATTTTTTACACGAAAGTCATTGGTTAGGAAGTTGCCTTAGGTCTGCAAAACATTTAGGGTACCTAAACAAGAGAAAGAACTCCTTTGTGAGGAGCATGATGCACAGTTTTGAATATTGCCTTGGGACATACATTTGACCAAAGTTTTATAAAAAATTCTTTCAGGCTAACACCATGTCACCATGATACCCAGCCTGGGCACCTTTCATCAATGTACCTTCTCTTGCACAAGATTTTGTGAAGTATCCTGCCCCTAACTTGGTCCAATACCAGAAAAAGGAAATTTTTGGAGGTGAATCTTTTGAAATGGAGACCCGCTCTCCTAGATTCCAATCCAAGCTTTGCAAAGGTCACCTCTGATAAGATGGAATCTCTAGCCATCCAAGTTGAACATTTATATGCCAATTGCTCAACCACCCAGATCTTGTGTTGAATGCAATATGAGTAATCATAGAGGTCACTTTGCTGTTTGATCAGTCTATGATCATCCTTTATTGTGATAAAAGCATATTTCTCAATAATATGCTGCAGCATCAATATAAATATCTCCTAGGTAGACAATCCTGCCCAAGTCTGATCTCTTTGAAGCTCTAGGCTATTGCTAGATGGACTGGCCTTTTGTGAATCATAGCTTCTTCCTGTCCCCACCCTTGTTCTATGCCTCTATATAGTAATTTGGATTGGCAACTCTTGCATGTCCCTTGTTCCCTATCCTCATTTACCATTCCCATTTCTCATCCCATGCGACTATGAACATCTCCAAGAAGAGTCTACCTTATGTCATATTCTAGAAGCATCCTATTGAGGATCTCACCAAATGGCTGAAAAAAAGACATCTTTAAACACTTTAATAAGGTCTTTGACATGTGACTTGCACAGTCATCTCCTACTTGTGAGCCTCAGTTTGAGTCAGATAGGGACATTAGGAGGTGTGACACTAAACTTGTCGTGTTTTGAGGGAGGAGGCAGCTCTTTCTAGAGCATGCATAACAGTGCATTTCTTTTTTAGTCGGTTTTAGGTGTGTTCACATTGGTAGAGGATGGTTTCCATCCCTTTGCATTCCTTGTTCAATGGCAAGAGGTTGCATTCACACTCGACAAGGGTGATCGACATTTTTTGGGCCATCTATAATATTTTATTCATATTTTTTATGTTAGCTAGTTTTTGACCTCCTAGGATTAGATCGGCCATTTTTTCGTGGTTTTTTGGCCATATATAGCCTTGCCTTCAGAGGCTACCATTATCATTCTTGCAAGTCTTTTGTACACTCTCACACTTGAGAACAGTCCTCTCTCTTTTGGTGCTGCCTTCTGTCATCAGCTTGATCCAGTGCCCTCATTGATGCCTTGGGCTGTGTGCAAGGAGGACTCATCAGTCCTCTTTGTATTTAACATTCTTTTGGAGTTCAGTGCAGATTTTCTTCTTCCATTCTCTTCTTTCATTGCATTCATTCTCTTCCCTTCTCTCTTTGTTTTTGTGTTTCCTATTCTGACGTGCATTCTCACATGGTATCATCATCAAAGTGAGGACTTGAAGGTTTTATGAAGAGAAGAGCACACTCAACTTGTTGTTTGGAGCAGATTTGTCACAAAGAACACAGATTTTCTGCCTTGTTCGGCGTGTAGGGCATCTACGACCTCTCTTTGCAGGTTGTAGTTGATTTTCCCTCTATTTGGATAGTCCCACACCAAAATGCAAGAGTTTTTTTGTGTGTTTGCAGACCTATTTGAAGAGTTACGGAGTATGAGGAGTGTGTCACTTTAATATCACTTTTAATGTCACATTAATGTCACAAGGAGACTCTTCTTTGGATAGGCAGTGCCATCAGTCAAACTGTCATGAAGAGCAATGTAAAGATCAACATTCAAAGCCTCATTCTCACTTTGTTCAATCCAAAAGATTGAAGGTCCCTTCTCTTCCTTGCTTCCCTACATGTTTTTCATAGGGTTTGTACTATAGGTCTCACATAGCCATGATGGCACCTTCTGCTTAGATCCCCGTGTGTCATACTCTTCCCAAAGAAGATATTGACTTGATGGTGCGAATTACTCCCTTTGATCATGCAAAGTAAAGTGTACACTTGACACCTTTGACTTGCATCCCTTGGTAGGACGATCTCAGCGAAGGACATGGTGACAATTCTCATTACGTAACTACCATCTCCCAAATATGATGTCTTCTACAATAGCTTTCTTACCTCTAGGGTTTGGGAAGCTCTTTCATAGGAAGAGCTAGCTCCACTTGTTCTAAAGCACAAAGAGCAACTCAAAGAGATTGGTGTTAGTGCATCTAGCCTTTCTAGAGTTTTTACAGTAGGTTTGGGATGAAGCAACAAGAAGGACAAGGAGGCCAAGAAGAAGAAGAAAAAGAAGAAGCAAGTCAAACATTGGGAGTCCTCTTTAAGCTTTGACACCAATTTAGAAAAGCCTAAATGTCCACATTGTGGAAAGGGTATCCATCTTGAGAAGAAGTGTTTGAAAAAATACCCTCACCTTTATCCGAGAGCAAAGGATGGAGGTAAATCATCACAACCTTCCTTTACCTCTTAAACAACTATTACATATGAGTCCATGTTCCTTCACATCCATGAGATAGAGGAGCCTTCTTCATCACTTGTCTCATCTTTTGAGTGGCCTTGGCTCATTAACAGTGGTTCTTCGAGTTGTATGACTTCTCGAGGGGATTTGTTGAAGGATGTTTGTCCATTAGAGGGTATAGTCATTATTTCTTACATTTATTTGGTGCCTATTAGTGGTGTTGGCACTTTCATGTTATTGCCTAACCATCCATTGAGCTCTGTTTTAGAAGTCCTTCATGTTCCAGATTTGGGATTTCCAGTCCTCTCAGTTTGTGGCCTTACTAGAATTTACACCTGGGTTGTCATTCTTCCTCGAGCCATTTTAGTGATAGGTTGGTAGGAGAGTCTAGGCTTTACATGTTCCATTTCCCTTTCATTGTATAGGGTCCTCCGAGGCAGTCTTCCATTGTTGCACTAGTTCCCGATTTTCCACCATCTTTCCCATAGGTCCCATTCCATCCTTCACTATCTCCTCTTGTGGTTCCCTCGTATCTCCCATCCTTTTCAAGGGGACGATATTAATGGTGTGGTTATGGATTCCCTAGTCCCCTTTTTTTTAAAGAGAGGGATACCTAGATTGTGAGGGGCTTCTTCATCAATAGACTTCATGGATGAATCTCATCAGCATTGGCACTTCTTCTACTACCCTTGGATCCATTCCATCTTCTTTGGCCTTCAATCACATCCAGGATCTGAGAGGGGGTGTTAGTAGTCATGTGAGTTGCACATTCATCTTTTGCTTGTGAGCCTCATTCTGAGTTAGATGTGGCCATTAGCAGGTTTGACACTTAGTCTATCATGTGTTTTGATGGAGGAGGCAACTGATTTTAGAGAATGCATATTATAGTGCAAGGCAGCCCTTGTATAGCGAATGTGCCTGCAATGAGGGTTTTTGGGAATGAGGAAAACTAGGATGGGAGATAGAATGGACTGAGTGGAGAATTGCCAAATTGACCAAAACCCTTATTGGAGTACCTGCAATGAGGGTGTTGGGAGTGAAGAAAACTAGGATCGGAGATAAAATGGACTGAGTGGGGAATTGCTGAATCAACAAGGCCTATTATGAATTGATCCTATTATGGACCTTCAAACAAGTGCTTGAGCCTCAAGGCCCAAAAATAAGGGCATTGACCAAAATTGGGATACAGCTTTTAATTTCCCATGTCGGCTTAGTTAAAGGCTCACAAATAGGAGATGACTATGATTGTTAACAACCCCACACTGATGTTGGAAGGCAAGGCAATGGTAGAGCCTTTGTGAAGATGTCTGCCATAGTGCCTCTGCCTGTTGTTGGACAATATAGAAGCTCTAACTCCTGATCCAAGCTACTTTTGAACATAATATTAGTGGAACTTATTGTGCTATCAAGCTATCTTAGGTTTATTCCTAAAGTTAATAAGCTAATTTCTCTTGGCTCTTGTATAACCCCAAACCTAATCTAGATAAGACTTTTGTCAATCCCAAGCTTGAGAGTTTTTGGTAGGACAATTGAAGTGTGATAAAAGAGGATCATGGGCTTACCAATTCTATTATCCTGAATTATCCCAGATATCCCTAATCGCACACTCCTACTGTTGTGTTTTCATCAGCACTCATTGCCCTCATCATCACCATCAGCTTGCTGCCTTGCTCCCAACACCGCCATGATATATGGCATTGAGATTTGGTGGTTTTCTGTGTTTGGGATCCATTCCAGAGGATTTCACTCTCCTTCAGCATCTCTCAGCCCTCTCTCAAGAGTGACTGTTGGACAGCCTTGCTCTTCTTGAGCACTTTGTTGTATCACCCCTCTATATTCTTGGTTTGTTCATTGAGTTATCATTTGTTCATTTCTCTTCTCATTCTATGAGTTCAATTTTCAATCATGTGTTTGGCTTACACTCTACATTGTCTTTGTAAACCTTAGTGTATCCTCATATGTGCTTCGTGTTAGCACCAAGCACAAGGTTCTAGCTATGGCACGTATGAAATGCCCCCATAGATCTCCAGCTCACACGTGACATGGGGCAAACTATAGAAGCATAGAAAGAAACATGAAGGGGTGCATATTAGACTTGCCTCTGAGTTGTAAAGCCTAATAGGCTCACCCTCGATCTTGGGACCGACAACATGTTGAGCCAAGCTCCCATCACAAGGACTAATCTTTGGACACACAATGTACGAGGTTATCCAGAGGTAAATCTAGCTTTGTTGATCTTTATTGTATATGCCTGCGGCCTGACCAGTCCTCATCCCTACTGGAGGCACCATAGGAGGATATAGACGATATTGGCATGCCATCAAGCAGCTCTACCCTGATGCTTCAACTTATCCATGTTGGATCGACCCATGAGAGATATCTTGGGATGATATTGATACCCATATTAGTTCCACACTGTATTAGACCCCTGGTGCTTTTTTAGGACTTTCAGTAATCTATTGTTTCTTGGCTAGGTGTTTCCTTTTTCATTATAGTTTCTCTATTTTACTTTGAAAACATGACAGTTCCTAGAACTTCAAATGTATCTAAATTTGTCTCATAGGCCAATTTGGCCTCTTGTAGATGATAATACACCTTTCTTTCTTTCTTTCTCAACTTGGTCAAATGCATGAGCAATTTGGCAAACATAAATTGAAGATTTGAGCTTCGAATTTGGACCTTAAGTGTTGCTGATTGGGAAGTACTATTCCCAAGTTTGAAATCAATAGGAGGTTTGCATGGCTGCATTGGGATACATGCATGCATGCCTCGGTGTTTGGTGAATGTTGTGGATGTAAAATTCAGTTAGTGGACAGCAGATTTGATGAGATTCTGGAGGTCTACATGAGGGCTGATGTGCGTGCAATAGGATAAATTCAATATGGGCTCCCTTGGTTGTGGAATCAAGGGGAAAATTGAATGATTATTGCCGTTGGTTATTTGGAGCAGTGAGAGGTTCCAAAGTTTGTAAGAGATTATGCTTGGTCCACAGAGGAATTTGGGAACTTTTGGATGTGATAGATAGCACAAAGGTTTAAACATGCTCCTGCAAGTTGACACTGTTGTACTGTGATTACATTAGGCATCATCAGAAGTACTTTGTGTAAAGGTCATATCCTAAGTGTGTTACTGATTCTCAGTTGATTCAGTTGTCATACAAGATATATATGACCCGTTTTTTGGGTTTGGGCACAATATATTGGGCAACAAGGTTACTCTTATTTTGGGGATTGGGAGTGAGTTGGGGTGCTACTGTATAATTCTATTGGGTGCAAGCAGAGTGGCTATTCAGATATGACCATCATTGTGGCAGAGAGCCTTGCCTATCTTTGGTACAAGGAAGTATTAAATTGAACAGACTGTGTACTTAATGGGCAACTCATGACTTCAGCAAATGTCTTTAAGCATCAAATAAGGGTGTTTTTTCAATTTGTTTATATGCAGCTTCTTATATGGGATTGCCATTAATCCCAACCGCACTTGCAACAACAAATGTTAGTGCAATGACAAAAGGCCTGAATTATGCATCGGCAGGTGCTGGAATACTCCCACAGTCTGGTTCCGACCTTGTAAGCCACTTGGAACATGTGACTTTGACTATTGACTCAGTGTATTCTTCTTAAACCTCCTTCACATTCCAAGAAACATGCACACAACCAGATGTCTTATATTCATTTATAATGTCTTTCTCATATATGAGATTTGCAAGGCAAGCTTAGTGAATTTCAGAGTAATGAGAAAGCATGCTTCAAAACTGATCCACTTTTGGCATTCTAACAGGGGCAACACATCTCCTTCAGTGAGCAACTTGGTCTTTTCTCAAACTCAGAAGCAAAAATGTCTCTGATCTTGGGACAGTCAAGCACAAAAGCCACCATAAAAAAGTCTGTCTTTTATTTCTCAATTGGCAATAATGACTTTATACATTACTACCTACGAAATGTGTCAGGCATCCTAGGGACGGAGAGCTCGATTGACTTTAGTAGCATGCTGCTGGAACATCTGTCCAACCATCTAAAGGTAATTTTCATAGATGCATGCAATCACAGTAGAATGGGCAAGTTTAAAGGATTATCTTTAATGGGCAATCGCATGCGTTTCTCCAAATGTATTAAGCAACAAGGTGGAACTCTGCTTAGGAATACTGACAATATGATAATATGGGTTCTGGAATTTTCCCTAAGAAAGTGGTGGCATTGCTCCAGTAGTTCTCTGAAGGCTCAAATTTCAGGGTTAACAGTCCATGGGGTCTGTCTTCTTACCCATATTGCTTCACATGCAACGAAACAAGCAACCTTGTATTCTGTCTTGTAATGCCAGTTTTGGTTGCTTGTTATTGATCCAAGAGAAAATTCCTAAATCTATAGAGAAGGGAATATTCGGAAATTGACTTCCTAAAATCACTGTCACTTGCCCAATTTGAGTCACACTTCCCCAAAAGAGAGCTTTCGAAATTGTATGTGATATCATAGTCAAGAGTTCCCTTCAAGCATTGGATTACCCACATCCGAGCTTTCCAATGACTCTCGTGGTTTTTTTTGAGAACTTACTCAAAATACCAACAACAAAATTGATATCTGGTTTGGTGTTGCACAAATAGATGAGGTTGTTGCAGTCTAATAATAAGTTGCTAGGATTGAAAAGTGTTTTGGTCCAACTAAGGAACTTGTATATCGTACAAGGTGTGAATTAAGCAAAGCAATATACACAGAAGATGAAAGCTAGGTCTGCATAAGGCAAAGCTATACACAACCAAGATGAAACCTAGAGTGGTAAAAAGGGGTTGGGGGGGCGGTTGGCTGGGAAACTGGGTAAGCTGTAAAGTTTTGCTGAAAGCTTTTGCTTAGTTTTCTTTTTTGACTAATTCCAATTTGTCTTACAAACTCTTATTAGGATGCATGAGAAAACATAAAGTGGGAAGATCCCCATGGCTGTTCACTTGGAAAGGTGTGGTTGTAATGGTTTCTGAGCACCTCAGAGAGTTGTTCATAATCATAATATAAGAGACATAAAATAGACTTTGTCCTGAATCATATTGATTTTGGCTTATCAGAGTTAGTGGCAAGGCATCCTGATTGCTTCTAAAATACTGTACCAAGACATCTAACATGTTTACAAATCTGTGCTAATTTGGAGCTTTAATTTTTACGTTGTCTTTGTTGCAGTTCTTACTAGGTGGTGGCATTGAGAAGGTTGTGCTTGTTGGAATTGGCCCTCTTGGATGCGCGCCTAACTTCTTATCTGCATATAATAGCAGTTCTGGAAATTGCATTTCAGAGATTAATGCTCTTGTGAAAGAGTACAACCTTGGTCTTGCATTGTTGACAGCAGAGCTACGAGCAGAATTTCCTGATCCTGATATCATATTTTGTGACATCTTTGATGGTGTATATGATATTGTTGTACATGCTGAATCCTATGGTGAGCTTGCATTTTTTTCAGTTAAGTTCTCTTGGATGTATACTTGTGCCTGGTGTTAACAGTCATAACAAAATGCAGTGTAGAGCTACAGAAAAGACTGTGTGTGTGTGTGTGTAGTGTGAAGTGATAAAAACACTAGTTGGAAAAGTGGTGTGTGGGTTTTTACCCCACAAGTGCACTGATATCCAATCAATAGTAGAAAATCTATCTGTTGTGGAAGACCTGAAATACACTTTGAGACTGCAGTCAGATAGTAGCATATGCTGGCTATGCCAAAACTTTCTCAGATTGCAGCTTGCATATTTTTGATGAGGAAGAGCGTGAAGTTCAAATAGACCAATAAAGAAACTCTAAGGCCTTTAATAAAGTGAAACATGCAGCAAACACACAGCAAGTTTGGATTATTCCCCATATTTCAGAAAAACATTTTGAGGTGCATTGTGTCACTTAAAAGCATCAAAGCAGTCCAAGTTGCTGTAATTCATGCTCTCAGTATAAGAAACATCATCTTTGAAACAGGGATTTCTGTAATAACACATCATCAGAGTTTGAGATATATTTCAATTCGAAGAAGCTGCCATAGAATTTAATGAGATGCACAAAAGTTCTCTAATGAGTTTCTATTAAGAAGCTATCATGGTGGAAGGTTGAATTCTGAAGGTGACATGCATTCACTAAATTATGTACAAGAGCAATTCAATTTTTTTGGACAGTACTTAATTTTATTGCGTTATGTTTATCTTTTGGGGATACTTGGAATAAGCTTTAGACAGCTGTGCTTGGTATAGGGAATAAAGGGCTTAACTACAAACAAATTAGACTTTTTCTTTTCTGGGTGGCTGCAAACCCTTGTTTGCCATATTCAGAGCCATGACATGTACAGGTCAAATTTGACCTGTGCAAGTAGGCTCAATGAAGTTGATAGCTCACATGGCCAAGGACATACGACTCGATTCCACTTTGCACCATCTAAGTCGAGACTTCTAGGAGTGCACGGAGTACCCTCTAAATGTGGCTTTGTAGCAGCTGTTGATGTTGTTGCTTCAGTAGCCCAAGTCCACTTGCCAGCTCACATCATGCTCCCAAAACAGCTAGATCTGCCTGATCTTGACTTGCGTATGCCCACCACATCTTCCTTGTCTATACTTCACAAGTGCAAGCCAATGATCTGCATGTGGCACATTTGTGACCAAGACTACAGAGTTGATGGGAATCTTACCAAGGGAGTCCAAGTGATTACCCCAGAGAGGCCAAGACATCGGACAAAGAGTGCTCGTTGGTTGCCTAGTGGCCTATCAGGTATTTCAGAGGCGGATGGAACCACATTGAAATTTTGGGTGAGTATAGATGGTTTGCGCCCCTAGTAAGCTATATAGTAGTCTTCAAACCTACAAGTAATGCTATTGTGTCCTAGCACTGATTCGAAACATGACATATTAAAATAATGAGGGTGATAGCAAATGAATAGATGTTATGATTTTGGCACTAAAATTATGTAAAGAAGAGAGAAAGGAGAGTGAAAAAAGGCAAAAGAAATAAAGAACACCTTATAAGCACAACACTTGCTTTGTGTCTATACTCATCAAGACATCCATCCTTGGACAGGGTTAGCATGCCTATGTAAAATCACAACTCATTGGAAATACTTACTGATGGTGTATTATAGCCTTTGCTATGCTTTGGTACCAACTCTATATGTGGGCATACTATATTTGGGCTTTGCCCTAAGGCTCAAGAGGTATGGAGGGGAGCCCTTATGCAGGTGTTTCATGGCATTGCAAAGTCTATGATGGTGACATGGGAGATGATTACATGGGTCACAGATAGAGGCCTAACTTGGGGGTATGAGGATGTATAGGAAAGTCATGCCTACCTTGGCTTAGGTCAGTTTTTGAGCAGGATTGCCATGTCAGATTTTTAATAGATAGTGTGGACTCAAAGGTAGTGTTATAGATGGGGGTTGGGGCTCCTAGCTAGCACTATTGCTTGGTATATATGGACTGCCCAATGTTGTGATGCTATAAACTTATTGGACATATTCACTTCAGAGACTCTCTAGGATTTGAATAGATATTGCCTATGCTCTTAGTGGGAGAGGATATAGGGTGGTTTGAAGACTGTAAGGAGGAGAGGTGCTTTTCTCAAGACTTGGATTTTGGCACTTTCTTTCATTGTCAGCCACACATGGTTTGGCATTATAGATGTGTTGATTGGTTAGTCATTTAGGCCTTGCAATAAGCTTCCACCTTTGTTGCATATTTTGCTTTGGAAGCCTCTTATAGGGCTGTTTTACACTTGGTCGTGGGATACTTTGTCTCGAGGGATTTATTAATAGAATCTTTTTCCTTTGGAAAAAATAACAAGATTTTTGGTAGTCAAAGAAGATTTCTATATTTGTCTAACATTACTAGCTGAATCAATACCTTCACTAAGGGAAAAGTAAGCACAATATGGGATTAGAGTGTTGAGCTTAAAAATGCATTATATTTAGCCCTTTATTACAGCCCCAGAACTTAATTATTACCGAACTTTCCTAGAGGTGTCTATGTCCCATAAGCCAACAAACCCTAATATGGGAGGATCCACACATCTATAAATGGGGGGTAGCCCATTCACTCAGCCCCAAAACTTAATTATTATCAAACTTTCCTAGAGGATGTCTACGTCCCATAAACCAAACCCTAAAATGGGAGGATCCACTCATCTATAAATGGGAGGTAGCCCGTCCACTCAGCCTATCTCGTCATTGGAGGTTCATTATCAGCTGGCGCCTAGTCTACAGTGTTGTTTACACCCCTCCCTTGCAGATGCCTCAATTTGTGTTGCTGACAACTCTTTCCCAGCCTGAGGCACTTCTTGACAGCTGTTGCCATCACTCCTATTGCATCCAAGAGCTTTCCCAGATTTGCATTTATTGCTGCTTACTATCACCCTGATCAGCTTGGAGGTTTTTGTCCCAAACAGCCACCAGATTTTGCAGCAGTTTTCTGCTGCCCATCATATTCTTTCTCCTTATTAGGAGCAGTTACCAGTGCAGACTGATCCACATTTTCAGCCAGACCTGCATTTTAGGCTGCTCCTTTGTCCAACTTCACTCTATTCAGGCCGCCTTATTGCTGCTGCCTCAGCCTAATCTTGAGATCATACTCTTTGCCCCGATCCTTCAAAGACACAGGAGTTCAAGGTTTTGTATTCATTTTGCATATTGTGTTAATTGCATTGAGCATTGTATCTATTCATTCATTCATTCATCTATTGTGTTCATTGTGTCTAAGCTGCCCTAACCCTACCGAGTTCTATGATCAGTCCCTGCTTTGTCATACGATTGTGTTTGTGTTTTGTGTTCGAGTATTTCATTACATAGAGGAGCCTCCATTACCTTTGGTTGAGATGTCCTCCATGAATGAGGTGTGGGCAACAAAGCTCTAGCATCTACAAACTGCAAAAATGAGATTGGACTAAGTGGGAGGACAGGCTGTCTATTTATAGATAGTTTGGGGCCTGCTTTGTCATATGATTGTGTTTGCGTTTTGTGTTCGAGTATTTCATTACATAGAGGAGCCTCCATTACCTTTGGTTGAGATGCCCTCCATGAATGAGGTGTGGGCAACAAAGCTCTAGCACCTACAAACTGCAAAAATGAGATTGGATTAAGTGGGAGGATAGGCTGTCTATTTATAGATAGTTTGGGGCCTCCCAAAGTAGTGTTTTGCATGTGGGATAATGAAACTCTCTAGAACTGTATTTGTTTAAAAGAAATGCTCTAAATTCATTAAGTAGCTTAAGTTTTGGGTTTGTTTGACTAAGGCTAATGATGTTTTCTCTCAACACAACCTCTTAGGTCCAAAGCTAGAACTAGAAAGGGACTATAAACAAGCCCAAGCCCTTTTTCTGTTCTTTTCCCAAGGCTTCCTATCCCAAAGCCGCCAAGGCATCAGGCAAAGGGTGTATGTTAGCTGCGGAGTGACCTACCAAGACTACAAAGGCGATGGTTACCTTACGGAGGGAGCCCCAGTGTTCACCCCAGAGAGGATAGAGTATTGAACAAAGTGTGCTTGTTGGCTGCCTAGTGTCCTACAAGTCTTATAAAGATGGATGGAAACACAATGGATTTTTTTATAGAGGGCTTTTGTATTGTGTTTCAAAAGATCTAGTATTAAGTAAGGGTTTTCCATGAGTTTTCAAGCTATTAAATAATAGCGTCCAAAACGAAGAAAGAGATGGTCATCCCCAAGGCCTTCACAAAGCAAACAAGATTATCTGTAAAGAAAAATACCCTAACACAGAAACATAAATAGAAATCGTACGACAAAGCACAGACTGATAAAAAGAACATAGTTAGGGTTAGGGTTAGAGTAACTCAGAGACAATGAACACAGTGAATAAATGAAATGATATGACTACTAATAATACGATGCTCATGTAGCAAACACACTATGCAGTGAATGAATACTGAACGTCGAGTTCTTGTATCTCTAGGATGAGGACAGGGGTAATGAGCTGGAGAGTGTGTCGTACTCCGAACGGATTCCGAATTGCAGCAAGGCAGCCTCCGGATGTCGAACACTAGCTAACGCAGCAGTGAGAAGTTGGATCTGATGCAAACAACAGTGAGGAGAGAGAAAGACTAAAAACGCAGGCAGGACAGTCTGTAGGAGAGAGAAAGACTAAAAACGGAGCCTGCGGGAGAGAGAAAGACTGAAACGCAGGCAGGATAGCCTGCAGGAGAGAGAAAGACTAAAAACGGAGCCTGCAAGAGAGAGAAAGACTGCAATCGCTGCAGACAGGAGAGAAAACTGTTAGGGCGGCAGCTGGAGTCTGCAAACGCAGCAGTTTGTTGGCATGGTAGGCTGTATGACAGTAGTGCAGATGAACATCAGTCAGTTGCCAGGCAGAAACAGCAACAATCAGCGTGTGGAGGGCTAGAAACAAGTGTCAGACTGTAGGGAACAATGATGGATAGCAAGGGCTGAGATGTCCTCCGTGATCGGGGTGTGGGCAGCAAACTGATAACACCTGAAACTTGCAAAAACGAGATTGTAAAAGAATAGAGGGCCGACTGCCAATTTATAGAAAATTGGGGTTCTAGATCCTCTCCCACTTAACTTTCTCGATCCGCTTCCCGTTTTAGGGTTTTGGCTAAAATAAGCCTAAAATAAGCATGTTTTGGGGCTGTTTAAGTGGCTCTTGCATTTCTTAGCACAACACCCCCTCTCAGACCCAAAATAGAACGAGAAAAGTAGGCCAGCCTAAATTTTGATTTATCCCAAGGTGGACATCCCACCCCAAAGCAGCCATGGCATCGGACAAAAGGTACACGTCGGCTGCCCAGTGACCTACCAAGACTACAGAGGCGATGGATATCTTACCAAGGGAGCCCAAGTGATCACCCCAGAGAGATTAGGGCATTGGACCAAGGGTGCGTGTCGGCTGCCCAAGGGCCTACCAAGGTCTACAAAGGTGGATGGAATCAACAATGGACTTGTTTGTTTTGTTTTGTTTTTTTTTTTGAAAAGTGTTTTGAAAATACATAAGTAATATAGGGGTAGCGGCAGATTAAGTAACAGATAGGAAAAGATAAAGAGAGTTTTAAACCCAAGTTATTCACAAAACTAGCAAGCCAATCCCTCGCACTGATGAGGATAAGTGCCTGAGGATGATAAAAGTGAGTGTATGTGCCAATCATGTGTTGAATATGTGAGAGGTATAAAAAGCGGTGGACTTAGCAAGACAAGCAAAGCAAGCAAGCAAGCAAGGGTAGGGAAACTGCCTTTAGAAGAACTGCCATGTGTTATGCTATGAATATGGTGGATCCTAGAGTCGACCACTCCAAAAGACCGAAAAGGGATAAATGCGCACAGATGCATGTTGACATGAACAGAATGCCAATGCATAGGGTAATGCAAAGGGAGATGCAAGATGTCATGCTCATGCAATATGCTATGCAACGGTGCCACTGGGACAGTGCCCTCGCAGGGGAAGTGTTCACTTGCCGAAGTGCCCTTTTACAATCAGGTCATCCTGATAGTGCGGATGAAGTTACAAATGCCCATAATACAATACAAAAGAATAAGTGAATGTAATGTCTAAAAAACTGTAAGCATCATCATTGTCACGATCAAGAGTAGGAGCCGTCTCCTCTCAAACTGGAAGGGAAAGCAAGAGGGAAGCACGCTCTCCCCGTCAAGCTGAAGAAGTAGGGGAGGGTGTACACAAGCTGATCCTGGGTAGCAAGCACTGAAGAATCGGCCGGTTGACTGCTTTGGTCAAGATATCTGCAAAATTATCTGATGAAGGCACAAACTCTAGGCGAATAGTGCCCAGCTCAACCTGCTCAGTGGAAAAGTGGAAGTGGACTCCCACATGCAGTGTCCGTGGTGTGATGATCGGATTGCTCGCAAGGGCAATGGCACTCTCGTTGTTGCAGTAGACAACTGTGGGAGAGTCACATGGAAAATGAAGTGCTAGTAGTAAACTCCTCAGATAGATGGCCTCGGTGGTGCCATCGAAGAGAGCCCGGTACTTGGTCTCGGCCGTGGAAGCCGCCACCGTCTCTTGCTTACGGCTGGACCAAGAAATGGGAGCCGTGCCCAAGGTAAAGAGGTAGCTGCCATGGGAACGCCGGGTGTCAGGATCTCTTGCCCAATCAGAATCAGTGTACTCCCGCAAACATAAACTAGAACCATATGTCAAGCCATAAGAAAAAGTACACCGCAAATAACGCAACACACGAAGATATGCAATCCAATGTGACATCCTAGGTGCTATGAAATACTGACTGAGTATGCTAACTGAGTAAGCTAAATCTGGCCTAGTGTGAATTAACCAAAGAAGTTTTCCTATAACAGAACGATAGGTGTGTGCATCGAAGGGCTGTCCTAGGGTATCCCTCTCGTCAAAAACAACATCATGCCTAACGATCACCTTGTTTGTTCGAGGATCAAACAAACGATAGGCTTTCGCTTCATAGGAATATCCCATAAAAATAAGGAGATCAGCTCGGGGAGTAAGCTTACCTATCTTGTCATCAGGCGTGTGTACGTATGTGTTGGGTATTTGACTCATGCCTCACTTACGCCTACGCTCATATGGGAGTGTCGGTGATCAGTAGGACACTGGGGCACTTTTTACTCTCGGTAGGAGAGGTTTTTTCCCCCAGACTTGTGGTCTTATTGTCGTATGTACTTATGTGCTTATGTTACACACATTTGGGCACTTAGTGTGTGTCGGGTGTGAACACCCCCTACAACCCTAAGGTTTAAGGGTTGTACTTTGTACTTTCTGGTTACACTCATTCAGTCTATTCTCTTTCTGCAGTCTGCAGCCCATGCCAGTTCTGCTCCAGGCCGTCAGCTCCAGCCGCCAGCGCACAGCTCCACCTGCCTGTCCCAGCGCGCCACCAGCAGGTGCAGTCAACGTTTGTACTTGTGCGTGTCCTGCCCAGCGCGCCACCTGTCAGCTGGAGGCGTCGCTTCTTCTGCACAGCGAGCCACTCGCCAGCAGCTCGCAAAAGCCTGCTCATCCACCAGCGCGCAGCGTCAGATGCCGCCTGTCGTCAAACGTCAGCGCCAGGGCCACCCGCCGTTTCCTGTGCCGCCTGCCTGCTACACGTCAGCAGTCCGCCTACACTTTCTGACCAACGACCAACAGTCCGCCCACATCGTCTGACCAACACGTCAGCATGCTCCATGTCAGGTACATTTTAAACAAATTTTTTTAAATTTTAGTCCAGAATGAATTTCTGGCAGAGGAGGTTCATACGCAGCAGGGACTGCAGGCACAGCACAGGTGTGGGATAAATTTGATGCAAATTTCTGGACTGGATCATCAGAAATTTTGGGGCTTTTGTGTATTTTGAGGACAGTTGCATATGAACTGCTGGTACAGTCACAGAAAGACTGTTTTGACAGAAATTTTGGCAAAAATTTTGGGGATTTTGATATAACAATGTTGCAGTGCACTGTTTGCACCTTGGGAAGCGTGCATTAAAAGACAGTTTTTTGACAGAGTATGCCCTTGCACATTAATTGCAGAAGCGTGTTTGCTGCAATTTCTGGAAATTTGCAGATTTCCAGTCTATACTGCTTTGACATTGCTCATTTTGTCTTTGGAAATTTGTCATCATGGCAAATCAGGGAGGTGATGTCTTTACGTATGTATCCAAAGAAGACAAATTGGACGGAAACAACTATTCGCTTTGGTCATTCATGATGAAGAATGTATTAGTGGCCAAGATTTTATGGGATTATGTCAGTGGAGAGGAAACTCGACTAGGAGTTGTAGCTCCCGTTACTCCTCCTCCCCATGGCGCACGTGGACAACGGGGACCTCAGCCTGCTCATATCCGTTCGGCATCTTCTTCACGAGATGCATGGTTGACTTTGGAGCATATGTTTGCAGGAAAGAATGAGACTCGGATCTCTTTCTTGAAGAAAGAGTTGGAAACTTTGAAGATGTATGAGGGTGATTCTATGCAGGATCACTTAAATAAGATTCCACTGCTAGTGAGTCCGCGTCCTTTGTTGTGGACAGGGACTATTGTTTCTACACTTGCAGTTATGACATCTCTTGGGCCGATAGAGCACTTAGCTCTACAGAGGATGCTAACACTTGGTTCTTTGACAGTGGTGCTTCTAGACATATTACATCTCGCAGAGATTTGTTTGCTTCAGTTAGTGCACCTCCCGTTGGGAAATCGGTACAATGTGCCAATAATGCATCATACCCTGTTCGTGGTATTGGGGAGATTCAGCTCACAGCCATTGATGGCTCTATTCTCCACCTGCAGGATGCTTTGTTTGTGCCTGGAATCAAGAAAAATTTGCTTTCTATTTCTTCTTTGGCACGTTGTGGTTTGCAGGTTACATTTGATGATGATCGTTTCATGGTTAGAGATAAAGAACGCATGAGTTTGGTTTTGACAGGATCTTTGTGTCATGGTTTATATGAGTTGGATGCTCTTTCAGTAGATCAGTCGGCATACTTGACATCCACTCTTACTCTTGCTATGATACAGACAGAGTTATGGCATGCTCGGTTAGGGCATGTAAACTTTGGCAGCTTGATGCTTTTGCAGCGTACTCAGATGCTAGATGGCTTACCTCTCTTGGAGAGACCTCCTGAGCACTTATGCGAGGGATGCATTTTGGGGAAAATGCATCGGTTCTCATTTCCTCGTGATGTTGCTTTCAGAGCAACAACCAGATTGCAGTTGGTGCATTCAGATGTTTGTGGGCCTATGCAAACAATGTCATTGGGCGGTTGTTATTATTTTGTGACATTCATTGATGACTTTACACGTTTTTGCTGGGTCTATTGTTTGAAAAAGAAGTCAAAAGTGTATGATGCATTTTTGGCTTTCAGTGCACTTGTTGAAAATCAATCTGGATGCAAGATTAAGACTCTTCGTTCGGACCGAGGGGGGGAATACATGTCCTCTATGCTGAATTCCTTTTTGCTGCAGAAGGGCATAGTCCATCATTATACTACAGCCTATACTCCACAGTAGAATGGGGTAGTAGAGAGGAAGAATCGGTCACTCATGGAGATGGCCAGATGTATGTTGAAGGCAAAGAGCTTGCCTCATAGTTTCTGGATGGAAGCAGTCATGTGTGCTTGCCATATTTTGAACAGATGCCCTACCAAAGCCTTGAAGACCATCACACCTTTTGAGGCTTGGAATAGTCGTAAACCTTCTGTTGGTCATTTTCGTACCTTTGGGTGTCTTGCCTATGCCCATATTCCACAGGTACTTAGAAAAAAATTGGACAACAAGGCTGTTAAGTGCATTTTTATGGGATATAGCAATGAGAGCAAAGGCTACAGACTCTATGATCCCGTTACAAAGAAGGTTTTTGTCAGCAGGGATGTTGTTTTTGATAAAAAATCAGAATTATCCTTGGCTGGTTTGGACACATATCAGGCTGCTCGTGATGTTTTTGAAGGGCTGCTGCCCATTACTTTTGGTGATTCAGTTGGAGCTTCAGAAAATGAACCTAATGTTCAGCCAGCTGCTCCTATGGAAAGTGCAGAAATTCAGCCATTGGCTGATCGGAATATTCAGCATCATGCTGAAACTGAAATTCAGCAAGAGCTTGCACACAGTCAGGATGCTAGACAGCTACCTAGATGGTATTTGCAGACTATGCAAGATAGTCCTTTGGATGCACCCATGGCTGGTCATACTAGAAGGCAAACTCGTTTGCATGATTCAGCACATACCATGGAGTTTATTATGGCAGCAAGTACTTTTGATAATGAAGAGCCTAAATGTTATAAGGATGCACAGCACAGTGTGCATTGGATGGCAGCTATGTAAAATATTACACAGCGCAGCGAACAGAATCTGAGAAAGAGATAGAGAGTACACAACAGATAAGAGGAGAATCAGTAAATTCTTTAACTCCAAACAATTGATACAAAGATGGCTCTGTCCACCCGTGCGCTTCCAATGTGTGAAGCTTAGATGGCGATCTAGACAGAAGATAGGTGAAGAGCTTAAGGCTAGCTGGAATAACAACTCTGACTGGGTGAAAGATGAGTGAAAGATGGCTGCGAAGGGGTTTAGCTTTTATAGCCCGCGAAGATTGTTAGGTCGGCCTGCTGACCGACCTACCATATGAGCCTCCACTAGTCGGCCAGGGAATATTCCCTTTACCATCGGGCCGGGGGTGCTGCCCTCGGACCCCCGCCAGGGGGGCCGCTGGCCCCCCTGGGACCCCCAGCCAGGGGCCGCTTCCGCGGCCCCCGGACCCCACAATAGGAGCCCCTTTTAACTCCCTTACACCGCAACTCGATGTAATGCGCCTTGAGTTGCTACCAGCTTAACCACTCCGTCTAACCCAAAGATTAGACTCACAACAGTCACCTTTTTGCCATCCGGTTACATAGACCTCATCTGATATACAAGTCAGGACTCAACCAATGTCCGGGCTCACATTTGGCTTCTCCTCATAATGGGGGCCTTACAACTTTGAGCACCATGCCATGGATCATTGGTAGCACCTAATGAGGGTGGGGCATTGATCATATCTAACACCCCCCCTCAATGTCCACCCATAGGTGAACTATCTCCTCGTCTCAATGTCGAGTCTCTGAAGATGAACTTGAAGCAGATCCTTCGTAAGTGCTTTGGTGAAGATATCTGCTCCATTCTCCTTTGTTGGACAGTAGACCAATTCCACTATCCCATCCTCCATCAAATCACGCACATAGTGATACTGGATCTCTATATGTTTGGTGCGTGTATAAAACACTGGATTTTTGGCAATGGCGATGCAACTCTGATTGTCACATCTCAGCACAGTTGGCTCTTCATCCTGTACTCCCATATGCCATAGAATCCTTCTCAACCATACGGCCTCACATGCAGCAAAACAAGCTGCCTTGTACTCTGCTTCGGTAGAAGACAATGCCACTGTTGGTTGCTTCTTACTAATCCAAGAGAAAATTCCTGAACCCAAAGAGAAACAATAACCAGAAACTGACTTCCTGGAATCAATGTCTCCTGCCCAATCTGAGTCACAGTTCTCCACAAGAGAGGTTCCGAAACTGTATGTGATACCATAGTCAAGAGTTTTCTTCAAGTATCTGAGCACCCGCATCCCAGCCTTCCAATGACTCTCATGAGGTTTATTTGAGAACCTGCTCAAAACACCAACAGCAAAACTGATATCTGGTCTGGTGTTACACAAGTAGATCAGACTGCCGACCAACCTCCTATACCTCCCAATGTCTGCTAGTGCTGATGTATCCTCGACGGATAACTTTGCATTCACCTCCATAGGTGTAGCTATCTCCTTGCACTCGGTCATGCCAAATGCCTTCAAGATCTCCCATGCATACTTCTTCTGAGAGATGATATTTCTTGGCTCTTGCCAGACTTTAATCCCCAAACAATAGTGCAGCAAGCCCAAGTCTGTCATTTCAAACTCAGAACTCAAAGCCTTTCGAGTTTGGTTGATCATATCTTCACCTGTAATAAGAAGGTCGTCCACATATAGGACAATCACTACAGACTTTTTACCATCCCTGTAAACATACAAGTTAGCATCTGAGGCACATCTTTTGAAGTTTAGGTTTAAAAAGAATCTATCTATCCGCTGGTACCATGCTCTGGGGGCTTGTTTCAGCCCATACAATGCCTTCTTCAGTTTACATACTTTGTTCTCAGAATGGGGGCCCTCAAACCCTGGTGGCTGAGCCACGTATACCTCCTCCTTGAGGTCACCATTTAAGAACGCTGACTTAACATCCATTTGGTACACTGGCCACTTCTTGTGGGCAGCCACTGCAAGTACCGTGCGAATAGTGGTCATTCTGGCAGTTGGGGCAAATGACTCTTGAAAATCAAACCCTTCAACTTGTGAAAATCCTTGGGCAACCAGTCTAGCTTTATACTTTTCTAAGGTACCATCAGCCTTGTACTTTACCTTCTAGATCCACTTGGTGCCAATAACCTTCCGCTTTGGTGGTTGATCCACTAGCTCCCAAGTGTCATTCTTCATTATGCTGTCATACTCCGCCTGCATAGCAGCCTTCCATGATGGATCTGCAAGTGCTTCTTCTAAGTCAGTTGGCTTCTTTACTTCTCTCATAATCTCAACCATCAAGGCCATATTGACTATGTGAGCAGAAGCTCTCCTTTGCTCCTCTATTCTCTGAGACCTCCTTGGTCCGTCTGCCTTCTCCTCAACAGATGCAGGCATAGGATTATTGTGGTCATAGAGCTGCTTCACCCAGCGCGGCAATGGCTTTTCCGGTGGGGTGATGTCAGGTTGGTGAACTTTTTCCTCATCATCTGAAGATGATGCTTCCTCCTCCTTAAGGATAGGGATAGCTCTCGGGACAGGTTTATAGTGGACTACTTCGCTTGATGATAAAGTGGAAGAACTTGCCTTCTCCTCCTCCACTGTATGCGGCTCCTCCTTGAACACCACATCACGGCTCGCAATGATCTTCTTTGTCTCTTGGTCATATAATTTGTAAGCCTTCTGCTCATCACTATAACCCAAGAAGATACATTTTCTGCTTTTTGGTTGTAACTTGTTTCTCTTCTCATCTGGAACATGTGCATAACATTCACATCCAAAAATTCTGAAATGTGAGACAGATGGTTTCTTACCAGTGTAAGCCTCATGAGGTGTTTTCCCCTTGAGAGCCTTTGTATAGCTCCGATTTAGAATGTAGACTGCAGTATTAACAGCTTCAGCCCAAAAATGGTTAGGCAATCCCTTACCCTTTAGCATGCATCTTGCCATCTCCACAATGGTGCGATTCCTGCGTTCCACAACACCATTCTGCTGAGGTGTGTGAGGCGTCGTCAATTGACGCTTGATCCCTTTGCTCTTGCAAAAGCCTTCAAACTCCTTTGAGTTGAACTTACCACCACCATCTGTTCTAAATTTCTTCACACTTTTCCCTGTTTCATTCTCAACAAGTATTAGCCATTTTTTAAACTTACCAAAAGCTTGAGCCTTATCACGAAGGAAGTACACCCACATCTTCCTACTGTAGTCGTCGACAATCAACATAAAATAAGAAGATCCCCCCAAGGCCTGTGTAGGCATCTTACCATACAAGTCAGCATGCACCAACTCTAGAGGAGCCTGTGCTCTATTCTTGCTTTCTTGTGGAAATGCCTTTCTCTGTTGCTTGCCCATCATACAAGCTTCACATGGTTCCTTCAATTCAGTTATTGTAGGTAGGTGAGCAACTATACCTTGCTTTTGTATCTCCTTCAATATTGCAAATCCGATGTGTCCAAACCTTTCATGCCAAAGCTTACTTGTGCCCACTCCAGCGGTGGATGTAAGAGCACTTAGCTCATACAGGTTGTTCCTTCTTTCTCCTTTGCCAACAATTGTGCCAGCACTATCAATAATTTCTGCACCTGTCTTCTTGAACCTCACTTCATGACCAAGATCAGTTATGGCAGCAACTGATAAGAGATTTCTCTTGATTTCGGGAACATACAACACATTTGAAAGCTTTTTGACTTCACCATTTGCAGCAACAAAAGAAATAGTACCTGTGCCCGCAGCAGGGCATTTAGCATCATTTCCAACCGTCACAGTGATGGATTCTTGTAGAGGCTGCATAGAACTGTATAGACCTTTCTTGTTGGTCATGTGACGGGAGGCCCCACTATCCAACACCCATGAGTCAGTGGTAGATTCTTCTTGTGCTGAGGAGCACGCTTCCTCAATGGTCGCCATGAATAATTCCAACTCTGCTTCAGCCGTATTGGCTGTCTCTTTTCCTTTACTTTTAAGGGTACCATTCTTTTCATCTGCCTTCTTGACACGACAATCTGCAATTGCATGTCCTTTTTTCTTATAGTAGAAGCACTCTCCTTAAAACTTCTTCTTGCCGCCCTTCTTCTTTTTGTCACCATTATTTTTGGTGGAGAAAACACCTTTGCCTTTTGCATTGGCAAAGAATGCAGCATCTCCATTGTTGCTTCCTTCTCGGGCTTTCAGCCTCAACTCCTCCTCCATTAATAATGCACAAAACTCCTCAAAAGTCAAAGCTTGAGGTCTCACCTGAGTATTAAGGGCAGTTACTAGTCCATCAAACTTTTGTGGACAAATCCGAAGACACCTCCGAGCTAGCTCTTCACTAGTCTTTTGTATCCCAGCGCCAGCCATCTGGTCGCGCAGATTCTTAATCCGAGTGATGAATGCTTCAACCGTCTCTCCTTCAGCAAACTTCTCCGCTGCTAGTTGATTCTCCAAGTTTTGAATCCTTGTTTGGTTTCGTGTTTTATACTGACTCCTTAGTACATTCCAAGCATCTGACGCTTTGGTTGTATGCTGAATCAGAGTCAAAATATTGTCAGAACAGCTTGTAACTAAGGCACACAATGCATCTGCATTCCTTCGTTTCCAAGCTCGTAGAAGATCTGCATTCGGAGGAATCATCACACTAGGATTTGATGGGTCGCGGGGGTAGGCTGTGGTTCTGCGTCAGTCCCCAATACAGTCTCCAGAAGCTCATAAGAATCAATGATAGTTGTAATTTTGAACTGCCACAAGGTGTAGTTTGTACCATCTAACTTGCCTTCGCTGAAGGTTGGTGGACGAATCCTCAGTGTTTGAATAGCCGGTACAGCAGCACCACCTCCTGCACCGCTTCCTGATGCGCAAGAACCGCTTCCCGGAGTCGACATAGTTTCTCTTTGCTGTTGAAGCCTTTGCCTCTTGCACTCTCTCCGATCTCTAGAGTCCCCTGGGCTCTAATACCATGTAAAATATTACACAGCGCAACGAACAGAATCTGAGAAAGAGATAGAGAGTACACAACAGATAAGAGGAGAATCAGTAAATTATTTAACTTCAAACAACTAATACAAAGATGGCTCTGTCCACCCGTGCGCTTCCAATGTGTGAAGCTGAGATGGCGATCTAGACAGAATATAGGTGAACAGCTTAAGGCTAGCTGGAATAACAACTCTAACTTGGTGAAAGATGAGTGAAAGATGGCTGCGAAGGGGTTTAGCTTTTATAGCCCGCGAAGATCGTTAGGTTCGACCTACCATATGAGCCTTCACTAGTCGGCCAGGGAATATTCCCTTTACCATCGGGCCGGGGGCGCTGCCCCCGGACCCCCGCCAGGGGGGCCGCTGGCCCCCTTGGGACCCCCCAGCCAGGGGCCACTTCCGCGGCCCCCGAACTCCACAATAGGGGCCCCTTTTAACTCCCTTACACCGCAACTCGATGCAATGCGCCTCGAGTTGCTACCAGCTTAACCACTCTGTCTAACCCAAAGATTAGACCCACAACAATCACCTTTTTGCCATCCGGTCACATAGACCTCATCTGATATACAAGTCAGGACTCAACCAATGTCCGGGCTCACATTTGGCTTCTCCTCATAATGGGGGCCTTACAACTTTGAGCACCATGGATCATTGGTAGTACCTAATGAGGGTGGGGCATTGATCATATCTAACAAGCTATGCAAGCTGAATTAGATTCTATTACTAAGAATCAAACTTGGGATTTGGTGTCTTTGCCATTTGGGAAGAAAGCCATTGGAACGAAATGGGTTTACAAACTGAAAAGAAAAGCAGATGGATCCATTGATAAATACAAGGCACGGCTTGTAGCTAAAGGCTACGCACAGAAAAATAGCATTGATTATGAGGAGACATTTGCTCCTACTTCCCGTATGACGACCATCAGGTCTATGATTGCTTTGGTTGCACATTATGGTTGGACAGTGCATCGGCTAGATATCAAGACTGCATTTTTACATGGGGAACTTCAGGAGGAAGTTTATGTACAGCAGCCCATTGGTTTTGCAGTTGAAGGCTCAGAACATTTGGTATGCAAGCTCAAAAAGGTACTATATGGTTTGAAACAAGCTCCTAGAGCTTGGTATGCAAAAATAGATGCTTTCTTGCTTGGTCAGGGGTTTCTAAACAGCTCATTTGAGTCTACCCTTTACGTATGTAAAAAAGGGGGATCTATGCTGATTATATGTCTTTATGTTGATGACCTTTTGCTCACTGGAACACATGCTGATCAGATTTCAGCATTCAAACAAAATTTGCAGCAAACTTTTGACATGTCTGACTTGGGAGTTTTGCATTACTACTTGGGCATCTAGTTCATACATAATGCTCGAGGTATTGGGCTATCACAGTCAAGGTATATTGGGCAGCTTCTTGAGAAGTTTGGCTTACAGGATTGCAAGCGGGTTTGTACTCCCATGGAACTTGGACTGAAACTGTCATTACATGATGACAGTGATTTGTTTGATATACATACATATGCTCCTGCAGTTGGATGTCTTATCTATCTATGCAACACTAGGCCGGACATACAGTTTGCAGTTTCAGCTTTGAGCAGGTATATGCATCAGCCACGTATGTCACATTGGCAAGCTGTCAAGCGTGTTTTTCGCTACTTACAGGGTACTCAATCTCTTGGGTTGCTTTATGCCAAGGGGGGACCACTGCAGTTACATGCTTACAGTGATTCTAATTGGGCTGGTGATTATGATACACGTCACTCCACTAGTGGCAATTGTTTCTTTCTTGGCTCTTCTTACATTTCTTGGCTTAGCAAGAAACAATCCACTGTTGCCACATCGTCATGTGAAGCTGAATACAAGGCAGCTTTCACTACCACAGTTGAATGTGTATGGCTTAGACGCTTGCTAGTTGATTTGGATGTATCTGTTACGGAGCCTACTCCTTTGTTCACTGACAGTCAGAGTGCCATTGCAGTGGCACGGAACCCAGTGTTTCATGCTCGCACGAAACACATTGAGATCCATTATCACTTTGTCAGAGAGAGGCTACATGCAGGTGATGTCAGCCTTGTCTATTGTCCTACCACCAGTAATGTGGCAGACATCTTCACCAAAGCTCTTCCTCGTGACAAATTTGAAGCATTTCGTGATGCTTTAAATTTGATATCCTTTGGTGGCGGATGATCCTTGTACTCTTGATCACTCTTCACTCCAGGGGGGTTTGTTGGGTATTTGACTCATGCCTCACTTACGCCTACGCTTATATGGGAGTGTCGGTGATTAGTAGGACACTGGGGCACTTTTTACTCTCGATAGGAGAGGTTTTTTCCCCCAGACTTACGGTCTTATTGTCGTATGTACTTATGTGCTTATGTTACACACATTTGGGCACTTAGTGTGTGTCGGGTGTGAACACCCCCTACAACCCTAAGGTTTAAGGATTGTACTTTGTACTTTCTGATTACACTCATTCAGTCTATTCTCTTGGGTGTCGTGCTTCAACTCTGTCTCACTCTCACACTGTCTATTGAATCCCAGCTGCACCTCGATTCTTCCATCTCACAGTATGCACGACACCCGAAGACTCTGAAATGGAAAATAACAAGTCAAGAGCCAAAAAATGCCTCATACGGGGTCTTATGAGAAAGAGCCGCAGTCGGGCACTGGTTGAGGTTGTACACCGAAGTGTTAACAGCCTCCACTCAAAGGTGTTCAGGAAGCTCTGCTGCGAACAGCATAGAGCGTGCCATTTCCATGACTGTGCGGTTTCTACACTCTATGACTCCATTTTGAGAGGGGGAGTTGGTAGAGGTGAGTTGACGAGAGATGCCATACTTTTGTAGAAACTCAAAAAACTCGTGGGAGATAAACTCACCACAGCTATCACTCCTCATGCACCCAACACGACAATCGGTCTAGTTATAAACCAGCAGCACCCAAGCAGAAAAATATGTGAAAGCATCTGACTTATACTTGAGGAAGTACACCCACATGTATCGTGAGAATGATCATCCACTATAAAAAAGAAGTACAGCGCGCCGTTCAAAGCAGCGATGGATGTCGGCCCACAAAGATCAATGTGAATCAATCTAAGAGGCTCCTCAGCTCTATGTGTAGACTACTGAGGAAATGGGGTACGGTGCTGCTTCCCGAGCTGACAGGCTTTACAGGCATCTTGAGCTAGCTTCAGGCGTGAAAGGCCCTCAACCAGCTCACGGCGTGACAACTCATAAAGTGAGTCATAACCAAGATGTCCTAAGCGAAAATGCCAGACGCTCATTGTGCGTAGGCTCTTGAGATGTGGCTAAGGTCTGGAAGCTATGGAATACGGAGCCTTCGGCGGTCCGCTCGGTCAGAAAGTGTCATGTGGTATATAGGCTATTAGGCTGTGCCTCATCGCGAGCAATCGCTAAACCAGTCAGAGAGTCAAGGACCTCGATTGTGGTCGCTGTAAAGAAAACTGCTCGCTCCAACCGGCAAAGCCGCTGAACAGATAACAAGTTCACCCCAAGCTGAGGGACATGATATACATTGTCCAGTGAAGCCAAATCCGGACCCTTGTTAGTGACAAAACTGACGCAACCTTGAGCTTGAATCTTGACCGAGGAGTTGTTTCCTACACAGACCCGCCCGGCTACAGGGGCTCAGGTATGGAAAATGTCCTCTATAGGAGTCACGTGATGTGTAGCTCCACTGTCCACAATCCAAACTGGAGCTGAAGTGCTCGGCTGTGACGAGTGGGCCTCTACAGTAACCTTGTCGGGAGGCAACTCACAGATGTGGACGAGACTCGCATCTGATGTCTCTATGGAGACAATATGGGCCTCTGCGAACCAGTCAGGCAAGCCCTTTGGAGTTGAGAACGTTGTCGACTGAGATGACTGTGCCGTGGCAGTTTGAGTCTGACCTTTAAACTACCCCTTGCCATCACCCTGCCTCCCTTGCTGGGGGTTGCCCGATTGAGGGGCGGGGGTTTGAAACTTAGGTTTTGGTGTTGTGCCTTTACCTTTGATCGACACTCCTCATCAAAATGGCCAGCCTTTTGACAATGTTGCCAATACCTATTCTTTTTAGGTACATTCTGCCACCCAGGTTTGAGTTTTGATTGGGAGTTTCCTTGAGAATTCCCAGATTGATTTAGCTTTTAAGTTTGATTTTGATTTTGAGTGGAGGTTTGGTTTGGTTTGCCCTTTCCTTGTTGCCCTTTCTGAGCAAGAAGGGCCCCCTCTGAAGAGGAATTCATATGAAACTGATCGAACAACCATGTGTAACGCAACCGTTGACACTCAAATTCATAAAATGTAGGCATGGTAGGCTTTGAAACTATTCCTTCCACAAGATTGAAGTATTTCTTAGGGAGTTCATTTAGGAACAATGTGACCTAATCGTCAGAGGACTTGGGAGTCCCTGTAGTGGAGAATTCAACGAGGAGACGCCGATAGTCAGCCAACTTGACTTTCAAGTCATCCCGGTCAGTGATTTTGAAAAGCTGAAGCTCATGGTCAAGATTAATACGACGGGTCCTATCTCGAGCCGCATAGCGGTCAGTCAAGTGTGCCCATCGCTCTGACGCTAAGTCAAAATGTTGAAGCTGAGAATGAAACTCTGGCAATAAACCTTGCATCAGCTCGATAATAGCGGAGGCATTCCTAGCCTTCCATGAGCGGATGACCTCGTACGGAACAAATGCGAGATCGGGTTGGGTTCCAACCCCTGCACTAGATTCCATAGGTTCTGTGAATCAAGGACATGTCTCATAAAATTTGACTAAGTAGTAAAGTTTGACCCGTTAAAACGAGTCTTGTCATTAAATGCATTCTTGGCAGAAGATGAGCTAGAACCATGAGGTGTCGGGTGGGTGGAGTATGATGATGGTGGGAAAGATGGTGGAGGTGAGAGTGTCTGATAAGAGTAAGAAGGAGGGGGAAGAGGTGGGTAAGCAGAAGTAGGTTGTGAGTGTCCAATGAGTGCCGATTGATGCGGAGGCACTGGAACACGAATGTTTCCGTAAGGTGCCGGTGTAGCTGGAGGCACTGGGACACAGTAGCCTTGTCCAAAGTAAGGCTGGGACACAGCATTATGACTAGAAGGTCCACTAGGCAATGCCATGGAGGCAATCACCACACTCGGGAGAGACTGAGTGGGATACCCCGGCTGCAATGATCCCGAAAGTGTGTATGAGGTAGGTGGAACACCACCTAGCTGAGGGAAGGATGAGGTCCTAAAGGATGTGCCTATGTTTCCATAACCCCCTGGTATGATGTGCGGTGCGACATGAGGTGTCTGAAATGGAAATCTAAATGGTGTAAATGGAAGTGATAAAGCAGCAAAAGAATGTGGTGGGATGGGTGGGTTTTGAAAGTGAGGTGTATGAAGTGTAGATTCTTTTTGTTAATTTTTATGATTTAAAGACTGAAAATGAAACTATGAGGATGATGATACACCATGTAATGAAGTGAAAGGAACACCAAATTCATTCTGATTATGTGAAGTAGACGGAAAAGAAGGAAGGACAGAAGAAGAGTTACCTGGATTTTTCTTATAATCCCTGTGACATGTGTTAACATACAAGAATTGGTCCTCTAGAAGACCTTTTCCGTAGTCAACAGACTGGACTCTTTCTTCCACATAATCTCTATTAGTATATTGCAAAACAGAAGAGGTAAAAGAAGAAGGCACAAAAGACGAATCAAAAGTACCTTGCACCGGAGAGGACGGAAGAGTTTGAAAAAATGGAACATACTCTAGATCTTGCTCTCCAAGAGAGGGGCCCATCCTTGATGGAGGTCTCAACGGCCCTACAACATCATCAGACTTACGCACAACATCTAAAGAGTCAAATCCATACATACCTTCATTTAGAAGCTTTTCTTGAAGGGTAATCCTTCGGTTGAGCTCCTCAATTTTCTTTCGTCGATAGGCTATGATCAGTTTATATTCCTCATAGGTCAGCTTGCCTATATTTTCTTCCATGTACTCAGATGTTTCTCCCACCATGTTAGAATTTTGTGGAGCAAGCTGGTCAGTCCACTCTTGCTCGGTTCTTGGCATAGGCTGATTTGGAGACTGAATCGGTGTTGATGTGTTCGAAGTCATTTGAATTTATTTTTGTTCTTGCTTCTTGCAAAGAGCTTTCAGATCAAAGGCCTAGGTTTCTCAGAGAGTACCAGACTTTGATACCATGTAAAGAAAAATACCCTAACACAGAAACATAAACAGAAACCGTACGACAAAGCACAGACTGATAAAAAGAACACACTTAGGGTTAGGGTTAGAGTAACTCAGAGACAATGAACACAGCGAATAAATGATATGATATGACTACTAATAATACGATGCTCATGCAGCAAACACACTATGCAATGAATGAATACTAAATCTCGAACTCCTGTATCTCTAGGATCAGGGCAGGGGTAATGAGCTGGAGAGTGTGTCGTACTCCAAACGGATCCCGAATCGCAGCAAGGCATCCTTCGGATGTCGAACACTAGCAAATGCAGCAGTGAGAAGCTGGATCTGATGCAGATAGCAGTGAGGAGAGAGAAAGACTAAAAACAGAGCTTGTGAGAGGGAGAAAGATTGAAACACAAGCAAGACAGCCTGCAAGAGAGAAAGATTAAAAACAGAGCCTGCAGGAGAGAGAAAGATTGAAAATGCAGGCGAGAGCCTGCAGGAGAGAGAAATACTGTAGCGACTGCAGATAGGAGAGAGAAAACTGTCAGGGCGGCAGCTGGAGCCTGCAAACGGAGCAGTTTACTGGCGTGGTAGGCTATACGACAGCAGTGTAGATGAACGATAGTCAGTTGCCAGGCAGAAACAGCAGCAATCAGCGTATGGAGGGCTGGAAACAGGTGCTAGACTATAGGGAACAGTGATGGACAGCAAGGGTTGAGATGTCCTCCGTGACCGGGGTGTGGGCAGCAAGCTGGTAACACCTGAAACTTGCAAAAACGAGATTGTAAAAGAGTGGAGAGCTGGCTGCCAATTTATAGAAAATCAGGATTCTAGATTCTCTTCCACTTAACTTTCTCGATCCGCTCCCCGTTTTAGGGTTTTGGCTAAAATAAGCCTAAAATAAGCATGTTTTGGGGCTGTTTAAGTGGCTAAGTGCATTTCTTAGCACAACACTATCTCTATCACTATTGAATGTTGGTGACAAAGAAAACATGCTAAGTGTGGAAAACAAGTATAGTGGGTATGTGGAGAGGTTAAAAAAGGAAGTGTGGAAAGCAAGCTAAGCAAGCAAAGGAGATTGCGTTGGAGATTGCCATGTGCAGTGCCACAAATATGGTGGATCCAAAGTCAACCACTCCAAAGACGGAAAAGAGATAAATACATATAGATGCATATTCACAAGAACATAATCTTGATGCATTCGAGTCATGTAAGAGGCAATGTAAGTTGATCATCTCGTGCAAAATGTGATGCAATATGCCACTTGGACAGTGCCCTCACAAGGAAATTGTTCACTTGCCCAATTATCCTTTTACAATCATGGTCATTCTGATGATGTGGATGAAGATACAAAGTACATTATACATAATGTTAAAATCAAAAACTATAAACAATACCCCGTCACCATCAAGAGAAGAAAGTTGTCCCATCTCAAACTAGAAGGGAAAGCTAGAGGGAAGCACCCTCTCCTCGTCAATTTGAAGATGTAGGAGAGGATGCACCCAAGCCAATCCGAGGTAGTAAATATTGAAGTCCCAGTGATTGAACGCCTTGGTCATTATTTCTGCAAAGTGATTTGTTTAGGTGTTAGAGAGGATGAGATGGGTCCCATGGGAGACATTGATATAGCATGCAAGGGCCATGCAGAGCCCATTACACTTTTGATTGGAAAGCTTCAGTTGCATATTCAAAGTTATGTGGGCAATGAAGAGTTTTTCATTGCTCCATGAGAGGGTTAAGATGTATTGCTCGGAATGCCCTAGTGTCGTCATATGCATGTGATGATCAATTTCCATGACAAAGTTTTTACTCTTCAATATAAAAACTCACACTTTGAATGTAAAGCTTAAAGGAAAATTAGTTTCCATTGTGTTGGCTTTAGCCATTTTCAAAATAACAAAATATCATCTTTTAGCATATTTAGTGTTCCCATTGTATCGATTTTAGTAAAGATGATGATGAACTTGTGGGTAATATACAAATTAGATAAAGATTGCATGGCATTTTTGAAAGAGTATGCTAATTGCTTTCCACAATCACTACTAGGATAGTTGCTACTTGAAAGGCCTAGGGATAATGCCATAATATTGATCTTCGACAATAGCCCTCTAGATAAGCCACCTTATAGAGTGAGTGCAGCCCAGTAGGAGATTATGAACTAGGTTAATGAGCTGTTGGAGAAGAGATAGATTCAAGCCAGTCCATCTCCTTTTGCTCCCTTGTATTGTTGGCGTAGAAGAAAGATGGTTCATGGCATATGTGGATTGACTATTGGGCATTGACCAAGATCACGATCAAGAATCTGTTTCCGATTTCTAGGATCGATGACATTATGGATGGATTGCAGGGATCAACAATTTTCAGTTGTGTATAGGTTTGAAAAGTGGATACAATTAGGTTTGTAGTCGGTTTGAGGATGTGCCTAAGAAAGCTTTTTGTACTTCCTTTGGCTTGTATGAATTTTTGGTTATACCTTTTGGACTCACTAATGCTCTTACTACCTTTAGTTGCATGATGGGTAGGATATTCAAGCCTCATAGAGCTTCAGTGGGTACATTCTTTGATGACATGATAGTGCATTCAAATAATGAAGAGGAGCGCATGAAGCATTTGGACAGTGTTCAATGAGTTGAGAAAGCAGTGGATGGTTATTAATAATAACAAAAGTAAATCCTTTTTACTCGAGATTCACTTTCCAGGGCACATTGTATCAGTTGATGGTGTGTCCATGGACCTTGCAAAAGTTGAAGCTATATGTTCATGGCCACACTTGCAAAATGTACATGAGATCTATAGTTTCTTGGGACTACGCTCTTATTATAGACGGTATATTCAAACTTTGCTGAAATTGTTTCTCCATTGCATACATTGCAAAAGAAAGGTGTTCATTTTAGATGGACAAGAATGGAAATTTTAGCATTTGAACAATTGAAAGAAAAGATTACTTCAAATCCAATGCTTGTATTGCCAGATCCTAGGAAGTCATTTGTTGTGCAATGTGATGCATGTGCTGACAGCATTGGGAGTGTTTTAATCCAAGATGGGTGTGTAATGGCCTATGAGAGTCATGTTCTCCATGGTACAAAGAAGAATTTGCAAGTTTATGACTAAGAATTGCTTGTTATAATTCATGCACTGTCTATATGGAGATACTATCTCCTTGGGGCAGATTTCACAGTTTAGATTGATCATCTATAACACACACTATCATTTTCTTACCCAAACGAAGTTCTCGAGAAGCATATGAGATGGGTGAACTTCCTCTCTATATTTCACTTTCATATTGTGCACATTGATGGTTAGAAAAATGTGTTGGTTGATGCATTGCTTAGAAAGCCTTAGATTTTAGTAGTCACTATGGTGTATTGCCCTGAGTTGGATGCCATGAAAGAGTAATATGCTACTGATGCAGACTTGGCAATATATATGATCAACTTTGCAACGGCCAAAAGCATGACATTATGTGCTTAGTGATGGCTTTCTTATGATGCATGGGTGGCTATGTGTCATGGAGCAATTGAGGCCTAAAGTCATGCTCCTTCATAGATAGGACATGGAGGCATTGATGCTATAGTTAGGGCAATGGAGCATTTCTTTTATTAACCAGCTTTGAGACACAATGTTGAGCAGTTTGTGCACACATGCATTGTATATCAAAAGTTCAAGCATAGTTTTTTTCATATGCAAATATTTGAAATACCGAATGCTTGCAAATGTATGGTATGGAAATCGTATAAAAAGAATAACATATTTAGCTGTAGCAAAAAAAACCCAATGATGACTGCCTTTTATCCCCACAATATGGTATTTTTTTGTTTGTTTTTGCCGTTGCCTTGTCTCTAATGTTTAACTTTTAACCTTTTCAATGTTCATGGTTTAAACTAAAAGTTTTTAACTTTAGATTTTATCATTCCAATATGTACATAATATATCCTTATTTTTTTTAAGTATGGAAAATTTAGGAGTCATGCATGGTTCATCTAGGGACTACAGACCATACTTATTCCACAATTTCTGTATAAGGGTTTTCTAGTTAGGGGAGAGCAGATTGGCAGCAAATGACAGCCCTTGGAGCTGCCTAGACTATTGCTGATAGCATCACTAGTGTGCTGGGCAGCAAGAGATTACTGGTACAATGTTTGGACAGCAGGCGGCAGCTGGTGTGGACAATTTTCGGCAATAGAAATCTGAAATAGCCATTCTCAGCATTTCTCGACAGTTGTGGGTGGGATGCAGTGATTTTTGCTGTCAAAACCCTAATCTTCATCAGAAATTAGGGTTTCTGCACCTCGAGAACCATGTCCATTGATTGATGCCCTGGTGATCAAAGCAACAGCTGTAATTGAAGGATTTGCAGCTGATCTGAAGGGGAGTGCTCATCTACAATCAATTTGACCTGCATGCAAGTGACAATCAATTTGTGCCCAAACTGTAGCCAAATCAAGGGGCAAATTGATTCTTGATGCTTTTGTTCATTTGTGACAATCCATTGTATTGAAGAGAGATGAGCCATATCTTTGTGTATGCAAGAGTTTCCTTCTAGACTTGACTAGGAGATAGGGTGAATGCAGATTTCTTCTTCACTACAAGCCCCAACCACTCTAGACATAGAGTCGGAGGATTGAGGAAAGCAGATGGATCCTTAGCCTGGAGCCCTTAGGAGGGTGGGTAGATGCCCACAAATTATTGTACCATCGTGTTAGGATCCAAGACGAGACCTCCAAGGTATGAGAGACAAAGAGATTGTTTGGTGTAGTACTAGGAGGATGGTCATTGAGAATATGAGTAGATACTTGATGGCTTCTTTATTAGAGAAGGGGGAATCGCCATCTTTTGAGCTTAAACTCATAAGTTAAGGATTTGAGGGTCAAAATGGACACTCAAAGTAGTAAATATTTTTAATGGTAATACCACTTTCCAAATATCTTATCCAAGAGAGCCCCTTCGAAGAACATTAAATGTCAATTTTTATGTAAGCATAATTGAATGATAAGACTCATAAAATAGGGCAATATCATAGAGATTTGGGCATAGTTATTGGAAGTCCTATTTATATATCAAATTCTTATGGAAATTTCCTAAGAGAAATCAAGAACGAAAGCATGTCATGGTCCTCAAATATTTAAAAGACCAATCTCAATAAGTTTACCAAAAAAGGTATGAATGTTAGCTTTCAAAGTCACCTTATTCAATGAATCAATACCAAACTACATTTTAAATTTTGGCTTGTTTTATGAGAGATTTAACAAAAAAAGATGGTCAAATCACTCTTTCCCTTCAATTTGACTGGTTGAATGACTGTATCGAGATGTTCGATGTGAAAAGTGTGACATTTTTGAAATGCTGTCCAAGGTACTTTCAATGGCAAAAGTACATGAGAAAGCAACTATATACATCAAGCTAGTCTAGGTTATGCACATTCTATTCATATTGTTATACAATTTTTTCGAAATTTTATTATACAGAGAAGTAGGGAGGTTATGGGCTGCTATATCAATTTTGATGAATCTTTTACAGGATATGTTCATAAATAACTGATGATCTATGGGTTTAAAGAGAATATAAGCTAATCACATGTATATTGTGAAATACCATTTTTAAAAATGTATGTTCATATTTCTTGAAGAAATATGTGAAGTAAGATTGGATAGGATCTTTTTCTTGAGTTCTTGGGATCTTATCAGTGCCGGATTCATTGCAGCCGTCTAGGAGGTTATGCATGACAAGATATGCTAGAGGCTGTTTGAAGGACTGGGCACCTCATTTCCATAGGAAGTGGAGATAGATTGGAGATAATTCAATGGGAAGTGATTACTTTGCTAGGGATTGCGTACAAGATCCTTGCCAGGCATTTAGTCTCAGATTCTCTTCCCATGCTGCCATATATTATCGACCCCACCCAAAAGGATCTGTTGAGAGCATTGTATATTGGACAATATTTTGACTTTCTGGAAGTCCGTGGTTCCTTGCATGATCTAGGAGACAGGATCTCATTATGCAACTTCTCAATTTTGAGAAGGCTTATGGCATGGTTGATTGTGTTGAGAAACGAAAATCAAGGCTAGCATTAACAATTCATTGGCATGCATGTACACCTAATTTTTGCTCCTTAATTTGTCCCCAAAATTCTTTATTTGTAATTAAAAGGCTTTTATTTGCACAGTAGTACAAATGCCCAAAAATCTGCTATAAAAGGACATGTTGTGGGCATCCCATGTTACTCCTAAGACCACCTTCATTCACTCTTCATTCTCCCAGTCAGTCTCTCTCTTCTGCAAGTGCTGCCCCCTTCCTCTGCAGGAACCTAATGGATGCTATCACAACAGAGTTGCTGCTGCCCTATTCGGAGCTTCGCGGAGTTGCTGCCATCTCAGATTGGCTGTCATCCAGCAGCTGTTCATCTTTGGTGACCTGCTTCCCACCCATGTTTTGCTTCAGTGGCTCTTAATTTCACCTATGGCTGTGTTGATTCTTGCTGGTCCTCCTGCAGGCTGTTGCTTGGGTATATCAGCTTCCCACAATCTGATTTCAGCAGTTCCCTTCATTCTACATGATTTGCTACCTGCAATTTTGCTTGTTGGGCAATTCTTCAGAAGTTGCCATAGCAGCCTGTGATGACCTCATTGCAGCAGGTGTCATCATCTGTCATCTGGACTTGCTTTAGTTCTTGTCTCCTACAGGCTGGTGACCATTTGTTTTGGTCCACCTTCTAATGCTTCTTCAACAGCCCCATTCTCAAAAGAATGGATTTCACTCCCTCCATAGAGCATCTTGTTTCATAGATGTTGCCACCCCTCGATTGGTTAGGACAATGCAGTCATCTTGAGCTATTTCATAGACTCCAAATTCCATGGTTCATGCCTCAGCCCTAGTCCTAGAGATGTAGAGGCCCAAGGCCCCATTCAACAATTTTGCAGACTTATTGACCAAAGTGGTCAATTGCCCAATTCTTCAGTAATTGCTACCCAAGATCAGCATGGGTGCACCTCCTGTACTGCTTTGGACTAACATGGGGAGGGTGATTCCCTCTATCTTTTCTTTCCACATTGAGAGGGGGAATGCCTTTTTCTCTTGAGGGCGATATGATTTTGGTTCAAGTTATTACTTTAGAGACATTTATTATTTTGCACATTGTAGCATTGAATTATCCACATCCTCTGGATGACTACGATTGTTAAAGGGTGCTTAGCAAGTGAACAATTTCCTTGTGAGGGCACCATCCAAGTGGCACCATTGCATAGCATTTTGTACTGGCATTGCCTCTTGCATAACTCCAATGCATCAATATTCTATTCTTGTAAACACATATACGTGTGCATTTATCCCTTTTCAATCTTTTGGAATGGTCGATTTGGATCCACCATATTTGCGGCAAGTTACATGGTAGTCTCCACGGCAATCTCCTTTGCATAGTATGGGGGAGTTTTAGAAACGAGGGAAATGGAAACATGGCGAAAACCAGAGTTTCAGATTTTTGGTCAACTTTGGAAATGGGGGGAGGAGTTTCGGATTTTACTGTAAAATAAATACATAGGTATATAAACATATTAATGCCTACATCAATATTGACCCAAATTTCACACAAAACTGTAAGTCTTCGTGTCACGTGATTGAATCGATGAAGTTTGAAATTGGGTATGTTTCACACAAAACTTTAAGTCTTTGTGTCACATGATTGAATTGATGAAGTTTGAAATTGGACATGTTACAGCATATATCAAACTCGATCACTATATGATTGAAGAACATAAAATACTTATTATTGACTTATCACTTAGAAGTTAAGACTCAAAATAACAAAATTTTACAACTTAAGACTCAATTTTTAAAACAACAAGATGAATTATGAGTCATGACATGAACCATTTAAAGGCTGCTATTAAGAACCAAGATACATAATAGTACTAACTCAAATCAAGTTACATATATCTATCGAGACTCTAGTTTTGAGTGTCAACATCAATGATATCATGTAATCAAAAAGCTATAGCCTATGTGCATTGTCACATGTGCATCTATGCCACGTGCCATCATAGAATGATGGAATATGGAATTTGGATGATGGATTATGGCACTACAACATGTCACACATGCTATACTTTAAGCATCATCTGAGGATTTTTGCACACGCCTCATCCAAGGATTCTCTCCGTGGGATTGAGAGGGTGATCAAGCAACCTCTACCTTAGTCTCTGACTCATGCTTTGACTCTAGCTCTCGCTCTATTGCATGTGCGGTTTTCTTAGTAATGCAAATCTTTGTGTGATTGCTTTCATCCTCTATAGATTGCTTTACTGACCGAAGAGAAATAGGTATGCAAACACATGCAATAACATTGTAATTGGAAGGCTAGAAATGAAAGCTCAGAACTAAAACACATTGTCAATCAACCAAAAATTGAAACATAGGTGGGTGAAGTTCAAGGCCTCTCCTATAGGAGATAATCATTGGCAGAACTTCTTTAGAAATACACAAAAGCAATGCAGAATACGCACGTGCATCATCCGAATCCCATGTAAGCATGGCTTCCTCATGGTTGTCCTCATCAAAATTGTTGGAAAGAGGAAAAGGACGCTGAGGCCGAGGAATAGCTCCACATACAATGTACCAAACTTGCTTCTGCACAAACTAAGCTTTCATCACAACACTCCATGTAAGATAGTTAGATGCATGTAATTTATCATCTGTAAAAGTGCACAAAAGAGCTATCTGGAGAGGAGAAGAAGAGCAGAAAAATCGCCCGGGTATCGAGATCCTACAATCTGATACCATTTCAGAAGTGGTGTAGCAATGGAAGCATAGACAAGTACTGAAATAAATTGCTAAACACAAGACAAGGACAAAAGAACACTGCAAAGGAAGAGAACTTAGAGATGTGCTCGGGAAATGGAATCCATATACCAAACACGAGAATGACGCATATAACAGTGATTCATTGACTGCGTGGGCACTGGCATTGGCTCCTCTCTCCAACAAGAAGACCACTTGAAGAATGATGATGATTGAATGAGAGGAGGAGCCACTAAATAAATAGGCCCAAAATATGCCAAATACGGCAGTTGGTTAGTGAGCATTTAATGCTGGTCGGCCAGCAATAAATGCCTAAATAATTACTAAAATGACCACTACAAAATGCCTAAATTACCTAATCATATCAAGCATAGCCCGCCCAACTTCACACATGAACTGACTAGACTGCTAACAGTTCCAAGTACCTAGTGTATCTACCACTGCAATACATGGCATTTTTTGTCTCTCACTGGTGGTATACTCAAATTGCCCCAATGCTCAATGATTAAAGGAAGTAGACATGTGTTGTTGAGAGGAGGTGTTCTTGTCCCTCACTGGTTGTATCCTCAAATTGGTCAAATTGCCCCGGTGTTCAATGATTAAAGAAAGTAGACGTGTTGTTGAGAGGATGTGTTCTTATGTGCGTGCTTTAATCCTTGAGACAAAGATTGCAAAAAACTGCAAGATCACTCATTGCCCAATATTGAGACCAAACCCATCAGTTGCTCATGGGTTGGGTTGTATGCCATGGGAGGGCAGGGATGAAGAGAGAGAGTGTGCCAAACTCGAATCAGAAAGAAATGAGGGAAGATATTTTCTAGGGAAGGATATTGACCCTGGATCACTGGTATGCAGAAGCATGGTCTGGAGATGCACAATAATGATTGTTGTACAGTTCCTTCGCACCATCCTGAAAATTGTGTAGCATTTTTGAAGTTACTCAGCAGTAGTGAATACTCCATAAAAAGAGGAGGAAAGAGAGGGTGAAACTAGGGAAACAGGTCCCCCGAGCTATAGCTGACATCATTGCAAAAGCTGGGTCCAGTACTTGACCAGGAAGATAGCAAAAGAAAATTGCAAGGAGTGCTGTGCATTCCATGCTTGGCCTTGTTCCAGGCTTTACATCGCTTGGCATTGGTGTGAACATAGAAAGGAAGAGGAAGATGGAACTGACGTGGGGAAGCTCTTAGCATATGGGGGCACTGAAGAGGATGTATCATTGACATAAGCTATTGCCATAAGCATTATACTTCTTTCTGTATTACTGAGGTTTTTAAGCTTAAAGTGCCTATAACATTTTGTGTTGCATAAATATTAGATTACAATTAAGCAGTCGACTATTATCTTTCTTGCTTCTGTGTCTCTCTCAGTAGTATTCCAAAAGCTTCTAGTTTAAGTTCTCTGAAGCTGGATCCTTTGCATTTGACACTGCAACAGGATTTGAAAACGCAAATACTGCTTGCTGCGGGGCAGGGAAATATGGAGGATGGATCAGCTGCGTTATGCCCCAGATGGCCTGTTCTGATGCAAGCAAGTATGTATTCTGGGATGCATTCCATCCAACAGAGCAAGTGAACTATCTCACATCTTTACTACTTTGGAACGGAACTGCCTGTTCACCGTCAACTATAGAGCAGCTGGCTACATCTTAGAAAGTTTAGCTAAGGAACCATAACATGTGTATCTCAAAGGCTTGAGTTTGTATGCTGTCTCAAAGATGCCATTGTGTTTCAGGGAATTCATAAATGAGGTCCACAAGCTTTCCATGAGTAAAGTTAAGAAAAATGGAAGCCTTGCTTTCCATTGGGCTAGCTAACTTCTAGCTTGGCACCGGGGCTTGAAGTGACAATGGTCCAAATCATGTTATTTCAAGTAGACAAGGGTGTTATGTCTGAAAGCTAGCAGATTACAGTAAACCTAGTTCATTTCGATATTTAACGTGAGCCGTTCATTTCATAGCATCGTAGAAGTGGATTGATAATTGACATGATTGCTGCAGGCTAATGATGATTTTCTGGGAGTTAATCCTGAAGGTAAGCTGACGTACAAGACAATATCCATTCACTTGCGGTGCAGCAGACATGTAAGGATGCAGACGCCTCCATTTTCATTGCCCTTGCATCCAACAATAGAAACAAGGAACTGCCGTTTAAGAGCCCCATACATAGAGATAAGAAAGCGTGTTGCATGAGGACCACCCTTACTGATGTTTCCCCCCACCGGATCTATCCTTTGTGTCCGGAGTCTCTATGCATAGAAGTTGAAGGCCTAAAATTTGAAGGTTGCAACACCCTTCAAAGGGGGTTTTGCCCTTCTAGAGAAGGGTGATACATATATTACCTTTCAAAAGAAAGGTAAGAATTTTAGAAAAATAGTTATATGCCCTTCCAAACTCTTTAAAAAGAAAAGGAGAGGTCCTCTAAGACCTTCTAAATGAAAAGTTGGGTAGCCCTTCAAATTTGAGGCTGCATAGAACATACATAAATTTTTGTAAAAATCTTTTGGGTTTAGGGACTACACTGTTGCGTTCATGTTTCTTGTTTTACGTCCTAGGGAAAGTCCATACCCATGCAACCACATAGTTTCAAAAGGGTGATGTTAAAGGATCCTACCCTTTCTCTTTCCTCAAGAGGTGGCCACGACGTGCCATTAGTAACCTTTGGGCTGATCCTACATATCATTTGCATGTTTCACTCCATGCCATCGTTTTGGCTCGTGACCTCAAGGTGCCATCTTTTGGGTTTAGGGACTACACCTTTGTTGTTCATGTTTCTTGTTTTATGTCCTAGTGAAAGTCCATACCCATGCAACCACATAGTTTAGAAGGGTGATGTTAAAAGATCCTACCCTTTCTCTTTCCTCAAGAGGTGGCCATGACATGCCATTAATAACCTTTGGACCAATCTTACTTATCATTCACATGTTTCACTCCATGCCATCATTTTGGCTCGTAACCTCAAGGTGCCATCCAACTTGTAGCACCATCCATTCTTTAATAAGGTTCTTCTCGAGGAGGAACTCCATGTGGCTAGCCACTTTGCTGGTCCCTATCTCCTCATAGATATTACCACTTTTTTTTTGTATGGTTTGGTTCTGCGCCCATTTGACCTTGATGCATTTGCAAAATTGGAGTATAACCCCAATTTTTACACTTGGTGGCTATCTACCCTTCATCTTCTCCTTCAGCCTAGTTAGAAACACCCAAATAGAGGAGGCGTGAAAGAAAAAGGAGAGATGGGAAATGTAGAAGAGAAGAGTATGAAATTTTAATGCCATTAACACTTAAAAAACATAATGGGAGGGGCTCATGTTGATACTCCTAACTTGTTTTCGATAATTGGACCCTCTTAAGTGAAGTGATGCATATGAACATGGGTAAGAAGAGTACTTTACCTTGCTTTATGCATCATGAGTATGCCTCAAGTTATTGAGTGGCTTTGATAGTGAGGGGTCTCACTTGGGCACATACAAGGGTCCATAGCATCACTCATTCATATCTTAATTTTGATGATACCATGTTGTATCCACCTTGTTTAAGGGAAAACAATGATGTCATGAAAGCAATGCTACTTAAATGCATGGTTCAAATTATTGAGCATGGTTTCACAAGCCATCAACATCACTTGGAAAATGCAACCAACTCAATCGTGTCTCATAATTGGCATCTTTAATCTACTAGTATTCAATTGTTTTTCCACCTAAAACAAAGTTATACTACTTTTATAAGTGCACCCAAATTTGTTACAACTCATAGTAACAGCCCTCTAATATTTTGCATACACTTTACAAGTGGATGAAGAGGTGTGATGTAGCTTGCACATGTGAGCTACCATACCACTAGAATTTGGAGGCCTCATTTTTATGTTCTAGAATAAAATGTTAACACAAACCTAGTAATTGGACACAACATTGTCCTTGACTGAACCTTATAGAATTATTTGAACATTGATAGAATGACTTGGGTTGGTTTTTGGATATGCTATTGTTGTGAATTTTTGGGTTCACTTTGGAGCACTAACAATACCTTTGACTTCAACATAAGGTTTAAGCCTAAACTTGAGAAACATGCAACCTATTTTTTAAACCTTAAAGTGAGGTGGGCTAGATATTTTATTTACGACATGTTTTCTTATACTTTGGAAGGCACTAAGTCTTGAGATCTATGTCAAATATGTGTAGGACATAATTGAGAGCAAACCTTGTTGATATGTTATGATGCTAGTTCTCTAACATTTTTGATTGTTAGCCTAACTTTGAGCTCAAGTCCATGCTTTATCATATCTATACACATAGATTCTAATTAATATTTTTGATTTGGAGCATTGTCTCTAAGCTAATGTTCAATTTGACTTTTGATCATTCTAATGTGAACGACTCTAATCTATTTGTTAATTTAATAAGCTTGTTTATCAAATCCTAAGCTTATTACATAAGAGAGAGAAAGGAATGGAAAGTCAATAGCACGCATAAATCATAAAAGTGGGAGGTAATTGGTCTATTTATTCAATATCAACTTAGTCTAGCTTAGCATTGCACAATTTTGTTGTTTTCTAAGTCTAAGCTATTTGATAATTAAAATTTGCATAGTTCTGATTTGGAGTGTTGTTTGTAAAGCTATTGTCACAAGCCGTGCCAAATAGAAAATCAAGGTGCAATGGGTCCTTATTTCAAAGATGATGGATCTCAATATCATATATGAGTATGTGAGACTAGGAAATGGAAACCAGGCAAATACTCTGTTTAGTTGTGTAGAAATGTCGGGTTTTAGTATTTCACACCTTATTATGGCATAGGGCATATTTCATTAGGGAAGATAGTAGTGGGAATCTCATCCTTTATTTGGATGGTCCTATGCACAAGAGGTGGTGGGGTGTGCATGTGTGTACACATGCATGTGCATGTGCATGCATACATGATCTCCATTTCCAATTCTATGACAAATTTGATGGAGCCTTTAGGCTTTATAGGTTAGGCTAAGATAGACTCTATAACATGCTTAGATGCATAAACATGATGGAAGGTAGTGTTTGTGGTATTTAGTTGGTTATTTGGGTAGGTTATCCAATGTTTTACTTCTTTGTAGCCTTGTTGGTACTATTTAGACCATTCAAAGGCTAGGAAACAATGTCTCTAGAAACGACCAATGTTTTCCCATAAATATTTTGATACCCTTTTACTGTGCTTGGGTGATGGAAATGTTTAAGTTATAGGCCTTAAATGTTGTGCTTACAATGGTGGAAGGTTGAGGGAATGGTCAACCAAAACAACACAATTTTACAACCAAATATACCCAAGTAGTTGCAAAACTAGTTTTGTATTGCCCTACATGGTTCAATGAATACTTGATTGTATTTTGAAACTCCATCCACCAAGGAAATTTCTAAGCTTGTCTTAACATGCTTTAGTCATCATTCATTCAAATGTAGCTACATGTTGATACATCCAAAAAGTTTCACCTTTACAACCCAATGTATCCCACTCAATTGTGAAGTGGTTCTATTGTACTTTTATGAAATCAATGAGTATTTGGTTGTATCTTGAATATCCATTGGAGGATCTACCACCATCATCCTAGTAAAAGGTGGTCTTGTCTTGTCCAAAAGGTTGACAAGGCCTTATCTTAAAAATTCATCCAAGAAACTTTATTTTCCCAAGATCCTTTGTAAAACATTATCTATGTTGGATAGGAGATAGTTGGCTTGGATGCTGTTGAGCTTCTTGTAGTCAAAACATAGGGATATCTTTGCATTGTCTTGAGCATTGGGGGAATCTAAATAAAATCAATCTAGTTGATGTATCTTCCTTGTTTAGTTTCTAGAGGCAACTCTCTTTATGTTACTCTTACATGGTAGGAGGGTATAGTGTCATGTTCACTTAACTAACTTAGCATTTTTGGCAAGTATGTTTTCATAATTTTGGTTGTACCTTTTCTTACATTTTTAATAGTTTTCAAGACAAGTTATAAAAGGCTAGGGTGTCTCTTTTGATGTGATTATGTTATATTAACAAGACTTCCATATTGTGTCTCCATTCAGATCTCATTCTAAGTAGTTGTTTCATTGCCTTTTAGAAGTGATGTATAATAGCTTGTGAGTGCTTAGTTGGAAGTTGAAGTCTTGCTTTTTACTATGAACAACACTTCTTTAAAGACATGTATCCATGTACAAGCTTTTAGACATGAGTGGATCAAATAAAGAAAGGTATTATTGTGACCTAATAACCTAGAGATGTGTGCATATCTGCGTTGTTAAATGGGGGGATCAAAAAATGTTTTTCGGACTTTTGGAAGCATAAAATGTGAGGACTTTACTAAAAGTGCGAGGAAAATTGAGAATGAAAAGCAATCAAAGGGTTTGATGTTGTGGCACGCTACCATAAATCGAGGCCTTATGAGGGGAGAGAACATGTATGTAGAACAAAGTGATTGTTGTCATGTGCAAGAAAGGGGTGAAGGTTTTTGTAGAGGTCGTTTGTCAAAAAAGGGGGGCAAGAAAATGATGATGTATTTTACGAGAAAATTCGAGCCAAATCTCAAAGATCCAATGCAATAAAGGATAAGCAAGCAAGATATAAAAGCCGTCCGGCATGTGCATATGCGGAAGCAAATCTTGTGTGAAGGGGGGGGGGAGAGAGAGAAATGAGGACATTATTGGAGAATTGGCGGCCCATGTGGTTCTGCATGCTCAACAATATTCCTGATTTATCGTCATGATTGGTATCCGCCATCTCCGTCGAGCATTGCCAACATCTTTCTGTTTTTTTTCTCTCTCTCTCTCTCCCTTTTAAAATGTTGTTTTGTATGTGAAGAGGGTGGGGGGTTATTGTTATGAAATGGATGACAGAAGCCATGTGAATGAAAGGAGGCCATGTGAGCTCGTGCAAAAGGAAAAGTTGTGAGGGCCTGAGAGATAGGATGTGTGGCATGTGGCCATGCAGCCTAGCTTTGTATCACGGCATAATATTATTACAATTCGACTATCACATCAAAACACACACACACACACACACACACACACACACTCTCTCTCTCTCTCTATATATATATATATATAATGACAAAGTTTAGGGGAAAAGCCTTCCAAACCTGAAGGTACACGTTTCCAACTTTCAAAGTATTTGTAGTTCCAAAATTGATCAAACTCTAATCACCCATAAGAAGCCTCTACCCCCTGTGCTCAAGGTTCTTATGTTGGCTCTTAACAATCTTATGATGAAAAATGTTGTTTATCTCCATTTACTTGTGGAAAATGCTCCTTGTCCCCTCTTTTTGCCACTCAAAGGACTAACAATCACACCCCATATCATATGTACGTAGGGTGTTGATGCCTATATAAGGGCATATTGCACACTAGGGAACATTTGCTCACCATCGGACTATCATAAAGCAATTCATCTCTCGCGCAACTCAAAAGGCTATAAGCCATGAATTGCAAAAGAAAGCACGGGAAGCACTATCAACCTCTTTAGTTCACATGGATTTCTAGCCTCAAAGTTTGTGTAGGCCAAACACAAAGGTATTCTCACCACTATAAATATTTTTTCAAGAAGCCACCACAAATAAGACCACGTATAATGATAGCCACACAACACTATATGACAGCCTCATGCCCCTTTTCAAATGAGAAGAGATTTGCATTATTCAAAAGAGGGTAAATGCATACATCATTCAATAATTGACTATGTCAATACTCTAAGCTTTCTAATCATTTATTTTGAAGGAAACAAACTTTATATTTGTTAATGCCAGCAAGTTTGACACTTTAGTAGAATGCTTAGCAGGATAAAGCATTTAGTCAACACTAGGGCCAAAAATATGTTGTTTTCTTATTACTAGTGTGTCCTTGCTATATGATAGTTTGTATCCAATGAAGACACAACAACAATGGTGGGGTAATTGGTTCTTATGAATGTGTTTAATCTCTCTAAAGATAGATAAGCCCTGATGTGTTATTTTACTACTCGTCCACACCTTTGAAGTGTTGTTTGCATTGGCCCATCATCCATCACTTTGTGAGAAATTTAATTTTCCATTTCTCCTCAACTACACTAAAGACAAAAGCCTATGTTTGTGAGAGCAACAAATAGGAACTATATTTGCATTTGTAGGTGGTAAGCACATTTCTATCATATGAGTTTGGTAGGTTTTGGCTTATTGATCTTATGTAATTCATTGCTCTTTTCATTCCTCCTCATGAGAGAGGAATCAACATTCTTAAATGTTAAATCAAACTTCAATGTTTGATTTTTTTAAAAAAAATGATGTGTGCTCTAAAGACTTTGAAATGGCTCAAATATCGTGTTAATCAATAGAGTAATGATATTCTATTAGGTGTTTGGGAACATGTAATTATTTCAATTAGGAAGTCACCATGAGAGTCTATTTTAAATGGAGACCATATAACCTAAGGTAGATAAAACTCTTACTTTTATCCCTAAAAAGTGTTTAGAAAGCCACCTTTGAGGAAGCATGCTCTGAATAGTGAATAAGTAGTTTGTGTAGGTGCAAAGCAATGATGGAGTGCCTCATCATCTTGCATCTTAACATCATTGATTAAATTTAAAAATTCCATGTTTTAAGCTATTCCATAAATCAAATATGTAATGTACTAGGTCTTGCCATGTATACAAAATCTAAATTCCTTCCTTGTAAAGTGCTTCAACTATGATTATGTTATTGCAATCACCATCACAAGACTTGGACTTCAGCTTTAAAGGCTCCAATATATAAAAATGCGTGTCCTTTTTCTAAAGTACTTTTATTTTGACTATAGTATATGATTAGATTTTCTCTCTTTACTAGGCACTTTTTCAATGTGAGGGAGGAGTAAGCTAGATATGATTGAGAGTGGGCTCTTTTAAATGAAATCTCTCTCTCTCTCTCTCTCTCTCTCTCTCTCTCTCTCTCTCTCTCTAAGTCCTCCTAAGGAGTGGGCAAGTGACAATGACCCCACAATGTAGTGGTAACTCTATGCTGTTGCTTCCATGATAGTCACTTGTGGTGTTTAGCATAGTAAGATTGCTCTTTCTCTCTTGCCACTATACTCTTCTTTGAGAGGAAATTACTTGATATGAGAGGCATTGTGAAGTTAGTGATGAGGTGGTTTTTCTCAATGGGACATGTTTCATAACCTAACAACAATAAAGGCTTGCAATTTCATGACCTTGTGGATAATGACTTAGTGACGCAATCTGCCAACCATAGAGAAGGGTAAACTTTATTCAACGTAGAATGTGATATAAGTATTACTATTATTTTCTAATATCAGTGAGATTGCATTAAAACTTTTGTTCAATGTATTAGTTTTTTGTGGTTAGTGCAAAACTATATTGAGAAGATTGCAATGATGAATAGTGTTCCATCACACACACGTGTACGCATGCACGCACAAAGAGAAGATATGAGGAAAGTTATATGACATCCTTCACAGTCCATATAAGACAAAGTACCATACCTATAGATGTAAGTCACAAGCCACTTTAGTGGCATTGGCACAAACCCTAAAGTAACCTAATGCTTAGCTCTTTTTATTTCTTTTATAACTACTTTGCCACCTCACTAAATTGCCCATTTGCCTTATTTTCTAGCCTTGACAATTTTACAAGCCATGCTTTGATTTTCTTTGATGTGTTCATTCATCTTCGATATGAATTTTGATTCCTTAAAGTACTTTGCTTGCTTCGGTGCATGAACTTGTCACTTATTTCTTTGAACTTCAAAGTTGCTCAACTATTCACCTTATTGTGGGATGCACCATGTAGTTATCCAAGTGAATCCTTGCTCTTAGAATAAGGGTGTTGTTTTGAGATATGGCATCTATGTTTCTAAACATGGTATTTATCAGCTAGCTCCTCATGGGTTTTTCCTCTCGCCTAATTGGATGTCTTTCCAACTCAAGCATGATTTAGTACTATCTAGCAATCTCGTTTTCTTAACTACCAAAAATTATTGGTTGTTGTGCCTTGTGCATCTATTCCTTGATTGCTTATATTCCCCTCTAAAACTCTTCTTTGCAACTTTTTGTTACCCTTGGACTCCATCTTCAATCTTTCTAGTAGTTGTTGCTACCTCAATTCACATGTTTTCCTCTAGCTCAACAAAACATATTTTCATTCCAGCAAGGGTGCTTGCCAAGGTCTAGACTCTTCTTCTAGATTCCAAGGCCACTAGCATAGATATTTCACCCATGGTCTTGGCTCCAAATCAAGTTTGATCATGTTGCTAGGACCATTGACAAAGTCTTTTATATGACATCACACAAGGTTCCCACTCTCAAGCTAATTGCAAGATCAAGCATAACATTGTCCTTAGGTGTTGCCCTTGCACCTTAGGAGGAGGTGATTGAGCTTTTGTTGAGGTGACCTTGATTAAGTGGCCCTTGCTACTAGCTATTTCTAATATATAAAAACAAAGAAAAAAGAAGAAAATTCCACTTGGTGGGGGGGGGGAGAAAATTCCACTTGGAGAGAGAGAGAGAGAGAGAGAGAGAGAGAGAGAGAGAGAGAGAGAGAGAGAGAGAGAGAGAGAGAGAGAGAGAGAGAGAGAGAGAGAGAGAGAGAGAGAGAGAGAGAGAGAGAGAGAGAGAGAGAGAGAGAGGGGAGAGAGAGAGAGAGAGAGAGAGAGAGAGAGAGAGAGAGAGAGAGAGAGAGAGAGAGAGAGAGAGAGAGAGAGAGAGAGAGAGAGAGAGAGAGAGAGAGAGAGAGAGAGAGAGAGAGAGAGAGAGAGAGAGAGAGAGAGAGAGAGAGAGAGAGATGTCAATGATTGAGCTAGACAAGTAGGAATGAGTGAGCTAGATGAGTTAGTGTACAAGAGGAGCACAAATGATTAAATTGAGCTAAATTGAAGTTGAGTGTATGACTCACAAAAAGAGAGAGGGGTTCAAAAGCACTTATTAATCATAAGTTTTACCATCATAAATTGTATGCTAGGATGCAACAAAGATGCTTGAGAATATTGTTCAATCTAAGGGTTCTGAACTGTAATGGTCATAGAGCTGTCAAAATGGTTGGGCTACATTTAGATATTATACAAATAAATAGTAGTGTTATAGCAAGTTAACACCATTTACTAGCTTTGGTTGTGGCGATCAAGTCTCAAGTGAGTAGCCTTTTACATTGGGTATTGATAGTTTATTTTGGTATCTCTATGAAAGGAGGGGCTCATGTTGGATTGGTATGCCCATCACCACATATGCAGATGACTTTGACATCCCTATTACAAAAGTTTTGTCAAGTGTGGAGATGCGAAATGATGTTTTCATGACCTATTAATGCTCATTGTTTTTACTTAACCTATGCTTTCTCAATAAATCAATAGTTAGATAGGCGAGAACTTGATGGCTATTGTAGGCTTGAACCTTCTTGCCTACTAGTTAGAGCTATGGATGCATTGAAACTCTTTTCTTGGCTTGAGAGGTTTATGTTCATATGTTTTAATTCCCTTGTTAGTTGCATTAAGAAACAATCGCATAATCTTGGATTATAGGAGAAACTTATTCATTGTGGGACTTTTATTGGACATGAAAGCCATGCTATAGAAGTTGATTTTATCTCCCAAGGTTTTTGTGGACTAAATTTCTAGTATGATTAAATAAATTATCTACTAATATCTCAAGATTGGCTACTAGTGATGTTTGTTTGAAGGTGGTAGTTATTCATTGTGTAATTATTACTAGACATGAAAGGCATACTATAAAAGTTGATTATATCTCCCAAGGCTTGGTTGGACTAAATTTCTAGGAGCATTTAAATAAATTACCTACTAAAATCTCAAAATTGGCCAATGATGCTCGTTTAACTGTGGCTCAGATCATCACAATCAATATGATCTTTTTAAAATTTTCATGTCATGGTGTAAAGAACGAACTCGTAGAGTAGTTGTGCAACTTGTCCACTTCACATTGTGGAAAAAAAGCAAGGTAACATGAGGTGTTAGGCTTGGGCCTCATGGGTTCATAGTATTCTTGAATGGGTTAGTGGGGTATCTTTACTAGATATACAATCACACATCTTGCACGTGGCATCATTTTTGGAATTGTTATATGGCCCAACAACCTTGGGTATTAATGGTAAGGAATTTGATTGAAAATGCTACATAAATGCATAGAACTTGTCTAGTAACTTTGTGGTGGGATGTTGTTAATGGCAATCAACCTTCTTATCTCATTTCATAGTTTATTAGAGGAAGTTGCTATGATATACAAAGTGGAGTCCTCCATCAAGTCAATAGTGTGCAAATTCCTTATCAAGTGAGACTTGCATCTTGAGATATTGATCGATAGGGAAGTAGAGTGTGCAAGACACTGGGTCATCATTTGCACAACTAACCAAAAGATGAGAGAGAAGATGGAAGGGATCCTCGAGTTTTTAGTAGAGCAGTTAAAGACTTGCGTAAGGCCCCTAGGCATGAGTACACTTCACTTTGAATCCATGAGGCCACCTTACTGTCCTAAGTAGGACAACTCTTTAATGCTTGCACGCTTGTCCTAGTCTTCAACCATGATCACCGGATCTCACAAACCCTCTAGTTCGCTGGCAAGACATCTACTCATGTCACAACCTGCAACTTAATTGTCAAAACTTGCCAACACTCATTTAACTAACATTAATCATCGATACTCCTCCCATGCAACTTGAGACCTAATGATAATAATGAAGCATGGTGATCATGGTAGGATTAGAATTCTTCATTTGCCCATTAGCTTATGGGTGAAAAACAATAAAGAATTCTAACTCCGTGCCAATGCCATAAAACAAGCTTTCCAACAACCATTGATAAACTTTAAATCATGATTAGACACATCCTCTTAAGTAGGGCATGCTCTCCAAGGATATGTGATGAAGAGTCATACAACCTCTAGCATCATTTTGAAACTACTTTCTCTTTGAAAGGCCAATAATGAAATCCATAAAATTTGCCTCCCAAGGCAAATCTAGGATGGGCAATGGTTGTGAATTCCCCACCACTTTACGATTTTCTAGCTCTAAGGTCTAGTGTGCCTAGTATTCCCTCATATATTGGTGTACTTACATCATACATGGCCAAAAGAAATGCCACAAAAACTTAAGGGTGAAACCTTTACCAAGATGTCCCATTGTAGGTGCATCATGCACCTGGTCTAAAATAGGAACCATGTAAGATCACATAGCAACAACACAAAGTCTATTATGAAAATACATCCACCCATTATTTAGCACATAATCCATCCATTTTTTAGCACATAATCTGAAGGAAGATCTTGTGCTTTAGCATCTCCAAATCAAAATCTAGGTTAGTGGGACCTTCACTAGGATGCCCCATAATAAGTGTATCATGCACATGCTCTAATATAGGAGCCATATAAAATCATATAACGGCAACACAAATTCTATCATGAAAATGTATAAACCCATTCTTTAGCACATAAACTGAATGAAGACCTTGTGCTTTAGCATCTTTAAACAAAACCTAAATCAACATAGAGCTTCTTCACATGTAAAGAAATTTGTGCTATGGACATAATACGCATCATCATGTGTAGTCATCACCTCAATGCATCTAATACTTCATTCTTCTTTCCACACACGTATCAATCTTGAAACTAAATTGAGACAAGAATTAACAGCCATGTCCTACTACAACTGAGTGAGCAAATAACATAAAGCTTGATGATCAAACTTGATATGAAAATCTTGCTCAATCAAATAATGTCTTCATTTCCTTAAGGCATAAGCAATAGCCAAGCCCTTATCATGAGTGTAGTAATTTATCTTGACTACCTTGATTATTCAACTTTCATAAGCCATCGGATGATCATGCTTTTGCAACACTAATCATATACTATGACCACTGGCATCACAAATTGGCACAAAGGGTTTATCGAGATTAGGAAAGCTCAATATAGGATCTGAAGAGTAGATAGTCTTCATCTCTTGAAAGCTTAGTTGATTTTGTGTCCATGTCCACTAAAACTCCTACTTGTGCCATTTGAAGAGAGAATCTTGCTTGCAGATCATGATATGACTATCTAAGTAGAAGATTTCAAAGTTTGAGATATTCCAAAGAGGGTTCCTCTCCTCATTATCAACATGATTTCAGAGTATTCATACTTTTTAATTACATGGCTTGGTGCATTATCATTCACATTGTGTCCTCATCAGAGTTGGATCTTGGTCGATATTGAAGACCTTGTACAATATTGTTGTACCCTTAGTGGCTCAGGCTTAGCAAGTGGTAGTCAGAATTGGTTTAGTCTTGGGAGCAAAACCTCTTGTGATGGCACCCTACTGGATGAGTAAGGGGGATCTCAAGAAACTTGGAGAATAGATGGAGGACCATTTGGAGTAAGGATTGATTCAAGTCATCTCTAACTTGTTTGATGCTTCTATCTAGTTGGTCAAAGAGAAGGATGGGAGCTTTTTCTTATGTGCAAATTATAGGGCACTCAAACAGTTCACTTTTAAAAACATGTTTTTTTAATCGCAAAACGATGAGTTATTCAAATGAGCTAGCAAAATCAATTATCTTCAATAAGTTGGATTTGAAGTTTGGTTATTGCCATAATTAGATTGCTCCATAGGATATATTCCAAAGATTACATTTCAGATTCCATTTGGCATGTCCAAGTTGTTGGGGGTTCTCTCTTTTGGATTGTCCAATGCACTTGTTTACTTTTTTAGGATCATGGCTTGGATGCTGTAGCATCTCCTTGACAAGTGTGCTATTTTTTTCCTAGATAATATGTTATTTTACTATAAGTCTCGATGGAATTGCTATGATCATATTGTAGATTTGTTAGTTAGCTTGGAGTTGTGATGATTAGGGGTAGTGAGCACTCCTACTTCATCCATTTTGATCCTCCATAAAACCTTGATATTCTGGATGTACCTGAATAGTGCTAGCCCTCTCATTGTTAGTTAGCTTGGAGTTGTGATGAGTGCTTGCTACACTGGACTCCTCCTCTATTTGATTTAGGACAACCACCCACTCTAGTTGATCCAACCTTTATGCCATGTGTCACCCCATGTTGACAACCTCCTCTTAAATTTGGGAGACCATCAAATGGGAGTCATTTGGAATTGGAGAATAGTGAGCTCTTTGGCAAAGTCATATCACCTCTAAGTGTTGCACCTTTGCTATCACTCATGCTACCTCCATTTGCATCCCCACATCTTTGCACAAAGTCTCCATGGTCAAAAAAGAAAATCCCTATCACCTAATATAGAAAGAAGCAAGAAATTTGAATCTTTCATATCCAATCGCCTTCACTCCAATACCAAACTATAAGACACTAGGTCCTAATTTGTACAACTCAACAAAAGATGAGAGAACCTCAAAGAGATGAAAAATGTCTTCAAACTTTTATAGTATTAATCAGATAGAGATCTACACTAGTATGATGTTGAGAGCCCAAGCATGAACTAACACACTTCACTTCAAATCCATGAAATTATTTTTTGGTCATAATAACTAAGGTTGCTTTCGATGTCTATAAGCTCATATTGTATATTCTTTAATTGTACTTGGCCATGATCACTCGAATCACTTGATCTTATGAGCACCAATTTGCTAGCACAATGTTTCTTTGTTCTGCTCCTTTTGTAATTGACATGAACAAAAGGGAAGAAGATGTGTTTGTTTATCATTTTCCAACTAGTGCAATCCACATTTTGGTTTAATTGAAACATTTTGATTAGTTTAATACTTCAATTTTATCTTATATGTCTCCAAACACCAAAGTTGCTTAATTATTTACTTGTTTGGTGACACTCCATTGTACAACCCAATTGATCCCTTGCTTTACAACAACGATTTTCTTTTGTTCTCCATCTTGTTTGACTATGAACATGCTTCATCACCTAGTTCCTCCAGTGTTCTTTCATGCTACTGATCAAGGAGCCTCCTAAACATGTTGGACATGTATGGAATGCAATCTTCTTTTGCACTTGTACTTTTCTTATAATTTTCTTTATGTCATATTCAATCTTCTTATTAGCTACAAGTATCTCCATCACCAACTTTTTCTCTAGCTCAATCAAGCATGTGCGCACTTTGGCCAGTGAATCCTTCAGGACCATAGTCTCTACTTTCAATTTGGAAATTCATTGGCATGATTATTTCTCCCATGGTCTTGACTCTCTTGTTGGCATGGATGCTAATACCAGGACCCCCAAAAAGGTATTTAGTTAAAATCTTATTAGCTAGGAAAAACCCTCCCTTCTTAGGTGTTGCCCTTATACCAAAGGGATTGATCATAGAAGCTTAAAGAACTCTTCTATAGGGTGCACTAGTGCATGTGCACTAGGGTTTTTGAGAGAGAGAGAGAGAGAGAGAGTTCTCTCTCTCTCTCTCTCTCTCTCTCTCTCTAGAAGAGTTCTTTAAGCTTCTAGTGCATATGCTTTTGACTTCTTTTAATCCTGCCACTTTGTGGGGGCACAACCAAAAAAAGAGATTCTCTAGAAACCCACACACTCAAGTATGGTCGATATAAGAGAAAGCATCCTCTTCTTAGAAATTGCAATATGGATGCTTAGCCATCATCAAAAACATGAGCACATGCATATATTATCCAATGGAGCTTATTGACTTGCATCATACATACATACACGTGTGTGTGTGTGTGTGTGTGTGTAGAGAGAGGGGGGGAGTGCCATTGCTAGTTTGGTCTGAAGGGCCTTTATCAAAAGTAATGGTTTACAATGGTGGTTGTGTGGTTGCCAATGCAAGCTTGTTCATACCCGTTGCAACTCCTTTGCTACCACCATTATTACATCTACTCCCAACAAGCTTCCATCTCCAACATTAAGCATAATGTAGTCTTCCCCTCTTCTTTCTTAGGATCGTTAGCCTCATTTTAATGAACATATCAACTATAGTCCAATAGCTATAGAGAGGAGAAATATAAAGCAAACATCACCCTAATTTTCTCATCATGTTGAACCACAATATGGCTTTGTTTTAACTTGTGGGGTTCCACAACTTGACCCTATCTACTCCTAGTACCAAGATAAAATTCTTGTTATGTCAAAGTGCAAGTTCACCTCCTCAACCACATGTCAATGGTCAAAGTATGATGATGACTACTCTTGCAACTTCATGCAAGTGACTCCTTGTGTGGCATGACACTAACAAGCCTAAATGTAGGTCTATCCCACTTGTTCATATCCCATTGCAACTTCTTTGCTAACAATGTCTACCATTATCACATCTACTCCCGACAAGCTTCCATCTCCAACATTAAACATAATGTAGTCTCTCTCTTCATTCTTAGGATCATTAGCCTCATTTTAATGAGCATACCAACTATGGTCCAAGATCTAAAGGAGGGGAGAAATCTTGAAGGAAAATGTGACCCCAATTGTCTTACTACATTGAATGAACCATAACATGGCATTGCTTTACTAAAAAGTCCACAAACATATATATATGTATATATATGCATATAAAATATAACCGGGGGGAGTGTTATGAACCTTCACGAGACTTCAAGTCATAACCTGTCATGAGGCACAAAATGGCATAATGGAAAGGCACACAAGATATATCAATAAGGAATCCTTTGTATTCATGATTGCGAAAGATAAAACATTGGGACATATCTTAGGACTACACCCTCATGATGCTGCACATGTGAGGGTTTACCACTAAGTATAGGGAATCACATATAGAGTGGAAACCAAGCAGAACTCAAAGTCACTACTACTCCCTATATAGGTGCTTTTGGCTCCAACACCATGGCATAGCTACAAAGCTCATACCCTTATACTCAGCCCCACTTAATGGATTATTGTCCTCAGCAATCTAAGGGTGGTTTTCTTAACACATTCAGAGGTATTAACACAACTCATGCTATCAAGTTGGTCAGTGTTTGTCGATTTAGGGCGTGACGTACTAGCGAGGTCTTAACACAATCTTTTCTATCAAGCTAGTCAATGTCCGATGCACTATGATTTGGGGGTCTTAGTACACAGCTTATTCTATCAAGTTGGCCAAGGTCTACCCATCTAGACTTAGTTTTGTTTAATACTTTGCATTCCAGTCTACCCTTGACTCAATTACATTTGAGGAGTGGAGGCTTCATAGTTCTAACTTTATGGGGCTTGGTGCTTATGGCTTTTGCATGTCAAGCTTTGTAGGCACAATCCCAAGCTATCGCGCTATTGGTGTCAAGGCATGGCGGTGCGATTGTAGCCATATTGTGCCACGCCTTAAGGGCGGTAGTCCATTGAGTTGCTCCTTGTGATGTTCCTCCCTTTCTTCATGATGTCACCTTGGGCCTTGGAGACTTGGGTCTCTTGATTCGTTTGCCAAGACGCTTTGCCCTCATAGCCAAGTCAAGAACTTGGGTTGTTTTCCTTGGCCACTTTGCTGGATCTTTCTTGCTTACCTTAAACTTAGACAAATCAGTTGGTTCAGCTTGCCTTCTTGCATGGAAGGTGCAGTCTTGGTGAATGACAACTCTTTGGCTCTTCTTAGTCTCTTTTGGAGTTGAAGATCTTAGGAGGGAATGGACTAAGTCATCACATTTAACATTAAATTCGGGTTGCAGAATTAGAGGTATCATTGAAATTCTTAGGGTGATGCCTATATTTGGAGTGCTTAGTATATCACGAATCTATAGGATCGGGATGATAACTCCTTACACTACTTACGGTCTAAATGCTAAGATCTCAATCTTTACGAGCATTATGAGAATGGTCCCCACGGGTTCCATAGTCCAAAGATATTCACCTTAAGAGTGAGTTTGAGAGTTCTCCAAGACTCAACTAGCAAGGTTCCCTTCCATGACAGTAAGTTGCCTTGATCGGACCATATTGCGAGCACTCCCTTATGCTCCCCCTTGTTTGAGGCTTTATTCTCTGACTCCTTGTGTGTCCAAGCTCATTAAGGATTTGCCTCTCCAAGCTCAAACATGTATCCATTGACTTTGAAGTGCACTTGATTCCTACTTTGATCCGAATCGGCTAGGATGGGATATGGCCTTGGATTGAAAGCTTGGTTTGCTTCTGTTATATATGCTCAATGCCCCACCCTCATAAGGTGCCACCAATGATCCATGGTGCTCAAAGTTGTAAGGCCCCCATTATGAGGAGAAGCCAAATGTGAGCATGGATATTGGTTGAGTTCTAACTTATATATCAGATGCGGTCGCTCATATGGTAGGTCAGTCAAGCTGACCTAACTACATTCATGGGCTATAAAAGCTAAACCCCTTCACAGTCATTGATCTGTCTTTCACCCGGTCATCTTTTGTCTAGATCGCCATCTAAGCTTCACAGTGGAAGCGCACGAGTGGACAGAGCCATCTTTGTATTAGTTGTTTGGAGCTAAAGAATTTTTCTAATTCTCCTCTTATTTGTTGTGTACTCTCTATCTCTATCTCTTTCTCAGATTCTGTTCGTTGTGCCGTGTAATTTTTACAGCTTTATCCTTAGCCAATGAGTTTAGCTTGGGGAGTTTCGGATGCATCTTCATTCTCATCTGTCATCTTGGCTCTAGCGGCTTGTCTCCATTTCTTGGCTTTGGTTTCACCTCCTTCTTCTTCTCATTCTCATTCTCTTCCTTCTCTATCTTTCCTTCCTCTTTTTGGCCTTCTTTGCCTATGTCTATTTTTTTTCTCCTCTTCTTCCTTCATTTCTTGCCTAAGTCTAAGTCATCTTCTATCTCTTCTTCTTTGGCCTTCCTACCTTGATCTATCATTTTTTGGTCTCCTTCTTCTAGCCTACCTTTTTCCTTTAGCTTCATAGCTCGCTATACTCCTTCTAACTTGACTCCTCTGCCTCTTTCTACTTGTTCAATCTTTTTCCTAGCTTTCTTCTTGTTGTTTTCTTCTACTTGCTTCCACACATATTTCTCTAGCTTCTCTTTCTCTTCTAGCTTCTTCCTAGCTAACTCTATTTGTTCTTCTATCTCTTTTTTTGTTTCCTCTTTTCCTTGATCTTTCCTATGGCTCCATCTAATAAGTCTTTTGTCTTCTTCTTTCCTAGCATTTTCTTCTATCTCATTCCATATTTTCATGATTTTCTCCTTCAACTCTCTTTCCAGTTTATCATCATTGAACTTTGTGTGTTTGGTTGGTTGTTAGGGTTGGGGTTGTCGAGATTGAAATGTTCTAAGATCTAGGCTAAGCTTTTCCTCATTCACTTCTTCATTGGGTTATTGGGGTAGAGGTATTCCAAGATTTGAGCTAAGCACATCCTCTTTCTTTTCTTTTTCTTTCTCTTCTAACTCTTCATTTCTTTCTTCTCCTTCACTTATATCCTCATCTAAGGTAGAAGTGTTGGCTTCATTTAGTGGATGCCCTACCCAAGGTGCTTTTGCTCTTCCATTCTCATCTTCTAAGTCTATCTCCTAATTTACTTCCTCATCATCCTCTTCATCAAAGGTATCCCGTGCCTCACAAGAGGGCGCCAACCTAGCCTCACCCTCAATCGCAATGGGTGAAGGTGTTCCAAGATTAGGATTGAGCTCATCCTCCCCCTCCTCAAACTCCATTTCTTCCAACACTGGTTCGTCTTTCAACTGGACTATAACCTGTGAGTATGAGGGTTCATCCTTCTAACATGTCCACCTAATCTTCTTTCTTGTATCCTAACTCCATCATAATATTTTCTACCTTTGAATGTATATCCATTCTCTATCCTTCTCCCTTCATATAATACTCTATCATTTCTTCATCCTCTTAACTTCCTTCGGGTTGGCATTCTTCGAGATAGGGGTAGTCACTGTAGAGGTATTCTCCTTCTAGGTGGTAAGTCGATGGGGGAATCTTTGAGGTAATAGTATCCATATTCTTTAGGAGGGTATTCATTGTAGAGGTATTGGTCTTCAGGATGGCCCTTTGGGTAATAGTCTTCAGGATAGTAGTTGGGGTAGTAGCAGTCAACTCCTTATTATTGGGGACGAGGTGTTCCAAGATTTGGGCTAAGCTCATCCTCTCCCTTGTCTTCTTCATCTTCATCTTTTCTTGGCTCCCAAGTTTTCTCTTTTCTTGGCTCCTTGGTTCTTTGGTTGGCTCCACTCCATTCTTTAACTCTTAGACTCTTTTGACTCTCGTTTGCTTCAAGTATGGTTTGGCCCACTCTTTGGCTCCTCTGGATCCAGAGGCGATCTCCCAGTTCCACCTCAACATGATTTCTTGTTACAGCTCTATGTTGAGGTCTCGGGCCATCTTCACTTGCCACAGTCTGTTGGCTCTCTCTCACACCATGATCAACTAATAGTCAATCTCCTCCAAGTCTTCATCATCCAGCTCTTCAGTCTTCTCTTCAAGATTGCACAACACATTTGTTCCTTTATGGGTCTTCTCCGATGCTTTGATGGTCTTCCTTGTCTACTTCCAACAAGCTTTCATCCCCAACATATATAATATACATAGAGGGCGGATGAGGGAAAGGGGGGGGGGGAGGGGCTGTGGGTCTCGTCTAAAGGGCATATATCATAAAGCAGTGGTTCATAAAGCTTATAAATTCACAAATACAAGCTTGTTCATACCCATTGCAACTTCTTTCCTAACAATGACCACCATTATCACATTCGCTCCCAACAACAAGCTTCTATCTCCAATATTAAGCATAATGTAGTCTCCTCCTCTTCTTTCTTAGGAGCCTCATTTTAACAAGGATACCAACTATAGTCTAAGATCCAAATGAGGGGAGAAATCTTCAAAGAAAATATCACCCCAACTATCTCGTCACATTTAATCACAACATGGCATTATTATTCCTTGTGGGAGTATCCTTTGAACCTATCCACTTCTAGTACCAATATAGAACTCTCATAATGTCAAATTGCAAGTTCACTTCCTCAACCACATGGTGATGATGATTATTCTCATAACTTGATGCAAGTGACTCCTTGTGTGGCATGTCTCTAACAAGCATAAATATAGGCATTTTCTAGCTTGTTCATAACCCATTGCAATTTCCTTGCTAACAACGACCACCATTATCACATCCACTCCTAACAACTTCCATGTCCAATATTAAGTATAATGTAGTCTCCCTCTTCTTTCTTAAGATCATTAGCCTCATTTTAACCAACATACCAACTATAGTCCAATATCTAAATGAGGGGTCAAATCTTCAAAGCAAATATCTCTCCCATTGTCTTGTCACAATGGACCTCAACATGGCATTGTTCTTACTTGTGGGAGTCACCATTTGGACCTATCCACCCCTAGTACCAAGACAAAACTCCTATAATATCAAACTTTGCACGTCCACCTCCTCAACCACATGACTATGACTACTCTCACAACTTGATGCAAGTGTGTTCCTTATGTAGCATGACTCTAACAAGCCTAAATGTAGGTCTTTCCCACAATTTCAATAGAGAGCAAAGTTAGCTTTAACTTTGAAAATGCTCCTATGCCTAGTCCTAATGTCTAATGACAATGGAGCCTATTATCGAAATTTACCTAGGCTCAAGGTAAAGCAATTATTACTCTATTGTGATGTTCATAAAAAAGTGAGGATTAATGGCAAAAAAATTTAAGAAACAAGTTCAAATATTTCACAAAACAGAAACCTTGTAAGTTGCAAGGTTAAAATTTAAAATATTCTAATAATTGGAGATATACAAACTTATAAATTATGATCCAAGGACATAGCAATTATAATCTCAGATATAAAAACCTACAAAAATTGCAAGCTGTATCGCCTCCCAAAAACGTCTTGAGCGAACACTGTTCTATTCCATAGTACCCACCAAGCTCCTGCAATATTCCCCTTCCTTTTCAGCTCTCTCTCTCTCTCTCTCTCTCTCTCTCTTTTTGCCTCGCCCTTCGCTTTAAGCAAAGCGTCTCCATGCTGGCCTGGTCTCGTCATAATCCCGTCTTTCCTTCCCCAACTCGCATCTTTTCTACACGACGACAACCATCACCAGCAACGACCGAATCGACACTCCACTTGTAGTCGCTTTTCTTGCTCCTCCTCCGCCCTCGCCTGCTTCTTCATCTTCATCCTCTTCTCGGCATCATCATCACCACCATCATCCCAAAGCCTGACTGGATGAGAAGACTCGCCTTAGTCAAGAAAGCTTTCGCTATGGCGTTCGCGGCAGCCGATTCGACATCCATACAACCATGGTTTGCTATTCTAGCAGCCTTTCCTTTTTTCTCGTTGTTGTTTCTTGTTCTGTAGCTGCTTGTTCTCATCTCGATGCATAGGCATGCCGCATCTGTCCTTTTGCCTTTTATTTCTTTACCTGAAATGCTTCTACCTTCACTGCGTATCTCTCATAGTCTCATAATATGCTGATTTATATCTGCATCTGCAATCTATGTCGATAGATCATAGATGTCCTTGTCTCTTTTTGTCTATCACATTTCTCACCTGTCAATGGTTACAATTTTGGTTAACTTTTCATATTAGCTTGCGGCAATTTGCTCTCTCCTTAAATGGCATTCTTAATTACGCAAAATAGCAACTAAGTGCATGTGCAATCAATAACTGCTACTTGTTACCAAAAATGCCTTGTTTCTGTCGCTGATCGCCCCCCCCTCTGGACCTGCTTCTCTGATAACCAAACACGAGTGTAACCGGCTGGCCCAGACAATCCTCATCCTCACTTGTTATTGTTAAGAAATCTAATTGTTAGGAGATCTAATGGAATACATGAAGCTCAAACCATCTTGAACCTTCAAATTAACCCCTCACGCAATGTCCCTTCATCTCTGTTCAGATCCTTCGCATGTATCAGTAATCGCAGTAAGCGATAAGTCATGTTGGCTTCAACTTCGCTTCAGTTGAGTTTGGCTGTGAAGCAATGTATACAATGCTCAATTGCAGAGAAGAGAAACCAGAAATGCTCTAGGCTAAATATTTATCAACCTGTCTCTCGCATTGGGAGGTAGAAGCTATCTAATGGCCAGTTGGTTCCACTGCTATTCTACAGGTCGTAGAGAAGCCGCAAGATCAAGCAAGGACACCGAGATGGGGAAGAAAGGCAAGTGGTTTTCAGCAGTAAAGAACGCGTTCAGATCGAGCAAGAGCAAGGAAAACGTCCCGGTGAAAGCCCCAAGCAAGGAAGAAAATGAGATCAACGTTACTGATCCGAAGGTAAGGATTAGGACCTTGGAAATCAGCCGTATGCACAGCATTGTGAAATAAAAGGCTTGCGATCATCTGACAGAGGTGTCATTGTTGGATTGCCAGAGCAAGCGCTCCAAGGACAAGCGTCGATGGAGCTTTGGCAAGTCTGTGCAGCTGGATAATGCGGGCGAAGTTGCACGGCCTGGGGAGCAAGCAGTGCTGTCTGAGAAGAGCTTGAGTCAAGTGGAAGACGAGCAAAACAAGCATGCGCTGGCCGTGGCCGCGGCTACGGCAGCAGCAGCAGAAGCTGCGGTTGCAGCTGCTCAGGCTGCCGCGGAAGTGATACGTCTCACTGGAGCATCGGCGGTTCCTCGGCCATCCTCCTATTCAGCCAAAAGCAAAGAAGACCTGGCCGCCATCAAGATCCAAACGGCGTTTCGAGGATATCTGGTATATCTTATTGTCTGCATAATCTGTTGATACAACATGTAGCAGGAGTCTTTCATCTGTAATTTTCTCTCCAGATATCGACTTCACTTGCTTCTGTTATCAACAATAGGCTCGGCGAGCTTTGCGTGCGCTACGCGGGCTTGTAAGACTCCAAGCTCTAATTCGAGGCCACACTGTGAGAAGGCAGGCCACCTTGACCCTGCGATGTATGCAAGCTCTTGTTAGAGTCCAGGCCCGTGTGCGAGCACGGCGTGTTCGCATGTCTGAAGAGGGCCAGGCAGTTCAGCGACAGCTATGGCAGAGAAGGCAACAGGAAATCCTTTCAAGGAAGAGCAGTGTAAGTGACGAAGAACTCAAACTATTGTGCACATTCAAAAAAGCTTCCCTATCTATGCTCATTATTCATCATTTTCTGGGTACACTTTATTAGTCCGAAGGCCAAGAGCATCAGGATTGGGATGACAGTCTCCAATCTTTGGAGGAGATTGAAGCCAAGAAGCTTAGCAAACAGGAAGCTGCGATGAAACGGGAGAGGGCTTTGGCCTACGCATTCTCTCATCAGGTAAATGCTTCATTCCTGTTTGCACTAGTCAACAAGAGGAAACTTCTTGCACATGCCTTACCTACTGTAACATATGAGCCTCCCTTCTCTCTCTGTCGCATGGTTGCCAATATGATCGTTGGACGTATGTTTGTTCTCCTCCTGTGACTTCCCAGCTATGGAGGTCATCTCCGAGGCAGCCCTCTTCAATGTACATTGATTGTGAGCCCGACAAGCCTCACTGGGGATGGAGTTGGCTGGAGAGATGGATGGCAGCGCGGCCATGGGAAGGTCGGATGTTTGTGCAAGAGAGGACAGCATCTTCTGATGCAAGTGCCGATGATGTGAAGGTGAAGACTGTGAATGTGGACATGGCCGTTAACAAAGCAGGAAGTTTGGTAAACAACAACGGCAATAACGTCAACCTCACGACACCAAAGTCTGCTCGCTTGAAAGGGACAGGACCGCAGCAGCAGAAGCCTGTGGAGTACTCGCCGAGCACGCCTACGTTCAAGAAACCCCCCGCTGTGATGGTGAGATCCGCGAGCCCTCGGGGCCACAACCAGATCCAGAAAGCAGGCGTGCCGGAAGATGAAGGGAATGGAGCATCAACCGCACGAAGCGGAGTCAGCATCAACTCCCTGCTAGGGCCGCGTTTCATCAATGTCAGGAACAGTGTAGCAGGCTCTTCTGTGAGAGACGACGAGAGCCTGGTGAGCTCGCCTGCGGTGCCGAACTACATGACTGCCACGCAGTCGGCCAGAGCCAAGGCTCGCTCGCTGAGCAACCCCAAGCAGAGGCCTGTGACGCCGGACAAGGAGCAGCACGGGAGCGCCAAGAAGCGGCTGTCCTTCCCTTTCACGCACGAGCAAGCCATGCACCTGATGCAGCCTAGCGCCACCAGCACCCCCAAGCATCCCAAACCCATGGGCCTCACCCAGAGGAGCCCCAGTGTGAAAGGCCTTCCTGGATCATCCCTACTGCAGAATGGAGCTCCCGCCAGTCCTCTCAAGGACAGCAATGGGGATGTTGCCACTGCTGCTCTACATGCTGATTCTGAGAGTTGATGCCATTTGCAGCCTTTGATCACCTTCATACCCTTGATGCATCTCCTACCTTCATACCTCTCCTCCATTACAGAATAACAGAGCAAAACATTATAGTGTCCGTTTTGCGATATTTTTAAGTCGTTGGGTTGTCTGAGTTCCTGCTTTATTGACATGACCAGTGGACTAGAGCTAGCATTTAGCGGCATCCAAATTACTCGCGTCTTCTAACCCAGCTTCAAAAGAAACTCAGCAAATCTTCTCTTTAAACAGTTCAGAACACCCTTTAATTATACTGTGCAGTTGTGTACACTAAAAAATCGTATAAACAAATCCATAATCCTGTGCTTGAGATAAGTGTAGACGAAAGAATTTACAACAGCTTTCTTCAGTACCGGAAGCATCCCTTGTTGATCATGCTCCAGGACAGGCCATACAATGAGAAATGGACTTCTCTTGGAAAGTTTCTGGAGCTGTACATGGAGTCCTGACTTGTCTCATCAGCTCAGGCTAAAGTGACGACCCCCGGATAAGGAATGTCTCTAAGCATCAACTCCCCGGTTGTCTTCATCAGTTCATCATCTGGACGACCACTTAGAAGTCCTATTCTTCTTACAGTAAACTTATCTTATTAGGATGTTTTAGGTATTTGATAGAGGCTGGTTACGCATCAAATAGCGGCCTCCCATTTCATCTTATATTATTTTGGTTGTAAGTTCAAAAAGCCCTGAATTTTTAGAGGACTTTCCCAATCTACCTCTTTCTCTAAATTTCCTTTTTTCAATTAAAAGCCCCTCCCTTCCCCTCTCTCACAAGTGTAATCTTTCCTTTTCTTTTCCCTCCCTTTATAATTAAAAGCCCCCCTCCCCTCTCCTCTTTCTCACATATAATTTTTTCCTTTCTCTTCTACCTCCCTTTTTTAATTAAAATCCTTCCCCCTCTCTCTCATGTATAGGGAAGGGCCTAGGTTCTCTCACTCTCTCTCTCTCTCTCTCTCTCTCTCTCATTAATCTTTTTAATTTAAACTTTTTAAATTAAATATTTAAAATATTAATTAATTTTTTAAATAGTTTTTCACACATTTTGAGAGAGAGATAGAAAGAGGAGAGAGAGAAAAGGGGAAAGAGAATAGTCTTTTTTTAATTAAACTTTTTAATATAATTTTTGACTTAAATAGAGACAAAAAAGAAATATATAATTTAAAAGAGAGAGAAATGGGAAGAGAGGAAAGAGAAATGGAGAGAGAAGAAAAAATATATAAAGAGAAAAGAGAAAAAATCTTGAAAGAGAAAGAGGGAAAGAAAAATAAGGAGAGAGAGAGAAAGAGAGAGAGATACAAAGAGAGTAAAAACAAAGAAGAGAGAGAAAGGAAAAGAAAAAAGAAAAAAGAGAAGAGGGAGAGAGAGATAGAGAGAAGAAAAGTGAGGAGAGAGAATTTGAACACAGAGAGGAAACATAAAATTTAAAAGAAAGAGAAAAGAAAAAAATCTAAAGATGGAATGAAAAAAGAGAGAAGAGGGAGAAAAAAAGGAAAAAAGAGGAGAGAGAAGAAAAGCGAGAGAGAGAGAGAGAAGGAAGAAGAATCTTACTACTACATTATTTTGATTGTAGGTTCGGAAAGCCCTGAACACCTAGAGGACTTCCTAAACCTACCCCTTTTTTCAAACCTCTCTTTTTCAGTTAAAACCCCCCTCCTCTTCTCTCTCTCATGTGTAATCTCTCCTTTTCTCTTCTCCCTTCCCATTTTAATTAAAAGGCCCTTCCTCCCCCCTCCCCTTGTAAGGGCTTTGTAGCTATACCATGTTGTTATCATTGGAAGCACCTATATAGGGAGTAGTAATGACTCAAAGCCCTGCCTTGTTTCCACATTACGTGTGATTCCCTATACCCAGTGGTGAACCCTCTTATGTGCGGCATCACGAGGGTGTAGTCCTGGGATGTGTCTATGTTGTCCCACTTTTTGGATTGAATAATACAAGAGTACACCTTGAGCTCTTACTACTACATTATTTTGGTTGTAGGTTCGGAAAGCCCTGAACACCTAGAGGACTTCCTAAACCTACCCCTTTTTTCAAACCTCTCTTTTTCAGTTAAAACCCCCTCCTCTTCTCTCTCTTATGTGTAATCTCTCATTTTCTCTTCTCCCTTCCCATTTTAATTAAAAGGCCCTTCCTCCCCCCTCCCCCTGTAAGGGCTTTGTAGCTATACCATGTTGTTATAACTGGAAGCACCTATATAGGGAGTAGTAATGACTCAAAGCCCTGCCTTGTTTTCACATTACGTGTGATTCCCTATACCCAGTGGTGAACCATCTTATGTGCGGCGTCACGAGGGTAGTCCTGGGATGTGCCTATGTTGTCCCGCTTTTTGGATTGAATAATACAAGAGTATACCTTGAGCTCACATATGGTGTTACCTTTTTGTGCCGTGTTGAGTGCGTAACGAGTACAGGTACATCACACTTGATATCAGAGCAACTCTTGCTCGGAGTGAAGGAGTGCTCACGGAAGTAGGAGAGAATATTCAGTGCCCCAAAGAGAACGAAGTCGGAACGACCCACATCGTGACGTCTTGTGTCACGACGCCCCACATTGCATCGACCCCCGTCATGTCGCCCCGCATAGTGTCGACCCCCATTGTGATGCCCCCATCGCGTCGGCCTCTAGCGTGACGTTCCGACCCCGATACCACCCACCATCTAAAGATGTGACGCGGCTTCCCTGTGGCATGACTACTTCCACCACAGGCGAGACGCAGCTTCCCTGCGCCGACCACACCACCGACTACATCGCGGCTTCCCTGCGCCAACAACACCACCAACCACATGGAGGACGAAAGGGAGAATGTCAACCTCCCAACAATGGAGGAGAGGAAGAAGAGTAGAGGGCAAGAATGGAGAGTGGCCCAAGAGGAGAAGGTAGCCGAACTGGAAAGGCAGCTAGAGGGCATGTCAGGCATGCTAGAGTCAATATGGAGAAACATGCAGATAAAGAAAGAGGAAAAGGAAAGTAAGAGAAAACTAGAAGTGGAGCAGGGCTATAGAGAATGGGCGTTGCAACAACAACAAGAGGAGAAAAGACACAAAATGCAAGAGGAGATAGATAGGATGGGTAGAGAGGAGACGTTTAGGAGAGTGCAAGATACAAGGAAAGAGAAGGAGAAGGTAGTAGAAACAAGAAGCAAGAAGAAGGACAAAAAGAAAAAGAAGAAGCACAATCAAAGAGAAGAGAAAGATAGTGACAGTTCAGAAGATGACTATGGAAAATTCAAGATGCCCCAACCAGCCAAGTAAAAAGAGAGAGAGACGGGCTGGTCCTGAAGAAAAGGATCGCAGAGGTGGATAGGTACTTGAAGTACTCCCGAATAACTGAAGACAGGAAGGCGAAAGCCATTTACTTGGAGGAAGACGCTGCCAGTTGGTACCTGCTGGAGCAAGAACAGGGCCACACTATCTTTTCGTGGGAAGAACTCCAAGAAGAACTGAAAGACTACTTCATTTCAAAGATGGAGAAATTCAAAGTGAGAGACGAATGGAGGAATCTCAAACAAACACAAGGGAAGATGAAAGAATACGTCAGCAAATACAGGCAAATTATGTTACAACTACCAAATATGGATACAGATACCAAACTACATGGTGCAACCCAACCAAGAGGCCAAACCCAGACACCACCAGTCCAAGGGACCGTTATCAGGCCAATAGGCCACACATCATGACGTGTAGTGCCAAGCAAGTAGAAAAATCAGTCAAACAAGGAGATATGGTCTACTTATGTATGATCTGACCAATTGAAGAAGAAGATGGCAAAAAATCCCAAACACCAAAGCAATAGCACGGAAGTGGCATAGATACTTGAAGAATTCAAAGATGTAATGCCAGTAGAGCTACCCAAGGGTCTATCACCCAGATGGGATGTGGATCATAAGATTCAACTGATACTAGGGTCTGCCCCAGTGGCCCGAGCAGCACCCTACTGCATGAACCACACTGAACTCATGGAATTGAAGAAGCAACTACATGAACTAGAAGAACAAGGGTTCATCCGCCCTAGTAAACCCCCCTTTGGTGCCCCAGTGTTATTTGTCAAGAAGAAGGATGGGGGACTTAGGCTCTGTGTAGATTATAGGGCCCTTAACAAAATCACCATAAAGAACAAATACCCAATGCCCCTAGTGGAAGACCTCTTAGATAGATTGCACATGGCCAAGTATTTAGCCGCATAGACCTTAGATCAGGGTACCATCAGATCTGCATAACAGAGGAGGATGTCCCTAAAATAGATTTTCACACCCACTATGGTAGTTTTGAGTGGTTAGTATTAGGATTCGGCCTAAGCAATGGGCCAGGCACATTCTACGGCCTCATGGATGGAGTCTTTAGGCCCGAGATAGATGTCTTTGTTATTATCTACATTGATGACCTCCTAGTTTATAGCAAAACCTTAGAGAAGCACAAGCAGCATTTACGCCGAGTTTTTGAGAAACTGCGGCAGCATCAGTTATATGCTAAGCATGAAAAATGTGAATTTGCAGTGAAATATTTTGAGTTCTTAGGCTTTATCGTAGGAGCAGCTGGAATCAAAGTGGATCCTAAGAAAGTGGAAGCTGATGGCCTCTATTGAAAACTGTAAGAGAAGTGCGGGAGTTCCTCGACTTCACAGTATTTTGTCGAAGGTTTATCAAAGATTACAGCCTCATCACAGTCCCCCCTCTCCCGCCTCACCAAAGAAGATCACTCTTTTACATGGGGGACCGCGCAACAAGAAGCTTTTGAGTAGATGAAGAAATGCATGAGTCAAACCCCTGTCTTAAAGGTGCCGAATTTCACCAAGCCCTTTGAAATATCTACAGATGCATCCGATTATGGCATATGAGGTGTATTGGTGCAAGGTCACCCCATAGCTTACGAGTTGAAGAAATTTACCGATGCTGAAACAAGGTGAAGTACACATGAGAAAGAAATGTTGGCAGTCATCCACTGCCTCAGGAAATGGAAGCACTATGTTTAAGACAAGCACACAAAAGTCTTCACTGACAATATCTCCCTCAAATACTTCCAATCACAACCCAAGTTATCGGCAAAGCAAGCCCGCTGGCTAGACTTCCTAGCAGAATTCGACCTGGAGATTAAACACAAGCCCGTCTCCACTAACAAAATAGCATATACCTTGAGTCGGAAAGCTAACCTGAAAGCTGTCAGTGTGGTCAGCAACAACAACTTCATAGAATTAGTCAAGGAGGCCTTAGAGCAAGACCAAGAGATGCACAACATAATCCGAGATGTGGAAGCAGAGAAGACCCCACATGGAATGTACACCCTTGAGAAGGGTATCCTTTTTTTAGGCAAGAGATTGTATATCCCCAACAATTTGGAGTTGAAGAAACTCATCCTGCATGAGATACATGATGGCAAACTTGGAGGACACAAAGGGCAAAGCAAAACCTTGGAAGCCCTTAGGAAGCAATTCGTTTGGCCCAATATGAAGGAAGAAGTCATCGACTACATCAAAACCTGCCCCACTTGCCAACTGGTCAAAGCACCCTGTTCAAAACTAGCAGGATTACTACAACCATTACCCATACCCAACTGCCCATGGGATATCATCAGCATGGATTTCATCGTGGAACTACCCGAGTCCCATGGGTACACAATCATCTTTGTAGTGGTGGACTATTTCTCCAAGCAGGCCCATTTCATCCCGGCCAAGCCACCATTGAATGCCAAGGAGGTTGCACGCCTCTTCTTCACACATGTATTCAAACTCCATGGTTTACCATTAGCAATAGTATTAGATAGAGATGGAAGATTCATGAGTAATATGTGGAAGGAACTCTTCAAGTCCCTGGAAACACAATTGAGATTCTCCTCATCCTTCCACTCGGAGACAGATGGACAGATAGAACAAGTCAACCAAGGCATCGCAGACTATCTCCGAAGCTATGTCCGAGTGGACCAGAAAGACTAAGCCTTGTATCTTGATGTCTTGGAATTCCATTACAACAGCTCCATCCACTCGGCAACGGGGTACACCCCCTTTGAATTAGCCACACGCAAAGAAGTCATTACACTACTAGCCTTAGCATTCGGAGCAGCCAAAGCAAAAGATCAAGATGCAGATGAGTTCTTGAAGAAATGGAGAGATCGAAATGCAACGGCCAACCAGAGTCTAGAACAAAGCAAAATCACTATGACTGAGCAAGCCAACAAAAAGAGGAAGGCCGTACTATTCACCAAAGGAGACATGGTCCTAGTCAGCTCTAAGAATATGTCACTTCCCAAGAACATGACTCCCAAGTTTAATCACCACTACTATGGACCCTACCGAATCACTCAAGTGTTGAACGAAGTCACTTACAAACTTGACCTGCTAGACAATGTTTGTCTCCATAATGCTTTTCATACTCATCTTCTGCACAGGTTCTATCCCAAAAACCAATGGGGACGGCGCGTACCAATGCTCCATTCCAACGGTCCCTTCGAAGTAGAAGCATTCCTCCGATGCTGGGAACAAAGAGGATTCCCCGAATACCTCACCAAGTGGTGCGGGCGTCCACTCAAGGAGGCCACTTAGATCTCAGAAGCAGAGGCTCACGAATGCTGCAAAGATGTCTTCGCCCTTTGGCTCAAGGAGGACCCCCTTGCTCCTTCAAACGACCCTTGAGCCTCTCCACACCCAACAAGGCGGTTCTCAATCATAGACCCCAATATGCCTCCACTCCTCAAATGTAATTGAGTCGAGGGTGGACCCGCATGGTGATTCCAACATCATTAAATCCAACAAAGCCCCAAAATCCAGTCTAGATGGCCAGACATTGACCAACTTACTAGGAAAAGGCTGTGTTAAGACCCCCAAGTCCTAGTGTGGCAAACACTGGTCAGTCTGATAGTATAGATTATGTTAAGACCTCGCGGTCACATAGACCGGCAGACATTGACCACCTTAATAAGAAAAGCTGTGTTAAGACTCCAGATGAGTCAAATAAAAAAGCGTTAACCTTAGATTACTGAGGATAGCAATCCAGTAAGCGGGGGTGAGTGTAAGGGCTTTGTAGCTATACCATGCCATTATCACCGGAAGCATCTATATAGGGAGTAGTAGTGACTCAAAGCCCTGCCTTGTTTCCACACTACGTGTGATTCCCTATACACAGTGGTGAACCCTCTTATGTGCGGCGTCACAAAGGTGTAGTCCTGGGATGTGTCTATGTTGTCCCGCTTTTTGGATTGAATAATACAAGAGTATACCTTGAGCTCACATATCGTGTTACCTTTCTGTGCTGTGTTGAGTGCGTAACGAGTGCAGGTGCATCACACCCCCTGTCTCCCCCAGCCCCCTCCCCTTCTCCCCCTCCTCTCTCTCTCCCCCTCCTCTCTCTCTCTCTCTCTCTCTCTCATTCAAACCCCCTCCACTCTCTCTCATGTATAATCTCTCTCTTTCTCTTCCCCCTCCCCTTTTTAATTAAATTCTTCCCCTCCTCTCTCTCTCATATATAGAGCCTAGGTTCTCTCTCTCTGTTAAATTAATTTTTTAATATAAAATTTTAAAAGTTTTTTTTTTAATTTTAAGTTTTTGGGACATAGTTTTTCACACACTTTGAGAGGGAGATAGAAGAAAAAGAAGAAGGGAGAGAGAGAGAGAGAGAGAGAGAGAGAGAGAGAGAGAGAGAGAGAGAGAGAGAGAAGAAGAAGAAGAAGAAAGAGAAAAAAGACTGAGAGAGGGGAAAAAGAGGAAAGGGAATAGTCTTTTTTAAGTTAAAATTTTTATATAGTTTTTGACTTAGATAGAGAGACAGAGAGGAAATTTATAATTTGAAAGAGAGAGAAAATAGGGGGAGAGAAAGAGGAAGAGAGGAAAAAGAAAAATAGAAAGAGAAGAAAAATATATATAGAGAGAAAAAACTTGAAAGAGAGAGAGAAAGAGAGAAAAAGAGAAATAAGGAGAGAGAGAGAGAGAGAGATAAAGAAAGCAAAAAAAGAGAAGAGGAGAGAGGGAGAGAGACAGAGAGAAAGAGAATTATAGAGAGAGGAAAAGAAAAAAGAAAAAGAGAGGAGGGGGGAGAGAGATAGAGAGAAGAAAAGCAGGAGAGAAGAAAAGCAGGAGAGAAGAAAAGGAGAGAGAAAAGAAGAAGAAGAGAGAATTTGAACATAGAGAGAGAAAATATAAAATTTAAAAGAAAGAGAAAAGAAAAAAATTTAAAGAGAGAGAGAGAGAAGAAGAAAAAAAGGAAAAAAGAGGAGAGGGAGAGAGAAGGAAAAGAGAGGGGAGAGAGAGAGAGAAGAAGAAGATGATGAAGAGAGATGGGGAAAGAGAAAAGAGAAAATTCTTTTTTAATTTAAATATTTTTTTTGAGAGAGAGAATATAAAATTTAAAAGAGAGAGAGGGAGATAAGAAAAAACGTAAAAGTAGGAGAAAGGGGAGGAGAAGAAAAGGGGGTGGAGAGAGAGAGAGGAGAAGAGAGAGAATATGAACATAAAGAGAGATAATTATATATAGGAAAAAGTTAAAATTTACATACTTTAAGAGAGACTAATAAGGGGTGGAAAGAAAGTGAAAAAAGAAGAAGAAGAAGAAGGAGAGAGAGAGAGAGAGAGAGAGAGAGAGAGAGAGAGAGAGAGAGAGAGAGGGGAGAAAATATAAACTAAAATAAAAGGCAAAGAGAGAGAGAGAGAGAGAGAGAGAGAGAGAGAGAGAGAGAGAGAGAGAGAGAATTAGACATAGGGAATTGGGGGGAGAGATAGAGAAAGAGGGTGAAGAAATAAATTTAGAAACAGAGACGGAAAAGAGGAGAGAGAAATAGGAGAAATGGATTTTCACGTGCGCAAAGTGTGTGTGGAACACTAGTAAACATTAACCAATCAAAGTACTTATTTAAAAGTTGGACTTCTATTTCATAAATCGTAACCAATCAAAATACTTATTTAAAAGTTGGGCTTTAGCTATTTCTTACACATCTCATCTCAAAGCACATGACTTGTTGTTTACTTCCTAAATAGGTGAACTTTCCATAAACAAAGCTGTATTTTTTGCATTCTTAACAACTCAAAAAATGTGCTCATGTATGTGCGCAATCTCAAAAATTGATTGTCTACACTCTGGGCAAGGGTCTGGGCCGAGCATCCGTCGTTTGGCATGTAACCTAACCTAAGGTTGAATATGTGTATGCAATTTCTAAATTAGATGCCTTATAGGGTAACAAGTATTGACCCCTATGTAAAAGAGAATCACATTAGACTTGTGATGAAAGGTGTTAAATTTAGTATTTGGAACACATTCATACTCTAACTAAAGAGAATCATATTAGGCTTCTAATGAGAGATTTTAAAGTTAGAAATTGGAACATAGTCACATGTGTGTGTGTGTGTGTGTGTGTGTGTGTGTGTGTGTGTGTGTGTGTGTGTGTGTGTGTGTGTGCGCGCGCGCGCATGTGCAAATGTGTTTGCTTAGACAAGAGTATGGATCTTATAGCCTACGTGATTAAAATAATAGTTTTAGCAAAAGAACCAATTAACCTAATTGGGTGCATTGGTTGAGCACTCATGGGTGATATGAGAAAGCCACCAATTGCACAAAGTGGCAATATGACTGGGTGTATTCTCATGCTTGTGCTATGAATCAAAGTAATTTAAAATAGTGCACAAGGAAATATTTAGTTCAATAAAAGCTCATAATTGAAACTTGTAGAATTCTCCATTAAAACTAGTTAAAAGCTTGTTTACAATCCTTAAGAGAGAGCAACAAGAGGTCTCTAATGAGAGTAGTCTTTTTTGTTTCCACACTATTCTATTTGCTAATCTATGCATGATCATATTAAATTGACTCATCCAACTTTTGGTGCAATTGCATCCCAAAAGCTTTCGTATCACATTATGTTTTGCATTCAACCTACAAGCATACAAAGATAAAACCCAATTAATAAGTTTTGGTCTAATGCAAGTAGTGGTTTTACAAGTATTGTTTATTTTCATTTCTTTACTTACCTCCTGGAAATGGTATATTCAAAGTGAAGGGTGCTAAGAAGCCTGCAATGCCATGGACAACAATGGAATTTGAGATATATAGATTAGGTGCAACAAAGTGTTGGTAATTGAGGGAGAGAAATGTGTGGTTGGATAAAGTGGAGGTTACAATGATATAGGTCCCTTGTAGAAAAGAAGGTATTCGAAAAGCCAATGGCAAAGAACATAACTCATTGTAAAGAACAAGGCCATGTATGACTTGATAATGAAGAAGATGAAGGTTAAGTGGTGTGAAAGGTTTTGTCAAGTTGAGAGAAGTGTCCATTGAAACAAAATAAGTGCATTTGGAGCAAGGCAATACCTTAAGTAAAGTAAATAGATTCTCAACAATTGGGGGATGAGGACGAGAAATAAAGCTTGGATGAGAGAGACCCCAAGGATAGGAGATGGGAGGAAGGTAAGGGCCTTCTACATTGCTTATTGGACCATGTAGTATCATTAGAGCACTAAGAACACACCACTCAAGTGGTGAAACTGCTTGTGTTTGAATATGTGGAAGTGATATGTTGCCCATTTTCTTTCCCTTGATTGTCATTCATGCTATTTGCCACCATTTCAAGGTTTTGAGAAATAGTAACTTTTCATCTTACATAAAGAAGACTAAGAAGTATGCACTTGATGACATCCCAAGAGAGTAGTTGTTCAACCTCTCATATGTTCTAGAGGGAGTAGTTGTTCACCCTCTAATATGTTTCCAAGGGAGTAGTTGTTTACCCTCTCATGTGTTTGTCTTTCTCTTTGTTGAACACACATTTTGTATTAATTTTGACTCGGTCGAATGAATTTTCTTCAATTCTATTTTACTTGATAAACACGATTAATCCTTAATATTGTTAAATCATGTCTAAATGACTTCTTTGATAAATATGTTTTAACATAAGCTTATTAGTGCTAAAATAGCATTCTTCAAGAATCTTCTTTACATTTTAGAAAGGAGATTAAAGAACTATAGACTAACTTAGCTTTGTCCCCAATGAAACTCTAACTTTTTAGAAAGGAGATTAAAGAGCGATAGACTAACTTAGCTTTGTCCCCAATGAAACTCTAACTTTTGCTTCTTTGTATATATAACATTGAGCCTTAATAAAAATATTGCTAGCCTATTAACATGGTATTTGGAAAAAACATTGTTCACTAGATTTGCCTTAGTCTTGGATTGTATGGCTATGACTCCCTAAAGATCAAAAGTGAAAGCAACAATGTTAAGATACTTGTGTTGGCATGCTTGGTAGTTGAGAGATTAAATTGCTTAAATGATAACATAACTTACATTAGATTAATATAAAGCAAAGGCTCTCTCCTCTGAAACGAAAAATAGAAAGTACTTTGCTACTCTTAATCAAATTACCAAAGCTTAAGAACCTTTGATGAGTGCCATTATTTTTCTTAGGTAAAAGTAATAGTTAAGAGTGCATTTGCAAATAACTTCCTTGTATTTGGAAGACACACATTAATATGGTGTAGTGGCTTAGGTTCACAAAACAAAATATAGCTAATGTTCCTTGCATGGAACGCTAGGCCCCTTTGAGAAGCAACATTATTTCCCCACCTCTTCCAATTTGCAACCACATCTCTCTCTCTCTCTCTCTCTCTCTCTCTCTCTCTCTCTCTCTCTCTCTCTCTCTCTCTCTCTCTCTCTCTCTCTCTCTCTCTCTCTCTCTCGTGCAACTAATCATGGGTTTGGATTTTTTTTTGGTTTTTTTTCCACAAACAAGTACTTTAAAAAGGAAAGTAATCAATGTTGGGTTTTTTTATAAACATTTTTTTTGTTGTTTTTCCACAAACAAGTACTTTAAAAAAGGAAAGCAATCAATGTTGGTCTTGTTTATAAACATTTTTTAAAAAGAAACCAAAGCTTTCCTTTGAAATAAAACTCGGCTGCAAATTTTTAATTAGGTGGGCCCATACTTTAGGATACAAGGTGGGCCCGTACTAAAGGATACAAGGTGGCCCACCTCAAGCTTTCCTTTTAGATAAAACTTGGCTATAAATTTTTAATCGGGTGGGCCCATATTAAAGGATACAAGGTGGACCACCTCAAGCATGAAACCACCAATAGCCTTTTGTCACCCTCAAAATACCTCTAGCCACTCCTCCCATGTCTTCATCTCCAACTACCACCAACAAGTGGATGACAAGGTTGACACACCACAACACTCCATTCATTTGTCAATGACTAGCTTCAATTAGTATCATATCACCCACCAAGAATTCCTCTTTTGAATCAAATGGCCATGATGGGAACTTAGACTCACCACTCAAACTCATGAGTCAAGGCATGATAGCCCATTGACAATATGCACTAAGCCTACCACCACCTTGACACACAAGTCCTCTTCTCCAATACTACTAAAATCACCACAATCTACCCCACTCCCTCCATTGATAGCCCAAGTGCAATACTGTGCAATTGGCTTTTCCTCCCAAATTAGCATGTAAGAGAGCCAGTTTCTCATTACCAAGAGATAAAAAATATACTCAAGGAAATATGAAATCCATGATCAAGATAACCATAGCCAATAATCTTATTATTATGATATAACAATATATCAAGAGAAAATAAGAATGGCAGCAAGAAACTCACCCCTTGCAATGGTGGAGCAAGGTACTCACCTCTTAGCTATGGTGGGAAGTCCACATAAGGAAGCCTGGAGAACAATATTTGATTAATTGGCAAAAGATAATGAACATACTTTCCACTCAGCTTTATATATCCCCCCCCCCTTCTCTACACCTTGTCTTCAAATCTTGGACATGAGATAATATTTACAAAGAATATATAAAGGAGCTTGTGAGGATGTAGATCAAAGGAAAGAAAGAAGTCCATAATTTGAATAAGATCCCTCTTGAAGCATACTTTACAAAAGATGAAGGAGGTGCAAACTATTGTAATTGTCCAGTCAAGATAGTCGATATGAAAATTGGCATAACTTAGTATATGCATAGCCAAATCCATCAAATGAGGTGTCATTAGAAAGTAGACACCATATATAGAAGTTGTTTCATCCATTAAAAAAATATTTGGCTAAGTTAGGCCAATTAAATTTGTGACATAAATTTAATACAATAAGCTACCAAGTTTTGAAATTCAATGTTTTTTAGCTAAGGAAAGGAATCACGATATGAGAAAGGCTACCAAGTACGCTCTTCAAGACATAAATCCCACCATTTAATAAGATATTTCATCAATGTTTGGCTCCTCAAAACTTTATCTGACTTTTTCAAGCTCATAGATGATAGGCAATTCTTCCAAAACTTTAATGGCTGGACACACATACTTCTTTAGTTGAGAAACATGAAAGACATCATGAATGTGCATTGAAGAAGGAAAATCAAGCTTATACGCAAGCTCTTCCACTCTCTTGATGATTTGATAAGGACCATAAAATTGATGAGCTAGCTTACTATGACCATCTTTCAATGATGCATATCTAGACTTAGGCACTTTGAGAAAAACCCAGTCACCCTCATCAAATTCCAATGGTCTTCTTTTCTCATTGGAATAAACCTTCATAACATCTCGAGCTTTGCAAATATTATCCTTGCATTGACTCATCAAAGCTTCCATCTTCTCAAGTTCAGCCTTAGCTTATAGATTCACATCATCATTAAAAAGAGCGGAAGGTATTTGCATCTTATACCTATGGAGTGCTTCGAAGGATGACAAGCCGATACTCATATGATGAGTGTTATAATAGCAAAATTCAGCCAAATGTAACCATTGTCCCAAGAAGCTCGATTATCATGGCAAAAGTGACAAAGTTATGCTTCTAACCACTTGTTGATGCACTCTGTTTGTCTATTTGTTTGGGGATGATAGACCATGCTAGGAGTCAACTTAGTGCCCGTAAAAGAGTATAGACTCCGCCAAAATTTGCCCATAAATTTAGTATCATAATAAGATACTATCTTTAATGGCATTCGATGAATCTTGAACACACTCTCCAACGGGTTGATTTTATCAATTGATTAACAATCATATAAATTATATTCCATCCATACTTCATTGTTGGCAATCCTATGATGTAATCCATGTGTATATTAATCCACTTCTCTTGAGGCACAAGTAATAGCCAAAAAAATCTATCAGGTAGAAGCATGGAATCTTTATTTTATTGCCATGGAAGACATTGCATGACATAATCTTTAACATCCCTCTAGATGCCCTTCCCATAAAAACTCTTATAAATAGTGTCAAGTGTCTTAAATAGCTCGAGAATACATTTCTTGTTGCAAGATGCGATGCTTGAAAGATATTTGATGTGTCAAATAAGCCCATCCCTTGTACCACAATAATCCATTATCCCATGTAAAATTGGGATACTTTGAAAAAATAATTAGAGAATGAAACAGCAAGTACAAAGACTAGTAAGATTCCCCAATAAAGGCTCATTGCTTCCTTGTTGAAATGCTCTCATCATAATGGCTACATTTTCATCAAGTAAATACTCTTCTTTTATATCATGGATCCAATCTTTGGATAGGGTAGAGATTGAAGAAAGTGAACATACCCACATTCTTGACAAAGTATTTGCCAAAATATTGTATTTACCTACCCTAAGAAAATTCCATTTGCAATGCATTCATATCCATGTTGAATCTTCCAATTGTTTTCAGCCAATCACATCCAAGGTCTGCATCAATAGGTCCCATTTTCAAGGCTACAAGATCACTATGAATGCTACATGATGGTGAAAGATCAATAGGATTGCATGGGCATACTTCATGATTGGCTTCAAAAGCCCCATTGGCAAACTATACCCTTAATGGTGCCTCCATATCCTTAGGTAGTAGCTTTAGCCCATCCAAAAATTATGCATTTACAAAGGTATGTGTGCTCTCCATATCCATAAGAATATAGACAACTTTTCCAATTACAAGCCCTTTGAGTCGAAGATTATTTTCACCTCTAATACCCATCCGTGCATCATGAGATATTATACACATCATAGAAGAACCACTTGGGTTGAAAGGAAACCCATCCATAGGAGCATAAACTCCTCATTTTCAGCTTTTTCATCTTTATATGGATCCTTTAATGTAAGTATAGATAAACATTTAAAAGAGTTCACACTCATTTACTTTCTCATCCGATCCCTCTTCTATAATCATGTTGATTTTAGCTCCCTTTGATTTACATTTTGTCTTATCATTAAGGGTCCATTTCTCCCTGCACTTGAAACATAAACCTTTGGTGTATATCTCCTTCAATTTTTCATTAGGTACATGCTTTCTTTGTGAATTATTCACTGTAAGTTTCTCTCCAAAATCTGTCCTTTTAAAATCTGATCCACATTGAGCATTAGACCTTGGATTATTCCCTGTTTTGTGCCATAAATTGTAGGAAAAGTTAAAACCTTGCAATGTAACTTATTTGAAACGTTTTCTCTTGTCTAAATGGCTCCCTTTGCTAGCTGTCCTAGCCTTGAAGATTAACTTGAAAGTGTATTTTCCACAAGTTTGGGCCAAAATGAAGGCATATCTTTGTGGTATACTTGGTAGGACCTTTAGCAAGCTGAATTGCTTCATGTATTGATGACACCCAAAGAAGCACAATAATAAGGCATACAAAAATATCCATGCATATATAATATTCTGATTTTTGGTAAATAAAATAATGATCACATTGCTACAAAATCACTAAAATACACCTTGGCTGCCCTGTCTCTCTTATTGCTTCTTTGCTACCAAAAATTGAACCACACTCTACCACTACCATCATAGCAATGCTCACCACTATTGAGGAAACATTGGAGGAGAAAATAAGGGGATGGAAAAGAGGGAGCGAAGGTGAGAGAGACACAAGAACTTGGGGACTTTGTTGCTTGTGACAGATGATGTGCTTATTAAACATGACTGTAGGGAACAAGGAGCAAATTCAGTATTGGTGAATGCTAAGTTTGAGATCAAGAAAGAGATTGCATGGGCTATATCAAATGTACTATCTAGTGGTTTTCTTATACAATCCATGGTAAATTCAAAAGAGGGCGTCTCTGAAACAAGATCAAGAAGAAGTGAGTAGGGGCTCTTGGAGAGGAAGAAACAAGCATCAGAACTCCATTATGGGATAGCAGGGACTGAGGTGAGGATGGAGAAACTCTACTTAGGTGCTGAAATTAAAGGAGCTTGGAGGGAAGGAGAGTGACTGTTCAGGGACCAACTCCAAGGCATGGTTTTCATCAGTAGAGGCCGCTAACTACTATTCAACTCCTCAAGGGGGGCACTTCGACAGGACCATGAGGATAATCTAGGCAACAATTCTAATAGGGTAGAATGAGTAGCCCGATCAACATGACACATTATACATGATGATGAGAAGGAGGAGGAGGAAGAAACATACAAAGGTGCTAGTGTACGATGAGGAGGATGTAGACTAGAAAGGCAACAATGTGCCCATAAATAGAGATAACAGGGTTCCATTGCTACTCATAGTGGCTCCAAATCCAAAGGTCAACCTATACTCCATTTCTGGAGAAAAAGAAGAAGATGAACAATCACAATAATGCAGAGAAGATGTGGAGGAAAGGAAGAATTGAAGAAGTAGATATCACTAGAACTCGTGTGGAGAGAGCTATGGCACAGATAACGCATTCAAGCAGGCTTCCCCTTCTTGCCACCATTTCTTGCCCCTCATTTTCACACACCAATAGCCCCAGTACCCTTCCACACGAATGGAGAGCTGTAAGATTACATCTTCAAGGGATCTTGGTATCCCCTCTCGAGAAATTGAAGCAATAGCACAACCTTGTCTCACCCGCTACCTATCCATGTTCTCGAGAAGTAGCAAAAGATAAAGGGGAAGAGGAGCTCTAGGAAGTAAGAAGAAAATATGAAAGAGAAGAGAAGAAGGCCATGGATCATTGTTGGCGCCCACTTCCATATCATCGAAAGAAGAAATAGGAACATAAGAAATCCACAACAACAGGGTTCTTTCCCTTCTTTCTTCCTCCTCATCATCCACAATCACTTTTTCCCTACTAGCAATATGACCTCCTCCCTCTACATGTCAGCCTCCTTATTCCCTCCACACATAGGAAAATCCTCAAGCTTCCCCTCTAGAGGTGGCATCATGGCTTATCCTCCGCCCTTTTCCTTAAGGCCATTACACATGTGAACGCGGCCACCCAAGTGAAGGCCCCTTTTACACATTGGGGGTGCTTTGTAGCTCCCCCATCCGATTCCATCCATAGGCTGGGGTGTGGGCTCCTCCATTGTGCTCGTCAATCACAGCAATGCATGGGGTCGGGGGTCCCTCTCTTTCCTGTTACGTGAGCCGTTGGTCATCTCTGCCACTGTGCTTCTATAAATGTTTCTAGGGTCACCATGCCCGTATATGGATTGTGATCAGGTGAGAAGTCTTTCCTATTGCATGTGCAATCCATCCACACCTTATTTTAGGGTTGCACGCTAATGTATGGCTTTTGGTTGCAGGTTTATTGTAGCTGTGGTCTTGAACGAATGGAGGTGCTATTGTGATCTTGCTCATCTATCATAGGTATGCTCTCTCTCTCTCTCTCTCTCTCTCTCTCTCTCTCTCATGCATCCTGCATCAACGGTATCAATCCCTCTAAGCATCCATTCCATAGGTGATGTTAATCCTAAAATTATTGGCTTGGTACCAAATCCCCATACCATAAACCAGCTTATTACTATCCTATCAATCTTCTTCTTCCAAAAAAGCACACATGGCAGTATCATTTCAATTTTTTGTCAAAGCAAAGTCAAAGGCCTTGAAAAAGGAGCCTGTCCTTTGCGTCCAACTTCCAATATTCTTTCCTCCATTGCCAACTTCCAATATTCTTTCCTCCATTGCTCTAGTAGTTTCTTCTACATGGATGGTACATAAAGCATGAGTTATAGAACAATTTATGGATCCTATAAACTGCAATGCCAATGATTGCTTTTCAAACCAAGCTCATGATCTTCAAATCTGGGTTTTTGAAATTTAGCAACAAAAAGAGAGAAGCAATACTCGAAAGAACAAAAATACAGAGAAATATATTAGTGTCAGCTTGTAGACTAAGAATTATTTGACATATAAAAGCAATTATGCTCATCAATGGAAACTTCTCTCTTTTGTGATTGTTTCATGTAATGTGCCTTCTAAAGTATTGCATGGGAAAATGTGAGAAAAGGGTATACACTTAAGTTGTTTTTCTTTACTGCACTTTTGTTTGTTTGTTAAGGCACATCTTGTTTGTTTGCTAAGCATCTAAGGCACATCTTAGCTTTTTTTCTAAGATAAGAGACACATACACACACGTGAACCGAATGCCCTGAATTTAGATTCTTTACTCCATTGCTTGCCTTGAATTTAGATAAGGGCATGTCCTATGCATCATGATGCACGACTGTGTGTCTTTAGATCATTAAATAAGTGTGATGTCACACCATGTGGTGGAAAGGAGTTCCTGAATTTGATCTAGAAGTTCCTGAATTTGGGGTTAAATCTAATTTTTCTCTAAATTTTGGTCTTGAAAATAAGGAGCTTTATAAGGTGGTGAACTAACAATGGTAGACCTATTATGAAACACCCCCTATGGTTATCTAAACATTATTGTTGTAACGGAGCTAAAATTTCTTTGCATTTTGGAGCCCATTGATTAGAACTAAATAGGCATAGTCTCTTTCCTAACAAATCTTTAGGCATGTGTACATAAGCAATAGATGAAACTTGGTTAATCCCTTGTAAGGTAATAGTTGTTTCAAGAATCTGTGTCTCGTAAAGTAATGCATAGAATGATCTTGTATACGGATTGGCATGTGTGCATAAGCAATAGACGAAACTTGGTTAATCCCTTATAAGGTGATAGTTGTTTCAAGAATATGTGTCTCATACAGTTATGCATAGAATGATCTTGTATACAGATTGGCATGTGTGCACAAACAATAGATGAAACTTGGTTAATCCTTGTATGGTGATAATTGTTTCAAGAACTTGTGTCTTGTAAAGTTATGCATAGAATGATCTTGTATATGGATTGGCATGTCATTGTACATAAGCAATAGATGAAACTTGGTTAATCCCTTGTAAGGTAATAGTTGTTCCAAGAAGTTTAAAGTGAAAAAGCATATGCAAAAGTATATGTTTGGACTAGATTGGTAGCATCATGATATAGCCGAGCTCAAATTAGTTATTAACAAAGTAAATTAGGTTTTTGTAAAAACCTATGTAGATTCTAGTTGCTTGACAAGTTTTGACATATTGTAGTTAGCTTCCATAAAAGCTACTTTAACTTTTTAGTTCATAGTTTGGTAGTTAGATACAATTGTGTGACCATAGCAAATAAGAACCTTACATCCAAATTGATGAATAGAATCTGTTGGCTCATTGATAAGCTCATTTGAATATGTATACACTAAGCCCTTTTTTCGTATTGGCCCCTTCCTATTGGCCCATGTTGGTGGACTTGGGTGGCCGCATTTGGGTGTGTAACGACCCTCATAATACAATATATGATTATGTATACAGATTGTCCCATAATGTTATGCATGCACTTATTATGCATATATTGATATTGTCTCTCATAAAGTTATGCATTTGGCAATTATGCATACACAAATTATTTCATAAAGCCACGTAAAGAACAATAAAGTTATGCATAGAATGTGAATCTCTGTCTCGTAAAGTTATGCATAGAATGATCTTGTATACGGGTTGTCTCATAAAGTTACGTAAAGAATAATAATGGATCAATTATGTAAAGAACAATAAACTTGTTTGTCCATCCACATATTGTAAATAATGGATCAATTTTCATGCGTAAGGTGGAGCTCGATGAATTCTCAAGAGAGCACTCCCTTGGGGAAGTTTCAATAGTTTGTGTCTCAAATGAGCTAGGATGCAATATGCAATAATGACTTTATGTACTTTTCGAGCCAAAGTGTGGGCGTTCCAAGCCACATTCCAAGCCATAGTGTGGCTGGCAATATCCCTGTAAATGTGTTTCCAAAGTGCCCTCCTTTCATCAATCCTCATCCTCCTCAATTCACACCATTCCAATGTCCAAGACATTTACGTATAGAGGGGCCCACAAAAATACACAATAATGTATTTCTTTGTCCAGTCCCACATAGTCCTCAACATGGCCTCTCGACACCACCACAACAAGAACCACAAGCAATAAGTTCTTGTGATGCAACCTAGGACACATGTGACAAGGTTGACGTGGTTCAGACCCAAGTATCAATGGTGCCACATTCTGAAAATGCCAACAAGCAATGTCCACGATGAAATTCACTGGAGTCTAATGCACCAAAACCTCCTAGACCAAAGAGGGCACGGAAAGGAAAGAATCAGGATGATGCACTTGAGACATAAGATCATTCAACAACCACAAAAAAACCATTTGCTCAATGGAAGGATGCATGGACAATACAACTCATTCACATCCAAGGATCTATGAGTTCGGAGTTCTCAAATCCATCAAAGTAAGGAGCGGATATATGGTCCAAGGTAGCCACACAACTAGCATTGCTATTTTTAGAGTTTGATAAAGATGGTGAAGCATGTAGAAAACATTGGAGATGCATCTATGAGTCATATAGAAAGAATAAGGCCCACAATGCCATATCAAGCAATGGTTGCAAGATCACTTGTCAATGGTATGATCTTGTGGTGGATGAATATATGTGGAATCATGCCAATGTTGTTAGGGATGCACATGCCTTGTCTATTGGTGCATTTTGTTAAATCTTTCGACAAGCGAATGGATGATGAAAGTCTTCTAATAATGTGTGTCATCAGTATTGTAGTTGCTGTCATGGCAATGTTTTAGCTATTGTTAAGTGATTTGGATGATGGGGATGATGACAGTATGCAATTGCATACTTTGATGGAGTTCATGGCTTGAGGTTACATTGCACATCGAGGCAATATTGTCTACTAGGCATTTGCGCTTATCTTGCACGCTTTTGGATGCTTCCTCCTTTCAAGGATAGTAAGGATGGACTATCTCTAGAATGTTATTATTGGAATTACATACAATCAAGTACTCGTATGCCAGTTGAAAGTGCATTCGGTATCCTTAAAGCACGATTTTGTATATTGTTGAAGAGATGTGACATGCTCTTACAAAATGTCCCGAAGATGGTGGCAGCATGCCTTGTTCTACATAATTTATGCATTGTACATAGAGATAGTTTTGATGATGCATGGATACGTGAAGCGATAGGAACTTGAGAGAGAAAGTAGTGCACCTTGTCAAGACATGGACCAACAAAATAGTTTGAGGAATGGATTGGCAAAGGTTGCTATGCTAACAAACATAGGTACCACACAAGCAATACAAGCAAGCAATACAAAGAGCTCAATCAGGTGAGCCAACATCGAGGACAAGCCATCCTAGGGGAGTATCTCGAAGAGACAACGTTGCTTGAGCCATGTTTTGAGAGAGGCAGAACACAAATGTGAGAACAATCTTTGGTGATTCTCACTCTGCATATAAGATTGACGATGAAGACAATGGTGAGTAAACTTCTATAGCATCTCCATTGCAAGTGGAAAGAGGGGTGGTGTGCTAATAAAATTTCCCTCTTTCCACCTTTCCTGTAGAGAGCTGGGTAGAGTCATGGCTCAACAACATGGTGAAGGGGCTGAACTCCCCTATTCTCTTTTTCATTACTAATTTGTGTTAGTTTTATTAGTCTTTTTTTGTTTTGTAATGCTTTTAGTTTTATTGGTTGCTTTTAAAAAAATCTAGCATCAATGATTGTGTTTAATCAAATATTAAAATTATTATTATTATGGCAATAATGATCAACATATATAGCATCCCTTCATTCACATGTGATCTGGGGATAATTTAGGAAGTGTTCGGTGCATAGGTGGTGGCCATTGTGTAAATGCGTGTGGAGGGAAGATGGACAAACACTTATTGACCATGAAAAGTGTCCACCACCCAATGTATAGCAAGTGGCAGACAAGTGACCGCCTAAGACAACTTTTCTTGTGCCCACCAACTAGGCACAGATTGGGTGGGCAATGGCATTGTGTAACCAGCCTTAATACCTCTCTCATCCCATCCCTCAACCCTAAATTTTTAATAAAAAACCTAATGCATTTTAAATTCACTAAACCTTTTTTTTATTTTTAAAGAGCTTGTTCCTATGCTCCTCCATTTTCCCCTTTAATGAACTTATTTACTTCTTGACTCCATTTCCATAACCCTCAATAGTGGGGAGGTTGTCTTGCTCTTCCACTAGTAACACCTTCTCACACTTAGCCTCCCCTTCCAACTACACCTCCCTAAAATGAAAACATTTAAAGATAATTTTTTTGCTTCATAACCCTTAACATCATATCATTAACATAGAAAATTAAAATCCTTTGCAAAGACATATCCACATATAAAGATACATGCCTACATATGTACATTCAAACCCTAAATTCTCAAGTGCCTTCAAAGCTACATGATGGATGGACTCGTTCTTCTTTCTTCATTGCATGGAGAAGTTATTCTTGTGATTCCTTGTGGAAGCTTGAATCCTATCCTTTGGAGAATATACAAGTTTTTCAATATGGGAGTGACCAAGGTAGGAATTCCCTTACTTTGGTGATCATGACTTTAGAGTCTTGATACCCTACCATGGCTAGGCATCATCATCAAAATCTTTTTACTAACAATTTTAGATGTTGTTTGTGTTAGATAGTGGTTTTACTTCGACAAGGTTCGCGAGGATGCTTCATGTTTTAGTGTGGGAGGAAATGATGACACCCAAAGAAGCACAAAAACAAGCCATGAAAAAATATACATGTGTGAATTGAAGGAGCTCAAGTTCTATGACCTAGAGCTGACATTGATCAGGGTGACATACTTTGCAAAAATTAGAGGAAGTTAATGGTACGCTCAAATTTGATTTTAGATAAAAGTGTTCTCTTGAGGTGAAGGCATAGATGATATGTTTTCGGTTGGTGACTTGACAACATTGGAAGAAGAGAAGTTTCTATTGAATGAGGTAGTGAAAGCTTGTGGTTTCGAGAGATAAGTCAAGTTAGGTGATGTTCAGTGTGTAAAATATTACACGGCGCAACGAACAGAATCTGAGAAAGAGATAGAGAGTACACAACAGATAAGAGGAGAATCAGTAAATTCTTTAACTCCAAACAACTGATACAAAGATGGCTCTGTCCACCCGTGCACTTCCACTGTGTGAAGCTTAGATGGCGATCTAGACAGAAGATAGGTGAAGAGCTTAAGGCTAGCTGGAATAACAACTCTGACTGGGTGAAAGATGAGTGTATGATGGCTGCGAAGGGGTTTAGCTTTTATATCCCGCGAAGGTCGTTCGGTCGACCTGCTGACCGACCTACCATATGAGCCTCCACTAGTCGGCCAGGGAATATTCCAGGGAATATTCACTTTACCATCGGGCCGGGGGCGCTGCCCCCAGATCCCCACCAGGGGGGCCGCTGGCCCCCCTAGGACCCCCCCAGCCCCCAGACCCCACAATAGGGGCCCCTTTTAACTTTCTTACACCGCAACTCAATGCAATGCGCCTCGAGTTGCTACCAGCTTAACCACTCCGTCTAACCCAAAGATTAGACCCACAATGGTCACCTTTTTGCCATCCGGTCACATAGACCTCATCTAATATACAAGTTAAGACTCCACCAATGTCCGGGCTCACACTTGGCTTCTACTCATAATGGGGGCCTTACAACTTTGAGCACCATGGATCATTGGTAGCACCTAATGAGGGTGGGGCATTGATCATATCTAACACCCCCCCTCAATGTCCACCCATAGGTGAACAATCTCCTCGGCCCAATGCCGAGTCTCTGAAGATGAACTTGAAGCAGATCCTTCGTAAGTGCTTTGGTGAAGATATCTGCTCCATTCTCCTCTGTTGGACAGTAGACCAATTCCACTATCCCATCCTCCATCAAATCACGCACATAGTGATACTGGATCTCTATATGTTTTGTGCGTGCATGAAACACTGGATTTTTGGCAATGGCAATGCAACTCTGATTATCACATCTCAGCATAGTTGGTTCTTCATCTTGCACTCCCATATGCCATAGAATCCTTCTCAGCCATACGGCCTCACATACAGCAAAACAAGCCGCCTTGTACTCTGCTTCGGTAGAAGACAATGCCACTGTTGGTTGCTTCTTACTAATCCAAGAGAAAATTCCTGAACCCAAAGAGAAACAATAACCAAAAACTGACTTCCTGGAATCAATGTCTCCTGCCCAATCTGAGTCACAATTTCCCACAAGAGAGGTTTCGAAACTGTATGTGATGCCATAGTCAAGAGTTTTCTTCAAGTATCTGAGCACCCGCATCCTAGCCTTCCAATGACTCTCATGAGGTTTGTTTAAAGACCGGCTCAAAACACCAACAGCAAAACTGATATCTGGTCTGGTGTTACACAAGTAGATCAGACTGCCGACCAACCTCCTATACCTCCCAATGTTTGCTAGTGCTGATGTATCCTCGACAGATAACTTTGCATTCACCTCCATAGGTGTAGCTATCTCCTTGCACCCGGTCATGCCAAATGCCTTCAAGATCTCCCATGCATACTTCTTCTGAGAGATGAAGATCTTTCCTGGCTCTTGCTAGACTTCAATCCCCAAACAATAGTGCAGCAAGCCCAAGTCTGTCGTTTCAAACTCAAAACTCAAAGCCTTTCGAGTTTGGTTGATCATATCTTCATAGTCACCTGTAATAAGAAGGTTGTCCACATATAGGACAATCACTACAGACTTTTTACCATCCCTGTAAACATACAAGTTAGCATCTGAGGCACATCTTTTGAAATTTAGGTTTAAAAAGAACCTATCTATCCGCTGGTACCATGCTCTGGGGGCTTGTTTCAGCCTATACAATGCCTTCTTCTGTTTACACACTTTGTTCTCAGAATGGGGGGCCTCAAACCCTGGTGGCTGAGCCACGTACACCTCCTCCTTGAGGTCACCATTTAAGAACACTGACTTAACATCCATTTGGTACACTGGCCACTTCTTGTGGGCAGCCACTGCAAGTACCGTGCGAATAGTGGTCATTCTGGCAGTTGGGGAAAACGACTCTTGAAAATCAAACCCTTCAACTTGTGAAAATCCTTGGGCAACCAGTCTAGCTTTGTACTTTTCTAAGGTACCATCAACCTTGTATTTTACCTTCCAGATCCACTTGGTGCCAATAACCTTCCGCTTTGCTGGTCGATCCACTAGCTCCCAAGTGTCATTCTTCATTATGCTGTCATACTCCGCCTGCATAGCAGCTTTCCATGATGGATCTGCAAGTGCTTCTTCTAAGTCAGTTGGCTCCTTTACTTCTCTCATAATCTCAACCATCAAGGCCATATTGACCATGTGAGCAGAAGCCCTCCTTTGCTCCTCTATTCTCTGAGACCTCCTTGGTCCGTCTGCCTTCTCCTCAACAGATGCAGGCATAGGATTATTGTGGTCATAGAGCTGCTTCACCCATCGCGGCAATGGCTTTTCCGGTGGGGTGATGTCAGGTTGGTGAACTTTTTCCTCATCATCTGAAGATGATGCTTCCTCCTCCTTAAGGATAGGGATAGCTCTCGGGACAGGTTCATAGTGGACTACTTCTTCGCTTGATGATAAAGTGGAAGAACTTGCCTTCTCCTCCTCCACTGTATGCGGCTCCTCCTTGAACACCACATCAAGGCTCGCGATGATCTTCTTTGCCTCTTGGTCATATAATTTGTAAGCCTTCTGCTCATCACTATAACCCAAGAAGATACATTTTCTGCTTTTTGGTTGTAACTTGTTTCTCTTCTCATCTGGAACATGTGCATAACATTCACATCCAAAAATTTTGAAATGTGAGACAGATGGTTTCTTACCAGTGTAAGCCTCATGAGGTGTTTTTCCCTTGAGAGCCTTTGTATAGCTCCGATTTAGAATGTAGACTGCAGTATTAACAACTTTAGCCCAAAAATGGTTAGGCAATCCCTTGCCCTTTAGCATGCATCTTGTCATCTCCACAATGGTGCGATTCCTGCGTTCCACAACACCGTTCTGCTAAGGTGTGTGAGGCGTCATCAATTGACGCTTGATTCCTTTGCTCTTGCAAAAGCCTTCAAACTCCTTTGAGTTGAACTCACCACCACCATCTGTTCTAAATTTCTTCACACTTTTCCCTGTTTCATTCTCAACAAGTATTAGCCATTCTTTAAACTTACCAAAAGCTTGAGCCTTATCACGAAGGAAGTACACCCACATCTTCTTACTATAGTCGTCGACAATCAACATAAAATAAGAAGATTCCCCCAAGGCCTGTGTAGGCATCTTACCACACAAGTCAGCATGCACCAACTCTAGAGGAGCCTGTGCTCTATTCTTTCTTTCTTGTGGAAATGCCTTTCTCTGTTGCTTGCCCATCATACAAGCTTCACATGGTTCCTTCAATTCAGTTATTGTAGGTAGGTGAGCAACCATACCTTGCTTTTGCATCTCCTTCAATACTGCAAATCCGATGTGTCCAAACCTTTCATGCCAAAGCTTACTTATGCCCACTCCAGCGGTGGCTGTAAGAGCACTTAGCTCATACAGGTTGTTCCTTCTTTCTCCTTTGCCAACAATTGTGCCAGCACTATCAATAATTTCTGCACCTGTCTTCTTGAACCTCACTTCATGACCAAGATCAGTTATGGCAGCAACTGATAAGAGATTTCTCCTGATTTCGGGAACATACAACACATTTGAAAGCTTTTTGACTTCACCATTTGCAGCAACAAAGGAAATAGTACCTGTGCTCGCAGCAGGGCATTTAGCATCATTTCCAACCGTCACAGTGATAGATTCTTGTAGAGGCTGCATAGAACTGTATAGACCTTTCTTGTTGGTCATGTGACGGGAGGCCCCACTATCCAACACCCATGAGTCAGTGGTAGATTCTTCTTGCGCTGAGAAGCACACTTCCTCAATGGTCGCCATGAATAATTCCAACTCTGCTTCAGCCGTATTGGCTGTCTCTTTCCCTTTACTTTTAAGGGTACCATTCTTTTCATCTGCCTTCTTGACACGACAATTTGCAATTGCATGTCCTTTCTTCTTACAGTAGAAGCACTCTCCTTGAAACTTCTTCTTGCCGCCCTTCTTCTTTTTGTCACCATCATTTTTGGTGGAGGAAACACCTTTGCCTTTTGCATTGGCAGAGAATGCAGCATCTCCATTGTTGCTTCCTTCTCGGGCTTTCAGCCTCAACTCCTCCTCCATTAATAATGCACAAAACTCCTCAAAAGTCAAAGCTTGAGGTCTCACCTGAGTATTAAGGGCAGTTATTAGTCCATCAAACTTTTGTGGACAAATCCGAAGACACCTCCGAGCTAGCTCTTCGCTAGTCTTTTGTATCCCAGCGCCAGCCATCTGGTCGCGCAGATTCTTAATCCGAGTGATGAATGCTTCAACCATCAGCAAACTTCTCCGCTGCTAGTTGATTGTCCAAGTTTTGAATCCTTGTTTGGTTTCGTGTTTCATACTAACTCCTTAGTACATTCCAAGCATCTAACGCTTTGGTTGTATGCTGAATCAGAGTCAAAACACTATCAGAACAGCTTGTAACTAAGGCACACAATGCATCTGCATTCCTTCGTTTCCAAGCTCGTAGAAGATCTGCATTCGGAGGAATCATCACACTAGGATTTGATGGGTCGGGGGTAGGCTGTGGTTCTGCGTCAGTCCCCAGCACAGTCTCCAGAAGCTCATAAGAATCAAGGATAGTTGTAATTTTGAACTTCCACAAGGTGTAGTTTGTACCATCTAACTTGACTTCGCTGAAGGTTGGTGGACGAATCCTCAGTGTTTGAATAGCCGGTACAGTAGCACCACCTCTTGCACCGCTTCCTGATGCGCCAGAACCACTTCCCGGAGTCGACATAGTTTCTCTTTGCTGTTGAAGCCTTTGCCTCTTGCACGCTCTCCGATCTCTAGATCCCCCTGGGCTCTGATACCATGTAAAATATTACACGGCGCAGCGAACAGAATCTGAGAAAGAGATAGAGAGTACACAACAGATAAGAGGAGAATCAGTAAATTCTTTAACTCCAAACAACTGATACAAAGATGGCTCTGTCCACTCGTGCACTTCCACTGTGTGAAGCTTAGATGGTGATTTAGACAGAAGATAGGTGAAGAGCTTAAGGCTAGCTGGAATAACAACTCTGACTGGGTGAAAGATGAGTGTATGATGGCTGCGAAGGGGTTTAGCTTTTATAGCCCGCGAAGGTCGTTAGGTCGGCCTGTTGACCGCCGACCTACCATATGAGCCTCCACTAGTTGGCCAGGGAATATTTCTCCCTTTACCATCAGGCCGGGGGCGCTGCCCCCGGACCCCACAATAGGGGCCCCTTTTAACTTCCTTACACCGCAACTCAATGCAATGCGCCTTGAATTGCTACCAGCTTAACCACTCATTGTAGCTTTTACAATCTTGGTTTCGTCAAAGAATTCAAAAGACATACGTCTACCATCATGAAGCTTTGCGTTTTGTGAAAGTTGTTCTTTTACTTGATCTAGATCATTCTAATGGGATTTTAGAAGTTCCTCCTTGAGTATAGAGGGTTTATGAGGTTACTTGAGTGGTTGGATGGTTGTGTTGGGAAAAGTATTATGAAATGATGTCCTCTTTTGTGTCATGAAGATAGCTACTTAGATTTTCTAACCATATTTCGGGTTTTGATAGGTTAACACTGGGCGTCAAATCTGTATCAGTGTTCCTTTGCTTTCATGTCTTGGGTTGTGAGAGAAGGTTTTCCTCGATCACCACCACTTGTGATACACCATGAATATAAGAAGAAAATCAACATTGCCAATTTTAAGGGGGGTAGTTCTTTGCCTATGGAATGGGAAGAATGGATTAATAAGCTTGAAATGTCATTTACACTCTACCCTAGGAGTGATGAAGCTAAGGTTTATTATAAGAGTTTTTTGAGGCCATTGGTACCTAACTTTGTTTCAGTACCACTTATCATCCTCAAACTGATGGGCAAAGTGAGTGGGTCAATCAAGTCATTGAAGACATACTTAGAGCTTATTTTTCTACAAGGAGCCTAAGTGGTGGATACAATACCTACCTTTGGTAGAGTTTGCTTACAATGCATCCTATCATCAAAGCATCTAATTGACCCCATTCCAAGCCTTGTATGGACAAGATTTCCGAATCCCACTAAACTTTTCACACCACCCTACCTTAAAGTAGAAGATTCCAAGAAGATGTTGGAAGAAATGGATGAGCAAGTTAAGGTTATCAAACAAGATATCCAGGATGCCAAGAATCAACAAAAAGCCTACATCGATCTAGGAAGACAAGGATGGATCTTTACGGAAGGAGACATGGTTTTTATTTGTGTTCTAGCCATCTAAGAGGAGTTCCTTATCCTTAGGTCAATTCAAAAAGCTAAGACCTAGATATTGTGGCCAATACATGATTCTCAGAAGTATGGGACTCAATACTTATAAGCTACAACTTTCTAAACACCTAAAAGTTCACAATGTATTTCATGTTAGTCTTCTAAAAGGTTATGTACCCAATCCTAATCATGTTCTTGATTATCAACAAGTTGTAATGCCAAGCCAAGGATTCCTTGAGCTTCAACCTGAAAGTATACTTGAAGTAAAGGAATGAATCCTTAGAAACAAAATCATTAGGGAATATCTCGTCCAATGGAAAGATTATCCTAAAGAGGATGCCACTTGGATGGACGAAGATACCATACATAAATAACATCCCCAATTTCTTTTGTTGTAAAGGTCTAGAACCCAATAAAATCTTAACTTGGTGTTTCAAGAAGTATAATAAACCCCCTACACTTGCAATAAAAGCTACTCTATAACGACTTTACTACCTTATCCTTATAATCTTAAACTTCATTGATGCATGTAGTCAAGTAGCATAACAAAAGCATTAATGAGTCCTAACCCACAAGCATTGTGATCCCCACTTCTGCAAGGGTTTAAAAAAATCCTAAGTTCCTTCGAGATGAGGATATCTCACTTCCTCTAAGGGGAAGAGGATGCAATATTTTCCCCCTTCCACACAAACAAGTATTAAGGGGAGGGGATAGATTATAAGGTTCAAAAAACCTTAATAATTTTAAAAGAAAAGGAAAAAAGAAACATTTCGATGTCATTGCCACACCTCGAACCATCATCAATCTCCCTTGTAATCATCGAACTTGGGAATCATCATTGCAACTCATCATCTCTCTTCCGCTCCTCGCTAACTCTAAAAGCACCATGGCCATTCTTCAGGCATTGGGCCCATCGACATCCCAACTATGTGATAATTAATCCTTTTTTTAAGGCAGCCTTGGTTGAGGCTTGGGCTAATGCCATCATTCCACCCGCCAATTTTTGCTACTACAGAGAGAGAGAGAGAGAGAGAGAGAGAGAGAGAGAGAGAGAGAGAGAGAGAGAGGCGAGGTGAGGCGAGGAAGAAGAGAAGAGAAGTAGAGGAGAAGTGGATAGGTAGAGAAAAAGAGAAGAGAAGGAGAAGAAAACAAGAGAAGGAGGAGAAGAGGAAGAGGGAAAGAGGAGAGGTGGTGCAGAAGAAGTGGTGAAGAAGAGAGGAGGAGGAGGAGTAGATAAAAAGAAGAGGAGAGGATAGAGAGGAAGAGAGTGAAGAAAGAAAGGGAGTGATATGAAGGAGAGCAAGAGGAGATAATCTTCAACTGCAATAAGGGAGCATCACTCTGGCTCATGAAGATCTCATCTACTTTTAGTGCCTTTCCTACTCCAACACAAGTCCTTCCTTTCCCTATGATGTTTCGATCACGTAAGGAACCCCCAAACCATTGGAGTTCCCAATCAAGACTATCAAAGCTTGAAGCTAGCACATGTGGACTCCCTTCTTGCAATGGGCCCGAAGAGACGGTATTCTAGAGTGAGGAGTGTGGGAGCTAACAATACAATTGTTAACATGATGGACACACCATCACATGCGACACATGACCAAGTTCCTTAGTAAATTAATGTTCATTCAGTATATACACTTAGGAACATAAATAAAAAAGTTTCATTTTGATAAAGAAATTATAATGAAAAGAAAGGTTAGAACAAGTAAAGGCTATTAAATTAAATTTTTAAAATTTGAAAGTTGGGATAAATTATATAACATTACATTGCATTAGATAAATAATCTTAAGTTTCTTATAAATAAATAATTACATCAAGAATAAATTTCATGGAATTTATAAATTAAGAAAATGTAAGGAAGGGTGAAAAATCACATTTGAAATATTTCTTTTAGCATTTACAAATTACATAAATATTAAAATAATTAAAAATTTTACTTTAAGAACATTTCTTTTAGCATTTATAAACTCTACAAGGTAAATTTTTTATCAAGGATATCTCTTTTTGCGTTTACAACTTTCTTAAGTATCAAGAAATAAGTCGTTTAGTATTTATAAACATAGAAAAAATATACTTTTCCTAGTATCTATAATTCATTAAAAGTAAATTATGATCATTAAGGTAGGTGATCAAAAGTTGTTGTTGATTAGGATACTTTTCTTTGATGAAGAAAAATTTACTATTAATAATTAATTTAAAATTAAGATGCACGTATCTCATTAAAATTTATTAAATCAAATACAAAATTATTTTTAAACCTAGGATATTCGAACCAATTTGCTTGCCAACATGACGAGTGAAATACGAGTCCTAAGTTATCAGATAACAAAAAAGGATGACATACTTCTCTTTGAGAAGAATAAAGTCTAAGAATTCCTAAGAAAAATACTCAACTTGTTGATTTGTGTAGTATCCAAGAAAAAATTGTGATTTCAAGATCCAACTAATTCACACAAATTAGAATAAACTCTAGATTCTTAATGAGGTCAAGTGATTAGCCTCCTTTGATAAGGGTTTCAAACAAAAGTTGCAAACAAAGACTAATGACAACTAAGGAAAGACATAAAGAGGGAAGGATTATCGAAGTTTAGATCTTAAAAAATGGACTTTAAAAAGACAAATCCGAAGGGAACTATGGAAAATAATCCAAGAGTTAAAAGAGAGTTGAGTTGGAAAATATCACCTCTAAGTTAAAGTCTTGCTCAAATTGCCTCTCTATTTGTTAGGAATATTGCTTGAAGAAGAATTGCTTGTGCTTGTAGCAATACATACAAGTTTAACTTGATGTAATTAGGAAGTTGATTGAATAATAAAAAGTCCTAATATACCTAGTCTATAACAAGATAAGAAGGAAAAAGCACTAGACCTCCCCCAACTCCTAGGAATCGTCCTAACCCCTACGTGACTCAAGATAGAATTCATGAGGCCTTAGTACTAGTTATGGGCAAAAATCTTGGAAAAATAAAGACCTTTGTGCCATTCTTTCGTATGGATGAAAGTTGAACACTTATACAATAAATTCTATTAAATAAAGAAGCTATTTTTTAAAATGGTTGTTCTCATTATTTATGTGTTGTGATTTAAGTTACGTAAATGAACACTGTGACTAAAAGGATTAATGAAGGGAGTTGATTTTATGTACACAACTTAAATGTGTTAGGTAAGTAGACAACTAAAACTACTCAACCGAGTGAAGCAGGAGGATGTGATTCCTTATGAATCTATCCTAAGGCAGGATGGTCTTAGTAAGCCAAGAGCTTCTTAGTAAGCAACTACTCAAAGACCAATGCTAGTTAACCCCAAATAGGAGACCTTAGCTTACCTAGAAACCAAATTTCATGTCGACTATCATGGGAACGGCCAAGACCTTCCATTGCAAAGTAGACTTGAGCAAGTCTAGGTAGCAAACCTCATGTTATTCGAAAGAGTGCCGAGCAGTGTTTCCTAGAAAAATAATCTCAATGGACTATTAAATCGTGCCGCTAAGGATGTCTCAAGCGGGTATGTCACATCATAGTACATTTAGGCTATCTAGAGGTCATAATACATTTCATTCACCAGCTTCTAATAGTACAAAGTGGTTATAAAACTAGAGTAGGCAAATGATCCTTCTAAGGCTATTGCCCACTAATATCAGCACAACCATGGCAAGAGCATATGGGAGAGCTAGTATGTATCTTGCTCCTTATCCATGGGATCAAAAGTGAGAGGGGTGATGTAGTTGTCCCAATTACTACAGAGGTTTTTTTACTTGTAGTTTATCAACCAATAGTGTGTGATTGGCATCGTACTAAGGGAAACTTATTCAAGACCCAAGAAAGTGGCTTACAAAACACAAGCTTATCTCTAATCTCCTTCGAAGCATTAGGAATCACCTCAAAAGAAATCCACTTCTTGTAGTGCCACTCTGAGAAAATGTCTAGAAAGCAATAAGCCATGTCATAAACTTGTGGCTAGCATGATTTCATGATGAACTATTGAGTGTTGAAATGACTTATTTTTTGGCTGATTTTTGTTGTTTTTGAGAGCTGAATGGTTGATTTTATGAGATGATTGATTGGTTTGGAAGTGGTTTGAGAGTGTTTTGGATAGGTTGGAATGGTTTTATTAAGCTCATGATGTTTATTAGTAGAGATGTGAAGTTCTGTTGATGTTTTGATATGTTCTGTTTGGTCCTGATAGTTTCTATTGAGCTTCTGTTTTGTTCTATTTTCTCTCTGTATGGAAGGATGGAGTATTGATTGATAGGGTTTGAGATTGTTTGAAAGCTTATTGAGTGATTTTTTATGGTTTGGAACGGTTTTGGTATGAGTTATGTGGTTCTGATGCTTTCTGTTGAGCTTCTGTGAGCCTCTATAGACATTATGTAGACCTTCTGTATGCTTCTGTATGTGTTCTGTTGAATGAGAGTGTAGCTTGGGAAAGTTTTCTAGCCTTGGAAAGAGGTGAATACAAGTGCAAAAGAGCTAAAAGAATTCAAAGAAGTAGCTGTTGAAGACTCAAGTAAAGACTAGAGTGAAGTGATAGTGGTGAGCTATGAAAAGACACTGTAGTGGATCTGGTGCCTCTTCATATCAGACATACCTCTTGGGAGGTGTATCCACGACCTAATAAGGATTATTGAGTGATTGTAGTGAGGATATAGAGAGTCAGAGATAGTCAAATCTATCAAAACAGTGTAATTGTATGTGAGAGATTGAGAGAGAGAACTATGAAGACATTGAAGATGAATACTATGTGATGTATTTCCATTCAAAGATGGTGTATTCCTTTGCTTTCTTTGTCATATTGATGGATTTTGTGAAGATGTTGAAGAATATGGTTGATTCTATCAAATCCGTGGGAGATATCTACTATGATGCTTTGTGAAGAATTGTTGTTTTCTTTGTTTTGATGATTAAAAGAATGAAATAAAAGCTTGTTGATGTTACAAGATAGCTTTTCTTGCAAGAGAATTCCTTTTTCCTTGGTGTTCTTATTGGGGCTCCATGTTTTTGGTGCGCAGCCGAGGAACCTTGCCATCAACAAGCACCAGAAGGGGCTCCATGAACACAATATTGTGCATAAAGCAAGAGCTCCAAATCATCACATTTGTGATTTGCCTTACATTCTACAAAAAGTGCTAAACATCCTACCTATGATGATAAACCTAGAGTTGCTCCATCAATCTTGTAAACTCAATGCACTTTGAGGCAAGAGGTTGTGGATTTGTAACTATCCCTACTTCTTCTTCTTCTTCTTCTCTTGAAAAATCTCTTTTGATTAGCATCAATATTGTACACTCAATGCACTTTGAGGCAAGAGATTGTGGATTTGTAACTACCCCTATTTCTTCTTCTTCTTTTCTTGAAAATTCTCTTTTGATTAGCATCCCATTTAGATCAAGAATCACAAGTTTCTCAACCCTACAAAATTTTGCAATCACATGATGCTATCTCGACAAGTTTGGTGAAATCTCTTCTTTCTCGAGGTGGTCAACATTTGGATCTTCCTTCACTTCATCTAGTTATATGTGTGCATCTTTTATATTATCATGGAACTAGTTCATCTACCTTTTCTTTTGATTCTTCAATCTCTATTATCCAATCAAGTTTTGCCAGTAGCTTTAATGAGTTCTTTCTCTACTTTATCTATGTGGAAAAAATAATAAATGTTTTAACAATGAGAAATTTGGTATAAGGTGAGCAAACATATATTTATTGCATTACGATTGTTCACATATGCATCACCAGGTGCTAACATTGCTAATGCATCGTTCAAAGACTCTTCATAGTGTTAAAGGTGGTGGCAATTAATGGCCTTTATTAAAGCTAGGAGCCACTAGTGGCACATTAATGAGCCAAATGGATGCAAGAGTAGTGGAGACTACCTAGCACGATACATGGGCAAAGAGAATGCCGCAAAGAGCAACTAGTGGGCTATATAAGAAAGGGAGAGAAAGTGATTAAGGGTTGCAAGCACACACATAGTCCAAGAGTTCAAGGGTCAAGGGCTCTCATGCTTCATTGCTAGACCCATCATGAGTCCCTTCAACTAGTCTCTTTTAACTAGCATCCTAAGTGCTCTCTATCAGCAGAGCCACTCTTGTATTGTTCATGGTCCTCATATCTGGTAGTAGTACTACCATTTTCTTGTATCTTGTAGTTGTCTTGTATTCATGATGACTTTGTGATCCAACACTAGTTGTTCCCAAACTCAAGTGCCACTATACCACTTTCTGTATCAAATAGATGTATTGTTTTTATTATAACAATATATTTTCAGTTGATCTTTTGAGTACACATGGTATTTTGATCTTGTTGTTGTGACTATGCCTCGCTTTGCACCCCAGATGCCAACTATCAAGTGTGATGTCAGTGTCCACCTATATTGGTTCTGAATATGTGGGTTCTCTATTTTATGACAATATTTCTTGGACCCAATTACAATACCCATGAAACAAACAACAGGACCAAGAGATATAGGTAGTTACAAAGTAGAGTGGGTGATATGGGTGTTCTTGACCCATTTCTCAACCTCCGCTCCTCTAATTTCCTATCTAGTTTGTTTCATTATTGTATTATCCTAACTATACCCTCTGCAAAATTGGCCAATGCCACAAGACTAGGGCTACCATCTTTCCCTTTGCATTTCTGCCATGTGAATCCATCTGCAAAATGCAAGCTCACCTCATTGTTCAAAGGTAATCTTTGATATACCTTATGGTATAAATGGACACACTCCTTGAAGAATTCTAGCCTTAAACCCCTCAAGTGAACCTTCTCCCCCTAATATTGTTTATGTAGCTAGACCATCAACCATTCTAAATCCACAAAATCATCGTCGCAAAAGAAGTTTTGGATCTTGCCTTGGATCTTTCCCAACATGGCTCAGCCCATGTTCCAATGGTAGCTAGACTGTCAACCATTCGGACTCCACAAAATCATCGTTGTTGCAAATAAATTTTGGATCTTGCCCAACCTAGCAGCCCATATTTTGATTCTAAGTCTTCCTTTGTAAAACAAAATTTGGTTTGAATTTGTAATAAACAACACTCATATAGCTAACCACCTTCTTGCAGAAATACATACATAATATAAAGTAACTATGCAATTAGACATAGCAAAGTAAAAATCTTGCAAAAAGGTAAAAATTTCATTTTTTAGCATGTGCAACACTGCACTGGTGCTCCAATGGTGAACTATTCCAAACATGTCATTACATTTTTTAGCTTCTCCAAAAAAGTGATATGCAAGAACCAAATCTAGAGTGGTGGAGCAATACTTTTAAAGTGCTAGAGCACCACTTTTCAAGTGGTGAAGTAGTTGTTGAACTTTATAATGCTTCACCACATTCTAACAATGGTTGTAAACGAATATGGAATATTTTTGGCAAAGCAAAACTACAAAACATTCAATTGGTACATCACCAATACAAAGTGATATTGCACCACTAGCAAGTGGTGTTGGAACTCTATACTAGAATAAAACAACTTTATTACAAATTGAAGTGGTTGTAAACCACTTTAAAATGGATTTACTCTAATTTTTATTGCTATATCAACATTAAAAAGTACAACCACACAACAAGAAAATGATAGAGGACCAAATAAATTGAGTGAAGCACCATTAACTTTAGAATGGGAATGGTTATTACCACTTTCAAGTGGCTAGCATCCACTTTTTGTTGGTTTTTAACCAAAAAAGTAAAATTTCACCACAAGAAGTGGTTTTGAACCACTTTAATGTAAACTAGAGGAACATCATTTTTTCACACTATAACAAGGATTGCACACTACTTTCAAATGGTTTTATTCCACGCTATATTGGTGATCACCACAAAAAAATAGAGCACGCCACTTGAAAGTGGAAGTGCAAGTTATATAACATGACTTTTGAATATTGGCATACCACTTATAAGTATTGGAAGATAGCTTTCTAGTGCTTGGTATGTACTAGTTTTTTAGTGGTCTAGATCACATTTTTGTCCCTTGTGCCACTTTATATAAACCACTTCTTAGTGGTGAAAACCACATTTTTGTTACCAATACCACTTTTTAGCAGTAGCACCACTTTTGAATCTAGTTGTTTCCACTTCTAAGTAGTAGATACCACTTTTAAGTTTGGTTTGTACCATGATTTAGTAGTAGGTATCACTTTTGATTTAGTGAGCGCCACTTTTTAGTAACTTATACCACTTTTACGAGATCACTCTAAGGGATGAACACCACATTTGAGTGGTGCATACCACTTTTGATTTAGTGATGCCACTTTTTAGTAACTTATACCACTTTTACGATATCACTCTAAGGGATGGTTACCACATTTGAGTGGTGCATACCACTTTTGATTTAGTGAGCACCACTTTTTAGTAACTTATACCACTTTTACGAGATCACTCTAAGGGATGGTTACCACATCTGAGTGGTGCATACCACTTTTTAGTGGTTGGAAACAATTTTTACGAGATAGCTTTCTCGTGGTGGTTAGCACCTTATAGTGATGTTTACCACTTTTTGGTGGCATTTACTACTTATTAGTGATCCATACCACTTTTATCACTTTTCATGAGACCATTTTTTCATGGTGTTTACCATCTTTGAGTGGTGTTTACTATTTTTATTTGTCTAAACACTTTTTAGAGGTTCAAACCACTGAGTAATGGATCACTTTTTAGTAGTGGTTACTACTTTATTATATAGTTTTACAATTGGACAATTTTCAAATAGCATTGTGGTAACATGAAGGACCACTTTTTAGTGGTCTCAACACTTTTTACATGTCCAAACCACTTTGTATCGTAGATACCACTTTCTTGTATTGTTCTACAACTCTACAATGGTTCAATACATCATTAGTCTCAACATGAAGGACCGCTTTTGAGTGGTCTATACCACTTTTTAGCATTTGAAACTAGGAATGAGTGATCCACTTTTTAGTGGTTTTCTACATCTCTACTTGGTATAATGCGATGGTCTATATATGAATAATAACTTTAGAAAACTTTTATAAGCAAGATTTAGAATACTATGCAAGATCTATATTTTGGACAACCTTTGCTATATATGTAACAAAGCAAAGTTTTTATATGTATCTATGTAGTCTATAGTCTTGACACAAAATACAATATTTTTTAGCCTTCATACGTTGCCCCAAATACTCTAGACCCAAAATAGTTATGAGGGTTGTTTTATGCCATATGTAAACATGGATTGATTCTAACATGTTTTCATGCATGACCCTTTTGCCAAATTTAAACAGATTGATTGATTATTCATGCCTCTTTTCCAAGGCAAGAATATTGATCATGAAAATTTGCATACATGCAACAAACCTATCGTGTTGGACGTCCCTTGTGTAGTGTTCTTTCTCTTCCGAGGGATACCCTTCCCTGCGTCTAAGGAATAGCCATAGACTACAATATCTGCATGATGATGATAATTCTTATAAACAATCACAACAATACAGTATCCTTATCTTGAGAACAACCCTCTCGTAGGCTGAATAATGATTTCAATAAGCATGCATTTGGTCCATGATATTGGCATGATGCTTGCAATACCTTCAAGCCTATATGTAGCCACACATTAACTGATTGCATGTTGTACATAACCAATGGCCAAAACATTCAAGAAACAAAGCAAAGTAGACTACCTCCCATTTCAAAAGTGGGTTGCTTTGGCTAGCAAAGATCTCCTAGTGGAGAGAGAGAGAGAGAGAGAGAAACAAGAAATTTGCCACAATAGAGAAATAGAGAATAGTCGATGGAGAGAGAGAGAGAGAAAGAAAGAGATGAAAATCCTAAAATATCGTATGAGAGATCATGGAGAGAAGAGAGAGAGGGAGAGAGAGATTAACAGTGGAGGGTAAAGAGTGAGAGAGATTCAATTATTATTGGCATTCTGATTGTGGCAATAGAACTTGAGGTGATTAAAGTAGTTATGTAACATATCAACCTTTCTTTTCACACATTTAAAGTCTATGCCTTTTTTGAAAAACAAACTTCTATTTTGGGTAATCACTATTTATCATATATTAAAATCCTAAAGTATCCACTTTTTAAACCCCCCCCCCCCAAATTTACCTATTTTTTAGCACCAAAATCAAGCCACCTATATGCTTTCACCCTTATTAAATCATAAGAAACATCCACAATCGCACAAAACATCTCCCTCCACATGGCACGAGTCAGTAAGACCTATTGATTTTACAACCCTAAAATTTTGTGTAAGGCACATGAAATGTGCAATGTGTATTTCTTGGATCAAATACTCTAGATTCTTTCAATTATCTTATTGGACCCACCTAAAGATCAACCACCTTCTAGATCCCATACACATATTCAAGAATGCAGAGTTTGGCATATGGGATGACTTGATTGTGGTGCAATATTCTAAGCATGTAAGAGAGGATCTATGTAGTATTGGTAGGAAAAGGGGTACTTCATCATAAGAGGCAACAAATGGAAAGACCACTCTATTTCACATGCATGGTGGAGATTGAAAAACAAGGAGAAAAAGGTTGTGAAACAAGGCATTACAATGTTTTGCACGCCCACAAGTTGCATATGTTGTTTAAAGGGGGCCTTCACAAGGGCAAAAAGAAAGCTATGGAGTAGTTATTTGGTTTAAAGTCTCACAATTTGCATAATATTCTATAGGTAAGAGTTTATACATCCTACCACTATCTCACATTGCACTTCAAAGAGAGTACCAGAAACTATATATAAGATGCAAGAGCTTGTGAGATACTATGGCTACATACCAACTAACAATTTTGATGCACAAAAAATAAAAACCTTTTCTCACTTACTTGTACTAATAAATTATTTTTGTTTCTTTCTTTTTCAAATACATTAGCTCAATGGAAATCAATCCCACAACACTTCAAAATGCTCGAGTGATGGCGATTGAGGCACTATGTTGGTGGAGGAGACCTTCCCATGAACCATGCTCATAAGCCAACTATATCTCAAAGTACATTTGGTGGATGAGATGGCCATATCTGAACAGTTCATGCTTGATGAATGTTCTTTCTTGAATGCTTTATGAAGACCTTGAAGGATTTTGTAAGGTAAAATGCAAGGCATGAAGATAGCATGGCTAAAGGTTGGTTGGTGTAGGAATCACTTGTGTACATCTCTAAATTTCTTACCCAAATAGATTCCTCCCTCCTATGATTGTGGAGCAACGAAGAAGACTCAAGGATTATATCCATTATGCCTCAAGGAAGAGAGCATAGTAAGATAATGGATAAAGAGTGGCATAAAGAGATGAACCACATTTCGTGTGCTCAATAATGACATGATGAGTCAAAGGGTGGTAATGTATGAGGATGCAAAGGAAATAAGAGATAGGGAGATGAGGATCTTTCACATGTACAATGGGTGTAGCATGCCATATACTTCAAATTTAAAAGCATTGCCAAAGGACCTTGATGTGGATTGGTTGCATGGGGAGATGGAGAAAGAAGAAAGAGATAATGGTGCAAATCACAATGATTGAATGGGAACACACTAGAAGAATGCTTGTCAAAAGTAAATATATATAATGCCTCATTTATATAATATATTTCTTGTGGATACTTGCCAAAGCTAAGCACGTGCAATGTCTTATTTATATAATAATTGATAATCTGGCAACATTATGATATTTTTCTAATTAATCACTCTTTTTTTAATGAAGTTCACAATGTCCAATGATATCTAGTGTGAGGGAAATCATTTTCAGGCAGCTCAAAGATTTGACGAAAAGTGAAATACCCAAGATAGTGGAGTCATTGCTAGCTTTGAGAGAATAGATGGAAATATGCATGATTGGTTTAGCATTATCCAAGGTATCTACAAGATCTACAATTGAACCTTCTTTGTATATATTATTGATGTTAAGTGATTTAATGATATGGTGGTTACACAATCGAATTTTTGGAGACCTAATGTGACAATCAAGCATCATATCAACAAATTTCTAATCATCAAGTCTACAAATCTTTAGCAAATATTTCATATAAATATACACAATGAGGACTATTCTTGATTTTTTTCACTTTATAAAATCATAATCATAATAATATATTTCTAAGTTTACTTCGACATGTTATCTTTCCAGCCAGTGATGGAGAAAAACATATGGTGGCAAGTGATCTTGATCTCCCCATGCTTTAGGGATATATCATGCCTTTACATCTATTGAGCATATGGATGATGCTCCTCCTCCTAGAGATGATGATGATCATGGACTAGCAGAGGTAGAGGATGATCATGGTGTAAGGGACATAGATCATGATAATATCATCATACATGAAGATAATCATGCAACCATTATTAGTGATAATGATGAAGAGCATAGCAACAATACTAATAGAGGGGCTAATTTACTTGTATCTTTAGATGTTAAGATGGACCTTGAAATAGATAGTTTAGCAATGATATGTCATTGTAGATGTGATTGAAGATCCATCCTAATAACAGTTACACTTTTGTAATTTTTTGTAATTCCTTGATTTTTGCATATCTTATGTCTCTCTCATGACCAGTTTTCTCATGACGATATACAAGTGTTAAGTAATCCCATTAACAAATATGATGTTACTTGTGATTTTACATAACAATGTGCTTGCAAATTTAATGTGCATTTTTATTTATTGATTTAAATGTTTGAAGTTTGTTTATTGATTTTGTTTAAGTAATGCAACCATAAAAAAGTTTTGACAAATGTGGTGCTTTCTTTGGCATTTCTTGTACCATAAATCTAAGTGTTCCTAGATGTGTGCACTTGTGTGTAAATATGCATATATTTACACACATGTATATAAACTCCTCATTATGTGAATTTAATTGTCCAAGCCATGGACCCAGTTATATGTGTGTTTAACTAAGATGTGTAGGTCCCATGCAGCCCACACACCTAAACAATATTTTTAATGAATACATTGATGCACCCATAAAAGCACATTACACTTTTGCATCTCTACTTGGGGGTATGTGAATCTTCATATCCTCTCTTAGAATCACACTCTTGTTAAATAAAATCCCCACCTAATTTAGTGCAAGGGGAGATTAAAGACTTAAGGGGTTTTGGATTATTTTAAGATAGCAAGTTTCTGGTTTTGGTCTCACTCCATACAAGGCATAAGGATTTTGGCTTTTGGGAGGGGAGGTTATGTTTTTCTTAGGTATCATTACTTTTTGAAACCTAAATGTAGTTCTCTAAGTGGTTTACTTGCTTATTCACTCCTAATTCAACTCTTGTTTTTATGCCTCATCCCTACTCCATGTTGGACTTGCTCATGAAATTGTTTTGGTGAGAAACATAGAGAGATGTTACTAGTCATAAGTAAGAATGGCACATGACACCATGCATTACCAAGGACTACTACATATTGCTCCACTTTCTACTTCCAAAAAAATTATATAATAGTGCAACTTTACCTCCCTCACAATGTAATTTATAATAATGATGCATGTAAGAAACCATTTCTCATCTTAGAATCCTTTATATAAAATATTTGTTGAGGGTGACCATCATTATATCCTTGTTAATACATCATTTGTTTAAGATCCATGCATTTTTGGGGCAAACTTGTAAGTGTGTTAGGACAGTCGTATAGGCTTTTGATGGCATAAGGAGGAGGCATAATTACTTAAGAGGGAAGTGTTAAGGTTTTGGAAGGGGAGTTTGAGTTTTCTAAAGGATAAAATTAGGGTTTTGGGTGTATTGGATTCAAGGCTCAATATTTTGGGAGGGTTTTTCAAGCTTGTGGAGTTTTTTTTTGGGTTGTTTTAGGCCAGGGGTAGAGGGAGGGGGGCGGGGGGTTCGAATGTATTAAGTACTATGATGGATTGGGGTGTTGAGGGTTGCCTTGCACTAATATGTTTGTCTTAAACATAGAATCAACAAAATATCCTTCCTCTAGATCGACCAATGTGTCAATATATTTGTATTAGAGTACTAGTGCTACTATGATGAGAAGGGATTGCAAATATACTTTAGTTAATAAGTCAAGAAGAGTACTTATCTCTTTTGTATTTTTATTGTGTGTAAAGGATTGAAGCATAAAGAGAAAATGAAGAATGAAGAAGAAGAACAAGAAGACTATTGAGTCCTCCATTTTTCTCATCTCAATCTCAATCTCCTCCTTTGTCAATCTTTCACTTGATATCAAAGTGGAAACACAATGGGAGTGTGGGGTATGATGAGTTGAGACAGATTGCAAGATTGTGAAGTAATACAAATTGTAACCAATTTGTTTATTTTCAAGTAAGCTCATCCTATCAAATTGACTACACTATTGAGCTCAAATCAAATGAAATTCAAGGAAAATTCATATGTGCAACCATTGAATGGCTTGAATAAGGTGTTGGTTTTCTACTTCAGTCCAGTTTCTTCAAGGCATTGCAAACTTGAATCTAGGTAAATAATGAAATGTAAAGAAAGCCATTGTCAGCTTTAATGCATGTGAACTAGAGCAACTAACTTCCAAGGTAATAGTGAAGTGGTAGAAGAAAAAATAGATTTCATGGTTAATAAAGGTTGTAGTCTAATTTTGTTCAAAATATGCAACAAGATTTTTTTTGTTTTCCATTGCCTTAAACAATGTTAGCACATGCTAATTATTTTGGATAAGGTTTAATATGTGACCCCTTTCACATTAGGAGAGTTAGAATTGGTTAAAATCAAAATTAGTTCATAGTGAACTAGATTTGAGTTAGAATTCTCATTCATAATGAATTATTTTCACATTGCATTGAACTGACATTGTCATCATATGAAAAAATAGCTTATTGTACTATGTTCACATTGTAGTAGGGAACTGAACAAGTTATTGCGCAAAACTAGCTTAAAGGCTTTCTATTCACATTTGGAAAATGCAAGTTGATTATTTTGCAAGCACACAAGGATTGTTCATATGTAGGTTTTGGATATCATTTTCATCACTACAAGTTCACAACTAGAATTAGACAAAGTAGTAGGTTTTGAGGAAATTTTTGGGATCTTTTGGTCTCAAATGGTGTTTTTTGAACATATGCATTTGAGGACTATTTGGGACTATGTATCAATGTGCATTCATGGGTACTATAAGTATCATATTTAGAACAATTTGGTATGGATATTGTGGCTATGTATCAAGATCATATTTTGGCACAAATTTGGATGCTTCATGATGCATACACATTGGATGTATTGATGGATTTATGCTCTCTCAATTCAATGTACTTGTGGATTATTATTTACCTTTGCATTTGAGGCCTCATCTACATATTTTTGAGTAAATTCATGTTTGGGACATCATAGATTACACAATTTGTGGGAGGAAAGTTTATTGAAGATAATTATAGCATATGATCTTATAGGATGGAGGACTTTTTGATGGGTAAATGTCAATGGGACTTGTCACATGTGAAGATACATGTCCAAAGTTGCTAGAGCTTAATCCTATTGAGAGGAACAAAAGAACAAATACAAGGATTGGTCTAGAAACACAAGCAAAGCATTGCATCGGATATCCATATGCATCTTAGAGGCATTTATCCCTCATATTAAGAAAGCTAGTACATGCAAAATAGGTTTGGGCTATCATAGAGAAGATCTAAGGTACATGCACTAATGGAAGGAATATACAACTTAACAATGTTTTCATGATGCTTGAAAAGGCAATACAAACATCAATTATTACATGGCTAAGATTTTGGGATCCATTAATGCACCTATTCATGATGATGATCTTGTATTTGTTATCCTAAATGGATTGCTCATGGATTGGGACTATAATACACATCCTTAGATACTTTTACTTTAGTTCATGTTGATTTTATGCCTTAACTTTGCAAAGTTAATCATAGTTATGGTAGAGAAGAGTCATATGACTATGGTGCTATAAGTTACATGCTTAGGGGTAGGAATAGAGCAAAGTTTCATGGTCATGGACATGCTACTTACTTATATAGAGATGCCCAGTGTTATTATTGTGGATAATATGGTCAATTGAAAGGGAATGCTATTATGAGCAAGCTAATACATATAGAGGAAGAATATTAGAAACAAGTATGTAAAGACATATCAAAGGTCTACCATAATGGCCTTAGATATTTATATATAGAAAATAACATGATTGGGAGTGTGAGATGAGCTCATAGATGAGATATTGTGGAGAGTTAGATAGGATATTTGTAGATTGTGACAACACCCACCTACATCCATATTGTACATGCAATTATAGTCTATAAGTTCATTTTACACTCATGCATATGTGTATCTCATTTTCCATTCTTATTGTAGTATTTACCACATGGTATCAAAGCACTCTTAGCCTCACAATGTTGTGGTCCTTATCCCTCGCAAGCCTGAGAAGTCATTTGCATTGCAGGTTAGGAATTATTATTTCCTAGATTGAGTCCAATCAATAGGTTGTCTCTTGGTTTGGTTATACTATCAATCATAATTTCTTTGAAAGAAATCATGAGGTCTACATTACGTCCAACAAAGATTCTACAAGAAATAAGGTGTTCAATCAACAAGAGCTTCAATATCAAGTATTAGAAGAGAAATATCAAATCTCATTTTTAGAGATTCTCTTATTGGGGTGAAATTGTTATTTGTTATACCTTTATGATTTATTTATTCATCCCAAGGTTTATTGTAACATCATCTTCTATCTTGGAAAAACCATTGAGTTCTCTACATTCAAGTGGATGTGGGAATTGAGTCCACATTGAGCAAGACCCTCGATTGAGTCCACATTGAGCAAGACCCTCGCCATGCGTAGATCCATTGACCTACATGCTGGCAAGCAAAAATCTAGGCGCACACACATGCACACACACACACACACTCTCTCTCTCTCTCTCTCTCTCTCTTTGTGATCATGGGCTAATTGGTTTCTCTTCTTCAAATGAAGGTTAGAACTTAGAAAAAATCTTCAAATGCTTCACATGCAGTGGACCATTTACATTATTAACAGGAGCATCAATCACTGTAGGCTAGTGCACACACACACACACAAACTCTCCCTCTCTCTCTCTCTCTCTCTCTCTCTCTCTCTCTCTCTCTCTCTCTCTCTCTCTCTCTCTCTCTCTCTCTCTCTCTCTCTCTCTCTCTCTCTCTCGCTCTCTCTCTCTCTCTCAAAAATCCCTCCCTCTTTTGGTCTCACTCATCCACTCACACACACACACACACACAATCTCTCTCTCTCTCTCTCTCTCTCTCTCTCTCTCTCTCTCTCTCTCTCTCTCTCAAGGAGCATCGAGCATGGTGAGTGGGCAATAGATACACTCAATGATGCTACCAGAGTAGTGGGAAGTAGCCATTGGACAGTAGACATCAAGTGAATGCAACAAGCAAGCCCATCAAGAGACATAGCAAGGAGGCTTGTGGAGGGGTATAAGGAGGTAAGTATGGTCACCATGTGGGCCTCCTGAATGGTGGTGATGGAGCACAGCCATAGCTAGAAAATGGATAGGCACCATGCTTGATAAGAGAGAGAGAGAGAGAGAGAGAGAGAGAGAGAGAGAGAGGATAGAGGATAGAAGAGGAAAGAGAAAAAAGGAGGGGGGAGAGAGAGAGTCAAATAAGTGAGAGTGGAAGAAACACTATAGGGACTTCACTTTCCTTGAAATGCACTTAATTAAAGTTGACATGAAGTAACCTAGCATTTTGGCAGTTGAATATCAATGGATTTGCATCAATTAAATGTCATGTCTTACATGAAGGCTTTTAGTTGAAGGGCACCTGATGCTTCATAGCAACTTAATACATGATCCCATATAAAATTTGGGGTTTTCTCATGCAATTGATGTATTAGCTTGTGGCATAGATGCAATTACTTATGGAGTGTTGTAGCACACATTTTGTAACTCTGAAATTTGATTTAGAGATCTAAAAGTCTTGCAATTACTTGGTTTTTCCATTGCTATAGTACTTATTTGTACCTTGGTCATTTGTGTGATAGTTTGGGCTTACATTTGTTGACTTTTGAGTCACTTTGGGTTATAAATCATGGATGGCAGTAGTGATAGTAGCAATCTTTTGCACATTAAGAAGCTTGAGGGTGAACATAACTTTTCTATATGGCAAAAGCAATGTTATAATGTCTTGGTGCAAAAGAAGTAGGTGAAGTCAAAAGGAGTCAAACAAGCAACCATGGATCAAGATGAGTGGGATGAGTTAGATGAGCTTGCATGCTCTACTTCTACCATAGAGCTTTTAGTGTTAGACACTTTGTTATTTAACATAGAGAAATTGAAATTTGTTTATGATATGTAGTGGCAAAGACTTGAGTTATATGCTCAGAAAAGTGCATCAAGCAAGGTTTATTGGTTTAAATTTTTGATGGACCTTCGTGTGAAGGAAGGTATAGCCATGTCTATACATTTGAATGAGTTTAACTCTATTTTTAACCAACTAATTGCTTTGGAGTTCCATATTGATGAGGAGTTTGGAGCAACATTTTTGCTATGCACTTTGCCTGAAAGTTGGGACACTTTTAGGATAACAATGAGTAGCTCCAATGCCATGATGTTATATTCTGATGTGGAGAGATCTTTACTCATGGAAAAGATAAATAGGCCAAATATTTTAGCAAACAAGTCTTCCAATGCACTGCATACAAAAGGTAAATCCCGGTAGAAGGGTAATTCTAAAAACAAAGCTTGCAACAAGTCTTGTGGGATAAATGTAGAGTGCCATCATTGTGGTAAGAAAGGGCATTTCAAGTGGAATTGCTGTAAGTGGAAGAAAGAGAAGGGAAATGAAAAAAACATTGATGACAGCAAAGATGAGAAAAAGAACATCCAACATGCAAAGAACAGTAGTGTGAAGATAGAGGAAGTCAATGTAAACAGTCATGAGAGTGACAATGGTAGTGATGTTCTCTTTACTTCTTCTTTTAGTGCACAATCATTGATTGCATATTCTGATTATGGAATACACACTTGGATTATTGATTCAAGTGTTTCATTTCATGTAACACCACACTGAGAAAAAGAACATCCAACATGCAAAGAACAGTAGTGTGAAGATAGAGGAAGTCAATGTAAACAGTCATGAGAGTGACAATGGTAGTGATGTTCTCTTTACTTCTTCTTTTAGTGCACAATCATTGATTGCATATTCTGATTATGGAATACACACTTGGATTATTGATTCAAGTGCTTCATTTCATGTAACACCACACCATGAGTGGTTTTTTTTACTATAGTGGTGGTAGACATGGTGTTTTCTACTTGGAGGACAACTCTGCATGCAATATTGCAAGGATTGGCAATGTGCAGCTGTGGCATTTCAATATGGTTCAATTTTCACCTTGCAAAATGTGAGGCATGTACCCTAGCTCAAGAAGAGATTGATAAACATATGGAAACTATATGATGAAGGCTATCATACCACTTTTGGGGGTAGCAAATGGAAGATATGTAAGGGATTTAGGATTGTTGCTAAAGGTTCTAAGTGTGACACTTTATATCCATTGCATGTATCTAGTGTGCATGATCATGTTGTTAACATAACTGAGTAGCCAATTGTATCTTTGTGGCATAGCTGGTTGGGGCACATAAGGTAAACTAGAATAAAAGTGCTTTCTCGTTTGGGTTATTTGCCGTGCTTGAGATATGTTGATTTTGATCATTGTTCATATTTGGTAAGCATGCTCAAATGTCACATAAAAAGGTCTCTTTCATTAAAATCTTCACCCTTAGAGTTAGTACATTCAAATGTATGTGAGATATCAGGGTTGTCTCTAGGGGAAAGAAATGTTTTATCACATTTTTTTATGATGCCACACACAAAGTATGGCAGTATCCGATCCATCGTAAAGATGAGACATTATATAAGTTAAAAATTTTACTAGCACTTGTTGAAAATATGACCAACAAGATATTAAAGTGTCTTCACTCTCAAAATGGTGGGAAATATGTGTCAAAAACCTTTCAAGACTTTTGTGACAGCAAAGTGATAAAGAGGGAGCTCACCACCCCTTATAATCCACCCCAAAATGGTGTTATAGAGTGTATGAATAGAACTATTCGAAAGAAGGTCCATACTATGCTATCTAATGCTACATTACCTCGTGGATTTTGGGTAGAGGCTGTTTTGATAGCCGTACACTTGATCAATTAGTCACCAAATAGATATTTGGGAGAGAGATTTTCTCAAGAAGTGTGGTCGGGAAAGCCACCTTCATATGCACACTTGAGAGTGTTTGGTTGTGAGGCATTTGTTTGCATATGCAAAGAAAAATGCAACAAATTGGAGCTTAAGTCATCCACATAGATGACTATGATGACCAAACTTGCATCTCTCTTTCTCACATAAAGTGAGTGATTAGCATCAAAAATATAAAAGCCAATATTGACAAGATACTCTCTGATATTGTTAGACCATGCTCTAGGTGCTTGCTTCAGTCCATAGAGCGCCTTTTTTAACCTACACATATATATAGGATGCTCTAAATCCTCATAACATGTTGGCTGCTCTATATACACATCTTCTTGCAATTCACCATGCAAGAAGGTATTTTTAACATCCATTTGCTGCAAGCTCCAACCTTTGTCTTTTGCTAAAGCAATCATGTATTGAACAATTGCCATCCTAGCAACTAGATTGAATGTCTCTTCATAATCTATGCCATATGTTTGAGCATAGCCTTTTGCAACTAGCCTAGTCTTATACTTGCTAACTGAACCATCTGCATTATGCTTGATTTTTTAAACCCATGTATAGCCAATAGCTTTCTTGCCCTTAGGCAAGAATACCAAATCCCAAGTCTTATTGGCTTCTAATGTAGCCATCTCCTCATCCATTGCTGCATCCCAATGAGCATGACCAATAGCATCCTCAAAATAAGTGGGCTAATCATCCTCAACTACTTTCACTATATAAGCATAATGGTAAGCTGCATAACCTTCAAAACCAAATCTTTTAATAGGGTATCTGACTCTGCTAAACCTGCTTACCATTGGATCACTCAGTGGAGTCTTTACACATTACTATGTGCTCTCTATACACCTGGTGTCTTGAGTGAAGGAATACCAAGCTCATCATCCAAACTCTCTAAACCACTAGAATCTCTATCAAATCCCAAATGACTCGTAGATGTATCATTACAACACTTTCTTCTTTCCTTTGTCTTTACCTACAACACTTGTAGATCCACTTGAAGATATGGGACTACTCCTTAGTCTCTCAGTCCAAGGGGTGCTAACTGTAGGTGCAGTACTAGATGATGTTTCTAGTCCACTAAGGCTATGTGATTCTTACTTTTTTTCTACACATAGCTATCATGATCATTATCGTCATCTAATACATCACCAGTAGATGTATACAACTACTCATCTCATAAAAAATAGCGTATGTGCTCACTTTGAATTCACATGCGATAATAGGGTCATAACAACAATGACTTTTTGCTCTGAAGAGTATCCAATAAAAATACATTTTTCAACTTTCTAATCAAGGTTCTTTTGTGGCTCATCTAGAACATGAATATATGCAATACAACCAAACACTTTTAAGTATGACATAGTGGGCTTCTTGCCTATAAAGCATTCTTCAGGGGTCATCCCATGAACTACAGCTATGGGAGTTCTGTTCATAATATAGACAATAGTATGAATAGCTTCAAACCAAAAATGTTTTGGCATATTCTTTTTAGTCCCATCAATGCCCCTACAACTTCTACATATATGCCTATTTTTTCTTTTTGCAACCTCATTTTGCTGTGGTGTATACTTGTAAGTAAAATGTCTCTTTATCCCATGAGACCTCAAGAAGCCACTAAACTCATTAGAAAGGTACTCTCCCCCTCCATCTGATCTCAAGCACTTAACTTTCAGGCCTATTTTTTTTCAACAGCCACCTTGAAATATTTGAAGTGCTCAAATATATCACTCTTTTTCTTCATAAAGTATACCCATAGCTTCCTTGAATAATCATTAATAAACCTAACAAAATTCCATACCACGGCCTCTCGAAGATGATCTACCATGATTCCTTCTTGAACTTGAATAAAATGCTTCCACATATTCACCATTTCTTTCAGATGAGTCACCCTACATATTGATCTATTTGGTAATCATGAGAGAGACCAACTCATCAGAATCTGGAAATGGCTTTCATATTATATATATATATATATATATATATATATATATATATATATATATATATATATATATATATATATATATATATAAGTGACAAATGATTTTCAAGCCTTTTATTAAGACCACCCAAAGTAGATGAAACCAAATCATCATCATCAAGCATTGCATCAATCTCGCTGCTAAAGCATTTGCAATGCTTCTCACCTTCAAAATACACTCATTGACAGACATTTTTTCTTTCTTCAAGGTATTCAACTATTGCTTGAGTTAAATCTTTTGTGCCTTTGTATTTACTGAAAACATGTTCTCAAAATTTATCCAAGCTGCATGTGAAGTTTTTGCATTCATGATATGTCCTAGCATAGTATTATCAATGATGGCAGATAGCCAATACATCACCCTTTTGTCTTTTGTATTCCATTCTTTCCATGCCTTTAATTCATATACAGTCGCAAGGATACTCAGCTCTGGCTCCTTTTCTTCATGTGAAATGAACTCATAAAGGCCCTTTCCAATGAGGAAGTTCATCACACGGAACTTCCATATGAAGGTTAATTGTTCTTATCTAACTTATCAATGATGGGATTTCCACTGTTCCTAATATTATCACAAAAATGATACAGAACAGCAAGTAAGTCTTTTGCAACCTTTCACAACAAGTGCACAGCAATACATCAAGCAACATTTTCCATTGATTGCTCAATAATACATGTAATATACAACCTGTTTGCAGATAAAGCTTATGTTTGCTTCCTAGAAAACACCTTAAAATTACAGATTCAAAATTTGTAGATACCATATCAAGAATCACATGGTGGGGGAACTTGCTTGAGCTGCTGCACCAAACACACACCGTACACACAAGAGGATGATCACTCAAGAACACAAGAAGAGAGATGGAGGCCAAAACACTTTATTGCTAGTTTCTTCTTCTTCTTCCACACACAATACAATGTACAAGAAATATAGAATAATATAAATAAAAGTGACCTATGTAGTCAAATAGTGCATAATTGACTATACTAATCGACTAGCACTATAACTATGCCAGTTGTAGGTAGGTGTAACAAACTAAATATAATAAGTGATAAGCTAGTGGCCATGTGAGGATCATAATGACCACCAACATGCTAATGTAGACGTACATACCCATCTAGCCAGGCAGTCCATCATCAATGTTTGCACGTATTGAGCTAACCATCTCAACAAGATGGAGGATGGAATGGTGGTTCTTGTTATCTATGTTGATGATCTTATTATAATAGGCACTCTTGAAAGAAAATTTGCTGAAGTAAAGTATGGTATGCACAAGGAGTTTGACATCAAAGATCTTGGATTGTTGAGGTACTTTTTGGGTATTGAAGTAATTGACACACAACATGGAATTTGGTTGGTGAAAGGCAATATTCCTTGGAAATGTTAGAGAAGTATGGGATGACTGCATGGAAGCTAGTTGGTTCACTATTGGATCAAAACATATAGATAGTTGATGATGGATAGTATGTTGAGGATATTACTATGTTTAGGAAGATGGTTGGTAGCTTGATCTACTTAACGATAACAAGACTAGACTTAAGCCATTTAGTTGGAGTGGTAAGCCAATTCATGCAAAGGACATGCAAGTCACACCTAGATGCAGTAAGGAGAGTGTTGAGGTATGTTTAGAAGATAATGAGTTATGGCTTGTTCTATGATAAATGATCAATTCTATATTGTTTGGATACACAAATGTTAAGTGGGCAGAAAGTATAATGGATAGGAGATCCACCAGTGGTTATGCTTTTTCATTTGGTTCAGCCAAACCATGGTAAGTTGGAGCAGCAAGAAGTAATCCATAGTAGCTTTGTCAAGCATTGAAGCAGAACCTATTTTGAGGGACTCTATCAAATGGATAGTAGTTATGTGGCACAGGAGGACATTGACCAACTTCTGGAGATAGTCCTGAACCATCATTATTGCTGAGGAAAATTTGTTTCTCAATCATCCCTTCATTGTCGAAAAATTGTAGAGTGCTCTTAATGGTGTAGGAGCCAATAGAAGCCTCGGAATGACATCAGAGAGTTTTTGAAGCACAACTAGAGTATCCTGGGGCTAGACATAATCTCTTTAATCAAGAAATACATGCAGATAGGGAGGTTCCCGAAATCATTGATGGAGAGCATAATAACTTTAGTTTCTAAGCAAAAGCAATGTCTTAAGCTAAAGGATTGTGCCCAATCTCCCTCCTTAACGCCATCTACAAAGTGTTTGCCAAAGGCCATGGCCAACCATCTTATGCCACTATTGGGTAAGTACATAAACACTCATCGATTTGAATTCATAAAATGAAGGTGTATAACTTAATGCATGTTAAGATGAAAATTCTCAAGGCATTCATATTTCCTATGCTGTCATTCTATTTGCCATTTATTGGGTGGAGTAAGGGGGCCTAAAAGCAATGGGACTCAGTAGTCGGTAGGTTCCTTTGGGGCAAGCTGGGTAAAGCTAGGTATGTTGCTATAATTGCCACGAGTGAGATGAAAGAACTTTGTTAAGTGGATTTTTGGACTTTCTTGACCCTTCGATGGATTTCATTGCCTTGTGGGTATGGCCAAGCTATTCAAATGAGTTTGGATGGAGGATTTCCCTTGGGCAAGCATGTTGCTTGACTTGCTAGAGCTTAGCAACAAGATATTTGCTCTTGCTAGGGACTTTCTGGCACCGATTTGGTATGCACATTTTGAGCACATGCACACTCTCAAGAAGGTGGAGGCTCGCAAATTTTCAGCCCAATTGGTGGGCTCTTGGACACACATACTTGGCTTGGCAACAAGTGGTGCACAAATTGGATGTTGTATACATACGTAACAAGCGCCGGAAGGTCCCCAAGAACAAAGAACTCTACTTTAAGCTCAAAATTCAAGAGAATAGACTTGCACGACATGAGGCAAAAAGACCAATTGGGTACAATCTCCCCCCATGCCTTGTGTGTGTGCTCCATAAAGCATGTATTTAATATTTTATTTATCTCCAAGCTCAAAAAATAGCCCAATTTTACAATTATCATACTTTCGATTTTGTTCAAATAAAGAATAAAGTGGTTGGGCAGCCCAAGAGTTGGGTAGTGTCCAAATACAATGTCCAATAATGAATATTTAAATTGTGCGCCCATGCGCATACAAAATAGTAAATATATATCAAGTGCTTCAATAAATAAGTGTGCCAAAATAAATATTAGCGCCATACCTAAGATACACATCCATTAAAAAAATGCTAATTTCTTCTAAATAACTTGAATACACACTATCATCCAGTGCTTCCCAGCGCCACCGTTGCCCACTCTACACATCAACTGAAGCACTCATAATTATTAAAAAATAATAAAATTAAACTGACAAAAGTGAATACCTAGCAGTCTTCAGCTTCAAAATAAATAAATAGGTTGGAACTCTATCCTAACCTTAATTTAATATGAGTGTGCACTCTAAACTCATAAATGCCCATTAATTTAAATATGTATTTTGCAGAATAACCTACTATGGAATCACCCACTTGCATATTAAATTAACATGATGCCTGAAAAGGTTAGGCATCCCCGTCAACTTTTCGCACAAGGAATCCACCTTATGTAGGAGCCTTGATAAATAAATAAAATTTTACGGAATCCACCATAGAACCTTATGAAATCCACTGTGGAATATGCCTCTTGGCATCATACCCTCGGGATGGGATAGCAATTGTCCTCAAAATTGCCTCAATTGCTATTAGCTCAATGTGGAGCCAACAGTGAGGGGTAAGTACTTAGATCATGAGAGTGCATCCATTGGGCTTCTTCAACATGATGATTTTTAAATTTCACCAAATATCTAGAATATCTACGGCCAGTTCTAGTGGTCATATAATCAGTGTCTAAAATGGTTTCAAGTTCAAGGATTTCAGTTTCTTCTTCTAACAAATGAGGATTTTCATAGACAGGGTGGACAGGTAATTGGCCTTTGAAAGGTCGTAACAAACTGATATGAAAAGTATTGTGGATTTTCTAGTATTGGGGTAGTTCTAATTTAAAGGCATTGTCATTGATTTTGTGAATGATTTTGAAAGGTCCATAAAATCTAGGAGCTAACTGTACAATAGGGTGTTTCTCAACACTTTGTAATCTTCTCTTTTCAATGCGTAACCAAACATAATCATCAACGGTGAAATTCATAGCTTTTCTTTTCTTGTTACCTTGTTTTGTGTATGATTGATGGGCTTTCACAATCATGTCTTTGACTTCAACAAAAATAGTAGCATGCATATTGGCAATATCATTAGCAGCTTTAACTTAGTTTGACAATGAAGTAATAGGTGTAGGCAATCTATATCCATAAATGATTTCAAAAGGTGCTTTCCGTGTAGCTATATGTGGGATATTATTGTATGCAAACTGAAGTAAATGCAAGTGTGTATCCCATGTTTGTGGTTTTGAAATTGTGTATGCTCGTAAAAGATCCAAGATTGTATTGTTTGTAGCTTCTGTTTGCCCATTTGTTTCAGGATGAAATGCAAATGAAAAATCAATCTTTGTTCTTAAATTAGCAAACAAAGTAGTCCAAAAATTATTACAGAATCTAGAATCATGATCAGAAATAATAACTTTTGGTAAACCATGGTTAGTGAAAACAGTTTTCAAAAATAATTGAGCAGCTTGAGATGCAGTTAACATTTTCTTGCATCGAATGAAATATGCTTGTTTGCTAAATTGATCTACAATAGTCCAAATCATATTGTGATTAGCTTGAGTGTTAGGCAAACCAGTAATAAAATTCATTGAAATATGTTCCCACAGTCGTTCTGGAATTGGTAAAGGCATTAACAAACCATATTGCTTACCATGGTGCCGCTTCACTCTTTGACAAATTAAGCATTCAGATGCAAAGTTAGAAATATCAAATTCCATCTGTGGCCAGTAAAAATCTTCAACCAATGTACATAAAGTGAAAATAATACCTCTATGGCCTTGATTTGGGAGACAATAAATTTCGTGCAATACAAACGATCTAAATGGGACAGTTACACATAACCTTTTCTCATAAAACATAAATCCATCAGTATAAGAAAATGAGTCAATTGGAATCCAATTATTTGCAATTAATTGATTCCAATCAGCTTGAAAACTAGGGTCTTGATCATAGGTATCTTTCATAGGAATAAGGGAATCAAAAGATATCACAAAAATATTATGAATAGTTGGTCTTCTACTCAAGGCATCAGCAATAACATTTTCTTTTTCGAGTTGATATTGGATAAGTGGATAAAAACTTTGAATAAAAGTAGCCCATTTAATATAACGGTCAGATATTTGTGGCTAACTAAGGAGATGTTTGATACTTTGTTGATCAGTTTTGATCATGAATTGAGATCCCATTAAATAGTGTTTCCATTGTCATAAAGCTTGTACTACCGCTAGCAATTCCTTATCATAGGTAGAATACTTAAGTTCAAAGGGTTTAAGTTTGCAACTAGAGTAGGCCATGGGATGTGAATCTTGCATAAGGACAGCTCCTATTCCAGATCCACTAGCATTAGTGATTACCAGAAAGAATGGTCTATTAAAGTTGGGAAGTTACAATACAGGAGTATATGTTAAGGCATGTTTTAGTAAATCAAAATACTTTTGCTAATTTTCAGACCAATGATACATAATACCATTCTTTAATAATATTGTCAAAGGTAATGTAAGCAATGAAAAATGTCTCACAATTTTTTTGTAAAAGCTAGCAAGACCTAAGAAAGAACATAATTCATGCACATTTTTAGGTATCGACCAATTCAAAATTACTTCTATCTTTTTAGGATCAACTTTAATACCTTCAGATGAAACAATGTGTCCTAAGTATTCAATGTGAGTTTGAAAACATTCACTCTTTTCATAATTAGCATATAATTGATTTTCTTTTAATAATTGAAAACCAAGGATAAATGTTCATAATGCACGTTCTCATTTTTACTGAAAACCAATATGTTATCAAAGAAAAAAATGACACAATGATGATGCTTCAAAAATATGCCATTAATCATACGACTAAATGTGGGTGGTGCATTAGTTAAACCAAAAGACATAATAAGGAATTCATTATATCCAAATTGAGTCCTAAATGCAGTTTTGAAAATATCAGATGTGTCCAGTCGTACTTGATGGTATCCGGATTTAAGATCTATTTTGCTAAATATTGCAGCCCCTTGTCGTTTATCCGTGAGGTCGTCTAACCTAGGGATCAAATATCTATTTTTGACAGTGATCTTATTTAGGGCACGATAATTAATGCACATCCTATATGTGTTATTTTTCTTTTTAACTAATAGAATAGGTGCACCAAAAGGAGAACTACTGGGTCTAATGAGTCCTTGGGTTAAACAATTCTTCAACTTTGTTTTGAATTTCTTTTTGTTCAATTTGATTATATCGATAGGGTGCTTTACATAGTGGTTGAGAACCTGGAATTAAGTCTATTTTATGATCTTCAAGTCGTGTAGGTGGTAAACTAGGTGGTAAGTCAACAGCAAAACAATCTTTAAATTGTGAAAGAAATTTTGCGTGCCTAGGATACATCCGATTTTCTTTAACTTCAATTTCATTCATCCATACTAAGTAGGATTTGCTACCTTTTCTTAATGTAGGTTTAGCCTATGTATGACTAAGCAATGGAAAATTTCAAAAGTGTGCATACCATGCAATGTGATTTGTTTTTCATTAAAATGAATCTTCATTGAATGCATGGAATAATCTATATTGGGATTATATTGATGACGCCAAGGCATTCCTAAGATAATGTCATTAAATTGCAAAGGCACAACTAAGAAATTTTTGCGCTCGACATAATCACTAATTTTAATTTCTAAGTCATGCACTTCTTGTGTGCCATTGTATCTAGTGCCTAAGAATGCAGCCTTGATGCGATAATGAGTAGAAACAATATGTAAATTCAATTCTTTGACCAATTTTACAGAAAGTAAAACAGTCTTTTCTCTATCATGCACAAGACATTTCATCATTAATAAAGAATGGGGATTTGGCATACCTGGTAAAGTATCTGAATTAGTACCGATATTGTCATCGTCTTCTGTGAAATCTGGCATTTCTTCATGGTCTTCATCTTCAGTCGCTCCCAAGTAGTTGATGTGAATAGTTAGCTTTTTGGATTGACAATTCACCCCAGGTTGATGGCACTTATATAGCAGACTATGGATTTGGCTTTAGAAACATTATTGGTAGTAGCGAGAAGTTTAGGAATGTTAGGATTTGGCTAGAAAGATGGCTTAGGATTTGGATTTGTGCTTGATAGTAAAGCATGGGGCCGTGTCCAAGAATTATAGAATGAAGATGGAACAAAGTGGTTTTAATTGAATCTTCGAAAGTTAGAATCGAATTGCTTTGTACTGAAGTTACAGTTATTTGAGAATTATTGTGGTCGCTTCTTTCGTCCTCGAATTTTGTCTTCAACATCATGGGCCAAGGAAATCGCATCCTCGAGAGTCGTTGGCTTGAACATGTTTACTTCCACATAGAAGTGACCAAGTAAACCAAACATAAATTTACACTTATGGGTTGTCTCATGTACATCTTCGAGCATTCGAAGTTGCAATAAGGGATTCCAGAAACACTCAGTATATTGTGAAATAGACTCGTGATCTCTTTGTTGCAAAATATCCCACTGTTTGATTGCTTTTTCGTGGAATTGAGGTGGAAGAAAATTCTGTTAAAATTTCTTTTGAAAAGTCTCCCAATAGTATGATAATCAATGCTTTTGCGGACAATAGTCCACCATAGTGATGCTCTGTCCACTAAATGATTAGTGACACACTTAATTTTGTCTTTTTCGGCATATTGTTCTTCATGGAAATAATCATCAAACTGACTGATAAAAGCGAGAACAGTCTTTCCATCTCGTAACCCATTGAAAGTATGGAATTTGAAATTTCTTTTACTTATCTTGGCTTCTTTCAGGATAGATTGTGCTTCACATATCACATCGATCGTACATTGTATAACATCTTCAGGTTGCAGTCCATCTTGATTGGCAGTAGATCGTTGAAGAGTGGCCAATTAAGCTTGTAAAGTTTGATGTGCTCTTTGTTCGTCTTGAAGTTGCATCATAATTAGGTCCAATTTTTGCTCCATCGTTGGTTCTGGTAAATCACCTTCGGTCATAAAATCTTCCATATTTTGATCGGTCATCCTGCAAAATTTCAAACAAACCTCACACACTCGAAATCTTGTTAGCAGGATGAGCGTAGCTCAAAGTCAGGTTTATAAGGCTTGCTCTTTTTTTTTTTTAATGGATTTTAGAAATCTTTCTTCTTTGTGGATATGGAAGTGTTGAAATCCTTCTTCGATAAATTCTTTGCTCGTGAAGACTGCATATAGCAATCTACTCGTTGGAAATTATCTGTGTCACAACATAGGTGTGAACAGAGGCTTGCAGGGAGGTCGAAAATCAGTTCGGAATTGGTTATGCGTGAACTGCTACTATGGAAGAGATTAAGAATTAAATTTTAAGCCTTAGTAAGACTTAAACGCTTTAAGCTTTAAGTTTTAAAGCTTAAAGTCAATCGTTTTTTTTCGCCAGGACGTTAGGATGTCATCGCCTGAATTGGTGCCATCAAAGACATGCTGACGCCACAAATCATTAAAGTTTAAGACTTAAGCTTTGTTTTAAAGCTTATTAAGCTTTTAACTCCAAGCTTAATATTCTCTATTCTCTGTTAACAAAGAGACTTACAAAGGATGTTGAGAGCTAGTCCTCCGGTTCTTGGAAGAGGTCCTTTGCAATCTGATAGCACAATAGGGGGTTCTTCACTGCCAGGAACACTTTGGTATTGACGGATTGTCTCGAGATTGACTGTAGAGCCCGTTCATTCCAGGAGCTTCCCCTTTGCGCGAGATGGTAAGGGATTGGAAGCGCTCAATCTCAACTTCGCTCTGATACCACTGGTGCGCAAATCGAATGCTATATGCGTATGTAGCGAGCGCCGAAAGGTCCCCAAGAACAAAGAACTCTACTTTAAGCTCAAAATTCAAGAGAATAGACTTGCATGACATGAGGCAAAAAGACCAATTGGGTACAATCTCCCTCCATACCTTGTGTGTGCGCTCCACAAAGCATGTATTTAATATTTTATTCATCTCCAAGCTTAAAAAATAGTCCAATTTTACAATTAGCATACTTTAGCTTTTGTGTTTGCTTTTGTTCAAATAAAGAATAAAGTGATTGGGCAGCCCAAGAGTCGGGCAGTGCCCAAATACAATGTCCAATAATGAATATTGAAATCGTGCGCCCATGCACATACAAAATAATAAATATATGTCAAGCGCTTCAAGAAATAAGCGTGCCAAAATAAATATTAGCGCCACGCCTAAGACGCACGCCCATAAAAAATGTTAATTTTTTCTAAATAACTTGAATATACGCTATCGTCCAGTGCTTCCCAGCGCCACCGCTGCCTGCTCTACACATCAACTGAAGCATTCACAATTGTTAAAAAATAATAAAATTAAACCGACAAAAGTGAATACCTAGTAGTCTTCAGCTACAAAATAAATAAATAGGTTGGAATTCTGTTCTAATCTTAATTTAATACGAGTGCGCACTCTAAACTCATAAACGTCCATTAATTTAAATATGTATTTTGCGGAATCACCCACTTGCACATTAAATTAACGTGACGCTTGAAAAGGACAGGCGTCCCCGTCAACTTTTTGCACAAGGAATCCACTTGTGTACGAGCCCCGGCAAATAAATATAATTTTACAGAATCCACCGTAAAACCTCATGGAATCTACCGTGGAATATGCCTCCTGGCATCAACAAGTATCACCAATGTCCCTAAGGTATGTGGAGAAGAAAATATCTACTGGTTCTTCACTAGGAGAAGTTCTTGGTAGGTGAGCCATCTTTTTGGTAAAAGAAGGCATGTTTAAGTTCAAGCATCAACTTACTCCCATAAACATCGGCATGTTTAGAAGTTGTCAGCTCAGGTGGAATTGGGTGGCTTTTGTGATGACCAATAATATCAAAGTAGCTTTCTCCAATAATGTAGCTCTTACTTTTCTTGTGATTGGGGGGTAAAAATCTACATAAGATGTTAAACACCAAGGCTGTCAAAAAGTAGTACGTTAGGAAGGAAAATTGTGATGTTGTTGCTATCTCTTGCTTATGGGGAGTTGAGGTCACTCAAGAAGTGCTCAAATTCTTCTTTGCAAGCACCTGGGTTTTGAGATTTCCACTTAAAGATAGACTCTTTTTGTGGAAAGTGATGAGGGGCACCTTGCTTCTTGGATCTAAAGTGAAAAAGAGAGGCATTACTAATGGGTGTCGTAAATGTGGAGAGGAAGAGCCTCTCAAACATGCCTTTTGGGAAAGTTGTGATGCTAGGCATGTGTGGCACTAGGCATGTGTGGCACTAGCCCTTGAGGCACTTCAGTGGCCCATAGGGGGAGGACAACTTGGTGCAATGCTGGATTTTTGGTGGCTTCAATGCTGTAGATAAGCATAGATTTCTTGTTGCCCAACCAGTTATGCTTACTTCACTTTAGTGTATTTGGGATAATATGAATGTTCTTGTCTTCCAAGGTTTCTGTAACCCTGTATCTTGGTAAGAGCTTGCGGGATATTTAGGGCAGACTAGGTAAACTTAGAATGAATGAAGTGGCACGGATTTCTTTTTACGTTAGGTCATAGTGAATTGTAATTGGGGGTATTTATTTAATTAATAAACTATATCACCTTGCACAATGCTCCACATTATAAAGTTGAAAAAAGGATATCAGGCCCTTAGGCTAGTTACACACCAAATGACAGACGCCCACTTTGTAAGCTTTAACCAATCAAAACACTTATTTAAGGGTTGGGCATCCGTAGTCCTTTACACAATGGAGAGGACATGACGTGTTGTTTACCTGCGAAACAAGTGAACTCCCTACCCACTTTTGGACGGGGAGTCTCCCCTACCCACTTTGTAAAGTGGTGAACTAGGGTACACTTTTTGCATTTGTAACCAATCAAAAAATTTACAAGTTTTTTTTTTTTACAAACTATGTTCATTTGGTGTGTAAAGGTATGATGCTCATGTCCGTGCCTAGTTTCAAAAAGTGCATGCCCACACTCTCGGCAAAGCTTAGTGGTCCCCATCACTTGTGCATATTTTTTTTTGGGGGGGGGGGGGCAGGCCTCAGCACTATCTCCCACGGGGTCTTTATGACCTCGGGGAGTTGGGATCAACGGCTCCTCTTGACGGTGAAAAAAGGCTCGCATTAGAGCCGCTACTTTATGCAGAAGTAAACCCAACCAGCTTAACAAAACCCAACCAGCAAATAGAAACCCAACCAGTCGGAAACTTGGATCTGACGGAGCAACGGCGTCTCGAAATTCGAGGATGTTCACTGCCACATGCAGAAGTAAACCCATCCAGGACTATAAATGCACCGCCAGTCGTTGAAATTGATTGCATGGGCTGGCAGTAAGAGATAGTAGATTCTGCGGGGCCCACTATCTCTAATACGTTTTTTTGAATCGTGGACTACAAGTAAACCCAGCCATTAAAGTAAACCCAGCCATTGAAGTAAACTGTGTTGACCTGGTACCGAAAGCCGAAAAGCTCTCGGTATTACCCACAGGAAAATCCTGCACGCAGGGCGCATTTGTGTGCTGTTGTGAACGGAGGTTGGATGCCCATATTCCAAGTGCATACAAGCTCACGAGATCATTGGAACAAAGGTTTGAGGTTCATATTACGATTTCTTGGTCATGACTTCCACTACAAGGTGCATATCTCTCTCTCTTTCTTCCTCTCATATTTGCATTGGATGCATTGTGACATTGGAATGATGTTTTGGTGATATATACGTATGTAGTCAACACGCATGGATTATGGAAAGCGACATTGAGATCGATGATCTCGACACGGATGAAGAGACATTAGATGGATCATCAAGCGACGAGGTTGAGATGCTTGATTTCTTAAGTGGAGACAATGATTCGGCACCACAAGAAATCACTATCAATGCACCAAGCCCAACTACCTATACCTCATTGAAGTACTTCTCTTTTAATAGAGAGACTTACAGCTTGATGGTCAGTGATTTGAGCGGGCAGAAGGCCATCACATTGGAGGTGCTCAAGCAACTCCACAGGAGGGAGTTGCTCGACTTGAAGAAGTGGAGAAGAATCAGAGAAGGTCTTTGCATTGGTAGAAATGGTGATGGACACATTACATTGGCCTTGAAATCGGAGCCATCATTGCGCATTGCATGTATAGAGGAGTGGGAGAGCACATTCCTTGAAAATCACATAAACAAGGTTACAGGTGCTCACGAGGGTATCAATGTCACAATTGATTCCATCAAATCCACGTGGTGTAGTGACTTGAGAAGGCATGGCATTCCTCTTGCGTATGTGAGAGATCTCATCAATGGGTGTACTTGCAAGGTGTTCACAAGGCCCCATGGTTATAAAGGCCCATTGTTCGTTCATGGGAAGGTTCAAGAAAGAAGAGCACCCATCTTGGAGTTTATTGTAGATAGATCTCTTGTTGAGCGGAGGCTTCAAGAAATCATGCTTGAACACAATGTTAGGTTGGGCAAGGTCCGCTCAACCAAAAAGCATGGTTTAGGGAAGACAATAGTGGAATATGCATGTCATCGCAGTGGTAGAGCAACTTGAAAGGGCTCCCAAATCCGCAGGTTGCGAACGTCAAAGAAATGTGGTTGCCCTTTCAAGGTGCAAATCGAGTACAAAGACGATCTCCATGATGTCACTATACGAGTCCATGGACCACACGAGGGTCATGTACCTGGATCTCGTGCCGACTTGTATCACTTGCCGGTGCATCCAACTGTGATTGATTGTTGCAAGGATGACCTGTTTGACGTTGGGACATGTCGGCACGTCGCGAAGATGAGCCTTAGCAAGGAGCGGTTTCATTTGAAAAATGCCTCTCCATTGGATCGTGTCATTTATAGGTTCTTCATGATACCAAGGGAGGTACAGACACTATCATATCAAATTCGAATTGAAGGTATGCTACCTTCTAAGCCTTTGTCTATGGTATTAGGTTGCTTTGAGCGTCAATGTTCTACGTGTCGTCCTGCTGCAGGCAAACTTTCGAAGGATGATTGGATGGCAATGTATTTGGAGGCTCTCCGTCTACAAGATCAAAACAAGGTATTTGACATATTCTCATAAATGTTTATAAGCTGTGAAAATTAGTACATCTATTTGATACTATCATCTACATGGTCTTTTATGTACTCTATTGCCAACCATACAATCCTCATGCCATAGAGGACAAGGACAAACCATTCGTACTGATAGTCCAGGACGAATGGATGTTGCAAATGAGTAAGAGGTTCTCAAAGAACAATGCTTGGACAATCGACAGCACATTCAAGACCAATGTGTTTGGTCTTCTGCTTTATGTGGCGGTTTTACCGAACCAACATGGGGTGGGTATCCCTATTTGGTTTATGCTATGCACTAGTGATGACAATGGGTCAAACCAAGAGATTATGGCTTTGCAAATCACCATGAGACTAGTCCTCTCTAGGATGGGAGATATTCGCCCTGTTGCCCTGGTGATTGATAAGTCCCAGCCAAAGCTGGAGGCGCTCTCGAAGGTTGTTCTGGAAGATCCTCATTGTTGGACCATTGACTACCTTGGCAACAAATGTCAACGAGCATGCCATATTATTCTATGGTGGTTCCACACAAAGAAAGCATGGGTTGAAAATCTCTTGCCACAAGTATACCTTTTCAATACCATTTTACTTTTAAGCATTGCCTTTTTGTGAGTTCCATGAGCTTGACAGTGAGTACTTTACATGTTCTTGCGTGAATCAAGGTCCCTACAGATGAGCGCGATCATGTGTATGTCTCTTTGTCCAATCTTATGCATTGCCCTACAGAGTCACAGTTTGATGATATGTTTGAGCAATTGCTTCATCATTATTCCGCTCATCCAAACGTGGCCTGATACGTTACCAATGGATGGTGTGGGAAAGATTGTATTTGGCGTGCAAGATGGCCCAAGTTTGGCCGCATGTTTCCACATGGCAATGTCGACACAACAAACCTCACCGAGAGACTTTGGCAATATATCAAGTACACTCTACTTGATGCTAGGATCAACAGGTCCATTTTGGATCTACTGCACGCCCTTGTTGGTGACTCATCGTCGGGTTCTAGAATGGGTGGATCGGCTTTGGAGTTTTTCAAGCAAAAGCAAGAGATAGGTAATGTGGTCAATCTCCTTTCTATTTGCACATTTGACCTTTCCTTGAAACACATTGTTGTCTTATACATGTTTTTTATGCCAGCTAATTCTGAGCGCTTCAAAGTCTATGGGTCAAGCAAGAGTCATACGACTAGATTGGCAGCAGGGGAGAAGATTCTTCAGCGGTATGAGCAAGATCCCTCCTCTCTTCAAGTCATTAACGAGGGGACCATGTTGTTTAAAATAGCGAGCACCACCCAACATGCAAAATGGTATCATGTAAGTGTACAATCAAACTACTGTGATTGCCCTGATTGGTCGACTGACTGTAAACATCTTCATGGTTTGAGGCTCATCTTGAAGAGCTATTTTCCTCACCTTCATGAGGTTCTCCCCATCATTGATAGTGCGCATGTCTTTGATGACATAAAGGAAAGACCAGGTGGCGATGAAATCACAGGATTGGAGAGATCAGCTTCCGATGGTGGTGTGCAGGAAGGGGAACTCGTGTCCTCTATCGCAGACTTTAGAGGCCTCCTTCAAAGGATCGAGGATGGGATTCCATCCTACACAGCGGCACAGATGGATGCTTGTATGCGCCAACTGGAAAGTGCTAAAGAGTCTCTTGTTCACATGTTCACACCACAGGAGATTGACATGCCTAAAAAGGGCGGGATCTATCAGATCCAGGAAAATGTCACACAGACGCGCCTAGGGCATGGCAAGGATCATCTTCATCGTCCAAATGAGAGGGGGGAGTCCTCATCACAACCCAAGCATCCATCTATTACAGGCGTGTTAAGGCGCAAGCATCAACGAGGGAGGGGTCGTGTAAGGTTTAGCCCAAAACCGCGGATATATTGTCCTCATTGTTGCACCAAAACATTTTTGGTGGACCCTCTCGCAGTGTATTCATGCAATACTTGCCATGCACTGCTCCCTCTATCCCTGCGGTATGCTCCTCATCCAGCGGATTCTATCTTGATTGGCAAGGCGGTGCGATTGTATGGTGAGTCTTACATTGGCACTTGTCGTATTTTGTATTGCACCTACAACAGTGAGAATGAGGAGCGTCAATTTTCTCTCTCGTTCCCTAATGGGTCCACGATCACAGAAGTCTTGGCATCTAGGTTCAAAATGTTTGTAGTGTACACATGATTATCCATGTAATGGATAATGTTCTCCTGGATTTTATCTTGATCTATTTGCAGGAATTAGCTAGTTTTTATGGTGGTGTCTTGGATTTTATGGTAGTGTCGTATTGGATAATTATCTGATTTTATTATTTAGAAATTAGTGTGTATATTTGGCAACACATCCAACAGGTTATTTCTTATCACTACATGTTCATGTAATCCAAATGTGACATGCTTTCATATTTAAAGAGTTGCGCAAATATTGATAGCTTAAGTTAGTAATGATGGGTGCATTGTTGGGAAGCATAGTTGACACGTGTGATAAAGCAAGTTGAAGCTATGCTATATTTTGTTATTCATGTGTGTAGCAACAACTAAGAGAGAGGGGTGTGTGTGTGTGTGTGTGTGTGTGTGTGTGTGTGTGTGTGTGTGTGTGTGTGTGTGTGTGTGTGTGTGTGTGTGTGTGTGTGTAGTAACTCTATTGAAAGGGCTACTATGAATTAATGAGATGAAACACTTACTGGATATTAGTGGCTTTGTTTTCTAGTCATATATGCCAAAAAGATGCACTCCAAAATGAAAAGTATCTAGATGGAACACACTTTAACAAATTAATGATTTCTAAACCACACATCCTATGGAATAATGTAACGAAATACTATGGTGCAATGAAATCGTGAGATTAGTAACATTAAATCGTGAGATTAATAACATTGAATCATTGGTGACTACACAACCAAATAAGCAAATGTTTATGAGTTCAATTCATGTTTCAAAGGTCAATTTGAGAGAGAGAGAGAGATAAGATCAATTAATGATTTCTAAACCACACATCCTATGGAAAAATGTAACGAAGTGCTATGGTGCAATGAAATCGTGAGATTAGTAACATTAAATCGTGAGATTAGTAACATTGAATCATTAGTGACTACACAACCAAAGAAGCAAATGTTTATGAGTTCAATTCATGTTCCAAAGGTCAATTTGAGAGAGAGAGAGATAAGATCAAATAATGATTTCTAAACCACACAAAGAATCAGAATAATGTAACGACCATAAGTTCAAAAAGATGCATGAGTTCAAAAAGATGCATGAGTTCAATTCTTAGTACATGTATGCCGCAAACCAAGTACATGACCATAAGTCCATGACTGCCACAATCTAGCTAAATGTCACAAATCAAGTAAAACCACTATAGATCACCTCTCCAACACTCCAAGTGCCCACTGGTAAAGGTCCTCCTTCAAAGTGGTAACGTAGGTGGCATTGAACCATTTTCTAGTTAACTGCAATACAAAAAGTTGATTATGGATTGACGTATGCACAGAAGACCATTCAAAGTCGCATAACAAAAGCACTTATACCAGTATAGGCTTACCCAGTTTTTGGTTGGTTTCCCAACCACACCACCCTCGATGAGTAGTCTCATGAAAGCCATCACATAAAATCCACAATCCACCGCATTTGTCTGTTGAGGGGCCTGCGAAAAGGGATTATAGTCATCTTTATGTTAACTTCTCTGTGTTACATCTTCAAGTGACAGTATTACTGTCACATTCTTAGTACATACCTTAATGTGGATGAGCTTCATTTTCTCCACGTCCGATAAAAACCTTGCGCATACTGGGTCAGTACAAAGCCTCGATAGTGCAAACACGGCCCTGAAACATAGACACAAAAGAGATGAACATAATACATATGTGACACAATGTAAAGCATGGATGCATATAGAATGTTAGGATACCTGTGCACATAAGGTAGACATGCCGTGAAATCAGTGCATTCCAAGGAGTCAAGGCATAGGATGGCTCCATGATCACTAGGTAATTTTTCAACCCTTCTTAGCAAAGGGTTGAAGACCACAAAAAGACACCAATGTGACCTGCACATCAAAGAATGCTATTAAAACTAGCGCATCAAAGGGCTATGATAAAGCATTTACAATAAGTATGCATAAAGGGACTACAAACCTCACAAGCACAGGCAGAAAGATAAATGTGGACATCGTGGGATCACAACTATCAAAGTAATTCCTCAACGAAACACTATTGTCTTGTGGCTCAACCATATTGATGTATGGAAACCACAGACTATCCACAAAGCATACATCATGGACGTGCTCTCTCGGCATCAAATACTCCATCCAACTATGAATAAAAGCACAAATTAGTTCAGTAGAATAACAAAACCCCTAGTCCTAATCATCAGGCAACAACCAATAGAGCTATAAGTAGTTTAACAAACTTACATGGCGAACAAATTCATAGTACGGGTGGATGCCTCCTCCACGCACCGCAATGCATCCAACAAAGCCCGGTCGACATCCACACGGAGCTTTGAGCATAGAGACACGAACTCGATATTTGCGGAAGTCTCTAACCTAAAATAATACCAAAAAACAACCACACACAATGCAACCAATCACAAGTACAAGAAATACAACACAATGAAAGCATTGCATTAAAAAAAAACGCACCGTGAGGTGGCACTTTTTTGCCCCTTCATCTTGACAGGAGAGCCATTCACCTTGGTGTAAACCGAATTGCATCCAATGGTGAATATGCAATGGGGAGCATCACTTGGATACTCAAGAGGGGAGGAGATGGTGATAGGGGTGGGTCGAGGTGATAGGAGGAGCGATGTGAAGCGCTTACTCCCCTCGCCCTACAATGCCATAACAATAACCATAAACAATGCCATAAACATAATCTACATAACAATAACCATAACCATAATACACATAACAATAACCATAACCATAAAATACATAAGAATAACCATAATATACATAACAATAACCATAAAATACATAACAATAACCATAATATACATAACAATAACCATAAAATACATGAGAATAACCATAAAATACATAACAATAACCATAAACAATGCCCATAACAATAACCATAAAATACATGACAATAACCATAAAACACATAACAATAACCATAATATACATAACAATAACCATAAACAATGCCCATAAACTACACAATGCCCATAGCCATAAACATAACCATAACCATAAACAATACAATAACATTGCCCATAAACAATAACCATAACCATAATATACATAACAATAACCATAACCATAAAATACATAACAATAACCATAAACAATGCCCATAAACTACACAATGCCCATAGCCATAAACATAACCATAACCATAAACAATATAATAACATTGCCCATAAACAATAACCATAACCATAATATACATAACAATAACCATAACCATAAAATACATAACAATAACCATAAACAATGCCCATAAACTACACAATGCCCAAAGCCATAAACATAACCATAACCATAAACAATGCAATAACCTTGCCCATAAACAATAACCATAAACATAGCCATAAACACAACAAACATGCCCATAAACATAACCATAACCATAAACAATGCCATAAGCATAAGCATAAACATAGCTATAAACACAACAAACATGCCCATAAACATAACCATAACCATAAACAATGCCATAACCATAAGCATAAACAATAACCATAACCATAATCCTAACTACACAATGCCCATAAACTACACAACAAACAATGCCTATAGCCACAAACATAACCATAACCATAAACAATGTCAAAGTCCGTAAGCATAAACAATAACCATAACCATAATCCTAACTACACAATGCCCATAGCCATAAACATAAACAATGCCATAACCATAACCTTAAACAATAACCATAACCATAATCCTAACTACACATCGCCCATAAACTACACAACAAACAATGCCATAAACAGAACCATAAGCATAAACAATAACCATAACCATAATCCTAACTACACAATGCCCATGAACTATACAATGCCCATAAACAATAACCATAAACATAATCCTAACTACACAATGCCCATAAACTAACCTGAACCATAACCATAACCAAAAGCCACAAAATTGTGATAAACTAACATGGGAGTCCATAACATCGCCAGTGGATGGAGGACCAACCTGCAATAAGCTATCCAGGTCCATCTGGAAGTTATGCTCCACTGTTTGCAACTCCGCATGGTGGTCTAGGACATGACCCTCATCATCAATATGAGGCACATCCTCATACTCTCGTGTGCGAGGTCGTTTCTAAAGAAGGCAACTTGTGAGTGTATATACATATAAAAAAAATGATAAACTTAAGGCCAAGGTAATAAAATTGCATTTGCATATGACGCTATAGAAGAATAAACAATATCAGGTAAGAGACTTACATGTTTTTGGTAGCCATCCGCTCTTCGACTCTGCGTTCTCCGCACATGCTCATCTCTTTTGGAGTCATATTTGCCCATTTGTCTATTCACAAATGCCTCCACATACTCCTGCCTGTCCATGGTACGCTCAGCATCTTCGAGTAAGTCCCATAATTAGCTCGCTCTTGCATGTTGAGTCTTCTCGTACTTACTTCGGGCCAAACTCAACTTTCGCTCAAGATTAAAGAACCGAGACTCTGCCTGGCGATGCCAAGCACCAACAGGATGACGAGCATGTTGTGCGCCTATGGGACGGCCGGTCTTTCGACATGGAATATCATAATGGATACCATGCTCATCCTTCAGATGCTGTATCATCCTTGCCCGTCTCTTTATGTTGACATGTCTTTTCGGACAAAGAATGTCAACACGGCATTGACGGGCAAGAGACCCATCAGCTAGTGTGATCTCAATGTATGGTGGGTTTTCCTATGTAAAGTGACATTCTATTTATAAGTATCACATCTTAGGAGTATGCTTACTAATAACGGAAAGTAGGATAAACACTTACCTGAGAGTAGCTCGGCACTTCTCTTTCAATGGATGTCTGAGACGCGCCTGCCGCCCGAGCCCCTCTACGAGTACGTCGAGGAGATGATGCAACCTAAAAAAAAAGAAACGGAACTACACAATATGTGAGAAATCAATAATGAACGTCAAGAAAACCCTAAACAAATATTAAAAAGGGCATCTTACTCTGGTATTTTTTCGCGAATGGACATCCGACGAAGGATGGCTGCGAGTGCGTGGAGCCATTTGCCAGAGGTGAAAGCGTGCGCACCTACTCATAACCATTGGATAATCCATGTCACAAAACAACAAAAAGTGAGAAGTTGATAACCATTGGATAATCTATAAAAAAATATAGAATATGCTCGATGAAAAAATATAGAAGTTGATAACCTACTAAACTTTTGTGGACATGCTTGATGAAAGACCAAATATAGAATATGTCATGATTTATGACCAATGGTGGATGCCACATCCAATCTAACGATTAGATGTGTTCAATTTAGTAACAATAAAAAAGCTCTATTCAAAAAATCGGTAGGCTATCAATAGTAGGTCAGAAACCTCTAATGTTACAATTCTTCACCAAGCTATCACCTCACTACAACACTTCCAAGTACTAGTGCCTTGCCTTATTATTCCTAGTGCAAATATATATTTTGACATTGTAACATGGTTATTGGGCTTCTTATAGGATTCCAATCAATAATTTTTGCGAAGGATTGAGACTCAACACATTCATACAATTCCCAATACTCGCCAGATTTGACCTATATAGATGATCTATAGGTAGATCTGTGCTTTGCACATGTATTAATTGCCAAATTTGACCATTAAGTAGATTTTGGGGCATGGAAAAAGCTAAAAGTGATGATTGGTGGGCTTGCAACTACATCAAGGATAGTCTCATTAATGTGGCTAGAACCAAGATTGAGGTTCTACAACCACATGTAATTGGCAAGGGTATTCTCTCTTGCCCAAACTTTAGAGAAGTAGAGCTAATTTATTGTGGTGTACCAATAGCTACTTAAATCTAAGACCATTAATTTTCTTAGAAAAACAAAAAGGAAAGTAGTGCTTGAATAATTAAATTATGAAAACATGTAATTGTGACCTCCTCAAAGCTTGAGCCCAAAACCACTTTCACAATTTGCACATGCATCATAGTTTATCTTAGAAACTTGAATTTGATTTAGCTTTCCTTTTTGGTTATCTTAAATTTTTTGCGCAACCCATTCTCCACAAAGTGGCATGGTTCAAAAGAGGTTGAATGCTAAGTGATGATTGTAAGCTTAGTGACATAAATAGAGTTGTAACTCCCTTTGTTATTCTCACATTCATTTATTGGGTTCATATATATGTTAGCCACAGTATAACATTATATATCAATCGAATATAAAAGCTTATAGGAAATGCATGCATGATTATCACACTTAGGCACGGACACGTATCAGACAGAGCACATATTTTAATTGCAAATTGATTGTGACGTAAGCAACATAGACAATAATCAACAAACTCTTCCAACATGAGTTATGCTTGCATCCAAAGAGAGCATTATTTTGAGATTGTTGTGAAAGTTTACAAAAGGATTGAGCCTGAGACGGGAGATAGTGCCTCCCACACACGCAACACGCTGATGAAGACGATTGGACCTCCCGAGATGTTGCAACCTCTTGAGTCACGGTCACACTGCAGCCTCCTGAGTCACGGTCTCACCGACTATGGGAGGGATGAAGGCGGAGACGCATACAAAACTGGAGACGCCGAACTGTCTCACCGAGCAAAAAACGCCGACTTGGGAGATGCTATTGTGGATAAAGACCAGCACGCATCCGAATGGGCATGGGATGCACACTCTGGGAGAGACAACCACGCCGACTTGGGAGATGCTGACGTGGATGAAGACCAGCTCGCGTCCGAATGGGTCCGTGGGTGGGTCTCGAAACTCTGGAACCAACCGCCGAGTTGGTATGAAGCCGCCGAGCTGGGAGGGATGAAGCCGTAGAGAGCTGACGGATGAAGTCATCGGCGAATGCTGGGAGGGATGAAGCCGCAGAGTGCTGGGAGGGATGAGGCCGCAGAGTGCTGATGGATGTGAGCTCGCTGGGAGGGATGAGCTGCAGAGTGCTGGGAGGGATGAGGCCGCAGAGTGCTGATGGATGTGAGCTCGCTGGGAGGGATGAGCCGCAGAGTGCTGGGAGGGATGAGCTCGCTGGGAGGGATACGCCGCAGAGTATGAGTCCCACGGGGTATGAGAGAGAGAGAGAGCACGAATTTTTGAAGACGGTGCAAATGGGAGGGATGAAGGAGCATCTGGGACTTCGTATGTTCCCAGGGCGTGATATCACCCTGTTCAACGGCATCGGCACATTCTGCGGGGCCCCTTCCAATAATGAGGAGTTAAGGCACTCCAGTTCGCATGCCAGACACATAGGAGACGGCCAATCAACGGCGCACTTTTCCGGGGGGTCTGGTCTATGATCTCGGGCGGGAGGACCAATTGAGGATGGGTTTAATCATTCGTGAGATCGACGATGGCGCCGTGGTCGTGAGGAGGGGGATCAACGTGAGCCGTTGATCCCAACTCCCCGAGGTCATAATGACCTCGTGGGAGTTAGTGCTGAGGGGGGGCAGGTGCTAGACACGTGGCACCCGCCCCCACGCTCTCTTTCTTTTTTTAAGGGAGGTGGGAGTCTACCACGTGGCACCTGCCCCCCACCTCTCCTTAACTAATAGTATAGATAGATTTGAATAGATTTGATTCTCCATCCTGGGCTGGTGCCACGTGGATACCAGATGAGTGATCTGTCTCTGTCTCTGTCTGTGTCTCTCTCTCCCTCTCCGTGTTTAGTATCTAGTCCTTCCGGCCTTTTCTTTTTGGATACGTACGACACCCATGGCTCCGATTGATCTCGTGCAAGTTCTGTCGGAGAAGGGCACTTCTGAGGTCCCGCCCCGCTTCCTACAGCCTTCTAACCGGAGGCCCGCTCCTCTGCTGCTGCAGCAGCACCATGATGGCGGAAGCATTCCTGTGATAGATCTCCAGCACCTTCTCCTTCAATGCCCGCAACAGCCCTCCACCTTGCAACAGTTCGAGCAGGCCTGCCGGGAATGGGGCTTTTTGCAGGTAAGCCACACACATACACACGCGCACTCACACATGAAGGGACCGATTCTTTTGGAATTTGATAATAATTAGATCTGAGAGAGAGAGAGAGAGAGAGAGAGAGAGAGAGAGAGAGAGAGAGGGAGCGCTAATTCTTTAATATAATTAGATAGATGAGAGCTCCCTCTTTCTGTCCGTCTGTCAGTTCTATCGCAATTTTGGCATCTCTGTGTGTGCTTTGCCATCTCACAAAAAGTTTTCAACATTTTCCGGTGTGGGTTCCCATGTGGGAAAAGTGCCCTTTTCCCTTGTTTTTCCTTATAGTCTTCAACATCATGAGCTTCTGCTCAGGAGGCACCACATAACCAGGTAAGTGCGACATGCGGTGCCTCCCTTGCACAAGCTCATGATGTTGTCATAATTCACAATGTGTGAATTATAGTGGAATTTGTCTATAACTTCTTGTATCTAATCTGTGGTCTCTGAAGTAACCAGGCTTTTGAGATTTTTGCACTTGAATGTGTGTGCAATCTGTGGTCTCTGAAGTAACCAGATTTTGAGATTTTGCACTTGTATGCGTGTGTAAGTTTTTCCCTTTTAACATGTAAGCTTTGGTTTCTGAAACTTTGCACCTTTGTACTCGATGGTGCAATTTTACCCCATTGGTAGTTTCCTGCGCAGTTATATAGAAAGGATCACAATGAAACTGTGCATACGTCTGTGCTTTTGCTCCATCGTAATCTGCATCCAAATTTGCGAGCTCACTGCTTCCAACTACAGGTAATCAACCATGGCATCCCCCTGTCCCTTCTGGAGGACGTAAAGAGAGTAATCAAGGCATTTCTCAACCTGCCTATGGATGAGAAGCTAAAGCGGCCCATGAAGTTCGAGCCCTACCATCCAACCGGCTATGGTCGCACCTTTGATCTCTCTGAGGACACTATTTTGGATTGGGTGGATGCTCTTATTCATTACGTGTCTCCTCAGTCTCTGAAAGATCCAGATTATTGGCCTGAAAACCCACCGGAATACAGGTATTTGGATCTATCCTAACCACATGCAGTATTGGCACTCAGGTGTCTGAATATTGTGCAAGCCCATGTATTTTATTATTTAAACCATTGTATTGCCATCTGTCTGTTTGTTCATCTGGGCCGTTGTGTTTAACTCTAATGTCTGTTATCGCGGATTTCCAGCAAGCTTACAATGAATATCTGAGCAGGTAAATGCTAATTATTTGTCGGCTATCAAGGTCAAGTAACATATCTATGTCGCAAGGGAAAACAAGCCGGAGAAAACAAGCCAGATTCACATCTAAATGACATATGTTATCACAGTTGAATGTAGGTGGTGGAAGGTATTTGTTTAGTATGAAAATATCACTCCAATTTTGATGAGTGCAGTAATTCTAATTTCTCTTATTAGGTATTTCCGGAAAGCGATAATATCTTCATTCTGTGATGGTGGTTGCATTTAGTAGCCTGCATATACACATTTAGTTTGTACTGATATGTCCCTATATTTTGCTACAGAGAGACCATAGAAGCTTATGGAAATCATGTGCAAAATCTAGCAAAAGTGCTTTTGGGTGTCTTATCCACCCAGCTCAATCGGGACCGGCAATATTTGGAGAGTGCTTTTGGAGGCAGGGATGCCCAGGTTATACTGCGCGTGAATCACTATCCATCTTGTCCACAAGCAGACATGGTGTTGGGGCTGAGCTCCCACTCTGATGGCTCTGCCATCACAGTGCTGCTGCAAGATGAGGTGGAAGGGCTTCAGGTGAAGAAGGATGGGCTTTGGTTCCCTATCAAGCCATTACCGGGTGCTCTCATTGTGAACATGGGGGATATGATGCAGGCAAGCCCCTCTCCTCTGTGCATTCTTAATATGCAGCACTTTATCTTTGTGTGGAGCAGGCTTGTACTAGTTGTGTGGACTGTCTCGTCATAGGTCAGTCATATATGAATGAAAAGAATTAAGGGTCTGCATCATGTAGAGCATGCGAGCGATGCATGTCAAGGACAAAGATGTATGTTAAGGTACAATGGAGCAAGCAAGTAGATGTTTTGAGGACAAACAGACAAGGAATTAATAAGACATGTGTTCAGCTGTCATATACTTGACAATTTGCCTTTCTGCTGAACTACCAGTTAATCAGCAACGGAAGGTATAGAAGCTCAGAGCACCGAGCAGTGGTGAGCAAGGAGAAGAACAGGACGACAATTGTAGTATTCTATGCCCCCACGGCAGATGCGATAGTTGAGCCAGTTACTTCCTTGCACGAACCCCTCATCTACAGACCCATCCGCTATGGTGATTATCTTGCAACATACATGAACAAAGAACTCAGTGGCAAAGATAGGATCAATTCACTCCTCATCGAGCCTTCTGTATGAACCTTCCTCTCAAACCATGTGAATTCTGTCATGGCACCCAAACTGCAACAAAAACACTGTTTAGTAAACACTTTCATGGCACCCAAACTGCAAACAAAAACATTTTCTGAAGGCCTTATGTCATTATAAATGAGTTGGTGGGAAGTTTTTTGCTCTAGTGACAGAATAATTTTAGGCTTATGCATGTTAAATCAACTTCTAATTCTCCCTCCAGATATTTGGGCTTCCGAATTTGCAGTCTGATCCTTGGACCTGTACAGCTAATTGTGATCTGGGGCCTTTTGATTTGTGATCTTTTGGCTTGATTGTGGGACATACCGTATGATTTTGTTGAGGAATACAAATGAGCCTTGTTGGTTGTGGAAAGTTCAAAGAGCTTTGTTCAAAAGGAGCAGCATCATTTTGAACAAGGCCTGTTCCCCAGCTTTTCCTCAAGTATCTCCTCACTTCACAACACCTGTTCTGCGGATTTAATAGCCTTGTTGAAGCAAAGTTCCCTGGTATTGGGGACCAAGATGTCAAGCTAAATGGTGTCAAGGTAAGCCCAAGTTAAGATTTTTTAAAAGCTGTTTTGAGACATTGCTCAAACATTCCTTTATCCCAAGCACCCTAGAAATCTTAATAATTTTATAACATTTTGGTGATAAGGTGGAGGTTTATAGAAAACATTAAGATCCAAAGTCAATCAATCAAGGCAATTTTTGTTGGTTTATAGTCATGTCTATTTATCGACTCTTGATTAACTCTACTAGTATTCATCTAGGTTTAGAAAGCATGTACGTGGGTACAATGCCTTTACACACCAAAAGAGCACATTTTGCAAAAAAGTGAAAAATAATAAGCTATGAATTTTGTGATTGGTTGCACATGCAAGAGGTGCATGCTTGTTCGTCACTTTGTATAGTGGGCATTGGAGACTGCTCTAAAAGAGAGTGGGGAGTTCACTAGTTTAGCAAGTAAACAATATTAGGCCATGTCCTTTTCAATGTGGAAAGGAGAATGGATGCCCATATTCTAAATAAACACTTTAATTGATTAATAACTTGCAAAGTGAGCGTTTGTCACTTTGTGTTTGACTAGTTTCAATCACTTTTAACTCTTCGTCAAAGTGCAAAAAGATTATACAGCTTTTCAAAATACTCTACTTGAAGGAAAGTTTCTTACCATTAGAGAAAATCTGGCTCACAAGAAAAGTACAGTTTGGGAATTTCACAAGGAGAAAGATTAGGTTAATTGTAGTAGAGTTTGGATAATTAAAATAAGAAGTCATGATGAGGAAAGTTGTGGTAGAGTTTAGGAAATTTCAACTGGTCATGGTGGACCATGATAGATGAGGAATCACAAGGTAGAAAATGTACTTTGTTCATTTAAGATCCCCTACCTTTCAGATTTTTGGGTGGATCTTATTGTGATAATAAGTGAATGGCTAAATGGATATAGTTAGGGTGGATCTTATTGTGATAATAAGTGAATGGCTAAATGGATATAGTTATTTTTCCTTTTCAAAAGAGAGGTGTGCCATCATTAGCATTTATTTAAGCACACTTTGATTATTGATTGCTTTGAACTTTAAAAACTATCAATCATTTTCAATTTTGAAAGTGCTTTGTTTGACCATACTATGATACAAAACACACTTTTACATTCTTGATTGATGAGCCTTATTTTTTTCAAGAATACACAATCGAATGCCTTTTTTTTTGGGCAATAGTTTGTACTTTCACAAACACATCATGTGAACATAGGTTTCCAATCAAGTGATGCATCCAATGAGACTTGAACCCATAACCTTGCAACTATGAGCCCAAGTGCTAACCACTAGGTTATCACCTTTGGGACTCTTGATTGATGAGCCTAGCCTCTTGAAATTTTAAATTTTTATATCATGCTTGCATATCCATTCAGCACTATTACTTTTTGCTTTGATGGCTCCACTTGAAGACACTACTAGTACCTTGAAGAAGAAGGCAGACTTGTACATTCATGTCCCCAGACTTTGTAATTTATCAATGAAATCATGATGAAGCTATAATTTCCTTTGCTCTTTAATGACTGTTGAAGAGGGAAGATGCTCATTGCTAATGAGTATCTAGGGGGGATGATGAAATGACAATCTTTGGGGTAATTTCTTGCCAACAATTATCAATGCGATCCCATGTTGATGGGGATTGTTGTTAGGGTTACACCCATAGATTGCAACCATGACAACAATCTGCATGGAACCTTAACAACAATCTATGATCATGTGTGCTAATGGGGATTGCTGTCACGATTGCAATCTATGGATAAATAAATGAAATACTTAGCTCAATAATCTAATTTAAAAGAAAAACTACTAATATTGATTAGGTTAGGGTGATTAGGCTAGTGAGATATGCGAAGTATGATGATGTAAAGACATTAGATAGAGAAATGAAACATAGACTCTTCACTCACCAAGAACTAACATTAGGGGAGATTTCTCTGAAATGGCTTGTAAGAGATTCTAGAGAGAGATATATCTTATGAAATAAAATCCATTTTGTAATTTCTAAAAACATTGATATTTTGATAAATAAATATATATGAAATTATTAATAAGTCATTATCATAATATTCTCGTGGCTTGCATCAAATCTGGAAATGTAGGTTCCCATAAAGACAATGATTGACTTAATAAAGATCCTACATTCTCTTGATAGAAGTGAAATAAAATATTCAATTTGAATATTTTCGACATTTGGTTACTTTCCTCCATTCGCATTCCCTTTTATGTTACTTCTTTTCCTTGCTAATTACTTTTTCATTTTTCTTTTTTGAATTCACACAGTATTTCTACTCAAGGTTACAAATTATATTTTTAGCTATGGATTAATAATCTAATGATCTTTGTAACACTAGTAAAAGAGCTCTCTATCATCTTCATATTGAGCTAGAATGTAAGTATGAACAAATAAAAAAAAGAACAAAACAAAATATTGTTTTAAAGTCTACGAAACATATGTTTCGATTTGAAGGAAAGAAAAATCTTTATCTTTGGATGGATGGAAGGTTATATCCCAAAGATCTTATAAAAAATAGTACTCCTTATTTTTACAGTAGCTTTTCACTAGTGAGGTTTATTAGTGATGGTTATAATGAATTTTTACGCTTTACACTTAATCTTGTTGCAAAGAAAGATATTCTTAGATCGGAGAATCACTTATTAACAAACCATAGAGATGAGTTGTTGCAAAAACTATCAATGGAAAATTCGTTGATTAGAGAAACATATCAAAGCATACTAGTGAGAACAAACTATTTTAGGCCTTGGAAATCAATAAAGAACTCTAAAGAATATTAGGAATCTCAAATGAGGAGGAGATGGTTGCAATTGCAAAAATCTAAGTAGCAAGGTATACCTTTGTACTTAAAAAATATTGAAATATAACTTTGCTTATAATAGTATTTGAGTTATGATGTTGATCTTGTTTATGTCTCTTTTTTGGCCAAATGTATGTAAGAGAGATGCTTCAAAGGCATCTTAGTTTTATTATCATCTTTTATCCTCAGTAGTCCTAAAGGATATTCTTAAGAAGATTTTTTTTAAAAAAATAAAGAGAGAATGCTTGGATTCTTTCATTAAGTATCATTCTTTGGATTCTGAGCTAGTGTAGAATCGGCATTAGTTGAGATGTATATACACAAATTTTCTAGCTAATGCAATCAAATATGAAACAAGGTCAGTTACACAATCACTTACTTCTAAGGCCATCTATGATGAAGACTATTAAATAAATAGTTAATTGGTAGAGTGATGGAAGTTTTGGTTGAGCTTTTTCAAATCAAGATTAGCTTTAAGAGCAAGAAGAAAGAGGTTCTTTTTAATAAATTTAACAAAGTTTTTCTTGATCTACTTATCCTACAATGTTTGACGACCATATTCTATGATTTGTCTTTAGAAGAGGTATTATAAGGAGTAGCCATGTTTGTGATTAAACTGAATTGAAAGTTATATTTTAAAGCGTACAAAATTAGAGAGGATCCAATATAAGCTTGATGAATAGAGCACTTCCGTGAAGTCATTGTAGTGATTCAATGCTATTTAGTGTTCAAAATTTGAACACAATATTTGGTGATTAGGAGCTTTTAAAGTAGACATAGAGGAATTTGATATACTATATTGGGTTTTCCATTAAACTTCAATACTTGATGTGATTAAGAGCTAACAAGTAGGAAAAGAGGTATTTGTTAGGGGTTTGGAAACTACAAGGTTGAATGGCATATAGCTAGTGACTTGAAGACATCCACATGTATGCATAATGTATCAAAATGAGCAAACTCTAGATGACCTTGTGTATATTGCATGTCTCCAACTACATAGTTGAGCTCAACAAACAGGAATAGAGCCCCCTCTAGGTATATCAAAGACACATACTTTAAGCCAATTTTAGATATTCCTTTAGCCAATGTCCATATATATACATTTCATGTACTTTGTAGAATAATTAAAAAGATTGTTCATCTTTACATAGGGTTTTCTTGGAAGCTGAAACCCTTATAAGCTAGATGAGATGTTATAACAAAGATCGAGCATGCTTTATTTGCAATTGGTTTCCATGGAGGTAATGCTATTATTGAACCAGATCCTCAAAATTCCAAGGATGGAAATTGTGTCCCAAAAAAGCCATCTATTGGTGGGTTGAAGACTAGAAGGCTCCGAGCTTTCATGTGGAAAACTTGGCAAAATAAAGTAAAAAATGGAGGATCTAATAATTAAATATGACAAATAGAAATCCCCATACAATGCAGTTAAGAATCATGTTGAAATATATAGACTCAGAACAAAAAAGCCAAAGTTTGGGAAACACTAGATAAAATATGCTTTTATTGTGATAAAACCGATTCAAAAGATGATGATCTCAAATACTTCAAAGACCAATTGATTCTTTTCAAAAAGGCAATGATAGAAGCTTAGGGTAATCAATACTTTACTCACTATATGGTAAGGAGTTAGTATTATGATGTTTCTTTATTATCTCCTTTATTTAATATTTTTAACTAACTCTCTTTATTTTTAAATTGTGCAACATATTTTATACAACCATACTTTACATTTCATCAAACAATATGGACGCTTATCTATTTGGTCAATATAAGTTATGGAAAAATCAGATTATCAGGCAATAATAAAATATTTCAGACACATGAGACATGGAGGATGAAGATTCAAAAAGGATAGTTTACTAGAGGTCTTTTAATGGTTCTATAGACAAATTTGGCATACATTTAAGCTTAAAGACACTACCACATTATGTAATACATCATCTTTGGAAAACACCATATAAATGGCTAGCCAAAAAAGAAAAGAAGGATATCTAAAATCTTGTCAAAAGTAGAGAATTTTAGAATGGTTATAAATGAAACAAAGACAAGACATAACATGGGTTTCAAGAAATCCTTGAATCTTTAAGATCCTTCAATGTGATTCTACTACAGAGGAATCCTTGGTTTCATCCCACTCAATAAGTTCTTTGCATTTCAAAAACTCTTTCTTTTTACAGTTTGCTTCAAATCTTTTGCATCTCCTACATGGGATTGTAAATAAGAGCTAAGAATTGAATATTCGACTCTAGACCCACTATAACTAAGCATGTAGCCAAAGATCTATATGGCTTTTTTCTTCTCCATCAAAATGATATCCTCCACTCCTCTATTGAAAACTTCAAATCTAATGACTTTGAAAATAGCTTTTAAAGCTATCATGGGTAAACTTGGAGAGCTTGAGAATCTGATGTGATAAATTGCAATAGTTTGATTATTCAAACTTCTAATATAGTGGCCAATGCCTTGCTTTTTCTAAGCTTAAGTGACCTAGAGCCCTTGGCTTCTTTAAGAGTGTCATCAAGGTCTTCAATTTCAGCCTGCATAAGAATCAAACAAGTTTTCTTTGTCAATAGATGAAAATCTTAAAGTCACTTATTTGTTATACACAAGAAAACTCTAGCATTAAGCTTATGAAGAACTTTGAAATATCTTTCATACCTTTGGGTTTTCATCATCTTCAAGAAAGCTCTCATTATAAACATTTATTGTGTTCTTTGGCTTCTTCTTTGATGAAGGGTTTTGTGTTTCTTCATATCCCATGCCCTCAATGCCAAGTCATTTCTAGACTTGTAAGAACATTTCTTCTGTGGGTAGCCCCTTTTTTTCATATTTCACAATTTTATCAATGCATGAATGCAAGGCTATATGGCTATCTTGAAATTTCTCCCTCTCAATATCTAGTGTTAAGAATCCAGCTCTACCAACTTTTTAGTACATAGATGTACAGTAGCATGTGTGATACAATAAGTGAGTTGGTGACTCAACCAACATGGTATCAGAGCGAGTATCTATAGGGACCAGAGTACAATCTAGAGGCGGATTTGACCTATAGGCTATGGGAAATACCTTTTACAACATGGACAACCATTGCATTGGGTTGGAAGGTATGCATTTGATGTGTTTGTTGCTCAGGGCCTATTGAGGCACTCAAAGTGGATTCATTGGCATGTATTGGAGCTTTGGAAAGTGATCTTTGTGATCAACAATCATACCAGTAGATCAACATGTATTTGTAGAGCTGCACCTATTTTCACATTGTCTTTCTTGGACAACACCATAGCTATGAAAGGTAGCTTAAACTAATGTATGGTAGATGTCTTGTCTACTTTGTGGAGCATCCTTGGCATTATTGAGTGCTTATCATAGTCATCATGATAAGCAACAAACACACAACTTGAAATCAGCATGAATAGTAGTACATGTGTGTGTGTTTTTTCTTGGAGATATGCAGACATATTCAATAGCCTATTAGGGATGGGAAGCTCACTTAGACATTGAGCAAATAGTTCACATTGACCTTGGCAACATTTTCATGTATTCAAGCACTTTAGGATGGATCTCCACATCAACAAATGATTGTGAACAATTGATTGTGTGCTGTAATAAGTCTTAGATAGCTTGTACTTTGATGTTTAGAGCTCATTGAAGCTTCTATTGATGCCTATTCATGCTTAGATGATGGGCTTAAAGAGACATATAAAAGCTCAACAAAATACCATATAGAGGGTTACCATGACACATTAAAATCTCTTAGTTTCAACTATAATCATTCAAATTTATCGGAAACCATCCAAAAGCCATTCAACCATACTCAAACCTAATCATTCACAACCTCAACCTCTTAATAAAACAAAAAATAGAACCAAATAGACACAAATACGGTACAATAAAACCAATAAAACCATCAAAAGAGCATATAAGCACATCACAAATCAATAAAAAACTATCATAAGCTAACAAAACTTGTTCAAGCACTATAAAAACTCTCCAAAATACTTCCAAAACATTCAAAAGCAATCATGTATTTACTAAAAAAACCAATCAATACCAAAATTCCAATAAAAATAACTAAAAGTACAATCTCTTTTAATCCTAAATATATCTCCATACTCAAACTAAGGAGCATTCTTGTGACCTTGGAAAAAGAGAATAAAAGCTCTAAAATAGCTATACCTCTTCATCTTAAAAAATGTCAAAACCACGACCCCATCCAACTTGCCAAAAGAAAAACTCATTTAACCAATAACCAAATCTTAAAAATATAAAGCTCTTGTAAAAGAAACTTTAGCATAGTGTTAGGTGCTACATGATATTAAAATACCATCATGACTACTTCTATAAGGAGATTAGATGAACAAGCACTAGATCATCCATCCTCCTCTAGATGAGATAAAATTCGTAGTGGACAATTTAGTATAGAATGCCAACTTCTAATGTTGATAATGACCAAAAAAGGAATGGATTGGCAAAAAAAATTTCGCAAATTGCTCAAAAGATATCCATAGAAGCTCATCCAAGACTGTAGTCTCTCCGCCTTAGCCTAAAAAAGTGGGCACATCGTTGCAATACACTGAAGAGCAGCCAATTCTACAGTCGACGAAGAAGGCACAATGGAAACAATAGGACTTTGAAACACAATGGGACTGTACCAACAACTAACCTTGCAACCCTTGAATATTCTTAGTTTGATTATCAATAGTGGAGTTGCTAGATTGTACCTCATTTTTTTGATTTATGATTAGAGCTTTAAGTTCATGGACTTCACAAGAAAGACAACCCCTCTCACTAGTTACAATGGTCAATTGAGTTTGAGCTTTAGTCAGCTACACTTGTAGGGATAAAATTTCATTCTTATGTGCTTCTAGTAATTTAGTAGACTACTCCATTTGTTTAAAATCATATGAGAGGGTTTTCCTTAGTGGAGCTAAGCTCAGTTATGGTTTTATGTGATTCATTCTTGGACTATTGCATATCCACATAAAAGGATGAATATACCTGTTGGACATATGCACTACGGCTGCTAACTCTATAGAGCTTTGAAAATCTTTGCATAGAAAGAAAGTAGCCTCGCCTACCTTAAGACGGTGGAGGGAAGGAACTCAAATATGAAGGTTATCCTCTCCATATTCCAAGAATAAATTTGGATATATGAGTAGAAAGAGAAATTCTTGATGTAGCATGTACATGCACTATAGGGACTGGAGCTAGGTTTCAGCAACACGCTTTAAGCACTTGCATTTGTATTTTTATCTGTGCGGTTTATTTTTCAATTGTTTGACTTTTAAAAAAGAATTTGTGTTTTATGGTTTTTAATATATTGTTTTTCAATGGTTTAACATTTGTTTCTTTCTTTTTTATTTTTAATTTTTAATTTAGTTGATTTATCTTTTTGTTAATGTATGGATTTTATGTGTTTTTAAATTTTTTTATTACAATTGCAACTATGTGATGTTTTGTAATGATCTTTTTTGTTATTTTTTTTTGGTTAAAGAAGGAAAACATGAGCATACACCCAAAATTAAAGAAAAACTTTTTAAGAAAAGCTTAAACGTTTGAAAGCTTTTAGGCTTTTCAAGTGTGTAAACTACAAAAGCTTTAAAAAGCTTAAAGGAAAGCTTTGAATGTTGGGAAGCCTTAAGCCTATATAGGGGGAAGAGTTAAGTAGTATGGGCTATTCTCTTCAGTACAAAATTCGTCTCTTATTTGAGCAGAGAGGAAGGTCATACACAAGTGTGTGGAGACGCATATGTCAGTTCCTCGGTCATTGCGTTTGTAAGCTAAAATGTTAGATTCAAATCTTCGTCATTCATTCTTTTTAGGATTAGTTTAAATAAATTTGTCCTTCATTTTTTTAGTTTATTAAGGTTAGATTCAAATCTTTGTCATTCGTTCTTCTTAGGACTAGTAAATAGTAGTGAAACAAAAATAAAAGAAAATAATATTTTGAACGTATGACAAAAACGAAAGCGTAACGAACATTTAAACGTATTGAAAAAAACAAAAACGTAAAACTTCAAGAAACCGGATATTTTGAATGGACGGAAGAATGGCACCTTCTTCCATAATTATTTAATTACGAAGAGATTTGTGCCAACTCTTTGGCATGCTATATAGCACGTTTTCTCATTTCATGTCTTTCGTCTTATTAGTTTATTAAGGTTAGATTCAAATCTTTGTCATTCATTTTTTTAAGGATTAGTAAATAGTAGTGAAACAAAAATGAAAGAAAAATGATCTTTTGAATATATGGCAAAAACGAAAGCGTAACAAACTTTTAAATATATTGAAAAAAATGAAAACGTAAAACTTCAACAAATTGGATATTTTGAATGGACGGGGAAATAACACATTATCTCATAATTATTTAATTACGAAGAGATTTGTGCCAACTCTTCCGCATGCTTTATAGCACGTTTTCTCATTTCATTTAGTTTTTTAAAGTTTTTGAAGTACTGTTATTGTTTATTGATTTTATTTATTTATTTGATTCAAATGACTATTAAGAATAAAAAATCCATCATCATTGCATGTCAAAAAAATAAACTATCTTTTTTTATAAAAAAATAAAAATTACGAAGTATGGCATATTTTTCTATGAATAAGTGTATTGCAATTTTATGATTAAAACATATTTTCTCATCAACATTAATGGACGCTATGAAGAAACAAAGTCATAAGACATCCTTTAGGACTTCTAGAAAAAGGAAAACTATAGCTTCTAGAAAAACATCACTAAAACCATTTGCTGCAACTTGGTACGGCATAGAAAAAATTGAATCATCTTGGGCGACAGAATGTGAAAGCATCATTGGAAGACTAACAATGTGCACATCCTGTGGTATAGTCACAATGCAACATTATGCTGTCAACTCGCAAAAGAACGATCTATCTACAAAAGAAATACAAGTTACAATAGCCTTGCCAAGCACTATTCTCATCCTTGCATGCCAACAATACAGAGTCAACATGATGATAAATAAATGCCAACCATATCTTGCGAAGAAAGAGAGAAACAAATACGTGATGTCTCTCTTATTGGAATACACAAAATGAATTCTCAATGCAAAGCTGATATAACTTCAACTATTGAGCATCATTGATACATCCATCTCAGTCTGCAAAATGACAAGAGCGATTGTGAACGAAACCTTGGACCATCGATCTATTCTCGATAACCCTCTAATCTCTTGGAATGATGGATCGCTTTCGCAACTATCTACTAGAACTGACTTGACTAATGATCCGATATTGCGGATGTGTTTGCTTTCAACATGCTACATAATCCATTGATCCAGAAGTACATGGCTATAGCAGAATATCCACATCCAAGGATAGGGCTTTGCATCTTGAACAGGCAATCAATCGAAAGTATTATAGAGCTTTATTGTGAAAGCTCTCCATTTGACCCAATGCTCCAAGCAGGTCACAAGAATGAAAGATAGTATAGTTTGCTCAAAAATGTAGTCGAGCCAAGTCGACGACAAGCATTTTAAAGAGTCGATTAGCATGAGTTTGCATGCATCATATTATGAAATAATAACCCTCTTGAAAGAACAATGACGTTTAGGACGGATGGCTTGCTTGCAAGAACCTCACCCTAATTTAGATATCATCTTGAAAAATGTAGTGTTTCTGTTCTTATTCCCACTTGACCATGGCGCATACGACCAAAAGAAATGTGAATGTTCAAAATCACGATCAGTGACTCGAACTACATATGCATACATATTCCCACTTGACCATGGCACATACGACCAAAAGAAATGTGAATGTTCAAAATCACGATCAGTGACTCAAACTATATATGCATACATATTCTCTTTTTGACATCCTCCATATATTTAAACAACGCAAAAACTTATCTACAAATGTACTTCACTTCGAAACACGACGTATGTCCAAACGCATACAGTGGAACTGCTACATAACAAACATGCAAGAACTGCATATAGAACTTCAAACTCCTTTGCCGAGTTGCACATGTCAACCTAGTTATGTTTCAAAAAAGTGTGAATTATAGCTAATATAACGTCTACCCAAACAAACTCGCTACGTGGAAACATCAGTGTTGCAGCATGGTCAGATCCACACACGTGTCTCATACGTAAACACTAAGTAAAAATCCACATGCACCAGCACGAAAGAAATGGTGTATGCAAATAGCCTCTAGCGTGGCCGCCAAGCCAGTCCACGAAGCACAACCACGCAAAAATAAGAGACGTATGAAAGGGAAGCCATCCTCATGTGAACAGTGTCGACATGCGGACGCGGGGAATGCCGAAGGGGAAACATGGGTAAAGGAAGGTGCGGCGGGTGTGGTATTTGTTGTTGCTGGTTTTTCAAGGCCTGCAAGAACAGAGGCCAGGGAAGGGGTGGCAGGATTTTAGAAAGATCAGCGGTTTGGTGGTGTGTGGGGGCACAGGGTACTGGCGTGCAAGGGGGTACAAGGGCGGTGGGGAAGGGAGGGAGAAGGTGGGTAGGAAGGGGGGCGGGGAGTGGTTTTGATGGGGAGGGGCATCTTGGTGGTTTGGGTGGGTAGTATTGGTGGCGGGTGGTGGGGTGGAGGAGGGTGGTGGAGGAAAGGATGGGGTGGCAGTGAAGGAGGAGGGAAGAGGCAGTGGGGCGGAGGATTGGAGATGGCGAAGCAGGAGCATGGAGATGCATGAGTTGGTAGAGGGGAGGGAGGGGATGAGGTGGAGGAGGCCCAGGTGGCGGCCTCAGGCAAGGCAAGGCAAGGCTGGCTAAAAAGAGCCTGATGGGTGGGTCGAGGAGCACCTGGCAGTAGCAAAGGAGGGCGGGTGGCCTCACAAGGGACAAAAGCGACATTATTCGCAGGTGGTCGGTCCTACACGAGGATGGCTCATAGGCATGAACAATTCGTGCATCAAAATGAGGGGTAAGAAAAATGAAAAATATTCGATGGGAAGGGATGGATAGGATTGTAAGATCAAATGTTGTGGCTTGATGGTGAAAAGGCACATTGCATATGGAAAGAAGCCAAAAAGGTGTAAAAATATTCAAAAATTAATAAGCAGATGACCCATAACTTGGAACAAGGGACTGTAAAAAGGAAAATAGTCAAGTTCAAAGGGACAAATAGGATTGTTGACATGATGCAAGGGAGTATTCTCATGAAAGGGGAAAAATAATTGAAAATTACAAAAGGTGCAAAGGGGAATTCCAAGGACAAGCTGTAACATGATGTGGGGTGGGAAAGGAATGCCAACAGGGTGCAAAAAAGAAAAGTCATTGATCAGAAAATAATAAATGGCTTTCAAAAGATTTAGTATAAGACAGACATGTAGGGACGTGTCTCCACACTTAGAACTAATGGAGCCCAGTTACGAGGATCAATAGAGGCTTAGACACTGACAAAAAACATGTTTGTGAATTCCCACACTTATAACATTATACATGCTCATGTAGAATATAACGAAGAGAGTTAGAAACACTTGGCTCATTTAGCAATTGGGCATTGATGATCATTGTCATAGGAGGTGTTGCAGTCGTCTATAGGAGGCAACATGACACATTGTAGCACACATTCAGTATGGCAATGAAGTAGCTTTTTTGTTGGAGACTACCATGTTGGTGTCGTTGTTGACGAAGAATTCAACACGATACACCAATCACTCAGGGTGAAATGATAGAATATGCACTCATCTTGCATACTCACATCACGTGAGGGGGAATGAATAGAACCCATAGCTTACACCCTATTTAGAATTGGATAGGAGGAAGGGTTTAGAGGAACTATTCCAGCGTACATAGTTGATAATGCAGAAGTATATCCCAACTGGATAGCATAAGTGCAAGAAGGAAGGCCAGAGAGCCTTGTAGCACAGTGCATATAACAAAAGTTTTACATGTGGGGTTGGTAGAGGCCCGTCTCATGAAAAGAAGGCTTGCTCTAACTAAGCTACAGTAACATTTAATGCCTAGAAAACAAGAAATGGAATAGGAAAATGTTAAACCTCCATTAGTCTAAGCTCCATGGAATCCGTGGCTACTACTACAAGTACAAGAAAAGTACAAAGAAATAATAGCCCATTGCTAAACTAAGTGTTTTTGTTGAATTCTTGAAAAATGAACCAAAGATGTTTACAATGGCACTAAGACCCCCTTTTATACTTCTAAAACAATACTCTCAATTTACACTTTCTTCCCTAATTATTATCTTCTTTCTAAATTGATAATGGACTTCTTCATCCTCAGTTGTCCTTCATTATAGACCCCGTCCCCACTTGAAATAGCTTTGTTCTCAAAGCTAAAAATGATGAAATCAAAGAAACCCCTTAAAGAACTAAAGCACAAAGAAGTCTACTGAATGGAAATAAAAAATAATGAAGTATCTCCCATGAGAAAGAAGGGTCACAAATAAGGCAAAATGATAAAAATCTAGGACTGTAAGATCAAATGTTGTGGTTTGATAGTGAAAAGGCACATTGCATATGGAAAGAAGCCAAAAAGGTATGAGGTGCCTCCTCCAACAGACCCAGAGGAGTCCTCTTAGTAGCCGACCGAATATCATATCCATGCACATCACCATTTAGTCTCCCCATGGGAAACCTTGGACTTAGTTAAACATGAAAATCTTAGTTCTACTTCACAAGGGAAGCATGGACAAGTCACCCTACCATCAATCTAACCCCCATGATCTAAGAAAGACCACTTTGTAATCAATCAAAGGCAAGAGTGAGGTTAACACCACACTTGGTTCAAAGAGAGTGAGAGACGGGGGAGAGTATAACTTGATTCCCCTACCTACCATAAGGTAAAATCTCAGCTCCAACCCCATAAGGTAAAACGGTGTTAAACTTGGTAACTAATCCTACTAATATTGGGAGGGTCACCATTTAATTAGCTCTATCTAGTATTGGAAAGTTACTCGACTTATCAGGTCCACCTAGCCATAGGCATTCGATCATCAGGATCGAAGCCTCCCACTTTCCTCGATTGGGTTTGCTTTAGTTTTCTAATTTGCAAAACATACTACTATGCTGTTTGGACATATAAAAAGCATCTTTCTTTTATTACTTCGTTAAACTAGGTTCGTTAAACTGAATCTTTAGCACATAACAAACAATTTGAAAATCAAATACTTTATTTCATAATAACAAGCAAAATCATCACTCTGTAGAGTGGTACAAAATTTGTCTTTTCGTAGAAAGATACTGTCCAGCCTAGGATAGGACCTTCCAATCCCTCGGGATTGGGCTGTATGTGATCACACTCCATCCACGGTTAATAGGGAATTTATTGGCTCAGAGCCCCTCTAAGCTTCTCTGAGCCTCAGGAGTCGTGCTACATAACCGAGGCACTTATCACTCGGTCCTTTGCCCTCTCAAGTGCTCGAGTGATCTAAAACCAAAAAAACCTACCTCCCTCGAGAGCATAGGACCCCCACTCGTAGGTGAGTTCTTCCACACTCCGCAGAGTGTTTAGGGAACATTGGGTTGGGGACCCCAACGTCTTGAACCACCAAAATCCACAACTTGTTTGGATGATACAAGAACAAAATCATAAGAGCCATAATTCATCATTCACAAATCCAAAAGCAATCATTCACAAATCCCCCTTGTCAATTCTCGTGTTCTTTCCTAAAAAGAAATTGGTAATACTAATATGTTTTTGTAAGTTTAAGTATGTTCTAACTAATCGTAATCTACGTAATAGACTTATCCTATGGGCTTTTCTAACATTACTAACTTATCCCTCACTAGGAAGTTATAGAGTTAATAGCTTAAAAGCAATCATTTTCTTATGTACTGAACATGATTATCTTTGTTTGGCCATCCATCCTGATTATGGGTTATGGCCACAACCTCGATTTTTTACAGAATAATTGGTCCTTCGGGTTAAATGGATTCAAGGGTAACTTCCGCTTGTGCTTTAGCAACGTGTTGAGTTCCCTCAGCAGTGGCTACTTCCTCGCATTGGGGAGCTCTCCGAGCATGACCTCCCTCAGCATCTCGACATTTCTTGGGAGCCATGGAAGAAGCTTGATGGATTCAAGCAGCACTTCTGCGTAGGTGTGGAGAGAGAGAGGCTCGGTTGATCGTAGCAAAACTTTATCGTGTTAATAGTAGAGAGACTTCTGCATGGGTCGTTGTTCTGACGTGACTCTCTATCCTTGTTTATATAGTAATCGGGGGGGGGGAGGGGGGTAAAGAGAGAATGCTTGCTTTTAGTGTTTTTGATGACATCATCAATGATAAAGAGAGAATGCTTACTTTTAGCATTTTTGATGATATCATTGATGATGTCAGGGAGGGGGCTCTATTTTTGCAGCATGAAGATAAAAACTTACGAATATACGAGTGAGCACCATGCGTCACGTCGTCACACGGCCGTCATTCCAAGGCTCACGACTAAGGCATGGACCTTGGCATACTTGGCAATGGGCTACGAAGGCTTCGTTGGTGCCATTGGCTACACATGCGAGAAGTTCCCATTAGCTGTAGGAAAAAGCTTCCCGAGAGGTTACCCACCTTGGTAGTGTCATCACCCAAGTGCACTTAATTGCCAAGTGACTCTATCCACTAGGCTAGTTCTTTTTCTTGTTCTATACTACAAACATAGTTTTAATAAGCTTGTCTTGGGAGGGTTTCCCAAGCCTTCCTTCCATGAACTGGCATATAATACCTCATTAATTATCTTCATAGTTAGAGCTAGTTTTAAAAATGTGCAATCTTTACCATTTTGTTTTCAACATAAATCAATTTTTGGAATGTATACGCACTAAGTAATGGGGACATTACAAGCGGTGTAACAATATTAAAAAATTAATAAGCAGATGACCCATAACTTGGAACAAGGGATTGTAAAAAGGAAAATAGTCAAGTTCAAAGGGACAAATAGGATTGTGACATCAAAATCAAGTTTTGGTGATGTAAGGGGTATTCTCATGAAAGGGGGGGGGGGAAAAAAGAAAAATTACAAAAGGTGCAAAGGGGAACCCCAAGGACAAGGTGTAACATGATGAGGGGTGGGAAAGGGACGCCAATAGGGTGTAAAAAAGAAAAGTCATTGATAAAAAAATAATAAAAGATTTTCAGATGATTTAGTATAAGATAGACATGTAGGGACATGTTCCCACACTTAGAACTAATGGAGGCTAGTTACGAGGATCAATAGAGGCCTAGACACAAACAAAAAACATGCTTGTGCATTCCCACACTTATAACATTACACATGCTCATGTAGAATATAACGAAGAGAGCTAGAAACACTTGGCTCATTTAGCGATTGGACATTGATGATCATTGTCATAGGAGGTGTTGAAGTCGTCTATAGGAGGCACCATGACACATCATAGAGCACACATTCAGTATGGCAATGACCATTGTACAACTCATAGGGAGGTAGCTTTTTTGTTGGAGACTGCCACGTTGGTGTCATTGTTGATGAAGAATTCAACGCTTAGACACATCAATCACTCAGGGTGAAATAATAGAATATGCACTCATCTTGCATACACACATCACATGAGGGAAAATTAATAGAACCCATAGCTTACACCCTATTTAGAATTGGATAGTAGGAAGGGTTTAGAGGAACTATTCCAGCGTACATAATTGATAATGCAGCATTATATCCCAACTAGATAGCATAGGTGCAAAACCAGAGAGCCTTGTAGTGCAGTGCATAGAACAAAAGTGTCACGTGTGGGGTTTAAAAGAAGGTTTGCTCCAATTGAAATAGACTTACATCTAATGCCTAGAAAATGCGAAATGGAATAGGAAAATATTAAACCTCCATTAGTTCAAGCTCCATGGAATCTGTGGCTACTACTACAAGTACAAGAAAAGTACGAAGAAATAATATCCAATGCTAAACTAAGTGTTTTTGTTGAATTCTTGAAAAATGAACCAAAGATGTTCACAATGGCACTAAGACCCCCTTTTATACTCCTAAAATAATAATATCTATTTACACCTTCTTTCCTAATTATTATCTTCTTTCCAAATTGATAATGGACTTATTCATCCTCTGTTGTCCTTCATTATAGACCATCCCCACTTGAAAAAGATTTGTTCTCAAAGCTTGTATGATGAAATGATGGAATCAAAGAAAACCCTTAAAGAACTAAAGCACAAAGAAGTCTAATGAATGGAAATAGAAAATGATGAAGTATCTCCCATGAGAAAGAAGGGTCATAAATAAGGCAGAATGGTAAAAATCTAGGTGCTATCGAGGATAGGGTTGCAAGAGAAAAATGGCCATAACTCGAGATATACTCCTCCAAATAAGGCAAATAAGGTGTCTAAATGCACAAGACACTTCATACTACCCATTCAAACCATAAAGAAGCAATTTTGATGGAGTTAGACTAATTTATTTTTGATGTAGAAATTTATTACAGTAAGTTGTAACCTATTCTGTGACATCATGAATTAGCCAAAAGATCCACTTAGATCAAAAGGTATTCCAACATAATAGTTGTCCAAGAGAGTAAAATTGTTGTCAAGTACAAGTACCAAGCCATCTAGATCGAATGGGCATAAGGCATCATTCCCATATTCATATCCAAAATCTCTTGGATCATAGAGAAACATAGTGTCATTGTCATCCTTATCAGCCATGTCATATGCATATGCATTCCAAGCATAATGTCCATAGGCATCCCCATTAAGAAATTCATATGCATCATATGTATCCTCATATGCATTCAAATGAATTCCTTCTCTTGTTTTTTGTATACCATGGCTATGCACGAGCTTATGTAAACGGCCCAATGTTTTCAAGACATTTGATTTCATCCCAGTCCTCTTGAGTCCCATGAGAACCTTGTAACTCTTTAGCTTTCTCTTCTTCTTGATTAGCCTCTTGCCAGCCTCTTGGCCATTCCCATCTTCCTAGTCTTCCTCCTCTTCATGTTCAACTTCTTGTTCCTCTTCATCATTTTCTACCACTCTTGCAATCAAAGTATTCACCTTTGCAATAGGTGATCTCATGACATCATGCTGCACATTATCCTTATGATAGTAACACGTTAAAGAAATAGCATGATTCTCCCTTACATAGGGCTGTCCATAGGGGTCACAAGAATCACCATGCAATTGTCTTAGATAGGACTAAGAATCGGAGTCATAAGAGTTTCCTTGTAGTGCATGGGGATATGCATAAGAATGTTGCATGTCATAATCATAAGAATGGTCATAATAATGTCCACAATGCTAGTCCATAGCATCATAAAAATGACTCCAATGTTGATGTCCATGTACATTTGAGCATTGACCATCATTATAACAAGGTGCATAGCATACATCTTTCCCAATACCATGATCATCATATGTACACTCATCAAGATGTTGTCCATAAGATGAAGGTACACAAGAGATCCCACCATATGATTGTATGTATTATGTACCATCAATCAATCTATCAAGATTTAACTCCATGCTATGGGAGATAGCCAAAGCAATCATCTTGTCAATCTTTGAATCCATCATGTGATCAAAACTATCAACCACTTCCCATAACTTCACTATTTATGACCTCCATTTAGCATATCTCATATTCAGATCGGACATTTTGTGAGTATTGTCCATAGTACCCTACGATCACTAATTTGTCTCTAACTTGAGGAGTACTAATCCAAATGGGGTGTTTGATGGATTTACTCAAAGATTATAATGTCCCCTTCCCTAGATGTATCGATTTTACATTAGAATGCAAATACCAATTTTTGTAGTAGAACTACCAAATCTAGTAAAACAGTACCCTATTTTGCCATGTTATGAGCTTATTTGGACTTGTAGATCCGTGTATTTCGTCTAAAGAACATTGGATAACCTTGTAGAAAATTGATAGAGTCACTTGGGAATTTTTAAGACTTGCAATGAATATGTATTGACTCAAATTATACCTATGATTCCCTGAGAGTAGCAACTAAAATTGACTAGTTTCTTGAGACATTGCAATAGACTCAATCTTCAATCCAATACTAACAAGTGTTTAAACAAACCACTGTTGGAAGTACTCCACAATGCATTGATCCAACTTCAAAAGATTTAAGACACAAGAAACAAAAAATACATGATCCTAATGAGAATGAAATAAATCTTCAAGTAATAAGAAGATGGTTCAATGTTGGTAGAATGATTGGTGTCTTGAACATGCCCTTTCCAAGGGGGCATATAATAATGACCTATTCCATCAAATCTCTATTGCAGGAAGATCCTTTTATCAAGATTGACAATGAATCTTGATAAAATTTCAAGAACACAAGTGATCTTTAATGTACCCTACTGTCCAAGAGCTCAAGAAGGAAACATTACTCTAAAGCTTAATGATATGGTTCAACCTTGATAGAATGTTTGATGTTGAAGCTTAGGTACAATTCTAGGAGCTTGGAAATACCAAAAGCCCCTTCCAATCTTCATAGATTTGCTCAAGAAATCTTACTACCCTATCTTGCCATAGTACTATTTAATGAGAAACTCGAAATGGTTAAAATCAATGCTTTAATCCTTGTCCAATGATGAATGCTGGAGTGTCATGAGGATTTCTAGGAGAAGATTGAGCAAAAATCCCCTTTAAATGATAAGATTTGGCCAAAGAATGCTTGCTTTCCTGCACCCCCATATCTAGGGTTTTGAAACTCCATGGAAGCTCAAAGGAAGAAAAAATATTGTCTAATGGCTTAGTAAAATGAGTTGTAGACTCAGTAGAAAGCTTGTTCAAACTTGTAAACAAGATTTAATGGGAATAAATGGGTGCTACCCTATTGCATTCCAGCATTATAGATGGATGATCTTAATTCAATGGAGGATGATAGCCATGCTAGTGATCAAATGGAACAAGACATAGCCATGATAGAAGCTTAAGCACCATCCAACTTTCCAATTGTGGCAAAAAATGCAGACATGTTGCTCTTAGTCTTAGTTGAAAACTAGTGCAAAATTGCATTAAACTTGCTGCTGCATGTGGCATAAAATGGCTCCTTCTTTCTTCTTGTTTGAATCCACTTGATGCTTAGAATCAAGTGTTGGAGAACTTTGAGGTGTGTGGAGCCATGGGAGAGAAAGATCTGCCACGGAAGCTTACCAAAAGCTAAGGAGATGAGAGAGAAAACATGTTTTCCAAAGGAAAATCCTTCTTTTTGCTTTCACAAGTCAGTATAGGCCCCTTTTTGGTCAAAGAACCATCGATTTTGGATCCATTTTGTCCAATACATGTTAAATGGTATGGAGGCCACCATTTTTGCCAAGAAATGCTTCAGATGCAACCACAATTAATTGTAGAAGACTTGACACAACAACCAAGACTTGTAAGCACAAGTACCTATTATAACTAAAGACACCATATCCAAAGCTTGAAAATGACCTAATGGTTGGATCTAAACTATAGTTCTGATAACAATGAAAAGAAGGCCTATTCTAACTAAACTAGACTAACATTTAATGCTTATAAAAAAATAAATGGAATAGAGAAATATTTCATTAGTCTAAGCTCCATCGAATCCATGGCTACTGCAAGTATAAGAAGAGTATAGAGATGTAACAACTAAAATGCAAATCTAAGTGTCCTTGTTGAATTCGTGAAAAATGAACCAAAGATGTTTACAATGACATTAATTCACCCTTTTATACTCCTAAAATGATACTCTCTATTTAACTTTCTTTTCTACTTATTATATTGTTTCCAAATTGATAACAGGCTTCTTCATTCTCTACAGTCCTTCATCATATCATGTGTGTGCATAGGGAAACGAGAACGTATCTGCCTTGGGTCGTAATGTCCCTCAATCCTCACCTCTCAATTATTGGAATAGAAGGTTAGTCACATTAAACCCCCCTTCTATCTTACACTCAATTGAGAAATATATGAGAGCCACCCAATTCTTGACACTTATTGATGTATTCCTCATGGTCTTGTGCAAATTTTGTATGCCTTATGCGCAATTGATGGTACAGATATGCATCTCGCCCTATGTTGGCATAAAGTGTGAAAAATAGAAGGCCATGGAGCCTTACAATATTGTGCATAGATCATGCATTGTGCATTAAGAGGCCCAATTTGTGTATGCAACACTCCATTCGCTCACCTAACCTCTCATTGATTGAAAGGGGAAAGATTGGTGGTCACTTGCCTTGCCCTCTATCTCACACTTTGTTTTAATAGATACAAAGGTCAATCTATACTTATATCCCCATCTAGTTAGGATGAAAGCTTACATCACTCAATGGTTATTGGTAGATCAGCTTGTTGATGATATCAAACATTATCTAATGATGAAGGAGCATATTTAGAAGGTATAGCTAATAGATTAATAACTTGTGTTGGCATAAGATCTTCCATTTTCTATAGAAGTTAGATGTTTTGTAGAGTCACATGACATAGTGCACCAAGGGAGGTGGCTTTGAAATTGCATCAAGGATCAATAGATGATTAAATAGATTTTGACTGTAGGATGTCACCACCTTTTTCACATCTAGTTTCTCACCTAGGGATGTTGCCACCTTTTCTTGGAGCAGGTCATGTTACGACAAGGAACTTGTTTTCCTTTTCTCCCATTATATAATTTTTCTTTTTCTATTCTTTTTTATTTTTCCCCCTCTTGAGGATGTTTCCACCATTTTTCAAATACTAGATCATATTGGGGGTAAAGCTGCCTGTGCCTGGCCGCTCGTATATTAGTTACATTGACAGTACTGCACTATGTATTAGTTACCCACACATCTGTATACTGTAGGTGGTAGCCGCCCATTACACTGTCACTTTATTCTTTATTCTTTCAGTGACATTTGAATAAAGGTAAGGTTGGTCACACATTGTGACTTTTGGAGTTCCCACATCTTGTGTGCATGTCTCTCTCTTGCTCTTGCTCCTTCCACCATAGCTCTTGCTTCTGCTCCATGCTTCTACTTTAGGGCTCACTCCCTTCAACTACTATTAGATCAATCTTCCTTGAGAGCTTGACCTGACCTTATCTCAGCTCACATTTGAATACCTATAAAGGTTTCATGGCAACCGTGGCTTTAGTCACTCCCTTCAACTGGTATTAGATCCATCTTCCGTGAGAGCTTGACCTGACCTTATCTCAGCTCGCATTTGAATACCTACAGAGGTTTCATAGCAAGTGTGGCTTTAGTCTAATATGGTATGTGTTTACCCTCCCCACTCTCGGACTTGTTTGGCCTTGCTTCACGCCATTGTTGAGGCTACTTTGAAGCCTTCTTGATCATCCTTGTGACCAACAAAAAAGCACAAACCGTGTTCCCAAGTTGTTGGCACCTGATCATTGGACAACATTAGAGCATTCGTCAATTGCTTTGGTTGACATTTGGGCCGCTTGAACTCTTTTTCTTCAATCCAAGGCTTGTTTAGAGTCCACATTGGCACTCCCTTAAGCCTTCCCTACTCTCCAGCATATGCTACGACCTAGTTTAGTCAACGTGAGTTGAGGAATTTGCACCTATTGTTCAACTGATCCTCCTAGTTATCACTTGCAGCTCACACTCATTAATTGTAGATTATGAAAGATTCTAGCATTGGCTAGTACTCTTGGGCATTATATGCATTAACTTTGAGCTCTTGTACTTCAGTTCACTATTGTATACAATAGTTACCTTGCTAAAACCTATCAAGGGCAATATACTTCTCCATGTTTGGAGCTCATATAATGATGCCATTGATGCCCATATACACTTCCCTTGATGGCAGGATGTTATGATAATGTTTTTTCGTGCTTTTGGGGATTGATTTGAGCCCAAATTTGGCTCACTCTTATAGAGATATCACTATTGAAAATAGGGTAGCATGATGGTTACTCATAGGGACAGCCACTAATTCATGTCACGAGCTTCATTGATGCTTATTGTGGACATGACTATGATGTTGGATGTTATGACAAGGCTTGGAAATGCTTTGAGCTTTATGTTGGGCTAACATATGCCAATTTATGCAAAGATTTCTACTATTGGCCATTGCTTCCAGTCTGTCACTTGCTTGGGTAGCTCTATGTATTGAAGTACTTGTGCCATTTGGGGATTACATTGGATGCCATTAATGCCACATGTTTGACTATGCTACGACAGAGATTTGAGCTTCATATTTGGGCTACATTTGCACTTTTGGAGTTGGAATACATTGCCTTGGACATGGGGACTGTCACTTATTGTGTAGGTTATGTTTCAAAGCTACATTGGTTTATACAAGCTTGAGGTTATCTTGAGGTCTATGCTCCTATCACATGCTACATGATCTTGGATGTATGGATGCCTTTTCCATGATTTTTTGAGCTTTGTTTGCTTGTTTGGCATTTGACTTTTGTTCCAGTGGGAGCTGGTACTTGACACTTGGATATCACATTGAGCATTTGGTTACACGATTGAGGTTGAGGGTCTTATAATGAGATTGTGGGACTTAGTGACATGTACATGCTCTTGTTATGATTTATATACAGAGTTGATTCTTAGTGGACTGATCTGACATTACTTTTGGATCGATACCTATCCATGTCATGATGTTGTGAGTGATGTATGCATCTTGGTTGTTTATGTATTGAGCTTCCGTTACATTGCTCAGTTTGTTGTGCCTTTGGTTTGTCTCTTCTATTACTTGTGAGATCCACTCTATGCATGATGGCTATATAAGCCTATAGGATGTATCTTAGTCCGACACACAGATTCTTTGACAGTTCTTGGTGCTAGTCGCATATTCACTCACTGTTAGTTAGAGCTATTTCCTAGCAGTTGCAGTTTGTCTTATATCAGTGATTGTGCCTCTTTGGCATTGATTTCTTACTGTTGTATTTCATTTTTAGCATGTTTTAATTGCCATTTACTACACTATTTATGCAAGAAATCACCTCCATTTGAGAGTCCTTTGCATTAAGTTTGTGGACAATTCATTACTTGGTTAGTACCCCTTGTTTTTAGCTTGATCTAGTAGTGGTTTTGGGGTTGATTTATAGGTTATTAAATCAAATTGTTTTTTCCTTCTATGTCTTTGTTGGTCTCAATATGACTGGTGGTTCCAATGATAGTGCTATATTTAATATTGACAAGTTGGATGGCACCAGCTATAGCTATTTGAAGGCCCAAATCTGGCAAGTTTTAATGTAAAAAATGCAAGTTAAGCCTTTGAAACATAAGGGTATCAAACCCAAATGTATTGATGTAGAGAATGTTGAGAATATGGCAATCACACCCACTTGTATGCCTCTTTGTATGGAGTAGTGGGTAAGGAAATCACTAGTAGTCTAGGAAGAGGTCTTGAATCCCATAAGCACAGTGGTGCAAAATGCTACCTACCCAGCTACTATAAAGCATTGTACTTGACTATCACTTTCATAATGAGTAATGCAATATATCATGATGCTTTCCTCTTCAGTTAGTGTCATTGTCAATCCATTACACAAGATTGTGTTTATGATTCCAAGCTTCCATCTTGGAACCTAATTCACTTGTGTAATAGTTGTCTACTCATTGTCTATGTCAACATGAATCTAGCCTTCATCTTCCATCCACCATAGCTCCTGCCATACTCTAGATCTCACATTCTAACATGGTATTAGAGCTCAACTGAGCATGGCCTAGCTCTCCTTTCACTCCTCTCACCTACTCTTTATCTCAATCAAGATCAGTTTGAGTGTATGATCCCCATTCTTCACTTGAATCTCACAGTCACTGTTTGACAGCCATAGCGAGACATGACCTATAGCACTTGGAGCCTTCATATCTCTCTCTACAGGCCATATTTCTCAGTGCTTCCTTTTGGGGGGGTTGTTTATCTTCTCAAGGCATTGGTTCTTGGCACCTTAAAGTGCAACATTAGTCATTGTATGCTCTAGCATTGCTTAAAGTCGCGCTCACTTCCTGTCTGTGCCCTGCTCTTGGTGGTACCATCGATTCTCCTTTTGTGGTGCCGCGATATGTGCTACAAGCATAGGGCAAAGCAAGCCCACTGTCTAAGCTTCCTCTAGCTCAAATATCTCACAAATAATCAACTCCACAAGCTACTGTCACCAAAAAATCAGTCACCTGCTTCAAAACCCTAATATATCCACCATAGCCATCTTACTTCAAGCTCAAAAACACTTCATTTTCTCACTCTTCTAGACTTAACAAAGGTTTTGCCACTCAAATTTAATTAGTTCGAGCAAGTAGAAATGCAAGAAGAATATTTAGAAGACTCAAGCTCAGCACAAGAAGATCAAGCATCAACATCAAGCTCTTCAAGAAAGTATCTATTGATACTCCACTAGAGTCATTTAACACTAAATCCCTTGGCATCAACTCCTTGCTAGTTATTCTCAATTTTTGGATACCAAATTTTGGTCATGTCAATGACAAGAAAGAAGATTTCTATGCGGATACGCTTCATGAAGAGTAACATGACTCATGTTGCTTATCAACACTAATGGAAGTCTTGTTTGTTCTATCTACAGGGATGGATGGATTTCCTTGTTCTAAAGAGCTATCAATGAATCTATTAGAATATTTGAAAACATTTATGCTGCCTCAAAGATGATGATACCTTTGCTTGAGGGGGACATGGACATGAAGACTAATGCAAGCAAACCGGAGAAGAAAAAGAACAAGATCAACCATGAGGACCCTAAAGCTGAAATCAAAGTGAAGGACAAGTACAAGATCAAAAAAAGCAAAGCGGACTACATGAAGAAGGACAAGAAGATTCACAATGACATATCTAAAAATGCTAAAAACCACAAGGGCCTATCGATCCTTTACCCAAGTTTTTACTAGACTTTTTTCCTGTATGTACTTACCATTAATGCTCCCTTCATAAAAGCAATGTAAACTCCTCATGTAACCTATGCATAACAACCTCTACCCACTTAGTGAGGCCTTGTAACAACCCTTAGACGTCAGCCATGTTTGTGGTACCCACATTTAGCCTTTTTCGTAATAGCCTCTGGATGGTTACCATGTTTATGGCATACCCACACTTAGCAAGGTTCCACTCACAATAGCCTCTATACACTTAATGCTTTCCCATGGTTGTGATTGAGGAGGGGTGTTGAGAATCTGGCAATCACACCCGCTTGTATGCCTCTTTGTTTGGAGCAGTGGGCAAGGAAATCATTAGCAGTCTAGGAAGAGGTCCGAATCCCATAAGCATAGTGGTGCATAATCCTACCTACCTAGCTACTATAAACATTGTACTTGACTATCACTTTCATAATGAGTAATGAAATATGTCATGATGCTTTCCTCTTTTAGTGAGTGTCATTGATAGTCCATTATTACACAAGATTGTGTTTATGAGTCCAAGCTTCCATCTTGGAACCTAATTCTCACTTGTGTAATAGTTGTCTACTCATTGTCTATGTCAACATGAATCTAGCCTTCATCAGCCATCCACCATAGCTCCTACCATGCTCTAGATCTGACATTATAATAGAGAATTGGGATGAATTGGATGAGCTATGTAAGTACACCATCATATTGTTCCTCTCTAAGCAGGTGTTTTATAATGTTTCCTTTGATGGGTAGTCTGCATAGGACTTATGGGATAAGATTCACAATGTCTATGACAAGCAAAGCTCCATTTCTCATATGTATGTATTGGTTGAAGAAATTCATGGACATTCACATAAAGGAGGGCATTTCCATGTCAACCCACTTAAATGAGTTTCGTTCTATTCTCAACCATTAATCTTCACAGGGGATTGAATTTAAGGGCAATCTCTCCCCTTTTTCCTCTTAGTTATACTATCTAAATCATGAAATACATTTCATATTGCTATGTGTGTAAAGATGCCCACTTATGGGCTAGAGTTATAGGGTGTAGAGAGTGCGCTCTTGAATGAAGATGTTAACAAAAAGAACGTCGATGCTTCCTGCACCTTTCATGCTTTGATAGTCAGAGGTTATAATAGTAGGAGTGGTAATGACCACCATGGGAGAGACTCTCAACAATCTCATTCTCAGTCACATGGACAATCTCATAGCGAGTCACGTGGCTATAAGTTCTCATTGACTTATCACTACTATAGGAAAGCGGGGCATATTTGGCCATAGTTCCATAAAATGTGTGAGGACAAGTGCAAGGAAAAGGGCAAATGTAAAGTGCATGAAAATGGAAAGTCATGTATTAAGATTGAAGAGATTAATATTGTGTGGACTGATTGTGATGATGATTTCATACTTGTAGCTTCTTATCTTGATACTTCAATGTTGTTTGATGCTTTATCAAGGTATACTCAATGTTGCTTGATAGATTTAGGGGTTTTCTTTCATGTGACCCCTCATAGAGAGCGATTCCACTCCTATCATAGTTTGATTGGATCTATCTATTTGGGTAATGACCTAGCACTAGAGATAATTGGTATTGGTGATGTTCAATTATTGTTTGGTTCATGTTGCATATTTACTCTTCATAATGTACGTCATGTACTAGCTCTCACGAAGGCCTTATCTTTGCTGGCACTTTGGATGATGCAAGTTATGTAGTTTCTGTTGGTGATTCCTCATGAAAGTTTACCCGTGGGAATCTTGTCATTGCGCATGATATTAAGTTCAATACTCTCTAGCCCTTGCTTGTATCTAGGTCAATTGATCATGTTTTGGCAGTGGATATAGTTTTATATGTATCTCTTTGGCATCGTCACCTTGGGTATATATCCTTGAAAGGAATGAAAATGTTTACTCGTTTTGCAGTATCTTTCGTCCCTTGACTATAAGTGCTTTGAGTCTTGTGATCATTGTTTATATGGCAGGTAGATATGTAATACACATAAAAATTCTGGCATGACATGCATGGGTGAGCCATTGGCTCTCATTCATTAGGATGTATATGGTCCCATGCCTTGCAAGTTGTTAGGTGGCACAAAGTATTTCATTATCCTCATTGATGACTATACACATAAGGTCTAGGCATATCCTATTAAGTAGAAATAAGAAGTTTTGGCTACATTTCAATGTTGGCTTACTTTAGTTGAGAACTAGTTTGGGTATAGGTTGAAATGCCTAAGGTCAGATAATGGGGGTGTGTATGTCTCTAAAACCTTTGAGTAGTTTTGTGAGACGAGAGGGGTATTAAGTGCCAATTGACTACCCCATACACCCCACCCTAGAATGGCATGACTGAGTGCATGAATATGACAATTTAGGAGCAAGTTTACAATATGCTTAGCCAAGCAGTCTTACCATACACTTGAAAACCGGTCCCCATGTACTGATCTTGATATCAGGTTACAGAGGAGGTATGGTTTGGAAAACTTCCCTCATATGCTCATTTGTGTGTCTTTGGTTGTGAGACTTTTTGCCATGTTCCCAAAGATACGCATAATAAACTGGATACTAAGTCTAGGAAATGCATCTTCCTTAGTTATGGAGACGTAGGTGAGATGGGCTATTGCCTTTGTGATCCGCATGCTTGGAAGGTTATCTACAGCCATGATGTTGTTTTCCATGAGGAGAAAATGCATAAGCATCCTTAGCATGTTGTTGAGATACACATAGGGTGATATTTTAAGAGAAGCCTCATGCTACTATACAGCTAGCTAGGCAACTTGTAGCTGCTCCAGTGGCCCAAAGCCCTAATGCTCCACAGGATGTCCATGCCTTCTAGCCTATTTTGAGGTGGTCTATTAGAGATAGACGATAGCCTGCATAGTTTGAGCCCTCTATGGATTATGTTATGGTGATAGATGTTGGTGAGCCTCTTACCTATGATGAGGCTATGCACAGAGGTGATAGTCACTCTTGGGAGAGAGCCATGCAATCAAAGTATGACTCATTGTAGAAAAATCATACATAGGACTTGGTTCCTTTGCCTAGTGAAAAGAATGATTTGCCATGCAAGTGGGTGTATATGTTGAAAAGTACCCTTGGATGCCCCAAGTCAGCATACAAGACTAGATTGATTGCTAAGGGTTTCAAGTAGAAGCATGGTATAGACTTTGATGAAGTCTTTTTTCCTATTGTGAAGATGACTACCCTACGTTTGGTATTGGCTTTGGTTGCTCATCTTGAAGCTTGACTTGGATCTTTATCAGATGGATGCCAATACAACTTTTCTTCATTGGGGACCTGCATGATGAGATTTACATGGAGTAGCCTAAGGGCTTTGCAGAACCTAGCGGTGGGGACCATCTAGTGTAAAGATTGAGGGGAAGAGCCTTTATGGCCTTAAGCATGAGAAACCTAGGGAATGCTACCATAAGTTTGACGATTTTATGCGTTCTAGCGATATTCTTGTAGTGATATAGATCTGTGTCTATATACGAAGAAGGTTCATGATGGTGATTGCTTTAAGGGGATCCTTTACTTGTCACAAAAGGATTACATCCAGAAGATCCTTGAGCGATTTTATCTGTAGGAGGATATTAAGCCTATTGGATGTCCTTTACTTTCTCACGTGAAGGTTAGTCAGGCAGATTGTCCATAGTTTGATGAGCAGAAGGCTGAGATGGCCAAGATCCCTTATGGATCAGTAGTGGGTAGTTAGATGTATGACATGATATCCACTCGCCCTAACATAGCATTTGTAGTGGGAGTTGTGGTATGCTATTTGGCTACACCTAGTAGATAGCACTGGGATGCCCCGAAGGGTATCATGTGGTACCTAAAGGACACAATAGCTATGTGCAACTATTATGGTGGGCGAGATACAAGAGTCATCGGATACACAGACTCTGATTATGTAGGACATGTAGACAGTAGGAACTCTACCTCTATCTATGCCTTCACCTTTGCTGGAGGTGCTATTTCTTGAATATCTAGGGTACAAAAATGCATGACCCTATCTAGTATAGAGACAAAGTATGCTGCAGTCCAATGAGGCTTGCAAGGAGGCTCTTTGGTTAGGCTACCATTTGGTGTCAGACCTTGGCATTACTAATGTGGTCCCTACATTGCATTTGGATTCTATGAGTGCTATCTAGTTGGCCAAGAATTCGATTTTCCATGTGAAGACAAAACACATTAAGGTGCATTACCACTTTATTCAAGAGGTCATTGAGGAAAATTCCATTGATCTTGTCAAGATATCAATTACTTGACCAAAATCCTACAAATTTGCTCACTAAAAGTCTTTTAGTAGAGTGTTTGCCTTCCTTAGGAAGTTGATGGGCATTGGATGAGATGACATATTTCCTTATCGTGTTGTACTTATATACATTTGTCCTTTGTCACTTTTTCTCTTGTTCTCTCTTCACTAGGGGCACATTCACTTTAAGTGGAAGGTTGTTGGGGGTAAATGCACATGTGCCTAGCCGCTCGTATATTAGTTACATTGATAGTGCCTGCATCATGTATTAGTTATCCATATAGTTGTACACTGTAGGTGATGGGCACTCATCACTATCACTTTATTCTTTATTCTTTCAGTGACATTTGAATAAAGGGAAGGTTGGTCACACATTATGACTATTAGAGTTTTCACATCTTGTGTCTCTCTCCCTCTCTTCCTCTTGCTCCTTCCACTATAGCTCTTCCTTTTGCTCTATGTATCTACTTTAGGAATCACTCCCTTTAGATTAGTATGGCGGCATAGACCAAAGTTCTTTTCTATGACAATTATGTATTTTTTATTTTTTGGGTTTTTTAAATTTTTAGTAAGAGGACCACCCTTCATCAAAACCAACCATACAATGTCTGTAGAACTAAAGGAGAAAACCTTGGAGAAGTGGTAGGACCTAGAGCTGAGGGAATGGAAAAACAATGCCATCTCATTAGAATAAGAAGGATAGCTATAATCAATAAGTGTTAAGTTATCAAGCTCAACACATGTGGATATTGATGATGGACCTCTTAGTTAGATGGATCCACAAGTCTACGCTTAGCATGTTGGTGGTCATTATGACTCTTACATGGCCATTGAATTATTATATTTGGTTTGTTATACCTATCTATAACTGGCATAATTATAGTGCGGATCGATTATTATAGTTTGTTATACATTGTTTGACTTAGTAGGCTACTTTTCTTTATGTTATATGTTATCTATACTTTGTGTATATTGTATTGCATATGAAAGAAAAAGAAGAAACCAACAAGAAAATATTTTATCCTCCATCTATCTTCTTGTATTCTTGCACGAGCTTTCTCTTATGCATATGGTGTGTATTTGGCATTGCAACTCAAGCAAGTCTCCCTACCATATTATTCATGACATGGTATTAGAGCTGCACCACTGATAGAGGCTGGTTTTAGAGACTCAAGTAAAGAAGAAGAAGCAAGGATTTGAGAAAGAAAGAAAAGCTCTCCCATTCTCCCACTCTTTCTCTTGGGATAGTAAGTGTGGAGGTATTGAAAGAATAATAGAGAAAAATCTTAGATTATTGTGAGATTTGGTGCTTTTTTTTTGCCATTTGAGGCTATTTTGGGCCCCCATTTAGACCTGTAAGATTTTGAGAGTACTTTTAGAGTATACTATAACTTCAGTTGTGTCAATTGAAAGTAGGTGCACAAGTTACATATTTTGAATCTATAATTTTTGAGGTGATTTGCCAAGAAGAAAACACCAGTTTTATCTGTAAATAGATTTCAGACTACATGTACTATTGAGTATTTTTATAAAAGAGACTACGTGATGTATTACTATCACTTATTATGAAAGGTTACAGAAGAATTTCTTACTATTTTGTATCAATTTTGTGATAATGGCAGAGAACAGTGGAAGCCCCATCATTGTTGAGAAGCTGGAAAAGAACAAGTACCTATTATGAAAGTTTTGTGTGATGAACTTCCTTATTGGAAAATACCTCTTTGAATTTGTTTTATGTGAAGAAAAGGAGCTAGAGTTGAGTGACTGTGTGATTGCAAACAAATTGAAGGAGTGGAAAGAATGGAATGCAAAGTATAAAAAGGTGATGTGTTGGCTATCAAAAATCATTGATAACACTATGTTGGGAAATATAAAAAATGTAGAAAGTTCACATGTAGTGTGGACCATGTTTGGAAATATGTTTTATATAAATATAAAGGCACAGAAGATTCAACTCAAGAAGCAGGAGCTGAATACTTTAAAGAAAGGAAAAATTTCTATCAATGAGTATGTTTTGAAGATAAGGAGCATTGCACATACTTTGGCAACGATTGATGCAATGCTTGATGATGATAATTTGATATCATCTATTTTAGGTGGTCTTAATAATGAAAAGACTTGAAAATTGTTTGTTACATCTATATATGTATGGAAGCCATTTCCAGGTTTTGATGAGTTGGTCTCTCTTCTGATAATTGAAAAGATCAATATATAGAGTAAATCATTTGGAAGAAGTGGCGAATAGGCTCAAGCATTTTAATCAAGTTTGAAAGAGGATGTGGTAGATTCTCTTCAAGAGACCATGGTGGTATGGGATGTGTTGGTGATAATTAGTAAAAAAAAAAGTTAAATAAGTAGTTTAGTGATATGCAGGTTCCAAAAGGTTGTGTCAACTTTAGAGATAGGGAGAGCTCTAAAGGAAGAGGTGGATGGCATAGTAGAGGTTCTAGTAATTTTGGTATTATTTGTCATTATTGTGGAAAAACATATCATATTTGCAATCCATTTTCATTCTAAGAAGGATGATATCTGTAGTAATAAATTGCAAAAAGAAAACTATGCATAATCTTCATAACAGAATGAAGACAAAAATGAGCGTCTATTTGTTATGCAATATATGATGGACGTTGTTATAGAAAAGGAGACACATGATGATGTATAATATATTGATTCAAGTGTATCTAATTATATGACCATCCATGTTGAATAATTTGAAGATATGCAAGATTTACAAAATCTAGATTATATGAAGATGAGTGATTCATGTCACCCAATTTCACACATTAGAAAAGTTTCCTTGTTCTTACATGATGGTCAGATAAAGAGTCTATAAAATGTATTACATGTGCCATCCATCACAAAGAATTTAGTGTCTATTGGTCAATTGCTAGAGAAAGGGTTGTAGGTTTGATTTAATGTAAATTTAAAGGCTATTTTATGAAATAATTTAATTATAAGTATATGATAGTTTTAAAAGAAAATAGAGTTGGCCATATGTTTACTTTAGATGCTAGAATTTTTACTGTGAATGTTGCTATGTATGCTAAAGAAAAAGGAGTGGTTGTAGATATTAAAATATGACACAAGTATATTAGACATACAAATGTGCAAATGTTGAAATTTATACAGTCCAAAGGGTTGGTTATACATATTCCATAATGTGTGTGTAGCATGCTAGTTTGGTAAGTATACAAGATAACCTTTTTCTTCACATGATAGAGATGTGAGTAGAAATATATTTAATGTTGTACACATATATATTTGAGAGTCTACACAGAATATATCTCTAGTAATAGTAAATATTTTGTCATATTTATTGATGATTGTTCAAGAAAGTTGTGGGTGTATTTCATGAAGAAAAAGAGTGATGTGTTTGAGTACTTCAAAACTTTCAAAGCTACAGTTGAAACAAAAACATGTTTGAAAGTTAAGTACTTGAGGTTAGATGAAAGGGGAGAGTACCTCTCTAATGAGTTTAGTTACTTCTTAGGGTCTTATAGAATAAAGAGATAGTTTACTAATGGTATGCCCCATAGCAAAATGGAGTTGCAGAAAGAAAAATAGACACATTGCAGAACTTGCATGAGTATTGATGGCTAAAAAGAAAATTTCAAAACATTTTTGGTATGAAGTTGTTCCTACTATTGTATATATTATGAACATAACTCCCATAGTTGCAACTCATGAAGTAATCCCCAAAGAATGCTTTATGGGCAAGAAGTCTAATGTGTCACACTTGAAAGTGTTTTGTTGTATATGTTCATATGGTAGATGAGCTTAAAAGAAGCCTAATCCAAAGGCTAAAAAAATTATTTTCATTGAATACTCTTTCGATAAGAGAATGTATCATTGTTATAATCCTATCACATGTGAGTTCAGAGTGAGCAAGAATATTATTTTTAATGAGATGAGCAGTTTGGTATGCATCTAGTGGTGATGCATTGGATGATAATAATGATGATTATCATAGTTATGTGTAGAAAGAAAATCAAGAATTACAGAGCCTTAGTGGACCAAAAGCATCATCTCGTACTACATCTATAGTTAGCGCTTGGTTTGGGAGACTGAGGAGGAGCCCCACATATTTAAGTGCACCTACTAGTGTTGTAGAAGGTAAAAACAAAGAGAATAGGAAAGTGTCAGATAGTAATGATGCATTTACTAGTCATCTAGGGTTTGATGGAGATTCCAATGGTTCAAAAAGTTTGGATAATGAGCTTGGTATTCCTTCTTTCATGACACTAGGTCTATAGAGAGCACATGGCAATATAAAGGCTCCACTGAGTGATCGAGTGGTACATGTCTAGTAAGGTTAGATATCCTATTAAAAGATTTGGTTTTGAAGGTTATATAGCTCACCATTATGATTATATGATAAAGGTGGTTGAGAATCCCAATCCCACTTGTTTTGAAAATGTTGCTAGTCATGCTCATTGGGATGTAACAATGGATGAGGAGATGGTTGTATTAGAGGCCAATAAAACTTGGGATCTAGTACCATTGCCTAAGGGCAAGAAAGCTATTGGATGTAAGTGGTTCTATACAATTAAGTATAATATAGATAGTTATGCTAATAGGTATAAGGCTAGGTTGGTTGCAAAAGGCTATGCTCAAACATATAGCATAAATTATGAAGAAACATTCAATCCAATTGCTAGGATGGAAGCTATTAGATATGTGATTGCTTTGGCAATAGCCAAAGGTTAAACTTTATAGAAAACAGATGTAAATAATGCCTTCTTGCATGGTGAAATGCAAGCAGAGGTTTATATAGAGCAACCAATAAGTTATGAAGATTTAGAATATCCCAACATATGTGTGTAGGTTAAAGAAGGTACTCTATGGATAGAAGCAAGCATCTAGAGAAAAAGATTAGAGAGTATATTGTCAACATTGGATTGTATGTTTTTGATGTTGGTAACTCACTTTATGTGAGAAAGGGAGATGCATGTTTAGTCATTATAGTCATCTCTATAGATGACTTGATTAGTGCACGTGACAGTGATAGTGGGATTGCTAATGTCAGGGACCTTTTGTAAAAGAAGTTTGAGACGAAGAATTTGGGTGAGCTGAGGTACTTTCTTGGTATTGAGATGATTAGATGTGATGATAGTATATGGCTATCCAAAGGGCAATATGTCTTGGATATGTTATCCATACATGGCATGATAGCATATAAGCCTCTTTCAATGTTATTAGAGCAAAATGTGAAGTTGAGTTCTAATGTTGGGGATGAGATAGAAGTCCCTACTATGTTTAGGAGGATAGTAGGGAATTTGATTTACATGATTATCATAAGGCCATGCTTGAGCTATGCTATTGGCCTTGTCGGTCAGTTTATGCAAATGCCTAGAAAGGCTTATTTGGATATAGTTAGATACATATTGAGGTATGTGAAGTCCACTTTGTATTATGGACCTTTTGATTTAGAGGCAGGTAAGGCTATATATGTGTTTGGATACATAGATGCAGATTGGGCTTATAGCATGCGTAAAAGAGGATCTACTAGTGGATTGATGTTTTTCCTTGGTAGTGCAGTAGTTATATGGAGTAGCAAAAAGCAACCTATAATTGCTTTATCAAGTCTAGAGGCTGAGTACAGAGGTCTTGCTATGGTAGCATGTAAGGTGGTATGGTTGCAAGTGTTATTGGGTGAGGCGGTATGGCTACAAATGTTATTGGGTGATTTGGATGTGTAGGTAGATGGTCCAATTATCATTTATTGTGACAACATGAGTAGCTTATAATATTGGCTAGGAATCCCGTGTTCCATGCTAGGACAAAGCACATTGAAGTATATTATTACTTTGTGAGAGAGAAGGTACTTGTAGGTAAGTTTGACTTGGTATATGTTAGCACAAAGAATCATATAGCTGACACTTTCACGAAGGAAATGGATATAGAGAAGCTTCAAAAGTTTTGAAGCTTACTTAGAGTTGCAAAGATATAGTTGAGCTTGAGGGGGAGTGTTGAGATAGCAAGCTCAATATGTGCAAACATTGATGATGGACTACGTAGTCATGATGGGTCTACAGATCTACACTTAGCACATGGGTGGTCATTATGAATCTTACACATAGCCACTACTTATTATATTTAGTTTTTTACACCTATCTATAACTAGCATAGTTATAATGCCAATTAATTAGTATAGTTTTTTATGCACTATTTGACTTAGTAAACCACTTTACTTTATTTTGTGTCTTATCTATACTTTGTGTACATTGTATTGTGTGTGAAAGAAGAAGAAAAAAATAGTAAGAAAATATATTTGTCTCCATCTCTCTCCTTGTGTTCTTGAGTGAGCTTCCTCTTGTGTGTATGGTGTGTGTTTGATGTAGTAGCTCATGCAAGTCCCTCCACCACGCAATTCATGACAATAACATGGAATGTATAAGTGATACCCAAGGGGAGAGGGAGTAGCTGTGGTGATCATTAGGATCCCTAGGGAGGGAAGTACTTCCTCAAGTGATACTTGTTAATTAGAAAAGGATCATTATAAGCAGCGATGGCTTGCAATTGAACAAAGCCATTAGAATTAACAGATAAGGACATATCCAATGCTATTGGAGCTTGCTTGGAAAATTTTCAAAGTGTAAATAATATGTGAGAACAAGATCATATTTCTATAATTTTTTGTGTTTGATGAAGCATTCATGGTAAGCGACATGTCTATGTAGCTTCCATGCACTATAGGGTTATTCACCGGATCTCATCCAAGCATTCTAAGTACAAGAGGTGGAGCTACAAGTATTCATCATCTCCTAAGCGCTCCTTATTAGTAGTCACTCAAAAGAGGCCAGTAGGGCCTTTGTAAGCCAATCATTGCAATCCTGATGATGGGTAGAAATTGCCCTTATCAAGATCAAATAAAGGATGTGATTGGTGATTTGACTTGCCCATTGGCTCTAGGATAGTAGGGTGTGGATTTTCAATGGCGGATTTTATAAATCTTTGTTAGTCCTTCCATGCTCTTGTTGAGAAAGTGAGTGACGTGATCACTTATCAACTCAAGGAGATTGCCAAAGCAAGTGACAATGTTCTTGTATAGGAACAAGGCCATGCTATTTTCATCATCTCACTTGAGGGCTTTGGCTTTACACCACTTCGTCACATAGTCCATATGGTTTGACAAAGTTAGTACTTCATTTCTTGAATGGATTGAGAGGAAGGAGAGGTTGCAATAGCACGGCACTAGTTTTGATATGCTTTTCCATTTGTTGACAGATGTGATGGTGCTTGTAATAATCATAGGTATCTTTGTGCAAGGTTAGCCACTAGTATCTTGCAAGCGAAGTCTTCTCAGTTTTTGCTTCTCTCATAAAGTTTCCACCACATAACTTGTCATGTCATGCCTTCAGGACAAGGCCAATCTTATCACTTGCAATACATTTTTGTAGCACTTTATCCTTGCCTTTCTTATACAATGCATTTCCTAACAGGATGTAGGGGGATGATTTTAGTAGAAGCCTCTTCTTTTTCTTGGCTAGAGTTGCCAAGAGGATATTGTTGGTTAGCCAAGAGGTTGGCTGTGTCTACATACTAGAGAGAGAGAAGCATAAGAGAGGTCCAAATCATCTTGTTCCTCTTCTTCACCTTAAGGGATCCATGATAGATGATCAGCTAGTACATGGGAATGACTATGCTCTGTCACCATTTCAAATTCAAACTCTTGAAAGAGGAGTAGCTACATCATCATACATCCTTTTACATCAACATTGTTTTTTAGGAAGGATAGAGCCTCATGATCCACATAAAACTTGAAATACATTAGCAAAAGGCAATGACAAAACTTCTATAAGGTAAACAACATTGCCAAGCACTCCAATTTTGTCACTGTATAGTTTCTTTCCTGATTAGTGACTTTGCGGCTTGTATAGTAAATTAACTGATCAAGTTTTGAGGAATATTTCTAGCATAAGACTCTACCTAATCCTTCAGCTGAGGCATTAGTGTGTACATGGAATTATTTTTTCCAATTAGGAGATTGCAGAATGGGTGCTTCAATCAGGTACCAATTTAGAATGTTGAAAGTTTCTTCACAATCATTTGCCTCTCCGATAAACTCTATATATTTTCTCAAGAACTTATGCAAGGGGGATACCTTTGTGCAAAGTGCACAATGAACTGCTTGTAGTAGCCCACATGGCCAAGAAAGCCTCATAACCTTTTGTGATTAGTTACTGTGGTTAGGGCTCTATCATGTGCAGAGACAATGTGGCCCAACAAAATGCTTGAAGAGACCCCAAAGATGCATTTTTTGGGTTTGAGGGAGATTACATACTCTTGACACTAATCAAAGCATTGCAATGAGTGTCCCCAATGCTTACAAAGTAAGCGAAAGCCATAGAAACCATCTAAGTATACCACATACTCTTGACACTAATCAAAGCATTGCAATAAGTGTCCCCAATGCTTACAAAGTAAGCCAAAGCCATAGAAACCATCTAAGTATACCACATCCATAAAATCATGTAGATGTTTTTGGAATGTGGCCATTAAATGACTCGTTGGAAGGTGGCTCATGGGGTCATTGCAGAGCCCGAATGGTATCATTTTGTAGGCATAAGTGTCCCATTTTATTATAAAGGATATAATTGATCCTCTTCTATAATCTCCACTTGATGATATCCAGTAAATCCATCCAAAAGAGAATAGAGCTTGTGTCTTGCGATGGCATCCAATAGTTGATCTATAAAGGGATAGACAAATGACATTTCTTTGTATTGAAATTCCACATAGATATAAATCTTTCCATTCTTCTTGGGAACGACCACATGGATGAGACCCATTCATTATTTGCCACCATTGGGTAGATGAATTTGGCTTACAAGAGCTTCAGTAGCTTGACTAAGGCTAAATAGTTAGGATTCATGTGCCTTTGACATTGTCATACATGCTTAATATTAGGCTCTAGATTGATGCGATGTTGGCATACAACGGGATCAATCCCTTTCAGGTCCTTTTATGACTAAGTAAATACATCTAGATTATTTTTTGGTAGGTCATGGAGGATCATAACTCCTCTTCAAGAAGATTACTGCCCACTTTGAGATGACGTTCAGTCCCATGTACATCAAAATAAAGGTTGATTGATTTTTCCCTTCTACTTCTTTGATGAAGGTCCCATAGATAGGTTTTGGGTATAGATCAAACTCCTTCAAGGGAGTTGCATCCTCTTTTGATGCTTTGTTGAAACCAGCTTCTTCTATATTTGGATGTGATACCTTTGTTGGACATTGCAATGATACAAGGGTTGTTTTTGTTTTGGACTTACAAAGGATACTCCCTTATTTTTTTCTTGGGAATGGTGGATCGGGGTGGTAAGAGCTACTAGCAAATGAAATCTTCATTTGCTAGATCCATTCTTGATACGTATTTTGCATGCTGCATACACCATTAATCATCCCAAAAGGGACCATTGTCATTCCATCTAGCAACAAGGGATCTTCATCCTTTGAAGCCTCTATGTTGGCATTATAATTGGTATTCCCTTTTGATGGGGGAGATTCTTCCTCTACACTTTCACTTTATCTTCACTTTCATCATCTTCCTCTTCAAACTCTATTTCTGCTTCTAGAGGGGCTCTGTAGGAGAAGAACAAGCTCTCTGTCTCTTCTTCTACTTTTGTCTCTAGCTCTTTGTGGCCATATAGCAACGGGAGTAGTACATCGATGCCTTTATCTCAGTGTTAGAACCGATTTCAAAAGTTATTTTGGGCTCAAGAAAGAGGTATTCATGCATTGATAGTGACTTTTCTTCCTTAGGGAGTTGGCATATAGTGCCTACCATCAACAACAAATGTGCCACTATCTTCTTTAGAAATATTTGTTTGATGGTCTCTTTATTAGCAAATGTTCCATCTACAACTCATTAGAAGAGTTATATGAGACTTCAATGGAAGTGGATGTCTTTTTTTCTAACCATATAGCTTCAATACCACTTTGTTGGGTTCCCTATCTAGGGTTAGAGTTCCTTTGAACTAGTCAATCCTTACTTGTGCTTCAAACAACCATAGTCTTCCTAAGAATGGGGGTAAGAATTCCCATAAGAGTTTGACTTTACCTAAATAAGTCAACTAGTAATCTCTTCCATCCATGCTAGTCTTGTCATAGGGGAGAATATCTAGAGGCTTGATTCTACTTTGATTTGTGAGCCCAATGAGCCACTGTATAGGCTACATACCATGTAGTCCTAAATCCTTCATTATCACTTAGTCATTATATTCACTAAGGAGCCTCTGTCTATTAGTGTATTTGCTAGAAAATAACCTTTTATCTATATGCCAAAATTTGGAGTGTCAAGATCTAGGAAGGCATTAGGCACATCCACTTCTTTTACAGGCTCTGTAGCTCTATTGGCCTTTGATATAAAGGTTGGGTTGGAAATCCTTAGATCAGATCTTTGCATTAGTATGTTTTTGAATATTTTATGGCAACTAGAAGACAACATTAGTAGTTGTCAAAAGGTTAGAGTAGGGCCAAAGATTTTTGACCAAATATGGGTTCCACTAGCTTCTCCAATTGAGTGGGGAATGGGGCAACACCCACTTTAATATTTCCTCTTTATGAAGAAGTTATTGCATTTCTACTTCTTCTCCCCGTATGACATGTATCCACCTCTTTTGTCTCTTGGACCTCTAGTTCTGCTTCATGTACTCTCTCTCCATCCTTTTATGGATTTGGCATTTTTCATACAATACTATTCTATATTTTACTAATCTAAAACTCCATCCTTTTGTGGCTTTGGCATGGTTCATACAATACTATTCTATATTTTACAAATCTAGAACTCCATTGGAAGTGTAAATTTCATAGTTCTGGAAGGGATAGTATTTTATTTTGGAGCTAGTGGTTCTTTCTTTTTAGGACATGTAATTGTGACAACATCCAATTCTACGAAGTTAGATATGGGTTCTTGAGCCTTCGACTAAGTATCAAGGGGATTTTCCTTCATACGGGCTAGACTAGGGAAATCTTCAAGAGTATGGCCTTCTCCTTTGCATCTACTACACAAGGACTTATTATCCATGGACATTCTAGGGTTTGGATAATTTGGAGAGATATTACCCTTTTCTCCACATTTGTAGCATTCCTCTTAGGATCTCTAACCATCTCCTGACTATCTTCCTTTGTAGCTTTGAGAGGGAAACATACTTGGTCTAAATTTAGTTCCAAACTCTCTAGGTTTAGGTTATGTCTTGGGTTGTCATCTTGGACTCCAACAAATTAAATCTTGCTTACTTCTTTCATGCATCTCCTAAATAGAGAAAATATCTTTTGTATAGTTATTCCTTGTTAACCGCAACACAGAAGAGCGGGAAATGGAAAAAAGAAAAGAAGAAAAAGGCGCCTTAACTGGCAACTAGACCTTGGAAAAAAATTAAATGCACAGGCACGACCCTCAAGAAGTCTTAGGGTCGCCCAAGGAGAGTGAAAGAATAAAAAGCGCACCATTAAGTGCGAAAACGCTTCCAAAACCTTGTAAGAGAGCGCCAGGCTCACTCTTGTGCAAATTATATGCATTAGTTGGGGATAGGATAGACTAGAACGGTGGGAAATGAGAAATGGGCCTAGGCTAATGGCCAGCCATGTAAAAAGGGGGGATGACCGCCCATGAAAAGTAGGGCATGTATATAAAGTTGAAAAGTGAATGGGAAGCTCATTCTTGTGTGTGACCAAAGCTTCTTCTTCTTCTTCTCTTGTTTCTTGCCTTCTTGCTTGTGCTTGAGAGAGGGATTGAGAGAGTGTGAAAGAGTGAGGGAGTGATTGTGTGAGAGTGAGGGATCTTGGAGAAGAAGCTCTCCATCTTCTCTCTTCATCTTCTCCTCCTCTCTTCTCTTCTCTTGTCTCGCATGTGGCTATGGAGGATGAAGCTCATGGGAGAGGGATTGAGGTTGCTTGAGCTTGCCTCAAGGATCGTGGAGCTACCGGTGTGCAAGAAAGAGGAGGGTACTCGATCGAGCATCAAGGTAAGCTCACTACACTCGTAAGGTAGGCATTGCACGTCGGCTATGTGAGAGGTAGCCATGGCCGCTCGATTCAAAACACGAGCAATAAGTGGTCCGTAGGTCTCGGGGTAGAGCTCGAAGCTCCCCTATATTTTGGTTCCATTGCCGGGACCAACGAAATCGAGCCTTGAGCGCCGCATGCATCAAATCGAGCGTAGAAGTAGGGTTCGCAACCTTAACTGGTGCTCAAGATAACTAGGAGATTTAGGAGGGTTTAATCCGTAAAATAAGTAAGTACTTGGGTTTTTGGGAGCATTAGATTAGGACCACCATTCTGCACTTCTGTTTTGCATGTCGGCTGCACTAGATTAAGGTTAGATTAGGGTAAGAAAAGAGAAAACAGAGGTTCTGGCCGTTGCTGGAAACAGGGGACCAGATTCAAGTTTCTGGGTGAAACAGGGAAAGGGAACTGGCTGTAAGGTTTTGTAGTGCTGAGAAAGGACCTTAAAAGGCTTGGGAGGCCAGACAAACGTCATTTCTTTGGTTAGCCTTGAGAGAGAGAGAGAGAGAGAGAGAGAGAGAGAGAGAGAGAGAGAGAGAGAGAGAGAGAGAGAGAGAGAGAGAGAGAGAGAGCTTCTGGTTCATCGGAAGAGGAAACGCTACGACGATTCTAGGTGCCATCGATTCGTGCTGCTCTAGGTGAGTTTGGTGTTTTTCAATAGTGCTCTAATAAGATATGGGAAGTCTGTAGTGATTGTGTGCAGCAGACATTAAGAGGGATTCAAACGCGTCGGAATCACACTCGCCGCGCCGACGCAGTCGGACCAACTCACAGTGGTCCCATTCCCAGAATCGGACCACCCGAGTCTTGGAGTCGGACCATCCGATTCCCAGAATCGAACCGTCCAACTGAGGGAGTCGGACCATCCCTGTCCGAGTCCCAGAATCAGACACCCCGATCGGACGTGCCATGTGGCACTCAGACTGCCCATTAGAGTCTGACCATTATAGTCGGACCATCGTAGCCGGACTCGGACCAGTCCATAGTCGGATCACTTTGAACGTAGGACCACCCTCCTGGTTCGATTCCCAGAATCGGACCACCAGGGTCGGACGAGTCCCAGAATTGGACCAACCCTCGGACCAACCCCATCCGACTATTAGAGTCGGACCAGACCTGTCCGATTGCAAGAATCGGATTGTCCGACTCCCAGAGTCGGACCAGCTCTGTCCAATTCCCAGAATTGGACCATCCTGCCAGAAGGAAAAGATAAGGATCTTTTGCTGGCCTTGCCACAGACCTGACCCCAGGACGCAACCCTGAACACCCCCAAGACCCAATTTGACCATTAGAACCTCAGAGACCAATCGAATTTAGGGCGCGGAAAGACCGTACAATAGCCGGGAACCGAGTTGAGAACTCAAATTAGGCTGGGAATGTGGGTAGAAACAAGGTGGAGTTTGCATTAAACACTTTTTGCATTGGCACTTCACTCTTGTGCTCCACTAAGTCTGCACAGGAGGAAAAGAGAAAAGCATGTTTTCGCACCAAGCACTACGAAAGCACTAAGCACAACATGTGAGTAAGGATCGCAGCAGCTTTCGAATAACAAGGAACACACCAGGATATCTAATAACATTAAGGAACCCACTAGTAGGAGAAGACCCCAAGACTTAGATAGGTGCCTAAGTGCCCTATTAGTAGTACTTGGAGAAGGTACGAAGACACGGGAAGCAACAAGATAGAGGAGTGGAAGCTACCGGAGCTGATTGGATTCATTGACAACCTCGTGGAGCTGGAAGTAGAAACAATGTCGGGATCAAGAGGCAAACAAGGGGAAGACCAATTAGACTTAGGAGAATTTCCAACCTCGGTCCAGGAATTGGTCCACGACTATGATCTACTCACCAGGACCATGATCCAAGGCAGATCTGTAGAGGAAGTGGTAGCTAACCTGGAAGAAGAGAGAAGAGCTATCAAGAGAGCGCTGGAAGGCATAATTGCCTACAACCATGAGCAAAGGGCTAGAAGGCTGCAGCAAGACATAGATATGTACGAGGCTAGACGAGTACTAGACCTAGCTGGGGCAGCCAAGTCCGCACTGAACGTAGAGAGGGAACGGGCAGCAAAGGCTGGCATGACATTGAGTGAACTGGTGGCAAAGCGACTCATGGACAATACATCCGTGGAACAGAGTGCTACTGCCCTAGCCACCGCGCTACTGTCAGGATTGGGAGTCACACAAGGGGCTAAAGGGCAGGCTAGAATCCCCATAGTAGCAAAACAACTAGCTCGATATGAACCTAGCAGTGAGCTGTACAGCTTCATGGAGCAGTTCGAGCAAGTATGTGAGGCGAACGATCTTATCGACCCTGCGCAGTGAGCTCAAGCCTTCGGCATGTGCTTAGGTGACAAGGGGAGGACCTGGTATTCTAGTCTGGATGACGCAGAACGTACAAACTTTGCTTGCCTTAAGGGCCTCTTCATCAAGAGGTTTTCGGAGGCGGGGTATTCAGATAACCTCATTGTTAGGTTGATGAATATTAGTCAAAGGGAGAAGGAGGACGTTAGGGATTACGTCACTCAGGTGCGTAGCCTCTACAAGAGAATCCCTGCCAATGAGCGACCTACCGAGAGGGCAGTGTCTACAGTGTTCATGAACGGGATTCGGAGTGAGGAGCTCTACAAGGCTTTGACCAGTAACTCCACCTTACAACAAGACGTGCTAGCTCGAGTCTTCGAGGAGGCAATACGCGTAGATGATCAACTCAGGGAAGATAGCATGAGGACTACCAACTGAGATAGTGCAAGCCAGAGGGACCCTGAGAGATCAACCACCTTGGGGGAAAAAGCAACTGCTAGCATGCAAGATAAGGGAAAGAGTGTAGACCACGACCAAGGGATGGCAGAAATGAGAATGGAGATTGCATGGTTGCAAGAGCTTGTGAGAAAGCCTGTGAGATCGCATGTACAATGTGTGTACTGCGGTGGCAATCACCTCCCAATTGAGTGCCAAGATCCTAGATCTCGGCCGTGCTCAAATTGCGGTAGATTCGGGCATGATGCAGTGCATTGCAGAATGCCGAGGAGATTCCCATACACGCAGCAGTACAACCCTCCATACTTAGGTAATAGGCCACCTAATTTCTTTGGCAGGGGAGCCCAGTTAGCTCTTCCAGCACACCAGCTGACTCAAGACCTGCCGTGCCTAGGCTGGAGATGAACCCAATTGGTATACCCAGGCCACCAGGGCCTTTTGTGACTCACCCATCTAGTGATGCTCCTGTTCACTTTGTGGAAAAGCCTAATGAGGAAGAGACATATGTCAATCCGTACATATCCTATGACAAGGAGGGCAACTCAAACCTGATGGACTATCGGTCAGTGTCGGTGATGGCTTTAGGAAGAGGAAGAGGTAGAGGCTTTGGAGGGTCCAGCCAGGATCCAATCACATGCTGGACTTGCAGCCACCCAGGCCACATTTCATCACGCTGCCCAGAGCGAGAACAAGCTAACAAGGACAAAGCAGATCTTTGATGCGCAGAGTGTGGAATCACACATCTGTTTCCCGATCCTAGGTGAAAGCCATCAACCAGCTCTGGCAACATGCCATCGGTGCCTTTGGGGCTCTTTGGAGTGGAAACTTTTGGTAGTGAGGATATGCCCATCCCACTACGTGCTATGATGTGAGCTCAAACGAAACAAGTAGGCATCTCCTTGCCAGGGCCAAGTAACATTGATGCAACCTCAATGGGGAAGAAAAGCCAGAGGAGACGGAAAAAGAGAACCGATGCAAAGATAACCCTTAAAATTGAGGAAACGACTACGCTAATAACGGGAAAGAAGGTCACAGACGCAGAGGCAGAGATGCCTCGGATACCCATATTCGTGTTGTATCGGCAATGCTATTCTTGGGTGGTTTTTTTGTGATTTTTTGGATATTTTTTAGGTCTTTTTTGCTTAAAAATATTTTTAAAAATAGCAAATGAGCTAAAAAAAGCTTAAAAATTTTTGAAATTTTTTCAAAGCCTAATAAACTCATTTTTTTTTGGGATTTTTTTTGATCTCTTTTGCTATTTTAAAAATATTTTAAAGCAAAAAAGGCCTAAAAGAGACCCAAAAAATCACCAAAAAACCACCCAAAAATAGCATTGCCGATACAACGTGAATATGGGTATCCTCGCGTCGGATATCCATATTCGCGTTGTATCGGCAATGCTATACCTTTAAATTGAGCAAAAAATGTAATTTGCTCTTTCATTTGATTAAGAACTTCAAGCTCTTAGATAAGCCATACACAAAGATTTCAATCTCTCTTCTTCATCGATTAGAGATTAAAGCAAGCATCCCATTTCATTGCTTGACCAAGCCTTTTACTTTTCCAACAACGGATATTTTTCCAACTAGTTCAATGACTTGTGAAGTGCAAGAGGGTTTAATAAATCTAGTTCATTGAAGCGAAGTATGAAAGGGATTACTTTGTGAATTAAAGTTTAGCTTAAGGAAGCTTAAAAAGGAATAATCAACAAGAAAATGTTGTTACATATGCAAAAATAACATGAACTATGTAAGCACAGGGGCTACTTAAGCATAAGGGCAGCTTATTTTTTGAGTAGTAGCGAGTTAGCTTCTTTGGAAAAGCTAGCATTGCCGATACAACGCCCATATTCGCGTTGTATCGGCAATGCTATTTTTGGGTGGTTTTTTTGTGATTTTTTGGGTCTCTTTTAGGCCTTTTTTGCTTAAAAATATTTTTAAAATAGCAAACGAGCTCAAAAAAAGTTTTTAAAATTTCTAAAATTTTTTCAGAGCCTAGTAAAGTTATGTAAATTTTTTTTGTGAAATGGAGACTGATTATTTTGATGGTCTTTTTTTTTGTGAAATTGAGATATATTACATTTGAAAAAAGATATACAAGGATAAAGTATCAATAATGTAGTGATGCTTTCAATTATAAAATCAGTCCGCTTTAGAATCAGAGTTCTGAGAGAAAGAAATAGATTCAAGTCCTTTCTATTTCTTCTTACAAATCAAGGGAATAGATCTTAAGAGATTTGCTAGGATATGATATCATGAGTAGTATCATCCCATGACATCAAGCCACCATTTAGGTATTGAAATCTGATAGTGCTAATAAGAATCACAATTGAAGATATTGAAACTTGAAACCCCATAGTGCTAATCATAGTTGAGGGTATGATGAGAAAAATACTCCCAAGAGCTAATATTAAGTAAGAAGTTGTATCCTTCATATTCTTCGAAGCATCCTGCACACATAAAATCATCTTAGTCCTAAAGTTGATATGATACACAATATCACTAATACTTCTATCTATTACTTGTTTAATTTTTTTATATTTTAAGAGACAAAATTGAATAATAAATATTTTTAATCTATTACTAGGTAAATATTTTTATCTACCAAAAATCAAAGTACTTCCTTTCTTCTAATTATAATATATTATCCTTGTCTTATCAATTAGTCCTTGCTAAAAAGTTGATATTACAACACTGTATAATGAAGATATTCTATTTTCAAGTGTCTAGATCAAAGTGAAAATTTTCACTTTCTATTCTATTAGCTTAAGGATTATCCTTAGTATATCTATCCCTACCAATTTGCATCAACACCATGGGACTCTTTTACCCATTTTCTTATAAAATCAAATTGAAGAGATTGAAGAAAAAACTTGGATTTAGTTGAAACAAAATCTTATAGAATGGATATCTTAGGGGTTGAAGTAAAGATGCGGCTTGGATGTCCCAACCTAGTTGGGTCTGCTGAAAACTAACAAGATCTCATCTTAGGTCCATGGAGGACCATATCTCTATAGCTCAATCGGCAACAAGTAAGTGGTATTGATCCTCTGTGTAGAGACTCTTTTGATTGTTGATCACCTTCTCAAGATTTTGTGAAAGGAGACGAAGGGAGACAAAGGGAGACCAATGCACGCTGCTGGTAAGAACCGGACGTGATTTTGGTGAGAAATTTTACGACAGAGTAAAATCTACTTTAAGAACTAAGAAACAAAGTGAAGAGGAGAGAATGATGATTCAAATGAATGCAGGTGAAAAAAGAAGCGTGATTTTGGTGGGAAACGTGATAGTAAAATATTCAAAATGAAAGAATAATGGCCGAAAAGTGACCTCTGACATGAGTTAACGTCCTTAGGCATTTAATGGCTAACCTCTTAAATGAATAATAAATTCTCTCATTAATCACGTCTGAATGGCCAAATTTGGAGGGTTCATTATTTTAAAACCTCAACTAATTAGTAACTTAATCATTTTCTTACAAGTGCCATTTTTGAAACGTTTTTGGCCCTAATGGGCTATCTTGATTCCTCCACCATTACGAAGCCACCGGTAGAAACCCCTATGACCATGCTTCAGCCCGAGTTTGAACAGACGAAAACTATGGCCTCGTGCCAGGCTCTCGACCCTAGGCCCAAACCCACCAAGAGTGCTCACAAGGCCAAGGAGTCCAAGCTTATGTGGGTGCCAAAACGGCATAAACCACATCCGAATACACCACCCAAACGCGATCCTAACCACCAAAATCATCAGCCGTCCTGACCTAAGAGGCAGTCTAGACGCTATCGCCATAGACACACAACCACGCCGCGATGGATTCCCAAAGATCTCTTGCGGGCACAAGGATACTACGAGGGCAAACCCTGGATTTGGGTGTCTAAAAATGGCCAGCTAAGAAGCTCATCTACAAGCAATCTCACCCTAGTGAGGGAGGTTTGGACAAGTGGTGCCCAGAACATAGTCAGCAGGTCGTGGCCAGCTATGGCTAGTAAGTCTAAGCTCATCTATCGACCAAAGCTAAATGCTACAAGCATTAAACCTACCTAATCCGGAGAACTTAAAAACCCCTACGACTACTCACTCAGAACCCAACACAACCCCCATGCCCCCGGAGCCTCCTACAGCACCTCAAAGTGCTTCAGAGTGCAAGGCCCGACCCGTGACACCGATGAGAGAGTCACCACTATCCAGTCCAGTTGCACCACCCCCACCAACGGGTCTTAAACCTTCATATGCGATACGACCTTTCCTTTCCTTGGCTAAGGACCTTGCCGCGACTTCTAGGGATGACTTAATAACCTACGTTAAGATGTTGGACGAAACTTTCACTACATTCGCTAGAAGTTATGAGAGGCTAGACCTACGTCTTCTTGACAAAATTCTTGCTTCGGATGTTCGTGCATTACCATGCACTTGGGAAGAATACGAACTTATGACCACTAAATTCCCCAAAATTGCTGCCGAACTAATAGCAAACAACGAAATCTCAAAGGAACAAGCTGCCCTTAGAAGACTTATCACTTCATATCGTAAGCCCCCTCGTTCTGCCCCTGAACATGAGTTGCAAGAGCTCATGTAGAGGGCACGCTCGCCTTCCACGTTCTTGCAGCAGTGGTTTACTCTAAGGGTCCAATGGGAGACAAAAGGTTGCCGGATAATGACCAATCCTGAGCAATGCAGGGCCGTTAAAACCCTCAAATATGACCCTACTTATGTGGCACCTATATCATTTAAGGTTTTGGCCATTAGCCGTAACTAGCATTTAAACGATCAGGTGCTCGCTCACCCCTACATTGACCAATTCCTCACTGAAGAGGAGTTACATGTTGCCAGTCGCCTCAATACTGGAGATCTCTTCCACGATGTCTTGACCTACATTTCCCAAGTCTCCATCCGACCATCTGCTCTTGATTGTATTGCCCAACTCGAATACAATCCAAGCTTCTATGATTGGTTACTGGCCAGGTAAGTGAGCCCACGCGAAACATCGGTTACCTCGTCCTTCCTGTGCTAATCCTAGGAAGGATTCCTTGAAAGATCCACGACGGATGGGGGGGAGCAATGTGAGCAAGAGCAGAGCAAAATGAGAGTTATGCTATCTAGCTAGCAGAATGTTATAATTAATTAAGTTTCTATGGAAGAATACTGCAAGGGAAAACAATAGCAATTGCTGCTGTGGGCCGATCTCTAAAATTCAAGCCTCTAAGCAAGTATACCAATTTTGGGCACATACATTTTTCTCTCAAACGGAGTTTTGATTAAAAATAAGCCGATTGTTAGGCATTAATGTTGGCATGGTGTGTTGACAGGTCACCACCATGGCAGGACAAGACAAAGGGGGCAAACTCCCATTCTTTGAAGAAGAGATGACCAAATTCGGCATCAGCATCGAGACACGAGGATTCAGTCAATTCACTTTCAAACACACACTGAATCTGGATGAGGCCATCCTAGAGGAACCTACATCAAAGACTTGGTGGACAGATGCCACCTCCACAAGTATGTGGAAAAGGTGGGGCAGGCCGTGGATTATGGCATGTGTGCGGATTTCCTGAGGAACTTCGATAAGGGCAGGAACTGTGGCACTATCACAGTAAGAACAGGGGAGCAGGAAAGAAGAATTGAAGTGCCCCTCAATGCAACAATCATAGAAAAGGCCCTGGGGCTCGTACCCAAGAAAGAGAGACGGTCGAGATGGGATGTTTACGCCATGCTGGGGGTAAAGAAAGAAGAGGTGCACATCGTGGATGGAATCAGCTTGGCTAACATCCCGAACCCAGCAGTGAAATTACAAGCGAAGATGATCCATACCCTCTTCTCGGGCCAACGGTACAATGCATTGATGAACAGGATCGGGGTCCCGCTGTTGGAAAGCATCGCAGCAGGAGTCCTTGAAGAGATAGAATAGAATGGGTTCGTGCACAAGACCATTCAAAGTTCAGCTGCCCTCCTCACTCCGACGGAAGCACCAGCAACAGGAGGAGAATCCCCTGCCTCAACCGCGCGTTCTGCAAGGAAGAAACCTGCGTCAAAGGCAGCTACAATTAGATACGGTGGCATTCTGACAGCCATCATAGATGAAGCAATAAAGGATGCTGGCGTCATGGAGGAGCAAGCTGCGCATCAAAGCCCACCGCATCAAAGCCCACCTCACCACGAAGGAGGGGAATCAAGCGAAAGAACAATAAGTGACAAAGGAGAATAGGAGGTGCCGCCTACACGAGCGAGAAAACCCGAAGAACAAAACAAAAGTGACAGGAGACAGAAGGAGAAGAAAGAGAAATTAAGTAAAGAAGAATGGGCTGACATCAAGAGGGCTCAAAGAGAGTCTAGGAGGGCTGAGGAAGAAAGGAGGAGGAAAGAGGAGGAGGAGCTTGCAAGGATAAGAGAGGAGTCGAAGAAGGCAAAAGAGGACAGGAAAAGACAGGCGGGAGAAGAAGCCGAAGAGCAGCGATTGAAGGAACTGGCCGAATTGGTAGAAGCTACATGAAGATCTGTGGAAGAGACCCATGGGGGCGGAGAACTCAAACCCGTAAGCCCCCGCCATAAAGCCGAAGCCAGTGTAAGTGTGGAAGCAGCTCCAGTGGTCGTAGGCAAGGGCAAGTCCCTACTACATCCACTTTCTTCCTCCTTTGTGCCGACAACAGCTGAAACTACGGCTGCAACCACCGCACAACCCACACCTCCCCTTGACACGGCACAGCTCATGACCATGGTGCAGATGCTAGTAAGCAAGGTGGCTGAAATCGTGCCAGAGACTAGATTGAAAAGGCCCACTGCCGCAGATGCAGAGTCATGGCAAGACCCTAAACGACAAAGGTTGGAGGCATCGACCACCACGCCCCATACTCCCATGCCTGCCGACACTGACTATGACACATATGTGGCCAAGCTATTGACACAACTAGACAAGGCAAAAGAAGAAAAGAAAGTGGCCTTGCTGGAGCTAGAGTAAGAAAAAGAGACGTCAGCGGCTCTCAGGCTAGAAGTCTCAAGGCAGGAAGCCGACAGACGGAGAGAAATAAAGGCCCTGCAGGAACAACTAGCAGAAAAAATGAAGGAAGAACAAGACAATGAAAGCCGCCTTAGGCAAAGGCTGGAAGACGAGGAGCAGAGCCTAGTGGCAGAACAAAGGAGCCTAAAGCTACTAATGCAGCAATACAATGATCTACATCAAAGGGTCACTCAAGTGGAAATGCTCTACCAGGGGGTTCAGGAAGGTGAAGCCACTGTTCCACAAAAACATGCCATAGAGCCCCAGTTGTGGCAGGAGCTAGAAGAATAGAACAGGTTAATAAGTGAAATCGAATTCCTGAAGAGTGAAGGGCCAGGAGTCTTAGCAACAGCTGAAGCAAAACGGCTACAGGATGAAGTGCAAAGATTACAAGATGTGCTGGAGACCTCCCAGGAAGACGTAGAAGCCCTCATGGTCATGGCTTTCAATAAAAAAAGGCTATTCCTCGTGGAAATCCAAAGCCAAGAGTAGCTGGTGCAGGAAAAATCAGAAATCCTGGCCGAGGTGCACCGCAGGCTCAGCATTGTCGATCAAGCTAGAGGGATTGTTGAAGAGCATCTAGCTCAGAAATTAAGAGAAAGAAATCAGTTATGGTTTTTATCAAATGAGCAGCAACATGTAGTAACCACCCTGGTGAGCCAACTAGAGGAAGGAAGGAAAAGGATGGAGGAGAGAGCCATGGAATGGGAAATGTAAAATTTTGACAGGGTAAGGGAATTAACCGAACGCCTGGCGGTGGCATAATGTGAAAGGATGCTTACAGAAGCTAGGGTTGAGGCTGAAGAAATAACCACTAAAACCCAGCAGCAGGCCTTCCTCAACACGGTGCTCCACGTGATGCAAGCTGAGGGCGATGATCTAGTGGAAAAGATGAAAAGAAAGTTAGAGCTAACCACCTGAGCTCTAAGATACGGTGTTCAAGAGCGGGAGCTTCCAACAAGTACAGGAATCACTAAAGAGCAACAATTCTACTACCTACGATGTACGGGCCTTTCCACTGCTGAGCTCAAGGAGTTAGGTTTTCAGGAGCATGAACAGCCACCACCGCCACTGCCAGTCATTCCACCTATGGTTGAGCGGAATGTTGAAGAGGGTTCGGATTTCAAGCAAGATGATGACAAAGAGCCACAAGGAATGCCGATTCCTCCTCAACCCGATATCCCACAGGAGGAACCTGTAGATGCCCATCTACCTGAGAACATAGTTGCAGCAAGGAGAAGGAGACAAGTGTTAGCTGAGGAGGCCCAACGCCAAGCACGCACACTTCCTCGACAACTCCCTGAGGAGCCCATGCCACTGAGGAATGATACACATCCTGTAGACTGGCCCCAGTAGTTAGTCATCTGGCGTCAGCGAGAGTTACATAAGAGGCCGTTCGAGATTTCGTTTGCTTTCCCACGATCTCTAGACCGGGCCCTGCCTCTAGGAGTCGTAGCCAAGATCAAAGATCTGGCTAATGAACTTGCAAACAGATGGATAGAAGAAAGGAGCATGATAATGACTAGGTGGTGACAAGAGCCACATGAGTACTAGGAAGACAAGGTCAAGCTGGTTCCCAAAACCGTCCAAGGCTATGAGGCATAGCCGAAATGGCGAAGGAGGATTTGGGACACCAATTTTGATGCATGGACCGGATTTTGTAGTTCACTCCCCGAAGAGCACAATGATCCCATATACATGTCTGTTGAGATATCGAGCTCCACTCGTGATACGCCAGGGTGACCATTGTATATTTATGTCACCGACTTGTCAGTTGCAGACGCGGTTGGTACACCGCCCATGAATAATAGCTACATGATAGCTATCCTTATCTACTCTAGTTCGTGGCTCAGTTAGTATGCCACCTTAGTTAGTTGAGTTTGGTTTGAGACCCATATATAGGGTTCTTCTATTTCTTTGTACTAGAGTTCTTTTGGCTTACACAACTAAGAAGAGGAAAACTGTTTTCAGCCTCCACCCTTGTGTGTCTTCCCCCATTGTGCAAGCAAGAAAGCTTCAAGCGAGACTCCTTCCTTCTCTCCCACAATCTTGACATGGTATCAGAGCCTTGTTCGTGGTAAGGAGCTCAAGAAAGCAAGCCAAGCTCGTGGTGTTCTGGTAAGAGGAGCAGTGTTGCTTTCATTTTCTGTTTTGGGAGCAGATCTCTGCAGGTAGCACAGCCGGAAATTGCAGGAGTGCATTGTCTCAGGTTGAGACGCCCTTCGCGCTGAAGCAAGAGGGCAGTATATGCTGCGGGAAAGAGCTTTAGCTCTTGGCGACCCTGTTTTTTTGATTTGAGGCCATTTCGGGGCCTGTTTTGGAGGCGGAAGTTTTCTGCACGCACTCAGGAAAAAGCCCTGTTTTATGCTGTGCGACCACTGTTCTACAGGTCGGTGAAAAGTTACCACAGAAATTGCATCGTAGGCTTGTGCGCAGAGACATTGGGAGTTACAGAATCATCCTTGGTTTCTGTTTATGTAAAATCGTCACTAGGAAGTGACTGTGTGGTCAAATACCACTTTCGCCAGTTTTGCAGATTTGCCCTTGTGAGGCTGAAGCTGTGTTCTTTGCAGTGACATAACTTTTTGTAGTATTCTGTAATGGCGTCTGATTCTCTCTCACAGATTGTCACTGAAAATCTTGACAAGAACAACTTCCAAGCATGGAAGTTTAGAATGACGAATTTCCTTATGGGAAAAGGATATTGGGAATTTGTTGCAGGAAATGAAGAAGAACCAGTTCTTCCTGATGTTCCCAATCAACAGCAAATGCAGGCATTTAAAGCATGGCATGAGAGAGCCAGGAAAGTTATGTATTGGCTGTCTATTAGTATTTCAGACTCTATGATTGTGCATATTCAGGATGCAAGTACGCCAAAGGAGGCATGGGATACTTTGTCAAAAATGTATAGCACAAATACGCAAGCCAGGAAAATGCAGCTCAAGCAAGAGTTGCATAATGTGCAAAGAGAAAGTATGAGCATCAACGACTACCACATGAAGGTGAAGAAGATTGCAGATGCACTTGCTTCCATTGGGTCGCCAGTGGAAGATGATGATTTAGTTTCCGTGACCTTGAATGGTCTAGGAAAGGAATATGCACAGTTTCGGACATCCATTTCAGTTCGTGAAAGATTTCCTGATTTTGAGGAGTTGATTGCTCTTCTAATTTCTGAGGAGCAGAGAAATGGTGGTGCATCTTCTTCAGGAGGAACTTCAAAAGAAGCTGTCTTCTACTCAAATGCTGGAAGAGGTAGAGGCAGAGGTAGAGGAGGCCGATTTGGAGGCCGTGGCAGAAATCAGAATATGCAGCAAACTCAAGAAAACCAGTCCTATGGAGGAGGACGTGGTAACTCTAGAGGCAGGGGGAGCCAAAGAGGTCGTGGTGGATGGCAAAGAGGTCAAAATGCAAACAATAATGTTGAATGCTACTACTGTGGTAAAATGGGTCATATGGCTAAAGACTGCTATAAAAAGCAGAATGACATCATGAATGGAAAACTGCAACAAGGGAATTATGCATCTTCTAACAGACAGGGTGATGACAGAAATGAACATTTGTTCATGGTGCAGCACATGAACAATTCTGTGACAAGTGCAGAAGAAAGCAATGATGTATGGTATGTTGACTCAGGTGCATCAAACCACATGACAGGTCATGCAGAATGGATGGAGGATGCAAGGAAAATGGAAAAACCAGGATTTGTGGAGACTGGTGATGATACTGCACATCCTATTGTGCAGATTGGAAAAATTCCCTTGTCTATGCAGGATGGGAAAAAGAAATACCTGTCCGATGTATTTCATGTCCCGAATATCACCAAGAATCTGGTTTCTGTTGGTCAAATGGTTGAACAGGGCTTGCAGGTCAGATTTAATCCTCATGGATGCTTTGTTGAGGATATGAAAAATAAAGGTCGCTTGATAGCAAAAGGAAAGAAGAAGGGCAGAATGTTTACGTTGGATGCAGACATGTCTGAATTGAGTGCAGCAATGTTTGCACATGGGACCGGTGTAGTTGCAGATATTGATATCTGGCATAAACGCATTGGTCATGTTAATGTACAGCGACTTAAATCAATGCAGGCCCAAAATATTGTTGCAGGATTGCCAAAATTCAAGGTTGCAGAAATGCATAAGGTATGTGAAGCCTGTCAGTTTGGAAAACAGGCAAGGAAACCATTTCCTAGACATGTTCAAGAGAGTGAGAAGCCATTGGAATTAATCCACTCTGATGTGTGGACTACTAAAGCTGCATCTCTTGGAGGCTGTCATTATTTTGTCAGTTTTATTGATGACTATAGCAGAAAAGTTTGGGTGTATTTTATGAAAAAGAAAAGTGAAGTTTTTGGGCATTTCAAAACTCTTAAAGCTATGGTTGAAAAAGAAACAGGCTTGCAGATAAAATGCCTAAGGTCAGATGGAGGGGGAGAGTACCTCTCAAATGAGTTTGCAAAGTTCTTGCAGGAGCATGGCATAAAGCAGCAATATTCATGCAGTTATACCCCACAACAAAATGGAATTGCAGAAAGGAAAAACAGGCATATTGGAGAGGTATCTCGTGCCATGCTCAATGAAAAAGACTTGCCAGATTTTTATTGGGCTGAAGCAGTTGCTACAGCAGTCTACATAATGAACAGGACTCCCACTGCAGCAATACATGGAATGACTCCAGAGGAGAGGTATACTGGTAGGAAACCAGATATTTCTCATTTGAAAATTTTTGGTTGCATTGCCTATGTACATGTGCCAGATGAGCTGAGATCCAAGTTGGATCCAAAAGCTGAGAAGTGCATCTTTATTGGTTACTCTCTGCAGCAAAAAGGATATAGATGCTATAACCCTTCTACTCGTAAGTTTACAGTGAGCAGAGATGTTTTTTTTAATGAGATGAGTAGCTGGTATAAACCAGTAAATGTGATTGATGATGTAGATGCACAAAATGGTAATGCTGCACAAAATTCACAGCAGCAATCACAAAATATTAGTGGACCTGGAGCATCTTCTAGCAGTGGTTCACATTCTTCGCCATGGACAGGCAGATTGAGATCAGGAGAATCTTCTCAAAGTAATGCAGATAGTGGTATGCAGGTATCACGAAAAGGAAAAGAGAAGGTAGATCAGCCCATGTTTGATGTGAATGCAGGTCACTCTTATGTGGATGGTGAATCCAGTGGCTCAGAACAGAGCATTGATGATGAGTTGGGTATTCCTTCTATTGTTACACCTGGAGTAAGAAAGACCAGGGATGTTTTGAGAGCACCTGGGAGTGAACCCACTTTGCGCAGGTCTACCAGAGTTAGGTATCCTGTGGATAGGCTGAAATATGATGGATTTTCAGCCATTCACTATGCATATATGGTCAAGGTGATACAGGAACCAGAACCCACTTCTTTTGAGGAAGCCATGGGAAAAGAAAAATGGGAGAAAGCCATGGATGAAGAAATGGATGCCTTGGAAGCAAATGCTACATGGGAATTGGTACCTTTGCCTAAAGGTAAAAATGCAATTGGCTGTAAGTGGGTTTATAAGGTGAAGCACAATGCAGATGGTTCTGTGAATAGATACAAGGCAAGATTAGTAGTCAAGGGGTATGCACAAACATATGGCATTGACTATGAAGAAACATTCAGTCCGGTTGCAAGGATGGCAACCGTAAGAGCAGTCATTGCTATGGCTGCATCAAAGGGATGGTCTTTACATCAAATGGATGTAAAGAATGCCTTCTTGCATGGTGATTTGCAAGAAGAGGTCTATATGGAGCAGCCACCAGGTTATGTGCATGCTATTCATCCTGAGTTTGTTTGCAGGTTGAAGAAAGCCTTGTATGGCTTGAAGCAAGCACCTAGAGCATGGTCTGACAAGATAGGACAGTATCTTGTCACTATTGGCTTTCAGATTTCCAAGGCAGATTTCTCACTTTATGTGAGAAAAACAGAGAAAGGTATTATGCTACTTGTCATTTATGTTGATGATTTGATTATGACAGGTGATAGTGATGAAGATATCCTTCATGTGAAAATGTTATTGAAGCAGAAGTTTGAGATGAAGGATTTGGGAGAGCTGCGTTATTTCTTGGGCATTGAGGTGATTAGATCACCAAGTGGGATACAGCTCTTGCAGAGGCAGTATGGATTGGACATGCTGTCCAAATATGGGATGACAGGCTGTAAGCCTATTTCAGTTCCTTTGGAGCAGAATGTGAAGCTGAGCACAGATGCAGGTGAGCTTCTAGAAGACCCTACTATGTACAGACGCATAGTAGGAAGTTTGATTTATATGACTATTACCAGGCCAGATTTGAGCTATGCTGTTGGATTGGTAAGTCAATTTATGCAGGCTCCAAGGAAACCACATTTGGATGCGGCTAGACGCATACTCAGGTATGTGAAGTCCACATTGCAGTATGGACTATTTTATGAGACTGGGGTTCAGATACAGTTGCATGGATACACTGATGCTGATTGGGCTGGTAGTATTTCTGATAGACGATCTACCAGTGGATATGTGTTCTCTTTTGGGAGTGCTGCAGTCACTTGGAGCAGCAAGAAACAGCCTACAGTTGCCTTGTCGAGCACAGAGGCTGAGTACAGGGGTGCAGCAATGGCTGCATGTGAGGTAGCTTGGTTGCATAAGCTACTTTATGATATGCATCAGTCTACAGATGGGCCAGTTGTCATTTATTGTGACAACATGAGTAGTATACACTTGGCAAATAACCCAGTCTATCATGCTAGAACAAAGCACATTGAGGTGCATTATCACTATGTGCGAGAGAGGGTTTTACTAGGTCTTATTGATCTAGTTTATGTCAGCACAGAGGATCAGGTAGCTGACATATTCACGAAGGCATTGGGCGCAGAGAAGCTGCGCAAGTTCAGAGACCTGCTTGGTGTGCAGGAATTGGGATTGAGCTCGAGGGGGAGTGTTGAGATATCGAGCTCCACTCGTGATACGCCAGGGTGACCGTTGTATATTTATGTCACCGACTTGTCAGTTGCAGACGCGGTTGGTACACCGCCCATGAATAATAGCTACATGATAGCTATCCTTATCTACTCTAGTTCGTGGCTCAGTTAGTATGCCACCTTAGTTAGTTGAGTTTGGTTTGAGACCCATATATAGGGTTCTTCTATTTCTTTGTACTAGAGTTCTTTTGGCTTACACAACTAAGAAGAGGAAAACTGTTTTCAGCCTCCACCCTTGTGTGTCTTCCCCCATTGTGCAAGCAAGAAAGCTTCAAGCGAGACTCCTTCCTTCTCTCCCACAATCTTGACAATGTCCTACCCCCGTAGGCATGGAGTGGACTATGATAGAGATTTACATGGGGATTATGACTTCCCAAAAATATATAATGTAAATGCCAGGAGTTCTGAGGAGTGCTTAGTGTTTAGGGTAGAAGATATACTTCCCTCTATAAACCGTTTTCTTGTAGACTTTTCTTCCTGCCCTGATCCAGCATTTTTGACCACTTGTAATTACCTCCGAATTATCAAATTCCTGCTACTCCAGAAACCTGTAGACAGCAGAGGAAGCCCATCTTCCCCCACTCTTCTTTGATATTAACCTAGGAATAGATAGTAGAGCCATGACTAGGTTGATGATGCGGGCTACTCTCCTCCCTGCCTTCTGTCTAGAGCTCTTAGAAAATATGAGTGACACCCACTTTGCAAGGTGTAATCACCCCTTCTTGTCCACCACTCCTCTGAGAGCTAAAGCCGGTATTAAAGAATACCTACAAAGTCGCGCATTCTTATCACAATGCCTGCGACTGCCCCGTGACTAAATAGGTGCCATATACCTTGCCAAATGTACTCTCTCCCATTCTTAAAAAAAAAAAAGAGCCAGACAAGAGCAAAAACAACAAAGCTGAAAGATGGATTTACTACTAAACAGGTTGACAAGGAGGACACTTCACATGTGCTTGCAGTCTTCCTTCACTATTATTGTGCACCACACTCACTGCATCTAGGGTTCTCTCTAGCCCCTCCCCCACTTCACACTTAGGGCACATCAAGGGCAAGACTTTCAGACCTGTCACCCTAAGTTTTGCACCACACCTCCAACGATGCACGAATTGGGTCCTCAAGAGTGGGACATTACCAAGGGCTTGCCCAAGGTTAGACCCATTTCCGAGTTCCACTGGCACGGGCACCATGCACTATCCAATGAGACAGACACACCCCCTAGGAAGTGCACAACTTTTCTTGTAGGTCATGTTCGTGTTTCCAAAACTGGCTGCTTGGCTGAAGAAGATCATCCACTACATCCTCCAATGGAGCCCCAAGAGGAGCACCAAGGAAAAGGGAATTCTCTTGCAATAAAATCTATCTTGTAACATCAACAAGCTTGTTTATTATGTTTCATATGATCACAACGAAGAAAAGAACACCAGACACAACAAATCTTCATACATCATCAAGTAGATCTCCCACGGATTTGATAGAATCAACCATATTCTTCAATATCTTCACAAAATCCATCAATAGAACAAAGAAAGCAAAGGAACACACCATCTTTGAATGGAAATACATCACATAGTATCCATCTTCAATATCTTCATAATCTTCTCTCTCAATCTCTCATATACAATCACTTTGGTTCAGTAAAATTGGCTATCTCTGACTCTCTCTCTCTCTCTCTATCAATAATACATCATATCCTCACTACAATCTCTCAAAAATCACTCTCAATAATCCTTCTTAGGTCATGGATACCCCTCCCAAGAGGTATGTCTGATATGAAGAGTCACCAGAGCCACTATAGTGTCCTTTCATAGCTCACTACTGTCACTTCACTTAGTATTCTCTTGAGTCTTCAGCAGCTACTTCTTCCACTTCTTTCAGCTCTTTTGCACTTGTATTCACTTCTTTCCAAGGCTAGAAAACTTTCCCAAGCTACACTTCTCATCCATCAGAACACATACAGAAGCATACAGAACAGTCACAGAACAGTACCAGAACAGCTACAGTACAGAACAGAACAGAGACAGAGGCTCTACAGAAGACCTACAGAAGGTTACAGAAGGTCAACAAAACCACATAACTCATTCTCAAACCATTCCAAACTCTTACAAACCATTCAATAAGCTTTCACAAGATCTCAATCTTCATCAATCAATACTCCACCCCTCCTTACAGAAGACAATCAGAACAAAACAGACCAAAACAGAAGGTATACAGAACCAATCAGAACCTATCAGAACATCATAGAACCACCAATAAACATCATGAACTTCCAAAAAACAATCAATATCATCCAAAACACTCTCAAACCACTTCCAAACCCATCAATCATCTCATAAAATAAACCATGCAGCTCTCAAAAACAACAAAAATCAGCCAAAAAACAAGTCATTTCAACACTCAACATCCAATGACAAGGAATTTTTCCATCATTCGGACATGATCCCATTCCCACAACTTTGAAGCTTCACTACAAAGGTCTAAAGGGATCCACACACTTTATGTGGCCAAACATCCATCTACTGACGGCTGCCATGACTAAACCAAATCAAGCAGAAGAAAACCCGAGTGATGGATCTGCTATTGGCATAGATCTTGGAACCTCATCGTCCAACGATCCCTGCCCAACGCCTCAAGATCTACAGATCGCTTTTATTGATTCCACAAGCCTGAAGACCTTCAACTCAAAACTAAAGACCTTCTACTCAAAGACAAGAATCTTCAACCACAATCATGGATTTTCAAGGTCAATAGCATTTGGGGGGTTTTTCCAGAATAAATCCCTCCAATACCACCCTCCTAAGGGATTGCTTATTGCTTCAAGCGTTTCAGATACTCAAAGAACAACCGGCTACCTAAAGAGGCGCCACAATAGTGTGAAAGATGCCTAGGAACTTCATGGAGCCTAAAGCACGCCGGAATCTCTCCTGATTATCATCATCAAACCCCATCACTTCTCACTCACAAGCATCAGCATCATCTACTCACTAGTCCACCTTGCGACAGCTTCATCTATCCCACTACCTCCCACCATAGTGCCATGGGACTGGCACTTGGCTAGGAGGGGGGTAATGTTTACCGCAGCATAGAAGAGCGGGAAATGGAAAAAAGAAAAGAAGAAAAATGCGCCTTAACTGGCAACTAGACCCTGGAAAAAATTAAATGCACGGGCACGACCCTCAAGAAGTCTTAGAGTCGCCCAAGGAGAGTAAAAGAATAAAAAGCGCACCATTAAGTGCAAAAATACTTCCAAAACCTTGTAAGAGAGCGCCTTGTAAGAGAGCGCCAGGCTCACTCCTGTGCAAATTGTATGCATTAGTTGGGGATAGGATATTCTAGAACGGTGGGAAATGAGAAATGGGCCTAGGCTAATGGCCGTCCATGTAAAAAAGGGGGATGACCGCCCATGAAAAGTAGGGCATGTATATAAAGTTGAAAAGTGAATGGGAAGCTCATTCTTGTGTGTGGCCAAAGCTTCTTCTTCTTCTTCTCTTGTTTCTTGCCTTCTTGCTTGTGCTTGAGAGAGGGATTGAGAGAGTGTGAGGGAGTGATTGTGTGAGAGTGAGGGATCTTGGAGAAGAAGCTCTCCATCTTCTCTCTTCATCTTCTCCTCCTCTCTTCTCTTCTCTTGTCTCGCACGTGGCTATGGAGGATGAAGCTCATGGGAGAGGGATTGAGGTTGCTTGAGCTTGCCTCAAGGATCGTGGAGCTACCAGTGTGCAAGAAAGAGGAGGGTACTCGATCGAGCATCAAGGTAATCTCACTACACCCGTAAGGTAGGCATTGCGCGTCGGCTATGTGAGAGGTAGCCATGGCCGCTCGGTTCGAAACACTTGAGCAATAAGTGGTCTGTAGGTCTCGGGGTAGAGCTCAAAGCTCCCCTACATTCCTTAATAAAAAGTATGAATAAAAGGCTCTAGGAATGGTGGGTTTTCAAGTACATTCAATGGCCAAATGTTCCACTTGGTGGCACTTGCCACACCAAGTATTCAACCTTACGAGCCACTCCTATAGAGGGTTGGAGATATTAGGAGTGTTCACCTTCAGAGTTTGTAGCTGCTTTGTTATCACATCCGTTAATTCCTCCTTAATGTTTGCAACTAAATTAGACTAGTCCTTCAAACTTTCTCATCTTGATACATTTGTAGTGGGACTTTGGGGTGTCCCAGTGATCACAACATATACCGATTAATCTATTTTGATTCTAATTTAGAGCTCATGTTTGTAATATTGCTTGTTGATTCTAGTTAATATAAGGGATGTTGTACTCCTCTTCCTAGGTCATTGACAATCTAGCTCCCACCTCATCATACAGTTTGGCACCTTCCACTACACCTTGCAAATTAGCTTGTTTTCTTAATTCCACAAACTTGCAAACTTCTAGTTGCAACCCTATGAGAGGAAGATTCCCTTATAAATTCCTTCATCCAAATTATGATCAGTCCATATTTTCAATATGGATTCCATTCTTGAGACATATTCTTTGACTCATTATCTAGAGGATTGGTTGAGATTTGTAAGCTTCTCTTGCACTCACTCTTCAAAGCCTTCACGTTTGAATTTGGTAAGGAAAACTAGCTATAGTTCAATCATCCCATGTACCAAAAGTTTATGCTACTTGCCTTTTGTACCATCAAAATGCCACTCCCCGAAAGTGGTGGGAAATATCACTAGCCAATGCTTTGAGCCACATATTGAGAAATTTGGGAATTTTCATAAAGTTTGGAAATTTCTAATGTAATCAATATTTGGACACATGGTCAAATCTTATCCCCGTACTTGAAGGTGAAATTTTCCCTAGGTATTATATAAGAAATCCCCCCCAAGTCCCACTCTCAAATATGGGGTTAAGATTTAGCCACTTGGTCAAATATTTACTCCTTATTTGAAAGTGGAACTTGGGAGATTTCCAAACTCTCTAATATGGCATTTCTTGGGTTCTAACATTATTGGCCACATATGCTACCATAAACTCTATTACATAAAGATTCGGGTCTTCATTGCATTCTCCTTTGAGGATGGATAATAGAACTACATTTGATGGTCTATCATCCCCATTTCCAAGACATATCTTACGAGGAAGAAGACCTTGATTCGATTGCACCATTGGAAATTCTATAAAGAGAGCCGCAAGGGCATCAAAGATTATTCTCTTGATTTTGTTGAGAATTAAGCAATCACACCCAATGTAGCCTCTTTGTATGGAGCAGTTGGGCCAAGGGAAATGCAAGCAATCTAAGAAAAGGGATTGAATCCAATAAGCACAGTGGTGAAAAGTGCTACCTACCCAAAAGACTATAAAGGATTGTATTTTCCTATCATTTGATGAAGGAATTTCATTGTACTTTTTTTCCTTTCAGTCAGTGTCATTGTCTACACACACACAAGATTGTGTTTATGAGTCCAAGCTTTCATCTTGGAATCTAATTCACTTGTGTGACATTCATTGTCTCTAAGTCAATGTTATCATGAGTCCTCTCTTTCTCTTTCATCCACCATAGCCATGCTCTAGATCCATGCTTCTCAACTTAGTATCAGAGCCATGGTGAGCATGGATAAGCTCATCAAACTCTTCTCTTAGCCCCTATTTATCTTTATCCAACTTAGTCCAAGTGGTTGATTTCATTTCCAACTTCATCTACACTCTTTCCTTCATGGTAGCCATAGCTATAGCCTGCACCTACCCTGCTTGGAGCTTTCATGTCTCTCAAAGCAAGGCATATCTCATTGAACTTCCTTCTGTGGACCTCTTGCTCTACTTAGGAGGCAACTTCCTATCACTTCAAACATCAACATTGCCCTACTGCTATGAGCTCATCATTATAGAAATTTGTCATTTCCCTACCATATGTGCGCATGTGCCTATTCGTACAACTTACTCTCCTTGCCCGCATCGCAATTCTTGCCGAGATCATAGAGCTTTGAAAGCTCCATACCTAAAATTTCTCCCACTCAAAGGGTTTCCAAAATGGTCATATATGTGAGCTGCAATTAGTGAAAAACCAGGCGCCTGTCCTAAAACCCTAAACAGGAAGCCATAGCCATTCGGATTGAAGCTCATAAAATAGTACATTTTCTCACTCCTACCACTTGAAGAAAGTTTTTGCTACATTTATCTATTGATTTAATAAGTTTCCAATGATAGTTTCCCATCAAACCAACAAGGAGGGGAAGATTTATGAAGAGTTGAAGGATTCAAGCTCATCAATCTAGTTCACCTAGTATCTCTTGATACTATTTATCAATGCCATTTCTTGTCTCTCTTGACACAACCAAAGTCAACTCATTTCTGAGAATTTTGGTGCTGATTTGCTGCTATTCCAGTCAGTCTAGGATGGCCAAAGACTCTCCAAAATATTACTTTAAAGGAGTCTGGTTTCATACCTGGCAAACACGCATAAAGCTTATCCTGATGAAGAAGGGCCTATGGGCCATCACTAGTGGACAAGAAAAGAAGCCCCAGGATGTAATTATTGTAGTTGGCTAGTAGAAAAGTGATGAAAGGATCAAGCCATTGTAAATCTTGAATTGGATGACAGCTATATCCACCATATGGCTACCTGTGACACGTCTCATGACACTTGGAAAAGATTAGATACTCTGTTTGGTGCAGAATCAAATTCTTCAAAGTATGATTTATTATTTGAATTTTTTAGATTATTGGACATGAAACCTAACACATCTCTTGTAACACATATGAATTGCATGGAAAGTCTCTTAACCTAGCTTGTAGGGATCAACATTAAAATGGATGAAGATGTATGCATTGGTGTTTTGTTAAAAATTCTACCTCTAGATTATGATAATGTCTCCACTACTTTAATCAACATGCCAAATACTAAACTTGTGGACATTCAAGCCTCCTTGTTAGAAGAGAAAAGAAGATAAAAAATAAAGAAGAGCCGAGTACCTCTAAGGATGAACAAGTGTTGTATGTTAGTTACAAATATAAAGGCAAAAAGGAGCAGGTAGTTTGTGATTTTTGCAAAAAGACAAGACATACTTAAAAGTTTAATCATGCCAGAAAAAGACATCAAACAGTCTATCTTATAGCTATGAAAGAAGAAGAAGACCATGGACATGAACAAGTAGAAGAAGAAGAAGACCATCACAAAAAGAAGGGCAAGCCTCACCAATCCTTCTATTCACACTAGTCTGATAGAAATTTTTAAAGCCTTGTATAACCTTGCTCTAATGCTTCTTTTCATAAGCTTGTACACTCCTCATGTAACCTAGCACTACAGCCTCTGTACACTTTGTGAAGCCCCTATTATAGCCTCTGGATGTCCACATGTTTTTGGTACCCACACTTAGCTTTGTTTGCGACAACCCCTTTGGATGATTACCATGTTTGTGGTATGGCCACACTTTGCATGTGGTTGCTCACTAAAGCCTCTACACACTTTGTGCCTTTCTAGCTGTGATTGAGGAGGGATGTTGAGAATTAGGCAATCACACCTACTATAGCATCTTTGTATGGAGCAGTTGGGCAAATGGAAATGAAAGAAATCTAGGAAAAGGGATTGAATCCCATAAGCATAGTTGATGAAAAATGCTACCTACCCAAAAGACTATAAAGCATTCTACTTGCCTATCATTTGATGAAGGAATATCATTGTACTTTTTGTCCTTTCAGTCTGTGTCATTGTCTACACACACAAGATTGTGTTTATGAGTCCAAGCTTCCATCTTGGAACCTAATTCACTTGTGTGATAGTCATTGTCTCCAAGTCAATGTTATCAAGAGTCCTCTCTTTCTCTTTCATTTGCCATAGCCATGCTCTAGATCCATGCTTCTCAACAGCTTTGTCATTCTTTGCTCTAGACTTTGCTTTCTACCTTTTCATATACCTCTAGAGATGCTTCAATGCTTTTCTTTTTATTGACTCATTCATTAGAGAGTTGGATCCATGTAACTTCTAGTGCTCCATAGAGGAAAAAAAGGGTATTCTATTTGCTCTAGTCTCTAAAAGACTCTATGGATAGCATTTCTTTCACTTCTTCTTTCTCATAGTCTTTAAATTCTGCTTTCATGCCACTATAGAGGGGAAGGCATTCTATTCTAAACATGTCAAAATACATCCATTTGAGGAGAATCCATGGTGTAATCATTTCGATAACATTAGCTTCAAAGGGTTTCTATAGTGTATATGGTCAAGAAGACATGATCTACCAACTTCCAATGGGTTGTTAGAGCTGAACATATAGAAGATTGTCAATGTAGCAAGCGTCCCATGTGTTTTGCTACTGTGCATCCATGGATATATTCTAGCTTTTTTTCCTTCTTATCGTGGTAGACTCCCATTGATCAAAACTTCTAAAGCTTCTTTACTATTTCCCACTTGATATTGCTAGTAGGTAACTCCTCAATAAAAGCCAAATCTACCATTCTTTACCATTCTCTATACTTCTAAATCTTTAGTTTTCTCTAGGATAAGTTGACACCGAAATACAAGTCTCTGTTGCTTTTGTAGATAGAGGGAACACTTCATCATACAAGGTCCACATCAAGATAGCATTGTGCTTTGAATTGCTTTTCCAATTCTACGAAGAGGGGGCTCATGAGATTGAGTCAAGATTACATGAAAGAAGCTTTTGCAGTTGAGGAATGAATCTTTTGAAAAAAGGGGCTTTGCCTATGGATTCTTTGAATTCTTGGAATTTTAAAATCTTCCCTTTCTTTCTCTTCAATAGTGCAATTCCTTCCATTTTTAGCCTCTATTGGTGCTTATTGATGATGGAGTTTTCCCTAGCTACACATCAAAACATGGAGCTATCTAGAGAATACCACGAAAATGGAAAAAATACTACAAGAAAATCTATATCACAACATCAAAAGGTAACTTTTTGATCTCTTCATGGAACCAAACAAGAGAAACAATATGAATAACAAGAACATCTTTACAGGGCATCATAGACACATTCTCCCACGAATTTATCTTCACTAGATATTCACATATTCTTCATTATCACTAACCAACAATGAAATTAACACAAAGAATAATCAATACAGAATGAAAATGATCTCAAAGTACTCATTCTTATCTCAATCTCTTGCAATCTCACTCATAGATACATTGTTTCAATCTTTGAAATGGCTCTCTTTCTCTCTCATTTATTCTCTCAATTACTTATGCATCATAGTGACTTAGAATGAAATAGAGAATGAATGATCAATATCCTCTCTTGGTTGTGGAGTAATCTTCCTATGTAAGATCCAAAAGGTCACTAGAGTCACTATAGTGACCCATCATAGCTCAATTGTATACTGTCACTCTAAGTCTTTACTTTAGTCTTCAACTACTACTTCTTTCACTTCAACAAGCTACCAAGAGCTTTTGTTATTCTCTTTCTAAGATAGGAATAAATCCCCAAGCTAAAAACTCATGGATAAGAATATATACAAAAGCATAAAGTGATATATAGAGGCTCAAATGAACACCACCACAGAGGGTCAACATAACACATCAAAACCTCTCAGCTTCAACTATAATCATTCCAATCTATCAAAAAACATAGAGAAAACATTTAATCATACCATTTAATCATACTCAAACCTAATCATTCACAACCTCAACCTCTCAATAGATCCAAATAGACACAAACAAGATACAACAGAACCAATCATACCATCACATAATAAATCAATAAAAAATATCATAACCTAACCAAACTTGTTTGATCACTATCAAAACTCTCTAAAACACTTCAAAACCATTCAAAAGAAATCAATAAATACCAAAAATCCAACAAAAAACAACTAAAAATACAATCTTTTCCAACCCTCAACATGTTGCATTGGACTCAGAAGGTGTTTTGATTCTCAAGGATAAAAGAAGAGAATTAAATGACTCTATTATTCTTACTAGGCTGAGGTATAGAATATCCAAATATTTTTAATTTTTAAGAATAAGATTTTTCTAGCAATAGCTTTTTTTAAATATACTTATTATCTTATTGCTTTTACCAGGCATATGATGCATGAACTTCCTTTCAATATACAATCAAAGGTAAATTTTTTGATTCCATACCATGAAAAGTAAGTAATTGAGTATTTTTTCTAATTTCAAGAGAGTTTATTATACTAAATTATTTGACTATAATTGTTTTAAGATCTCATTGGAGCTAGATTGCCAAATTGCATTGATAAGTAATATTTTTAAATAAATTCTTTGAAAGGAATCCATGAAAGTATTAAGACATAAGTTGAATAATCTAAGGCTCCTTGATTATTTAAACTTTATTTATTATAATTACTCTAAATTTATTATTTCTTGATATAGAGGTGTAAAAAAGATGATTGAAGTGCTATAGAGAAAGCCTTCTATGCCTTCTAATCTACTTGTACAAATGGAGTATAGACAACTTGTAAGTTTTTGATTAAAATATATTCATAAAATACCATAAATAAGTTGTATAATTTTTCTTTGTGTTATTGGTTGTAGAGCCCTCATTAAGATGATAGTAATTCTTGTGGTTGGAGGGTACATGCAAATATTAGAGGATTGGTTAAGGTTATTTATATTAATTATGACAAACTTATAAAGATAATATAGAAGATATTTAACTTTAAGATATAGTTTCACTCAAAAGATAGTCAAGTGCAAAATAACATTGAACTAACACTCTTTTCTTTCAAATGTGTGATAGTTTTCATTGTTACAATATTGAGCATGTTTGGTATACATGAGCAAAGCTTTTCAAGTACATAATTGTGAATTACATACAAGAAGAACAAAGAGACAAGGAAGATATAGAGAGTGTGGACCCTCAACACCTAAGGTAACCAATGCATCAAAGAAAGGCAAAATAACTCTTAAAAAGAACATTCTTCATAACAAAAAATAGCTTTTGTATATTGTCTTGTAAGGCCTCGTATGTAAATCATGAAGAAAGAAAATACAAATTTGCTATAATATCTAAACTTGTCTTTATATTAAAAGTAAAGAGATAAGCTCTTCAATATTCTTACACTATATATTTTTCTCATTCTCTTTGATATCTACAAAAATATTAGCGTACAAGAAGTGGAATCAAATATACAATTAATATGTATAGCTTGATGTACAAACTTACCATTTTGTTATTAAAGTTGGAATACAAATCAACATGGTAATTTGATATTCTCATTTTGTAAAACCATTCTCATTTGATGTAGTGTACATGATGATCTAATCTTTAGTATCATAATAATATCCTCATTGAGACAAACATCAAGATCTAATACATGATCTTTGCTAAGATCCTTAAGATCTTGATTCAAAGTAACTAGACTACTACTGACATAATGCCATCTAATGTAATAAAAGCTAAGGATAAAATTTTGAGTAGCAAGCATATATTTGCAACAAGCAATAGAGTCTTGATCTATCTTACACGTTATCTTGCTTTCTATCATGGTATCCCACCCCTCATCGACAAATTGTAAGATGTGATCATATGCCAACGTGATTGATAGCATGGCCTTTGATATTCCTATCTGAACATTAGAAAATAAATCAATATATATAATAAAAAGTATAAAAAAAGTAATCTTACTTAGCCTACTTCAGATAATATGTTTCACTACTCTCTATATCTTAGAAAATATTTTACATTTGTAGCTCTCACTAGTGGCTAGACTTGGCAAAGACTACTCAAGGCATGTAAAATTAGGCAAAAGAAGAAGGGATATTGCTCCCCATTGGCCATCTTGCATAGGGATAGTTTGATAATGGTCATTAAAAAATATCCATTCTTTGCAAGTTGTGTTTTTCTCCTATCCTTGTACATTCTTATCTAATCAAATCATGCATAAAATTAGCAATATTAATAATAGACTCGACTAGTTGCCATTCCTCAAAATTATAAGGATAGATATCTACAAATAAAAATAAAATGTATCATAATAAAACCTAATACCAAGTTTAATAAAAGAAAAGAATTGAGAATGCAATACATAGATTTCGGTCTCTACAATGGAAGATTTGAAGCTCCAAGTTCAAAATGCAACTCTTTATGCATAAATACATGTTGTACTAAAACCTCTTTTATGCTATTATTGTTCATTTCAAGTCTAAAATCTTAGATGAAAGAGATCTCATATCTCTGTCTTTTCTTATGTTTTGCTTGTTTTATGGTAATCCATCTACCTTTGCTAATAATAGTAGGAATACATCTTCCATCTATTTGAAATGAATTAAATACAAATATTGATGTGATTTTAGAGCTTGGGCATCTTGTTGAAGGTCAAATTTCTATATCCATGGGGATAAAGAGAGATGAGAGAGAAACAAGCTACTACCAAGGAAGGAAAGATACAAGAAGAACAAATGTCATTAATGTAAAGTGGCTGAGACCCTGTGTCATCTCCCATTGTCTAGAGCACTCTCTCTCTACATTGTAAAATATAGTTTCTAGACCTCAAAACTCCCTTAATGGGATGCAATTTGATTTGAGTATAATGGGTTCAATAATGAGTTTGCTTACTTAATATGATCCTTGCAAATTTCAATGGTTAGTTTAACAATATTTGCATTCAAGGCACATCCTTAACTTGGTATACATCTCTAAATGGAAACAACAAATTTATGCAATACTTAATCATTTTGCAATAGTTTACTCAAGCTTGTAACATTATCAAGTTCATATTGAAACTTGATGTGTGCAAGCTGTCACAACTAGATGGTTGAGCATCATAATTATCAATGAGGCATTGGATCAACACAATATTGAAGTACTCTAAAAATAAGGTATAGTGGTTGGGTGAATTTGATCTCCCAACTAAAAGTCATGATACTTTCAAGTGAGATACTGGAAGTATGCCAATAACTTTGAGAGAAACTAGTCCTAGGATTCAAAGAGTGTGATGTTGAAAAACAATAGAGATCTATCCCCAATAAAACATTGCTTTTGGTTGTATCCATGTGCAAATACCCTTAGCACCTATTTAAGAACACTCAAACTATTGATTACTTTGAATTTTCAAGATTGTGATCATCTTCAAATTTTAAAAATCTTTTGTCAACCATACTATGATCCAAAAACACTTTTTAATTATTGAATGATGAACCTTGTTTTTCTGATGACAAGACACACACACTTGAATGTCCATTTGAGGTTTGGGGGGGGGGGGGGGGGGGGGTTTAGGAAGGGGGGATTCACTCCAAAATTTATCCCTACACTCCAAATTTTAGCTGAGAGAATGGGAAAGAGCCATGATGGCATTTTCTTATGTTTAGATAGGATAACTTGCAAGATGAATGAATGATGGAGCTTGAACATACTATGATCCTCCTCCTTAGCGACCCTACCAAGGAGGAGAACCGATTGAGTGTCGAATTGGATAATAACTCAAACTTTCACAAACACATCATGTGAACATAGATGTCCAACCAAGTGACGCATCCAATGAGACTTGAACCCAAAACCTTGCAACTATGAGCCCAAGTGCTAACTACTAGGCTATCACCTTTGGAACTCTTGATTGATGAACCTGCCCTCCTGGGATTTTAAGTTTTCATATCATGCTTGCATGTTCATTCACCATGATTTCCTTTTGCTTTGATGGATCCACTTGAAGACACTACTAGCATCATAAAGAAGAAGGTAGACTTGTACATTCACGGCCCTAGACTTTATGATTTATCAATGAAATCATGTTGGAGCTATGAATTCCTTTACTCTTCAATGACTATGTTGAAGAGGGAAAACAAAGACTGCTAATGACTATACTGAGGGGGAAGCAAAATGACAATATTTGGGGCAATTTCCAACTATTATCAATGCTTAGTTCAACAATCTAATTTAAAAGAAAAATCACTAATATTGATTAGGTTAGGGTGATTAGTCTAGTGAGATAAGTAGACAATGATGATGTGAAGGCATTAGATAGAGGAATGAAACATGATTCTACACCCAATAACTAATGATACAATTTTTTTTGAGTATAATGGGTTCAATAATGAATTTTCTCACTTAGTCTAATTGTTGCAAATTGCAATGTTTACTTTAATAACATTTGCACTTAAGGCACATCCTTAACTTGGTAAACGTCTCTAAATGGAAACAACACATTTATGCAATAGGTAATCATTGAACTATTTAATTTGGGATCATAGCATTACCAAGTTTATATTGAAACTTGATGTGTGCAAGATGCCACAAGCTGGAATGGTTGAGCAATGTAATTATCAATGGGATATTGGATCATGCACAATGTGAAGCACTTTGAAAGAAGGTATAGTGGTTGTGTGAATTCGATCTCCCAACTGAAAGTCATGATACTTTAAAGTGAGATAATGGTAGTTTGGCAATAACTTTGAGAGGATTCAAATAGTGTAATGTTGAACAAAAATTGGATCAGGATCTAAACTCAATTCAATAATGCTTTTGGTGTATCCATGGTGCAAATACTCTTAGTGCCTATTTAAGAACACTAAAAAAATTGATTAATTTGAATTTTCAAAATTATTATTATCTTTAATTTAAAAAGTATTTCTTAAAAAACCATACTATTGTTAGAAAAACTTTCCAATTCTTAATTGATGAACATAGTGGTTGATTGCAAGATGAATGAATAATAGAAACTGATTGCACTAGGATCCTCCTCCTTAGTGACCCTACTAAGGTGAGAACCAACTGAGTGTTGAAGTGGGCAATAACTTGAACTTTCAAAAACACATCATGTGAAGATAGGTGCCTGATTAAGTGATTCATCAAATGAGACTTGAACCTACAACCTTGAAACTATGAGCACAAGTGCTAACTACTCGAGTATCACCTTTGGAACTTTTGATTGATGAAACTAGCCTCTTAAAATTTTAAAATTTTATGTCATGCATGCACGTCCATCCACCATGATTTCTTTTTCTTCAATGGATCCACTTGAAGTCACTACTAACATATCCAAGAGCTTTAGAATCAATTAAAGGAGCATGACACAATGTTTAAGAAGCTTCAGGATTAGCTAAAAGAGCAAGAGATCACCATGAGGAAGCTTCATGATAGACTCAAGGAGCAAGACCAATAACTTGAAATCTATAGAACCAAAATGATTAAGCTAAGCACCACAAATAATGGCAATCAACTACTAGTTTATTGATGCTAAAAGTAAGGTAACCTAAGTGAAAGAAAAGATAGTTTTACATGAGACAAGGCACCAAGAGTATCAACAAATAAAGGGCCAATGGAATGCCTTGTATGTAGGCTTCCAAGAAACCATTTCCAACAACTTATCGAGGACCATGAGCATGGTAGAACATGACATGTAAAGGCTGTATGAGATCACTATGATGAAGCTCACCATCGACTTAGGAGCTGCCCTCTACAATGAAAGCTAGCATAGAGTCCAATTATAATCTTGCAAACTAGTCATGGTGAAGCAAAAAGAGCTATTCACGGAAGCTGTAATGATACCCTACATGCCTCAATTGGAGAGTCTAGAAGAACTCAAGGACCAATTAGAATTCTTTCTAACACCTTGGAAAGTAGAAGAAAATTCAAGGAATCAACCTAATGAAGGAGGGTCCAAAGAACGAAGACCTAATCTGATTGTTGAATCAAAGAGGGTTATAAAGAGCATGAACTAAAGATATGAAGATTGATACAACTTGGGCAGGGAAGATTTTGACATGTTGCAATGGGTATATCAACAAACTTCTATACATGAGGTGATAAGTGCTCAATAATCAGGGGAGAAACTAAGCATTGAAGGGTTTGGAAAATATAAAGTAGATGTGCTTCTACTTTATATTATGTCAAGAGGTGGCACATGGTCACAGATTTAAAGTCACTAAAAAGCATGTATATTATGTCAAGAGGTGCTGCTTCTAAGAGTTCTTCTATTTAATAGATGGCCATGGCCAAGGAGTGCAATGTTATTAGTTAGAATAAGGCACCTAGACATATCAAATATTCTAATTTTCAAGATGTTTTATGTGTCCCTTTAACAAACATCCACATGTGCACATTGCATGGCTTGTGTAGAATAGTTTAGAAAATTTCTCATCTTTCCATTGGATTTACATGGGAATTGCAATCCCAAAAGGTAGAGATGATGCTATCAAGGGTATTGAGAAGGTTCTATTAGACATTGGTCTCCATAGGGGCAATGTTGTAAATCAAGGTAGTTTTTTAGAGATGCAAAAATGGGAATAATATTCCTTGAAATCCTTAATAGGTAGAGGTAAGACTAGAAGGTTTTTTGGCTTCCATCTGTCAGAGAGAGAACCAGGGAGAGAGAAAGAGGAGAGAGAAGACTGGAGAAGAGAGAGAAAGACTGCAGGAAGAGAGAGAAGAAGAGTGACAAGGAGAGAGAAAGACTAGATTTAGAGAGAGAAAGACAAGAAAGAAGGGGAAGCCATAGAAGCTGTGAGCAAGAAGGGAGAGAAAGTCTGTAATTGTATTAATGTGTCAAAAAGATGTGAAAAATTACATCTTCTCTCCTTTTATACCAATGTTAGTGTGACATGGCATAATATCAACATTATTAACACTTATTTGTTATTCCCAGATTCTTACAATCCATCCCTTCCCAAAAGTTTTTGTCCTAAAAAACAAACCTAGAAACAACTAGAAAGGAGATGGATAGAACAGAGTACTACTCTGTTTTACAGCTTTACAAATGGGAAATGAATGAAAAATGACCATTACAAGAGCTGAATTTGAAGAACGGAAGTAAGGCCCAACTATATACATGATTTGAAATACTTCATAAGCAAATGGAGCCATAAAGTCTTCAACAAATAGTCCCAGAACAAAGTAGACAGCTTGCTGAATAAACAGTCCATGCTGGACCAAATCTGCCATAACTTTTGATAGAAGTGTCCAAATGAGATGTACCATATATCAAAACGAAGCTCTTGAAGAGTACTTTAAGCCCATATAGATAGCTTAATTCTGAAAATTAGGTACGATAAAAACTATTCTAAAACAGCGTGCTGTCCTGAACTAGTCTGCATCATTACTAGCTCCATAAGCAATAGGCTTCATCCACCAATATCTCCCTCAAGTATGGATACTCATCCAATATAGAATCAGGTCTCCAAGAAGCCTCTTCAGATGGTAAACCTATCCATTTGATCAAATATTCCACAATAGAACGTGATCGAAGCTTCTTTTCGCGCTGACCTATAACAGCCTCTGGGATGTACTGAACAAGACCATCTTCATCAATAGGTGGCAGCTCATCAACTATATCCATTGGATCACCATAATAGGGCTTGAGCTGACTAACATGGAAGACGTTATGAATCTTTGTAGAAGAGGGAAGCTCTAGTTTGTATGCCAAATCTCCAATCCGCTTAAGGATCCTGTAAGAGCCATAAAACGTGTGGACAAGCTTATTACTGGATCCATCTTTTAACGTAGAGTACTTGGATTTGGGCACCTTCAACAAAACCAGCTCTCCTTCTTGGAACTCTAAAGGCTTCCTCTTCTCATCAGCATACATCTTCATTTGATCTTGAGCCTTCCTTAGATTCACCTTGCATTGCTGAAGAAGAGTCTGCATTCTTTCCAACTCCTCCTTCCCATGAGGATTGATCTTTTCATTAAAGATGACTGTGGGTAGAGGCACCTTGTAACTATACAAAACCTCAAAGGGTGAAAGTCCTATCCTCACATGAGTGGAATTGTTGTAAGCAAACTCAGCCAGGTGTAACCAAGAATCCCATGAGGTTTGGACATCATAGCAAAAATGGCGAAGATAAGTCTCCAACCATTTATTAACTCTCTCTGTTTGTCCATCAGTTTGGGGATGATAAGCCGTTGAGGGAGCCAACTTAGTGCCCATAGATGCAAATACTGCTTGCCAGAAGTTACTCATAAACTTTGAGTCCCTATCATGGACAATCACCTGCGGTAATCCATGTAGTCTAAAAATATGCTCCATAAACTGGTTGGCCACTTGAGAAGCAGTAAACTAAATTTTTGTTGGGATAAAATGAGCTGCTTTGGTGAGTTTGTCAACCACCACATAAAACTATTCCACCCCTTCTTAGTAGTAGGTAAGCCAGTGATAAAGTCCATAGTAATATGAGTCCATTTACCCGTAGGAATAGGCAATGGCTATAACAAACCTCCTGGCTTATGGGTGCTATCCTTATTTTTCTGACAAGGCATACACTTCATAACGAAGTCCTTGACATCTTTCCACAGTCATTTCCAATAAAAGCTTTTGCTAATCCTATCATAAGTCTTGAAAACTCCCAAATGTCTAGCTAAAGGCGAAGAATGTAACTCCATAATTTTTCGCTTAAAAGAAGAAGTAGAGGGAATAACAATCTTGCCTTTCCACCAAATAAGACCATTTTTAAGCTGGTAATGCGAGTTTTCTTCCATAAGACCTTGCTGTAATTTCTGAAAGATTTAGCTGAATTCCTCATCTAAAAGATAGGCCTCCTGTAGTTCTTCAATCCAATCATTATGTAATTCTATCATGGCTGACACTTTGCAGGCCCACATACGAGAAAGAGAATCAGCCACTATGTTATCTTTGCCCCTTGTATGAGTGATGTCAAAGTCATAATTTTGTAATGTAGCTACCCAGCGATGTTGCTTTGGAGTGAGATTTGACTAAGGAAATACTTGAGTACACGGTGATCACTATATACTCTGAATCGGCTGCCATATAAGTAATGGTGCCACTTCTTGATTGCATGCAGGATAGCCAACATCTCCTGGTCATAAACATTCATAGCCATCTCCTTATCTGTAAGCTTACGGCTCTCAAATGTAGTTACTCCATGCTCCTGAAGCAAAACAGCCCCAATGCCACGGCCACTAGCATCACACTGTATAGTAAACTCTTTGGAGAAATCCGGGCATACTAAGAAAGGAGCAGAAGTAAGTAGTTCCTTTAACTGGTTGAAGCTGCTACATGCAAGAGCATCCCAAAAGAAAGCCTCCTTCTTGAACCTGTCTGTCAAAGGAGCTGCAATTGCCGCATAATGCTTTATAAATAAGTGATAGAATGAAGATAGACCAAGGAATCCTCTAAGAGAGGTAGTAGTAGTAGGCGTTGGCCAATCTCTTATGCATTGCACCTTCTTGGGATCAGCCTGTATTCCTTTTTCACTGACTATATGTCCCAAGTATTCCACTTCAGTCTGCATGAAAGAGCACTTCTTCTCCTTAACAAAAAGCCTATGATGTCTCAACACATCAAAAACCCTCCTCATATGTGCCAAGTGATCCTGTAAAGTTTTGCTATAGATCAAAATGTCATCAAAGAACACCAAGACAAACTGAAAGAGGAAAGGTTGCAAGATCTTATTCATCATGCTTTGAAAGATAGCTGGAGCATTTGCAAGTCCAAATGGCATCACCAAGAAATGATAGAGCCCACGATCAGTCCTAAAAGCAGTCTTGACTTCATCACCCTCTCGCATGCGAATATGATGATACCCTGATCTCAAATCAATCTTCGTGAAGAATTGAGCCCCCTTAAGCTCATCAAGAAAATCATCAATCCTGGGTATAGGATACCTGCTCTTCACTGTTATCTTATTGAGATCCCTATAGTCAATGCACATTCTGAAAGATCCATCTTTCTTTTTGACTAACAGGATTGGAGATGCATAAGGTAAAGAACTTGGTTCAATGAATCCCATTTCAAGAAGCTCTTTGATTTGCTTGGCTACTTTCTCTCATTCACATTTTGATAATCTGTAAGGTGGCTTATTGATTGTCTTTGAGTTGGGCTCCAAATCAATGGGGTGATCCACCGCTCTCTTAGGAGGCAATGAAGTAGGTATTTCAAACAAATCTCTATACTCCTCAAGAAGAGTTGTCAAGGCTGGATGGTTTGCTGAATTATTGGGCTGATCCTGTGTTTCTTTGTTCAAATGCAAAACAAATATTTGTGAGCGCTTCTTGTACTCTCTTTTGAGTTGTTGAATGGTGATAAGCTGAAAATTAGATCTACTAGGAATTCCCTGTAAATGGATGAGCTGTCCATTGGAGATAAACTCCATATATAACTGTGAGAAATCCATAGTGATCCTGCCTAATGTCATCAACCAATCACAACCAAGTACAATATCTATGGGCCCCATTTCTAGAGTGATCAGGTTTACTTTGGCTTCAAAATTTTCAGCCAACTGCAAAGAAACCTGTGGGCAAATTTGTGTGCTGATTTGTTCTTCACAATTAGCCACTTGTACTCTAATGGGCTGCTGTAAGTCTGTGGGAACACAATTTTACTTGTCCACGATGGACTTATTGACAAAACTGTGAGTACTGCCACTGTCTATCAGTATGAACACTGGCTTTCCACATATGCTTCCCTTCATACGAAGTGTATTAGGGCTCTTAGATCCCGTCCAAGCATCCATAGAAATAGAACAATTTGTGGCAGCAAACGACTCATCACAAGATCCACCAGGGTCAAATGGAACATTTCCACCTGGATCAAAAGGAAAAGAGTCGGCTGGATCATAAAAGTACTCCTGTCCAACATCCTCCTCAAAATCTTCATTTTCAGCATTGATTGCCACTGCATTAGCTTCATCTATGTCATCTTCAAAGTCCTCAAGAACTAGCATACTCTGAAGCTTTGGCTTGACATTTTTGTATACACACTTTGAGGCATGATCAGGTGTATACTTTTCTCCACACTTGAAGCATAAGCCCTTGTCCTTCCTTTCCTTGTAAAGATCCATGGGAATAGATTTGGGATTTGTATTAGCTGAAATAGACTTAGGCTTGTTATCCCCCTGTTTGAATTCAACCTTTGGATTGTTTGCTGTCCTGAAATTACTTTGAGGCCTAGAAGCATTAAATGGAGGATAAGTTGGTACTCGTAAGCTCCCATTAGGCACATGATTGCTGCCATAAATGTTACCAACTTGTCCCTGCTTTAAAATAGTCCTTGGCTGTCCATAACTGGGCTGAAATGAAGACTCTTTCCTATACTTTCTTCCATAGCACTCCGCAAGCTCAATAGCCTTGAAAAGTGAAGTAGGATTTTGTGCCATAACATCAGCTGACAAAGATGGCTCCAAACCATAGATAAACTTGTGAAGCTTAGCCTCATCACTGATGCTTTCAACATACATGGTCAAGTTGAGAAATTGGTTTGTATACTCTCTTACACTTAGGCCCCTTTGTTCCAAACCATACTATCTCCGTGCTAACTTCTCTTTCTCAAGAGGCGAAACAAAGACTTCAGCCATAAGTGCCTTGAAAGCTTCCCAATTCTCTACAAGTATATTCTCTTTCTTGATATACCTCCACCAAGTATGGGCAAATCCTTCTAGATGCAACAAAGCAAAGTGAATCTTCATATCATTAGTTTTAGGGTATATATCAAAGTAGGACTCCATCTTAGAGGTCCATTCCTCTAAGTCTGATGGTGAAGATGACTGGCCATTAAATTTGGCTAAAACAATTTTGTCCTTGAACTCTCTTTTATGAAAGGGTTGCTGTTCTAAAATTGGCTGATCAGGATTACCAAGTACAGAACCTCCAAATTGAGACTGAAATCTTCCAACAGGTGGTTGAGAATTACTATGTAATATTCCTGTTGGTAAAGTACCCCTGGAAGTTTGAGTATGCATTCCAAAAGCTTGAGTATTGGGCCCATTCAAGCTGCCCAAATAGTCATCATGCCTTTGTGAAGCTTCTCCTACTTCGTACTGACTATTTGGAATGCCTCTTCTTCCAATAATCCCATTTCCATGACCATTTTGGTTAGATGGCTGAAGTGGGACTGGAAGGCTACTGTTTGAACAAGCTCTCTCATTAGCTTCTCTTGATCCCATTTGCAACTGCATTAATTGAGAAAATTGTGCCATAAGTTGAGCATTAGATTCCACTAACTTATCAATGGAAGCCTTGGTTTGAGTAGTTGAATCCACCAACTTATCAATGGAAGACTTCGTTTGATCAGTAGATAAAACCATCTACTCCATTCTTGACAAAATGGCCTCATGTCGTTCCCTATGTCTTTGTTCATGGGCACACAAAGTATCATTGAGTATACTGACTTCTCCTTGTTGTTGAAACTCTTCAGGGTTCTCTTGAAGTGTGCTATCCATCATGGAATCCCTAATTTGTTAAGCATAATCCTCCTGGACCTTATTTTTTCCTTTATATCCTGCCATATTAGTGCAGTCCCATAGTTACCCCTGTCAGAAAAACGGCTATAACTTTGGCTAGGAAACTCCGATTTCAGAACTTTTTTGTGCGAATTGAAGCTAAGAATGCCCTCTTCGAGATGAGCTATAGTATAACAGGTTTAGGACAGAAAATTCTGTAGCTGGATTTCAGAGTCTGAACTGTCCAGTCCTGCACCCTGTCTAGACCTGTAAGTGCCCTGTTTTGACCCTGTAATGCAAGACAGTAACCCCAAATGGCTACCAAACCCTACAAAAGGGTATATAGGACCTGTGGGTACCTTTTAGTACCTGCACCTGTGCTTCAGCAATGAATGATGTACATGTAACCACTTATAATACCCTGTAAGTGACCTGTAAATTCCCTGTTTTACCCTGTTTTGGTCCTGTAGGTACTTGAGTCCTTGGAAAGTATTCAATCTTCAATCCTCCACTCGTTGTACCTGTGTGAGGGATAAAACGGCATGATAGGCTCCCTACATGGGCTCCGAATCACCGGGAGGTGAGCAAAGTTCCCCCCGGGTCGGTTGGTTGCACCCCTTCGGGATCTTCGATAGTGAGGGAGGGTCACCTCTCTTTTGTCCCACTATCTCCCCGGCATCCACCTTTTTCCTCGGTGGGAATATCAACATGGCAGAGGCTAGTGTTGTAAGCAATTAGCATGATATGCATTTCTGAAATATTGATTCAGCCTTTCATGAGATGTAATTGAATGAGATTAGAAAAATTGGGATAGGAGAAGGGTCTTACCGATGCAATTCAGTGACTCACTGATTGCTAGTACTTACCCTTTTACAATATTTCAACTTGGGCAAAAGAAATTCAGCCAATCAATCGGATTAGAGTAAACAAATTCATCAATCAATGGATTCAGTCAATAGGATTCAAGTATTATGGTGAAATTTTAGATTGAAACCTCTAATTCACTGGTTGGAACTAATATGCATAAAGCAAGCATTGCATTCATGAATAGATGGATTCAAGCAAAGGTTGGCTGAGAATTTGATGAATAATGTTCAATTCTTTAATCTCTCAATCAAATGGATTAAGCTCAGCAATTGGATTAATGAGAGAGATTAAGAATTGAAGAAGAGTACATTTGACATGGCTGAAGATGATTTGGTCAATCTCATATGCTTGATAGAGCCCCCGGTTGTCCAATGTTGGTAAAATAATCCATAAGGCTCGCTTATCCAGTGCTTAAGAACAATCTTGGAGCCTCAAATGCTTGAAATTGAAGCATTAAACCCATTTCCCCCAAATTTTTGCTCCATAGAAGCTCTTGGTCTTCAATCTTTAACCATTTCATGCTCAATCCTTGCAATTTGTTGAAGAATCCTTGCTGAGATGATCCCATGGGCTAAAAGGATGAAGAATCTTCAAGAAATTGTTGGAAATTGAAAGGTCGGCTGAAGCTTTCATGGCTGCCATGGACTGTTCACCTAGGGTTTATGAAGAGGCTGAGAAACCTTTAATGGAGCTGAATCTTCTCATCTAACTGATGATTTTGGTTGCCAATGATCAGGAAGAAGTGCCATGGCTGAAGATGGAACAACCTGAGCAGGAGGCAGGGTTGAAATCAGCCCGAAAATTGCGCCGCAATTTTTGGGGCTGTTTCTGGCTCCATGGCTGAGGCAAAGTTGAGCAACCTTGTGCTCATTCTGAAGGTCTTGATCAGAGGAAACTATTCCAAGTGATTGTTGGCCAAGAAACTCAGGGGTTTGAGAGAAATGAACAGATCTTTAGGGCTGATCTTCCATGAAACCTGCAGGAAACTCCAGGAAAGGGGAAAGAGAAACCCCTCTTTTCAAAGTAACCACAGTTTGTTCCCAAACTAGGCCCAGTTAACCATCCTTTACCCTAGTTACCTTCAATTTTGCATAAAATTTGATGACGTCCAGCCATTTAAGCCTTTATCCGCCATATCTGACCTTGGATAACTCCAGATGTAGCCTCTTACTAACTGTAGATGTCCTGCAGCACTTGATGGAACCTAGAACGGGCCGGCACTGGCTCGTGCACTAGCCGGACCTCTATCTCACACGCTCAACAGCCCCACGGCCTCGCGGCCAGGAGCGTTGATGACACATACATTGCCTTCCTAAACATCTTGTATTTGTGTTACGTCGTTTGTAGTCCACTCTTCTCTCACCCACTACTCCTCAAAGGGAGTCCCTTACACATTGCCTAATGGCACGAAGCACAGACATAGGGGGTCCTCCAATGGCTGAGTGCCGCCACCCCTCTACGACTCTCCTACACCTTGGGGATTGGCCCCTTGGTGCGTTGCTCAACATATAAACATTTCGCACAAAATCCACTCAAGGTACCATTTAATCACAACAGGAATGTACCATTGTCCTTACTTCTCTTTCCCCTAAACCCCACGACTAGCCTATGGCTTAGGGTGTCCTGTCTCTCACTCAACGTGGGTCAAGGTCCTAATGAAAGCAATTGCTATGCATCTAGGATTTCTGATATCTTTAAATATTTCCATGATTTATGCATATTGTGGATGCTAAGTGCTCAAATAATTATAAAATCAATATTGTGCACATGTAAAAAACATCCTTTCAATGATTTTCAGCTACCGTTCTTATGCGGCGTTGCACGAACCTAGCACCAAGGAAACCCTCGTGCTACTAGGCCCTTATTTTATAATTATTCACCGACCTATATGGCATGCAAGCAAAAACCAGCAATCTTTTCATCATTACTTCGCATTTAGACACATTTTAACCACTCTACCCTCCCATTGATCAAATGTTGCATTGTTGTATATATTTATAAGGCATTTTTCCATTATTTTATGTGTAAAAAGTAGAAAAACACACTAGAACAAGAAGGTAGGGTTGAACTGAGGCAAATCCTCATGCTTTAGTCCCCACAAAAATTCACGAACATTGTTCTTAATTTTCATTAATTTTCCGCACCCAAAATGCATTTTATCCCTATTTTTAGTGTTTTTTCTCTATTTTTCTTGTATTTTTCCTTATTTTTTACATTATTTAATTACTAAAAATTCAAGATAGGTTATGGGCTGTGGCCCTTAGTTCCTTCTTGCGGCAAAAATGAAAATTTAGTTGGTGTTCCTATCCATTCTTCCATTTTTTATGCCCAAAAACATCATTTTCCCTTGATTTTCCATATTTTACGTGTTTTAGTGTATTATTTTGAGCCACAAGATGCATGTTTTTCTGATTTTCTGATTATGATCAACAAGTACTCATGAAAAATAGCAATATCAACAAATTTTAGCCCACATGAACAACATTTTATCAATCAAAAGCCATGAAATCTCAAATTTCTTTTGAAAAATTTGAATTACCGCTTATTTGCGTGTTTCAGGTTTCATGTCCATGGCTGCAAATCTGAAAATCAGCAGCACTTCATGCTCATGACAATCACAAGTCACCATTTCCAGCCCGTGGAGCAATCCGACAAGCCTCCATCATTCTTTCTTCTTCCTTTCTCTTCCCACATGAATTCCCCCTTAGAAGAGAGAGAGGGAGGAGAGAGAAAGACTAGATTTCTATCTCAGCATTCAGGCCATCAATTGACGGATGAAGGGCGGTGATAGAGTCAGCATTCAGGAGGGAGCAAGGGCCAATGTCTAATGGGGGGTTGTGTGCAGGCAGCATCCTTGATCTCCCACCATGATGGCGCATTTTTCGGACATGTTCTGATGGCGCCTTCTCTCCTCTCTCTCTCTCCAGGATTTGTTGCTAACTTTTCATGTGGCATAAAATTTCTTGGGCTCCCAAAGGTCATGCCCACTTTGGCCACTCCAATGTCCACCTCTTCAAATCTTGCCCAACTTCTTGGCCATTTCCCTGTCCGGACTCGGAATTGAACTCTGAAAAATCCTGGGCGTCCAGCTTGGTATCCCGCATTGACCAGTAGCTCGTGTCAACCCGCAGGACTATCTGAAAAATTATGAAAAATCAAGAAGTGTTGCTCGGGCACCTTTAAAGCACTTTGTTGCTTAAAATCATCCTAGATCGAGCCACTGCCTTTGACGGTGAATATTTTTCCCTTGATATTCATAATTTTTAGCTATTTTTAAGCACTTCTCGGAACCAAAATTCCGCTCTCATTGGCGACTACGGGATAGGGCGACTCAGCCCGTCGAATCCACGAACATATCTGCACATAAACAACCAAAGAAGCATCAAACTGATACAAAACAAATATATGATAAAACTCACCACAATACTCACCCTACCCCTGGACAGAACCAAGGCATGACATCCACAAGGAGTAGGCCTAGCATCATCTAATAGAAGATCCGAAGCGAGTGACTGACCACCTGCTCCAACACAGCCAAACTAAAAAGCCTATCAAAGAGGTTGCCCTAAGTGGTGGTCTGAACTACCTACCAACTAAGGACAACACAACTAGGAGCTCCTACAAGGCGAGGACTCCTATAGCCTGATCAAGGATTATTTTCTTTCAGTACATTTCTTCTTTTAGGGTTTTTATTTTATCAACATACTTGGGCATGTAAAAAGGAGGGAGCTGAGCGTAGTGACCTAAGGAGAACAGGGCATCGGCCTCAGGACCTGTCTCGGCACCCAAGAACCTACCAAGCCCTCGCAAGGCGACACTTAATCCTTTTCTAACGCTCACTTTTATTTTCGCTCCAACCTTCCTTGTGTTGTTATTTTATTTTTATTTTTAGCAAGAAGCAACCCCTAGGAAGATAAGGTATCGGCCCCGGGTCTAATTCGTCCCCAGGAACCTACCAGGCCTTCGCAAGGCAATGATCAACTGCTTATATATTTTCATTCCTTTTCTTTTCTTTGATAGGGGTTAGAACCCCTTTTTACACACCTTCATATTTATATTCATCTTGTAGGATGTTCAGGGTTTCTTGGCATCATCATTTTTATCTTCTAGTAGGCTTCTCTAACTGCCTCACTACTAACAAGAACTCCTAGAACGGCTGCCTAGCAGGCTAGAAGAATAGGGTCACGAGGACTTTCTTCTAAAATAGGTCTTTCGATGCCTGACAATGTCTTTACAGGAGGCAATGACTACTCCGACCTCCCTCAAACATACTTAGCCTAAACCTGGGACTTCGTGCCTTGGTTACCGGTCCCCAACAAAAATATATCCCCTCGACAAGTACAAATACACATATAACAAGAAAGAAATGTACTCGTAAAGGAGAGATATCACCTGAATTGGCCACAAGAAGCTTCCATCGCAGCAAAGGCTCCTCCAAGCTCCACCAAATTCCACGAACCACGAAACCTGTCCAAGCACAACACTTAAAACAAAAACCCGATTAAACGCACCCGCACTAGATAGGAAAATGGCCCTCTTAGCCTAATGAAATGAAACACTTCACTACAAAACTAAATCGGCCCTCTTGGCCTAATGAAATCAAACATAACTACGCATAACATCCTCCCGAAAACAACTATGATAAACATCAAAGCATACCATTCCCAGGGGAACAGAGGCTCGTAGCCCTAAACTAAGTGCATTAAAGTACGACCCATCCCTCCTGCGTATATCGCAAGAGGTGTTCGCATCACATGTCGTCTAATCAGTCTGTGGGTCCAAGATAATAAAGGCAAATGAGTCTCGTCTACTCTCTGCATCACCTAGATCAACCATCGTCTGCCAAAGAGGGCATGTTCAGAAAGCATACCCCACAAACGACCAGGTCCTGTCTCACCATCAATAGATATATCGGGACAAGGGCCACAATTAAAGAAGAGGTCTTCTTCATACGCAAAATTAGCCAATGAATCGGCAAACTGATTCTAGTTTCGTGGAATCAGCTGAAAAGACACTCTATCAAATTCGTCTAGTAGGGCTATGGCAGTATGATGGTACATGCAAAGGATGGGGTTTCGTACCATGTACGTCCCATTGATTTGATTTAAAACCAACTAAGAGTCCCCTTTCACCAATAACTGGCAGATACCACCCTTCTTTGCAATGTTCAAACCCATAATCAGGGCTTTGTATTCTGCCATATTATTGGTAAAATTCACCCCGAGATAAGCAGCTAACTTCATGACAATGCGTCGTCGGGGGTCTCGGATGACAACTCCTACACTTCCTTTTTTGCATGCACCCCTGGACACCCCATCAAAGTACAAGGTGTACGTCCATAAAGGGTTTACATACCCCACCATCCTGAACTCTACTCGTTATTATGGTAATCGAAATTCAGCATATTCAACGGGTGGACTGTAGGCTCCATCCCTCCATCATCATTGAATTCAACAGGGATGCTCGTCAAAATTTGTAGGCAGTGATGACAGAAGACCTTGATCTTCCAAATAAATGTCCCGCCTCCTTGCTCAATCACCTTGTATCCTTTGCTCCACCAAATGAGCTTTCCCTGATGATACCGCTGTTCTAAATATGGGTGTTCTAAATAAGGGATCAGACGACCCATCAACCTCTATCACGATTTCCTTGCAGATGTTTGATCAATCTTGCCTAGACTTGCAAGGCAGTCATAGTATTAGTGCTATCAGAAATAATAAGGTTTAATCTTATTAAGATTAACCTTATTTTTAAATTCAATCCCCTCAAGGTCAGCTAACAAGACTGTGGATTTATTCTTTCCTATTCTAATAATCCTATAGGGCCCATCCCATTTGGACTCTAGCTTGCCTGGAATTCACGTCGTGCGTCATAATACATAACAATATGTCCTTTCTTGAAGGTGTATTTCTTGTCTTTAAGGTCGTGTAGCTGCTTCATTTGGCGCTTCGCCACTTCTTGGTGCAATAAGCTCTGTAGCTTAAGCTCATCTAAATGTGCCAGTGTCGTCAAGCGCTCAAAAAGTGCGTCTTCATCACTCAAAGAATGATTGATGGCAAACCGAATAGTCGGCAGCTTAATCTCTAAAGGCAAGACACACTCCTCCCCATATACTAACTTGAATGGGGTATGGCCAGTGGCTCGTTTGAAGGTCATATTATAGGCCCAAACTGCCACGTATAACTTTTTATCCCAATCCCTTTTCTTTTCCGCCACAATTTTGGACAAGATGCCCACAAGCTGCTTGTTGGTGCTTTCAACTTGCCCATTGGCTTGCGGGTTATATGGGGTTGTCTTGTTATGCTTGATTTGCCAAGTCTTTGTTAAACTTTTGATCACCTTATTCAGGAAATGGGTTCCGCGGTCCCACACTAATTCTTTCGGCGGACCAAAACGGCATATTATCTGCTCTAAAAGGAAACTAGCAGTTTCTTTAGCATCATCTTTCCTTGTTGCACGTGCTTTTGACCACTTTGTGAAGTAGTCAGTTGCTACAATGATATACCTCTTTTGCGCAGTCAACGACGGAGTAATAGGACCCACAAAGTCTATTCCCCACTTCTCAAATGGAAGTGTCGCCATAATAGGGGTGAGTGGTCGTTTCCTATTCTCTCGACTATCATGTCGTTGACAAATATCACATCTCTTAACATACACAAACGCATCCTGGAAGATGGCAGGCCACCAATAACATGCTCTTAAAGCCTTTTGTGCTGTAAGCCGTCTTGCAAAATGGCCTCCGCAAGCGGAATCATGGCACTCTTCCAAAATGAATGGCACCTCGTCAGGCATCACACATCGGCGATAGATGTCATCAACCCCTTGCCGATATAATGTACCTGCGATCAAGGCAAACTTTAACGCTTGCTGCTTAATTTTCTTTCTCTCAGCTTTAGATAATTCGGATCCCGCCTCTCCTGTCGATAAATAATGCGTTATTGCAGCATATCAGGAGGGAATAGATGTCGTATCTATTTTAAATAACAACTCCATGTCACTACCTTCAGCCACCACAGATTCTTTCGGCTCCCCAAAGTCCACAAGACATTCCACGATGCCTTGCAACCTTGGTGGCTTACTCTTGATTTCATAATCAAATTCCTGCAAAGTGATCAACCACTTTGCTAGACGATCAGGCGGCTGTAGCTTATTCATCAATAATCGAAGTCCCTCCGCCTTCGTATAAAGCACGACTTTCTCATAGAGAATATAATGCCTGAATTTCTTAGTCCCAAAGACCATCGCTAGACACAACTTCTCCATGTAGGTATAATTGATTTCGGATACCCCCAGCTTCCGGCTAGCAAAAGCAATCAGGTGGTACCACTTCTCTTCCCAAATTTAGGCTAAACAGCTGATACTATACATGGTGGCTGCCAAAAATATATAGAACACCTCACCTCTTCTAGGTGCTTTTAAAACGGGTGCTCTTGCTAGCTCCTGTTTCACATCCTCGAATGCTACCTTACAAGGGTCACCCCATTCAAACAAATAGCTAAAGGACAATAAATTTGTAAGCGGCAACGTTCTTTCTGCCAATGCATTTATAAATCTACGGTAATAACCAACCGAAGACAGAAAGCTATGAACTTCTTTCGGAGTGCGTAGTGGACCCATGGCAACTATAACTTTGACCTTCTCGGGGTCTGTCGCAATTCCAACCGAACTGACCACATGACTCAGCAATAGCCCATAAGGTACTCCAAAAACACACTTCCATGGGTTTAGAGCGATGCAGAATTGTCTATAGCGCTCAAAGCATTTTCTTAAAATGATCAATTGCTTTTCTCTCACGGTGGCGGCCCCCAAGTCATCAATAAACACCTTCAACTCTTTAGGGGATATGTCACTGAATGTCTTATCTGCTGTTTGTTGCCACGAACCAGGCGCATTGCATAAAACAAAGGCCATCACATGGTATGCAAAAGTACCAAATATAGTAATAAAAGTTGTTTTCAACTTATCCTCTTCTGCAATTGCCATCTGGTTATATCCTACAAAGCAATCCATAAACGAATATATCTCCCTACCCGCTAATTGATCCAAAATCTAGTCAATAAATGGCAACGGGTAGTAGTCCTTAACTGTTTGCTTATTCAGCTCCCTAAAGTCTACACATAATTGAATTGGATTATTTTTCTTCTTTCTGATCACAACTGGCAAACACCATTCCGTGTGTTGCATAGGAAAAATCAAACCCGTTTTCCGAAGCTTCTGTAACTCTTCAAACAGCCCGTCCCTCAGTTTGAAAGGCATACGCCTTACTTTCTGTCGTACAGGACGACTGCCCTCTTTCAACGGAATTGTATGAACAGCAAGACTAGAAGGAATGCCTCTCAGCTCATCATAACTCCAGGCAAAGATATCACGGAATTCCTGAATCAAGGCCACATAGTCCTCCCTTTTTGCTGTGCTGAGCATAGAACCTAATTTGATTTGGCCGTGAATCATCAGGCGTACCAAGGTCTAGCTCAATAACATCTGTATCTCTTATATGATCTTGGCCCTCTATCGGCTCGTTCAAAGTGATCTGATAGATGTCTTCCGTGGTGGATCCCTCTTTGGACTCATCACTCGATGATGTCTCACTGGCTGATAAATCTTCTAATGTCTCCAATTCTGTAGAAGATAGGGGAGCTCTCTCACTCTGCGGGGACTCGGGATAAGCATCAACCACCACACGCTGGGCACCTCTGCCGAATATTAGTCGAGCGGCGGGTATATCTACTTGGAAGTCCGCTTGCAAGATCCAAGGTCGTCCGAGTAATACTTGGTAACTTGGCCGACCTGCAAAACGAATCACCCTAAAGTCCAACAGGCATTCTACATTTGCAACAGTGACATGGACCTTAGTAATGTAGCCTTCCGACTATCTCAAACTATCATCTGCCATTCTGAGAATTGTGGAGGTATCTTTTTGGATCGCAAGACCCAACCTTTCCATCAATTCAGAACTCATAATGTTAACAGATGATCCTGTGTTGACAATAGCATAATCTACCAATATCCCATCGACATAGGCTGCAACCCTTGGGCAATGCTTCTCAACATGCTCGAACCAGTCATCACCAACTCGCGCAATACCCAAAGGCTCTACGATATACCCGGTACGGAGGATCTTTCTAAATTCCTTGCATACTCATGGGGAAAGCTTAATAAGCTGTAAAAGATTCACATCCGGCTTGACTTCGCAAAGAGAGCTCGCCAAATCGAATTCATGATAGTTCGATAGAGCTCGCTTTTCACGCCAAACCATCCGCTCTTTAGGTCGCTGAGCCGGCTTTATTGCCTCTTTCTTAACTTTCACCTTCTTCTTTGGTGGTTCCTTATCGGTTTTACTCTCCACGGGCTTCAGAGGTCCCCCTTCCATGGCAGGATCCAAAACTTGCGTTCCTTTGTCGCCTTGTTTAGGGTTTTCGTCGACAGGCTTATCCTTGTCGGCTTCTCTACCCTTTTGACCTCTTGTAAGAACACCTCGCAGATTAGAGGTTTCAACATCATTAATGCGTACAGCCTCAATCAAACTAACCCCACTACCATTGGGTAGCTCCTCCACTGTAGTCTTTGGTCGTTGAAGTATTTGTTTAGGCCTGTCCTCTCGCTGGGAATCATTTCCTTGGGCACGATGATTAACAAGCCCTGGTTGCCGACTACCTCACTGGAGGGAATTGATCTTACTCCAGCAAGTAGCTGCTAAATGGCCGGATTTTCCACAGATGTCACACTTAATATTTGGGCAATTTCTTGGATAGTGTTGCCCACCACACCATTTGCAACTAAACCTTGAAGGTGCATCCTCATCTGGGTATCTACTTCCTATCAAATTTTATTGTTTTTTAAGGAAGTTGACATCAATGGCTATTTGTCGATACTGCTCCGTAATCATGTCGGTATAATGCTTCATCATGTCCTTAACCTCGCCAAGAACATTGGAAGCACTCGACTCATAGCCTTGGTCATTACCATGTCGTTTCATCGGCCTAACAATTCGATTAGGCACTGGTTGTTGAACCACAGGCATGGTATTAGAATTGACCGCCTGGCCTCCACCATTTGGAGCCATTTGACTACCCGTAGGCATCGACATGCTAGGGGGAGCCGGTAATAAAGGGACATTCTGCATCATGTTCCCTCTCCCATTAGGGTTAGCCATCACTATCCCTTGGCCACTACTGCCATTGGCCATCGCCACATTGTTTCCCAATACTATACCCATATTCGAATTGCCTCGAGAAGCATAGGCTGCATGTAGTCGGGATTCCACCTCTTGTGCTCGTGTAATGGCAGTATCTATATCCCCCAAGGGGACACTACTCAACTGCAATTGGATATTAAAGTCCAAACCATGTAGGAAATATTGCAATTGGGCAGCTGCGGGGATAGGAATAGAGGTGTCCAACTTACGGAAAACCTCTTTTATTTTCTTCGCATAAGCACAAATATCCTCGTGTGGTTCTTGGCGGGTCACGTTGAGTACACGCAACCAATATTGCCCACCCCTTTCAGGGGCAAACTCCCTTCGAAAAGCTCCATAAAATGAATCAATATTCAATATGGTTCCGGCTTCTAAACCATGATACCATATGGCAGCTCTTCCCTTGAGAGTCATATTGAAGAACATCATTAAATGTCCTTCTTCTTGAATGCGACAGTTAAACATCAGCTTTTGAAACTCCCTAATGTGGAGTTCTGCATCTTCCTCAACTAGCCCATTAAAAATGGGTAGCGGGTAACCTAGAGCCGGCAAATCTGTCGTTCCTGCTAGAATTGCAATAGGCTGCGCCATGACAAGGATTGGATTTGCACTAGGAATAAGGGACGGTGGGGTTACACCTCCCGCACTTGATGTAGACTGGCTTATGGATGGAAGGGGAGCACTAGAGCTTCCACCTTCTCCTAACTTACTGCTTGTGGCCCCAAGACCATAGATCCACTCCCTCGTAAGGGTTCAGCACCGCTACGCTTAGGGGAATATCTCCTAAAAATTTCAGCACGTCACCTAGCTCTTTCGTCTCTTTCTTGCTTTTGGATTTCTACTAGACGATGTTTATCGATAAATAATGGATCAATTACAGTATCGTTTGGCATAAACTGCTAGTTGGTCCCTAGACAACCAGGATTCGAGGACCGCCACTTTCAAGCGGCTCCCGGTAGATGCACCACTGATGGAACCTAGAACGGGCTGGCATTGGCTCGTGCACTAGCCGGACCTCTATCTCACGTGCTCAACAACCGCATGGCCTCGCGGCCAGGAGCGTTGATGACACATACATTGCCTTCCTAAACATCTTGCATTTGTGTTACGTCGTTTGTAGTCCACTCTTCTCTCACCCACTACTCCTCAGAGGGAGTCCCTTACACATTGCCTAATGGCACGAAGCACAAACATAGGGGGTCCTTCAACGACTGAGTGCTGCCACCCCTCTGCGACTCTCCTACACCTTGGGGATTGGCCCCTTGGTGCGTCGCTCAACATATAAACATTTCGCACAAAATCCACTCAAGGTACCATTTAATCACAACAGGAATGTACCATTGTCCTTACTTCTCTTTTCCCTAGACCCCACGACTAGCCTATGGCTTAGGGTGTCCTGTCTCTCACTCAACGTGGGTCAATGAAAGCAATTGCTGTGCATCCATAATTTCTGATACCTTTAAATATTTCCATGATTTATGCATATTGTGGATGCTAAGTGCTCAAACAATTATAAAATCAATATTGTGCACATGTAGAAAACATCCTTTCAATGATTTTCAGCTATCGTTCTTATGCGGCGTTGCACGAACCTAGCACCAAGGAAACCCTCGTGCTACTAGGCCCTTATTTTATAATTATTCACCGACCTATATGGCATGCAAACAAAAACCAGCAATCTTTTCATCATTACTCCACATTTAGACACATTTTAACCACTCTACCCTCGCATTGATCAAATGTTGCATTGTTGTATATATTTATAAGGCATTTTGCCATCATTTTATGTGTAAAAAGCGGAAAAACACACTAGAACAAGAAGGTAGGGTTGAACTGAGGAAAATCCTCATGCTTTAGTCTCCACAAACATTCACGAACATTGTTCTTAATTTTCATTAATTTTCCGCACCCAAAATGCATTTTATCCCTATTTTTAGTGTTTTTTCTCTATTTTCCTTGCATTTTTCCTTATTTTTTGCATTATTTAATTAGTAAAAATTCAAGATAGGTTATGGGTTGTGGCCCTCAGTTCCTTCTTGTAGCAAAAATGAAAATTTAGTTGGTGTTCCTATCCATTCTTCCATTTTTTATGCCCAAAAACATCATTTTCCCTTGATTTTCCATATTTTACGTGTTTTAGTGTATTATTTTGAGCCACAAGATGCATGTTTTTCCGATTTTCTGATTATGATCAACAAGTACTCATGGAAAATAGCAATATCAACAAATTTTAGCCCACATGAACAACATTTTATCAATCAAAAGCCATGAAATCTCAAATTTCTTTTGAAAAAATTGAATTACCGCTTATTTGCGTGTTTCAGGTTTCATGTCCATGGCTGCAAATCTGAAAATCAACAGCACTTCATGCTCATGACGATCACAAGTCACCATTTCCAGCCCGTGGAGCAATCCGACAAGCCTCCATCATTCTTTCTTCTTCCTTTCTCTTTACACATGAATTCCCCCTTAGAAGAGAGAGAGGGAGGAGAGAGAAAGACTAGATTTCTATCTCAGCATTCAGGCCATCAATTAACGGGCGAAGGGCGGCGATAGAGTCAGCATTCAGGAGGGAAGCAAGGGCCAATATCTGATGGGGGGGTTGTGTGCAGGCAGCATGCTTGATCTCCCACCATGATGGCGCATTTTTCGGACGTGTTCTGATGGCGCCTTCTCTCCTCTCTCTCTCTCCACGATTTGTTGCTAACTTTTCATGTGGCATAAAATTTCTTGGGCTCCCAAAGGTCATGCCCACTTTGGCCACTCCAATGTCCACCTCTTCAAATCTTGCCCAACTTCTTGGCCATTTCCCCGTGCGGACTCGAAATTGAACTCTGAAAAATCCTGGGTGTCCGGTTTGGTATCCCGCATTGGCCAGTAGCTCATGTCAACCCGCAAGACTATCTGAAAATTTATGAAAAATCAACAAATGTCGCTCGGGCACCTTTAAAGCACTTTGTTGCTTAAAATCGTCCTAGATCGAGCCGCCGCCTTTGACAGGAAAATTATTTTTCCCTTGATATTCATAATTTTTAGCTATTTTTAAGCACTTCTCGACACCAAAATTTCGCTCTCAGCACTCCACTAGTCACTGTCTTGTACCATTTTTGTCTGAAATTGATTTTGAAATAGGAAAATGGGACTGAAAATGGAAGAAAATAATGGATCAAAGACTCAAGCTCTGATACCACTTGTCAGAGAGAGAACCAGGGAGAGAGAAAGAGGAGAGAGAAGACTGCAGAAGAGAGAGAAAGACTGCAGGAAGAGAGAGAAGAAGAGTGACGAGGAGAGAGAAAGACTAGATTTAGAGAGAGAAAGACAAGAAAGAAGGGGAAGCCATAGAAGCTGTGAGCAAGAAGGGAGAGAAAGTCTGTAATTGTATTAATGTGTCAAAACGATGTGAAAAATTACATCTTCTCTCCTTTTATACCAATGTCAGTGTGACATAGCATAATATCAACATTATTAACACTTATTTGTTATTCCCAGCTTCTTACACCATCGCAAGCCAAAAAAAAGAAAATTCACAAAAGGTTCTTCTTGCATTCATTACAACCAATAGAAAGCACTTTACAACCAATAGAAAGCCTTGAACAAGGAAATCAAAGACCATGGGGACAATGGAAGAGCAAGGAGCAAGAAAGTCAAAGAATGGAAGGCATTGGATATAGTGTTCATGTATTATGGTAAAACATCTTGGTCTAAGGAGGATCTCTTGGTCTTCACAAGATGGCCCTTAACAAATTCAAAACCTCCATGAAGGATGCTTGGGAAATAGATAATGTCACACACAATATAGTAATGAACTTCATATTTGGTTTCTATGCCTTGAACTTACTATTTAGCTCTTAACTAACCCTATCTCTTTGCTTAAACAACATATTATTGATAGCCATGGTCTCTAGTTTGAGTAGCAGTATGGGAGTTTGTCGATTTGGTCCACCCAACAAATGGAGAAGTTACATTACAAAGTAAGAACCAAGTACTTAAGACATACAACACATGGTGGTGGTGCACAGAAGGAAAACAACCTACTAAAAGTTTTCTACTGGATTTACATATTAATTTGGAACTAAAATAGATTAGAAGAAGCAAAAAGGACATGCCAAAACTTAGACATAGCTCTTTTGTTACATATATTTAAACAAAAGAGACAAGAAGCATACAATACTCATGTGTGATTGAAAAGCTCTTATAATGGCTGGCCTCTAGGGAGAGAAAGGGCAAGAGATGGGGCTCAAAAAGTGGATAAGCTTTTATTCCTAGCTACTTGGGCTCAAAGAGGATGTTTCATCTTGTTTGCAAGTATTTCATCGTCTTCATTATCCTTATACTTTGAGGTTGGCAATTGTATAAATGGTGATGGCATTATTGGAGGCAATGACTCCACAAGAACCATGCCTTTCATCTGTTGTAAAAAATATTTTTTTGAGTAAGGATGCTAATCGTGCATGTTCTTGACCCCCACTACAATGGCATGCATAGTATATGATAGTAAGGGGCTCTTAAAGATTGGAATCTATACTTGGTACCAAACATCCGCAATGAAAATTACTTTTCAACCAAAATTATTTTCTTTGTATTCATTGGAACGACATAGCCTCCACAAAACTTGGTCAGCACTTGTAGCACAAAAAGAGGAGCCTTGCATTGTACAAAGAATACTCATTTTGAAAGATCATAATCTATGATGAGACAAATATAATATGCATTCTTTATTCAAATCAATACAATCTTGCTCTATAATATATAATAAGATATAGTACGTGCACATGTATACCTTTGTATGATCCAATTTTCCAATGTATTGTGAAAGAGCTACATCTTTTTTGTGCCTTGTTGAGTTGGAACTATTCATATAGCTGATGCCCTGAGTCCTTTGCTCAAGTAAGGAATTTGTTGCTATACACTAGGACCTAGTTGCAAAGTTGCATTGTTAGAAAAGAGAACCAAGAACTATCATTGACCAAGAACAAGGAGAGCATAAACTAAATATCAGTTTATTTTCATCATTTTCAAGAAGACATACTATACACAATGGGATTGTGTCACTCCCATCCTCTTGTGTAGCTCATGCCTCATATTTTTCCATGTTGGCTAAGCCAATCCTTTCAATTATTGTAACTCTTTCTTCTTCAATAGGACATTGCACCGCACTTATCTACTTCAATGCTTTTGAGGATTTTCTCATTCCATAGCAAACTTTGCATCTTGGACTGTTGAACTAGCCAAAAGATGCATATCTATCTCATCTACTACCCACCTTGAGTTAGCCTCACCAAACAACACTAAGCTAGTGAGATTGTAATCCTCGTGTATGTCTAGTGAATCCATTATATCAACCAACAACTGATAGTCTTGGTCATCTGACATCATAAATGTAGGCAAGCAGACATGCTTCCTTTCTCACATGCATCGATCGATTGCACACCCTCTAGGTCATTAGGGGTAGCTAGGGCTTGATCAAAATTTTGTAGAGTAGCCTTCATTCTCTCCCCCTTTGAATTAAAGGATATCATATCATCTCTCTCTTCAACCTCTCTAATAGTAATTATATCTTCAACATCTGCATCAAAGGGTATCATATCATGTGCGTCTTCAACATCTCTAAGAGTAATGATAGATTGTCTTCTGCCCTTAGTATAAAATCCTTGTGAAGTCTCTTCTGAGTCATTCTCATCCCCTAGGAGATGCAAATACTAAAGGAATGCAAAGAAGGATTGTAGAAGATGATACCTCTTTGAGTGTACTAGCTAGTTCTCTATGTTGGTCACAAAGTCATAAGTGTGAACATATTTTTGTGTCTTTATGATCTCTATGCTACTTGAAGTTATTCTTTGGTCTTCTTCTAAGTAAACAATTAGCATATTTGTACATGAATGTGAAAAATTCTCAATAGAAAGTGGCAAAGTAAGCATAAATGAAAATTCAAGAGCATGGAAATGAGAGTGACCATTGTAGAGGAATATGAAAAGCTTTTCAGCTTAGGGATTTCTCCACATCATCCTCACACTCCATCTCATACTTTATCCTCTTTCCTATTCATAAGAGAGAAAATAAGTAAAACTTGAAAATTTTTCTTTGAGCTAAACGAACCTTCTAAACAAAAGTCTCATTCACACCGTAAGTGACAATTACCCCCAAGTAATACAAGGGCCCTCCATAAGTGGAGGGGGCCTCCTTGCTTAGTCATGACCCATATGGCCTTTACTACACACGATGGTCACCACCAAGTGATTTGGAGACTACGTCACATATGAGGGTCACCAGCGAGTGATACAGGGACCCTCCAAAGTGCGAGGGGTCTCTCTTGCTTACTCTTGACCCATGTAGGGTTCATCACCCATGAGGGTCACCAACAAGTAATACATGGTTCCTTCACAAGTGGGAGGGGTCTCCCTCACTTTGTCATGCCCCATATTAGCTTCATTATACATGAGGGTCACCACCAAGAAATACGAATACTTCACCATACATGAGGGTTACCACCAAGCAATACGGGCATGCTAGTCACCATCACCAAGTGATATGGGCATCTGCGGTCACCACCAAGTGATACAAAGACTTCACCACACACGAGGATTTCCAACAAGCGATATGGGGTTCCTCCACAAGTGGGAGGGGCCTCCCTTTCTTGGTGGTAATCCAAGTAGAATTCATTATATATGAGGGTCACCACCAAGCAATATGAGAGCCTACCAAAGTGACTCCCTCACTTGATCACGACCCTTGCATGCTTTACCACATAGACGAGGGTCACTAGAGGTGATAGGGGGTCCCTCCATAAGTGGAGGAGACCTCTCTTTCTTGGTGATGTCTTATGTGGGCTTCACTACACAAGAGGATCATTGTTGAACTATAAAAGGTCTTACCAGTCATGGGATGAGCCTCTCTAGCTTTTTAATGACTAATTTTAGATTCACCCACTAGAGAGCAATATGATGAAGCTCCACTTAGTGGAGGTTCATCTCACTTGACGGTGACCCATAATAGATTTATACCTCATGAGGGTCGCTAACAAGCCTACGATAAACATCCCCTTTAGGAAACTACACATCCATTTAATGAATATCTAGATGTATAGAGTTGTTGTTCCGTTTGGTTAGAAAAAGGATGAAGCTAGAAATAGCCCACACCTATTGCATTGTCAAATGACACCTTTTGCAAAGAGCTAATATCTATCACTTGATGGGCTCCTTGATCTACTATATGTGGAGGGATCAATGGTGAGAGATTGGGTTGAAGGAGGAGCCAAATGAGAGTAGATGCATGAGAGAGAAAGAGATCCAGTGCGATCAAAGGAGATCAAGAGAACATGAGTGTAGAAGAAGAGGGTGTCTTGCTAAAATTTGGAACCCTAAACCCTTTTTGAATGATTCCTAGTGGTGCAAGGTGCATGTGTACAATCACTAGTTCCTCCATGGTTCCATTTGGCACTATTTATAATTAATGAAATGAATACTTTTATAAGATTCTCTCCCTTTTTTTTGTGTTGTTGGAGTGGGGGGATATTCTCTCCTTGGGGTTCTCAGCCTGCAATACTTTCTATTATATTTTGTTTCCAACCATATGGTAATAGTTTTATCATTAAAAAATTTATTAATGCAAAAACACTTTGTATTTGATTCCCTCATCCTGAATCGGTTAATGCAAAAGCACTTCATACTTAATCCCTAACCCCTAAATTGGTTAATGTAAAAGCTCTTCCTTTAAATTAGACTTTACATGCATTTTGTCATTTTTTAACTCTCTACTTAGACCTCTATTCTACCTCCACCTAAAATTTGTATAGCTCTTGTGCTCTCCGCTGAGCCCACCCCTAGAAGGAGCATATCTCTAACCCTACTGAACACTACAAGTCCACCCCTAAAAGAAGTGCCTCTATGGCGAAAATGCCAATTCCATCATGATCTATCATTGGTAAAGCCTTCTTTTGTTTCCAAAAAATCCATGACCACTACATACACCTTGTTTCATTTCCAATCTTCAACCACTTCATGTTTAGTATTCTTATCTTTGAGGATACCCATTGCCATCTGGTAGTCTCTACCACTTGGTAGTGACCCTGATCCAACATTCTTATCTTCAAGGGTTACCACCAAGCAATTCGTAGTAATCCATTGCCACAAGGTAGCCTCAATTTCTTGGTGGTGGCCCTCATTTATTGTTCTTGTCTTTGAGGGTTAGTAATAAGTAGTTCATACCAACCCATTGCCATGGGGTAACTTTTATCACTTAATGGTGACCCTCATTCAATGTTCCTGTCTTTGAGGGTTACCAACAACTAGTTCATGACAACCCATTGCCTAGGGCTAGCATTTATCGCTTGGTGGTGATCTTCATCTAGTGTTCTTATCTTCAAGGGTAACTACCAAGTGGATCTTGGCAAATCATTGCCCAGGGGTAGCCTCTATTATTTGGTGTTGACCCTTATCTAAAGTTCTTATATTTGAGGGTCACAACCAAGCAATATAGTCTGGCTATTTTCATAGGATAGCCTCTATCACTTGGTAGTGATCATTTTCTAGTGTTCTTGTCTTTGAGGGTCAACACCAAGAGGTTCATGGTAACACATTGCACTATCAAGAGCTTTCACAAAAATTGAAAACCCCTAGAAAAACATTAGATGGATAGGATTTTTGTAGCTTGGCTATTTGAGTAACTGTTTGTTTTGTTGTTTTGTAGCTATAAATTTTGTCTTTGTCTAGGTTACGATTTATTTTTTGTCATTTTAATTGGATTTTTTGAGCTTGAAAACTTTATGGCCTTGGTTGAGACTGGTGTTTTTTTTGGATAGATTGAGAAGGATTTTGATGGTAGCTATTGGACATCTTGAAATAGGTATATTTTCTTGCCAATATCTTTGCACATCAAAGGGATTCTGGATTCACATGCACTTCACATTGCATTTGCCAAATACATTGCACTCAAGGTTCGTCTCCTGATTTTATCAATTACTTCCATGCCATGGCTTAGGTAAATGCACTTTTTGCACCATGAGCACTAGCACAGCATAATGCCCGTTGTAGGTATAGGCAGTAAATCTTAGATGCACACACTTGAGAGAGCGCATTTCATTGTGTACACACAAATTTTGCATGTATGAGAGTTGGGATATTCATCACAAAAATAAGAACCATTGGATAAGTGGGAAAGGTGGATGGGTGAGTTTTTAGGGTCATGAAGGATGCCTACAGTTGTGAGATGGGTTGTTTTACTTGGTCAACATCATGAGGACCATATTTTTGATTGAGTGATTGTGAGGAATTGGATGGGTGGAGTGGAGTGTCATTTCTTTCTTCTTTGTTGAGAATTGAGAGGCGAGGTTAAGGATTGTAATTTAACCAAGGAACCGTGTTTGCAAAATGCATGATGCACAGGCACTGATAGATAGGCTAGGTGATATTTTGTCAGTGCATCCATCTTTTCATGTGTGGCATTGCTTGTATGATTGCATGGCATTGATTTAACTTTGCATTTCTTCTCAAATCATATGCGATTGAGCACATAGATTTTTTTCAAAAGCTTATTTTTTGCTAGGATACATTGTATGGTATCAAAGTAGATATATTTGGAAAAGTTACACTTGTTGAAGACTAAAGGGAGATAGTGGGTCTAATGAAAAGAAAGAGATACTTGTTCATAGGTTAGTTAAGTGGCGCTTTAAGTGCCCAGAAAAGCAATCACCAAAGAGTAATCCTATAGGAACCAACAAGAAAGAAGCAAGGAACACTAGTTGAAAATTGCCACAAAATACCAAGGCTTTCAAAGATATTCTACTTGGAAAGAAAGTGGATTTTCTTTTGTGGGCTTTAGTGAATCAAAAAATGGGCAAGGTGATGAGAAGCGTCAAGGGAAACTAGATCTGTTTGCATACTGGCCTCTTGACAAAGAAAGGTTTAATAGAAGAGAAAGGAAGAAAGTAGCTACAAGGAAAATAGCTACAAGTAGCTACTAAATGCCAGCAACAAATGAAAGGAATGAGTGCCTCAAAAGTTTTTGAGAAGAAGTGGGGAACTATGAGGGGGAAGCAAAAGTTGCCCAAAGGTGGGAAAAGTAAAAGTACAGGCAATGGCAAATAATCAGATTGATAGGATGAGATTTGCAATTTTATGGGATGATTATTTCTAATATCAAGTGGTCTTGTGGACGTTTTGATCAAATTGTGTTGCTTTGTAGTATTTAAGGATTCCATTGCAATTTTGGATTTTGAATGTTGGTTATTTTACCAGTCATGGCAAAATCTGTGGCCACTTCTTCTCATAGTTGGAGAATGCCTTCCACAAAGATTGATAAAGAACATTGTACCACCATTGGATTGCCATTGTGTGTCAAGAAACAATGGCATGTAACATTATGTTGGTATATATTCATGAGTTTCTAGCCCGAGGAATTCACTATATGTATACCTCTATATCACGTGCGTTTAAGGTCTATTTATAAATATCCTTATTTGCAAATTTTCCATTAATAAAATATAACCCTTTTCTATTCAATTTGTAAGTAACCCCTTTACATGGGACCCTTCCATATGTAAAAAATGTGTAAAAGTGGTATTTTAAAAATCCCTTATGTTGAACCCATGTGATATAAACATATATTTATGGACTGACCTCTCTAGTTGGTCTGCAATAGATAGAGACATACCTACAACAATGGTCAATATAAAACAAGTTTTCAACTTGGCATTCAAAAAATAAAGAATATTGCAAGTGTGCTAAAGTAACTCGAGTGAGAGTTTGATTGAGTGTGGTTTAGACACGAAGTTGGAGAGGCTTGTTGTTTGTGGCTCCTTTCTCATACCTCATGTTTCAATTTTGTTAGCAATCTTCTTTGAACTGGATAAATTTCTATTATAATAAGTCAACTTGATCTCAAGAAATTGTATTTCAGACAAAGTGGCACCACATGCAATTCTTCTCTGAAGGAAACACTGAAGATGACAACAAAAATGTAGCAGATGATGTTGGCACGTTTAATATCAATGGATAGATCAAAGGCTACAACCACACGATTGAAGGGTAAGTCATGAAAAGGGAAGAAGATGGTTCTAGAATATGAGAATGATGGTGAAGGTGGACCATTATATTTGCTAGATGTATAGCTGGCATGATCGGCTCATCCATTAAGAATTCCAAAAGGAGAGGATATGAAAGTGATAATCTAGAAATGGGTGAAAATGGGCGATTAATTGTACAAGATGATGACATTTCAAGCACTGGGGTGATTTTGGGAAGGAGCAAGATGATGTGTGCAACACGAAGAGCAAGAAAATACAAGTTCACACATGTAGACTTGATGGTTCTGTCACTAGTGCCACCATAGCTACCTCTCATGGAATTGTTGCAAGCCTTGATGAGACTTACTTGGCTTGAAATCTTTTTACCACCAACAAGCATCTTATCCTTGCTCATAGGATTTCCACTTTCTACTTGGAGATTTTGGCTACCAAGATCTCCTGCTAAGTTTGTCTTGGTATTAGCAAATGAGTTTTCTCCTTGCAAAATTGGATGGATATTTGGATGCACTTACAATGAATGGGAGAAACTCCAAAAGTTTTCCCAACATCTTTAAATATACTGCTCATAGTCGATTGTGTGCATCTTCACCTCACGTAATGACTTAGGATCTTGCATTTTCACTTGGATTTGCTTAGTAACCACTGGATCACTCATAAAGAGATCAGATAGCACATCACCTGGCAACATAGTGGCTCTTCTTGGCCAAAGCTTGAGAATATCATAAAGGCTCTAGCGTATTCTTTAGCAGAAGGGTAAAACTCCTATCTAATATATAGAAGCTGCCCTAAAACCTTGGTCATAGGCACTTTCTTTTCGTATTCATCTAAAAAATGATCACATAGCTCATTGAAGGATTTAATCGACCTTCTTGGGAGGCTCCAATACCATTTCCTAGCTTCTCCCTTCAAGGTGCTTGAGAATACGAGCATCCGATGTATATCATTAAACCCACTTGCAAGGAGTGTTAGGCCATTTTCATTTAATTACAACATTGGATCCTCCTTTAGTACCCCATGAACATTGGGAGATCCCTATAAGGAGGAGGGCATTTAGAGTCCTCTCCTTCGGGAGCAACATTGGGTCACTAAATGGCTTTTAGCATATCATGTTGATCCTTTCTCAGAGGATTTTCCATACCTTGCCCATCCAAAGGCCATTCCCTAATGGATTTATGCAAGAGCTTTTTCCCTTCATCTAAAATAGATATATCAACATTATTTAAAGTTTGCGGGTCAGGCCTTTTGAGCAATGGCTTCCCCCTTAACAACTAAGGCTTCCAACGTCCTTGTGAGGTCTAATAATTCAACATGGTGACCCACCACATTGGACGTTTTAGCCACAAGAAAATTCCATTGTATATCATTACTATCCCATGGTGTTACACCCTAAGCATGATTGTTGGTTGATGCCAAAACTGTCATGGGTTCCAACGTGCTTGTTACATATCCTCTAGGTTGATGAATGGTCATACACGATGTTTTTTGAATAGAGACTGCACCAAGGCGACCATGCCATCATGCTAGAGGACGGACTAGCTACTAAATGTATACTTTCTACATTACATAAATCATTTCTCGTAGAGGATTCAATCTCTATGTAATTAATTAGGTCTATTAGGGGATTTTGACTAGGGCAAGCCAAGTTTTTAAAACCCTAGACAAACCCCAATTTATAGATACTTTAGTGCATTCCTAATGGGTAGGGCTATAAATTTGAAGTCCCTTTCTGACCAAAGTCCAAAGATCACCACTTATTAGCAGCTCTTGGCAAATGCACCACCTGTTTTGGGACCTAAAACGGGCCCGACACTAGCTATAGGAGCTAGTCAGGCCTCTCTAACACTCACATGACAACCCCACACAACCTTGCGAGCTAGGATCATCCAAGGGACACACTGCCCTAATCGCTACTATAGATATTGCATTTGTAGTGGAATGTAGTCCAACAATTGCCCTTCCTTACTCCTCAGAGGGAGATCTCACACATTTTGGTGTAGTACACCAATGTAATACAAACATAAAGGAGGCACCACTCCAGTTGAATGCCGTGGCCCCACTACAACCCTCCTACACCTTAGGAATTGGCTCCAAGATGCCTTGCTCTAACATAAAGAACACATGAACAATCACCACTCTTATATATTTTGAACAATCCAGGAGATTTGATATTTCCTTACCTAGCTTGCCCCAAGAAACCATTCATCTACCCTATAACTCGGGTTTCCTTACACACACGTAGGTCAATGTTTGGAAAACTATTGCAATGCGTCCAGGTTTGATACCATGTTATGATCAATGCAAATTGGATGACCATTGTGCTCAAGCATTTTATCATTAGAAACCATCTAGGTGAAGTGCAAAAACAACCCTTCAATGATTTTCCAACTAATTGTACGTGCGGCGTCGCGACAGAGACTAGCATTGAATTTCTTCGTGCTACTAGTCTCCTTAACTCAAATGATAATACATCCTATATGTTAATGCATAGACAAATAGATTAGAATTTGAATCATTTTTAGCAACTAACCACTTTCACAAACCCTCTTCCCCCTATCGTTTATTTTTTGCATTCATTGGGTAGGTGTAACATTCATTTTATGTAGATTTTTCTTGTTAAAATCGATTAAAACATACTCTAACATAGAAATAAGGCTTGATTGAGGCTTAATCCTCATGCTCCAGCCTTGTTATATGTTCACGAACATGAAATATATTTTTTCCTAAATTTTTAGGCACAAAAACTAAAATTTCCCATTTATTTGTTCATAAAAATCTGCTATTTTTTATTTATGTGTCTTTGACTGAGTATATTGATTGAATACTATTTTTTATCAAATTTTATCCCATATGAGCTTCATTTCCCTATTAAAAACTGCATTTCGAGTTTTAAATTATTTATTACAACTATGTACGACTACATGTTTTGCATTATCATGTACAGCCCTCAAACATACTTCAAACATAATTCATACAAATTTTATTTCCATATGCACATCATTAAAGCCATCAAACATCAAAGTAATGAAATTTCCTTTGTAAAAATTGAGCATATGCACCCCCTATCGTAATCCAATTGGTGTCTGCAAGGGTAGGGCATATAGAGGGGATCATTCTATTCTTCTTGTAGCATGCCGTAGAAGGCCATCCATGCATAAAAATTGGTGTCCCAAATCCTCCTCCGCCACTTTGGTTGTGCCTCGTAGCCTTGGATGGTTTTGGGAACCTGATAGACCTTGTCCTGCCAATAGTCCGTGGGCTCTTGCCTCCATTGTGTGATTATAATTCTCCGCTCCTTGACCCATTGGTTTGCCAAAGTATTGCCCAAACAAATGATTCTTTCAACTACCTCTAGGTGTAAGACTCGGTCCAAGGCTCATGGGTAGAGGAAGGAGAACTCAAAGGGTTGGGATTGGAGCTCCCATTGTTGCCAAATAGTTAGCTCCTGTAGCTAGTTGATGGGTGGTGATCCTTGTGTGGTGGCATGGGCTCGTCAGGAAGTTTCTATGGCTGTGCTTGCACCCTCTGCTAGGCTTGCTCCACAAGTTTCCGTCTTCTTCTTCTTGCAGCAATAACGCGCTCAAGGACCTAGGCATCTTGTGGCTCTTCTAGGGGTAGATCAGGTAAGGGTGGACTGGCCTCTCTGATTTGTGGTTCTTCTTTGAATGCTTGCTCGAAGTCCGGCCCTTTGTTCCATAGTGAGTTGGATTGGGGGTGGATGGGGCTACTCTTGTTCCTCGAATCCAAGTTCCCTAGGCCCATCGATGGAGAGATCAGCTTGTTGAAAGTAGCTACGTTGCTGCTCCTTGATTATGCCCGTGCTGGTTGGGAGTGTGAGCTCTTGCAAGCCATACCGTAAAGCTCTGGTTGTCAATTCCAACTTCCTCTTCATTCTCTCCACCGAATCCTCACCTTCAACTTGTGTGACATGAATCACAGTGCTAAAAAAGGCTTGCCTCTGCATGTTGGAGCACGCTTTAGTGGCCTCAACTCTTGATTTTGTGAGCACCCTCTCACACTCTGATATTGCCAAGTGCTCTGTTAGTCCTTACACTCTTTCCAAGTTGCACCTCTCCCTTTGCTGTGCCTTTTCTTTTAGGTTTTCCTTACCCCTCTGCATCTCCTGATACAGCATCATTACCACCTATTGCTGCTCATTCCACACTTTCATCATTTGGGTCTTCTATTTATCCCGGTGGTTCAACAGATCTTCTCAGTAGTTTGCATGCAACTTTCTAGCTCGACTCGGTGCAGCTTTCTTTCGGTCATGGCCATGGCCATTGCTACCTCCATCTCCTCTCAAGCATTCTCTAGGTTGTCTTGTAGGCCTCTTATGGCTTTGTCAATGGCCTCTTCCTTCATTTTCGAAATGGCTCCTATTTCTCTCTCCAACTTTCCTTGCTCTTCCATTGCCGATCACAGCTGGAATACCAGGGCATCCTCCTGTTCTTGGCATTGTTCTCCTGATGCTTGGTCTCCTTCTTGCAAGCTCTCCCATAGTTATGCATGCATAGCTTCCACTCGTGCCATTCATTACCGGAGCTTAGCATATGGTTGGATGAGCAACTTGTGGTCCTACTACTCCACCATCAGGTCTTGGGCTTCATCCTTTAGTCTTTGCCTTAGGCGATCTTCATTTTCTTATGCCTCCTTTTCTTTTGTCATCTCTAGCCGTAGGGCTGCAAAAACTTCTCATTCGACCTCTAGTTCCACAGCCGTGGCCTTCTTCTCTTCCTTAGCCTTCTCTAGCTGGGCTAGGAGTTCAACCACATAGGCATCATAGTCTGCAGCCGGGGGCATCATTGGTGGTGCCGTGGTGGTGCATGCTTCCAACTTTTGTCACTTTGGGTCTTGCCTGGACTTGGCGTCTGCCATAGCCAACCTTTTGGCTTCTACCCTTGGCATCATTTCTTGTACTTTTGTGACCAGAAACTACATCATGGACATGAGCTAAGTGGTGTCCATGGCAGACACTGCCTCCTACATGGTGGAGGTGGTGGTGGCGGTTGTCTGAGGTGTGAGAGTGGAAGGGAGAGGATGCAATGGAGCCTTTCCCTTCCCCGCGACAATTAGGGCTACTTCAGCTTTACTGCTTGGTTTGGCTTCGTGCCGTGGGCTCAAGGTGGCCATTCCTTTGGATACGTGGGTCTTCTCTATAGACATGTGTATGGCCTGTGCCATGTCTTCATCTTCCTTTCTCCTTAGCTCTTCTGCCTCTTTCTCGGCTCTTCTCTTTCTCTCATCTTTGGCCCACTCGGACTCTTTTTGGGCCCTCCTCAACTCGGCCCATTCCTCTGTTTTCATTATTTCTTTTGTCTCCTTTTGTAGCTTTGACGGGGTTCCCTTCATTTGTGCCTTTGGCTCTCCTTGGCCGTCGAACTGTGTCTCTTGCTCTTCCTTATCACTTATAGTCCTTTCGCTTGACTGCACCTATTCATGATGAGGCAATCGGTCAGGGGTTTCCCCTAATCCCTCTCCACCTTCCTCTGTGTCCTTAAAGGCCTCCTAGATGATGGCCATTAGGATTCCACCAAACCTGATGGTGGATGCCTTGGAGGACTTCTTTCGAGTTGATCTTGTTGTGGAGGTCGGGGATTCTCCTCTGGCCACTACTCTGCCAGTGGTCAAAGCTTTCGTTGAGCTTTCAATAGTTTTTTTGTACGAAGGTGTTCCAATCTATTTCATCTGGGGATCGTGCTACGATGCTCTCCATCAGTGGCACCCCGATTCTGTTCATAAGGGCATTGTACCTTTGACTGGAAAAGAGAGCATGGACCATCTTTGCCTACAGCTTAATCTCAGGATTTGGGATATCCGCTAAGCTTATCCCATCCAATGTGCATACGACAACCTTGTTCATCCCTAGCATGCTATACATGTCCCTCTTTGGGTGTCACTCTATTTTGCTAGTCAAACCTAGGGCCTTCTCCACCACCGCAGGACTCAAATCCACCTCCACTTGGTGGGCTTCTTCCCCTTTCTTGATTGTCACCATGACACAATTCCTTTCAGCATTGAAGCTCTAAAAAAGTATGTGCACTTTTTGTAGTTGACTCCCTACCCGACCTTCTCTATATACTTTTGTAGGCTGCACTGGTCCACAAGTTGTTTTATGGGCAGCTCTTCCATGATGGCCTCTTCTAGGTTTATGACATGCTTGAATGTGAACTGGATGTAGCCCCTTGTTTCTACCATCAAGCCATACTTAGCTTGCTCTTCCTCCGTGAACAGAATCTTGCTGCCTTTATCTTGACCTGCCATTTTAGGTTCCTGTTATATATCATGGTTCACCATTAGTATTCTTAAGACATTTTATTGCTGGAGGATAAACAAGAATTGATCATGCTTTTATGGAAAGAAGAACATGCTTTAAGATTAAAAAGACAATTTTCCTTCAAACAGTTCTATTCATTTCTAGGATTTTATGACACTTTTCTTTGATTTCACCTTAGTTCACCTTACCCCCTCCCCCTTTGGGAATGAGAACAATCATGAATCTTAGGATTAAACATTTGAGCACAATATGGCGCTATCTACTTTGGCAGAAGCCAATCATAGAAATCACTCGAGTGGACATGACAATTGAGATTACGAGGACTAATGCATACTTGGGTAATGTAAGTTAGGACATCGATTAGAAAATCACCCGAGTTGATGTGGCTAGCCACATGTAGCTCCTCTTCTGTAAGGATGCGATCAATGTATGGATGGGCCAAGACCTAGTCGTCTAGGTGTTTGTGTTGAGTGATGGTCAAGACCCTGAAAGAGGTTGGTGCTACATAAGTTGGGTCATGCTCGGTTGTTTTGATGGCACGTTGTTGCTCAGAATTAGTCATCATTTGGCAACCTCATTTCTCCCATTGGAGATGTAGGTTACACCATTTTTGTAGGAATGAGGAGTTAGAGGCATGGAGGTGAGTGAGTTCCTCAAGCTTAATGGTTGATGTAGGCCTTTGGGGCTTGTGGTATGATGAGTGCGTGCTCTTTTGAGATTTCGCCATTATCGATCAACTCCTTTGAGACTTTGGGGGACATTATGGTCATATACTCGTATTCTTCCCACGTATATAAGCAGGTCATTTTTGGAGCTTTGGCACCCCCATTTAAGCATGGGATCTATGGCTTTGGGGATGGCCTTAGTTGGCAGTGGTTTTGTAGTTTGGTTGGGTTGTGATGACTCATGACCCCCCTCCCTAGGCTTGGTCCTCGCGGTAGCTCTATCGGTGGCATGATAGGCTTGGGTGGAGCCTTGCTACCCTTGCTAAAAGCTATTACGATTTGAATGTTGCCAATGGCAAGGTGAATATGCTGTAGATCATAATCTATGTTGCACTGTGCTTGCTTCTTAAAAGTGCATCCTAATAATGATTCTTGACCTACATCCTTTACATTTGGAAATACATAGAAGATGAGGGATAGGCTCTCAGACTCGATAGAGACTGCAATCTTACACTTTCCTAGGAGTGCATATGACTTGCCCCTGAATGGACTAAGTCTAGCATGGGTGGGCTGTAGCTATGGCTAACCAATGAGGGTCCAATGATCATGAGTCAAGACATTGCAGCCAGCTCCTTCGTCAATCAAGACATCAAAAGCATGCGTGTGCCAAGCAATGGTTGTGATGCGTAGGTATGTTGGTGCTACTACCGCTTCATCCTCGACCTCTAGTTCGGTGATGGTGGCTATGCGGACATTGACAAGGGCTTCCAACATAGGGGGCTCATGCAATGGGTGTGTGGGAGGGAGTAATTCTTTATGCGATTGCCATTAAAGAAGCCTATGCCCTTACCTTCAAGGGTTTCAAGTACTATGTTGCTTGTCCTACTAATGGTGCGCACTTGGAACAGTCCCAACCCTCAGAATTTCATTTTCTGCTTGTGGCCCTTTATCGAGCAGAGAAAAACAAGGTCTTCCTGCTCAAAGTCACGTTGTTTGACATGTTTGTCGAACCACATCTTCCGTCGTGATTTCTCACAAATTAGGGCATGGGTGGCTAGGAGCTGAGTCTCAGTGAGTTGTTCCAATTCCATGAGGCGGTTGGTCCAAGCTTCCTTTCCTTCCCACCTCTCTTGTATTGCTATCCTCAGGCTAGGGACAAATAATTCTAGTGGCAAAATTGCATGTGTCCCGTAGGTCATCCTAAAGGGTGTCTGCCCCACAGCCGTTTTATAGGCCGTCTGATAAGCCCATAATGCTGCCATAAGTTTGTTGTCCAAGTCACTTCGTGAGGTGGAAACTACCTTCGTAAGGACATTGACTAAGGTATTGTTTGTGGATTTTTCTTGGCCATTAGCTTGAGGGTATTAGGGTAAGGATTTTCTATGGATGACTAAGAAGGTTGAGAGCAGGTGGGCAATCACCTCGTTGATGAAGTGCATGCCTTGGTCACTTACTAGTTCAATAGGGCAACCAAATTGTGGGATGACTTGCTCCCACAAGAACTTCACTATGGTCCTAGCGTCATTATTCATGGTGGCTTGTGCCTCGACCCATTTCGTAAGATAGTCAATTGCTATGATGATGTATCTAGCCTGTGAGTATTGTGTTGTAAGACTGACGGGTCCAATGAAGTTGACTCCCCATTTCTCAAAGGGTTCCTGTGCAATGATAGGAGTCAACTCCATCTTATCCTTTTGGGCAAGAACTTTAGTCCTTTGGCACTCGTCGCAATGCTTCATGAACTGAGTAGCATCACTGAAGAGGGTGGGTCACTAGAACTAAGATTGCAGCACCTTGCGGGCTGTCATATCCCCGCTGAAGTGCCCTCTAGTGATCCCTCCATGCGCTTCACTCAACACGTCATGCATTTCATGCTTGCACACATGTCGATGTAGCAACTTGTCTTGCCCTAGCCTATAGAGTTGACCGGCCATCAATTGGCAAGGTTGGATTCTGAGAATAAGTCACCTAAGCCTAGCCTTCTTGATAGGTCTATCAGGTAGGCCATGCTCTAGCACTTGGACTATATCATCCGCCCAGTACGATGTTAGATTATCTTTGAACAAATATTTCTCGCTAGATAAGTTGAAAAGATGGGCGTTCGTCAGCTATGCCCTACCCAAAAACTTCTCGTGTAGGTATTCGAGACATGTGATCAGCCGTGGAGTGCTACTTGCCCTTGTGTACCACCACAGAGAAATCAAATTCTAGAAGAAAAAGAAATCATCTAGCAATGAGTCCCATAGTGCATGGCTTATTTACAAGATAGAGCAATGCTTGATGGTCTACGAAGAAGGTGAAAGGCATGGCTAGGAGGTAGTGTCGAAACTTCTTCACCGCGAACACCATGGCCAGCCCTTCCCTTTCTATGGTGGAGTAGTTCATCTCCGTGTCGGTGAGTTGTCTACTGGAAAAACTCATAGGGTAATCCAAATTATGCTCCCTAGGCTAGCACAAGACAGCTCCAATAGCACATTTAGATGTGTCTATATGCACATGAAAGGTGATGTTCCAATTTGGGGCTCGTAAGATTGGTGCAACTGTAAGAGCCTTCTTCAAATCCTCATATGCATGTTGACACTCATCAATCCACTCAAACACAATCAACAGCTTATACAACGGTATTGCAATCAATGTGTAATTCAACACAAAGCACCGATAGTATCCAGTGTGACCCAAGAAACACTGAGCTCCCTTATAGTCCTTTGGTGGTGGCAAGTCAACAATGACACTGACCTTTGAAGAGTCCATGGCTATGATGTTCTTGGACACCATGTGCCCTAGGATATAGCCATGCTTGACCCAGCACTCGCATTTCAAAGGGTTCAGCGCGACAGGTTGTAAGGCCTGCATTGTTCAAAGACTGCTCGCAGCTTCACCAAGTGTTTTGCCCAACTAGAGTGCACGCATAGGTCATCTACAAACACCTCTAACTCTCATCTAAGCATATCTTTGAAGATTGTGCACATTAGCCCACTAAAAGTTTGCAGGTGCGCTCATCAACCCAAAGGGAATTACAATGTAAGCAAAAATACCCCTCTTAATAGCAAATGGGGTCTTGTGCCTATCGTCGGGATGTACTTGCACAACCAGGCGGGATGTACTTGCAACTGGTTGTATCCTGAGAAGCCATCCAAAAAGCTGTAGGCCTCTTTGCCTACTACACTTTCGATCATGTGCTCTGCGTATGGTAATGGATAATTATCCCTTTTTGTCGTAGTGTTAACCTTCTTATAGTTCACTCACACTCGTATCTTCCCATTCTTCTTCATGACTATCACAATCGATGATACCCAGTCTGTGTGCTCTATTTTGTAGATGAATTCTGCCCTCATTAGCTTATTGATTTTCTCCCTCACAGCTTGGGCATGTTTTGGATTCGTAGGATACAGTCATTGTTTTACTGACACTGCATCAGGGGCCATTGGTATGTTATGCATCACCACTCTAGGATCCACGCCTTTGAGTTCATCTAAGGACCAGGAAAACACATCCACGTACTTTTGCAAGAGCACAACGAGACTAGCCTCTTCCTCCTCGGTCAAGACATCAGCTATAAACACTGGTCGAGGCTTCTTTCCTTCCCCTGCCAAGTTGACTTCCTTGACCTTGGCAGGTCCCTCGATCGGCTCAGTTGTCCGTCCTTGTTGTTTTTCTCCCAATAGGACCACTACTCAATCATCTCTCTTAAACTTCATAAAGCGTCTCAGTAGGTCTTGTGGTTTCTTCTGCTGCTCCGCCTTTGCCTTCTTCGTTTGTCCTTTCCTTTTTTCCTTCAATCACCTGCACCTTAGGTGAATTGGTAGGTCTCCCTTTGTGCGTTTGGTCCTCAGAGGTTGGGGTATCTCCGGATTGCTCTCTATACTCACCTCCAATTCAGAATTAAACTCGTAATCCTTGCTAGAGAAAGAAGTTTCTCCTGGTAGTCAAATCTCGGTGGTGCATCTATCCTAAGCAAGGGTGTTACTGGTGGTTGGGATATCCCTGCTTGTTTGTAATTTATTGCTCCCACATGCTCTAGCTAGGAGCAATTGCATTCCATTCGCATGACTCCTCTCTCGATCCTATAAGTACTCCCTTCTTGGGGCTTGGAGTCTGCTTTGAGCTATTCTATTACCCTTCCTTTAGTGCCGTATTCTATGGTGTCCATTTCTTCCCTAGTTTCCTCACTACTGGAGTGGAAATCCTCGTACTCATCATCAAAATCGACTTCTCTTGTCTGCTCGTCATCCCCTAGACTCTCATCTCTGTCCTTTGTCAGTGATTAACGCCCAATTTTACATTAAGTTTAGATCATGCACCTTAGTCCATTTCCACTTAGGATTGGTCCAGGAGGTCTCTGAGGGGCTTGAGATTAGCAGGGGATTGCTAGTCAATTTTCCCACTGGATACTCAAGGATCGTATGCAATTCTAGCCTATTTCTAGGAATATGGGAAGAGATAGGTCTAGGTTGGCTACTTGAGCTTTGGCCATCATATAGAGTGGCACTACGGGCTCCCTCCTTGACACACTCACGATTTTTGTAGCCTATTTGTATGTCTTCTTCTCGTTTGAGAATGGGAGATCAATGGTTGCTACGATGTGCATCCAATCTCGCTCATCCTCAAGACAAGGGATGTATTTGGTTAAAGGTCCGTGAGACTTCCTTATTGGTGCATCACCCTTGATCATGGCAGAGATGGCATCTAGGTCGACTAGGGTCATCTTCCAAGTGTCCATCTCGACCTTTATTGCTTCCATTCAATTTCCTAGGAACATTAGACTGTTGTCCCAGTCTTCAATGATGCGAGTGTTCTTCATCCAGGGTTATCCTAGCAGAATGTCATAGTCCACTCCCTTCATGAAAATGAAGTTCACAGAGAACTAGACACCTGCGATCTTTACTGGCCAATTCTTTAAGACTCCAAATGGCCTTACTTTCATTCCATTAGCTAGAGTGACATTGAGCCTAGCAATTTTGACAGGTGGATTTCTCCAAGCCTGAAGTATAGTATGGCTCAACACACACTCCTGCCTCGGTACATCTCCTAGGGCTAGGATGGGAAAAATTGCATGAGTTTCGGTGCCTTCCCAAAAGGCATAAATGTGTCGTGACTTCGGCATTGAGTGCAGTGTCAAGCTGGGTATCTGCATGACTGCATCATGATCCTGCAAGTCATTGGCAACATGCTTCATCGGTTCTTCTACCAAGTGTTTCAACTCCTACCATAGCGTGGGGTGCTATTTGAGCAAGCCTCCTAAACTCAAGGTCACTGGGGTGGTCACTAATGTCACGAGGAGATTGCTGGTTGTTTGCCTCACTCCTAGGTTTGTGCTCCTTGCCCACTAGTCTTGACTGACGGGTTGGCCTGTGGCATCTAAACTTGGCCTAGGTGGCATTGCCTATGGCATGGGTGTGTCTCTCGACCTTAGTTGACCTTGGTCGTGCATGTGAGACTGGTGTGCTTACATTAGAGAGATCCTCGATCTCATCCTCTAAGATAGGCTTAGCATCCTTGAGGTGCTCTTGGGCTTCTTTTACCCACTCCTTGACTTTGGCTATTGCCTCGAGTTGGTGCCTAGGGTGGGAATACTCCCCTACCTTTGCACTCCCTTTCTGGTTATCAGAGTATCCTGCTTCCAAGAATCTCTTAATGAAGAGATCTTTTAGTTGAGCAAAGTTTGCATGGTCTGCCATGTTTAAGCTAGTGTACCATGTCCTACCCTTATCGCCCAAGCAAAGTCCAAAATCTTGGGGGTGTTGTGCAAGGTCCATGAGACCATTGGCCTCACAAACTTGCTAGAACTGCTCTACGAAACTATACAGGTCACTACTAGGCTGGTACTTGTCCAGCTACTTAGCTACCATAGGGATTTTTTATTGGCTCTTTGCCCTCTGAGTAATTCCTAGGCCTTAGAGTAGCAAGGTCACTAGTGCTGCCGCACTCTGTTTAGCAACCGTGTTGTTGATGAGACGCTTGCAAGCTCGCTCAGCATGAGGTCTGCCTCTAGTGCTTTCTCTCTCTCCGCAGTTGGTCTTGCCTTGCTTTTTCGGGATAAGGCTAGCATGCGTCGAGCCTCATGCACATCTATGTCTTATTGTAGCTTCCTAGTTCTCTGCTCGTGATTGTAGGTAGCTATGCCTTGCAGTGCTCTCCTAACCACTTTCCTTTCTCTTCCTCTAGGCTTGCCACTACCTCCTCCACTGGCCTTTCGTGGACCACCGTCCTAGTTAGCATGTCATACTTGTTGACCATGTCTTGGACCGCGATTGGGAATTCACCCAAGTCCAATTGATCATCTCCCTAGTCTGCGTTTGCTCCTGACATTGTTCTTGCTTCTTGCTCCACGAGGTTGTCGATCAATTCGACCAGCTCTAATAGCAAATTTCCCTCAATCTTGTTGTCCTTTCAGTCCCCCTGCCATCTTCATGGGTCCTATTAATGGGGCTCTAAGGCACTTGACTATGTTTTGGGGTCTCCTCTTACTAGTGGCTTCCTTCGAGTTATTAAGTCTACATGTGTTTCTTGTTATAAAAAACAATCCTAAACTTATGTACATTCAATGCTGGGTGCTTTCTTGTGCATGGTGCAAAATCAAGATTTTTGTCATTTTCCAGTGCACTTATGTGGAAGAGATCACTATGTGGGGTGCACCTGCAAAATGATTATGCAATTCTAGCTATCGCCCCTTCTTGTCTACAACCTAATATGGCTCTAAGTGCAGTCTCTAGTCACTCTTAAGGTTTGTTCGGGGTCTATGCTTCTCATTGTATGCTCTATCAAGGTTGGGTTATAGTCTAGAGGCCAACCTTTGGGCTACACGTCTAGTCGGCTATGTGATTGGGTTCTTAAATTTTACCTTTAGGCCGTATAGTCACGATTTCCTCTAGTTACTGGCTTTGGCAAGACAAGGTGGGTTTCTGGGGTGTTTTGGTTTCAATCATGGCTGGCTCTGAGCCGTGTAATTGGTCCTGGGTCTGTATTTTTTTATTCTAGTTTGTTGGTTTGATTCCCAGAATCGGATTGGGTCTGTCTGATTTTGGGTGGTCCGACTCTCAGAGTCAGCGGCGGTCCAACTGGGCTAGTCTAACTCTGATGAGTGGTTTGATCAAACAGCTTGGTCCAATTCCTAAGATGGTCCAGTTGTGCTGACTGTGCATGTCTGACTGGGAAGGTTGTCCGATCGAAGTGGGTGTCTGATTGAATGTGGGGTTTTGGTCCAATTGGACCATGTGGTCCGACTGGAAAGGTTGTCCAACTGGATAGTTGAGTGGTCCGATTGGACCAAAAGGTATGGTCTGACTCTTGTAGTCGGACGGTCTGACTACTTGATTTTGGGAGTCAGTGACATATGATTTTTGACATTGAGAAGTGCTTAAAAATAGCCAAAAATTTTAAATTTCAGGGAAAAAATTGACTTCATCGAAGGCGGCAGCTACAATCGATGGGACTTTGGAGATGCTCGGCAGTGTCGGACTTTGAGATGGACACCCAGGAATTTCCAGATGGTAATTCGGATGCCGGATAGTCGAATGGGGTGCCCGAGGCCAAGGACAAAAGAGGAGTAGTGTAAAAAGGACTTAGGGGGCCCAAGGGGGGTGACCCTTGGGGACTCACCCCCTGAAAATTTGACGAAATTGGGGGGGGGGGGGGGGCATTTTTTTGGCATTTAGAGAAAAAACGTCCATGGCGGCTGCAGGTGGTGATTTTCGGTGGGGGGTTATGGCACCTCTATACACCCCTACCAACCGATTATATCAGCTTGATACTCTATGTTTTTGCTCTCCATCACTGTTCTTCGCTCGTGAAATGGCTACCCAGATGGCCTGATTAGAATTCAATATTTCTCTCTCCTCCCTCTCTCTCCCCTTAAGATGCAGTTCTCTCCCCTTAAGACGCAGTTCATGCCCATGAAGAGGATTGAAGACCAATTGGAGACCGCTTGTCCGGCATGGTATTGGATCACTCTGGGATTGGAGGGCTAGAGTTTGCTATTCAAAGGTGGGCTAAGCCTTGAATGAGGGCTGATCTGCAGTCCCACATCACATTTTAAAACCTGCAAAGAAGGAAAAGAACCTGTAATTCTATTTTACAAAGAAAAATAGCTTGTTTTTGACATTTGATTGAGCCAATGTTGTTCTTATGGAGTGAAAATTGGTAGAAATGTTGTTTCCTGTTTGTTCTATGCTTGTTCTCTCTCAATCTCTCCTTAATCTCTTAAGTGCAAAATGAGGTCCCCCTTGCTACTCCTGGCCTCTTATTGCCCTACCCAGGTCTGCATTCACCTTAATCTTGCTCCTCTTACTAGCATTTAACCCAAGATTTCACTTTTGCCCTTTTTTTCCTATTTCAGCCTGTTATACAGCAGTAAAAAAACCCTATTGTGTGCTCACATTGTTTTGATCCTATCCCACGTAACGCAAGTAAAAATCACGAGATAGCATTCATGCTTCTTTAGCCTACTCATCTACACATCCAAACCAAAAAATACTTACTTGTTTTCGATGATTAACATGCCAAAATATCCTATCTACCTCAAGCCTTGGTTTGGGGATGAAACCCTTACTTCGATGCTCGATTTGAAGCGTGCAAGCACTCAAGCTTGAATCCGTTGTCTCGCCAACGGAACCAAAATGTAGAGGTGAGCACAAGCTTAGCCAACCAAGACCCACGGATTTCTTATTGTTCAAGTATTTCAAGCGAGCACTAATGGCTACCTCTCACATAGCCGATGCGCTATCCCTCTCTACAAGTGTAGTGAGCTTACCTTGATGCCCGATTGAGTTACTTCCTCTCTTGAGTACTTCGATAGCTCCACAATTTATGCTGCGAGCTCAAGCATCCTCATGCCTCTTCCTCAAAGCTCCATCCTCCATAATAGCCACACGCAAGACGAGAGATGAGAAAAGGGGAAGAAGAGAGAGGATAGTGGGGAGCTTCACCTCCAAGGTCCCTCACTCTCACAAGCTCACTCCCTCACACTCCCTCCCTCAAGCACTCACAAGCAAGCAAGAGAAGAGAAGAAGAATAATAATTCACTTTGCCACACACCAAAGAATGAGCTCTCATTCACTTTTTGAACTTTATATATAAACTCCCAAATCCCTTTTGGGCGGTCATTCCCTTATACCCTTTTTTACAAGGCCGACCGTTAGACCCTTTTTTCCATTGTCCTCTTGTGTTCTTAGCTTCCTTCCTACTGCCCATCTACCTTTACAATTTGTACGGGTGAGAGCCCATTGCTCTTAAAATAAATCACGGCGCGCTTTGTGCTCTTTTACAAAAGTATTGACTTGCACTTTTTCTTGTGCGCCTTTCTCCTTGATTTAGGATTTTTCTGTACTTCTTGTGTTCGTCTTCCATTCCACTTTTTCCTTGGCCTTGTCTTCTACTTTTGATTTTCTAGATTTTCCATCTTGTTTGTGTGAGGGTTAATAGCTTGATTGAGAGTGGTTTAGGCACTATAAAAGGTTAGCTTGACATTGTGTTCAAATAAATTAAGTGTTATCACACACAATTCTTCTCTAAAGGAGATACTAAATATGGCAGAAAAAATGCAGCCAATGATGTTAGCACGTTTAGTATCAAAGGCCACGACCACTAGATCAAAGAGTAAGTCATAGAAAGGGACCCTTTGCTCCATCTCCTTGGATGCTTGGTTGGGTTCTCAAAGCCCCAACATCCCACACATTCAAGGTAGTATTCATGGGAAGCACATCTTTATCCTTGTGGACAATAGTAGTACTCATAATTTTGTTAATAAATAAGCCATTGACTGGTTGAAATGCACCCCTATGGCATTACAACACCCTCTGAAAGTTCAAGTAGAAAATGGAGAGGAAGAAATCAACACACATGTATGTCCCGTAGTTCCCCTATGCTTGGTTGAAAATTATGTGGCATTGATTGACCTTATTGTGTTAGATATGGGCCCCATTGATATTGCCTTGGGATGTGATTGGCTGAAACAATTGGGAAAAACTGTTATGGACCTCTCTCAGCTCTACATGGAGTTTATGATGCATGGATAGCTCATCCACTTAGAGGGAATTTAAGATAATGCTGATTTTTAGCTCATTACAACAAAGCGACTCAAACAAGGGTTTAAGAAAGGCTCACAAATATTTTTCTTGCAATTGAATAAGAAAAATTCAAGTCAGTCCTCTAAAGTATCTAAGAATTCAGGCTTGCGGGCCTTACTTGAGGAGTACACTAATTTATTTTAGATGCCTACAGCCCTTCCCCCTAAGAGGCAAGTGGACCACCCACTTGATTTAGAGCCCCATTCCAAGCCAGTGAACAAGCCACCTTATAGACTCTCCAAGTGTGAATGTGAAGAGGTTGCAAAGCAAGTGAAGGAGTTGTTAGAGATGGGTTTCATTGAACTGAGTTCTTCCCCTTATGCATCCCCTATCTTGTTAGTAAAAAAGAAAGATAGCTCTTTCCACATGTGCATAGACTAAAGAGACTTGAACAAAATCACTGTGAAGAACTGCTATCCCATCCCATGGATTGATGACTTATTGGATGAGTTGAAAGAGGCATGCTTTTTCACTAAGATTGATCTGCTGGAGCCCCAAGAGGAACACTAAGGAAAAGGGGATTCTCTTGCAAGAAAATATATCTTGTAACATCAACAAGCTTTTGTTTCATTCTTTTGATCATCAAAACAAAGAAAATAGCAATTCTTCACGCGGCATCATAGTAGATATCTCCCACGGATTTGATAGAATCAACCATAATCTTCAACATCTTCATAAAATACTTCAATATAACAAAGAAAAAAAAAGGAATACACCATCTTTGAATGGAAATCAATCACATATTATTCATCTTCAATGTCTTCATAGTTCTCTCTCTCAATCTCTCATATAAAGTTACACTATTTTGATAGAATTGGCTATCTCTGGCTCTCTCTCTCTCTCTCCATCAATAGTAAATTATCTCCTCACTACAATGATCTCATAATAACTCTCAATAATCCTTATTAGGTCATGGATGCAACTCCCAAGAGGTATGTCTGATATGAAGAGTCACCAGAGCCACTACAGTGTCTTTTCACAGCTCACTACTATCACTGTCACTTAGTCTTCTCTTCAGTCTTCAGCAGCTACTTCTTCCACTTCTTTTAGCTCTTTTGAACTTAGATTCATCCTTTCCGAAGGTTAGAAAAATTTCCCAAATCCACACATACATTCTACAGAATACTTACAGAAGGTCTACAGAACAGTTACAGTACAGTACCAAAACAACTACAGTACAGCTATAGTATAGAGATAGAGCAGAGACAGAGGCTCTACAGAAGGTCATCAAAACCTCATAACTCATACTAAAACCTTTCCAAACTATCAAAAACTACTCAATAAACTTTCAAAAGATCTCAATCTTCATCAATCATCAATCCATGCTTCATACAGAAGATAATCAGAACAAAACAGAAGCTATACAGAAGGTATACAGAACCAATCGGAAGCTCAACAGAACCTACTAGAACATCACAAAGCTTCATATCTCCACTAAAAATCATCATGAATTTCCAAAACATAATCAATATCATCCAAAACACTCTCAAACACTTCCATTATCACCATACATCACTCTAAATCCATCAAAAATCAATCATTCAGTCCTCAAAAATAACAAAAATCAGTAAAAAATTCAGTCTTTTTCCGCTCTCAACATATCCCTACACTTAGAAAGGAAGCATCCTCACGACCTAAGGAAAAGAAGAATATAAGTTCACTAAAGAGCTTAATTTTATCTTCCTTCGGATCTTCAATAATCTCTCCAAACCACGACTCCAACTTATCACCTGTATCTGAGAGAAAAGTACTACTAAAGGAAAACTTTCGTTATTCATTAACTCATCTGATTAATCATTTTAAAAAACCATAACAAATTTGTAAAGGATATAAGAGGTTTTTCTTCAGCTTTCCACCATAGGCTTTTCATCCACCAGCAATATTTTGAAAAGAGCTCTCGAACAAGTTATTCTCAATCAGCATGAACTCATCACATACAATTATTACAACACACACAAACACTAACACAACCATCTGAATGACACCTCCAAAAAGAGATATATATCATTAAGAATCATCCAAGATACATTACAAAGGCATCAATGAAGATGATCCCTTTTGAAGGCTTGGTGGTTTCGAAAGTGATCCATGGAGAAGGATTCATCTACAAATGTCTTTGGAGGATTTTGAAAGAACTGCAGGCAGCACATATCTGCTAGGGAGACATAGGGCATGAAAATACAGGATATACAACTGGTGGGAGTCAATGTTCACATTTACATTCATACAAAGATTTGGAATGGCCTTTTGATCATTATGGGAATGCCTATGCATGTATGCTAGATACCAAGCAAAATGAGCTATCAATCTCAGCGAAGGATCTAGAGATTGTGAATATTGATGAGCAAAATGAAGGTAGTTCTGGTATGCTTGACTGGCAATTGTCCAATCCCTTGGAATTATTGGCCAGTTTATCTGAGGTCCTGTAAGAGAATCAGTCGAGCTCCATCCTTGTCTTCTTAGAATCTGCTGATCAAACCCTTCATATTCACTAACCAACTGCGGGGGTTGAGAGATAGAAGTGGCACGAGATGGAAGTGGAATAAGTAAAAGTGGATGAAGAGATGGGTAGGAAAAATCATAAAAGGAGGAATAAGTTAAAGAAGGAGTGGCTGAAAATTTTAGGGAATCAGTTAGGAAGGGTGTCAATTGATAAATAGGAAAGGTAGAATGTATATGAATAGATGGAGAAGGGCATGGTGGAGAAGGGGAAAAAACTCTATCTTCGATAAAAGAGCAATATGTAAATATGGGAATTTGAGGAAAAGATTGAGGTTGGAAAAGAAGGGGTAAGATTGCTGTTGAATTGGTTTGATAGAGGGAAAGATAGAAGATAGGTATCATAGTGGTGAGCCATTTGTTGATAGTACAGTAGGCTAGGAACAGAGGGACCTAAGATAGATCTTCTTTGATAGGCATAAAAAAAGGTTGAATCAAATGGATTGTTTTTGGAAAGGTGAGCTAAGAGATCCACCCTCAGTTGGTTAGTGCTATGTACATAGGTATAAGCTGTGTTCTGCTGTTGATTCAAGACCACAGATCAATCATTGAGTGCCAGGAATTATTAGGGCAAGTAGCCACTTTTGAGGAGTAACTCTGGAACATGTCATCTATTCGCAACTCCAAATAGTTCACATACAAAACAGCTTGCAAAACCACATCTCCCACATATCAGGCCATATCTACTTCATCTAGAATTAACAGATCTCCCCGTAGATACATATATGACAGCAACATGATATTTGTCGTCACAGAATCTTCAAACACCATACGGACTAATTCTGTGAGTAACTCAGGAGACTGCTCAAATGTAGACCATAGCAGATCCATCCTGGACTGCAATCGTTCCACTTTATCTTGGAATAAAGGACACAAGGTAGCCTATTTCTAGAGAACTGCCAAGTCCTGCTTTGAGAGAGAAGGGATCAGGGGAACATTAGGGCTTGGAGAAACAGACCGTGACTGTGCTAGTTGGTCTTGCAACTGCTTGATTTGGGAAGCTTGTGATTCCACTGTGTCTTTAGTAGTCTGTAAGGCTGAGAGTTTTGCATCTAAAAGAGTTTGAGACTCTTGAGCTTCGGTGGACATCCTCTCTTTCTCCTCGGAGATTCTAGCGACCTCTGATTGAGCCTCTATTAACTGAATCTTCAAAGAAGATATCTCTTCTCTTTGGGTCTCAATCAGTTGGGTTCGTTGCTCCATCTGCTTAAACAGATTTGCTAGTGTGTCTTTAGTAGAGGCTAATTCTGATGTTGCCTTATGCAACTAGTCTTTGGACTGCATCAGTTCTTCATAAAAGGAAGCATATAGCTGTTGAACACAGGCTGTCACGGAAAGTTCAATTGAACTCTGGATGTCTTTACATAGGAATGGAATGGCATCTCCTGACACTAAACTGTTCAGTGAAGGGACTAATATGTCTAAGGAAACCCTCTCTATGTGCTCTGAATAGGTTATTACATGTGAGATAAGTAGGAAGGTCACTGCCAGATGTAGTAGGAATTATAACTGAAGGAAGAACTGAAGGAGCCTTACCTACCACCCGCTTCAAGTGTTTGCACTGAATGATCAAGGGAGGAGGAGAATCCAGATCCTCTATATCAAGAGGTTCTGACTCTTCTGAAGGTGGTGGAGGAGGTACTGGATCAGATGGAGGTGGTGGAGGCACACCCTTCTTGAGGCCTGAGTATGTCAAGAAAGCATACAGGTAGGATCCATAGGTGACGTTTGTGACATTTTCTCTGGTTACTTTGACGAAATGTTGATCCATCTTTGTGAGTAGGTAAGTGCTCCAATCAATAGCTACTCCTTTTAACACCATCCTGGAAGCTGTAAAGAGCTCTTTGGACAAGTAATGGGATGGAGTTTTGGCAGGCATAAACCTGTCTTGGAGGAACTGGCAGACCAACTTCCACACAAGATCAGTGATCATGAAAAAGGAGACTCCTGAAGTGTTGATCACTTTCTTAACATCAAGAATTTCCTTGGTCTGTTTCTGTAAGAGCTTCAAAATCTCATCGTTGGAGAATAGTTGTCGAGTTGTAACAAAGGGCTCTCCTTTGTAGGGAAGAGACAGAGCCTTCCCTAACCCTCGAGGTGTCAATGTCATGGAAGCACCATGGACCAGTTCTGACTTCTTGCTGTATGAGGCAAGGAACTCATCACACATGGATGGATCTTCTGGAATCAAGGGGAATGAAGCAGCCACGAAAGTCGCGAGTCCTGCCTTCGCAATAGGCTCAAAAGTGAGTAGGGAAGAGTAATCCCTACTAACCAGTGGGACATACTGGATAGGAGGAGAAGCATGAGGTGCCATTTAGATGGAAAACACACACACCACAAACACAGACAGTCACAAAGAATGCATGCAAAACAACCAAAGGGCTATAAAAAAGAAATCAATCCAAAAGAAGGACACTCATACATACATAGACGTAACTAACTCATTTACCACCCTAGACAATACACATCCTAGAAAAATTTCGGCATGACCTCTACGCATATGCAAATGAAAACTTCATGTGATGCAACATTCAAGCACCCAAATCCCCGTATCAGGCAAGAAAGAAATAACTACACACCATTCCCGTAATCGTAACATATAGACAAATCAGAATACCATAAGAATGTACATCAAGACTTGACCATTAGTGTCAACTAAAAGACTTTTACGTGCCCATCCCACGAAGCATGTTTATTAAAAAGGGGGAAAAAGTGCAATGAGGGGGAATTATTTTAATGAAGGGTTTATTTTAAGAAATTATTAACAATGGGTAACATTTTATTAGGTTATAAACCTTAATAAGAAAACGACGATTTCTTCTTAAAAATTTAATTACAAATTATTAAGTTGAAATAGTGCTTTATCGCAACCCGAACTACGATTCCCAGATTGGGTCTCTAAATGCAAATTCCTTAATTAAAAATTAAGAGTGATGTGGAGCGTTTTTTTGCCAGCGCGTGCTTTTTGGTGACGGCTGGTTCATTTTTATTACAAATTAAGGTGCCTCTTAAGCACATGTAGCGCGTGCAAAGTGAACGGTTGGTTTATTTTTAAAATTATTAAATTGTGTGTTTAGCGCAAATGTGCGTGGAAAAGGTGGGTGAATAAATAGTTCATTTTAGCAATTAATTGTGATTAAGGGAGTAATAAAAATAAAGAAATCTCACAAAATAAATACTTGGTAGGGGTGTGTATGCAGTGGCCTGAAGGCGCACGGAGGAGTCCCCCAAAAGCAATGAATCCAATCAAACAAAATCAAAAACCACTGACTGAACAAAAAAGAAAACATCTTAGTGGGTTTTTCGATTTTTAATGCATGTTGAATTTTTTTATTTTGTATCTTGTTTGTTTTTTATTGATTATGTGGTTTGGTTTATTTGTTTTATTATTATTATTTTGTTTCTGTTGTTTGTTTTTTTTTTGTTGAAATTATTTTTTTATTTTCTTATTTTTAAATAATAATAATTAAATCAAGATATATAGCACATGGATATGTGATGAAGGAAAAAAAATGAAATTTCAGCCATTTAGGAAATATCCACAAATTATTAAAATTAGGGTTTTTTTAAAAAGAATATTTGTGCCTTGTATGAAAATATTTTGAAGTGAAAATTTAGTGAAAAACGGTCAGGGAGGGTAGGTGGATTTTTTTTGAATTAATTTCTAGATTTTTACTAATTTTAAATGAATTTTATCAATTTCTCGTGTAATTTTGAATGAATTTTCAAATTTTTAATTTTTTGTAAATTTTTTTGTTTAAATTTCCACCTGAAAATTTACCGTATCCAAGATGGGACATCTTATGATGTTCTTTAATATGGCATTGAAAGGAAGGGCTACAGTATGGTATCATAGCATAGAGACTAGAACCATCACCACAATCGACCAATTTTATGTAGCTTTCCGAGGAGAATATGTCCTTGAAAGAGGTGGCCAATACCGGTTGCGTGTTTTGAATGTAACACGCCAAGACCCCCATGAGAATGTGAAAGCCTATGCCAATAAGCTTAAGGAAGTGTTTTGTAAGTTACAAACTTACATTCCCATTCCATCGGTTGCCCAATTACAATACTTTTTATATGGATTAGATTTCAATATTCAGGTACAATTGAGTAGTGTGGCTTTGGCTAATATAGACATCGCCATCGCGCAGACAGAAGAAGTAGAGTCACGATTAGAAATGGCCTACTCCTCTCGAATAAATCTTAATGCGAGTTTAGTACCTGGTGGCAATTTACCATTGATGAATGGAAGTCAAGGGATGCTTATGAATAACCCTAATGGGAGAGGGAGCGTGGTTCAAAATGTACATTTGCTGCCAGCTCCTCCCAGTGTGACTATGCCTATGGCTAGTCAGTTGGCTCCACCAAATGTTGGAGGCCAAGTTTCGAACCCTAACGTTGTTCCTGTGAGTCAACAACCAATGCCCAATCAAATTGTTAGGCCAATGGAATGACGGCTAGATGATCAAGGCTATGAGTGGAGTGTCTCTAATGTCCTTGGCAAAGTTAAGGATATGATGAAGCACTACAGTGATATGATTTCTGCACAATATCAGCAAATAGCTGTTGACATCAATTTCTTGAAGAAGCAGCAGAATCTGATAGGGAGTCGACGCCCTAAAGAGGGTGGACCCTCAAGATTCAGCTGCTGTAAGTGGTGTGGTGGACAACATTTCCCTAGAAATTGTCCGAATGTTAAATGTGATATTTGTGGGAAGTCGGGCCACTTAACTGCTACCTATTGGAGTAAGATTAGTTCCCTCCAACAAGGGAGTAAGCAGCCATGTCCAGTTAATCATAGAGCGCAAGGTAATAACCTCCAAAAAAATGATGGACCAAGACAAATATTGCAAAGGGGAATGACTGCTATAGAAGAGCTGCCACAAGACAATGGAGTTAGCCTTATTGAGGTTGTATGTGTCAATGGCACTGAAACCTCTAACCTACGAGCCATGACAAGAGGCCAAATGACTAAAGAGGGTGATAAAGATAATGCAAAATTGGTCGAGGGAAACCCTAAGCAAGGGGATAAGGGGACGCAGGTCCTGAATCCTGGCGTGGAAGGTGGACCTCTAAGGCTTGTTGACAAAAGAGTCGATCCTAAGAAGGACGAGGAAGTGCCAACAAAGAAGGCAAGAGCTAAAAGAGAAGCACCAAAGCCAATCTCGAGACCAAAGGAAAGGATGGTTTGGAGAGAAAAGAGAGCTTTGGCTACCTATCATGATTTTGATTTAGTAAGTTCTCTTTGTGAAGTCAAACCATATGTAAACCTCTTACAGTTGATTAAATTATCTCTAGGAGTACGCAAGGAATTCAAGAAGATCCTGCGTATTGGGTATATTGTAGAACCTTTGGGCATAGCACGAGTAGGGGAAGATGGGTTTGATCATGCTGAAAAGAATTGCCCTAGGGTTCTAGCATACGTGGATGGAATATTAGTAGAGCATGTTATTGTAGACACTGGATCCTCCGTCAATATCATGAGTTCAGAGTTGATAGAGAGGTTAGGTCTAGGCATCCAAAAAGATAGCTCTAACTAAATCAATTAAATGATGTAAATCATGTTAGTTGGGTAAGTAAGGTCAAGTCAAGTGAGTCTAGATAAGTCAGGTAGGTCAGGGTAAGTCAAGTCTGGGCTAGTTAGGTTAATCCGAGTTAGTCTAGGTTAGTTAGGTCAATTAAGTTAGTCTAGGATTAGTTAGTCAAGTTAAGTTAGTCTTGGCAAGTTCTAACTAACCAGGGTTAGACTAACTAACCTAGGGTTAGTTAGTGGGGGTGGAACTAACCTGAGTTAGGTTAGGCAGACCGACTACAGTTAGGTTAGTGGAAACCTAACCCTAGTTAGGTTAGTTGGAACCCTAACTCTAGTTAGGTTAGTAGGATCCTAACCCTAGTTTGGTTAGTGGGAACCTAACTCTAGTTAGGTTAGGGTAACCAAAGGGGGGTTTAGTAACTTAAATTAGGTTACTTTTTAACTTAAGTTAGGTTATTTTTTAACTAAAGCTAGGTTAGGTGTAACCAAAACTAGGTTAGTTGTAACCAAAATTAGGTTAGTTTGAACCTAGGTTAGGTTAGTTTCTAACCTAGCACAGTGAGCTGGAGGAGGGGTAGGAGGAGGAGGAGGAGGAGGAGGTGTGGGCGGTGGTGGTGGCGTCGGTGGAGGAGGTGGTGGAGTCCAGGGAGTCGAGGGGGGAGAGGACATGGAGGGAGCAGCGCGGTGGGCCGAGATGGGGGTGGCCGACAAGGAGAGGAGGTGGAGCGAGCGCCAGCGGGTGAGAGGAGGTGGCGGGTGCAGAACGAAGTGGAGGCAGCGGTGGGAGGAGGCCACTCGAGGAGGCGCTGCAAGGCGACGTGTGGAGGAGACCGCCGGAGGAAGAGAGTGAGGGGAAGGACAGGTGGAGGCAGCGTGTGGAGGAGGCCGAGGGAGGGAGAAGAGGTGGAGGAGAAGGAGGGAGAAGAAGAAGTGGAAGGAGAAGAAGGAGGGGGAGGAGGAAAGAAGGAGTAGCAGGAGAGGAAAGGGAGAAGGGGAGGAGGAAGGGGAAGGAAGAGGAGGAGGAGGCGGGGAACCGAATCGCAACGGCAAGTATGTTTTTTTTTTCTTTTTTTTTCTTTTTCTGTTCTTTTGTATTTTCATTTGTGATTTTAGTGCGTGTGTGTTTTTTTTTCTTATTTTTTTTTTAAAGTTTTGTTTTTATTTTTTGTAAAATAAAAATTTGTGTATGTAGTTTTGTTTTTGTTTTTGTTTTAAATAATGAAAAAAATAAATATAAAATAAATAAAATAATAATGTGCGGACAGGGGTAAAAAAGTTTGCAATGACAGGGTCAAACGGGCAGGAACGAGGATGCGCAAGCCACGGACGCTACGGGTTGTCCCAAGGCACGTAAAACCAAAAAAAGGCGTGTTCACGTGCGAGGCGAGAAACATGGTTAACGAAAAATTTTTTTTTTAAATAAAATCCAAACCGTTTGTCGAATCAAAAATCCATAAAAAGGAAGAATGGGCCGGGAGATGAGGGGAAAAATTTTGGGAACATGCAGCATGGGTTCTGGGGCAAAATCAGGGTGTTCACATGGGAAAAACGCAAAAAATAAACCCGAAAACACATACAGGCATTAATATCGAAAAATTCGCACATCAAAACAAAGTGCAAAAAGAAGAAAAAGTATGCAGAACAATGTGAGCGATAATTCTATCACGAGAAACCACAGTTTCGATCGAGATAGGACTCGATCACATGGGAAAAACCCCAAAAATGGGCTCGAAAATGGACTCAAAAATTAATACGGGAAAAACCGTGCATCAAAATAGTAGGCGGTAAAAGGGAAAAATGTCCCAAAGAAAGTAATTCACAGGATTGGTGCATCAAAACTCAGTTTGGAGAAAATTAGGATGGGTTCACGTGGAAAAAACACGAAAAAGGCATTCAAAAACGCTCAAAAAGATTAATAATTAAAAATCGAGCAGTCAAAAGAGGGGAGAGGGAAAAGGAAAAAGTGGGGGAAAGGCTGGAAGGACATGACTGTCAAATCAAACTAGAATTCTGATGAAAATAGGGCAAGTTCACATGGAAAAATGTGAATAATAGACACGAAAAAGACTCGAAAACCCGTAAAAATTAATAACGGATGAACCATGCATCGAAATGACACGGAGTAAAAAGAAAAAATGTCAGGGAAAAGGGGTAGGATAGGCCTGACTCATCAGATCAGGGTTTCGAAGTAATCATGATGCATTCACATGGAAAACTGTCCAATTTACGGGAATTACTTCAAAAATTAATAACTTGAAAACCGTCTGTCAGAACAGGGGTTGTTAAAAAGGAAAAATAGGAAGTTCAAAGGGACGAATAGGGCTATAAGGTTAGATTAAGCTTTCGATGAACGTAAGATTTGTTCATATGAAAGATACTCAAAATCCAGAATAAGGGCAAACGATCAAGGAACAACCCCTAGGACAGGGTGAAATAGAATGTAAGGGTGGGGAAGGGACCCCATCAGGGTAACATGAAATCACGACATAGATGCATGATTAGAACAGGGTGTATGCATGGGGGTATGCAACATGGATGCGCAGGGACGCGTCCCCATACTTAAGACCTCATCAAGAAGGTTAAACCAAACATCAAGGACTTGGTACATCACACCAAACCAACCACAACATCCCCACACTTAAGACATAACTGGTACTTAGAAACAGAAGTTGTATGGTTAAAAAAACTTGGCCCATATTGCCGAGAAGAAATGTCAACTATCGAGGTTGTGTCTGGTGTCATTGTGTCGGTTGCAGGAGCTAATAAAGTGTCTTCACAACACACGTTCTTCGTCCTTCATGGCAGGGATCACGCGACAGCACCCAGGGAGGTAGCTGGTTGAAGGAATCATAGGAAATTTGTCGATAGCGAGGGATATTACACTCAACTCACGATCACTCAAATGGATTGAAAGAGCAGTCACTGACCCCATTATTAATATCATTCGAGGAAATAAGGATGAAATCCCAGAGCTCACACGTGGTTTAGGAATCGACAAGGGAATGATGCAGAGATAGTATGCCAAGGTGCACAATTGATGGTGCATCAGTGCATCCAACCCCTCTGACATAGGTGCAAGGAGAAAGGCAAGGGAGCCTTGTGGTGCAGTTGTACAGAACAGAATGACGTGGCTTGTGCTTATGGCGGAAACCTAGCCCGTGGGTGCATAGGGAAACGGGAACGTACCTTACTCCAAAGGTCGTAACGTCCCTCAATCCTCACCTCTCGATAATTGATTGAAGAAACACCAGTCACACTCAACCCACCCTCTGTCTCACGCTCTGTTAATAGACATAGAGGGCAGCCCATTCCTAAAACCCATTGATGTAATCTTCACGGTCGCTTGTGCAAAGGTTGTATGCCTTGTGCGCAATTGATGGTGCAACTGTGCATCCCGCCCTCTGCCAGCATACAATGCAAGAAGGAAGGCCAGGGAGCCTTATAGTGCAGTGCACATGAACAAATCGTGCTTTGTGCATTGAGAGGCCCATCCCATGCGTGCAACACTCCATTCACACATCTCACCTCTCATTTGATTTGAAGGGAAAGACTGGTCACTCACCCTGCCCTCTGTCTCACGCTCTGTTGGAAGATACAGAGGGCAGCCCATACTCACGTCCCCATCCTGCTAGGATGAAAGCTCACATCACTCACGGAGTTGGTGATGAAGATCATGTCGGCTGTTATTGTCATAAGAATCTTGAGGACGAGGAGTACCTAGGGAGACAATCTACAAATCTCATACTTCAATGATTTGTAAGAAGAATCATCTGTTAAGAAGAGCAGACAGATTGATATTGTAGAGACAGCGCACCAAGGGAGGTGGCTTCAAATTATTTGTTAGAAAGATTCTGCTGGTGAGTTAGCTCTCCTGAACTGCGGGGTGTTACCACCTTTTCCACAATCAGGTTCTTGCCCAAGGGTGTTTCCACCTTTTCTTGGAACGAGGCCTGTTATGACAGGGAATTTCTTCCTTTTCTCCCATAACAATTTTGTTTTTTTTTTAATGTTTTTCTTTTTTTATTATTTTTCTTTTTCATTTTTCTTAATAAAGGGAATGGTAGAAATACCATATATCAGGACCAACCTCGCCATCGTTGTTGGATCAGACGAGAAGAGAACAATGTCGGGTTGAGATGTTTCTGCGAGGGGGTAGCAGAACGAGACCGCCTCACGAGGAGAATCATAATGGCTATCAGAAGCACGACAAGAAGGACAGTGCAACGTCCAAAAGGGAGAGGGTAGGTTGACAGTGATTATCAAGATCCCTAGGGAGGGAAGTACTTCTTTAGGCGATAGCCATTGATCAGGAAAGGATCATCGGAGGCATCAACGGTTTGTACCTGAAAAGGGCTGTTAGGATTGACGGCTAGTACTTTGTACGGGTCCATCCACCGTTGTTGAAGCTTGCCAGGAAACTTGCCAAATCTCAAATCATAGGCTAGGACAAGATCACCTTCTTTGAACTCCTTGTGCTTGACGAAACTGTCATGATAGGCCTTGCGTCGCGCTTGAGTGGTTTCCATGCACTATAGGGCCATCGTCGTATCTCGTCCAAGCATTCCAAGTGCAAGAGACGGTATTGCAATGACTCATTATCTCCCAAGCATTCTTTAACTGCCACTCGCAAAGAGGGCAATTTCAACTCAACAGGGAGGACAACTTCTGTACCATACACTAGCTGGAAAGGGGTCTGTCCTGTTGCTGCCTTATGAGAGGTTCTGTACTCCCAGAGGACCTTTGTAAGTCGATCATCCCAGTCACGACGATGTGCGGCAATCGTTCTTGTCAGAATTGAGCAGAGGATGCGATTGGTGACTTCGACTTGGCCATTGGCTCTAGGGTAATAGGGAGTGGACTTGCGATGGTAGATCTTATACAGCTCAGTCAGCTCCTCCATAAAATTTTTAAGGAAATGAGTAACTCTGTCACTTACCAACTCGAGGGGACTGCCAAAACAAGTGATAATATTCTCATACATGAACAAGGCTACACTGTTACCATCGTCCCGCTTCAAGGCCTTAGCTTCACACCACTTTGTAACATAATCCGTACATACTAGGATGTATATGTTCTGCTTCCATCTAGTAGGTGGATCAATGGGACCCATGAAATCAATCCCCCACTTCTCAAACGGCTTTAGGGGGAGAATGGGTTGTAGTGGCATGGCACTTGTTTTGGTGGGTTTTCCCATTCTCTGACAAGCATCACATCTCTTACAGTAATCATATGCATCCTTGTGGAGGGTCGGCCACCACCAGTATCCTGCTAACAGAGCCTTCCTAGCTATCGCTTCTCCTACGAAGTGTCCACCACATGGTTCGTCATGCATGCTTTCAATACTGTGCCGATTTCATCCCTTGCAACACATCTCCGCAGCACTTCATCTTTTCCTCTCTTGTATAATGCACCGCCTAACAAAGTGTAGGGGGATGATTCTAACAGAAGCTTCTTCTTCTCATGACTTGAGATGCTAGGAGGATACTGTTGAGTTGCTAGGAGATTGGCTATGTCTGCATACCAGGGAGTAACCATTTCAACTAGAAACAAGGAAGCGTCAGGAAGGTATGGATCATCTTGTTTCTCTTCTTCTGTTTGAGGGATCTGTGAGACAGATGATCGGCTAAGACATGGGAACGGCCAGGCTTAGTTACCACTTCAAAGTCGAGCTCGTGGAATAGGAGCAAACATCTCATCAGTCGTCCTTTAACATCTGCTTTGTTCATCAAGAAGGACAGGGCTTCATGATCCACGTAGAACTTGAAATGCATTGACAATAGGTAGTGTCGAAACTTCTCCAGTGCAAACACCATTGCCAAGCACTCAAGCTCTGTCACTGTATAGTTTCGTTCCCTATCAGTGACCTTTCGGCTTGCATAATATATCGCTTGATCTAATTTAGAGGGGCCCTTTTGACATTAGACAACACCTAGCCCTTCAATTGATGCATCTATGTGCACATGGAACTCCTTCATCCAATCAAGAGGTTGTAAAATAGGTACTTGGATGAGGCACTGTTTCAGGGTATTAAAGGCTTCTTCACAGTCATCAGTCCAAAGGAAATCAGCTTCTTTCCTTAGGAGCTTGTGCAGAGGGGCTGCCTTGGTTGCAAAATGCGCAATAAATCTTCTGTAGTAGCCCATATGTCCAAGAAATCCTCTTAATTTCTTGAGGTTTGTTGGTGCTGTTAAGGCAGCAATCTTTTCAATCTTTGCCAGGTCTATTGCAATCCCTTGTGCAGAGACAATATGGCCCAACAAAACTCTTGAGGAGATGCCAAAGACACATTTGTCGGGGTTGAGAGAAATCCTATACTCTCATCATCTGTCAAAACATTGCTCTAGGTGTCCCCAGTGCTCTTGGATTAAGCTATAGACACAAAAGTCATCAAGATACACCTCAATGAAATCATGTAGATGATTCTGGAAGGCAGCCATCATTACTCGTTGGAAGGTGGCAGGAGAATTATAGAGCCCAAATGGCATCACTCTATAGGCATAGGTCCCCCATTCTGTGGTGAATGTTGTTTTGGATTGGTCATTTTCTGTGATTTGGACTTGGTTATATCCGCTGAATCCATCTAAGAGGGAATACAGCTCATGGCCTGCCACTATGTCCAACAGTTGTGGCCTGCCACTATGTCCAACAGTTGGTCTATAAAAGGGATAGGAAAATGATCCTTCTTCGTCTTTGAATTGAGCTTCCGAAAGTCGACACATATTCGAAGTTTCCCATTCTTCTTGGGTACTACCACAATGGGCGAAACACATTCACTGTTAGCCACGGGATAGATGAACTCTGCTTCGAGAAGTTTCAATAATTCGGCCTAGAGCAGAATAATTAGGATTCATACGCCTTTATCTTTGCCTTACAGGTTTGGCATCAGGCTCTAGATCAATATGATGTTGACATACTATGGGATCAATCCCCTTTAGGTCTTTGTAGGATCAAGCAAACACATCTAAGTTCTCTTTGAGTAGGTCTCGAAGGACCACTAATTCTTCTTCTGGAAGATTGAGACCCACTTTCAGGTGACGTTCAGTGCCATCAGCATCCAAGAACGTTACTTGTCTTCACCTTCACTTCGCGGATAAATGTCCCACGGATTGCTTCTGGATAGAGGTTTGACTCTTTCAAGAGAGTAGTATCCTCATTTGATGTCCCACTAGAACCAGTGTCCTTCTTTTGAACAGACGACTCATTCATCTGTTTATATTGGTGGAAGGGTATCAAAGCTGTGTTTGCTTCTATGTGAGTGGTAATTTCTTCTGGACTTAGGATTCATCTTCAGAGGATGCATCCAAGAATGTCACATAGCACAGACTTTCTAGAGGCCGTGGCTCTGAGGGCTTTGGCTTCTATTGACAAGGAGCATCATCATCATCTTTTCTCTGGACTAAACAGTCAGGGTGACAGGAGCCATTGATGAACTTAATCTTTATGCTTTTAATCCATTGCTTATACAGATTTGGCATACTTTGTGGTCCATTGATAAACCCAAACGGAACCATGGTCATTCCATCCAGTACCCTGAGATATTCGGCCTCTGAGGTCTCTGTAGGGACATCAACCAGATCATCCTCTATCAGAGGGAATTCTTCATCTGCATTTTCATAACCTGCTTCATTTTCTTCCTCATCATTTCCATCCTCTTCCTCTGGAGGCTTCGTTTCTACTATTGTAGAGGCTCTGTAGGAGAAGAATATATCTTCTGCCTCTGCATCTGCTTCTACTTCTGTTACAGCTTCTGACTTTGCTTCTGGCTGCTCTGGCTCTAGCTTTGGCTCTGTATCTATTACTATCTCTATAATTGTCTTTGTATCTGCTTTGGCTCTGTTCTGTAGCCGCTCTATATCTACTCTGCCTCTGTACTGTCTCTACTCTGTAACTGTACTGTCTCTGCTCTGTCTCTACGACTGTAATGTAACAAGGAGAACAGTACATCCATGCTTCTATTTCACTGTCACAGGTGATTTCAGAAGTTAATTCTAGTTGAGGCAGGAGGTATTCACCGATAGACAAGGATTTTACATCCCGTGGCAGTTGGCTTACAGTGCCCATTGTTAGGGACTGTGCCTCTATTTTCTTAGGAAAGATTTGCTTAACAGCTTCACCACTGTTACCTCGTTGGAGGAGTCAGTTATGACTTTGATGGATGTGGATCCATTGCCTTTTTGCGATCCATATAGCTTCAATACCGTTTTATTGGGTCCTCTGCCTAGGGTTAGGGTTCCTTTGAACCAGTCCGTCCTGGCTCTTGCTTCAAAAAGTCAAGGTCTTCCCAATAGCAGAGGGTATGAGGTCCCATAAGAATTTGGTTTGACCACCAAATATGTCAGCCAATAGTCTCTTTCTGCATGGGTTGTTTTTACGTATGGGAGGATGCCCAACGGTTTGACTCTACTTTGGTCTGCCAATCTGATAAGCCACTATGTAGGTTGAATTCCTTGCAACCCTAAGTCCTTCATTGTGACATCCGTTATTATGTTTACTGATGAGCCTCCATCAATCAATGCATCTGAAATGAAGCATCCTTCTATCCATACACTAATCTCTGGGGTTCCAAGATCTAGGAAGGCATTAGCCACATCTACTTCCTTTACAGGCTCCGGGGCCTTATTGGTCTTGGTCGCTATTGAAGGAGCGATCCTGAGCACACCTTCTTGTCAAGATGCTTTTGAATTTCTTTTGGCAGTTGAGAGACAACATCAGCAACTGCTAGAATGTTAAGTTTGGTTTAAAAGTGTCTAGGTCTTTGACCAAGTCATAATCTTTGATAGGATCCACAGGCTTCTCCAACCGGCTAGGGAATGGGGCTACACCCATTTTCATCTTTCCTTTTTCTTCTAGTAATTGCACCATCGGCACTTCTTCTGTTTCTGGAAATGCTTCTGTATATTCTATCTCCTGGGCCTCTGGTCCTGTCTCTGGGACTATCTTTGTAGCTCTCTATGGCACTACAGTGCTCTGTACTGTACTGTTCTGTTCTGCACTGCTCTCTCTTTCTGTAGGTAGGTTGAACTTCATAGTCTTGGCAGGAGAGTTATTTTCGTTCTGAACCACTGGTTCCTTCTTCTTGGTGGGCATAACAGCAGTAACTTCCAACTCTACCAAATTGGAGGTAGACTCTTGTACCTTCTGTTGGCTATCAGTGGCATTGACCTTTACAGGGGCTGGACTGGGACAGTCCTTTGTAGTGTGGCCTTCTCCTTTGCATCGGCTGCATAAGGGCTTGTAATCCACAGATCATCTAGGGTTTGGACAATTCAGGGAGATATGTCCCTTTTCTCCACACCTATAACATTCCACCTCTGATCTCTGACCACCGCCAGACTGTCGTCCTCTGTAACTTTGAGAGGGAAACCTCATTGGACCAAAATTAGGACCAAAATCCCTAGGCTTTGGTCCAATATCCTATGTTGTCATTTTGGATTCTAGCAAGTTAAATCTTGCATTTTCATCCTTCTGTCTTCGTTCATGCATCTCGTTCAGAGAGCAAATATCCTCTATATGGCTCTTTCGCAAATAGTAGGAACAGAAGGCTCCAGGAATGGTTGGTTTTCAGGTATATTCAGTGGCCAAATGTCCTGCTTGATGACACTTTCCGCACCATGTGTTAGAGTGCATCACATCTCTTCCAGCTCTTGCAGGAGTGGATATATTGGCGGTATTCACCTTCAGCGTACGTAGATGCTCTATAATCACATCCGAAAGCTCTTTCTTGATACTTGCAACTGAGTTGGATAAGTAGCACTTCAGATTTTCACCTCCTGAAGTACTTGTAGTAGGGTTTTGGGAAGCGTCTGTAATTACGACATACACTGGTTGGGTAGATCTAGAAGATCCTCTATTCTGACTCTCATTTAGAGCTCCTGTTGAGACTTGGGGTTGTTGATTCCAGTTGGTAGGGTTCCACTGTTGTTGAGTCACCATTGGAGGAACTGGTTGAGGCCACTGTTGTTGTGGTTGAACCATCATTTGAGGCACTGTCGTCTGTGGCGACCACAGTGGATTATGTGCATTATACTGTGGCACTGTTTGCATTTGGGGATAGGGGTAGGGAACTATCCATGGGACTGCATTTAGTGGGTATACCATTCCAGGCATGGGAGGAGGTAAGACTCCTTGACAGTCTTGCTTCAACTTTGTCATACAATTTTGCACCTTCCACTGCAGCTTGCAGATTGATTGGTCTTCTCAATTCTACAAACTTGCGAACTTCTGGTTGTAGACCCTTGAGAAACACTCCCTTTTGGATTCCTTCGTCCAAATGATGGTTAGTCCATCTCTTCAGGATGGATTCCATTCGCGAGACATAAGCTTCTACTCTTTCTCCAAAGGACTAACTTAGGTTCATGAACTCCTCTCACATCCGCTCTTCAAAACCTTCACGCCTGAATTTAGTGAGGAAGGCCAACTTCAAGTCGTGATCCATGTGCCAAAAAAGTGAATTCACTGCCATATATATCTTTTGGCTGCATGCACTTCAAGTGTTATATATGGATATTATTAACATTGAGGAGGTGTCCAAAGGGGATCATTGCATCAGGGAAGGTGGAGATCATGGGGAAGTACCTACACCTGCATACAAGTATCGGGCTTTGGATCACTACAGGTGGGCAAAGGTTTCCCCCAGGCCGGGTTGTGCACCCCTTCGGGGTCTTAAGTGGTTAGGGGAGGGTCACCTCTCTTTTGTCTTACCACCTCGCCTAGCGTCGGCCTTTTTCCTCAGCCGAAGTATACATGGAAGACATTTTTATTAAGCAATCAGCATGAGATGCATTAGAAAGGAGACATTGGGCCTTTTCATGAGATGCAAGGAATGGTCGGGTAGGGGTTACCTTGGTATTCCAGTGACTCACTGGCTACTACTTACCCAATTACAATGGTTATTACTTACTTTGAGGCTTATCCAAGGTCATAAGGCAAGATGAGGGTTAATGTTAGCCAATATAATAAATTTCAAGATTAGTTATGATGCATGCATACAAGGGGGATTGAACTACTAAGCCTATGCAATCTTGAATCTCTCCAACAAGGGATTAAGCTCAGCAAATGGATAAATTTAAGAGATTAAGATTAGATTGACATACCTCTTCAATGCTTGGGGAGACGATTGAAGCATAGCTCATCATAATGCATGTTTGCTCTATCAATCAAGCACTGTTGTTTGGGGCATTCCTATGGAAGAAAAATTCAGCATTCAAATGCCCATTTACTCCATCAATCAAGCCCAGTTGGTTGGGCCATTCCCATGGAAGAAGACTTCAGCATTCGAATGCTTCCATTGATGAGGAGGCTCCCGTGCTTGTTTCTAGCTTGAACTTCAAAGATGGAAAGCTGCAAGTGAAGATTTCATGGCTCCCACAAAGCTCCCATGCATGCTAAGCTCCATGTCTTCAATTTGGGTAGGGAAGGCCAAAAAGAGGTTAAGAGATCTCCTAAGGGCTAAGCTCCAGAGGTTGTGGGCTAAGAGAAGAGCTTGAGTTGAGCTTTAATGGTTGCCCATAAGTAGTATACAGTAGGGTGCTTGATCAAGAGTAGGCTAGTAGGAGAGGGGGGTCAAGTTTTCCCAAATAAGGAGGGGTTTGCATGCCCAAGGATCCCGGGCCAAGGCCCATAGGCAAGAAGGAGAGGGGGGTCAAGTTTGCCCAAATAAGGAGGGGTTTGCATGCCCAAGGATCCTGGACCAAGGCCCATAGGCAAGAAGGAGCAGGATTGAGGACTGGGGAGTAGATAGCTCAGCGCAAAATGCACAACATTTTGCGGGCTACTGCCTGCTATCCACATGGATTATTGCTAGCCACCAAGGATATTTGCCAGGTGGAGAATCACCTCAGGGAGCTTGTGGGGTGTCTGAATGTTGAGGCTAAGGGTTGGTTGCAGCAGGAAGAAGGGATTTGGGGGCAACCCACCATGGAAGCTTGAGGTAAAAGCTTGGTGGAGAAGAGAGAGAAGCTTGTAACAAAAAGTAACTGTGGTTTTCCCCTCCTCTAAAGTGTTGAACCTCCAACTTGCCTTAGAGCCCCTAAATTTTGCATGAAAAGAAGTGACGACCTACTATTTTAACCGTTTTATCTCCAGATATGTATGAGTCTCTAGCCATAGCTCCTGGTTGCACCAAAAAGCTAAGGTTAACTATAGTCCTTCATACTGTACCTGTACATGTAAGTTGAGTAACTAGGGTTTTTGGGATTTGAAAAGAAAGAAAGGGGAAAGAAGAAAATGACCAAAGCTTGAAGCTCTGATACCATTTGTAATGAATGAAGCTGAGAGGAGAGAGTAGAAGAGTTGAAGAGAGAGAGAGAGAGAAAGAAGAAGAGAAAAGAAGACTAGAAGAGGGGAGAGAAAGACAGAAAAGAGGAGAGAAGGGGGGAGGAAGCCATGGAAGTTGAAGATAAAGGTGAAGAGTATGTTTTTGATAATAATTGGTTGGCCTAATCTAGGACTCTTACACCTTATATACCTCGGTCAATGTGATTGGGTGTCTAACCCCTAGTTTGTATGTATCTCGCTTGTTACAATTTAGGGTTTTGTTTGTGATGGGGACTGTAGGTTAAGAGGTGTTTCCATGTATGTTTTTTCATAATGCAAGCAATATATATGCATTAAAATATACAAATGGAGGTAAGTTTAGGTAAATCATCATATCCTACCTCAATTAAACTTGCACAAACCTAGCCCTAAATTTTCATACTTTTTCACGCACGTTATCTATTTTTTCCTCAATGAAAACTCATTTTTTTCATATTTCTCATAATTATTTATAATTAAATCCTATTTTTTATATATATTTTTAATGTGAAACAATTACAAATACTAAGATTCATTATTACTCTCCATTTTCCTCCATGGGAACACAATTTTCCATGATGGAACTCAACAAATGGCAATTTAACATAAAACCATACTTTTGCATGTTTTGCGTATTTTGAATAAAGTGTATAAATGATTAAGATTTGATGTTTATGTTGATATTTCTAATAGAATGAACCATTTTCAAATAGTAGAGACCAATTTTAACCATAGAAAACTAATATGTATAATAAAACCAAGAGGAAGCCCACTTACTCATAAAATCACATACACACACCTCGTAATTCAAAAACAAGAAGCCACCGCTGACAATTGTTTACAAGCATTGACACTTCCTTGGCACTTTCTTGATCTATCCCTCACATTCTGTCACGAAATGGCACCCATTCTCACATTCTCTCAGCCCATATGAACCACATTTATGGACGGAGAGAAAGAGGAGATAGAAATATTAAAAATCGATCTTGTTGAATACCACATCATTTCTCGCACAAATCAGAGTGATGGAGTAAAAAATCTATGTAGAAAATACCCAAGACCAAGAAGAGAATCATCATCGATTAAAAAATCCAATTTTTTAGGGGAAAAGAAGAAGGCATTGAAAAATGTGCCCCTCCCCCCCATGGCGTTCCATTTCTTGAGTTTTTCCCTCTAATTTAGGCTTAACCACTAATCTACAACTTATCTAGATCAAATTTGACTATTCACACGCGCATAAGTGGTTCAAGTTCGATTGAGGGGGCAAATGACCTTGGAATTGAGATCTGATTAGACAAGTGACTTTTTGGCACATCAAAATCTATCACCTTGGCCTCTGTCACATGCTTTCTAGCTTCCAAATCCAATAGTTGCTTCAAAATGCCAAACCTTGAGGCCATTGAATGGGGGTCCAAATGGACTCTAATTGATGAACCAATACTTGCATTAGATTCCCAGCATCAAAATGCATCTAAAAAAACTCCAACTCCTTGATCTACAAGCATTTTGTTTTGCACCAAAAATGCCTCTTTTATAGATCGGGGGGTCTTTTGCACTTAAATATCCACTTTAAAAGTCACTCTCAAGCCACAACACTCTACTAGGAGAAGCTCTTTGTGTATATGAATGGAGATGTTGATCACCAATATGTCTAGAAACTCCCTTTGTTGGAGTTAAAAAGGGAAAAACATTGGACTACAAATCAATAAAAATGTCTGATTTATGTAGAGTAGTGTATAACCTCTAGAGGCTCCTGGTTGTGAGGCCATGAAGGTGGTTTGGTGAGCATAGGAGGCCTGACTCGAGCCCCTAGAGCTAGTCTCAGGCTCGTTTTAGAACCTATCAATGAGTATGTTTGTTGCCAAGAGCCATTAATAAGTGGCAGTTTCCGATCTTGGTTTTAATAGGGACTATTTATTCAATGTATGCCAAAGAGCATTGAAATATATCCTTTATTTTTTTATAGACACAGTTAAGTTGAGATGCAACAACAAGAAAGAGGTGAAAGGGCTACACAATGAGCTAAAATCACTAGGAGCTATTCTCCTAAGTGTAATAGTTTGATATCCTTGGAAAAGAGAGGTCTTATTGACCCAATTAATATCTTAGTTAGTTTGTCAGGAAGAGGAGGAAGCTCTAGCATTCACCTTTTCCCAAAAAGTCAATCTACTTCAAGTGGGAGTATAACCCCTTCGATACAAACCCCTAGAGAAAACATGATCATCATGATGGCACAACCCATTGGAATACCTGCATGAACGTCAAATTTTCCAGCTCTAGGTTTCCCTCTACCCATTTTTAATGGCTTAGCAAAAATTAATGTTCAATTGTCGCGAAGGACATATAATGATGTTTTTCAACATGACTCTGAAAGGAAGAGCTGCAATGTGGTATCATAGCTTAAAAGTTGGGACCATAACTATGATTGACTTATTCTTTGCGGCCTTTTGAAGAGAATTTTCCCTTGAGAGAGATAGTCAATATTGGCTGCGTATTTTGAATGTGACATATCAAGAGCCCCATGAGAATGCTCGAGCATATGCTAAGAAACTAAAAGAGATGTTTTGCAAATTACAAACCTCTATTCCTATTCCACCTGTTGTTCAACTAGAGTACTTTTTGCATGGATTAGACTTTAATATCCAAGTGCAGTTGAATAGTATTGCTCTTACTGATATAGACAGTGCTATTACACAAGAAAAGGAGGTAGAATCTTGCTTACAAGCAGCCTACACATCTTGGGTAAACCTAAATTCAAGTCTAGGTCCTAGAAATATTTTAGCATTGATCAGTGGGAGTCAAGGTGCGACTAGTACACCTATGAGAAATCCGAATGGAAGAGGAAGTATAATGTAGAATGTGCCCATGCTATCGACTCCTCCTAATGTTGCATTCCACTAAATAATGGAAGCCAAATGACAAACCCTAATGTCATGCCAACTTGTTAGCTTGATCCCTAATCAGGTGGTTATGCTAGTTTTGAGAACAACAAGCGGATGATCACAATTATGAGTCTAGTGTGTCAAATGTTCGTGGCAAAGTCAAGGATGTGATGAAGCATTATACCGATATGATAACATAACAGTATAGAAAAATAGTCGTAGATGTTCATTTCCTAAAGAAGCAACAAAACTTGATAGAAAGTCGACGTCCTGAAGAGGGTGATCCATCAAGATTTAGCTATAAGTGGTGTGGTGGTTAGCACTTTCTGAGAAACTACTCTAATATCAAATGGGACATATGTGGGAAGTCCACCCATCTAGCTAGTACTTGTTGGAGTAAGATTAGTTCTCTTTAGAAAGGGAGTAAGCATCTAGGTCCGGTTAATCATCAAGCAAAAGGGAATAACCTTTTGTAGGATGAGAAACCAAAAGTAAATATTACAGAGAGGAAAAACTATCATAGAATGTTGAGATATTTTGCAATCACACCTACTTCAGTCCCTTTTTAAGGAGTAGTGAGGGCTCAGGACTAGAATCCCATATGCACAGAAGGAGAAAGTACCACCACTCAATTCCTATAAAGCATTGTACTTGCACTCTTTTTCTAATGCAATGATAGTACTCTTTTCTTTCCAGTAAAGTGTCTTGTCATTTTCAATACACAAGATTGTGTTTATGAGTCCAAGTCTCAATATTGGAACCTTATTCACTTGTGTGACAATTTGTATTTGTCAGGGTCAATGTCTTCATGAGTTTCTTCTTCCTCTTTCAACCTCCATAGCTTCCGCATCTGCCATGCTCTAGATCCCGTGTATTTTAACATGGTATCAGAGCGCAACTGAGCATGGCTTAGCTTGTTTTAGTAGCTCTTCACCTCTGGTCCATCTCTACTTAGTTTAGTCTCAGCCTATGAACTCACTTTCCATCTCCACCTTCAAGCTTGCCTTCATGGCTGCCATAGCCAGTAGCACCCTATCATATTGAAGCTTTCATATCTCTCTCCACAAGTCAAATCTCTCTAAAATTTCTTCTGGAGAAGTGTTTCCCTACTTGTGGAGCTCCTCCCTATCATCTCAAATCTCAACATTAGGCCAATTCAAACTTAGCATTGTGATTCTTCACAATTGTTGCTTGTGTGTCTGCCATAGCCTACATGACCTACCTGACTTGGAGGGCTGAGATCTCTTCAACCAAGGCACATCTCTTAGAGCTTCCTTCTAAGAAATCTTTCCTAGGTCAAGACGCTCCATCCTATCACAAAAATTGTCGAGATTGATGCACGATGAGATCATCATTGTCGTTGTTACAGGTCGCTATCAAAATCTGCACCTGATCAAGTCGCATTGTTGTTGCATGCTCTACAGAGAGCACAATCCCAGCCATTACCATAAGGCATCGATAGCCCTTGAAGTAAGCTTCATCCTCATATAAAAAGTTTTCAAAATGATCAAGTATAGCTCCTGTAATGTCAGAAAAACTAGGATGCCCCTAGAAACCCTAACTGTGACTCCATAACCAAACTTCACCAAGCTAAAAAATCTCATCATTTTCTCTCTCCTGCCACCTAGAACAACCCACTGTCACTCTGATTTGAAGGTCCTCGCATCAAATCAAGAAGGGGAAGATTTGGATCTGAAAGAACTTGAAGGATTTTGCAGATTTGGAAGACTCAAGGAAGAAACATAGTGTCTATTAACACTCATTTTAGTGCTCTAAACACTTGTGTCTTTTAACACATCTCAACCAACTCTTTTGCTGCTTAAATCTGATAATTCTAAAGCTGGTTTGCTATTGTTCTCGCAATTCTAACATGGGAAAAGACTCTCTAGCTGCGCATTTCATAGGAGTCGGGTTTCATACCTGGCAGACCTGCATGAAACTCATCCTGATGAAGAAGGGCCTCTGGGCCATTACCACTGGAAAAGAAAATAAGCCTCGTGATGTAGACCTTGCTATCACTTGGCAAAAGAATGATGATAAGGCTCAGGCCATTATCAAACTGGAGCTAGACAACAGCTATATCCACCATGTGGATAACTGTGAGACTTCATAGGATACATGGAAGAGACTTGAAACAATGTTTGGTGCATAGTCTAAATCATCAAAGTATGGCCTCTTGATTGAGTTTTTTAGGCTTAAAATGAAGTCTAGCACATCACTTGCCACACATCTGAATTACATGGAAGGACTTCTAGCCTAACTTGCAAGAATCAACATTAAAATGGAAGAAGATGTTTGCATCGGTGTTCTACTTAATAGTTTGCCTCCTGAATATAATAATATATCAATAACTTTAATCAACAAGCCAAACCCTAAACTTGTTGATATCTAGGCATCACTGTTAGAGGAGGAAAAGAAGCTGAAACTAAGGAAGAACCAAGCACCTCTAGAGATGAACATGCATTATATGTTGGCAGTAGGTACAAAGGCAAGAAGGATCGGCTCTTCTGTGACTTTTGCAAAAGGACCCGCACACCGAGAAGTTCTGCCACACCAGAAAAAGGTCCCAAAAGGCCTATCTAGTTGCAGTCAAAAAAGAAGAAGAAAGCAGAGCAAAGGAAGAAGAAGAAGAAGACCACCAAGAGAAGGACAAACCTCATCAATCCTTCTATTCAGATAGACTTTTTTAGCTTTGCATTTTCTAGCCCTAATGCTTCAGACATAAACTTGTAAACTCCTCAGTTAGCCCTGTACTACAGCCTCTGCACACTTTGTGAGGTCCCTACTATAGCCTTTGGATGACCATCATGTTTGTGGTGCCTGCACTTAGCCTTTTCTGCTACAGCCTCTAGTGTTTTTCCATGTGTAGGGTGTGCCCAAACTTTGCAGGTGTTGCTCTCACTAAAGCCTCTACACACTTTGTACTTCTGGTTGTGATTGAGGAGGGGTGTTGAGATATTTTGCAATCACACCTACTTCAGTCCCTTTGTAAGGAGTAGTGAGGGCTCATGACTAGAATCCCATATGCACAGTAGGAGAAAGTGCCACCACTCCATAGTGATAAAGCATTTTACTTGCACTCTTTTTCTAATGCAATGATAGTACTCTTTTCTTTCCAGTAAAGTGTCTTGTCACTGTCAATACAAAAAATTGTGTTTATGAGTCCAAGTTTCAATCTTGGAACCTAATTCACTTGTGTGACAATTTGTATTTGTCAGGGTCAATGTCTTCATGAGTTTTTTCTTCCTCTTTCAACCTCCATAGCTTCCGCATCTACCATGCTCTAGATCTCACGTATTTTAACATAGAAGAGCTGCCTACTACTAGTGGTAGCGGTGTTAGCCTTGTCGAAGCTATGCATGTTAATACCATTGAGCCTTCCAATTTATGAGCCATTACAAGAGGACAAAAGGTGAAAGAAGGTAATACAGATAATGTAAAACCTGTTGATGAGAAAAGCCCTAAATAGGATGATAAGGGGATGCAAGTCCTTAACCCTAGTGTGGAAAATAGTCCTCTAAAAGTTGTTGTGGTGGAAAAGCTTACTCCAATAAGGAGCTACCAAAAGAAGAAGGTAAAAGCCAAAAAAGTGAAACCTAAGCCTATTCAGCAACCATGAGAAAGAATGGTTTGGCATGAAAAGAGAACCATTGCTAATTGTCATGAATTTGACTTAGCCAATTCTCTTTGCCAAGTAAAGCCTGGCGTGAACCTCTTGCAGCTCATCAAGTTATCTCCAGGAGTACAAGAAAATTCTTTGCATTGGGTATATAATTGGATCCTTGAAAACAGCCCGTGTGGGAGACAACTAGTTTAAACATGCTGAAAAGAATTTTCCAAGGGTGGAAACATATGTTGATGGCATATTAATGGATTATTCCATTGTGGATACGGGATCCTCTATCAGCATTATGAGTTCAAAATTGATGGAAAGGCTAGGATTGGAAATCCAAAAGGATGCCTCTACAATTCTTCAGATGGTTGATGACAGTTTAAGACAATGTTAAGACAATGGAAAGGTTACATGATAAAAATCCATGTGACTATTACTAGTATGGAATGCATTTTGGGCTTTAGAGTTATTAGGTTTGTAGGGTGGCCAAGCTATCAAGTATTATTAGAAAGGCCATGGATCTTGTAATTTGACTATTAAGTTGATATACTTGTTGGTCATCTGATGTTTGGCAAAGGTTCCAAATGCATAATATGGATGCATATCATGAATCTCCTCAAAAGTGAAAGGGTCATTTATCTTTGACAGAATTAGAGGCATTAGAGGATCCTTCTCGCAATGAGACTTTGTAAGTGATGAATCAAGAGAGGAATCCACTACAAAAGTTATCTACCAAGTGACTTTGAATGAGCCGATAGAAGCTCAAGTTAGAATTAGAGATGCAGATGTGATTGAGCTAGATCTCGTTACATTGGATGAGCTGCAATTGATTAAATTAGGATTGATGCTTAGTCCGGAAGAGAGGAAGGAATATGTGTCCTTGATCCAAGAATTCTGTTATATTTTTACTTAGAGCTATGATGAGCTTAGGGGTATTCCTCCTAGTTTGACTCTACATACTATTCCCTTGAAGGAAGGTAGCCGTGATATCTATACGTGGAGCTATGATGAGGTGAGGGGTATTCCTCCTAGTCTGGCTCTACATACTATTCCCCTAAAGGAAGGTAGCCATTTTGTTTGACAAAAAGTGAGGCATATGCCTTTTGAGCTAAGGGATAGACTATTTGAGAAGCTACAAAAATTGCATAATACTGGCCTGATTTTTCTGATACAACACAAGGAGTGGTGTTTGCTAATTATCAAGAAAAATAAAAATAATCAAATCTAACTTTGCATGGATTTTAGGAAGCTCAATAAACAGATGGTCAAAGATTACTATATCTGCTCCATTTATTGATTAGATGCTAGATCAGTAATAAGTGAATAGGGATATCTATTTGTTTATGGATTGCTTTGCTAGTTATAACCAAATGGCTATTATAGAGGAAGACAAATTAAAAACAACATTTATCACTATATTTAGGACCTTTCCATATCATGTGATGGCTTTTGAATTATGTGATGCAACATAGACTTGGCAATGTACGCCTAATAGAAATTTTGGTGATATTTCCTTAGAGAAGTTGAAAGTCTTTATTGATGACCTGGGGGCAACCACCACAAGGGAGAGAGAGTTGACTATTTTGAGAAAATGTTTCAAGTGGTATAGGTAGTTCTCCATTTCTCTCAATCCAAGAAAATGTGTCTTTCAAGTGCCCTATGGATTGTTGTTGGGCCATGTGGTTAGCTTGGCTAGTATTGCATCCTAAAAAGATAAAGGTTATCATCACTATGAGTCTTCCACATTCTCCTAAAGAAGTGCACATCATTCTATCATCAGTAAGATATTATCGATGATTCATTAATGCACTAGCTAAGAGGACATTGCCATTGATGAATTTATTGTCCTTTAATTGTCTATTTGTTTGGAGTGATCCATGTCAAGCAACTACTATGATGTATAATATCAACTACTGTTTAGTCCAAATTTGGGAGGAGAAATGGTACCATCCGATTGTGTTTTCCAGCCACAAATTGGAGATGTTTGAGATTGTGGGAGCTTTCACTCAACCGCCAAGACCCACGGACCGCTTATTGTTTCAAGCATTCCAAGCCGAACACTAATGGCTACCTCTCACATAACCGACGCACCATCCATATCTATGGGTGTAGTGAGCTTACCTCCGTGCCGCTCGAGTTACCTCCTCTCCCGCACACTCCGGTGGCTCCACGATCCAAGTGCAAGCTTCAAGCAAGCTCCATCCTCAAGCTCCACGCTCCAAGCTCCATTGCCGCGAGCAAGACAAGAGAAGAGAAGAGAAGAGAAGAAGAGAGGAGAAGACGGAGAGCTTCTCCTCCTCGGTCCCTCACCCTCACATACTCACTCCCTCATACTCTCACACTCCCTCTCTCAAGCACAAGCTCAAGCAAGCAAGAAGAAGAAGAAGAAGAAGAAGAGGAGAGCTACTTTTGGCCACACACAAGAATGAGCTTCTCATTCACTTTTCAACTTTATATACAAAACCCTAAATCCCTTTTGGGCGGTCATCCCCTTTTCCCCTTTTTACATGGCCGGCCATAGCCTTGGCCCTTTTTCCCATTGTCCTTCTATCTTCCTAGCTTCCTTTCCACCGCCCATCTACATTTACAAATTTCACGGGTGAGAGCCCGGCGCTCCTTGAATTAAACCATGCTGCACTTGCGCTCTTTTACAAAAGTTTTGACTTGTGCTTTTCCTTGTGCGCCTTTCTCCCTTATTTAAGACTCTTCTCCTTGTACATCTTTGTCTTCCGTTTCTCTTTTCCTTGGCCTTTGTCTTTTTCTTCTACTTTAGCTTTTTCGGATTTTCCACCTTCGTTCGTTTGAGGGTTAACATTACCCCCCTCCTAGACCACTACGAGTCCCATGGCACTCACCGTCGTAGGTAGCAGGCTGTAGCATGCACCGAAGACGTGGGTGAGAAGGACACATGTGGCTTCCGTGGAGGAGTGTTGGTGGTGGTGTGGCAGAAAGTCCTGGGGGCCTGTTGGTGGCCAAGGTGGCTGGTGGACGGTTGTGGGAGTTGGTGGTAGGGCTATTCTATGTTGGGGATTGCATTGATGGCCAGCACAAGTGTTGGTTTGTTGGGGATTTTGCACATGACGATTGTTTGCGGGCTTGTCGGATGGTAAGGGATAAGCATTCGAAGTTGGGTGTCGGTAAAGAGTGATTGAAATTTCGTTGGAGGCTTCAATACCTGCAATTTGAAAACCTCTCGTGTGATCTCTCCCTAAGGGGTAGTGCTAGTCTTCTTATCGTGCACAAGACATATTTGATTAGTTTGGGAGATAGGTCAAACTCTAAGCAAGCTGAGAGTATTGTCCTGCACTTGAGGACCCAAACTGTGCATATACTTTGGTGCAGATATTATGTAAGTGCTCGTGCATACTTAGGTATTACTTAGTTAGAAGACTATCGGCCTAGTTCCTTGTATAGCAATCAGTGAAGCAAGGGGCTAAGTTGATGGAAAAATTTGTCGATGAAGACGGGGAGTACACTTGAAGATTGCTTGAGACATCATTATGGTCTTGGCAAGGCCATGTAGCATAATTGAGCTCCTTGATGTCTAGCTCTTGGTAGCTAGTAACTACTTGTAGTGCTTGAAAAGTATGGTGTACTTTTCCATTGTCTTTCATGCCTTGCTTACCACTGTTGATTGTAATGGCATTGAGATGAGTGCAAAAGAATTGTGCAAGTGGTTCAGGGTGACAGGTCTAACCATAGGCGAGGCGAGCTCTCGAGGTATGTCTTGCCCTTGATGTGCCTTGAACAATTGTGGGGGATGTACAAAGGGCTAGGGGATTAGGGACGCAGCCAGCCGACCAAGGTCACTGGACGTACCTAATTTGAGGACCCCTAGGTGCGGTGCTGTGATTGTGTGTGTGTTTTTCTTTTTCTTTTCTTTTTTTTTGGTGGTGAAAAAATGAATACAATCAATACCATACTTTGAGGCTGTTAGCCTTTCATTTGGATTTGAGAAATGTTGGGATCCAAATGCTATGAAGAATGGATATTACAAAGATGATTGTGTCACCAGCCTTGATGCTAGAGGAACTGTTGTTGAGATGAAGAGATATACTTGAGATTTTGCAAACCTCTTTGTAACGTGTGAGACATCGAACAATTGAGGTAGCACTTGGAGTGAGCTGTGCATGGACAAGGTTAGAGCATCTTGCGAATTGAATCATGGATGATGAAGAGATGTTTGCCCTTGTTGAGAGCGTGGCTCCTGCCCGAACATAGAGTTTTGGCCAAGAAGGAGATGGTAATCGATGATTATGCTTTGGCCATGCTCAGTCGCGCAATATGTGCTTTTTCTGCAGAGGTGTCCTTGGGTTCTCATCTAGTGGTGTTTCCATCATGGCTTTTGTTTTTTGGTATCTTGTCACTTCCTCCATAATGGTTCTTTGTGGGGTTGGTGGTCTTGTGGTGACTTGGATATTAAATGCTTCTAGCCCTTGACCTGTGTCATTCTGCATCCACTTGTCACTTTGTGAGAGTATATGCTCGCTTGCATTAAGTACATCGGACCAATGCAATCATGTTAAGACATAATTTTTCAGAATGCTATGATGCATATCCCATTACTTGTTAAGGTCACATACATTAACAGTAGGTGAAGGAAGTGTGTACAAGTGGGGATCTTGCCCCTTTACTCATCAAAAACAAAAAGTTCTGGCATGATGACTTGCCAAGCTACTTGTACATCATAGGGGCTTAGTCGATAGGTACTACATCCTGCCTACACCATCAGAGTTGTTGGTCAAGGCTTCCTATGGCGGTAATGTGGGTTGCATGCCCTTCATTTGGAGGTGGGGATGGTCACACGACTTTTAAATGCGTGATGAGAGGAGGACTTGAGGAGCTTAGCCTGTCAGACCCAACTCTTATCCCTGTGCTTGACTATCATTGCTTGTGTGTGTTGATATTGTTTATACACGGTGAGACAAGAATCAGTGTTTATTTATATACATAATGTCACTTCACGAGGATAAGAACCAAGTGTAGAACTCGGGGTTGTACCGGAGCGTGGTACACGCATCTAGTATTCGTGGCAACTGACTTAATACTGATAGATATTTTGCCACGTCGAGTAGCATGGAACCTTGACCGAGTCTACCGGCAATATGCAACTCCTCCTCAGTGAGAACCTTATCAATCAAAGGGCCCTGAAGCCTAGTCCCAGCTAAGTCCGTACCCCGAATGTCAATGAGCACCCGAAGGGAAGTTGGTAGGTTGGGTCTCTTTGAGATCGCCATTTGGCCAATCGCTCTTCTGAGACCATCATGATCTGAGCCCCTAGTTCGGCCATTACAACGCGGCTTTCACACCAACGCTGCTCAAATTGACTCTGGCATGCTGCTGACAGTCGCTTTAGTAGTTCTATGTCTACAAGATTCGGTCGGCAGAGCACTTCATTGAACGTGACGGTTAAGCGTAGTTCGTCAACCTCCTCGTCCGGGATGAGTCTCATATGCTCATGCAGGAGCCTGTCGTAGTGCCCGTTAAGATGTTCTTGTTCTTCCCATGATAGAGGAAAGGTCAAGTAATCTCCAAGCTGCTCCTTGGGGATCATGCCCATGTCTGCAAGGACGTAGACAGGCGCGACCACTTTGAGCTTAGCCTTCAACTCAGTTAAGCATTCTGCAACACTTCTATGTTCAACGAGGGCTTGCTCGGTTGCTATCTCATGCAAAGTTCTAAGAGTTTCCTTAGGCTTTAGCATGGCTAGGGGCTCAGGCCTAGATGAGAAAGATTGGTCAACGCTAGGATTTCTTATGCTCTTGGGGTTCTCACGTTTCTCCTGAGGTTTTATTGCTATTTTGTCAAGGTTCTTCTCAGATGTGACTGGTATAGATTTGTCACCTTGTTGTGACAGCGTTGTATCCACTCTTGATTGATCAATGTGAGTTCTATTATCAGTGGATAGAGTGTTGCAAGCAACTGTTGCTTTGGGTTGTCAGAGCACACAGATGTGTTTGAGGTTTCACCGCTATTAGGAGAGGCATCAGTGGGTTCATTGGTGGATGGACTCAATGCTTTATTCATCAGCTCTCCAGTGCCCTTCGTCTCAATGTTCTTGGGGTCCACAACCACCTACAACTGTTGTTGTTTTCTCTGCTTTCTCCTCTTTTTCTTGGTCAATGAAGGTGCCTCTCTCAACGACTCAGGACCCTGGGCTATATCGACCGTTGATGTGCTTGGTCGAGCCTCAGCATTTCCCTTCTCTAGTGTGTCCTTATGGGACATAGCCATGGTTTGCTGAATAGCCTTGCCCGGTTGTGAGGGCACAACTGCCGCTCTTTTCGGAGAGTCTAGCTTTTCAACCAACTCCCTTGTGTTTGACTCCTCCATCCTAGGCTTTAGGCACTTTGAAAGTGCTGGAGTTGTCGAGGGATTTGGTTGCGACACCTCCTCCACAGGTAAACTACTAAGGACACGTTCCACGAGGGGCATTGTCACAGCCAAGGGCTGTGACTGCTGTGATCCCTGATTGCAAGTAGTAGCAGCTAGTTTAGTGGGATGGCTACCCTTGGTAGATTGCGGTGTCAAGTCCCTAGGCCGATCAGAAGTGGCCGTGTCTTTTGTTGCCCTTTGAGCACTCATCTGTGTAGATCGAGCATGAGTTGATCTAGTCACATTAGGTTGTTCATGCATATCCTTGGTTCGAGAGCTACAGATGGCGTCATGTCCCACCTCTTGGACATTTGGAAGCTTAGATGGAGATAGAGATTGGGATTGAGAAGTTTCCCTTGACAACCGTTGTTGTGCTTCCTATGTCCATTTGGAAAAAGAGGATGTAGGAGATCTAGGACTCTTAGGTGGACTTGGCACTGGATGAATGATTTGCTCGAGGCTATTAGACGATTGTGCCATTTGCTTTGTTGAGCGATTAGCCTTGCCTTGAGCAATGTTGTGCCTATGGTGCTCATTATCCTTTTGGGCAGTCAAAGGCTCCTTGAGCACTAGTGGTCCTTGTGCACGCTCGATAGTTACCTCTAATATCTGCTTGCTAAGCATGCTAGGTTGAGGCTCTTTCTTTCGAACACTCATGTTTGCTTTCTTGCCTCGAGACATAGAGTTTCTCTTAGATCTTCTCCTGTGCTTCGTTGCTTTTGATGCACTCTGGCCTTCAACTGATAGAGGTGGTGTAGCAGGGGATTTGGGTACCCAAATCCATCAGTTACCTGCGTAGTATCCTTGAGCATGTAGCAACGCTTTGGATATCCATCGCGGCGTTGTGCTGACCCTCCATCGATGCCTGCGTCTATAAGGCTTGGGCTTCTTTTGGGGTCTTCTACGATATTTGTATGTCCAAAGCCCATCCTTGGCATTGTCTCTTGACCTTCTTTTTTCAGGCCTAGCCTCACTCACTGGTTCTCGTTGTTCGACCTGTGCTTGTATCAGTTTTTTTAACAAGTCCTTGCTCTCGTTAGTAGGCTTGAATATTACGTCAGTACCTTCCTTGCCTTTCCCTTGAGGTTTGCTGAGGTCACCCTTGCTAAAGGTCATGACTATCCTCACACCCGGTAGTGTCAGGTGTATCCTTTGTGCTACATAGTCAGCCTCACACTTGGTCGGTGTGAGCTCTGGTTGGCCTAGTAGGGTCCATGATTCATAGGTCAAGATGTTAAAATCTGCTCCTTCATTAATCAGAGCATTGATAGTATGCTCTCTTTTCGCGGTGAGTTTGACCTTAAGATAAGCAGGTGGTACTATGTCTTCATCTTCCGAGTCTTGGCTTGTAAATTTAAGCCTTCTGACAGATGCCCTTGAGTCCCCACTTGCATGACCAGACGTGGATTCTCCACCAATGTCTTGGGTTGTCTGTGCAGTGTTGCTCAAGGTACATCTCTCGTTAAGAGTGTCATGTCTAGTCATCTTCGCATTTGTAGCTTGTGGAAGTTGCATTTTGCTCTGTTTGAACACAATGTCTTTGTGTTCTTGTGGTGTGGCCTTTTTGCCCTTGATGGCTAGATTGGCCCATTGATGTTCTAGGGTCTATGTTTCTCTCTGTTCGGGTATGGGCTTTTGGTTGCTCTATTGTAAGTGAGACTCCATGCTGGTGTAGAGCCATTGCTACACTAGGGTCTAATTTGGAGGACCTGTCACAGCGTGTGTTTTCTCTCCAACCTACTTGGGGGAGGTGTGGAGGGGGCAGAGCCCCCTCTGCGGGGGTTCGGGGGGGGGGGGGGGGGGGGGGGGCAGTCCCCCCTGGCCCGCAGGGCCGTTACGGTAGATGCCATATGCAATTTGAAGGACCGTTTATAGCCAAATTTTGAACTACGTGCTCTAAGTTTCAGCCCAGTGATGGATCTCTGATGTGCCTTTAGCTCTACGTGGTCTTTGGGGTCAATTTCGGGGTTTAGATGCGTTAAAATTTGTGTTCTGGATACCAGTCCGATTTTGACAGTTTTTTGGTCCGATTCTAAGATGTCCGATTTTCAGGAGTCCGATTATCAGAATCAGACGTCCGATTTTGGGTTGGTCCGATCGGACCAATGGTCCGATTTTGGTCACGTCCGATTCTAGGAGTCGGATCAAGAAGTGGTCCGATTCTGGGAATCGGATCGGACAGGGTGGTCCGATTCTGGCTGGTCTGATTTCGAACTAGTCCGATTTTGGGTGGTCTAATTCTAGACAGTCCGATTCTGGGTGGTCCGAGTGTCCGAGTCGGACGGGTTGGTCCGAGTGGTTTGATCGGACAGGATGGTCCAATCGGACGGTTGTCGCCGATGTTGTCTGAGTGTCCGATTATCAAAATCGGACGTCCGATTCTGGGAATCGAACACTGGATCGAATGTCCGATCCCGCCGACCCGAACGCACTTTCGAGCATGGAATTGTCCAAAATCTTAAGATATTGATTATTGCAAGCTACAAGATTCAACAGAAATGATGCTGGAGTGATGGGGAAGAGATCTATCTACCTGGGATAGCCAATAAACTCCAAAATACAAATCGACAAACGAATCAAACCCTCATGCCCTGTTATGATAGCAGAAACCCTGATGCTTGTTTTTATTCTTTTTTCTTTGTTTTTTCCTACCCTAATGCATCCAAATCACAAAGTAAATACCTACACTACTTCAATCCACAACATAAATCTCAAGAAAGCAAAAAAAACTACTTGCTAAGGAGATTGAATACCATCTTCAACCCCCTCCCTTCCTACCTATCTCAAGCACCTGTTCAAGGGAAACCCCTTACTTTGATGCTCGATTCGAAGAGTGCAAGCGCTCAAGGCTTGAATCGGTTGGTCTCGGCAACGGAACCAAAATGTGGGAGCTTTCACTCAACTGCCAAGACCCACGGACCGCTTATTGTTTCAAGCGTTCCAAGCCGAGCACTAATGGCTACCTCTCACATAATCGAGGCGCCATCCATATCTACGGGTGTAGTGAGCTTACCTCCGTGCTGTTCGAGTTACCTCCTCTCCCGCACACTCCGGTGGCTCCACGATCCAAGTGCAAGCTTCAAGCAAGCTCCATCCTCAAGCTCCACGCTCCAAGCTCCATTGCCGCGAGCAAGACAAGAGAAGAGAAGAGAAGAGAAGAAGAGAGGAGAAGATGGAGAGCTTCTCCTCCTCGGTCCCTCACCCTCACACACTCACTCCCTCACACTCTCACACTCCCTCTCTCAAGCACAAGCTCAAGCAAGCAAGAAGAAGAAGAAGAAGAAGAAGAGGAGAGCTACTTTTGGCCACACACAAGAATGAGCTTCTCATTCACTTTTCAACTTTATATACAAAACCCTAAATCCCTTTTGGGCGGTCATCCCCTTTTCCCCTTTTTACATGGCCGGCCATAGCCTTGGCCCTTTTTCCCATTGTCCTTCTATCTTCCTAGTTTCCTTTCCACCGCCCATCTACATTTACAAATTTCACGAGTGAGAGCCCGGCGCTCCTTGAATTAAACCATACTGCGCTTGCGCTCTTTTACAAAAGTTTTGACTTGCGCTTTTCCTTGTGCACCTTTCTCCCTTATTTAAGACTCTTCTCCTTGTACGTCTTTGTCTTCCGTTTCTCTTTTCCTTGGCCTTCGTCTTTTTCTTCTTCTTTAGCTTTTCCGGATTTTCCACCTTCGTTCGTTTGAGGGTTAACAGAGATTAATTATACCTACATGGAGAAACTATGCATTGGGATGGTCTTTGCAACAAAGATATTTAGGCACTACATCCTATATGAAAAGGTAGTATTTTATACGAAGGCAGAGGGGTTAAGGCTATTGTTAAATAAGTTACAACTACCTGACTGCCTAATGAAGTGGTTGATCACTTTTCAAGAGTTTGATTATAAAATTAGGAGTAAGTCGTCAAAGTTATAAGGCATCATTGAATGTCTTATGGATATTGGGGAGTCGAAAGAAGTCTTGGCTGAGGGTAGTGACCTTGAGGGTCTATTCAAAATCAATATGGCCTCCATTCCATCTTAGTATGTTGCCATAGCACACCATTTATCTAATAAGAGGCTTGAGCTGCTTTGTTGAAGGCTGAAAAGAGAAAAATTAGGCAACAAGTCTTGAATTTTACCTTGATCGCAAGAACACTATATCAGCAAGGGGTCAATAATATTTATTGCCAATGTGTTATGCCTAATGATGTTCCATTGATCTTGCATGAGTGTCATGACTCTACTTGTGGAGGGCACTTTATTGGATGATTGATTGCATAGAAATCTTTGAGAGCCAGATATTGGTGGCCATCCATTTTCCAAGATACATTTGCTGATATCAAGAGATGTGATATATGTCAGAGACATGACAATAAGGAGAATAAGAAGCACCCAGTGACTCATACCATGGATGCACTACCATTTGAGAAGTGGGCCATTGATTTCGTTGGACATATATATCCTTCGTCGACTACACGAAAGTGTTATATTATTGTGGTAACAGACTATTTCATGAAGTGATCTAAAGATGAAGGATAATATTGTTTACCATTTTGGTCCATCGAAGGAGCTTGTGTCTAATCATGGGACACATTTTTTGAACAAATTGATTGAGGCTTTAATAGAAGCTCTAAAGATTAAACATAATAAGACCATGCCTTACAACCCCCAAGCTAATGGATAAGTAGAGAGTACCAAAATAAGCAGCTTGTGGGGATTTTATCCAAGACTATATCTAAGGGTAAGCGTAATTGGGTTAAGAAGTTGTACATGGTTGTTTGGGCTTATAATATGACATTCAAAAGAGCTACATGCCACTCTCCTTTGAAATTAATATATGGGAAAGAGTGTGTTTTACCTTTGGAGATTGAGCTACCTACAATAAGGTTTTCCCTAAACCATTCTTTGGGTGAAGAGGAAGCATTGTAAGAAAGGTTCATTTTCCTTGCATATTTGGATGAGATTCGGTTACACGCTTTGCTACATCAAGAAGTAGGGAAGAAGGAGATGAAAATTTTTCATGACCTTCAAGCTAAGAAGTATAAATTTGACAAGGGTCGATTGGTTCTATATTATGATGCCCATTATGAGCTCTTTCCAAGCAAGTTGGAATCCAAATGGGATGGTCCGTAACAAAAATTTTCGTATAAATAAGAATGGCTCTACATCCCGTTTAGTGTATTTTCAAGGGGTAGAGTTAAAAAATAAAGTAAATTTCAATAAACTGAAGCCCTATTATGTATAGGGACTAATGTTAGACTTGGTACCTTTGCAAGTCCTTCAAGATTCAGCTTAAACTTGCAGAGGGTACCAAAACTATTGGATGGAGAGAGTTATTCCTTATCTTGAGCATCCATATTTAGAGTAGTGTTAGCACCAAGGCAATGTGATCTAGTGGAGTAAGGGTTATCACATTACTAAGTGGCGAGACAGATCTTTCATGTGGGATGTTGAATGTTGAAATGACTTGTTTTTTTGGTTGATTTTTGTTGCTTTTAAGGACTGAATGGTTGATTTTACATAATAATAGATTGGTTTGGAAGTGGTTTGAGAGTGTTTTGGGAAGGATGGAATGGTTTTGATAATCTCATGATGTTTTAAGTAGTGATATGAGGTTTTGTGATGTTCTGTTGATGTCTTGATAGTGTCTGATTGATTATGTCGTTTTACTTATGTTCTCTTCTGTTTTTCTTATGTATGGAAGGATGGAGTAATGATTGATATAGTGTGATGCTATTTGAAAGCTCATTGAATGGTTTTTTGTGGTTTTGATTGGTTTTAGTTGAGCAATATGCTTTTTGTTGACCTTATGTAACCCTTTGTTGAGCTTCTGTAGAGCCTCTGTTTTATTCTGTTCTGTTTTGTATACATCTATATGTGTTCTGTTGGATGAGGGGTAGTATGGGAAATTTTTCCAGTCTTGGAAAGATATGAATACAAGTTCAAAAGAACTCAAAGTAGTGGAAGAAGTAGGTGTTGAAGACTCAAGTGAAGACTGGAGTGAAGTGACAATGATGAGCTATGAAGAGTCATTGTAGTACCTCTCGTGACCTTTCATATTAGACATACCTCTTGGAAGGGGTATTCACGACCAAAGAAGGATTATTGTGAGTGATTATTGTGTATTTTAGTGAGGATACAATGTACTATTGAGAGAGAGAGAGAGAGAGAAAGAGAGTCAGAGATAGCCAATTGTATGCAAGACAATGTATCTACCTATGAGAGATTGTGAGAGAAAGCTATGGAATCTTTGAAGATGAATAATATGTGATATCTTTCCATTAAAAGTGGTGTATTTTCTTGTGTTTTTGTGGTCTATCAAAGAATTATATGAAGAATATGAAGAGCATGATGGATTTTGTTAAAGATAAAGCCATGGGAGAATTGTTTCTATGAAGTTGCATGAAGATTTCTTGTTCCTTGTATTCTTTTCTTTGCTGAGAACATATAAAAAATGAAAAAGATGGTTGTTGATAGTACAAGATAGATTTTCTTGTAGTAGAAACCCCGTTTTCCTTGGTGTTTCTCTTGGGGCTCTATGTTTTTGGTGCACAGCGCCAAGGAAAACTGCCCCATCAACAAGCATCAGAAGAGACAGAAAATGAAGGAAATGGCATTGCTAAGAAGAGAAGAATTCAATGGATGCTTGCAAAGTTCCTTCTACCACTAAAGAATTGGAGATTCTCATTGCCAAATTCCACTTTCTACAAGAGGTTCATCCCATAATGGTGGAAACATATTACCATCATGATGCAGGCTCTATGTGATGGACTATTTCCTCTCCTTGTTGAAGCAACATAGACATGCATCTTGGTAGCAAATTGTTTGGGAACAAATTGAAGTGCAAAAACAAAGAGAATGATCATCCATGGGAGATTTAGCTTTCATTGAGAAGCTTCCAGATATCATCAAGTGGGAGATCATGAAGAAGCTTTAGGATTCGTGGGTCAGTGGAAGTTCATGAAAACAAGAAAGAAAAGAGTTGGAATTTGTTTGTGGATGCTCAACAACAAGACACTGGGACGCATGGTGCACTGACAATCTCATGTTTGTCCAATTAGCAACCCACTAGAAGCTACTAGACAGATTTTTCTTCACAACATACACTGTTGAAACCATTAGGAGCTGGCATTATTATGATGATGGCACCACAATGATCCTCAAAAGAATGAGTTTTGATACTTTCAGAACCAAATATCTTCCCCTTTATGGCGGAGTGAAAGCTGAATTCAGATATACAGAAAAGAAGGAAGTAGAAGAAATGTTGGCAAGAGAGTCCTCAGAGAGATTGAAACCTCCCCTAATTCTGTTTTGTTGAGTATAGACCAACTAGGTAGAGCTAACTCCATGTTGAATGACGCAATCAAGAGGCAAGCAATAGAACTAGTCCAAAGGTATGTGAGAGGAGAGAAGGAAAAAATCAAAGCCGAGAATGAGCTTGCAGAGCAGAAGCCTCCTTTATAGAATTTTTAGTGTCCCTCTCTTTCGCTCTCTTGTTAGCTAGAATACCTATATTTTTTCCATCATTGGACATGTTGGTTTCATTTAGATTCATACCATATGGGCCTTCATCAAGTCTTCTTTCCAATTGTTTCCTAGTAAGCTTAGGTGGTTGTTGTTGTTCCTACTATGGTGTGGCATCTTTTCTAGCATTCTATTACAACATGGGATACATCTCCCCCCTATTCTTCTTGGATATAGATAATTAGGGGCAATATGACCTCTTATCCTATAGTTGAAGCATTCAAAGTTCTCTTACCTATTTCTTGGTGGTCCTTTAAATCCCGATTGCAGCGAGGTTGCCCAGCTTGCAACATATTCATGTTTAAATTAAAATTTGCCAATTGCTTCTATAATTTCTAAATTACATAACCATCAGGTTTCCTACAACCTAGTTGCATACCATTTATAGGTCTTTCAAATATCTTGGGAAGATGTACAACAGGCTACCCTACATTTTCTGTTGTCGTACCAACAATGTTGGGCATCTGAATTGTAGGTGCATGAATATTTCTTAATTGTTCCAACCTTATTTGTAACTTTTTCTAAGCTATTTTAAATACATCCTCAAATGAATCCAATTATTTTATTAAGATATTTTCTCCAATTTCATGTTTGAGAGAAATAAACAAATTTATCCTTTTTTAAGAACATGACTAGAGTCTGTTGCATACCCCATGTAACCTCTATCCATCTCTCTTTAAATCTTGCAGCAAATTTAGATGCTTCCTCATTCTCTTCTTGAAATATTATTTTCAAAGATTTCCATAGACTATCAGGAGTTTGCCTCACCAGAGAGTTGATAATAAACCTAGTTCTAACTTGATTCCAATGTGCATTTGTTTCCTCATTCAATGAATCCTACTACAATCTTACACAACCTTCAAGAAATATGTTAATCATTCGAAGCTTATTAGAATCAATGTCTCTACGATCCTTGTAGGCCATCCATTCCAATTTCCTGATAAACTTATTTGCATCCTCATCTTTAGTACTAAAACAAGGTTCATACCTAATTGCAACCATGCTTAAGTTTATGTATAGGTTGGTTTCCAAACTTTAATCTTCCAAAAATTGATATAACAAGTGAGAAATCATCAACGGGGCAACAATCAATGGTAGGTGAATTGGGTCGTCGGCCTCTATCAACTCCCAATACAACACCATAGGAAAAAGCCCAAGAATCTCTCTTAATAATAAAAGTATTCAAATCAATGCCACAAAAAGAAAAACAATGTCCCCAACATCACTTTCCTTCTAGTGAGAGCTCAATCCAACCTTATAATAGTTAAAATTTTTAGATTTACAGATCTCCTTATTTTTAGGAGTGGTAACCTACTACGAGCTATAAACCTACTGTGAAAAATCCCACTATAGGGACTGCAAAACTACTAATGAACCATCTCTTTTACTTCTAGATCTATATTTCAACATTTACAAAACATGTATTTCAACAGAGCATGAAACATAGTCACATGAGAAAATATTTACATTCCCTAACAAACCTAAAATTTTATTACTTCTACTCTATTATATATCTTGTGAACTTTTCAATGACTCAAGTCATATATTCTACCTTCGATGATACATAATCTTTGCAATACAACATCCTTCAATCACCAAAACTCTCATTTCCCTTCTCTAGCTGATGATAAATATGTAACATGTGACATGCACCATCAACAACATGAAGCAAAATATCCCTCCTTCTATCTCTCTCATCAACAACAACACCTCAAGCAAAAGACTACACTCACTCTACTTCCTATAGTAGGATAAAGGGAAAGAGAAGCTGAAAGTAAACCCTTGTTGTCATAGATAGAGGACAAAGGAATTGCAGCAATAGTAGATTTCATCCCATGACTCCATTCTTCAAGACATCGCCATTAAGCTCCAAAACCAGACAAGCTTCAATCACCTGTTGTTGCAGATTGTTTCTCCCCATGTGTTTTCTTCCCTCTAGTAGCTCCCATGTTTTTTCTTAATACTAAGGTCCCTCTCCCATATCAAGTAGTAAACATGCCATTAAACCCTTAAAATTTTCACTTGAGTTCACAAATATCGCAACAAGACTACACTTCATGTTAGCAAGACTACACTTCCTACATCGGGAATAAACTTCAAAATTAAGTGAAAAAAACATGTGGAAAACATCCAAGTTACCACTTTGACTCCCATCCACTAACAGAAGGCCTGCTATGGGTAAGCATTGAAAAGTCAAACGAATAGCATTTATAGTACTTATCCAATTTGTGCACATGTGGTGACATGTCCACAATTAAGCATTTTCACACACCAAATTTGTCTTGGTTATCATGCATTGTTGGGTTGTGCCACCTCCATCTAGCCTCATGGCTTGCCACTCTTCATCATAAATGATATGGCATGGGAGGTCGCACAACATTATGGATGAACAAAGGCATGGATGATTGTATGTAGGTTAGGTTGTTATCAAGATAAATGAGAACCCTGAAGTAATAGGCTAAATCCCATTGTCCACTAGACCTAACATCACTATTTTTTCATTTAGAGAGCTTACCTTTTTGGTAACAATGTGTTGAACTTTTTGGCTAGATGATATTCATGATGTCGCAAAATTAGAGAAATATATTAGTAAATAAACCTTGAGAAAATTATTTGCACATGTTGGGGGTAAAGGCACCTCCGCCGTGCCGCCTCGTGTATTACTACACTGACAGTACCCGCCACTGCACACTGCAGGTGGCGGGCGCCCGTCACGTCACTTTATTCTTTATTCTTTTAGTGACAGTTTGAATAAAGGAAGGCCCGGTCACACATTGTGACCGTTGGAATTCCCATTTCTCGTCTCTCTCTTTTCTTGCTCTTACTCTCCCGCCATAGCTCGCGTGCAAGCTTCGATCCTTCTCACCTTTCAATTGGTATCAGAGCTTGGCATTCTCTTGCTCGAGCTCAACTCGATGCTTCCCAACCTTTGCATCGACTCGCTTCACGCATTGGATCTCCATCCCGGTAGCCATATCCGATCTCCCCGAGCTCCCGTCACTCCCCGGCTTCCCGAGCACCTTCCCAGCCTATTGAGGCACCTTCAAGGCATTGATACTGAGGTATTTGATCATTCTTTCAGGGTTTTATTTCAGTCTACAGGTTGCAAACAGCAAGGGCAGCCATGGCTTCAAACCCTTGAAGCTTATTCCCCTCAAATTGTGCCTTACACCTATCAAGGCTCAAAGAGGCTTGTCATAGGCCTTTGATAGGCCCTTCTTGAGCCCCCCATTACCCCCTTTTCAACCCATGTGGAGCAGCAGCAAGTTCAGCACCAACAGGGCAGATTGCATGATTATGCCATGATTTTGGCTTGAAATATTGGCTGATTTGGGACTGTTATTTACTGTTATATAGTGCTGGAAACAGGGCAGCCACACTTGGCATTGGCATTTGATGCTTATACTCTACTCCGGTTACCTTATTTGATGCCCGTATGCGGTCTACTTCCTACCCGGATGTATTGGGGATGTATGCATTTGGTTTGACCATGATTTTGGCTTGAATTTGGGGCTGAAATCTACTGTTTAGAACAGTAAATACATGCTGGAATAACAGTGGGCTGAAGGTACTTTACATGCTTTGGCACTTACCTACCGATACCGGATGTATGCTTTGAGCTTTGGCATGATGTCTCTGACATTTGGGGACGACTTGGAGCATATGTATGAGATTATGGGATGCTTTTGAGCTTCGCATTAGCTCCATCTTCACTAGCATTTGGACCGACTTGGCATGCTCGTGGACCGCCTATGCCTCATGTCTCTGCTTGACAGTTAGGCTTTTGCATTACATGCTTTGGTTCGTGACATATGCTATTTGGTTCGTGTATGCCATACCGACATTTGGAGCTTGGATTTGGATGTATTTGAGCATTCCCGGCTTACTTTATCACTGATCTTGGTTGCTATTTGGATGTCATTGAGTTGACCGAGAGCTTATTTGGGCTTATGTATTGCTTCATGGTTAATACGACCGGTGCTTCATATATGTCATGCTCTCTTGGATACGCTTGATGCATTGACAGGGTCACTTATCACTGGTGCTTTCTCTTGGGTTGTTTGAGCTTCTGAGCTCACTTTGTACGCCTTTTGTGCCAGTGGGAGCATTTTACATGCTTGCTTGACCTTTGACAGTTGCATGCTATTGGAGCACTTACATGTATTTGGAGCCGTTTATGTCTTGAGCAACTACATACGCATTCAGACTTTGGGATCATACTCCGATCTTTATGGATATGCATTGATGTACTCTTGGTTCACATGATGCTTATGAGCTAAGTCTCATATTTGGATCTTTCTCTTTGAGCAGACACCTATTTGTGTCAGGTTTTGGCAGTTACAGGAACACTTTGCCTAGAGTGTCTGGGGGTGTGCCTTTCACTGGCAGATGTTATTTTGACATGCTTCGGTGTTAAGCTCATGTTCTTTTCACTATCATTGGCCTTGCTTATGTCTGTTTCATGCCGGCTTTGGACCTAGCATTGTTTGCTTGACATTGGATCCTATTTTGGGACAGTTTGCTCTCTAGATTGCATACCTGCAATTTATTACAGCAAGCAGTTATTGGTGGACTGAGGTGTACTTTTCATGATGAAATATCCTGATTTGGTGTACCGCACCTAGTACTAAGTGGGCAGCAACTTTTGGCACACTTTGCTCGCCCTTTGGACCCCGTTTTGGTCATTTTTGGGCAGTTTCTGCAGTAAAACAACAAGCAATTTTGGACTGTTTGGGCATTTCCAGCTTGCATAATGGCGTCACCTTCGCATGATAGTGCCATCTTTAACATTACAAAGTTGGATGGTACCAACTTCTCTTACTGGAAGAGTCAAATATGGCAGGTTTTGGTGCAGAAATCTCAGATTAAGCCACTTCGGTTGAGTGGGGAGCAGCCTGAAACTATGGACAATGACGACTGGCTTGAACTTGATGAGCTATGCAAGTCCACAATTGTATTGTCTCTCACTGAACAGGTACATTATAATGTATTTGAGGAAGCAGAGAGTGCATGGGATCTATGGAATAAGATCAAGAATCTTTATGATAAGAAAAGTCCGGCGAGTCAGATGTACTGGTTGAAGCAGCTTATGGATCTGCGCATGAAGGATAATGTGACTATGTCTGCTCACTTGAGCCAGTTCCATGCTATACTGAAGAATCTGACTTCGCAGGATATCACCTTCGGAGAGGAAGTAACTCCTTTTTTCTTGCTTGGGACTTTGAATGAGTCATGGGATGTATTCCGCACTGCTCTTTGTGCCTCTAGTGCTACTCTAAAATTGGCAGATGTTGAGAGTGCTCTTCTTCAGGAAGAGGTGAATCGCAAAAACTTGGATGCCTCTCATGGTAGTCATGCTTTGACAGTTAGAGGCAGGAATGACAGGTATGACCGTGGTAATGGCCGAGGCCGTGACTCGCAGAAGGGTCGGTCTAAATCTCATGGCAAGTCGCGTAGTAAGTCGCGTGGGCGCAATGCAAATGTCACTTGTCATCATTCTGGGAAAAAGGGCCATATTAGACCACAGTGTCATGAGTTGCGCAATGAGAAGCGCAAGGATAAGGGGAAAGATAAAGTGCAGGAGAAGTCCTCTGATCACAGCATAGTACCTACGAAGTCCAGCGTCAAGATTGAGGAAATTAATGTCACGCAGACTGAGGAGTCCGATGGTGGTGATGAGTTTATACTTGCAGCTAGTTCTTTTGATGCTTCACACTTGACTGAGACACCTAGTATGTATGCACAGTGCTGGTTATTGGATTCAGGTGCGTCCTTACATGTGACGCCTTACCGTGAGTGGTTTCACTCTTACCGTACTGTATCTGGATCAGTCAGACTTGGAGACGACAGGTCTCTTGACATTGTGGGCATGGGTGATATTCAGTTGCAGTTTTCCACTGGCAGTTCATTTTTGCTTAGGGATGTACGTCATGTACCTATGCTTACGCGCAGTCTTATGTCTGCAGGACAGCTGGATGATGCAGGATTTCATGTATGTTTTGGGGATTTTGCATGGAAGATTACTCGTGGCAGACTTGTGCTTGCTAGAGGCGCCAAGTCTGGCAGCCTCTATCCTCTTGTTGTATCTGGGTCCTTAGTTGACCATGTTTTGGCAGTGGGTTCTATCCCACATATATCACTTTGGCATGCTCGTTTAGGGCACATGTCTTTGAAGGGAATGAAAATGTTATCTAGTTTGCAGTATCTTCCGCCTTTGGATTATGCATGTTTTGACTCGTGTGATCATTGTCTTTATGGTAAGCAGAATAGGTCTACGCATAAGAAATCGAGTAGGCCACACATGAGTGAGCCCTTGGCATTGGTGCATTCCGATGTTTGTGGGCCTATGCCTTGCATGTCTATGGGTGGCGTGAAGTACTTTGTTACCTTCATTGATGATTTTTCTAGGAAAGTGTGGGCTTATCCCATAAAGCAGAAGTCCGATGTGTTGGCAGTTTTTCAGAGATGGCTTGCTCTTGTTGAGAACCAGACTGGGTATAGGCTGAAATGCCTTAGGACTGGCAATGGGGGAGAATATGTCTCACGTGCTTTTGAGCAGTTTTGTGATGACAGGGGTATTAAGCGTCAGTTGACCGCCCCTTACACCCCACCCCAGAATGGTTTGGCTGAGCACATGAATAGGACTATTCAGGAGCGTGTGCGCTCTATGCTTAGCCATGCAGGCCTACCCCAGAGTTTTTGGGCTGAGGCAGTTAGTACGCCAGTGCATGTCATAAATCGATCGCCTTCCAGTGGATTGGATTTTGAGGTTGCAGAGGAAGTTTGGGCTGGTAAGCCACCCTCTTATGCGCATCTCCGTGTCTTTGGATGTGAGGCATTTTGCCATGTGCCCAAGGACAAGAGGAGCAAATTGGATCCAAAGAGCATTAAATGCATATTCCTTGGCTATGGTGAGTCAGGAGAGATGGGCTATCGCCTATGGGATCCGCAGGCGTGGAAAATAGTACGCAGCCATGATGTCGTCTTCCATGAAGACAAGATGCACAGGCAGCCTGAGAAGGTGGTTGAGATCCGCATTGTGATCTTTCAGGAGGAGCCTAGAGCTCTAGCACAGCCAGTAGTACAGCCTGCAACAGTTCCTCCATAGGGCCAGGGTGTTGGACAGGCAGTTAGACAGGCAGTAGAGCCTGCGGTGAGACGGTCTGCTAGAGACAAACGCCCACCTGATAGATTTCAGCCCTCTATGCATTATGTTTTGGTTATAGATGCAGGAGAGCCTTTCACTTATGATGAGGCTATGCGCAGGGCTAACAGTCACTCCTGGGAGAGGGCTATGCAGTCTGAGATAGACTCCCTGCATAAGAACGAGACTTGGGATTTGGTTGCCTTGCCTAAGGGCAAGAAGGCTTTGCCATGCAAGTGGGTGTACAAGCTGAAAAGTACACCTGGACACCCCAAGCCGGCATACAAGGCTAGATTGGTAGCAAAGGGTTTTAAGCAGGAACATGGTGTGGACTTTGATGAGGTCTTCTCTCCTGTGGTTAAGATGACCACCCTGTGCTTAGTCTTGGCTTTGGTTGCACAGCTTGACTTAGATCTATATCAGATGGATGTCAAGACGGCTTTTCTACATGGGGACTTGCATGATGAGATCTATATGGATCAGCCTAAGGGCTTTGCAGAACCTAGCAGGGAGCACCTAGTGTGCAAGTTGAAGAAGAGCTTGTATGGCTTGAAGCAGGCACCTAGGGAATGGTATTATAAGTTTGATGCCTTTATGCAGTCACAGGGCTACAGCACGAGTGCTATGGATCCGTGTCTTTACACGAAGAAAGCCCGTGATGGCAGTTTGCTTATCTTGGTACTCTATGTTAATGATATGCTGATAGCAGGGAAAGCTCATGATGAGCTAGATGCTCTTAAATCTCAGCTGAAGAAGAGCTTTGAGATAAACGATTTGGGACAGGCCTCACTTATACTTGGGATGCGCATTAAGCGCGATAGGCATCAGGGGCTTTTGTATCTCTCACAGCGGGAGTACATTCATAAAGTCCTTGAGCGCTTCCGCATGCAGGACATAAAGCCTATTGGTTGTCCATTACCTTCTTATGTGAAGGTATCACAGGCCGATTGTCCACAGACAGATGAGCAGAGGGCCAAGATGGCCAAGATCCCTTATGCTTCAGCCGTGGGCAGTTTGATGTATGCCATGATAGCCACTCGTCCAGATATTGCGCATGCAGTTGGTGTTGTGGCACGCTATATGGCTACACCTGGCAGCAGACATTGGGATGCCGTGAAGGGTATCATGAGGTACCTGAAGGGCACAGCAGATATGTGTATTTGCTATGGCAGCCAGGATACAGGGGTCGTGGGGTACACTGACTCCGATTATGCAGAACATGCAGATAGTAGGAAGTCCACTTCTGGCTATGTATTCACCTATGTTGGAGGGGTTGTCTCTTGGATGTCCAGGGTTCAGAAGTGTACGGCTTTGTCTACCACTGAGGCCGAGTATGTTGCAACCACTGAGGCTTGCAAGGAGGCCATATGGTTAGGCCGTCTAGTTGCTGAACTTGGGATTGATGCTACACCTACACTGCATTCGAATTCTATGAGTGCCATTCAGTTGGCTAAGAATCCAGTCTTCCATGTGAAGATGAAACACATTGAGGTGAGGTATCACTTCATACGTGGTGTCGTGGAGGACAGGTCTGTTGACCTTGTCAAGATCTCCACTGACGAGAATCCTGCAGATCTACTCACGAAGAGCCTCACTACTGAGCACTTTACCTTTCTTAGGAGATTGATGGGCATTGGATGAGATGTCGCCTTTCCTCATCCCTTGTACCTATGTACATTTGTACTGTCTTTTCTTTTTCTTTTCTCTCTCACTAGGGCAGATTCGCCTTTGAGTGGGAGGTTGTTGGGGGTAAAGGCACCTCCGCCGTGGCGCCCTGTGTATTACTACACTGAGAGTACCCGCCACTGCACACTGCAGGTGGCGGGCGCCCGTCACGTCACTTTATTCTTTATTCTTTTAGTGACATTTTGAATAAAGGAAGGCCCGGTCACACATTGTGACCGTTGGAGTTTCCATTTCTTGTCTCTCTCTTTTTTTGCTCTTGCTCTCCCACCATAGCTCGCGTGCAAGCTTTGATCCTTCTCACCTTTCAGCACATTAATGTGATGCATCACTCAAAGACTTTGTTTGGTTCTTATATACTATATCTCAATATTCATGCAGGCATAACACTCTAGTATAAAGTAATATACACTCTAGGATGAGATAGAGTTTCCATCTACAAAAAATATCGGAGACGAGATTGACAAGCTTTACCATCTCCATTAGTTAACTGATTGACTTTCTTTTACTTTCATTCCAAAAAAAAAGCATACAATTATTGAAAGTATTCATCATGATGTCTAGCTAATTAGCATGTTAAAATATTCCAAGCTTCATCAAATGCTTTAGAAATGTTGTAAATGGGTAAGGATAATTTATTCTATACTTGTGGAAAACAATGTGAGACCAAGTAACAAAATTTAATGATATTTATGGGGCCTATAAGATGTGTATTTTCATAGATTGCAGTTTTTTTCAAATAATGTGATATGTTAATATTATCGATTCAAGTAAAATAGATATAGCATCATTGATGTAGCAGTACAAGACAACTTGATTTTCTTCCAAAACAACTTGAGAATCCAATGTTTAGATTCCAAGCTCTTCAAAACCGATAGAATTTCAAACCTCAAGTCATCAAGACACTCATCAAGGGGCTTCATAAGACCACCTCTAAAGACAACATTATTTCTTTTAGACCATATAAACTTCATAGTCACAAGAGGCAACAAACTAATAGTCTTCCAAGAGGAATGGTATGTAGTATGCTAATCCCTAATAGTGCAACAACCATACCAAAATCTAACCTAAGTTGAGATTTATTTAGCCATTGCCTCACCCTCAACTTTTCCATGTAAATAGCTTGCATGTTGGCACATAATCCCATTGGGATTATAGGATAAGGGGTCTGGAAATTAATCTTAACTTTATAGTTGGATACTACTTTACCTAAATGACTAAGGAGGGATTTCAAAGCGAATCAGGCCAAGTGACCAAAGATGAGGGCCAATCAGGTCTCTTGTGTAGCACTATGTGTTCAAAATATAGTTCTAGGGATGTCAATAGCCTAAAATACTCCAAAATATCCTTAAGACTAAACCATTGATTAAGGATGTCAATAGCCTAAAATACTCCAAAATCACTTTATCCTTAAGGCATCAGAGAGATATTTGGCCAGCCAAGGTAATGCTACACATTCCCCTACATTAGTAGGATGGATCTGGAGCTGCTAGACAAGGGGGAAGGCCTCCAGCACCCGGCACCACAAATTTCGTGAGAGTCGGTGAAAAGATGTGTGGTGCCTAGTGTGTCCGAGTGACAGCTACTCTGGTCCGAGGCCCAGAACGGCCCTCGAACCACTCGACTCGACCCACTCGGCCACTACCACTCAGACGCCCACTCGGGCCGTCCGAATCGAGCACTCGGACTACCTTAGAGTTCAGCCTCGGCCCACTCGGCCACCTGACCCAGCATCGGCCCACTCGGCCCTTGGACACCCGGCCAGCCAAATTGTGCATTCGGACAGTTACGTATGGCCCTTCCCACTCGGCCCTCGGGCGTGCCGAATTGGGCACTCGGACCCTACAATTCAAACCAGTAGGGCCGAGTGTACAAGTTCACCAAATTCTCAGAAAACTTAACCCGACCCAGCTAAAACTCAGCAGTGCGAATTGTCGAAAGCCCTTAGGATGCTCAAAACTTGATTCCAGCATGCGGAATAGGCAAAATCGTAGGGCACAGCCACTTAGCAGCTAGAAGTAAGCAGTTGCAAGACCAAGGACGTAGACGCAAACCGCTGAATGGAAAAGCTGGATTGGACCCAAAAACGAACGAGGCACGAATTAGAAAACCTCTACACCCCGAAATTGACCCCACAGGCTATATAGAGCCAAAGGCACATCATAGATCCACCACTGGGCCGAAACTTCGAGCAAGTGGTTCAAGATTTGGCTGAACGGTCCTCCAAACCGCGCATGGTGTCTACCATAACAGCCCTACAGGCTGGGGAGGGGACTGCCCCCCAGACCCCCGCAGGAGGGGCTCTGTCCCCTCTGCATCTTCCCCAAGTAGGTTGGAGAGAAAATGCACACCGTGATAGGTCCTCCAACTTAGACCCTCGGGCAGTAATGGCTCTACACGAGCATGGATTCTCATGTGAAAAGGAGCAACCAGAAGCCCGCACCTGAATAGAGGCAAACAGAGACCCTAGAACTTCAACAGGCCAATCTAGCCATTAAGGGAAAGAAGGCCACACTACAAGGACACATGTACATTGTGTTCAAACTGCATCTAGTCAAAGTGGAATGCAACATCATCAAGCTACCAATGCAGGGATGACTAGACATGGCAGTCCTGACGATAGATGTACCCTGAGAAGTGCTGCACAGACAACCCAAGATCTCCATAGAGAATCCATGTCTGACTGTGCAGCTAGGGACTCAAAGGCATGTATCAGAAGGCTTGAAGCTATAAACCAAGACCCGGATGATGAAGACATAGTACCACCTGCTTATCTTAGGGTCAAACTCACCGCAAAAAGAGAGCATAGTATCGATGCTCTCATTGATGAAGGAGCAGATTTCAATGTCTTGACTTACAAAGCATGGACTCTACTAGGTCAACCAGAGCTCAAACCGACTGATGCAACTCTTAATCCTTACAGGGAACACCCACAAGCACTTCTAGGGAAGTGCAGAATCCTTGTAACTATTGAAACAGAAAGCTTGCCCAGTCCTATTCTATGTTCCTCCAAATAGCAAGAATTGGGGAAAGGAAACCCTCCTAAGAAGGCCCTTCAAAAAGGCAACGAAGTGTGAAGCCGACTATATAGCACAGAGGATACAGCTAGCATTGCTAGGTGTGAGGATAATCACGAATTTTAGCAAAGGTGACCTCACGAAACCTCGAGGGAAGGGCAAGGAGCATTCTGACATACCAAGCAAGCCTAGTAATGAGAGCAGGGAGTTATTGAAAGAGTTTATACAAGCGTAGGTTGAACAGAGAGAACCAGTGAGTGAGGCCATACTTGAAACAAAGAGGTTAGGAGACAAGCCCAATGATAGGGCTTGGACTTACAAATATCATAGAAGATCACGAAAGAAGCCCAAGCCTTATAGACAAAGGCATCCTTGGAGAGCTAGCACAATGCCACGATGGATATCCAAGGCGTTGCTTCGTGCTCAAGGGTATTATGCAGGCAACCGATGGATTTGGGTATTGAAACCCCCAGCAAAACCACCTTGATCAGAAGCCCAAATTAGGTCAAAAGAAATGAGGCATGGGGGGATCCCTAAACGAAAATCCGAGTCTCGGACCAAAAATATTGGAGTGATTGCGCCCCTCACGATTGAAATCAAGAAACCGAACAAGACCCATCAAATACTAGATTCTCAGCCTAGCATGCCTAGCAAGCAGATATCAGAGGGATCCATCGAGTGTGCACGAGGTCCACTAGTGGCCAAGGAGCCTTTGACTTCCCAAGAGGACAATGAGCACCATAGGCACAACATCACTCGTGATGAGGTTGATTGCCCAGCAAAGGTAATGATGGAATCCTCCAACAATCACAAGCAAATCATTCAGCCGATGCTAGGTCCGCCTAAGAGTCCTAGGTCTCCTACATCCTCTCTTCCCAAATGGACCCAGGAAGCCCAATGACAGCCGTCAATGGCAGGGGCTCACTCCCAATCTCTGTCTCCATCAGAGCTTCCAAACACCCAAGACGGGAAACATGACACTAGCCGTAACTCTCGGCCCAAGGATATGCTCGTGCGACCCAATGTGACTAGATCAACTCAGGATTGACCTACATAGGTGAGTGTTTAGAGGACAACAAAAGACATGACCATGTTCGATCACCCCAGGGACTCCACACTGCGATCCACCAAGAGTAACTAGCCCACTAGACTAAACACCACTGCTCCCAATCAGGGATTGCAATAGTCAGCCCTCGGCCGTGACCACACCCCTTGCAGAACGTGGCCTAACACTTCATCTGAGGAGGAGGTGCCGCAACCAGTATCCTTGACAACTCCAATCCGTCCCAAGCACCTAAAGCCTAGGCTCGAGGAGAAACCCCTCAAAGATGTGGCCAAGGAGATGACGCACCAAACCACCCAACCTAGCAAAGCTATTCAGCAGGCCGCGGCTATGTTCCATGAGGACACACTAGAGAAAGGAAATGCTAAGGCCTAACCAGGCACAACAACGGTTGACCTAGTCCAAGGTCCTAAACCATTGAGAGATATGCCTTCATTGACCAAGGGAAAGAGGAGAAAACAATGCAAACAATAGCAGCTACAGGTGGTCGTGGACCCCCAGAGCATTGAAACCAAGAACGCTGGAGGATGGGGAATAAAGCATCAAGTCCATCCACCAATGATCCCATTGATGTCTCTCCTAATAGCGGTGAAACCCCATACACGTCCGTGTGCTCTGAAAAGTTAAAGCAGTCATTGCCATCAACAATTTCTTCCAACACTCAATCCACCGACAATAGAACTCTCATCGACCAATCAAGAGTGGAGATAACGCTGCCACAACAGGGCGACAAATTCATGCCAGTCACGTCCAAGGAGAACCATGATGCAATGACGAAGCCTCAAGAGAAACATGGAAACCCCAAGCACATGAGCACTCCTAGCATTGATCAATCTTGCTCTTCTAGCCCTGAGCCCCCAGCTACGCTAAAGCTCAGGAAAACTCCTAGAACCTTGCATGAGATGGCAATCGAGCAAGCCCTCATTGAACATAGAAGTGTCGCAGAATGCCTAGCTGAGTTGGATGCCAAGCTCAAGGTGTTCGCATGTGTCTATGTCCTGGAAAACATGCGCGCATTCCCTAAAGAGTAGCTCAGAGAATACTTTCCCTTCCCTTTATCTTGGGAAGATCAAGAACATCTTGACGAGCACTACAGCAGTCTCCTGCACGAACGCTTGCTACTCATCTCGGGTGAGGAAGCCGACGAACTGTGCTTAACTGTCACATTCAATGAGGCGCTCTACCAACCAAATCTCTTAGAGATAGAGCAACTAAAGCAACTGTCAAAAGGCCAAAGTCGATTTGAACAGCGTTGGCGTGAAAAGCGCATTGCAATGGCCGAACTAGGAGCTCAGATCATAACAGTCTCTGAGGAGCGATTGGCCAAATGGCGATCCCAGAGAGACCCAACCTATGTGGCACCAACTTCCCTTTGAGTGCTAACTGCCATTCAGGGCATAGACTTGGCTGAACCAAGCCAAGAAAACCCTCTACTTGATAAGGTTCTCACTGAGGAGGAGTTACATATCGCCAGTAGACTTGGACAAGGTTCCATGCTACTCGATGTGGAAAAATATCTATCAGTATTGAGTAAGCTGCCACGCGTACTGGATGCATGCGCCACGCTTCAGTACAATCCCGAGTTCTACAATTGGTTTTTATCCTCATGAGATGACAGGGATTCGTAAATATGTATATATATAAACAATGATTTTTGTATCACCCTCTATAGACACTATTAACACACACAAGCAATAAAAAGTCAAGCGCAGACAGAAGAGTCGGGGCCAACAGGCTAGGCTAGGCCGGTCCCCCTCTCACTAGATCATGTTTGCCTCCGGGCAAAGGGCATGCACCCTGCATTGCCGCCTTGGAAAGCCCTGACCCACACCTTTGATGATGTAAGCAGGGCACAGTCCCTCTCTACACACTTTTTCCTTCCCGGCCTATCCTTCCGAGGATGAGCCCTCCAAACGCAGGACCACCAACCGATGTAACTCGGCGTGAGTCAAGATCTACTAGTAGCTAGAGGCTAAAAGGACACCATTACGAGGCCCATCCCTCTACAACGAGTACAACATGTTCCGCACCTTCTCTTCTAGTCATATGCGTTTGACAACCCACACTGAAATCCCTCCTATGCGAACAATCTTATTCTGTATCAAGGCCTAACCCTTGGATTGCATCTTGCACGCCCCCAGAAGGAAAACATGGAGAACCACGGGTAGCTAGCATGCAGAGACTCTCTTCGCCGACGATGGGAGCATGCGGCATGCGCCCCTCCGCCGGTGCACTATGTGCCCATTCTCAAGAGATATGCAAAGAAACGCAGACCTAAACAGCAACGTCCCGGACAAAGGCCTAAAAATCCTCAGACCAGGAAAGTCGAAGCCTAGCAAAGCCTACAAGACGTGGCAACACCAGTTGCACAAATCCCCCACGAGCGCTCAATCACCAGATGCTCAAGGGCAGGAAAGGTGGCCCGGGACGGGGAAGAGTTCGACGAATTATTTAAAGGCATTTTGGAAATGGTAGCAGCCCGGGACTATACCATCCATGTCCTAGCCGACATGTGCCTTGCCCGACCTCACGACAATCCCGCACCAGCACCAGCCCAGTCGCCCAACCAATCGGACTCGCCCCGCCTAGTAGAAATCAACTAAGCCCTATGATGTACAAGCAGCTCGACAAGTTATCAGGACCTAACTTTTTGTCTTTTGATGGGTGAAAGGGAAAATCCCCACTTGTACAACTTCTTCTGCCTGTCGCTAATGTATGCCGCATCTTTGACAAGCGATCGCATGGTCAGTGCAATTAACATCATAGCATTTCAAAAAGTCATGTTTTAACATAACTACATCTGTTGAATTACTTAACTAAATCAAGCATGTGCTCTCATGACATGACAAGTGGATGCAAGATAACACTAGTCTTCGTGCAAACATGTTCAACGCCTGGGTCACCGCAAAACCACGACCATGCACTAATCGCAACAAAGTCACGCTACTGAACGCGAACAATCACCCTTGCGAGTGCCCACATCGCACGCACCAACGCGTAGTCATGGGCTACACTCTCTTCTTGGGTCACGCTCTACACTCACGATGGGGGTGCTACAATCGTACCAACATCGCAAAAACGGCTCCCCTAAACAACGAGGCTAGGGCAAATTCATCACGATCATATCCATTTCCCGAGCCTCCGAGGCTTGACATGTCCCGACCCATTGAAAGGCTCATAGTCCCCCGCATATTGCAATGGTTGTACTGTGGCAAAAAAAAACAAAAACAAAAGAAGAAAAAATAAAAAAGCACCCACGAGCATATCACCGCACCTAGGGGTCCTCAAATTAGGTGCATCCAGTGACCTTAGTTAGCTAGCTCCACCGTCTCTAGTCTCCTATCCCCCTAGCATCACCCACAATAGTTCAGGGCACATCAATGCAGGACAGCCCTAGGGAGCTTGTCTCGCCTGTGGTTAGACCTGTCACCTTGAACCATTCCCACAATTCACTCTCACACTCTGCCTTAAAACCATGGCAACCAATTGGGGCATGCACCGCACGAATGGCCATGAACAATACACCGTTCTCATCCACAGGCCCAATGTTGCCCACCTACGGCTCATACACTATCCCTGTGCCCTATCCTGCTACGTCTACAATCATAATGCACAGGATGTCGCACCCACCTTCACATGTACTTCTTTCCACCATGGACCACTCTGTTTCATCCACATGACGTTATGAGCCACCAAGCCTCAGTCTTCAACCTACATAATATCTAAGAATGCACGGGTACTCACATAATATCTGCACAAAATTCTATACACAGTTTGGGTCCTCAAGTGCAGGACAATACTCCAAGCTTGCTTAGAGTTCGACCTGTCTCCCAAACTCATCAAAATATGTCTTGTACATGCTAAGACAACTAGCACTACCCCTTAGGGAGAGACCACCTAAAAGGTTTTCCAATTGCAGGTATTAAAGACTCCAACGAAAGTGTCGGCAGCTCGAGCTCAACGCTCAACTCTAAACTCTTGTCCTTCACTCCATCATGCCAATCACCAGAGAATCATCATGCGCAAACTCCACCAGGAGCATCCCACGCACACCAACCCCCGTGCCAGCTATGAGTGGCCATTCCCAACAAAGAGACACCCTATCGCCCCCTACAACAAGCATATCACCAAGCCACTCGAAACAAGAATATCACCATATCACCTGCTGTCCAAATTGTAAATGTAGATGGGCGGTGGAAAGAAAGCTAGGAAGATAGAAGGACAAATGGGAAAAAGGGCCTAGGCTACGGTCGGCCATGTAAAAAAGGGAAAAGGGGATGACCGCCCAAAAAGGGAGTTAGGGTTTTGTATATAAAGTTGAAAAGTGAATGAGAAGCTCATTCTTGTGTGTGGCCAAAAGTAGCTCTCCTCTTCTTCTTCTTGCTTGCTTGAGCTTGTGCTTGAGAGAGGGAGTGTGAGAGTGTGAGGGAGTGAGTGTGTGAGGGTGAGGGACCGTGGGGTGGAGAAGCTCTCCATCTTCTCTTCTCTTCTCTTCTCTTCTCTTCTCTTGCTCGCGGGGATGGAGCTTGGAGCGTGGAGCTTGAGAATGGAGCTTGCTTGAAGCTTGCACTTGGATCATGAAGCTACCGGAGTGTGCGGGAGAGGAGGTAACTCGAACGGCATGGAGGTAAGCTCACTACACCCGTAGATATGGATGGCGTGTCGGCTATGTGAGAGGTAGCCATTAGTGCTCGGCTTGGAATGCTTGAAACAATAAGCGGTCCTGGGTCTTGGGGATAGAGCGAAAGCTCCCACACTCTCTCCCTTTCAATTTTGCATGGCTCATCCATCCTCTTTTCACAACCCTCTTATTTTTGCAAGGGTCAAGGGTTTGCATGAGGTCCATTGTCTTAGACACTTTTAGTTGTTAATATTAGGATGAAGAGAATATCACATTGTTACTCCCTCATGCATATATACATTCATGTACCTCTCACTTTTATGTACATGATCTGATATTATATCATGATATATCACTTCCATTGTGAACACATAAGCGAAACTACATTGCACATGTTTTCACTACTTTTAATTGAGCATTATTGTGTGGACTTACTACAACAAGATAGGGTATCAAAGAGTTTGTTACACTCATTGCAATAATGTGCGGTATCTATTGTTTTTCACTTTGTTTAAATAATTAATATCAGGATAGAAATATTACCTCATTATTACTCAATCCACTGTGCACATATACATTCACTTGCATGCATGCTTCTACACTCCATCCTTTCCAAGATATTTTTCACCTGCTTTATTTTCTTCTCTTCCCTCATTTCATTGTGCTTGTAAATAAACAGAATCTAATAATTCTGAAAGTATATATTATTTATGCACATCAAATATCAATTGAGTTCCATTGATGGGGGGGTGGAATTGGTGATCCCTAACAAAGTCTAGGACTGAACCATGGAGCACGCTAGCTCAGTCAAGTAGGGAAGCATGTGCTCCATAAGAACAGTGTCCATGGGGTTTTCCTCGAATGGGGGTGGGCATATAAAGGCATTGGGTGGGTTCATTTGTATCTTCTTCATGCTATCATCCACAAATAGTGTCGTTGTTGGGCTAAAGTGCGTGGCTAAAGTGCGGCTAATTAATCTCATCAAAACATTTCATGAAAGGGGGCTTTGTGTAACTCCTTTCGGTAAAAGTTATTGTGGGAGTTGCTTTGCACTTGCCTTGTCCATATTGAACCACAAAGGTCGGTGCTTGCTTTGATGACTTCACACATTCACTTTTAACCAATTGGAGTAGCTCACTTAAGTTGTCTTCCTTCATGGAGCTCCAAATGGCAATGTCAAACAATATAGATATTTCCTTCAAAAACCTTGCGAGCCTTGGCCACAAAATCACCCAATACCTACCCACTTCCATGGGATTCACCAATAACGATCCCTTCTGATTTGTCCATCTATGTAGAAGCACCCCATTTATATCAAACACGATTAATTTTTGGGATGTGGGAAGTAACTGTACGTATGCACATCGAAGGGTGAGCATCCATGTACTGGTATGACAAAAAATAACACTACATTACAATCAAATATTATGCAAGTTTATGTAAACATGTTACCTTTGCTCTTAGATATCTTCCATCTTCAGCAAAGTGATACAGACATGCAATCTGTCTATTGGAATTAAGCGCTACTAATGCAAAGTCACCACATCTTGCATTTGCAATCTAAAATGGTGTCCCCTTCTTCTGTGTACATTTGCAAGAACAAGTTCCAAAAAGCCCTACCATGATGCATGCCACCTACAGTATGTGGTATTCATATAACAAATTAGAAATATACTAAATGTCTACAAAACATCTCTGCACTAGTTTAACAAGATTGGATCTCATACTCACCTCTTAGTGGGGATCCTGATGTATCTTGTACCCACTCATTCATAGAAATGTCATCCTTTATGAACTCCGGAGCTTGATGGAGCATGTCTTATCGATCAACTCTATGCTCTTGGATGAATCAGAGGAGAGTACAATAACATTCATATCTCTGATGTACCAGCATACTAAATTGGGATATGGTCTATGTGTTTATAGTTGTACATGTAGCCTTACAACCAAGCAAGAAGAGATAAATGTTATAAAGCACTTGATGGATTTAATTTTCTGATAAAAAACTAGATTGAGTCAATATCCAGCTAGCAACATGATTGTAAAATGCAACATTAGTGCTTACAAGCACTTGTCTCAAGGTTTATGACACTTGAGATGTAAGATGTGGGTTGTCTTATGAATTAAGGAGGTCCACTAAGGGTAAGAAACTTTGAAATAGAGCTTTTAAATCTTCAACTAACTTTGGAGAAGATCAATCAGTGATAAGAATCACTATTAGTGCTCAGAAATTGAAAATTTTGAAGAATGAAAAAGCTTGAAGCTTTCTAGCTATGGCTACCAAGAATAGGCAGTTAGGGTTTAACTTATTGCAATCACCACAATAGGAATTTCACCAAACCCTCTTAAAGGGAGATAGCCCATTAGGGGGGCTTTGAAAGCCCTATGGTCCTGGAAGGATTGCTCCATCTACAGGCTGGGCTAAGCTCTGTGGGAGATGATGCTTGTAGATCTACGTTGTTTTTGTGATTTGCACAATGCCGGCTTCCATGACTCCCAATGTTGCCCTCTGATGTGCCACGCCAGGTCATCTTGTGTTGGGGAAGAAGTCCTCAGTTGAAGTCAAGAGCTGAAATGCTCTCCTTTGAGAGCTCAAAGTAGAAGAACAAAATCTTGCTTACTAAGTTGCTCAAAGTACAACTTGGGTACACTCTATCTCACACTTGATAGTGACCCATAGGTTGTTTATATAGCCTCTCCCAAGCTAGGATTAGGGTTTCCCCTACCCCTTAAGGCCATTCACATCCATCTACCCTCGTATACCCTTGCTTAGGGTGAATTCCCATGCCTATATTGTAACAAAATTATAGAAGATGTGAAAGCTGACAAGACACCACATGGCATGTGTACCCTCAAGGAGGGAATTATGCTCGTAGGAAAGAGATTATACATCCCCAACATTGTGGAGCTGAAGAAAGTCATCTTACATGAAGTACATGATGGAAAACTAGGTAGACATAAAGGAAAAAGTAAAACACTTGAGGCACTCAGAAAGCAGTTCTTTTGGCCAAACATGAAGGAAGAAGTCATAGACTACATCAAGACATGTCCTACGTGCCAACTTGTGAAGGCGCCATGCTCTAAGCCAACAAGCTTACTCCAACCAATGCCAGTACCTAGCCAACCATAGAATGTAATTAGCATGGATTTCATTGTGGAACTCCGTGAATCCCATGGATACACCATCAAGACATGTCCTACGTGCCAACTTGTGAAGGCGTCATGCTCTAAGCCAACAAGCTTACTCCAACCAATGCCAGTACCTAGCCAACCATAGAATGTAATTAGCATGGATTTCATTGTGGAACTCCGTGAATCCCATGGATACACCATCATCTTTGTAGTGGTGGACTATTTCTCCAAGCAAGCTTACTTTATCCTTGCCAAGCTACCATTGAATGCCAAGGAGGTAGCTCGCCTCTTCTTCACATATGTGTTCAAGCTACATGCTCTACTCTTAGCCATAGTGTCAGATAGAGATGGAAGATTCATGAGTGACACCTGGAAGGAACTCTTCAAGACCCTAGAAACACATTTGAGATTCTCATCATCCTTCCACCCTGAGACAGATGGGCAAATAGAGTGAGTCAATCAAGGCATTGAAGACTGTCTCAGGAGCTACGCCCAGGTGGACCAAAAGGATTGAGCCTCGTAACTTGATGTGTCGGAGTTTCACTACAACAACTCAATCCACTCCGCCACAGGCTACACACCCTTTGAATTAGCCACATGAAAAGAAGTCAACACCCCCCTTGCCTTAGCATCAAGAGCGGCCAAAGCTGAAGATCAAGATGCAGAAGAATTCTTGAAGAAATGGAGAGACTACAATGCTGCAATAAAGCAGAGCCTAGAACATAGCAAAATCACCATGACAGAACAAGCCAACAAAAAGAGAAAGGCAGTACTTTTCACCAAGGGCAACATGGTCCTAGTCAACTCCAAGAATATGTCACTCCCAAAGAATATGAGCCCCAAATTCAATCACCAATACTATGGACCTCACTACATCACTCAAGTGTTGAATGAGGTCACCTACAAGCTTGACCTGCCAAAAAGTATTTGTGTTCATAATGCATTTCATGCTCGACTTCTGCGTAGGTTCTATCCCAACAAAACCAATGGGGATGGCACGTATCTATGCTCCATTCCAATGGCCCCTTCAAAAGTAGAAGCATTTCTCTCGCACCAAGAACATAAAGGGTACCCTGAGTGTCTCACCAAGTGGTGCAGGTACCCTCTCAAGGAAGCCACTTGGATTTCGAAAGCGGAGGCGCACGAATGCAGCAAAGATGCCTTCACCATCTGGCTCAAGGAGAATCCCACCAAATCTTCCAATGTCCCTTGAGCTATTCCAAAAACGGCCCTCATTATAAGCCCAATAATGCATCCACTCCTCAAATGTAGTTGAGTCGAGGGTGGACTTGCATGGTAGCCCAAACAAACCAAAAAGCCTCCACCAAGTCTAGATGGACAGACATTGACCATCTTGCTAGAAAAAGATGCGTTAAGACCTCCAAGTTCTAGTGCGGCAGACACTGACCAATCTGATAGTAGAGACTGCGTTAAGACCTGGCAAATGTCTCACAAAGTCCTAGACTAGCAGACACTAGCTAGGTTGTTAGCAAAAGTTGTGTTAAGACCTGCGATGAGTCAAATAACCTCTACCCTTAGATTGCTAAGGAGAGCAATCCAGTAAGCAGGAGTGAGTGTAAGGGCTTTGTAGTTCCCTATACCTAGTGGTGAACTCTCTTATGTGCGGCATCACAAGGGTGTAGTCGTGGGATGTGCCTATGTTGTACCATTTCTTTGACTGAATAATACAAGAGTATACCTTAGTCTCACATATCATGTTACCTTTCTATGCCATGTCAAGTGAGTGAACAAGTGTAGGTGCATCGCCACCCACGCTCGTTTGCATCGCTCGCCTCGTACCCCCCTCCCTCTCTCTCTCTCTCTCTCTCTCTCTCTCTCTCTCTCTCTCTCTCTCTCTCTCTCTCTCTCTCTCTCTCTCTCTCTCTCTCTCTCTCTCTCTCTCTCTCTCTCTCTCTCTCTCTCTCTCTCTCTCTCTCTCTCTCTCTCTACATATATATCCATATATACATCTATATCTATATCTATATATAAAAAGTAGAACACGCTTTTGCTTTTTGAAATTAATTCATTAATTAACTAATTAATTATTTAATCAATTAACTTACTTATCAACCTATTAATTAAGTAAGTAACTTAAAAAAGTAAGTAAAAACTTCACTAAATTAACTAGTGAATTAATAAATTTTTAAATTTGACTATCTATTAATTAAGTAAGTAATTAATTCACCAAATAATTAATAATTGATTTATACTTAATTAGCTTGTTATTTAAAAATTATATAGTTAATTAATTAATTAAAAATTAATTAAGTAACTAATTAACTAATAAATTAATAACCAATTAATAATTAATTAACCAATTAAAAATAATTAACTAATTTACCAATTAATTAAATAATTATTAATTAACTAATAAAATTATTTACTAGTTAATTAGTTAAGTGATTATTTATTTATCAATTAAAATTTATTTAAATTAAAATCAATTAAAATAAATTTTAACAATCAATAAATATATTTAATTCAAGTAGTAATTATTTATTTTATTTCATGTTTTTATTTAATTAAATTATTATTAAATAATTTTATCGCATAATTATTTAGTAATAGTACTATTTATTACTCAATTAATTAATATTAATCTATTAATTAAATTATTAATGGTTTCTTTTATTAGTATAAAAATTAATTAACACATATATTAATCAATTAATATTTAATAAGATGGTGTCAATTAGTTGATTGATTAGTTAATTAGTGTGTTGGTCAAATTATATCAATTAGATTATCAATTAATTTGTTAATTGGTAATAGTTAGCTTGTTTATTAGTTCATGCATATCAACTCATTTATTAATTAATTAGTTATTATAGGGATCAATTAGCATGAAGTAAACAATATTACTTAACTTGGCTATTAGTTTATATGTTTGTATGAATCATTTCACATAAATCAATGTGTTAGTGTAGTAATACTAATCAATCAGTTAATATGATAATACAATAATATGCTAGTTGTATATGGGATTTTTTTTTTAGGGAATGCAGAGAGAGTGCAAGTGCATGTGGATTAGTATCGTTTTGCCCGCCAAGAAAGGGGTCGTGCGGCACCTGCATCGCATCTATGTTAGTTTTTTGGGTTTAGGATCCAAGGTATGCAAGAGAGTGTGTGTGGGGGGGGGGGCTAGGATGGTTGAAGAGAGAGAGAACATGTGGACTTGGATCATTATGTCACCCAAGAAGGGTTTTTTGGCACCCCAATATTTGGTGTAGAAAAATATGACAAGCACCCCCCCTCACGCATCTCTCTCTTTGTATACCATATATCTCCCAATCTCTCTCTCTCTCTCTCTCTCTCTCTCTCTCCATCACCCCCCGGGTCTCTCTCCCTAGCTCCCTCTTGGTAGTCTCTAACTGTCTCTCTCTCTCTCTCTCTCTCTCTCTCTCTCTCTCTCTCTCTCTCTCTCTCTCTCTCTCTCTCTCTCTCTCTCTCTCTCTCTCTCTCTCTCTCTCTCTCTCTCTCTCTCTCTCTCTCTCTCTCTCTCTCTCTCTCTCTCTCTCTCTCTCATGCACATGCTTTATATATCATCCTCTCTCTCTCCCTCTCTTATATATGACATACACCCCCACACTAAGTCTTTCAATGACACCCGTATCTAACATGCATGTTCGTACATGTGTAGATAGCTTTGGAAATGGATCCAGCATCAAGTGCTACACCAAACACCATATGTATCCTCCCTCTCTGCCAAACCTATTATGCACTACACAAGTATTTGGTTCCTAATGTTGAAGAAGGAAGATATTTGCAATGGCAATGGCTACCATGTCCTTGCTATCACCCATGCGAATGGCTAAATACAAAGCACGCCGATCCATTCTAACAATGACCATGAGGCTAGCCATGTATATGTTCTAGATAGCTTGGTCTCGCAAAACTATCTTGTCAAACAAGAAAATGGGCCTACATTACAGCCTTCCCCCACCATAGACCTCACCTAGAGCCCTTGCAACATTGAGCAAACAATAATCACTATGGAAGCCTCACCACCCCCCTTGGATATTGAGAAAAACAAAACCATCCCTATCATGCTTGATGTGGAAGAGGAGGGGATGCGACAATCCTCTTATGATGTAAGTGTGGTTGAGTACATAATGTCCTCGGGGGGGCGACACCAAGTGTTACGTCATTTTCTTTAGAATACAAGCACTATAAAGAGAGAGTGGAGGAGATCCCAGTTTTGTATGATGGCAATCATTAGGGGAGTTTTGAGGTCTCGAAAATGCCTTTTAGGATGTGGAGAGAGAGTGCTCTAGACCAATAAGAGCAAAGCCTTCGTAACGGAACTTCTATTTTAAAAAAATTAAAAATTTATTTTACAAAAATATATAAATATGATAATATTACAAATTTGTATTTTTATTATGTATGTTTAGTCTCTTATATTTGTGATTATGACATCTTTTGCATTAATGGCATAGAGTCTTGGCTACTTTTATTTAATAATGTTTCTAGATTAATGATAATGACTAATGTAATCGAAATTCAAATTGGTGAAAAGCATGGCGCTTAGTTTTTTCCCTCCTTTCTTTTATTCCTCTATTGTTTTTCCCTCCGTTATGGTGCATGTATATATATATATATATATATCTCTCTCTCTCTCTCTCTCTCTCTCTCTCTCTCTCTCTCTCTCTGTGCATGTATCTCTCTCTTCTACCATGGATACAGAAATTCGACATTCAACAAGGCGTCCAAGCTCCCAAATCACATCCATATCAGTGTTTAACTCATTCCAAACTAATGGAAGATGGATTCCTACTATCATTAGCAAAGGTAGTTGGATCACCATGCAATAAGCAAAACGTGGAAAAAGGCAAAGACATGAGAGCTCGTTTATCTCTGCTTGGAAGGGCAGAATCCGAGATTTTAAGCTTGGAGCAAATAAGAATAGCATCAAAGAGGTACTAGTGCAACATGTATTCATGCATAGAGAGCTGTGTTTGAAACCTGGATCTTCAAAGCTTCCAATGCATAGACCAAATTGTAAGAATTTGATTCTTAAAGTTTTTCCTTTCTTAAACATGGTTTAGGTTTTTCCATTATAATATTTGTTTGTCTTGTAGATGTCTATCCCTCTAATCTTGAGGAATGGCAACTAGTGGAATCTATTATTGATGTTATTAATGTTATACATGGTTCAATTGGAGAAGAAATGTATAGAGGCAGAAAGAAGACAGAGCTTGCAGAGAATGGAATATTCTTTTATGACCATTCTTATGTTATTCCTATGCGGCGTTGCCAATGGGGATCAATAAAACTCCTTCCTTTGCCAGATTTTTCAAGCTTTGAGTGGCCTTTGCCGAGTCCAGCTACTAGTGAGGGCTATAGATGTAAGATATTTTCTGAGATCCAGAAAGCACTAAAATCTAATATCTCAAGTAGGCTAAGCAAAGTTACTTTATTTATGCCTATTAATATATTTATTGATTTCTTCTCTAATATGGAGATAAGAATAACAGAAACCATGTTTTCAGTGAAGAGACTAACATATGATCATATCATACAATTTGTTGATGAAGGATGGGATACAAGGACAGAAGGAAAAATTATATGTAAGATAGATCAAGACTCTATAGCTTGTAAATATATGATTGCTACTCAAAATTTTATCCTTAGCTTTTACTATAGTCAATGGCATTTTGTTGGTAGTAGTCTAGTTGCTTTAGACCAGAATCTTAATTATTTAAGCAAGGATCCTATAGTGGATCTTGATATTTGGTTCAACGAGGATATTATTGCAATCTTAAAGATCAGAAAATCATGTACGCTACATCAAGTGAGGATGGATTTACAAAATGATGACATTGAACTACCATGCTCCTTTGTATTCCAACTTGACAAGAAACGAGTAAGTTTTCACATCATATTATATCTACTTAGATGTATATCAAGATCTCACTTTCTAACTAGCTAACATTTGTAATTTATTTTTTGCAGATATCAAAAAGGAGAGAAAATAATATACACTGCAATGACATTCAAGAAAAGATATCTTTACTATCAATATAAAATATATGTACAAATTTTGTAGCAGATGTCTATGTGCCATCTCTATGAGATATACAAGGGCTGAAGGGCAAATTTCTATATATGAAGGCTTACAAGGCGATATGGCAAAGCTATTTCTTTTTTGGAAAACTATCCTTTCTAGGAGTCCTTTTGCCTTTCTTTGATGTCTTGGGTATAGAAGGTGTTGAAGCTGTGGATTTGCCTTCCGTGGTTATAGGCACCGCATCTCCTTCATGGTGCAAATCCCCACCAATCTCTGTTGTTGGTTGTATACAATTGACCATTATATACTTCAAGAGCTTTGCTCTCATGTACCAAACATGCTCAGATGTATAGCAATCCTTCGAAAACTGTCACACATTTATAGGAAAAAGAGTTTTAGTTCATTATTGTTCTTACAGTAGACTATATTTTTATCATCAATGGACTATTTGCAATTAATATCTATCTTAAAGTTTAGCATCTTTCATATTACCTTTACATGTTTATCATCATTAAGATAAACAAAGTTAACCATTCTTCTAGCATTTGCAATCACCCTCCAGCCACAAGAATGGCTATCATCCTGATGGGGACACTGCAACCACCAACACAAAGTAAAACTATAAAGAGGACGAATGGTAGTTCATAGAATAAACTCATGTTTCAATTATTTTAATGAATAACTTACCTCAACTTTTCTATATTGCATTGTTGCAAGCAAATCAGATGGCATAGGGGGTCTTTTCTCTAGCTCTTCAATTAATCTTTTGGCACCTCTGTATATAAAATATGTTGAAATTTAGAGTACTTACAAAAAAAAGAATTGAAATATCAAGGAGCCCTTGGATAATATCACTTACAATTTAGCATTTCCATGGCTTCCTTTCATAGAGTTGATTAAAAAGCATTGCTTATCCACAAGGTCTATTGCAATCAAGCTCCAATGAGAACTAAAAGCGATCATATCTCAACAAATTAGTAGGATAAAATCTCAAAAACTCTAATAGAATATTAAATCACTTACTTTTCATTATATGAAATTATAAGGAGCTCCAAAGTATCGAAGTTAATCAAATTGAGCCAATGCTCAATAAAACTTGTATCAAGCTCATTCCTCATAAAGAATGAGATAGATGGATCAAGAACCTCAATTTTTTGTTGTATATCCAAAGGAAACTCATGCATTATACACCTAGAAAAGGCATAGAAATAGTGACTATAAACAAGAAAAATCTTATTGTTAAATTTTTTTTCAAAAAGTATAAGTAATTATGGATGGACATACCTTAGGCCAACAAAAATAATACTATCATTTACTTCTCTTCTTTTATCCTTAAGAATCTGAACACATGCAGCATCAAAGGGGATAACCTCAGTTCTTTTGCCTAAGTCACCAGGTAAGAAACAAAACACATTGAATCCTTTTGGATTAGCTGCTTCAAGAAGGGTGGCTAGCTCATTTTCAAAGGACTCTAGTTGCTCTATTTCCCTTTCTTCAACCCTTTGCCTCCTATACTCTCTCCATTTATCTGCTTGTTCCTCTTTAGCTTTCTCCTCTTTTTCATGTTGCCTTGTATCCTTCTCATGGGTGACATCCTCAACCCTGAGACCAAAATCATCTTTCTTTCTCCTAGCTGGGGGCACATTAAGGATATTAAATGTCTTCATATCAGTGAGGGGAATTGGCTCAAGGACCTTTGAAAATCTATATCTTAGCCTCCTAAGAATTACCATGTCCTTGTCCATGAGTGTGAGCCTATGAGCATGAGCAGCACAAATGTAGGCATCTTGAAAAAACTCAACTAAAAAATCCTCTGTGGCTTCTTGTATACAATTAAGAGCTGTTCTTGTCCATCTGAAACTATCCAACCTATATCTGTCACAAATTTCCCTAACAAGCCTCTGAAAAGACAACTTTGGAATTGCATTGTCAAGAGCATTTACTGCCTTCCTAATCTCCCTTAGGCACCTGACATTTTGAGAAAACTTTCTCCTTGGCTTTGACTTTCTAGAGAGCTTATGAGGCTTTGAAGACTGATGAATCTTTGATACTAAATCCCTAGGATCAATCTTCTCTTTTATTACTGTTGCCTTAGTCCTAGCCATCTGCCAAAAAAAGACATGTTACTTCTTCTCCAGCATGTCCAGTGAAACGTGAGTCCCAGACAAGAGGTATCCATGTTGCATGGTGTTTTCGCGTTTCAGCTGAATTTTTCTCGAGATGTCTAGTGAAACGCGAGTGTCAAGCAAGGCGCCTCCTTGCAGCTGCTTCTTTTCGCGTTTCACCAAACTTGTTGTCCATTGTGTCCACTGAAACGCGAATTTAAGCCAGGAGACCTGCTTGAAGCACCTTATTTTTGCGTTTCACTGGACAACTCATGAATAGCATAAAAATCGACAAAACCAAGAAAAAAGAGCTTTGATCTAAGGAAAGCTTTTAAGATTAAATAAAATATCCACAGAATTAGGGAAGAAGTTTGAAGATTTTCTTAAATCTCCACAACATTAAGGAATGCTCCCACTGTGGAAAAAATTCTTTTGTAGTGGTCATAAGCTCATAATAACATAAAGGATTAAGGAAAAGTATCAAAAGAATGCATTGAATGGAACCTGTTATTGAAAAGTAAGATGCAAAAACCATACCTTCTTTTTAGCTTGTTCTTCACAATCTCAGCCTAAAGACGACAATATGCTCGAAGGTTTCCTTTCTTGGGGAAGCAGTGAAATGCTTGGAGATTGGAAGGAACACCAAAGGTAAAGGTGGAGTAGCGATGAAATGCGATGAAAGGCGAAGGCGGTGAATTTGCATGGACTCAACGTTCTTGGCAAAGTGTTAATAACACACGTGTGACGTACTCTCGCTTACCGGATTTTTTTTTTACTTGGAAAAGGGTTATGTAACACACGTGTGACGTATTTTTGGAAAAAGAGAGTGTGCACGTCTTTTGAGGAGTATGATACGACATGTTAAGTGAGACACGTGTACACATATTTTTCCATTATTACACAAAATTTTACGTTGGAACTATCACCACATGCTTTACGGTCAATATAAAAGCATTTCAAAGCCATTTCTCCGACATTGTCTTCTTTTCTGCCGAAATTTCGTCTCGACTTCCCTTCAAGGTCCTTGCTTCCTGTGTGGAGAGTAGTTCAACAATCTTTGATAGATAACAAAAAAAAATTATTACAAGTATTTTAACAAAATAAATTTGATTAGCATAGAAAGATTTTTTTATAACACTTGAATAATTACAGATGTTATGTGCTTTGTATCTTTTAAAAGCAACATAGCTTTTCCAAAAATGATTTTATCATCAATTTCTGTGTTTCCATAGAATTAATTTATAGTTCATGTTTCTCTCCTTGATATACATCTTTTGACCAGTGAAACGCGAAACAATGTCCCTGTTAGTGATATTTTGCTAAGTATCCCGTTTCACCAGCGAGATATTGGAATAATTTTTGTATTCAAGGTAGTGTCCGGTGAAACGCGATTTCTTCACAGGCATTTGCCTTGGACACTTGAATTTTTGCGTTTCACCGGTCAACTTAAAAAATTTCTCCTTTTTTGATTTTTTTGTCTTGGAAAATCAATTTTGGGACCTCTTTCCATGGTTCCATCTTGTTTTATTGGATATTGGTTCTATTCTGCTTTTTTTTCAGGGATAAATATTTTCCTGGTCAAGATGACAAAGAGGAAGCTATCTTTGGAAGGAATGGATGAGGAGGAGATAATTGAGACATCTGATGATAGGCTCTTTGATTTCTTACACACCACTGGAAATTCTTCCAAGTTTGGCTATATTAGGGAGATTTTCAATGCTCCTTTTGATTTGAAGGAGTTATTGGAAGATCTTGAAGATAAACTTAAGGAGTACAGATGTTTTTATGATAGACATGTGCAAGGTTTGGAAGTCAATGGATTTGTTCATTATAGTGATGTCATGGGAGCCACCAATACATCCAGGTCAACTTTGCTATGCAGGTTCAACCTCATTGAAGAGGAATTCAGAAAGAAAGAAACATGTTGCCCTTTCCATAGGTACCAACACCAATGCCTTCTGATCCACAAGGACGTTGGACTTATTGTGTATCTTCAGTACATGGAAAATTCTTCTCCAAATATAGACCAACAAAGAAAGCTAGAGGATATTACAAGTATGGATAAGGAGGTCGAAGAGAAGGAGGAGATGTTCCAAGAAGATATTGAGAATCAACTTGTCCAAGGTTTTGATGTAGGTTTATTCAAGAGTGACAATATCACAATGGTGGAAGAAAAGGAGATCGAGCCAAGTGCACAGGTTGATGAAGAAGGTTCTCTTGCATGTGTTCCAACATTTCCCACTTATCTTATCAACAAGAAGAGATATGTGTTGCTAAATGATATTCAGCATCTTTTTGATCCTAGAGAAGATTATTGCTTAGCAATCCTTGCAGGTTGGGGCAAAAATGACATGAATTTTATAGGTTATGAACAAGAACCACTAGCAAGTCTTGATGTTGAGGGAGAGAATTTCCAAGATAGCTCTATAGCCTTACATACATGTATTAATCAGATCATAGAATACGAAAAGGGGGGGCTATCTACAGAAGAAGAGTTCTTGCAGGTCCAGAAGAAACTTCATATTGATGATGTAGGGTATAAAGAGAGATTGAAGTCTCCATCAGATGAGAAGCCCAAGAGTTCAATAAATATTTATGATGATAGTCTTCTTGAAGAAGACGAACACCCTAAGGTATGAAATATAATTCGAAGTTACCCATTGAGTTTATATTAGACTTTATTATGCATTATAGATAAATATCTTATATCTTGTACTGTTGTGGTTTGTTCTATAGATTGAGATTGAAGATCTAGACAACTTTCTTGGAAGGGCCAAGGGCTCTAGGCCAATGAAGCTTGGAAAAAATCAAAGCCTTGGCCATTATATTGGAAACTTAAGCAATCAAACAATTGTAATATATCATAGTAGATTGTCAAGCTCTCCAAGTCTACCAATGATGGCTTTGAGAGCCTCTCAAAGGTAATTGAATCTCAAGTTTTCAGCAGAGGTTTGGACAAGATCATTTTGGTGGAGAAGGAAGAAGCCATAAGAGTTTTTGGCTTCATGCCTGGATACAGTGGATCTAGAGCTGGATATTTTGGAGTTCTTGGCTCCTATTTGCTCTCTTATGTAGGAGATAGTAAGAATTTGAAGCTTCTTCCAGGCTATCAAAAACAAGAGTTTTTGAAATACAGAGGTCTTATTGAGTGGGATGAAACAAAAGATTCCTCTAGAGGCCTTGTCGAGCTACCTGAAACCAAGGACTCCTCTGAAGGCCCTGTTGAGGTGCCTGAAACTAAGGACTCTTCTGCAACACAATCAGACTAGAAGATGCCAAAGATTAAGGGTTTCTTGAAACCCATCTTTTCCCAACTCTTTGTTTGGTTTGTAACCATTCTGTAAATCTTTGCTTTGTGCAAGAATTTAAATATCTATATTTTCTTCTTTGGGTAACAATTTGTATAGTCCTTGCTAAAGATGATGTATTGTTTGATGTGGTTGTATCTTTAAGCTTGAATTTATGCCAAATTTGTCGATAGAACCATTGAAAGACCTCTAATAAACTGTTGGCTTTGTGTCTTTCACCTCCATGTCTTGTGTGTCTGAAATATTTTGTTCTTGCTTGATAATGTGATTTTTCCATACCTTGGGTTGATCAGATAAATAGAGATCCATATTGTTTAATAAAGTATGGAGCATGGTTGTATAGAATATGCTGCATAGTCAACAAATAAAGAAAGTTATTAAAAAACATTATATGAGTTCGACAATGAAGAAACAAACATATACAAACTTCTTACCATATAGTGAGTAAAATGTTGATCACCCCAAGCTTCTGTCATCGCCTTTTTGAAAAGGTTCAATTGGTTTTTAAAGTCTTTGAGATCATCATCATTCCATTCAGTCTTATCACAATAAAAAAACAATTTGTCTAGTGTTTCCCAAACTTTAGCTTTTCTATTTCGAGCTTGTCCATTATCAGTGTGATCCTTAACTGCATTATGTAGGGATTTCCACTGATTAAATTTAATAGTTGAGCCACCATTTCTCGAGTTTATCTTGCCAAGTCTCCCATGAAAGCCTAGAAACCTTCTAGCCTTCACTCCACCAATAGATGGTTTTTTTGGGACACAATTACCATCCTTAGACTTTTGAAGATCTGGTTCAATAACATCATTGCCACCATGCAAACCAATTGCAGAGAGAAATTTTTCAACCTTTGTTATAGCATATGTTCTAGTTGATAATGGCTTCAACTTCCATGCAAATCCTATATAGAGATGAACAAGCTTTTCAGTTATCCTGCAAAGTGCATGAAATATACAAATGTGGGCATTCGCTAAAGGAATGTCCAAGACTGGTTTAAACTGTGGATCCTTATTGTGCCTAGAGGGAGCTCTATTCCAATTGCTTGAGTTTAACTCTGCAGCTGGTGACATGCAGTATAAGCAAGGAGATCTCGAGTTAGCTCCCTTTGATACATTATACATACATTTGAGTGTCTTTAGGTCACCAGCTATGTGCCACTCAATCCTGTAGTTCCCAAATCCTTCAACAAATAGTTGTTCTCCTGCTTGTTGCCTTTGAATAACATTAGGTATTGATGTTTGATAAAAAACCCAATATAGTATATCAAAATTCTCAGTATCTACCTCAAATGCTCCTAGCCACCAGATGTTATATTCAGATTGAACACTAAATGATGTTGAGTGATTGCAATGGCCTGACAAAAGTGCTCTATTCATCAAGGTGATAGAGATTCTCTCCAATTTTTTACATTTCAGAATCTCACTTTCATCAAGTTTAATCACAAATCTAGCCACTCCCTACTAACAAGTCATAAAATTTGATCATTAAGCATTGTAGGGTGGGCAAGTCAAGGAAAATATTGTTAAATTCATTGAATATAACCTCCTTTTTCTTGCCCTTGAAGCTAGCCTTGATATGAAAAGGCTCACCTAAAATCTCCATCACTTTGTTATTAACTCTCTGTCTGATAGTCCTAACCACAAATGGTTTCGGAAGTATGCAATTGTGTACCTGTCCTTGCTTCATATTTGATTGTAAAAGCTGGAAAAGTTGCATATAAGCATCTCGACTGATACCAATACTATCCAGTGTCTTCTGTACTAACTCAGAATCCAAAGAATGATCCTTTACAAATGACTCCAAGCATTGTTTCTTTGCCTTTTTAAATTTCTTCTTCTCCAAAATATCCTTTGAAACTACTGAAGGAAGAAGATGATAATAAAACTGGGCTGCTTTTAAAGAATCTCTTTCACTTGCATTTGGTTGTAGAAGAGATCTAAGCAAAATTAACATCACAAATCAATGGAAGTAGTTTAAATAAAGCCATATTTAAGATTTTTCAAGTGAAAAAAAATATACCTTGCTGCTTGGATTCTTTTACCACAGCCTCCTCCTCCTCATTTGAGATTGTCAATATTTTTAAGAGCTCTTTGTTGATTTCGAAGGCCTAATAAAGTTTGCTTTTGTTGATAAGCTTTGATACGCTTTTCGAATGAATGAATTTTTTGTTGACAATCCTCTAGCTTCTGCAACAACTCCATATTGTGTTTCATCAAAAGATGATTCTCTAGTCCAAGGATATCCTTTTTTGCAACAAGATTAAGTGTGTAACCTAAAAATCCACTGTAGCCATCACCAATAAACCTCATTAATGACGAGCTATTATAGAAAGGAGGAGTGCTATTTCTGCTAGGATCTTTGGGATATAGCTTTCCATATAACCAAATATCAATATTCTTCTTTCCTTCAAACCTCAGTATATGTTTCATAGACTCTGTAACCGTGATAGATTTTGTTCTCTTTCTTATTGGTTCATACTCACTGTCCAACTCAATATGAAGATGATAGAGAGGTGTTTTATGAGAGCTACAGAGATCATTAGATGATTGATCCATAGCTAAGTTACAGAGATCATTGGGTGATTGATCCATAGCTAAGGATATGATTAGAAGCAAGAACGAAAACAAAGAAGAGACTAATAAGGAGGAGAAAAAAAGAAGAGAGAAACGATGGAGAAACGATGGAGGGAGGCAATCGAGTATCCACCAAAATTCAAATTGAATATTACTTTTTACTTTAATGAGGAGAGGTAAGATCTTCATTATGACAACCTTGCCAACTTTATGGCGACCTAGATTTCTAGGTTTGATGTGACCACGAGAATATCACGACAATGACTTATTAACGAATTTTGATATTTTAACTTACCAAAATATAAACCTTTTAAAAATTCTATAAAATGATTTTATTTCGTAAATTGTTTTCTCTCTCTAGGATCTCTTACAGGGCATTTTCGAGACCTCAAAACTCCCCTAATGGTGGTATACGAGCTTCCACCAGTAGCAAACAATATTCGCCCAATGGAGGGTATGGAGCAAAAGTACGATGGTCATTGCTGGACAAAGCCTGCATCAACATTGATGGCATTCCCTAGTATTGTTCACCGAAGCAAATATGTTGGAGAACTAGAGTGTCCTAATAGAAATTGTACTGGGACATCGATTTTTGGCTCCCCAAATAAGGTGGCATGGATAGGTACAAGATTCTTAATTTTATCCACTATCATTAGAATGATTGCAGAGCCGCATGACATAGTTCTAGTACCCTATTGCAAGAGAATCATACTAATCAAGTCCCAATACATGCCATGCATGTAACCTCAATACTAGCATACCGACTGTCGGAATGTCAGCTGATGGTCTCAAAAGCCTTGGATGCTTCTATTGTAAAAACCCCCCTCCTCCCCCCCCCCCCCCCCATCCTACTCTCCAAGTGCAAGTGTGTAGTGTATTATGTGATGTCAACAAGGCTAATGTCAAGACCATTTATCCATCAAGGCACACATAACCATGAGGTGCAAAGAGGCACGTGCAGAGCTAATGGTCAAAGAGGTGCGAAAGATTGTAGAGGAAATGGTATGAGACTTTAGTGCAGCCTGACCTCAATACGTACAAATAATTGTGGTGGCTAGAAGGCTAGTGTGATGAGTGCCTTGGTTTGTGAGCAAGGTGTCCCCATGTCTGACACTGAACTCTCAACAATGTTTGAGGAACTCCAACCACTCATTTTGAGGAATAGGTAATATATTATTCCATTCACAACACATTCCAAAATATCATTAAAAAGCCATGCATATAAAGATCAATATTCTAAAAATGCAAGTTCAAACATATGGTCCGTGCAACACATGTTGAGAGCAATCACAGAATGGAATCTTGTCTTCTAAATTTAAAGCAATGTTGTGCATACAGATTTTTTCATGGTAGCCTATTTCCTGGGCGTTGACAATGATAGTAGGTGCTTTATAATCAAAATGTGTTGAGTGTGAAATATATTGGTTTTTGGGATGATTTTTTGTTGTTTTTTATGATAAATGGTTGTTTATTTTGAAGTGTTTGGAAATGTTTGGATAAGTTTGAAGGGTTTTTTATGGATTTTGATGAGGATGTTTGGTTCTGTAAGGTCTGATTTTCTTCTGTTTTGTTCTGTTTTGTTTCTGTTTTGGTAGTAAAGATGGTTGAATGAATGTTTTGAGAGATGATTGAAGTTGTGTAAAGAGGTTTATGAAAGATTGAATTGGTTTTATTTTGGTTTTTATGATTTTTATGGGTTCTGTTGATCTTCTGTGAAGTTCTGTAAGCTTCTGTAGCTCTGTTGTTCTATACTTTTGTTGCTTTGTGGTTCTGTTCTGTTGTTTCTGTTGAGTGTTATGATGGATGTGTGGATATTTTGGGAAGTGTTTTTGTCTTAGGAAAGGATGAATGGAAGCTCTATTCAAGCTAATTGAAGTGAAGAAGTAACTGCTGAAGATTTATAGAAGATTTACAGAAGGTTACAGAAGACAGTGACAGAAGACAGATCTCACAGGACACTATGAAGTCTCTGGTGTCTCTTTAACACAGACATACCTTTTGGGAGGTGTATTCACGACCTAAGAAGGATTATTGAGTGTGATTATTGATTATTGTAGTGAGGATATGATGTACTATTGATGGAGAGAGAGAGAGAGAGTCAGAGATAGTCAAATTTTATGAAAACAGTGTAAATGTACATGAGAGATTGAGAGAAAAAACTATGAAGACATTGAAGATGAATAATATGTGATGTATTTCCATTCAAAGATGGTGTATTCTTTTGTGTTCTTTGTTCTTTTGATGGAGATTATGAAGATTATGAAGAATATGGTTGATTTTATCAAATCCGTGGGAGATCTACATGATGTTGCATGAAGATTTGTTGTGCCTGGTGTTCTTTTCTTCATTGTGATCATATTAAACCTAATAAAAAAGCTTGTAGATGATGACAAGATAGATTTTCTTGCAATAGAAACCCTATTTCCTTGGTGTCTCTCTTGGGGCTCCAAAATGTCAACTACTGGGCTAGCCTCAGGGGTTGACTTAGTGAACTGTATGCAAAGGAATTTCATTGGGGAACCTACGCAATAGATGGATATGCTTCGACCATGTGCATCACATTAATGATTGGACCACCATGGCAGCACATGTGTATGGCCCAAGGTAGTTTCTCTTACACAATTCTACCATCACAACACGGACTTAACTAACATAGTTCTCCTTACTCTTCCATTCCTGTCTTGTGTTATGTAGTGTACAAGAGTTGATGACTCTAGCAATATGTGAGATAAAGGAAGAGGATACAAATGCACATGCTCTTTTTTGGATGAAGATTAATGAAGTGATGGGAAAGTGTGGACACCCAAGCGTTGATTTTCGAGGATTCATGGCAGACGAGGCAACCGCCACAACTAGAGGGCTATCTGCATAGTAGTTAATGGTGGTGTGGACAATATAATGCAAGGAAGGGAGAGATCTTACTTATTTCATTGGGAACAAGGTCTCCAAATACACACATCACAATATGTGCACAAGAGTATCCAAGATGAGCATAAGCGCTTGTGCCGCATGTGGAGGTGTGCAGCCACCGAAGATGATGCAACAATGCAATATCAATTCATTCGGGCCTGGTGGGCCTCAAGGAAAGTTGCGCGTTGCAATATACCACCAATGGATTGTTGGCTTAGTTGGTGGCATATCTGATATCCACATTGGAGGCAACACTTTATCGAGGTAAGACTAATTCGTAATAGTAAGATGTGATGTGTGGTGCATTTGTTTTCTCACACTCCATATCTTCTCGTGCTGTATTTCTTGTCTAGGTGGTGGAGGACATTGCTCATATGCCAACCACTAACCTAGAAGAGCCAATGCATGCAAGTTGGTTGGCAGGAGAGGGATTCAAGGGATCTATCTTGTACGATGCATGTGCCAATGATTTGGCCAATGCTCTACTACTACAGAGTACAAAACGATATGCATTCATTGGTGGAAAGTTCCATGGTGTAGGACCTAGTGCAGAGAAGCTTTTGAGTCGACTACAATAAGGAATTAGCCCCACACCTCAAGCAATGGCAAGGATGATTGAGGAGGTGATAGGAGGAACTGAATTGCATCAACATCCTGATTTTTGAGGGGACAATGTGACTATAGCAAGAAAACTCAAGGTTGATGGGAAAGTGGGGTCTAAGGAAGCCAATGCCTCTCATAGGCCTAAGTATGTGACCAAAAACATACCTAGTAGTATACAAGGCCAAAATGGTTGCTAAGGTTTTTAAGAAAGAGCATGGTGTTGACTTTGATGAAGTCTTTTCTTTTATAGTAGAGATGACTACCCTGTGATTGATTTTGGCCTTAGTTGCATAGCTGGATCTAGACCTTATCAGATGGATGTGAAAATAGCTTTCCTACATGGGGACTTGCATATGAGGATATTCATATATAGCAGACTAAGGGCTTTATGGAAAAGGGTAAGAAACACCTAGTGTGCAAGTTGAGAAATAGCCTTTATGGCCTAAAGTAGGCACCTAGGGAATGGTACCACAAGTTTGATGCATTCATGCATTTGCATGGATACAGTCGTATTGATATGGATCCATGTCTTTACACAAAGAAGGTTGTGATAGTAGCCTTATTATCTTGGTACTTTTATGTCAATGATATGTTGATTGCTGGGAGAGTTCATGATGAGCTAGCTGCTTTGAAGACTTTGCTCAATAAGAGCTTTGAGATAAAGGACATGGTGCAGGCCTCACATACTCTTGGTATGCGCATCACACACGATCACTCTAAATGGATCCTTTACTTATCATAGCAAGCATACATAGAGAATATGCTTGAGTGATTCCATATGTAGGATGCTAAGCCTAGTTGCTATCCTTTATCTTCCCATGTGAAGGTCAACTAGGCCAATTGTATGACGACAATGACCTTGATCTTTTCAGGGTTAGTCACAATCCCTACTGAACTAACCACATGACCTAACAATAGCCCATAAGGCACTCCAAAGCCGTACTTCCATGGATTGAGAGCTATGCAAAATTGTTTGCAATGCTCGAAACACTTCTGCAAAATGATCAACTATCTATCCCTTACTGTGGCTGCCCCCAGATCGTCAATGAATACTTTCAACTCCTCTGGGGAGATGTCACCAAAGGTCTTGTCGGCTATTCTTTGCCACGAGGAACCAAGTGCATTACATAAACAAAATGCCATTACATGGTACACAAAGGTACCAAAGACAGTAATAAAGGTCATTTTTAACTTTGGTCTATACAAAGGTTTGAGAGATGAGGCTCTTCTATTTCTATGTTTCCTTTGTTAGTTGGCCATTTATAGTTATATAGCATGCAAGTTGCATCTTTAGAAAATCTACAGTTAATATGACACAAGAACTTGTAGTAGTGGAAATATAACAACATAAATAAAGCATATTGAAATGCTTCTCTAAGAAGCTCATCTCTGCTAAAGTATCCATCATGTTAGATAACAATGAATAGGTACTACTCACCAAAGAGAAGAGGACTTGGATAGTGAGCTTTTGAGGTGTGGTGATATTGAGACTTAACATAGTAATGGACCAATGCTCCTTAAGCCAACTTAACCAATAAGCAGATGCCTCACATTCATTGGACAGACATGTACTATGAGCCTTAGGTTCTGGTGCAATCTTTGTCAAATGGTATGGAAAAGGGGAGATGCTTCACTATTTGAGAAATCCTTGTCTTTGATTTGACATATTTTCAAAGGAATTTTAAGCTTACTTTGACTTTGGATAATAACTTTATCTGATATGGTTGGGATGCGGAATGTAGCTTCTACAAGTGCACAAGGAGAGATGCCATACAACAAAATTTTATCAAAGGATCAACCATAGAGTATGAATGCAAACTAAGTTTCGTCCACAATTGTTTACTGGATTTCTCTTCAGCAGAATATTCCTTTGGAGAAATGTTGAGATATTATCTCAATCTACAAGAGGGGGAAGAAATCTCTTCCATTTGGCAATGAGTGCTAGCTCAGCTAGTAGGGCATGTAGGTGATTCAAAAGCTTTTATGTGTGTTAGGCCTAACAACATTCTACCCTTTGAGGTGAAATAACGGGATTCAAGCTACAAGCTCAAACTATTGTTCAAGATGAAAATACAAATTTTTACCTTCAAAGTTAGATTTAAACTACCCTTTCAAGTAAAGGGATTGGGATGAAGCTCAGCTAGTAGGGCATGTAGGTGATTCAAAAGCTTTTATGTGTGTTAGGCCTAACAACATTCTACCCTTTGAGGTGAAATAACGGGATTCAAGCTACAAGCTCAAACTATTGTTCAAGATGAAAATACAAATTTTTACCTTCAAAGTTAGATTTAAACTACCCTTTCAAGTAAAGGGATTGGGATGAAGCTCAGCTAGTAGGGCATGTAGGTGATTCAAAAGCTTTTATGTGTGTTAGGCCTAACAACATTCTACCCTTTGAGGTGAAATAACGGGATTCAAGCTACAAGCTCAAACTATTGTTCAAGATGAAAATACAAATTTTTACCTTCAAAGTTAGATTTAAACTACCCTTTCAAGTAAAGGGATTGGGATGAAGGCCAATCAAAGACTTACAAAGCAACCAATTGGATCTTCACTCACCTTTAAGGTGAAGGGATTAGGATGAAGGCCAATCAAATGCATCTAGTAAGTAAGTCTAAACTACCCTTTGAAATGGAGAGATTGGGATGCTTATAAACATTCTACTCTTTGAAGTGAAGAGATTGGAATACTGTGTAGCATTTACTAAATCTACTATATCCCTTGAGGTGAGAGTTTGGACTACTTATTAGCATTTACAAAATCTAAATCTAAACTATCATTTCAGATGAAGAGATAGGGATAGAGCCAATCCAATGCTTACAATGAAAGAAGCGGCATTTAAATCCAATACTCACATATAATGCAACAAATGGCATTTAAAGCTCAAGGCTTGGCTTATTGAGGGTGCGGGGGAATGAGTGGAGGAAGGAGAGGCTAACCAAACCTTTGGATGTTCATGTGGGATTTTATGTCCTCTCGATAAAGAATATATATAGACAAGCTTAGTTTTGTCGGCATGTCGGGAAGGAGGCTATCGAGAAGGTTTGGTTGTTCTCTGGCTGAGAAGATGAAGTTACAAAGAAAATGTCTATGTCTTCGAATGGAGCAGGGACGTTATTATGGCCTTATGGACGGATAGCAGCTGGAAATGTATTTCGAAACTCTGGCTGGAAACCTGCACACGGATACCTGCTGCAACCGTCCAGCTCCATCTGAAGCAAAATATGCTGGAGACGGCGGGCATCGATCCCGCTACCTATCGCATGCGAAGCGATCGCTCTACCATTTGAACTACACCCCCTGCTACGCACCGCCTCCAAGAAATCATGCAATCTATTATATCTAATGCTTTGTTTAAGCTGCAATCATCGCCTCTTGATTCCAACTATACATCACAATCATACGTAGCGACATTCGATTCGTAACCCTCACTATTTTGGCACAATCAATGCTCAAAGAGTAGCACTTCGTCCAAATAACGTTTCTTCCTATATCATGCAAAAGGATACATGGGTTAGGAGAATGAAAAGTAGCTAGTATGCCATGAGACACACATACACATCTACCTATAATACATATATAAACGTTTCTTTCATACACGTATATATTTATATAGTTTTTAAATCATAAGGCACGTGCACTTGGAGTATCATATAAGGCTACAACAAGATAGTCTAGGCTCTTCAAGGTACACACAAGGCTATAAGATTCTTCCTCTTACTTTCCTTTTTACACATAATATGATAAGTTTACATAGAATCCCTACTCTCTTTCTATCCTTAAGCTAGGCCCACATAATTCTGTAGGTCCCTTCCCTTATCCACTAGCAACATGATTTAGATCACTCCACTACCTAATCCTAACGAGAAGGCTTTGTTAACTCTGGTAGGACATAAAAGGAGCTATCTGTAGTCAATACAGTCTCAATAAAGGGTATAAGTCTTCACAACATCAACTCTTAAAAATAATGAACACTTATGAAGATCACACAAACGTCCTCCTATATGAATGCATCCTATAGCATTAGATGTAGACATATTACACAAGTAGAAAAATTATTCCTTCTTTGAGAAAGTTTTTATGGTGTTTTATAAAAAAGGACTGTACACCAGCACATGGTCAACCCATAGGATGAGTATATTTGGACAAGAACACCTTAACTACCAGCTATAAGTCATAGTCAGATTAAACTCCAAAATAGTTTCACTTCCTGACTTCCATACACGAGTTCCTCAGTGGTGAACACTATCAAATACTTAAGATATTGAACTCTGCAATGATGGTAGTAACAATTTGAAATCGGGAGCGACTATGGTGAAGGGGGTGACATCCAAAAAGAAGCTAAAGAAGATAAAACCATTAGGACCCATAACCAAAAGGAACTGAATAAGTAGGAGCCATGTTACTATTGAATAAATAGGAGCCAAGGTACTATAGTGTGGTATGATGCCTAGGTACCATTAGTGTGGTGTGATGCCTAAAGGATCAGTAAGTCCAATCAGCCTCGGATGCCCCTTCGGATTCAAGAGCTCTGAACATGGTTTTCCACATCTCAATCCTTTAATTAGAGAGCCTCTATCCTTTAATTAGAGAGCCTCTGGTTCACTCGCAGACCGTTGACACCCCCCCGGGCCACCCATCCTGCGACAGACTCGGCAATACACCCTTTCTGAACCAGCCATAGCTCAGTAGGTATCGCCCCATACAAGACCACCACCACCCTAGCCGCTTGACGATAATGACCAAGGCCTCCGCTGCTACAAGGTCGCCCAAGAAGATCAGCCCCGCCGCATCCACACGTTGCCAACCTACGACGTACAACATAGCCTTCTGAATATTCCGTATTATTCCACGTATCAACCCTTTAATTAGGAGCTTCTCTGGTGCACCATAGCCCGATGGTGATATCCAAACATGCAGGACGACAGGGCTAACGATAGATATACGCCACATTTCATTGGCGACATCCGGCTGAATGTCGTTGCGGACCCATCAGGGTCCTTGGAGCAGTGAATAACATTGCAATGCTCCCATGCATGGGCGATACGGTCAAGCAGGAGTGTACTGCAGGAGTAGCGATAATGGGGGATCGACTCAGAGCTCAAGCAGGAGTGTACTGCAGGAGTAGCGATAATGGGGGATCGACTCCGACTGCCGGAAGGCTCACTGGTTTTTTCGATATTTTGGCATTTGTGGACCGACTGGCACACATGCAGGCGGACCCATGCGTGGATCTATCCACAGCTGTAGGACAGCCATTCTGCTCCACTTAGAAGCGGAAGTGTTACATAGACAAGTTCTTTTAAATATAATACAAAACAACTTATCATTTAAAGAAAGGGCTACATAACCACATGCAGGCTAACAAAACTTGCTTTTAGAAGGTAGGACACGCATGCAAGTAATCTGAGTAATATACCTGTGTACATCACCGGAAGACTTAAGTGATTATCAACCGAGCCCCACTTTTTTACATCTATAAATGCGCACACATGTATGAAAGAAGCCTTTATATTAATTGAACAACTATGTATGTGCTTACATACTTATGTAAACCCATCTTATTTCACTCTCTCACCTTAAAGTAACTTCCCCACTAGCCCCCAGAACAAGCCATCCACCCCTGCCTATCTCTATCCTCCATGCATTGTATGATGCCTACTAGACACCTCCACCTATGAAACCTGTGCTAGATAGCGCACCCTCCAAGTTCTCATTTCTGCTCTACTCAAACTACTTATTTCTGTAGCTCTCTAGCGACTCAGGGAAGATAGTTTACTATATATGGACTCCAATAGCGTAAGACGTTGAAAGGGTTGATAGGGATAACAACTGCCTAAGGTTTTAAACACTTGTAATATGCATCAGTAATCATGGTTCTCACAAAATTCTTTTGTATGGATAAAGGTACAAGACTTTACCCCTACTCAATTTGCATTTTGCATCTTTGGAGGTCCTATGTTGTAAATTGTTCCAACTTTTTTGAAATAAAATTGCCATCCCCTTTCTTAGAATATCTCTTTTTTTTTACGATGTTGAAGAAAATGTTAGAACTGGGCAATATATTTATGAGTCTCTCTCCCTTTTCCCCCTTATGGTTAACACTCTCATCTGGGAAAGTGCAAATCGCAACTTATCCCTATAATTTGTGAATGAGCTGACTTATTTTGAATATTCCCCCTTGTACTTAGCTTTGTGGCTTTCACAATTCTTATCTTCATGATCCACAGCCGCCCCCTTCCATCTTTGTACAAGGAATACTCTGATGCATCAACTCCACTGAGCTTCATTGTACTATTATTGAAAATGACATAGTTGCATTACGCCTAGGCCGACTCTAAATGGCTATTAATGCTACAAATTGGATACATCTAATTGGCTGAAGATCTACCACATAGCCCTATCCAATGTTGAAAATGCAATATCCAAACTAAAGATTTTGGCAGAAAATTTGGATCCACTCATAAAAGAGAATGAGCGAAACCATAGTCAATGGATGGAATCTTCCAAAGGTATCATTCATAATCTATTCTCCCATATAAACATAATGTTTATGGAGGAGAACCTTAGGCCAAGGAAATCAATGGACGTTGCCACCCCCTCTCTAATGGTCCCTACTTTAAGGAAAGCACTTATTCCTTCTGAGTTCTTTGAAGCTAATGTCAAGTTCTCCAATGCCACTTGGGACACACGTAAATGGTTGAAAGGATATGACCAAGGGTCATATGTAGATGCCTTTAACCCCCCCTCCCCCTTCTCCTCAGTTTCGAGAGCTCTATCTACAATATTCTTGTGGACACTAACCATAGGCATATGGATTCTTCACTCTCACAACACCCATCCCGATGGAAATGTGGCTCTTAATGCTTGGAGAAGAAAATAATATAGAAGCATCCAGGTATCACACTAGCTTGGCAATGAGAGGATGTCCTCCCTCTCTAGAACTACAATATTGAATGATCCCTTCACTATGGTACTATTTGAGGTAGGAAGATGTGTCTTATGCCATGGTATATGTGTATCGACCAAATCTGCTACAGCCAATGAAGGAAGACATGACTCCAAATTTCTATATGTTGTATTTAGCTATTCAAGGCCCTCCATCAAATGTCATTGCGATCTGGCTGGTTGCAAGTTTGAATGCAAAAACAACTCAATACTTTGATTTGATAATGCCATTTGGTTTGTAATGCATAACATTCGCACAGTATTCACAACCAAATCACTTAGAGGCTCCATGATATTATTCTTCAAATGGCCCTCAACTAAGCACACGATGTGGTTAAAGCTACCCTTGTGTTCTCATACTTCTGAGAAATGGTTCTCATAACTACAACTAGGAACCTTATGATAAATAATAGTTCTGATACAACTAAGCACGTGATGTGGCTAAAGCTACCCTTGTGTTCTCATACTTCTCAGAAATGGTTCTAATAACTACAACTAGGAACCTTATGATAAATAATAGTTCTCAAAGTATCCTTGGAAATATCAAAGGCGAAGGTGCTAGATTCATTGAAATATCCTTCTCTTCCAACAACAAAATCCCCAATGCTACCAGAAACCCTTTCTCACAAAGGGGCTCTCAAGTCTCCTCTCGAGGAAGTAGACATTCGCAAGGACAATACAAGCTTAGAAACTTCGTGTTAGGAACCATCACTACATCAACCCAAGTTTCTAAGAATATCCTAAACACATCTCTCACCCTAAAGAGAAAAGATGTTTTGCTAGATGAATGTAGCTCAATAGCTAAGCATTTACTATTTGACAAACTATTGGAGATTACTATTATACAACCTCATGGTTGCTTGGATATTACTTCAATCAAAAATCATGTGAGCACTCTACATATCTCTTTTTGTAATGGGTCGTTGGACCTTGTCAAACCCAAAAACCATTTCAAAGAGTTCTTCTATTTGATTAATCTATCTCTACCGCACAAATCTTTTTTATGGTCTCATCCTAGGATGGAAGTTTTTCCCATCCCTTAATAGAGACTTTCTTTATAAGCCTATGGACACTTTTGGTCCTACCACTACTTCCCCTTATAAATGCAAGCTCTATAGTAATAATGTTTACTTTAAAGACATGCATCATGTGGGTACTCTTAATTTGAACATCATTAATGATGTGGGGCTTAGATGGGTAGTATCTAAAGGACTAAATATGCACTATCTCAACTTAGAAGGGGTTTAATATCCAACCTAGGCTAGCGTTTCTAATGGCATTTATAAAGCCCACAAGGAAGATTTTAGGTGGATCACTAATGTGTCTAGATGTATCTACTCTCAATGTACTACTATTTTGGCCAAAGTCCTCTCTTCTTACAAGAGGAGTAGTGAGCCTTTGTGCACAATTAAACACCGAAGTAGCTATGCTAATCGGGATCAACATCCAACCATTTTGGGTAGCTGATGTCAAGAAGTGAAATGGAGAGAGAAAAAGGATTGAGAAAACTGCAGAAGAGAGAGATGAAGTGCAAAAGTGAGAGAAAGTCTAGTCGAGGAGAGAGAAATACTAGAAATGTAGAGAGAAAGATAGGAAAGTAGGAAAGGGATAGCTAGTAGCCATGAAAGGATACAAAGAGAAAGATGAAAGAAGAGAAGACACTTGTACTAATGTCAAAACTAGATACAAAATTGGTTATAAAATGATTGGTACCTTCACCTTTAATACCTGCCCCTATGTACTCATTTTCCATCTCTTACATTCCATCCCCACTCAAAGAAGTTTTTATCCTCAAAAATATTGGTGGACTGTTTACAATGGCTGAATGTAAAGGAAATATGAGTAGTGCACCGGTATAAGTGGCTACAAAAAATAGAAAAAGCACTAATATGTACTAAGTAATGGATGAAATCGGAAGTGAAAAAGTGAATAGACCATATGGACATCCATTTAAAATGATAAAACTAAAAACTAAACCACCATAACTCCAAGAAAAGACACCTACAAACAAAAGGCCACTTGTTGTCTACTAAAGATCCTGTTGTAGTAAAATTGAGATATCGTTTGATGGGAACATCCAAATTAAGTGTGCTATGAGTCGAAAGAAATCTCATCGAATATACTTTCAGGCCATATAGGTATTGCTCCTCTATAATCAAATCAGAATTGAAATTGAGCCAAAACAATAAGCTGTCCATAAACTATCTATAGTAAAACAAGAGATACAATGACTAGTTTTCAATCAAATAAACCTCTAAAAGATAAAGATTTGGATCCCAATATAGATGTTTCCTAATGAAGGTGCAAAATCTTGCCCATAACATCCTAGATCAAAAGGTATACCAATATAATAACGATCAAGAGGAGAAAAATTATCATCAAACTTAAAATCTTGACCACCCTGGTCAAATGGATAAGAATAAAGATCCCCACAATCATCACCATAAGCATATCCATCATCCATCATATTATAGCCATCATGAATCTCATGGACAACCTCATTATCAGCATACCATTCAACAAAATCATTATCCAAGTTTTCATAGCCATGATCATATGCATCCAACTCCTCTTCTAGTTGATGTAATTCATGATTGAGTGTAAACTTATGCATATCCTCAACTAATCCATCATAAGCATAATCAAGAACTTCAAAGTCTTCATTTTCAGCATGTGCATATTCTTTCTCAAATGGTCCAAAAGGTTGATCACTTACCAAGTGATCTTCATATACATTGTCTTCTACTAGATGATCAACTTGCTTATCAGCTTGGTCTTCTTCATATGGTTGATCTTCATGATCGTCATCTTGGTCATTAGCCTCTTCATGATCTTCCTCTTGCCCATCATAGAACCCATTGTCCACTTCAGCATCATCATTACCTTGAAGAAACAAAGAATTCAACACTGCATTTGGTTGATTTCCATTGATTTGTTGTCTAAGATCTATGGAATAATCCTCTTCATCCTAACTTTGTATAAACTATACTTGATATCCATGATTTACTTCTGTAGATTTAGACATAAGACCAACATCAAAATATTCCAAAGAAGTAATCACATCTTGTGGAGTAGGCTGAGCACTATCCTTGAAAGTGATTGCACCAAGTACCAAGCATTTTCTTTTTCCATAAAGCATGTTTCAGCAAAAGATTAATGGCCATCTCTACACAATGGCGAATATCCTCATGGTAAATACAAAGACAAATCAAGATGCAGATAGCATATTCCTCTATCTTGATAGAACATTTCCCAAGAAGTTTGACCAATGAAAGCATACCAACATCCAAGTTTCCCATGCTAGATGCCCTTCTAATGAAGCCCATGATTGCCTACTAACTAATGGAGGTGTATGAACCATCATAGCCCACTGATTAGCATCAATCTCAACAAAGAGAGTAGAAATCAATACCAATGTATATTCTAGCTACTGATGAGATTATTGATTAAGTAATGATACCAACCAATGTAATGCATCCATGTCTTAAAGAGACTGTAAAAGAGTAGTACCAATGCTGCAAAAATACTTCATTGATGCCCACAAATTAGCTTGAAGCTCTAGTTTTTCAATGGTTAGTAATCCCAACAACATGCGTTTAGCTTCAACATTACATATACATCCTTGTAAGATACTATTATCATAGAGATTGATAAGAGCTTGCATTACACCTTACTGAACCAATTGAGAGGTATGTGGTTGCAACCAATGGACAAGTACTTGCAACCAAACTCACATCTATCACTTCCAATACCATTTGAGATCATCCATAAAATCATGTACCTAAGTATCCATAATGTCTACCAAAGGAATATCCAACCTATTATGGTGCATAGATCGGATGCTCTATGCGCGCGTAGTGAGCACCGAAAGGTCCCCAAGAACAAAAGAACTCTACTTTTGCACAAAGAACAAGGAAGAAAGCTTGCACGACATGAAGCAAGAGACTAATTGGGTACAATCTCCCCCCATGCCTTGTGTGAGCGCTCCACAAAGCATGTATTTTTTATATTATTCATCTCCAAGCTCAAAAAAATAGCCCAATTTACAATTAGCATGCTTTAGCTTTTGTGTTTGCTTTTGTCCTACTAAAGAATTAAAGCTATTGAGCGCCTAAGGAGTCGAGGCGGTACCCAAATATAATATCCAATACCAATATTTAAATCGTGCATCCATGCACATATAAAAATAATAAATAAATATCAAGTGCTTCAATAAATAAGTGTGTCAAAATAAATATTGGCGCCACTCCCTAAGGTGCGTGCCCATCAAAAATGATAATATTTGAATATACGCTATCATCCAGTATTTCCCAACGCCACCGCTGCCTGCTCTACACATCATCTGAAGCATTCACAATTGTTAAATAATAATAAAATTAAACCGACAAAAGTAAATACCTAGCAGTCTTCAGCTACAAAATAAATAAATTGGTTAGAACTCAATCCTAATCTTAATTTATTACGAGTGTGCACTCTAAACTCATAAACTCTATTAATTTAAATATGTATTTTGTAGAATCACCCGCTATGGAATCACCCACTTACACATTAAATTAACAAGATGCTCAAAAAGGACAAGCATCCCCATCGACTTTTCACACAAGGAATCCACCTTGTGTACGAGCCCCAGCAATAAATAAAATTTTACGGAATCCACCGCAAAACCCCACGGAATCCACTGTGGAATATGCCTCCTGGCATCATACCCCCAGGGTGGGATAGCAATTGTCCTCAATTGCTATTAGCTCAATGTGGAGCTAGCAGTGTGGGGTAAGTACTTAGGTCTCGAGCGTGCATCCATTGGGCCTCTTCAACAGGATGATTTTTAAACTTAACCAAATATCTAGAATATCTATGGTCAGTTCTAGTGGTCATAAAGTCAGTATCTATAATAGTTTCAGGCTCAAGGATTTCAATTTCTTCTTCTAGCAAACGAGGGTTTTCATATACAGGGTGTACAGGTAATTGTCCTTTAAAAGGTCGTAATAAAATGATATGAAAAGTGTTGTGGTAATTCTAGTTTAAATGCATTGTCATTGATTTTGTGAATGATCTTGAAAGGTCCATAAAATCTAGGGGCTAATTTTACAACAGGATGTTTCTCAACACTTCGTAATCTTTGCTTTTCAATTCGTAACCAAACATAATCATCTACTTTGAAACTCATAGCTTTTCTTTTCTTGTTGGCTTGTTTTGTGTATGATTGCTAGGCTTTGGCAATCATATCTTTAACTTCATAAAAAATAGTAGCATGCGTGTTAGCAATATCATCAGCAGCTTGAACTTTGTTTGATAATGATGTAACAGGTGTAGGCAATCTATATCCATAAATAATTTCAAATGGTGCTTTCTGTGTAGCTGTATGTGGTGTGTTATTGTATGCAAACTGAAGTAAATGTAGATGTGTATCCCATGTTTGTGGTTTTGAAATTGTGTATGCATGCAAAATATCTAAAATGGTACAATTAGTAGCTTCTGTTTGGCTATTTGTTTTAGGATGAAATGCAGATGAAAAATCAATCTTTGTTCCTAAGTTAGCAAACAAAGTAATCCAAAAATTATTGCAGAATCTAGAATCACAATTAGAAATAATAACTTTTGGCAAACCATGACTAGTGAAAACAGTTTTCAAGAACAATTGAGCAGCTTGAGATGCAGTTAATGTTTTCTTGCATGGAATTAAATATGCTTGTTTGCTAAACCTATCAACAATAGTCCAAATCATGTCATGATTAGCTTTAGTGTTAGGCAAACCAGTGATAAAATCCATTGAAATCTGTTTCCATGGTCATTCTGGAATTGGTAAAGGCATTAATAAACCGTATTATTTACCATGGTGTCTTTTGACTCTTTGACAAATTAAGCATTTAGATACAAATTTGGATACATTAGATTCCATGTGTGGCCAATAAAAATCTTCAATCAGTGTACGCAAAGTAGAAATAATTCCTCTATGGCCTTGGTATGGGGGACAATGAATTTCATGCAAAACAAATGATCGAAATGGAACAGTTACACATAATCTTTTTTCATAAAACATAAATCCATCAGTGTAAGACAATGAATCAATGGGAATCCAATTATTTGCAACTAGTTTATTCTAATCAGCTTGAAAAGTAGGATCTTGGTCATAAGTGTCTTTCATAGGGAGAAGAGAGTCAAAAGATATCACAGAAATATTATGAATAGCCGGTCGTCTACTTAAACAACATTCTCTTTTCCAGGTTGATATTGTATGAGTGGATGAAAACTTTGAATAAAAGCAGCCCATTTAATGTGTCGGTCAAATATTTGTGGTTGACTAAGGAGATGTCCAATGCTTTGTTGATCAGTTTTGATCATGAATTCAGATCCCATTAAATAGTGTTTCCATTAACATAAAGCTTGTACTACAGCTAGCAATTCCTTATCATAGGTAGAATATTTAAGTTCAGAGGGTTTAAGTTTGCAGCTAGAGTAGGCTATGGGATGAGAATCTTGCATAAGAACTACTCCTATTCCAGATCCACTAGCATCAATAATTACTAGGAAAGGAGAATGCTACTAATCATGGACAGCATATAAATGGATTATCTATGTAGGATGCTACTAATCATGGACAGCATGTGAAAAGGAGAAAAAAGTGGCTGAAAATGCATTGTCTTGTAGCAATATGCATGGTGGAGTAAGGCAGATGCAACAATATGGGGAAGAGACTCTAGGATTTATTCCTTGAAGTCATTACATAAGAAATCATTGGTCCAGAGCTACCACTAAAACGGTAGTGAAAATAGGAGAATGTGAAACTCCTTGTGTTGCTTTACTTGACCATGGATCTGAGATTAATGTCATTGAGCATGGATTGTATGAGAATGGTGTATAGCCTATGGACACTGATCATGGTTGGCGTATGAGGGTCAGAAATAATTTTTCAAGAGACCTCTATGCTGCATGTCCTAATGTAAAAGTGATGATTGGTGATGTACAAGAAGAGCAACACTTCTTTGTGCAAGATAATTCCTCATATGCAGTGATTTTTAGACAGTCCTATATTACAAGAGTGCATATGGAAACAAAGGTACTTGATGATGGTTCTACTTATGCAAGAGTCAGAAGTAAGGATGGGAGGAAAGTAGTCCAATTTCTTACTTTTTGTGTTAATCATCCTAGAAATCAGGATACGCTTTGAGAGTCTCCTTTGCCTCCAAATGCAAGGGAATTCAAAGACCTAGATTTTCATTAAGCACTGCTATAATGTGGGGCTATAGTAGTGCTATTCAAAGGATGTACTTGCCTCTTGATGGAATGATGTATGTATTCACTATTGGTTATTCTCAGCTTACATCAAATATTTCATGTTGGTTGAAGCCTATGGAAGCTATGTGCAAGACTGAATGCGTATCTATGAAACAGGCTACTAAGGAAATGAGAGCATTGGGACTATTAGCTGAAAATGAAGGCATTTTGGGCATCTTTTATGGACTGAATATTAATGACACTATGGCTGAAATTTTAGCAACTATACATACAGAAAATGAGACTAAAAATAGAGTGTTGTCTATATGTTCTTTGGACATGTATGATGTTATAGCATTGTTTGCTTAACAGGAAGGATTACAATGGGCTAAAGCACTTGTGGAGACAAAGTATAAGATAGTTGACAAAAAGGTGAAACCAATTGCTTTGCTGCTCCCACCAGAAAGTGAGGGTCTGTATGAAAAAGTTTCAAGGCAGGCAAGCTTATGGGATCCTAAAGATATAGGTCATCAGTTTACATCTGAAACATTACAGGAATTGAAAGTTGGTGAAGAAGGGTTTCTTTTTCCTGATGAAAGATAATGTTTTATACAGATGTTGACTAGGCATGGAAAGGTATTTGCATTTAAACCAACTGAAATAGGTTGTGTGGATCCAAATGTTATCTCTCCTATTTTCACTATCGTTTTAGTGGTAGCTCTGGACCAATGATTTCTTATGTAATGACTTCGAGGAATAAATCCTAGAGTCTCTTCCCCATATTGTTGCATCTGCCTTACTCCACCATGCATATTGCTACAAGACAATGCATTTTCAGCCATTTTTTTCTCATTTCCACATGCTGTCCCACTGATTAGTAGCATCCTACATAGATAATCCATAGGCTATTTATATAGGCTAATTGGGTACAATCTCCCCCCATGCCTTGTGTGAGCGCTCCACAAAGCATGTATTTTTTATATTATTCATCTCCAAGCTAAAAAAAAATAGCCCAATTTACAATTAGCACGCTTTAGCTTTTGTGTATGCTTTTGTCCTACTAAAGAATTAAAGCTATTGAGCGCCCAAGGAGTCGGGCGGTACCCAAATACAATATCCAATACCAATATTTAAATCGTGCATCCATGCACATATAAAAATAATAAATAAATATCAAGCGCTTCAATAAATAAGTGCGTCAAAATAAATATTGGTGCCACGCCTAAGGTGCGTGCCCATCAAAAATGATAATAATTTGAATATACGCTATCGTCTAGTGCTTCCCAACGCCACCGCTGCCTGCTCTACACATCAACTGAAGCATTCACAATTGTTAAATAATAATAAAATTAAACCGACAAAAGTAAATACCTAGCAATCTTCAGCTACAAAATAAATAAATTGGTTAGAACTCAATCCTAATCTTAATTTATTACGAGTGTGCACTCTAAACTCATAAACTCTATTAATTTAAATATGTATTTTGCAGAATCACCCGCTATGGAATCACCCACTTACACATTAAATTAACAAGACACTCAAAAAGGACAAGCATCCCCATCGACTTTTCACACAAGGAATCCACCTTGTGTACGAGCCCCGGCAATAAATAAAATTTTACGAAATCCACCGCAAAACCTCACGGAATCCACTGTGGAATATGCCTCCTGGCATCATACCCCCAGGGTGGGATAGCAATTGTCCTCAATTGCTATTAGCTCAATGTGGAGCTAGCAGTGTGGGGTAAGCACTTAGGTCTCGAGCGTGCATCCATTGGGCCTCTTCAACAGGATGATTTTTAAACTTAACCAAATATCTAGAATATCTACGGTCAGTTCTAGTGGTCATAAAGTCAGTATCTATAATAGTTTCAGGCTCAAGGATTTCAGTTTCTTCTTCTAGCAAATGAGGGTTTTCATATACAGGGTGTACAGGTAATTGTCCTCTAAAAGGTCGTAATAAACTGATATGAAAAGTGTTGTGGTAATTCTAGTTTAAATGCATTGTCATTGATTTTGTGAATGATCTTGAAAGGTCCATAAAATCTAGGAGCTAATTTTACAACAAGGTGTTTGTCAACACTTTGTAATCTTCGCTTTTCAATTCGTAACCAAACATAATCATCAACTTTGAAACTCATAGCTTTTCTTTTCTTGTTGGCTTGTTTTGTGTATGATTGCTGGGCTTTGGCAATCATATCTTTAACTTCACAAAAAATAGTAGCATGAATGTTAGCAATATCATCAGCAACTTGAACTTTGTTTGACAATGATGTAACAGGTGTAGGCAATCTATATCCATAAATAATCTTAAATGCTGCTTTCTGTGTAGCTATATGTGGTGTATTATTGTATGTAAACTGAAGTAAATGTAAATGTGTATCCCATGTTTGTGGTTTTGAAATTGTGTATGCACGCAAAATATCTAAAATGGTACTATTAGTAACTTCTATTTGGCCATTTGTTACAGGATGAAATGCAGATGAAAAATCAATCTTTGTTCTTAAGTTAGAAAACAAAGTAATCCAAAAATTATTGCAGAAACTAGAATCAGATTAGAAATAATAACTTTTGGCAAACCATGACTAGTGAAAACAGTTTTCAAGAACAATTGAGCAGCTTGAGATGCAGTTAATGTTTTCTTACATGGAATTAAATATGCTTGTTTGCTAAACCTATCAACAATAGTCCAAATCATGTCATGATTAGCTTTAGTGTTAGGCAAACCAGTTATAAAATCCATTGAAATCTGTTTCCATGGTCATTCTGGAATTGGTAAAGACATTAATAAACCGTATTATTTACCATGGTGTATTTTAACTCTTTGATAAATTAAGCATTCAGATACAAAGTTAGATACATCAGATTCCATGTGTGGCCAATAAAAATCTTCAATCAATGTACGCAAAGTAGAAATAATTCCTCTATGGCCTTGGTATGGGGGACAATGAATTTTGTGCAAAACAAATGATCGAAATGGAACATTTACACATAATCTTTTTTCATAAAACATAAATCCATCAGTGTAAGACAATGAATCAATGGGAATCCAATTATTTGCAACTAGTTTATTCCAATCAGCTTGAAAAGTAGGATCTTGGTCATAAGTGTCTTTCATAGGGAGAAGAGAGTCAAAAGATATCACAGAAATATTATAAATAGTCAGTCGTCTACTTAAAGCATTAGCAACAACATTCTCTTTTCCGGGTTGATATTGTATGAGTGGATGAAAACTTTGAATAAAAGCAGCCCATTTAATGTGTCGGTCAGATATTTGTGGTTGACTAAGGAGATGTCCAATGCTTTGTTGATCAGTTTTGATCATGAATTCAGATCCCATTAAATAGTGTTTCCATTGACATAAAGCTTGTACTACATCTAGCAATTCCTTATCATAGGTAGAATATTTAAGTTCTGAGGGTTTAAGTTTGCAGCTAGAGCAGGCTATGGGATGAGAATCTTGCATAAGAACTGCTCCTATTCCAAATCCACTAGCATCAGTAACTACTAGGAAAAATGGTCTATTGAAGTCAGGTAATTGCAATACAGGAGCATGAGTTAAAGCATGATTCAATAAATCAAATGACTTTTGTTGATTATCAAACCAATGATACACAATGCCTTTCTTTAATAGTTTTGTCAAAGGTAATGCATTCAATGAAAAATTTCTCACAAATTTTTTGTAAAAGCTAGCAAGACCTAAGAAAGAACGTAATTCATGCACATTTTTGGGTATCGGCCAATTCAAAATTGCTTCTATCTTTTTAGGGTCAACTTTAATACCTTCAGATGAAACAATATGTCCTAGATATTCAATTTGTGTTTGGAAAATTTTACTCTTTTCTGGATTGGCATATAATTGATTCTCTTTTAATAATTTAAAAACCAAAGATAAATGTTCGTAATGCTCATTCTCATTCTTACTAAAAACCAATATGTCATCAAATAAAACACTGGCACAATGCTGATGCTTCAAAAATATGCGATTCATCATATGACTTAATGTGGCGGATGCATTAGTTAAACCAAATGGCATAACCAGGAGTTCATAGTGTCCAAATTGTGTTCCAAATGCAGTTTTGAATATATCAGATGTGTCCAATCTTCCTTGATGGTATCCAGATTTAAGATCTATCTTGCTTAATATTGCAGATCCTTGTAGCTTGTCCATAAGATCATCTACCCTAGGAATTGGATATCTATTCTTAACAGTAATTTTATTTAGGGCACGATAATCAATGCACATGCGATAGGTATTGTTTTTCTTCTTCACTAATAAGACAGGTGCACCAAATGGAGAACTACTAGGTCTAATGAGTCCTCGAGTTAACAATTCTTCAATTTGGGCTTGAATTTCTTTCTGTTCAATTTGGTTATATCTATATGGTGCTTTACATGGTGGTTGTGATCCAGGAATTAGATCTATCTTGTGATCTTTAGGACGTACAAGTGGTAATCCAGGTGGTAAGTCAGCAGCAAAACAATCTTGAAATTGTGAAAGAAATTGTGTGTGCCTAGCATGCATCTGATTTTCTTTAACTTCGATTTCATTCATCCATATTAAATAAGATTTGCTACTTTTTCGTAATGCACGTTTAGCCTGAGTATGACTAAGCAATGGAAAATTATTGAAAGTGTGTATAGCATGCAATGTGATTTGTTTCCCATTAGAACGAATTTTCATTAATTGCGTGGAATAATCTATATCAGGATTATACTGATGTCGCCAAGGCATTCCTAAGATAATGTCACTAGACTGCAAAGGCACAACTAAGAAATTTCTACGTTCAATACAATCACCAATTTTAATTTCTAAGTCATGCACCTCTTGTGTTCCATTATATCTAATGCCTAAGAATGCAACCTTGATGCGATAATGTGTATAAACAATATGTAAATTCAATTTTTGGACCAATTTTGCATAATTAAAGTCGTGTGTGCTCCCATCATCATGTAAAACAGTCTTTTCTTTACCATGCACAAGACATTTCATCGTTAATAAAGAATGGGGATTTGGCATTCCTGGTAAAGTATCTGAAGTAGTACCAATGTTGTCATCATCTTTCATGAAATCTGGAATTTCTTCATGTTCTTCATCTTCTGTCGCTCCCAAATAATTGATAGGAATAGTTTGATTTTTGGATTGACAATTGGCTGCTAGATGTCCAGGTTGATGACATTTGTGATAGACTATGGGTTTGGCTTTAGATACATTATTGGTAATAGCAAGAAGTTTAGGAATGTTGAAATTTGGCTGGAGAGATGGCTTAGGGTTTGGATTTTTGTTTGATGGTAAAGCAGGTGATCGTGTCCAAGATTTACGGAATGAAGATGGAAGGAAACGACTTTGATTGAATCTTTGAATATTTGAATTGAATTGTTTTGAACCAAAGTTACCATTAGTTTGAAATTGTTGTGGTCGCTTCTCTCATCCTCGAATTTTATCTTCAGTGTCATGGCCAAAGGAAATTGCATCTTCGAGAGTCGTTGGCTTGAACATATTGACCTCCGCATAAAAATGTCCAAGTAAGCCAGACATAAACTTGCGTTTATGGGTTGCCTCAAGTACATCTTCAAGCATTCGTAGTTGCAATAAAGCATTCTAAAAACTCTTGGTATATTGTGAAATAGGCTCACGATCCCTTTGTTGCAGAAGATCCCATTGTTTGATTGCTTTTTCGTGGAATTGGGGTGGAAGGAAATTCTGTAAAAAATTATTTTGGAAAGTCTCCCAAGTAGTAGGACAATCAATGCTCTTGCGGACAACAGTCCACCATAGGCATGCTCGGTCAACTAGATGATTAGTGACACACTTAATTTTGTCTTTCTCAACATACTGTTTTTCATGGAAATAATCATCAAATTGACTGATAAAAGCAAGTACAGTCTTTCCATCGCGTGACCCATTGAAAGTACGAAATTTGAAATTTCTTTTACTTATCTTTGTTTCTTTCTGAATAGATTGCGCTTCAAGTATTGCATCGATCGTATGCCATATAAGATCTTCAGGTTACGGTCCATCTTGGTTAGTGGTAGATCGTTGCAGATTGGCCAATTGAGCTTGCAAGGTTTGACATGCTCTCGTTCCTCTTGAAGCTGCATCATAATCAAATCTAATTTTTTCTCCATCGTTGGTTCAAGTAGGTCACCTTCAGCCATAAAGTCTTCCATGGTTTGATCGGACATCCTATAAAATTCCAAAAGACCTCACACTCAAAATCTTGTTAGCGGGATGAGCGTAGCTCAAAGTCGGGTTTACAAGGCTTATTTCTTTTTTTTAATGGCTTTTTATAGTATTTCTCCTTTGCGGATCCGGAATTTGATATCACGGTCGTCTTCCAAGGAGATAATCTTGTGTGTAGACTATGTATTGTAAACTGTGTGCTGGAATCTGGCTCTGTCCGAATGCAGGCACGAACAAGGGCTTGCAAGGAGTTATAGAACCAGTTCAGGTGTACTTCCGTGTGAAAGCAGGCTATGAAAGAGATTAAGAATTGCATTTTAAGTAAGACTTAAAAGAGACTTAAGCTTTAATTAAAAAAGCTTAACTAATCGTTTTGATAACGACCAGGATGGCAACAGCTTTTTGTGGACGGCGTCATCATCGAGTACATCCTCACGCAGCAAGTCATCAAATTTCGAATAGCTTAAGATTTGTTAAGCTTAAACTATTACTAATGAAGATTTTGCTTACTGTATCTCTGAGAAAAAAAATGTCTTGTTGAAGAAGCTTCCCGTGTGGTCCTCTGCTGCAGAAACCAGTCCTTCGCGATCTGAGTGTGTAGCAGGGGGTTCTTGACTGCCAGGAACATGTTGGTATTGACAGATTGCCACGAGATTGACTGTAGAGCTTGATCATTCGAGGAACTCTACCTTCGCGTGAGATGGTAAGTGATTGGAAGCTCTCGATCTCAGCTCTGATACCACTTATGCACAGATCGGATGCTGTATGCGCGCGTAGTGAGCGTCGGAAGGTCCCGAAGAACAAAATAACTCTACTTTTGCACAAAGAACAAGGAAGAAAGCTTACACGACATGAAGCAAGAGACTAATTGGGTACAATCTCCCCCCATGCCTTGTGTGAGCGCTCCACAAAGCATGTATTTTTTATATTATTCATCTCTAAGCTCAAAAAAAATAGCCCAATTTACAATTAGCATACTTTAGCTTTTGTGTTTGCTTTTGTCCCACTAAATAATTAAAGCTATTGGGCGCCCAAGGAGTCGGGCGGTACCCAAATACAATATCCAATACTAATATTTAAATCGTGCGCCCATGCGCATACAAAAATAATAAATAAATGTCAAGCGCTTCAATAAATAAGCGTGTCAAAATAAAGATTGGTGCCACGCCTAAGATGCGTGCCCATCAAAAATGATAATAGTTTGAATACACGCTATCGTCCAGTGCTTCCCAACACCACCGCTGCCTGCTCTACACATCAACTGAGGCATTCACAATTGTTAGAAAATAATAAAATTAAGCCTACAAAAGTGAATACCTATCAGTCTTCAGCTACAAAATAAATAAATTGGTTAGAACTCAATCCTAACCTTAATTTATTACGTGTGTGCACTCTAGACTCATAAACGTGTGTGCACTCAATCCTAACCTTAATTTATTACGTGTGTGCACTCTAAACTCATAAACGTCTATTAATTTAAATATGTATTTTGCGAAATCACCTGCTGTGGAATCACCCACTTACACATTAAATTAACAAGAAGCCCGAAAAGGACAGGCGTCCCCATCGACTTTTCATACAAGGAATCCACCTTGAGTATGAGCCCTACCAATAAATAAAATTTTACGGAATCCACCGCAAAACCTCACGAAATCCATCATGGAATATGCCTCTTGGCATCATATTAAAACCAACATCTCTAATTAGACCCATAATACTCTATTTCCCTACCAGTGGAAAGTGCAGTCCTACAGTACCTACAAGTACTAAATCAGCCATAGCTTTTGATTGAAAGCTTCGATCGATAAAAATTTTGATTCAAATCAAAGCTAACACTTTTCTCTTCGAAGAAAGCAGTTAACAATAAATTTCAGAGTAGGTCAAAAAAGACATGATAGCCCAAAGTTGATTGACTAAAATTGTCTACAACCTGCCCTGTTTTAATGAGTCTATAAGAGGTCTATAAATCCAACTTTGATATTGTTAAACCTTGTATACTCTCACAAATAGAACTGGGGTAGTACCAAGACATGAATTTATGATCAATGAAAAGTAAACAAAGTCCCAGACCACCCATTTCAATGGCTACAATGAAGGAGTAATGTCCTATAATCACTGCATGAATGAAATCACTGCCAAGTTGAATTGACCAATGCCAACAAAAGCATTGGTCAATTCAAATTAAGCATTTTCAATGCCAACATGAGCATCATCTTATCAATGCCAAGTTGAATTGACCAATGCCAACTTAAGCATTTTCAATGCCAACATGAGCATCATCTTAGCACCATTGTCAACAATAGCAAGACATTTCTATAGACAAATCAGCATAAGCACTTAAATGGCTAATTGAAGAACCCATGCCATCACAAACATGTCATCAGCATAACCCATGTAACAAGTAATGCTTTATAATCGAAGAACTCAGAAAAGAGTAATGACTTTCCAACTTGTCATCAAAAGCCCCAAAATGTTGCTTCTAAATTGAATCCCATAACTCCATAATCTTCAATCCTACCAAGGTTGAAGAGCCTTACTCAAAGAAGACAATGAAGTTGTTGAAGTGATAGCTATGGTTGGAGCTTATCATTGAGCATTCAACATTAGAGAATGCCTCTTGATACTTCAATTCTTGAGGAAGATGAAGAAGAAAATATTTGATGATTCTCTGATTAATTCAAAAAGAGAAGCTCCATGTTGCTTCAACGGAAGAGAGCCAACCTTCAATCTTCAATGTATGAGCTTCAATGTTGGCCATGAAGAAGCTATCCCCATAAAATGGAGGAGAAAATGAAGTAAGGAGCCCCAAATGCAACCTTGGCAACTCTGATCTAATCAATCACCGAAGGAGAGTTTGCTACCACATTTACTATTGTCTAGGATAGCAAATCAGCCCAAATTTTGGGTTGTTCTCCTACTGATGTGGCACCACCAAGATAGGGAAAAATGGTATGCAACTTGTTGTACTTGATGCCTAGAAGCCTTCTACATAGCCCATTGTTGGAGAGAGGCAAGATTCATGGAGAAAGATGAAGTTGAAGACTGATGGTTCCATGGAAGTCATAGACATGAAGAAGGAGAAGCTCTTTTCCAAAAAGTAACCACATTTTATTCTTCTCTTAAGTCCGACTAACCCCTATTTTACCAAGTTGCCTTCAAAATAGCATGTAATGGATGCACGACCTGTCATTTTAGCCACGGTTTGGCCAAATCTCTCCAAGATCTTTGTCAAAGTCCCAAGTTTAGCCTTTGCTCCAAGTAGAACACCTGCAAGTACCTGTCATGTGGCTTCTGTACCTGTTGTCCAAGATTTAATGGTGGAAATTTTGAGAAAATTATGTTTGAAATGAGGAAATTAAATGGACCAATATCCTAAGCTCTGATACCACTTGTCAAGAAGTGAACTTGAGAGAGAGAAAGAGGAGAGTGAGGACTACAGAAGAGAGAGATGAAGAAGTGCATAAGTGAGAGAATTTCTAATCAAGGAGAGAGAAATACTAGAAATGGAGAGAGAAATATAGGAAAGTAGGAAAGAGATGGCTGGCAACCATGAAAGGACAGAAAGAGAAATATGAAACAAGAGAAGACACTTGAACTAATGTTAAAATTAGATACAAAACTGGTTACAAAATTATTGATAGCTTCACCTTTTATACGTGCCCCTATGTACCCATTTTCCATATCTTACAACTAAATCTAGCCACTAGGTTTCATTATCATGCCAAGTAACATCTTTAGTGTCTTTTCAACTGACATTAAGAAGTGTTATGAAAACATACCACAGCATGGGGATCTTTGCCTCATCAATGTTATCAACACTTTCATCAAGTGGACATCCCACAACAAAAAAAAAATTGTCTACCCCTTAAAAAGAAAGGTTATCTAGTCAAACAAAAGGTCATTGTTGCTGCCCTATCTATGCAAAATACATAACAGGACAGAGAATGCTTCATGAGGCAGATACCTAATCTCACACCTAGGAATTACAAAAATTCAGAACTAATCGTATGAAAGCATAGACATACTATATTCAGCACTATAGGTCAGAAAATGGGAAGCACAACATATGAAACAGGTTGCAAACGAGACAAATACACCATGGATGATGGTGCCAACTACAAATCCTCAATATATTCAGGTAAATCCATCATGCATCAAGCACATACATCATAAGTGATTAGATAAACAAGAAAAATACACAAAATGCCTCATTAGGTCACGTTTTTGCAATTGCCGCAAAACTGCACTTCATGAGGCACTGAACTTCATGAGACATATAAAGGCTGCTACATCAAAGTAACTCGTGAGCTAGGAGGCTCATGAGCATCATGGCAATCCGTAATAGACTGCTCCTGAACATGATGCTCTTGTAATCCAATAGGTGAAATATCATGAACCTTCTCAAGTGTGAGATCTCTAATCTTAACCTCTTGGTTAAGATCCTACAAAACAGCACTAATGTCATATCTGACCACATCAACTACATCCACAGGCCGATTTTCAACACCCTAAATTTGCTTAGCTTGTTGCAATCCATCAAGCATATCCACAATCCTATGATACTCAGCCTGTAAAGCACCCAATTTCTCCGTCAACACATACAAATGTCTGCTGCAAAACTGCATATGGCCTAGATATTACCTGTGACATCCTAGTGGCTATACCAACCCACTGATCATGCATAAAAGAAGTCAAAGTAGCTCTCATGGATGCCAAATCCTGCTGCATAAAAACAGACCCATCAAGATCAACCTCCACATCACTCAAGATTTGCTTTTCCACTTTAAAAAGAGGTTGCAAACGGGCATCCAAAAGTACTCTTTCAGCCTTCAACTTAGAATTCTCCTTAGCCAACAAATCAAGTTCACCATTGAATTTATCCTGCTTAGTAGCTACCCACTCTTTGAAGGCAACAGAAGACAATTTACATTTACCTAGCATATCCGCATACTCATCAATCTGCCTTCTCAAAGCACCAACCTCATTGTCATGAAATTCCCTCATCTTTTCCATTTCAATATGCATTGTGTCCTTTTTAGTCTTCATAGATACCAATTGCTCTTGCAAAGCTTGCACTACATCCAACTTCACTGCACCATTAGCATGCATTTGAGTCATAAACCGATGCAACCCTGCAACAAAAGAGCATGTCCCCCTCAAGATTTTGAGGAACATATGTATCTAAAACAATTGTCCTGTCATAAGAGAAACCAATACCTTGCTGCTACAAAGAATCACTGGTCTTAGGCATTGGCATATTCTCCATCTTAACCTTGGAGAATCTAACTTTTTTCTTGACACGTGTAATCACAACATCTTCATGAAAATTGTCATTTTTAACATCATCATTCAACCACTCTGATATATCTAAAGGCATAGAGCTTTCCAAGGTATTAACATGTGACACTTCATGAGAAGAAAATGTGACACTTCATGAGAAGAAAAACTCATGAACAAAGGATCCACAAACTCTTTAGCTTTTGTCATTGTTAGCATCACCCGAAGCATGAGCATTTAAGACAAATATTTGTCATAAAGGTCAACAAGTATCCCATCTACCAATTTTTGCCTCTTAAATGCACTAACCTTGTCCACCTTTGGAGACTCCCAAAGAGACGGATGCAATGTCGAACACTCAACCTGCAAGTGAGCATATAACCCAGCCAACATAGGTCCAACCCTGCTTTTCTATTGCTACTTCTGAATGGTTGGAACATGAACTTCCTACATCAATTTATCATATAGAGTTCCTGGCCAATTTGGAACCCCAACATTCTCATCATACCATAAAAGTCCAAAGGTATCCTTTGTGATTACATCTGCCTTAATGAACAAAAAAATCTTTGCATAAACCATTTTATAAAGAACCTCCTCTTGGGATTAGCATGTCTCAATACATACTGATTTTGCAGACACTAGTAGCAGCTCCAAATTCCTATTGCATGGCTTCATCGGTACACCGCCAATGTTTTGGTCTATCATTGAGTTCAAGGGAAAACACTTGAGCTAAAAGAGAAGGAGTAAGCTCAAGTTTGCCACCAATATTTCCACTTTCTCTAATCATTAACAACTATTGTTGAGCATGCACATTGTTTCCCCAAGTATCTCATGGCAACTCAGCAAAACTAAGCAAACCAATCTACTTTAAGTAGCCCCTGGTATTGGGCTCATTGGTATCCATAAGAATAGAGCAATCAAGCATTGGAGTAGCCAACTCACCTTCATCCTCACTAGACATAGTAGAAGATGCTTTTGGTGTGGAATCCTTGACCTTTGATGTCGTTGTATCGGGTGAACTATCACTCCATCCCTCATCATGCTCATGAACAGTCTTCAACTGTTGTTGCCCTCTTTTCACAAGAAGCTTTGAAATCTTTATTTTCCTTGTCTTCACCATGGTAACATCACCTACAACCTGCTATGAATTAGAGATGAAAAGAGATGAAGAAAATGATGGAGTATGCTGGTGTGAATTTGCAGGAAGGCATTGTTGTATGGGCGTAGGCGTCAACACTCGAGCCTTCTTTGCCATACTTTGCCCTCTTTTCTCTGGCCTTACTTGACAATGAGTTAAACTCCTTGAAGAGAGAGATAAGATAACATACTGATGACCACTTGTACTCACAATGAGTTTGACATATGAATATTGGCCCTTCAAATACACCTCATGCAACTGGAACTTTGTAGCTTCATACAGTTTAAGTACCAAAGGAACTGAAGTTAAAGTCAGTTGATCTTCTAGACCATCACACCCAAATCTAATGTTAAAAAGTGAAAGTCGTTTCAATCCACAATCTCCCATAACCATGATACCACTTTTCCAAGGCATAATAACATGAGAGAAAGCCTTTGAAATATAGTCCCCATGAGGCAAATTCCAATGACCAACTTTTAATGTCATATAGTGCCACCACTTCATGAAGCTCCTTCACACTTCTAACATGACATAAAACAACTCCAAAATGTCATGCACTTCATAGAGCACTATTGAAGTTTGTATAGCTTCTTTATTAACACCATAAGTAATATATAAGATAACATCATCTGCCAATATCTAACAACAAAATAATGGTTCTTTGTGGAAAGAATCAAGCCAAGAAACCCTAAAAACAATCATGAGATTCAAAGAATCAAAAACTACTCTATGGGGTAAAATCCCATGACTTGCTCCATGAGGTAACACTGCTAAAATTTGAATCAAATTCAATGCAATTGTGGGTTTCTCCTGAATGTCATGAGGTGACTCATCATAGTCCGGTCACACTAACTTTCTTAATCTAAACCCATTCACTGCGGGCTTAACTACTTCACCCTACAAAGTAGCCAACACAAAAGTACCTTGCCCAACATCTTTTATAACTTCATAAGGACTAGAATACCGCAGCTTTAGCTTTCCCGAACGCTTCCCAAGCCGTGAATTATACATCATAACCAGATCTCCTTCTTTAAATATATTCTTTTTAATGTGTCTATATACCCATGCATGTCTTCTTGACTACACCACTCCTTGAAGGTAATGGGCAATAATCTGATCTTCCTCTAACTGCATCAACTTCTGTAGCCTATCATGAATTGATTCCTCAAGACACAACCTATAAGTAATTGCTACTCTCAAACTAGGTACCAAGAACTCCATGGGGACAACCGCCTCAAGACCATAAACCAGCTTGAAAGGAGTTAAACATGTTGAAACCTTATATGTTGTACGAAAGGACCATAATACTGAATCCAACTTTGTATCCCAATCCTTACGGTTATCAACAATAATTTTCTCAAGAATTCAAAGTAAAATATGTTGTACGAAAGGACCATAATACTAAATCCAACTTTGTATCCCAATCCTTACGGTTATCAACAAAAATTTTCTCAAAAATTCAAAGTAAAATATTATTTGAACTTTTGACTTGCCCATTTGCTTGAGGGTGATAGGGAGTGAACTTCTTAAGAATCATATGCTTAGAATTCAGCTCCTTAATAACTTCATTCAGAAATGTTTACCCCGATCACTTACCAACTCTATGGGGCATCCAAAGTGAGTCATTATATTAGAGTACAAAAACTAAGCCACGCTTTCCGCTTTGTTATCCCGCAAGGCTTTGGCTTCAACCCACTTAGTACAATAATCCATACAAACCAAAATATACTGATTCTGACTCTGACGAGTAGATGGCTTAATGGGGCCCACAAAGTCAATACCCCACTTTTGAAATGGTTTCAAAGGTAAAAATGGATTATCTTGCATTCAATCCCTAGATAGAGGTTGACCTTCCTTCATACAGGTAATGCATTCTTTGGCATACCGATGTGCATCCTTAATCACAGTCGGTGACCTCAACCCTCCTTAAAGAACCTTCCTTGCATTAGTCTCACCAAAGGAATGCCCTCTAGTGAGTCCTACATGTGCCTCATGCAGAATAGTAGGCTGCTCCTGACCAGTTGCACATCTTCTTAACACATTATCAATACCCCTCCTATAGAGGACTCCCAAAATAACCTGATAATTCCTACTCTACAACACCAACTTTCTACAGTGGTCTCTAGACAAATTAGTAGGCATCACTCCATGAAGCAAAAAATGTAACATGTGATCATAGAAGGAATTGAATTTACTTACATGAACATTGAATAGTTCTCCATCAAGCAACTGATCATTTACTCCCAATACAATGTCCTCTGACTCAAGTCTACTCAAAAAATTAGCTACCGCATGTTCTTTGCCTGGTGTATGTACTATTTTGTAATCAAACTCTTTCAAAAGTAACGTCCACCTTGCCAATCTTCCTGTAAGTTGAAGTTTGTTGATGAGATACAATAAGGCCTGATGATCCACATAAAAAATGACTTGATTCCCCAATAAGTAATGTTTGAATTTCTCCAATGAAAATATCATGCCAAGAGCTTCCCGTTCAGTGACAATATAGTTCTTCTCAGCAGTTGTAAGCCTTCTACTTGCATAATAAACAGGTCTGAACCAACCTGCAACCCTTTCCTGCATCAAGACTACACCTACTACAATATCCGATGCATCCACAAAGACATGAAATGGAATATCCCATTGTGGCGGTTGCAAAATTAGTGCTACTACCAACATCTTCTTCAATATAGCAAAGGCTTTATCTTGATCATGCCTCCAAACAAACTGAACTCCCTTCTTAGTGAGTAATGTAAGTGGAGCACAAATATGGGCTAGATATCTCAAATATTGACTGTGCCATTTTACCTGCCCTATGAAGCGCATCACTTCTTGAACTGTTTTAGGTACAATAGCCTTCTGAACTGCTTGATTTTTCCTCAAATCAATAGCCATACCTTCATCGGAAATGATATGCCCCAAAATAACTCCTCTTTTGGCAACAAAAATAGATTTGAAAGGATTAAGTGACATGCCAAATTGACGGCATCTTTCAAAACAAAGTCAAAAGTGCTACAAATGATTCACTTTCTTGCCAAATACACAAAAATCATCTATGAAAACCCTCATAGAAGATGTAAGATAGGGATCAAAAGTTTTATGACCTACACCTTGAAATTCTGGGGGTCCATTCTTTAAACAAAAATTCATGACTGTACTCACAAAAGCTCCCCATTCCATTATGAAAGTTGTCTCATCCATATCATCCGAATGCATGTGGATTTGATTATAACCAGAGAAACCATCCAGAAAACTATAGATATCATGGCATGCCACATCATTTAATAAAGAATCTGTGAATGGAAGAGGAAATGGGACAGTGATTGTTACCGCATTCAACTTTCTATCATCTACACAAACCCATATCTTGCCATTCTTTTTAGGCACCACCACAATTAGTGACAACCAAGTCACTTCATTAATAGTTTGATAAAACCCACTCAAAGGAGTTTGTCAATCTCTTCCTTCACCTGTTCGCATAATTGGGATTCATACGGTACCATTTTTGCATAATAGGCTTTGCATTTGCTTTTAAATTAATTCTATGCTGACACACCCTTGGATCAAATCCCTTCATGTCAATGTATTCCCAAGCAAAGATATCCTAAAAGTCCTTTCACAAATTAATCAATTGCTGCTTGAAATATTCCGCAACAAAATTACTCACCTTTATCAGTTTAGAACCTGTTTCAGCTTCTAAATATAGCTAAAGTCTTCTTTGATCTGCCATTTTAACTTGAAATGGTGCTACCACAAGCCCTTGCAATTTATATGCCAAATACATCTCTTCAAGTAGAATATAACTCCTAAACCTCCATCTAGAAGAACATCATCAAACTTGCTACACAAGTAGTCAACTTGAATAGTCGGAACCATATAATCTACCACCTCCATCTGTGTGGGAATCACCGCTTGACATTCTGAAGTTTGTTCCCTGGCCATACCATAATGTTTCAGCACTTAATCCTAATTGGACATAATCTTAGCCAAAAGCTTTTCCTTAAATCCTGGAATCAAATCAAGGATTTGCTCTAGAGTTAGCTACAATGAGGACTTAGTTAGTGTAGCAAACAACTCATGAGAACCATGCAATGCCTCATATGAATCCAAACTTTGAGGCTACACACTGGACTGCATTCCTGTCATGAACATATCTTGCTGATTTTTCTCATGAAGCAATTGACTGTCTTGAATTTCATGAGGCAATTATGCAACTTTAAGTTGTTTGAAGTGCTTCTTCTTCTACAACTTCATGACTTCATTGGAAGCCGCTTCCCTAGCCATTTCTTGATCTTCCCAAATAATCTTTTGTTGAGCTTTTGCCATGGTAATGGCCAAAACTGATGTCTCATCCAAACAATCTTCCACAACTATGCAATTTGAGCAATCACAGCCCACCTGCGGATCTAAACCAGGCTTAATGACATTTAAAACACCCTTACGTGGCACTTATTTCTATAAAGCCTCTCGAACTTGTTGGTTCAACTGATGACTTACTGCTTGGCTCCCCATGACTTCTTCATGTAACTCTACAAGGACTACTGTTGCGGGTGCCAGTGGTTGCTATCCACGGGGTAGTCCTGTCGGTTGCATTTCTTGCTGCTCCCCGGTCTACATTCCCCTTTCAGCCCTATGGCATACCCATAACTCACAGTTGGGTCCTAACATGTGTCCCTGCTGCCCGCCACAGTAGTAGCAAGGCCCTTGCTACCTCTGCTAAACATTATTCCACTACCTTGGCTGGTCATTACCCCATTGCTTAGGTGGCTAACTATTTCTTCCAAAGCCTCTAAATCCTCTTTACAGTGCCAATTCACGTGTAATTTGATTTACATGTGCTGCTACAGGTGTTATTTGCTACCTTGCATTTCATACCGCTGGATTATACCAGCATTCTCTAGCCTCATGGACCACCTTCTGACAAATGCTGCATGACTTCACATTCTTGGAAGTAGTCATTATAGCCATCTCCAACAAGTGCTTCTTGATTTTCTTTTCCAACCTTCTTTCCAAGGCTGTTTTTCCCTCTCGCTCTTGCCCCTTCTTCTTATCCTTAGAAGAGGTAATATATTTCCCAGATTTCTTTTTGTTTCTCCTCTGCCTCCGCTTACTTCGGTCGTCATCCGAGTCGCTTGATTCCATTTCTGACTTAGAGCCTGATGAGATATCTTATTCATCACTACTATCCTCTACATCACAACCATCAGAGTCTGAGTTTGAAGAGTCATTTTACTCTTCTTCTTGGATCTACTTTTACCAAGTCTCTTTTCCACCCATTGAGCTGCTTCAACTAGCCAATCTATGCTGTCATTTTTTCCAATTTCTGCATTGGCAATTGCTGTTGCAATAGATTTATCCAATCCCTTAACAAAATGAGAGTATTGTAACTCCATAGAAGGTCTATCTTCTTAATTCAGCCTGTTTAATAGGTTTTTGAATTTATGTGCATAATCCGGCACTAGCATTGTCTTCTGTTTGATTTGCTTCAACTTCTTTAACACATCAGTAGTAGTTTTATGCTTTCTAAACCGACTTAAGAAAGTGGTTTTAAGGCCATCATATGTGGTAAAGTATCTAGCATCATAAGTACTATAACAATCCATGGCCTTACCTTTGAAGGTTGCTGTGAACTGTTGTAGTTGAACATGATCCCCAAACATATTGTTAAAGCTGCTAGCCACCCACCTTGTCTCAAACTGTGCAACATGACAATCTGGGTTTTCTTTCTTCTTCCCTAAGAATTTAGATGCCCTGACCTTAGGGTTGAGTGGTGGGTTGGGATTCATGGCTTTTAATGTCTTCCTCTTTAATGGAGGCAAGGGAGCAAAAGTAAGAGACTTCCTAGCAGTACCAACTTGTCTCCTTAATAGGATTGCACTCCCTAATACCAAATGATGTAATCTCTTTGTTGCACGGTCTAGAGGAGGTGAAAGATTTTGCAAGTTAGGTACTCCATTTGCATTTTCAGGAGAACTTGAGGGAGATTCAGTAGATGATGCCAGGGAATGATACACAGTAGCGGTACCAACAAAGGTATGAACATCCTAGGATTCCTCTCCAAAAGATGGAAACTCCTCCTCATCCAAGTTGTCAATTCCTCCTATGTCCCCACCGTCATTCTAGGAGAACCCCTTGTTGTTGTCCTACAAATAACTCCCTTAATTCTCTGGATCTACTTTGAGTTAGAATAACAGGTAATGGGTATGGGTAATTCTCTGACATATATGTAGAAATGCCAAGTTAAACTTTTAATCTACACCATGCTACTTCAAGCAGTCTACCATTGCTCCAAGAAGCAACTAGATTTTCAGATATATAGCATCAAAGGAAAGTACTTTGACTATGCTTTAACATCCAGAAATAGAGAACATCATAAAGAGAATTAAATTATCTTGGCTCAGATTTTGCATTACTGTTTCGAACAAAATTTTGCTTCATATAGAAAACTACCTCATGCAGGAAAATTCAAATTTTTGGCCCCAAACAGAGTCGTTTTTGATTGGGACTTTCACCATATGATCAAGAAAAGAATGACATGATCTAGATGCAGAAAACCCTTTGAACTATATACACAAAATTCAATTTTCTTCCATGAAACAAGATCATTTTTTACAAGTATTCAAATTTCGAGCATCAACTGAAGTCATTTTGCTATTAAACTTCCACACCAAAGATTCGGAAATGCGTGGTAGGATCACCAAAGTGTTGCTGCCCTATCTATGTAGAATACATAACAGGATAGAGAATGCTTCATGAGGCAAATACCTAATCTCACACCCAAGAATCACAGAAACTTAGAACTAATCATATGAAAGCATAAACATACTATATTTAGCACTACATATCAAAAAATGAGAAGCACAACATATGAAACAGGCTGCAAACAAGACAAATACACTATGGATGATGGCGCCAACTGCCAAATCCTCAATATATTCAAGTAAATCCATCATACATTAGGCATATACATCATAAGTGATCAGATAGACAAGAAGAATACACAAAATGCCTCATCATGTCACATTTTTGCAATTTTCCCAAAACTGTACTTCATGAGGCAATGAACTTCATAAGACATAAAGGCTACTTCACATAGGAAATAACAATGACTAAGATAATCCACCATTCTAAGGGTAAATGTAGTGTCACGACAATAGCTAACAATCATTCAAGGACCTCTTCCTTTCCCTACAAGAGTGCTTGCACCTTAATTCTTGGATAATTAACAATACTTTCATTACTCTCAATGGCAATATCAAAAGGCAAAGCAAGGGCATTCCTATGGGCTTTAGTTGCTCACCCTTATGGTGCAATCTCTTTTTAGCATTCTTCAAATACAATTTCTATAAGAAGCTCACTTCCCACAATAGGTATGACATTCTCAAACACTTTACACATTTCATTAGGTACTATAATGATCTACTCCTAATATATATATCAAACCTCACCGTTTTTTAAGGGGAGAAAGTGGACTCAATCTTCATCCTCTATAAGGGAGTTTCCCTTGAGTTTCATTACTCAAATATAACACTTTCATTAATGTCCTTCTTCTCTAACCTTGTTCTCAGCTTCAATGGCTTCTTTCTCTTTCATGTCTTTCTCTCTCCTATTCTAGTCTTTCTCTCTCCTCGTCACTCTATTTCTCTCTCTTCTCTGCACTCTTACTTTTCTCTCCTTCAATCTTATCTCTCCTCTTTCTCTCTCTCCAATCCACTTCTTGACAAATGGTATCAGAGCATTGGTCTTTGATCCATTTTTCCTTCTATTTTAGTCCAATTTTTCTCCATCAATTTTAGACAAGTACTTGACAAAGACAATGACTAGTAGAGGGTTGTAGGCCATCTACAGTTAGCAAGAGACTACATCTGGAGATCTTTAAGGTCAAATATGGTGGTGGGAGGCTAAAGTAGCAAGTCGTCATCAAAATTTCATGCAATTTGGAGGTAACTAGGTTAAATGGGAATTAACTAGACTTAGTTTGGAAACAAACTGTGGTTGCTTTGAAAAGAGAGGATTCTTTTTCCCCTTTCTTGAAGCTTCCTAGAGGTTTCATGGAGTTCCCATCCAAGATCTCTTCCTACCACACAAATATGTGTTAAATACTTCATCCAAGCTGAGAATCAGTTGCTTCAACTCTTTAGCTTCAAGTCAACAACCATTTGAAGGATCATTGCTGCCCAGACAGGTCAAAACAGTCCCGAAAATTGTGGCACAATTTTTGGGTTGCATAAGCTTCATCTCTCTTCTCTCTGACTAATTTACATGAAAACTTGATTGCTCCAATCTTCAGCAAGAGGAAACCTACAGTAAACATCAAGATTGTACTTCATTTGTGAACCTTTAGCCTTCCTGTAAACCCTAGATGAACAGTCCATGGCAGCCATGAAAGCTTCAATCCAAGCTTTCATTTCTCAACAATTTCTTGAAGATTCTTCATCAATTCAGCTCGTGGGATCAATGCAATAAGGATTCTTCAACAAATTGCAAAGGATTTCAGCTCATGGAGGATATTGGAGCTCATATTGAAGGTTTATTTCGGGGCTTTCCTTCAAGAGGCTTGAATCTTTGGTATTCAAGTGTTCAAGCAAGCTCAGGGAATTGATTCTTCACGGATTTGATCATATTGAAGCTTATATGGACTAATTTCATGGATCTTTCAAGCTTTATGGTGGATTCATGGTGGATTTTGGAAAATTCTTCCATTAATTGGATTGGAGCTTACATCTACCATCCTCTTCAAGCTTAATAAAGGTATATTTATTGCTTAATCTTTGAAATCACTCACCAATCCACTTGCTAATACTTTTCCACTTGTTGATGAGATATTATTGATCAATTAATTCTCTGAATTGATCAATAGATCAGAGATTAGTGTTCTTCCTATTAATCAAAGCCCATTTTGTTGAATTTCAACATTAATTCAATCATATTTCATCATAGATATCATTTACCAAGTTTGATGCATAACCTTGATTTGATTGGCTGAAATTCTTTTGCCCAAGCTGAAATATTGTAAAAGGGTAAGTACTAGCAATCAGTGAGTCACTGAATTGCATTGGTAAGACCCTCTTCCTATTCAATTTTTCAAGATTTTATCCAATTGCATTTCATGAAAGGGGTTGAATGAATATTTCAAAAATGCATTTCATGCTAATTAATTAGCATAGAATGCTACTTCCATGTTGATATACCCACCGAGGAAAAAGGTGGATGCCAGGGGAGATAGTGGGACAAAAGAGAGGTGACCCTCCCTCACTATTGAAGATCCCGAAGGGGTGCAACCAACCGACTTGGGGGGAACTTTGCCCATCTCCTAGTGATTCGCAGCCCGTGTAGGGAGCCTATCCTACCACTTTATCCCTCACATAGGTACAATGAGTGGAGAATTGAATATTGAAGTGTTTCCAAAGACTCAAGTACCTTCAAGAGCAAAACAAGATAAAACATGGACTTTACAGGACACTGTAGGGTATTTACAAGTCCTTACAGGTACAAACTTCATTACTGAAGTACAGATGCAAGTACTATAGGGTGCCCACAGGTCCTATTCAGCCTTCTATAGGCTTTGGCAGCCATTTGGGGTTACTATTTTACCTTACAAGGTGGAAAGAAAGCATTCACTGGTTAAAACAAGGTGCAGGCCTGGATAGTTCAGACTCAAATATTGAATTGCATAATTTTCTTTCCTAAACTTCTTGTAGCATGCTATAGCTCATCTTAAAGAGGGCATCCTTGGCTTTGATTTGAATCAAAAAAAATTGGAATCAGAGTTTCCTAGCCCAAGTTATAGCCATTTTTCTGACAGGGGGTACTACAGGACTATACTATTATGGCAGGACATAAAGGTAAAAATAAGGTCCAGGATGATTATACTGAGCAAATCAGAGATTCTATGTTGGAAAATATACCCCAAGAGAGCCCTTAAGAGCCTAAACAACATGGAGAAATCGGTGAACTTAATAATACCTTGTGTGCACATGAACTAAGGCATCAACAATGTCATGAGGACCTATTATCAAGAGTGGAGCAAATGGTTTTATCTACTGATCAAATGAAGTTTTCTATTGAGAAATTAGTGGATTCAACTACTCAAACAAAGGCTTCTATTGACAAGTTAGTAGAATCTAATGCTCAAATAATGGCTCAATTCTCCCGATGGATGCAAATGTAAATGGGATCTAAAGAAGCAAAGGAGAAAGCTTATTCAAATAGTGAGCCCTCAGTCCCACTTCAGCCACCTAACCAAATGGTCAAGGCCATGGAATTATTCGACAAAGGGGTATCCCAAATAGCCAATATGAAGTAGGTGAGGCTTCACAAAGGCACGATGACTATTTTGGCAGTTTGAATGGTGCCAACTCCCAAGCTTTTGGGCCGAATACCCAATTCCCTAGAGGTCCTCTACTAACGTGAAGGTTTCATAGTGGTTCTCAGCCACCTATTGGGAGATTTCCATCTCATTTTGGGGGTTCAATGCCTGGGACTCATGATCAATCTATTTTGGGACAGCAACCCTTCCATGAAAGAGAGTTGAAAGACAAGATCATTTTGGCCAAGTTCAATGGTTATTCATCTTCACCATCTGATTTAGAGGAGTGAATCTCCAAAATGGAATCTTATTTTAACATATTTCCACTGATGACATGAAGATTCATTTTGCTTCCTTGCACTTGGAGGGATTTGCGCATACTTGGTGGAGGTATATTAGGTATATTAAAAACGATAACATACTTGTAGAGAATTGGAAAGCTTTCAAGACACTTATAGCTGAAGTCTTTGTCTCACAGAGAAATTGGCATAGAGATGATATGGTTTAGAGAAAATAAGCCTAAGTGTAAGAGAGTACACTAACCAATTTCTCAATCTAACCATGTATGTAGAGAGCATCAGTGATGAGGCTAAGCTCCACAAGTACATGTATGGCTTAGAGCCATCCTTATCAGCTGATGTCATGGCACAAAACCCTACTTCTCTTTAAAGCTATTGATCTTGTGGAGTGCTATGGAAGGAAATATAGAAGAGAATCTTCATTTCATATTGGTTTTGGACAACAACTGACTGTTTTAAAATAGGGACAAGGTGGTAATATTTATGGCAACAATCATCCGTCAAGTGGAGGCTTAAGAGTGCCAATTTATCCACCGCTCAGTGCTTCAAGACCTCAAAGTAATTTCAAGATAGCAAACAGTCCTAGAGTTGACTTCAAACAAGGGGACAGCATGCCTAAATCCATTTCATCTAACATGAATCCTAAGTCTATCCCTATGGACCTCTACAAAGAAAGAAAGGAAAAATGCTTATGTTTCAAGTGTGGAAAAAAGTATACACCTAATCATGCCACAAAGTATGTATACAAAAATGACAAATCCAAACTTTAGAGTATGTTAGTCTTTGAGGATCGTGAAGATGAGATTGATGAAGCTAATGCAATTGCACCTAATACTGAAAATGATGATCTTGAGGAGGAAGTTGGGCAAGAGTATTTTTATGATCCAGTCGACTCTTTTCCTTTTGATCCAAGTGTGGAAGTGTTCCTTTTGATCTAGGTGGGACTCATCATGAGCCACTTGCTTCCACTAGTTCTTCCATTTCCATGGATGCTTGGACAGGTTCTAAGAGCCCTAATACACTCTATATGAAGGGTAGCATTCATGGAAAGTCCGTGTTCATTCTAATAGATAGTGGTAGTACCCATAGTTTTGTGAATAAGTCCATTATGGACAAGTTGAATTGTATTCCCATTGATTTACAACATCCCATACGAGTTCAAGTAGCCAATGGTGAAGAAGAAATCACTACACAAATATGCCCATAGGTTTCTTTATAGCTGGCTGAAAATTTTGAAGCAAAAGTAAACCTAATTACCTTGGAAATGGGACCTATAGATACTATACTTAGTTGTGATTGGTTGATGACATTAGGAAAAATCACTATGGATTTCTCACAGCTATATCTGGAGTTTATCTTCAATGGATAGCTCATCCATTTACAGGGAATTCCTAGTAGATAATATTTTTAGCTTATCACCATTTAACAACTCAAAAGGGAGTACAAGAGGCATTCACATATATTTGTTTTGTATTTGAGTGAAGAGATGGAAGATCAGCCCAATACTTCAGCAAGTCATCCAGCCTTGACATCTCTTCTTGAGGAGTATAGGGATTTGTTTGAGGTGCCTACTTCATTACCTCCCAAGAGAGCAGTAGATCACCCTATTGATTTGGAGCCCAACTCAAAGCCAATCAATAACCCACCTTACAAATTGTCTAAGTGTGAGCGAGAGGAAGTAGCCAAGAAAATCAAGGAACTTCTTGAGATGGGATTCATTGAACCAAGTTCTTTACCTTTTGCATCCCCAGTTTTGTTAGTCAAAAAGAAAGATGGATCTTTCAAGATGTGCATTGACTACAGGGATCTTAATAAGATCACAGTGACAAACAAGTATCCAATACCCAGGATTGATGATTTGCTTGATGAACTTAAGGGGGCTCGATTCTTTATGAAGATTGATTTGAGGTCGAGGTATCATCAGATCTGCATGTGAGAGGGTAATGAAATCAAGACTGCTTTTAGGACTGATCGATGGCTCTATGATTTCTTAGTGATGCCATTTGGGCTTACAAATGCTCTAGCTACCTTCCAGAGCCTCATGAATAAGATTTTGCAGCCTTTCCTCTTTCAGTTTGACTTAGTCTTCTTTGATGACATTCTGATTTACAGTAAGACCCTACAGGATCACTTATCACACATGAGGAAAGTTTTTGATGTTTTGAGACATCACAGGCTTTTTGCTAAGGAGAAGAAATGTTCTTTCATGCAAATTGAAGTGGAATACTTGCGACATATTGTCAGTGAAAAAGGGATACAAGGTGACCCCAAGAAGGTGAAATGTATAAAAGATTGGTGAACGCCTACTACTACTACTTCTCTTAGAGGACTTCTTGGTCTAACTTCATTATACCACCAATTCATCAAGCATTATGTGGCTATTGCAGCTCCTTTGTTGACAGGTTGAAGAAGGAATATTTCTTTTGGGATGCTCTTGCAAATAGTAGCTTCAATCAGTTAAAGGAACTCCTTACTTCCGCTCTATTCTAGTATGCCTAGATTTCTCGAAAGAATTTACCATAAAGTGTGATGCTAGTGGCCGTGGCGTTGGGATTGTTTTGTTACAGGAGCATGGAGTGATTGCCTTTGAGAGACGTAAGCTTACAGATAAAGAAATGGCCATAAATGTTTATGACCAAGAGATGTTGCCTATCTTGCATGCAATTTAAAAATGGCACCATTATTTGTATGGCAGCCAATTTAGAGTCCATAGTGATCACAAGGTTCTTAAGTATTTCCTTACCCAGTCCAATCTTACTCCTAAGTAGTGTAGGTGGGTAGCTACACTACAGAATTATGATTTTGACATCACTCATACGAGGGCTAAAGACAATATAGTAGCTGATTCTCTTTCTTGTATGTGGGCTTGCAAAGTTTTAGCAATGACTGAGCTACATAGTGATTGGATTGAAGAACTACATGAGGCTTATCTTTTGAATGAAGAGCTCAGCCATATTTTTTAGAAATTATAGCAAGGTCTCATGGAAGAAAACTCGCATTATCAGCTTAAAAATGTCCTTATTTAGTTAAATGGTAAGATTGTCATTCCTTCTACCTCTTCTTTTCCATGAAAATTTATGGAGGAACTACATTCTTCACCTTTAGCTGGACACCTTGGAGTTTTCAAGCCCTATGATAGGATCAGTAAAATTTTTTAAAAGAAAGGATTGTGGAAATATGTCAAGGACTTTGTCATGAAGTGTATGTCTTGTCAGCAAAATAAGGACAGAACCCATAAGCCAAGTGGTTTGTTGCAGCCATTACCCATTCCTACAGGTAAATGCTCACATTACCATGTATTTCATTACTAGCTGCCTACTACCAAAAAGGAATGGAATAGTATATATGTAGTGGTGGAAATACTCACCAAGGTAGCTCATTTCATTCCAACCAAGACCCAGTTTACTACTTCTCAAGTGGCCAGTCAATTCATGGAGCAGATTTTTATACCACATGGATTACCACATGTGATTGTTCATGCTAGAGACTCAAAGTTCATGAGTGACTTTTGGTAGGTGGCATTCATATCCGTGGGCACTAAATTGGCTCCTTCTATAGCTTATCATCCACAGACTAATGGACAAACAGAAAGAGTAAATAAATGGTTGGAGACTTATCTTTGCCATTTCTACTATGATGTCCAAAATTCATGGGATTCCTTGTTACACTCGGCTGAGTTTTCCTACAACAACTCTACTCATGCTAGCATTGGAGTTTTGCCCTTTAAGGCTATGTATGGCTAGAAGGTCCCCTTACCCACAGTCATCTTTGATGAAGGAATCAACCCTCATGAGAAAGAGGAGTTGGAAAGAATGCAAACCCTTCTTTAGCAATGTAAGATGAATCTTAGGAAAGCTCAAGACCAAATGATGATGTATGCTGATGTGATGAGGTAGACTTTAGAGTTCCAAGAAGGAGAATTGGTTTTATTGAAGGTGCCCAAGTCTAGGTACTCTACTTTGAAAGATGGATCTAGTAACAAGCTTGCTCACAGATTTTATGGCCCCTATCGGATACTGAAGCGCATTAGAGACTTGCCATACAGATTGGAGATACCCTCTTCCACAAAGATTTATAATGTATTCCACGTTCGTCAGCTCAAGCCTTTCTATGGTGATCTTGTTGTTACAATTGATGAGCTGCCACTTATTGATGAAGAAGGTCTTATTTAGTATATCCCAGAGGTTATCATAGGTCAACGTGAGAAGAAGCTTCAATCTTGTTCCATCATCAAATATTTGATCAAATGGAGAGGGTTACCACCTGAGGAAGCTTCTTGGAGAATTGATTCTATAATAGATGAGTTTCCTTTCTTAAGGGACACATTGGTGGCTAAAGCCTACTTCCTATGGAGCTAGTTTTGGTGCAAAAAGGGACATGACAGCACATTGTTTTAAAATATTTTTTATTATACCTAATTTTCAGAATTAATCCACTTACATAGGTCAAATTACTCTTCAAGAGCTACATTTTGACATATGGCATGTCTCATTTAGACATTTCTATTAGAAGTTATGGCAAATTTGGTCCAATAGGGTCTGTTTACACAGCAAGTTGTCTACTTCATTCTAGGTTCATCAGTTGAAGACTTTATAGCTCCATATACTTTTGAAGAACTCTTGATCATGTATATAGCTAAGGCTTACTTTTGTTCTTTCATTCTAGTCCATATGCCAGTCATCTTTCATTCATTTTTCCATTTGTAAAGCTGTAAAAACAAAGTAGTACTCTGTTCTATCCATCCTTTTCTAGTCTTTATACGTTTGTTTTTTAGGGAAAAAGCCTATGGGATGGGATGGATTGTAAGAAGCTGGGAAGAATAAGGATTTAGTGTGTGAATAATATTGATGATATTCCATGTCACACTACCATTGGTATAAAAGGAGAAGACATATAATTTTTCCTATCTTTTAGCACATTAATACATTATTGTCCTTCTTCTCTCACCGTGTTCTCAGCTTCAATGCCTTCTTTCTCTTTCCTATCTTTCTCTCTCCTATTCTAGCCTTTCTCTCTCCTTGTCACTCTATTTCTCTCTCTTCTGCACTCTTCCTTCTCTCTCCTACAATCTTCTCTCTCCTCTTTCTCTCTCTCCAATCCACTTCTTGACAGCAATAGACAAAGAGTATCCTCACATTAAACTCAACAAGCAATTCATGGCCTTGATAGGTTGACTAGGTGCAAACTACATGACCAAAACCATAAACATGTGGGTGGTCCATAGGTAGCGCCCACCTTGTCATAGATAATGAAGATACAAGCTATGGGTGGGATAATCAAAAGCGGTTGGCATGATTGGCAAGTGCACTTGGAGCATTATACAAGGTTATGACAATATAGCCTACACTCTTCAAGGTACACACAAGGCTATAATATTCTTCCTCTTACTTTCCTTTTTACACATAATATGATAAGTTGACATAGAAAGTTCATACTCTATTTCCATCCTTAAGCTAGACCCACATAATTCTATAGATCCCTTCCCTTACCCAACCACTAACAACATAATCTAGATTACTCCACTACATAATCCTAATGAGAAGCCTTTGATAACTCTAATAGGATGTAAAAGGAGCTATCCACAGTTAATAGAGTCTCAAGAAAGGGTGCAAGTCTTTGCAACATCAACTGTTAAAAATAATGAACACCTATGAAGATCACACAAATTTCCTCCTATATGAATGCTTCCCATAGCATTAGATGTAGACATATTACACACATAAAAAAAAAATCTTCCTTCTTTAAGAAAGCTTTTATGGTCTTTTCAATAAAAAGGATACACCAACACATGGCCAACCCATAGGATGAATATATTTTGACAAGAACATTAACCACCTATAATTCATAGCTAGATAAACTCCAAAATAGTTTCACTTCTTGACATCCATACGCCAATTCATCCATGGTTAATACTATCAAAGATTTTTAACTCTCCAATGATGGTCGTAATAATTTGAAATCGGTTACCATGTTTGAAGGAGGTGTCCAAAAAGAAGCTAAAGAAGATTAAATCATTAGAAGCCATAACCAAAATGAACCGAATAATGATTCTGATGCTGCCTAAAGGATCATTAGGTTCAATTAGCCTTGAATGCCCCTCTAGATTCAAGATCTCTAAACCCACTTATAGCAATTTGCACAATTATGAATCATGCTAAGTGAATCAAACTAATATAGTGGAGCTAAAACTCTGAAGAAGATGAGTGCATTGTCCTATTTGATCAGCCAGGAACACCTATAAAGAATCTACATAGTGAATGGAGCGAAACATAGTCCTCCAATAGTAGCATATCAAAGATAAATATTTAATGGTGAGGCAAAGGACACACAAATATAGAGGGAGTGAAATTAGTTCTCAAGATTTCTTAGAGATGAAGGATATGATGAAATCTCTCCAAGATGATGGCTGCTATCAAGGTGACAAGTGGGTAGCTAGGTGGAGAATAAAACACAAGAATATCTTATGAGAATCTCTCTATGTAGGTGGATAGAGATGGGCATCACTTTAGGAGTGAAGAAAACACAAAAACATAGGCATTTGATGTAGGGCCAATAGAGTGTAATATGTTGTAAAATGGCCTAAATCTACTACAAATCAAGCTTAATGATGATGACTCCAAGTGAGGAGGGTTGACCAAATGATGTAGGCTGCAAAGCGTCAAGTGGAGATGAATGCAAAGGCCACAAACCATAATGTCCTCCTCGTGGGGTGTGAACGGTAGTGGAGAGAATGGAGAAAGGAGAGAAAAATATGGAAGAGGGTGACAAAGTACCAGAAGGTATGGGATGTGTGGATAATGAAGAATGAGGGAAGTCATTGCCCTATTCATAGGCACAAACTATCTCGAGTGGTGCACCAACTCTCTCAAGTGGTGCCCATAGAAGTCTCTTGGGTTGTGCCTTGGCCCTCTTTGGTGGCACCTCGACACTATATAATGACCCAAATAAATATTTTTGGTGCTATAAATGGAAACCAAAATAGGAATGAAATAGGGGAGATGTACTAAATGACTTGGTTTCTCAACAAGATGAGTCTACTACAATCTTAGAATCATTGATTTGGTTTTGGATGTTTGTGAGAGTGCCAAGAAGAGGGCTAAGAGTAAGAGAAAGGAGAGCAAAAGAGAGAGAAAGGAGGAGCAAGAATGAGTGACAAAAGGAGAGAGAAAGACTAGAAAGATAGGAGAGAAGAGACAGGAGCCATGGGAGCTGTGAACAAGAAGGTGAGATGAGAGATAGTAATTGTATTATTTCCAAAAAGTAATGAAAATTACATGTCTCACACATTTTACACATGTGTCAATGTGACAAGGTATTATCAATATTCTCTCACCAAAAAATAAGTTTTCCCAGCTTCTTACAATCCATCCCTTCCCAAATGTTTTTGCTTATAAAAACAAAATTATAATTGGTGAAAAGGTTGGAGAGAACAATGGAAATGCATGAAAAAAATAAGATATATTGACTAAAATTAAGACATAAAGGAAAGCCACTACCATATACACAATATGGATGTCTTTATAAAGAATTTTGAGCTCTTGGAACTTCAAGAAAATTTCATTGTAGTGAGTAGACAACTTGCTAGAAAAACAAGCCCTATTGAATAAAAACTACCATAACTTTCAATAGAAGTATTCAAATAGAGTGTGCCACATGACCCTATGTAGGTGGCCTAATTCTTAAAATTAGGTAGAGTAAAAACTATTCTAAAATAAACTATTATTTGGGCCCTATCTACACCATAATTGGCTCATCTATAACTATGCTTCAACCACCACTAATACATCCCATAAGTAAGGAAACTCATTCAATATAGAATCTAGCCTCAAAGTAGCTTCCTCAAAGTGGACAATCTCTCAATTTGATCAAATACTCAATGATAGAATGAGAGCAAAGCTTCTTCTCACACTAGCCTATGATCTCCTTAGGGATGTATTGAATAAGATCTTCTTCATCAAAATAGGAGATAGCTCATCGACTATTTACACTTGAGTACCATGAAAGGGTTTGTGTTCGATGACATGAAACACATTATGAATCTTAGTGAAAGAGAGAACTTCTAGCCTATATGTCAAGCCTCCAATATGCTTCAAGATCCTGTATAGGTTCTGTAAAACTTGTAGGAAAATTTATTACTGGAACCATCCTTCAATGTAGAGTAATGAGACTTGGATACTCTCAACAAGTCTAACTCTCCTTCTTAGAACTCTAAAGATCACCTCTTCTCATTAGCATACATCTTCATTTGGTCTTGGGCCTTCCTAAGATTCATCTTGCACTATCAAAGAAGGGTTTGTATTCTTTTTAATTCTTATTTTCCATGAGGGTTAATCTTCTCCACTAAAAATAATTATGGGTAAAGGCACCTTGTAATCATATATAGCCTTAAAGGGTGAAACTCTAATACTAGCATGTGTAGATTTATTATAAGCAAACTCAACCAAATGCAAGAAATAATCCCATGCATGCTACACATCATGACAAAATGGTGAAGGGTAATCTCTAACCACTTATTTACCCTTTCTATCTAGCCATTAGTCTGTGTGAATGATAGGCTGGCAAGGTATATAATTCATGACATAATCCTTTACATCTCTCCATAATTCTTTCCTTGAAAGCTTTTACTAATTTTATCATAGGTCTTAAGCACTCCTAAATATCTAGTTATAGGTGAAGAATGCAAGTCCTCTATAATTTTCAACCCAAAAGAAGAAGTAGATGGAATAACAATCTTGCCATATTAAACCAAATAAGGCCATTTTTAAGTTGAAAATGCAAGTTTTACTCCATGAAGCCTTGTTGTAATTTCTAATATATATGGCTAAGCTCTTCATCCAAAAGGTGGGTTTCTTGTAGCTCTTCAATCCAATCACTATGTAGCTCAATCATAGCTATGAAAAATTGTATGCCCACATCCTTGAAAGAGAATCAACTACTATATTATCCTTGCCTTTATATGAGTAATTCTTAAATCATGCTTTTGTATGGTAGCTATCTGCATGTGCTCCTTAAGAGTAAGATTTGACTGGGTAAGGAAGTACTTTAGGACCCTATGATCTCTCTAAGCCCTAATCAATTGATGCCATACAAATAACGAGGCCATTTCTTTATCGCATGAAGAATGGCCAACATTTCTTGGTCATAGACATTCATAGCAAAGGAAATAGCTCCATGCTCCTGTAGTAATATACATGCCCTTTTCCACAGCAACTAGCATCACACTATACGTTAAACTCTCTAGAGAAATTTGGGTATACCAAAATAGAAGCGGAAGTAAGAAGATCCTTTAACTAGTTGAAGCTGCAATCTACAAGGGCATACCAAAAGAAGGATTTCTTCTTCAACTTGACAGTCAAAGGAGCTACTAGAATTGCATAATGCTTAATAAACCTGTGGTAGAATGATGGTAGATCAAGAAATCCTCTAAGTAAAATAGTAGTGGTAGGTGTTGGCCAATCTCTAACACATTGCACCTTCTTAGGATTAATATATATCCCTTTCTCACTAACAATGGCACCTAAGTACTCAACCTCTATCTACATGAAAGAATACTTTTTTTCCTTATTAAAGAGTCTATGGTGCCTCAATACATTGAAAGCCTTGCTCACATGTAACAAATGGTCCTCTAATGCCTTGGTGTAAATTAGTATATTATCAAAGAAAACAAGAATAAATTGAAAGAGAAAAGTTATAAAGTCTTATTCATCAAACTCTAGAAGGTAGCTAGGGCATTGAGAAGCCCAAATGGTATCAATAAGAAATGGTAAATCCACAATCGATCCTAAATGTTTTTTTAGTCTCATCACCCTCTTACTACATATGAATCTGATGATATCCTGATCTCAAGTCAATCTTGGTAAAGAAGTTAGTCCCCCTTGAGCTCATCACCCTCTTGCATATACGGATCTGATGATATTCTGATCTCAAGTCAATTGTGGTAAAGAACTTAACCCCCTTGAGCTCATCAAGCAAATCATCTACTCTAGGAATTAAATACATATTCTCCACTATGATCTTGTTTACATCCATGTAATCAATACACATCCTAAAAGATCCATCTTTCTTCTTCACTAACAAGATTGGTGAAGCATACGATGAAGAACTAGACTCAATGAGCCTCGTCTCTAGAAGCTCCTTGATTTTCTCGGCAACTTCTTTGTGCTCACATTTAGGCAATCTGTAGAATGGCTTATTGGTTGGCTTTGAATGTTGCTCTAAATCTATAGCAGGGTGCTCCACTTCTCTCTTATGAGGTAATGAAGTAGGTACCTCGAACAAATCCTTATACTCCTCAAGTCTAAAACAAAAATATAAGAGCACTTCTTATACTCCTTCTTAAGCTGCTTTATGGTGATAAAGCTGAAAAATAGATTTACTAGGAATTCCTTGTAGATGGATAGGCTATCGATCAATGCAAACTCCATGTAAAACTGCGAGAAATCCATAGCAATCCTCCCTAAGCTCATCATCCAATCACACCCAAGTACAATATCCATGGGTCCCATTTCCAAAGTAATTAGATTCAGCTTTGCTATATAATTTTCAGCCAATTGTATGGGAACTTGGGGATATATTTGGGTGATGATTTTCTATTTACCATTGGCTCCCTAAACTCTTATGGACTACTATAAATTTGTGGGAAAACAATGCAACATGTCCACCAATTGACTTATTCACAAAATTACTACCATTGTCTACTATCAAGATAAACACATCCTTCCTATGAATGGTACCCTTCATAGGGAGTGTATTAGGACTCCTAGAACTTGTCCAAGAATCCATGAAAATAAAACAAAGGGTAGTGGTAGTAGTATGAAAATCTATCCCCATGAGGGTTAAAGGGAATATACCTACCAGGATAAAATGGAAATCCATCAACTAGCTCATAAGACTGATCTGGCCCAAGATCATCATCATCCTCTTCAAATTTAGCTTGCACACTCACGATTGGTTCTTCAATGACTTCTTCATCACCATTCTTATTTTCATATTGCTATTCTTAACTTTGACATTCTTGTAAGTGTACTTAGATGCATGATCGAGTGTATACTTTTCACCACATTTGAAGCATAGACCCTTCTCTTTATGCTCTTTAAAAAGATCCATAGATATAAATTTTCCCTTATTTGATGAAATATTTTTAGGTCTGTTATCACCTTACTTAGGCTCAACTTTATGGCTGATTGTTGACTTTGAGCAATTTTATGTCTTGAAGTATTAAATGTAGACTATGTAAGGACTTTGAGACTACCAAATGAAGTACTAAACCCACCATAATTGCTACCAAAGTTGCCCAATTTACGAACAACCCTTTGGTGTCCAAAAGAACCCTACATGGAAATACCCTTCCTGCACTTGTGAGCATACCTCTCTGCTAGCTCAATAGCTTGGAATAGCATGGTGGATTTCCAGGCCATAACATCAATTAACAAGTTAGGCTCTAGACCATAGATGTACTTATGCAACTTTGCATCATCGCTCATACTCTCTACATACATAGTAAGTTTCAAAAATTGATTGGTATACTCTCTAATTGATAGGCTTCTTTGGTCCAATTGATACCATTTCCTAGAGAACTTTTCTTTCTCAATGGGAGAGATGAATACTTGAGTCATCTTAACTTTGAAATCCTCCCAACTGTCAACCTACTGATTTTCCCTCTATATGTATCTCCACTATGTATGAGCAAAGTCCTCAATGTAAACTATAGTAAAATGAAGCTTTTGGTCATCAAACCTAGGGAAAATGTCAAAATAGGACTCTAACTTTGCAATTCATTCCTCCAAATCAACTGGTGATGATGAATGGCTACTATATTTGGTTTAAAAAAATTTATCACATAGCTCCCTCTTAATAAAACCTTGCTACCCATTTGATTCTTGGGACTACATATCCATATAATTGCCAATGGGGGCTGAACAATTAGAGGCACTATTTTGATCATTGATTTGAAACCTACCTAGAGAAATAGGTGGCTAACTTCTAGATCTTAGAGGAGAATTAGATGCATGAATGCTCAAAATAGGCTCATTGGTCCTAAAATATGTCTCCCCAATCTCATAACCAATATGTGGTATATCCTTCTTGTTAATGATACTTGGTTGTCGATTATTATTCAAGGGCCAAAATGACTCTTTGCATCTACTCTCTTTATCTATCATTTGTGCTGCCAACCGCAAGATTAGAAATATGAGCACTAAGTTTATCCAAAGACTCTCTAGTGGAAGAGACAAACTTCTCCAAGGAATATTTAGTAGAGTGGGACATCTATTCCATAGCTTCCTTGGTTTGAATTTTGAATTGAACCATTTTCTCAACAACTTGATCCAATTTAGAGACCAACCCCATGTGTCTAATGGAATGCCTAGTTTCATGGTTACAAAACATAGCATTGAGAGTGCTATACAAGCCATATTCTTGGGATTCTTCCTCATCATGATGTGCCTCATGTATTTCCTCACATGCCTCATATGCAGTCCAAGTAGACCACCTGTCACTAAAATGGCTATAACTTTTTAGTACAATATCAAAATCATGAAATCTTTAATTCAAAACAAAGCCAATTAACATATATTCAAAATAAGCTATAGTATTTGACATAAAAATGAAACAAAATATTTTAGAAATATTCTTTTCTTGCTATATAGAATATTTCAACACCCTATAAAAACACTATTTTGGCATTTCCACATCCCTTAGGTCCAAACTAAGGTCTCCAAACCATGTAGCACCTTGGATGTGACCTATAGGGACTAGATATGATCTGCAATTTCCTATATCATCATTGGATAAATTCTAAATTGCTCTACAATACTTAAAACCAAGTAGAAAGTACTCCAAAATGGGTACCAATTCCCAATTTGACTGAAATACCCTGTGAACAACTTGTAATAGACTTGGAATAAACTCTAGCACTTGAAAATGGTTGAATATTAGTCCCAATCAATGCCTTCAACTGCCCTTCTACTCTTGCATGTACTTGTACCATGTGAATGACGGCTAAAATGGACTGAAATAACCTATGATCCTTGTATAATCCCTGTAAACACATCAATGAGACCTTGATCAATTCTCTTTAGTTGAAATTTTTGGGTCTTCAATATCTCCACTCACACTACATGAGGTGGGAGGGATAAAATGGCATGACTAGCTCTCTACATGAGCTTATCTTGTCCACAACTTACCATTTTTTCCATGATGACTCCAACTTGGTCTCCATGTACTCCATTTAGCTCTCAATAGGCCATTCTTGGTCTCCTTGGTCTTTGCACCTATGTACTTCCAAGCTGACACCCTATTCATGAGAAACTGGAATGTAACTAGTCTGAGAAGGAAATCTATGGAAAGAATGTAACAATGGATCAAAAACCAAGACTCTAATACCACTTGTTAAGAAGAGAGGTGAGAGGTGAGAGGTGAGAGAAAGGAGAGCAAAAGATAGAGAAAAGAAAAGAGAGAATGAGTGATGAGGAGAGAGAAAGGCTAGAAAGATAGGACAGAAGAGAGAGAAGCCATTGGAGTTGTAAACAAGAAGGTGAGATGAGAGACAATAATTGTATTATTTTCAAAAAGTGATTAAAATTACGCATTTCATGGTGTTTATACTTGTATTATTATGATAATGTATTATCAATAATCTGTCACTAAAATATAAGTCTTCCCAACTTCTCATAGAGAGAGAGCTTAATAGTGAGAGGTGAGCAACTTGGTGAGAGCTAGTCTACCAAGGTGGTTGAGCTCTTGAAAGAATAAGAGTTCAACTCATGCCCTAATATTAAGTACATAAAAGCCTTGATATTTCTTGTTTTATTTCCAGGACTTGATTAGAATCAACCAATAAAGGTGCTATCATGTGCTTATGAATAGTAAGCTTGTAGAAATGTACAAGCAGAAAATTGGTGAGAAATCAATCCTTGCATGCTTGTTACTTGCCCCATTAACATGTATGGTTAGGATAGGAAGGAAGTGACTATGGCATATTACATGTGGAATGAATGTTGAAATTTCTGTTTGAATATATATAAAATAATTGACTAAGTAGTAGAGCATTGTATTGGGATTCCTTCATCTATGGCTTAGTGAGCATTTTGCAAAACTTGGAATAAATCTCTAGGAAACAAGAAAAAAAATGCATGCTCTCTGTTTAACACCCAATGGTTGCACTTGAGTGGTTCTATGACTCAAGCCAACTCAAGTGTAGGAAAAAAAGGATAAAGAGACTCTAGCTCAACTAGTACTTGAGTAAGATTTAAGAATAGAATAAAGAAAAAAATCATATGAAGAACCCTAGAGAGAAAAGAGGATTGAACATGCCAAGACATGCATAGTGAGAAGAAATTACTTACCTAGGAGAATAACAACATGTCAAGAGTTAACTAACATATCCATCGAGTTGTTTAGCCTATGACAAGGAATAGAAAAGTGAAATAAGTGCACCACTAATATTCTTCAACATACCACTCAAGGAGGAATAGCAAAAGTCTGAAGTACTAGAATTAATAGGTGAGTAATACCAAAAGGCGTAATAATAAATTCATAGTGTCCAAACTATGCCTTAAATATAGCCTTAAATACATCAACTGAATCCATGTGAATTTTATGATATTTCGGTTTAAGATCTATCTTGCTAAAAATTTTAGCTCCTTTAAGTTTATCAAGCAAATCATCAACTCTAGGAATCAAATATAAATTTTTAACATTGACTTTGTCTAAAGCTCAATAATCAATACACATCATGTATGTTTCATTTTTTTTTCAACCAACAAGATAGGTGCACCAAAGAAGAAGAAGAACTAAGGTGAATTAAACCGTTATCCAACAATTTAGTCACTTGTCTTTGAATTTCTTTTTTATGCATATGATTGTGTCTATATGGAGCTTTGTATGGTAAAGTAACACCAAGAAACAACTTAATTTTGTGATCTAATTCTCCTTGTGATGGTGGCAACTCAAGTGGATGGTCATCCATAAAGTAATGTTTATATGTATCTAAATACTTTTTCAGTGAAGGTGACAATGCAAAAGATTTGGACTTTTCAACTTCAATCACAAAAATCATGCATACATTGTGTTGCTTCCTAAGTGCTCACTTAGCTTTTGCATATGACTGACTAATAAAAATAGTTCAATTTCAAAATTACTAGTCAAAGATATTATTTGTCCTTGGAATTTAAAAGTTATTGTGTGAGTATGATAATCAATGTTAGGATTAAATCGATTTCTGAAAGGCCTATCAAAAGGATAATGTATGATGATTGACGAGGTGCAACTAAGAAATCACATTTTTCTTTGTATTTTTTCATAGAAATTTCAAATTCCTTAATTTTTTATGTTCCATTATATCTAATGCCTTGAAATACAAATTTAACCTTGTACGATGAAGGATTAGTTTCTAATTGCAAACTCTACCCAATTTTTTTCAAAATAAAGTCATGAGAACTACCATCGTCATGCAAAATAGTCACATCTGAATCATGCATAAAATCTTTCATCTTCAGTAAAGCATGTAAGAGACATGCATACTTGATTTTTCTTCAATCATTACTTTTTGATATAGGGAGTTGGTAGTCCAACCATGAGCATAGTCAAGTTCCCCCTTCAATGTTTTGCAATTGATATGTGCTTTAGTTGTTGTTGGCTCTGAGGGGTTTACTCATGAATATATGTATATATCACGTGGATTAAAAATAAGTGGTTTTTAAAATATAATTTTTATACATTTTTTACATACAGAAGGGTGTCATATAAAGGGGTTATTTATATATTTAATTAAAAAGAATTGTGTTTTGTTCAAAGAAAAGTCATAGATAATGATATTTAATAAACAATTATTGAACACACGTAATATAGAGGATATAAGTATAGTGAATCCCCCAAGGTCATTTGATGATGATAGAACTTGGTAATCCACTTGATGGTATCCAAATTTTCCATAATAATTGAAAATAAATTTGACTTTGCCTTGTTATTTGGATTGTTTTTTGAATATCTTTACATGTTGCCAGTTCATGGTCGAAAATTGAAAGACTTATTAAATGGAAAAGAGTTAGGGTGATAAAGTACAAAGGTCTCTTTGGGTTGTAGTTATGCTTGAAGGAAGAATGTGCATATTTAGATTGTTGACTGCGTAGCATCTCTCGGGGAATCGATTGGAATTTTTTCTTACCAACATCATGGGTATAAGAGATAGCTTCATGAAGAGAAGTGGATTTAAGAGAATTCAATTTAGCTTGGATGCCAAATCGAAGACCATCTTTGTATTTGCGTTGTCGTGCACCCTCAGGATATTCCTCAAGCATGTCCAATAGCAAAAGCCTTTGCCGAAAACTTTTGGTATAGATAGAAACATTATCACCTTCATGCCAATATAAATTAGACCAATCACTCCTTGCTTGAGAATGAAATTGGGCAAAAGAAAAGATCCTTTAATTTTTTCTTGAAAATCAACCCATGTCCTTGGTTGGTCAGTGCTATGGCATAAGACATTCCACCAAAGCAATCACTCCTTGCTTGAGAATTAAATTGGGTGGAAGAAAATATCCTTTAATTTTTTCTTGAAAATCATCCCATGTCCTTGGTTGGTCAGTGCTATGGCATAAGACATTCCACCAAAGCAAAGCTTTATCCATTAAATAATTAGTTACACAATTGATTTTATTCTTCTTAGGAAAAGATTCTTCATCAAAGGAATTACCATCAAACTAGCCCAACTAAGACCAAAAAAAAAAAATCCATCCTTTTTTCCATCAAATTTAGAAAACTAGAAAGACTTACGACTTATTTTCTAGTCCTATTTTGCTTCTTGAGTTGTGAAAACACCCTTTAGGGTCTAGGCAATGCATTCATCTTTGACTTGAGCCATAGAATTGTGTTGATGTTCATGCTCATTGTAAGGGGCATAGGAAACTCCCTATTATATTAAAGGAAAAGGGGAAAAAAAAAATTCTTCCAACTCAAATTTTTATTATCCCCTCTCTCCCCGCCGACAGCAGTCGGGGAAGGAGAGAGGGAGTGGGAGTGGTGGGGAAAGCATGCACCCTCCAGGTGGAGGGTGACCATGCCAACTCTTCCCTCCCCTCCCCTTGGCTTCTCCCCTCTCGAGAAGAAGAGGGGCTACGCCGTCGTCATCACCCGGCCACCGTCCTGCTGCACAACCCCACCCTGGGCCTCGTCCGCACGCCATCCCCCCCCTCGCCAGGACTCCAGGCGTCACCACCTCCCTGCAGCCTTTCGAATGGGTCTTCTCCCTCCCCCCCTGGTGTGACTATCTGAAACAACAACAGAACACTGCCAAGCCCACTCTGCCACCCAATCTTTCCCTCCCCACGTGGTTTTCTTTTCCCCCCCCTCGACCACTCGGCACAGGCCATCTAGGCCTTTAGTCCTAGTGAAACCCCCCCTGGGCCCCAAACGAACCACCACCCTGGGCCCAGGCAAGTCGATGGAAAGGAAAAAGGTGAGGATAAGAAGGAGAGGGTGAGAGAGAGAGAAGAGAAGGGAAGAGGGAGAGAGGAGGAGGAGGAGTGGAAAGAAAAGAAGGAGGAGGTGGAAGAAGGGAAGAGAGAGAGAGAGAGAAGAGAAGGGAAGAGGGAGAGAGGAGGAGGAGGAGTGAAAAGAAAAGGAGGAGGAGTGGAAAGAAAAGAAGGAGGAGGTGGAAGAAGGGAAGAGGAGAGAGAGAGAAGGAAACGAAGGAGGTGAAAAGAAGAAGGAGTAAGAGAAGGGAGGAGGAAGAAGAGAGAAGGAGAAGTAGAGGATAAGAAGAAGAGGTGGGAGAAGAGAAAGAAGGTGAGAGAGAGAGAGAGAGAGAGAGAGAGAGAGAAGAGGAGGAGGAGGAGGATAAAGAGAAGACGGTGAGAGGAAGGAGTGGAAGAAAGAGTGAGAAAAGAAGGAGGTGGTGGAAGAGCAAGAAGGAGGGAGGGGAAGAAGAGAAGGTGAGGAAGTAAAGAGAAAGAAGAGGGAGGAGAGGTAAGAAGTAGAGGAAGGGGAGGATAAGAAGCAGAGAAAGGGGAGGATAAGAAGCAGATGAAGGAGAGGATAAGAGGTAGAAGGAGGAGAGAAGAAGGAGGAGAGAAGAAGGAGGAGGGAAGAAAAAGAAGAGGAAAAGAGAAGTGGGTAGAGAAAGAGAAGGAGGTAGAGGAGCAAGAAGGAGGAGAGGAGAAGAAGAAGAAGGGAAAGGAGAGAGGAAGAGGAACAAGAAGGAGAGGTAGAGGAACAAGAAGAAGAGGTGAAGGAAGAGAGGTGAGAAGTGGTAGAGGAAGGAGCAGAACGAGCCATCCGAACCACTCCCTCGACAACGAACCCCATTCAGTGGGTTTTTCTCAAACCAAACATATCTACCCCAAACCCGGACTGCCCAATCTCTGCGGGGTGAATGGCTCCCAAGAAGAAAGTCGTGGGAAGCATAGGCGCCCAAGCCACCGGAAATGCTGGAGGGACGAGCGAAACGACCAAGGCAATACACACGAATCAAGCCCAGGTTCCAAGCAATAAAAAAATTAATTTAGAACTTAGTTCTCATGGAGAGGATAGTGTCGTGCATAAGGGTCTTTTATACTAAGTTGCATGCAATGGTAGGGTTGAACTCGCATAAGTTTTACTCGTCTAATATGATAAGGATATCACCTTATTTCACATGAAATGATAACTTCTACACACATAAAATGATAGGGTTATTGCCTTATTCCACATAAAATGATAGTTTTTTAACCAGTTCAATACATGAATAGTCCTTGGAAATTCACGTTTCGCAATCATGGTTAAAGAAAACACATGAAATGTTAACTTATGTTCATAGGTTACACCCGCATCAATGGAAAATAAAACCCTAGACTTCCATAGATGCAAGTCACAAGTGATCCGGTTCATTGGAAATAAGTACTCATTGCCAAGAATAAAGGAGATAAAAGCTATTTAGGGGACAACTATACTAAAATGCACAACATGCATGATGTTTGGGAACTCCTGCATTGAACTGCACAAAGAGAATTGGAAGGATTGCATGCATCTAAACCGCATCTTGAAAGTTTAAATGAGAAATCATGGGTTGCCATGTGTGTAAACTGAGCTTAGCTGAATTAGAGATTATAAGACCCTTGGTTGGGTTGCGAATAAGGCATATCCATTGCCTTGACAGACCAGGTAATGCTTGAGTTAGGGACTAGGATACCCTAAGAGAGTATAAGTCAACTTACCAAGATCCATTTGCTCTTGTTCAAATTATTGGAATTTCGCCAAGTTGCAGAAAGGCCCAAGATCGGGTGATGGGCATCCGGGAAAAAGGAGTCACACCTTAGCAGTGGGTCGCACAAACGACCTCCGAAATGTTCATGCTTGTCCTTAAATATAGTAATTGATTTCTTTGCTCAAGGAACTAATTCAAGAAATACACTTAAATACTTCAAGTTGAAAGCCTAGAGGGAGAGGTAGGAACAATTACCTCTGACTGTCTGCCTGGCCCTATCCAAGGGGGTTGTTAGCCGCGCCGGGTATATGGACCTAAACTACCGCGAGAGGTCTCTTCGTGGGTACTGCTTGGAGTGGGAGGACACTTGGGTGCCAGGGGAGACTCTGGCTATAAATCCCTTGCCTCCGGATCCCCTACAAGAGACCGACATGACTCGAGATGGGATCTCGAGGCCCGTGTACTAGTCTACGGGCGGAACTTGGAACAACGATCTTGTTGATTGCTGGGATGGCCTTCGGCATGATGTTGAATGTAACGCGGAATTTTGATAAATAAAGAACAGATGCTTGAGAAGAAGGAACTTTCTTGACATTGTTTTTGTGTCAATGCCTAAGTTACATGAAGGACCCGTGATTAAAATTGTTTAATTAAGGGAGCTCATTTTGCTTGTCAAAACGTAATGTGTTAGGTAATTAGATAACTAAAGCAAACTAAGGAAAGTGTGGTGGACATGACTCAGGTCCGTCCTACGGAAGGGTGGTCCCGGTTAGCTGGAAACTTTTCTCAAATGATGAGATGATAAGACAATCAAGACCTAGAGTCTTGCCGGTAGGAAAGGAGCCCCGACCTCAGGTCGATCCCAAGTGGGAACGGCTGAACTCTTCCACTCGGGGCAGACTCGGGAAGACCTAGATCGTAAACCCTATGTCATTCCCTGCGAGTGCCAGGTGGAGCCTTCTAGACCCTCCTCCCGATGGGCAGCTAAGACACGTTCGGACAAATGGGCATGTTACACTCATGAAGCTCCCATGTGATACCATTATAGAAGAGGTGACTCCATATTCTGCATATTAACTTTGTAAGTATTTGATATGGTAGAAATAACTTGATGCACAAGAAATAGCCTTGAATAGAATCCACTATGTACGAATAAGTCTCTAAAGAACCCGTAGAATAAAATTATCTACATGTGAATATAATATAATGTGGAGCCAAACCCACATATGAACTAAGGTATATAGTGGTGATAATCGATGGTAAACCCCTTCATCGAGACATACCTTTAAAGATAAATTTAGAAGAAGAGAGTTAATAGAAATGGGTATTCAATAGTGGCCATAGGGTTAATAAGAATGTCCCCCCCCCCCCTCCCTTTTGAAAAGAAATTCAAATGGACTCCCATTAGTAAAACTTTAAAGTTTTTGAGTTTTAAATCTTAAAAAGAGTTAAGCTTTTGAGAAGCTTAATCCATGTCTCTCAATGGCCCATAATAATGTAGTAAGCATAGCAAGTAGAAACAAGGTACCAGTCCTCCGTTGATGAAGCAGAGGAGATAGCAAACTTATGGTGGCAAGCAAGTAGTTTTGAATAGTGTGGGGTGGTACAAGCCAATCGATGATGGCTAATCGTAACCTCCCTCTCTCTATGGTAAAACCATTTATATGCATAAAACCACTAATAAGAGTGGTTTTGATGCAGACCTCATGTTTTTAAGAAAGGATGGGAAGAAAGTGACTTTTGATTAAGACCTTTGTGAAGTCTCTTTCAATGTTTGAGCCTTGGAAATTGAATCACCCTTGAAGAACCCAAACTTTAGGCAGAAGTCTTTGTGTAAAGCATCATTCATTGGTTATTCAAGTGATGCTTGATGTGGATATGAGGATGTAGTCTTCAAGACTAAATGGATGACTCCCTTCTTGATGTTGACATGCAAACCAATCAACTCACTCTATTACCAATTTTGCTTGCCTTCATCATACAATAGTTAATAATTGATAATAAAAAAGAAGAGAATAAATAGCATGAGAGAAGTGAATTCCAAATACTTTCACAACATAAGAATGGGTACAATCTCCCACCATGCATGAATGAGCACCTCCCCCATGCATTGTTTATAATATTGGAATAAGAATACTTACCTTCCTTATTAGTTAGTCTTATTAATTAGTATCTTATTTTGACTTGTGGTGGGTTATGTATTTTTGGCTTGTGGCCTATGTATTACTTAGTTTAGGTATATAGAAATAATCCCATTAATAAGTATTTTTTTGTGGCTCTAAGGGTTAGTTGATATGAACTAATTAGGTTATATAGGGATTAATTAGGTGTTAATTTTATGGTTAGTATGTTATTTAGTCTTGTGGACTATGTATTAGTAAGTTTAGGTGTATAGAAATAATCCCATTAGTTAGTATGCATTTGTGGCTCTAAGGATTAGTTTTAATTAAAATAATTAGTTCGTAAAAGTTATATCAAGATTAGTTAGGTGTTAGTTTTAAGTAGTTAGCTTTATTAAGAAATTAGAATGTGTATGTACTTAGTAACACGATAGATGACAATTATAAATAAATACAAATTTGAAACAATAGTGTTGCTGTTAAATATAGGTGTTAGTTTGGTGTTATAGCAATTAAGTTAGATATTATTACTTCTAATTATTTTAAATAAGAGGCTTAATTATCAAGAAAATTAATATTAATTTTAATTAAATTAATCTAATTATAAGAGCATTGGCAAGAAGGACTAACAAATAGGGGGATGGATGTGGTAATTTCTTTTAAACTAAAATTGAAAACTTATTTAAATATAGAAGTAACAATTTTTGTACTTATAATCCTAATATAAATATGGATATAGTTACTAGTAATTTTAGTATTCATGTTATTGTTATCTTTCAATATGAAACTAATAATGGTTTTACTTATAGTTGATGTAGTTTTCTTAGTTGTTTTTATTTGATTATGGTAGGCCCTAGTTTAGGAAAGATAACTATAATCTTGATACATACAATTTTTTACAAGGTTAGATTCTATCGTTTCTCCTTTTTGTGACCATCAACAATAAAGGAAAGTAAAAAAAAGCAAAGAAAAGTCCATACCTTCTCAAAAGATAGGGAAATAGCACCTTTCCTCATAATTATAACACAATGAAAAGACTAATGCTAGCTCTTCTACGTGCATGCTGATTCTATAGCATATTTATGTGTTTTTTATATTACTATTTTACTTTTATAAAGTTATAAGTTAAGTCTTAAAGAAAACATGGTTTTAAAAAACATTATGTAATGTCGAGATGGCAAGCTCAACACATGCGGACATTGATGACGGGTTGACCGCCTAGCTAGATGGGCCCGCACGTCTACACTTAGCATGTTGGTGGTCATTATGATCCTCGCATGGCCATTGACATATTACTTGTTATATTTAGGTTATTACATCTACCTACAACTGGCATAGTTATAGCGCTAGTCAATTGGTATAGTCAGTTATGCATTGTTTGACTTAGTAGGCCACTTTCCTTTATGTTATATCTTATCTACACTTTGTGTACATTGTATTATATGTGGAAGAAAAAGAAAAAACTAGTAAGAAAAAATTTTGGCCTCCATCTCTCTTCTTGTGTCATTGAGTGAGCTTCCCCTTTTGTATATGGTATGTGTTGGCGCAGCAGCTCAAGCAAGTGCCCCCATCATGTGATTCTTAACATGGTATCAAAGTGGTGCCACTAAGAGAGGCTACTTTTGAAGGTTGAAATGAAGGAGAAGAAGCAAGGATTCGAGCAAGCAAGCAATGGGTAAGGAGCTCTCCCATTCTTCCACTCTTTCTCTTGGTGGATAGTGCCTGTGGAGACACCGGAAGCAAGGCAAAGTGAAAATCTTAGATTATTGTGAGATTTGGCATATGAGCAAAGCACTGTATATTCTACAAATAATCCCTTTACATCTTTCTTGTTGCTTTTTTGGGTATCTGAGACCATTTTGGACCATTTCAGACCCTTTTTTGAGTATCCAACATTGAGAAGCTAGACAAGAACGACTATCATTCATGGAAGTTCCATGTGATGAACTTCCTCATTGGAAAGTGTCTTTATGAGTTCATTTCAGGTAAAGAAATGAGCCAGATCTGAGTATCCCTATGACTATATATGAATTAAAGGTGTGGAAAGAATGCAATGCAAAAGATAAAAATGTGATGTATTGGCTATCTGTAGTCATTGATAATACTATGCTAGGACATATCAAGAACGCAAAAACTTCACATGCAGCTTGGACAATTTTTGAGAACATGTTTTGAGTAAACACAAGGGCACGAAAGATTCAACTCAAGCAAGAGTTGAATACCTTGAAGAAAGGGAAAATGTATGTCAATGAGTATGTTTTAAATATAAGGAGCATTGCAAATGCTTTAACAGCAATTGATGCAATGCTTGATAATGATGATTTGGTTTCATCTACTTTGGATGGCCTTAATAATGAGAAGGCATGGAAATCATTTGTCACTTCTATATATATATGAAAGTCATTTGGTCTCTCTCATGATTATCAAAGAGTATGCATAGTGACTCAACTGAAAAAAATGGTTATTAACCCCAGTGCAAAGAAAGTAAAAAGAAAATTTAAAAGACGCAGGGCAAAGCAGAAAAAGGTAGCCTGGTTTGAAGAAATAAGAGGAAAAAATGAAAAAATCATAAGGACAACCTTAAAGGTTCAAGGCAAGCTCAAAGAGAAAATGTGCATTTTAAATATAAAAGCACACAAATCCTTGTAAAAGAGCACCAGGCTCCCTCCTGTGCAATTTGTATATGTAGACGGGTATGGGTGAAGGCACAATGTAAATAGGAAGGAAATAGGAGAAGAGGACCTAGGCTAAAATGGCCAGTCATGTAAAAAAGGGATAGATTTCCAAAGGGGATTAGAGTTAGGATTTTGTATAAAAGGAAAAAAGTGAATGAATAAGCTTATTCTTGTGTGTGGCCAAAAGTAGCTCTCATCTTCTTCTTCTTCTTCTTCTTGCTCTTTCTTGCTTGTGCTTGTGCTTGAGAGAGGGAGTGTGTGTGTGTGTGAGGGTGAGGGACTGTGGTGGAGAAACTCTCCATCTTCTCCTCTCTTCTTGTGTTCTCTTCTTTTCTCTTGTTTCCCGTGTGCAACAATGGAGCATGGAGTTTGGAGCTTGAGGATTTGAAGCTTGCACTTGGATCATGGAGCTACTAGAGTGCTTGAAGGAGGAGGTTACTCAATCAGGCATGGAGGTAAGCTCACTACACTCATAGGTGCGAGAGTCTAAACAGTTATTTGAGAGGTAGTCATTGCACTTGGCTTGAAACACTTGAAACAATAAACAGTCTGTGGGTCTTAGCAATCAAGCGTGAGCTCCCACATTTTGCTTCCATTGTTGGGACAAAAAAATTCAAGCTTTGAGTACTTGCATGCTTCAAATTGAGCATTGAAGCGGGGTTTTCCCCCCGAACTAGTGCTTGAGGTAGATTGGTAGGAAGCGAGGGAGTTTAAAGAGGTATTCGATCTCCTTAACAAGTAAGTTTTCTGATTTTTTGGATCTAGATGAGTAGATTGGATTAGTGTAGGCATTTTCTTGTGATTTGAATGCATTGGGATTAAGAAAAAAACAAGAAAAAGAAGGTTATGCAGAGTAGGGTTTTTGCTGTGAACAGGCCAAACATGGAAAAGGGGAGAGAAAAAGAGCTCTAATGTGTAATGCATCATAAGGAAGAAAGGAGGAATATCATAACTAAGTAGAGAAGGGCCTTAGTAGGCCATGAATAGGTGGGAGAGCTCATTTACTCAGTTGAGAGAGAGAAAGAGAGAAACTTAAGAGAGAGAGAGCTACATACAAGAGAAGAGATCGTGCACACTCTCATCTTCATTGCGGTGCACTTCTGCCCTCCATGTATGTTTTAGGCATCGCTTGGTACTCAATGATCAGTGTTGATTCCTTGGGTGCCATCATTAATAAGGCGTAAGTAGGGTTTTTAAATATTTTTCATCTTTTGATAATTCACTGCTGCACTCAGACGCTGACCACAAGGTCTGAGTGACCTAACCGGACCGTCTGTGTCCACTCAGACACACCTCTCCTTGTTCGAGTCAACAAACTTGGACACTTGGACTCAGATCACTCGGACACAATCATCTATCTGAGAGTACTCGAACTCAGACCGTCCAACTCGACCACTTAGAGTCAAATCATTCGAGCCGACCACTTGAATAGGGGCCAAAATTGAAGTTAGGAATCAGACACCTAAGACTCGAACACTGAGAATAGAACTTGAAATTCGACAAAATTAACATGCCCTAGACCAGGCAGAGCCCAATCTCCGGAGTTGAGCAACACCCACGTAGGCCTCTAGATACCTCGAAAGGCTTATAGAGCCTCTAGACTCCAAAAATCGTGACTTAGCGGCCTAGGGAGCGACTACGAGCGCAACCTCTTAGACCACCCGCCCAAGATGTCTTAGAGGATCCAGATGAACTTGTTAGAGTGATCACCACGTACAAGAGCAAACTAGAAAAGTGTGTGTTGCACCACATTGTTTTCATCATAATCACACATTGCAAAAATAATCACTTGAAGCGCATCTAGAAAGTTGAAAGCCTGATTTCGCAATGCACATGAAAGGAAGCACCCCACAAGCACCTGAGTGCACTTAAAATTGAGAACTATTTGAAATAACAAGGAACTCATATGTAATATAAGTGACTAAATGAACCCACTAATAGGAGAAGACCCTCAAATCTCAAATGTGCGGCCAAAGATACCAAGTATCAAAATCAAACGTCTCACTGAGCAAGAAGACTTACACAATTAGAGACTCAACCTGATTTACAAACCAAGATGGAGCATCATGGTAGGTCGGTTGAGGATCTCATAGCTGACCTTGAGAAAGAGTGGAGATTGGCCAAGAAAGTGCTACGGGGCATAACTGCTCACAACCAGGAACATCAAGCTCAAAGGCTGAGATAGAAGGTGTTGCAAGGCATAGCTAATCTTGAGAAAGAGTGGAGATTGGCCAAGAAGATGTTGCAGGGCATAGCTGCTCACAACCAGGAACATCAAGCTCAAAGGCTGAGGCAAGAGATAGAAATACGAGAGGTCCAATGAGTTTTAGCACTTGCCAATCGGAATAGGACAGGACCCAATGTAGAGAGGGAAAGAGTGCTAGAAACCAATCTCACATTGAGCGAGCTTCTCACAAAGTGACTCATACACAACACGGCTGCAAAGCAGAGTAGAGCGACCCTAGCAACTTCATTGGTAACAAGACTAGGAATTACTCCAAATTCGAAGAGCCAAACAAAGATACCTGTAGTTGCCAAGCAACTTGACAAGTACTAACTAACCCATATAGTTTTGTAGAGTAGTTGGAGTAGGTGTGCAGCAAATGGCCTAGCAGGCCCTACTCAACATGCACAATCTTTCAGTTTTTGTCTCAAAGATAAAGGATGGACGTGGTACACTAGTCTAGATAACACCAAACACAACAACCTCAATACTCTCAAGAGTCTCTTCATCAAGAGATTATGTGAGGTGGGGTGCTCAGATAACCTTATTGTTTGACTGATGAATGTCAGTCAAAAGGACAATAAGAACATTAGAGATTATGTCACCCACATGTGGAGTCTCTTTAAGAGAATCCTAGTCGCTATAGAGCGACCTCGAGCGGTCTCCACTGTATTCATAAGAGGAATTAGGAGTGAAGACCTCTACAAGACCTTGGTAGGCAACTTGTACTTGCAAAGGGATGTACTAACTAGGATCTTTGAGGAAGTCATACGTGTAGATGACCTACTCAAGGAGAGAAGTTCGAGAGTCACAAGTCGAGATAGTGCAGGCTCTAGAGCCTCAAAGAGAGCTACCACCACTAGTGAGAGATCTAGTTAAAGCAACCAAGAAAAAGGAAGGAGTGTTAACCTGAGCCAAGAATTGGAAAACGTAAAGCTAGAGCTGGCCAAGCTCCAGGAAATTATTAGAAGGCATGCGCGGTCTCACGTGCAATGTGTCTATTGTGGAGGAAACCACCTCCCGGCCAACTGCACGGATCCTAGACCCGATGGACCTTGTGCCAACTATGGTAGGTTTGGTCATGATGCTATGCATTGCTTATTACCAAGGTAAATACCATATCTGTAGCTTTACAACTAGCCATAATACTTGGGGAATAGACTACCACAATTTGGAAGGGGAGCTCCATTAGCTCTCTTAGAGCCTAATGATGCCAAGCCAATTGTTCCTAGAATGGACATCAACCCTACAAGCATACTTAGACTGCCTCGACCCTTCATGACCCACCCATCAAGCAACGCTCTAGTGCATTATGTCGAGGAGCCAAATGAGGAAGAGACATACGTAAACCCTTATGTCTCCTATGACAAAGAGGGTAATCCCATTCTAATGGATTTTAGACCATTACTGGTGGTGGAGTTAGGTCGGGAAAGGGGTAGAGGCCTAGGAGGTCAAAACCAAGAACCTATCGCATGTTGGACTTGCGGTCACCCAAGACACATCTCCTCTTGTTTCCCTAAACAAGAGCAAGCTAATCGACAAAAGGCTGTCCTAAAATTCCCTGACTGTGGAATCATTCATTTGTATGCCGAGTGCCCTAGACAGAAAGCATCCACTAGTTCAACTATCATACCATCTGTGCCTTTGGGACTATTTGGAGTCAAAACTTGGTGAGGCCACTCCCATCTCCTTGAACATCATGACTAGAGCACAAACGAAGCAAGCCGATATTTCATTTTTAGGATCGAGCAATCTAGATGTAGCCTCAATAGAAAAGAAGACTCACTGAAGGAAGAAAAAGAGGATTGACACCAAAGTGACACTATAAATAGACAGTATGACCACACTAAAGAGAGGGAAGCAAGTGGTGGATGTAGAGGCTAAGACTTAAGCATCTAAAACAGCAGAGAAGGGGAGTACCAAAAGCACACTCTGAATCCTTGTAAAAGAGCACTAGGCTTTCTCCTATGCAATTTGTAAATGTAGACGGGCATGGGTGAAGGCACAATGCAAATAGGAAGGAAATAGGAGAAGAAGACCTAGGCTAAAATGGATGGGTGCCCAAGGGGATTAGGATAAGGGTTTTGTATAAAAGACAAAACATAAATGAAGAAGCTCATTCTTGTGTGTTGCCAAAAGTGGCTCTCCTCTTCTTCTTGCTCTTGCTTACTTGTGCTTGTGCTTGAGACAAGGAGTGTGAATGTGTGTGAGGGACCATGGTGGAGAAGCTCTCCATCTTCTCCTATCTTCTTATTTTCTCTTATTTTCTCTTGTCTCGCATGTGCGAAAATGGATCATGGAGCTTAGAGCTTGAGGATTGAGCTCGCTTGAAGCTTGCACTTGGATCATGGAGCTAGTAGAGTGCTTGAAGGAGGAGGTTACTCGATCATGCATGGAGGTATGCTCAATACACTCATAGGTGCGAGAGCGTGTACGGCTATGTGAGAGGTAGCCATTGCACTTGGCTTGAAATGCCTAAAATAATAAGCAGTTAGTAGGTCTTGGTGATTGAGCATGAGCTCCCACAATGGTGAAAAATTGCAAGCATTTTACTCAAGTTCAGGAAGGGAACGTGGCAGATCCTCTTCGAGAGGCCGTGGTCCAATCAAGTTAAATCAGCAATTGGTGAAATACAAGTCTCAGGACTGTTAGATGTATTGTATGTGCCATCGATCACAAAGAATTTAGTGTCAATACGCCAAATGGTAGAGCAAGGATTGCAATTTGGATTTAATGTAAAAGGTTATTTTATAGAAGACTTTAATGATAAGTGTAAGTTGGTCGCAAAAGGAAGCAAAGTTGGCTGCATATTCACTTTAGATGTTAGAATTCCTATAATGAATGCTATTCTATATGCCAAAAGAAAAAGAAGTGGAAAAAGACATTGAAATATAGTATAAATGTATTAGACATGCAAATGTGCAAAGGCTAAAATTAATGCAGTCCAAAGGATTGGTTATAGGGTTGCCTACTTTTAGAATTGCATAATTTCATAAAGTGTGTGAAGCATGCCAGTTTGTAAGTAGGAAAGACAACCCTTTTCGCATGACAGAGATGTAAGTAGAAATATACTTGATGTTGTGCATACAGATGTTTGGGGGTCTACACAAAATGTAGCTCTTAGTGTGGCAACAAACACTTTGTCGCGTTTATTATTGTTCAAGGAAGCTAGGGGTATATTTTACGAAGGAAAAGAGTGATGTATTTGAGCACTTCAAATCTTTCAAGGCAGTTATTGAAAGAGAAACAAGCATGAAAGTTAAGTGCTTGAGATTAGATGGAGGGGAAGAGTACCTCTCTAATTAGTTTAGTGGCTTCTTGAGGTCTCATGGGATAAAGAGACACTTTACTTGCAAGTATACTCCATAGCAAAATGGGGTTATAGAAAGAAAAAATAGGCATATTGCAGAAGTTGCATGAGCATTGATGGCTAAAAAAATATGCCAAAACATTTTTTGTCTGAAGAAGCTGTTCATACTACTATCTATATTATGAGCAGAACTCCCATGACTATCGTTCATGGGATGACCCCCGAAGAATGCTTTACAGGTAAAAAGTCTGATGTGTCACACTTAAAAGCGTTTGGCTATATTACATATGTTCATATGCTAGATGAGCTACAAAAGAAGCTTGATCCAAAGGCTGAAAAATGTATTTTTGTTGGATACTCTTTAAAGTAGAAAGAATATCATTGTTATAACCATGTCACATGTGAGTTCATAGTGAGCAGGGATGTTATCTTCTATGAGATGAGAAGTTGGTATGCACCTATTGGTGATGTACTAGATGATAATAATGATCATCGTAGCTATGTGTAGAAAGAAAAGTAAGAATCAAAGAGCATTAGTGGACCAAAAACATCATCCGGTACTACATCTATAGTTAGCCCTTGGTCTGGGAGACTAAGGAGTAGCTCCACATCTTCAAGTGGATCTACAAGTAGGTAAAGACAAAGGAAAGAAGAAAGTGTTGGATAGTAATGATGCATCTACTAATCATTTGAGATTTTATGGAGATTCTAGTGGCTCAGAGAGTTTGAATGATGAGCTTGGTATTCCTTCAGATCAGGACCCAAGGTGTACAGAGAGCACATAGTAATGTAAAGGCTCCACTGAGTATTCTAGTGATACACAAGTCTAGCAAGGTCAAATACCCTATTAAAGGATTTGGTTTTGAAGCTTATACAGCTCACTATTATGCTTATATGGTGAAGGTAGTTGAGGATGTTGAGCCCACTCGTTTTGAGGATGTTGTTGATCATGCTTATTGGGATGCAACAATAGATGAGGAGATGGTTGCATTAGAAGCCAATAAGACTTGGGATTTGGTACCCTTGCCTAAGGGTAAGAAAGCTATTGGCTGTAAGTGGGTTTACAAAATCAAGCATAATGATACACATGGTTTAGTTAGCAGGTGCTAGGCTAGTTGCAAAAGGTTATGCTCAAACATATGGCATAGATTATGAAGAGACAATTAGTCCAATTGCTAGAATGGCAACTATTAGTTGCATGATTACTCTGGCAGTAGAAGCTAAAGGTTGGAGTTTGTAGCTAATGGATGTTAAGAATGCCTTCTTCCATGGTGAATTGCAAGAAGAGGTATATATGGAGTAACCAATAGGTTATGAGGATTTAGAGAATCCCACATATGTGTATAGGTTAAAGGATCATTGATCAGGCAATCTCATATTTTGAGCAAACAGTAAGAAAAGTGTATAGAAAATGTGCATTGTATTCGCAAACTAATTAAATATCATATACAAAAACATTGGATGTGGTTGGTAAATTTATTACAAGGAGGTGATGTCTCATCCCAAGGAGGAGTGCACCCTTTGTGGCGAGTTAGAAGAGTTCGTGGGCATGCGATGGATCGAGTACCTCAGCCAATCTCAGGTACTACCCAATCTATACCGTCAATACCAGAGAAGACAGGCAGCCTTCCAGACTTTCCTACAATCTTGGAGCTTGAGATGGAGGCAATGATTGATGCATTGATACCCATGGATGTCGAGACATCTAATTTGCTTAGAGAGAAAGCATCCATACCATTATATGATGGGTGCCGAGCATCTCACCTAAAGGTATTGCTTGCACTCCTAAGTGTGCAAGTAAAATACGAATGGAGCGATGCGATTGTGACCAAGTTGTTTAGGTACCTCTAAAGTCTCATATATTACAACTTGCAAATACCATTTTTGAGTCTTGTGATGATGTGCGACATGTTTTACGAAAGCTTGGCATGGATTACAATTGCATTCATGCATGTATCAATGATTGTGTATTGTTTCGAGGAGAATACGAGACTATGGAGACATGTCCAAAGTGTAGTGCTCACAGGTATCGACAGGACTTACAAGGGCAAACCATACCTTAAAATTTTCTTAGACACTTTTCGCTTATCCTCCACATAAATCACATGTTTCGTACATCCAGCATGGCTCTATGGGCTAAAGCAAGCACCTAGAGCATAATCTAATAAGATTGGAGAGTATCTTGTCAATATTGGCTTTTATATTTCTTATGCTAATCACTCAATTTATGTGAGAAAGGAAGATGCAGGTTTGGTCATCATAGTCATCTACGTGGATGACTTGATTATTACAGGTGACAGTGACAATGGGATTGCTAAAGTTAAGGACTTTTTGAAGAAGAAGTTTGAGATGAAGGATTTGGGTAAACTGAGATACTTTCTTGGTATTGAGGTGATTAGATATGATGATGGTATATAGCTATCCCAAAGGATTTGGGTAAGCTAAGATACTTTCTTGGTATTGAGGTGATCAGATGTAATGATGGTATATAGCTATCCCAAGTAAAGGCAGTATAGATTAGATATGTTATCCAAGTATGGTATGACAGCATATAAACCTCTTTTAGTACCATTGGAGCAAAATGTGAAGTTGAGTGCTGATGTTAGAAATGAGATAGAAGATTCTACTATGTTCAAGACGATATTAGAGAGTCTCATTTACATGAGTATCATACTTGAGCTATGATGTTGGCCTTGTCAGTCAGTTTATGCATATGCCTAGAAAGCCTCGTTTGGATGCAATTAAATGCATATTGAGGTATGTGCAATCCACTTTACATTATAGACTTTTTATGAGGCAGAGTAAGGATGTACATGTGTTTGGATACATAGATAACACCATATTGGGGAATATGGAAATTTCCCATAAGTTTGGGACACATGGTCAAATCTTTGGATTTTTCATAACTTGAACATTATAACTCCAAATCGAGTGCTCTATAGCTCAATAGATTCCATTTTTCAAACGCTTTCCAATGATAGGTCACATCATAGGGTTTTGAGAAACTTATAGGGATGTTATCCAGGTGCCACGTTTTAGTATTCAAAAAATGGGAATTAGGAGATTCCCAAACTCACTAATATTGTGTTAGATGCAGATTGGGCTGGTAGCACGTCAGACAAAAGATCTACTAGTGGATATATGCATTAGCAATGGGAAATTTGATAAATGCAATGATAGCCACTCGACCTAACATAGCATTTGCAATGGGAGTTGTGGCTCGTTATATGGTGACACATGGCCATTGACATTGGGATGCTATAAAGAGTACCATGAGATATCTTAAGAGCATTGCATATATGTGTATTTGATATGGTGGCCAAGATATTAGAGCCGTGGGCTACAGATAATAAGAAGTCCATCTCTAGCTATGGCTTCACTTTTGTTGAAGATAATGTTTCTTGGATGTCTAGGGTGTAGAATTACATGGCCTTGTCTACTTCCAAGGCTTATATTTTGGCCATTGAGGCTTGTAATAAGGGGGCCCTATAGGTAGGTTTTTTGGTGGCAGATCCTTGGCATCACTAGTATAACTCCTAAATTGTATTCAGACTCTATGAATACTATCCAGTGGATAATTAGATAAAGCTTGGATTGACAAGAATCCTAAAAATATGCTCACTAAAAGTATCCCAATGGAATAATATGCCTTTCTGATGGGCATAGGATGAGACGACGTCTTTCCTCATCCTATTATACTCTATGTACATGTTGTACTTTTCTTTTTATTCTTTTACTCCTCACTTAGGTGCATTTCCCTTTAAGTGGGAGATTTTTGGGAGTAAAGGGGTCTATGCCTTGGTTGCCCTATATTTACTCTATACAATGTACTTGCACACCTATATATTGTAGGTGACAAGCACTCATCACTATCACTTTATTCTTTATTCTTCACATAACAATAGAATAAGGGGAGGCTAGTCATACATTGTGATTGTTGGAGTTCTCACATAATGTGTCTCTCTCTTTTGCTCCCTTGCTTAAACTTCCATGGCTTTTGCTTCTCCCCTGATTCTACTTACTTCTACTCTTACTTCCATCTTTCACTTTATAGGATAGCCCCAAACATTATGTGAAAATTCATCAATAAGCATGACAAAGTACTTGGCACTACCCAAATACTAATAAGGCATGGAACCATAAACATCCAAATGAATAAGAGCTAGGGACTCACTAATGAATGTAGAACTAGACTTATTATGAGTGTTATGTGTCTTCTTACCATATGAAAAATATTCACAAGAATCAAAACATGAATAGACTAGGAGTGAGAGATGCTTTAAACAATTCAAAACTCACTCCTTTGAGTGACGCATGCCGAAGGTGGTGATGTAACAAAGATACATAAGGGAGATCAATAACAACCAATACTTGATTAGTGGATCCACAGACAATACTACTAATCTTGGCACCTATACCAAAAATGTGGTGGCTAAGAGTGATTTTCCATATAGAATCACCAAGAGAAACATGATATTTAAGGTCACCCAATCATCCACCAAATATGAGGCTTTTGGTCAAAGCCACTACATGATATACATCATGGAGAATAAGGGAAGTACCAATAGGAGACTACAAATGTATATCACTAATGCCAACAATATCACATACATGATCATCTCATAGGTGTACTAAATCAAAAATAGTACAGTAAGTATAGAATTAACTGCAATGCGGGGTCACATGAAAGGAAGCACCCAAATCAAGTAACCACAGCGCTGAAAGAACGAAGAGTGACCATCAGTCAATTGCATGGCATCAACTAAAGAAGTAGCCAAAATATAATTATCTACATTATACTCGGATGCATTAATCTCCTTGATCTTGATAGTGGACTTGGTAATATGCTAATCATCAGATGTCTCATCATTATCCTACACTTTCTTGTTGCCTTTCCCATCCTTATTCTAGTGCATCTTATGGCATTGTGATCATATATGTCCCTATTACTACCCACAATAATAACAAGAGAAGAGTTAGAACCATAGGATTTACTACGACCTTGCCTACCACGAGGTCTAGACTTAAGACCTATCTTGCTATGAGTCTCTACCATGACAGTCATAACTACTCTAGTATTATTCATGCCTCTAATTGTAAGAGCATGAGAGGCACTAACTACATCAACATTCTATGATGTAAGCTAGCTGTGAATAGAGTGAAACTCATTCAAATGAGTAGACATAGGAGTGCCTTCCTTCATACAAAGGTCCACAAGTTTCTTGAGCTAGTGCAACTATGAAGCAAGGCTTTGCTTATCATAAAGATTATATACTTTCTCTCATAACTACCATGTTCCACCTTCAATCTCACTGACATTGAAATATGCCTATTTAGATAAAAATAAAATGATCGTGGACTTACATAACTCATCAAGGTCATCCCAAGTGCCACCTTCAAACTCACTGACATTGGAATATGCATGTTTAAACAAATACAAAATGATAGTGGACTTGCATAGCTCACCAAGGTCATCCCAAGTGCCACCATCTATATCTTCTAGCTTTATGGCTTTGTATCTCAATGGCTTGGCCTACTTCTTTTGCACCAAAGCTTGCCATATCTAGGTCTTCCAATAGTTAAAGTTATTTCCATCCAACTTATAAATATTAAATATGGTACTATCCCCAAAGGCACTAAAAGCACCTATCATTATGAATGCCAAATAAAGAGAGCATGAGCTATGCAATAATAGTAAAACGGCCCAAAATTGAGCCAAAAATAAATGCAACATGAGAAGAACATCTCCATAAACAAAGTAGAAGCACTATAATGCCTAATCCAAATATTTGATATCGGTAAAATAGCTCAAAATTGTATTTGAGTAATGTCGTCCATAAAACTACAATAAATGAGAGGTCAACTATGAGCAAATGTCCAAGAGAATATGCTCCCAATACTAGGAAAGTTTGGATAGCAACTTGACTTAAAATACAACTAGCAATGTCCAATAAAGAGCATACAACTCCAAGTACCAAATACTATCAAAGAATCCAAAAGTGTCAAATACATATGTATCCCAAGCATGGGATAACCAAGTACATAAGCTGTGTGCATAAGAGATCTCCAAGCAATAGTGAGATCTACCAAACTACAACTAGCTTATTGCTCATGAACAATGAAGCTCAATACATAATGAAGCATGTATCCATGAGTGACAACACATCTAACAGGAGGAAGTATCGGGTATCCAAATACCAAACAAAGATCATCCCATAGTGATGATCAATGATTGCAAGGACAAAGCTATGCATAAACCAATGAGCATGTAGAGAGATTCCACATGCTCCAAAGGCCGAGCCCTCTTATACAAAATTGAAAAATACCCCCATTGGAAGAAAACTGGAGTATCTGAGAGAAAAGCAAGCTCAATGCATATGCATCACATCTAAAAGCCCAATAATGCCAAGTAATACGTCTGAGAGCATATAAATGACATAAATATCCAAGCACATAAGTGATAAAGTACTTATTACCAATGCCACCTCTACTAAAGATGAATGTAAAGGAGCTTAAAAATGAAAGCTCAAAGCTCAAACAAGAGCATATCCAACATAACTAACAGTGGTAAGCATGCATATAATCCAAGAGCATTCCCAACTAGCATAAAATCATGTTTTTCACTAATCTTTAATACATAAGCTTCACGTCCACATTTTATGATAGAAATAAACCTTCCAATGGTGGCTGAGCAAAACAAGCTCTAATCGATCCATAGAGTATTCCTAAGCATTAATACATCATCCCAACATTGAACCTTTGGGGAATGAGTATTAAAGAAGCATAAATATTCAAAATTTTGATGCCCCAAATTGTGAACAATAGGTCTATCCACAACAATGAATCAAAGGCTAATCATTATCTTCCCAAATAATGCCCGAGACAAAGTTGAATAGGCCAAAAAAGATTCCCAAATGTTAGAAAAAGTAGAGGAGACACAGGCCAGAGCAGCTGTGAAATGTATAAATAGCAAGGTAGCCCCCTCAAAATGCATCAAAAACTATGAGACTACTCTTGGGTTCTTTCCCATTGTGGTAGTTGATGCCCTTGTATGCTCTTGCACTAATCAATGGTCCCTTGGAAGTTGACGAGAAAGCCAAGAAGGTGGGGTAACTGATGTGTACCTCAAACAAAAGAAGGAATGGCTACCATAGAATCTCGATTGAAGTTTTCCTTCTTGGGCTCAAAGTAGAATCATTAAGCTCCTCGAGTGTCCACTCTAATACCAGTTGAAAAGGTGAGCATGAGTGAGAGTGATAAAGAAGCACAAGAAGAAATAAGAGAGCAATATTCGTATGTGCGAACTTCAACAATGACAATGTGTGGCCTAGCTTCCCTTTATTATTCCATAGTAAAGTATAACCCCCAATACCAACTTAACTATTCAATCTAACCCCTACCAATATCCAAGATCACACATGGTTTCTACTCATAATGGGGGCCCTACAATTTTGCAAACATGGATCATTGGTAGCATCTTACAAGTGTGGGGCATTTAGCATAGATGACATGTTCCATCCAAATGATGTTGCAAGGCCAATAAGCTTAGAAGTACTTTGAGCTTGCAAACATGAGCATCATTCTACAAAGTCCCTTTCAATTAACAATAAATATGATCTTTCTTCATTACCCTCTATATATCCCTCCCTTAAGTGGTGTGCATCAACTAGATCATACATAACAATAGTGGACTGATGCATCCATTACTCTCATCCATAGCCTCCTCAAAAAGTAGCACTTCCTCATGACCATGATCAGTATTTTCTTAATAAAAATTGATCAATTACATTCTCTTCACTCAAATTAGCCCTCTTTATTTCTCATATTTTCACTCATTGCATAATTTTTCTTTGTACCCTTAGATGTGGTGTTATATCCACATTACCTCTTGTATATTAGAAACTCTTATCTCCTCGAAGTCATGCAAAATAAGTAACAAATACGTTTCATATTAATATATATTGTGCAACACAATCACACGCTTTCACAAATTCATGTTAAGTAGGGCTGGATACCTCAAATATCAAAGTTTAATTTATCCAACCTTTGTTGAATGCATTAATAAGCTCATCATACTTCTCTACATGTTAAATTAGTCTTAGTCATTGATGCTTTTGATGTTTCTCTAAATGTTAATAGGATACTCTTCATTGTTAAACTCACCATGGTTCTCTACATATTGAATGGGTGCTCTTCATCATCGATGCTTTTAATTCTTATAGAACATGAATGTACACATCACACAAGCACTCTTTAGATTGAACTTGCACTTCACTGTCATCATAATCTAGTGTCTAAAGGTTCATAGAATTTTGAAGGAATTATTGATCGCCATAATAGTATTTCATAATCATATATAGCATAGCATTGGTATTTCCACTAGCATGAAAATTAAATTTTAGTTACAATTTTTAGCACCTAGCTTTTTGCCAATAACCCACTAGTAGTTTCATCATTTGTTGGATTGAACTCTATAGCTATTTATGTGTGGGTATTACTAAATTGATTGCTTATTATGCATTCTCTATTTAGTAAATTTATGTCAATAAATTAATGACTCACATGTCTTTAAGTGTTGATGATGATCTAGCATGGCCATGAGACCATTTAGAGACCAATATCCCTAGTGCATCACTTAATAGGATGATCAAAGCATTGTGATAAGGATATCTGGTGCAGGCAGTACAAGTTATGAAGGGGAAAGGAAGTGTTTGCCAAGTGTAAGAGTGTACACAAGAACCAAGGAGTTACACATAAATGAAGAAACGAGAGCTTCCACTGATAAATGGGAGAACGTCATTAACAAACACTTGTATATGCTGTATATCCAACCAATAGAGCTTTTTGCTACTTTCATTTTAACAATACCTTGCATGTGATGAAAAATCGCAAACCCCAAGAATGCATGCAATGGCCTTGGCACTTGCCTTCGGTAGGCCAAACACTCAAATGTAAGTATAAGAAGGCTGCCCCCATAATGTCGCATTTCCTTATTGCCAAGGGAACACACTTCTATGGCAGATCTGTGGGTGAAGCGGTTGTGACCAACATACCATGCCATTTGCACATTGGTCGGAACTCGGCAGGGGGCCTCGCAAGCATTTCCTTCTGTATCCTCGCCTGCTGCCCCGCTTCACAGGCAATTTTCTGCATTCACAAATCCATCTTCCGACAACTCATACAGCATCACAATTTGATCAAACTCACTTAGTGTTCCTCGTATTGGAGTGATAAGGGTAGAGATGAGATCTTTTGCGCATGTTGAAATTTTATGGACCAATCGAAAGGTTGCTAGTAGCTGCCACACTCCCAGCCAGATAGATGACGTTCAATTCCTTGTGATTGGTAGTAGCTGCCATACTCCCAGCCAGAGAGATGACATTCAATTCCTTGTGATTGGTATCACTCATGTTCCACTAACATTGAAAACCATGAAGACACTAAGCTCACTTCTCAAAGCTAGCATCTTTACTACCAGCCCGGTCATCATTTTTTATAGCACTGAGCATACTGTGCCTGCTGGACAACTTCCACATTGTCCACTGTCAGAGCTATTCTTGCTTCAACATCATCATGGTTTTGTATCGAGTTTTTCGCATCTTACTACCACGTATCTCATCCACTTTAGTGATAATGACTATACTTTCATTTTTTTAGGATCCATTCTTGTAATCATCCTTGATAAGTAGTCTGTGTCATTCTATTTTAGGTAATAGGAATGTAGGGAATCTTAGTTACCATTAATGGGTGTTTTCAGCATGCATCAGAGGTCTGTTGAATGTGCTCAAGGGCACAAACAAATGTGACTTTTTAGTACACATCGTTTCAAGCATTGCCATGACACCAAATCTAGGCCAGAGGATTTCTTTGGCATCCATGTACTACTACATAGATTCATTCTGTACCCAATTCTTTTTGGCATCTTTGGAAATGTGCTCACTTCTTCCAGACTTGCTCTCCAAAATTTATAATAGCTCCTTATTCACATCCTCTTGCCTGCCAGAATCTACATATATATTACTCATACAGACATGAGCTGAAGCATTATTTTCATCCAGTTGAACTAGTGCTTCATATGCCAGCCTTCCAACCTTCACATTGCCCCATTTTTGACAAGCAGCTAACACAGTATGCCACACTGTTGTAGTGGCAGAAAATGGCATCTGCTTGATCATAGCTACAGCCTTTTCTAAATGCCCTGCACGGGCTAAGAGATCAACCAGACAAGCGTGGTGCTCCAAAGTTGGGGCAAGGCCATGTTGTGCACTCATGATGTCAAAGTAATATTGACCCTTTTCCAGCAGACCTGCATGACTGCAGGCATTAAGCATAATAGTGAATGTAGCCACATCTGGCTGTATACCTTCTCCTACCATTTTATCGAATGTCTCAAAAACATGTTCAGCCTTTCCATGCAAGGCATGCCCAGTCAGTAGCACATTCCACGACACTAAATCCTGCCCACAAAGTTTGTCAAATACCTCCTTTGCTTTCACAAGCAGGCCACACTTGACATACATATCTACCAATGCAGTGCCAACAACAGTATCATTTTCAATATAACCTTCTCGAGCAATCATAGTATGTATTTCTTGGCCCTTGTCTGCAGCTCCCATGGTGCCACAAGCTTTCAAGATGCAAACAGCCAATGCTGCATCCAGTGAGAAACCCTCAAGCTGCATGCATTCAAAACAATGCAATGCTTGGACAGCAGGCCCATGCTCAGCATAACCTGCTATTAGTACACTCCATGAGATTGCATCCCTAACTGAAAGCTTATCAAAAACTTCTTGTGCTTTTGAAAGGTGGCCACATTTGGCATACATATCTATTAATGTAGTGCCAATAGTGATATCATTTTCCAATAGGCCTTTGTTGACAATTTCAGCATGTATTTCTTGGCCCTTGTCTATATCTCTGATGCTACCACAGGCTTTCAAGGCATACAGAAACGTAACAGCATCAGGAGAAAGGCCCTCCAGTTTCATCTGCCCAAAAAGGTCCAATGCTTGCTCACTGTACCCTTGTTGGGCATACCCTGCAATTAATGCATTCCATGAAAATACATTCCTTACTGCAAGCTTGTCAAACAGTTCTTGTGCCTTTGCAAGCAGGCCACATTGCACAAATGAATCAATCAGTGCAGTGGCAACAACAAAATCCTCTTCAAAAAACCCTTTTCTAATTATTTCCATCTGCACTTTCCCAATCATTCCTAAAGCTCTCATGCTTCCACAGGCTTTCAAGATGCCAAGTAGTGTGACTGTGTCAGGAGAAAAACCCTCTAGTTGCATTGATTCCACGCACTTCATTGCTTGCTTCACATACCCATGTTGCAAAAACCCTGTGATAAGTATATTCCATGTGACAACATCCCTTGTTGCAAGATTTTCAAACACTTCTTGTGCTTGTTCAAGGAGGCCACATTTGGCATACATATCCACCAAAGCATTGCCAGCAATGATATCTTTTCCCAGCAAGCCTGCTCTGATAATATCAGCATGTATTGCTTGGCCCTTAGCTTTGGCTCCTAGGCTGCTGCAGGCCTTTAGGATGCAGCCAAAGGTAACAGTGTCTGGAGGGAATCCTTCTGATTGCATCCATTCAAAACACTGCAGTGCTCTCTCATTATCCCCATGTTGGGCATACCCTGAGATGAGCGTGTTCCAGGAGACTTCATCCCGTGCTGGAAGCATGTGAAACACATCCCACGCTTCTGCTAGCAGGCTGCATTTTAGATACATGTCTATGAGTGCATTGCCGAGATTGGCATGCTTTTCTAGCAGTCCCTCTTTGACGATCTCAGCATGTATACTTCGTCCCTGATCTGCAGCCTTCATGTTACCACATGCTTTCAAAATGCAAAGAAAGGTTACCTCATCTGGCGAGGGGCCCTTGAGTTGCATCTGTTTAAACAAATTTAGTGCCTGCTCACCATGTCCACGTTGAGCATAACTAGTGATTAGTACATTCCATGACACTACATCTCGGGCTGGAAGCTGGTCAAATACTTCTTGTGCTTCTCCAAGAAAACCACATTTAGCATACATGTCTACCAAAGCAGTACCAACAACAACATCCTTTTCCAGTAAACCTTCTCTAAGGATCTCAGCATGTATCACCTGGCCCTTGTCTATGGCCCCTAGTTGGCCACATGCTTTCAAGACGCTAAGGAAGGTGACTGCATTTGGAGAGATGCCCTCAAGTTTCAGTCGTTCAAAGCAATTCAAAGCTTGCTCACCATGGCCACATTCAACATATCCTGCAATAAGACCATTCCATGATACTACATCCCGAACGGGAAGCTTTTCACACACGTCTTGTGCTTTTGCAAGAAAGCCACATTTGGCATACATATGGACTAAAGCGTTACCAACAAAGAGATTCTTGTCCAGCAATCCCATCCTGGCAATATCAGCATGTATAATACTACCTCTCTGCAGATCCTTTTGCTTGGCACAATGCTTCAATAAAGCCACAAGAGTGCGAGGCTGACTAGCTTCCTGTTGCGTTTGATTGCGGCTACTAATGCTGATAGTCAATATCTCCTCCTCTTCCTTCTCCTCCTCCTCCTCTTCTTCCTCATCTTTGTATGCTTTGTGATGGAATTTTCTTGTTTTCCACGTCTTACCGTCACCAAGCTCTCCATTTCCTTCATGAAGCTGATGATCAGCAACTCCATTCTCTGCTTCTGATGGTCTCCTGAGAGGTTGCACTCCCTTTCTTCTCAACTCTTCTTCCCGATCTTCGTATGCTTTGTGATGGAATTTTCCAGTCGTCTGCGTCTTACCTTGACCAAGCTCTCCATTTTCTTCATGAAGCTGTTGATCAGCTACTCCATTCTCTGGTTCTGCTGGTCTCCTGAGAGGTTGCACTCCCTTTCTTCTCAACTCTTCTTGGACCGAGCATGGAATGTGCCAGCCATGGATGCTACACAGGGACGCCCCCCTTAAGGTGTGCTTGAAGTGTGGGCCTTCTATAACAGAATGGCCGCATGCACTCTCATAAGGAGAAACGTCGACAGGTATGGAAACCACAGGCGCTGCCATGAGGCATGAGCGGGCAAGAAGGCCAGGGGCGAGAAAACGAGAACCATGATAGATATCATTTTACTGTTTCGATTTTGTCCTGCCCTTGCCATGGATTGCAGATGTAATGGTCCACGGCCCTCGGGAGTCGGATACCCACGCGGGGCCCTCCCTTGACGCCGTGTACGTTCTAGAGAAGCACTAGACCCATTCCCCAACCCAAGGATAACACCAACTCAACCCGTCACGGGACACCCTAACACGACGCGGAACGTGATATGGTTCAGAACATCCTCACGTGTTTGGAGAATGGCTCATCTTGAGGGTAAAAAGTCATATTCATATCAAGAATGTATGTACATGATCGTCGAAGGCACAACAAGAGACCTTGCCAAAGGTGGAGGGTAGAGCTATCAGAGTGCATCAACACGACTTGACACCATGGGGTAAGGGAGCTACAAGAGTTAAAAGGGAAGGGAGTGTGAGGCTTGGGCAATTGGGCAACCCCATGTCTCCTCCCCTCCATGTAGGCCCTCCATGTAAGCCCTGCCTCATGGAGCAACCATCATTTTTGCCTCCCGATGTGCAGGGTTCTCATTTGGAGCAAGGCACAGGCCCCTTGCTTCGAGTTCAAGTCGAAATGACTTTTTTTAGAATAGGTGGGATTCGACCCGTATCACCCCTGTACGACGTGGTCCAAGATGGTTGATTGTGGATCCTTGTGAGCCCAAACTCTTCCGTGGCGTGATCCGACAACTCCAAGCGCCAAGTTACCCTTGTGCGAGCTAGACAAACATGTTATGCGTGTTGTGAGCGAGCCGCGACACGGGAAGGATATCAAGGGCATAACGGCCCGTGACGCGCCGCGGTCATGCTGTGATACAACAGCGTCAACTTGACATGTCTTGCTAGTTGGCTTCTGATGCATGTTCAAGACGCGACGGGGTGCTGCGTGCCCGCGAACCATGTTTCTTGTGCGAGTTTCCTTGCACTGACCCGTGGGACTAGGAGAGCAACTACAAAAGATTGAGCCTTAATCACAGTACCATCCAACATTTTTTACAACAATTACATCCTCAATGGCTATAGAAGGGCACACCCATAAGATTCAAATTTCATTACATTACCATCCAATAGTTTTTGCAACAATTACATCCTCAAAGGCCCACAAAATGCGACAGATATTTCATTCGCAAACCCATTAAGACTGAGAGAGCATTGAATGGTGCCCTAATTCAACTTTCTCACAATGACTCCACCAACCACATTTTGACACTTTTGGCATTGGTGAGTCCACATTGTGCAAATATTGTCACATTGCTATTGGCATTTTGGCCACTAATCTTAAGTCACCCTACATCTCCATTCCTTTGAATAAGCATCTAAGAAACTTCATTGCTTACTTTTAGACCATCACTTTGTTTCCCATTATTTGTGGTGCTATTGATGGCATCCACATTAAGCTTTTCCAAAAGCCCAACATTGAACACATCCAAGCTCAATACTAGTGTAGACATCACTTGTACTCATTGCTTACGTAATGAAAAATGCACTATTCAACCAATGAGAAGGAAGGCCTAAGAAAGTTTTGCCACTACCGATTGGCTACACCATTCACATTTCCCATTGAATATCACTACTCTTCCTTGTCAACAAGCCTTGTGTGTGATGAGACGAATTGGCTTTTGTTGCTCAATTTTGATTATCTTGTTGTAGTACGAATGGTAAAAAACATCACATAGCCAACCATCTATTCATGGTAACATGTGTTCCAATGGTATGAAAGACAAACAAGTAGACTATCAATCATATGGGATGAACTAAAGTAGGCCTTCCTCACCAAGTTCAAGTGGAAAAGATTTGAAGAGTGAATGCAAGAGGAGCTCACAAATGTAAGTTTGTTGATTGGAGAAAGAGTTTACTCCTTTATTTTTAGAGTGAATCCTCCTTTGAAGTGGTCAACCCATAACCTAGATAATGGATTCTAGAACAAAGTATTCCTCAAAGGTAAGGAAGTTTGTGAATTGAGGAGAACTACGAATTTCTAGAAGCAATAGATTGTGCCCAATTGTACAATAAAGTGGAAGTTAAACTTAATAGGGAATAAGGAAGAGGAGCCTTTTCTCCTCATTTCTAGGAGGAATACAACAAACAAGTCCCTTTTTAGGTAGTCTCCTGCTCTTACCAATAGATACCAATAGTACCTCAATACAATGGTATAATCCAATAGGGTCTCAAGTAATGCCACCAATGATGAATCATTAACAGCAATAGTGGCCTTAATCAATACCACTAGTCATGAACAAGCAAAGTAGCAATGGAAACCAAATTAAAGAATATTTCAACTTGGACACCTAAACAAGAGTAAAGCCCCTCTTCCTAGGACTCAACTTATGTATGCTATCGTAATTGAGATGCTCTAGAAATCCCCTCAAAAGTGTTGGGGGTAAAAGCGCATCTAGCATGTGTATTACTATACTGACAGTCACGACCACTGCACATTGCAGGTGGCGAGCGCCCGTCACCATCACTTTATTCTTTATTCTTTTAGTGACAGTTTGAATAAAGGAAGGCCCGGTCACACATTATGACTGTTGGAGTTCCCATTTCTAGTCTCTCCCTTTCTTGCTCTTGCTCTCCCGCCATAGCTCTCGAGTCCAACCTTCGATCCATCGCTCCCTTTCAACTGGTATCAGAGCTTTGCTTTCCGACTGTTGAGCTTGGTTCGTGGCATTCTCAACATCCCATCGACTCCCTACTTGCACTAGGTCTCCTTCCCGATAGCCATATCCAACTCTGAGCTCCTGTCACTCCCCGGCTTCTCGAGCACCTTCCTGGCATTATTGGGCACCTTCAGGGCATTACATCAGAGGTATTTGATCATTTTCTTTAGGGTTTACTTCAGTTCTCAGGTCTCATAGGCTGTAAATAAGTTGTGGGCAGCCATAGCTCACACCTCTTGGAGCTTCCTTCACCTGGATCTTGCTTCCAGCCTATCAAGGCTTGTTGAGGCTTGGTGTAGGCCTTCTTTGGCCCTCATTTGTGCTCCCTTTGGGCCCCATTGTTGACACGTGGGACAGCAGACCCCCTTCCAGCCAGCTCACGTTTTTTTTTACGCCTGTTTCAAAATCTGGCCCAAAAATCACTCTTTTTGTCATATATTGGGCATTCGGAACTTGATTCAAGCAAGGTAAGAGTCTAAGTTGGGGTTTTTGCATGCTCGGACGCGATGGTGATGTTGGATTTTCCAAATTCTGATGATAGAATCTTCTGCAACAGATTCCAGGTTTGAGACAGTATGTATTTGTATGCCTATGCTTGTTTGGGCATGACTACATAACCGATTTGATGCCTATTGCATCCCGATTGATTGGGAGATTGAAGCTACATGTAATGCTATGATTTTGACCTGATTTTGGAGCTAGAAATACATAGTTTATAATAGTAAATGCATGCCGAATACTCTTGGACTGAAGCTATCTTTCATGCTTTGACATATGCCTATTGGTTCCGGATGTATGACTTGGGTTATGCTATGATGTATTGATCATCGAGGGGTGACTTTGAGCTTGTCATTGAATCCGGATGCTTTTGGAAGCTTGAGCTTATTTCAGCTTGCACGTATTGACATTGGTATATGCTTTGACAATGATGCTTCTTGGGTTTATGCATACCCGTTGCCTACAGCTTGATGCTCATGTCACGGTTGATTACCCTATGCATACGTTGAGCTTGAGTGCTCATTGAAGCTCCACCTTGGATGCATTTTGGATTATTTGGAGTAGTCTTCGATATTACTTGGCCTGTCAGAGTTTGGATTGGGATGTATTTGATGTCTTACATGCTTACGGATGCTACATACGGATGCTCTACCGCCTACATGTTCGGGATGTACTATTGATGTATTGTCTTGGACTTATGTTATTGGCACTGTGTCTTGCCTTGGCTTGAGCTCTTGAGCTCGTACATACAACTTTTGTGCCAGTGGGAGCATTCTTGAATGCTTATCAGACATTGAGCAGGCAATACTTTTATGCATTGAGCCGTTACATGCCATTGAGTAGTTACAGACACTTGAGACTTTGGGACTTCTTACCTTTTGGGATGATACATCATATGTCTTCGTTCACTGTATGCTTATGAGCTAAGTCTCAGTTTTGGATCCGTATCTTTGTGAACTGACACCTACTTGTGTCAAGTTTTGGTAGTGGTAGAAACACTTTGCCCCGTTGCATGGGGGGTGTGCCTACTTATTGGCAAATGTTTGTATGACATACTTGGGTGTTGGATTCATGCTTATTTATTGTCATATGCTTATGCTATGCCCGCATGATGCCAGCTTTGGTCTTGACAGTATCTGATTGCCTTGGGATCCGATTTTGGTACTGTTAGCTCTCTTTTACTGAAATCTAAAATTTATTACAACAAGCATATATGTATGGACTGACATGGATTTTTCATGCTGAAACACTCTGAAATGATGTACTTTCACTGGTACTTGGTGGATAGCAGCTTTGGTTCCACTTTCTTTGCCATTTTTCCTCGATTTTAGTGATTCTTTTTGTCATTTTCTGCAGTAAACAGCAAGCATTTTTGAACATTCTATAGTCTTCCAGCTTGCATTATGGCGAGTTCATCCACTGATCATGCTATTTTCAACATCACTAAGCTTGATGATACGAATTACTCTTATTGGAAGAGCCAAATTTGGCAGGTGTTGGTGCAGAAATCGCAGATCAAACCTTTTAGGTTAAGCGGACATCTGCCTGCAACTATACTAGATGAGGAATGGCTTGAGCTTGATGAGTTATGCAAGTCCACCATTATATTGTCTCTCACAAAATAGGTTCACTACAATGTATTTGAGGAAGAATAGAGTGCATGGTAGTTGTGGGATAAAATCAAGAATCTCTATGATAAGAAAAGTCCAGCGAGTCAAATGTATTGGCTGAAGTAGCTTATGGATCTGCACATGAAGGAGAATGTGACTATGTCTGTTTACTTGAGCCAGTTCCATGCTATACTCAAGAACTTGACATCGCAAGACATCACTTTTGCAGAGGATGTCACTCCTCTTTTCTTGCTTGGTACTCTTAATGAGTCATGGGATGTATTCCGCACTGCATTATGTGCCTCTATTGCTACCTTGAAATTATTTGATGTTGAGAGTGCTCTTCTGTAAGAAGAGGTTAACCGTAAGAATTTGGATGCCTCTTGTGTGTCACATTCTATGACAGTTAGAGGCAGGAATGATGGATATGGAAAGCATGGCAGTGCCAGTGGCCGTGGATGGGATTCTCAAAAATCTCAGTCCAAGTCTCATGGGAAGTCACGTAGCAAATCCCATGGTAGGAATGCAAATGTTACTTGTCACCATTGTGAGAAAAAGGGCCATATTAGGCCACAATGCCATGAATTGTGCAATGAAAGGCGCAAAGATAAGGGGAAAGACAAAGTGCAGGATAAGTCTTCTGAACGCAGTATAGTATCTGCAAAGTCCAGTGTTAAAATTGAAGAGATCAATGTTATGCAGCCTGAGAATGTTGATGATGATGATTATATCCTAGCAGCTTCTTCTAGTGCTTCGCAGATGACAGAGATACACTCTATGTATGCACAGTGTTGGCTCTTGGACTTAGGTGCGTCCTTTCATGTGACACCTTGCCGAGAGTGGTTTCATTCATACCATACTGTTTCGGGTTCTGTGCGCTTGGGTGATGACAGCTCTCTTGATATTGTGGGCATTGGTGATGTTAGGCTGCAATTTTCTTCTGGCAGTAGTTTTATTATGCAAGATGTACGTCATGTACCTGCTTTGACATGCAGTCTCATGTCACCTGGACAGCTTGATGTTGCAGGATATCATGTATGTTTTGGAGACTCTGTTGAAGGAGAAGAGAGAGAGACCGAGATTGATCTCTTCCATTATTCAATGCTAAAGCAATACTCACACTACAAAAGGATAACCTAGTGTAAGTGTAACTAGACTGACTAACTCACTGGCTAACTCTAGTCAGGTCGCCGACTAGCTAAACCGACTTATTCAATATAGTCATATGCAGACAGCTGCACACTAGCTGTCACAGATTTCGGTCATACATAAAGACAGACAGACGAGAGAGCTTGACTTCTAACACTCCCCCTCAAGCTCAAGACAGCATCTGCACACCAAGTAGCTGTCTAAAACCACAAAACTTATCTTTACCTAGAGACTTGGTAAAGATATCTACAACTTGCTCATCAGTCCTCACATGCATGAAATCAACCTTTCCTGCAAGGACCATCTCTCGAATGAAGTGGTAGTGTACCTGTATGTGTTTTGTCCTGGCATGGTAAACTGGATTCATGGCCAGGAGTACACTACTGAGATTGTCGCATAACAGTGTCATTGGAGTATCAACCTGTATATCCAAGTCAGCCATAAGCTTGAGCAGTCATGCAATCTCACATGCTGCCAATGCAGCTCCTCTGTACTCAGCCTCAGTACTGGATAAAGCAATTGTAGGCTGCTTCTTGCTGCTCCAGCTGATCAAGCTGCTACCAAAGCCAAAAGCATAGCCACTCGTAGACCGTCTGTCGAATGAGCATCCTGCCCAATCTGCATCTGTGTATCCAATCAGTGTCAAGGGCTTATCTCTGACATAGAACAGCTCATAGTCTACAGTGGACTTAACATATCTCATGATGCGTCTAACTACATCTAAGTGTGGCTTCCTCGGCTTCTATATAAACTGGCTTATCAGCCCTACAGCATAGCTCAAGTCAGGCCTAGTGATGGTTAAGTAAATCAGACTGCCCACCATCTGCCTGTACATAGTCACATCTTCAACTTCAGCCCCAGTGTTCATGTCTAGCTTTACATTCTGATCCAGAGGTATATCGAGTGGTTTGCATTCAGCCATGCCATACTTCATAAGCATTTCCATGGCGTAGTGCTTCTGCATCAGCCATAAACCATTTTCAGCTGGTACAACCTCAATACCCAAGAAATACTTCAGATCTCCTAGATCTTTCATGTCAAATTCAAATTTCAGCATCTTCATTGCATGCTGAATTCCCATGTCATCATCTCCAGTAATTATTAGGTCATCAACATATATGACCAGCACTACCAAGCCACTGTCAGTCTTCTTTGTGAAAAGGCTGTGATCAGCCCTGCCAACAACAAATCCAAGGCTCTGCAAGTAGCTGTTGATCCTAGCATGCCAGGCTCTCGGAGCCTGCTTCAGCCCATATAGTGCCTTTTTCAGCCTGCACACATAATGCTGAAAGTCAGGGTGCTCATACCCTTCCGGCTGAATCATGTATACATCCTCTGTTAAATCACCATTGAGGAATGCATTCTTGACATCCATCTGCTGCAATTTCCAGCCTTTTGTAGCAGCCAAGGCAATTACTGTACGTATGGTTGCCATCTTTGCAACCGGGCTGAATGTTTCATCATAATCCAATCCATATTGTTGAGCATATCCTTTAGCAACCAGTCTAGCTTTGTATCTTTCCACACTACCATCAGACTTACATTTGATTTTATAGACCCATTTGCAGCCAATGGTCTTTTTCCCATCAGGCAGTGGCATCAGATCCCAAGTCTGATTTTTAGCCAAGGCATTCATCTCTTCATCCATAGCATTGCACCAATTTTCATCATTTACTACTTCAGCATAAGTACTTGGTTCTTTGATCTCCATCACTTTTGTCATGTAAGCATAGTGCTTTGCAGCATAACCAGTGTACGTAAACTTGTCAACAGGTCTCCTAATCCTCTCTAATCTCCTGAGCGGTGGCTCACTCTGAGCTTGCCTCTCATGAGGCAGCACATAACGGCTCTGCCTAGCACCTGGCGTCATAACAGACGGAATCCCCAATTCGCTGTCTATGCTGTCACTGCTCGATGACTCATAGCCTGCTGTGAGTGGTCCTGTCACATCCTCAAAAACCTTTTCTTTTCCTTTTCCCTTGTCATTTCTCCCCCTCACTAACATGTCCGTGTCAATGGACATAGAATTATGGTTTCGTAAGCGTCTGGACCAAGGACTCACTATGGAAGATACATCTGTTGTTTGACCACTCATAGAAGTACTCTCTGCAGGAGTATTTTCAGCATGATTCATACTAGGTGAGCCATCAGTAGGCACTGCAACAGGATTCCCATACCACGATGCTAACTCATCAAAGACTACATCTCTGCTGATGAGTGTCTCATGCTTAGAAGGTACATAATACTTGTATGCTTTCCGTTCCTGTGCATATCCCAAAAACACACTCTTCACTGGCTTAGGATCCAATTTCTTCCTCTTCTCATCCGGTATATGCACATACGCAATGCATCCAAAGACTTTCAAGTGCCTGATATCAGGTCTATGACCATACAGTTTCTCATAAGGGGTGACTGCATGTATTCCTGCTATAGGAGTGCGATTCAGCACATAAACTGCAGTCACTACTGCTTCAGCCCAATAGGCATTAGGCAAACACTTCTCATTTAGCATAGCTCTTGCTGACTCCATTAAGACTCTGTTCTTCCGTTCTGCAACACCGTTCTGCTGCGGTGTATAGCTACACGTGAGCTGCCTTTTGATCCCATACTTGGCAAGATATCTGTCAAATTCTTTGGATACATATTCACCTCCTCCATCTGATCTCAAACATGATATGTAGCAACCAAGTTCATTTTCAGCATGTTTTTTAAAGTCTCTAAAGACTTCAAACACCTCATCTTTATGCTTCAAAATGTACAATGAAGTGTACCTGCTAAAATCATCAATAAATGAGACATAGTACCGTGCACCTCCAAAAGACGCATTATGCGACGGTACCCAGACATCGAAGTGCACCAACTGCAAAGGCCTAGTGCTGTTTTGTACATGTCTCATGAAAGGAAATCGTGCCTGCTTCCCAAACTGACATTCAGGACACACATGCCCAAAGTCATTATACTTGAATTTTGGTAATCCAACTACGACTGCCTTCTGCTGCATGGATTTCAGCTTTTGTATATTTACATGTCCGATTCTCTTGTGCCAGATCTCTACATCTCTGATGGCACTCTCATCATGAGAAAACATAGCTGCTTTAAGTTCAGGAATGGTCGCTTCCAAAGTAAACATCTTGCCATCCCTTCTGCCCTTGGCAATTAGCTTGCAGCCATTTCCATACTCCTCAATGAAACATCCATCCTTGTTAAACCTCACTTGCAGATTCTATTCTGCCATTTGACCCACAGACAACAAATTCTTCGTTATGGTTGTACATGTAAGACATCATGCATGCCTTTCTTCTTGCCATTAGGCATCATCAATGGAACAATCCCTTTATGCTTTATGTCATGTTGGGTGTCTTCCCCAGTACATACATGATCATGTGTACTTGCAACCATCTCATCAAACCACTCTCCACATGGAGTCATGTGGTTTGACGCACCAGAGTCAATGTACCACCTGTCATCTCTGTTCTGCCTTGACGCAGTCTTGGACACATGCTGGATGGCAAAGAGTCTATTAACCTGATCATCTTGACCACCACTAGAGGATGCATAATGCCCATGTTGTTTCCCTTTTGTCTTCATGTCATTCTGCTTTTTGTAACATTCCTTCGCTATGTGCCCATACTTACCACAATAATGACAATCTTTGTCCTTGTTGGACTGATCAGTAGACTGCCAAGATCCAGATCCACCTCCTCTTCCTCGAGGTGATCTCCCCCTACCTCTAAAACCACCAGATCCTCGCTGGCCTTGTGTATTGGCACCATGCCAATTTCCTTGCTGTTGCTGCTGTCCATAGGCATTACGAGTGTCGCCACAACCTCGATATGAACCACGGCCTCTGCCTCCTCTGCCACGCTGGCTAGAGTATAGCATAGTGTCTCTGCTCTGAGAGGCACTGGAACCTGTACTTAGACCAAGTTTGACCTCCTCATGCAGCAACAATGCAACCAGTTCTTCCTAGTCAGGGAGATCTGCTCTGACTGAGATGGAAGTGTCAAATGCTTTGTATTCTTTCCCTAAACCATTCAATGCAACAGCAATCATATCATCTTCTAATACCCTTGAACCAATGGTAGCTAACTGATCAGCTATGGTCTTGATCTCCGTGGTATACACCTGGATGCTCCTGCCATTTCTAGACATATTATTGAACTGCTGTTTCAACTGAATCTTCCGTGCATGTGTCATGGTTCCATAATTTCTCATCAGTATATCCCAAGCATCCTTTGGAGACTCACAACCAGTGATTTGAATAGCCATAGCATCGGATATACATAGTGAAAACCAATGCAATACCTTACATGCTCTTTCACTCCATAACCTGTGAGCTCTCTTTTGTCATTTGTTGCATTTACTTCTGGTAATTCAGGAGCTACTTCATCTCCTGTGCATAAGTCCCAATATCCTCTGCCAACCAGAAAATTTTTCATTCTGAATTTCCATAATGCAAAGTTTTTGTTGTCTAGCTTTTCTCCAACTATTTGAGTGATATTATCAGTCCCATGTGCATTAGCCATGATGCAACAGACTGTATGTCAAATGCCTGACTCCCTGCAAGTCAATAAGTCACTTGACTGACTTCAGCCCTTGGCTGTTTATGACAGTTTGCTGGTTATTCTATGCTCAGATACGCAGTATTTCAGTCTAAAAAAAACATTGGTACATGCTCCCCCTGACACTGGGCAATCACTAAGATATTTCAACCTGTGTGTATGGACTGTAATCAATGCAAAGCCAGCATGTATTCAAGCAACCTATTTATGATCAGACATGCAATCTGTAGGCATAAAACTTGAGTGACTAGTAGCTTCTTTGTAGTCCAAAAATGCACCTACAGCAGTCCAGATGTTGACCTCTGCATACGAGGTTCCAAACAAGTCAATCTGACACTTTATGCATGTACTGCAAGTACCAAAACATAGTAATCTGGCTACAGATCTCAATCAGCCACCAAAGACATTCAATCACAGTGTATTTCAGTCCAAGAACTGCAAATACATTCCATCCATTCACTGCTTGATGACAAACTTAATACATGAGCATTCGGTCAACCAAAGACAACCCTCTTCAAGGAGTCAAACCCATCCTGGGAGAGGCAAGTCGAGAGTTGCATCAACTATTTGTAACCAGCCCCCACAGTCAATGAGCACAAATGACAGTTTCTATTCGGCTTTAAATTAGTCCAGATTTGAGCATCCAATGCTCTCTGTACTTCACAAGTACTTTGCATTTATGAAGACCCTCCTAGCATTTACTGTGACCAAGTAAGCATCTGTAGGCTCTCAACTTCGAAATGTAAACTGTCATAAGATTAAAAAACTATTTTCAGCCAGTTAACTCTCTACAAGTCTGAGAGTTTAACTCTTCAAAGGCATTTCATTCCAGCCATGATGAATATAAGGCATCCCATGAAGTTTGTGTATGCCAACTCTACTATCTAATGATAAGAACTGTCTGTTGGTATATTACAGATCTGTCACAACCTTACATACAGTCCATGTCTGTATGCAGGCTGAACATGGAGCTGCTAATGCTGCCCATAGCACTGACTTATTGCATAATCTCAATAACCTTCAACTAACATGCCCTTGTGTATTGTCTTGAGGAGGTATGGTACTACCTATTTGTCCATACATCAGGTGCATTTTCCTGGGAATCGTGTGGACTACATGCTGAATGTACTCACGTTTTTACTGCTGTCTCAGGTATGGGAGATGCCAAGCACTCATCAGTGCTCACTATTCTTCAGCTACCAAGTGAAATGCCATCATTGATGTCAAGCATATAAGTGAATGCTTCATCACGTTGACCATCAAGAACAGGCGCGCAGATTTTCAGACAAAGAGGTGCAGATTTTCAGACAGTCCACACTAATTTCCAGGCGCTGATTTTTTTGATATATATTTCACTATTTAATGCTTCCAATGCTGGTCATAAACTGTTGCATAGCATGATTCAAATCAAGCTCTTCAACCCTTCCTTCAAGCCTTGATGACCTCCTGTCAGTATGCATACAGACATTGATACATACCTTCCCTTTGACTATGGCTTCATTTGCAAGTGTCCAGCTTCTTCTTCATTCCTTACTTTATCTCTTTGCAATGCAAATAGTCATCCCCATTCTCCCACAGCCTCATGGATGAGGCTCTGATACCATGTTGAAGGAGAAGAGAGAGAGACCGAGATTAATCTCTTCCATTATTCAATACTAAAGCAATACTCACACTACAAAAGGATAACCTAGTGTAAGTGTAACTAGACTGACTAACTCACTGACTAACTCTAGTCAGGTCACCGACTAGCTAAGCCGACTTATTCAATATAGTCATATGCAGACAGCTGCACACTAGCTGTCACAGATGTCGGTCATATATAAAGACAGACAGACGAGAGAGCTTGACTTCTAACAGACTCTGCATGGAAGATCACTCGTGGACAGACTTGTGATTGCAAGAGGTGCCAAGGCTGGCAGTCTCTACCCCTTGATTGTATCAGCGTCTTCCCTTGATCATGTTTTGTCTGTGGGTTCTATCCCATATGTATCTCTTTGGCATACCCATTTGGGCCATATGTCTTTGAAGGGAATGAAAATGCTTTCTGGTTTGCAGTACTTACCACCCCTTGATTATGCATGTTTTGATTTATGTGAGCATTGTCTTTATTGTAGGCAGACTAGGTCTACGCATAAGAAGTCTGGTAGGCCACGCATGAGTGAGCCCTTGGCATTGGTACATTCGGATGTCTGTGGGCCCATGCCTTGTCAGTCTATGGGTGGTGCAAAGTATTTTGTTACGTTCATAGATGATTTTTCACGGAAAATTTGGGCTTATCCCATTAAGCTGAAATCCGATGTCTTGGCTGTGTTTCAGAGATGGCTTGCATTGGTTGAGAACCAGTCTGGGTATAGGCTAAAATGCCTAAGGACAGATAATGGGGGTGAGTATGTCTCACGTGCTTTTGAGCAGTTATGTGATGAGAGGGGTATTAAGTGTCAATTGACTGCCCCCTACACCCCCCCCCCCCCAAAATGGTTTGGTTGAGCGGATGAATAGAACCATCCAGGAGTGTGTACGCAGTATGCTTAGCCATGCAGGCCTACCACAGAGCTTTTGGGCTGAGGCAGTTAGTACAGCTGTGCATGTCATAAACAGATCACCCTCTAGTGGTTTGGATTTCCAGGTTGCAGAGGAGGTATGGACTAGAAAACCTCCCTCTTATGCACATCTTCGTGTCTTTGGATGTGAGGCATTTTGCCATGTGCCCAAGGACAAGAGAAGTAAGCTGGATCCCAAGAGTGTCAAATGCATTTTCCTTGGTTATGGGGATGCATGCGAGATGGGTTACCGTCTCTAAGATTCGCAAGCAAGATGGGTTACCATCTTTGGGATTCGCAGGCACAAAAAGTCATCCGCAGTCATGATGTAGTCTTCTATGAAGACAAAATGCATAGGTAGCCTGAGAGAGTTGTTGAGATCTGCAGGGTCATATTTCAAGAGGAGCCGAGAGCTCCCGCACAGCCAGTTGGACAGCCTACAACTGTAGAGCAGATGCTCATGGCCAGGGTGTTGGACATGCAGCTGGGCAGACAGCAGAGCCTGCCGTGAGATGGTTTACTAGAGACAGACATCCACCTGATAGATTTTAGCCCTCGATGCATTATGTCTTGGTTACAGATGCAAGAGAGCCTTTCACCTATGATGAGGCTATGTGCAGAGGTGACACTCACTCCTGGGAGAGGGCTATGCAGTCTGAGATAGACTCCCTGCATAAGAATGATACTTGGGATTTGGTTTCCTTGCCTATGGGCAAAAAGGCTTTGCCATGCAAGTGGGTGTACAAGCTAAAAAGTACCCCTGGACACCCCAAGTCGGCATACAAGGCTAGATTGGTAGCAAAGGGTTTTAAGCAGGAGCATGGTGTGGACTTTGACAAGGTCTTTTCTCCTGTGGTTAAGATGACCACCCTGTGCTTAGTCTTGGCTTTGGTTGCTCAGCTTGACTTGGATTTATACCAAATGGATGTCAAGACTGCTTTCTTACATGGGGACTTGCATTATGAGATTTATATGGAGTAGCCTAAGGGCTTTACAGAACCTAGCAGGTAGCACCTAGTGTGCAAATTGAAGAAAAGTCTTTATGGCTTGAAGCAGGCACCTAGGGAGTGGTATTATAAGTTTGATGCCTTTATGTAGTCACAGGGCTACAACCAGAGTGCTATGGATTCTTGTCTTTACACGAAGAAAGCCTGTGATGGTTTTTTATTGATTTTGGTATTCTATGTGGATGATATGCTGATAGCAAGGAAAGCTCATGATGAGCTAGATGCTCTTAAGGCTCAGCTCAAGAAGAGCTTTGAGATGAAAGATCTAGGACAAGCCGCTCACATACTTGGTATGCGCATTAGACGCGATAGGCATCAGGGACTCCTCTACTTGTCACAGAGGAAGTACATTCATAAAGTCCTTGAGCGCTTTCGCATGCAGGACGTAAAGCCTATTGGCTATCCATTGCCTTCTTATGTGAAGGTATCACAGGCTGATTGTCCGCAGATAGATGAGCAGAGGGCCGAGATGGCCAAGATTCCCTATGCATCCACAGTGGGCAGTCTTATGTACGCCATGATAGCCACTCGTCTAGATATTGTGGTGTTGTGGCACGCGATATGGCTACACCTGGCAAGAAGCATTGGGATGTCGTGAAGGGTATCATGAGCTACCTGAAGGGCACTGCAGATATGTGCATATGCTATGGCAGCCAGGATACAAGAGTCATAGGGTACACTAACTCTGATTATGCAGGACATGCAGATAGTAGGAAGTCCACTTCTGGCTATGCATTCACCTATGCTGGAGGTGCTGTTTCTTGGATGTCCAGGGTGCAGAAATGCACGACCCTTTCTACTACAGAGGCCGAGTATGTTGCAACCACTGAGGCTTGCAAGGAGGCCATTTGGTTGGGTCATTTAGTTACTGACCTTGGTATTGATGCTATCCCTACATTGCATTTGGATTCTATGAGTGCTATTCAGTTAGCCAAGAATCCGGTCTTCCATGCAAAGACGAAACACATTGAGGTGAGGTATCACTTCATACGTGGGGTCGTTGAGGACAAGTCTGTTGATCTTGTCAAGATCTCGACTGACAAGAATCCTGCAGATCTGCTCACAAAAAGCCTCTCTACAGAGTGCTTTGCCTTCCTCAGGAGGTTGATGGGTGTGGGATGAGATGATGCCTTTCCTCATCCTGTTGTACATGTGTACATGTTGTACTGTCTTTTTTCTTTTTCTTTTCACTCCTCACTGGGGCAGATTCTCCTTTAAGTGGGAGGTTGTTGGGGGTAAAGGCATCTCTGCCTAGCCACCCGCGTATTACTACACTCACAGTCACCGCCATTGCACACTACAGGTGGCGGGCGCCCATCACTGTCACTTTATTCTTTATTCTTTTAGTGATAGTTTGAATAAAGGAAGGCCCGGTCACACATTGTGACTGTTGGAGTTCCCATTTCTAGTCTCTCCCTTTCTTGCTCTTGCTCTCCCGCCATAGCTCTCGAGTCCAACCTTCGATCCGTCGCTCCCTTTCAAAAAGTGGATTAGGTCATGAAATTCTGGAAGACTATTTTTCTAATCTAATGGCAAATATCAAGAAAAAGTTGATGTGTGCGTTAACAATATAGTGAAAGAATCCTAAAGTGAACACTATCAATACAACAAATGTGACAAGATTACCTTGAGATGCTTTAAGGTAAAATATGTTGTGTGGAAAATATCATCGAGTAGAACATTTAGCTACTTCGCATCTCCAAAATTCAACATTACCAAGTGCCTTATGTTTGTATTACATAAGAAAAAACATAATTAAGATATATATTCACTAAAAGGATTATTGATGTAAATTAGCTCCAAAGAACCCTAACTTTGGGATAGACAAACTTGCACATTGAAAGTGAGGCATGGTTACACTACTCTCCATATCATCCTACAGTTAGGGACCAAGGAAAATCTAAAACTAGAGAGTCTATTCATCTCTTACAAGGCCCAACCCAAAGATGAAGTAACATTAGATAATGAATCAATAGTAGCCATATTCCTCATTCACCTCTAAAATCAATTTCCACATTGAAAGTAAGGCATGGCTGCAGTGCTCTCCCTTTCATCCTAGAGCTAACCAAACTAGATTGATGCCATGAGGCATATTCCATGGTGGATTTTGTGAGTTTTTTATTCCACGGTGGATTTTGTGAGGTTTTGCGGTGGATTCCGTAAAACTATATTTATTTACCTGGGCTTGTACACAAGGTGGATTCCTTGTGTGAGAAGTTGATGGGGACGCCTGTCCTTTTCAAGCATCATGTTAATCTAATGTGTACATGGGTGATTCCATAGCGAGTGTTTTCGCAAAATACATATTTAAATTAATGGACGTTTATGAGTTTAGAGTGCACTCGTATTAAATTAAGGTTAGGACAAAGTTCCAACCTATTTATTTATTTTGTAGCTGAAGACTGCTAGGTATTCACTTTTGTCGGTTTAATTTTATTATTTTCTAACAATTGTGAATGCTTCAGTTTGATGTGTAGAGCAAGCAGCGGTGGCGTTGGGAAGCACTGGGAGATAGCGTGTATTCAAATTACCTAGAAGAAATTATCATTTTTTATGAACGCACATCTTATCATTAAAGGCGTTGCGCTAATATTTATTTAGGCATGCTTATTTATTGAAGCACTTGACAAATATTTATTATTTTGTATGCGCATGGGCGCACAGTTTAAATATTTCATTATTGGACATTGTATTTGGGCATAGTCCAACTTTTGGGGTGCCCAATTGCCTTATTATTTAATTGGACAAAAGTAAACACAAAAGCTAAAGCATGCTTATTGTAAAATTGGACTATTTTTTAGTTTTGAGATGAATAAAATTTATAAATACACGCCTTGTGAAGTGCTCACACAAGGCATGGGGGAAGATTGTACCCAATTTGTCTTTTTCCCTCACGTTGTGCAAATCTTCTTCCTTGCTCTTTGTTCTTGGGGACCTTTTGGTGCTCTCTATGTACACATCCAGCATCCGATTTGCGCACCATAGACAGCCTATTCTTCTCTTACAAGACCCAACCAAAAGATGAAGTAACATTGGATGATGATGGTGATGGTGATCAATAGTCATATTACTTGGTTACCTCTAAGATCAATTTCCACATTGTAAGTGAGGCATGGTTGCATTGCTCTCCCTATTATCCTAGATGTAGGGATTGAGGAAGATCCAAAACTAGAGAGCCTATGCTTCTCTTACAAAGCCCAACCAAAGGATGAAGTAACATGGGATAATGATAATGATGACCCACAAAGTCATGAAGAGGAATTACTAGATGCAGAACATGATGTGAGGTATCATTTCCAATTAGAGACTATATAGTGAGTTAGATATTGCAAAGCCTATAGCAACAACCACAAATACCCAAGAGTATGATCCAATTGGAGACTATATACTGAGTTAGATATTGCAAAGCCTACAGCAACAACCACAAAGATCCAAGAGTATGATCCAAAACCCATTAATAAAATAATGACAGTCCCATTTGATATGATCAATAGCCCTCATAGCATGCATTGGATGTATAAGCACTTGTTGATCCAACTAAGCATAATTTCAATAATGATTTTTGTTGTCCTATTGAACCATTTCCTAGACATGATGATGAAGATTCATTGTGCTATGAATCCACAAGCAAATGGAAAGCAACCTTGATATTTTTCTTTAAGAGACCATCTTGGAATGAGAAAAGTTGCATAGCCACACCATAGGTTGATGGAATTCTAAAAGCTAAACCTAATTCTTCTATCAAAGTCCAAGTATTAGATGCCTCTAAGGACCCATTCTTAATCAACAAATGTCACTTGAAGAGGTAATATACCCCTCAAATTCTTGACAATCATAGTCATTTGTATCCCTAATCCACAGGCATGTTTGCTAATCCTTATGATGGTTCGTATGGTGTCTTTGAGATTAGGAAGTAGAGCCTCACGATACCTTTAGTATGTCACCTTTAGCACCCTTCTTAGTCCCAGTGCCTCTCCCTCAATGTTTCAATCATGGCACATATGGCTTTAATGGTTGTGTTGCAAAAAAGACAAATGATAAGGCAAAATAAATATTTATGGGGGAGACAAGCTTTGACCACCCCATTTAGTTTCAACCAATCCAACATTTAAAATTTTTAAATATGAAAAGCTAACTAAGAAAAAGTGGTAATGTCCCTTAGTTCAAACCCTTACACAATTTCCCATGATGTCTTTTCCTATTAAATATATGGTTCACTTTCCTAGTGTTACTATATTTTAGTAGTAACATCAAATATGACCCCTTAGCCGCCTCTCTTGGTGCACTTAATATTATTGTCACCGATTGAATCCTTCTATATCTCCCTTACTACACTATACATCTTCCATGGACTACTACCCTACAAAGGGCTTTGGAAAGTAATACCTTGAACTCCCTAATTCCTAGTTTAGCTCCATAGGTATGTTTCCCTTGATTACTTTCTCTTGTCCGTGACAATGTTTGCATCAATAACCAACTAATTGACATAATATTTCATCCTAATAATGGGATGAGGAAAGAGTTATGGATTTTCCTTTGTGTTGGAGGTAAAGGTTCCTGTGTGTAGCCGCCTATGTATTACACATGTACACTGCAGGTGGCGAGTGCCCATCACTGTCACTTTATTCTTTATTCTTTCAATGACATTTGAATAAGGGGAAGGCCTATCACACATTGTGACTGTTGGAGTTCCCACATCTTCTCTCTCTCTCTCTCTCTCTCTCTCTCTCTCTCTCTCTCTCTCTCTCTCTCTCTCTCTCTCTCTCTCTCTCTCTCTCTCTCTCTCTCTCTCTCCATCATGGCTCTTGCTTCTGCTCCATGCTTCCACTTCAGGGATCACTCCCTTCTACCGGTATTAGAGCCATTGCACTAGCATTGAGGAGCAACTTGACATTGCCTCAGTTTGTGTGGAGAAAAGCTTTAGTTCACAAATTTTTTATGGCAACCATGGCTCAACTTGGAGAGGCATGATTTAGGGCTCTTCTTCTTCCCGGTGATAGAAAACTTGTTGAGGCTTGCTCCAAGCCTGCCCTTGGCCCTAGTAATCATTGCCTTGGGGTCCATTGTGGGCAGTAGTAGTAGCTACAACAAGAGGGGTTGCAAGTAGTGTGTTTGCACTTGGCATCCTTTCCTCTCTTCCTGCCTCATCTGGCACTTCTCTCGCCTCCCATTTGGCCTCTACTCCTTGGCAAACTCTTGGACATTCACCCTTTGGCACCCCAACATTGGTTAATATCTCCTAGAATTGGACTTGAGCCTTCCTATTTCATTTTTGACTGTGTATTTACAGTGGTCTACTATGTATACTTCCTAGGGATAGCAAGTATTGTGCTTATCTCTATCTATTTGATGCTCCCCTGAGGCTTGACATGGATGCCGATATGTTAGTTTGATGCTTGGAATACTTCTTGGGCTTCTATTGAGCTCATTTGGATTAGTTTACAAAAGTTGTTTCATTGCTAGAATAACAGGGCAACATACTATTTTATCAGAGACCTTGTATGCACATTGCTCTAAGATGCTTCCTGAGCATTTTGGATGCTACACTAGGATATACCATTGAACATACATGCTTGGTTATGTTTTCAAAATGCTTTTGATCTGAGATTGGATCTTTGAATCTTGACATTGGCTATCATTAACTATTATGTATGGCTATTTGATGCTCTAGTAAGAGCTTTGCAAGTTACTTGGGTTAAATACTCCCGGATATATGCTACTTGGATCTTGGATGTATGGATGTCTTCCACATGATGTTTTAAGCTTTGTTTACTTGTTTGGCATTTGACTTTTGTTTCAATGGGAGCTGCTACTTGACACTTGGATATTACATTGAGCATTCAGTTATGCAATTGAGCTTGAGGGCCTTCTAGTGAGACTGTGGGACTTGGTGACATGTACATGCTCTTGTCATGCTTTATGTATGTAGTTGATGCTTAGTGGGCTAATTTGACATTATTTTTAGGCTGGCACGTATCTCTATCACGATGTTGTTAGTGATGTATGCATCTCGGTTGGTTATGTATTGAGCTTCCATTACATTGCTCAGTCCATTGTGCCTTTGGTTGGTCTCTTTTGTTACAGGTGGGACCCACTCTATGCATGATGGTTATGCCTATGGGATGTATCTAAGTCTCTGACACATTGATTCTTTGATAGTTCTCAGTGCCCGTTGCATATTCACTCATTGCTAGTTGGAGCTATTCCTCGGTAGTTACAGTTTGACTTATACCAATGATTACCCCTATTTGGCATTGATTTCGTACTAATGTACTTCATTTTTAGCATGTTGTAATTGTAGATTATTACTCTTTATGTGAACAGTCACCTCCATTTGATATTTCTTTGCATTAAGTATATGTACAATTAATTACTTGGTCAGCACCCCTTGTTTTTAGCTTGATCTGGCAATGGTTTTGGGGCTAATTTGCAATTTGTTACAACAACCTATTTTTCCCTTTCTGTGCATTTACTTGGTCTCAGTATGGCTTATGGTTCCAATGATAGTGTTATCTCTAACATCAATAAGTTGGATGGCAAGAACTATAGCTATTGGAAGGCCCAAATCTGGCAAGTTTTAGTGCAAAAAATGCAGGTTAAGCCTTTGAAATATGAGGCTATCAAGCCCAAATATATTGATCCATATGATTGGGCTGAATTAGATGAGCTGTGGAAGTCCACCATCATATTGTCCCTCTCTAAGCATGTGTTCTATAATGTTGTCTTTGATGGATAGTCCGCATGGGACTTATGGGAAAAGACTCGCAATGTCTATGACAATAAGGAGAGCCCTGCTTCTTAGATGTATTGGCTAAAGCAACTCATGGACCTTTGCATGAAGGAGGGAACTTTCATGATAGCCCACTTAAATGAGTTTCATTTGATTCTCATCCATTTGTCTTCACAGGGGACTGAATTCAAGGGCAATCTCCCCGCTTTGTTCCTCTTGGTTACACTGCCTGAATCATGGGATACATTTCATATTGCTATCTATGTTACCATGCCTATTGAGATGGGCTAGATTTGTTGGGTGTAGAAGGTGCATGCTTGAATGAAGAAGTTAACGGACAAAATGTCGATGCTCCTCACCTCACATGCTTTGACAGTTAGAGGCAATAATGGTAGGAGCGATAATGACAGTTGTGGGAGAGACTCTTAGTAGTCATGTGGATAGTCTCGTAGTAAATCCCACGACTGTAAGTCCTCATTAGCTTGTCATTACTATGGGAAAGTAGGGCATATTTAGCCATAGTGCCATAAAATGCATAAGAACAAGCGCAAAGATAAGGGCAAGGGTAAAGTACAGGCAAAAATGATGATCACAACGTTGTCCTTAGTAAGTTAGGCATTAATATTAAAGAGACTAATGTCTTCTAGACTGATTCTAATCATGATTTTATACTTGCAACTTCCTCTCTTGATGCTTCATAGCTAATTGATACTTTGTCAAGGTATGCTCAGTGGTGGTTGTGATAGACTCAGGGGCTTCCTTTCATGTGACCCCTTATAGAGAGTGGTTTCACTCCTTTTTAATTTGACTAGATCTGTCCATTTGGGTAATGAGCTAGCACTAGAGATAGTTGGTATTGGTGATGTGTGTCCACTTTGATTCAGGTTGCATGTTTACTCTTCATGATGTACATCATATATTGGCTCTCACAAGCAAAGAGCCTTATCTCTACTGGCATTTGGATGATGTAGGTTATGTAGTTTCTTTTGGTGATTCCTCATGGAAGATTACCCATGGGAATCTTGACATTGCATGTGGTGCTAAGTCCAATACTCTCTACCCCTTGCTTATATTTGGGACAATTGACCATATTTTGGCAGTGGATGCAGTTCTACATGTATCTCTTTGGCATCATCGCCTTGGGCATATATTTTTGAAATAAACAAAAATTCTTACCTATTTGTAGTATCTTTTACCCCTTGATTATAAGTGCTTTGAGTCTTATGATATTGTTTATATGGTAGGCCTACACATACCACATATAAAAAGTCTAGTATGACACACATGGGTGAGCCATTGGCTCTCATTCATTTAGATGTATATAGTCCCATGCCATGTAAGGCATTAGGTGGCTTTGTTACCTTCATTGATGACTATATGCATAAAGTATGGGCATACCCTATTAAGTAGAAATCAAAAGTCTTGGCTACATTTAAGCATTGGCTTACTTTAGTTGGGAACCAGTCTAGGTACATGTTGAAATACCTAAGGTTAGATAATGGGGGTGAGTATGTCTCTAAAGTCTTTGAGCAATTTTGTGATGAAAGGGGTATTAAGCATCAATTGACCACCCTGTACATCCCACCCCAGAATGGTATGGCTTAGCACATGAATAGGACAATTTAGGAGCAAGTTCATAACCAACTAGGCTAACCATAGCAATTTTGGCTTGAGGCACTTACTACTGCCATACCAAGTGAGGAGAAAATGCATAAGCAACATAAGCGTGCCATTTAGGTATGTAGGGTGATATTTCAAGAGGAGCATCATGCTACTGTATAGATAGCTAGATAGCCTGCAATAGTGTGGCTGATGCTCTAGTGGCCTAGATCCCTGATGCTCAATCAAATATCCTAGCCCCACAATTGTCTACTAGAGATAGACGACAACCTGCGCGATTTGATCCCTCTATGGATTATGTTATGGTGACAGATGCTAGTGAGTCTCTTACTTATGATAAGGCCATGTGTAGAGATGATAGTCACTCTTGGGAGAGGGCCATATAGTCAGAGTATGACTCACTGTAAAAAAATCAATACGTGGGATTTGGTTTCTTTGCCTACTAAAGTGTGCTTTGCCATGTAAGTGGGTATACAAGTTGAAAAGTACCCCTGGATGCCCCAAGTTGGCCTACAATGGTGCGCAGATCGGTCGCAGATAGCTCACGTGGTGAATCCCGGAAGGTCCCCAAGAACAAAGAACTCTACCTTTTTGCACAAATAACAATGTAAAAGCATGCACGACAAGAGGCAAGAGACAAATTGGGTTCAATCTCCCCCATGCCTTGTGTGAGCGCTTCACAAAGCATGTATTTAATGTATATTTCCAATCTTCATGCTCAATAATAGCCCAATTACAAAAATATGACAAGCTTTTAGCTTTTGAGTTTGCTTTCTGCAAAATTAGGAAAATAAAGCTAATGGACGGTGCCCATAGAGTCTGGCACGCCCAATGTCAATGTCCAAATAGAAATAACATATCCGGGCGCATAAGCGCATACAAAATAATAATCAATAATCAATGTCTCTATAGACATAACAAAATATAGGCGTGGCGCCTATCAAGATATAGTCCAAATGTCGAATACCCGCTAAACTCCAATGCTTTCCTCCGCCACTGCTGTTATCTCTACACATCAACTGAAGCATTCACAATCGTTAGTAAAATAATACAATTAAACCGACAAAAGTGAATACCTAGCAGTCTTCAGCTACATAAATAAATCAAATGGTTAGAAATAAATCCTAACCTTAATTTATTACGAGTGCGCACTCTAAACTCATAAACGTTTATTAATTTAATATGCATTTTGCGGAATCACCCGCCATGGAATCACCCATGTACACACTAAATTAATGAAACACCCGAAAAGGACAGGCGTCCCCATCAACTTCTCGTACAAAGAATCCTCTTTGTGTATGAGCCCCGGTCATCTAAGTTTACGGAATCCACTGTAAACCCTCACGGAATCCACCGTGGCACGGAATCCACCGTGGAATATGCCTCCTGGCATCATACCCCCGGGTGGGATAGCAATTGATCTCAATTGCTATTAGCTCAATGTGGAGGTAACAGAGTGGGGAAAGCATTTAAGTCTCTAGCGTGCATCCATTGTGCTTCCTCTACAGGATGGTTCTTAAATTTCACTAGATATCTAGAATACCTTCGGCCAGTTCTAGTGGTCATGTAGTCAGTGTCTATGATGGCTTCTGGTTCAAGTATTTCAGTCTCTTCTTCTAGTAAAGGTGGATTTTCATAGACAGGGTGGATAGGTAATTGGCCTCTAAATGGTCTCAATAAACTAATATGAATTGTATTATGAATTTTCCAATGAGATGACAATTCTAACTTGAATGCATTATCATTAATCTTATAAATGATTCTAAATGGTCCATAGAATCTAGGAGCTAACTTGACAACTGGGTGTCTATCTACACTTTGCAGTCTACGCTTTTCTATTCTAAGCCAAACATAATCATCAACTTTGAAATTCATAGCTTGTCTTTTCTTGTTGGCTTGTTTGGTATATGATTGTTGGGCTTTAGCAATCATATCCTTAACCTCATCAAAAATACTATTATGCATAACAGCAATATCATCAGCACTCTGAATTCTATTAGACAAAGATGCAACAGGTGTAGATAATCTATATCCATAAATGACTTCAAAAGGTGCTTTCTTTGTAGATGTGTGCGGTGTATTGTTGTATGCAAACTGTAATAAATGTAAATGAGTATCCCATGTCTGAGGTTTAGAGATAGTATATGCACGTAAAAGATCTAAAATGGTGCTATTTGTGGCTTCTGTTTGTCCATTTGTTTTTGGATGAAATGCAGATGAGAAATCAATCTTTGTGCCTAGATTTGCAAACAGTGTAATCCAAAAATTATTACAAAATCTAGAATCTCGATCTGAAATAATCACTTTTGGCAATCCATGGTTAGTAAAAACAATTTTCAAAAATAACTGTGCTGCTTGTGATGCTGTTAAAGTTTTCTTACATGCAATGAAATATGCTTGCTTACTAAATCTATCTACAATTGTCCAAATCATGTCATGGTTAGATTTAGTATTTGGTAAACCAGTAATGAAATCCATAGATATATGTTTCCAAGGTTTAGATGGAATAGATAAAGGCATTAATAATCCATACTGTTTACCATGATGTCTCTTTATTCTTTGACAAATCAAACATTCAGAAACGAAATTAGATACATCTGCATCCATATGCGGCCAATAAAAATCTTCAGTTAACATGCGTAATGTAGATATGATACCTCTATGACCTTGATATGGGGGACAATGAATTTCATTCAAAACAAAAGATTGGAATGGAATAGTAACAGACTGTCTCTTTTCAAAGAACATAAATCCATCATTATATGATAATGAATCAACAGGAATGAAATTATTTTGAACTAATTTTTGCCAATTAGAATGAAAAGTAATATCCTGGTGATATGTGTCTTTCATAGCAATCAAAGAATCAAAAGATATGATAGAAATATTATGAATTGCAGGTCTTCTACTCAATGCATCAGCAACTACATTTTCTTTTCCAGGTTGGTATTGAATGATAGGATGAAAACTTTGAATGAAGGAAGCCCATTTGATATGACGGTCAGAAATTTGGGGTTGGCTAAGTAGATGTCTAATGCTTTGCTGGTCGGTCTTTATCATGAATTCTGAACCCATTAAATAATGCTTCCATTGTTTTAATGCTTGTACAACTGCTAATAGTTCTTTGTCATAAGTGGAATATTTAAGCTCAGAGGGTTTTAGCTTAGAACTAGAATATGCTATTGGATGGTTGTCTTGCATTAATACGGCTCCTATTCCTGATCCGCTAGCATCGGTCACAACTAGAAAGAATGGTCTATTAAAGTCAGGCAATTGTAAAACAGGGGCATTGGTTAATGCACGTTTTAGTAAATCAAAGGATTTCTGCTGAGTTTCAGTCCATTGATAAACAATTCCTTTCTTAAGAAGTTTGGTTAATGGTAAAGCAAGTAATGAGAAATTACGTACAAACTTCTTATAGAAACTAGCAAGACCAAGGAATGAGCGTATTTCATGTACATTTTTAGGAACAGGCCAATGCAATATTGCATCAATTTTCTTAGGATCAACTTTAATTCCTTCTTTTGATACAATATGACCTAAATATTCTATTTCTGTCTTAAAGAATTCACTCTTTTCAGGATTTGCAAACAATTGATTTTCTTTCAGTAATTGAAAAACTAATGATAAATGCTCATAATGGTCTTTTTCACTTTGACTGAACACCAAAATATCATCAAAGAAAACAATCACACAATATTGATATTTCAGAAAAATACGGTTCATCATTCTACTCAAAGTAGCAGGTGCATTAGTTAATCCGAATGGCATGACTAAGAATTCGTAATGGCCAAACTGTGTCCTGAATGCAGTCTTAAATATGTCAGATCTATCTAGCCTCACCTGATGATATCCAGACTTAAGGTCAATTTTACTAAATATAGAAGATCCTTGCAGTTTGTCCATAAGGTCATCAACTCTAGGTATAGGATACCTATTCTTAACAGTGATCTTATTTAATGCTCGGTAGTCAATACACATACGATAGGTATTATTCTTTTTCTTGACTAAGAGCATAGGTGCAACGAATGGAGAACTGCTAGGTCAAATTAGGCCTCTATTTAGTAATTCTTCAACTTGACTCTGGATTTCTTTTTGCTCTATTTGATTGTGCCTATATGGTGCTTTGCAAGGTGGTTGTGTGCCAGGTATTAGATCAATCTTATGGTCTTCTGGACGTGATGGTGGTAAACCTGGTGGTAGGTCTTCTGCAAAACAGTCCTTAAAATATGCAAGAAATTCCTTATGCCTAGGGTGCATATGATTTTCCTTTGCTTGCAATTCATTCACCCAAATGAGATATGATTTAGTATTCTTGCGTAGTGCACGTTTTGCTTGAGTATGCGAAAGCAGTGGAAAAATATGAGATGCATGCATACCATATAATGTAATAGATTTTCCTTGAAAATTAATATTCATTGTGTGCGTAGAATAATCTATATTTGGATTATGCTGGTGTCTCCATGGCATTCCTAGAATAATGTCGCTTGACTGTAATGGGACAACTAAGAAATTTCTTCTTTCAATATATGGACCAATTTGAATTTCTAAATCTTGTACTTCTTGTGTGCCATTGTACCTAGTGCCTAAAAATGCAGCTTTTATGCGATAATGCGTAGGTACTGTATGCAATTTCAATTCCTTTACCAATTTTGCTGAAATAAAGTCATGGGTACTACCGTCATCATGCAATATAGTTCTTTCTTTTCCATGCACCATACATTTCATAGTCAACAATGAATGTGAAGTAGGCATACCTGGTAAAGTGTCGGAAGTAGTAGTAATATCATCCTCTTCTTCAGTAAAATCCGGCATATCCTCATGCTCGTCTTCATCCATAGCTCCAAGGTAGTTGATATGTCCTGGTGGCTTCTTTGAATGACAATTTGCTGCGAGATGCCCTGGCTGGTGACACTTGTAGCATACTATTGGCTTGGCTTTGGTCACATTATTTGCAATGGCTGGGAGTCTGGGTACATTTGGATTTGCTTGTGGAATAGGCTTTGGATTTGGATTGACAGTGGATGGTAATGCAGGTGGTTTAGGCCAATTCTTGCGGAAAGATGGTGATGAGAAACGACCTGGATTAAACCTTCTAAAATTGGAATTGAATTGTTTAGTTCCATAATTACCGTTAGCTTGGAATGGTTGTGGTCGTCGATCTCTTCCGCGTAACTTATCTTCAGTGTCGTGAGCTAAGGAGATGGCGTCTTCAAGGGTAGCAGGCTTGAACATGTTCACTTCAGCGTAGTAATGCCCAAGAAGTCCAGACATATACTTCCGCTTATGTGTCGTCTCTGGTACGTCTTCAAGCATGCGTAGCTGTAGGAGTGCATTCCAAAAACGCTCTGTATACTGTGGAATAGGCTCACGATCTCGCTGTTGAAGTAAATCCCATTGCTTGATAGCCTTCTCATGAAATTGCGGTGGAAGGAAATTTTGCATGAACTTCTTCTTGAAATTTTCCCAAGTAGTAGGACATTCTATGCTCTTGCGGACTACAGTCCACCAAAGTGATGCTCTGTCTATCAGATGATTAGTAACACACTTGATTTTATCTTTTTCGGGATAAGTTTCCTCATGGAAATAGTCATCAAACTGGCTAATGAATGATAAAACAGTCTTTCCTTCTCTTATGCCATTGAAAGTGCGGAACTTGAAACTTCGTTTACTTATCTTGGATTCCTTGCGAATAGTTTGTGCTTCAAGAGTGGCGTCGATGGTACGTCGAATCAAATCTTCAGCTTGTGGTTCTTCTTTGTCGGTGGATGCTCTTTGAAGTTTTGTCAATTGCGCTTGCAATGCTTGCCTAGCCCTTCGCTCTTCTTCCAATTGTAGCATGATTAGATCCAACTTTTGTTCCATGGTAGGCTCAGGTAGGTCGTCTTCAGTCATAGGATCATCCATGTGTGGGGTAGTCATCCTGTAAAACTCAACAAACCTTTCTCACTCAAAATTAGGTTAGCGGGATGAGCGTAGCTCAAATTTGGGGTTACAAGGCTATGTATTTTTGGGTATTTCTTCTTCAATTTTCAGAAATTCTGCAATATTTCTGTATCCGTTTGCTGAAAGTACTTCAACGAACTTGTAGATAGGTAGAACAGCTTGCTGCGAACAACTTTCCAGTTCAGAGTTTTTGCATACGAACAAGTCTTCTAGGAGTTTTAAGCACTAGTCAGTTCTGATTTAGTATGACTTGCAGAGTTGCAGACTTAGCAGACTTGCAGAGTTGTTGACTTGCTGAACTTAAGCCGACTTGCAGAACTTACAGAACTTGATTACTGTCGACTTGCGGAACTTAACTTCAGAAGTGCGAGACCCGGAGTTTGCCGACTTGTCTGACCTGTGTAACTTGCAGAAAGCCTTAAGCTTAAGTGATTAAGCTTAAGCTTATGAAGCTTAAGGAAGGACTAACAGGCCGTCGTCAGATTTCGTGAGGGGGGGGTCCGTTTTTTTTTTCACGCGGAAATTTCGGGCCACTCTCTCACACGTCGAGATGATTTGAAGGAGTCTTAAGCTTCCTTGAAGCTTTTAAAGCTTTGTAATTAAGCTTTTAATTGAGAAGATTAAGAATTTTCTCACTGGTTTTCAACGACTTGTTGATGGAAGTGTATGCATGGTCCTCCGCCTGCAGAGCTTGGTCCTTCGCGATCTGACAGTGGAAACAGAGATTCTTGATCGCCAGAAGTCTGCCTGTATCGACAGTTTGCGACGAGATTGACTGTAGAGCCTGTTTGTTCCTGGAGCTCCGCCTTCGCCCGAGATTGGTAGCGATTGGAAGCTCTTGATCTCTGCTCCGCTCTGATACCACTGGTGTGCAGATCGGTCGCAAATAGCTCACGTGGTGAATCCTGGAAGGTCCCCAAGAACAAAGAACTCTACCTTTTTGCACAAATAACAATGTAAAAGAATGCACGACAAGAGGCAAGAGACAAATTGGGTTCAATCTTCCCCATGCCTTGTGTGAGCGCTTCATAAAGCATGTATTTAATGTATATTTCCAATCTTCATGCTCAATAATAGCCCAATTACAAAAATATGACAAGCTTTTAGCTTTTGAGTTTGCTTTCTACAAAATTAGGAAAATAAAGCTAATGGACGGTGCCCATAGAGTCTGGCACGCCCAATCTCAATGTCCAAATAGAAATAACATATCCGGGCGCATAAGCGCATACAAAATAATAATCAATAATCAATGTCTCTATAGACATAACAAAATATAGGCGTGGCGCCTATCAAGATATAGTCCAAATGTCGAATACCCGCTAAACTCCAATGCTTTCCTCCGCCACTGCTGTTATCTCTACACATCAACTGAAGCATTCACAATCGTTAGTAAAATAATACAATTAAACCGACAAAAGTGAATACCTAGCAGTCTTCAGCTACATAAATAAATCAAATGGTTAGAAATAAATCCTAACCTTAATTTATTACGAGTGCACACTCTAAATTCATAAACGTTTATTAATTTAATATGCATTTTGTGGAATCACCCACTATGGAATCACCCATGTACACACTAAATTAATGAAACGCCCGAAAAGGACAGGCGTCCCTATCAACTTCTTGCACAAAGAATCCTCTTTGTGTATGAGCCCCGGTCATCTAAGTTTACGGAATCCACCGTAAACCCTCACGGAATCCACCGTGGCACGGAATCCACCGTGGCACGGAATCCACCGTGGAATATGCCTCCTGGCATCATACAAGGCCAGATTGGTTGCTAAGGGTTTCAACTAGGAGCATGGTGTGGGCTTTGATGAAGTCTTTTCTCCTATTGTGAAGATGACTATCCTACGTTTGGTATTGGCTTTGGTTGCTCAACTTGACTTGGATCTTTATGAGATGGATGCCAAGATAACTTTTCTTCATGGGGACTTGCATGATGAGATTTACATGGAGTAGCCTAAGGGCTTTGCAAAACCTGGTAGGGGACCACCTAGTGTGCAGATTGAGGAAGAGCTTTTATGGCATTAAGCATGCACCCAGGGAATAGTACCACAAGTTTGATACTTTTATGTATTCACATGGATATTCCCATAGTGATATGAATTTGTGTTTATACATAAAGAAGGCTTGTGATGGCAACCTTATGGTTTTGATCCTCTACACAGATGACATGTTAATTACTGGGAGTGCTCATGATGAGTTGGATGCCTTGAAAGGTCAGCTCAAGAAGAGTTTTGAGATGAAGGACATGGGACAAGCCTCACATATTCTTGGGATGTGCATTACACGATGCGGTCGCTCTAAGGGGCTCCTTTACTTGTTAAAGAAGGAGTACAACTAGAAGCTCCTTGAGCAGTTTCATCTATAGGATGTTAAGCCTATTGGTTGTCCTTTACCTTCTCACATGAAGATTAGTCAAGTTGATTGTGCGTAGTCTAATGAGAAAAAGGCCAAGATGGCCAATATTCCTTATGCATTTATAGTGGGTAGTCTGATGTATGCCATGATAGCCACTCGCCCCAATATAGCATTTGCAATGGGAGTTATGGCATGCTATATGGCTACACTTGGTTGATGGCATTGGGATGATGTCAAAGATATCATGTGGTGCCTGAAGGGCACAACAACTATGTGCATATGTTATAGTGGCGAGGATACATGAGTCATGGGATACATTAACTCTGATTATGCAGGACATGTAGACAATAGGAAGTTCACCTTTGGCTATGTCTTCACCTTTGCTGGAGGTGGTGTTTCTTGGATATCCAAGGTGTAAAAATGCACGGCCCTCTCTACTACATAGGCAGATTATGTTGCACTCACTGGGACTAGCAAGGAGGCTATCTGGTTAACCTATTTGCAAACCTTGGCATTGCTGATGTGGTCCCTATATTGCATTCAGATTCTATGAATGCTATTCATTTGACCAAGATTTTGGTCCTCCATATGAAGATGAAACACATTGAGGTGCATTACCATTTTATTCGAGAGGTCATTAAGGACAAGTCCATTGAGCATGTCAAAATCTCAAAACTGACCAAAATCTTGTAGATTTTCTCAGTAAAACTCTCTCAGTGGAGCACTTTGCCTTCCTTAGGAAGTTGATGGGGGCATTGGATGAGATGACATTTTTCATCATCCTATTGTACTTATGTACATTTGTACTTTGTCACTTTTTTCTTATTCTCTTCTCACGAGGGGCACATACATCTTTAAGTGGGAAGTTGTTGGGGGTAAAGGCGCATGTGCCTAGCTACCTATGTATTAGTTACACTGACAGTATTTGCATATTGTACTAGTTACCCACACATTTGTACACTGTAGGTGGTAAGCACCCATCAATGTCACTTTATTCTTTATTCTTTCAATGACATTTGAATAAAGGAAAGGCTGGTCACACATTGTGACTATTGGAGTTTCCACATCTTCTCTCTCTCTCTCTCTCTCTCTCTTTCTCTCTCTCTCTCTCCTTCCACCATAGCTCTTGCTTTTGCTCCATGATTCCACTTCAAGGCTCACATCCTTCACTTTGTATCATCAATAAGCAATTTAAAGGGTGGGGTGAGAGACAAGTCCTTAATCAATGGGAGGTGAGATATGCAAATTGTATACACCAACTTATGTTAAAATGTATGGTGCTAAAAGTTGTGCTACAAACACATGTAAGAAATTGTATCCCATAAGTAAAGAGGAAAGTGTGTTCTAGCTAAAAAGCTATTAAAAAATGTACTTGCTCAATCAAGTCTATTTCATGCCAACATGGTTTCCTACTTGTTCTTCTTCTTGCTCCATACATTACCCTATCTTCTTGCTCAACCATGTTTTTCAACATGGTATTAGAGCCTCATCCTCAAGGCTTGTGAGGTAGGGAGGCATCCATAGCAGCATGTGCTCGGAGAAGCTCAAGACAAGGAAGAAAGTGCTGCCCAAATAAGCTTTAAGCTAAGATTCTCAAGTACATCAAGTACATTGGAGGTGTGGAAGAGACTTTCCCAAAAGAAGGTGCTACCCAAATAAGCTTAAAGCTTGAGATTGAAGATTCTCAAGTACATCAAGTACATTGGAGGTGTGGAAGAGGCTTTTCCAAGTATATCTTTCCAAGCAAGATATACCTTTCTATTGTGCTTATATTCTAGTTTTGTTTGAAGGCTTTCATAATCAAAATGAGGAAGAAGGGAAGCCATTGAAGCATCTTTTAAAGCTTAATTTGCCAAGTTCTTATGGTCGTTTTCCAAAGCAAGGGACCAACTTACCCTTCTTAGAGGGGCAACCTAAGTAGGGGCCTGGTGCAAGCTAAGGGGTAGCTTGTGCCACAAGTAGAGGGGCTACTTATTAGTCAAGCAAGGAGACTTACTCTTTGTTCAACATAGATAGAGAAGAGAAGAAGATTGATTATTTCCTTATGTGGTTCAAATCGGTTGACTTGCTACTCTGTGAGGATGTACTGCACCAAATCACATCATGTAAGAGGCATGCCATGTTTGCACCATTTTTGTTCATGGCGGGTACCATGACTCCATTTCCTTTATTTTTATTTTCCTAAACCTTTTCACTAAGGTTAAAACATCCCCCCTCTAACTCTTGTTTCACACTTGCAATTCTCCAAATAGATTCAACATAAATCTTGTTCACATTGGGCTTACCAAATTGTTTTCTCTAAGCCATATTCACACCATTTGTGGATCCAAAATTGGATATTGTAAAATGGATTTTTTAATGCATTGATATATATGATTGTAATCTTCATGTACCTCCCTTCCTTGTAAATGAAAGCTAGACACTAGTGCGTGAGTCATGGGTAAGACCTCTCCATTCCTAAAATGTTTGAAATTGAAGTAATGAAAAATTTCAATGGAAATGGCTTTTATACTTGGAAAATGAAAATCATGTATCACGTAATGTAAAAAGACCTTTGGGAAATATTTGACAAACCTAAGGAGCCTGATGATCCAAATTGAAAAATGAAAAAACAATAAAGCACTTTGGATAATAGCATGGGGGTTGTCAAATGATGTTCTTCACCATACATTGGGGATTACAAAATCAAAAGAAGTTTGGGAAAAATCAGATAAGACTTTTACCTCCCAAGCAAAGAACTCAAAGATAAATCTTCTAATGGAATTTTTTAGGTTGGATCTAAACAGTTATGGCTCCCTGATCTCACTGATAATAAATTCAAAAGCTTGAAAGCGTAAAGATCTTCCATTGGTAAAGTTATTGAAAAAGATGAAGCCATCACCATGCTACTCTCAATAGTGTAGATAAACCTAACAAAGGTTATGTGAGCAGGTGGTAGAGCAACCTTGAGGAATGTACCAAATAGAAAACTCAACTTACTGGAAGGTGCCTTGTATGAGCAAGAGAGCAACATAAAAGAGAAGGCCCAAGAGATGACATGAGACCCTGTAACCTCTGGAATTTACAACAAAAGTTATTCAAGAAATATTTGCAAAATCTGTGGGAAAAATGGACATAATGAACAAGAATGTTGGAACAAAGGAAAATAAAAGTGCAAGAATTGCAACAAGTTGGACACACTAAGGAAGAATGTTGGAGCCAAAAAGTGAACTTTATCAAAGAAAAAGACTCTAAAGAATGTCTTGAAACTCTTTTCTAAGTGGATAAACCCCAATCTTGCTTCATCTTGACCATCTTAAACCAAGGTCCTCCAAACAGAATATGGTAAAAATCCTCAAAATCATCCATACGAAAAACTCCAAAGCTCACCTGAACTTCAGTCACACAAATTAATTGATTCTTCAGAATGCCCAACGGTTGTAATCTACACTAATCTCCCATCTTGATGTACAAGAGATTCAATTAAAGTGTCCAATGTTTGCTGCGCTCCTATTTTCACATTTGCAATTGGCTTCTCGAATCTTTTAATTTAATCCCTTTAGGAAATAGTAAGTTTGCATATCCAAAGACAATTGATGATTTTGGTCCAACGTGCTTAATAGGTTTTTAAATTCCTGGAACCTCAGCAAGAAAGCATTCCTCAGATCATTTTAAATAGCAAACCTAGCTAGCTCGTAGGCATTGAACTAGTCCATCACCTTACCGATGCAAATTAGCAACAAATTGAGTCATCTTTATTTGGTCATGATATAATGCATCATGACCACTTGCAATCCATTGAGTTTCAAACTAAGCTACATGCAAGTTAGGATCTTGCTTTTTCCCACTACAAAACTCAGTCTACTTAACTACATGATTAGGTGGAGGTTGAGGCATGGTAGCAAGCCTTTTAGGTGGTTTAGGTGGCAAGGGATTAAAATGTAATTGTCTCCTAGTCTGAAAATTTTGATTAAGAATATGACTACCTAAAAAAAGTTATTTTGGTTGCAAAAAATCAAATGCCATTTGCAAAAAATAATTTATAGATGTATCAGAGCCTAAAGCCTACCCTGATGAACCTTCAGTTTGTGCCTAAGGATCGATTTGTTGACATTGACACTTTTGAATTATAGTGGATCCACACACATGCTTGAGTTTATCCCAACTTCTGCTGACATGCTCTTACAAACACCTAGCATTGGAGCATGTAATTATTACAATTTCCATGAAAGGAAACTACTCTATCATACATGCACTCTAGTATACACTCATGTAGGCTATAACTACCATAACCCTTAGTCTAGGATAGGTGTTATGTTGCACCACATGCAATTGCATCATAGCTGCATAATTACGACAACAATGTCCAAGTTTGAACTACATCTCTTCAATGGAATAGAACAAGGTAGGATCACTAGGAGTTTTTGGCCCCATTATATAGATGCCCGCAACACACACACTTGAAACTACCAACACATCAAAGAATGCATGAACATGGAAAATAGTAGGAAATTAAAAATGAACATCTCAAATTTGCAACATAGAATACCAGCAAATATAGAATATGGCATAGAATAGAAAGATCGTTAGAGCTTGACCCTCGCATTGTTGTGGCCCAATTGAATATATGGGAGGATAGAAAAAGAACTAAATTGAGGGATGCACCTTAAGATAGAGGGAGCTTCAATCCTCCTATGCAATGAGAGAGAGAGAGAGAGAGAGAGAGAGAGAGAGAGAGAGAGAGAGAGAGAGAGAGAGAGAGAGAGAGAGAGAGAGAGAGAGAGAGAGAGTTATATTAACGTCTTCTAAAGACCAAAACTGGCCTATGAGACAAACTATGATACAACTGATGAGGTCCAGCTATCCAAAATAAAAGTGCTGAATGAAAAGCTAAAATCTGGAAACTAAAAATACGGTGCTGTGAGTGTGATAAGTGTCGTGTATGTGTATGTGTGTATGTAGCTCTGGTACTCCAGATAATGGCTACAAAAGGGGAACAAATGTCGGTTGTGATAGGGGAACACCTGTCGACTGTGATAAAGTGGTGCGATGTGTATATGTAACAGATGCAGGGAGATATACTATCCTGGGATGTAGTAGCAGTCGTCGAAGTCGCTAATAGTAGGTGATCTCTCTTGGATGCAGGATGTGGTACATCGGCGATGGAGAAAGAGCAAACTGGAGATCTGAGATCCAATGTGTCGAGTGTCGTCGGATCTCAGTCTGCTATCGATGTAGATCAAGAATCCTCCGGATCTCCTGTCGGTGTGGCTGTGGGGTCCAAAACCCACGGATCCTCATGCGGCGTCGGGTACGCTGGTCCTCAGCCTGCTGTAGTGTGAGCCCGGAGGTCTGGCTGCAGGCTGGTATAGTAGCTCTCACTCTGTCTGTCTGAAAGAACTGTGTAATAGTCGTCTGAGTGGGCCCCTCTCTGACTGGGACCCGTTGTGTGCTCTGCTCTCTGATGTGCCATGCCTCTCCCAGAAAACGGCCAAATGATCTCTGATCCATATCAGTCATACATCCCTGAAGTGAGCTGCTCAATGTATATCTAGATCTCAACTCTGAGTATGCCGGGCATTTGAGAACAAAATGCTCCTCACTCTCCACCTCTGATCTGCAAAGGGGGCATATCCTCTCCTCCCGTGGGATGCCACTGGCTCTGCCACTCTCAATCATAAGCTGATGTGATGATACCCTGAGCTGTCCAATAAGAACTCTCAATCGATGTGGCATATAGATCTGCATATATCTCGGAATCTCTATGAATCCCTGCTCTGATATGCTCAAGAACTGTGTATAATAATGTTCCATCTTCGATGGCAGTGGCTGTGCAGGGCTGACCCATGTCCTCTGTATATAAATATGCCATATCTCCTGTCTGATGACTCTGTTCCTCTCAGAGAGAGAGAGGGTGTAAGTGGGAGCCTGAGTATCATATAGAAGAGGTGGGAGTCTATCAATGTCCAGCCCATGTCTGTCAAACCAAGCTCTAGTCTGTGCATACCATGATGTGGTATCCCCCGCTCGAGCCATCTCTTGAGATGCCATATATGCTCTGTATGCAATGCGATCTCTGTCCATATCCTGAAATCTGTGTAGAAAGCAGACTGTCTGAAATAATGCCTCAACTAGCATGGGCGGTGTGACAAGCTCTGCTCGCACAATGTCATGTGGGACTGAGGCCTTGCTGCGAATCAATCTAGATATCATGATCACCTGAGGTCTCTCCATCAATGTCCATACATAATCGGCAAGGCCTGGCCCCCATATAGCTGCTACATACATCAGTGCTAAGAGTGTGTGTGTGTGGAAAAATGGGAGGTCTATTTAACAATAGCTAAGGCCTTTATAGCCTCAAGAATGTGCAAAAGTTTTTGACGTGTGGGCCTTCATGTGTAATGATCATACGGTATTGACTAACATGAGCACATGTAATCACCTTATAAAGCCCACATGCAAGAGTCAAATTTTTATTTCACATATTGCATGTCATCTTGGCCCACATATTCTTAACAAGGTGTCAAAAGAGTGAGTCTTCAATGTACAAACCTAGCACAATGCAAGAAAGGGCTTCAACGTTTTGGAATCCCCTTTCCTTGCATTATGCAAGACTTAGACCACCAGCACAACACAACAGAGGCCAATGCAAAATCTAGGGCTCACTCTTGCATTGTGTGGGACCTAGACTGACACAACATAGGGGCATTGTAAAATCTTGAGGTCCCGTGCTCATTGTGTGGGTCTTGGATTGGCACAATGCAAGGGGGGACTATTGAAAATCTAAAGGCCCTAACCTTGCACTGTATGGGACCTACACCTACGAGGGTCCTAGTGCAAAACCTTGAGGCTTTGTGCTCATGTTGTGTGGGGATCATGGACTAGCACAATATGAGGGGCGGGGGGCACCATTACAAAATTTGAAGGCCCTACCTTCACATATTGTGTAGGACTTGGACCAACACAACATGGGGGGGTGGAAAATCTTGAGGCCTTGCCCTCATGCTATGTGGGTCTTCGATCCGCATGCTGCACATGGGGGAGGGGGGGAGGGTTTTGCAAAAGCTAAAGCCCATGCCCTCCCACTATATAGGATTTAGATAGCACAATGTGATAGAGGGCTTCTGAAAAATCTTGAGGCCCGGCCCTCACATTATATGGGCCTACATAACACAAGGGGGTCATCGTCTGGAGGGAATTCTCTTGCAAGAAAATCTATCTTATAACATCAACAAGCTTGTTTATCATGTTTCATATGATCACAATGAAGAAAAGAACACCAAGCACAACAAATCTTCATGCAGCATCATGTAGACCTTCCACGGATTTGATAGAATCAACCATATTCTTCAATATCTTCACAAAATCCATCAATAGAACAAAGAAAGCAAAGGAATACACCATCTTTGAATGGAAATACCTCACATAGTATTCATCTTCAATATCTTCATAGTCTTCTCTCTCAATCTCTCATATACAATCACTCTGTTTCAGTAGAATTGGTTATCTCTGACTCTCTCTCTCTCTCTCTCCATCAATAATACATCATATCCTCACTACAATCTCTCAAAAATCACTCTCAATAATCCCTCTTAAGTCGTGGATACCCCTCCCAAGAGGTATGTCTGATATGAAGAGTCACCAGAGCCACTACAATGTCCTTTCATAGCTCACTACTGTCACTTCACTCTAGTCTTCACTTGAGTCTTCAGCAGCTACTTCTTCCAGCTCTTTTGCACTTGTATTCACCTCTTTCCAAGGCTAGAAAAATTTCCCAAGCTACACTCTCATCCATCAGAACACATACAGAAGCATACAAAACAGTCACACAACAGTACCAGAACAACTACAGTACAGAACAGAACAGAGACAGAGGCTCTACAGAAGACCTACAGAAGGTTACAGAAGATCATCAAAACCACATAACTCATTCTCAAACCATGCCAAACTCTCACAAACCATTCAATAAGATTTCTCAAGATCTCAATCTTCATCAATCAATACTCCATCCCTCCTTACAGAAGACAATCAGAACAAAACAGAGCAAAACAGAGCAAAACAGAAGGTATACAGAACCAATCAGAACCTATCAGAACATCACAGAACCACTAATAAACATTATGAACTTCCAAAACACAATCAATATAATCCAAAACACTCTCAAACCACTTCCAAACCAATCAATCATCTCATAAAATCAACCATTCAGCTCTCAAAAACAACAAAAATCAGCCAAAAAAAACAAGTCATTTCAACACTCAACATATCCCCACACTTAAGAAGGAAGCGTCCTCACGACCCAGGAAAAAGGGAATACAAGGTCAAGGAAAAGCTCAACTGTAATCTTCAATATCTCTTAAAAAAGAATCCATCCCTTACGACCCCAACTTAGAACCTGTTTCTAATATAAAAATACAAAGAAAGGAAAACCCTTGATACATTAACACCTGTTATCAAACTAGAAAATCACAACAAATTTGTAAAGGATATAAGTTTTTTCGTCTTCTTCATCGGCATCAGCTTCAACTCCGCAACCACGACCTCAACACCACAATTCTCCAAAATGTAGCTCGCACACGAAATCCAATCCAATAGAAAACCACCACGCTCGTTTGACATAAATGAACTCACAACACAAACACGAATACACAACACAACCATCTGAATGACTCCTCCAAAAAGAGAGTTTTTCATTAAAAAGCATCCACCATACATTGGAAAGGTATCAATGAAGATGATCCCTCTTGAAAGATTGATGTTGTCGGAAACGATCCATAGACAAGGATTCATCTACAAAGGTTTTGGGAGGATTTTGAAAAAACTGAAGACAGCACATCCTTTCCAACAAGACTAGGTATCTGCTAGGCAAACAAAGGGCATGAAAATACAATATATCCAGCTACTGAGAATCAATGCTCACATTGACATTTATGCACAACTTTGGAATAGGCTTGGAATCATTATGAGAGTGCCTATGCATATACGCCAGGGACCAAGCAAAGTGAGCAGTTAATCTCACTGAAGGATCTGCAGACTGTGAATACTGCTGAGCAAAATGAACATAGTTCTGATAAGCTTGACTGGAAGCTCTCCATTCTCCTAGAATTACTGGCCAATTGATCTGAGGTCTTGTAAGGGAATCATCCGAACTCCATCCCCTTCTTCTGGAAATCTGATTATCAAACCTATCACAGTCACTAACCAACTGAGATGGTTGAGATATAGAAGTGTTAGGAGAGGGTAATGGAATAAGGAAAAGTGGATGAAGTGAGGGATAGGCAAAATCATAAAAGGAAGAAAAGTTTAAAGGAGTGGTAGAAATTTGGAGGGAATCACTAAGGAAGGGTGTTAACTGATAAATAGGAAATATGGAGGGTACATGAATGGATGGAGAAGGACAGGGAGGAGAAGGGGAAAATACCCTATCCTCAATAAAGGAACAGTATGTAAAAATGGGAATTTGAGGAAAAGATGAAGGTTGGAAAAGAAGGGGTAAAATAGTTGTGGAATTAGATTGACAAAGGGAAAGATATATAGCATATCGGTGAGCCATTTGTTGGTAATAGAGGAGGGTAGGAACAGAAGGTCCTAAGAGAGATCGTCTATGATAGGCATCAAAGAAGGTAGAATCAAACGGATTATGTTTTGAAAGATAGGCTAAGAGATCCATCCTCAATTGATTAGTACTCTGGGCAGAGGTAGGAGCTGTGTTTTGTCTTTGATTCAGGACCACAAAATCAATCATGGGATGCCAGGAATTATCATGACAATCAGCCACTTTGGAGGAATAACTCTGGAACATGTCAGCTATGCGCAACTCCAAATGGTTGACATACAAAACAGCCTGTAAGACAACATCCCCCACATACCATGCCATATCCACCTCATCTGGAATTAACAAGTCTCTTCGTAGATACATGTATGACATCACCATGGTATCTGGCGTGACAGAATCTTCAAACACCATCCTAACTACCTCTGTCAACAACTCAGCAGACCAAGCCCTACTCCATCCATCCTCTGGAAGAGGTAAATCCATCGTGGAAAGCTTCATCTAGAAGACCAACTTCTGTAAGTGGTAGTGGACAAAGAAAGAATGGTATGGTGAAACATTTTCCTGAAACTGTTCAAATGTAGACCATAACAAATCCATTCTGGACTGCAATCTTTCCACTTTATCTTGGAATAGAGGACACAAAGTAGCCTGTCTCTGAAGAGCAGCCAAGTCCTGCTGTGAAAGAGAAGGAATCAAGGGAACATTAGGGCTTGGAGGAACAGAGCGCGACTTTGCGAGTTGATCTTGCAACTGCTTGATTTGGGAGGCGTGGGATGCCACTGTATCATTAGCAGTCTGTAAAGCTGAAAGTTTGTCATCTAAGATAGCTTGGAACTCTTGTGCGTCTCTGGACATCCTCTCCTTCTCCTCTGAAAGGCTAGTAACCTGGGATTGAGCCTCTAGTAACTGGATCTTCAAAGAAGAGATCTCATCGCTTTGGGTGGCAACCAGTTGGGTTTGTTGTTCCATTTGCTTAAATAAATCTGCTAGGGTATCCTTAGCAGAAGCTAACTCGGATGTTGCCTTATGCAACTGGTCCTTAGACTGCATGAGTTCTTCATAAAAAGACGCGTACAGCTGTTGAACACAGGCTGTCACTGACAACTCAATGGAACTTTGAATATCTTTACAGAGGAAAGGAATGGCATCTCCTGAGACTAGACTGTGCAGGGAGGGAACTGATATCTCCAATGATCCTTCTCGATGTGCTCTGAATAGGTTATTACAAGTAAGATACCCAGGGAGATCACTGCCAGAGGTAGCAGGGATGGGCATTGAAGGAAGTACGGAAGGAGCTTTATCCGCGACCCTCTTCAAGCGTTTGCGCTGGATGACCAGGGGAGGCGGAGAATCATCATCCTCTATGTCAATAGGTTCTGACTCATCTGAAGGTGGAGGAGGAGGTACTGGATCTGATGGAGGAGGTAGAGGCACAGTCTTCTGTAAACTTGAATAGGTCAAGAAGGCAGACAAATATGATCCATATGTGACATTGGTAACATTATCCCTGGTGACTTTGATGAAATGTTGATCCATTTTAGTGAGGAGGTAAGTGCTCCAATCAATAGCAACTCCTTTCAACACCATCCTGGAAGCTGTAAAAAGCTCTTTGGACAAGTACTGGGATGGCGTTTTGGCAGGCATAAACCTGTCCTGGAGAAACAGACAGATCATCTTCCATACGGGATCAGTGATCATAGAAAAGGAAACTCCCGAAGAGTTGATCACCTTCTTAACATCCAGCATTTCCCTTGTCTGCTTTTGCAACAGCTTCAGAATCTCTTCATTAGAGAAAAGCTGACGAGTGGTAACAAAAGGTTCACCTTTGGAGGGAAGAGACAGAGCCTTCCCTAGGCCTCGAGGTGTCAAAGTCATAGAAATTCCCTGGACTAGTCCTGTCTTCTTGCTATAAGAGGCCAGAAACTCATCACATAACGACAGATCCTCTAGAAGCAATGGAAAAGAAGTAACCACAAAAGCAGCGAGTCCCGCCTTCGTGAGAGGCTCAAAAGTAAGTAGGGAAGAGTAATCCCTACTGACTAATGGGACGTACTGGATAGGGGGAGGAGCATGAGAAGGCGCCATTCAGATGGTTACACACACACCACAAACACAGACAATCAAGGAGAATGCCTGCAAAGCAACAGACAAAAATCCAAGGATAAGAGAACAACCAAAACAATAAAACATGACTCAACCAACTAACCCCAAGCAAACCACATCCTAGAAAAAATTCGACATGACCTTGAGACAAATGCGACCGAAAGCTTCATGCGATGCATCAGACAAACACCCAGAACCCCGTATCAGGCAATAAAAGAAAAAACTGCATACCGTACCCGTAACTGTAACAAAGACAGGAAACCAAAATAATACCACATCCGACACATATCAAGACTACACGGTGATAAACCAAGACGGGACCATGGAAAGAACTCCAATGACTGCGCATACCCATCCCACGAAACGGTTCGTTAAAAAGGGGAATTAAGTGCAGTAAGGGAAAATTAATTTAATGAAGGGTTATTTTAATAAATTATTAAAAAATGGGTGAATTTTTATTAAGTGATAAACCTTAGCAAGAAAACGGCGGTTCCTTCTTATAAATTTAATTACCAATTATTAGGTGAAAACGGTGCGTTAAGTCGAATCCCGGACTTCGATACCCAGACTGGGTCTCTAAATGCAAGTTCATTGATTACAAATTAAGGTGATGTGGAGCGTTTTTTCGCCAGCGCGTGCTCTTGTGACGGCTGGTTCATTTTAAGTAAAAATATTAAAGTGCCTCTGTAGCGCACGTAGCGCGTGCTAAGTGAACGGTGGGTTTATTTTAATTAAAAAGTATGTGTGTGTTGAGCGCGAATGCGCGTGGAAACTGTGGGTGAATTAAAGAGTTCATTTTAACAATTAATTTGTGATTAAGGGGAAAATGAAAATAAATAAAGCACATAAAAGAAATACTTGGAAGGGGTGTGTATGTAATGCAGAAATGCGCACGGAAGAATCCCCCAAAAGAAGTGAATCTAATAAAGGAAAAGTAAAGACCACTGACGAAACAACAAAGACAACACCTTAGCGGATGTGTTGATTTTGTTTGGGTTGGTTTTGTTAATTTTTGTAATTTGTGATTATTTATGGTTGGTTTTGGTTTGTGAGGTTGTGATGTTTTTTGGTTGTGTTTTGTTTGGTTGGTTTATTGTTTGTGTGTTTGTTTGTTTTTATGTTTGTTTTTTAAAATAATAATAATAATAATAATAATAATGAAATCAAGATATATAGCACATGAAGATGTGATGAAGGGAAAAAATGAAAAGGCAGCAATGGAGGAAATATCCACAATTGAGTATATGAAAATAAAATAGAGAGTGTTATGGTTAATTTTCGTGTATTGGTTTTGTTTTGTTTTTTTTTTTTGGTTTTTTTTTTGGTTTTTTAACAATAGGGATACCATGTATGATAATATTTTAAAGTGAAAAACGAATTTTAAAATGAAAAATGAAGGAAAAAGGGTCAAGACGGATGAGGGGAATTTTTGAGAATTTTTAAAGAATTTTTTACTATTTTGAAATGAATTTTCTACATTTGTTGGTAATTTGGGGGATAAATTGGGAAATATGTAATTTTCAGAAATTTTTGGGGGTGGAAATTTCCAGCTGACAAATTTCCAAAAATTGACAAAAAGCGAAGGGAATTTTTAGAAATTTTTTTGAATTTTTATGAGGTGGAAATTAATTTAGAAATTAATTAAATAAGTTAAATCAGAAAAATCAGCTGAGTCTGGTAAGTAAGTTGAAAGTAAGTCAGCTAAGTCAAGGTAGTCTAGATAAGTCAGGTAAGTCAAATCTGGTCTAGTCAGGTTAGTCAGATGGAATTAGGTTAGTCTAGGTGAAGTCAGAGAAGTCAGATAAGGCAAGTTAGTGGAGACTAACCTAAAGGGGGTTAGTTAACCTAAGTAGGGTTAGGGTTAGGGTTAGGCACCTAACTAGGGGTAGGTAGAACTAACCTAACTAGGGTTAGTGAGAGGGGGTTAGGTTAAGTTAGTTAAACTAAGGTTAGGTTAGTGAACTAATGTTAGGTTAGGTAACTAATGTTAGGTTAGTTAACTAATGTTAGGTTAGGTAACTAATGTTAGGTTAGGTAACTAATGTTAGGTTAGTTAACTAACCTCAAATGTCAGTGAGGGAGGAGGAGGAGGGGGAAGAGGAGGAGGGTGGCGGCATCGGGCGGCGTCGGCGGCGATCCGGCGGATGCGGCGACGTCCTGGGCTGGCGGCGGCGACCTGGGTTGAGCGGCGACGACGACCGGGTCTGGCGGCGTCGGGCGGCGGCGACATGGCACGGACAACGAGGCGACGGGCGCGGCACTGGCGGCGACTGCAACGGCGGGTGGCGGGGCAGCCGTTCGGCGGCACGCTGGCGACGGGCGACGGACGAGGGGCGAGGGCGAGGGGTGGCCGACGAGGCGCTGCAGAGGACGGGGCAGGCGACGGGCGCGGCACTGGCGGCGACTGCAACGGAGGGCGGCGAGGCAGCCATTTGGCGGCACGTTGGCGATGGGCAACGGGCGAGGGACAAGGGGCGACCGACGAGGCACTGTAGAGGGGCGGGCAAGAGAGAGGGAGGGAGAAGGTGGAGGGGAAGGAGGGGAAGAGGAGAGGACGCAGAGGAGGAGGTGGAGGGTAGGTGGGATTGGAGGACGCAGAGGAGGAGGTGGAGGGTAGGTGGGATTGGAGGACGCAGAGGAGGAGGTGGAGGGTAGGTGGGAAACGGTTATGGTGCGGAGGGACGGGCTAGGGGAAAGGGTAAGGGGTAGGAGGTGGGGGTAGGGTAGGGCATAGGGGGGGTGCCCAAGGGGTGGAGTAGGGGTAGGGGTTGGGGGTAGGGTAGGGCATAGGGGGGGTGCCCAAGTGGTGGAGTAGGGGTAGGGCCCAAAAAGGAGGCGTACCCCCCGTCCCGCGCGAGTGCGTGGGGCGGGGGTAAAAAAATTTGCCGTGACGGGATTGAAAGGCGCCCGGATGTAGGGATGAGGCACGCGGATGCGACCGGGGCGCGTGAAGACGCGTAAAATTGAAAACGGGTGCGTTCACGCGCGGGACGAGTCGCACGAGAACACGTAAAATTAAAGAAAAATTAATATCTCCCAATCCGAACGTCAAAACGAAATAGTGTAAAAACAAAAAGTGGGCAGGACGACATGGGCAAAACAAGGAAAATATATGACGGAGGTTCCGGGGGGGGGGGGGGGGGGGAGAAAGGGCAGTCACGTGCAAAAAACACAAAAAAAGAACCAAAAAACACAATTAAAAATTCATATCGAAAAATCCGTGCATTGGAATGAGGTGCAGAAAAAAAGGAAAATTGTGCAGAAAGACGTGCCCGACAATCTTATCACATCAAAACACAATCCCGACTGAGATAAGACGTGTTCACGTGGAAAAAACAAAAAAAAAACCCAAAAATGGGATCGGAAATTAATATCGGACGAACCGTTCATTGGAATGACACATAGTAAAAAGGAAAAATGTCCGCAGGAAGGGGTGACACAGGGTTGGCATGTTAAACCGCAGTTCCGGTGGAAGTAGGAGGGGTTCACATGCGAAAAACACCAAAAAATACGCCCAAAAACGCATTTAAAAATTAATAAGTGAAAATCCGGAAGTCAAGAGGGGGGAGGAAAAAGGAAAAAGGTGGGAGAAGTCACGGGGGACACGGCTGTCAAATCAATTTGGAATTCCGATGCAAACAGGGCAGGTTCACATGGAAAAATGTCAAAAAGACGCACGAAAAGGTCTTTTAAAAAAACCGGAAAATTAATATTGGACAAGCTGTGTATCGGAACGACGCGGAGGAAAAATGAAAAATGTCAGGGGAAAAATGCTGGGTAGGGTTATGACATCAGATCACGGTTCCGAAGCAAGAAAAGCGCGTTCATATGGAAAACCGACTAATTTGCGCAAAATGCTTCAAAAATTAATAACGCGAAAACCGTACACCGGAATAGGGGTAGGTAAAAAGGAAAAATGGTCAGTTCAAAGGAGGGAACAGGGCTATAAGGTTGGATTTGGACTTTGGTGAACGTAGGGTGCATTCACATGACAGGACCTCAAAATCAGGGAATGAAGGAAAACTGCAAGGGAACAGCCCCAAGGGTGGGTGGAACATAACCGGGTGGGTGGGAAGGGATCCCATTAGGGTAAAAGCAAGTCATGGCATACATGCATGAGTAGGTTAAGGCATATACAGAGGATATACAATGTAGACGCGCAGGGAGGCGTCCCCACACTTAAGACCTCAATGGATAGGGTTAACCGAGCAACAGGGACCTAGGACCACGCCACAGACCATCCACTAACGTCCCCACACTTAAAACATGAACGTCACGGGGAAACAGAAGGTGTAGGGTTAGAAAAACTTGGCTCATTTTGTTGAGAAGCAAGGTTGAGGATCGATGGCACGTCCTGTGTTGTTGTCGGCTTCTGGAGGTACTAAGGCATCTTCTCGGCACACGTCCATCATGGAAGGGACCACGCGGCAGCACCCAGGGAGGTAGCTGATGGAAGGAATCGCAGGAAATTCGTCGATGATGAGGGATACTACACTCAACTCATAGTCACTCAAATGGAATGAAAGAACAGTCACTCGCCCCATGACTAATATCACTCGAGGAATAAGGATTGAAACCCATATCTCGTACCCGGTTGAGGAATTGACAAGGGGGGAATGGTGCAGAAGGAGTATGCCAAGGTGCATAGTTGATGGTGCATTAGTGCGTCCAACCCGTCTGGCATAGGTGCAAGAAGGAAGGCAAGGGAGCCTTACAGTGCAGTGTACAGAACAGGGTGATGTGTCTTGTGATGATGGCAAAGACCCATCCCGTGGGTGCACAGGGAAACCGGAACATACCTTACTCCAAGGGTCGTAATGTCCCTCAATCTCACCTCTCGGTAAGTGATTAAAGAAACTCCAGTCACACTCAGCCCACCCTCTGTCTCACTCTCTGTCAATAGATACAGGAGGGCAGCCTTTTCCTGAAACCCATTGAGGTAATCCTCACGATCACTTGTGCAAAGGTTGTATGCCTTGTGCGCATTTGATGGTGCAACGGTGCATCCCGCCCTGTGCCGGCATACAGTGCGAGAAGGAAGGCCAGGGAGCCTTATGGTACAGTGCACATAACAAATTGTGCTTTGTGCATTGAGAGGCCCATCCCATGCGTGCAACACTCCATTCACACGTCTCACCTCTCATTTGATTTGAAGGGAAAAGACTGGTCACTTGCCCCACCCTCTGTCTCACTCGTTGTTGATAGTTACAAAGGCAACCCATACTCACGTCCCCATCCGGTTAGGATGAAAGCTCACGTCACTCAAGGGGTTTGTCGATGAAGATCACGATCAGTTGTTGAAGAGGCGTACCCAGGGAGGTAGCCATCAAATCGAACGTTGTGTTGGACAGGAGCATGTCGTCTGCGAGAGGACAGGTAGACACTCTGTAGAGAGACCCAGGACACAGCGTACCAAGGGAGGTAGCTTCGGAATTGGATCCTAGGGATATCAATTAATGAATCCACTTTCTGGACTGCTAGGTGTTTCTCTTCGAATTGAGCAAGGGAATGGTAGAAAGACCATGTGTCAGAACCAACCTCGCCACTGTCGCTGGTGGAAAATAGAGGATAAGAGATCAAGGCTGGAAGGTGGAGTTGAGGGGACAGAGGGTTGCATCCACTTCATCAGGAGTGACTGAAGAACGGCTATCAGAAGTAGCATCATAAGAAGTACAGTGCCGTGCCAACAAGAGAAAGGATCAAGTGACCATAATTGTCAAGATCCCCAAGGAGGGAAGTACTTCTTCAGGCGATATCCATTGATCAGAAAGGGATCATCAGAGGCATCAACGGTCTACACTTGGACAGAGCCATTAGGGTTGATGGCAAGTACCTTATAGGGGCCCATCCACCGTTGTTGGAGCTTGCCAGGAAACTTGCCAAATCGTGAATCATAGGCTAGGACCAAATCACCTTCTTTGAACTCCTTGTGCTTAATGAAGCTATCATGGTAAGCCTTGCGTCGAGCTTGCGTGGCTTCCATGCACTGGAGAGCCATCCTACGAATTTCGTCCAAACATTCCAAGTGCAGGAGACGGCGTTGCAGTGAATCATCGTCCCCCAAACGCTCTTTGATGGCCACTCTCAAAGAGGGTAATTCTAGTTCAACAGGGAAAATAGCTTCTGTACCATACACCAGTTGGAAAGGTGTCTGTCCTGTTGCTGCTTTATGGGAGGTTCTGTACGCCCAGAGGGCCTCTGTAAGTCGATCGTCCCAATCACGACGATGTGCGGCAATTGTTCTTGTCAGAATCGAGCAGAGGATGCGATTGGTGACTTCGACTTGGCCGTTGGCTCTAGGGTAATAAGGAGTGGACTTGCGATGGCGGATCTTATACAACTCTGTCAACTCTTCTATGACTTTATTAATGAAATGAGTGCCTCTGTCACTTACCAGCTCTAAGGGACTGCCAAAACGGGTGATGATATTCTTGTACATGAACAGGGCCACACTATTACCATCGTCCCGCTTTAGGGCTTTAGCTTCACACCACTTTGTAACATAATCCGTACATACGAGGATGTATCGATTCTGTTTCCTTCTGGTAGGAGGATCGATCGGACCTACGAAGTCGATGCCCCACTTCTCAAAAGGCTTCAAAGGAAAGATAGGTTGTAGTGGCATGGCACTTGTCTTGGTGGGTTTCCCCATTCTTTGACAAGCATCACATCTTTTACAGTAATCATAGGCATCCTTGTGGATGGTAGGCCACCAATATCCTGCTAGCAGAGCCTTCCTGGCTGTAGCTTCTCCTGCAAAGTGACCTCCACATGGCTCGTCATGGCAAGCCTTCAGAACAATCCCAATCTCATTTCCTGCAACACATCTTCTGAGCACTTCATCTTTACCTTTCTTGTACAGTGCACCGCCTAGCAGGGTGTAGGGGGCTGATTCTAACATGAGCTTCTTCCTTTCCTAACTAGAAATACTAGGAGGATACTGTTGGGTTGCCAGCAGATTGGCAATGTTTGCATACCAGGGAGTTACAGTTTCTACTAAGAATAGGGAAGCATCAGGGAGGTCTGGATCATCCTGCTCCTCGTCTGCAGTTTGTGGGATACGCGACAGATGATCAGCCAGAACATGGGAACGACCAGGCTTAGTAATCACCTCAAAGTCGAACTCCCGGAATAAAAGGAGCCATCTCATCATTCGTTCTTTCACATCTGCTTTGTTCATCAAGAAGGACAGGGCCTCATGATCCACATAAAACTTAAAGTGGGTGGAGAGGAGATAATGGCGGAACTTCTCTAGGGCAAACACCATTGCCAAGCACTCCAGCTCTGTCACTGTATAGTTTCGTTCCCTATCAGTGACTTTTCGGCTTGCATAATAGATCTGTTGATCCAGCTTCGAGGAACCCTTCTGGCAAAGGACAGCACCTAAGCCTTCAATTGATGCATCAGTGTATACATGGAACTCTTTCGTCCAATCAGGAGGTTGCAGAATGGGTGCCTCAATCAGACACTGCTTCAGAGTGTGGAAGGCTTTGTCACATTCTTCCGTCCAAGTAAACTCTGCATCTTTCCTCAGAAGCTTGTGCAAGGAGGTTGCCTTTGTTGCAAAATGAGCTATGAACCTTCTGTAGTAACCCACATGGCCTAGGAATCCCCTCAACTGTTTGAGATTGGTGGGTGCTGTCAGAGCTGTGATCTTTTTGATTTTTGCAGGGTCCGTTGATATCCCTTGTGCAGAGACAATGTGGCCCAACAGGACTCCAGAAGAGACCCCAAAGATGCATTTGTCAGGGTTGAGGGAAATCCCATACTCCCGGCATCGGTCAAAGAATTGTTCCAGGTGTTCCCAGTGTTCACGGATCAAACTATAGACACAGAAGTCATCCAAATATACCTCAATGAAGTCATGCAGATGATTTTGAAATGCGGCCATCATGACTCGTTGGAAAGTAGTAGGGGCATTGCAAAGCCCAAACGGCATCACTCGGTAAGCATAGGTCCCCCATTCTGTGGTGAAGGTTGTTTTGGACTGGTCTTCTTCTGTGATCTGCACTTGGTTGTATCCGCTGAATCCATCCAAAAGGGAATAAAGCTCATGTCCTGCCACTGTGTCCAACAGTTGGTCTGTGAAAGGGATAGGAAAGTGATCCTTCTTTGTCTTGGAATTAAGCTTTCGGAAATCCACACATATTCGCAATTTGCCATTCTTCTTGGGTACAACCACGATGGGTGAAACCCATTCACTATTTGCCACTGGATAGATGAACTCGGCTTCCAAAAGCTTCAGCAGCTCCGCTTTCACCAATGTGGAATAATTCGGGTTCATTCGTCTCTGTCGTTGCCGTACTGGCTTGGCATCAGGCTCCAAGTCAATATGATGTTGACATATTATGGGATCAATCCCCTTTAGGTCTTTGTAAGACCACGCAAACACGTCCAAATTTTCTTTCAACAAGTTGTACAAGGTTGACAACTCCTCCTCTGGGAGGCTATACCCACCTTCAAGTGGCGTTCAGTGCCATCGGCATCCACAAAGTTTAACTGCCTTTCACCTTCTACTTCACGAATGAAGGTCCCACGAACTGCTTCTGGATACAGATCCGACTCCTTCAAGGGAGTGGTGTCCTCTTCTGATGTCCCACTAGAACCAACTTCTTCTTTTGATGGAGACTTAGATTGCTCCTTAAGATGTTGAAATGGGATTAGAGCTGTTTCGGGTTTGGTTTCAAGATTAATTACCTCTTGACTTGAAAACTCCTCTTCTGAAGATGACACATCCAGGAACGTCACATAACAGGGACCCTCTGATGCCTGTTGGGTTGGTGGGATTGGTGCTTGTTGGCACGGTGCATCATCATCATCTTTCTTTGGCAAGGATGGGTGAGGATGGCATGAGCCACTGTTGAAAGACGGCTTGTTCTTCTTAACCCACGTCTTATAAGAATTTTGCATATAAGAAGATCCATTTACCAAACCAAATGGTACCATTGCCATTCTGTCCCATAGCATGAGCTCGTCTGCCTCTGATGCTTCTGAAACTTATTCTCCAAATGTATCCTCTTCGGGTGGAATAGACTCTTCTAGCTCACTTTCATAACCTTCTTCATCAATATCATATTGATCCTCTTCTGTCTCTGTCCCTGCTTCTGTCTCTGTCTCTGCTTCTGTCCCCGTCTCTGTCTCTGCTTCTGCTTCTGCTTCTGTCTCTGCTTCTGTCTCTGTAGGCTCTCTGTAACAGAAGAACAGATTCTTTGTTTCCTCTCCTGCCTCTGTCTCTGTCTCTGCTATGGCCATGTGACAGGGAGAGCAGTACATCCATGCTTCTATCTCACTGTCAGAAGTGATTTCAGAAGTCATTCCTGGTTCAGGCAGGAAGTATTCACCCATTGATAATGGCTTTGCATCTTTTGGAAGTCGGCTTACAGTATCCACTGGTAAGGAACGTGCCACTGTTTTCTTGGGAAGGATCTGTTTGACAGCATCTTTGTCTGCTGATGTTCCATTTGTAGCCTCATTAGGGGAGTCAGAAGATAATTCCAAGGAGGTGGATCCATGTCCTTTTTGAGAACCATACAGTTTCAGCACCACTTTGTTGGGTCCTCTACCCAAAGTCAAAGTTCCTTTGAACCAATCCCTCCTTGCTCGAGCTTCAAAAAGCCATGGTCTACCCAGTAACAGAGGATAGGATGTACCATAAGAGTTTGGCTTCACCACCAGATAGGTTAGCCAATAATCCTTTCCAGCCACTGTAGTCTTCACATATGGGAGAATGCCCAAAGGCTTGATCCTACTCTGATCCACCAGTCTGATGAGCCATTGGGTGGGTTGCACACCTTGTAGGCCTAAATCCTTCATTGTAACCTCCGTCATAATGTTCACTCATGAATCTCCATCAATCAGTGCATTTGCAATGAAGCAGCCTTCTATCCACACGCCAGTCTCTGGAGTACCCGGATCTAGGAAGGCGTTAGCCACATCCACTTCTTTTACAGGCTCTGGAGCCTTGTTGGACTTTGTTGCTGTTGAGGGAGCAATCCTTAAGCCACGCCTTCATGTCAGTATACTTTTGAACCTTTTTCGGCAACTGGGAGACAACATCAATAATTGTCGAAATGTGAGGTTTGGTTTAAAGGTATCTAGATCTCTGACTAGATCGTATTCCTTAATAGGATCCACTGGCTTCTCTAACCGGTTAGGGAATGGAACAACACCCATTTTCATTTTTCCTCTTTCTTCCAATAGAGTAATTACAGGAACTTCTTCTGCCACTTATGGCACGTCCTCCTCTTCTGTATCCTATACCTCTGGTCCTGTCTCTGTAACTGTCTCTGTAACTCTCTGTGGCACTGTAGTGCTCTGTACGGCACTGTTAGGCTCTGTTCTGTTCTGTTCTTTTGGTGGAAGATTGAACTTCACTGTTCTGGCTGGAGGGTTATTTTCTTTCTGGATAGGTGGTTCCTTCTGCTTTGCACGCGTGATGGTAGCAACTTCCAATTCCACTAAATTGGAGGTAGGCTCTTGGACCTTGGCCGGACTATTAGTAGCACTGTTTTTCACTAGGGCTGGGCTTGGACAATCTTTTGCAGTGTGGCCTTCTCCTTTGCATCGACTGCATAAGGGCTTGTAATCCACTGACCTTCGAGGATTTGGACAATTTGGTGAGATGTGTCCCTTTTCTCCACATCTGTAACACTCCACTTCTGATCTCTGACCACCGCCAGACTGTCTTCCTCTGTAACTTTGAGAGGGAAATCTTCTGGGTCCGAAATTGGGGCCAAACTCTCTGGCCTTGGGTCCAATATCCTGTGTTGTCATTTTGGATTCCAACAAGTTGAATCTTGCGTCTTCTTCCTTCCTTCTCCTATCTTGCATCTCCTTCAGAGAGCAAATGTCCTCTGTATGGTTCTTCCGCAAACAGTAGGAACAGAAGGCCCCAGGAACAGTTGGTTTTCATGTACATTCAGTGGCTAAATGGCCTGCTTGATGACACTTACCACACTAAGTATTTGACTGCATCACATCTCTTCCTGCTCCTGCAACGTTGGATATGCTAGCGGTATTCACTTTCAGCATCTGTAGCTGCTTTGTAATCACATCCATCAACTCCTTTTTTATGTTGGCAACTGAGTTGGATAAGTAATCCTTCAAGCTTTCTCCTCCGGACATACTGGCAGTAGGGTTTTGAGGAGTCTATGTAATCACTGCATAAACGGGTTGGGCTGGTACAGAGGGATCTCTGTTCTGGTTCTGATTCAGAGCTCCTATTTGAACTGTTGGCTGTTGGCTCCAGTTGGTAGGGTTCCACTGTTGCTGCTGATTTGGCATGGAGGAAATTGGTTGGGACCATTGCTGTTGTGGTTGCACCATCATTTGAGGCATGGATTGTGGCCACTGTGGATTTGGTGCACTATACTGTGATACCGGGGGCATCTGTTGGTAGGGATAGGGAACAGTCCCAGGAACTGCATTTGGTGGATACATCATTCCTAGCATCAGAGGAGGTAGGACTCCTCTTCCTGTATTCATCGCTAATCTAGCTTCCACTTCATCGTACAGTCTTGCACCTTCTGTTGCTGCTTGCAGGGTGGCTGGTCTTTGCAGCTCCACAAACTTACGGACTTCTGGTTGTAATCCTTTGAGAAACACCCCCTTCTAAATGCCATAATCTAGATTATGGTTAGTCCATCTCTTCAAGATGGATTCCATTTGTGAGACATAAGCTTCCACTCTTTCTCCAGAAGACTGACTTAGGTTCATAAATTCCTCTCGCATCCGCTCTTCAAAACCTTCACGCCTGAATTTAGTGAGGAAGGCCAACTTCAGGTCGTCCCATGTGCCAAAAGTTCCTGCTGCTTGTCTCTCATACCACTGAAACGCCGCGCCCTTGAAAGTGGCGGGGAATATTGCCAACCAATGCTCAGGGATTCTGGCATTGTTAGCCACACATGCTACCATAAACTCTGCTACATGAAGATCGGGGTCTTCATTGTACTCTCCCTTAAAAACTGGCAATGGAACTACATTCGCTGGCCTGTCATCAATATTTCCAGGACGGATCTGGCTTGGAAGTGGACCTCCAGCAGGAGGAGGAAGGGCTTGATGTGCCATTGGGACTTCTGTAAAGAGTTCCGCAAGGGCCTCAAAGGCGGCTTCTGCTGCGAGCTCATTCTCAGCCTTGATTTTTGCTTTCTCTCTTTTCACGTACCTCTGGACTCGTTCTAATGCTTGCCTCTTTATTGCATCATTCATCAGGGGGTTGGCTCCACTATGTTGTTAGTGCTCCACAGAGGGTTAACAGAAGGCTTCAGTCTCTGGAGGACTCTCTTGCCAACATTTCTTCTACTTCTTTCTTTTCAACATCCCTGAATTCTGCTTTCATTCCACTGCACAGAGGAAGGTATTCAGTTCTGAAGGTGTCAAAATGCATACGTCTGAGCATTGTGGTGGTGCCATCATCATAGTAATACCAGCTTCTGATAGTTTCAACAGTGTATGTTGTGAAAAACACTCTGTCTACCAACTTCCAGTGGGTTGCTAATTGAACAAACAGAAGATTATCAGTACACCAAGCATCCCATGTATCTTGCTGTTGAGCATCCACGAACAAATTCCAACTCTTTTCCTTCTTATCTTTGTGAACCTCTACAGACCAAGACTCCTGAAGCTTCTTCACAATCTCCCACTTGATGTTGTCTGGAAACTTCTCAATGAATGCCAAATCTTCCATGGATGGTCATTCTCTCTGTTTCTACTCTTTAGTTTATTCCCAAATAGTTTGCCACCAAGATGCAAGTTTCTACTGCTTCAACAGGAAGAGGAAACTGTCCACCACATAGAGCATACATTATGATGGTGATGTGTTTCCGCCATTGTGGGATGAACTTCTTGTGGAAAGTGGCTTTGATTATGAGGAATTCCAACTCTTCAGTGCAAGACGGAACTTTACAAACATCCATTGAATTCTTCTCTTCTTGGCAATGCCAATTCCTTCATTTTCAGCCTCTTCTGGTGCTTGTTGTTGGCAAGTTTCCCCGGCTGCGCACCAAAAACATGGAGCCCCAAGAGGAACCCCAAGGAAAAGGGAATTCTCTTGCAAGAAAATCTATCTTGTAACATCAACAAGCTTGTTTATCATGTTTCATATGATCACAATGAAGAAAAGAACACCAGGCACAACAAATCTTCATGCAGCATCATGTAGATCTCCCACGGATTTGATAGAATCAACCATATTCTTCAATATCTTCACAAAATCCATCAATAGAACAAAGAAAGCAAAGGAATACACCATCTTTGAATGGAAATACATCACATAGTATTCATCTTCAATATCTTCATAGTCTTCTCTCTCAATCTCTCATATACAATCACTCTGTTTCAGTAGAATTGGCTATCTCTGACTCTCTCTCTCTCTCTCCATCAATAATACATCATATCCTCACTAGAATCTCTCAAAAAACACTCTCAATAATCCCTCTTAGGTCGTGGATACCCCTCCCAAGATTTATGTTTGATATGAAGAGTCACCAGAGCCACTATAGTGTCCTTTCATAGCTCACTACTGTCACTTCACTCTAGTCTTCACTTGAGTCTTCAGTAGCTACTTCTTCCACTTCTTCCAGCTCTTTTGCACTTGTATTCACCTCTTTCCAAGGCTAGAAAACTTTCCAAATCTACACTCTCATTCATTAGAACACATATAGAAGCATACAGAACAGTCACAAAACAGTACCAGAACAGCTACAGTACAGAACAGAACATAGACAGAGGCTCTACAGAAGACCTACAGAAGGTTACAGAAGATCATCAAAAACACATAACTCATTCTCAAACCATGCCAAACTCTCACAAACCATTCAATAAGCTTTCTCAAGATCTCAATCTTCATCAATCAATACTTCATCCCTCCTTACAAAAGACAATCAGAACAAAACAGACCAAAATAGAGCAAAACAGAAGGTATACAGAACCAATCAGAACCTATCAGAACATCACAGAACCACTAATAAACATTATGAACTTCCAAAACACAATCAACATCATCCAAAATACTCTCAAACCACTTCCAAACCAATCAATCATCTCATAAAATCAACCATTTAGCTCTCAAAAACAACAAAAATCAGCCAAAAAAAACAAGTCATTTCAACACTCAACATCGTCGCAAAGTTAGAAGGCCTTGCCTTTGCGATACTAGGGATACGAAGCTTCTATTGAAATAGAAGATGAGCAAAACAAGATATTGAATGAAGAGAGAGAATTGCAAATCCTATACAAAATAAAGAGAGGAAATGCATTTTATTGGACTATTTGGGATTTTCATGAAAGAGATAAGGATACTATAATGGAGGGAAAGCATTTGTGTGTATTATTCATCAAGAACTTTAAGAAAACAACCAATATACTATAAGGTTACCTGGGATTGACAAGAAATGTCTCTATCTAGTGTCTTAAATTGCATCAATACCTCTTGTTCTCTATGTCTCCACTAATTTGTGCTTCTATTGGTTGAAAGCCTTTCTCTCTCTAAAATGAAAAGGCCTAAACTTGAGTCCAAATGTGCCCTAATGTGTCCCAAAGGATTATGTTAGCAAAGTGTTATAGCGTTTCAATGTGGAAGAGGGAAATGTAATGAGTACTCCATTTCTTCCATGTGTGAAACTTAACATTAGTTGAAATATCTAAGGTTACATATTCATCATGTATGGGTAGCCTCATGTATGCTATGATAACTACTCACTTTGTAATGAGAGTAGTAAGTAGATGCATGTGAAATCCTGGCAAGAAGCACTGGGAAGTAGTGAAAGGTATCTTGAGGTACTCTATGATATAAGAGATATATGTATATGCTTTGGAAGGAGTAGTAGTGGTGTACTTGGGTACACAAATGAAATTTATGCTGGGAATGTTGACAACACAAAGTCAACCATAGGATATGTTTTTACCTTGTATGGTGGTGCAATCTCATGGATGTATCATTTACATAAACATATGGCATTGTCTATCATTGAAGTTGAGTATATTGCAACCACAAAGGTATGCAAAGAAGCCATATGGCTTAGTCACCTAGTGGGAGACTTGGGCCTCGATGAAGACATGCCACTATTGCACAATGATAGTCAAAGTGCTATCATGTTGGCAAAGAACCCTATGTTTCATGTGAAAACCAAGCATATAGAAGTGAGATATCATGTCATTTGTTAAATGTTTGAGGACAAGCAAGTTGGTCTTGTCAAACTTCATTCTAATAATAACCCTATAGACTTTCTCACCAAGATTCATCCCTTCAAAAAGGTAACACATTGTAGGAAGTTGATGGGAATTGGTTGAGGGTAAGTCATATGTATTTATCTCACACATTCTCTTATCTCCCTTAAAGGCACATTTGCCTTGAAGTGGGAGGTTGTTGGGGTAAAAGCTAATGTGGCTAGCTACCCATCTTACTCAGTAACCCTATCTATATATGTGTACACTCATTCTTTATTCTTTGAATGATAAGACAATAAGGTATTGCTCACATAAGAGAGCTATTAGAGACACTACTACAAACATAGAGTCTTTTCTTTGTGTGTGTATATATGTGTTTGTGTGTGTGTGTGCAATCTCCATTCTTCTTTCAGCTACAATAGTTTGGGGATCATCTTTTGGTGTTTTTGTGGACATCTCTATGTACTAGTGTTAGTGTATGTGTGTTGTGTCTTATCCACTTCAATGGTGGAGCTACATTGGTTCATGGCTAGAGATGGAGAATGGAGATTGCACGCACACGCGCGCGCGCGCGCGCGCACACACACACACACACACACACACACACACACACACACACACACACACACACACACACACACACACACACACACACACACACACACACACACACACACACACACACACACACACACACACACACACACACACACACACACACACACACACACACACACACACACACACACACACACACACACACACATGATTCTATCTTTGTGGTGGAGCTTCTTACAACTCCAATAGCTTTATCCCATTCTCCTTGCATGGGATTGCTTTTCTTAGTTCTATTTCATGTGTGTGGTGTAATCAAAAGAATAAGAAAATGCTTATTGATAATGTAAGATAGATTTTCTTGTTGTTATTTTCCCATTTTCTTGGTGTTCTCTTGAGAGCTTCAATAAGAGTGATTTTTTGTGTGTGCGTGCGTGCGCGCACACATGAATATTAACCATACTTTGTAATCAAGAGAGAGATATATTCTCAGCTATGAAGCTAATGAAAATACATGGAGATGATTCATTTTCTCATTTTGATATTTTGTGGACTAGGTCCTTTGTTTGAAGAAGAATACTGAACTCATAACGATCCTTTGTGATAATAAGAATAAATCCATGGAAGAAAATTAAAGTGAAGTTGTCTACAATGTGTTATGTGGTATTTGTTGTTTTTCTCTTTTCTTGGTTTTGGATACAATCTTGATGTAAAGCTATCAAAGAGTAGATATGTAACCCTCGTTGTTGAAAAACATGGTTGAGCAAGAATGATAAGATGAGCTATGGGGGAAAGTTATTTCCTTGCGTTCTATGACTCATAGGGCCTGGTTGTTTACTCCCTTGTTGGAGAGAACTAATCTTACTCCAATAGGTAGCAGCTAAATGGCCCGACTTCCCACAAATGTCACATTTCACATTTGGACAGTTTCTGGGGAAGTGCTATCCACCACACCATTTACAAACAAAAAGAAGAACAAATAGGAAATCATGTTGTCATGAAATATACTTAATTGATTTTAGTTAGATACTTTTTTTAGTAGCTTTGTAGCTTGAACACACTCTTCTCTCTTTGCTTATGGGATACAATTTCTTACATGTTCTTGTAACATAACCTTTAGCACCATACATTTAACACCCCCCCCCCCCCCCTTCCCTTTTGTGCTAGCTCATCCTATAGATAAGTGTACCTAAGAGTGTAGGTTCCTCCTTTGAATGCCTACAAGGCCTTTGACCTATGTAGTGTCAAACAAAAGTGTGGGGAACTATTAATGAAGAGCATGCCATATTTCCTAGTACTAGAGTCATATTAACCAATTTAGTTGAATTATGTCTACTTTAATTGTATCACAGAAACTATGCATAGACTCTGGCCACTTCTCGAGATGGTTTAGCAATTGATACTTCCTTTCCATGTGGCTAGTTGTGTGTGTACAATGCCCTTGTTTGACTAAATTAACCACCCTTGCATTGAGAAGAGTTATGGGTGTTTTGCTAGATCTCCTCTTATCTGAGTGCACTTTGTGGTGTTGGAAATGGGGGCTAGTGGGAGGTACAATGGCCTTTATGACAAGATTTTCTTATGTGGAACATGTTTGGTTTGTTGAGGCTTTCTAGATTTGCAATTATCAATCCTAGTTGTCCCTAGTGTGGGTTTGGTCTTTGTTCTCTTGGGTCCACCCATGCAGCTAATAACCTTGGCCTTCCTATTAGTTTCCTTGTGCTTTGGCAATTAATCTTCTAGGTCTTGCCTTCAATGGCCTATGGCCCTTATGTTTCTTGACCTCCTTAGTTTCTACAAGCTCGAATGTGCTTGTGTATGATGGCTTCCCGCACTCTGTTTCCTTGTGGTAGGTCTTATTACTTCATCCCAACATTAGATTGGTCAACTCAATGTGTTGCTCTATGTTGTTTTCCAAGTCAAGTAGTAGTGTATTTAGGGCAATTCACTCACAAGTTTTCAAATGGAGTGAGCAAAACTCGCTCGACTTCAACATAAGGAGATAAGACATGAATATTAGCTTAAGTGGTTTGATCCTTGTGGAAATTGTTTGCTTACATACTAGCTCTTAACTCAGCTCCTCATCCCTTATGCACTTTTGGCTACATCCTCAAACAATGTAAGCAATTTAGTGGCACAATCCCCATGATCTCAGTTGGCTCCTCTTTCTTAGATGCATGTTGCTAGTGCCTAGAGGCCTAAAGTGTGATCCTAGGCGACCTTAGCGTGTTATGCACTATGACATGGAGTTCTTCTTGCCACACTCTAGGATGAAATGTGGGGTGGGGTCCTATTGGTTGGACCCTAACATCTTGTGACACAATACGATGGCAGTAAGCCAAGCTTTAATCTAGTTTTTTGCCTCTTTTGTGCAATGACACTAAGTGGTGTACCCTGATGTGAGCATTACTGTTGGTGTATCTAAACATATGTTTAAGGTGTGGGTGAGGCTCAAAGTGCACCTAGGACCCTAAGTTGCAAGCTATAGGGTATCTTGAGGGTGCTTAATATGTGATCTAGGCTAAGTTAAAGGGGAATACTCAAAGTGAGATGCCTTAAGCTAGTGTGAACATGTGCATAATGTGTTGAAGAAGGGTACGAGGAGACTATGCTAGGTTTGATGTGGATTTGCCTAAGTTCGCATATCTTCACACCTTTATGGTGAGATGGGTTGCTATGCCTAACTACTAATATAAATATCCCAAGGGAGAGTGCCTAGAGTGTACATATAGTGATCTGAGGGAAGGAAGACTCTCGGCCTTAGTGCAATGCATAAACATGAGTCACTAAGTGTGATTTGAGGGAACGGAGACTCTTAGCCTTAGTGCAATGCATAAACGCGAGTCACTAAGTGTGAGGGTGTCTATAAATCCCTAAGGATGTGCATGCCCTTGTGAGCTATACTAATGGTATGTTTAAGGCTAAAGTGTGGCTACGACATGTATAGTGGGTGTTTATCACTATGTGTGTGCATGTGTGGATGGCATTTAGAGCATCAATGACTAGGGTAGGTAGCCATGTCTATGTGTGTGCTAATTTGTTAGTTTTTTTTTTGTTAGTATAAAGTAACTAGTTAGTAAACTAATCAATTAGTTAACTTAGTTATCATACTTAGTTATAATTTGTTACTATTTTACTGAAACCAATTTGTTAAGTAGCCTAGTTTAGTACTTAAATAGCTTAATTTCCTAACATAACAAATTAGTTAGCTAAATTAATTAAATAGCTAAATTTCTTACTATTAAATAACTAATTCATTAACTAACCTAGTTTAATACTTAAATAGTTTAATTTCCTAACATAATGATTAGTCAATTAGTTTAAAACTTATCTTTCTTGTTAGTAAATTTTTATTAGTTTAATTAGTATCTTATTTTGGCATTTAGGCTATGTATGACTTAGTTTAGGTATGGTAGTTAAATACTACTAAGCTAGTTTAATTTCTTATGAATAGTTTAATTCCATAATTAATTCATTAACCTTAACGACTTAGTTAGTTAGTGTGCCTCAAAATACATTGAAAGTATCTTTTTTGAGTTCTTGCTTTTCCTCACCTTGCATGACATGTTTTTAGGCAAATTAATCAAAAGACACTCTATTCTAATAGTTTGTACAAAAGTAGTATTTTGTCTTATGGCAGTTAAATACTAGTAAGCTAGTTTAATTTCTTATGAATAGTTTAACTCCTTATGAATAGTTTAATTCCATAATTAATTCATTAACCTTAACGACTTAGTTAGTTAGTGTGCCTCAAAATACATTGAAAGTATCTTTTTTGCGTTCTTGCTTTTCCTCACCTTACACGACATGTTTTTATGCAAATTAATCAAAAGACACTCTATTCTAATAGTTTGTACAAAAGTAGTATTTTGTCTTCTCTAATAAATACATTAAAATAAATCTATTTCACATGTGTACATGCAAAGTCCTCGTAGTAATAGATGCATACAAAATATAATGCTTCTATCAATATTTTTACACGTTGTGAAGCACAAAAATTCCATGCATTAAAAATTCACACTCCAAAACAATAATTCTACTTAACTCAGTCTAATTATCTACTCACCACAACACAAAACACATTAGTATCCTTCCATCTATTAGGTATAATGTGACTAGTACCATACGCATGCGTTTTCACGATAAGTCACTAATTATGAGATAAATAAATAAAAATCCACAATAATAAAACTAAATATAATTCCATAATAGATCAAGAGTGAGAGAGTGAGGGTGGGTGCAATGAGTGATGGGAGAGTGTCACTCAAGGCCACTTCACTCAAGTGTAAATTACATGTACTCGCTTAACCACACTTGAGGGCTAAGAGGACTTGAATGCATGCTTGAGAGACGATAGATCACTAAAGACTCATACATTTGAGTCCAAGAGTTGGGATCTCTTCTTTTTCCTCAGGTGATCACTTGAATATTGAGTTCACTTGATTGACTCAACTACCTCCTTGAGTGCTCACACTCAAAGACCACTCTGAAGGCTAAAATCCCCACTTAGATACTAACTAGCCTCACATACACTTGAGTGAGAATGCTCAAGTGCTCATCATTGTAACCCCCACCACCCATCAAAATTAACACATGCTTGAGTGAGCATATCACTTGAGGTTGCACTCTAGGCAACATGTCTAGATAGTATGCCATTGCTTAGGTACTTAGCTACTGAAGTACTATGTGCTCGAGCCTACACCATTACCCAATGCCAATTAACCATTGAGTACCACATACCCCTCACTCGAGTGCTACACACTAGCATTATCATGTGTAAGAGGGGGACCTTGCTTGCTAGGTGTATAAGTAGTAGGACACAAATAGAGCCACATATGCAATCTTGATCATTGGGTCACATGCTATCCTAAAATTGTTATGACATAGTTAGGAAACCACAACCAAATTGAGGCCATAAGGACAAGGGACCACAAAGAGACGAGATTGAGCAAAAAAAGTTGCAAAAAAAGAAGAAGTCAAGAAGAGTATTGTGGAAGATATAACTCTTTGGCAAAGCTAATTGTGCACTACTCATTCTATTTGGAAATAAGATAGCCTACTTGTGATAAAAATCTCATGGACTTGACCATAACTACCTAGTGGGAGAAGGAAAATAATCAAGGGGAATAAATAATAATAGAAGGTTGTTGCTAAACATAGGGCTCATGAGACCTTCAAGGAACTTAGTCACTAATCTAGTGTAGAGGAAGTTGCTTAAAAGCTCCAAGGCCATCTAGATTGGGAGCCACATGGCCAACTTGTTACTTATGGGACTAGGGATTACACATGGTTTCAAAGATCAAGTGAAAATTTTCTTAATTGCTAAGAAAATACACAATTACAAAGCAAGGGATGACCATTATAGCTTCTTCATAGAGTGATTCAAGCAAGTGTGTAATACTAAAACAATGTCACCTTGAACTCAAAGAAGGCACAAGCCTTTAGGCTATGCCTTAGCAATAAGGGAAAAATATGGTTTACTAGGCTAGATGTGACCGATAAATCTCATTTCTCAATTCTCAAAGATCTATTCATCATGCATTTTGCAAAAGTCAGATGTGGGGAAAACATCATCATATGGATCATGAACTTATAATAACAAGAGGGAGGAGTGAACATGCAATATTACATCTCCAACGTCCAAAGCTTATACAAAGAAAACCCTGTTGGAGAAAGACCAAACTCCAAGGCCATTGACAAGACCTTCATTACACTCATTCAAGACAAAAAAATCTATGAAGCCATGGGTAGCAACTCAATCTTAGATAGGTCACGTGCATGAAACCATGAAGAAGTTGCAAGGGTCATCCCTTGCTTTGGCAATGCCTAGTAGATGACCTAAAGCAACCATTCTCTTACGACCAAAACATCTAGTGCATACATTGTGGGTGGTCACATCCTCTCAAGATGCTAAAGGCCCCCACAATTGTGCAAAAATTGTGAATAATTCAAGCCATCATGTGAATTCCATATCCATCCTTTAAATGCCATCTTGTGGGCACAAAGTAAGAAGGCTGGCATGAGCATCCCAAAACATTCCATTGCTAATGGATCCATCATAGGAAAAAGAAATTTAAGAAAGGAGAAAGAGAGATGTAGAGTCAAGGTGATAGTGCAAAGCAAGGGGCTCACCACACTACCTACCAAGGGTATTGCATGAAGCATTGCAAGCTTGTTGACCATGGCCCCATGAACAAAAATTGTCACAACCTCTAAGGAGAAAGAGTACCAATGCAAAATTCTAACTTGAGATAATAGATAAGTTCAAGAAATGGATTCAAGAGGCTCAAATAGAAGAAGGAAATCTACAAGCCATAAATGACATGAGTGCAAGAGGACTATCAAGCATGGCACGACTGTCACACCACAACAAGAACAAGGCCTATGAAGATAGGACCAAATAGAGAATGAGCCAAATTTTGACTAATGTAAGGAAAAAAAAAAGCTAGAAAAGCAATTGATTTTAGTACAACAAGACTGAACATAGATTCATTAACACATTGCTTCAACCAATGTGATAGTATTGCTTGAAATGTTGCTAAGAAATAGACCTACCTCTAGAAGGCATTTTAAATTTGGTTAGAGAGAAGGAGAAAACCATATAAACCTTTGCTTCATGTAGTGAAAAGGAACAATATCATTGTTGAAATGCCAATTCCTTCTCCAAGGGCACTTGGAGTTGGGAAGGAGTTGAGTGTCATGATGTTCTACCATTGGAGGCTGTAGGTGATTCTCTATGGAGGGATATCATAGATACAACTGTAGGAGTATCTAATTTGTGCTTGAGGCGTGGGGGAACCCATTGATCAAGTGTATACACTTCAACCTCATGGTGGTTGATGGATTCAAGGTCTAACCATTGAGAGTGTTGAAGGAACAACCTATCAAGATCCAAGGGATTATATTTATAGTGAACTTCTTATCATTTGACTGGGGACCACCAATTTGCCTAACTAACCTTCACATGATGAGAAGGTAAAGGAAAACCAATAGGCTTAACACCTTGCATATGGAATAACTCAAGTACCTTTTGTATGTACTCCTTATTGAACAAGTACACGAGTCCCTTAGAGTGATCACACATGATGTGATACCAAGTATGTGTGAAGCCGATCCCATGTCTTTCATCTCAAAGAGCTCTCCCAGTAAAAATGTCATCAACATAGAGCATCAAGATAATAAGGCTACCATCATGAGCCTTCTTCATGTAAAGACACGTGATCCATATCATTATGAGAGTAAGATTGTGATTGCATAAATACATCAAACTTTTGATACCATTCCTCCCTAGGTTCCTGCTTAAGTCTACAACTTGCTTACTAGGTGTTCCTTGCTCTTTTCGTCCCCATAGAGCCCTTAGGTTGTTGCATATAGATTTCCTCATGCAAGTACCCATGAATAAAATATATTTTCATATCCATTTGCGTGACCAAGGCCAATACTAAGTGTAGAGTAGTCATCTTGACCACAAGAGAGAGTATCTTATCAAAATCAACATGCTTCTCTTGCTTAAAAAACTTAGCAACCAATCTAGTATTATATGCTAGCTTTAGGTTATTAGGGGTATTCTTCAACTTGTACACCCACTTACATAGCAATACATGTTTTCCATTAGGAGAAGGAACCAAATCCCAAGTATGATTTTTCTACAATGAACCATACTCAGGCTGCATGGCCCTCTCCCAAGAATGATTATCACATTCGCACACATCCTTCTTATAAGTGAGGCTCACCAACACTTGTCACCATGACATGATGTATAGAGGGCCAAAATGATCCAAAGAATGTGAGGCTATAATGGAGCATTTCAAGACTAGCTATGAGGAGACCGTAGGCATTGTCCTCTCTATCCAACATCATGATCCTACACAACAGGTGGATCTTGGGTCACTACATTATCAGTAGATGTAGCAGGCTATGTGATTGGGGTTGGCTGTATTGTAGCAGGAGGCTCCTCTTGAAAGGTCACCTTGTGTACCTAAATCACTTACTCTAGTCTCATATGCATCTTTTTCTCATGAAATACGACATCATGGTTGCGAATAACCTTTTGAGCTTGTGGATCCCAAAGGTGACAACCCATCTTATTTGTATCACCATATCCAAAAATATGCATTTAAGGACTTTAGATCCAACTTGTCTTTGGGAATGTGGTAGAAAGTCTCACATCCAAAGACTCACAAGTGTTCATATGAGGGAGGTTTACTAGACCATATGTACTTGTCTTCGAGAATGTGATAGAAAGCCTCAGATCCAAAGACTCGCAAGTGTTCATATGAGGGAGGTTTACCATACCATACCTCCTCTATAACTCTACCACCAAGAGTAATGCGTGTGGATCTATTAATGAGATGAAAGGTAGTATTAATTGCCTCAAATTGAAAATATTGTGGTAAGCCTACATGACTAAGAAAACTATAGACTCTTTCTTGGATAATCCAATTCATGTGCTTTGCAACACCATTCTGGGGTGGGGTATATGGGGCTTAATACCTCTCTCATCACAAAGTTGATCGAGTGCCTTAGAGACATATTCACCCCCATTTTCAGTTCATATGCATTTTAGCCTATACCTAGACTGGTTTCCAATCATAGCAAGAAAGCATTGAAATGTAGGTAGCACCTCTAATTTCTTTTTGATGGGATATATCTAAAACTTATGTAAATAATCATAAATAAACATGACAAAATAATTAGAAACACGTTGATGATTGATAGGGCATGGGATCACAAACATCTAAATGAAGAAGAGCCAAAGGCTTACCCATAGATATCGAGCTAGACTTTTTATAAGAGGTATGTATGTGCCTATCATATAAACAATGATCACAAGAGGAAAAATATGGATAGGCAAGAGGCTAAAAATATTGCAAATAAGTGAGTACTTTCATTTCTTTCAAGGAAATATGCCCAAGTCTGTGATACCAAAGAGATATATGTGAAAGATTGATCAAAAACCAAGACATGATCAATAGATCCAGATACAAGCAAAGGGTATAGGCTGCTAACCTTGGCACCTCTAACAAAAATAAGATTGCGACAAGTGATCTTCCATGCAGAATCACCAAAAGAGACATGATATTTTTCATCATCCAACTATCCTTTGCCTTGCACATTGCACATTTTATGGCACTATGGCCTAATGTAGCCCTATTTCCCATGATAATGAACCATCATAGGACGTACTGTGAGACTGCTCATGAGGCTAAGATTGAAACTTCTATAAGTCTCTACCATAGTTATTATTTCCATTTCCACCATTTCTATCTTTCTGTGTAAGTGCATGAGAAGTGGTAACTGCATCCTATTCACTTCTTCAAGATATTAGCACTCATAGCACTACGAAATGTATCCCAAGACTTTAGTAGTGTAATAAGTAAGAACAAAAACTTTATGTTATCCTAAAAATAATTACATTGCCAAATAAGCTGGCTTAAAATAGAGTGAAAGTCATTCAAAGAGTAGACATAGGGGTGCCCTCTTGCATGAGAAGGTCCATAAGCTTCTTTAACCAATATAATTGAGATGCAAGACTCTCCTTGTCTCAAAGATCACATATCTTTTTCTATAAATCATAAGCATCAACATAAGTGGAAATGACATTGAAGTACACCTTTGTAGATAAAGATAGTATGATAGTAAACTTGCATAGTTCATCAAGCTCATCCCAATCATCTCTATCCCAAATTTTTGGCTTTATACCCATGGTTTTCAATGGCCTAGCCTACTCCTTTTGCACCAATACCTGCCATATGGGTAGCAATTGGGATATATAGTACAACTAGTAGTGTGAGACAAAGCATAAACCAAAAAGTACTAAAAACTTTCAAGACATCCCAGGTGTCAAATACACAGATGCATATCAAGTATGTATCCATCACTAACAACCCAATGATAGTGATATGTACATGGTATCCAAGCTCAAAAGTAAATCATCTCATAGTCATGAATCTTTGCAAGGAATAGTGTTTGCATAGATCATGTAAGCATGAGAGAGTCTCCCACTAACTGAAAATAACCAATCTCTATAATGTAAGTACGGCGCCCACTAGAAGCAAATCTAGAGTGACAAAGAGCACAACAAAGCTTAATACATCAAGTACATAGCCTTTGGGTGCCCAAAGATATGAATCAATACATTTGAGAGCATATACTGACAATAGGCCTTCACTTGCAAGTGAAGAATCATGATATCAATGAGCCACTGCCAAAATTCATTCAATCAAGATCAAATAAAAACTCTAAGCTCATCATAAGTATGTCTATCCATATATATAAATTCCAAGCATCAATACATACATATAGAAGGCCCAAAAAACATGTAGTCATAGAAGACATAAAGCTTTATTGTGATATGCTTATTGTATAAACTTTGCTAAGACAAAGAAAGCTTCAAGAACTAAGCATAAGGAGCTCAAAAAAATCCCAATAGCATCTCAAGATATCTAGATGACATCCTAGTATCAATACATGAAGTGTATGAGCATCAATGAATCGTAGACATTCAAAAGTATGCTACCCTAGAATTATGTATAGCATATCTACTATGAATGTACAACAATGGCAGAGGTCATACCACCCCAAAGGGTGTGAAAATGTAAGCCAATAATACTAGGACAATATCCAATGAGTAGCAAGTGTCCTAGAGCTAAAACAAGAGCTAATAGCCAAGTGAGATTGATATGGGACAGAGAGCTATAATCAAGCGCAACCTACATGACTAGTTCAAGAGCATGTAGTGGACCTTGAACAAGCTTGGAGAGGAGGGAAGCTCAACAGAGTTGATACATACCTTGAAGGGATGAGAATGACTACCATGAAAACATGGAATGAATATTTTTTATGAGCTAAAACAAAATGATAATGAATCTCCTTGAATGCCCACTCTGATACTAATTGAAAGGTGGGAGCAAGTGTGGAAGTACAAGTGGAAGCAAAAGCTATGGAGATTCAAGAAAGAGAGCAAAAGATAGAGACAAATTATGTAGATTAACTCCAACAGTCACAATGTGCGACCAACCTCCCCTTATTCCATTTTTATGTAAAGAATAAAGAGTAAAGTGATAGTGATAGGTGCCTACCACCTGCAATGTATATGTGTGTGGGTACATCGTATAGAGTAAATAAAGGCAGCTAAGGCACATGCACCTTTAGTCCCAACATAAAGTAGAAGTTAGAGGTTTTAGCCACAATTTTAGTGCTTTGTTGCTTTGATTGAGAACTAGTTTGGTTATAACATGAAATATCTAAGATCAGATAATGGGGGTGAGTATGTCTCATATGCTTTTGAGCAATTTTGTGATGATAAAGGCATTAAAAATTAAATGACTACCCTTTACACCCCACCCCAAAATGATGTTAGAGAGAACATGAATAGAACCATTCAAGAGAAGGTCTGAAATATGCTTAGTCATGCAAGTAAGCTTCACACATTTTGGGTGAGGTAGTTACTATTGCAATTCACTTGATCAATAGAATCCCATGCATTGCTCTTAGTAGTAGGATTATTGAGAGGAGGTACAGTCTGGTAAACCTCCCTCATATACACACTTGCGAGTCTTTGGATGTGAATTCTACCCTATTTCTAAAGACAAGTGCAACAAGTTGGATCCAAAGTTTATCAAATGTATATTTCTCGAAAATGGTGATACAAGTGAGGTGGGATACTATCTTTGGGATCCACATGCTAGGAAATTTATCCATAGCCACAATGTTTTGTTTCATAAGGAAAAGGTACTTAAGAAACCAAAGTAGGTGATTGAGGTGTGCAAGGTGAACTTCCAAGAGGATCCTCTTGTTATTGTACAACCAGTTGTCATTAGACAACTTGTAATGGCTATTGATGCTCTAGTGGCCCCCATGATCCACCTATTGTGTAGGATCATATTGATGATAGATATAGAGAATGATGGAATGACTCCACAACCAGTCATGATGCTCTATTAGAGCCTCATGTCCTCCTAATTGTTAGAAGTCTACTATGCATTATGTCATGGTGATAGATTCTGATGGTGCTATGTAGTTTGAGTTTGACTCATTACATAAGAATGATACTTGGGATTCAATTTCTTATGTAATGGACATCCACTTGCATTGCAATGCAAGTGGATGTATAAGTTGAAGAGCACTTCTATTGCCTTAAGCTAGCATATGAGTCCCATTTGATTGCACAAGATTTTAAACATGAGAAGGGAGTTGAATTTGATGAGATATTCTCTCATGTGGTGATCAAGATGACTACCATTGCTTGGTTTTGGCCTTGGTTGCACAGTTGGATATGGATTTTTACCAAATGGATATTAAGATAGCTTTTCTACATGCGGACATGCGTAGTAAGGATATTTATATGCAATAGCCTAAGGGCTTTGTGGAAAAGGGCAGGGAACACCTAGTATGCAAGTTAAGAAAGAGACTTTGTGGACTTAAGTAGGCACCTAGGGAATGGTATCATAAGTTTGATGCCTTTATGCATTCACAATAATATATTCGCAATGCTATGGGTTCATGTCTTTACATGAAAAAGACACCATGATGGTAGCCTTATCATTTTGATGCTAGATGTCTCACTTCTATGACTCCTATCCTGTATTTGAATTCTATGAGTGACATCTACCTAGCACATAATCTAGTCTTCCATGTGAAGATGAAGCACATTGAGGTATGTTATTGAAGGGAGTGAGCCCTGAAGTGGAAGCATGGAGAGGGAAGCAAGAGCTATGGTAGAAGGAGAAAGAGCAAGAGAAAGAGAGACACAAGATGTGGAAACTCCAATAGTCACAATGTGTGATTGGCCTTCCCTTTATTCAAATGTCATTGAAAGAATAGAGAATAAAGTGATAGTGATGGGCACCTACCACTTGTAGTATACATGTGTGTGAGTAAACTAATTCACAATACGGGTATTGCCAGTGTAACTAATACACATGGGTGGCTAAACACAAGTGCCTTTATCCCCAACAACCTCCCACTTAAAGGAGAATGTGGCCCTAGTGATTGAGGAGAGAACAAGAAAAAAGTTTCAAAGTACATAAGCAAAATACGATGCAGAGAAAGACAATATATTATTCAATGTTCTCAACTTTCTAAGAAAGGAAAAATACTCTACTGAGAGACTTTTAGTGAGTAGATCTGTAGGATTTTGGTTAGTTGAGAACTTGACAAGATGAATGGACTTGTCCTCAATGATCGCTTGAATAAAGTGGTAACACACCTCAACGTGCTTTGTCTTTGCATGGAAGACCGGATTCTTAGCTAACTAAATAGCATTCATAGAATCTAAATGCAATATAGAAACCACATCAGTAATGCCAAGGTCTCTCGCCTAACCAAAGGGCCTCCTTACAAGCCTCATGTAATATCTCCGCACAATAAAAGTTAGTTGGTTGGTTCGTAAGTTAGTTAGTCAATTAATAAGTTAGTAAGATTACTAACTAAAGACTAACTAAGGTAAAAACTAACTAACATTAATTATTGATAATTTTTATTTAATTTAAAATATTTTATTTAGAAAAATCAAGAGTCATAAATTCGATATTTTTCTCGGATTGGCAAGGACCGTAGCCACCATTCACGTAAATTACAATGTGAACGAGACTTATGAGTTATATTAATCACTAGGTTAATGTGTATAGTTTGGATGGTCCAAAAATATTAGATTTTGGGCAAAACTAATATATTTTAGATACTTTAGATATTATCCAAAAAAAAAAGATATGGAGATTTTTAGAAACTGGATGTCATTTAAAAGAAAAGACAAGAGATATTTTAGTTAGTTTGCAGATTTTATAAAAAGAAAAAAATAAAGACAGGGTTTGCGAAATCGCACGTGCCACGATTGCATTACACACGCAGTGGACAACACTTTGAACAGAGAAAAGAAAAAGGAGTGAATAAGAGCTTTCTAATCAAGTGTCTTGGAGTTTTACCCTCCTTTCGGAGCCAATGGAACAATCAGATTTATGATCTGAGCATCAGATCACACTGATCTTTCCAAGATCCCCCTCCACAAAGAACTCCACTTCTCAACCACAAGCCCTCTTCTCTAATTCACTATAAATATGAGGCATGGGAGAGGCATAAGAAGCATAAGGAGACCTCGAGAGGCTGCGAGAGAGAGGTAGAGAGGAGGATACTCCTCCAAGAGATTGTGAGGAAGAGCTTGAAAGAGAGCTTGAGAGAGAGAGAGAGAGAGAGAGAGAGAGAGAGAGAGAGAGAGAGAGAGAGAGAGAGAGAGAGAGAGAGAGAGAGAGAGAGAGAGAGAGAGAGAGAGAGAGAGAAGTCACCCCGAGAGGTTGCAAGGAAGAGAATTAGCTCAATTCCCTCTATCTCGATCCTCGGCTTAACTATATTCTCTTACGCTCTCCCATCTTGAATCTATTCTACCTTCTTAATCTCTTGAGTCTATCTGCGGACGATGGCCTCCAAGCGAAGAATGTCGCGTACGGATGATAATCCTACAACCAGCAATAAGGCTTCGGGCAAAGGCATCACCGTCAATCCAACTGCGGTCCCGGTCGTAAGTAATGTATTTTCAAATTGATAGATGCTTGTTTTGATTCTCGTATGAGATACGTTAGGCCCCATACTATGATGCACGAGTATTGGGCATCAGAAAGGATAAATTTCATCTCACCTACTCGAAAGATGGAGTTTGTGAAGTGCATATATCAAGGGAAGATAATTGCACCTAGTTACATATGACTTATTTGCTAGTAGAGCAATTACAAGGAAGAATTAGTCAAGCGTTATGAATGGCATAGTTGCCAAAAGAACGACATTAAAAGATTGTGCATACAGGTGCTAGATTAAAGTATAGTCAAGAGTTGCAAATAGCATAATTACTAAAAGAATTTGATATTGAGAATCATGAATAGAAAGTACTAGTTTAAAGTTTAGATACTTCAAAAGTACTTAGCCTAAGAGCCTAAATATTAAGAAAACTAGATTCTAACTCAATGCAAGGCCTATTGGAGTCTAATTACTTGAGATCATCTCGCACTTATCTTATTAAGTATTCACACGTTATGCCTATAACCTGTTGATATATGAAGACAATTTTCTAGTTGCCTCATGACTTGACTAAGAGCTAGTACAAGAAATTAATCCAATTTTCTAGTTGCCTCATGACTTGACTAAGAGCTAGTACCTGTTGATATCTTGAGATCCGTTCGATAATGATGACTTTTGCCAATCCAAATCCAGGGTTGGGTTACCAATCAAGGTAAGCGACCTATAGAACTTACATAATGAATAGTGTTTGAACCCTTAACATATGCCCTAGCCGAAGGAAGGAAGTGCTAAGAACATTTTTGCATAGTATTACTCTTAGATCCCAAGGGGGAGAGCAATTATGCAATGGGAAATATTATTTCATCAACTCTTGCATTGTTTTGGAAAGAATGCGATTGGTTTTGTTGATTGATCGAATAGCATCCTAAATGTTTTTACATTCAACTGGTTGTTAGTGTTGTTTAGATGATTATTCCAAGTGCTTGTGATTTATGGTAAATGCATGGCAAGGGTCTTCGATGACAAGTTGCCATGGGAATAAAGGAATGTTTTCTTGGAAAATGATATCAGGCTGAATGCCTTGTTTGTGCTTGATTCTTAAAGGATTTAATTAAGAAAGGATATATTGTATGGGTGGATCACCTCCATGGTCTCACCGCGTATTAACCCGAAAGGGCACTGCTTGATTCACGGGCCGAAGGTCGAGTGGTGAAAAGGCCAACCACGGGAATGATGTTTCGCTCCTAGACAGCTTGTGGGTCAGTTGGAGCTCTGGACACCCCTTGCTAGGTCAAGAATGGAGTTGAAGACCTCCGTGGCCCCCAACATCTGGGCATGTTGGGAGATCCTATTCTAGATAAAGGACTGTGGTGCCATGTGAATTGGACCAGTTACTTCTGCAGGGCAAAAGGGATACTTCTGTTGGACAGAAGCGATATATAATTTCTCCTGTATGGGCGGGAGACAAAGATTAACTCAAAGATAAGTTAAGGAACTTGTTTGAACTTGTCTGTCAATAGATTGCTTTGCTCTGTTTTCGTGTCTGTGCTATAAGTTATGCAAACGAACCTTGTTCCCTAAAAGGCTTAATTAATGAAGCTGATTTTAAGTGTCACACATAAATGTGGTAGGACCTAATTAGAAAACTAAAGCTATTAAGGGAAGCGGGTGGGCGGAACCTGCGACGGGTCCGTCCTATGGCAGGGTGGTCCTAGAGAACTGGGAGGCTTCTCACAAGTTTTATCGTCATTCGACCTTTAGGTATTGTTAGGTTAGAACCCGATTCATGCCATTTTAGGGGACCGGAATGGGACTATGCCCTATGGGTAGAGAGGTTGAGCAACGCATCCCTCTCGTTTCCCATTCTCTTTGAACCAAGTGCGGCATGGGTCTGCTTCAGATTGGGTATCTCTGCGTAAAGTATAATGTCCAAAACCTGACGCTAGAATGCCAACAGGAGACCTTGACAACTAGGAATCTGAATTTCAGGTCGATCCTAGTGGGTTCGGTCGTGGACATTCTATTGCGAGGCGGATTCAGGAAACCGTAGGTGACAAAACTCGGAACATTCCTTGGGAGTACCGGGCAGCGACACTTAGATTCGTTTCTCGATAGACCGCTAAAAGAGTGCTTGGAAAGCCAATGGGCGGGCACCTCACACCTCAATGGTTGCAACATAATCTACCTTTGTATAATAGATAGGGCCATGAATTTTTACACACTGGACATCCAAGAAATAGCACCTCTAGTAAAGGTGAAGACAACTAGAGGTGGATTTTCTACTATTTACATGTCTTGCTTAATCAGAGTCAGTGTATCCCATGACTCCTCTATCCAGCCACCATAATAGATGCACATATATGATGTGCCCTTCAGTTACCACATGATACCCTTGATAGCATCCCAATGTTGTCTGCTAGGTATAGCCATGAAGCATGCCACAACTCCTACTACAGATGCTATGTCAAGGCGAGTAAAATGGAATAGTATAGGCAAATAGACGTTGTCGGAGGGGTTTTTGTCGAAAGGTCGAATCCACCGAGGATCAGAAGTAGAAGGAAGTAGAGATAGGAGATGGAAGAGAATATAGAGAATACCCAAGTGGTAAACACGACAAAACAAATCACAATGAATTGAAACAATATGTATTGAAAGAACCTGGAATCTTTGCTCTACTCAAAAGCAATCTCCAGGCATTAGTTCTCCTGGAGCTCCTTCGTAGACCAAAAACGTGGATTAGAAAAATCAGCTCTTTCTCTACTGCTCGAAACCCAAATCTGATGGCTCCGTTGGCTCTGAAAGGGGGTAAAACCTCAGGACACCTACTCACGGATCTCCTAGATCGCTCCTTTCAGTTCAATCTGCAGTTTTCAGCCTGTTTATAGCGATCGCGATGCACGCAATTTCGTCAATTTGTCCTTCTTGTGAAAATTCCCTAATTGGCTAAAAAAGTAACTAGCTTTTTGCATGCCATCCTAATCTAGAAGCTTTTTCTAACTTTTTCAGATTTTTACAATAAATAATATCAAAAATAGACTAAAATTATCCAAAAATCTAGTATTTTTGGATAATTCATGCAACTCACACTAGTACTAATGGCTCAGATCACATTGACTCTCTAGATCAATGGATGATGATGCATTCCATACATTTTCACACTATGTCCTCATAACATCACGACATCCACCCCCTTTGAACATGCACATCCTCCAATATGTGCCAAAATCCTAGTTGTCACCAGATTCTGAGTCCTCCTCATCCTCTGCAACCATATCCTTTACTTCTTCATCTTCTATATCTTCTTGGCTAGCCCCTGTATCATGGCCACTATTTTCTTCCAATTCTGGCAACTCATAAGAAATAGATTCCTGCCTTTTGAATAATTTGATTCTTTTCCCTGCTACCGGAAGTTTTATGGTTCTCCCATCCAACTCATTTAATGCATAAGTAGCATTATCAAACACTTGTCTTACCACATAGGGTCCAAACCATCTCTTGGAAACTTTACGCATGGCACTATGCTGGTTATCTAAACTGCTATCATAAACCAATACCCAATCCCCATCTTCTATGGTTCTTGGTCTCAATCTATGTCTTTTGTCAAACCGTTTCTTGTTCTGTATCCTTGCTGCCCTTAACTTTGTAGTTGCCGCCTCTATGTCTTCTGACTTTCTTTTCAATTGTCTAATGTGTAAGGCCAACAACTCCTCTCGATTCAACTCCTCCTCCCAAGGTAACACACTCCATGTGACAGTCATCTCTTCTATCGGCATGATAGGTTTTTGACCATACATCAATTCTGTAGGCATATATCCTGTAACAGCACTATGAGTTGTTCTGTCAGCCCACAAAGCATAAGGGAGCAATCGTGGCCACTCTTTTATCTTCTCTCCACATGCTTTTGCCAATGCCTTCACAATAGGTGGATGACCTCTTTCACTTTTGCCATTTCCTTCAGGGTTATAGGCTGAAGTTAAAGCAAGCTTTATCCCCAACCGTGCAAAGAAATCATGAGCTTCATCTGCATCCAACTCACCCCTATCTGCTGTAATTTTTCCCACACAACCATATCAACAAAAGATCTCTTCTAAGAGAAAAGTACATACAGCATTTGTTGTCTTAGTACGTAGAGCTCTCCCTTCCACTTGATCAGTCAAGTCTTCACGAGCAAGCACAAGATACCTCATTTGCCAAAGACTTATAGGCATTGTGACCAAATCCACCACCCACTTAAAATGAAGAGACAATGGATATGTGGGTTGCAATCCATCCCGATGTCTCATAGTTGAATACATTTGACATGTCGTACATGTTTCCACTAAGTGAGAAACATCCTTATACATACCCTGCCACCAATATCTTTCTTTGATCTTTGTAAAAGTACCCCAAACACGTCTATGACCAGCCCATAAGCTTTCATGAAACTCTTGCATTACTTTTACTTGTGAAGCTCTGTCACCCAAAACTCGCAATGGCATATCCTGTTTCTTTTTAGCATGTTTCCATAAGTATCCATCTTTTAAGGAAAATTCATAGGCTTTCTCATCTAACCATTCATTTCTCTTTGTTAATGTACTGAGATATTGACCAATTCTCAGCCACTCTCCTGCATATTTGTCTTCCAGAAACACTTCAACACAAGATGCAAAACATCTAAAGTGCCTTCTCTTTGTTGTCCAAGCTTTTGTTAATGCTATAGCAACACCTTGCATTGCTAAATTCACTCTTGCAACATCATTTTCAGCCATAAGAAAGTCATCTTCTTCCTCCTCATCCATCATCCCATTTTCATTCTCATAGCATGCTCAAGATAACATGTCTGCCCCACTGGGTTATCTCTTCCTGCAATATGCTGAAATTCAGGGTTCAAAGATTTGATGTATGCAATCCACCGGAGCATAGCAATATCCGGGGTAGCACAACTAGTAATCATACCCAATACTAGCAAACAATCAGTCTCAATGACTACATGAGCACCCATAAAATACTCCTTATCACATTTAAGGGTTGTCACAATTCCCCATAATTCTCTTTTTACTAGTGGATATCTTCTCTGTCATTCAATCAATACTTTTGCACCAAAGTGTATTGCATACCTTTCCCCTTCCTCATCATCTTGCCCAATTGTGCATCCAATCTTGATTAGGCTTGTATCAACAGTAATAATGATAGGCTTTCCATGTGAATAGTCAGCCTTTCTCAATGTAGGAGCAGATTTTAAGAGTTGCTTCAATTTCTTCATTTCTTTTTGATACTTCCTTTCCCAATGAAATTTTTGACGTTTCTGTAGAAGCTGATAAAGAACATCGGCTACATGTGCAAAGTGAGGAATCCATATCAAATAGAACACACATGCACCCAATAATCTACGCACCTCTGATACATTTGTGCATACATCTCGCATTCTATCAATCCCATCTATTTTTACTGGTGATGGCCTTCGCCCATAAGGCCCACACATATGCCCAACAATCAAAACCTCCTCAACTCCAAAGACGGACTTTTGTCCAGAAAGAGTTAAATGCACCTCTTCTAGATGAGTCAAAATCCTCTCACAATCCACAATATGATCTGCAACAAACTGTCTACATCCATGAGCATCCATCTCTTCATTCTTTTCATCCACTGCACACCCTTTGATTGGAACATCATCCAAGAAGGGCATAGTCAATTGTGGTATAAAATCCCTGAGTACCCTATTCATAGCATTTGTCATGTGTGCCATTGAGTTTGTTGCGCCTTGTGGGAGAGTACACATCCATACTAACCCCAAAGGAGTCTTCATGGTTGTGATATCCCTACTTTCAATTGCAAGCTGAAACTGATCATACCCCGAGTAAAGATCACCCAAAGAATAGATTGCTCTGCCTGCAAAAGCCTCTTCAAATTCATCAACCACATAACCTACACCCACATTTCTTATGGTCACTTTATTGACCGGTTGCATGTCTTGAATAAATCTCAAAGCCCGATTCTTTTTGGGCGCAGTAAACCAATGATATGAGTACAGGGCTGAAGAAGGCTCCAAGATCTTCATGCGAATCTTTTCATTTAGCAAATCCATCAGCTTTGGCAAGTAAGCTTTAGGCACTGGAATAGGCCTCAAGTTCCATGGTACATGTGGCACAGTAAATATGACCATAGGAGAGACAACATTTGGATCCACACAACCTATTTCACTTGGTTGAAATGCAAATGCCTTCCCATGTCTAGCCAACATCTGTATAAAACAGTTTCTCTCAGTGGGTAAAAGAAACCCTTCTGCACCAACTTTCAATTCCTGTAATGTTTCATATGTAAACTTATGACCTATATCTTTAGGATTCTGTAAGCTTGGCTGCCTTGACGCTTTTTCATACATACCCTCACTCTCTGCTGGAAGTGGCAAAGCAATTGGTTTCACCTTTTTGTCAATTGTCTTATACTTTGTCTCCACAAGTGCTTCAACCCATTGTAATCCTTCCTGCTGAGCAAACAATGCTATAACATCATGCATATCCAAAGAACATACTGACAACACTCTGTTTTCAGACTCATTTTCTGCATGTATAGTTGCTGAAATTTCAGCCATAGTGTCAATAATATTCAGCCCATAAAAGGTGCTTGAAATGCCATCATTTTCAGCTAACATCCCCAATGATCTCAGTTTCTTAATAGCCCGTTTCATAGATATGCGTTCAGCCCTACACATAGCTTCCATAGTCTTAAACCAACATGAACTGTTTGCTGTAAACTGAGAATGACCAATAGTAAATACATGCTTCATTTCATCAAGAGGCGAGTACACCCTTTGATCAACACTACTGTAGCCCCGCATTACAGCAGTGCTTAATGAAAATCCAGGTCTTTGAATTCCCTTGCATTTGGAACCAAAGGAGACTCTCGAAGCGTATCACGATTTCTAGGATGATTAATACAAATAGTAAGAAATTGGACAGCTTTCCTCCCATCTTTGCTTCTGACTCTTGCATAAGCAGAACCATCATCAAGCACCTTTGTTTCCATACGCACACCTGTAATATAGGGCTGTCCCAAAATCACTGCATATGAGGAATTATCTTGCACAAAGAAGTGTTGCTCTTCCTGTACATCACCAATTGTCACTTTTACATTAGGACATGCAGCATAGAGCTCCCCTGAAGAATTATTTGCAGCCCTCATACGCCAACCATGATCAGTGTCAGGCCATGCACCATTTTCATACAATCCCTGCTCAATGACATTTATCTCAGACCCATGGTCAAGTAAAGCAACACAAGGAGTTTCATGCTCCCCTATTTTTACTACCGTTTTAGTGGTAGCTCTAGCCCAATGATTTCTTGTGTAGTGACTTCGAGGAATAAATCCTAGAGTCTCTTCTCCATATTGTTGCATTTGCCTTATTGGACCATGCATATTGCTACAAGACAATGCATTTTCAGCCACTTTCTTCTCTTTTCCACATGCTATCCATTGATTAGTAGCTTCCTGCATAGATAATCCAATACTTACTTCATGCTCATATTCAGCCCGAATACCCAACAAACTAGTTTCCTCTTCAAATTGTAGCAATGGACTAGTGGTATCACCAAGAAACTGGCGCTTCCTTTTAATTATGTCAATGATCTCATCATGAAATTCTCGCTTGGCAATGCCAAGCACCTCTCCCAAGGTAAATTCCACCCGACTGTTTAAGATCCGTTCTTCAAGAACCTTCTTAAGATCTGTGGCTGTCTCAATGTCAGATTGCAGCTTATATCCTGGTTGTTTGCCCTTCTTTTTGCCCTCTTATTTGTTATCCTGTTTTTTCTTCTGACTGACCTCTTCCATATCATGCTCGGGAGGTGGCTGATTTGCAGCTTTAGGCTGGTCCATACTTCTTTTTGTCATTCTTTTAGATGTCCCTGCAATATCTTCATCTCTTTTTCGTTTTTCTTCCACAAGTACATCCGTGTTTTGTACCTTTGCTAAATATGCATACACTGAACATGCATCTGCCGGTGATTCCCAACCAGTTATGCCACGAATGTCTTGCCCTGCATGAGATATTTCACTATTAGTGACCTTTCTCTTTTCAGTTGCATGTAAAGCATGTGTCCATATTTCAGTCTTTGGACCAACCATCACTTGGCCATGCATTCTATCCAACTGTAGACCAAAAGTAGAAGCATGTACTGCTGCATAAGCATTTCAGACAGCCAAGTCTTCCAACAACTTCTGCATACCTCCTTTTCCAAAATTCAAAGTAAGAGGCAATCCCGTTTCTTGTGCATGGATCTTGCCATCTTTCCAAAAGATAAGCTGTCGTGCCAAGGCCTCCTGATAGGCAGCACAATCCTTTCTCTTGTGCTACAAACTGTCACACCACATACATCTTTTTCCAGGCTTAGGGGCTGCTGCCCATCCCCTTTCCTCTTGTCCTTTTTCATCCAATTTCACAACCTTCAATTGAAGATCACGCATCCCTTTGACCAATTCATCTAAGACATCTTCCCTAATAGAGGGAACAATAGCAGGTACAGCCATAGGGTTAGCCATATAAGCAGGTGGCTTACTGGATACTTCAACTGTCTTACCCATAACAGTGAGCAAGCTAGAGACATGCAATCTTTCTCTTCTTCTATGTTTCTTCACAAGCGCAATAACAACTTCCTTGACATGTCGCCACTCTGTTTTCAAACCTATCTCTGTAGTTTGATTCTCCAGCAAATCATCAAGCTTCTCTTGAAGCTCAAGATCAACTGCCTGTAGAAACAATTCAAATTTCTAACTTGCAAGAGCTTGCTGTTCTGCAAGATCCAACTACTCAAATCTACTTTCAAATTCTCTTAACAATTCTGTAGCCATAATACCCTTATTAGGTTGTATAACCCACTCCTAAAAAGTCTTGTGCGTAATCAAACTGGTGTCCTTAATGTGAAATTCTTCCCTGAGTGTCTTCTTGAAGGCTATCCAGTCAGCATCCTACAAGTATAATTCAGTAATCCGTGCTTTTAGTTCATGAACAGTAACACGTACAAAATACAAGCTCCATGCAGATTGAGCCACTCCAAAGAATTCCATCTTCTGAACATAGGTATGTACATATGCAGATACATTCCTGCCATTGAATAACTTCACCTCACACTCAACTGCTTGCAAAGCATTCATCACAACACTTTTTGTTTGAGCTGAAGCTTGCATCACCTATTGTTGTTGTTGTACCTGCATAAGCATATTCATATTTTGCACCAACTGTTGCAAAACATCACTGGAGATTGTATTTGAAGGTTCTCCAATCTTATCTTTCCTTCTTCTGTGACGACCTTTTACATCGGGTTCACCAATGTCGGAGGGGATTTTATCGAAAGATCGAATCCACCGGGGATCAGAAGTAGAAGGAAGTAGAGATAGGAGATGGAAGAGAATAGAGAGAATACCCAAGTGGTAGACACGACAAAAATAAATCACAATGAATTGAAACAATATGTATTGAAAGAACCTGGAATCTTTGCAGAAGCAATCTCCAGGCATTAGTTTTCCTGGAGCTTCTTCCTAGACAAAAAACGTGGATAAGAAAAATCGGCTCTTTCTCTACTGCCCAGAACCCAAATCTGACAACTCTATTGGCTCCGAAAAGGGGGTAAAACTCTAGGACACCTCGTCTCACAGATCTCCCAGACCACTCCTTCTTCTTTCAGTTCAATCTACAGTTTTCAACCTGTTTACAGTGATCGCGAGGCGCACGATTTCGTCAATCTGTCCTTCTTGTGAAAATTCCCTAACTGGCTAAAAAAGCAACTAGCTTTTTGCATGCCATCCTAATCTAAAATCTTTTTCTAACTTTTTCAGATTTTTACAATAAATAATATCAAAAATAGATTAAAATTATCCAAAAATCTAGTACTTTTGGATAGTTCATGCAACTCGCACTAGTACTAATGGCTCAGATCACATTGACTCTCTAGATCAATAGAGAAATCGGATGATGATGCATTCCATACATTTTCACACTATGTCCTCATAACATCACAACAACGTAGATGTTAATTTCCTAAAGAAGCAGTAGTATTTGATAGGAAGTCAACGCCCTGAAGAGGATGGCCCATCAAGATTTAGCTGTAAGTGATGGGCGGTCAACAATTTCCAAGAAACTGCCCTAATGTCAAATGTGACATATGTGGAAAGCTTGACCATTTAGCTAGTACTTGCTAGAGTAAGATTAGCTCTCTTTAGTAAGGGAGTAAGAAGCCATGTCCAATAAATCATCAAGCATAAGGGAACAATCTTCAGCAATATGAAGGACCAAAACAAATACTGCAAAGAGGAAAAGCTACCATGGAGGAGCTACCTAGTGGTAGTGGTGTTAGCCCTATCAAAGCTATACATGTTAATGCCACTAAAGCTTCCAATTTGAAAGCCATTACATGAGGACAAAAGGCTACAAAAAGGCGATAAGGATAACATAAAACTTGTTGAGACAAACCCTAAACAAGATGCTAAGGGGACATGAATCCTTAACCCTGATGTGGAAGATGGTCCTCTAAAAGCTATTGATAGTAAAGCTAACCCCAATAAGGTGCTGCCAAAGAAGAAGGTAAAAGCTAAGAAAGAGGCACCAAAGCATGCTCAATGACCAAGAGAAAGAATGGTCTGGTGGGAGAAGAGAACTATTGCTAGCTATCATGAATTTGATTTAGCGAGTTCTCTTTATGAGGTAAAGCTCCTGGAATCTCCTACAGTTGATCAAGTTATCTCCAAGAGTGGGTGAAGAGCTCAAGAAGATTCTTTACACTAGGTATATCACTGAGCCCTTGGGAATAGCTCGGGTGGAAAATTATTGGTTTGAACATGTTGAAAAGCATTGCCCAAAGGCAGCAGCATACATTGACAACATATCAGTGGACCATGCCATTATGGATACGAGATCGCACATCAACATTATGAGCTTAGAATTGATGGAAAGATTAGGACTAGAAATCCAAAAGGTTGCATTACCAAAGTCTGCATGACTATTGCTAATGTGGAATGCATTGTGGACTTTAGGGTTATCAAGTTTGTAGGGAAACCAAGCTATCAAGTATTGCTAGGAAGGCCATGGATCTTGCAATCCGACTATCAAGTTGATATGCTCATTGGTCATATGATTTTTGGTAGAGGTGCTCGACGTTTGATAATGGATGCATATCCTGAATCTCCTCAAAGTGATAAGGTACCTTTATTTTCATCAGATTTAGATGCATTAGAAGATCCATCTGGTAGTCGAACTTCATCAAGTGACAAATCAAAAGAGAGGTCCACTACAAAGGATGTCTACCAAGTGACTCTAAATGAATCGATAGAATCTCAAGATAGAATAAGAGACACGGACGTGATCAAGCTAGACCTTGGTATGTCAGATAATCCATGACCAATTAAATTAGGGTCTATACTCAAGATAGAATAAGAGACACGGACGTGATCAAGCTAGACCTTGGTATGTCAGATAATCCATGACCAATTAAATTAGGGTCTATGCTCAGTCTAGAAGAAAGGAAGGACTACATGTCCTTGATCCAATAATTTCATGATATTTTTGCTTAGAGCTATGATGAGTTGAGAGGTATTCCTCCCAATTTAGCTGGCATATGATTCCCTTGAAGGAAGATAGCCCTCCTATGCGACAAAAAGTGAGGCGTATGTCGTTTGAGATAAGGAACAACGAATTATTTGAGGAGTTGCAAAAATTATGTAAGACTCACTTGATATTTCTTATACAACATACAGAGTGGTGTTCATCAATAGTTATCAAGAAGAAGAAAGAATAATCGAATCCGGCTTTGCATAGATTTTAGGGAGCTCAATAAACAGAGTCGAGGATTATTATCTGCTGCCATCTATTGACCAAATTCTGGATCATTTAGCGGGTAGAGATATCTATTCATTTATGGATTACTTTGCTAGATATAACCAAATGGCTATTGCATAGGAAGAAAAGTTAAAAACAATATGTATTACTGTATTTAAACCTTCGCATATCGTGTTGTGGCATTTGGGTTATGCAATGCACCAAGTTCTTAGCAATGTACAACTGATAAGACTTTTGGTGATATTTCCCCCAAGGAGTCGAAAGTCTTTATTGATGATTTGGGAGAAGCCGCCACAAGGGAGAGATAGCTGGTTATTTTAAGAAAATGTTTTGAGCATTGCAGGTAGTTGTTCTGCATTGCTCTTAATCCAAGAAAGTGTGCCTTTGGAGTGCCCTATGGATTGTTATTGGACCATGTGGCCCAGCTCGACTGGTATTGCGACAGATCCTAAATAGATAGATATCATTGTCACTATGAGTCCACCACATACTCCTAAAGAAGTACATAGCTTTCTCTCATTAGTGGAATACTATCGAAGATTTATCAATGCACTGGTAGAGAGGATGTTGCCATTGACAAATCTACTATCCTTTAATTGTCAATTTATTTGAGGTGATCCATGTCGAGTCTTCTTTGAGGATGTAAATCTGTAGGAACTAGTAAAAGCTCCAATCTTGAAAGCACCCAAAAGAGATGATGTCTTCTATATATTTTTAGCAATAGCCACAATGCATAGCATCAGCTATACTGTTTAGCTTGGAATTGGGAGGAGAACTGGTATCATCCAATTGTATTTGCTAGTCGTAAATTGGGTATATTCGAGGCTAATTATACTTACATGGAGAAGTTGTGTCTTGGGATGGTATTTTGTGATGAAAAAATTCAGGCATTACATTCTCTATGAGAAGGTGGTATTTTATAAGAAGACAGAAGGATTGAGGCTATTGATGAATAAGTTCTAGCTGCCTGATTGCCTAGCAAAGTAGTTAATCACTTTATTGGAGTTTGATAATGAAATCAAGAGTAAGCCACTGAAGTTGCAGGGTATCTTTAAATGTCTTGTGGATTTCGAGGAGCCAAAGGAAATTTTGGCTGAAGGTAGTGACCTTGAGGGTCTATTCAAAATTGATACGGCTTCCATTCCATCCTGGTATGCTACCATAACATATTATCTATCTATAGGAGAGACTGGAGTCTCTTTGTTTAAAGATGAGAGAAGAGGAAAATTAAATGGCAGGCTTTGAAATTTTCCTTGATCGCAAGAACATTATATCAGTAGGGGGTTGATGATATTTATCGCTAATGTGTTATGCATGATGAGGTTTCATTTATCTTGGAAGAGTATCATGAATCCACTCATGGAGGAAACTTTGTTGGATGGTTGACTGCACAAAAAACTTTTTAGAGTCAGATATTGGTGGTCGTCCATTTTCTAGGATGCATTCGCTTATGTCAAGTGATATGATGTCTGTCAAAGACATGATAGTAGGGAGAATAGGAAGTGCCACTGACTCCTATTATGGCTATATTACCATTTGAGAAGTGGAGTATAAATTTGTGGGTCCTATTACCTCGTCATCCTTTGCATAGAAGAGGCATATCATAGTGGCAATGGATTATTTTACAATGTGGTCAAAAGCATGAGCAACGAGAAAGGATGATGCAAAGGAGATTGCTAGCTTCATGCTACTTGAGCATATTATTTATCGGTTTAGTCTACCAAAAGAGTTAGTGTTTGACCATGGAACCCATTTTCTGAATAAGGCGGTTAAGAGCTTGATTGAAGCATGGAAGATTAAACACAATAAAACAACACCTTATAATCCACAAGAAAATGGGCAGGTTGAAAGTACCAATAAATAGCTTGTGGATATCCTATCAAAGATACGATCTGAGAAGAAATGAGATTGGGATAAGAAGCTATATGTGGCTGTGTGGGCATATAATACGACCTTTAAGCCAGCTACCATCCACACCCCATTCAAGTTAGTTCATGGCGGGGAGTGTATACTACCCCTAGAGATCGAGTTGCTGACTATAAGATTTGCAATTAACCATTCTTTGGGGCATGAAGATGCATTCTTTGAGCGCTTTATGACTTTATTATACCGCGATGATCCAAATTGCAGAGTTTTTTACACTAGGAGGTAGCTAAGCGTTGAATGAAGGAGATTCATGATTTAAAAGGAAAGAAGTATACCTTTAAGAAATGGCAGTTAGTTTTATACTATGATGCACATAGGGAGTTGTTTACTGGGAACCTAAGTGGGATGGTCCCTACAAAATAGTTAGAATTTGGAAAAATAAGTCCACAGCATTACTAGCAAATTTGCAAGGAGTAGAGTTTAAAAACAAGATTAATCTAAATAAGATTAAACCTTATTATCTTTAGACATACTGATGAGATAACCATCTTGCAGGTCAAGGCTGGGACTGATTTGAAACCTACAAGAGAGATTGAACATTGGTTGATGGGGCGGCTAATTCCCTACTTAGAACACCCATATTTGGAACAAAGATACCATTAGGAAAGGCTTGTTTCGTGGAGCAAAGTTTATAGAGTGATTGAGCAAGAGGATGTGACATTTGTTTGGGATATTAAAGTCTTTTTCCATCACTACTTAAGGATTTTGACAAGGCTTCCTATTAGACTCAATGGAGAAGGTGGGATAGAGTCTTTGGTTCATCCCTCTAGATATGCTAAATTTTGATTATCATAGTTACGAATAAAGGAGCTGATGATGGCCGAATGCGTGAACCCTTTATGGACATATACATTGATGGAGCATCCAAGGGTCCCAATAAGAAAGGGAGTATTAGGGTAGTCATTAGAGATCCCGGACATAGAATCATGATAAAATTGACAACCTACCTTGGGGTCGGATTTACTAATAATATGGCAAAATATAAAGCCCTGATCATGGGATTGAATATTGCCAAGAAAGGTAGCATTCACCAATTACTATAGTAAAAGGGGATTCCCAATTGGTATTAAATCAATTGCATGGGATGTACATGGTACGGAATCCCATTCTTTGTATGTATTATCACACTGTTGTATGAACTTGTTTGACAATTTTGAGAGAGTGTCTCTTCAACTAGTTCCACGATATTGGAATCTGTTTGCTGATTCCTTAGCAAATTATGCTTATGAAGAAGACCTCTTTTTCAACTATGGTCCTTGTTTAGATATCTCCATTGATGATGAGACAAGACTTGGTCAATTATGTGGACTTCTATTAGAACATGCTTTCTATGGTAAGTGATGGTTAGTATGGGTAATGGAAAGAGCAGCCAAGACCCATTTACTATTGTTATCTTCGATGACCCATAGGGTGGTGAGGCGATATTTTATGCGTACACATCTTGCTATATATGCCGGAGGTATGGGACATAATCTGATACATCTAGTTTAGGGCTAGGAGCCCCTCTTTTCTCCTTGGAATGGAGCGTCTTACTATATGTCAATACTACTCTAAGGAGGAACGTGTATAAGTTGTATTGGGTTTTTACGTTAGGCCAAGAGGGCCAATTGTTTTGGATACATAATGATCTATTTTATTAGGCCAAGAGGGCCATGTATCTATTTGGTGCGGGTATGCTTAATAGTTTTTTGTTTTAGTGTTGTACCAAATAGTTCTGACACTGAGTACTTGGAGTGATTCTTTTGATGTACCAACGTTTCTTGTGACCAGGTCTAGGTGATATCCTTCCTTTATGCATTATTTCCCTTTATGATGAATGATTATGTGTTTCTATGGGGATTTTTCTTTCTTTTGTTGGGAATCAGTGATCAAGGCATGAAGTCCCAAGAATAGGTTATGTGTGTCTAGGGAGATTTAAGTAGTCCTCTGCCTCCTATGAAGACATTGCAGAGCATTCTAAGAATTGTTTTAGAAGGTAGTCCTAGTGACCCTGTCCTGCTAGCCTGCTAGATAGTTGTTTCTAAGAGTTTTCTCTTAGTTGTGAGATAGTTAGAGAAGCCTGTTAAATAAAAGAAAAATAAGAGACAATTGATATATTTGAAAATATAAAATACAAAGGTGTGTAAAAAAGGGTTCTAACCCCTAAACAAAAGAAAAAGAAAAATCAAAGAGCTAATAATCATCGCCTTGCAAAGGCTTGGTAGGTTCCTAGGTACGAGTTGATGCCTTGTCTTCCTGGGGGTGTTATCTAGCTGGACAAAACAAATAAGGATAGTTGGAGAGAAAATAAAAGTGAGCACAAGAAACGGATTTTGTGTCGCCTTGTGAGGGCTTGGTAGGTTCTTGGGTATTGAGACAGGACCTGAGGCCGATGCCTTGTTCTCCTTGGGTCACTATGCTCAGCTCCCTCCTTTTTACATGCCCAAGTATCAAGTCCAGAAGTATCAAAAAGTGGTAAATTAAAAGGCTCTAAAACTAAAACACCAGGCTATAGAGTCCTCTCCTAATAGAAGTTCCTAGTCTAGTTGTCCTAGGAGGGTAGATAGGTGGTTCAGACCACCACTCAGGATGACTTCTTTGGTAGTTCTTTTCACCCTCCTATCTATGTTGGAGCAGTTGATTAGCGACTACCTTTGGATCTCTATCAGGTTATACTTAGCCTATCCCTTGTGGATCTTTATGCCTTGATTTTTTCAAGTGGTAGGGTGAGAGTTGTTCTTGTGCTTTGTTGAGTATTTTGTTTTGTGGCATCTTGATGCTTTTTATGGTTGTTGTTTATGCAGACCAATTCATGGATTTGATGAGCAGAGTCACCCTATCATGTGGTCGCCAATGAGAGCGAGATTTAGATATCCACAAAATGTTGAATAAGTGCTAATGATTGATGCAAATTTAAGGCAGAAATGGAACATCAACGGAAGTGGAAGATGCGGATCTGACAATTTTAAGTGGCCATAGAAGAATTAAAATTTCTTCAAAGATAGACCTTTGCAGTGGTTTCCAATGAGAGTAGGATTTAAATATCCAAGAAATGTCAGATAAGTATTGATATTGATGTAAATTTAAAGGAGAAATGAAAGCTTGACAGAAGCAGAAGACATAGATTTGACAATTTTAACTGGCCGTGCAAGACGAGAATTAAAATTTCTTCAAAAGACCGACCTTCGTAGTGGTTGTGTATTTTTCATAATTTTTTTGAGTACCAGATCAAAGCATTATAATTTTTTGGCCATTCAAAACTTCAAGATAGACACGCAAGAATTTTTGGGTCACAAATCGAGTGTCAAGGACGCAGGAGGAACTAGAGCCGGTGGGTAGCACTAGACGGTCAAAATAGAGACCAAGTTGGTGTGGGCATGGCCTTTGGGTTTTGGGGGGCCCAAAAGGGGAAAAAATTACAATTAGGATTGGGGGGGCATGCTTTTTCAAAATGGCATGGAGAAGCAAAACGACACCTCCTATGCCATGTCAATTTGGAGAGAGAGGGGGTTGGAGGCCAAGCTTAGCTATCACTTTGATCGTTCTTGCGAATTTGAAGGGGATGCAATGGCAATGGAGAAGGGGAAGAGGAAGATGTGGGAGAGAAGAGCACACACAATGTAGATGATGTCAAGAATTATATGACAGCCTTATTTCACTATCTCCTATATATGAATAAAGAATATGGGCAGTCACTGTACACGGGCATGCCCAAGGGCCTTTTACCCCAATAACGTGCAAGGTTGTAATGCCTAAGTATCAGAGTAGCGCATAGCATCAACGTGGTGCATAGGAGATAGCTGAGAGCACATAGACTCTCCAAACTCAATCATAGAAGAAGGGCTAGCATCCTAGACACGGGGTCTCAAGATAGTATGCGGCCTCAGCGAAGTGGAAGACTGACATATGGCTGTAGCATCAACCATAAAGCGCACTGAACGTGCATCAAGAGGCTTGAGAGATGTTTGCTCTCTGTCACTCCATGCCTCGTGTGGTGTAATATCATCCAAAGTCAAACACGACGTCCTATTAAGCAAGTAGACTGTTGTCATAAGAGCCTCATCCCAAAATCCATAAGATAACCCAGTTATGGTAAGCATAGAAGCAATCTTTGCCTGTAGATTCAGGCACATGCCATGAGCAATCTCATAATACTGTGGGCCTAGGAAATCAATCCCAGACTGCTAACAATAGGACTGAAAGCTGGGAGAGATAGCATGACTCTCATAATCCGTCTGCAAGCACCTAGGCTTGCAATTAGCAGAATCCATAAACCTGTCAAGCATAACTACAACATCCTCAATCCATACCAAGGGAAAAGCCCAAACACGGTGGGTAGCATGATCCACGAAGGTCACAAAATGCAAAGCTCCACCAAGTGATTGGGTAGGCATAGGTTCATAAACTGCACAATGGACAAGATCTAGAGGATCATGCCTCTCACGATCACCATGAGCCAAAGGGGTTTTGCAAGGACCATAAGTACAATCAGGGCAAGCATCAAGAACTGCATGTGATAAAGGAGGCAACAATGAGTCTGAACAAGACAAGATCTCCATCTCTCTGTGGTATATATGGCCTAAGCGATAATGCCATAACAATGTATGTGATATCTAGATAACTATAACCATAGAATCTCACACATGAGAGACATGCACTGGGTAATGAGAACCAACTCTAGAACCTCTGGCCAAAACCAAGCAACCACAATAGATCTTCCATGACCTATCCTGAAGAGAAATAGTATATCCTGCATTATGCAACCGACTGACAGAAATCGAGCTCTTACTGAGCATGGGAACATGTAAAACATCCCTAAGCATAAGAGAAGTCCCATTAGGCAAAGCTAGGTGTATATCCCCTGTACCAACAATAGCATAAGATTGCTCAAGGCCCAAATCAATGCATCCGTCAACCTTTGTGTAAGAAGAGAACCATGCTCGATGAGGGGTAACATGACAAGATGCCATAGAGTCCAAAAGCCAATCAAACACATAGGCCTAATCACTGAGCAAGTAAGCTGTAGGGAAACAAGATGACATGAGTACATGCTCAACTGCATCATCATGGGTAACTGCATGTACCTCACCACTAGTAAGAGTGGTAACACTTGCTGCATTTGTTATATCTCTAACTCTCTACTCACCGTCTCTGTCTCTACTGCTCTCTAATCCATCTTAAGCATTTTCTTTGAGCATGCCCAAGCTTCCCACAATGGAAGCAAACAACATCTAAAGTAGAAGAACATGTAGAAGATGACAAGGAATCCAAGTCATCATGAATAGGCTATCCACATCCAAGGAACTCAAAGAGTCTAGGGCTATCCCAACATAGGGAACCTGCTCATCAAGACAACTGTCAGTAGAAGCACAAGTGGTAGAAGCATGCTGCTACAAGTACTCTTCCATTCTCACTGGAGAGGGAAGCACAAAAGCATCAACTAGGGATGTAGAAGCTCCCACATGAAAAAGACTTGTAGCTAAGTGCATGAAATAACCAACTACAATAGTGTAAAAGCCAAGACATCTGTCAAAAGAGCATACGGTATTCAGCCATGAAATCAGCCCATAACCATAATGGCAAACATGACTTTGCAGTACATCAGACCACATAGTAGCATCCAAGTCAATGCAAGACCGGTAAGTGGCATAAGATCCTGCAATGGTCAAGCTCCAAGAGAAGTCCAAGTATCTGTACAACAACATCCAAATAAGTGGCTCTGTAAAGTACATGACAATAGACAAAGTGCATAGCCGGATAAGCATCAAGAGCAACTACTCTCTGACCTGTATGAGCAAAAGCAACCCAGCTAGCATAGAAGCTAGGCAACACAGAAGTAACAAAGCCATAACTCCTAAACCCAAGCACTGTCAAGAAGTCCACTAATCAAGGAGTAACCCACAAAGAACCAAGCATCAATGAGCAATGAAAGCTCAATAACCAACTTCCAAGACAATGGAGCAAGCACTACTCAAACATGTATCTACATCCAAGTAAATCCAAGATCCATAATCGGGGCATTAAGGGCCAAATAGCATCCAAGCTACATAAGTGATAAGCCGACCAAATGCAAACTACTCCACAAAATTCTCAAATGCAAGTCGATTCAAGCCCAAACTTCTGCCATATTGCAACCGAACCCAAAAGCATCCACATCAGACACATCAGTCCCATATAATAGGTAGCATGAGGCATAAACCTTGTCAAGTGAAATGCCAATTGCAAAGAAAATGATAATGAACCAAGAATTGAGCTCTACTCTTTTCTCAAGAAGCATCCAGGAGCATAAACATCAAAGTGGCATCATCCAAATACATCAGCATATCAACCCAAGTAGTCGGGAGCACCCGTAGACCATAGGCATAACCAAACTGGAGGTAAAATAACCTGTCAACCAAGGTAGCACAAATCCCAACCAAAAATGAAGTTTTCACATCCAAATCAAGGCTCAATAGCTCTCAAATAGCATATCCAGGCATTAACCATGATGATCAAGCATCAATACATCCAGCAGCACACCTGAATGTCAACAAAGAGCATTATGCATGATAAAATCTTACTGCCCAAACAATGTACATCAGTAAATCCTTGTATAAATCAAGCTATGGAAGTTCAAACCAATTCCCAAAGCATCTCAAAACATTGAGCAAACATCCCCAAAGCATCTGGGCATCAAATACCAAGCCTTAGGAGCATCACATAAGCTATGAGAGTGACATTTTCTTATTGTAAATCAACCCAGATATGTTACATAACATTTTGTGATCAGAATTTGGCAGCTCTAGCATCGCCATTGCATTTGGACCATGCCAAAACCCCAAGTTAAACTCTTACCTTGCCTAAATTGGGTTTCGAATGCCCGAGATATGAGAAAAAATGGGATTTTTGAGCCAGATTTTGAAATAGGTGCAAAAAACGTGAGTTGCTACTATAGGGCATGCTAGTTATCCTGAGGATAAGGGGGTAAATGGGGGCATACAAGGTGCCCAATGAAGCCAAGGAACACCTGCAAAGAGCCTATGAGGGCTGGGGAGAGGTGGGAGATGAAATCTTACCTCGGGGGGAAGAAGCCATGGCTAGCATTGAAGCTCCAAGCTCTAGGTCTTCAATCTGGGATGCGGGCCAAGCTCCACGATCAAGCTCTAATCCAAATCTCTGATACCAATTGAAGGGGATGCAATGGAAGTGGAGAAGGAGAAGAGGAGGATGCGAGAGAGAAGAGCACACACAATGTAGGTGTTGTCAAGAATGATATGACAGCCTTATTGCACTATCTCATATATATGAATAAAGAATATGGGCGGTCACTGTACACGGGTAGACCCAAGGGCCTTTTACCCCAACAAAATTTCTCCAATTTTTTGCTTCCTATCACTTTTCTCCACATGGAAAATGGTTGCTCAGTTGAAGAGATGAAAATTCAGTCTTTCTCTCTCTTCCCTCTCTCTCCTCTAAGGGGCAGTTTATGTGAGTGGAAGAAAGAGAAGAATGGGATGAAGGATGCTTGCCTAGCAAGTACTAGATTGTTGCAAGATGTTGAGAATTGTTGTTCCATGCTGTGAAGAGATTGATGACGGGTCCAATGGTGGTCCATGCATTCAATTTCCATGACCCGAAACACATAATTTAATGGCATGTCCATTTTATGAAGAAAATTTGCTTGTTTTTTATTGTTTATGATCCAAATGAAGTGCATATGGAATAAAAATTTGTATGAACCTTGTTTAGCACGTCTTTGAGAATTGCAAGTGATAATACATAGAATTTTTAATTAAATATTATCATTAGTAATAATTAAAATCTTTGAATACGATATTTAAGCAAAAAATTAGGGGTTTTTGTAGTTTTCGGATGGGAATATCATGTTCGCATGGAATGAAATGAAAGATAATAATGAATTTCAATAATTGTAATCAATTTGAATCAGAAAATCAAATAATAATAGTAATCTATTAATAAATAAATCATAAAAAATTAAGAAAAATTGAGAAAAAATAGTGGAAAAATAGATCTTGTATGCCAAAAAATTACAAAAATTTATGAATGTGTCCATGAATGTATGATGGGTCTAAGGAATGAGGTTATGGCCACATTTCCATGTTATAGCACATGGTTTATTACTTTTCAAATAAGAAAGTGATATGGAAACAGTCTCTACACCTACCATCGCAAGCATAACATTAAATGGTAGGGGAAGGGGAATTTATGAGTGCTGAACATAGGTTGAAAACTAGTTTTTATGATGCATTTTACATGTAGACCATGTTTTTTTAAAAAGTTAAGGGGGTTCAGTAGCACGAGTATACTCGGTGTTATTCCCTATGCAATGAAGCAACTACGTTAGCATGAAAAGCATGAAGAGAACTATTTGTGCATTATCACAATGTTGTTTTGAATGAATAAAATGGTTGACCACAATGACAAATGATCCACTCTTGCATTGCAAGGCCAATCCTCGAAGTGTAGAAGAGTCGAAGTGAGCCGTGCACTATCAACCGAGGGGTGCTCCCTGTGTATGTGTTATGATATGTTTTGGTACTCCCAGTGAGGAGTTGGGAAGGGACTTGTTGGACTAAAAACGATGCAAATGTGTGTTTAAGTTAGATCAGTGTGTATCCTCTGGATGCTCCTAACCATGAGGCTGTGGGATGTTTTAGTGGAGCATAGAGGCTAGGCTAGAGCCTTAGAGCCAGTGCTATGGGCCCATTTTTGGTCCCAATAAGGTGTTCACTATTTTGGGTAGTGTCTAGCATCATTCAACTAGTAGCTTCTACCAACTTGCTTATCGTAGAGCTAGCAACATAAAGTCGATACCTTTCACAAATAATGTGTTGGCTAATTAGAGTTGTAGCTAGCCCCAATTTAAATATTTGTAGCAAACCAACTTGTATGTAGCTACTAATCAAAATAGATACGAGAATGCATACGTTTTGGGTGATGGGTTTTCCTATTTTAAGTAATGTCTTCACAAATAGATCAAGTAATGAGCAAGGATTATTACACAATAGCATCAACATGGATAAAGAAGGATGCCATTGTAAATGGCTTCATATACATCAAGAGCCACCAAAAATGCCTCATATCTTGTTCTCTTCATTTTGAACTTGATAACTTGCAAAAGGAGGGATTCAAGGTATGCTTCAAGACTGGAACTCATAATCTTGTAAAATTAAGAATTTTTAGCCATTTGCTTGTACCAAACTCCCTTGACCACAAATGAACCCCAAGCAATGACATTATGTCATGTCCTTGAGTGGAGAAATAATGCAACTCTTTTCCTACACATATTTAAGAAGATAGATATTCTCTAATTGATCATTATCATGATTTTATTATACACATTTAAGATCATAGAAATCCACTAACTAATCATTCTCATACCTTTTTGAAACAGTGAAGTTATTCCCAACATGGAATGCATTGCTTAAAGTAATGGCATCCTTCATAAGTTGAATCACCAATTTCTCCATTCTCTTCAATGTCATCTAAGGGTTGAAGAGTCACATGATCCTAAGAGGGCACATATGGAGCACCTCCTTCCATTGACCTTGTATACAAGCACTACAAACACATGATAATGGCCTCCACCTTAGATATTTCCCATTACTTTGTGAGTAGCTAGACACATAATGCAAACTATGTGCATTAGGCATAGCTCTACAATCCCATCTATTACTTCTATCCAATTTATCTACCTTGATTTTCCAAAACACTTGGTGACACTATTCAAGACTTCAACAAATATGGAGCTTGTACCTTAGAGCAAGTTAGACCTTTCCCGTTACTTTGTGAGTAGCTAGATACATAGTGTAGGCTATGTGCAATAGGCCTAGCTGTGCAATCCCATCTCTTGCTTCTATTTACTCTTGGGGGGTCACTCATGAATATATGTATATATCATGTGGATTCAAATTAAGGTATTTTTAAAATATATTTTCTAATATTTTTTACACATAAAAGGGTGTCATATAAAGGGACTATTTACATATTGAATAAAAAAGGATCGTGTTTTATTTAAAAAAATTCACAAATAAAATATTTAAAAATAAGCCTTGAACACATGTGATATAGAGAATATATATATATATATAGTGAACCCCCTTAGTATCTACTTCATCTACCTTGATTTTTCAAAATACTCCTAACATTATTTGAGCCATTTTGGCAAATATGTAGTTTTAGAACTTGTAGTCATAGTCTCCCTTTATTAAAAAACCATATCATTTGCACACAACCAAGTGTCATAATCAAGAGACATTTATGTTTTTATTTATGATTACATAACTACACATGTATGTTACACATCAACTTATATTTTCAAACATAGACTATGATATTAGTAAGAAAAATAATTTTAGCCACCTACAAGGGCATCATATAAAGGAAAACAAATGAAAATCCATTGTGGAGAAGAGACTAAATTCATGGAAAAATAAAATTCCAAAGATTTATATAGTCAAAGTAGGAAAATCTCATCAGTTGTAGGGATTGAAATTTACTCGATCATCCACCTCCTCATCATCAATGTGTAATGTGCTTGTATAGTCATGTCCCTCTTGTCTTTCATTGATGAGAGGCAAGGGGATTGAACATATGATATGATAAAATCCTCATCCACATGAATGGATGCACATAGCCTTCCACTATTCATTTAGGCCTTGAGTATAGGAGATGTACCACATGTGAATTCAAGACATATGCCACCCTGATGACAATAAAGCTCAACAAAGCAAGCCAAGAATGTGTGCCTGCTCTATAAACCTACCATGCCACTACACACCAAAAGGCCCAATGGCTTGTGATGTGTAATTCTTCTCTCCCCCCTTTGTGTGGACTTTAAACTAGGAGGGGGTGAAGGTAAAATATTTAAACCTTAGTGATTTGGTTAAAGGAAAAAGTGTGAGGATGAAATGAGTCAAATAGCACCGCTACCAATCTAAGTAAGTCATCACCCTTGAAGCTAACGTCCTCTGCATCATCATTTGCACTCATTGATAATATCCATGAAGCTAATGAATGTTCCATCTTTGGCATCATCGAACTGCGCTCATCTACACTCATCAATTGTACCGAAGCACCATAACCATCCACAACTCCATCCGTTGTCGATTGCAATGAGGAGAGAATAATATGCCATAGAGCTAAGGCTATATAAAGCCTTAACTAAGTCTAGACAAGGCTTATTAACTTGGAGTTTTTTAATCAAGCGCTAATTGCTTGAGAGAGAGAGAGAGAGAGAGAGAGAGAGAGAGAGAGAGAGAGAGAGAGAGAGAGAGAGAGAGAGAGAGAGAGAGAGAGAGAGAGAGAGAGAGAGAGAGTGTGTGTGTGTGTGTGTGTGTGTGTGTGTGTGTGTGAGTGAAAGAGAAGGTAGGAGGAGAGGTTGGTAGGGAGAGAAGGAGGAAGTAATAGGATAGGAGGAGGAGGAGAAGGGATAAAGAAGGGAAGAAGGAGAGGAAAGGAAGAAGAAGAAGAAAATAAAGAGAGAGAGGTAGAAGGAGAAGGAGAAGAGATAGAAAGAGAAGAGAGAAGAGAAAGAAAGGAGGGGCAAAAGAAGAGAGGAGAGGAGGAGAAGAAGAGAGGAGAATAAATGAGAAAGAGGAAGTAGAAGAAGGGAAGAGAAGAAGAGGAGAGAGGAGGGGTAGGAGAAGTAACAAAAAGAAGAAAAAGGAGAGAGGAGATAAAGAGAAAGAGATAGGGGTAGAGGAAGAGAGAGGTAGAGATAGAGAGGAAGGGAAGGACTTAGAAATAGAGGGAAAGAGAAGGAGAGAGAGAAAGAGATGGAGGAAGGGAGAGATTAGTAAAGGTATTCTCTCTTAATCCACGCATAACCCCAACACCCTAATTTTAATCCATCTCATCTCTACCAAGAGTTGCTATCAACTCATAACTAGGGCATCTATAGCTCACAAGGTCAAAGTCACTAACAAAATAGTGAAGGAGTACTATTTAAGAGAAATGCATTGATCTGTAGAGAAGCAACTAAGAATTGGAAGAAGAAAGGACAAGATGGAACCTCAAGTCAAGGAAACATGACTACAAATACCATAAATAAACCTCCTACATTACAAATCGCTCAGGTTCTTTTCTTTTCTATGAAACCCCTTTAATTATGAAACTATCCTAGATGGCTTTGCCTGGCACTCGCAAGAATGCACAGGGTCTATCGTCTAGGTTTCCTAGAGTCCACCTCGTAACGAAAGATACGGGCCATCCCCACAAGGATCAACATGCAACCTTGAGGTCCTAATTTGACAATTGAGGTCTTGATACATCAGCTAGCTCCATCAGAGGTGTCCCATAAAGCTTCTCATCCGACTAGAGTAATCATAGTTACCCTTGGTTCATGGAGTGCAACAATTTTTTCCAATTAACTGGTTAGGATTTAGGGAAACTTAATAGAGTTCTAGCACAGCCGCCACACCTTTCCTACTACTGGGGACTCCAGGATCCCATCTTGATTCATGTGAGGGTCACGCACTTCCTAAGAGTGATCAAGAGGTTTATGGCCAGAGCCCCCCTGGCACTCCTGCCTCCTCCTACCTAATTGATTCCTCACCGAGTGACCTCTCACCATCGGGGCCGGTCCAAAGGTCCTCGCGGTGGTACAAAACAATCTCCCTTGGAGCAGAGTTCCACGTCTAGCCGTGGGGGAGGCATAGCGTAATCTTTCCTCTTATTATATTGATTATATATTTACAATCAGATCTAACTGCTACAAGCATAATCAATCTTTCCTATGCAACCATCAATGCATGCACAAATAAAAAAGAAACAACAATCAACAAGTGTTTTTATCATAGAAAGCAATCCCACCAAATCTAGGGTTTCTCTTTTAAGGTCCCACCTTATTCTTAGGGTTTCACTTCCTATTTGCAACTCTTTTTTGGGATCTGCAAGTTATTTCACGAATCTAATTAATTATGAGAAGTCTATTTTATCCTTATGAAAATTTTGGTATTTTCACCCTAAAAGATAATATGGGCATTTATGCCTATGGCAGTCAATTCATGCGCTACACTGCCCTAACCTGTGCTTAGCAGGATTTCAAATGCTTTTCCAAGTCTGTTTAGACTTTAGAATTTGTATCAACAAATTCTAGTATTTCATTTTTTTTTCCTTCAACATTCTCAATATTTTAAGTTAGGTTTTCTCATTGATTCATACGTGGGTCAACTCATGATTTTGATACTCTCGCTAATATAATCATTAGTATTAACATTATGTGTGTTTTCAACAAAGAAAATAATTTTTATTTTATTCTACTCATATTCTATGGTTTAATCGACAATGTTCGATCATTTGTCAGACTTTCAATGTTAGAAAGATCAATTTTCATTTAGCTATGTCCTAAGTGCAATGCTAATTGTTTTTTTGAAAACTTTATTCTAAGCAATGCAAAAATCATAAGTTCAATTTTTCTTTCATCTTTTAGACATTGAATTATTTTTTCACGAACCTAATTTATATGTGTCTATTGATCCAATGCATTGATTATTGCATGATATTATATAAATGATTTTTCATAAATTATTATAAAATTCATATGTCTCTGTTTATCATTTGCAAAAAAATTAGAGATAGTCACTTTCAAGGAAAATTTATAAAATATTCCCTTCCCTAACAACGTCTACTATTTTTCTATTATTATAATCACATGCATCATTAATAAAATAACAATAAATATTGCAAAATAAACCATATTTAAGATATTTTTTTAATGACAGGCTTATAATCCTTTTCCAAGTGAAAGAATCTTTTCACTAAATAGTTAATTATTATATTACTTAGGCTATTTTCCTAAGCGACAATTCACATGCATTTTCATTAGAATGTATTTTTAATCGTTTAAAGCCAAATAAAGCGATAAGCTTATAAAACATTAATTTTTTACAAACCGACGAGATGTTACCTCTCTCAAGTTTGCTGTACTACCGGGGGTCTAGCCAATTCCTATTGCATCATTTTCTCCATCGGCTGCATTCTTTGCTTCCCTTGCTTCAAATGGGCTTTTTGAATTTCTATGACCTTGCGGAGCATGGCAAAGGTGTAACATAGGGGTAGAGAAAATTAAAATGAGGTAGAAGGGTGTATTTTCCTCTTTCAAGGCTCAAGCTTCAATGGATAAGAGAAGTAGAGAGATTTTTTTCATCATCAGGAGGTCTTCCTTCTTGCTTTTTTTATGAAGGAGAGGGGGTGTATTTATAGGCATGAGGGGGAGCATGCAGTCGACTAATTCATTTGGCTACTTATCCCAAGAGCCAATTGAGATTTGTTAAATATTCATTTTGATTGCCTACCTATTGGATGGTAGCATGGGGATGCTTTTTAAATGCTTTCTCTCCCTCCAGGTGTCAAAAACGTGATGTATTTTGGCCTATTTTTTCAAAAACGTATTTTTTTTTTCAAAACGACTTCATCCGGTGGTTTTTAGCCCAGCTACTTCATGACTTATCTAGTATATAAAGTCATGCCATACTCTTTTATACTTAACTTACTCAATATCATGCTTGTTCTTGTGTGCTCTTCGTCTACTGATTAAGGCTTTTGCAATTTATCTTGCAGTTATGAAATCAATGTGATCCTTTATGCATTAAATGGAATTGGGAATGCCAAATCAAATATAATGCGAAAAAATTTATATGATCAAACCGTCATAATATTATTTACGAGGTGCCTTTGCTTTTTGTTGACTGGGATTATTGAGGTGTCTTCTCATGTCAAATTGCAAAATTGATTTAATGCGAGACTCGATATCAAGAAAATTATGTGCGGTCACTTATGTGATAGCTTGACGAGTAATTTTTAAAATGCCTCAAGCCCGAATTCGTTTCTTGATATGAAGCGTTATGGCGGGAATATTACATCCTCTCCTCCTTAGAGGAATCAAGATGTCCTCATCTCAAAAAGAACTTGGAAAACTATTTTTCTAGTGTTGTCGCTTCTATCTAGGTGGCATCCTCCTCAAGATAGTCTTTCCACTGGATAAGATACTTTCTAATGGTTTTGTTTCTCATAGGTTCCTCTTTTACATCTAGAATCTTATTAGGCTAGAGTTCAAGGGCTCCTTGACTAGGCATTACAATTTGCCGGTCATCAAGAATATGATCTTGATTTGCCACACAAGCTTTCAAAAGACTAATGTGAAATACATTGTGGACTTTCACATGATCAAGAAGTTGCAATTTGTAGACATTAGCTCCTAAAGGCATTTGAGAACCTTGTATGGTCCACAATACCTTGGACTCAACTTTTTGGACTTTCCTAATGATAGAGAACTCTTCTTTGGGCGTACACGGATGAAAACCATGTCTACCTCTTGGAAGATACGCTCTTGCTGTCCTAGACCAACATAAGCTTTCTGGCGGTCTTTGGCAACTTGGATGTCTTGTCTGATAGTTTTGACCTAATCATCCGTGTCTTCTAGCATTATCTTAGAAGCCTCAACCTTTAGGGTTGAATCGGGATAATTCAGTGGTGTCAAACAATCTTGCCCATACAATGCTTGAAATGGAGTCATTTGATTACTCTGGTGATATGATGCATTGTAGGAAAATTCTACTAAGGATAGATACTGTATCCACCTTGTTGGTTCTCTCGAATAGTAATCTCTTAGTATATCTTCAATGACTTGATTAACCCACTCTGTTTGACCATCAGTTTGGTGATTGTAAGCTGTGCTAAAGCAAAGCTGGGTTCCAATTACTTCAAATAGGCTTCTCCAGAAATGTGATGTAAACAAAGAGTCGCGATCACTAACAATCCGTTTAGGCAATCCATGAAGCCTAAAGATTTCTTTCACAAATAGCCGTGCAATATCCGAAGCTTTGTAGTTGGTCTTGGACTGGGATAAGATGAGAAATCTTTGTCAGCATATCCACAATCACCATGTTTGAATTATACCCTCCTTGAAAAGAAGGTAAGCCAACTACGAAATTCATATTGATGAACTCCCATTTCATCTGTGGAATGTCAAGTGGCTGGAGCTTGCCTGGCATTTTGACATGCTCCGCTTTCACCCACTAGCAACTTAGGCATTCAATAACATATCTGAGTACATCATGCTTCAATCTTTCCCAATAGTAACTTTTCCTGACTGCATTAAGAGCCTTTGCATATCCAAGGTATCTTGAGAACGGGGAGTCATGGGCTTTCTATAATATCTTCTTGTTTAGCATTTGACTGAGAGGAATGCAGAGCCTTGTCTTGAAATAGACAACTTCATCATCCGTAGTGAAATTTTTGTATTTGACTCTGAGCTTAGGATCAGTGTCCTTAACTAGGATTTCTCTAAGCATTAGCTAATACTTAGGATCCTTGTCTACATTTTCTTTGGCCAGCTCAATGACTGGATTGCTAGGCATCGATATCATGGTAGCTAAAGTCTCTCCTTTAGATGGCTCTTCCATGATAAGTGCATTTGGAAAAGCTTTACAACTTAATGCATCAGCAATCACATTTTCTTTTCGAGGTCTGAACTTGATTTCAAAATGAAATTCTTATAAGGCTTCAATCCACCAATATTGGCTCATGTTGAGGTTTGGTTGAGTAAAGATCCTTTGAGACTTTTGTGGTCAGTGACCAAAGTAAACTTGCTTCCAACCAGATAGTGTCATCACAATTTGAGATCATGGATCACATCTAACAGCTCAAGATTATGGGTGGCATAATTCCTCTTATGGATTTTTAGTTTCCTTGAGGAGTAGGCTATCGAATGACCTTTCTGCATAAGTACACAACCTATTGCAAGAGAACTTGCATCTGTTTTACGACCTCAAACTCTTGACTTAGGTCAGGTAGCTTTAAAATGGGTGTTGTTACCAAACTTTTCTTGAGCTACTCAAAAATGGCTTGCTCAATGGGTGTCCACACAATAGCAATTTACTTTTTTTAGCAAATTAGTGAGAGAGGTGCAGTTATTAGGGTGTAATTTTTTATAAAAATTCTATACCATCCAATCAGCCCTAAAAAACTTCTCACTTTCTTAACTGTCGTTGGAGGTTGCCACTCTTGAACATCTCTAACTTTGGTTGGGTCTACATAGATTCCTTTAGCAGATACTAGGAATCCAAGTTATTCCATCTATCTTTTGAAAAAGGCACACTTCTTTTTCTTCACATACAGCTTGTGTGTCCTCATTGTGTCCAGCATGATGCGCAATTGCAGCTCATTATCTTCGTCTCTCTTGGAGTATGTTAGGATGTCATCAAAGAGGACTAGTAATCGTCAAGATAAGGTTAAAAAATATCATGTATTAATCTGTTAAATGTGGTAGGGGCATTAGTTAGACCGAAAGACATTACAAGAAATTCAAAATGACCATATTTGGTATTGAAGGCAATTTTGGGAATATCTTCTTCCTTGATACTTATTTGGTAATAATCAGATCGGAGATCAATCTTGGAAAGGATTTTCGCCCCTTGCAGCCTATCAAGTAGCTCATCTATTCTTGGGATCAGATACTTATTCTTGATTGTTACCTAGTTTAGACCTCGGTAATCAATGCAAAGGCAGAGAGTTCTGTCCTTTTTCTTTTGAAAAAATACTGGGGCTCCACATGGTGAACTACTAGGTCTGATGTATCCTTGATCTAGTAACTGCTTGAGTTTCTCTTTCAGATCAATTGCTTCATGGATAGATATTTTATACGGACTTTTGGCGATTGGAGCGACTCCTGGTTCAAGTCTAATCGCGTCATCGACTTCTCTTTGAGGTGGTAATTCAGTCAGCTCTTCTAGAAAGATGACATCATATTCCTTTAGCCAATATGGCTCTCCCTTGTCTTGATTATTTTGCTCAATCTTATTTAATTTTATGAGATACATAGGTAATCCTTTTCTTAACCCTTTTATTATGCGAGATGATTTGGCTAGTTGGAGCTTGGGCTTTCTTGCCTCACCTTGGGTCATCACTTTTTTCCCCTTTAGGTTTTGAAAAGTCACCTGGCCTTTTCTGCACTAAATATGTGCATCATTGGGGATTAGCCAGTCCATACCCAAAAGACATTCGTAGGCCCCTAAATTCATGATCCTAAATCCCATTTCAAAGAGATTGCTTTCCAAGCTAAATGACACTTTGCAAGTTTGCTGAGTAGATAGGATTTCTTTTCCATTGGCAAGTTCCACAAGCAACCTAGTTGTAGGTATTGTGTCTATACCTAATTTCTTGGCGCACTTTGGTGACATGAACGAGTGTGTGCTTCCACAGTTAATCAGAATTTTAAAAGGACTTACCCTGATATTGTGCTAGTGTTTGAATCACCAAAAACTAGCGATTTGGGCCTTTCTTATGGAGGGTAGCATGAACTGATGCCCTCTCCATATCAACTTCCATAGTTGGGTTTCCTTCTTCTTCAAGCTCTTTAAGAATTAAAACAGATGCTTTTCCTTTTGCAATTGAAGCTTGGTTCTGTAAGAAGCTGGGAATACTTAGAATGCTAATAATATGCCATGTCACACTGACACTGGTATATAAGGAGAGAAGTTGTAATTTTTCACATCTTTTTGACATATCAATACAATTACAATCTTTCTCTCCCTTCTTGCTCCAAGCTTCCATGGCTTCTTCACCTTTCCTATCTTTCTCTCTCCAATTCTAGTCTTTCTCTCTCCTCGTCACTCTATTTCTCTCTCTTCCTGCAATCTTTCTCTCTCCTCTGCAGTCTTTCTTTCTCTTCTTCTTCTCTCCCTAGTTCTCTCTCTGACAAGTGGTATCAGAGCTTCAGTCTTTGATCCATTATTTTCTTCCATTTTCACTCTCATTTTCCTATTTCAAAACCAATTTCAGACAAAAAAATGGTACAAGACAGTGACTAGTGGAGTGCTGCAGGACAACTACAGTTAGCAATGACTACATCTGGAGTTATTCAAGGTCAGATATGGCGGGTAAAGGCTTAAATGGCTGGACGTCATCAAATTTCATGCAAAAATGGAAGTAACTAGGGTAAAGAATGGTTAACCGGGCTTAGTTACAGACTAAACTACAGTTACTTTTCAAAAGAGAGCTTCTCTTCTCTCTCCTTCAAGCTTTTGGCTGAAGCTTCCATGGTGGATGTCAAGAATCTTCACAAATCTCTCTCTCTGTGCTGAATATCTCACTGCCAAACCATGGGGTAAAGATTCCTTGTATCCTAAGCTTCAAGAGGAGTACCAGGCTTGACCATTGCTGAAGAATATTGGCCAGGAAGCAGCCCGAAAAATGCGCCGAAAAATGCGCTGATTTTCCTGCTCCTGCTCCCTGCTCAGCTTGCTCCACTACCTCAGCCATTAATCACAGCTCTTGAAGGCTTCATCAAGCACTGATTGGCAACAATCTTTAACCTCTGAAGTATTCTGATCAGCCATTCCTCTGTTCAAACCCTAATACACAGTAGGGCAGCCATAGCCACAGACATGGAAGCTCAAATTTCTCAAGATTTTGGACTTTCCCGACCTTCAAGGCTTCTCTAAAGCTGAATACAAGCTGGATAGACTTCAAGATTGAAGACATTGAAGAGATTTCAGCCCGTGCATGTCAATGAAGCTCAAATGGAAGGAATATTTTGGGGCTTTTCATCAGAGAGCTTGAATCTTTGAAGTTCAAGTGTTCAAGCAAGGCTGGAGTATTGATCTTTCAAGGATTTCATCATATTGAAGCATGTATGGACTGATTTCATGGAGATTTCAAGCTTTATGTTGGATTCATGGTGGATTATGAAGAACTCTTGCATCAATCGGGTTAAAGCTGATATCCATCATCATTTTCAAGCTTAATGGAGGTATTTTCTTTTGCTAATCTCTGAAATCTCTCAATAATCCTATTGCTAATGGCTTTTCCACTTGTTGATGAGAGGTTATTGATCAATTAATTCACTGGATTGATCAATAGATCAGAGAATAGTATTAATTTTCTTCAATTTCAGCCTATTTCATTGAATTCCTTTTGATTCAAAACTATTACTCATCTTAGGTAACATTTGATCAGCTTGATGCATAACCCTGATCTGTTTTGTTGAAATTCTCTCTTATCCAAGCTGAAATATTGTAAAAGGGTAAGTACTAGCAATCAGTGAGTCACTGAATTCCATAGGTAAACCCTTCTCCCATCTCAAATTTTCTTATCTCAATCAATTGCATCTCATGAAAGGCTGAATGGTTATTTTTCAATTGCATATCATGCTGATTGCTTAGCACACTAGCCTCTGCCATGTTGATATTCCCACCAAGGAAAAAGGTGGATGCCGGGGGAGATAGTGGGACAAAAGAGAGGTGACCCTCCCTCACTATCGAAGATCCCGAAGGGGTGCAACCAACCGACCCGGGGGGAACTTTGCCCACCTCCCGGTGATTCGGAGCCCGTGTAGGGAGCCCGTCCTGCCTTTTTATCCCTCACACAGGTACAACGAGTGGAGAATTGAAGATTGAAGACTTTCCAACGACTCAAGTACCTATTGGAGTAAAACAGGGTAAAACATGGCATTTTCAGGTTACCCACAGGGTATTTACAAGTGGATACAGGTACACCCTTTGATACTGAAGTACAGGTGCATGTACTAAAGGGTACCCACAGGTCCTATATACCCCTTTGCAAGGTTTGGTAGCCATTGGAGGTTACTTTATTGCATTACAGGGTCAAAACAGGGCACTTACAGGTCTAAATAGGGTGCAGGACTGGACAGTTCAGACTCTGAAATTCAGTTACAGAATTTTCTGTCCTAAACCTGTTATAGCGTGCTATAGCTCATCTCGAAGAGGGCATTGTAAGCTTCGATTCGCACAAAAAATTTTTGCAATCGGAGTTTTCTAGCCAAAGTTATAGCCGTTTTACTGACAAGGGGTACTGCAGGACTGCACTAGTATGGCAGGGCATAAAGGCAAAAATAAGGTCCAGGAGGACTATGCACAGCAAATCAGGGATTCTATGATGGAAAGTACATTTCAAGAGAACCCTAAAGATCCTCAACAAGGAGAAATTAGCATGCTCAATGATACTTTGTGTGCCCATGAACTAAGGCATAGAGAGCGACATGAGGCCATGCTATCAAGAATGGATCAGATGGTTCAATCTACTGATCAGACCAAGGCTTCCATTGATAGATTGGTAATGTCCAACGACCTACTCATGGCACAAATCTCTAAACTTTTACAATTACAAGTGGCATCAAAAGAAGCTAATGAAAAGGCCTGTTCAAATACTGATCCTTCAGTTCCACTTCAGCCATCCAACCAAAATGGTCATGGAGATGGAATCATAGGAAGAAGAGGCATACCCAATAGTCAATATGAAGTGGGAGAAGCTTCACAAAGGCATGATGACTATTTGGGCAGTTTGAACGGTGCCAATACTCAAGCTTTTGGACTGCATACACATCATTCTAGGGGTGCTTTACCAACAGGAAGATTACAGGGTAATTCTCAGCCACCTGTTGGAAGATTTCAATCTCATTTTGGGGGTTCTGTACTTGGAAATTTTGATCAGCCAGTTTTGGGACAGCAACCCTTCCATGATAGAGAATTCAAGGAAAAAATTGTTTTATCCAAATTCAATGGCCAATCATCTTCACCATCAGAATTAGAGGAATGGACCTCTAAGATGGAGTCTTATTTTGACATATTTCCTAAAACTGATGTTATGAAGATACACTTTGCCTCCTTGCACTTAGAAGGATTTGCTCACACTTGGTGGAGGTATATCAAGAAAGAGAATGTACTTATTGAGAATTGGGAAGCTTTCAAGGCACTTATGGCTGAAGTCTTTGTTTCACCTCTTGAAAAAGAGAAGTTAGAACGAAGATGGTATAACTTGGAACAAAGGAGCCTAAGTGTAAGAGATTATACAAACCAATTCCTCAACTTGACCATGTATGTGGAAAACATCAGTGATGAGGCCAAGTTACACAAGTTCATGTATGGTTTAGAACCATCCTTGTCAGCTGATGTTATGGCCCAGAATCCTACTTCACTTTTCAAGGCTATTGAGCTTGCAGAGCGCTTTGGAAGGAAGTATAGGAAAGAATCTTCATTTCAGCCAAGTTATGGACAGCCAAGGACTGTTTTAAAGCAAGGGCAAGTTGGTAACAATTATGGCAGCAATCATATGCCTAGTGGGATCTTACGGATACCAACTTATCCTCCATTTAATGCTTCTAGGCTTCAAGGCAATTTCAGGACAGCAAACAGTCCAAAGGTTGAATTTAAGCAAGGTGACAATAAGCCTAAGTCTACTTCAGCCAATACAAATTCCAGAAATATTCCCATGGATCTTTACAAGGAAAGAAAGGACAAAGGCTTATGCTTCAAGTGTGGAGAAAAGTATACTCCTGATCATGCTTCAAAGTGTGTATACAAAAATGCCAAGCCAAAAATTCAGAGTATGCTAGTTCTTGAGGACCTTGAAAATGACATAGATGAAGTTAATGCAGTCCCAATCAATGCTGAAAATGAAGATTTTGAGGATGATGATGGACATGAGTACTTCTATGATCCATCTGACTCTTTTCCTTTTGATCCAGGCGGTGATATCCCATTTGATCCTGGTGGATTTTGTAATGAGTTGCCTGCTGCCACTAATTGTTCTATCTCTATGGATGCTTGGACGGGATCTAAGAACCCTAATACACTTCGTATGAAGGGAAGCATATGTGGAAAGCCAGTATTCATCCTGATAGATAGTGGCAGTACCCACAGTTTTGTCAATAAATCTATTTTGTACAAGTTGAATTGTGTTCCTACCAACTTACAGCAGCCCATTAGAGTACAAGTGGCTAATGGTGAAGAGGAAATCAGCACACAGATTTGTCCACAGGTTTCTTTGCAGATGGCTGAAAATTTTGAAGTCAAAGTAAACCTGATCACTTTGGAAATGGGGCCCATAGATATTGTACTTGGTTGTGACTGGTTGATGACCTTAGGCAGGATTACTATGGATTTCTCACAGTTATATATGGAGTTTTTCTCCAATGGACAGCTCATCCGTTTACAGGGGATCCCTAGTAAATCTGATTTTCAGCTTATCACCATTCAACAACTCAAGAAAGAGTACAAGAAGCGCTCACAGATATTTGTATTACATTTGAACAAAGAAACACAGGATCAGCCCAATAATTCAGCAAACCATCCAGCCTTGACAGCTCTTCTTGAGGAGTATAGAGATTTATTTGAAGTACCTACTTCATTGCCTCCTAAGAGAGCGGCGGATCACCCCATTGATTTGGAACCCAACTCAAAGACGATCAATAAGCCACCTTACAGACTATCAAAATGTGAACGAGAGGAAGTAGCCAAGCAAATCAAAGAGCTTCTTGAAATGGGATTCATTGAACCAAGTTCTTCACCGTATGCATCCCCAGTCCTGTTAGTCAAAAAGAAAGATGGATCTTTCAGAATGTGCATCGACTATAGGGATCTTAACAAGATAACAGTGAAGAACAGGTATCCTATACCAGGATAGATGATTTGCTTGATGAGCTTAAGGGGGCTCGATTCTTCACGAAGATTGATTTGAGATCAGGGTATCATCAGATTCGCATGAGAGAGGGTGATGAGATCAAGACTGCTTTTAGGACTGATCGTGGGCTTTATCATTTCTTAGTGATGCCATTCGGCCTTACAAACGCTCCAGCTACCTTTCAAAGCCTGATGAATAAGATTTTACAACCTTTCCTCTTTCAGTTTGTCTTGGTGTTCTTCGACGACATTTTGATCTACAGCAAGACTTTTCAGGATCATTTGTCGCATATGAGGAAGGTTTTTGATGTGTTGAGACATCATAGGCTCTTTGCTAAGGAGAAGAAGTGTTCTTTCATGCAGACTGAAGTGGAATACTTGGGACATATAGTCAGTGAAAAAGGAATACAGGCTGATCCCAAGAAGGTGCAATGCATAAAAGATTGGCCAACGCCTACTACTACTACCTCTCTTAGAGGATTTCTTGGTCTATCTTCATTCTATCGCAGATTTATAAAGCATTATGCGGCAATTGCAGCCCCTTTAACTGACAGGTTGAAGAAAGAGGCTTTCTTTTGGGATTCTCTTGCAGATAGCAGCTTCAACCAGTTAAAGGAATTACTTACCTCCGCTCCTATTCTTGTATGCCCGGATTTCTCTAAAGAGTTTACTATACAATGTGATGCTAGTGGCCGTGGCATTGGGGCTGTTTTGCTTCAGGAGCATGGAGTAATTGCATTTGAAAGCCGTAAGCTTACTGATAAAGAGATGGCCATGAATGTTTATGATCAGGAAATGTTGGCTATTTTGCATGCAATCAAGAAATGGCACCATTACTTATATGGCAGCCGATTCAGAGTACATAGTGATCATCGCGTACTCAAGTATTTCCTTACTCAGTCAAATCTTACTCCAAAGCAACGACGATGGGTAGCAACATTACAAAATTATGACTTTGACATCACTCATACAAGGGGCAAAGATAACATAGTGGCTGATTCTCTCTCTCGTATGTGGGCCTGCAAAGTATCAGCCATGACGGAATTACATAGTGATTGGATTGAAGAGCTACAAGAGGCATATCTCTTAGATGAGGAATTCAGCCAAATCTTTCAGAAATTACAGCAAGGTCTCATGGAAGAAAACTCGCACTACCAGCTTAAAAATGGTCTTATTTGGTGGAAGGGCAAGATTGTTATTCCCTCTACTTCTTCTTTCAAGCGAAAAATTATGGAGGAGATGCATTCTTCACCTTTAGCTGGACACTTGGGAGTTTTCAAGACTTATGATAGGATCAGCAAGAGCTTTTATTGGAAAGGACTGTGGAAAGATGTCAAGGACTTCGTTATGAAGTGTATGCCTTGTCAGCAAAATAAGGATAGCACCCATAAGCCAGGGGGTTTATTGCAGCCATTGCCTATTCCTACGGGTAAATGGACTCATATTACTATGGACTTTATCACTGGCTTACCTACTACCAAGAAGGGGTGGAATAGTATTTATGTGGTGGTTGACAGACTCACCAAAGCAGCTCATTTTATCCCAACAAAAATTCAGTTTACTGCTTCTCAGGTGGCCGACCAGTTTATGGAGCATATTTTCAGATTGCATGGATTACCGCAGGTGATTGTCCATGATAGGGACTCAAAGTTTATGAGTAACTTTTGGCAAGCGGTATTTACATCTATGGGTACCAAGTTGGCTCCATCTACGGCTTATCATCCCCAAACTGATGGACAGACAGAGAGAGTTAATAAATGGTTGGAGACTTATCTTCGCCATTTTTGTTATGATGTCCAAACCACATGGGATTCTTGGTTACACCTGGCTGAGTTTGCTTATAATAATTCCACTCATGCGAGCATAGGAGTTTCACCCTTTGAGGCTTTGTATGGTTACAAGGTGCCCCTACCCACAGTCATTTTTAATGAAAAGATCAACCCTCATGGGAAGGAAGAGTTGGATAGAATGCAGACCCTTCTTCAGCAATGCAAGGTGAATCTAAGGAAGGCTCAAGATCAGATGAAGATGTATGCTGTTGAGAAGAGGAGGCCTTTAGAGTTCCAGGAAGGAGAGCTGGTTTTGTTGAAGGTGCCCAAATCCAAGTATTCTACATTGAAAGATGGATCCAGTAATAAGCTTACCCACAGATTCTATGGCCCTTACAGGATCCTTAAGCGGATTGGAGATTTGGCATACAGACTAGAGCTTCCCTCTTCTACAAAAATTCATAACGTCTTCCATGTTAGTCAGCTCAAGCCCTATTATGGTGATCCAGTGGATTTAGTTGATGAGCTGCCACCTATTGATGAAGATGGTATCGTTCAGTACATCCCAGAGGCTGTTATAGGTCAGCGTGAAAAGAAGCTTCGATCACGTTCTATTGTGGAATATTTGATTAAATGGAGAGGTTTACCCTCTGAAGAGGCTTCTTGGAGACCTGATTCAATATTGGATGAGTATCCATACTTGAAGGATACATTGGTGGCTGAAGTCTATTGCTTATGGAGCTAGTATTGGTGCAGACTGGTTCAGGACAGCACGCTGTTTTAGAACAGTTTTTGCCGTACTTCATTTTCAGAATTGAGCTATCTACATGAGCTTAAAGTACTCTTCAAGAGCTTCGTTTTGATATGTGGTACATCTCATTTGGACACTTCTATCAAAAGTTATGGCAGATTTGGTCTAGCAGGGACTGTTATTTCAGCAAGCTGTCTACTTTCTTCTGGAACTATTTGTTGAAGATTCTATGGCTCCAATGGCTTCTAAAGTTCTTCAAATCATGTATATAGCAGGGTCCACTTTCCGTACTTCAAATTCAGCCCTTGTAATGATAATTCTTCACTCATTCCCTATTTGTAAAGCTGTAAAAACAGAGTAGTACTCTATTCCATCCACCTTTTCTTTAGCTCTTTCTAGTTTTGTTTTTGGGGACAAAAACTTTTGGGAAGGGATGGATTGTAAGAAGCTGGGAATACTTAGAATGCTAATAATATGCCATGTCACACTGACACTGGTATATAAGGAGAGAAGTTGTAATTTTTCACATCTTTTTGACATATCAATACAATTACAATCTTTCTCTCCCTTCTTGCTCCAAGCTTCCATGGCTTCTTCACCTTTCCTATCTTTCTCTCTCCAATTCTAGTCTTTCTCTCTCCTCGTCACTCTATTTCTCTCTCTTCCTGCAGTCTTTCTCTCTCCTCTGCAGTCTTTCTTTCTCTTCTTCTTCTCTCCCTAGTTCTCTCTCTGACAGGTTCTCACCTCTGTATTGTCCTTGGCAAGGAATTTGGACAAGCTTTGGGCACTGCCTTTTAAAGTGGCATGGCTCATTACAATGGAAACACCTAGGTACTTCTAAATTACTTCCCATAGGTATGAAGTTTTCGACTGTATTTGTTTTGGCCCTCTTTCCTTGACCACATAGCCCCGTGAAGTCCCTTTGTTTTAATTCTAGAGCCTATTACTCCTTGGCTTTGACTGAATCTCCAAAACAAGAGGTGTTGCATGAATCAAAGCATCTTGCATATCAGTTGGGTGTATAGATTCAAGGCATGTGTTCAAAGGAGCATTCAATCCATGACAAAACTTACACACCTGCTAAGCAATAGTCATGGAAGGTGCATATTTAAGTAGTGAGATAAACTTTGAGTAATATGTCAGTTCATTCCCAGTTGTTTTAAGTGAAAGAACTCATTCCTTTTTAGCGTGTGATAAGCTGGTGGCAAATATCGACCACACACAACTTCTTTCAGCTTTTCCCAGGTAATAGCTATCTCAACAAGTCCCTGGTCTTTACATCAGTATTTCCACCACAAGCGTGCCTCGCCGGTCAATTTTAACTTGTCGATCATTGCGTGATTAGTAGGGGTGGTTCCCGCAGCAGTAAAGTAGTCCTCCATGATCTCAATCCAAATATCTACCTCGGCTTCAAAGTATTTGCCCTTGCCATCGAATTTCAGTGGCTTAACCTCCTTAAGGAGATACCTCTTCTCCTTAATTTTAGCCGAAGACTAGCAATAGTTGTATTACCTTGGGTTATCATAAGTTTCATGAATTAATTTAGCACTTAAACTTTACAACTTCATTTCCACATTAAGATATCTTACTAGTTTTGTAAAACAATGATGGGCCAAAGAGCGCAATATTTTTACAAAATCTAGCTGCTGTTATCTTTTATCGGTAGCCATAAGCTATGATTTTTACAAGGGAAATTTACAAATGGTAGATGTTTACAAGTAGAGATTCATCAGCATTGATAGGTTAGACTGGATGCTATGTACAATTTCCAAAACAAGATATCATTATTTCTTTCTTTTTCAAGGATGGATATCAATTACATTTATGTAGAAGAAAGTAGACCAATTGTTGTCTATGTCCAGAAACCTATATTGTGGAAATGGTAGATCTGGAAAACCATGGATATGGTAATCTCGATACTTCCAACGTCCTTAGATTATAATCTTGTCGACTCTGGGATTACCTTCAGTACCTTGTCATAGACATAATGGTCTAGACGTATCTGCAGACCACTGGTAATCATAAGTGGATTCCTTCTTAATGGAAAAAAGGTAAAGGCCTTGACAACTACTTTTAATTTTTACATCCATTCAAGGTGCTTTAGATTAGTGTGCATGTTGAAGAATCGATCAGTCTCCTCCATGTAATAGTAACGCTCATCCCCCATAACCATATTCTTTCTCGATTCATAGGGGATGGATCGTATAGGCGATCGAGTATTCTCATCATTTCTCTTCTCCACTTGTCATTTGTGGAGTTCAGCACAAATGTGTACATTGCTTAAAAAAGAAGGAACTGGTTCCAGGCTTCATTATTTTGCCAAAGTTTATCCCTTAACAATTAGCAGGCTGATTATTACTTAGAATAGTTAGTCTTAAAAACCATAGATATACCACGTGTCACGAGCCTGCCTAACAATTCTCTACTAGCAACACGTTTCAGTGGTTCATCAGGGAACTATCCTAGACGGCTTCGCCAGCACTCGCAAGAATACGGGGTCTATCGTCTAGGTTTCCCAGAGTCCCACCGTGTAACGGAAGGTACCAGCCATCCCCATGAGGATCAACATGCAAGCTCGCGGTCCTAATTTGACAACTAAGGACTCGATACATCAACTAGCTCCATCAGAGGTGTCCCACAAGGGATTCTCGTTCGACTTGAGTGATCACAGTTACCCTTGGTTCATGGAGTGCAACACTTTTTTTCAGTATAACTGGTTAGGATTCAGGAAAGCTTAATGGAGTTCTAGCACGGCCGTTGCACCTTTCCTCTAATATAATTTCTGATCAAGGTTTTAAGACCTGACCCTAGGTAAGTCAATGCTCAGCTCTACCTAATTTTTCCTAATTAACATTTCATTCAATCTCTTGAGAGAAGCTCCCAGCTTACCGAGAGCACCCATCCATAGGATGGATCCATCAGGGATCTCACCCACCCACTTTCCACAAATGGTTTTTTGTATTTTTCTAATTACCTATCACATTAAGTTATGGTATATAAAAGTAGCTTCATTAATTAACCCGTTATCATAGGTTCCTTCCTGTAATTTTACGACACAATACAAAGACATAGAAAACGGTCTTTTGCAAAACATATTTATTTATTATTTCACAAAGTTATTTACAATGATTTTCCCCTTCTGCCTACGTAGAAGATAAACCTCCGTTCAACAGAAAATCCCCTCTGTCTATGCAGAAGAAAAGAAACCCTCCAAGATTTCCGTCCCCTCGCTACTACTACCGGGGACTCCAGGATCCCATGTTGATTCATGTGAGGGTCAGGCTATTCCTAGGAGCAATCAAGAGGTTTATGGCTAGAGCCCCCCTAGCACTCCCGCCTCCTCCTACCTCTAACGGATTCCTCATCGAGTGATCTCTCGATGTTGGGGCCGGTGGTCCAAAGGTCTTTGCGACGGTACAAAACAATCCCACTTGGAGCACGGTTCCGTGTCTAGTCGTGGAAGAGGCATAGCATGATCTTTCCTCTTATTATCTTGATTATATATTTACAATCAGATCTAACTGCTGCAAGCATAATTAATCTTTCCTATGCAACCATCAATGCATGCACAAATAAAAAAGAAACAGCAGTCAACAAGTGTTTTTATCATAGAAAGTAGCCCCACCCAAATCTAGGTTTTCTCTTTTAAGGTCCCACCTTATTATTAGGGTTTCACTTCCTATTTGCAACTCTTTTTCAAGATCTGCAAGTTATTTCGTGAATCTGATTAATTATGAGAAGTCTATTTTATCCTTATGGAAAATTTGTTATTTTCGCCCTAAAAGATAATATGGGCATTTATGCATATGGCAGTCAATTCATGTGTTGCCCTGCCCTAACCTGCGCTTAGTAGGATTTCAAATGCTTTTCCAAGTCTGTTTAGACTTTAGAATTTGTATCAATAAATTCTTATCAATGTCCAACAAGTCCTACAAACTTTGGATATTTATTTAATTTCTTGATACTGATAGTTTCAGGGTTGTTAAGTATTTCATAGTTGTTTTTTCTTCAACATTCTCGATATTTTAAGTTAGGTTTTCTCGTTGATTCATACGTGGGTCAACTCATAATTTTGACACTCTCACTAATATAATCATTAGTATTAACATTATGTGTGTTTTCAGCAAAGAAAATAATTTTTATTTTATTATACTCATATTCTATAGTTTAATTGACAATGTCTGACTTCAATGTTATCTAGAAATATCAATTTTCATTTAGCTATATCCTAAGTGCAATGTTGATTGTTTTTCTAAAAACTTTATTCCAAGCAATGCAAAAATTATAAGTTCATTTTTTTTTCATCTTTCAAATATTGAATTATTTTTTCATGCCCCTAATTTATGCACGTCTAGTATTTATTTTCATATACAATTTTCTATTGATTTAATGCATTGATTATTTCATGATATTATCTAAATTATCTTCCATAAAGTATTATAAAATTCATATGTGTCTTTTTATCATTAGCAAAATGAAATAGAGATAGTCACTTTCAAGGAAAAATTATAAAATATTCCCTTCCCTAATAATGTCTATCATTTTTTTGTTATTATAATCACATGCTTCATTAATAAAATAATAATAAATATCGTGAAAAAAACATAATTAAGATATTTTCTTAATGACAGGCATATAGTCCTTTTCCAAGTGAAATACTATTTTCACTTAATAGTTAATTATTATATTACTTAGGCTATTTTCCTAAGCGGCAATTCATGTGCATTTTCATTAGAATGTGTTTGTAATCATATAAAGCCAAATAAAGTAATAAGCTTATAAAATAATATTTTTTTTTCAAACTGACAAGATGTTATCTCTCTCAAGTTTGTTGTTACAGGGGTCTGGCCAATTCCTACTGCGTCATTTTCTCCATCGACCATGTTCTTTGCTTCCCTTGCTTCAAATGGTCTTTTTGGATTTCTGTGATCTCGCGGAGCCATCAAATGTGAGGCAAAATTGACATGGTTGTTTAGGGAGAGTTGATGGTTGTCCAGAAAAATTTTGCCAGCATTTTGCTTAGCGGTATGGTCGTATGGGGCGAAGGCGTAACAAGGGATAGAGAAAATGGAAATGAGGTAAAAGGGAGATCTTTTCCTCTTTCAAGGCTCAAGCTTCAATGGATAAGAGAAGTCGAGATATTTTTCCATCATCGGGAGGTCTTCCTTCTTGCTTTTTTTGTGAAGGAGAGGGGGTGTATTTATAGGCATGCAATTGACTAATTCATTTGGCTACTTGTCTCAAGAGCCAATTGAGCTTTGTTAAATATTCATTTTGATTGCCCACCTATTGGATGGTGGCATGGGGATGATTTTTAAATGCTTTCTCTCCCTCCAAGCATCAAAATCGTCATGTATTTTAGCATATTTTTTCAAAAACATCCTTTTCTCTTCAAAATGACTTCATCTGGTGGTTTTGGCCTAGTTACTTCATGACTTATCTAGTATATAAAGTCATGTCATACTCTTTGATACTTAACTTACTCAATATCATGCTCGTTCTTGCACGCTCTTCATCCCACCGATTAAGGATTTTGCAATTTGTCTTGCGGTTACAAAACCAATGCGATCCTCGATGCATTAAATGGAATCGGGAATGCCAAATGAAATATAATGCAAAAAAATTATATGATCAAGCCATCGTAATATTATTTATGAGGCTTCTTTGATTTTTGTTGACTCGAATTATTGAGGGATCTTCTCATATCGGATTACGGAATTGATTTAATGTGAGACTCGATATTAAGAAAATTACGTGCAGTCACTTATGTGATAACTCAATGAGTAATTTTTAAAACGCCTCAAGCTGAAATTCATTTCTTGATATGAAGTGCTATGGCATGAATATTACACCCCTCATATTTGATGATCTATCTATAAAGTATAGCAACCTAAAGCTAGAAGACATAGATGGCACACTCATAGCTCTTGGAGATATCATGGACTTGGCGGGGCATGCCATGATTGGCACCCAAGAGTTTGAGGCAATGCATGTCAGCTTGGTGGCACGACAGGTGCCCTTGGAAGAGTAACAAGCCCCTTCCAATTGACAATTCCAAGTCAAGTGTAGACTTGACCAAACCCTCAAAGGTTAACATTAACGTCGAGCATTAAGTGAATCAATAGTCCATCTAAACACTTTACTTTACTATGTATATTATTTTTTGCTAACTTCATATCAATGCAAGTCACGCTTGACATTGATGATTTTGCAAGCCACCAAAAGGGCCGAGAAGCATTTGGGAAGGATACCTCCATAGGGCACTAGATTGGTTAGATCCCCATTACTGACATAGCTATTGTCCATGCCACCTTCACCCTAGATAGCTCAACTCTCTATCCTAAAGGCCCTATCAAAAGTTTTGTGTGCATCCACCATCACCTTGAATGCACACAAGATCATTCTTGTGAAAAAGAAGTTGATGAAGCACGTTTTTGGTATACTATATGTGCTGTGGGGATTGGCAAAGCCATAGGAGACAACTATGCCTCCATGCAGGAGAGCATCAACGTAGGGTTGTTTCCAGAGGCCAAGAAGAGACACAAGTGAACCCATGAGAAATCAAGTGCTTGAAGATGGCCTAAAACTTGTATTGAGCTTTAAGATTCTAAGCATAGCCCTGTAAAGAAAAATCCCTTTGTACTTTGCACTATAATACAAATATATTTTTCTTGCAATCTATCTCTCAAGCATATTATCTATTTTTTAGCATTCAACTATGATAAGATTGAAGTATTTTAAAAATTAACATTATGTAATATTGGTGTCAATATTTTCAAAGTGCGACAGATGTGAAAAATACAATAAAAGTTTTATCAATAAAAAATGTGTGGTTTGACAGGCTAGAATGCCTAGTTTTTTGCTCAAAAAGCCCAAAAATGCCATAAAAAAGGTGATAACTTTGTTACTTGTATGACGCATGCTAACTTATCATTCAGCAAAATAGAAAGGTTAACTAGACTATTGGCTCAATAATTGATTTTTTGTTCTACTTAATTATCAAGTTTTCAATTGACATTGCAAATTTAATCATTACACCTTATGCACAAATACCATATGAGACATTCAACGCACAATAAAAAGTAAATATTTTCCATTACATGTCGGTGCATTGCGTACAAATACCATATGAGACATTCAACGCACAATAAAAAGTAAATATTTTCCATTACATGTCGGTGCATTGCGTACTAGCATTTGCACAAAGTGAAAAAAGGAATGTATAAATGAATTAAAAAAGAACAATAAAAGAAGCTGAGATCAATCGACAAAGACTGACTAAGAAAAACAAGACTACAAACTATAAAATTGACCTTGCAAACCATCTTGCTATAAGAAAAAAGGAAAAAACACAAAAAGCAAGGTGAGTTTTTGAAACTATTTGAGAGAGAGAAGTGATAATGATACTAGTGTCAACATGCCTCATCATCATGAATGAGAGCTATTCTAGTAAAACACTTCAATCTTAAAAGTGACCAACGTATTGATCACTCGTAAATCCTAGAAGTGAAGAGCATTATCTTCAATAGAGTTAGTCACCACCCTACATAATCTCAATGGCATCATGGAAGCCTTAGTCACACAAGAAGAGAAAATGACCATGTCGGTAGTCTCAAGCTTGAAAGATGATGGCCTAGGGATTGATCTTACAAAATTTCCAGTTGAAATCTAGCCATTACTAGCACAACACAAGTAAGAAGCATGAATTGTGCATGTGGATATATTATTGCATGAGATCATAATCAAATTAGAAGAAGAGAAAAGGCTAGGAAAAGGGCTAATATAGTAGCTTGCTATGTTTACACAAGTGTAGAGGGTCAATAGTAGACAAAGGAAATAGGTCGAGCTTAATCAAGTCTATTTCATCTTGGTATTTGTTAGGTGCACTAGATCACAAGCCAATGCAGACATGAGGAGAGATCTTGAAGCTTATCTCACTTTAGCTAAAACTCTTGACTAAATGTTATTGTGGACAATTTAGCCAACAAGTAGAGTAGCATGGCATTAGCTACCTCAATCCTAGCTAGATTAGGAATTGCACCCAACATGAGAAACTAAGCTAAAATCTCAATAGTCACAAAAAAAATTGAAAAGTACAAGGTAGGGGACAAGCTTACAACTTCATAGAGCAATTTGACCAAGTATGTGAGGCCAACAACCTCCATAATATGATATCGCCAACATGCACAAGCTTTTAGGTTGTGCTTGGGGGAAAAGGGGTACATGTGGTTCATTGGTCTCAATGATGTTGAACATAATGATTTGGATACATTGAAGGACCTCTTTATTAAAAGATTCTTTGAAGCAAGCTATACGAGCAATCTAATTGTCAAATTAATGAATGTTAATCAAAAGGACAAAGAGGAGATCTAAGATTACATTACCCACACCAAGAGTCTCTATAAGAGGATTTGAATAGTTGAACAACCCCCTCAAAAAGAGATATCCATTGTGTTTATTAACAAGATTAGGAACAAGGAACTATGTGAATTACTAGCTAGAAATTCAAGTCTACAAAGAGACATGCCAGTTGGGGTCTTTGAAGAAGAAATCCATGTGGATGACTTGTTAAAGGATAAAAACACCAAAGCTATTCAACCTGTGGGTAGCCTTACCATCCATAGTGAGAAAGCTACGATCTACTATGACCATACATCCAAGACAAGGGAAAATTTATTGATATCATGCAAGAAATGGCAGTGTTTAAGTTGGAGCTTGGAAGAATTGAGGACAAATTGCAACAATCCATAAGACTACACATTTGTATGTCCACTATGGTGGCAACCATATTCTATCAAAATGTCAAGATCTGCAATCATGCATCTTTATAAACTATGAAAGAGTTGACCATAAAGCTATACATTAGAAATTACCAAGAAGGCTTCCATATCCTTATCCTTATCCACAATCATACCATCCCATGAATAGAGAGTTTAACTATGGAAGAGGAGTCCTGCTTGCTCTATATCGGCACCTAACAAACAACACCCTATAGCTCCTCATGAAAATATCAATCTAATGGGAGTACCTAGACCACCCAAGTGCACAGTCACCTATCCATCAAGTCTCATACACTTTGTGGAAGATGTCAAAAACGCGGATCTAGAGCATGCAGCTATGGAGGTTGGAAGATGAAGACTAGATTCATAGTGACATGGACAATGAATAGACCAACTATTACACAAGTGAATTAAGCTCCAAGATGGAAGCTTGGACTCATAAACACAATCTTGTGTAAGAGACTAACAATGACAATGACACCAACTGAAAGTACAAAGCATCATGATATTGCATTACTCATTGAATGTACAATGCTTTATAATAGTTGGATAGTAGCATTCTGCCTCACCGTGCATATGGGATTCAAGACATCTCTTCTTGGAGCATACATAGTTTGTCATATCTTTCAACACCCCCCCTCAAATGATGAGTTCCTACACTTGTTGGCTTTTGCCCCACCCCTGCTCCCCGACATGATGACATGGTCCAGGAGACTAGCTCATAGGCAGCCTAGTCAAGTTAAAGCTTGAAACTTAACATCTTCGGCAAGGTTTTTTTCTTTTTTACAAAGAAAATCCACTATGGGAAACAAAATCCACTATGGGAAAACACAAGATCCACTGTGGGAATAATGTTGAAACACGGATCTAGAGCATGACCAAAGTTATGGAGGATGAGAGATGAATTTAAGACTCATGTTAACATAGACAAAGAGAGACCAACTATTGCACAAGTGAATTAGGTTCCAAGATAGATTATCTTGGACTCATAAAGACAATCTTGTGCAATGAACTAACACTGACAAGGCACTAAGTGAATGTACAAAGCATCATGATATTGTGTTCATTCCATAGTCAAGTACAATGCTTTAAAGAAGTTGGGTTGTTCCATTCTGTTCACTATGCATATGGGGTTCAAGACATCTCTTCCTAGAGCATACATCATTTGTTATTTCTCAACACCCCCCCTCAAATGATGAGTCCCTACACTTGTTGGATTTTTCCCCCCCTACATGATAACATGGCTCGAAAGACTAGCTCATAGGCAGCCTAGTCAAGCTAAAGCTTGAGAATTTACATATTTGGCAAGGGTTTTTACAAAGCAAATCGACTAAGGGAACAAATTTCTTAGAACAATCTATCAGAGTTGTTGATGGTAGTGGAAGCATCTTCTTCTTCTTCTTCTTCACTCATGAATTGGTTCTGGTGGTGATCATCATGCATCTGTTGTGCTCTTTTCTTGTGGAAACATTCACTCGCTATATGACCAGTCTTACCACAATAATGACATGTCATCCGATTTTTGTTGTTGGTGTTGAATCCACGACCTCTTCTTTTGGGTCCAGCGGCTCCTTTGGTGTATAAGAGATTTTCCCTATATGATGGAATACCATCTTTTGCATTCTTGTTCTTCTGTTTGTTCTCTTCATCAAGAAGAAAGTGCTCAATATATTTAAGTGAGAGGCTGGGAACATTACTTAGTGTTGAAACAAGGTTCTCATATGGTTCATGATTAACACTGGCAAGTAGCACTACTATTGCCTCATCCTCATCAATGTTCTTTTTAAGAGTTGCAAGCTGAGTTTTAAGGCTCTTCAACTTATTGATGTGTATAGTCATAGAGCCGACTATCTTTAACATCCAGCTTATAAAACAACATGAGTAATTTTACCTTTGAGTTCTTTGCTTGTGTACCAAAGATCTTGTCAAGTTCTTCCCATGCTTTCTTTGCATCATTGATGCTAGAGATGTGGTGTAATACATCATCTGATAGACCCCATGCAATAATACCTAGAGCTTTGTTGTTCATCTTTTTCCATATCTTTGTCTTAGATTGGACTTCTGCAACACCTTCATCTTTAGCATCTTCCTTCTTGTCATCTACATCTTCTTCCTCATCTTCAAACAAGTCCCACAAGTCTTTCCGCATAAGGTGGTGCATGGTCTTCTCCTTCCAAGCATGAAAACCTTCCCCATTAAACTTTGCTATTTGCTCAAGCTCTGCCATTTTTGACCAGCAGCAATCAACTTTAAATAACCAGCAAAGAAATTGTATCTCAATGTGTCAAGAGACATAGGATGATTAGTATTTAACAACACTACATGAGTATCAAGGAGATACTATCTTCGAGTTCAATGTTGGGCATTGATGCTTAACCTTCTTCTTGAAATTTTTTTCATTGCTAGTTTGGAGAGGAAATCTTGCTATAATTTAGGTAGTTTTGAGTGGTAGAGGCTTCAGTGAGAAGGAACAGTGAGAAAAAATCAAGCTTTGAGGCTTTAGCTATGGTTACCAGTTAGGGTTCCAAGACAAGGGCCTAATTTTTTGCTTTGTGTGGGTTGTATACACAATTATTTTTAGAGTTTTTTAATGAGAAGAAAGCTTAGGTACTAGGCTTCAATTGCCCTATGATGGCCACCTGGATTGTGCCTTGCACTGCATGCACAAATGTATGAACTGTCGTAGTATTCTAAACTACGTTGTTTCTAGTAAATGCACAATGTCGTGTTCTATAGGACGCAATGTCGTTGTCTGATGTAATAGTAGGAAGCAACTTTGTTGAAGAAAGCAAGAGCTAAAATAGCCTGTATGATGAGATCTAAGTGCTCAACTAAAGGTAGACGCAATCTGGCTATGGCTGCCAAGCAGGGTAGTGAGAAGAAAGAGTAGAAAATGGGGTTCCAGACTTTTCCTAAACTGGGGGTCTGAGCTCAAGCTGAGCTAAATAAGAGTGAAACAAAGCTGGAGTAGTGCCATGCCCAATGAGCTCTGATACCATGTTGAAACACAGATCTAGAGCATGGTAGGAGTTATGGAGGATGAAAGATGAATTTAAGACTCATGTTAGCATAGACAAAGAGAGACCAAATATTGTACAAGTGAATTAAGTTCCAAGATAGATTAGCTTGGACTAATAAAGACAATCTTGTGCAATGAACTGACACTGATAAGGCACTAAGTGAATGTACAAAGCATCATGATATTGTGTTCATTCCATAGTCAAGTACAATGCTTTATAGAAGTTGGGTTGTTCCATTAATCTCCTCACTGTGCATATGGGATTCATGACATCTCTTCCTAGAGCATACATCATTTGTTATTTCTCAACAAAATATACAATGAAAATTTCTTCAATACAATCTGTTAGAGTTGTTGTTGATAGCGGAAGCATCTTCTTCATTCATGAACTGATTTTGATGGTTAGTTACCATTCTACACTTGTGCTCTTTTCGTGTGGAAACATTCACTGGCCATGTGCCCAATCTTACCACAATAATGACATGTGACCCAATCCTTGTTGTTGGTGTTGGATACTTGTCCACATCCTTTTTCTCCATAAGTTCCCTTAGTGTACAAGAGATTGTTCTTTGAGATGGTTTCTTTTGCATCCTTGTTTTTAAGTTTACTTTCTTCATCAAGTAGAGAATACTCAATGGCCTTGAGTGAGATTAGGAACATTACTTAGGGTAGACACAAGGTTCTCATATGGTTCTTGATTTATACTTTCTAATAGCACTATTATGGCTTCATCCTCATCTATGTTCTTCTTTAAAGTTGCAAGTTGAGTTTTTAAGCTCTTAAACTTGTTAATGTGCATGGTCATAGAAGAACTGCCCTTTACATCTAGCTTATAGAACTGCACGAGTAATTTTACTTTTGAATTTTTAGCTTGAGTTCCAAAGATCTTGTCAAGCTCATCTCATACCTTTTTTGCATCTTTGATGCCGAAGATGTGGTGCAATACATCATTAGATAGTGCCCAAGCAATGATGCCTAGAGCCTTGTTGTTCATCTTTTTCCACTCTTTTGGACTTCTTCAACGAGCCCATCTTTATCATCTTCCTTCTTGCCATCTGCATCTCATGTATCATCATGTATGATTCCATAGGTCTTTCCTCATGAGATGGTGCATTTTCTTTTCTTTCTAGGCATGAAGGCCTTCACCATTGAATTTGGCTATTTTCTCAAGTTCAGACATTTTGAAGGAGGTCTTACCGCGAGTATACTCGGGCAGTGTCTATCCTTTTACAGTGAGATTGAGGCTTACAAGAGATTTAATCAATTGAGAATTCCATATTAAAAATCTTCATGTTTGTCATTGCAAGAACTGAAGTAAAACCAGCAAACCAGATGATCTTGAATGTGCCAAAAAAACACAAGTGCCAAGAAGCACTAGACTAGTATCAAAAGATACCAGTTGAAAAACTTGATGTCAAGCTTGATGATGCTTGAACTTGAGGTGGTTTTCTTGATCTTCAGGTGGACTACTCCAAATCTTCTTCTTGAGGGTTGACTTGCTGGGAACTAATCAGATCAGAGTAAGAAAGGGTTACTTGAGCTGAGAATAGTGAGAAAATGAAGTGGAAAAAATCTTCAAGCAAATTGGCTATGGAGTCTCTGTTTAGGTCAACATTAACAAAAGGAAAACAAGTTTCTAATGGAGAAATAGAAACATCTACTCTGAAACTAAATGAGATGGGGAGTGCCAATGTTGGAGGATACCTAGATCCCAAGCAACAATTGAACATAATTGATAAAGTCAAAAATTGGGTGGAGGAGGTTTCTTCTACCTACATGGGGCTAGAGGAAAACCACATGCCCAATGCATCTCCTCTAGAAGCAACTGGAGCCAAAGCTAAACATCAGCCACAACATGACCATTGGAAATAGAATATTGATGGATACCCACAAGAGAATTCAAGTGCTAGCTTGCTAGTTACTGTGATCTCAACACCAGTTTCCCTACCATTACGATAGTTACTAAAATAGATCCCTTCACTCTAGAACACATTTAAAAAGTGGATTGAAGGACCAATACAACTGAAGATACCGACCCCATAAGACCGATCATTGACACACATATACCTAGCCTAACCCTAAATCCATGACTGGGAACCTACAAGTAAGTGCCCTTTGGGAATAAACCAAGATACATGCAGTCCTTTCTGCTGTTGCATTGGGAGATACCATTAGAAAGGAGATTGTGGACACATGAGTAGGGGTTTGTATCCTCAATCACATAGTGTTGCAATTTTGGGGCAATCCACTCATGAAAATTGTACAATTTAATATCACTTTGACCAATAAGATAAAGGTCAAACATTTGGCATATTGAAGGATTGGTCTATTAAAATCGTAGGTATCAGATTCTCAATGAACTTCATTGACATGATGAAGGGAGTTGACTATGACATCCTACTTTGTCGACCCTAGATGAGAAGTGCATGAACAATCAAAGATTGGGGTAAGGCTTAATGTTCTTCAAATATCACACAAAAGATTTTACTATTGAGATGTATACATGGGAGACCTCGCCCATCAACTTGGATTCCATCTTTGCCTTGCCAAAGGGCAAGATCAAGACCACATCGCACTACGGGCCACTCATGAAATACATTCCCTATCTTGATAATGAGCAAGATTGGATGTATATCCTTGCTGCCATTGACTTACACTTCTCAAATTGATGAGGATGATTATAAGTAAGAAACCACCATAGCATTAAGGTAGATGAACAAAGAAAAACAACAAATGCCATTAACCAACACTTATCAACAAATCTAATATGTATGATGGCAAGGAGTGTTGAGATAGCTGCTAGCATAACCTATCAGGCACCTACAAACAAACTAAAGCTAATTAAGATCCTAGACTTTTTGAAAAAGAGGTTGCATGAAAATCTTAATGCAAATCTAAAATTTCTTGAAGAGCTCTTAGAATATCAATGATGAAAGTGGACCAAAGTGTATGATCTAAACATGCTCTACAATTGGGCCCTTCTTGATAAGAATGCCAAGTTAGAAGAAAAGGCAATGATGGAGGATTATTTTTGTGCTACAAAAGACATGAAACGTGCATACACTAATTAGAATCAGGGAAAGAAGACTCAACTATTGGACTCAAAACAATCAACTATGATACTGATGCATGATTGACCATATCATTATTGACTCTAAACATAAGGAAACTCACATGTTGCTTGTTGGGCAGAGTATTCAAGATGAATTGTGATAGAACTTGGCTAGAACATTTAGAAGTATTAGATTATGAGCAAGGAGGATTCATTCAAGAAATCCAATGACTTTATATGAAATCAGAACCACTTGTGAGCTATGATCGCTAGGAGAAACACCCTCATCCAATGCTATGACTTTAACTTTGAGTTGCAAGTTAGCTCAGATAATGACCTAGGAACCACTTTGCTATCTAAGACACAACGCACTAAGGGGGATCTTCCAATCCACATGAAGTGCAAAAGGTTGAAATAGGAGTAGATGCAAAAATTATCGATATTGAGAAATAGAATCCTCAACATCTTCCTAAATTCTTTACAAAATTCAAAAAAGGAGATTGAATAGTGGTGTTGCTTGGGGCTAAACAAGAAGAAAAAACCAGTAAACTGACAATAGTCAAAGTCAAAGAAATTGACTTAACAACTAAAGGCAAAAAGCCTAAACCTATTTTTATTACTAGTGACCTTAATGAGACCCTAGCATCATCACCCATAATATCCCCATGGTACCGGATGTAATGCCAATTAAACAATGACCTTATGCGATGAATCGTAAATATGCTAATGTAATCAAGGATTGACTAACTCTTGAATGTTGGATTCATTTACAAAATTGAGCACACTGACTGGGTTTCCCCGAATGTTATCATGCTGAAGAAAAACAAAAAAAAATCAAAGAGTGCGTCAATTAAAAAAATCCAATGCAATAATCAAGAGAGATAATTATGCGGCCACTACCCTAGATCAAGCACATATTGGAAAGGTTTGCAGAAAATGAAGCAATCAATGACAATCTATTACTTTTCTATCCTACATTACAACCAAGTGCAAGTCCATCTGAACAATAAGCATAAAAGACATTTTGCCACTAAATGGGGTGAATTTGCATACATAGTAATGCTCTTTAGTCTAATCGGCCCTTTTGCCATTTTCCAATGGCTCATGTGTACAATTTTTTAAGATATGATCCATAAAGAATTGAAAGTATATGTGGATGAACTCGATATACATACCAATTGGGTAGAACATATCAAAGAGTTTTGAGCACTCTTTGAACAGTGTAAGTGGTAGGGTCTCTCTTTGAACCCTTCAAAGTGCTAGTTTTGGGTTTTTTTTAAATGCATTCTAGGGCACGTAGTGTCAAAGAATGGCATTACAATTAACTTTTCAAAAGTAAGAATCATTGCAGAATTGCCACCACCAAAAAACTACAAGGGAGCTTAATACTTTCTCAACCATATTGGATATTATTGATTATTTGTGCTAAACTATGCACTAACCCCTTGACCTCTATACAAGCTATTGATCATTTTCGAATGGTTTGAAGAATGCCAACATGCTTATGAGGTGCTAAAGAAGGCTCTAACCATAGCACAAATTCTATGAGCTCCAAATTGGAACATAACCATGTGCACATTGATGCCTCAAAGTCTACTATTAGAGCACTATTGTGCAAGCCTAGAGAGCACAAATTGCAGTACCTAAAGAGCTTTTCTAGCCGCTAGCCCATATATACAAAAATGAATTATTCTACCACTGAGAATAGGGATTGGTGATGGTGTTTGTGGTGAAGAAATTTTAATATTATATACTAGCAATGCCTTTCACTTTCATTGTGGACCACCAAGCTCTATTGTATCTTGTTTAGTAAACCATTTGCTATATGCCACACAGCCCGATGACTGCTACTTCTTCTCAAGAGTGAATTCTCAGTAGTAGTACAAAAATAAAAGCAACATTTCATGGATGATCATTTATCTCAAATACCAAATGGAGGCCTAATTGAATAGAGCATGGTAGATAACCTTCCTAATGTATATTTGTTCAAAATCTTTAAAGCCAATGATCTCTTTAAAGTAGACCTCACTTCCTCTTGGGTTGACAATGTTGTTGAGATCTTGAAAAATGGAATACCTGACCAACCACTAAAAAAAACTCAACTTTGTGGACTCATAATCAAAGCACAATCCTATTAGCTAATCATTGGATAGCTGTATCGATTAGGCCAAGATGGCATGTTCAAATGTTGTGTATGTGAGCATGAGATACACAATGTTTTTTGCCAAAGTGCAAATAAGAATTGCAAGGCATCATTTTGATGGAAACTCCATAGCTTTGAAGATTTTGCGGTCTCAATTGTAGTGGCCAACCTATTTCGTGATGATGCAAGGTTTTTTGAGCACTATGATGAATACTAATGTACAAAAGTTCCAATAAAAAAGGACAAGATGGAGCTAATGTCAATAATTGCATGACAACCATTTGGAAAGTGGGGGATAGATTTTGTGGAGCATGTAAGTCCTATAGTTCAATATTCACAAGCTAGGTATATTATTATTACTGCTGATTACCTGACCAAATGAGTTAATACTAGAGTCATGAGAAGGAATTATGCACAAAAAAAAATAAAATTGTTATGGGAGTAGGTGATCTCATGGTTTGGCTACCCCATTAAGATTGTGAACAACCAAGGCACACACTTCATTATTGAGGTGATCACACACATGTTATATGCATTCATGATTATACATTGAAAATCTTCCATTTACTACTCACAAGCAAACACTCAAGATGAAGCTACAAACAAAATCTTTGATAAACATCATAATCAAAGCAGTCTTTACATCTTGAGGCAATTTGGATAATAAGCTTATGGTAGCACTATGGGCATATCGCACAGCTTACAAGATTACGACTAGCTAGACCCTTTTAAATTGACCTATGGTACTGGGCCAATCATGCTAGTCATATTTATTTTTTTCTTGAGGATGGCTATACGGGAAAGGTGGGAAGGCCAAAATACTTGGATCAACTACTTGGTGGAGTTAGAACAATTATCCAAAACCCATTTACTAGCAACACATGCTCTTATCTATGAAAAAGAAGAATGAAAGGCCTTGTTCTATAGACACGACAAACAATGAGATTTTGAAAAGGATGACCTTGTGTTGCTCTACTCATCTAGGGACATAAGAAAAAGATGAAATTACGAGGCCTAGGCCCTTTCCAAGTGCATGCAATTAGTATAATGAGCAACATCGAGCTTGAAACATTGGATGGTGAAAGGCTTCTTCAACGCAAGTTGAATCAAGAAATATTATCAACAAGCACATCCACTTCATGAACCCCCAATGGCACTACCACCTAATGCCATATAAGCTGCTAGAGCTCAACCCCAAAGATGAAAACCCCATATCCATAGCTTATCTGAGAGTCACGCTAAACAATAAGGAAATCCCACATGGTCAATGCCCTAATTGACAAAGATACAAATTGTAACATCATGGCATATGAAGGTTGGATTCTAAGGAGTGCAACTATGAATCCCTACAAAGGAACTGCTTATGCACTATTGGGGAAATATCAAATCATGTTACTATTAGGGGAGTTTTGAGGTCTCGAAAATGCCTTTTTAGGAGATAGAGAGAGAGTGCTCTAGACCAATAGGAGTAGAGCCTTCATAACGGAAGTTCTATTTCTAAAAATACCAAAAATCATTTTACATATATATATATATATATATATATATATATATATATATATATAAAATATTATATTATTACAACTTTGTATTGTCAATATCTATTTTTAGCCTCTTATATTCATGATTATGACATTCGTTGCATTAATGATATACAGTCCCCACCACTTTTATTTAATGATATGTCTGGATTAATGATAATGACATGTTTAATCTAAATTCAAATTAATAAAGAGCTTGGCACTTATTGTTTTCTCTCCTTTCTTTTATCCTTCTCGTGTTTTTCTCTCCTTTCTTGTGATAGCTTAGTCCTCTCTCTCTCTCTCTCTCTCTCTCTCTCTCTCTCTCTCTCTCTCATATGGATACAGAAATTCAACATTCAACAAGGCTTCCAAGCTCCCAAATCACATCCATATTAGTGTTTAACTCATTCCAAAAAGATGGAAGATGGATTCCTACAATCATTAGCAAATGCAGTTGGATCACCATGCAACATGCAAAATGTGGGAAAAGGTGAAGATATGAAAGCTCGTTCATCTCTACTTGGAAGGGTAGAATCTGAGATTTCAAGCTTGGAGTAAATAAGAATAGCATAAAAGAGGTTCTAGTGCAACATGTGTTTATGCATAGAGAGCTATATTTGGAACATGGGAATTCAAATCTTCCAATGCATAAACCAAATTGTAAGGATTTGATTCTTAAAGTATTTCTTTTCTTGAACTTGGTTTAAGGTTTTCCATTATAACATTTGTTCATTTGTCTTGTAGATGTCTATCCTTGTAATCTTGAGGAATGGCAACTGGTCAAGTCTATTATTGATGTGGTTGATGTGATGCATGGCTTGATTGGAGAAGAGATGTACAAAGGTAAAAAGAAGACAGAGCTTGCAGAGAATGGAATATTCTTCTATGACCATTCTTATATTGTCCCCATGCAGCATAGCCAATGGGGATCAATATCCCCCCTTCCTTTGCCAGATTTTTCAAGCTTTGAGTAGCCTTTGCCAAGTCTAGTTACTAGTAAGAGCTATAGATGTAAAATATTTTCTGAGATACATAGAGCATTAAAACCTAATATCTCAAGTAAGCTAAGCAAAGTTACTTTGTTAATGCCTATTAATATATTTGTTGACTTATTTTCTAATGCTAAGATAAGAAAATCAAAGGCTATGCTTTCAATGAAGAGACTAACTTATGATCATGTTATACAATATATTTGTTGAGGGATGGGACACTATGATAAAAGAAAAAATTATATGTAAGATCAAGACTCTATAGCTTGTAAATATATGATTGCTACTGAAAATTTCATCCTCAGCTTTTATTATAGTAGATGGTATTATGTTGGTGGTAGTCTGGTTGCTTTAGACCAAAATCTTGATCATTTTAGCAAAGATCGTATAGTGGATCTTGATGTTTGGTACAATGAGGATATTATTGCAATCCTAAAGGTTAGATCATCATGTACGCTACATCAAGTGAGGATGGATTTACAGAATGAAGATATTGAACTATCATATTCATTTTTGTTTCAACTTAATAACAAACAAGTAAGTTTTTATATCATATTATATCCACTTAGGTGTATATTTGATTTCACTTCCTAATTAATAAACATTTGTAACTTTTTTTTAGAGATATCAAAATATACAATGCAAGGATATTGAAAAAAATATCTCTTTACTATCAATATAAAACACATTTACAATTTTTTGTCATCCACCTCCATGACTTATACACAAGGGCTTACAATCTGAGACAAAGCTACTTTTTTTTAGGACTTTTCTTAGGAGAAGGGACATACTTTCTAAGAGTCCTTTTGCCTATCTTTGATGCTTTGGTTGCCTTAGGTGTTGAAGGCATAGCTTCACCAGTTGTAGTTACATACACCTCCTCTCCTTCAATGTCCAAGCCCCCACTATTGTCCATTCTTGTCGATTGTATACAATTGACCATTATGTACTTCATGAGCTTTGCTCTTATATACCAAACATACTCACTTGTATAGCAATCCCTTATAAACTGTCATACATTTGTAAGAAAAGATTTTTAGTTCATTGTTATTTTTTACAATGGACTATATTATTATCATCAATGGGCTATTTTGCAATAAACCTCTATCTTAAAGTTTAGTATATTTCACATTACCTTTATAAGTTTATCATCATTGAGATAAATATCAATCTTCTGGCATTTACAATCACTGTCCAGTCACAAGAGTAACCATCATCCTGATGAGGATACTGCAATCAACAATATAAAGTAAAACTATGAAACTTGTTTATGGTAGTTTTTAGAATAAATTTTCTTAGTATATTCCAACCATATTAATCAAGACATTACCACAACTTGTCTATATTGCATTGTTGCAAGTAAGTCAGAAGGCATGGGAGGCCTTTTCTCTAGCACTTCAATCAATCTTTTTACAGCTTTGTACCAAAAAGGTAATAAAATTTAGAGTTATTACAAAAGAAAGATAAAAATATTTAGAGTACCTGCAACAAAAATATCAAAATATCAAGGAGAATCTACATTATATAACTTACAACTTGGCATTTCCATGTCTTCCTTTTATAGAATTAATGAGGAAACATTGCCTCTCCACATAGTCTATTCCAATTAGGCTCCAATGAGAACTGAAAATGAAAATATTTCAATAATCTAGCAAAACAAGATCTCCTAAAATCTAACAAAATATCAAATTACTCACTTTTCATTGTATGGAATTAGAAGAAGCTCCAAAGATTCAAAGTCAATTGAATTGAACCAATGGTTAAATGCACTTGCATCAATCTCACTCCTCATATAGTATGAGATAGATGGATCAAGAACCTCAATCTTTTGTTGTATATCAAAGGGGAGCTCATGCATTACATACCTAGCAAAGGAATGGAGATAGTAAGCATCAACATAAAAGTCTATTGCTAGAAAAAAAAGGTGAGTAAAAATGAATTTGGTATACTATACCTCATCCCAGCAAGAAGAATCGAGTCATTTACTTCTCTCACATTATTCTTGAGAATTTGAACACAATCAGAGTCCAAAACTATCAAGACTATGCTTGTCACAAATTTCTCTGACAAGCCTCTAAAAAGATAGCTTTTGAATTGCATTATTCAGAGCCTTCATTGCACTTCTAATCTCCTTTAGGCACCTAACATGCTGTGAGAACCTTCTTCTTGGCTTTGATTTCCTTGTAAGCTTGGAAGGCTTGGAGGATTGATGGATCTTTGAAGCAAGACCTCTAGGATCAACTTTCTCCTTCCTTGCAGTGGCCTTAGTTCTAGCCATCTGAAACATCCAAAAAAACAAATAATACAACCAAATTAGGAAAGATCCCCAAATCTCTGATATCATTTTATCTACAATCACTAAGTAGCAAGCAAACACTAATCACGTAGTATAAATCCAATTTCAATAAAACAATGCATAAGACATATGAAACGCGAGGAGGCATTTTGGGCCAGAGAGCTTAACACCATATCATGTTTCATACGTCACAAGAGAAACAATGCAGGCCTAAGTCATATGAAACGCAAGGAGGCCTCACATGGACAAGAGAACCTAACACCCATCGCATTTCATACATCACAAGAGAAACAATGTAGGCCTAAGTCATATGAAACGCAAGGAGGCCTCACATGGACAAGAGAAACCAACACAATCTCGCATTTAATACATATTCGATCAAAGGGATACTTGCTCTCCAAGAGGTGTATGAAATGCGAAATAGCTCTTGTCATGTGAAGAGCCATGGGTAATCGTGTTTCATACGTTCGGCACTTTTGAGGATGATTTGGTAGGAATTATCAAGTGATTCAAAGCTAACTCGTATTTTATCAAAAAACTTACATTCTCGAGGGTTCGATGCGTATGTTGGGCAATGAAGCCTTCTTTAGTAGCCTTGCGCTAAAGAAAATTTTTACACTGTGATCAAATTAGCATTGTGTTGGTGTGGTTAAGCATAGAGAGAGCTTTGTCTTCAAAGGCTCAAAAATCGGGTTTATAAGGATCTTTAATTTACATGTGTAGCTGTTGTAATGCGTAGTTAATTTCACAAGTGCAACTGCATACTGTTTTTGCCTAGGAAGTTGTGCCACGTGTCACTTACTTTTTTGGCATGATAGCGCTTTTATGGCTCTGATTTTTAAGTTCTTATCATTTTCTTTTTCATTTTAAGCGCATCTCCTCGGAATTATTGCAATGTGCTTTTTTAACAAACGCGCGGTGACCGTTGGCATATACATATGAACACTTAGATTTGGGTTTTGCTTACTATTTATTTCACGTATCTTGTCTTTTCTTCGACCAACTATTTATATTGTAAGCATCACAAGCCAAACCAAGCATATTCTTACAAAAAATCATTTATTCTCGAGAGCAAGGCCTGCAAATATCAGGTATCACACTTTTCTTAATATTTTTATCTGCAATCCTAAATTTCGAGGCATTGAATATGTTAGTTGGTTTAAGAGGAGAAAGATACATCCGGAACTTAGAAATTCTATAAGGGTTTTACATTGTTTTTCTATCAATATTGGTCTCCTACACATGTTAAACAATGAGATTTTGATGTTCTTGATGCATTGTTTTGTTCAAATTTTTTGGATGTTTAAAACACGAATTCATCAAGTTTTTTTGTCAAAGTGACGTGTGAAACACGATTTTGTGAACTGCGAGGCGGTCTGAATCATTATTTTCGTGTTTCATGAGTCATGAATGTTAAACAAAGTTTGATCGATAAGACTTGGAATTTCATGCTTTCTCTACTGCTAAAAGTCTGAATTCGTTTCATTCATATTGTATTTCTTAATATCTTACATAACAAACACGTTTAATTTGTCAAAATACAAAAGCAGTGCCTTATAGGTTTTGACTCATTTTTTAAGCAATCTTTCTTTAGTCTACTGGATATGAGAAAATGTGGATTTGTATATTATGCCCCTAATTTTAATTTTTTGTTTTCTGGATTTGGTTTTGTGATTAATCAAGATGACTAAAAGGAATTTGTCTTTAGAGGGAATGGAGAAGGAGGATCTGAAGGATACCTATGATGAAAAGCTGTTTGATTTTTTTCATGCAATTGGAAATTCATCTAGATTTATTTACATCAGAGATATTATCAATGTTCCCTTTGGTTTGCAAGAGCTTTTAAAGGATCTTGAAGATAAACTAAAGAATTTTAGGGAGTTTTATGATAGACATGTGGAAGGCCTAGAGATTGAGGGATTTGTCCATTTTAGCGATGTAATGGAAGCTTCCAATGCTACTAGAACAAATTTGCAAACAAGGTTTAGCCTTATTGATGAAGAATTCAAGAAGTGCAAAAGGAGATTGCCCTTTTCATCAGAATCAACATCAATGTCTTCTTGTGCATAAGGATGTTGGATTTCTTGTATATCTTCAATATATGGATAGTTGTTCTTTAGATACAATACAAGAGAAGAATATGCAGGATATTGCATGCAAAGACAAAGAAGTTGAAGAGAAGGGTGAAACATTTTAGGAGCATATTGAGAACCAGTTAGTATAGGGATTTGATGTTGCTTTGTTTAAAAGTGAGAACATTACAAATGTGGAAGAAAAGGAGATAGAGTTGAGTGCAAAGATTGAAACAGGTCCTCTTGAATGTGTCCCAACATTTCCCAGTTATCTCATCAACAAAAGAGATATGTATTACTAAATGATATTCAACACCTTTTTGATCTTAGAGAAGATTATTGCTTAGCAATCCTTGCTACATGGGGTCAAAATGATAAGAATTTTATAGGTTATGAAGAGGAATTGCTAGCAACTCTTAATGTTGAGGGAGAGAAGTTTCAAGACAGCTCTGTAGCCTTGCATTCTTGTATTAATTAGATCAAAAAGGGGGGATACCTACAGAGGAAGAGTACTTACAAATTCAACAGAGACTTAGTATTGATAACATGGGGTATGAAGAGAAACTGAAGTCTCCATTAGAAAATAAACCAAAAAATTCAGTAAATCTATATGATGATAGTCTTCTTAAAGAAGATGAAAACCCTAAGGTATGAAAGATCATTCTAAGATATCCATTGTGATTTATATTAGAGTATGTTATGCATTACAGACAAATATTATTGGATATTTATCTATTGACATCTTATACTATTGTGGTTTATTGTGCAAATAGAAATTGAAGATGCAAACAACTTTCTTGGAAGAGCCAAGGCCTCAAGGCCATTGAAGCTTTGGCAAAAGTCAAGGCCTTAGTCATTATATTGGAAGCTTAAATAATCAAATAGTTGCAATTTATCATAGTAGGTTGTCAAGCTCTCCAAGCTTACCACAATAATGGCTTTGAAAGCTATCTCCAAGGTGATTGGATCCCAAGCCTTCAATAGAGGTTCAAACAAGATAATTTTAGTGGAGAAGAAAGAAGTTGTAAGAGTTTTTGGCTTTATGCATGGATACAATGGATCTAGGGCAAGATACTTTGGAGTTCTTGCCTCTTATTTGCTTTCCCATGTAGGAGATGCCAAGAATTTGAAGCTCCTTTCAGACTATAGAAAACAAGAGTTCTTGAAATGTAGAGGTCTCATCGAGTGGGATGAAACAAAAGATTCCTTTAGAGGACCTAGTGAATTCCCTGAAACTAAAGACTCTTCTGCAAAACAGAGTTAGACTAAAAGATGTTAAGGGTTTCTTGAAACCCAACTTTTTTTATCTCTTTGTCTAGTTTGTAACCATTTTGAATATCTTTGCTTTGCACGAGTTTAAATATCCCTCTTTTCTTCTTTGGATATGATGCCAGGAGGCATATTCCACGGTGGATTCCGTGAGGTTTTACGGTGGATTCCGTAAACTTAGATGACCGGGGCTCATACGCAAAGAGGATTCTTTGTGCGAGAAGTTGATGGGGACGCCTGTCCTTTTCGGGCGTTTCATTAATTTAGTGTGTACATGGGTGATTCCATAGCGGGTGATTCCGCAAAATGCATATTAAATTAATAAACGTTTATGAGTTTAGAGTGCGCACTCGTAATAAATTAAGGTTAGGATTTATTTCTAACCAGTTGATTTATTTATGTAGCTGAAGACTGCTAGGTATTCACTTTTGTCGGTTTAATTGTGTTATTTTACTAACGATTGTGAATGCTTCAGTTGATGTGTAGAGATAGCAGCAGTGGCGGAGGAAAGCATTGGAGTCTAGCGGGTTTCCGATCTTTGGACTATATTTTGATAGGCGCCACGCCTATATTTTGATTATGTCTATAGAGACATCGACTATTTATTATTATTTTGTATGCGCTTATGCGCCTGGATATGTTATTTTTATTTGGACATTGAGATTGGGCGTGCCAGACTCTTTGGGCACCGTCCATTAGCTTTATTTTCCTATTTTTGGTAGAAAGCAAACTCAAAAGCTAAAAGCTTGTCATATTTTTGTAATTGGGCTATTTTTGAGCAAAAAGATTGGAAATATATATTAAATACATGCTTTGTGAAGCGCTCACACAAGGCATGGGGGAGATTCAACCCAATTTGTCTCTTGTCTCATGTCGTGCTTGTTTTTGCATTGATTTTTGTGCTAAAAAGTAGAGTGCTTTGTTCTTGGGGACCTTTGGGAATTCACTACGTGAGCTACCTGCGTCCGATCTGCGCACCAGGATAACAGTGGATATAGTCCTTGCCAAAGATGATGTATTACATGATATGATTGTGTCTTTGAGCTTGAATTTGTGCCAAGTTTGTCTGTAGAACCATTGAAAAACCTCTAATAAACAGTTTGCTTTGTATCTTCCACCTCCATGTCTTGTGTGTATAAAGTATTTTGTTCTTTCTTGATAATGTGATTTTTCCATACCTTGGGTTGACCAAATAGATAAAGATCCATATTTCTTGATAAAATATGGAGCATGGTCATATAAAATATGTTGCATAGTTAACAAATAAAAAAATTCAATTAGAAAACCCTATATGAGTCAGACAATAAAGAGACATACATAAGCAAACTTCTTACCATATAGTGAGTGAAGTGTTGATTACCCCAAGCTTCTGTCATTGCATTTTTAAAAAGGTTTAATTGGTTTTTGAAGTCTTTAAGATCATCATCATTCCACTCTATTTTATCACAATAAAAGAATGGTGTTTCCCAAACATTGGCTTTTCTATTCTGAGCTTGTCCATTATCAGCATAATCCTTAACTGCATTATGTAGGCACTTCCATTGATTGTATCTAATAGTTGAGCCACCATTTCTAGAGTTTATCTTACCAAGTCTCCCATGAAAGTCTAGGAACCTTCTAGCCTTCACTCCACCAATAGATGGCTTTTTGGAGACACAATTGCCATCCTTAGACTTTTAAAGATATGGTTCAGTAACAACATTACCACCGTGCAAACCAATTGCAGATAAGACTTTTTCAATCTTTGTTATAGCATTTTTTCTAGCTAATAATGGCTTCAACTTCCATGCAAATCCTATATAAAGATGAACAAGCTTTTCAATTATCCTACAAAGCATATGAGGTGTACAAATATGGGCATTCACTAAAGGAATATCTAGGACTGGCTTAAACTGTGGGTCCTTATTGTGCCTAGATGGAGCTCTATTCCAATTGCTTGAGTTCAACTCTATGGCTGGGGACATGCAATATAGGCAAGGAGATCTAGAGTTGGCTCCCTTTGATACATTGTACATGCATTTAAGTATCTTTAAGTCACCAGCTATGTGCCACTCAATCTTATAGTTCCCAAATCCTTCAACAAATAGCTCTTCTCCTACTTGTTGTCTCTTAATAATAACATTAGGTATTGGTGTTCGATGAAAAACCCAATACAATATATCAAAATCCTCTATATCTACTCCAAATGCTCCTAGCCACTAGATGTTACGTTTTGATTGAATACTAAATAGCATTCAGTGATTGTAATGATATGATGAAAGTGCTCTATTCATCAAGGTAATAGAGACCCTCTCTAGTTTTGTACATTTTAGAATCTCACTTTCATCAAATTTAACCACAAATCTAGCCACTCCTTATGCCTCTTCTAGTGACAAGTCATAGAATCCAATCAATCATTAAGCATTGTAGGATGGGCAAGTCAATGAAAATATTATTAAATTCATTGAATACAACTTCCTTTTTCTTGACCTTGAAGCTAGACGTGATATGGAAATGCTCACCCAGAATCTCCATTACTTTGTCATTCACTCTCTGTCTAATAGTTCTAATCACATATGACCTTGGAAGTATGCAATTACTACAAAGATCATTGGGTGATTGATCCATAGCTAAGGATGTGATTAGAAGATTTGATTGAAAAAGTATGCAAATTAGAAATAAGAATGAAAATGAAGAAGAAACTAGTAAGGATGGGAAAGAAAGAAGAGAGTGAGAATGGAGGGAAGTAAGCAAGCATCAAACAAAATTCAATTTGAATATTAGTTTTCACTTTAATGAGGATGAATAAGATCATTATGACAATCTTTGTCACCTTTATGGCGGCCTAGATTTCTAGGTTTAATGTGACCACGAGAATATCACGACAATGACTTATTAACAAATTTTTTTATATTTACTTACCAAAATATAAAAGTTTTTAAAAATCTAAAAATGATTTTATTTTCTAAAATATTTTCTCTCTCTAGGATTACTTACAAGGCATTTTCGAGACCTCAAAACTCCCCTAATGATCGTTTGACATTTGAAGTCTACCCACCATATTCTACATGTCGCAACATGTTGCATGTGCTCAACACTAGCAAAAATCAATTCGTGACCAAGCATGATAATGATGTCCATACCACAATCAGATGGGTTCCTAAGGCTCTTCTTAGGGCCCACGGTTATTATATTGGTAAAAATTGGTTCTAATTACTAACACTCATACATAATGCTCCCATAGTATCCCAACCACCTAAAATCATGAGCACTTGACTTCCATAGCCAAAAAGCCAAGCACCATGGCCACCAACACCAAGTTTTGTGCCCAAATAGATCTACAAAAGGAAACAATTGTAATCACTACTAGTTAGTCCTATAAAAAGTCTAGTCTCAAAAGGTTATCCAATGACCTACAACAAGCCACAGCTCATTGAACCATCCAAACCAAACTATCCCATTATTACACTAGCATCCCCTAACTATGAGACAAAGCAATGACTACTAGCACATTAGATAACACTTTCACTCTATTCACATGTATCTATGATTGACTTAACCTAAGCATCCTTGATGAAAACACTAAAAATGATGTGGAGTCTCTACCAAACTCATGGGAGGAATTCGAATTCATCTTCACTAAGGCTACTTTGATTATCATCAAAATGAGCTCATTGCAACTCAAATTTCACACAAGCAAGCCTTGAAAGGATGATTAATCACCTCTTTCAAACATAGCTATGTTGAGACCACACCTGAGAATCTTGCCAACCTTGATCATCTCCACAATCCAGTCCTTATTTTTGTAGCTTTGATTTACATTATGAGCATAGTGGAAAAGAGTGGGATATCAAATCATGACCAATACTGAGCAACATTGCACCATTAAGATGTTGAAAGATGACCCTACTTATCTTGCCCCCACTTCATTTCGAATAATTGCTTTGATTGCCCATTAGAAGATCATGTGATGCTGCATCCATACATGGAACAAATCTTTAGCAAGAAAGAGCTTCACATTGCTAGTCAAATAGGTTCATGTGATTTCTTCACCAATGTCCTAAACCTATATCACCCATGTCGACATTCAACCACATGATATGGACCATTATGCTATCATGGTATACAATCTACTAGTTGTGTATCTCTTTGTATGAAGAAGTTTGTGGTAAACCTGTAATGAAGTCCATAGAAATCTACTCCCAAAGGTGAATTAGGGATAGGTAATGGAAGTAATAAACCATATGACTTACCATGATGTATTTTTATGCATTGACATATAATGTATTCAGAAACAAAATTAGAGACATCAAGTTGCATATTTGGCCAAAAAAATCTTTGTGTAAATTTCTAAGTGTGGAGATAATACCATGATGTCCCATATAAGGAGGCTCGTGTACTTCTTGCATAATGAAATGACGAAAAGGATTAGTAATACATAACCTTTTTTCATAAAACAAAAAACCATCGGAAACAAAAAAATTATTAGTAGAGATGAATTGATTGTTAGATAAATTTAGAGAGAAAAGAAAAATGGGGAATAAAAGAGTAGAGAGAGAGGAGAGCAAGAGACAGATGAAGAGATTGTAGAGAGAGACTAGAAAAGTAGAGAGAGCCTCACCCCCCCAAAAAAAAACATTAGTCCCCCCATATTGAGACCTTGGGTTCTATCATTCTCCCAACTCTCTATTCAAAATACACACACATATCATTGCACTCTTTTCACTTATGACCACTTATATTTGGTATGTGAACCATGGATTATGCAACATATTATCAAGTTTTATCTTCTTGTAGTCATGCGTTCTATGGATTTGAAAATTTTGAGTTAAGGCAAGCCTTTTGCCATAGTCCTAGTTAATGGTAGCATGAGAACTTTGCTTCCAACGTAATGCAAGTATATGCAATAGTATGAAGTTGCTATGAAGAGGCCTAAGGTTCCTTGCATGTGATAGCATACAATGAGCATAATATATTCCATTATTCATGACACAATCTTACAAGCCTTCATTACTTTGTAGATGACCTAGATTTTCTTATTTTTTGCTAAATTTACGTACATGCTTGGAATATCCAACAAGATAATATAAGGATAGAGTTTCGGATACCCATATTGGTAAAAAGTTTCCAAAAATCAATAGCACCCAAAGGGAAGCTCCTCCAATAAAATAATTTGATAGAATTTTGTTAAGACGTGGTCAAAAATCCATAGCATCCAACAGGTAAGCTCCTCTGACATAAGCCTAGCAAACACTCAAGAGAGAGGGGGGAGAGGCCTAAATGGATTTGTTTACAATTTTGCTCTTTATTCCATAGAATTGCACATAGGTATCTAAGATAGCTTTTCCCTTCAATGTTAATGACACAACCTCTACTAAAGACAAAAGGTAGGCCTTTCTCATTAGTCCAAAAAACTTTATGGAGGATTAAAGAAAGGCTAGAAATGTTTGATTTACATGTTTAGCCCAAATGATTTCAAAAGGGTAGGGCTAATTTTTACTTGATAAGGGTAATTGTCACACATAATTGTTTAACAAAATTTGTTTGAGTGTTCTAATTCTAGGGCATATGGAAAGCAAATCTAGCAAATCCACTAATTTTCTTAAGGGGGCTTTAACTTTTACTTCTTATATGTGGACTAGAGAGTAGTTCTTGTAAGAGCCCATTTTGTAAATATCATACCAATTATCAATGCCCTTCCTATCAAGGTGTCTTGCTCTATAGATTTATTTTTGGAAAAAGTTGTAAGGCTCCATTTTGTGGCAAATCTATCGGTCAACTTTTTTGTATTTGGAATTCCAATGCCTCCTAAATACCTTGGCTTAGTACATTTGTCCATTGAAAAATTTGGTTGAACCATTCTACATGGCATTTAACAAGTCTCCATCATGTCAAATGATATAAAAGATTGGGGGAAATGAAATGTTCAATTACAAAATAGAGCTCTAAGGTCTACAAACTTCTTCTTTGCTTTTTCCAAGACCCATTTCCACTTTGGGCTTTAGTGACATTGAAGCCCATATGAAGTCCGTAGTTATTCTTATGGTTGGATGCTAAAGGACTAGTCTAAATACTATGACCTCTTCTACTTCCATTGTCAAAGGGTTTTTTGTTCATGGCATAAAATATGGAATTCTTATGTTTGTAGAAGAACTTCATGAGGATTCACATGAGAAACTTTCATACATAATCCAATCATTATTCACCTACATTTGTCTTAGATGCCATTTAATCTCATAAGTTCCTTTGTAACTTGACATGCAATTTTTAGTTTGTATCATGTAAATTGACAAAAATTAAGTCTATGAGATCCTTTCACTTGATCAACAGGTGGAAATTGATAGTTTATAGGTTATGTCACATTGGTTCATGAGGTGTATTTTCTTGGAAATCAAGAAGAGTTCCCAAAGTCCATTTGATGTGTATGGGACATGAAGTAATGGCTGTAAGAGACTTGTGTGACTTGCAAGTGACCTATATGGTCCACTTTTTGTGTGGAAGTAGAAGAGGAGTGCAGCCCGCATTTTTCGGCGCAATTTTCAGGCCTGCACACCTATGGCATATGGAGGGAGAGCTAAAGACTATGGTGCATGCTCCAAAGCATGCAAACACAAAGCAAACTGAAGATAGAGTGGAGATACAAACAAAGAAGTGTGAGAGTCCTTTTTGCCCATCCATTTGGTATCACGAAAATGAGTGGTATGACAGTCCATAAAAGGGAAAAACAGAGATAAAGCATTCAGCCTACCCTTATGAACATCTTCTTCCATTCTCTTACTGTATTCATGGACCATTGAAGCCCTTCTTGTGCCCAAGTACTTGAGTAACTTTGGGGAAAGTAAAGGGGAGATCTTGGAGGTGCATGGGACTGATTTGGATTGCTAAAACGTGTCATAAACAGGGCAGCCAACTGTTCTTGTCTTCTTGAAGGGAAATCGAGTGATGTATGTGGTTGCAAGTGTTGGTATTGACCTCTAAACATCAGGGCTTCATTTGGAAGTGAATAGAGAGGCATATTCTTGAGTTTATGTATGTTTTGGGGGCTTGTTTATGGGCTAGAAATTACTGTTATAAAACAGGGCTGAAGTGAATTAAAAGCTTTGTCAGTGCATTTCAAGAGCTTTTGGTTTTATGTCTTGGAAGTAGTGGAATCTACCACTCAAATACTTGTTTCTTGGAGTTATTGTTCATTGGCATTCATGAAATTGTATCCATTTGGGCTTGCATTTGAAATATGTATTTGGATTAAATCTAAGATAAAATATTTACATGTAATGGTCTATTAACCTCATAAGCATTTGATGTAATTGAGTCAAAGTCTTTGATGCCATTCATGTATGTTAAGTATATGATAAAGCTTGAGGTCTTCTTCTTCAACTGAATCATCTCTAAAACCCAAGACTTATCAAACCCCAATCTTTTCTCTCTCTCCTTACCTTGAATCTCTCACTCCTCTTCTGCTCTAAACCCCGGTGGTAGACCTTCGACCCCCCACACGATGACAGTGGTGAACCCGACATGAAGGTCGGCTGTAGAAGAGAAAGTACAATGGGAGAATCATCAAGTTTGGGAGGAGATGCCTTGCAGTAGTTGGTTCGACTGATGCAAGAGAACCAACAACAACAATTGCAATTTTAGCACCAGATGCAACTGCAGCAACAACAGAGGCAAGATGAAGAGCGGAATGATGCTACTGCCATTAAAGCTTTGGAAGCAGTTCAAGTAATTTAATGGGCAAAATGTGTCCTCTTTTATCCGCCTCTATACTGACAACATGGTCTTCTTTGGGGTCCCTCATCATGCTTGGAGCCAATACTTTTCCCGTTTGGCCATGCATGGCCTCCAGGACTGGATTCATGGTCTTTTCCAAAAAGATGTGGGATGGTCTGCATTCAAGAAGGCTCTTCGAGAAGAATTATTTCTTGAAGATTTTGGCCTCATGACAAAGAAAATCTTCACTGAATGGGTTGAAAGGCCCAATAAGGGACTAATTGCCACTTCTCTTCACCGCGAATTTAAAAGCAAATTTGCTCAGCTAGATCCTGATGATCAACAGAGTATGGAGAGCCGGAAGATTGAATTATTTCTAAAGGTTGCGGATCCTTTTCTTCAAGAGAAGCTGATTGATCGGCTTGAAGATCCTGACTCTGAGACGGGATTGAAGACTGCTTGGGGTGATGTCACTGAAGCAGTTAATATGATTGCTTGGAGAGAGCAAATACGCCTAAGGCGGGGTTCTACCACTGCATCATCTGAGTCCATAAAAGAGCCTGTTCCTATATCTTGACCTCTTGTTTCTATGGCCGAGCAACCAAGAAATCCTGTTGTTCCACCTCCAAAGAAGGATGTCATGGACGAGCTAATCAAGAGCATGTAGGATCTCCATCTTAATCTAACGGAGATTAATTCCAAGGTGGAAAGGCTTGATGTGAAAGTGGAAGAAAGAGGGCGAACAGCTGCCCAAAGACCCATACGAGAAGGCTTCAAAAGATGCTATATCTGGTGTGATAGCCTACAGCATGATAAGAGGGAGTGCATTGCATTCCATGAAGCTGAGGTGCAAAAATTAGTTTTTTGGAAGGATGGTAAAATTCATGAGACCGAAACTAGGCTTCCTCTTGAGCCAAATTTTGGTAACTGTGACATGAAGAAAAGACTGGAAGATTTGGCAACAAGAACAGCCTATGCAGCTGTTGATGCAGCTACCTATGGGCTGCAAATTGAGCCAACCAATGAAATTGTTAAAGCATGTAAAGTTGGTGTAAAATCTAAAGTATGGATGCAGGTCTTAGATCGCATGGAGCGAGGCAAGGCGTCCAAAGATGATTTGACTACTACTAGTCAATGCATCCGACAAAGAACCGGATGGATTGAGCCAGTTGATTCATTTTCAGATTTCGCTCGGTTGGCTGAAATCAATAATCAAGAAGCTATGGTAGAAGAAAAGAGAAGAAGAGAAGAAGATGTTGCCGGTCCCTCCTCTTCAGGGCCAACCAAACGTGTGACAAGAAGTAAACCGGATCAGCAGAAGGCTGTTGAAAATCCACCACCACCGCCAGAGCATGATATGGAAGATGCCCCATAAGCAAAGAAGATGGAAGGAAAGAGAAAAGGCAAACATCCCAGCTACAAGCTGCAGTCTGACATAAAGACTGCGACGGATCTCAAGCAGATCCTAGAAGAAAAGATTCTTGGTTGAATTTACATTGGGTGAAATTCTCAGAATCGCAAAACGAGGATTTCATGATGTAATAATTGATGTAATTAAACAGAAAAGAAAATATGTTGGTGAAGAAATTGAAGAATATGTGCATGCTTTTTTGCAAGCTCCTCATGTGTATTTGTAGGATGAAGAGAAGCTGAATACTCAAGGGATTCGATTGGAGGCAATCAAAGAATTGATTGCAACCATAGAAGCCAAAGATTAAGACATCTATGAAGCTGAAATTGAAGAAGCTATTGCAGAGAATGTTATGGTGGGGTCTTCTCAATCCAAAGAGCAGCCCATGCATAAGAAAGAAGCTCGTCTTCACAACATGCAACAAGAGATTGATGCTCATTTTATTCCAAGTAGTCATTGCTCCCGTACCCATTGGGCAAGGGCAACTACTGATGAAACCGTTGTCAAGATTGGAGAAAGAGAGGCTCCATGCATTGCCCTTATAGACCATGGTTCAAAGATCAACGTCATGTCAAGAAGTCTCTATGAGAATGGTAGATGTCCCATAGATGTGGACCCGAGATGGAGCATGAGAGCAGCCAATAATTCTTCTGGCAATCTCTATGTGGCACGTCCTTATGTATGGGTTACTATTGGTAATGTAAAAGATGAATTTCATTTCTTTGTTCAAGATTCCTGTAGTTATCCTATCATTCTTGGTCAACCTTTTATTTCTGAGTTTCATTTGGAGACAAAGGCCCTTGATGATGGTTCATCTTATGCTCGGATAAGAAGTAAGGATAATGACAAAGCTGTTACCGTGTTTCCCGCAGCACAGAGGAGTGGAAAATGGAAAAAAAAGAGAAATAGCAAAAAAGGCGCAGGATAAAAGCAGAAAAAGGCGCCTTGATCGGTACCCAGTCCTTCCCTGAAAATTTTAAATGTTTAGGCACGACCCTCAGAAAGCCTCGGTGTCGGCCCAGGACAACAAAAGAGAAAAAGGGTGCACCATTAAAATGTGGAAGCGCCCCCGAATCTTTGTAAAAGAGTGCCAAGCTTGCTCCTGTGCAAAGTGTATGCATTAGTTGGGAATAGGATAAATTAGAATGGTGGGAAATGGGAAAAATGGCCTAGGCGACTGGCCATGTAAAAGAGGGAAAAGGGGATGACCGCCCAAAAAGGATTTAGGGCTTTGTATATAAAGTTGAAAAGTGAATGAGAAGCTCATTCTTTGGTATGTGGCAAAAAGAGTCTTCTTCTTCCTCTCTTCTTCTCTCCTTCTTGCTTGTGTATGCTCTTGAGAGAGGAAGTGTGAGAGTGTGAGGGAGTGAGTGTGTGTGAGAGTGAGGAATCAAGAGGGTGAAGCTCTTCACCATCTCCTCTTCTCTTCTTCTCTTCTCTTCTATTCTCTTGCACGCGTGGCTATGGAGGATGGAGCTTGGAGATGGAGGAGGCTTGAGGATGCTTGAGCTAGCATCAAGAATCGTGGAGAAACCGGAGTGCAAGGGAGAGGAGGGTACTCGATCAAGCATCAAGGTAAGCTCACTACACTCGTAGGATCGACGGCGCGTCGGCTAGATGAGAGATAGCCATTAGAGCTCGCTTAGAATGCTTGAAACAATAAGCGGTCCGTGGGTCTTGGCGGTTGAGCGAAAGCTCCCACATTTTGGTTCCATTGCCGGGACAACAGATTCAAGCTGGAGCACTTGCACGCCTCATATCGAGCATCAAAGTAGGGTATTCATCCCCGAAACGGAGCTTGAGATAGGTAGGAAGTTGGGCGTTTTTGAACTTCAAAACAGGTAAGTATTTTGGGATATTCTGATTGTTTGATGATTGGAAAACATGGAGAAATTAGTTCAGTATTTTGCTTTCGATTTGTGTTGTGTTTAGAGTAGGTTAATAGTAGGAAATCACACCCGAGAGACATAGGGTTTGCTGCTGTAAAACAGGGAGAAAATTGGGGAAAACAGGGAGAAAATGGAAGAAATGCACATTTGAATGTGTAAGAATTGCTAGGAGAGTAATCTGTAGCATCCGGGGAATGATCAGCAGGGTTATAAGTTCTGGAAGGACAAGGGAATCCTCATTTGCAACCAGCTAAGAGTGAGAGAGAGAGAGAGAGAGAGAGAGAGAGAGAGCTTGGGCGACCGTTCGATCGATCAGGGCACGGAGTGACGTTGCTATCGGCGATCCCCAGGTATATAGATCTCTCCCGTATCACTCCAACGTCACTCCTCGTGAATTTTGTAGTCTATAATCATCGATGTCTTGAGATTTTGGATGAATTTGTGCTCGAAAGTGCGTCGGGCCGGCGGAATCAGACACCCGATTCAGTGTTCGATTTTCAGAATCGGACACTCGGATAACCGTCCAATCGGACCAACCTGTCCGACTCGGACACTCGGACGCTCGGACTCGGACGCTCTCGATCAGACCAACCCGTCCGACTCGGACTCTCCGACTCGGACACTCAGACCAACCTCGTCCAATCGGACTACTTGTCTGATTGTCCGATCGAGGAAATCGGACTCACGAATTAGGACACGTCAGCAATCGGACCACACACCTGGTCCGATCGGACCAATTGTCCGATTTTTAAAAATCGGACACCTAACCCCCATTCGATTCTAAGACTCGGATGGCTCAAACTCGGACCCACCTGGTTTGATTCCTAGAATGGACCAGTGGTAAATCGGATATCCGATTCCCAGAGTTGGACACATCTTTTTTTTTTTAAGGGGAAAAACATCAAAACTTGACCCCCACGAGGACTGGAAGCGCAACCCACTCCAAGACAACATGTGATGGGACTTGAAACGGGCCGGCACTGGCTATAGCACTAGCCGGACCTCTATCATGCGCTCAACAACCCCATGGCCTCGCGGCCAGGAGTGTTGATGACACATACATCATACATTGCCTTCCTAAACATCTTGCGTTTGTATCACGTATCGTAGTCCAACTCTAACCCAATTAACACTCCTCAGAGGGAGTCCCTACACATTGCCAAATAGCACGAAGCACAAACATAGGAGGTCCTCCCAGGCTGACTACCGCTACCTCACTGCGACTCTCCTAGACCTTGGGGATTGGCCCCTCGATGCATCGCTAAACATATATATCACAATATCGCACATATTTCCACTCAAGGTACCAATTATTCGTATCCAGGAATGTACCATACCTCACTTTCTTTCCCTTTAGACCCAACGCCTAGCCTACAGCTTGGGATATGCTGTCTCTCACTCAACGTTGGTCATGTTCCTCTAGAAAGCAATTGCCATGCATCCAGGAGGTATTGTCTAATACCCTTTATCATTTTATGCTTCATGCAAATTGTGAATGTCCACGTGATCAAACAATTAAGAAAATCAGCATTGGTGCACATGTGGAAAATATTTCTTTCAAAGATTTTGACTATCACTTGTATGCAGCGTTGCATGAACCTAGCACCGAGAAACCCTCGTGCTACTAGATCCTTATTTTTTAATTATCGACCAACCTAAATGGTATGCATAAAAACCAGCAAGCTTTTCATTATTTCATTCAGTATTTAAACACCTTTTATACACTCTACCCCCTCACCCGTTTAGGTTGTGCATTATTGATCGATTTAGGGTTCCTTTCCATGTTTTTTGTTATATAAAAAAACAACAAACACTCACTAAAACATAAAGGTAGGGCTGAACTAAGGCTAAACCTCATACTTCAGACCCCCCATACATCCACAAACATGGTTCTTATTTTTCCTTAATTTTCGGCACTCAAAATCCATTTTTCCCTTATTTTTCAATGGTTTTTTCCTATTTTCTTTGTATTTTTGCAATATTCAATGACTGAAAATACAAAATGAGTTGTGGACTATTGCCTTTAGGTTCATTTGCAGCAAAACCACAAATTTAGTTGGTGTGTCTTGTTAAATTTTGCTATTTCTATCCCCAAAAACTACCATTTTCCCTTGTTTTTCGTCTTTTGCGTGTTTTATTTCACTATTTCCAGCCATACAACAAATGAATTTCTAATTTTTTAATGATAAAATGATAGCAACCATTACAAACATCATTGTATTAAAATATCAGCCCATAGGAACAAGTATTCATGAGGCAAATTACATAAAACATCAATTTCCTTTGTAAAAATGGAATTACCATTCTTTGTGGGTTGCGGGTTTTTATTTGCCATGTCTCAGGACTGATTTCCAACAGCCATTAATGCTCATGACAATCCACAATCAGCAATCTTCATTCCTCTTGAACCACGGAGCAATCCGGTCTTCATTGGACAAGCATCCGTCATCCATTCTTCTTCTTCTTCTTCACCACATGAATCTGCCCTTAGAAGAGAGAGAGGGAGGAGAGAGAAAGACTGAAATTAGAGATCTTCATAGAGACCACCATTTCTCGTGCGAGAGGCGGCGAAACGATCAACATCCAGAGGGGAAGCAAGGCCCAATATTTGATCTAGTGGTTGTTCACAACCACGAGATGGCATCTCCATGAAGAGGAGCGCAATTTTCGGCGCCATTAGGAGGCGCCCTCCTTCACGTTTTTTGCTCTCCCAAAAGGCACCACAATTTGTTGTGGCATAAAATGCCCCAAGGCCCCCCCCAAAGGTCACTTATATTTGGCCCAAAGTTTGGCTACCTTTTCAAATCTTGCCTATTTCTTGGCTCCTTCCCCGTCCGGACTCCAAATTGAGCTCTGAAAAATCCTGGGCATCCAGCTCAGCATCCCGCATTGGTCGGTAACTCGTATCAACCTGCACAACAGTCTGAAAAATTATGAAAAATCAACAAATGTCGCTCGAGCACCTTTAAAGCACTTTGGCGCTTAAAATCGTCCTAGATCGAGCCGCCGCCTTCAACGTTGAATATTTTTCCCTTGATATTCATAATTTTTAGCTATTTTTAAGCACTTCTCAGCATCGAAATTCCGCTCTCAACATGGCGAATGCCTTATAGACAGTTCCCGACGTAGAAGTCAAGACCAAGGGACAGGGAAACAGTGCTGGAGCACTCCCCAGTGACCTAACGCATTGAGAATGGAAATCCAATCGAAGGACCCGTGATCGATCCCCCTAGTGAACGGTAAGAAGCAGCGCAGACCCTAGAACCCACTAGAACGGCCAGGACTTGAGCAACAAAGCCTATTAGTCCCGAAACGAGTGAGAGTGAGTAAGACGCCGAGGAATTGCTTGCGGCACTCACATTGAATTTCCGCAGTTGAAGTACACTTAAGAAAGCTGAAAGCCTGATTGGGCACAAGTGCACGAGAAAGACACACTCACCGAGTGACCATAAATTGAGGTTTGTATTCAATAATCAAAGGAACTCACTTAGATAAATCACTCAAGGAACCCACCAATAGGAGAGGACCCAAGACATAGACAAACAATTGAAGCGCAGGGTAAGATCAAGCAAGGAGAGCCAACGACGAGGATCTGTCAAGACTATTCAACCTGATCGACAGTGCAGTGGGGCGTAAGAATTCGACCATGATGGAAGAAAGCTCAAACCATCGGTCTAATGAGGAGCTCGATTTGAGTGTATTCCAAGATGCTATACAGCAGATGGTGAGCAATTACGACGCGCACGCCCGGTACGAGCACCACAGCAGGACAGCAGACGCAATCATTGCAGACCTAGAGAAGGAGAGAAGGCTAGCCCGCAAGGCATTGCAGGGCATAACTGATTATAATAGGGATCAACAGGCTAGGAGCCAAAGGCAAAGCATGGAGCTGCATGAGGTGCAGCGAGTGCTGAACTTGACTGGCCGAAACCGAACAGACCATGAGAGAGCACTAGAAGGAGACCTGACATTGAGCGAGCTCCTCATGAAATGGCTGCTCGATAACACCGCAGTAGAGCAAAGTGCCACCACACTAGCGACGTCTCTGCTTGCAGGATTAGGGGCAAACTAGGGCTCAAAGAGCCAGGCCAAAATACCAATTGTTGCCAAGCAACTCGATAAGTACCAACCACATGACAATCCATACAGCTTTGTTGAGTAGTTTGAGCAAGTCTGCGAAGCCAACGGCCTCAATGACTAGACTCAACATTCGCAAGCATTTGGCCTTTGCTTAGGTGACAAGGGTAGGACGTGGTATACAAGCTTGGATGTCGTGGAATGAGCCAAATTCAATAATCTCAAGGATCTCTTCGTCAAGAGGTTCGCCAAGCCCGAATACTCTGATAACCTGCTAGTACGCTTGATGAATGTCAAGCAAAAAGAGGAGGACATCGGCGACCAAGTGACCCATGTGAGAAGTCTCTTTAAGAGAATCCCTCTAGGCGAGCGACCGACTGATAGAGCAGTTTCAACTATATTCATCAGCGGAATTCGAGACGAGGAGTTATATAAGGCATTGGCAGGCAACTCAAGCTTGCAGCAGGACGTGGTGGCTAGAGTTTTTGACGAAGCCATCAGAGTCGATGACCAGCTGAAAGAGCGGAGCTCTAGGAGCTCAAATCTAGAAGAGACCAACCCGCGAAGCTCAAAGAGAACGTCAGCCTCTAGTGAGCGGTCAATCCCATCATCCCAAGATAAGGGGAAGGCCACCGAGACAGGACCAAGGCTTGGCTGAGGTCAAGATGGAATTAGCCAAGATACAAGACATGTTGAGACAACCAACGCGCCCACACATCCAATGCATGTACTGTGGCGGAAACCACTTGCCGGTCGAGTGTCAAGACCCTAGGTCAAGACCTTGCGCTAACTGTGAAAGGTTCGGCCACGATATCGCACATTGCAGACTACCAAGAAGACTTCCATACTCGCAACCCTACGGCCAGCCTTATCTAGCTAATAGGCCGCAGCCATTCTTCGGAAGGGGAGCCCCATTGGCTCTACCCATGCCTAACGATATAAAACTAGCCATCCCTAGAATGGACATAAATCCTACAGGCATTCCTAGACCGCCTGGTCCTTATGTGACCCACCCAGCGAGCAACGCTACAGTACACTACGTGGAGGATCCGAATGATGAAGAGACCTACATATACCCTTACGTCTCGCATGACGACGAGGGCAACGCGGTCCTCATGGATTATTGACCCATGCCGGTGATGGCATTAGGACGAGGATGGGGTAGAGGCCTAGGAGGGTAGCCACACAGGATCTAGTCACTTGTTGGACTTGTGGACACCCCGGTCATGTCTCATCACGCTCCCCTGAAAGAGAGCAGCAAAACAGGGACAAGGCTGACCAAAGGTGCACAGAGTGCAGAATTGCCCATCTTTTCATAGACTGGCCAAAGCGGAAGCCATCCTCTAGCTCAGCCAATTTGCCATCCGTCCCATTGGGGTTATTTGGTGTCGAAAACCCCTATGGGAAGGCCACACCTATTCCCTTGCGAGTTATGACCCGATCCCAAACGAAGTAGGCCGGCATCTCTCTGCCAGGACCCAGCAATCTTGATGCAACCTCGATAGGAAAGAAAAGCCGCAGGCAGAAAAAGAAGAGATCGGAAGCTAAGGTTGCACTAAAGACCGAGAGTGCTACGACTCTACCCACAGGGAAGAAAGTCTCAGACGGGGAGGCAGAGACTTCAGTCCCTAAGACAGCCGAAAAGGGAAGCGCTAACGTAGGGGAATACCCGCATCCAAAGCGACAATTAGAGGCCATAGAAAAGGTAAAGGAATGGGTGAGGGAGGCTCAACAGCATCTCAAAGATGCTGAACCCATCATAGAGGATGAGATCGATGATCTCTCCAGCATAAGCATGCCAACATCACCACCTCAACCTAAGTCAGCCGAAGCAACTGTGCCACAAGCAGTGCCGTTGAGACCAAGCCTAGACGCAATAGAGCCGCAGATCAGCCGCGGCCATTGGCCCAGACAGTCTAGGCTAAAGGAAGGACGAGTATCTAACGATCTCCTGACCATGCTAGTGACCACCCCTGTAACACTTAGCCTGGGAGATCTGCTTAAGCAGCACCCTGCCCTATGGCAAGACCTTAAGCAGTGGGTCGAAGGATCACAAGAGCAGGTCACAGCAGACCCTCGAGACCAGGATGGAGAAACACAATTGCCAAGTTTGACGTTGCACTCCGTGCCTAAATCTTTGCACGTCAACGCCTTTTGGGAAGGCTCTGAGATGCATGCGGTCCTGCCAGTCCTAGCCCTGAGTGACACAACAAGGAAGGGAATCGTAGACACGGGAGCCGAGGTTAGTGTGCTTAGCCACGCAGTGCTTCAGACTTGGGAAAACCCGCCTGTCGAAGCTGCTAGGTTTAACGTCACGCTAGCAAATGGTATGAGAGTGAAGCCATTCGGGGTATTGAAGAATTGGCCAGTGAAGATTGCAGGTGTCCAGTTCTCTGTCGACTTTATAGTCATGAAGGGAGTGGACTACGATGTTCTATTAGGCCGACCCTAGAAGTGCAATGCTAGAGTCATCAAAGATTGGGGTAACGGCTTGATCTTCCTTGGCAATAGAACGAATGCCGTAAGAATAGAGATGGGCACTTGGAAGACCTCACCTGTCGACCTAGACGCCATCTCTGATATGCTCAAGGGGAACACTCAGGTCAAGAAGCCCTATGGCTCCTTGACCAAGTATATCCCGTGCCCAGAGGATGAGCGGGATTGGATGCACATCCTCGCTACAATTGACCTACCATTCTCAGACCATGAGGCATATGAGAAGGCCATCAAAATGATCGGCAAGACCAACGAAGCACTCTCTACACCAGTCTACATGATGTCAGCAAGCCTGCATGGAAAGCCTAAGCCTGTTACCTTCCAAGTGCCATCCAACAAAAGAGAACTCTAGGGGGTACTGGAATACCTAACAGACCAGCTAGCTGGCAACCCAGCTGCCAACTTCAAACCACTCCAGGATCTCTTAAAGGATTCCAAGTGGCAATGGACCAGGGTGCACAAGTTGAACCTCATGTATAACTGGGCCCTGGTTCCTGACCAACGACACGAGGCATACCAAGCCCTAGGAGACGACAAGCAGTCGAATGACAAAGATTCATGTGATGAATACGAAGACTGCCAATCCTTCAGTGATGAGAGCGAGGGTGAAGTGGATACCATAGAATACGACACTGAAGGACGAGAAATTGAGCAAATACGAGCGGACACCAAGCCGCAGAAAAGGTAGGCCCTTAGAATGGAGCAAGGAGTCATGCGCATGAAATGTGATCGTACTTGGTTGGAATGCATAGGAGCCATAGACCTTGAGCAAGCAGGCCTAGCCCAACTAGGAACGACATCAATACTTAGAACCAAATCGCCATCTGAACTGTGGCCACCAGGGGAGACCACCTCTTCTAGCAAAGATGGAGGGTTTGACTCTGAATTGGAAGTTACTTTGGATAGTGACCCAGAGATCCCTAGGCCGCCCATGACCAGATGCACCAAGGGGGACTTACCCATCCACCTGAGGTGCTGGCGGTTAAGGCAGGATAAGGCAAAGCACCCCAGGGATACACGATCAGAAGAACAGCGAAAGCCGCAGGACCTCCCTAAACGCTTCACTAAATTCAAAAAAGGGGATAGGGTAGTGGTTCTGTTAGGTGCCAAGCGTCAAGGGCAGATAAGCGAACCAATCGAAGGACCAGCCAAGGTCAAGGAGGTAGACCTAGCCCTGGAAGGGGAGACACCCCGACTAGTGTCCATTACCGATGACTTGACTGGTAAAGAAGAGTTGAGTCTTATCGCTCTCTTGCGGGAGTAAATAGACGTATTTGCCTGGTCCTTAAAAGAGCTACGGGGAGTAGATTCGAGTGTTGTGACTCACAACATACCCATGACGTCGGATGCAATGCCGGTCAAGTAGCGACCGTTCCCTATGAATCCAAAACACGCTCATGCTATCAAAGAGAAAATCGACAAGCTGATGAGAGCTGGATTCATTTATGAAATTGAGCACACTGACTGGGTATCACCCATAGTCATTGTGATGAAGAAGAATGACAAAATTCGAGTGTGCATCAATTACAAGAAGGTGAACGCTGCTACGAAGAGAGACAACTATCCCTTGCCGTATACCAAGCACATGCTTGAGAGGGTGGCAGGCAAGGAAGCCTACAATTTTCTAGATGGCTTCTCAGGGTACAACCAGGTGCAAGTGCATCCTGCAGACTGGCACAAGACTGCCTTTGCCACTGAGTGGGGCGTCTTTGCATACATAGTCATGCCCTTCGGGTTGACCAATGCCCCTGCCACCTTCCAATGCCTCATGTGCACCATCTTTAAGGACATGATTCTCAAGGAGTTAGAGGTCTTTGTCGACGATCTGTGTGTCCATTCGACCTAGATCGAACACTTAGACAAACTCCGCACAGTCTTTGAACTGTGCCGCTTATATCGTCTCTCATTGAACCCCTTGAAGTGTCAGTTTTGGGTGAAGCACGAATGCATCTTAGGACACGTGGTGTCAAAGAACGGCATTGCCACTGACTTCTTGAAGGTCAGGGTTATTGTTGACCTTCCACCCCTAATTAATTACGAGGGATTTCAATGCTTCTTAGGTCACACAAGATACTATCGGCGGTTTGTGCTGAACTACGCGCTGATCGCCAGGCCATAGCTGTTGATTGTCTTTGAGTGGATCGAGGCATGCCAACGGGCATACGAAGAATTGAAAAAGACTCTAACAACAGCACCAATTCTACGAGCCCCAGATTGGACCATTACCTTCCACGTACACATCGATGCTTCTAAGTTTGCCGTGGGGGCAGTGTTGTGCCAACCTGGTGAGCATAACTTAGATTACCCAGTGAGCTTTGCTTTAGCAGACAACTCACTGAGACGGAGATGACTTATTCGACAACAGAAAGGGAGGGATTAGCCATGGTGTTTGCCGTGAAGAAATTCCGGCATTATCTATTGGCCACACCTTTCATCTTCTTTGTGGACCATCAAGCCGTGCTCTATTTAGTGAACAAACCTTGTGCTACAGGACGCATAGCTCGATGGCTCCTCCTACTCCTAGAGTTCGATTTCTCCGTGGTGGTATGAAAGGGAAAACAGCATTACATGGCTGATCACATGTCCCATATACCCACAGGAGAAGCTGTTGGATAAGGCATCATTGACGAGTTACCTGACGCCCACTTATTCCATCTGTCCAGTGAAAGAGATCTATTTAAGGCTGATCTGACGCCATACTAGGCAGATGACATAGTCCAAGTGCTCGAGCACGGACTACCTGAGTGACCAATAGAAAAGGCACGACTTAGGCACTTGATCCTGAAGATCCAGCCCTACCAAACAACTGATTGCAGGCCAACTCTATAAGCTGGGGCAAGACGGATTGCTGCGTAGGTGCGTGTGTGAGCATGAGATGCACAATGTGCTCTCAGAGGCGCACAGCGGCATTGCAGGAGGACACTTTAGCGGAGACACGACAGCACAGAAGGTGCTGCAGTCCCAACTATGGTGGCCCACACTTTTCCGCGACGCCAAGAGATTCGTCAAGCATTGTGACGAGTGCCAACGGACAAAAGTCCCGATTCGTAAGGATCAAATGGAGTTAACCCCAATTATTGCTCGCCAACCCTTCGAAAAATGGAGAATTGACTTCATAGGACCCATCAGCCCCGCGGCACAGTACTCACAAGCCAAGTACATCGTAGTGGCCACGGATTACCTCACGAAATGGGCAGAGGCAAGAGCCACATGAAAAAAATGATGCTAGGACGACTACCAAGTTCTTATGGGAGCAAGTGATCTCGCGCTTCGGTTGCCCCATCGAACTGGTTAGCGACCAAGGCACACACTTCATCAACGAAGTGATAGCACATCCCCTATCCACCTTTCTTATCATCCATCGCAAATCCTCACTATACTACCCTCAGGCTAATGGCCAGGCAGAATCAACTAACAAAATTCTTATCAACGTCCTGACTAAAGTAGTCTCAGCCTCACGACGCGACTGGGACAACAAGTTGATGGCAGCCTTGTGGGCCTACCGCACAGCTTCTAAAATGGCCATCAGCCAAACCCCCTTTAGGCTCACCTATGGAACTGAGGCAATTCTACCATTAGAATTCTTCATCCCTAGCCTAAGAATAGCACTCCAAGAACGATGGAAAGGGAAGGAAGCATGGACGCAATGCCTGGTCGAGTTGGAACGCCTATCAGAGACTCGTCTTCTAGCCACCCACACGCTTATCTGCGAGAAAGCCCGACGAAAGAGCTGGTTTGACAAGTATGTCAAGCAATGCGAGTTTGAACAGGGTGACTTAGTGCTCCTCTACTCAGTTAAAGGACATAAGCGAAAGATGAAATTCAGAGGTCTCGGACCCTTCAAGGTTCAGGCAATCAGCCGAACGGGTAATGTCGAGCTTGAGACCCTGGACGGTGAAGGAATAGGCTTCTTCAATGGTAGTCGTGTCAAGAAGTACTTCCCTCCCACTCATCCTTTGCATGAGCCACCAATGTTAGAACCGTCGGTCAAAATACGAGCAGCCACAATCACTGAAATCAATGAAGATGATGAGGAAGCTGTAGAACCCACCTACCTCCATGTCACGGTCCACTGCCAAGCAAACATGCGCTTTCAACGCCTTGATTGATGAGGGAGCAGACTTCAATGTCTTAACGCACAAGCATTGGATCCAACTTGGCAAACCACTACTTTAACCCACAACTGCCAAATTAAGCCCATATGGGGCTCAATCTTACGCACTTCTCGGCAAGTGCAAAGTCTCCGTTTCTATCGAGTCTGAGACTGTTCCTGAGAGCGGAATTTTGGTACCGGCAATTTCTTAAAAATAGCTAAAAATTACGAATATCAAGGGAAAAACGTTCACCGTCAAAGGCGGCGGCTCGATCTAGGACGATTTTAAGCACCTAAGTGCTTTAAAGGTGCCCGAGTGACACTTGTTGATTTTTCATAATTTTTCAGACAGTTGTGTGGGTTGACACGACCTACTGGCCAATGCGTGATGCCAAGCCGGACGCCCAGGATTTTTCAGAGTTCAATTCCAAGTCCGGACGGGAAAATGACCAAAGAAAGGGTCAAGATGCGAAGAGGTGGACATTAGAGTGGCCAAAGTGGGCATGACCCTTGGGAGCCCAAATTTAAAATGTAGCATGAAACTTTTGAGGAGAGAGATGAGGAAAAACGTGGAGGAGGGGTGGTGCCATCTGCGCCCGATTTTTGCGCTTGATGCTTGATGATCATCATGGCAGCCTACACACAACCTATCCAATCGACATTGGCCCTTGCTTCTCTCCTGAATGCTGACTCTATCACCGTCCTTCGCTCCTCAATTGATGGCCTGAATGCTGAGATGGAAATCTAGTCTTTCTCTCTCCTCCCTCTCTCTCTTCTAAGGGGGAATTCATGTGGGAAGAGAAAGGAAGAAGAAAGAATGGTGGAGGCTTGTCCGGCATTGATCGGATTGCTCCACGGGCTGGAAATGGTGATTTGTGATCGTCATGAGCATGAAGTGCTGCTGAGTTTCAGATTTGCAGCCATGGACATGAAACCCGAAACACGCAAATAAGCGGTAATTCAATTTTTTCAAAGGAAATTTGAGATTTCATGGCCTTTGATTGATAAAATGTTGTTCATGTGGGCTAAAAATTGTTTATGTTGCTGTTTTCCATGAGTACTTGTTGATCATAATCAGAAAATCAGAAAAATATGCATCTTGTGGCTCAAAATAATATACTAAAACACGTAAAATATGGAAAATCAAGGGAAAATGATGTTTTTGGGCAAAAAAATGGGGAAATGAATAGGAACACCAACTAAATTTTCATTTTTGTTGCAAGAAGGAACTAAGGGCCACATCCCATAACCTATTTTGAATTTTCAGTAATTAAATAATGCAAAAAATAAGAGAAAATACAAGGAAAATAGAGAAAAATCATAAAAAATATGGGAAAATGCATTTTGGGTGCGGAAAATTAATGAAAATTAAGAAAAATGTTTATGAATGTTTGTGGGGACTGAAGCATGAGGATTTCCCTCAGTTCATGCCCACCTTCTTGTTCTAGTGTGTTTTTTTCGCTTTTTACACATAAAATGATGGCAAAATGCCCTATAAATCTATACAACAATGCAACATTTGATCGATGGAAGGGTAGAGTGGTTAGAATGTGTCTAAATGTGGAGTCAAATGATGAAAAGATTGCTGTCTTGTTTGCATGCCATATAGGTCGGTGAATAATTATAAAATAAGGGCCTAGTAGCACGAGGGTTTCCTCGGAGCTAGGTTCGTGCAACGCCGCATAAGAACGGTAGTTGAAAATCATTGAAAGGATGTTTTCCACATGTGCACAATATTGATTTCATAACTATTTGAGCACTTAGCATCCACACTATGCATAAATCGTGGAAATGTTTAAAGGTATCAGAAATCTTGGATGCATAGCAATTGCTTTCATTAGGACCTTGACCCATGTTGAGTGAGAGACAGGATACCCTAAGCCATAGGCTAGTCGTGGGGTCTAAGGGAAAGAGAAGTAAGGACAATGGTACATTCCTGTATAAGATTAAATGGTACCTTGAGTGGATTTTGTGCGAAATGTCTATATGTTGAGCGATGCATTGAGGGGCCAATCCCCAAGGTGTAGGAGAGTCGCAGAGAAGTGGCGGCATTCAACCGTTGGAGGACCCCCTATGTCTGTGCTTCGTGCCATTAGGCAATGTGTAAGGGACTCCCTCTGAGGAGTAGTGGGTGAGAGAAGAGTGGACTACAAACGACGTAATACAAACACAAGATATTTAGGAAGGCAATGTATGTGTCATCAACGCTCTTGGCCGCGAGGCCGTGGGGTTGTTGAGCACGTGTGATAGAGGTCCGACTAGTGCACGAGCCAATGCCGGCCCGTTCTAGGTTCCATCAGTTCCAATGTTGTTTTACGTGTTGCAGAGTGCTACAAACGCAGGCATGGAGTCGCTGCTCAGGCGAACCTTCAAAAAGCAGACTCACTGCAATGTTGATTATGAGTCACAGTGCATCCACCTAGCAATCAACAACGTGTGCATTGTCACAGCTTTCAGCAAGGGTTGCGCGACACCATCACCATCTGCAGGGCCACCGATAGAAACATCCATAGGCAAGATTAAGGAGGGGGGTAGTGCGCGTCCGTCGCTCCCTAACTTCCATAAACCGCAGCCCGCAGCAACCAAAGCAAGGACCCAACAGCCTCGCTTTCAATGGGTGCCTAAACAGCTGCAACAACCGCCTAGGAGTCGACGCACCTATCCGCATAAGACCCAGAACTCTAAACCTAGGAGACCAAGATGCAATCACTGGAAGCGCCACGTGATTAAGCAAATATGGGTCCCTAAAACCCTCTTGCGTGCGCAAGGCTACTATGAGGGAAATGCCTCACTGTGGATCCCTAAGGCCCCCACGGCCAAAGGCACTAGTCATACGCCACCCTCAAGCTTGATCAGCCCACGTCCCCCAACACCTCAAGACCATAGGCTGCAGTGCTCTCCAAAGCCCCAGCCATCCGACTCATCTACGCTTCGGCCCAAGAGAGTCACGCAAACCTATCGGCCCAAGCACCAGCCACCGTCATAGGTGGCATCATCCAACCAAGTCAATCCAACTCTTCGTAGCAAAGCCAACTGCAGCAGCCCAGCTGTTGTGACTGACCCTAACCTACCCATCTTCCAAACAGCCTGGTTGCAAGCTCAAGAAAACTCCCAACCGCAACTATGTACTATCAAGGCCTCTAGTTCTAGCAAACCTCAACCGCCCGTCGGCCTTACGCCCTCCTATGAATGGAAGTCATTTCTAGCGCTAGTCGCTGACCTTGCGGAGGATACCAGAGATGATGTGGTGGACTGCATCAAACAGCTCGATGCCACCTTCCTGTCGCTAGCCCTCAGCTATGACCACTTGGACTTGGGTCTATTAGAGGAACCCTTTGCAACGGAATTGTGCAATATGCCTTGCTCTTGGGAGACTTTTGAATTCGCCTTTGCATAGGCTTCTCGCTCTGCTGTTGAATTGCTCGGTAGCGAGGTCTCCAAAGAGCAAGCCATTAAGCAACGTCTCATTATGTCATACGATCCACAGATCACTTCTGCTATCACTGACCAAGAGATCGCAAGGTTATCCCACCTTGCTGATACTGGATCACCCTTCTTGAGGCAATGGTATGCTCTTAGGTTGCAATGGGAGGTTGACGGATGTCGCATAATGACCAACACCGAGCCATCAAAACAGTCGAGTATGATCCCACTTACGTCGCGCCTACCTCATATAGAGTGTTAACCACTCTCCATGGGCAACCCATGGACGAGCACATCAAGGGGCACCCCTATCTTGACAGCCTCCTAACAGAGGAAGAGCTCCACATTGCAAGTAGGGTCGATTCTGGCAATCTCCTAACTGATGTTCTGGCATACATCACGCATGTTGGTATCCACCCATTCGAATTAGACAGGGAAGCTCAGCTAGAGTATAACCCCAACTTCTACGCCTGGCTTCTACATAAATAGACCGACGCCCTTTATGCTGAATGCCCTTGGCCTCTCAACCTCCAATCCTGGGACGGATTCTTCTCGTTCCAAAGGGGGAAGGGGGTAATAAGGTGGAACGTAAAAAATAAACAAGGGAAATCTAAAAAGTAAACCAAGTATGAAACGTCAATTAAATTTGAAATGCAAGGGTAAGATGTGATGGTAAAAGTCTGAAAAGCAAAGTTAAGGCTATGTTCAATAAAATCTGCCACGCTTTTATTCCTCCAGCAAATTAGTTGTCAAAAAGCACTAAAAGTGGAAATGGCTGAACTTGCACATAGCGATCATGGAAAGCCAGGACAAAGCGGCCAAGCTCCCCTTCTCGGAGGAGAAGCAAGCGAAGTATGGCCTTACGGTGGAGATGAGAGCCTTCAACCAGTTGAAGTTCCATCACGTCTTCAACCTTGAAGACATGGCCATCGAAGAGCCGGTAGTACGCCAAATCATAGATCAGTGCCACCTGTAGAAGTCCCTAGACGCAGTGCCACCTGCAGAAGTACCTAGACGCAGTGGGCCAAAGGGTGGACTACACCCAATGCGCTGACTTCTTGGGCACCTTCAATAGGAACAGAGACACCACCATGGTGCGCGACAATGAAGCTACCAGACAGGTGCAAATCGAGCTGACCCCCGAGTTGGTGGAAAGGGCATTAGGGCTACCGAGAATAAGGTGGAAAGAAAGCCGAAAAGTGACATCTATGCCATGTTGGGAATGGACAAGGTGAAGATCCATACCAATGATGGGATTAGCCTGGCGGACATCCCCAACCCAGAAATCCAGCTGCAGGCAAAGATGTGCACGCCTTGTTCTCAAGCCAGAGGTACAACAGCATAATGAGCCGAATCAATGTACCTCTGCTCGACAGCATTGCGGCGCAATCGCTAGACGAGGTGAACCTTAATGGGTTTGTGAGGAAAACAATAGAGGCTTCGGCTAAGGCCCTAGCAACAGGAGGAAGAGCCATTGGAGGGGAGTCCCCGTCATCCCGATCAACCCGCAAGGCATCATCCTCCAAAGCCGCAACCATAGGGTTTGGAGGTGTCCTTACAGCCATCATCCAAGACGCACTAGGACAAGGACGAGAAGGAGGAGACAAGAAGGGAGGCGACGAAGGAAGTGACGAATCACCATCACAATCCCCACCTCACAAAGAAGAGCAGCGAAGGTCATCAAATGAAACAGAGATGGACACAGACGAAGAGGGAGAATCCCAGAGCACCCCACAGAGGCACGCGGAATAACGAACCAAAGCCCTACATGGAAAAAGGGAAGAGGAGCGAAAGAAGAAAGAAAATGAAGATCTGGAGAGGGCTCGAAGGGAGTCAGTCAAGGATGAGGAGGAGAGAAAAAAGAAGACCGAAGAGGAGCTGAGAAGGAAGGAAGAGGAAGAAATAGAGCTGGCCACCCGTCACTCCATCGAGGAGCAGCACAAAAGAGACGAGGAAGGCGCAGAGAGCCCGCACCGAACGGAGGCACTTGGTTCTAGTACCAGTGTGCCAAAAATTGCACCCCTACCCCCAGCAGAAGGAAAAGGAAAAGATCCGATGATGCTAACTCTCCCCCTCTTCATATCTTCCATGCCAGCCACTCCTATCTTGACGACACCCACTGCCACCGCCACCCAAGGTTCCACCCCAAAAGTCGATGGGAGCAACGTGGTCACTTGGCTACAATTCTTGGTGGAACAGGAGCTGGCAAGAGAAGCGGCCGTGGCCACCCCAACATCAGGAGTCAAAAGGGCAGCCACGGCTGAACTGGAGCCAAGGCCGGAGCTGAAGAGGCAGAAAACAGAAGACGTTGTCACCACCACCACCATGCCCCACCCCCCACCTCCAACAGGCCAATATGATGAATATATTAAGGAGCTGCTCTCGTAGTTAAAAGGGCCAGGGAAGAAAGGAGGACAGCCTTGGAGGAGCTGGTAGCAAAACGAGAATCACGAGCTGCTCTCTAGCTGGAGAGAACAAAGCAGATAACAGAATACCAAAGGGAGATCGCCGTGCTCAGGGAGGAAGCCAACAATAACGATGCAAAGGAATTAAAGGCCCTGAAGGAATGTGACGCTGCTTGGGAAGGAAGGAGAAAAATCTTGATGGAGCGTCTCAACGGGGAGAGGGAGACCAATGCTCACCTGCGGCGCAAGAATGATCAGCTATCTACAGTCAACCTGGAAGCACAAAGCCAACTTGACAAGATCAGGCAGGAGGCTGCAGAGCTGGACCAGTTAAGGGAAGAGCAGATGCGAAGGATGCAGGTGAAGCTGGACCAGCTCAATGCACAGATCGCCGATGAACTCTAGGAGCAGTTCCGCCTGCACCGTGAGCTCAAGGCCCAACAGCAACAACTCATGGCTATGACCCTCCATCAGGGGGAGAGCCTGGAAGATATGGAAAAAAGAGCAAAAGAATGGGCTGATCACAATGAGGGGAGAATATGAGACTTGGCACGCCGGCTAGCCAAAGCCGAAGGAGATAGGGTGCTGGTTGAGAATCAGGTAGAGGCAGCCCAGCTTTCCATGATAGCCCAGCATCACACCTTCCTCAATACACTGCTCCACTCCACCAAACCAGGAGGAAACAAAGCCAATGATCAGCTTCAGAAGAAGCTAACCATTGCACGTAGAGCTCTAACAGTAGGCCTGCACGTGCCGCTGTAGCTAGGAGGCCCGCCGCAGAGCCTAGAGGAGCAAAGAAGATATCTTGCACAAGTAGGCCTGACGACGCAGGAAATAGATGAACTCGGTTTCACAGAGGCAAAGGCACAAAAAGACGTGCAAGCAGAAGGGGGTGAATTGGAGTTCGATCTAGGACCTCAGGAGGAGGAATACGTCCCACCACCCCCTCAGCCACAACAAGAGAAAGTGCAGCACCCTGATACGTCTGCTAAGAGAAAAGCAGCCCAGGGTAACCGCAGGAAAGAAATGGTAGAGAAGGCAAGGAAAAAGCTAAATGTTAGACCTATTCTAAGACAGCCTGCCCCTCTCCTACCGCGCCCTCAAGATCCCCCTGCTGAATTCCATGCTGAATTGATTATCTGGGAACAGCAGGAATATAACCGTGACCCCTTCGACTTGAGCTTTGAGTTTCCCGCTACCTTGAACAGAGTACTGCCCATTCAACTTGTAAATGACGTCATCGCTATGGGTGCAAGGCTCAAGGGCAAGTGGTTAGCGGAGCGAGAGGCCTACCCAACTGCTTGGGGAGCTGAGGACCACGAATTTTGGCAGGATAAAGTCCTCCAGGTGCCTAGATCGAGGGAAGGCTATAATTGCTAACCCACCTGGAGAAAACGCATTTTTTACGTCAACCTTGACGCGTGGATAGCATTTTGCAACACCCTCCCTTCTGAGAGAAATGACCCTACTTTCATGCCGTATCCTCGAAGGGTAGGGGTCGACTTTAATCCATCCATCCATGGCAAGTTCGACTTTCCCATTATCTATAACATCAATAGCACCTCCCATTGGGATGCCCTTCTCTTCACCCTCCCTGATTTGTACAGCTCTATAGATAGATTTCTTAGCGAGTTCACCTCCTGTCCTGACCCCGCCTTCATAACCACTTGTAATTATCTTAGACTAATTAGGATTCTAGTCCTCCAAGAGCCCGCACCTCAAGAACGCCACCTCCCACCCCTCTACTTCGACCCCAATGCCATAGATAGCAGCACCATGACTCACCTCATGATGCGCGTTTCTCTTTTGCCATCTTTCTGTGTTGCACTGCTCGAAGATATGAGTGACAGCAAATTCACCCAGTGCAACCACCCCTTCCTTTCTACCACCACTCTCAAAACCTGCCTCAACCTCAAGGGCTACTTATTGAGTTCTAGATTCCTTAACAAGGCCCCCCGCCCTCCTCCATCCCCTACCCGCCATTCGGATGACGAGAAGTAAACTCCCGTCATGCCCTTGTATCACATGTCTCCATGTATACGCCTCTTTATGTTTACTTTTTTTTTTAAGAGAGAGAAGAAAAAAAAGAAGAAAGAAGCACCACAATCACTGCACCTAGGGTTCTCCCTAGCCCCCTCCCCACTTCACACTTAGGGCACATGAAGGGCAGGACTTTCAGACCTATCACCCTAAGACGTGCACCGCACCTCCAACGAAGCACTAACTAGGTCCTCAAGTGTGGGACGTTACCAAGGGCTTGCCCAAGGTTAGACCCATCTCCCTGTTAGATATGATCAATGCCCCACCCTCATTAGGTACTACCAATGATCCATGGTGCTCAAAGTTGTAAGGCCCCCATTATGAGGAGAAGCCAAGTGTGAGCCCGGACATTGGTGGAGTCCTGACTTGTATATCAGATGAGGTCTATGTGACCGGATGGCAAAAAGGTGACCATTGTGGGTCTAATCTTTGGGTTAGACAGAGTGGTTAAGCTGGTAGCAACTCGAGGCACATTGCATTGAGTTGCGTAGTAAGGGAGTTAAAAGGGGCCCCTATTGTGGGGTCCGGGGGCCGCGGAAGCGGCCCCTGGCTGGGGGGTCCCAGGGGGGCCAGCGGCCCCCCTGGCGGGGGTCCGGGGGCAGCGCCCCCGGCCCGATGGTAAAGGGAATATTCCCTGGAATATTCCCTGGCCGACTAGTGGAGGCTCATATGGTAGGTCGGTCAGCAGGCCGACCTAACGACCTTCGCGGGCTATAAAAGCTAAACCCCTTCGCAGCCATCTTACACTCATCTTTCACCCAGTCAGAGTTGTTGTTCCAGCTAGCCTTAAGATCTTCACCTATCTTCTGTCTAGATCGCCATCTAAGCTTCACACAGTGGAAGCGCACGGGTGGACAGAGCCATCTTTGTATCAGTTGTTTGGAGTTAAAGAATTTTACTGATTCTCCTCTTATCTGTTGTGTACTCTCTATCTCTTTCTCAGATTCTGTTCGCTGCGCCGTGTAATATTTTACATGGTATCAGAGCCCAGGGGGCTCTAGAGATCGGAGAGCGTGCAAGAGGCAAAGGCTTCAACAGCAAAGAGAAACGATGTCGACTCCGGGAAGCAGTTCTGGCGCATCCGGAAGCGGTGCAGGAGGTGGTGCTGCTGTACCGGCTATTCAAACACTGAGGATTCGTCCACCAACCTTCAGCGAAGGCAAGTTAGATGGTACAAACTACACCTTGTGGAAGTTCAAAATTACAACTATCCTTGATTCTTATGAGCTTCTGGAGACTGTGCTGGGGACTGACGCAGAACCACAGCCTATCCCCGACCCATCAAATCCTAGTGTGATGATTCCTCCGAATGCAGATCTTCTACGAGCTTGGAAACGAAGGAATGCAGATGCATTGTGTGCCTTAGTTACAAGCTGTTCTGACAGTGTTTTGACTCTGATTCAGCATACAACCAAAGCGTCAGAGGCTTGGAATGTACTAAGGAGTCAGTATGAAACACGAAACCAAACAAGGATTCAAAACTTGGAGAATCAACTAGCAGCGGAGAAGTTTGCTGAAGGAGAGACGGTTGAAGCATTCATCACTCGGATTAAGAATCTGCGCGACCAGATGGCTGGCGCTGGGATACAAAAGACTAGCGAAGAGCTAGCTCGGAGGTGTCTTCGGATTTGTCCACAAAAGTTTGATGGACTAGTAACTGCCCTTAATACTCAGGTGAGACCTCAAGCTTTGACTTTTGAGGAGTTTTGTGCATTATTAATGGAGGAGGAGTTGAGGCTGAAAGCCCGAGAAGGAAGCAACAATGGAGATGCTGCATTCTCTGCCAATGCAAAAGGCAAAGGTGTTTCCTCCACCAAAAATGATGGTGACAAAAAGAAAAAGGGCGGCAAGAAGAAGTTTCAAGGAGAGTGCTTCTACTGTAAGAAGAAAGGACATGCGATTGCAGATTGTCGTGTCAAGAAGGCAGATGAAAAGAATGGTACCCTTAAAACTAAAGGGAAAGAGACAGCCAATACGGCTGAAGCAGAGTTGGAATTATTCATGGTGACCATTGAGGAAGTGTGCTCCTCGGCGCAAGAAGAATCTACCACTGACTCTTGGGTGTTGGATAGTGGGGCCTCCCGTCACATGACCAACAAGAAAGGTCTATACAGTTCTATGCAGCCTCTACAAGAATCCATCACTGTGACGGTTGGAAATGATGCTAAATGCCCTGCTGCGGGCACAGGTACTATTTCTTTTGTTGCTGCAAATGGTGAAGTCAAAAAGCTTTCAAATGTGTTGTATGTTCCCGAAATCAGGAGAAATCTCTTATCAGTTGCTGCCATAACTGATCTTGGTCATGAAGTGAGGTTCAAGAAGACAGGTGCAGAAATTATTGATAGTGCTGGCACAATTGTTGGCAAAGGAGAAAGAAGGAACAACCTGTATGAGCTAAGTGCTCTTACAGCCACCGCTGGAGTGGGCACAAGTAAACTTTGGCATGAAAGGTTTGGACACATCGGATTTGCAGTATTGAAGGAGATGCAAAAGCAAGGTATGGTTGCTCACCTACCTACAATAACTGAATTGAAGGAACCATGTGAAGCTTGTATGATGGGCAAGCAACAGAGAAAGGCATTTCCACAAGAAAGCAAGAATAGAGCACATGCTCCTCTAGAGTTGGTGCATGCTGACTTGTGTGGTAAGATGCCTACACAGGCCTTGGGGGGATCTTCTTATTTTATGTTGATTGTCGATGACTACAGTAGGAAGATGTGGGTGTACTTCCTTCGTGATAAGGCTCAAGCTTTTGGTAAGTTTAAAGAATGGCTAATACTTGTTGAGAATGAAACAGGGAAAAGTGTGAAGAAATTTAGAACAGATGGTGGTGGTGAGTTCAACTCAAAGGAGTTTGAAGGCTTTTGCAAGAGCAAAGGGATCAAGCGTCAATTGACGACGCCTCACACACCTCAGCAGAATGGTGTTGTGGAACGCAGGAATCGTACCATTGTGGAGATGGCAAGATGCATGCTAAAGGGCAAGGGATTGCCTAACCATTTTTGGGCTGAAGCTGTTAATACTGCAGTCTACATTCTAAATCGGAGCTACACAAAGGCTCTCAAGGGAAAAACACCTCATGAGGCTTACATTGGTAAGAAACCATCTGTTTCACATTTCAGAATTTTTGGATGTGAATGTTATGCACATGTTCCAGATGAGAAGAGAAACAAGTTACAACCAAAAAGCAGAAAATGTATCTTCTTGGGTTATAGTGATGAGAAGAAGGCTTACAAGTTATATGACCAAGAGGCAAAGAAGATCATCGCGAGCCGTGATGTGGTGTTCAAGGAGGAGCCGCATACAGTGGAGGAGGAGAAGGCAAGGTCTTCCACTTTATCATCAAGCGAAGAAGTAGTCCACTATGAACCTGTCCCGAGAGCTATCCCTATCCTTAAGGAGGAGGAAGCATCATCTTCAGATGATGAGGAAAAAGTTCACCAACCTGACATCACCCCACCGGAAAAGCCATTGCCGCGCTGGGTGAAGCAGCTCTATGACCACAATAATCCTATGCCTGCATCTGTTGAGGAGAAGGCAGACGGACCAAGGAGGTCTCAGAGAATAGAGGAGCAAAGGAGGGCTTCTGCTCACATAGTCAACATGGCCTTGATGGTTGAGATTATGAGAGAAGTAAAGGAGCCAACTGACTTAGAAGAAGCACTTGCAGATCCATCATGGAAGGCTGCTATGCAGGCGGAGTATGACAGCATAATGAAGAATGACACTTGGGAGCTAGTGGATCGGCCAGCAAAGCGGAAGATTATTGGCACCAAGTGGATCTGGAAGGTAAAGTACAAGGCTGATGGTACCTTAGAAAAGTACAAAGCTAGACTGGTTGCCCAAGGATTTTCACAAGTTGAAGGGTTTGATTTTCAAGAGTCATTTGCCCCAACTGCCAGAATGACCACTATTCGCACGGTACTTGCAGTGGCTGCCCACAAGAAGTGGCCAGTGTACCAAATGGATGTTAAGTCAGCGTTCTTAAATGGTGACCTCAAGGAGGAGGTGTACGTGGCTCAGCCACCAGGGTTTGAGGCCCCCCATTCTGAGAACAAAGTGTGTAAACTGAAGAAGGCATTGTATGGGCTGAAACAAGCCCCCAGAGCATGGTACCAGCGGATAGATAGGTTCTTTTTAAACCTAAACTTCAAAAGATGTGCCTCAGATGCTAACTTGTATGTTTACAGGGATGGTAAAAAGTCTGTAGTGATTGTCCTATATGTGGACGACCTTCTTATTACAGGTGACTATGAAGATATGATCAACCAAACTCGAAAGGCTTTGAGTTTTGAGTTTGAAATGACAGACTTGGGCTTGCTGCACTATTGTTTGGGGATTGAAGTCTGGCAAGAGCCAGGAAAGATCTTCATCTCTCAGAAGAAGTATGCATGGGAGATCTTGAAGGCATTTGGCATGACCGAGTGCAAGGAGATAGCTACACCTATGGAGGTGAATGTAAAGTTATCCGTTGAGGATACATCAGCACTAGCAGACATTGGGAGGTATAGGAGGTTGGTCGGCAGTCTAATCTACTTGTGTAACACCAGACCAGATATCAGTTTTGTTGTTGGTGTTTTGAGCAGGTTCTCAAACAAACCTCATGAGAGTCATTGGAAGGCTGGGATGCGGGTGCTCAGATACTTGAAGAAAACTCTTGACTATGGTATCACATACAGTTTTGGAACTTCTCTTGTGGGGAACTGTGACTCAGATTGGGCAGGAGACATTGATTCCAGGAAGTCAGTTTCTGGTTATTGTTTCTCTTTAGGTTCAGGAATTTTCTCTTGGATTAGTAAGAAGCAACCAACAGTGGCATTGTCTTCTACCGAAGCAGAGTACAAGGCAGCTTGTTTTGCTGCATGTGAGGCCGTATGGTTGAGAAGGATTCTATGGCATATGGGAGTGCAGGATGAAGAACCAACTGTGCTGAGATGTGACAATCAGAGTTGCATCGCCATTGCCAAAAATCCAGTGTTTCATGCACGCACCAAACATATAGAGATCCAATATCACTATGTGCGTGATTTGATGGAGGATGGGATAGTGGAATTGGTCTACTGTCCAACAGAGGAGAATGGAGCAGATATCTTCACCAAAGCACTTACGAAGGATCTGCTTCAAGTTCATCTTCAGAGACTCGGCATTGGGCCGAGGAGATAGTTCACCTATGGGTGGACATTGAGGGGGGGTGTTAGATATGATCAATGCCCCACCCTCATTAGGTACTACCAATGATCCATGGTGCTCAAAGTTGTAAGGCCCCCATTATGAGGAGAAGCCAAGTGTGAGCCCGGACATTGGTGGAGTCCTGACTTGTATATCAGATGAGGTCTATGTGACCGGATGGCAAAAAGGTGACCATTGTGGGTCTAATCTTTGGGTTAGACAGAGTGGTTAAGCTGGTAGCAACTCGAGGCACATTGCATTGAGTTGCGTAGTAAGGGAGTTAAAAGGGGCCCCTATTGTGGGGTCCGGGGGCCGCGGAAGCGGCCCCTGGCTGGGGGGTCCCAGGGGGGCCAGCGGCCCCCCTGGCGGGGGTCCGGGGGCAGCGCCCTCGGCCCGATGGTAAAGGGAATATTCCCTGGAATATTCCCTGGCCGACTAGTGGAGGCTCATATGGTAGGTCGGTCAGCAGGCCGACCTAACGACCTTCGCGGGCTATAAAAGCTAAACCCCTTCGCAGCCATCTTACACTCATCTTTCACCCAGTCAGAGTTGTTGTTCCAGCTAGCCTTAAGATCTTCACCTATCTTCTGTCTAGATCGCCATCTAAGCTTCACACAGTGGAAGCGCACGGGTGGACAGAGCCATCTTTGTATCAGTTGTTTGGAGTTAAAGAATTTTACTGATTCTCCTCTTATCTGTTGTGTACTCTCTATCTCTTTCTCAGATTCTGTTCGCTGCGCCGTGTAATATTTTACACTCCCAATTCCACTGCCATGGGCACCACACACTACACGGCAAGACAGGCACACCCCTTAGGGAGTGCAAAACTTTTCTTGCAGGTTATGTTCGAGTTTCAAGAAATGGCTACCCGCGGAAGAGGATCACCCACGGCATCCTTTAATGACCAAAACTTCTTTTCATGTGCCGGCATCCAGCCATCTGCCTGCTGATGGCTACTAGGATTGAACCAAGTCAAGGTAGAACTGCCATTGGCATAGATCTTGGAACCTCATCATCCAATGATCCATGCCCAACGCCTCAAGATCTACAGATCGCTTATTGATTCCACAAGCCTGAAGACCTTCAACTCAAAACTGAAGACCTTCAACTCAAAGACAAGGATCTTCAATCAAAGCCACGGATTTTCAAGGCAAACAGCGTTCCGGGGGTTTCTCTAGAATAAATCCCTCCAATACCATCCTCCTAAGGGATTGCTTATTGCTTCAAGCATTTTTTATACTCAAAAGACGACCGGCTACATAAGGGAAACCACAACAGTGTGAAAGATGCCGAGTATCTTCATGGAGCCTAAAGCACGCCGGAATCTTTCCTGGTCATCGTCCTTAAACTCCATTACCTATTATTCACCCAACCACATTGGAAGCAATGTCACCCACCTACCTATTCCGCCTAGCAGCCGACCTAACTAGCCACTACGTCCCACCGCAGTGCCATGGGGCTGGCACTTGGCTAGGAGGGGGGTAATGTTACCGTGTTTCCTGCAGCACAGAGGAGGAGAAAATGGAAAAAAAAAGAGAAATAGCAAAAAAGGTGCAGGATAAAAGCAGAAAAAGGCGCCTTGACCGGTAACCAGTCCCTAAAAAATGTAAATGTTTGGGCGTGACCCTTAGAAAGCATCGGTGTCGGCCCGGGACAACAAAAGAGAAAAAGGGCGCACCATTAAAATGTGGGAGCACCCCCGAATCTTTGTAAAAGAGTACCAGGCTCGCTCCTATGCAAAGTGTACGCATTAGTTGGGAATAGGATAAATTAGAATGGTGGGAAATGGGAAAAAGGGCCTAGGCTACGGCCGGCCATGTAAAAGAGGGGAAAGGGGATGACCGCCCAAAAAGGATTTAGGGCTTTGCATATAAAGTTGAAAAGTGAATGAGAAGCTCATTCTTTGGTGTGTGGCAAAAAGAGTCTTCTTCTTCCTCTCTTCTTCTCTCCTTCTTGCTTGTGTGTGCTCTTGAGAGAGGGAGTGTGAGAGTGTGAGGGAGTGAGTGTGTGTGAGAGTGAGGGATCAAGAGGGTGAAGCTCTTCACCATCTCCTCTTCTCTTCTTCTCTTCTCTTCTCTTGCGCGCGCAGCTATGGAGGATGGAGCTTGGAGATGGAGGAGGCTTGAGGATGCTTGAGCTAGCATCAAGAATCGTGGAGCTACCGGAGTGCAAGGGAGAGGAGGGTACTCGATCAAGCATCAAGGTAAGCTCACTACACTCGTAGGATCGACGGCGCATCGGCTAGGTGAGAGATAGCCATTAGAGCTTGCTTGGAACGCTTGAAACAATAAGCGGTCCGTGGGTCTTGGCGGTTGAGCGAAAGCTCCCACAAAAGCTATCCAATTTTTGACTGTTTGTGTAAATCATCACCGGAATAGAGATTGATTGAGAGATCATCCTGTGCCTCCTAATGCCTGAGAATTTAGGGGTTTTCGGGTTGCACTGCTGTAAGTGGAGGCTATGGCAATGCTTCATGTCATAAAAATTTGCCTCCACATGTAAAGGGGGCTATGCCAAAGGTTGACTTATAGGTATTTACGGCCAACAATGTGGGCTGTTATAAACAGTTTTTAGCCATGAATAGGGCTGAAAGAAAGCATTTATGTCATATGGGACAGGAGCTGAAGCAAGTTGATGTTTTGGCTGAAAATGAAGAAATTTTAGGACTATTTTATGGGCTGACTTATAATGATACATTGGCTAAAATACATGCAGCTGTTCATGCAGAAAATCAAGCTGAAAATCAGTCCATACAGGTATGTACATTGGATATTTATGACATAATTCAAGAATTTGCTGATCATGAAGCTTTTGGATAGCCAAACAGGGATGAGGCAAGAGTAGAAACGAAGTATAAGACAGTTGACAAGAAGGTCAAGCCGGTGGCAACTCCACTACCTCCCGAAAGTGAGAGACTGGCTGAAAGGGCATCCAGACAGCCAAGTCTTCGTGACCGCAAAGATATTGGTCACCAATTTACAGCTAAAAGCTTACAGGAGCTAAAAATTGGTGAAAACTCTTTTCTCTTGCCAGCTGAAAAGCAAGCTTTTATGCAGATATTAAAGAAACATGGAAAAGCTTTTTCATTTCAACCTCGTGAAATTGGCTATGTGGATCCAAGTATTGTGGCACCAATGGTGATTTTCACGATCCCACACATCCCTTGGAATCTTAAACCAATTCCGGTACCAAGGGCTCATTTGCCTAAGTTACTGGAGCTTTTAAATGAAAAGATAAAGATGCGAATATTGGAGCCATCTTCAGCTTCGTATTCTAACCGATGGTTTACCGTGCCTAAGAAGAATGGATCTTTGTGATTCATTCAAGATTTGTAGCCTGTCAATAAAGTCACTATTAGAAATGTTGGTTCGGGGCCAATTGTTGATGAATTTGCTAAGGCTTTTGTAGGTAGAGCAATTTATTCCATGGGTGATTTATACTCGGGCTATGACCAATTTCAACTTGCTTTGGAGAACCGAGACTTTACCACAATGAAGACGCCTCTCAGTTTAGTCCGCATGTGTACTCTACCCCAAGGAGCTACAAATTCAGTGGCTCACATGATGAATGCCATGCACAAAGTATTGAGAAATTATATTCCCCAACTTACTCTCCCTTTCCTTGATGATGTACCGATCAAAGGATGTGAAATTCATGAGAAGAATGAAGAGCTCAATGAGTTTGGATGCCGCAAGTTTGTTTCCGATCATATTAATGATTGTGCTCAAACCTTGTCTAAACTGGAAGAAGTCCATCTTACTCTTTCAGGAGCTAAATCTGTTTTTGGAGTTGAAGAAGTTCTTGTGGTTGGGCATATGTGTGGCCCATATGGTTGAAAACCTTCTCCAATCAAGATTGATGCCATCAGCAAAATGCGGGAAATATGCACAAATGTTTCAGAGGTGAGAAGAATTCTTGGAGCGTGTGTTTTCTATGTTATTTGGATCCCACACTTCGCTCATGTTGCTGAAAATCTTTATCAACTATTAAGAAAAGGCCAAAGGTTTATGTGGGAAAAAGAGCATACTCAAGCTGTTCGAAAATTGAAGAAATTTATGATTTCAGCCCCCACATTGAAGAGGGATGATTACTCTAATGGACAGCCTATCATCCTCATGGTAGGCACAAGTCCTATTGGGATAGGATGGGCTATCGGGTCAAGATGATCTTGAGGGCAACAGGTATGCAATCCACTTTGGAGCGAAGGTTCTTAATGAACATCAAAGGAGGTATGCTCAAATTAAAAGAGAACTTTAGGGAGTTGTAACTGCATTGAAGTGTGATCAGGAATACTTCATGGGTGCACATGTAGTAGTTGAAACAGATTGTCTTCCACTCTTAGGCATGATAGCCAACTATTTCACTCTCGACATAGCTATGCTAAGATGGATAGCCTATATTAAATCCTTAAATCCTGATTTGAAACATATTGCAGGAAGAGATAATCCAGTTACTGACATGCTTTTGCATGCCATATATAAAGATGAAGAAGAGATGATGGATGAGGAAGTAACAGAGTCTATATTTGCTGAAAATGATGCTGTAATTGCAGGTTCAAATCTGAAAATAGCAAGTATAGTTATTCTTAATGATGGTACAACTATCATAAATACAGGTACATCATTAATTATAGCAAGTACAATAGTTACTGTTATTGTAACAAAATTGATAGCAGCAAAGAATGAAGAAACAACCATGGAAGGACGATGGGCAGCTGAAAGACAGCATGCTCAATGTTTTGTTTTAGTTTGTTTTCATTTGAAGGAAGAATATTATGCAGATGATTGGCTAAAAATTGGCCAATTCTTGAGCACTATGATGAAGAAGGAAGATTGGACTAATGAAGAGTTCAAGAGAATCAGGAGAAAGGCTTGTGGCTTTTTCCTCAAAGATGTCTACCTTTGGAGGCATGTGAAGAAGAAAGGAGGAGCGCCTGTTCATGTCCTAGGAGACAAGAAAACTCAAAGATAGGTCATGCAAGAATTTCATGAAAGCCTATTGGCTGGCCATAGAGGCATATGGGGCACTTTTGCCAAGATAAAAGAGAAATTTTGGTGGCAAAACATGTATAAAGACATTGAGCATTTTGTTGAGACTTATCATGTTTGTCAAATGTACTGTATGGTTAAGCATAGAGATGGGCTTTAGCCTACCTTTCCTTTATCTATTCATTACAGATAGTTGTTGATTTAGTAAACATGCCTACAGGAATTTGGAACATGAGATATCTAGTGCTTGCTAGAGAAGATCTCACAAATCAGGTGGAAGGAAAATCCTTGACAACAAAGTCCACTCAAGCTGTTTGTAGATTTTTACTTGAAGAAGTGTTTCGCAGGTATGGTTGTGTTGCCAAAGTAACTGCTAATAGAGGAGAATTGAATGCCGATGAGGCTTGCCATTTCTTTGCTCAATTGGGAATCAAGCTATCTCTTACATCAGCCTACAATCCTGAAGGCAATGGTAAGAGTGAAAGAGGTCATCAACCGATTCTCAAAGCTTTGGCAAAGTCTTGCAGAGGGAAGATGAGAGAATGGCCTAAAATGCTTCCATTCGCGTTATGGGCTGATAGAACTACCCATAGTGCAGTCATAGGTTATATGCCAGCGGCTGAACTAATGAATGGGTAGCCACCTATTATGCCTATTGAGGAGTCTATTATCACATGGAGTATCTTGCCTTGGGATGAAGGCATAAATAGAGAAGAGCTGTTGATTTTGGGAATAAGGCAGCTTGAAAGAAGGCCAGAGGATGTCAAGTCAGCCATTGAAAGGCTGAAAGCAGCAAGGTTGAAGAATAAAAAGAGGTTTGACAAGTGTTATCGACTCCGTCCAAGAGCTATCCAAGAGAATGATTGGGTACTTGTCTATGACAGCAGCCTAGACAATCAGTATAGTGCTCATAGGAAGCTAGCTAAGCGACGGTTTGGACCATATGTGGTGAAGGTAGTTCATGAAAATGCCACTTACACTTTAGCTGAAATGGATGGGACCATGATTAAGATACCAATAGCCGGCAAATGTATCAAGCTCTTCAAACAAAGAGAGTCTTCTACTTATGAGCTTGATGACTTGGATGTGAGCCATCTACTTGAAGACAAGGAAGAAGAAGAAGACTTAGAGGATGAAGATGAAGATATGTCAGAAGAAGAGCCTCCTTAACCTACAATTTCATGAAGTGGCACATGCCGGAGGATGTGCAGGTTAGGAGGGGGTGAATGTCAAAGGGTTTTCTATTCATCGCATAAAACATGGAGTTATTGTGTTTGCAAAAGAACTTCATTAGAATTCACATGAGAAACTTTCATACACAATCCAGTCATTATTCACCTACATTTGTCTTAGATGCCATTTAATCTCATAAGTTACTTTGTAACTTGACATGCAATTTTTAGTTTGTATCATGTAAATTGACAAAAATTAAGTCTATAAGGTCCTTTTACTTGATCAACAGGTGGAAATTGGCAATTTACAAGTTATGTCACATTAGTTCATGAGGTGTATTTGCTTGGAAATCAAGAAGAGTTCCCAAAGTCCATGGTTTATATGGGACATGAAGTAATGGCTATAAGAGACTTGTGTGACTTGCAAGTGACCTATATGGTCCACTTTTTGTGTGGAAGCAGAAGAGGAGTGCAGCCCGCATTTTTCGGCGCAATTTTCGGGCCTCCACACCTGTGGCAGATGGAGGGAGAGCTAAAGACTATGGTGCATGCTCCAAAGCATGCAAACACAGAGCAAACTGAAGATAGAGAGGAGATACAAACAAAGAAGGTGAGAGTCTTTTTTGCCCATCCATTTGGTATCACGAAAATGAGTGGTATGACAGTCCATAAAAGGAAAAAATAGAGATAAAGTATTCAGCTTGCCCTTATAATCATCTTCTTCCATTCTCTTACCGTATTCATTGTTAAGAATCACGTGGTGGGGAGATTTGCTCAAGATGCTCCGCCGAACACACACAGAATGCACAAGGAGAAGCTCACTCAAGAGACAAGAAGAGAGATGGAGGCCAAAAATGTTTCTTGCTAGTTTCTTCTTCTTCTTCCACACACTTTACAATGTACACAAAGTATAGATAAGATACAACATAAAGGAAAGTGGCCTACTAAGTCAAACAATGCATAACTGACTACACTAGTCGACCGGCGCTATAACTATGCTAGCTGTAAATAGGTGTAACAACCTGAATATAATAAGTAATGAGTCAGTGGCCATGCTAAAGTCATAATGACCACCGACGTGCTAAGTGTAGACGTGTGGACCCATCTAACCAAGCGGTCCATCATCAATGTTCGCATGTGTTGAGCTTGTCATCTCAACACTCCCCCTCAAGCTCAACTGCATCTCTGCAACTCCAAGTAAGCTTCGAAACTTTTGAAGCTTCTCTGTACCCAATGACTTCGTAAAGATGTCAACTATCTGATCCTGTGTGCTGACACAAGTCAATCTCACCTACTAGTACCTTCTCTCTCACAAAGTGGTAGTGTACCTCAATATGTTTTGTCCTGGCATGGAACACAGGGTTCCTAACCAACCGTATACTGCTCATGTTGTCACAATAAATGACAACTGGACCTTCCACTTGCACATCCAAATCAACCATTAACTTTTGTAGCCATACTACCTCACATGCTGCAACAGCAACACCTCTATACTCAACCTCTGTACTCGACAAAGCGACTGTAGGTTGCTTTTTGCTGCTCCAAGCAACTGCTCCACTACCAAGAGAGAACATGTATCCACTGGTAGATCTTCTATCAGACATACTACCAGCCCAATTTGCATCTGTGTATCCAAACACCTGTATATCTGTACTTGCCTCATAGAAAATTCCATAATGTAATGTGGACTTCACATATCTCAATATGCGTCTGATTGCATCCAAATGTGGCTTTCTAGGTACTTGCATAAACTGACTCACAAGACCAACAGCATAGCTCAAGTTTGGCCTTGTAATGGTCATGTAGATCAAACTCCCCACTATCCTCTTGAACATAGTAGGGTCTTCTATCTCATCCCCAACATTAGCACTCAACTTTACATTCTGCTCTAACGGGACTAAAAGTGGTTTGCATGCTGTCATACCATACTTGGACAACATATCCAAGCCATATTATCTTTGGGACAACCATATACCAGTATCACATCTGATCACCTCAATGCTAAGGAAGTACCTTAGCTCACCTAAATCCTTCATCTCAAACTTCTTCTTCAAAAAGTCCTTGACTTCAACAATTCCACTATCACTATCACCTGTAATAATCAAGTCATCCACATAGATGACTATGATGACCAAACCTGCATCTCCCTTTCTCACATAAAGTAAGTGATCAGCATCAAAAACATAAAAGCCAATATTGACAAGATACTCTCTGATCTTGTCAGACCATGTTCTAGGTGCTTGCTTGAGCCCATAGAGCGCCTTCTTCAACCTGCACACATACGTGGGATGCTCTAAATCTTCATAACCTGTTGGCTGATCCATATACACTTCTTCCTGCAAATCACCATGCAAGAAGGCATTCTTCACATCCATTTGCTGCAACCTCCAACCTTTGGCTGCTGCCAAAGTAATCACACATCTGACAGTTGCCATCCTAGCAACTGGACTGAAGGTTTCATCGTAATCTATGCCATATGTTTGGGCATAGCCTTTTGCAACCAGCCTAGCTTTGTACCTACTAATAGAACCATCTGCATTGTGCTTAATCGTATAAACCCACTTACATCCAATAACTTTCTTGCCCTTTGGCAATGATACTAGATCCCAAGTCTTGTTGGCCTCTAATGCAGCCATCTCCTCATCCATTGCTGCATCCCAATGAGCATGACCAATAGCCTACTCAAAACGTGTGGCTCAACATCCTCAACTAGTTTCACCATATAAGCATAATGGTGAGCTGCATAACCTCCAAAACCAAATCTTTTAACAGGGTATTTGACCCTACTAGATCTGCGTACCACCGGATCACTCAATGGAGCCTTTACATTACTATGAGCTCTCTATACACCTAGTGTCCTGACAAAAGGAATACCAAGCTCATCATCCAAGCTCTCTGAGCCACTGGAGACTCCATCAAGAACTGCATCAATGCCATCTGACACTTTATTCTTTCCTTTGTCTTTACCTGTAGTGCTACTAGATGCACCTGAAGATGTAGAGGTACTCCTTAGTCTCCCAGACCAAGGACTACCAGATGATGTCTCTAGTCCACTGCCTTTGGATCAAGTTTCTTACATAGCTCATCTGGCACATGAACATATGCAACACAACCAAATACCTTCAAGTGCAATACATCAGGCTTCTTGCCAGTAAAGCATTCTTCAGGAGTCATCCCATGAACTGCAGCTGTGGGAGTTCTCTTCATAATATAAACAGCAGTATGAATAGCCTCAGACCAAAAATGCTTAGGCATATTCTTTTCAGCCATCAAGGCGCATGCAACTTCTGCAATATGCCTGTTTTTTCTTTCTGCAACCCCATTTTGCTGTGGGGTATATCTGCATGTGAACTGTCTCTTTATCCATGAGACCTCAGAAAATCATTGAACTCATTCGAGAGGTACTCTCCCCCTCCATCTGACCTCAAGCACTTTACTTTCAAGCATGTTTCTCTTTCAACTGCAGCCTTGAAAGTTCTAAAGTGCTCAAACACTTCACTCTTTTCCTTCATAAAATATACCCACAGCTTTTTAGAACAATCATCAATGAATGTGACAAAGTATGAACTGCCTCCAAGAGATACATTTTGTGTAGGTCCCCAAATGTCTGTGTGCACAACATCAAGGATATTTCTGCTTACATCTCTGTCATGTGAAAAGGGTTGTCTTGCCTGCTTACCAAACTGGCATGCTTCGCATACCTTATGAAATTCTGCAACTCTAAATGTAGGCAAACCTACCCTTTGGACTGCACTAATTTCAGCCTTTGTACATTTGCATGTCCAATGCGTTTGTGCCAAATTTCAATATCTACAACAACACCTTTTCCTTTAGCATACATAGCAGCATTCATAGTAGGAATTCCAGCATCCAAAGTAAATAGACGTCCAACTCTACTTCCCTTTGCTACTAACCTCCACTTGTCATTGAAGTCTTCTACAAAGCAGCCCTTTGCATTAAATCTGACTTGCAACCCTTGCTCTACCATTTGACCGACTGACACCAAGTTCTTTGTAATAGATGGCACATGTAATACATCTGAAAGACTCTTTGTCTTACCACCATGCAAGGACAAGGAAACTTTTCCAATGTGTGAAATTGGGTGGCATGAATCATCACCCGTATGCACATAACCTGCATTTTGCAAATCTTGCATCTCTCCAAATCATTCTACATGGCTGGTCATATGATTGGATGCACCTAAATTAACATACCAAACATCATCATGTGTTCCCTTTCCTGTAATAGCATTCAGCATATGCTGCATAACAAACAGACGTTCATTTTTATCTTCATTCTGTCATGAAGACGATGCACAGTTTCCTTGCTGCAACTTACCACTGTGAATATCATCTTTCTTAACATAACATTGGGCTGTAATATGACCTGTTTTGCCATAGTAGTGGCACACAATACCAAAGTTGTTAGAACCTCTATTTTGCCATCCACCTCTTTCTCTAAAGCTCCCCCTGCCTCTAAAGTTACCACGACCTCCTGAAACATGCATATCGCCAAATTGTTGATTCAATTTGTTTTGCTGGTTGTCACTACCACGTCCTGTACCACGGCCTCTTGAAGAGAACCTGCCACGTCCCCTTCCTGAACTGGAGTAGAAAGCTTGGACCTATTCACCACTTCTTTCAGATGTCTCACTCTGCATGTTGATCTCTTCAGTGATCATAAGGGAGACCAACTCATCGAAATCTGGAAATGGCTTTCTGACATATACGAAAGTTACAAAAGATTTCCAAGCCTTTTCATTGTTAAGTCCACACAAGGTAGACGACACCAAATCATCATCATCGGGCATTGCATTAATCACTGCCAATGCATCTGCAATGCTCCTTACCTTCAGTGTTGCATACTCATTGATAGACATCTTCCCTTTCTTCAATGTATTCAACTCTTGCTTGAGTTGAAACTTTCGTACCTTTGTATTTACGGAAAACATACTTTCAAGTATGGTCCAAGCTGCATATGAATTCTCTACATTTCTAATATGTCCCAGCATATTATTGTCAATTACTGTAGACAGCCAATACATGACTTTCTTGTCTTTTGCATTCCATTCCTCCCGTGCCTTTGTCTCTTCTGCAGTTGGAGGATCACTCACCTCTGGCTCCTTTTCTTCACCTGAAACAAACTCGTAGAGGCCTTTTCCAATAAGGAAGTTCGTGACACGAAACTTTCATGAAGGGTAGTTGTTCCTGTCGAGCTTCTCAATGATGGGGCTTCCACTGTTCTCTGCCATTATCACAAAACTAATACCAAACAGCAAGCAAATCTTCTGCAACCCTCGACCTGTAGTGCACAGCAATACACCAGACAGCCTTTTTTACTGTCTGCTCAACAACACATGCAATCTGCAACCTGTTTGCAGATAAACCTTATGTTTGCTTCTTGCAAACACCTCAAGAATTACAGATTTGCAATTTGTAACCTACGCACCCACTTTTGATCAAAATAGCCCAAATCACACTATACCCTGAAACTGTTGTCCGCAACCTTGCGGCTCTAAAACGTGGCCTGAAATGGCCTCAGATGCCCAAAATAACTGCGAGAAAGCCATAAAGGGCTAATCTGCAAAATACACAACTCTCTTCACACACACCAAATCTCACTACAATCTGAGATTTTTGCTTTGCCTTGCTTCTGGTGCCTCCACAGGCACTATCCAAGAGAAAGAGTGAAAGGATGGGAGAGCTTCTTACCCGTGGCTTGCTTGCTCGAACCTTGCTTCTTCTCCTTCACTTCAGCCTTCAAAATCAGCCTCTCTCAGTGGCATGGCTCTGATACCATGTCAAGAATCGTGTGGTGGGGAGACTTGCTCAAGATGCTGCGCCGAACACACACAGAATGCACAAGAAGAAGCTCACTCAAGAGACAAGAAGAGAGATGGAGGCCAAAAACGTTTTCTTGCTGGTTTCTTCTTTTTCTTACACACACTTTACAATGTACACAAAGTATAGATAAGATGCAACATAAAGGAAGGTGGCCTACTAAGTCAAACAATGCATAACCAACTACACTAGTCGACTGGTGCTATAACTATGCCAGTTGTAAATAGGTGTAACAACCTGAATATAATAAGTAATGAGTCAGTGGCCATGTGAAAGTCATAATGACCACCGACGTGCTAAGTATAGACATGTGTCTAACCAAGCGGTCCATCATCAATGTCCGCATGTGTTGAGCTTATCATCTCAACATTCATGGACCATTGAAGTCCTTCTTGTGCCCAAGTACTTGAGTGACTTTGGGGCAAGTAAAGGGGAGATCTTGGAGGTGTATGGGACTAATTTGGACTGCTAAAACGTGTCATAAATAGGGCAGCCCACTGTTCTTGTCTTCTTGAAGGGAAATCAAGCGATCTATGTGGTTGCAAGTGTTGGTATTGACCTCTAAATATCAGGGCTTCATTTGGAAGTAAATAGAGAGGCATATTCTTGAGTTTATGTATATTTTGGGGGCTTGTTTATGGGCTGGAAATTACTATTATAAAACAGGGCTGAAATAAATAAAAGCTTTGTCAGTGCATTTCAAGAGCTTTTGGTTTTATGTCTTGGAAGTAGTGGAATCTACCACTCAAATACTTGTTTCTTGGAGTTGTTGTTCATTGGCATTCATAAAATTGTATCCATTTGGGCTTGCATTTGAAATATGTATTTGGATTAAATCTGAGATAAAATCTCTACATGTAATGGTCTATTAACCTCACAAGCATTTGATGTAATTGAGTCAAAGTCTTTGATGCCATTCATGTATGTGATAAAGCTTGAGGTCTTCTTCTCCAACTGAATCATCTCTAAAACCCAAGACTTATCAAACCCCAATCTTTTCTCTCTCTCCTTACCTTGAATCTCTCACTCCTCTTCTGCTCTAAACCCCGGTGGTAGACCTTCGACCCCCCCACACGATGATTCTGTCTTGTTGAATTAAAAGCTTAAGTATATTCATGAGGAAAGCTTTTACCCTAGTGTTTTTCCAAGTTGACCATAGAGCTTAAATATTTCCAAAAAATATAGAGAATATTCCTTAAAATTTTCACTTTGCATCTTTAATTAAGTTGTTTATGTCATTTTGAAATTCTTGTGTAAATTGTTGTAGGCACATTTGAGAATTATTGTCAAGGCCATTTGTCCCTTTAACTTCTCCTATCTAGATTGTATTCTCAATGAGCCATCTCAATCTATTTACTATAATTTTAGATAGGAATGCAGCCAAAGAGCATCCTTGCCTAGTTGATTTTGTTGGAAAAAATAATTCAACAAGCTTTTTGTTTAAGGGAACATCGGTTTGGTTTTTGCTAAGTACTATTACTACCTACGAAGGAGGGGGAGAGGTTGAGCATGTTGGACTAACTATTTTGTAGATCCAAAAGTGGAGGACTTGCTTGTAGCAAGAATGTTGGCCTTTGCCTTTGCCTTTGCCATTGCTTACATAAGACTTTTTGGTCTTGTTGTAGGCACATACACTCTTTGTATAAAGAATGTGCATTAAAAAATTAAATGCATTGAGAGATAGAGACCTTAGAGTTATGTCACACCCTATACATGCAGGGGTTGTGGGGTTCCACTCAAAAATCTTTGCCACATTGTTGCACCTAGGGTAAGGAGGGGGAAAGGTTTTTTGGAGTGTGTCACAATGTGTCAAAGAGATGGGTTTGATTCACTTGCAACCATGATAGATTTTCATGTCTTTGCCCCTTTTGACTAGTAGGCATTCTTAACCCTACCAATATTTTCAAGGAACTCATTTTTGAACGGGTGCTTACGGGGGTAACAATAGGTTCTAGTAAACTTAGTATCCTCAGCCGCATCTAATGTGATCATGGCATAGCAAGGGGAGTGATACTCAAAAACCCCCACTGCACCATGGTGTGACATGGCTCTTAAAGACACCACATGGTTCATCCCTTTCTTCTCTCCTTCATATATCAAGCTAAAACAGCACATTGACACACCTTACCTCTCCCCTTCTCTCCATCGTGCTCTCTCTCTCTCTCTCTCTCTCTCTCTCTCTCTCTCTCTCTCTCTCTCTCTCTCTCTCTCTCTCTCTCTCTCTCTCTCTCTCTCTCTCTCTCTCTCTCTCTCTCTCTCTCTCTCTCTCTCTCTCTCTCTCTCTCTCTCTCTCTCTATGTGTGTGTGTGTGTGTGTGTGTGTGTGTGTGTGTGTGTGTGTGTGTGTGTGTGTGTGTGTGTGTGTGTGTGTGTGTGTGTGTGTGTGTGTGTGTGTGTGTGTGTGTGTGTGTGTGTGTGTGTGTGTGTGTGTGTGTGTGTGTGTGTGTGTGTGTGTGTGTGTGTGTGTGTGTGTGTGTGTGTGTGTGTGTGTGTGTGTGTGTGTGTGTGTGTGTGTGCAAGGTGCAAGAGATAAGTTGTTGAGCTAAAAGAGTGCCATAATGGACACAAGCTCGAAAACAAAAATAATATACAAAGTTGAAGTGCACTAGAGAATGGTAGTGATAGTAGGTGGGGGGATTGTAGGCAATAGGAGGGGGGCCCTCCCCCCCCCCCCTCTCTCTCTCTCTCTCTCTCTCTCTCTCTCTCTCTCTCTCTCTCTCTCTCTCTCTCTCTCTATATATATATATATATATATATATATATATATATATATATATATATATATATATATGCAAGGTGCAAGAGAAGTTGTTGAGCAAAAAGAGTACCATAATTGACACAAGCTTGAAAACACAAATAATATGCAAAGTTGAAGTGCATCAAAGGATGGTAGTGATAATAGGTGGGGGGATTGCAGGCAATAGGAGGGGGTGGAAGAAGGACATGGAGATGGGGATGAAATTGTAGAAAGTGCTACAATGCCGTAGGAGAATAAGCATTTGCCTACTCCTCTACATAATCTATTCTCTCCATAGCTTCTGCCAATGTCTACCATTTTATGATCCGTTTGCCGTTTGATATCAAGATCATCACAATACATACAACCAAAGCTGAGCACAAGCTCCCCCTCACTCATTGTGCCCTTCCAATCTCTTGAATCTGTTGCTATGCTCTTGCAAGGTCTTTTAGATGGTTGAGAATGTAAAGAGACTGTGATTGATCAAAAATTTTGATTTGCTCTCTATTTGTTGTTGCAGCAAGTGAAAATTTCAAAAAAGGTGAGACAAAACCATGGAAGCCTAAGTCCCAGCTCTCTCTCTCTCTCTCTCTCTCTCTCTCTCTCTCTCTCTCTCTCTCTCTCTCTCTCTCTCTCTCTCTCTCTCTCTCTCTCTCTCTCTCTCTCTCTCTCTCTCTCTCTCTCTCTCTCTCTCTCTCTCTCTCTCTCTCTCTCTCTCTCTCTCTCTCTCTCTCTCTCTCTCTCTCTCTCTCTCTCCCTCTCTCTCTCTCTCCCTCTCTCTCCCTCTCTCTCTCTCTCTCTCTCTCTCTCTCTCTCTCTCTCTCTCTCTCTCTCTCTCTCTCTCTCTCTCTCTCTCTCTCTCTCTCTCTCTCTCTCTCTCTCTCTCTCTCTCTCTCTCTCTCTCTCTCTCTCATACTTTGTAAATGAATGTATATCATGAAGACATCAGAGAGGTGTTTCACCCGGCTACTGCATAGAAAAGAATAGACTCAACATTGGCTCTAGATGCAACTGTGAAGGGTGGCACATTGGTGAAGCCCTTTGAGCATGAGCTTTTCAAACTAGAGACACCTAACTCGGGTGTCTTGCAGGAGTGTTATGATGTGCACATTGTAAAGTCCAACATGTAATTGCCAGGGTTTCATGGACTGTGTCGTAGAAGGAAAAGGGTATTTGGCATGCAAGCACATGTTTTATGTGTACCTCCAAGTGTTTAGAATGGATGAAAATGAGAATGGATGAAAATGTAAACATGTTTCCATACTAACCCATACTCACTAAAGAAAACTTGTACCTTGTATTTGGAAGTAGAAGAACTTTTCAACACAACCTATATTGTGACCAACACTACCTCTTTGCACAACTACATTTTATTTTTTCAAGAAAATACTATCATAAAATTCACTTGATTAGCTTATGCTAAAATTTTGACAAGATTTTGGTGACCTTCTCTCTCTTAGTTTGTTAAGCAAAAGTACTATTGCCAAAAGTTAATGCAATGTAAATGTGCATTTGGATTGCTTATCTGAATTTCTTGTATCGAATTAATAGGGGGGAGGGGGAAAGGGAGAGAGGGGGTGAGGGGAGGTAGCTATCAATCCATGTAATTAAAGCTCTAATAACACAGAGTGGCCACGTGAGCTTTCACATTATGTGCGCGCGCGCACGTGTGTGTGTGTGTGTGTGTGTGTGTGTGTGTGTGTGTGTGTGTGTGTGTGTGTGTGTGTGTGTGTGTGTGTGTGTGTGTGTGTGTGTGTGTGTGTGTGTGTGTGTGTGTGTGTGTGTGTGTGTGTGTGTGTGTGTGTGTGTGTGTGTGTGTGTGTGTGTGTGTGTGTGTGTGTGTGTGTGTGTGTGTGTGTGTGTGTGTGTGTGTGTGTGTGTGTGTGTGTGTGTGTGTGTGTGTGTGTGTTATATGATTTAAGGGAGGGGTTGTTATAACACATGTTGTAATCCAATGTAAGGTATTATTATACAATGTGGACTAATCACATGCATGAGAGAGAGAAAGAGAGGGAAACAAACACAGAGAGTGAGTGAGTGACTTAGATTTACACACACACACACACACACAAGTATTTACACACCACAAAGAGAGAGAGAATGTAGAGTGAGATGAAGAAATTGCATGTACAGAGAGAAGCTGAGAGAGAGTAAAGAGATGGAGTGATTTGAGACAAAGAGAGAGAGAGAGAGAGGTGGACCGTAATGTATCATTCTGGGTTGATTGCATAAATGTATCCACATTGCATGCTAAAGAGAGAGAATAATTTACATGAGATAGAGTGCTATTTGAGTGGGCATTGTAGAAAGGGAAAAAGGGAATATAGACATAGAGAGAGAAAATGAGAGAGAGAGAGAGAGAGAGTGTGTGTGTGTGTGTGTGTGTGTGTGTGTGTGTGAAGGTAGTGAAGGTGGTGAGGATAGTGGTAGTGGTGGTGGTGGCGGTGGTGGTGGTGGTGGTGGCAATGGTGGTAATAGTGGTGGTGGTGGTGGAGGTGGAAATATCTACGGGTGGAATAAGTGGACTATGTGGTGGAACAAGAGATGGAGGTTGCCCAAAAAAGCTTGCTCAAATGCTCACTCAAAAAGTTCCCTTCTCGCCCTCCCCCTCCTTGATACAAAGAATCAACGCTTAATAAAGCTTGACCTTAAGAATCATATGAAGATGAAGTTAATGTACTTATGGCATCTTACAATGTTGAAGATCTTACAAATCAATGGTGAAGGCCATTGCTCTTAGCATTAAATATATACTACATAAAGTGCTAGATAGTAAGCAATATGGATCTATGCACTCTAAGAAGATCCATGATATTATCCTCAATCTTCTACTTGTGATTGATCATGCTATGGCTTGTGGGACAGGTTTCTCTAATATTGACATGAATCTGGATAAGGCATATGACATGGTAAGTTGGCATTTTTATCATCAAAAGTCACCGAATGGTGTGGTCTGGGTGGTATATTTTGTGAATAGTTGGTACTTTGTTATTCAATGCCTTGGCGATGATGATTAGCATTAAGGCACAACTCTAAAGAGATCATTCATCTAGGATGTCCTCTTGCACCCTTTTATTTGCATTTGTCACAACCTTTATTGCATCATGTTGAATACAAGATGTGATAGACCGTGACATGGTCTCATTAAAGGTCTACCTTTGCTTGTAGTGTATGTCTTCATATCCCAAAAGTTTGCATATGATAATTATAATATAATTATTGGTTGAGTTGTTTTCTCTATAAGAATCATTGGTAGTTTGTGAGGAATTTGCTATTGTTTTCACCTCAATTATCATCTAAGAGGAGATAGATATCGTACTCTTGGATTGGGAAGATAATGTAAGTCCTTATGACATTGCAGCTACATAATCATTGCAAAATGATAGGTGAGGTAGCTTGGTGCACCTATGGGATTGGGTATTAGCATGTAACAAATATATGAATGTTTTCTGGGAAAGTTTAGAGAAATGTTTAGGAAGAGAAATCATATGATATTGGGATTGGCTAGCAAAATGATTGTGATTAAGTTTGTTACGATATCAATGGCGATCTTCAATGCCACTACATTTCCACTTTTGAAAGTTATAATCTCTATTCAAATCATTTTTTTAGTCATTTGGAGGAAAGAGAGGTTGGTCTACCATATCATGTGATCATGTTATTGCTCCTCATGCTAAGAGTGGAGCTAGACAAGAAGTAATACAAGATAAAGTGGTTAGATTGGCTTTCAAGGTCTTAAAGAGATTAGAGTCTAATCAACCTTGGGTAGTTATATTTCATGAATGGATTGGAAAGAGTAGGTTATCATGTGGAAGTTTAAAGGAAGTTGATTAGTGGGACATTATTTTTTGTAGGACAATAAAGGTTATCAATCATTCTCATGTGGGAGTTCAAAAGAAGTTGATTGTTGGGACTTTCTTTTTTGTAGGACAACAAAGGTCAATATCAAGCATTCTCATGTGGGAGTTCAAAGAAAGTTTATTGTTGGGACTTTCTTTTTTGTAGGACAATATAGGTTAAGATCAAGCATTATCAAGTTTCACACTTCTTGATCAATACACGAACATGAGATTTGGTGACAGGCATCATAGAGATGATGGCTATCTTTCACAAGTTATATGTCTACAAATGAAGGCCCTTAATGTGTATTTCTTCCTAAAAGGGTACCTTTCAAAAGCTATAAATGATAAGGGACTTTGTAACTAGAGATATGCTCGGTAGTTTTTCCTTAAGCTTAAAATCTTCACAACAATTGACTATCCAATATTAGTTAATTGAAGCTTAAAGATATTGGTAAGAAATAGCCCTATCTAAGAAGAAAAAATATTAGCCTACTATTATTTGTGAAAAAAAGTCTAGGACTTTAAGATTGTAATCAACAAGTTTTGCCCAATTAATAGGTGGATTAGAGGAAGGAGAATGTTGCTTTTAGTGATGGATGGGTTGCAAGCTCAACTATCTTGGAAAATATGGATTGACATGGTACTTTTAGGACATGGAAGAAAAGGGTTAGGAGGATATGGCAAGCTACTCCCTTTCTCAAACTTAGTTGGATTCTCTAGGGGATTTTAGACAACAAATTGCTTACCAAGGACAAAATGAACTCAATGGGCACCTATTTAATGTGCCTATTTTGCAAGAGAGTTGAAGAGACAATCAAACATCTTCTAGAGGATTGCAAAGAATTCAAAGCCTATTGGAATTGGCTCATGAAAGTGATAAGGTGGGAGCGCATCATACTTTAAGATGGAAACAAGCTCAACTTGGTGATCCTCGCAATATGAATGAAGAATCATACAAAATCTAGTTTATCTTAAGGGTTTCATCGTGTAGAGCAATGTGACTCGGCAAGAGTGAAACTTTTTGGTAAACATAGAAATAGTATAAGAGTCATGGTTCATGGAATGGCTTAGGTGGTCAATAAGGTCTACTAGGCACTCCATGCCTAGATTCTCTTCGCAACGCGCTGGTGTTCTCTTGGTGCTTTGCACTAGGGTTTGAAGCACCAATGTTAGTAAAAAAATAAAGGCACTTCACATCCTAATACATGTGTCATGTACTTGTATGTCATTGCCTACACACACACACACACACACACAGAGTCTTACAATGTATATATATATACATCATGGCAATGATCCTTTAAAATTTCATTCTCTCTCTCTCTCTCTCTCTCTCTCTCTCTCTCTCTCTCTCTCTCTCTCTCTCTCTCTCTCTCTCTCTCTCTCTCTCTCTCTCTCTCTCTCTCTCTCTCTCTCTCTCTCTCTCTCTCTCTCTCTGTTACCGTGTTCCCGCAGCACAGAGGAGCGGAAAATGGAAAAAATGGAAATAGCAAAAAAGGCACAGGATAAAAGCAGAAAAAGGCACCTTGACCAATAGCCAGTCCCTGAAAAATTCAAATGTTCGGTCACGACCCTCAGAGAGCTTCGGTGTCGGCCCAAGGCAACAAAAGAATTAAAATGCGGAAGCGCCCCCAAATCTTTGTAAAAGAGTGCCAGGCTCGCTCCTATGCAAAGTGTATGCATTAGCCGGGAATAGGATAAATTAGAATGGTGGGAAATGGGAAAAAGGGCCTAGGCTACGGCCGGCCATGTAAAAGAGGGGAAAGGGGATGACCGCCCAAAAAGGATTTAGAGCTTTGTATATAAAGTTGAAAAGTGAATGAGAAGCTCATTCTTTGGTGTGTAGCAAAAAGAGTCTCCTTTTTCCTCTCTTCTTCTCTCCTTCTTGCTTTTGTGTGCTCTTGAGAGAGGGAGTGTGAGAGTGTGAGGGAGTGAGTGTGTGTGAGAGTGAGGGATCAAGAGGGTGAAGCTCTTCACCATCTCCTCTTCTCTTCTTCTCCTTTCTTCTCTTCTCTTCTCTTGGGCACGCGGCTATGGAGGATGGAGCTTGGAGATGGAGGAGGCTTGAGAATGCTTGAGCTAGCATCAAGAATCGTGGAGCTACCGAAGTGCAAGAGAGAGGAGGATACTCAATCAGACATCAAGGTAAGCTCACTACACTCGTAGGATCGACGGCGTGTTGGCTAGGTGAGAGATAGCCATTAGAGCTCGCTTGGAACCCTTGAAACAATAAGCGGTCCGTGGGCTTGGTGGTTGAGCGAAAGCTCCCACATTTTGGTTATATTTTGCCGAGACTAACAGATTCAAGCTTGAGCACTTGTGCGCCTCACATCGAGCATCGAAGTAGGGTATTCATCCCCGAAACGGAGCTTGAGATAGGTAGGAAGTTGGGTGTTTCTAATCTTCAAAACAAGTAAGTATTTTTGGATATTTTGGTTGGTTGATGATTGGAAAGCATGGAGGATCTATTTCAGTTCTTTGCCTTCGATTTTCGTTGCATTTAGCGTAGGTTAGAGTTAGGAAATCGAATCGGAAAAGGGTAGGGTTTACTGTTTCAAAACAGGGCAAAACATGGAAAAAATCGTGCGAAATGCGCAAAATGCTTGCTAATGAGGCCTAAGATCGACAAGAGAGTGATTGGGGGCGTCAACGCCACATTTGGGAAGGCATATAAGAGCCAGGAGGCCAAAAAAGAGCTCATTTGTGCCATTTCAGTGAGAGAGAGAGAGAGAGAGAGCTACAGAGCCCCAGCCCGTGTGATTCGATCGCATCACCGACGCACTTACCGACCCGTTCAGGTATATGAATCCCTTTCTCTATCCCCCTAGATAGGATCTGGAGGGTTGTGCTTGGTATGATTGTGTAAATCCCAAGAATCAAGTGAGATCGACATCGTGTTGTTTTCGTCACGCCGCGTTCGGCCCGTTCGAGCGGTCGCTTCTAGGCCGAGTCCCAGAATCGGCCCTCGGTCCCTTACCATTCGGCCACTCGGCCTAAACCCTAGTTGGCCCTCAAACCTTCCGAGGCAACTGTCCGAGTCAACCCACTCGGCCGTCCGGGTCAAAGCTCTTTGCCACGTGGCACATCCGCCATTCGGCCCGTTCGAGTGACCCGTTCGAGTCCCAAATTCGGAACTCAGCCACACCCAGGATTCGGCCCTCGGCCAAGCACCGTTCGGCCCATCCGAATTACCCTGTCCAAACCTGCCATTTAGTCCGTCCGAATAAAAATCGTCTGAGTCAAATCCGAAGATTCGGCCCTTGACCCCGTGCCATTCAGCCCGTCCGAGTGACCCACTCGAACCATGCAATTCGAACCAGTTGGTCCGAGTGCAACTTTTTGTCAAATCTGTCAGAAATTTGACCCGACCTGGCAAATACGCATTAGCGCAACTTGTCCAAACCCTTCGGGCGCTCAGAACTTGATTCTGGCACACGTGATAAGAGAAATTGTAGTACACAGCCGCTTAGCGGTTAGCAGTAGACAGTTAAGGGACCCAAGGACTCGGTCGCGAGCTGCTGAACCGTAAAACCTGATCAACACAAAGGGAACAAGGCAACGTACAAGGAAACCCTAAACCCTGACGAAACGGCCAGAAAATGGACCTACAAGCCTATCAAGCCCAAAATGAGTGAGAGTGAGTAAGACGCCAGGGAATTGCTTACAGCACTCACATTGAATTTCCGCACTTGAAGTACACTTAAGAAAGCTAAAAGCCTGATTGGGCACAAGTGCACGAGAAACAACACACTCACCAAGTGACCATAAATTGAGGCTTGTATTCAATAATCAAAGGAACTCACTTAGATAAATCACTTAAGGAACCCACTAGTAGGAGAAGACCCCAAGACTTAGACAGGTGCCTGAGTGCCCTACTAGTAGGACCTGGAGAAGGCACGAAGTCACGGAAAGAAACAATATAGAGGATTGGACGCTGCCGGAGCTACTTGGATTGATTGACAACCTCATGGAGCTGGAAGCAGAAGCAATGTCGGGATCAAGAGGCGAACGAGGAGAGGACCAATTAGACCTAGGAGAATTTCCAACCTCAGTCTAGGAATTGGTCCACGACTATGATCTACTCACCAGGACCATGATCCAGGGCAGACTTGTAGAGGAAGTGGTAGCTAACCTAGAAGAAGAGAGAAGAGCTATAAAGAGAGCGCTAGAAGGCATAATTGCCTACAACCATGAGCAAAGGGCTAGAAGGCTGCAGCAAGATGTAGATATGTACGAGGCTAGACGAGTGCTAGACCTAGCTGGAGCGGCCAAATCCGGACCGAATGTAGAGAGGGAACGGGCAGCAGAGGTTGACATGACATTGAGTGAACTGGTAGGCAAAGCGACTCTTGGACAACATATCCATTGAACAGAGCGCTACTGCCCTAGCCACCGCGCTACTATCAGGATTGGGAGTCACGCAAGGGGCTAAGGGGTAGGCTAGAATCCCCATAGTAGCAAAATAACTAGCTAGATACGAACCTAGCAATGACCCGTACAACTTCATGGAGCAGTTTGAGCAAGTGTGTGAGGCAAATGGTCTTACCGACCCTGCACAGCAAGCTCAAACTTTCGGTATGTGCTTAGGCGATAAGGGGAGGACCTGGTATTCTAGTCTGGATGACGCAGAACGCACGAACTTTGCTTGCCTTAAGGGCCTATTCATCAAGAGGTTTTCGAAGGCTGGGTATTCAGATAACCTCATCATTAGGTTGATGAATATCAATCAAAGGGAGAAGGAGGACGTTAGGCCAGGTGCATAGCCTCTACAAGAGAATCCCTGCCAATGAGCGACCTACCGAGAGGGCAGTGTCTACAGTGTTCATGAAAGGAATTCAGAGCGAGGAGCTCTACAAGGCTTTGGCCAGTAACTCCACCTTGCAATGAGACATGCTAGCTAGAGTTTTTGAGGAGGCAATACACGTAGATGATCAACTCAGGGAACGCAGCATGAGGACTACCAACCGAGAAAGTGCAAGCCAGAGGGACCCTAAGAGATCAACCACATCGGGGGAAAAAGCAACTGCCAGTATGCAGGATAAGGGAAAGAGTGTAGACCATGACCAAGGGATGGCAGAGATGAGAATGGAGATTGCACGGTTGCAAGAGCTCGTAAGGAAGCCTGTGAGATTGCATGTACAATGTATATACTGCGGCAGCAATCACCTCCCAGTTGAGTGCCAAGATCCTAGATCTCGACCGTGCTCAAATTGTGGTAGATTCGGGCATGATGCAGTGCATTGCAGAATGTCGAGGAGATTCCCATATGCACAGCAGTACAACCCTCCATACTTAGGTAATAGGCCACCCAATTTCTTTGGGAGGGGAGTCCAGTTAGCTCTTCCAGCACCGACGACTGACTCAAGACCTGCCGTGCCTAGGCTGGAGATGAACCCAACTGGTATACCCAGGCCACCAGGGCCTTTTGTAACCCACCCATCTAGCGATGCTCCTGTTCACTTTGTGGAGGAGCCTAATGAGGAAGAAACGTATGTCAACCTGTACATATCCTATGACAAGGAGGGCAACCCAGTCCTGATGGACTATCGGCCAGTGCCGGTGATGGCTTTAGGAAGAGGAAGAGACAGAGGCTTTGGAGGGCCCAGCCAGGATCCAGTCACATGCTGGACTTGCGGCCACCCAGGCCACATTTCATCACGCTGCCCAGAATGAGAACAAGCTAACAAGGACAAAGCGGATCTCCGATGCACAGAGTGTGGAATCACACATCTATTTCCTGACTATCCTAGGCGGAAGCCATCAACCAGCTCTGCCAACATGCCATCGGTGCCTCTGGGGCTCTTTGGAGTGGAAACCTTTGGTAGTGAGGATACGCCCATCCCACTACACGCTATGATGCGAGCTCAAACAAAACAGGCAGGCATCTCCTTGCCAGGGCCAAGTAACCTTGACACAACCTCAATAGGAAAGAAAAGCCGGAGGAGACGGAAAAAGAGAACCGAGGCAAAGATAAATCTTAAAACCGAGGAAGCAACTACGTTAGCAACGGGAAAGAAGGTCACAGACGCAGAGGCGGAGACCTCAGCTCCTAAGACAGCCGAGCTAGGGAGTGCCAAGGTAGGGGAATATCCCCACCCCAAACGGCAGCTCGAGGCTATAGCTAAGGTCAAGGAGTGGGTCAAGGACACTCAAAAGCACCTCAAGGATGCTGAACCCATATTAGAAGATCCTATTGACGATTTCTCCAGCGTGAGCACACCAGTCTCACCTTCAAAACCACAAGCTGTGAGCATACCTGTACCACTGGGAGCAACTCAGCAGCAAGGCCAGGGGGAAACTTGCCAGGGCAGACAGAACGCATGGCCTAGAAATGCTAGCCTCAGGGGAAGACGAGAGCCCAATAACCTCCTCACAACCTTGTTGTCTACTCCAGTAACTCTAAGCTTGGAAGAACTGCTTAGGCAAAATCATTCCTTGTGGCAGGAGTTAAAAGACTTGATCGAGGGACACACAGGACTTGCAGGTGCTGATCCGCAAGATCATGATGCAGTTACACAGATCCCAAGTCTAACTCTACACTCAAATCCTAAGTCTTTGCACATCAATGCTTTTTGGGAAGGCACTGAAATGCACGCAATTTTGCCCATCCTAGCCTTAGGAGATATGACGCGAAAAGGAATTGTAGACACAAGCGCAGGTGTTAGCGTACTAAACCATGTAGTCTTAGAGGCATGGGAAAACCCTCCTATAGAGACTTCCCCGTTTAACGTCACGTTAGCAAATGGAATGAAGGTAAGACCATTCGGGGTCTTGAAGAATTGGCTAGTAAAGATTGCCGGTGTGCAATTTTCGGTAAACTTCATTGTCATGAAGGGAGTGGATTACGACATACTATTAGGCCAACCTTGGATGAGGAATCCGCGTGTCATTGAGGACTGGGGCAATGGGTTGATTTTTCTAGGGAACAGAACTAGTGCAGTAATAAGGGTAGAGATAGATACTTGGAAGACGACCTCTGTTGACCTAGATACCATCTCAGCTATGCTGAAAGGCGGTACTCAAATGACCAAACCCTATGGATCACTCACTAAATATATTCCTTGCCCTGAGGATGAGAGGGATTGGATGCACGTTTTGGCAACCATTGACCTACCAATCTCGGATGAGGAAGAACTATATCGGCAGCCAGCCAAAGCCGCAACCATGCCAAGTGAGAAGCCAATCGTGCCACTCTGCATGATGGCAAAAAGCTCACTCAGCCCAGGCAAGCCAGCCTCGTTCCATATCCCCAACAACAAACTAGAGCTTTAGGAAATCATAGAGTATCTGACCAATAAACTAGAAGGCAACTCAGCTGCTAACTTAAAACCTCTACGTGATCTATTAGCTAAGCCAGAATGGAAATGGACCAAGGTCCACGACCTGAATTTGTTATATAACTAGGCTTTAGTTACTGATGACAAGGAGACTGGAGAGGAACGCTTGGGTGATGAGGAGCAGTCAGAAGGACAGGACTCTAATGAAGAGGAGTATGAAGACTGTTGCTCTACGGGAGGGGAGAGTGAAGAAGAGATAGATACAATAGAGTACGACACGGAAGGAAAAGCGATAGAACAAATCAGGGCAGATTCGAGGCCTAGGAAAGGAAGGACCAGTCTGAACGAAAAAGGACTCATGCGAATGGAGTGTGACAGATCTTGGCTAGAACGCGTAGGAGCCATGGATTACGAGCAAGCCGGAGTAGCACAACCATGGGTAACCCTAGTGCTCAAGACGGATGCACCTACTAAACTACGTCACCCTGGGGAAACACCGTCCTCAAGTGAGGGATGCGAGTTTAACTCAGAGTCGGAAGTCAGCACTGAGAGTGATCCCGAGATACCACAACCTTCTAAAGTCAAACGGAGACTTGCCAGTCCACCTAAGGTGCAGGAGGCTAAAAGAGAAGACTAGGAAGCAAGCAAAGGACTCAGAAGCAGAAAGGTAGAAGAAACCGTAGGATCTACCCAAACGGTTTACAAAATTTAAAAAGGGTGACAGAGTGGTGATTCTGCTAGGTGCAAAAAGACAAGGCCAAACTAGTGAACCGATCGAGGGACCCGCCAAAGTCAAGGAAGTTAACTTGGCTGGGGAAGGTGAAAAGCCAAGACCAGTGTTCATTGCAGATGACTTGACGGAGGATGAGGAGACCAAACTCGTTGCACTCTTACAAGAGTACATTGACGTATTTTCCTGGACATTGGACGAACTTAAGGGAGTCGACCCTAGGGTTGTGACTCATAATATCCCAATGGTCCCTAATGCAGTGCCAACGAAACAACGACCTTACCCCATGAATCCCAAACACGCCCATGCAGTAAAAGAGGAGATTGATAAACTCATGAGGGCAGGATTCATATATGAGATCAAGCACACGGACTGGGTATCACCTATCGTGATTGTCATGAAGAAAAATGGAAAAATCCGAGTGTGCGTGAACTACAAGAAAGTGAATGCCGCTACGAAGAGGGATAACTATCCTTTACCTTACACCAAGCACATGCTTAAGAGGGTAGCAGGTAAAGAAGCCTACAGTTTTATGGATGGTTTCTCGGGCTATAATCAAGTGCAAGTGCACCCCAACGACTGCCTTTGCCACGGAATGGGGTGTATTCGCCTACATTGTCATGCCGTTTCGGCTAATGAACGCACCTGCAACTTTTCAACGCCTAATGTGCACTATCTTTAAGGACATGCTTAGGCGCGAACTGGAAGTGTTTGTAGACAACTTATGCTTACACTCTAGTTGGGCCGAACACTTAGAGAAATTGAGAGCTGTCTTTGAAAGGTGTAGGTTTATCACCTCTCGTTGAGCCCCTTAAAGTGCCAGTTCTGGGTGAAACACAGATGCATCTTAGGGCACGTAGTGTCAAGGAACGGCATTGCCACTGACTTTTCCAAAGTCAGAGTCATTGTTGACTTACCGCCACCTGATAACTACAAGGGAGTTCAGTGCTTCTTAGGACACACTGGATATTATCGACGCTTTGTACTAAATTACGCACTAATTGCTAGGCCATTGTACAAGCTACTGATAGTGTTCGAGTGGATGGAGGAATGCCAGCGCACATATGAGGAGTTGAAAAAGGCTCTTACGACTGCACCAATCTTACGAGCCCCAGACTAGAACATAACGTTTCATGTACACATAGACGCCTCTAAGTTCGCTATTGGAGCCGTGGTATGTCAGCCTGGTGAACATAACTTAGATTACCCGGTGAGTTTTGCCAGCAGACAGCTCACAGAGACCGAGATGAACTATTCCACGACAGAAAGGGAGGGGTTGGCCATGGTATTTGTGGTAAAGAAATTTAGGCATTACCTGTTGGCCACTCCCTTTGTCTTCTTTGTTGACCATTAGGCTTTGTTGTATCTTGTGAACAAGCCTTGCGCTATGGGACGCATAGCTAGATGATTACTCCTTCTACTGGAGTTTGACTTCTCTGTGGTTGTACGCAAAGGAAAGCAGCATTACATGGCTGACCACATGTCCCGCATACCCACAGGAGAAGCCGTTGGACAAGGCATACCTGACGATTTACCGAATGCTCATCTCTTTAACCTCTCTAGCAAGAGAGAATTGTTTAAAGCTCATCTGACGTCGTATTGGGCCGATGACATAGTGCAAGTGCTGGAAAACGGACTACCTGAGCGATCCATTGAGAAGGCCAGGCTGAGAAGACTTATCTTGAAAATTCAACCATACCAACTGATGCGCAGATGCATATGTGAGCACGAGATGCACGATGCATTGAACGAAGCACATGGTGGAATCGTTGGAGGACACTTTAGCAGAGACACAACAGCCCGAAAGGTGCTACAATCCCAACTATGGTGGCCCACCCTCTTCCGCGATGCAGCTAAATTCGTAAAGCACTACAATGAGTGCCAAATGACCGAAGTTCCTGTGCGGAAAGACAAGATGGAGTTGACCCCTGTCATAGCCCGACAACCCTTTGAAAAATGGGGCATCGATTTTATTGGACCTATCAGTCCTACGGCACAATATTCCCAAGCTCGCTACATCATAGTGGCAACCGATTATCTAACGAAGTGAACAGAGGCACGAGCCACGAGGAAGAATGATGCTAGGACCACTGCAAAGTTCTTGTGGGAGCAGGTCATTTCACGATTTGGCTGTCCAATCGAACTTGTAAGTGACCAAGGCATGCACTTCGTTAATGAGGTGATTGCCCACTTGCTCTCTACCTTCCTAATAATTCATCGGAAGCCCTCTCCCTATTACCCTCAGGCTAATGGCCAAGCCGAGTCCACAAATAAAATCTTAGTCAACGTGCTTATAGAGGTCGTGTCTACTTCAAGAAGTGACTAGGACAACAAGCTAATGGCGGCCTTGTGGGCTTATCGCACAGCTTATAAAATGGCTGTAGGACAGATGCCTTTTAGGCTGACCTATGGAACTGAAGCCATTTTGCCCTTATAATTCTTCATCCCTAGCTTAAGGCTAGCAGTCTAGGAGCGTTGGGAGGGAAGAGAGGCTTGGACCAATCACTTAGTGGAGCTAGAGCACCTAACGGAGACCCGACTCCTCGCCACTCACTCTTTGATTTGTGAGAAGGCTCGACGAAAGATGTGGTTTGACAAGCATGTCAAACAGTGAGACTTTGAACAAGGGGACCTTGTTCTGCTATACTCTGTAAAAGGACATAAATAGAAGATGAAGTTTCAAGGGCTAGGGCCTTTCAGAGTACGCATGATTGGTAGAACAGGGAATGTTGAGTTGGAGACACTTGAAGGTGAAGGAATAGGCTTTTTTAACGGTAGCCGCATAAAGAAGTACTATCCTCCTTCCCATCCATTACATGAGCCACCCATGCTAGAACCCCCAATGAACGTCTGCATGGCTACTATAATCGACCTTACAGATCAGGACGAAGAAGTAGTGGCACCGGCGTATCTACAAATCACAGCCGCAGCAGGAGCGATGTATTCTTTCGATGCCTTGATTGATGAAGGGGCCGACTACAACATCTTGACGCATGACCATTGGACACGCATTGGTCAACCGAAACTACAACCCACTAATGCCAAACTTAGCCCGTTTGGGGGTACTGCTTATTCACTCCTAGGGAAGTGCAAGGTAGTCATTTCCATCGAGTCTGAAAGTTTACCAGCTTTCTTCCATGTGTTGCCTGACACTAAAGGAGCCGGTAATGTGTCACTATTGGTCGCACTTTCAAGAAGCAAACGAACTGTAATGTGGATTACAACCTAAACCGCATTCATCTTGCTATCGGCAATGTGTGTATAGTGATGACTTTCAGCAAGGGCTGTCATGATTCCTCCACCATTACGAAGCCACTGGTAGAAACCCCTACGACCACGCTCCAGCCCAAGTCTAAACAGAAGAAAACTACGGTCTCGTGCCAAGCTCTTGACCCCAGGCCCAAACCCACCAAGAGTGCTCACAAGGCCAAGGAGTCCAAGATTATATGGGTGCCAAAACGGCAAAGAACACATCTGGGTAGACCACACAAACGTGATCCTAAACACCAAAATCATCAGCCGTCACGGCCTAAGAGGCAGTCTAGATGCTATCGACGTAGACACACAACCACGCCGCGATGGATCCCCAAAGATCTCTTGCGAGCACAATGATACTACGAGGGCAACCCCTGGATTTGGGTGCCTAAAAATGGCCAGCTAAAAAGCTCATCTACAAGCAATCTCACCCCAGTGAGGGAGGCTTGCACACGTGGTGCCCAAAACATAGTCAGCAAACCATCGCCAGCTGTGGCTAGTAAGCCCCAGCTCATCTATCGACCAAAGCAAACGCCACAAGCCTTAAACTTACCTAATCCAGAGAACTTAAAAACCCCTATGACTGCTCACTCAGAACCCAGCACAACTCCCATGCCCCCAGAGCTTCCTACAGCACCTCAAAGTGCTTCAGAGTGCAAAGCCCAACCTGTGACACCAATGATGGAGTCACCACTATCCAGTCCAGTTGCACCATCCCCACACCAGCAGGTCTTAAACCTTCCTATGCGATACGACCTTTCCTCTCCTTAGCTAAGGACCTCGCCACGACTTCTGGGGATGACTTAATAACCTACATCAAGATGTTGGACGAAACTTTCACTACATTCGCTAGAAGTTATGAGAGGCTAGACCTAGGCCTTCTTGACAAAACACTTGCTTCGGATGTTCGTGCGTTATCATGCACTTGGGAAGAATACAAACTTATGACCACTAAATTCCCCAAAATTGTTGCCGAACCGATAGCAAACGATGAAATCTCAAAGGAGCAAACTGCCCTCAAAAGACTAATCACTTCATATCATATGCCTCCCCGTTCTGTTCCTGAACACGAGTTGCAAGAGCTCACGCAGATGGCAAGCTCGCCTTCCACGTTCTTGCAGTAGTGGTTTGCTCTAAGAATCCAATGGGAGAAAAAAGGTTGCCGAATAATGACCAATGCTGAGCAACGCAGGGCAGTTAAAACCATCGAATATGACCTTACTTATGTGGCACCTATCTCGTTTAGGGTTTTGGCCATCACCCGCAATCAACATTTAGACGACCATGTGCTTGCTCACCCCTACATTGACCAATTCCTCACGGAAGAGGAATTACATGTTGCCAGCCGCCTTAATACTGGAGATCTCTTTCACGATGTCTTGACCTACATCTCCCAAGTCTCCATCCAACCGTCTGCTCTTGATTGTCATGCTCAACTGGAATACAATCCAAAATTCTACACGTGGCTTCTTCACATGTAAGTCCTACCCCAACAAGCCCAAAGCCCTTCACCTTTTAACCCCCAATCCTAGGAAGGATTCTTTTCTAAGCCGGAAGGGGGAGGGGGTATGTGGGTATGTGGTGAAGGTGAAAAGAATCAGATAGGAAATGAATAAAAAGGGGGTACAGTAAAGTAAAGGTAGTGGAAAGCCTAAGCATATAGTATGGAAAAAATGGCTTCCTAAAAAATTCATTCAAGAGTTTTTATTCTCACATAAATAGCAAAGTGATATGTGGAAAATGCTAACGAAAGTTATGAATTATGGCAGGAGCAAAAAATGTCACAGCAAGACCGCGCCCATCGAATCCTATTCACAGACGAGGAAAGGGAGCAGTATCGCATCCATCTAGAGAGCCGCGCCTTCGGCCAGCTCAAGTTGTGAACCATCCACAACATCGAAGTCGTGGTGGCCAAGGAGGAAGCAGCCAGGAGGGTAGTGGAACAGTGCAACCTTACAAAGTATATTGAAAAATTCTCGCAGGAGCCGGATCACTTAAAATGCGTAGAATTCCTCAGAACATACAACCCGGACCAAGAAGGTGGCATTGTAACATTGGGCCGAGGAGAGGGTGCAAAGTAGGTGCAAGTCCAGTTGGATCCAGCCTTGGTGGAAAAGGCTTTGGGATTGGTACCAAGGACAGAAAGGAGACAAAAAAGGGATGTTTATGCCTTACTGAAAATGAAGAAGGAAGAGGTGCTCACGAACGACGGCATAAGCATCCAGGACATCCCTGACACAGAAGCCAGGTTATAGGCCAAGTTGGTGCACATGCTCTTCTCCAGCCAACGTTACAATTCCTTAATGCATCGAATTAGTGTGCTAGTGCTGGAGAATGTAGTAGCCCACACCCTAGACGAGGTGGATTGGAATGGGTACATGCGAAAGACGATTGATCAAGCGGCCAAGGTGCTAGCCCTGGGAAGTGCACCAACAGGAGAAGAATCTCCGGCTTCTAAGGTTACGGAAAGGAAGAAAGTCTCCTCCAAGGCCTCTTTCATCAGATACGGAGGAGTCTTGACTGCACTCATTCAAGAGGTAGTAAAGGAAGCACAGGAGGCACAGGAGGGAGAAGGAGAAACGCCGGAGAGGTCGCCTCCTTGCTAGGACAAAGATATGTCCACCGATAGAACGGAAACAGAAGAAGAAGGGGAGGGACAGACTAGCAAAAAGACAATCAGGACAACGAAGAAGAAGGCGACGCAAAGAAAGAAGAATGACGAAGGCAGAAAGAAGGAAAAGGAAGACTTGGAAAGGGCGAAGAAGGAATCCTTGAGAGAAGCAAAGGAGAGCCCGCTCCATACGATCCCTACCCTCCTGGTGCCTTCCAAGAAACTCACCACCATCACCCCCAGCATCCCCACTAGCGCAGATGTGTCAAACTTCGTGGCGTGGATGCAGTATTTCATCAACAAGGAGATGGGCTAGGGGTAGAGCATGGAGACTACGGTCACAAGACAGAAGAGGCTAGCCATGGATGCAGAGTCCAGGCAAGAGCCCAAAAAGCAAAAAGTCGAAGCCTCAACCTTGCCCATTCACACAAAGATGACACCACCGGCTAATTACGATGAATACGTCACCGAGCTGCTCTCCCAATTGGAGAGAGCGAAGGAGGAATGCATCGTGGCTGAGTTGGCAGCCGAGAAGGAAACCGTGGTCGCCTTCCAGCTGGACAAGACAAGAATGATAACCTTGCAGCAGCGCGAGATTGCAGATCTGAGATAAGAACTGAAGGCTAGGGAGGAGAGGGAGGAACACTGGAGGCAGCTGCTCGAAAACGAGACTCAAGAGTTAGTAAACATGCAAAGAGAGCACAAGCTCTTAATAGTGCAATACCAGGAGCTTGCTGCGCAATCTGCTCAGATTGATGCACTCGTGACGGAGCTGAATGCCAAGGACGAAGAAAGAAAATGAGGCATGGAGGAGCATCAAGAGGAACTCAAGCACCTAACAGATCAGTTGACCTCTGAAAGAGGAGAACAAGAGAGGCTAGTCAGGGAACTAGAGGATTATGAGTAGAAAATCATGATGCTGACCTTAAGACAGGGAGAGGGCTTGGAAGTAATGAACAAAAGGGCAGAGGAGTGGGCTGCGCACAACGAAAAGAGGGTGAAGTCACTGGCGCGGCGCCTTGCTCTGACAGAAAAGAAGAAAATCATCGCAGAGAGCAAGGCAAAAGTAGCCCAAGTGGCCTTCAGCACTCAACAGAAGGCCTTCCTTGACACTATCCTAGACGCCACGCACGCAACGCAAGGAGAGCCATTGGAGGCAATGCAAAGAAAGCTCGGCATGGCAAGAAGAGCCCTACACGCTGGACTACAAATGCCACCATTACCTGCGGAGGTTAGGCTGAGTTTGGATGAACAACGAAAATACCTAATGCTGGTCGACCTAACCCCCCAAGAGATAGACGCTCTAGGATTCGAGGAAGAAGCAGCACATGCAGAACGGCAAGGGGAAGAAGCAGAGCTGGAAATCGATGTGAATCGATTCAAGGAAGACGTAGTCCCACAACCCCCCTCACCGCAGGCCCAAGACCCTGCACAAGAAGACCCAGCTGCTGCAGAAAGAAAAGCCGTCTCTAAAGAGAGACGCAAAAAGCTGGTGGAGGAGGCCAGATAAAAACTGAGAGCCAAGCCAGCCGTGCTACCGTCCGCGCCTCTCCCTCCGTGCCCAGATGTTCTTCCCGTAGGATTCCACGTAGAACTGGTGGTGTGGGAGGTACAGGAACTAGGAAAGGATCCATTCTCCTTCAGTTTCCTCCTACCCAACAGTCTGCGAAGGGTCCTGCCGCTTAAAGTGATGGACGAGGTGATCGCGGCCAGTGGCCGGTTGGGGAAAAAATGGTTGGAAGAGTGGGAAAAGACCCCAACCTCTTGGGGCACCGAAGCGGCCGACTACTGGAAAGATAAGGTTTTTAAAATCTCCCACACTGTACAAAACTACAAGAGCCAACCCCTGTGGAGGAGGCGAGTATGCGACATAAGCATGCTCACCTGGATGGCTTTTTGTAATACCCTGCCATTACCTACATGGTGTACCCTCGAAGGGTAGGGGTAGATTTTGATGCCACCCTCCACGGGCGGTATGACTTTCCCGTTATTTATAACTCCATTGTAGTATCCTTTGAGAACGCCCTTCTTTTTACCGCAGAAAGCCTAGACGAGTCTATGATGCGCTTCCTTGCGGACTTTTCCTCATGTCCTGACCTCGCTTTTATAACCACTTGTAATTATCTTAGGTTACTTAGGCTACTTCTTAAGCAGGACCCGACTCCACAAGAGCACGGCCTGCCTCCCCTATTCTTTGACCCTAATGCTATAGACAACTGCGCCATGGCTCGTCTCATGATGAGGGCTAGTCTCCTTCCCTCTTTTTGCCTAGCCCTCCTAGAGGACATGAACAACAGCCAATTCACTAGATGCAACCACCCCTTTCTCTCCACCACCTCCCTTCATGTCCGCATGAATCTAAAAGATTACATGCAAAGTCGCTAGTTTTTTAGCAAGTCTCTCCGACCCCCTTCTCCTCCTCATTCCGATCAAGACAATTATGCCTATGTATCATTTCAATCAAAAAAAAAAAGCACCACAGTCACTGCACCTATGGTTCTCCCTAGCCCCCTCCCCCACTTCACGCTTAGGGCACATCAAGGGCAGGACTTTCAGACTTGTCACCCTAAGGCTCACACCACACCTCCAACGAAGCACAAGCTGGGTCCTCAAGTGTGGGACATTACCAAGGGCTTTCCCAAGGTTAGACCCATCTCCCAGTTCCACTGCCACGCGCACCACACACTACATGGCAAGTAGACACACCCCTTAGGGAGTGCACAAATTTTCTTGCAAGTTATGTTCGACTCTCAAGAAATGGCTACCCGCGGAAGAGGATCACCCACGGCACCCTTTAATGACCCAAACGTGCCGGCATCCAACCATCCGCCCTACTGATGGCCACCATGATCGAACCAGGTCAAGGTAGAACTACCATTGGCATAGATCTTTGTCAAGATTGTGGGAGAGAAGGAAGGAGTCTCACTTGTAGCTTTCTTGCTTGCACAATGGGGGAATACACACAAGGGTGGAGGCTGAAAACAGTTTTTCCTCTTCTTAGTTGTGGAAGCCAAAAAGAACTCTAGTACAAAGAAATAGAAGAACCCTAGATATGGGTCTCAAAACCAAACTCAACTAACTAAGGTGGCATACTAACTGAGCCACGAACTAGAGTAGATAAGGATAGCTATCATGTAGCTATTATTCAGGGGCGGTGTACCAACCGCATCTGCAACTGACAAGTCGGTGACATAAATACACAACGGTCACCCTGGCGTATCACGAGTGGAGCTCGATATCTCAACACTCCCCCTCGAGCTCAATCCCAATTCCTGCACACCAAGCAGGTCTCTGAACTTGCGCAGCTTCTCTGCGCCCAATGCCTTCGTGAATATGTCAGCTACCTGATCCTCTGTGCTGACATAAACTAGATCAATAAGTCCTAGTAAAACCCTCTCCCGCACATAGTGATAATGCACCTCAATGTGCTTTGTTCTAGCATGATAGACTGGGTTATTTGCCAAGTGTATACTGCTCATGTTGTCACAATAAATGACAACTGGTCCATCTGTAGACTGATGCATATCATAAAGTAGCTTATGCAACCAAGCTACCTCACATGCAGCCATTGCTGCACCCCTGTACTCAGCCTCTGTGCTCGACAAGGCAACTGTAGGCTATTTCTTGCTACTCCAAGTGACTGCAGCACTCCCAAAAGAGAACACGTATCCACTGGTAGATCGTCTATCAGAAATACTACCAGCCCAATCAGCATCAGTGTATCCATGCAACTGTATCTGAACCCCAGTCTCATAAAATAGTCCATACTGCAATGTGGACTTCACATACCTGAGTATGCGTCTAGCCGCATCCAAATGTGGTTTCCTTGGAGCCTGCATAAACTGACTTACCAATCCAACAGCATAGCTCAAATCTGGCCTGGTAATAGTCATATAAATCAAGCTTCCTACTATGCGTCTGTACATAGTAGGGTCTTCCAGAAGCTCACCTGCATCTGTGCTCAGCTTCACATTCTGCTCCAAAGGAACTGAAATAGGCTTACAGCCTGTCATCCCATATTTGGACAGCATGTCCAATCCATACTGCCTCTGCAAGAGCTGTATCCCACTTGGTGATCTAATCACCTCAATGCCCAAGAAATAACACAGCTCTCCCAAATCCTTCATCTCAAACTTCTGCTTCAATAGCATTTTCACATGAAGGATATCTTCATCACTGTCACCTGTCATAATCAAATCATCAACATAAATGACAAGTAGCATAATACCTTTCTCTGTCTTTCTCACATAAAGTGAGAAATCTGCCTTGGAAATCTGAAAGCCAATAGTGACAAGATACTGTCCTATCTTGTCAGACCATGCTCTAGGTGCTTGCTTCAAGCCATACAAAGCTTTCTTCAACCTGCAAACAAACTCAGGATGAACAGCATGCACATAACCTGGTGGCTGCTCCATATAGACCTCTTCTTGCAAATCACCATGCAAGAAGGCATTCTTTACATCCATCTGATGTAAAGACCATCCCTTTGATGCAGCCATAGCAATGACTGCTCTTACGGTTGCCATCCTTGCAACCAGACTGAATGTTTCTTCATAGTCAATGCCATATGTTTGTGCATACCCCTTGACTACTAATCTTGCCTTGTATCTGTTTACAGAACCATCTGCATTGTGCTTCACCTTATAAACCCACTTACAGCCAATTGCATTCTTACCTTTAGGCAAAGGTACTAACTCCCATGTAGCATTTGCTTCCAAGGCATCCATTTCTTCATCCATGGCTTTCTCCCATTTTTCTTTTCCCATGGCTTGCTCAAAAGAAGTGGGTTCTGGTTCCTGTATCACTTTGACCATATATGCATAGTGAATGGCTGTAAATCCATCATATTTCAGCCTATCCACAGGATACCTAGCTCTCGTAGATCTGCGCAAAGTAGGTTCACTCCCAGGTGCTCTCAAAACATCCCTGGTCTTCCTTACTCCAGGTGTAACAATAGAAGGGATACCCAACTCATCATCAATGCTCTGTTCTGAGCCACTGGATTCACCATCCACATAAGAGTGACCTGCATTCACATCAAACATGGGCTGATCAACCTTCTCTTTTCCTTTTCGTGATACCTGCATACCACTATCTGCATTGCTTTGAGAAGATTCTCCTGATCTCAATCTGCCTGTCCATGGCGAAGAATGTGAACCATTGCTAGAGGACGCTCCAGGTCCACTAATATTTTGTGACTGCTGCTGTGAATTCTGTGCAGCATTACCATTTTGTGCATCTACATCATCAATCACATTTATTGGTTTATACCAGCTACTCATCTCATCAAAAACAACATCTCTGCTCACTGTAAACTTACGAGTAGAAGGGTTATAGCATCTATACCCTTTTTGCTGCAGAGAGTAACCAATAAAGATGCACTTCTCAGCTTTTGGATCCAACTTGGATCTCAGCTCATCTGGCACATGTACATAGGCAATGCAACCAAAAATTTTCAAATGAGAAATATCTGGTTTCCTACCAGTATACCTCTCCTCTGGAGTCATTCCATGTATTGCTGCAGTGGGAGTCCTGTTCATTATGTAGACTGCTGTAGCAACTGCTTCAGCCCAATAAAAATCTGGCAAGTCTTTTTCATTGAGCATGGCACGAGATACCTCTCCAATATGCCTGTTTTTCCTTTCTGCAATTCCATTTTGTTGTGGGGTATAACTGCATGAATATTGCTGCTTTATGCCATGCTCCTGCAAGAACTTTGCAAACTCATTTGAGAGGTACTCTCCCCCTCCATCTGACCTTAGGCATTTTATTTGCAGACCTGTTTCTTTTTCAGCCATAGCTTTAAGGGTTTTGAAATGCCCAAAAACTTCACTTTTCTTTTTCATAAAATACACCCAAAGTTTTCTGCTATAGTCATCAATAAAAGTGACAAAATAATGACAGCCTCCAAGAGATGCAGCTTTAGTAGTCCACACATCAGAGTGGATTAATTCCAATGGCTTCTCACTCTCTTGAACATGTCTAGGAAATGGTTTCCTTGCGTGTTTTCCAAACTGACAGGCTTCACATACCTTATGCATTTCTGCAACCTTGAATTTTGGCAATCCTGCAACAATGTTTTGGGCCTGCATTGATTTAAGTCGCTGTACATTAACATGACCAATGCGTTTATGCCAGATATCAATATCTGCAACTACACCGGTCCCATGTGCAAACATTGCTGCACTCAATTCAGGCATGTCTGCATCCAATGTAAACATTCTGCCCTTCTTCTTTCCTTTTGCTATCAAGCGACCTTTATTTTTCATATCCTCAACAAAGCATCCATGAGGATTAAATCTGACCTGCAAGCCTTGTTCAACCATTTGACCAACAGAAACTAGATTCTTGGTGATATTCGGGACATGAAATACATCGGACAGGTATTTCTTTTTCCCATCCTGCATAGACAAGGGAATTTTTCCAATCTGCACAATAGGATGTGCAGTATCATCACCAGTCTCCACAAATCCTGGTTTTTCCATTTTCCTTGCATCCTCCATCCATTCTGCATGACCTGTCATGTGGTTTGATGCACCTGAGTCAACATACCATACATCATTGCTTTCTTCTGCACTTGTCACAGAATTGTTCATGTGCTGCACCATGAACAAATGCTCATTTCTGTCATCACCCTGTCTGCTAGAAGATGCATAATTCCCTTGTTGCAGTTTTCCATTTATGATGTCATTCTGCTTTTTATAGCAGTCTTTAGCCATATGACCCATTTTACCACAGTAGTAGCATTCAACATTACTGTTTGCATTTTGACCTCTTTGCCATCCACCACGACCTCTTTGGCTCCCCCTGCCTCTAGAGTTACCACGTCCTCCTCCATAGGACTGGTTTTCTTGAGTTTGCTGCATATTCTGATTTCTACCACGGCCTCCAAATCGGCCTCCTCTACCTCTGCCTCTACCTCTTCCAGCATTTGAGTAGAAGACAGCTTCTTTTGAAGTTCCTCCTGAAGAAGATGCACCACCATTTCTCTGCTCCTCAGAAATTAGAAGAGCAATTAACTCCTCAAAGTCCGGAAATCTTTCACGAACGGAAATGGATGTTCGAAACTGTGCATAATCCTTTCCTAGACCGTTCAAGGTCACGGAAACTAAATCATCATCTTCCACTGGCGACCCAATGGAAGCAAGTGCATCTGCAATCTTCTTCACCTTCATGTGGTAGTCATTGATGCTCATATTTTCTCTTTGCACATTGTGCAACTCTTGCTTGAGCTGCATTTTCCTGGCTTGCGTATTTGTGCTATACATCTTTGACAGAGTATCCCACGCCTCCTTTGGCGTACTTGCATCCTGAATATGCACAATCATAGAGTCTGAAATGCTGATAGACAGCCAGTACATAACTTTCCTGGCTCTCTCATGCCATGCTTTGAATGCCTGCATTTGCTGTTGATTGGGAACATCAGGAAGAACTGGTTCTTCTTCATTTCCTGCAACAAATTCCCAATATCCTTTTCCCATAAGGAAATTCGTCATTCTAAACTTCCATGCTTGGAAGTTGTTCTTGTCAAGCTTTTCAGTGACAATCTGTGAAAGAGAATCAGATGCCATTACAGAAGACTGCAAAAAATTTTGTCACTGCAAAAACCACAGCTTCACCCTCACAAGGGAAAATCTGCAAAACTGGCGAAAGTGGTATTTGACCACACAGTCACTTCCTAGTGACGATTTTGCATAAACAGGAACCAAGGATGATTCTGAAACTCCCAATGTCTCTACGCACTAGCATACGATGCAATTTCTACAGTAACTTTTCACCGACCTGTAGAACAGTGGCTGCACATCATAAAACTGAGCCTTTTCCTGAGTGCGTGCAGAAAACTTCCGTCTGCAATACAGGCCCCGAAATGGCCTCAAATCAAAAAAACAAGGTCGCCAAGGGCTAAAGCCCTTTCCCGCAGCATATACTGCCCTCTTGCTTCACCGCGAAGGGCGTCTCAACCTGAGACAATGCACTCCTGCAATTTCCGGCTGTGCTACCTGCAGAGATCTGCTCCCAAAACAGAAAATGAAAGCAACACTGCTCCTCTTACTAGACCACCGCGAGCTTGGCTTGCTTTCTTGAGCTCCTTACCACGAACAAGGCTCTGATACCATGTCAAGATTGTGGGAGAGAAGGAAGGAGTCTCACTTGTAGCTTTCTTGCTTGCACAATGGGGGAATACACACAAGGGTGGAGGCTGAAAACAGTTTTTCCTCTTCTTAGTTGTGGAAGCCAAAAAGAACTCTAGTACAAAGAAATAGAAGAACCCTAGATATGGGTCTCAAAACCAAACTCAACTAACTAAGGTGGCATACTAACTGAGCCACGAACTAGAGTAGATAAGGATACCTATCATGTAGCTATTATTCAGGGGCGGTGTACCAACCGCATCTGCAACTGACAAGTCGGTGACATAAATACACAACGGTCACCCTGGCGTATCACGAGTGGAGCTCGATATCTCAACAATCTTGGAACTGCATCGTCCAAAGATCCATGCCCAACGCCTCAAGATCCACGGATCGCTTATTAATTCCACAAGCTTGAAGACCTTCAACTCAAACTGAAGACCTTCAACTCAAAGACAAGGACCTTCAATCAAAGCCACGGGTTTTCAAGACAAACAGCGTTCGAGGGGGTTTCTCCAAAATAAATCCCTCCAATACCATCCTCCTAAGGGATTGCTTATTGCTTCAAGCGTTTCTGATACTCAAAAGACAACCGGCTGCACACGGGGCGCCACAACAAGGTGAAAGATGCCGAGTATCTTCATGGATCCTAAAGCACGCCGGAATATTTCCTGGTCATCGTCCCCAACCTCCATCACCTATCATTCCCCCAACCACCCACCTACTTGTTCTGCCTAACAGCCGACCTAACTAGCCACTACGTCCCACTACAGTGCCATGGGACTGACACTTGGCTAGGAGGGGGTAATGTTACCGTGTTCCCGCAGCACAGAGGAGCGGAAAATGGAAAAAATGGAAATAGCAAAAAAGGCGCAGGATAAAAGCAGAAAAAGGCGCCCTGACCGGTAGCCAGTCCCTGAAAAATTCAAATGTTCGAGCATGACCCTCAAAGAGCTTCGGTGTCGGCCCAAGGCAACAAAAGAATTAAAATGCGGAAGCGCCCCCAAATCTTTGTAAAAGAGTGCCAAGCTCGCTCCTATGCAAAGTGTACGCATTAGCTGGGAATAGGATAAATTAGAATGGTGGGAAATGGGAAAAAGGGCCTAGGCTACAGCTGGCCATGTAAAAGAGGGAAAAGGGGATGACCGCCCAAAAAGGATTTAGGGCTTTGTATATAAAGTTGAAAAGTGAATGAGAAGCTCATTCTTTGGTGTGTGGCAAAAAGAGTCTCCTTCTTCCTCTCTTCTTCTCTCCTTCTTGCTTGTGTGTGCTCTTGAGAGAGGGAGTGTGAGAGTGTGAGGGAGTGAGTGTGTGTGAGAGTGAGGGATCAAGAGGGTGAAGCTCTTCACCATCTCCTCTTCTATTCTTCTCCTTTCTTCTCTTCTCTTCTCTTGCGCGCGCGGCTATGGAGGATGGAGCTTGGAGATGGAGGAGGCTTGAGGATGCTTGAGCTAGCATCAAGAATCGTGGAGCTACCAGAGTGCAAGAGAGAGGAGGGTACTTGATCGGGCATCAAGGTAAGCTCACTACACTCGTAGGATTGACGGCGCATCGGCTAGGTGAGAGATACCCATTAGAGCTCGCTTGGAACGCTTGAAACAATAAGTGGTCCGTGGGTCTTGGCAGTTAAGCGAAAGCTCCCCCCCCCCCCCCCCCTCTCTCTCTCTCTCTCTCTCTCTCTCTCTCTCATTTTGACAACTTTCCACCATGGCAAGAATGAATGTGCTTAACCAAAGGTCATGAAGCCCCTTATGCCTAGCTAATATTGGACATCACCACCCCATCTTGTAACTATTATAAGCCTAAATTTCCCAAATAATTTGCTTGTGATCATGCATATTGGGAGGTCAAAATTATTAGAATTCCCATGATGTATGCAGTACAAAACATCAATTTTTGGGGTTTTGAGACTTTCTCATTTTTCCTTAGTAATATGATGCCATGACTGCTTTCTCATTATGCCTTAGTGGTGAGACTTTCAAGGGCTCTCCTGCCTTACAATTTTTTGAAATACCAGATCCATAAACAACTTTCGATATGCAATCCCACCTAAGAAAGATAAGCAGAAAGTTTAGTCTACGATTTTATCTCTTGTGCCACCTTTTGTAAAACAAACCCACCACTCTCCAACATGTGGATTTATTCTGTTGTCAAATTTGTGCCTCGTGCCATTGGCCATATTTGTGGAACTTTGGATGGCGCATGATGTATGGAGAAACAAATGTTACATTTATGGTCCACACTATCATTACAAAACCACATGAACTAGCACCATGTCCCATGTTGATTGCTAGCTTCTCCTCTTAAGCTAGACCACTCTATGATGCCACAAAATGAAGGTGTAGGCAACCCATGCACCGTGTTTTTGATTCATTTTTTGCATTTTCCTTATCTAGCTCCCAATCATCATTGACATTGCACATGACTGCGAGTTGGAATCCTTCTTATAGCCTAAACAATGTCATGAAGGACTATCTCCACTACCATGTCCTCCGAAAAAATTGGTGATATTTCCCTTGGTTGGTTGGAAGGAAAAGGGTGCCTGGAATGAGTCAATATTGCATTGTTGCATCATCTTTCATGGTTGCACACGTGCACATGCAGCACAAACGCTTATACTCATCTTGGAAACTCTTGTGCACATATTGTGATGTGTGTATTTGGAGACTTTGTTCTCAATGAAATAAGCAAGTTCTCTCCCTTTCTTGCATTATGTTATCTAGGCCATCATTGAACACTATGCAAATGGCCCTCCAATTTTGGTGGCTGCCTTACCTGTTATGAATTCTTGAAAATTAGCACTTGGGTGGCCAGACTTGTCCATTACTTCATTCATCATCATCTAGAAAAGTGCATGTGTATCTGTATCCTCTTCCTTCATCTCACATATTGGCAGAGTTATCATCTCTTGTACACTATAGAAATGTAAGACAAGAATGGGAGATTAAGGAGAACTATGTTCATTAAGTTTGTGTTGTGATTGTAGAATTGTGTAAGAGAAACTACCTTGGGTCATACACACATGTGCTACCATAGTGGTCCAATCATTAATGTGATGCATATGGTCAACCCTAAGGCTGGCCCAATTGTTGATATTTTGAATATAAAGCACTTGCTATCATTGTCAATAGCTTGCCTAGGAAATAGGCTACCATGGAAAAATATGTATACACAACATTGCTTTAACTTCAGAAGACAAGATTCCATCCCTTGATCGCTCTCAACATGTGCTGCATGGACCATGTATTTGAACCTACATGCACAAAATATTGATCTTCATATGCATGCCATTTTTACAATATTTTTGGGATGTGTTGTGAATGGAATAATATGTTACATGTTCCCTTGAATGAGAGATTAGAGTTCTTCAAGCATCATTGTTTGAGAGTTCAATGTCAGATATGGGAACATCTTGCTCATGAACTAAGGCACTCGTCACTAGTCTTCTATCCACAATCATTTGCAAGTATCAAGGTCTAGCTGCACTAAAGTATCTTACCATTTCCTCTACGGTCTTTTGCACCTCTTTGGCATTAGCTCTACGCATGTCTTTTTATGCCTCACGACTATGTGTGCCTTGATGGATGAATAGTCTTGACATTGTGCTCACTGACATCACATAATACACTACATCCTCACACTTAGAGAGCAGGATGGGGTGGTTCTTACAATAGAAGCATCCAATGCTTTCAAGACTATCAGTTGACATTCGAATAGTCAATATGTTGGTATTGAGTTTTCCTACATGGCATGTAATGAGACTTAATTAGTATGGTTTATTCATAATAAGATACCAGAACTAGGTCATGCTACTCTGCAATCATTTTAATGATAGTGAAGCAAATGAAGAGTCTTATACTTATCCATGCCACCTAGTTTAGTGAGCCAAAAATTGATCGGCCAACACAATTTCTATTTGGACACTACAGTTCTTCAATGCATTTGCTTGAGCAAACAATTCTAGGGAATGCCATTGATGTTGATGTAGGCTTTGTCTAGCAATGGCCATCGTACTTTTGCTCCATATCCTCCATTGGACGCATATTGATTGCTACCTATGGAAGCTCGTACACCACATTGCCATCATACAAAATTGGGATCTCCTTCACTCTCTCTATAATGCTCATATTATGAAGCAAATGACGTAACACTCGATGTCAACCCCACAAAGACATTATGTACTCAACCACACTTGTAGCATAAGAGGATGGCCATATCCCCTCCTCTTCTACATCAAGCATGATTGGGATGGTTTTGTTTTTTGCAATGTCCAAGGCGCCGGGGGGGGGGGGGGGGGGGGGGGGGGGGCAGTGAGGCTTCCACAATAATTGTTGCTTTCTCAACGTTGCAAGGGCTCTAGGTGAGGTCTACAATGGGGGAAGGCTGCAACATAGGCCCATTTCCTTATTCAACATAGTCTTATGAGACCAAGGTGCCCAGAACATATACTTGGCCAACCTCATGGTCATTGTTGTAATGGATCGTCGGCATGCTTTGTATTTGAACATTTGCATCGGTGATAGCAACAACACAGGAGCCATCGCCATTGCAAATGTCTTCCTTCTTCAACATCAAGAACCTACTGCGGTTTGGTAGAGAGAGGGGATACATATATGCAAACCTCAGTATTTGGTATAGCACTTGACGTTGGATCCATTTCCAAAGCTATCCACACATGTACGCATATGCATGTTAGATATAGGTAACATTGAGAGACTTATTGTGGGGGAATGTGTCATATGAAAGAGAGAGAGAGAGAGAGAGAGAGAGAGAGAGAGAGAGAGAGAGAGAGAGAGAGAGAGAGAGAAGAGAAAGAGAGAGAGTGAGTGAGTGAGTGAGTGAGTGAGTGAGTGAGTGAGTGAGTGAGTGAGTGAGTGAGTGTGTGTGTGTGTGTGTGTGTGTGTGTGTGTGTGTGTGTGTGTGTGTGTGTGTGTGTGTGTGTGTGTGTGTGTGTGTGTGTGTGTGTGTGTGTGTGTGTGTGTGTGTGTGTGTGTGTGTGTGTGTGTGTGTGTGTGTGTGTGTGTGTGTGTGCCAGATATGAGAGAGAGAAAGGGGGAGAGCAAAAAGAGGGAGCCAAAGAGTGGGGGTGTCGGATAGAGTAATGATGAGGAGGAGAGATGGAGAGAGAGAGGGGGGCGAGAGAGAGGGAGAGAGCAAGGGAGAGAGGTGTACATACATGTGGGGTTAAGTAAATATTCCACAACTTTGGGGAGGGGGCGCTGTGTCATAAGGGGTATGTGGCCTTATATAACCACTTTGGGTTGCCTAGTCTAAATCAAAAATTTATTCTAGACACTTTGAATGTAAGGAATTTCATTTGGAAGAATATTAAAACTTTAAAATCAAGAATATATTCTAGACACTTTGAATGTAGGGAATTTAAATTGGAAGAGCATATATAGGACTCAATGGAGAAGAGAGGGAGGAGAAAGAGATAAAAATAACTTTTGGATGAGGGATAGAGAGAGAGGAGATAAAAATAATTATTGAAGAGAGACAAGAGAAAGGTGTCTTTTTAAAATCACTGATAAGGGAAAAGAGAAAGAAATATAAAAAGTAGTTTGGATAGAGAGGTACATTTTTCAAATTAATGTAGAGGAGAGTGCTAGAAATTTTTTAAGCCAAAGAAGGGGGAGCTATAATACTATCTTGGACTCTCTCTTGAATTAATAGCCTTGTGTAACATCCCCCCCCCCCTTTTTTCTAAATTTTTTTAAATGTTTTTCCCCTTTCCCTCCCCTCCGACAGTACGTCGAGGAGAGAGGGAGAGGGAGTGATGTGGAAGAAGGGGAGGGGCATGCCGCCCAAGTGGCGGTATTCAGATGCGCCCCCCTTTAAAAGCCCCCCCCCCCCCCCCCGACCTGTTGCATCAGCGGCCCCTGGGCTCGCAAGTCAAGCCACCCCCTACTAGCAAACTACACCCCCCCCCTTTAATTCGATCAGTAGCCCCCTTTTTACATCCGATCAGTAGCCCTCGTATGCTCAGTGAGAGGAAAAGAGAGGGAAAAAAATGGATGTCTAGGCTGTTGTGGAGAGAAGAAGAGAAGGGGAGAGAGAGAGAGGAGAGGAAGTAAAGAGGAAGAGGAGAGAGATAAAGGAGAAGGAGAAGAAGAGGCAGAGAAGAGAGAAGGATAAGAAGAAGAAGGGGAAGAAGAGGGAAGAGAGAAAAGATGAAGAGAAGAAGAGCAGGAGAAGAAGAAGAAGAGGTAGTAAGAGGAGAAGAGAGGGAGAGAGAGAGAGAGAGAGTAGGAGAATAAGTGGAGAAAGAAGAGAGGGAGAGAGAGAAAGAGAGTAGGAGAGTAAGAAAAACAAAGAACAAGAAAAGAGAGAGAGAGAAAGAAGGAGAAGAGGAGGTAAAGAAGGAGAGAGAGAAAGGGGGTAACCGCTACGAGTCACCCAAACCACTCTCATGGCAACGAACCACATCAGGTGGTCTTCCCAACTAATCGTGTCTAACCAAAAAGATTAAGGTCCAGACTGCCCAATCTTCGCGAGGCGAATGGCTCCCAAGAAGAAAGTCATAGGAATCATAGGCGCCCAAACCACCGGTCATGCTGGAGGGACGAGCGGAACAACCAACGCAGCACACACGAATCAAGCCCACGTTCCAAGCGTTAAAAAAATTAATTTAGGACTTATATCTCGTGGAAGGGACAATGTCGTGCATAAGGTTTTGTTTATTCTAAGAACTAAGTTGCACGTGTGAAATGGTAGAGGTTGATTTCCCATAAGATTTTACTCACATAAAATGATAAGGTTATCGCCTTATTTTACATAAAATGATAGCTTTTTAACTAGTTCAGTGCATGAATAGTCATCTAGAATTCACGTTTCGCAATCATGGTTAAAAGAAGCACATGAAAGGTTGATTTCTGTTCATGAGATACACTTGCATCGTTAGACAAAACCCTAGACTTTCATAGACGCAAGTCGCATGTGATCCGGTGCATTAGGAATAAGTATAATTGCATGCAAATTGTTTTATCGATCTTGCTATGGACTATCGCAGATGGATACGTCCTAGCTTAGTTGAAGATGGTGACCTAACTCTAATTGGATTGTTGACCCAAGTTATGCTTGGCGGTTTGAAAAGGTTGTAAATCCCTTAAGCAAGTGTTTTGATACATCCAGTTAAAATTTTGATTGTGCATGCAATGGGATTGTGATGCCTTAGTAAGAGGTTGTGCATTCAACCGTTTGTTAATGTGGTTTTGGATTTTTAACCCAAGTGGGGAGTGTTTGATGATTTCATGGCCGGGTCTGAGATGACTGATTGCCATGAAAACGAAAGGGATGTTTTCCCTAGCAATTGTTTCTATGCTGGTTGCTTCAGCTATGATTGATTTCCTAAAGGGATAATTAAGGAAGAATGGCGCTAGCTACCCCCCGCGAGCCGCCAAACCCTAACCAAGGGGGTTATGAATCCACATCGGGAATGTGGACCAAACCCGCCGCGAGAGGTCTCTTCGTGGAAATCACTTAGCGTAGGAGGACGCTTGGGTGCCAATGGGGGCTTTGGCCGTAAATCCCAATGCCTCTGGGCCCTACACAAGTGTTCTACATGACTCAAGATGGGATCTTGAGGTCTTGATACTAGTTACAAGGCGGAATCTTGGAAGGATAAACCTTCGGGTTTTATTGCCGGAAGACGGAAGGATTTTTTTGCGGAGGCAGAAAGGAGCACTTAATTCTCCTATATGGGCAGGAGACACACATTAATCCGAAGATAAGTTAAGGAAGTGTTTGATCTCGCTTTATCTTATTTTCGTGTCTGTGGCCTAAATTACATAAAGGAACCTGTGACTAACGGGTTAATTAAGGAAGCTGCTTTTATGTGTCAAGCATAATGTGATAGATAATTAGATAACTAAAACAACCCTCGAGGGAAGTGTGGTGGATGTGACCAATGGGTCTATCCTACAGAAGGGTGGTCTCGGCCAGCCGAGAGCTTTTCTCAAAAGGAAATGTTAACAAGTAATGTTAGAAAAAGGTCGGTCTATGACCTTAGACAATGTTGACTAGGAACCCGGACTTCAAGTCGATCCTAGTGGGAATGATCGGATAAGTTTCGCTGCGAGGCAAACTTGAGAGACCCTAGTTGACAAACCCCATGTCATTCCTTGGGGGTGTCGGACGGCATCCTCTAGATTGATCTCTCGATGGGCTGCTAAGACGTGTCCCGCAATTTGAGGGCCAGGCACGTTACACCTTGGATCTTTGTACACACACACACATCTCTCTCTCTCTCTCTCTCTCTCTCTCTCTCTCTCTCTCTCTCTCTCTCTCTCTCTCTCTCTCTCTCTCTCTCTCTCTCTCTCTCTCTCTCTCTCTCTCTCTCTCTCTCTCTCTCTCTCTCTCTCTCTAGCCTAAAAATTTTCTAGGAACTCTTTCCTGTAATGCCACAATACTACCGTTGGGATTCTTCTATATGAAGAGCTTTGGACCTTTATCAAAATACACACACACACTCTGTGTGTGTGTGTGTGTGTGTGTGTGTGTAGCTTTAAAAATTTCTAGCAACTTTCTCTTATAATGCTATAATATTGCCTTTGGGCCTTTCCTACACATTAATAGCTCTCTCTCTCTCTCTCTCTCTCTCTCTCTCTCTCTCTCTCTCTCTCTCTCTCTCTCTCTCTCTCTCAAAATAGTTCTAGCAACTCTCTTCTATAATACTACAATACTACCTTTGGGCTTCTCTTACATTAATAGCTTTAGACCTTCATTAAAAAATACACATGCACACTCTCTCTCTAACTTGTGATCAAATTCCTCTATTTAAAAGTTTTTTGCCTAAGTAAAATTATACTAAAAATTAACATTATTATTATTATTTTAATAGTAAAATTTTTAAAAATATTTGATAACGTCTTTATTTTTCCAAATACACAATGCCAAGACATAGCCATTATATGTTATCTCAATTGTTAGTTTTCTATGTTATAATGAGGAAAATTTTTCCCAAAATAAAGGGCTGCTTTTTATTCATAAGGTCCAAAATTTCAAGATAGTTCATTCACAAAGTCTCAATCTACTATGTCTCACATTAAAATATATCATAAATACACATATAATATGATATTCTTAGCTAGTAATTATTTTTCATCTCTTCTCTCTCATCAAACATTTTATATATATATATATATATATATATATATATATATATATATATATGTATGTATGTATGTATGTATGTATGTATGTATGTATGTATGTATGTATGTATGTATGTATGTATATTCTCTCTTTCTCTCTTGACTTTATTGAGTTCTAATGATGTGTGTGTGTGTGAGAGAGAGAGAGAGAGTTGTTAGAGATACACAAAGTGAGAAATGAAAACAAGTGTCATGCGCACACACACGCACACACACACAGATGCCCACACACATGCACTACTCGGTTTATTACTTAGTTAATAACTTGGTTACTAATCATTTTTATGTTAATTACCAAATAAAAATATAAAGAGAGAGGGGGAGAGAGACAGAGACGAATGAGAGAGAGAGAGAGAGAGAGATTATGTGACTTGCTTTGATTTTTTTTCCATTGAAAAAAAAATTCATAAGTCTCCTCCATCATTTTTGAGGGGACACGAATTTTTTTTTCGTTGAACGGGGGGTTGCTGACAACCTCTTCTCGGTGAAAAAAAATTCACAAGTCCCCTCTAAATTTTTTTTCGTCAAATAGAGGGCTATCAACAATCCATTCTCTTTTTTAAAAAAATCATAAGTCCCCTCCTCAAAGAGATGAAGAAGACAACTTATGATTTTTTTTGGCCGAGAAGGGGTTGCTAACAATCCCTATCTGACCAAAAAAAAAATCACAAGTCCCCTTAGAGAGAGAGAGAGAGAGAGAGAGAGAGAGAGAGAGAGGAATGCATAGGTATAAGTGTGCGTATATCTAATTTTGCTCATGTGTGCACAATTGAAGTACTAATATATCATGATGTAATTGTACCATATGTACAAATAATTGAGAGAGAGGGGATATGAATGTATACCCGAGTGTGGTATCGCTTGTGTATGTGTAATTCAACCACTAACATTGTGATAATATTATAAAAAATAATCACTTAAGCTTAATGTAGTAATGTAAAGAAGTTAAGGAGGGAAAACTACTCATGTGTTGTTAGAGAGAGAGAGAGAGAGAGAGAGAGAGAGAGAGAGAGAGAGAGAGAGAGAGAGAGGTGTAAATGAGGGGAAGGAGGAGAGAGAGATGCATGTTGTGGGTCCCTAAGATATGAGAGAGAGAGAGAGAGAGAGACCCGACACTTGGGTTATCATATTGGTGTGGATGTAGCCCCTTGTGCCTTACTTGATTGGATGTTATACCGTATTCATGATCGGTTCATGTACAGGAAATCTCAAGGTTGGCCTCTTCATGTGAGACTTAAAGTTGCTTAATACATCATGATCAATATGATCTCTTTTTTTTTGCCATTACTTCCCTAGACTAAGAAGTCTCTTTTGGAATTGGTTCACCCTATCCGATTCATATTGTGGAAAAAGAAAGGGAATTGTTTGGGCCCCAGGTGTGGATTTTGTGGCAACATGTGACTACTCCTAAAAGGATGGGAGGAGCAGCTTTATTGGATTTTAATTTGCATATGGCTGCTTCGAAACTAGCACTTTTGTAGGCACTATGTGTAGAGAGTCATCCCTGGTCAGATATTGCAAAATTTTTCATAGAAAAGACTAGCATCTCTCATGGTAGCACAATTATTCAAGTATCTTGGTGGCATGTGCTTAATTCCGCGAGGCCTATTAATGTCTCCCAATCTTTTCTCCTAAGAGAGAGGTGAATTGGTTGCAGTTCTGATGAGGAGGGGGAGAGTAAGATGTGCTAGTGGCAATGGTAGTGCTAGTGTTGGTGGTGGTGGTGGTGAAGCCAAGGGCATCCCAATAGGAGGCAATAATATTTAGCTACTTGATCCATATTAAAACTACCAAGGATACTAGGAAATGGACATTTTCCACTTCAATATGCATGAATTGAAGCATTCCCAATGGTCAACCCATTGATGTGCTAATCATCATCCAAGCAAGAAATGGGGTTGTTTTCCACTCCATCTTTACAAGTAGCCATAATTATGATATTGAATTTGAAATTTTTATCCAACAGTACATAATCAATCACTTGACCCTAGCATTGTACCAGAATCCCCAAAATAACATGATCAAATAGAGGTCTAGGTAGCACTGGAATAAAATTGGAGGCTCCCAAAAAAAGCTCGTTCCCAAAGCTTGCTTCTTGCATGCAATCATCAAGTAGCATACTAGAAGTCTTGAATGAATTGATCAATTGATATAGATAATCTCCAAAAGAACCCCAAAAAGCATTAAATAAGATTGTAAGGATTCCATTAGGCCTTGGTGCATGAACTTTTCTCATATTACTCATTGCATACTCTAGTTCTTGTTTAGTAAATGGCATGTCTAGTAGTGTGGCCACATCAAAACTAACCCTAGCCTATATAGGACTTTGAAAACTACTAACTCTTGCGTACCTTACATGATTTTCTCATATGAACCATTTTGCATGTCACCATATATAGGGACATGGTATGAATCTAAGATAGAACCAAGGGCAATGTATTTGATATTAGGGGATAGCCACTCTCCATACCCACATGCACGGAAGTGATCAAGTTGAGCTACTCTCCATGTGCAATTCATGTGTTAATATCCAAGTGATACTTCTTGCACCTTGTCCTATTAGCCTAGCGAGATCCATTAGCCTCATCTTATCAATAAGTGATTACCAATGTGTCCTTTCACTTTGTATCACAAGGGTCCATATCAAATTTCAATCCCTACATAGGATTGTCTCTTATGTGTTAGCTTCCCTTCCTAGCCATTCCCAACATGCCACACTAATGCTTGAGGTGCTTAGTGCACACATAGAGAAAACATTAAGCTCCTCTCTATAAACTCCAATCCTTATTGCAATTATGCTACCACCTTCATCAACACAAAGTAGTGTAGGCTTCAACATTATGTTGGCTATAGTTAAGGTAGCGCCCTTCGCTTTGTAGTTAGCATTCACAAAGCACTTGTATCCAATATATGTCAAAAGTGGTTCCTAACTCTAGGTCTACCTTCACTTCCTACAAGCATAAGATATTAGGCTCTCTCTTTCTTCACATGCTCATGCATGGTTGTTGCTTCCTTTTAGAGTAGAGGCCACATGTATTCTAACTAATTATGGCAATCTTCTAAAGGTTCTCTCCATCTTGGATGCAAAATTAGACATTCACATCTAAACTTCCTGGAGGGGTGTAGATATTGGTGAATCCATGTGTCCTTCTTGCCAACTTCTTGAGAGAGATTCTCAATTTCTTACTTTGTGATCACCCTTATTCTCTTTATTTCTTTGCTAATATTCGCTTGAGTATTAACAAGCCTAATGTTCTCCTTGTTATGCCATAGATCCTTGCCTTTCAAGGCCTTCTTCTCAACTTTGCCTTGGTCCTACTCCAAAGGCTTATGGATCTCCTTTGTTTATACATCCACTTTCCAGTTGCATGTCCAGAGAATGATCTCACTTCTACTTTTCAATCTCTTGGTATCAGTATACTTTCTATTCACTAGCTTGATGTTGCAACTTTTTGGAACAAGCTCTACAAAAGTGACATTTTTCATGACAAAGGTAACATGCATCTAGGAAAGCCATTTAACCTTGCACACAAGTTTAAATGCTTTATTATTATGTAATTTCAAAACCACTCAATATTCCCAAAGGATACAACCTTTCCTTTCCCTTTAGCATTTGAAGAGAGAAGTAGCACATACATTCCTAGATTAGAGGAAAGGCTATACACTTCCGTTTTAAAAAATGTGTGTAGGTTGAGCAAGGTGATCCACTTAGGATACTCTGTGAGGAGCACATCATTTGGAGAGAATCCAGCCATCATAGGTAAGCAATCCACACTAATTCCCTCTAAATCCAACAAAAAAGTATAATACCCATTCATGTTCTTGTTGAGATCTAAGTGGACTTTGATAGAAGCCCTTACAAATGGACTTGTAATAAACCAAATAATAATGAGTGTTAAAAGTAGCGGCCGTTAGTGGCCTTTAAAGATAGAAATTGCTAGTGACACATGAAGGAGCTAACACGTGCAGAAGCACTAAAGACTACCTAGCTTGCTTCACTGCCATATCCCTCTCGATTCCCTTCCACCCAGTCACTCTTGACTGGCATCCTAAGTCCTCTCTAACAGTAGAGCCTATATTGTGTCGTCCCTAGTCATTACATTCAGCAGTAGTACTACCTTGGTCTTATATCTTGCAGTTGTTGTTAATACTTATGATCTAGTACTTGTTGAGAATTAGAGTTTTCAGCATTGGAATGTGTGCACAAGAGGGAGAAGAGAGCTCAAAGTACAAGAATGAAATCTTGCTTACTAAGTTGCTTAGAGTACAACTTGGGTACACTCTCTCACACATGATAGTGACCCATAGGCTGTTTATATAGCCCTTGCCAGCTAGGATTAGGGTTTTCCCTGCCCCTAGGGCTATTCACACTCATATGCCCTTATACTCCCTTGCTTAAAGTGGGTTTCTATGCCCGTCTTCTAACACCCCCCCTCAATGCTAGGGTGGCATTGGATTACAAGGCATGTAAGAGATTCCCCCCCTTTTTGGGATGCCTTTATAAATCAGGCTTACAAGGTTGTTTTAGGTAGATGATTTAAATAGTCAAAATAGTCGATCTTCAGATGAATTGGAGACATAGTTGGCCACCAATTCTTTGGGTATTTCAGGAGTGTTGGGGAATTTACTAGTGATATGCCCTGTCTTCTTGCATTTGTTACATTTCATCTTCTTGAGATACTTCTTCTAGCAGTTGTTTACAAGATGTCCTTTTTTCTTACAGAAAGAACATCTAGTGAGAACTGTATGAACCAATACTTGTTCACGGGAATTTGAAGTTGCCTGACTATTGCTGCTTTCTTTGTGGTTCCTCTTTTCGTCATCCAAATAGGATTGAATGGTACTTGCCAAAGTAGGATTTGGAATGTTGGTGAGAGTGGTTACAAAAGTAGGAAACACCTATTTTACAGCTTTTAGGAGAATAGCAATAGCATCTTCTTCATGTATTGGAGCTCGTACAGAAGCAAGCTGTGCCATAAGTCCCTTCATATGAGAAATGAATTTTCCCAAATCTTCTCCTGAACGATATTCCAAGCTAAAGAATTCAATTTTAAGGAAGATTTTAGTATTTTTGCCAGTGGCTCCATAGAGCTTTTCAAGCTCATCCCATTTTTCTTTAGCAGTGTTTAGTTGATCAACATGATGAATCAGGGATTCATCTAAGTGTAGCATTATGATTGCTTGAGCACGTTGGTCATCCTCTATATCAACCATATTTGCAGAGTTTACAGCTCTACTGCCTTGAATGAGAGGCCAATACCCTCTCTCCATCATTTTGTATTTTATAAGTACCTGCCATGGGTGGAAATCCTTACCATCAAACTTTCGAATTTGAGGACGGACATCAGCATATGTTGTGGTCATTGGGAAGGTCTTACCACTTGTTAGGACAAGGGGAGTGTCTAGTCCCTTACAAACTTTTCATTGAATGCGGAAGCAAATTAGACAATGTGAAGTCAAAGTTGCAATGAAGAGAAAGGCTGAAAAGCATATAAGTGTAATATTTCGAAGTATGACTTTGGTGGTCCTTTCTTATGTGCAAGCTTCTTCTGAGGTTTAATAGTCTTTTTAGGTTTTAATGAAGTGAACCTAGACTGGACTTCCGGCTCCTCCTTGTGGTATGGCTTAGTGGATGAAGCTTGTGTTGGACACGGTTTGTCTATGATCTCAATGCTTGTTGCTGATGATTTCCGAGGAGAGTACGATGACACTCATGCTATTGATTTCACTGACCAATGTACTTGAGACAAAGTCACTCACGGTATGCAATACATTTCTAGTGCATGATGGTCTATGTGCTAATTTTACACATAACCTTACAACAATATATGAAGAGGAATAAAAAACTCACTGGGTTTTAGTGAATGCCCAACAAGCAAATAACCTGATGATTCATGATTAGTGTTAAAAAAAAAACACTATTGTCAAGCTTAGTGAAGTGCTTGAATGGAACCCGGTTGGAAGTCGGCTTCCCGATGCTTGGTGATGTCCATTGTGTTGAGATATCGAGCTCCACTCGTGATACGCCAGGGTGACCGTTGTGTATTTATGTCACTGACTTGTCAGTTGCAGACGCGGTTGGTACACCGCCCATGAATAATAGCTACATGATAGCTATCCTTATCTACTCTAGTTCGTGGCTCAGTTAGTATGCCACCTTAGTTAGTTGAGTTTGGTTTGAGACCCATATATAGGGTTCTTCTATTTCTTTGTACTAGAGTTCTTTTGGCTTACACAACTAAGAAGAGGAAAATTGTTTTTAGCCTCCACCTCTGTGTGTATTCCCCCATTGTGCAAGCAAGAAAGCTTCAAGTGAGACTCCTTCCTTCTCTCCCACAATCGTGACATGGTATCAGAGCCTTGTTCGTGGTAAGGAGCTCAAGAAAGCAAGCCAAGCTCGCGGTGTTCTGGTATGAGGAGCACTGTTGCTTTCATTTTCTGTTTTGGGAGCAGATCTCTGCAGGTAGCACAGCCGGAAAGTGCAGGAGTGCATTGTCTCAGGTTGAGACGCCCTTCGCGGTGAAGCAAGAGGGTAGTATATGCTGTGGGCAAGGGCTTTAGCCCTTGGCGACCTTGTTTTTTTTATTTGAGGCCATTTCGAGGCCTGTTTTGGAGGTGGAAGTTTTCTGCACCCACTCAAGAAAAGGCCCAGTTTTATGCTGTGCGACCACTGTTCTACAGGTCGGTGAAAAGTTACCACAGAAATTGCATCGTATGCTTATGTGCAGAGACATTGGGAGTTACAAAATCATCCTTGATTCCTGTTTATGCAAAATCGTCACTAGGAAGTGACTGTGTGGTCAAATACCACTTTTGCCAGTTTTGCAGATTTGCCCTTGTGAGGCTGAAGCTGTGTTCTCTGTAGTGACAGAATTTTTTGCAAGATTCTGTAATGGCTTCTGATTCTCTTTCACAGATTGTAACTGAAAAGCTTGACAAGAACAACTTCCAAGCATGGAAGTTTAGAATGATGAATTTCCTTATGGGAAAAGGATATTGGGAATTTGTTGCAGGAAATGAAGAAGAACCAGTTCTTCCTGATGTTCCCAATCAACAGCAAATGCAGGCATTCAAAGCATGGCATGAGAGAGCCAGGAAAGTTATGTGCTGTCTATCAGTATTTCAGACTCTATGATTGTGCATATTCAGGATGCAAGTACGCCAAAGGAGGCATGGGATACTTTGTCAAAAATGTATAGCACAAATACGCAAGCCAGGAAAATGCAGCTCAAGCAAGAGTTGCACAATGTGCAAAGAGAAAATATGAGCATCAACGACTACCACATGAAGGTGAAGAAGATTGCAGATGCACTTGCCTCCATTGGGTCGCCAGTGGAAGATGATTTAGTTTCTGTGACCTTGAATGGTCTAGGAAAGGATTATGCACAGTTTCGGACATCCATTTCAATTCGTGAAAGATTTCCTGATTTTGAGGAGTTGATTGCTCTTCTAATTTCTGAGGAGCAGAGAAATGGTGGTGTATCTTCTTCAGGAGGAACTTCAAAGGAAGTTGTCTTCTACTCAAATGCTGGAAGAGGTAGAGGCAGAGGTAGAGGAGGCCGATTTGGAGGCCGTGGTAGAAATCAGAATATGCAGCAAACTCAAGAAAACCAGTCCTATGGAGGAGGACGTGGTAACTCTAGAGGCAGGGGGAGCCAAAGAGGTCGTGGTGGATGGCAAAGAGGCCAAAATGCAAACAGTAATGTTGAATGCTACTATTGTGGTAAAATGGGTCATATGGCTAAAGACTGCTATAAAAAGCAGAATGACATCATGAATGGAAAACTGCAACAAGGGAATTATGCATCTTCTAGTAGACAGGGTGATGACAGAAATGAGCATTTGTTTATGGTGCAGCACATGAACAATTCTGTGACAAGTGCTTAAGAAAGCAATGATGTATGGTATGTTGACTCAGGTGCATCAAACCACATGATAGGTCATGCATAATGGATGGAGGGTGCAAGGAAAATGGAAAAACCAGGATTTGTGGAGACTGGTGATGATACTGCACATCCTATTGTGCAGATTGGAAAAATTCCTTTGTCTATGCAGGATGGGAAAAAGAAATACCTGTCCGATGTATTTCATGTTCCGAATATCACCAAGAATCTGGTTTCTGTTGGTCAAATGGTTGAGTAGGGCTTGCAGGTCAGATTTAATCCTCATGGATGCTTTGTTGAGGATATGAAAAATAAAGGTCGCTTGATAGCAAAAGGAAAGAAGAAGGGAAGAATGTTTACATTGGATGCAGACGTGTCTGAATTGAGTGCAGCAATGTTTGCACATGGGACCAGTGTAGTTGCAGATATTGATATCTGGCATAAACGCATTGGTCATGTTAATGTACAGCGACTTAAATCAATGCAGGCCCAAAATATTGTTGCAGGATTGCCCAAATTCAAGGTTGCAGAAATGCATAAGGTATGTGAAGCCTGTCAGTTTGGAAAACAGGCAAGGAAACCATTTCCTAGACATGTTCAAGAGAGTGAGAAGCCATTGGAATTAATCCACTCTGATGTGTGGACTACTAAAGCTGCATCTCTTGGAGACTGTCATTATTTTGTCACTTTTATTGATGACTATAACAGAAAAGTTTGGGTCTATTTTATGAAAAAGAAAAGTGAAGTTTTTGGGCTTTTCAAAACTCTTAAAGCTATGGTTGAAAAAGAAACAGGCCTGCAGATAAAATGCCTAAGGTCAGATGGAGGGGGAGAGTACCTCTCAAATGAGTTTGCAAGGTTCCTGCAGGAGCATGGCATAAAGCAACAATATTCATGCAGTCATACCCCACAACAAAATGGAATTGCAGAAAGGAAAAACAGGCATATTGGAGAGGTATCTCGTGCCATGCTCAATGAAAAAGACTTGCCAGATTTTTGTTGGGCTGAAGCAGTTGCTACAGCAGTCTACATAATGAACAGGACTCCCACTGCAGCAATACATGGAATGACTCTAGAGGAGAGGTATACTGGTAGGAAACTAGATATTTCTCATTTGAAAATTTTTGGTTGCATTGCCTATGTACATGTGCCAAATGAGTTGAGATCCAAGTTGGATCCAAAAGCTGAGAAGTGCATCTTTATTGGTTACTCTCTGCAGTAAAAAGGGTATAGATGCTATAACCCTTCTACTCGTAAGTTTACAGTGAGTAGAGATGTTGTTTTTGATGAGATGAGTAGCTGGTATAAACCAGTAAATGTGATTGATGATGTAGATGCACAAAATGGTAATGCTGCACAGAATTCACAACAGTAGTCACAAAATATTAGTGGACCTGGAGCGTCCTCTAGCAGTGGTTCACATTCTTTGCCATGGACAGGCAGATTGAGATCAAGAGAATCTTCTCAAAGCAATGCAGATAGTGGTATGCAGGTATCACGAAAAGGAAAAGAGAAGGTTGATCAGCCCATGTTTGATGTGAATGCATGTCACTCTTATGTGGATGGTGAATCCAGTGGCTCAGAACAGAGCATTGATGATGAGTTGGGTATTCCTTCTATTGTTACACCTGGAGTAAGGAAGACCAGGGATGTTTTGAGAGCACCTGGGAGTGAACCTACTTTGCGCAGGTCTACGAGAGCTAGGTATCCTGTGGATAGGCTGAAATATGATGGATTTACAGCCATTCACTATGCATATATGGTTAAAGTGATACAGGAACCAGAACCCACTTCTTTTGAGGAAGCCATGGGAAAAGAAAAATGGGAGAAAGCCATGGATGAAGAAATGGATGCCTTGGAAGCAAATGCTACATGGGAATTGGTACCTTTGCCTAAAGGTAAAAATGCAATTGGTTGTAAGTGGGTTTATAAGGTGAAGCACAATGCAGATGGTTCTGTGAACAGATACAAGGCAAGATTAGTAGTCAAGGGCTATGCACAAACATATGGCATTGACTATGAAGAAATATTTAGTCCGGTTGCAAGGATGGCAACCGTAAGAGCAGTCATTTCTATGGCTGCATCAAAGGGATGGTCTTTATATCAGATGGATGTAAAGAATGCCTTCTTGCATGGTGATTTGCAAGAAGAGGTCTATATGGAGCAGCCACCAGGTTATGTGCATGCTGTTCATCCTGAGTTTGTTTGCAGGTTGAAGAAAGCCTTGTATGGCTTGAAGCAAGCACCTAGAGCATGGTCTGACAAGATAGGACAGTATCTTGTCACTATTGGCTTTCAGATTTCCAAGGCAGATTTCTCACTTTATGTGAGAAAAATAGAGAAAGGTATTATGCTGCTTGTCATTTATGTTGATGATTTGATTATGACAGGTGACAGTGCTGAAGATATCCTTCATGTGAAAATGCTATTGAAGCAAAAGTTTGAGATGAAGGATTTGGGAGAGCTGCGTTATTTCTTGGGCATTGAGGTGATTAGATCACCAAGTGGGATACAGCTCTTGCAAAGGCAGTATGGATTGAACATGCTGTCCAAATATGGGATGACAGGCTGTAAGCCTATTTCAGTTCCTTTGGAGTAGAATGTGAAGCTGAGCACAGATGCAGGTGAGCTTCTAGAAGACCCTACTATGTACAGACGCATAGTAGGAAGTTTGATTTATATGACTATTACCAGGCCAGATTTGAGCTATACTGTTGGATTGGTAAGTCAGTTTATGCAGGCTCCAAGGAAACCACATTTGGATGCGGCTAGACGCATACTCAGGTATGTGAAGTCCACATTGCAGTATGGACTATTTTATGAGACTGGGGTTCAGATACAGTTGCATGGATACACTGATGCTGATTGGGCTGGTAGTATTTCTGATAGACGATCTACCAGTGGATACGTGTTCTCTTTTGGGAGTGCTGCAGTCACTTGGAGCAGCAAGAAACAGCCTACAGTTGCCTTGTCGAGCATAGAGGCTGAGTATAGGGGTGCAGCAATGGCTGCATGTGAGGTAGCTTGGTTGCATAAGCTACTTTATGATATGCATCAGTCTACAGATGGGCCAGTTGTCATTTATTGTGACAATATGAGCAGTATACACTTGGTAAATAACCCAGTCTATCATGCTAGAACAAAGCACATTGAGGTGCATTATCACTATGTGCGAGAGAGGGTTTTACTAGGTCTTATTGATCTAGTTTATGTCAGCACAGAGGATCAGGTAGCTGACATATTCACGAAGGCATTGGGCGCAGAGAAGCTGCGCAAGTTCAGAGACCTGCTTAGTGTGCAGGAATTGGGATTGAGCTCGAGGGGGAGTGTTGAGATATCGAGCTCCACTCGTGATACGCCAGGGTGACCGTTGTGTATTTATGTCACCGACTTGTCAGTTGCAGACGCGGTTGGTACACCGCCCATGAATAATAGCTACATGATAGCTATCCTTATCTACTCTAGTTCCTGGCTCAGTTAGTATGCCACCTTAGTTAGTTGAGTTTGGTTTGAGACCCATATATAGGGTTCTTCTATTTCTTTGTACTAGAGTTCTTTTGGCTTACACAACTAAGAAGAGGAAAACTGTTTTCAGCCTCCACCTTTGTGTGTATTCCCCCATTGTGCAAGCAAGAAAGCTTCAAGTGAGACTCCTTCCTTCTCTCCCACAATCGTGATACATTGAGCATGCCCAAGAGCTTTAGAATCTGGAATAGGAACTCTGTTTCAGTGATTAAAATCACTGTTAATGAAGCTCAGAGTGAAAACATGATAAAATGTCAAGCTTGGAGCTTGTTGGCTATGGCTGCCCAAAAAAAAAACACAGGTAGGGTTTGGCAGTGATCTCTCTCTGTGAGAGGAATTTCCAAGAACCCTTTTAGTTGAGGATAGCCCACTTGGGGGCTATCAAAGCCCCAAGATAGCTGTACAGATTGCGCCGCCTGCTATGTGTACAATAGACTGACTTCTGCGCTGTCAGAAAACTGCGCCGTTTTTGCAATTCATGCAATGCTGGCCTCACACGTGGACAATGTCAGGGGTAGACCTGGCGAGGAGCTGCGCCCTGATGTGGGAAAGAGATCTCCAGAAGAAAGCATAGGCCGATATGGTCTCCTTTGTCCTCCCCAAGTCCTCCAATGGAGGTAGGTTGCAGATAGCTATGGAGGAAAGAAGGATAAGATGAAGAAAATGATAGCTCATGTGCACTTAGTGATAGCTGATGCTGAGGGAAGCTGAGGAGATGAGAGGTGGCTCTGATACCATGTTGAGAATTAGAGTTTGCAGCATTGGAATGTGTGCACAAGAGGGAGAAGAGAGCTCAAAGTACACGAATGAAATCTTGCTTACTAAGTTGCTTAGAGTACAACTTGGGTACACTCTCTCACACATGATAGTGACCCATAGGCTGTTTATATAGCCCTTGCCAGCTAGGGTTAGGGTTTTCCCTGCCCCTAGGGCTATTCACACTCATATGCCCTTATACTCCCTTGCTTACAGTGGGTTTCTATGCCCGTCTTCTAAGAGTACTAGCTATCCTTCAAGTCCTATGTTGTGACCATATTAGTTCTTGATATTTGTATTGCCCTTATTTCATCAATATATTTTGGATTAAACTTTGAGTGCATTTGGTGTTTGATCTCTTGTTGTGATTTTGCCTCATTTTGTAACCTAAACATTGATTGTCAAAAGTGATGTCAATGTCCACCTATGTTGGTTCTAAGTATGCCCATTATTTGTCATGTGGTGGTAGTGCTTGGATAACCGATTACAATGAGCTTGATAAGTGTTAACGAGCCACCTATTAAACTCATTGTCATAAGGGACTTGCCCCGTGAGATAGAGGAGCAAGCCTACAATAATCATACCAACAAAGTTTGTCTTTTAGAAGTATTGATTTTTGGCATGATTGTGACCATAACTTGCACCATAGCGTGTACATAAAAAACTTTACCTCTGGCTTGTGTAATATAGCTCTCTAAGTTTATTTGACCCTCCTCATTGATCCTCATGACTTTGGGCATTGTATGAGGCTCCTATTCTTGCTCATTCAGTGTTTCCTCTTATTGCATGCACAACACACGATAGACGATAGAGTTTTCCACCATACATACAAGGTTTCCCACCTAGTCACTCTCTCTTCCCTTCAAGTGCTTTTAACCACATTATCTTATACACATGAAGCTTACAAGAGTGTCGAGAATAAACCATAATCTGCCAGTAGTACCAGAACCCTATATAGTGATTAACATTGCTTCTACTTAATCATTATCTTAACCATAATTTTACAAGAGTGCACATTGCCCCATTTAACCACATTAAATTAAGCATTAATCTCGCGGGAGGGGCGATACGTAACCATAATTTTACGAAAGCGCCGATAACGAGGGTTACTGAATGTATGATTTGAGAGGGCGCGAAGCGTTATGAACCTTCGCTTTGTGTGATCTTCTTCCTGTCAATGTTTGAGCTGAGGAGGCGAAGGAGGATCCTCCTCCATCGAGCAGCAGGCGCGCGCAGAGAAGGATCACACACAGAAAAGAAAAGGAAACTCATCTCCGCTGACAGGTTCGTTCTGAGTTTTGCCTACCCCTCCTGCATGTCTGCAAACATTACATAGGAATGTTAACTGTTGCCATTATCTGTACATCGAAAACTGTGTCACGTTTGGAGTGCATGTTAATCTTTGCATCTCTTTCAACGAATTCGAGCGGCGAGTCACTAAGACCGACCGATTATCCTCGTGGAGTCCTAAAGATGACTGCTTTCGCCCATACCAGCCTTAGTCTGTCACAGCAACCATAGGAATAATTTGCTAACCAAATCATGATGAACAGGGCCTTGCTTATTACAAAAGAAAACACTTGTAATTGTTTTTGCCTTCCTTACGGGAAGGATTTCTTAAGTCTACAGCATTAGAGCTGAATAAAGACAGTTTTCAAACTTCTTTTATTGTTACAGGAGTAGATGCCTGTATCCATTCATTACGGCCTCCTTCCAGATCAGTTGTATATCCATTGCAAAAATAAAAGTTGCGGGATGGCTACCTCCTATGACAATAATATAAGCCCTCAATTGCACCCATCGAACGAAGCAATCATCATGCACAATATGGCCCACATATCACATACTATATACATACTGTATGTATGCTTTCACATGCAATATGCCATACACAGATATGCTTTCACAAGTACTATGCTTCTCAAGATGTTGGTGTCGTCCCCCTAGTTTGTGCGTGGGTAGCCGAGAATATCGCAGGTGGCCTTGATGGCTAGTGGACAAAGGGATCAAATGGGATGCTGGTAGCCATCCAGCTTGTGATGACAGGGGAGGGGGCTACATTGACCTGAGGGCCACTGCTGCAATGGCGAGATAGCATTGTTGCCTCCACAAGAATTGCAGCCACCACAACTCCAAGAACTTGAGGAGTGTCGACCATGAGTGCATTGGCTTTGTATGATAGGAGACAACTACTTTGACTCTCTTTTTTCTCTCTCTCTCTCTCTACTCTTCTCTCTCTCTCTTATCACCCATCCGACTGTAATCTAAGGACAGCTTCATAAGCCTTACAACCATGGCTATCCCACTAATGCCAAGGTTGATGGTAGATCATGAATACAAAGAATGATTCAATGAAAACGAATATGCAATCATTGCACCAAACATATACTCAATGTATTGAAATATGCTTTAGTCATGTACTTTCCCATATGTTCCTTCTAATAGTAGAACCATTTCGTGTATGATCACTCTACATATACGACGATCTTGAAGAGTCCATGTCTAGTGGCTAACCATCAACACAATAAAGTATGTGATATTGAAATAGACATGTTGTTAAAGTTACAACAATTGCTATTTGCACTCAAGTCAAGGTTTCCCCCCCCAAAGATGGTGATGTGTTTCAGAATCCTTTGGTGAAATTAAATTAGAACAATGAGTTTTTGCAGTTGACACAACCATAGGAGGCGAGTTATTACAAGAAAGAGACCTCAAGATATTTCAGGTTTTCTTAGGCATTATCATAAGGATTTGCACTCAAGACAAGCCTCATCCCCTTCAGAAAGATGGTGATATGCTTTAGAATCCTTTGCTGAAATCAAATTATAACAATGAGTTCTTGCATTGAGACAACCATAGGAGGTGAGTTATGATAAAAAAGAGGCCTCAAGAAATTTCCAAAGGAATAGGCCGGTATTTTGTGCGTATGCCCAGTATGTGTTTCTGAATTCCCGTAGTGTTTTGCATGAGTTCTTGGCTACATGCCTCCATACATACTTGCATATTTCCTTGTATCCCATATTATTCTCTAGTGTTGCATGCCTATGTCTCCTTGGTAGGATCTCCTTGAGGCTACTCTCCACCGGTAGCATGAAAGAGAAAACACTAATGTAACCTAGATGCTATGGATCTTCCAATCAGTTGTAGAAAGAGATCCTATGACTTGGATGAGTGAAAGTTGGTTTTAGTGTTTTTGGATGAGCAAAGCCGCCATTTGGATTTGCAATCAAAGTTTCTTTTCCTTTATGTGATCAATTGTAGCCTAAATGTAGTAGAAAACCTTTCGTCTTTGAACATGCCCACTAGTGTATCCAAAATACCATATACAGGAGCCTCAAATGCAACACCATCATCTCTAGTAGTGTTTACCATGAGCTATATTTCATTCTTATTATAAGAGCAAAACTTTTGTTTCATGTTGCTAAGACATGCTGTTTACAAAGGACCCATGCCACCTTTCATCAATAATCTTATGTTGTTACTTTAAAGCAAGTGGCCGTGCTTGACTTTTATTCTTGGAAGACTCCTAGGTGAGTCAGGATTCTCTTCATTATCCAATATGTTGAATTTTGTTTGGTCTGCATCCCAGCAATGGAACCAACAAAACCATCCTTCAATAATTTAAATGACAGTAGAACTTTAAACTCTATAACAAATTCAGCATTTTAAATAACAATGAACATGAGATCGGGAGCTATAGTGCTCTTGCATAGTTACATAATTTCGCCTAGGCACCAAGACAAGTTGGGTGCAATGTTTACATAGTCATTGAAGAGTTGGACAAATATGTTGTATTGGTATGGTCAGTAGTGCATGGCCTAGATCGAATGCCCCATAGTTTACAACAGCCCACATGCAGTTGATTTGCTCTTGAAATGTAAGAAGTAGCCTTCATGTTGGCCAAGGTAGCGTGCCCCCTGCCGAAACAGTCATGAACCGCCTACAACAGCCAGGAAGTTGCCATGATTGCTGTCCAACCAGCAATGCTTGCTGCCAATTCAACGCAATTGCTGCCATTCAGCTTTGCTTCCATTAGAGCGGCCACAATATGGTCCTGAACAGCCACAACACCATCAGGCCTGCCACAACTGGTCTGTCTTTATAGATCTGGCCCTGCTCAAAAAAATTCCTGCTTTTCTTGCATTCAATTGTAAAAACACTAGTAAGAGCTAAACTCCTTAACATCATAATTAAATTTTTTACGGATAAAATGTGAAGATTAATAAATAAATTTAAAAAGTGAAGTATCTCATCAGAATTTCTGCAATTTGACATCTTCAATGTTATGGTAATCTACTTTGAAGCCTATATTTAAATAAACTGTTGCATGCATGTGCTATGGATCTTATGAACAATCTGTTAACACTGTGAGGGTTCTATGTCACACCACTTCAGAACATTGGAATCATGAATCACAACTTGGTCACTGAGAGAGCCTTGCGAGATGTATTTGAAATAACAGATTACATCAACTTTGGGACAACAGATGCTCCTTTAGAGTATGGATTAAATCCACGTAAGATGTACTCAATGTTTATACTTTAACATTCACATTTGGTTTGATAACAGCTAAACATACGTTATTTTGATGCTTTGTGTTTAACACTGAACAATGGTAGTGTTTAAAGTTCCTTCCATTGTTATTGTGGTGCATATGAAACATGTATCGTCAAAACTTGAGCAGTTCTACTTATGTTTCTTTTGAAGACACCTTCCAATTTGAATGTTTCAAACAGATCTCGTTTTTCACTCTTACAGCTGTACGCTCCAGTGAGAGAGGGAAACAATTTGGGACAGAGGTGTTAAAACATGGAAGACTCCCCTCTGTGCTATTTCAGAAGGAATGGCCTTGGGTGTCTGATGTAAGATATTGACCTGCTACACTCAGCCATATTAATGGCCTTAGCTTTGGTTTATTCACATTATATATTTAGATGGTTTAGGTATGCAACATGTGCTCATTTAAATTTAAGAAACCATGTAAGCCAGCTGATCAGGATAAACTTTTTGATACAGCTCTTCTGACTTTGTGTCAATATTGTTGGTTGTAACTGCAGGGTGACACCTATACAGATCATATCAGGTATGTTGACATACAACCTGAGAGATTCAAGGGATTCCTGGATTCAGATTTCTCTAAGAGAGATGAGTTCTCAAACACCTGTCGCACTGAGCAGTACCGAGAGTTGCTCAAGGTTAGGTTACACATACTTCTATGCTCAGGCTCAATTTGCATAGCTGGTTTATGTAAACAATCTGGTGTGTTAAGGAATGTACCTTCCACTGAAGGTTTTGAACTTTTTTTATCCCAGATCACGTCATGGTTTTGATCAAAACTTTCTTGTTTTCTTTATTGTGCTTCCTTCCAATGCCTTTGTTTCATCTATGAATCAGTTTCATGTTCTGGTGTTGCTAGCAGCTTTCTTTTTTTGGAATCTGCACGAATGTCTAAGACGTAATTTCAGGGCTTACAATGTGAGAGAGTCTCTGTATAATCATATATTGTGACTTTCATTCTTTCATGCCACATATTGGATAGATAGGAAATGATAGGCCATTCTTAACTGACCTGACCTGTATGTGGGTTTGTTTTGTGGCCCTTACTGCTCTTTTTTCATTTCCATCTGTGTGTCAGTTAATTGCTATGACATTGAGGAAACTTACTGTCATAATGTTTCAAGAAGAAGGTCAAGGCCTTTATCATTTACATATATGATAATTTTTAGCACTATATGCAGTCATTTTTGGTAGTTGATGTTCAGGTGGGTAATCATTGTTGTTACTTCAATTGCATCCACAAAGTACATCTGTGTAATTTGTTTCCAGATGGAACACAAACATGCCAAGAGGACCATTGAACAAACGGCAGAGAAGCTAGCAAAATTGAAGGAGAAGTATGAGCTAGACAAGCCACGACGCACGAAGGCATGGAATGCTTGAGTTTATTGTAAGAGGATCACATTCGCTTTTGTGATCAATTTATTTTTGTATTCTCTTTATGTGTCTGTTGTTTGGTGCAGTTTGATGGACCAGAGTATCTATATGACATCAACCGCAGTGCTGTTACTCCACACTGTATGAGGTGTCATAAAGACACTTACTATTGTCCGCATCGCACTGCATATGGGACAGGGAATCCTCACCTGGAGAAGGTAAATGTAGACTTATAGTTCTCAGCAAATAGTTCTGTGGCTCAATGATTGTACACTTGATGTTCCTAATGAATGTTCTCAGTAGCCTAACTTTTTGGTGTCGTGGATCTATGCTATTTCTTCTTGCAGGAGAAAGGAGGCCTTGCAACAGCTTCAGAAGAAATTGGAAGAACAGCCAAGCAGTACAACTATGCCAAGCCTGCATATGCAAAGAAGCCTATTATCAAGGATACATTCTACAGGCGTCAGAACATCGTCTTCAAGCCCAAGACTGAAACAAATTTTCTGAATCAGGCATTAGTGACCTAGTTGAGCACCTCACGAGGCAAAGCTGTTCTTTATCAAAGCCAGCTTTTTTATTTTTGGGTGTTGCATTGGGAGTGAAGAAATGAGAATGTCTAGTTCGATAAGTGCACACCTAGTCAACCCTGAGTTCTCTCAGTGATCATGTATTTTCAGCTGGACAGTTCATAATTACTCCCAGCTCTGTCTCCAATATTGTATTTTCAGGAGCTTCCGTTCTTGCATGTGTACTAGGATGCAATTCGACATCTGATGTTATAGTGAATGATTGCTAGATAACAGTGTATGTGAGATACAAGTGCATGATCATGATGGCACAACAAAAGTCAAGCTCTAGTTAATTATTTGGCACATATTTTGTCTTCAGAACGTCAAGCTTCAAGAGCTTATTTTTGTGACCAATGTAGATAATATGCAATAATTGATCATCTATGCCTAATTGTAATATTGTGGTGTATATGACAATTTGTTTGTTAGTCCTAGCAGCCAAAAAAGGCATGGTGAGGGGGAAGGTGTGTCTAGAAATTATCCAAAGTCTTTAAGGTTAATGAGATTAATCTTAAATTAGTTACATGACCATGGTTGGTTGGTTGTAAGGTGTCGAGAGGACATAAAATTTTGATGCTTTGCTTAGTATTTGATTAAATGTTAATTAAATGTGCAAATGTGAGATGCACATTTGACTTGTAAGCTGGTTATTTCACAATGATGGGACAAGACTCTTGAGATATCAATGGATATCAAAGACAAAGGTTGTAATAAGCTGTACTTGATAGGTAGTAGGTGGTATTTGATTGTAGATTTTGGCTTAGAAAGTTTTATTAGCTATTAATGTTAGTGATTAATAAATAGTTATTTAATGCTTGTTCAAGGGCTAATAAGTGCTCAAGATTTTACTTGGATGGTAAATTGTTCTAGTCAATTTAATTATAATTTGATATAATCATGTTTTGAGAAAATTAAAAAGTTAAATTTTATAATTAATATTTTAAAATAAATTCAATTAGACTAAAATTTGCTAAAAAATATATTTAGAAGGGTATCACTTGGCAAAACTTGCCCATACAATTGAGGGAAATGTTATCAGAGGTTAGTGGAGCCTTATTTTAACACGATGGAGATTAGAAGAGAGAGAGCTGTTGTAAATTTTTAACTACTGGTGACCAGTCCAAACCATTGGAGACTCTCAACGAGCTATTCTTAGGTGATTAGGAGGCCATTAGAGGTAGATAATAGTCTTTAGAAGCTATCTATAGGTAGATGATAGCAATTTTGGCAGAAAGGGTAGGTGATTGTATGTAGGGCTCTTGGTAATGGTGGATTGTATTTAGTCAAACCATTCATGAGACAATGTTAAATTTTAGCAAGTTTTAGCAATGAAGCTTTGAAACTTCTCTCTTTAGTTTTCTTTCAATTTCTTCCTCAATTTATAGTTCTTAAGAGATCTCAACCAAACTTAATTTTGAGAGGATGCTATTGAAGAATTTCAATTGCTAAATCTTAATTTATAATAGAAATTAGAGTTTATCAACTGTCTTAGGAAGAGTGCTTAGAAATTAAGGCTTAGTATTTAAAATTTAACCATTGAAATATAAGGCTTTTGGAGAATTTTAAGAGTCCAATGGACATAATTTGTTATCTAAGAAGCAGATTGAAGGTCAATTACCAAGTAAACTAAGGGATGGATTGGTTTGAAGGCTTGTTGGTTGCTATGGATAGTAAGATGTATTGAAGATTAAAGATCATGTTGAATCTCAGTGTGCTTTAATATTTAGTAATACAAGTTACAATGATATTGCAAGGGGTGTCAATTTTGGGACCAATTGGGTGTCTAAAATCTAAGATTAAGTGGTAATATTTGTACATTCAGCTTGTGTGAATTTTATGCTTGCTATGATTAGTGCTTAATCCAGTTATTACCACCCTAGTCAAGGAGAATTACTAGTTTCATTTCATGATTTCATTATTGGGATACCACAAACTTTTGAGTAGGTGGATCCAAGGCACTTATGTGTAAACTAGTGCGATTGTATTTTGTTGAATTTGTGATCAATTGAGTGTTATAATAAGCATGTCTTGAGATAGTGAGATGGAATCACACAAAAACGATGCCTCTCAATTTGAAAAATTCACAAAGTATAGGAAGAAATTTAATCCCTAGTTTTGGACAAGGCACTAATTATGGGCTGCTAGCTGAGAATGTGAGAATTGGACAAGAGGTGGGTTCTTTTGGGCCTTTTAAAGTTGATGACTTGCAAGAGTAAAGATGAATTCGATGATTGGTTTAATGACCATTGTTGAGGATAGTAGTTGAAATGTTTGTGCATTTGGCAAATGGTCCTTAACTTATGCGTTTTTGAAACACCCCAAAGGAGGGCAATAAAGACAAATAGAGGAAATTACCTTTAAGAGCTTCGGGACAAGATGTATTAAAGGAAGAGTCAATATAGCAACATGATGTTCCAAATGCGAGTAATCTGCATAAACAAATGATGTTAGTGGGGCAATTGATGTATATGCAAGGCCAACTTGGAAGTGCCAATCCATTTGGCTATGGATAGCAAGGTATGCATGCTAATGTGGGCGAGCTAGGATTCTTTGGTGGTGGTTTAGTTTTCCAAACAATGGCTAATAATGCTTCAGCCATGGGGATGCAAGGATTAAATATATTTGGTATGTAGCCACCTATGCATGGTATGCAAGGCCTAAGGTATTCGGGTATGAAAAATGGAATGAAAAATTCAATGTAGAGCAATGTTGGCATTATGTAGGGGCACCAATTTAGCAATGCATATATGTAACCCATTATGTTTGGGAGGTTGGTCATGCAAATGCTTTGTATAATGTTGGTCATTAGGGAAATGCAACCAATATACCCTTTTTGGTAGTAATGTGAAAGTTATGAGGATCTTTGTGATCCAAATGAAAAAATACCTTAAACTTAGTACATGTTTTGGGGCAAGTGAAGTTGAAGGTGAAGTTAACATGTACTACTTGGTGAACTTTTAGCATTGTTTCACCTACGGAAGGATGCAAATGGATGGAGGAGGGTGACTTGGTAGCTCATCCTTAGTGTTGCACGTTACCTTAATGTGTTTCAATTAGAGCCAACTTTGGATTGGGCTCATTCAAGCTTAACAAAGCATAGAAGTTCTAGACTATTGCCTAATGCTCAAGGGGGAGATTGCATCTCCACTCGCCTAGTGACGGACGGCTAAATTATGTAGTGAATCTCAAATGTTCTTGGTTGCATCCATAGTATTGTATGCTAATAGTATTTTGGCCATTGGGATCGCTATTTAGTGTGCTAGTTACTATGACTTGATATGTAGATATATATCATATACGGTTTGCACGTAGGTTCTGAAAGGTATACATTTGCAAGGCTGTGGATTTGTATGAAGTACATGGGATACATGGAATGCACAGTTGGATGTGATGTACATTTGCAAGGCATGTATAGGACATATGGATGGTATGCAATGTACATTTATAGATCATGCAAGAGAAGTATATTTGCATGAGTTACATGTGGTTTGTAGTTGATGCATGCTTTTTTACATGAGCATCATGTGGTACATTGTTGCTATCAGACATTGGTTATGCTTAACTAAGCATTACTTTGCCTTAGTGGTTAGCAGAACAATGTTGGGATTTGGCATGTGGATGCATCCCTTATGGTTTTGATAGTATTTATGATTCATATGTGTAAATTATAATTAGTGGATTGGAATTTTAGACATGTAGAGGCCATGAGATAAGCAATAAGTGCACATGCTTTTTTGATTATGATACCAACATGTATTTTTAGTAGTGGCAATGGATGCTTTTGACAAATTTAAGTGTAATTGAGGGTTAGTCCAAGGATGCAATGGGGAGATTTGTCATGAGGATATGAAATTTTGATGCTTTGCTTAGCATTTGATTGAGTGTTAATCAAATATGAAAATGTGAGATGCATATTTGATGTGCAAGTTAGTTATTTCACAATGACAGGCCAAGGACTTAGAGATATTAGTGGGTGTCAAAGATAAGTGTTGTAATAGTTGTACTTGGTAGGTATTAGATGGTATATGGTTGTACATTTTGGCATAGAAGATTTTATTAGTTTTTCCCTAGCCAATTTAATTGCTACTTAGCACAATTATTTTTGTGAGCAAGAATTAATAACTAAACCAATGTTTAGAATAATGATATCTATTTTAATTTTGCTAAAAATTATTGAAAATTGTAATTTGAAGGCTACCACTTCGCAAAACTTACCCATGCAAGAGAAGGAAAGACTATTAGAGGTTGGTGGAATCTCAATTCAGCATGGTGGACGTTGAAAGAGGAAGAGAGAGTTGTTGCTGCAATATTCTAGCCCTTGGTGATTAGCTCAAGGCCATAGGAGGTAGGTGATAGCCCCTATAGGTTGTCTTTAGACAGGTGATAGTAATTTTGGGGCCCACAAGGGTGATTGCATGTGGGCCTCCTGTTAATGGTGGGTTGTAGTCAATCAACTATGCACAACATGGCATCATTAAATTTCAGCCAAATTTTGGTGATGAAACTTTGAAATTTCCCTCTCTCTACCTTTTTCTCTATTCCTTTCGCTAATTCATAGATTCTCTTAAGATATCTTAGCCAAATTCAATCCCAAGAGGGTGCAATTGAGGAATTTTTGCTGTGCCGGGCCTTGATTTACAACAGAAAGTAGGGTTTACTGGCCGCCCTAGGAAGAGTGCTCATAATTTACAAATCCAATAGTTGAAATATGGGGATTTTAGATAATTTCAAGAGGTGAACCAACCAACATTAAGTTTGGTTTGAAGGCTTGTTGGTTGCTATGAATAACAAGATGTAAGATTAGACTGGATCTTAGTATGCTTTAACATTTACCAATACAAGTTAAATAAAGTTAAATAAATACTGGAAGGGGTGCCAATTTTGGGGCCGATCCGATGTCCAATGTCTAAGATTAAGTGGTGACATTTGGATTTGTGCTTGCTACTATGTATAGTGCTTAAGTATGTTATTACCACCCGATTTAGGTTTTATTCAATGCCTTTCCCTAAATTTCAATCTTTTAGTATTATTGTCACATCTTAATTTCACATTTTCAATTAGTCATGTCCCAGCCTTTGTAGTAGCAATGCTGAAATTTTTTGGTATTTGTGAGCATGCTTGCAATTTCTTTGTTTTGAATGCAGTCAATCAAATGGTGCCTGAAGCTTCAACAAAAGAGGTACAAATGAATGCATAGGATGGAATGGGGTACATGTGAATCTTAAGGAATTGAACTTATTCTGGGGCTATTTGCAACAAAAGGGCACACATCACTTCAATCTTAAACAAAGACCCATTGTAATGATGCTAGCATTGCCTAAGAACAATTGTCAGTCTTCTTTTATTGACTTCTATTTTAAACAAGATATTTTTATTTGGTGTTTTCGTAGTAACCCACAAAGGGATTGTTCCTCCTTTAAAAAATTAGACACATCTTTAATATAAGTTAAACTATTATACATTGTGTAGATGAATGAGTACATTCCATGGTGATGTGGAAAGTATAGATTGTTACCAAGTTGTTAGAATGGCAACTTGTTTGTCTTAGTGCAATTGTACAACATTATAACCAAGGTAATGGCTTATCTCTAGAAAAATTAGAGAAAATTTGACATAGTTTGATGATGATGAATGACAAGCATGTATTGCCTAGCCACATCTTGACGTTAGATTGTCATATTTCTTAAAAATTGTAAACTTGAGATCAAATAGTACATCATGCAAGGCTTGTGCTCATCTACATGGGTACCATGCCAAAAGTAGGGTGGAGAGGTGGTGCAAATATTTCTAATTGAGAAGAAAAGCAAGGGGTTGGTCCTCCCTCATCCCCCAATGTGCGTGCCACTCTGTAATACATTTTTAAAATACTACTACATTACACATTTTTGGTGTCAATGAATCATGTAAAAAAATCTTATCCTTTGTTTGATGGCAGCTTTGATGCTCGCAAGTGGTTATGGAATGATGAGAAATTCAAATGTAATTTGTGGTGACTTTGAAATCGTTTTGGTTTACCTAGTCTAGTAATTTTACAACATGTATTGCTTACTTTCAATGAAATAGGGAAATGTGACTAAGAGATTGGGTACTACTCAACTAAGAGATTTTGTACTAGTAAAAAAAAATTTGTGAGACTATCCATGGCAAGCTCATGTAGACAAAACTAGCCATCAACTCACATATACATATATCACCCAACCACCACTAGTTACTGGTTACATACATATATCAATATAAATGGAGCCATCATCTTTCCATCAATCATATGTCTCTTTGAATTTACTGTGGTAGCACAACTAATTACAAGGCATGAAGTGAGCAATAGGTTACTACTTGGCCATGTCATTTGACCCTATTTCTCAAAAGGGCCATGCATGACTTTTCCTTCTAGGCTAGAGTGCAGTCGTTTATTGTTAAAAAGGGATGCTTCAATGATCTCTATCTACAATGAAACTATGAAGTCAAGACTTAAGACTTTGTGTGCCAATGGCACCCCAAAATAGATTGTAAGTAAAATTATGATGTGTGTCTCTTTGTCCTATCTACACTTTAGGCATCCAAAAAGGAAGTTAACACAACTCTCTCTATGTGTGTGTCTATCCATAATGAGTGGGTGAAGTCAAGATTTCAGACTTTGTGTGCCACTGGCACCTTGAAATAGACTGTAAGTAAAACTACAATGTGTGTCTCTTTGTCATATCTACCTTTTAGACATTTAAAAGGACATTAACGCAACTCTCTCAATCTCTATGTGTGTGTGTGTGTGTTGTTATTCATGACATATTTGATTATATTTTTCATTCTCATTGACAACAAAAAATAAATTAAGAGATTATATAAGGGTTAGGCATAGGTGATCAAGCATATCAAAGCATAATTGTGTGAAAATATTAAGTTTGTCTAGATACATATCTTGGAACTCCATTATAGTTCAATGAGTATGTAGGAGTTTGTCATAGGATGACTTGAGGGGTTAAATGTTAAAATAAAACTATTTATTATTAAGGTGGAGAGAAGTTATACAATCAAGTTTTTCAATATGGTAGGATATGGGGGCAAATTATTGATGTTAGTTGATTTGTTAGAGTAGCTAGAGAGGGATGAGGAGCTTTATTGTTATTTAGGCTATGATTTGACAAATAGTGTATTGATAATGTGCCAACCATTTTCAAGATACAATAAGGGTTACCGTAATGATACCTACTACCACAAATTGGTAGTGAGATTCTATTCCTTGAGCATAGTGTGAGGCATGCCAATAACTATCCTAGATTTCCTCTTGACAATCCCATTTAGTTAACGACTATATAGCATAGTCTTCTCATGCTTTATGCATCTATCACACATAAATATTTGCATCTTGTTTCACATATATTTTCCCTTTTTGTTAGATGTCAAGATCTTTAGATTAGCTCTAAATTTATTCTCAACCATAGCCAACCATTCCTTGAACATGCTCATCACATTTGATTTATGATTGATCGAAAAATCATGAGCAACCATTGATGAAAGTTAACCCATAGAGATTGACCACATTTCAATGTCCTGAGAGTAAGATTTTCCTCATATTTAAATTAGTTTCTAGCTTAGTGAAAGTCAATCGATGCATCTTTCCATGAATGCAAGCATCACATGGTATGATTATAAGCATTGGACTCCTATGGGACTTTGCCTAAACCTTGAACCATGCCATTCTTCTGCAACAAGTAGAACAACACATCATAATCTAAATGTCCAAACATAGCATGCCAATAAAGGCATCACATCATCATACTCAAGTGTGGGACAATGCTCCAAGATTTGACCCATCTCCCAATGACACTTGCATGTGCGTAGTAGTCACAACACCGTAAGGTAAACACTCCCTTAGGAAGTGCACACATTCTTCTATGTGAGAATTCAACTTGAAGATAAGCTCAACTAAACCAACAACATTGGTGGCCCACATCATCTTGTCTCTCTCTTCTTTACCTCAACAACAAGTAGATCCCTGAATAAACAAAAGCTAATTTCATTCCCACCAAAAATGGCCTAAAAACACAACGTTACTAGTGGTTATCCTCTACACTACCAACCAACATTGGTCACACATATGTAGGACATGAGAATTGAAAAATTGACTCTCCAGTACATAAAACTTTTTGATAAGAAAATTATTTGAAACTATTTATGTAGATGAGAGCAGTGGGTTCACTCCCATGCAAATTGTAAAATTTGACCGAGGCATGAGCTCAAGGGATTTTGGCCTAACAAGTCAAAAAATACTTGAGATCTCTCTTATTGCTTCTTGAGAGAGAGAGAGAGAGAGAGAGAGAGAGAGAGAGAGAGAGAGAGAGAGAGAGAGAGAGAGAGAGAGAGAGAGAGAGAGAGAGAGAGAGAGAGAGAGAGAGAGAGAGAGAGAGAGAGAGAGAGAGAGAGAGAGAGAGAGAGAGAGAGAGAGAGATGCTTCCTCCTCCTCCTCCTCCTCCTCCTCCTCCTCCTCCTCCTCATCATCATCATCATCATCATCATCATCATCTTCTTCTTCTTGAGTCGCATTGCAAGAATCATGGAGCCATTGCTATTTTGCAGATAGGCTACAATGAGAAGGCAAATATGTGAGTTCACTACATTCACTTGGAGAGTTTGTAATGGTTATGTGAGAGGTAGCCATGGTCATGTTGCTCAAAATGCTTGAAGCCATATGTGTTCCTTTAAGTCTAGCATTCATGGCTTATGAATGCTACGACAAATAATAAGGAATTCATTAGTTGTAACTACTATGGAAAACCTAGTCTAAGCAAATAAATGTCATAATAAGATTTCTAAGGAGGAAAAATGCTTCCATTTCCAAATGCATACATAGATAAGGAGAAATCGCAAGAATAAGAAATAGGGAAAATGAGATGGTAGTGTTCCTCTAGAAACAAGGAAGACTTATGAGTATCTAATGCATGAAAATGATGAGGAGGTATCCTCTTTGTTTACATTTTAGGGACTAGATGGAGGGACATCCTACTCATCATGAAATTGAACCTATTGCCAAAGAACAGAGCATGTATCAATCGTACTCGGATCCTACTCATCATGGAATTATAACTATTGCTAGAGAACAGAGCATGTATCTATTTAGCTTGGATTTTCACTATAGAATTTGGGATGTACTCCAAGTTGATGCCATCATTAGTGAACACTTTTTATTTATCCATCCCAAGGATTGCATACTTTTTGGTTACTTTTCCTTCTTATCTAGTAGGCCTAGGGCTTTATGGATCACTTCTAGACTAAGAGGGATCTCCTCTTCTTTTTGTCTATTATCATCATTCACTATGACTAATCCACTATGCTTATCAGGGTCATAGGTCACGAGAAATTTAGTGCATTTCTAATGATTCACTTCTCTCTCATTTTTTTTGATGTACTCATTTAATCCACAATGGTCCACTAGCTCCTTAGCATCTGGAGATTTTATTGCCACTTCTTTTAAGTAATGGGATTTGTTTGTATCGCAAGTGGTGATATCCCTTGACCACCATGCTTAGCTTGTAGTCCCCCTATTCTTCCTCAAAAAATGATGTAAGTGACTTGGTTGCCTTGTATATTCAATATAGTCATGTATTTCATATATAGTATAACCAATATATTATACAAATGAAAGTTTTGTATGAAATGTAGTTTTATACAAAAGAAAGTTTCATCTGGAACTTTCCATATGTCGAGCTAAAAACGCATGACATGTAGGACTTGAATAGAACTCCTATTATTTTGCAAGTTTCAATGTTCTTGGACTTAACTACCCCTCAAATAGTCAACTCACACTTCATTTCATAGTCATCTACTCTCTCCTCCTTATCCCAAGCAAGTAAGAAAGCAAACAACCAAGAGCTTGTTTTTACAAATATAATGCAATCCAAAGTCATTGGCACTTATGTTAATGGTGCCTAAGATGATACAATGTAGTCCAAAAAATGCAAGTTTTCCAAATTAACTCTAGCATATTATGCTTTTGGTCAACTCATATCCTCGTGACTTGCAACAATTAACATTACCTCCCTCCAAAATGAGTGCAAGTCCCATGGCACTCAACGTTGTAAGCAGCATGCTTCAACTTGCATTGAAGTCATGGATGCTTGGGATGTCTAGATGTTGTCCTTGGAGGACTGGTGGAATTTGTTAATGAGGAATGTTGCACGAAACTTGGTAGTTGGTGATGGACGTCTAGATGCTGTCCTTGTAGGAGTGGTGGAATTTGTTGATGAGGAATGTTGCATAGTACTCGATAGTTGGTGATGATCGGGGGTTGATGAAATTATTGAAATGTGTAGTTGCTAGTTATACCCTGATTGAAAGGGGTGCACTTTTTAAGCAAGCCTTGTGAGAGCAGATTTTTGATGCTGAGAAGTGTTTAAAAATAGCTAAAAATTATGAATATCAAGGGAAAAATATTCAACGTCGAAGGCGGCGGCTCCAGCTAGGACGATTTTAAGCGTTAAGTGCTTTAAAGGTGCTCAAGCGACACTTGTTGATTTTTGATAATTTTTTAGACTGCCGTGAGGGTTGTCAGGAGTTGCCGGCCAATGCGAGATGTCAAGCCGGACACGCAAAAATTTACAGCACTCGATTTGGACATCGGACGGGGAAATGGCCAACAAATGGGCAAGATTTGAAAAGGTGGACCAAAGTTTGGCCAAATGGTCATGACCCTTGGGGGGGGATGTAGCATTTTATGGAACATCATATAGTGAACAAAAAGAAGATGAAGAAAATGTGGGAGAAGGGGGCGCCATCAGACGTCGAAATTTGCGCTTGATGGAGGGAGGAGGCATCATGCTGACTGTGAACAACCCACCCATTTGACAATGGCCCTTGCCTACTCTCTGTATGTTGACTCTATCGCCATCCTTCGCCTGTCAAATGATGGCCTGGATGAAGATCTCTGTTTCTAGTCTTTGTCTCTCCTCTCTCTCTCTCCCTTAAGGGGCTGTTCTTGTGTGGAAGAAGACAATGAAGAATGATGGAGGAAAGCTTGTCCGGATGAGACCGGATTGCTTCTAGATGGATGAAGACATGAAGAGTGCTGTTCTTGAAGATGCTGAGCATTAAATGCATGCTAAAAATCAGTCCCGTCATCAAGACCAAGAAACCGAGGCCTGAAAATAAGCGGTAATGCTATTTTTATGAAGAAAAATGATCTTTTTATGCTATTTGCTTTATGAAATCTTGTTCATATGCGATGAAAGTTCATTATGACATTGTTTGCCATGATTTTCAATTGTTTGCAACCTGAAAATCAGAAAATATAAGGCTACATGGCCGGAATTAGTGTTAAAATACATGAAAAACATGCGTTTTAAGGGTAAAATTGGGTTTTTTACTATATAAATGAGAAATATGATATGTCACACCAACTAAATCTGAGTTTTTTTCTATCAATGAACCTAAGGGCCATAGCCCACAATCAACTTTCATTTTCAATAATTTTTATTAAATAAAAATAGGAAAAAATTACCCAAAAATGGAAAAAATTGGTTTAAAAATAGGGAAAAATGAAAAACAGGCTAAGAAAAATTAGGGAAAATTATATCTATGTTTGTGCAATGTATAGCGATGGAAAAGCACGGGGTTGGCCTCGGTTTGTCCCTGTTTCTATGTTTTGTGCGTATTTATTGTTCTTTTAAAAGGGAAAAATGCATAGAAACCCTATCTAACTGATCAATGATGAAAAATGCTAAGAGTTGGATGAAAAGGGACTGAAACACTGAAAGATAAATAAAAGATTTGATTTATGCATTGCACTTGGCACATAGGAAATGGTTTAAATAAAGAGGATGGTAGCATGAGCATATGGTTCGGTGCCTCCTTTCAATGCAGCACGCGTTAGTGAAATTCATGGAAAGAATGCTCTATACATTATGCACGATGCTGATCTTTCTTTTGTCTGAGCACATAGCTATACAAAATTTGCATTAAGCATAATAATTAAAAGGTATCAGAAAAAAACCTCCTGGATGCATGGCACTTGTCTTCCTTAGGTTGAGACCAATGATGAGCGTGAGAGGACGTCCCAAGCTATAGGTTAGTCGTTGGGTCCTAAAGGGAAATTGTTGTGAGAAATGGTACATCTTGGAACATAAAATATTGGTATCTTGAGAGGAGTTTGTGCTCGTTTGTGTTATATGTTTAGCAACGCATCAAAGGGCCAATCCCTGAGATGTGGAGAGCTGCAGTGGGGCTCCAACTATTAGTCGGTGGAGTGCCTCCATATGTGTGTGATCGTGGTATTGCCAATGTATAAGGGTTCTCCCTTTGAGGAGTTTTAGGGAAATGTTGGACTATAAACTATAAACACATGAATTAAGCTTTAGGACAGCTTGTCCTTTAGCATTAGATTGACGCTCCTGGTCCGCGAGGCCATGAGGGTATTTGTGTGTCATGAGCATGAGGTCCGGCTAGTGCTATAGCCAGTGCTGGCCCATTTCAGGTCCCATCACCTTGCTTAGGTGAACCTTTGAGAAATGGAAGTAAAAAGGTGAGGTTTCACTTCATCTTAATCCAAGATTCCCAAATAGGTGAACATATATTTATCTTAGACTACAAGTACCCTACAAAAAAATGTAAACTGTACAATGATAAATTTGAAAAAAACCCATAATCTTGCCATGTAATGGTCATATACCGAACCATAGAAAAAGTACAAAATATGCAATGACATAATTTGAAAAGAAAAACCCATCATATATAAGGCTACCAAGTCAGCACACATGCACATGAAGACTCCTCACAAGAACTTAGAAAGTGTATATGTCTTGCAAGTCATGAAAAGCAACATGATTGTCACTTTCAATGCCTAGGTAGTGTCTACCCAGCTCCTTGCATTGACAACCTAGCTCACTGCATCCAACAACAAACACATTGATCATTGTATCTCTCTTCTTAGTGGATGTGGTTAGTAGCCACTTGCATAAACAATTCCCATTAGATATTGAAAAACCTATTCCATAAAGTGCTACATACTCATTAACTTACACTTTTCGATATATATATATATATATATATATATATATATAACCTACTATAAAAGTGGGGTGATCACTCTAACCCTTCTTGTAGATACTTTTCCCCCACTTTGAAGAGACTATATGCAAAACTTTTGTTTTGCTCCCACATCATGTTGTGCACTTTGCGTTGAAGGGGACATGGCAAACTTTCTTGCCTCTATTCCTCCTCATGATGGATTTGGGATATCCCTTCCTTGAGAAGATAGAGACCATCAAGTTCCTCACCTAAACATTGCAAAATAGGGTTCAAATCATATTGGCACATAACTGGACACATTACAGGTCAAACTCAACATAAAAGAATGTGCTTCACACCTCTTTCTCACTCTTGTATATATAGCCACACTTTAGTGTCGAGATTAGGGTTTGGTAGTGAGTAAACCCTTCTTTGTGTCCTTCACAACTATTGGCAAGTGGTCCATGAGACTACATGTGACGGCCATCCCTCATTTGCAACATAAAGATTACTAAAGGTAGTAACAATCATAATTGACAATGAAGTTGAGAAATGGTTCCATGTACACACTTTGCTGATTCCATCATCTCCACACGAATATTGGTGGGAAAGACTGCCCACACTAGCTTTGGCCACAATCATATATGGTTCACCTTTATGATGATGCATAACCAACAAGAAATCATTGACTTTGTAATAGAAAATATTGTGCATCATGACAAACATGAGAATATATAGGTACATGTAGGAAATAGCCATGAGATGACTAAATAATATTGTATGCTTACATGATAGCTTGGTCCTCAAATGTTGCTATGTCCTCAATAATCACCTTTGTCTTGGCTTCAAAGTCTTTCTTCCTTGACCTTGGTTGTTGCCCCTCTCATCGAGCTACCTCTTTTTTGATGACTCTCACCCTGATGCATACATAACCCCCTTTGTTCTCTTACTATTGCTAGAGTGCTTCTTCATATGCGTTGGTCTGTTTGAGTTAATAATATCAGCACCCCCTCACTCCTATTTTTCTTCTTCTTCCTCTTCCTCTCCCTATCCCTCTCGCTCTTCCTCATGTGCTTCCTCCTCTTGCCTTTGTTGGGACGACATAAATTCTACATCATAGAATAGTGCTTATTGTTAGCTAAGAAAGGAAAAGAATGCATCATATAATGAAGCATGCATTTCCATTATGCATCATCCCAAAATTTTGCTATGAGGGGCGCATATAGTTAGGTGGGTAGTCTAGCTGTTGCCACACACTCCTTGTACCCCCACATGTTGATCTCCCACTCCTTCCATGATTCTAGATACATATATTCTGGCACCTCTATATTTGTGAAAGATGGAGTAGAAGTGGAAGCACAAGTGAAAGCAAGAAGAGATGCAAGAGCTATGGAGGTTCGAGCAAGAAGAGAGAGATCAGTGTTTAAGAACTCTGAGAGAAAAATTTTGGTGCCGAGAAGTGCTTAAAAAATAGCTAAAAATTATGAATATCAAGGGAAAAATATTCAACGTCGAAGGCGGCGACTCGATCTAGGACGATTTTAAGCGCCAAAGTGCTTTAAAGGCATCCGAGCAACACTTGTTGATTTTTCATAATTTTTCAGACTATCGTGCGGGTTGACACGAGTTACCGGCCAGTGCGGGATGCCGAGTCGGACGCCCAGGATTTTTTAGAGCTCGATTCGGAGTCCGGACGGGGAAATGGCCAAGAAATGGTCAAGATTTGAAAGGGTGGCCACAACATGGACCAAAGGGGGGGTGCCCTTTGGGAAAATTTTAACCCCCCAACCAAAGGGCATGCAAAAAATCGTGGAGAGAGAGGAGAAGAGGGCACCAACAACAGGCGCCGAAAATCACGCCATGTATGGGAGGAGGCAACCTCTAGCCTGCAAACAACCCACATCACTGATCATTGCCCTTGCTTCCCTCCTGGATGCCAATCATATCGCCGCCTCTCGCCCGAGAAATGGTGGTCTCTATGAAGAATTCTGATTTCAGTATTTCTCTCTCCTCCCTCTCTCTCCCCTAAAGGCAGATTCATGTGGTGAAGAAGAAGAAGAAGAATGGATGATGGATGCTTGTCCAATGAAGACCGGATTGCTCCGTGATACAAGAGGAAGGAAGATTGTTGATTGTGGACTGTCATGAAAATTAATGGTGGCTGGAAATCAGTCCCGAGATATGACAAATAAAAACCCGCAACCCACAACCCGCAAAGGACGGTAATCTCATTTTTACAAAGGAAATTGATGTTTTATGCAATTTGCTTCATGAATATTTGTTCCCATGGGATGATTATGCATTATAATGTTGTTTGCAATGTCTTTCAACTGTTTGAAATCAGAAAATCATAAGTGTTGTGGATGAAATTAATAGTGTAAAACCCGTAAAACACGCGAAATATGGGGAAATTGGGTGTTTTTGAGATATAAATGAAAAATATAATAAGACACACCAATTAAATTTGTGTTTTTGCTACAAATGAACCTAAGGGCCACATCCCACAACTCATTTTTTATTTTTAGTCATTTAATATTGTGAAAAAATACAAGAAAAATAGGAAAAATAGGAAAAAATAGGGGAAAAATGGATTTTGAGTGCCGAAAATTAAGGAAAAATAAGATTCATGTTTGTGGATGTATGGGGGGTCTGAAGTATGAGGTTTAGCCTCAGTTCAGCCCAACCTTTATGTTCTAGTGAGTTTTTATGGCTTTTTTATACAATAAAGATGTGGAAAATGAACCCTAAACCTATGCACGATGCACAACCTAAACGGGTGAGGGGGTAGAGTGTATGAAAGGTGTTTCAATGCTGAATGAATGATGAAAAGCTTGCTGGTTTTATGAATACCATTTAGGTTGGTCGATATTTAAAAATTAAGAACCTAGTAGCACGAGGGTTTCTCGGTGCTAGGTTCATGCAACGCTGCTTACGAGCAATAGTCAAATTCATTGAAAGAAATGTTTTCCACATGTGCACCAATGATGATTGTCTTAATTGTTTGAGCACGTGGGCATTCACAATTTTCATAAATCATAAAGAAATTTAAAGGGTGTCAGACAATACCTCCTGGATGCATGGCAATATTTTTCTAGAGGAACATGAACAACGGTGAGTGAGTAAAGTTGTCCAAGCTGTAGGCTAGGCGTTGGGTCTAGGGCAAAGAAAGTGAGGAAAAGGATACATTCCTGGATATGATCAATTGGTACCTTGAGTGGAAATATGTGCGATATTGTGTTATATATGTTTAGCGGCGCATCGAGGGGCCAATCCCCAAGATGTAGGAGAGTCGTAGTGAGGTAGCGGCAGTTAGCCGTGGGAGGACCTCCTATGTTTGTACTTCGTGCTATTTGGCAATGTGCTAGGGACTCCCTCTGAGGAGTGTTAATTGGGTTAGAGTTGGACTACGAGACGTGATACAAACACAAGATGATTAGGAAGATGATGTATGTGTCATCCACGCTCCTGGCCGCAAGGCTGTGGGGTTGTTGAGCGCATGATAGAGGTCCGGCTAGTGCATGAGCCAGTGCCGGTCCGTTTTAGGTCCCATCAGTGGTGCGTCTGTCGGGAGCCGCTTGGAAGTGGCAGTCGTCGAATCTTGGTTGTCTAGAGACCAGTTAGCAGTTTATGCCAAAGGATACCGATTTTGACCCGTTATTCATCGATAAGCATCATCTAGCCGAAATCCAAAAGCAAGAGAGAGACGAAAGAGCTAGGCGACGTGCTGAAATTTTTAGGAGGTATTCCCCTAAGTGTAGCGGTGTTGAACCCTTACGAGGGAGTGGATCTAGTGGTCTTGGTGCCACAAGCAGTAAGTTAGGATAAGGTGGAAGCTTTAGTGCTCCCCTTTCTTCCATAAGGCAGTCTACATCAAGTGCGGGAGGTGTAACCCCACCGTCCCCTATTTCTAGTGCAAATCCAATTTCCGTCATGGCGCAGCCTATTGCAATTCCTGCAGGAACGATGGATTTGCCTGCTCTAGGTTACCCGCTACCCATTTTTAATGGGCTAGTTGAGGAAGATGCGGAACTCCACATCAGGGAGTTTCAAAAGCTGATGTTTAACTATCGCATCCAAGAAGAAGGACATTTAATGATGTTCTTCAACATGACTCTCAAAGGAAGAGCTGTATCATGGCTTAGAAGCCAGAACCATATTGAATATTGATTCATTTTATGGAGCTTTTCGAAGGGAGTTTGCCCCTAAAAGGGGTGGGCAATATTGGTTGCGTGTACTTAACGTGACCCGCCAAGAACCACATGAGGATATTCGTGCTTATGCAAAGAAACTAAAAGAGGTTTTCCGTAAGTTGGACACCTCTATTCCTATCCCCGTAGCTGCCCAATTGCAATATTTTCTACATGGTTTGGACTTTAATATCCAGTTGCAGTTGAGTAGTGTCCCTTTGGGGGATATAGATACTACCATTACACGAGCACAAGAAGTGGAATCCCGACTACAAGCAGCCTATGCATCTCGAGGCAATTCGAATATGGGTCTAGCATTGGGAAATAATATGGTGACGGCCAAGGCAGTGGTAGCCAAGGGATAGCGATGGCTAATCCTAATGGGAGAGGGAACATGATGCAGAATGTGCCTTTATTACCAGCTCCCCCTAGCATGACAATGCCTATGGGTAGTCAAATGGCTCCAAATGGTGGAGGCCAGGCAGTTAATCCTAATACCATGCATGTGGTTCAACAACCAGTGCCTAATAGAATTGTTAGGACGATGGAACGATAGGGTAATGATCAAGGCTACGAGTCGAGCGCTTCCAATGTTCTTGGCGAGGTTAAGGACATGATAAAGCATTATACCGACATGATTACGGAGCAGTATCAACAAATAGCCTTTGATGTCAACTTCCTTGAAAAACAACAAAATTTGATAGGAAGTAGATACCCAGATGAGGGTGCACCTTCGAGGTTTAGCTGCAAATGGTGTGGTGGGCAACATTACCCACGAAATTGCCCAAATGTCAAGACATCTGTGGAAAATCCGGCCATTTAGCAGCCACTTGCTGGAGTAAGATTAGTTCCCTCTAGCGAGGTAGTCGGCAACCAGGGCCTGTTAATCATCGTGCGCAAGGAAATGATTCCCAACGAGAAGACGGGCCTAAGCAAATACTCCTACGACCAAAGACTACAATAGAGGAGCTGCCTAGTGGTAGTGGGGTTAGTTTGATTGAGGCTGTGCACGTTAATGACGCTGAAACCTCTAATCTGCGAGCTGTTCTTACAAGAGGTCAAAAGGGTAGAGAGGCTGACAAGGATAAGCCTGTCGATGGAAACCCTAAACAAGGCGACAAAGGAACGCAAGTTCCTGGATCCTGCCATGGAAGGGGGACCTCTGAAGCCCGTGGAGAGTAAAGCTGATGTTAAGAAGGATAAGGAACCACCGAGGAAGAAGGTGAAAGTTAAAAAAGAGGCAATAAAGTCGGTTCAGCGACCTAAAGAGCGGATGGTTTGGCGTGAAAAGCGAACTCTATCAAACTATCATGAATTCGATTTGGCGAGCTCTCTTTGCGAAGTCAAGCCAGATGTGAATCTTTTACAGCTTATTAAGCTTTCCCCAGGAGTACGCAAGGAATTTAGAAAGATCCTGCGTATCGGGTATATTGTAGAACCTTTGGGTATTGCACGAGTTGGTGATGACTGGTTCGAGCATGCTGAGAAGCATTGCCCAAGGGTTGCAGCCTATGTCGATGGGATATTAGTAGATTATGCCATTGTCGACACAGGATCATCTGTTAACATTATGAGTTCTGAACTGATGGAAAGGTTGGGTCTTGCGATCCAGAAAGATACCTCCACAATTCTCAGAATGGCGGATGATAGTTTGAGATAGCCGGAAGGCTGCATTACTAAGGTCCATGTCACTGTTGCAAATGTAGAATGCCTGTTGGACTTTAGGGTGATTCGTTTTGTAGGGCGTCCAAGTTATCAAGTATTACTTAGACGACCTTGGATCTTGCAAGCAGACTGCCAAGTGGATATACCCGCCGGTCGGTTGATATTCGGCAGAGGTGCTCAGCGCGTGGTAATTGATGCCTATCCTGAGTCCCGCAAGAGGGAGAGAGCTCCTCCATCTTCCACAGAATTGGAGACATTAGAGGATTTATCCGCTAGTGAGACATCATCGAGTGATGAGTCCAAAGAGGGATCCACCATGGAAGACGTCTATCAGATCACTTTGAACGAGTCGATAGAGGCCCAAGATCGTATAAGAGATGCAGATGTTATCGAGCTAGACCTTGGTACGCCTGATGAGTCGCGACCAATCAAATTAGGTTCTATGCTCAGTTCAGTAGAAAGGGAGGACTATGTGTTCCTAATTCAAGAATTCCGCGATATCTTTGCCTGGAGTTATGATGAGCTGAGAGGCATCCCTCCTAGCCTGGCTGTTCATACTATTCTTGTAAAAGAAGGCAGTCGTCCTGTGCGTCAAAAAATAAGGTGTATGCCTTTTGAACTAAGGGACGGGCTGTTCGAGGAGTTACAGAAGCTTCGGAAAGCGGGTTTGATCTTTCCTATGCAACACACAGAATGGTGTTCGCCAGTTGTGATCAGAAAGAAAAAAATAATCAAATCCAATTATGTGTAGATTTTAGGGAGCTGAATAAGCAGACGGTTAAGGACTACTACTCGTTGCCGTTTATTGACCAAATTTTGGATCAATTAGTGGGTAGGGAGATATATTCGTTTATGGATTGCTTTGCAGGATATAACCAGATGGCAATTGCCAAAGAGGACAAGTTGAAAATAGCTTTTATTACTGTCTTTGGTACTTTTGCGTACCATGTGATGGCCTTTGGTTTATGCAATGCGCGTGGTTCGTGGCAACGAATAGCAGATAAGACATTCGGCGACATATCCCCTGAAGAGTTGAAGGTGTTTATTGATGACTCAGGGGCCGCCACCGTGAGGGAAAGGCATTTGATCATTTTAAGAAAATGCTTTGAGCACTGCAGGCAATTTTGTATCGCTCTAAACACACGGAAGTGTGTTTTCGGTGTACCTTATGGGCTATTGCTGGGCCATGTGGTCAGTTCGGTAGGAATTGCGATAGATCCTGAGAAGGTCAAAGTCATAGTTGCCATGGATCCATCATGCACTCCGAAAGAAGTTCATAGCTTTCTGTCTTCGGTTGGTTATTACCGTAGATTCATAAACGCCTTGGCAGAAAGAACGTTGCTGCTTACAAATCTATTCTCCTTTAGCTGTTTGTTTGTATGGGGTGACCCTTGTCAGGTAGCATTCGAGGATGCGAAGCAGGAGCTAGTAAAAGCTCCCGTTTTAAAAGCACCTAAAAGAGGTGAGGTGTTCTATATATTTTCAGTAGCCACCATGCGTAGTATCAGCTTGCTGCTGTTTAGCCCAAATTTGGGAAGAAAAGTGGTATCACCCGATTGCTTTTGCTAGTCGGAAGCTGGGGGTATTCGAGATCAATTATACCTACATGGAGAAATTGTGTTTTGCGATGGTCTTTGGGACCAAGAAATTCAGGCACTATATTCTCTATGAGAAAGTTGTGCTTTATACGAAGGCGGAGGGGCTTCGATTATTGATGAATAAGCTGCAGCCGCCTGATCGTCTAGCGAAGTGGTTAATCACTTTGCAGGAGTTTGATTATGATTATGAGATTAAGAGTAAGCCACCGAGGTTGCAAGGCATCGTAGAATGTCTTGTGGACTTTGGGGAGCCGAAAGAATCTGTGGCTGAAGGTAGTGACATGGAGTCGTTATTTAAGATAGATACGACGTCTATTCCCTCCTGGTATGCTGCAATAACGCATTATTTATCGACAGGAGAGGCTGGACCCGAACTTTCTAAAGCTGAGAGAAGGAAAATTAAGTAGCAAGCATTAAAGTTTGCCTTGATCGCAGGTACATTATATCGGCAAGGGGTTAATGACATCTATTGCCGATGTGTGATGCCTGACGAGGTGCCATTCATTTTGGAAGAGTGCCATGATTCTGCTTGCGGAGGCCATTTTGCTGGACGGCTTACAACACAAAAGGCTTTAAGAGCAGGTTACTGGTGGCCTACCATTTTGCAGGATGTGTTCGCGTATGTTAAGAGATGCGATATTTGTCAATGACATGATAGTCGAGAGAATAGGAAAAGACCACTCACCCCTATTATGGTGATACTTCCATTTGAGAAGTAGGGAATAGACTTTATGGGTCCTATTACTCCGTTGTCGACTGCGCAAAAGAGGTATATTATTGTAGCAACTGACTACTTCACAAAGTGGTCAGAAGCACGTGCAACAAGGAAAGATGATGCTAAAGAAACTGCTAGTTTCCTTTTAGAGCAGATAATATGCCATTTTGGTCCACCAAAAGAATTAGTGTCAGATCGTGGAACCCATTTCCTGAATAAGGTGATCAAAAGCTTGATTGAGGCTTGGCAAATCAAGCACAATAAAACGACCCCTTATAATCCGCAGGCAAATGGACAGGTTGAAAGTACCAACAAGCAGCTTGTGGGTATCCTATCGAAAGCCGTATTTGAAAAGAAACGCGTCTGGGACAAGAAGCTGTATGTGGCAGTATGGGCATATAATACCATGTTCAAGCGAGCCACTGGCCACATGCCGTTCAAACTAGTTTATGGTGAGGAGTGTGTTTTACCCTTAGAAATTGAGTTACCGACTATTAGATTTGCAATAAACCATTCTTTGGGTAATGAGGACGCCCTATTAGAGCGATTTACGACCTTAGCACACCTTGATGAACTTAAGTTGCAAAGCTTGTTACATCAAGAGGTGGCTAAACGTCGCATGAAGTAGTTGCATGACCTAAAAGCGAAGAAGTATACATTTAAGAAAGGACAATTGGTTTTGTATTATGATGCGCGTAGGGAGTTGTTTCCAAGAAAATTGGAACCTAAATGGGATGGCCCCTACAAGATCGTTAGGTTAGGGAAGAACAGGTTTACAGCTCTATTAGCTGATCTACAGGGAGTAGAGTTTAAGAATAAGGTTAATCTTAATAAGATTAAACCTTATTACTTCTAAGTATTCTAATACAAAGAAATGCATTGCAGGTCCATGCTGGGGATGATCTGAGACCTGCGGAAAAGAGCTTAAAGTTGGTTGATGGGTCAGTTAATCCTATATTTGGAGCACCCATATCTGGAGCAAAGATACCATTAGGGGAAACTCATCTGGTGGAGCAAAGGGTATAAAGTGATTGAGCAAGAATACGGAACCTTTGTGTGGGAGATCAAAGTCTTCTACCATCACTGCTTACAACTGTTGACGAGTATCCCTGTTGTGTTCAATGAAGAAGGTGGGATGGAGCCGTCAGTTCATCCTCTCAACATGCTAAACTTTGATTACCATAATTACGAATAGAGGAATTCCCGATGGCCGGCCCCATTGTGGACGTATACAGTATATTTTGAAGGAGCGTCCAGGGGCCCTAATAAAAAAGGAAGTGTGGGAGTAGTAATCCGGGATCCCCGACAAAGAGTGACGATGAAGTTAGTTGCTTATCTCGGGGTAGGATTCACTAACAATATGGCGGAGTATAAAGCCTTGATTATGGGACTGTATATTGCCAAGCAAGGTGGTATCCATCGGTTGTTAGTAAAAGGGGATTCCTAGTTGATCCTAAATCAGCTAGATGGGATATACACAGTGCGGAATCCCATTCTTTGTATGTATCATCGGACTGCTATGACCTTACTAGAGGGGTTTGAGAGAGTGTCTTTTCAGCTGATCCCACATTACTGGAATCAGTTTTCCGATTCATTAGCAAATCTTTCTTATGAAGAAGACCTCTTCTTCAATTGTGGTCCTAGTTTGGATATTGTCATCAATGATGAAACAGGATCCAGTCGCTTGTGGGGTATGTTATCAGAACATGCAATATATGGTAGACGATGGTTGATATGGGTGATGCAAAGAGTAGCCGAGACCAATCTACCATTATTATCTGGGACCCATAGGTTGATTAGACACCATGTTATACATACGCCTCTTACTATTTAAGCAGGAGGGATGGGTCATAACCTTATGCATTTAGTTTAGGGCTACGAGCCTGTTTTTTCTCCTTGGAAAGGAGCTTATTATTGTATGTTTGGATTCTTCCAAGGAGGGATGTGTAGGTGCTATTTTGTTTGTTCTTGTTAGGCCAAGAGGGCCAGTGTTGCGAGGTTTTGAATGCTTTACTTCATATGGCCAAGAGGGCCGATTCAGTTTGGCAGTGAAGTGCTTTATTTCATTAGGCCAAGAGGGCCAGTTGTCTGTTTAGTGCAGGTGCGGTTAATGGTTTCTTGTTTGAGTCCTGTGCTTGACAGATTCCATGGAGCTGGAGGGAGCCTTTGTCACGGCATTGACGCTTCTTGTGGCCTTATCCAGGTGATATCTTTCCTTTATAAGTACTGTGGTTTTCATGTTATATGTGTTTGTGTACTTGTTAAGGGGGTTTTTCATTTCTTGTTGGGGACCGGCGTCCAAGGCATGAAGTTCCGAGGTTTCGGTTTAGTATGTTTGAGGGAGGTCTAAGTAGTCATTGCCTCTTGTAAAGACATTGTCAGACACCGAAAGACCTGTTTTAGAAGGGAGTTCTAGTGACCCTGTCCTGCTAGCCTGCTAGGCAGCTATTCCAGGAGTTCTTGTTAGTTGTGAGGCAGTTAGAGAAGCCTGCTGAAAAAGGAAAAATGAGGATAAAAGAAAAGAAACCCTGAATATCCTAAAAGAAAATAAATAAATACAAAGGTGTGTAAAAAGGTGTTCTAACCCCTAGCAAAGAAAAGGAAAGAAATGAAAATATGTATGCAATTGATCATTGCCTAGCGAAGGCCTGGTAGGTTCCTAGGGACGAACCAGACCCGGGGCCGATACCTTGTCTTCCTAGGGGTGGCTTCTTGCTGGAAAAAGAAAATAAGGAAGGCTGGAGCGAAAATAAAATTGGGTGTTAAAAAAGGATTAAGTGTCGCCTTGCGGGGGCTTGGTAGGTTCTTAGGTACCGAGACAGGACCTGAGGCCGATGCCCTGTTCTCCTTGGGTCACTATGCTCAGCTCCCTCCTTTTTACATGCCCGAGTATGTCAATAAAATAAAACCCTAAAAGAAGAAGAAATGTGCTAAAAGAAAATATCTCTTGATTAGGCTATAGGAGTCCTTGCCTATTTGGAGCTCCTGGTTGTGTTGTCCTTAGTTAGGTAGGTAGTTCAGACCACCACTTAGGGCAACCTCTTTGATAGTTCCTTTTAGTTTGGCTGTGTTGGAGCAGTTGGTTAGTAACTAGCTTTGGATCTTTTATGAGATTATGCTAGGCCTACTCCTTGGGGATGTCATGCCTTGGTTTTGTCAGGGGGTAGGGTGAGCATTGTGCTGTGTTTAGTATGTATCTACTTTGTATCAGCTTGATGCTTCCTTTGGTTGTTTTTGTGTAGATCTACTGTGGGATTCGGCAGGTTGAGTCGCCCTATCCCGTGGTCGCCAATGAGAGCGAAATTTTGGTGCCGAGAAGTGCTTTAAAAATAGCTAAAAATTATGAATATCAAGGAAAAAATATTCAACGTTGAAGGCGGCGGCTCGATCTAGGATGATTTTAAGCGCCAAAGTGCTTTAAAGGCATCTAAGCAACACTTGTTGATTTTTCATAATTTTTCAGACTATCGTGCGGGTTGACATGAGTTATCGGCCAGTGCGGGATGCCGAGTCGGACGCCCAGGATTTTTTAGAGCTCGATTCGGAGTCCGGATGGGGAAATGGCCAAGAAATGGTCAAGATTTGAAAGGGTGGCCACAACATGGACCAAAGGGGGGGTGCCCTTTGGGAAAATTTTAACCCCCCAACCAAAGGGCATGCAAAAAATCGTGGAGAGAGAGGGCACCAACAACAGGCGCCGAAAATCACACCATGGATGGGAGGAGGCAACCTCTAGCCTGCAAACAACCCACATCACTGATCATTGCCCTTGCTTCCCTCCTGGATGCCAATCATATCGCCGCCTCTCGCCCGAGAAATGGTGGTCTCTATGAAGAATTCTGATTTCAGTCTTTCTCTCTCCTCCCTCTCTCTCCCCTAAAGGCAGATTCATGTGGTGAAGAAGAAGAATGAGAATGGATGATGGATGCTTGTCCAATGAAGACCGGATTGCTCCGTGATGCAAGAGGAAGGAAGATTGTTGATTGTGGACTGTCATGAGCATTAATGGTGGCTGGAAATCAGTCCCGAGATATGACAAATAAAAACTCGCAACCCGCAACCCGCAAAGAACGGTAATCTCATTTTTACAAAGGAAATTGATGTTTTATGCAATTTGCTTCATGAATATTTGTTCCCATGGGATGATTATGCATTATAATGTTGTTTGCAATGTCTTCCAACTGTTTGAAATCAGAAAATCAGAAAATCTTAAGTGTTGTGGATGAAATTAATAGTGTAAAACCCGTAAAACACGCGAAATATGGGGAAATTGGGTGTTTTTGAGATATAAATGAAAAATATAATAAGACACACCAATTAAATTTGTGTTTTTGCTGCAAATGAACCTAAGGGCCACATCCCACAACTCATTTTGTATTTTCAATCATTTAATATTGCGAAAAAATACAAGAAAAATAGGAAAAATAGGGGAAAAATGGATTTTGAGTGCCGAAAATTAAGGAAAAATAAGATTCATATTTGTGGATGTATGGGGGGTTTGAAGTATGAGGTTTAGCCTCAGTTCAGCCCTACCTTTATGTTCTAGTGAGTTTTTATGGCTTTTTTATACAATAAAGATGTGGAAAATGAACCCTAAACCTATGCACGATGCACAACCTAAACGGGTGAGGGGGTAGAGTGTATGAAAGGTGTTTAAATGCTGAATGAAATGATGAAAAGCTTGCTGGTTTTATGCGTACCATTTAGGTTGGTCGATATTTAAAAATTAAGAACCTAGTAGCACGAGGGTTTCTCGGTGCTAGGTTCATGCAACGCCGCATATGAGCAATAGTCAAATTCATTGAAAGAAATGTTTTCCACATGTGCACCAATGATGATTGTCTTAATTGTTTGAGCACGTGGGCATTCACAATTTTCATAAATCATAAAGAAATTTAAAGGGTGTCAGACAATACCTCTTGGATGCATGGCAATTGTTTTCTAGAGGAACATGACCAACATTGAGTGAGTAAGGTTGTCCAAGCTGTAGGCTAGGCATTGGGTCTAGGGGAAAAAAAGTGAGGAAAATGGTACATTCCTGGATACGATCAATTGGTACCTTGAGTGGAAATATGTGCGATATTGTGTTATATATGTTTAGTGACGCATCGAGGGGCCAATCCCCAAGATGTAGGAGAGTCGCAGTGAGGTAGCGGCAGTTAGCCGTGGGAGGACCTCCTATGTTTGTACTTCGTGCTATTTGGCAATGTGCTAGGGACTCCCTCTGAGGAGTGTTAATTGGGTTAGAGTTGGACTACGAGACGTGATACAAACGCAAGATGATTAGGAAGATGATATATGTGTCATCCACGCTCCTGGCCGTAAGGCCGTGGGGTTGTTGAGCGCATGATAGAGATCCGGCTAGTGCATGAGCTAGTGCTGGCCCATTTTAGGTCCCATCAAACTCCAATAGTCACAATATGTGACCTGCCTTCCCTTTTTTTATTGCCATCGAAAGAATAAATAATTAAGTGACAATGATGGGCATCCACGACATGCAGTGTATAGGTGAGCAGATACAATGTATAAGTAAATATCATAGCTAGGCACTTGCAGCCTTTAGCCCCTAGCAACCTCTAACTTAAAGACGAATGTGCATGAGTGTGGAGAAAACAAGAAAGAAGTGATGAAGTACAAAGTGTACATAGAAGTACAATAGGATGCGGAATAAACATAATCTCATCCTATGCCCATCATCTTCTTAACGAGGTATAACACTCCATTGGGAGACTTGTAGTGAGAAGATCTACAAGATTCTTATCCATAGGGATCTTGACAAGCTCAATGGACTCATCCTCTATCACCTCTCTGATGAAGTTATAGCACATCTCAATGCACTATTTCTTCGCATGAAAGAATGGATTATTGGCCAATTTAATGGTACTCATCAAATTCAAATGCAATGTAGAAGTCATAGTCATACCAAGACCTATAACTAGATGGCCTAACCATAGGGCCTCCTTGCAAGTCTCAATTGTTGTAATGTACTTATCCTTTGTAGTAGACAAGGCTGTGCATTTTTGCACCTAGGACATCCAAGAGATAGCACCTCTAGTAAAGGTAAAGGTATACCTAGATGTGGACTTTCTACTATCTACATGTCCTGTATAGTCTGAGTTAGTGTAACTCACGACTCTTATATCCTGGAAACCATAGCAAATGCCCACATCTACAATGCCTTTAATGTATCTCATGATATCCTTCATAAAATCCCAATGTTGCCCAATAGGTGTAGCCATATAATGTACCACAATTTCCATTGCAAATTCTACATTAGGATTAGAAGTAACAGGCAACCAATATGCTTACCATCTTGCATATGGAATCACTCAAGTACTTTGTGAATGTACTACTTTTGGGACAAGTAGAGAAGTCTCTTAGAGTGATTGCACATAATGCACATATCGAGTATGTGTGAGTCTTGCCCCATTCCCTTAATATTATTAAAGCCCTTCTTGAGCTAAGTCTTTAAGGCATCCACCTCAGCATGAGCACTCCCCATAATAAGCATGCCATTGATAGAAAGCACCAAGATAAAAAGGCTACCATCATGGGCCTTCTTCGTGTGTATAGACACGAATCCATATCACTATATGAATATTCTTGTGAATGCATGAAAGTATTAAAATTATGGTACCATTCCCTAGGTGCCTACTTAAGCCCATAAAGACTCTTTTTCCATTTGCATATTAGATGTTCCTTGTATTTGTCCACAAAGCTCTTAGGTTGCTATATATAAATATCCTCATGTAGGTTCCCATGCATTTAAATATCTCAATCATCTACTCTGGTCTTATGTGCATCTTTTCCTCATAGAATATAACATCTTGGGTGCGGATGACTTTCCAAGTGTGTGGATCCCAAAGGCAATAGCCCCTCTCTCCTATATCACCATATCCAAGAAAGATTCACTTGATGGACTTTGGATCCAAATTATTGTGCTTGTCTTTGGGAATATGGAAGAAAACCTCACATCAAATTGCTTTAAAGTGTGTACAACATGAGGGAGGTTTACTATACCATACCTCCTTTATGACTCTACCACCAAGAGTAGCGCATGGGAATCTATTAATGGGAGCAGTAGTAACTATCTTAGTCCAGAAGTGTTGCTTGTCGAAGGGGTTCATGAATAGCCACTAACTATAGGGGTTCACAAGAATACGCAGGAGCAAAGATAGAAAATAAAAATCAAATGTATCCACTAATGAAAAATAAGTACAGTCTTCATACATTGCTATACTCTTCTCAAAATCCACTAAGATTTAAGTTGAAAGTTTGAACCTAGCTCTTATCAGAATTTTACTCAACTACTCTTGGGAATCTCAAAAAATCTTCGCAATAGTACAAAGAAGATAACAAACTCTTGATAAAAAACACCATAAAAACCCAAGAAACGCTGAATCATAAACCATTATTTGCCTAAGATGAGATAGGTCTTTCCATAATCCACTGAGAGAGTCGAAGATATTTAAGGTGAAGAATACTATTTGTGCAAGGCTATTTTCTTTCAAGGAATGCACGAAGGATCAAGGCTCAATTGGGTAGGCGAATGAAATTGCTCTACTCTAACTTCATTAGTCAATGGCTTTTGATATCGGGGAAGTTACTATATGTATATCCTCTACATCAGGTGCGTTCAAGGTCTATTTATAAATATAGCTTCTTCCATGACTACATCCTTTTCCATGAGTGGAACCACATGTTGCATCAATTCGGACATTGTTCTATGGTAGAGCTAGCCTAGGATGGATTGACAGCACTGACTCTAGTTAGCTAGTCACTTGTATTGGTCCATTGGAATTGATATGGGACTTGTCCTAAGTCTAGGAAAATCAGCAATTCTTCATACTAGGTCTAGGATAGATGGGGTGGGTCACATTTGGGAGACTCTTAGTATTTTTTATGAAACAAGTGAGCATAAGAAAAGCCATCATCTATGACCATCAGAGCTTCTTTGAAATCAAGTGGAGATAGGAAATTAGTGTGATCACATGTTGGGTACCAGGATGCTATACGACCTTGAAATCAAATTCTTGTAGTAATAGAATCCAGTGGGCTAGTCAACTTGTGACATTTTGTTGCTTAATCGGATAGACCAGAGTGATCCACATGGAAGACAAAAGAGTGGAAAAGTAAGTAGTGGTGGAGTTTTTTGATGGAATAGATCATTCCGAGGCATTGTCTTTTTTTCATTGAGTATTTCTTCTTAGTAGTAGGATACCATTTGTTGGGATAGAAAATGGGGCAAAACTAGCTGTTTGCATCCTATTGCCTAAGCACACTTCTGATTGCTATACTAGAAGCATTGGCAAAGACATGGAATGATTTGTTCTAGTCTTGGAGAATTAGTATTGAGGCCTTAGACAATAGTAGCGAAAGGCTTGACATGTGAGATCAACTATTCCAGTTAGCCTTAGGAGTGTGTGGGAGCTAATTCATGAGGATAGCTACATGGGCTAGAAGGTGCAAGTTCCATTTATGCCATTGGACTTTCCCTAGGAAGTGTAGTATGAGAATCCAAGTGTTAGGAATCAGGGCTTGCATGATGGTAGCTATCTTGCTAGGATCCACAGCAATGCCATTGTCGAAAATGATATGACCCAACCATTCACTACAAAGACACACTTCATAAGATACAAACTGAGACTGAGTTCATAGCATGTGGTGAAACAGAGTTGGAGGTGATGCAAGTGGAGCAAGAGTGCTCCAAAGACACTAAAGTAATTTAATAAGACTAGCATGAAGTTGGTAAGGTAGGGGCCAAAAAGTTCTAGCATATCTTCTTGAAAGCTGGGGTGCATCTTTCACGACCCAAAACACATGAGTGTATAAACGTAGACACCCTAGGCTATAATGAATGTTGTTTTAGCTTGATCCTCTGGAGTAAGCATAACATGACTGTAGCCATTGAATCCATCCAAAAATGAGTACATCTTGTGACTAGTAACTTCATCAAGAATGCAATTAAGGTATGGGATAGAAAAGGGATATAAAATTGTTGCCACATTGAGATTGCGGTAATCTACATAGATTTGAAGCTTCTTATTTTTCTTTGGAACCATGACAATGGATGATATCCATTTTTCCCAATCCACTAGGGTGATGAACCAACTCGAAGGAGTCGGTCCAACTCTTCTTTCACTAGTTTTGCTATGTGGGGACTCATCCTATCTCTTTGCATGCAAGTTGGTACAACATTTGATTTAAGAGGAATCTAATGCTGTTAGAATTTGGGATTGAAACATTTCATTTCAAGCTAATCCCACAGAAAAATACCCTTGAATTGGCCAACAGGGCAACTAATTGGTTGTGGAAGTTAGTGGGCATTGATTTTGATTAGTTTTGTTTCATTTGAACCAAGGTAAATTGTGTTGAGGGCATCTTCCTTGACTTGGATAACTTTTTGTGTTTGGGCTTCATATTCTCTTTCTTATTAGAGCACATCCAAAATTTTGGAATCGTCTATAGTCTTAGCCTGAGCCACTTTTGCCTCGGAATCTAGAGTTTGACTGCATGTGTCATTAGGATTTCACTTGTGGATTGAGTCACAAAATCCTAGGTAGTATTGAGTGGGGAGTGCAAGTCATCTAGGTATTGCTGGCTAATCTACATCACATGCAATAGGAAAAATGGTCCCAAATGGGCATTAGTTGTAAGGAATGTAGCTTTCTCATCATCATCTAGGCCATCCAACATATTGATAATCTCTATGACCACTAGTTAGTATGCTATTGATGAAGGCAGAATCTTGTTAAAAAAGATTTGGATTTTATTATGACCTCAGTGTATAGTCAACGACTTGCCGCAACAAGGGTCATTCGAGAAAAGGTGGTAATCTTCACTTGCATATCCCATTTTGAGAACTACTAGAGAAATGAGGAATGGCACAATTGCAACCTCGATTAGAACTGAGTGGATGATGTCGACTGGCCGCACTTGTTGTTATTTGGCCATATGGACCAAAAATGGGATTGACTCCCAATTCATCGGCCCAAAATCTCTGCACAACTAGCCATTGTAATGATGTTGAGTTTGGATCCACTATCTAATAGGACATTGTTGATGACTTGATTCTAGAATCTAAGAGAGATTATTGGAATGGTAGGGTCAAGACAATGTCTTGAAGGGATGGGCTCCTCCTTCCAAACTTCTTCCTCTAATGCAAATGTAGTCAGTTGTTGCTACTTTGGGCTCTAGTAAAATAGGCCAATTTGGTTGGATTATCTTTAGTAGGTGGTCCTTGAATGCGGGGACCAAACTCAACAAATCTCCTAGTGGTATTTTGATGGAAATAAGATCCCATGAAGTCTGGGTGTTGGATGCCTTTAGAACCTCCTTTGCGGAGGTCAAAGCCTTGGCATGGTGAATAGGTTGGTTCCCTTCCATCCTTGTGGGTTTTGGGGAATCAATAGTTGGCGGAAAAAGCACAGCATCACAACCAATACTCTGGTAGTTGCTTCCTATTTTGAATGTGAAGGTGTTAGGCCTGAAACCAATTGTAGGTTTTGCTACAATGTTAAGGTTCCTGTAGTCCCCTTTTGCTCCTACAAGTATGGAGGGGGGTATTGGCAATGACTATAAATGTGGCAGCATTATTACCATCTGCGCTACCACTTGGTGATGGACCTTCTCTTGTTCACTCCAAGAGGCTTCTGTGGGCTTGTCAACTTTGCCTTTGGTTCTCTTTCTAGAATTGGTGGCCATGTTGACTTATAGCTCATGGAGCTCTTTGATTTCCATCATGTTGATAGCTAGCAATTGAGTTTGATCTTGACTCTACCAATTCTAGGCATCATATTGCTAGGGGCCTTGAGACATTCACATCTCTAGTGGCAAAAAAATATTGTTTATTTGGGGGACCAATAATATCATCCCGAGTCTCCTTGATTTTGTCCTCATCCTCCATGATCTATGTAAAGGGATGGATAATCTTGTTGTATATAGGAGACGATTGGGGTCACAATAGAGTAGAGGGTCTAGGTGATTCCAACTGAATGGCACTCCTTGGGCACCATGCCAAGACCATGTATTACCCGTTTGAATGTGGGCATTATAATAGCAGACATCACTATTGTGGGTAGATATGTGGCAAATGCCACACCACCACTAATTGAGACTGCATTCGGTAGCCAAGTGACCCACATTACTACACTTGTTACACTAGAGGGTTTTGATGGCAAGTTTTTGAGCGGCCTCTAAGGGTTTGTGGGCCTTGCCCTTTCTCTTGGACTTTGTTGACTTCCAACATTCCTCTTCCTAAGAGTCCTCTTTCTTAATGCTACTTACTTCCTTTGTGTTTGAATCCATATCAGAGTCACTAGGTTCCATTTGATGGGGTGGGTTTGGCCAACTTTCTACCTTTTTCGGTTTTATCTTTGGCTAAAAACATCTCTATGTGAAGTGTGACTACAGAGGTCTTTTGTGGCTAAAGCCTTACAGATTTCCCTATTCAATCCTTGTACATACAAGGAGTGCAACATTTTGCCATCTGGTTGGGAAATTGGGGACATGGGTCCTCTTGGGACTCAAAATCAAGTGGTATAGCTCTAGAATGTGCCCTATTTTTCCTTAGCCTACGCAATCATTTAAGCTTCTATGCATCCATTTTGGCTGGAATTGTGAACGGAATGCCATTCGGGCATCGTTAAACAATGCCCAGTTGTTTTCCGTAGTAAGCCAAGTTGCTGCCTCTTTTTGACTCCAATTTGGCTACTTGTGGGGTAGGATCCACTCACGTGAGAAAATTTATCATGTATGCACTTTGAATTGTTGAAGGAAGGCATTTGGTTTCTCATCTATTGAGCCAACAAACTTCAAAAATGGAACCTACACCCTAAGTATCCATTCAAGTATTAACTAGGATATCACATAGCAGAATAGATAAATCCATGATTGGGTTAGTTGACACAAGCAATCACCTTGCTAGCTTTAATGGCATGATAGGGGAAACTAGTGGACTAAGGTGCACATCCCGAGGGGTTGAGGGACAGAGAGTGAGCATTGTTTGATAGGTTGTAGAGTGGACTGTTCCACTCGAAAATAATCATCATCACTATGAAAACAAGGTCCCGTAGGAGATGGAATCTGACACTTTTGCTCACACCCAAATCACCATTAGAACATAGAGTGGATGTTATCTGATAGACCTTTGCGAGCACATGCACATGCAAACTAGCATGCGTAGGAAAGATTAGTGTAGTCACCATGTGTAATCAGGTCCATATTTTGTGTGTGGTTTCCTAATGCAAACTTGTTGCACTAGCTTTCTAAAATAGTAAAGCCTTTCCATACTGGACCCAACACAAGGGTATGTTGACATTTTTTGACTTAATTACAAAGCATATTGATAGTAATGAATACCATTTTGAGCTATAGTCAACTTGTGCTAAAAATATATGCTCATATATTCTGATAACATGTGTACAAAAGTGAGACTACAAACATTGTAACACAAAATTACATCTTGTAAGACAACTACTCAAAAATAGTTATTTTAATGGATTGGATTGACTTGGCTGCTCTCAGTAACATTATATAGAAGTAGGAGATATTAGGGAAATTATTAGGTCTTGGAGGGAGTCTAGGCCCAAACAAAGTGTTGAGAGAGGAAGAACAAAGGGAGGCACAGGGGCATAGAGTAAAGAGAAATGCAATGAACCAAGAGAAATGTGATAAACTGAAGAGTCGAGAGAGTGAATGTCTCAAAACACAACACTTTGTTCTTCATCCTTATATAGCTTGTAGTCCCCTTGCTACCATAAAATCCTTCTAGCATATTCCTCGGCTAATCTGCCACCTTGTATTACTACACCACTGTTGCCAAAGTTGATGACCTCTTTTCATCGCCTCCCATGGATGCTATTTTGGGCTGCCACATAGGCCCCCCAAAAATAGCATTTGAAAAAGGGGCATCCCCATGGAATAAGCCATAACAAGTTAAGCATAGTGATACATCCCCACACTTAAAGATGATAGACATACACATGCATAGATGGCACGGAACATGGTTAGAAAAACTTGGCTTGGTAATTGTCAATGATGACTACAAAAGACAGATGAAGTGTCTATCAATGTGCAACAATGTTCACTAGGTGTGGGAGGGACCACATAACATCAACTAGGATCTTAATGAGTTGTGTGCCTATGTGTTAGATCCAATTTGAGCACTTAGATAAGAAATTGAACTACATAAGCCTAGCGAAGAGAATAGTTCATGTTAAAGGAGATCACATTGTCCTTTTCAACAAGAAAACATCTCAACCTCACTAATCACTCAAATTGAATGATAGAACACTCATTTGCTCCACCCACTACTAACAACACTCAATTTGGAATTTGACATAAATCTATTCTTACACTTGAAAAAGAAATTGATAAGCTCTAGGGTATAAGAGGAGTATGCTAGTGTGCACATATGATGGTATACCATTATAATCCAACCCAATTAGCATAGGCGCAAGATTGAAGGCCAAGAAGCCTTATAATACAATGCATAGAATAAAAGTATCATATCATGATTGAAGAGGCCCGTCCTCTGTATGCAATAGGAAATGAGAACTAGTCGACTACAATTGTTGCAACATTTCTCAAACCTCACCTCTCAATCGATTGAAAGGAGGACTGGTCATGCTCAACCACCATTATCGATCTCACACTCTATTGAGAAGATATTGTGGGAAAACCTGATTCCTTACATACATTGATTCATACTCACAATCGTCTATGCAAAGTTTGTATGCCGTATGTGCATTTGATGATGCAAACATGCATCCCACCTAGTGCCAGGATATAGTGCAAGGAATATAAGGCCAATGAGTCTCATAGTAATATGTGCAAATAGATGGTGAATTGTGCCTATCTTGTACACACAACATTCATTATTTGTACATTTCACCTCTTATTTTATTTGAAGGAAAGGGCTGGTCCACTCACCCCCCCTCCCCCACATGTCTCACACTCGTTTCATAAATACATAGGGAAGACCTTACTCACAACCCCATCTAGTTTTAGGATGAAAGCTCATGCAACTTGATTATTTTTTAATGAAGATCCACTTGTTGCTAATGACAACACACACACACACACACACACACACACACACACACACACACACACACACACACACACACACACACACACACACACACACACACACACACACACACACACACACACACACACACACACACACACACACACACACACACACACACACACACACACACACACACACACACACACACACACACACACACACACACACACACACACACACACACACACACACACACACACACACACACACACACACACACACACACACACACACACACACACACACACACACACACACACACACACACACACACACACACACACACACACACACACACACACACACACACACTCTCTCTCTCTCTCTCTCTCTCTCTCTCTCTCTCTCTCTCTCTCTCTCTCTCTCTCTCTCTCTCTCTCTCTCTCTCTCTCTCTCTCTCTCTCTCTCTCTCTCTCTCTCTCTCTCTCTCTCTTTCTCACTCTCTCCCTCTTTGTCACACCCTTTCTCTCTATCACCCTCACCCTCTCTTTCTCTCTCTCTTTCTCACCTTGTCTATCACCCTCTCCCCGTCTTCCTTCAGCATGCCGTGGCCTCCTCTAAGGCTTCATATCTTTTTCATTACAATTGGGGGTGGGGTTTTATAGTGGGAAGGGGGGGGGGGGGTGTTATTAGGGGGGAACATGGGGAGAAGGTGGTGTGGTGGTGGCGGTGACCACCACCCATTCTGCATGGTGGTGGGGCTTTTTGGAGCCACCCAACAAGGCCATTATGCCCAAGGGGGGGTGCTTGGCCACGTGGCCTCCCCTCCCTCAGTCATCTTTGGCGGCCTCCTCATCCACACTATCTTCTCTTTGTGATCTCAATCGTCTTCTTCGGCCATGTCATCCTTTTATTCTCTTCCCCCCTTGCCACTTGTCGTTGGCGATGACAGGGGGGAAGTAAAAAAGTTTCAATTAACGTTAGTAAAAAGGGGGGGTGTTCTCATGGAGGAGCATATGGGTACTACAATTCAAGACCACATACAACATCATGATTATCATGATCATGTGATATGATATGCAGTTACCTGACAAGAAGCCTCAATTGTCGTAATGATTAAGGGGTGATCATTAGATCAGTGATTATTATTGAAATCCCTTTGGGGAGGTATTGAAATTTGAATCATTGGAAAGTTTTAACATTTTTGCAACCAATATAGGATCTTTCAATAAGATAGTCAAATTATCAAAGTAAAAAGTATTAAGGGATCTTCACTTTGTAAATATTCTTTGCTTGACTGAAAACAATATACAAAGGATACTTGATTTTAAGTACCAACTCCTTATCCACATTTGGACAATGAGGATCTTAGATAATGAGAGAGGAAGTCTTACAGACAAAGAAGAAAGACTAAGTCCCGACCTAAGCATAAGCAAGAGAAATAGTGTGGCAATAAATTCATATTGAGAAATATCAGTCTTAATAGGATCCTTGTTCCTTATACCATTTTGGGATTGTATCAACCCTTTCCCATCAATAATGAATTGTTGGGAGTTAGTGAAAATAATAAAAAAGAGGAAAAAAAACCATTGCAAACGAGGAGGTGGATGAGGGGCGTGATGAGAGGGGGCGCAAATATGGAGGGGAATCAGTCCATTGGGAGAAGGGGGGAGAAGAGAAGAGAGCCAACGAATGGTGAGAAGAGGGAGAGGGAAAGAGAAGCCTGGTTATGTTCAAAAGAATCTTGCTAATGTAGATCATGATGATGAGTCTTGTATCTAGTGTATAATTGTATAAAGAAGAAATTCAAAAAAAAAAAAAGATAATTGTATCAAAGCAAGGAAGAGAGGCGCCTTGAAAAGCTCAACGATTGGTGGAGAAGAATGCAGAATCAACTCTTTGAAGGCTTAGACAAGACACATAGATCATGATAGACATCAATGTGATCCCAATTTTTCTTCCTCTCTTCCATTGTCTTCTCTTGGTGATAAATTCCAACATGGATCTTCAATACAACCAAGAAAACTGAAGTGGCAAACTGATAGAAGGAATTTCCGGCTTTCAATCGCTCTATCTTGCGTGCAGTAGTTTGGTGCCTAGATTGTTAAGATATTGAATTACTCCCCTCCCCCTTCATACGCCGCCATTTCTTTCAAGAGAGAAGCCATAGTAATTAAGCCTTAATTAAAAAGCTTAATTCTAACTCATAAAAGACCATTCATATTGCAATAAAGACATGGGCGAGTTGGTAGTCTTTGGAATAAGTAAAAGTGAAGAGCTCGCGTTCGAGATGACTGGGTGGAAGGCAAGATAGATTGTGGGATGCACGGCTCCAAAGATAGGATGTTGACTTGTGTGTTTTCAAGTAAGCACCTGACCCATATAACAAAAATAACTTGGTTATATATTTTAAAAATTGAAAATAGCTAAAAATGCTTTAAAATGGCTTTAACATGGCATAGATAAAATTTTTAAAAATATCCAGTTAAATAATAATGAGATATAATGTTTTTTTGATAAATTCTATACTACTCAAAGTTTTTTGATTTTTTTTCAAAATTCTTGGAAGATATTTAACATGTTTTAAAAATAAAAAAATATTATTTTGAATGAAAATTATAATATTTATTGATAAAAATCATATTTAAAAAATTAAAATATTTTAAGGGAAATTTGAAAGTATGGTTTCTAAAGTTTTATTAAATTTTCTTGAAGTTAAAGGAAGAGAAAATTAATTTAATATTATTTATTTAAGAAAATATTCATATAAAATATGGTGTTTCCAGTTTTATGCAAATTAATAGTATTCACAAAAGTGATGAGTTATATCATTTGGGAAAAGGGGAGCGTAAGAGTATTCTTGATTATTGCTAAGGTTGATAAATTTGTTAAGATTGATTAAACAGATAACGCAGCAAGGAATACTTGCAATCGTAAAAATTCATGAATAATATTGAAATTAACAATTGATTTATATGATGGCATGAGGGGAAGCCTCAGTATCTAAACCAGAGCTCTATATTTTCTTTTCTATAAAAAATTCTTGAGCGATCAAAAGAATCAAGAGTGGAGACTCACTAGGATAATTTGTTAATTAAGGGGAGACACTGGGATTAAAATGAAATGTGTATGTGGACGTGTAAGAGTGTGGAAAGAACTTGCTTTTGTCATGATTGATGTTCAGTTAAAGAAGAGAAGAGAAAGGACATTACCATCAAAAAATAAAAAAAAGTAATTATCTAAACATTAATAGCAATGACAGAATGCACAATACGGAGAGGGAAAACATTTAAAAAGGAAAGGAAAATTAGATTAATTATATAAAAGCGGAGAAGAAATAACCTAAAAGGAACCTAAATGGAGGTGTGCTAATAGATCTATTGGATCTATACCCTAAAACCAATCTTCTTAAAGTTAAAAACCAAAACTTCCTGGATAAATCACCACTAGTATGACAGGAGAAAATTATAAGGAGCCACCCATGAAACATGGGGGAAACCATAGTTATCTTAGGTTCAGCATCCTAGTGCCCAATATAGAGACCCAATTGTGAAGGTTGAAAAAGTGAAGTGCAAGTCTAAGTAGGCTTACTGAAGTCTAGATATTTGTATGGAAATAGTTGGACTACTACAAACAAGTGTTGTAAATATCTAAATATCATGGAAGGCTAGATAGAGTTATTGCAGTTAGTGGCAAAAATCACCTATCCAATGCAACAACTCTTAGGAGTTGTCTTGGCAACCCGGTTATTTTGATGCATTTTCTCGGAGTCAAGTGCACTCAGATGGGTGGTGAATCTCCCTAAGGTATTCAAATCCTAGGCACATTTTTGTGAAGTTAACGAGTGATTTCAAAGTCTCTATTTTATGAATTTTTTCGAGGATTGCCAAATGCAAGTGTTAGATTGGGCAAAAGACACAGAATTAGTAGAGGGTGGCAAATATTTTTGTCCATAGTTAATGGTAGATGTTGAATAGTTATCTTCTTGGAGTTGGGGCTATAATGAATGTGCACAAACCATTGTTCTCTTAGCGGCACATTTTGGGCTGATAGACAATTGAAATAAATATGATTAGTGTGTCATACCACTATGATTGATATTATTGCATAGCTTATCCGGACGTTTAGACGGATTGAGTGGAGTGATGTATTGCCTTGGATACGTGTATCCAGAGGTTTAAAAATTTCTTTTGACATAAAAGACGTGAGAGAGGTAGCTAAAATTTTAGGTTTAATTCCTGAGCAGAAGGAAAAACTACCATATGGAGAAGAAGATCCAGAATTGTCGACTATTCTCAAATTATTGAGTGCATATGCAACCACAAAAACCCTAACTTTGTAGCTTACGGCAAAACATATGAGTCATAAGAAATTTGCAGAGAATCACATTAGTGGGTACTAAATTAGTGGTGGATGATTTTTGAGGAGAGACGAAGACAACAAACAAAATATCGAGAGCAACGTGCAAGGGAACGAGCCACTCGATAGGAGGCTTGGCTACTAGAGAGGTTAGAAAAGGTGAATGCTTTGTTGAATTTGGGAATAGACGTTGTGTCAAGCTCAAACGTGGAGTTGCTTCGTCCTAACATACCATTTGATAGGACCCCGTCACAAGCAAGAGAAGAAGATTCATATCAATGGAACTGGGCAATTTCGAGTACTAGTAGTCCCACTGGAGAAGGGAGTAAACAAAGTAGCAAAAGTATTAAAAGTGAAGCTAATGCTTCAATAGGAAGTAACAAGCCATCCATTGATTGGGACTTAGAGTCGAATTTTGGATTTCACCAATTATTTAGAGAGCCAGTGGAGGCTTCGTGTGGATAGAGCAAGTAGTAGATTTTGTATTACAATTCTTATTTAGGATTCCTTGCCAAGAAGATTCATTTCAAGACATACTTGATCTAGGGTTGAGATCCCTATTCAAGGAGTTTAAGGAAATCGCGTGGGTTGACTCTACTCAAGAATTCAGGCTAGGGGAGTTATTTAAAGAGACAATGGCTCGTAGTCTCGTAAGTCTAGTTGATTTTACTCAATTTGATGATCAAAAGTTGCATATATTTCTAGCAATGCTAAAAGATGAATCATCTAGATGGTACGGTAACCTTGATGCTCAAAATAAAGGGAGCTATGCTGCCTTATCAATGTTTTAGAAAAGTTTCAATTGCAAGGTTTCCAAGATCGGTTTGCTCTTCAATTGGACTATTTATCCCAAGGGGTAGCTGAAAGTGTTGAGCATTGCATTGAGCATATGGAAACGATTATCAAAAAGATGAATCCAGCCCTTGATGAGCTTACACAAAAGTGTAAATTTATTGAGGGGCTTAATCCTAAAGTCCATCAGCATGTTAGCCTACAAAGGCCAACTACACCAGCGGATGCTAAAACACATGCTAAATGGTGGGAAGAAGTGCAACTTAGCCAACAACGGCGGAAGGATCTATTCAAAGAACTTAAAATGGAATACCTTGCCAGTACTTCAAGCGGGGTGCCTAATAATGTGTCTTATGTGACCGTTCCCTTGAATCCATCTGCAATGACAAATTCCAACGTGGCAAGTGGACCTCTAAATCCATATACCTAAATCCTGGCTTACATGATGCAAACATGCATGCCTTCTATGCCTCAGACTCAATCCACTTTAGATGAGGGTACACTAGAAGAAATTATTGCAAAATCATTAGGAAAATTAAAAGAGAAAATAATGGGTGCAGTCCAAGAACCATTGAAAGAAATTTACTCAATAACAATGGAAGCTGCTAATGTGCAACAGTCTTTGAGAGCAGTTCGACCTCAAACCCACCTAGATCAAATACTTGGTGCAGTAAGTGCCATGGTTATGGCTATGTGGCTACTGCATGCCTGACGTCTTCACAATTAATGTCTGACCATCCTCCATTTTGTACTTTTTTTCTAAAAATAGGGCATTTATAAAAAAATTCTTGGCACAAGATTGGCCAACAACAACAACAAGATCATGCGATGCAAACATGGATCGCAATAATACTACTTATGAGATTGGAACACCTAATTGAAAAGAGAGGGGGAGAGATGCGCAACGGAGAGTGACAACATCGGATATGGAGGCTCTACCATTTATCATGTTCATCTTCTTCTATCTCTCTTCTTTCTTTCATTCTCATAGACTACTACAAGTGGTATCCTCTAGTGATAGATACCCTCAACTTAGGGGCACTTTACATATGCTTCTACTTTAGATACATATATCCATAGGATATGACTTAGGATATGTTATATTTATCAACACTCCAAGCTCATAATGAGCTTGCACACAAAAGACTTCAAGTGCACTCCTAAAGTACTCAAACTTATCTTTACCTAATGCTTTAATAAAGATGTCAGCAACTTGGTCATTTGTTTTCACATGGACCGAGTCAATCTCTCCATCAATGACTTTTTCTCTAGTGAAGTGATAGTGCACTTTTATGTGTTTTTTTATTTCATGGTAGACTGGGTTCTTTGCCAACATAATGCTGCTAACATTGTCACAATACATAATGACTCCACCATCAATCTCTATCCCCATGTCATATAAGATCAATCTCAGCCATGTCTACTCACATGTTGCCAATGCAATGGCTCTATACTTTGCTTCAGTGCTTGATAGAGCAATTGTAGGTTGTGTCTTACTGCTCCAACTTACCATGGCTGAACCAAATGAGAATGCATAGCCACTAATAGATCTTCTATCCATAAAGCTACTTGCCCAGTCTTTGCATCTGAGTATCGAAACAATGTAGGCTTGATTCCTTTTTCATAAAACAAGCCATAGCCAACTGTCTTCTTCACATACCTAAGAACTCTTATCACTACAACTAAATGTGATTTGCATGGTTTCCGCATAAATTGACTTATCAATCCAACGGCATAACTCAAGTTTGGTCTTGTAATAGTCAAGTAGATAAGACTACCAACCATATTTCTGAACATAGTGACATTCTCAATATAAGGTCCATCATCCATCAACTTAACATTTTGATCCAATGGTGTATCAACCTGTTTGCATCCTATCATGCCATATTTTTCCAACATCTCCAATGCATATTGCCTTTGTATCAGTCATATACCATGAGGTGTGTTAATAACCTCAATACCCAAAAAGTATCTCAACAAACCAAGGTCCTTTATATTAAACTCTTTATGTAACCCATGCTTGACTTCAGCAATCTCCTTCTCAGGTGTACATGTAATAATGAGATCATCAACATAGATGACAACAACAACCATACCATCTTCTGTATGTCTCACATAAAATGAATAATCTCTTTGCTCTACTGAAATCCTATACTGCATAAGAATTTTTTGATTCTATCACACCATGCTCTTGGTGCTTGCTTCAATCCATATAAAGCCTTCTTCAATGTGCATACATAATGTGGGTATTTGGGATCTACATAGCCCTCTAGCTGATCTATGTACACTTTCTCTTCTAAATTGCCATTCAAAAATGTATTTTTCACATCCATTTAATAAAGCTTCCAACCATAGATAGAAGCTAAGGCAATTGCGGATCTCACTGTCGTCATTTTAGCTACTGGATTGAATGTTTCTGCATAGTCCAAATCATAAGTTTGTGCATATCCTTTTGCAGCCAGACTTGCTTTATATCTCTCAAGGGAACCATTATGTTTGACCTTATAAACCCATTTACATCCAATGGATTTCTTGCCATGAGGTAATTTCACCAAATTCCAAGTCTTGTTTTTCCTTAATGCATCCATCTCTTCATCCATTGCTTGTCTCCACTCTTTGCTCTCTACTGCTTCTTCAAACAAGTAGGCTCCACATGTTGTACATATGAAACCATGTATGCATAATGCAACTTCATGAACCCATTATAAGTCAATCTATCAACTGGATACCTTATCCTTTTGACCTTCTCAATTGAGGTGCACTACCATTGTCTCAACTGATCTAGCATGTGGTGGAACATACTTTCATGCACTTCTAGTGACAGGTGTTTTAACATGCGGAATGCCATATTCATCATCTATAGATTCATATTCTGAACTTTCATCCATAGGTCTCTTTCCTTTCGCAACTTCTGCACTACTTTGTGCACTTCTCAACCTACCACTCCATGGAATGTACCTGCCATTGCTTTCCACATTCTCTCGAGGCCTCGAAGCATCTTCATCATGCTAATTTTTAGCCTTGTTGTTTGCTGAAATTTTTCTTCCATAGCCATCATCATCACTGCTTTCATAGGAATCAACATCCATTGCAATTTTGGGCTTGTACCATGATTCATATTCACTGAATTTGACATCCGTGCTTATGTATACTTCCTTACTCACTGGATCATAGCATTTGTATCCCTTCTTCTCATCAGGATATCCAAGGAAAAACCATTTTATAGCCTTTGGTTCCATCTTCTTTCACAAATTATCCGGAACATGAACATAATAAACACATCAAAAAACTCTAAAGTATGCAATAGTGGTTCTCATATGGTGACATATTCTGAGTCAAGGCTATAGGTGTTCTATTCATAATGTGAACTGCAGTATGCACTGTTTCTACCCAATATGACAATGGCATGTTCATTTGGTTCATCATTACCTTTGCAACCTCAACAATGATTCGATTCTTCCTTTCAGCCACACCATTTTGCTGAGGTTTGTACCTGCATGTCAATTGCCTTTTGATACCATGATCTCTCAAGAAGTCACAAAACTCATATGACATGTACTCTCCACCATTATCTGACCTCAAAATTTTTATGTAGCATCCAAATTGCTTTTCAGCCATAGATTTAAATTCCAAGAACTTTTCTAATGCTTCACTTTTATGCTACATAAAGTACACCCAAGTCATTCTACTAAAATCATCAATGAAAGTGATATAGAATCTACATCTTCTGCTCATGGAATCATTCTGACATGGGCCCCAAATATCTGAGTGTACCATTTCCAAAGGATAGTTGCTTATTCTCCCCCTCTTTGGAAATGGCAATCTGGACTGCTTGCCAAATTGACAAGACTCACATACATGATCAAAATTCACATATCCAAAATGCGGTAGAACACAAACTATCTGTCTTGATTGTATTTGCTTCAAACTTTGCAAATTGACATGATCAATTGTAACGTGCCCACATATCAACAGTCCAGGCACGCTTTTAGCGGTCTATCGAGAAACGAATCTAAGTGTCATCACCCAGCACTCCCATGGAATGTTTGGGGTTTGTCGCCTAGGGTCTCCCGAGTCCGCCTCGCAATGGAATGTTCGTTGTCGAACCCACTAGGATCGACCTGAAATCTAGGCTCCTAGTGGCCAAGGTCTTCTAACATCATTTTAGCCTTGGATCCTGGACATCCTACTTTACACAGAGATACCCAAGCTGAAGTAGACTCATGCCACACTTGGTTCAAAGAGAATGGGAAACGAGAGGGATGCATTGATCGACCTCTTAGGCCTAGTCCCATTTTGGTCCCCTAAAATGACATGAATCAGGGTTCTATCCTAACAATTTCTAAGGAGGGGTCGTCGATAAAACCTTGTGAGAAGCCTCCCAGTTCTTTGGGACCACCCTGCCGTAGGATGGACCCATCGGGGGTTCTGCCCACCCACTTCCCTCAATAGCTTTAGTTTTCTAATTAGGTCCTACCACATTTATGTACAACACTTAAAGTCAGCTTCATTAATTAAGAATTTTAGGGAATAGGGTTTTTTCGTGTAACTTACATCACAAACACAAAAATAGAGCAAGCAAAACAAGTTCAAACAAATTCCTTAAGTTATCTTCACGTCAATCTTTGTCTCCCGCCCATACAGGAGAAATTATATATCCCTTATGTCCAACAGAAGTAAGTGGTCCAAATCACATGGCACCACAAATTCTATCCTTTATCTAGAATAGGATCTCCCAACACGCCCAAGAGAAGATGGCTTAGTCGAAGAACGATATAGGGGAGAATTGAGCTAACTCTCTCCCTCGTAGCCTCTTGGGATAACTCCTCTCTTTCTCTCTCTCTCTCTCTCAAGCTCCTTCTCGCAATCTCTTGGAGGGGTATCCTTCTCTCTACCTCTCTTTCGTAGCCTCTTAGAGTTTTCTTATGCTCCCTTGTGTCTCCTATGCCTCCTATTTACAGTGAATTAGAGAAGAAGGGTTGTGGCTAACAAGAGGAGCTCTTTGTGGAGGGGGATCTTGGAAAAATTAGTGATCTGATGCTCAAATAATAAATCTGATGGTTCCATTGGCTCCAAAAGGGGGGTAAAACTCCAAGATACTTGCTTAGAAATCTTTCTGATCACTCCTTCTTTCTCTCTCTGTTCGAAGTGCTGTCTATTGCTTGTAGACTACGATCGCGGCGTGCACGATTTTGCTAGTCTCTCTCTTTATTTTTTTCTTTTTATAAAATCTCCAAAACTAACTCAAACATCACTTGTCTTTTATTTGAAATGACATCTAGTTCTAGAAATCTCCATATCTTTTTAGGATAATATCTAAAATATGCTAGTTTTTCCCAAAATCTAATATTTTTGGACCATCCAAACTATACACATCAATACGAGCTATTAATATGACTCATAAGTCTTGTTCATGTTGTAACTTCCATGAAGGGTGGCTACGGTCCTTGTCAATTTGAGAAAAATATCAGATTTATGACTCATTTTTTAAATACATATTTTTAATTAAATAAAAATAATTAGTTATTAATGTTACTTAGTGACACATGATTTTTGATGTTGAGAAGTGCTTAAAAATAGCCAAAAAGTCTAAAATTTAGGGAAAAAACACACTTTGTCGAAGGCCGCGGTTGCAATCAATACGATTTTAAGCGGCAAAGAGCCCGAAAGTGCTTAAAAGATTGGACGACAGTTCGTGAAGTTTAAAATTTTTTGGCATGTCACATGAGACCCTGGGAGATGCTTGATAGTGTGGGACTTCAAGACAGACGCTTGGGATTTTTCGGACTTCAATTCGGACACTAGACGTGGGAGATAGGCCGAATGAGAGGCCAAGACCAAAAAGGGCAAGCGGGAAAGGACTTAAGAAGTCTCAAAAGTCATGACTTTTGGGGGCTCCCTTTGGGAGCCCAACAAACTCAAAAATTGTGGGAGGGGGGTTCCATTTTTTCGGGCGACAGGATGAAGAGGGCACCATCATGTCCACGCTTGAAGGAGGGGGCTATGGGGCCTACAAACAACCCCCCCAACTGATCGGATGGCTGAGATGCATTCTATCTTCACTCCTCATTGCTCAGACTACTCGTCAAATGGCTGACTGGTTGTGGAGATCAGAATTCAGTATTTCTCTCTCCTGCATAGAGGCACTTCATGCGGCAAGAATCAAGAAGAGAATCGGGTGATGGATGCTTGTCCGGGAGGCACCAGATTGTTCCAAGAGGTTGAGGAGGCTAAAGGCTGAAGATCTATGCTGAAATCCATGGCTGGTCGGCCAATACGGAGTCCCATTTAAATATTCAAAAAACCCAAAACACGCAAAAAGGCGGTATCCTCTATTTTATGAAAGAATTTTACTTGTTTTTGATCGTTCATGGTCTAAATGGTGTGCATATGGGCTGAAATTTTATTTGAATATTCCTTGCATTATGTTTGAGGGCTGCAATTACTGTTATGCAGAATCCGTATTGATTTACAACAATTATAAATTTTCAAAACCCGAAAACCACTAATTTTGATGGAAATTGATAGTTTCTTTGATTTCGAGTGGGGAAAAATGAGTGGACATGGGATAAAATAAGGAAAAATGCCAAGTTTCAGCTCAAATGATCAATCATAAAAAAAACTAGAAAATACCTATTTTTCATTAAAAATAAATAGAAAAGATAGAAAAAAAAGAAAAAAAATGGGTTTCTTGTGTTAAAAGAAATAGAAAAATAAGATTTGTGTATGTGAATGTCTGATGGGGCTGAAGCTTGAGGTTAAGCTTCAGTTTGGCCTTGTCCTTTGTGTTAAAGTGCGTATTTATTGCTTTTACATACAAAAAATGACATAAAAAACCCTCTACATGTCAAGGAGAGGGACTGGGAGAGAGAGAAGATTGCAGAGAAGAAGAAGAAGAAGAAGAGCAAAAGAGAGAGAAAGACAAGTACGAGGAGAGAGAAAGACTAGAAATGGAGAGAGAAAGGCAGGAAGAGAGAGAGAAGACATGGAAGCTTGGAGAGCAAGGTGAAGGAGAAAGAAGACTTGTATTAATTATCTGATAATGAAAAATTAAGTCTCTCTCACCTTATATACTAGCCAATGTAGCTAGTATTTCCCTGTTATTAAGTCCCCCTCTCTTACATTCCATCCCCACCTGAAGGTTTTTGCCCTAAAAAACAATTTGGGTACGTGTGGTAACTAGGAGGGGCCGATCAGAGTACTACTCTGCTGCATTATTATAAGGGTATACTGATGAATAGAGACGTATTATTGTGTATGATAGGTCATGGGGTATGTACGATACATGGGCCTTATTGGGGAGTTATAAAGATGAGTTTTGACCCAAATATCTGGAGTAAATGCGGGCTGCAGATAGTGGACAACAAGCTCTTTACTACAGGACCTTGCTGTAGTGAATCTGTCATAACTTTCTATGGGAGACTTCGAACAGGGTGTGCTATACATCAAAATGGAGCTCTTGAGAAGTATTTTCAGCCCATGTATGGTGTGCATTGCTATCCATAGTAGAAAATAAAATATGATTTAAAATAAAGTGCTATTTGTAGTCAGTCTGGGAGAAAATAGGGCCATAGTTAGCTAGATTTCAGCCAAATCTGCTTCTAAAAGACATGGAAACTCTTCCAAAACTGAAGCTGGCCGCCAAGAAGCTTCCTCAAGTGGTAAAACTTGCCACTTAATCAAGTATTCCATGATCGAGCGAGAGCGAAGCCTCTTTTCCCTTTGTCCTATGACTTTTTCGGGTATGTATTGAATGATGTCTTCTTCATCTATCGGTGGGAGTTCCTCAACATAGTCCACTGCTGAGCCAATGAAGGGCTTCAACTGACTCACATGGAAGACATTATGGATCTTCGTAGATGGGGGTAATGCCAATTGATATACCAAGTCTCCCACTCTCTTGATAATTCGGTATGGTCCATAGAACCTGTGTGCCAACTTATTACTGGACCCATCTTTAAGGGAGGCATATCTAGACTTAGGCACTTTCAAGAGCACCAAATCCCCTTGGAACTCCACATCCCGTCTTTTGTCATTAGCATAAAGCTTCATTTGATCTTGATCTCTCTTCAAGTTAGCTTTACACTGTTGAAGTAAGGCCTGCATTGCTTTGTGGATTTATTTTATCATTGAAGATAACCACAGGAAGGGGCACCTTGTAGCCATACAGGGCCTCAAAAGGTGAAACTCCAATGCTAGCATGTGTAGAGTTATTATAGGCAAACTTAGCCAAATGCAACCATGAGTCCCAAGCATGCTGCACATCATGACAGAAATGCCTCAAGTAAGTTTCCAACCATTTGTTAACCCTTTCTGTTTGACCATCTGTCTGTGTGGATGGTAAGTAGCGGAAGGGGCTAACTGAGCACCCATAGAGTTGAAAACTGCCCGCCAAAAGTTACTCATAAACTTAGCATCTCGGTCACACACAATGACCTGTGGTAAGCCATGTAATTTGAAAACATATTCCATGAATTGGCTGGCTACTTGAGAAGCATTATACTGAGTATTTGTGGAATGAAATGGGCTACCTTTGTGATTCTATCCACAACTACATAGATGCTGTCCCAACCTTTCTTGGTCACTGGTAGGATGGTAATGAAGTCCATAGTGATGTGTGTCCACTTGCCTTCAGGCATAGGCAATGGCTGAAGTAAACCAGTCGGTTTTAAGGTGTTGTCCTTGTTTTGCTGACAAGGCATGCAGTCTAAGACAAAGTCTTTCACATCTCTCTAAAGGCCCTACCAGTAAAATCTTTTAGCAATTTTGTCATAGGTCTTAAAGACTCCCAAATGACCAGCTATAGGGGCTAAATGCATCTCCTGCATGATTTTTTGCTTGAATGGGGAAGCATGAGGGATGGCAATTCGGCCATTATACCATAAAAGCCCATTTTTTAGCTGATACAAAGAGTTTTCCACACATTGTCCTTGCTGTAATTTTTAAAATACATTGCTGAAATCAGCATCTAACAGGTAAGCCTCCTGAAGCTCATGTATTCAATCACTGTGTAACTCCATGATAACAGAGACTTTACATGCCCACATCCTGATAGGGAATCAACCACTACATTGTCCTTCCCACGAGTGTGGGTGATGTCAAAGTCATAGTTCTATAAGGTGGCTACCCATCTCCTCTGCTTCGGAGTCAGATTTGACTGAGACAAGAAGTACTTGAGTACTCTATGGTCGCTTTTCACTCTAAACCGACTGCCATACAAATAATGATGCCATTTCTTGATGGCATGAAGGATGGCCAGCATTTCCTGATCATAGATATTCATAACCCTCTCATTTTCAGCCAGCTTTCGGCTCTCAAAAGCTATGACCCCATGTTCTTGCAGCAAGACTGCACCAATTCCTCTCCCACTGGCATCACACTGAATGGTGAATTCCCTAGAAAAATCAGGGCACACCAAGATAGGGGCTGAAGTAAGCAAATGTTTCAGCTGATTAAAGCTTCTATCTACCAATGCATCCTAGAAAAATGCTTCTTTCTTCAGCCTATTAGTGAGAGGGGCTGCAATAGTGGCATAGTGCTGAATGAATCTGAGGTAAAATGAGGAGAGATCCAAGAATCCTCTCAAAGAGGTAGTATTTGCAGGTGTGGGCCAATCTCTGACACACTGCACTTTCTTTGGGTCAACTCTAATGCCTGCCTCACTGACAATGTGTCCCAAGTACTCAACCTCAGTCTATATGAATGAACACTTTGCCTCCTTAGCAAAGAGTCTATGCTGTCTAAGTATATCAAATATTTGCCTCATGTGCATAAGGTGAGCTTCCTTTGAGCGACTGTAAATGAGGATGTCATCCAAAATTACCAATAAAAATTTGAATAAGTAAGGTTGAAGTATTTTTTTCATGAGGCTCTGAAATGTGGCTGGTGCATTAGTCAAGCCAAAGGGCATGACCAAGAAGTGATAGAGCCCACGACCAGTCTTGAATGTAGTCTTTATCTCATCCCCTTCACGCATGCGTATCTGATGGTAGCCGGATCTCAAATCAATCTTTGTGAAATACTTAGCTCCCTTCAACTCATTTAACAGGTCATACAACCTAGAAATAGGTTATCTATTCTTGATAGTGATCTTATTCAGATCTCTGTAATCTATGCACATCCTGAAAGTGCCATCTTTCTTATTGACCAACAAGACAGGTGATGCAAAAGGGGATGAGCTAGGCTCAATGAATCCCATATCTACTAAATCCTTGACTTGCTTGGCCACTTCTTCTCTTTCACATTTGGACAACCTGTAAGGGGGTTTATTGACCGGCTTGGAGTGGGGCTCCAAATCAATGGGATGATCAACTGCTCTCTTGGGAGGTAATGTTGTAGGTAATTGAAACAAGTCACCATACTCTGCAAGTAGAGCCTTAAGGGCTGAATTATAATGTATTTTTCGGGACTGATATGCATTTTCCTTATTTAATTGCAGCACAAAAATTTGGGAGCATTTCTTGAACTCTTTCTTGAGCTGTTTGGCTGTAATAAGCTGAAAGCTAATTTTTCTTATGAAGAGGATCTCTTCTTCACCTATGGTCCTAGTCCAGATGTCACTCTTGATAATGAGATGGGACCTGGTTGCTTGTGGGGAATGTTATTAGACCATGCGTTATATGGCAAGCAATGGTTGATATGGGTAATGCGAAGAGTGGCCAAGACCATCTACCACTATTATCTTGGACCCATAGGTTGATCAAATGACATGTTATGCATATGCCTCTTGCTATATATGCAGGAGGTACGGGTCACAACTTGATGCATTTAGTTTAGGGCCGAGAGCCCTATTTTTTTCCTTGGAAGGGAGCGTATTTTCGTATATCTGCCTTCTTCCAAGGAGGGATTTATATGAGCTAGTTTGCTTGATTTCTTTAGGCCAAGACGGCCAATTGTTTTTAGGTCTTAATGATCTATTTCCTTAGGCCAGGAGGGCCAGTTAATTTTGTCATGTCATGTTTGATTTCTTTAGGCCAAGAGGGCCAGCTAGTTTGCAGTGAAATGTGCTATTTCTTTAGGCCAAGAGAGCCCTATGTCTATTTGGTGCAGGTAAAGTTAATGGTTTTTGTTGTAGTGATTGCATCATATAGGTTGATGAAGTCCCTGGAGGGAGTCTTTGCTACGGAGGAGCTTCTTGTGGCCATTCCAGGTGGTTTCGTCCCCTTTCCGATTCTTTTCCCTTAAGCAATTAATGATATATGTGCAGGTAAGGGTTACTTTCTTTTGTTTGTTGGGGACAGCAAAATCAAGGCATGAAGTCCCAGGTTTAGGCTCTATATGTTTGGGGGAGGTCTGAGTAGTCATTGCCTCTTGCAAAGACATTGTTAGGCATTAAAAGATTTGTTTTAGAAGGCAATTCTAGTGACCCTATTTTGCTGACCTGCTAGGCAGCCATTCTAGGAATTCCTGTTAGTTGTGAGACAGTTAGAGAAGCCTACTAAAATAATGATGGAAAGAGGCAAAACCATAAATATTTGAAAGACAATATATGAATATACGGAGGTGTGCAAAAAGGGGTTCTAACCCCTAAAAAAATAGAAAAGGACAGAAAGAAAAATCCTTGAGCAGTTGTTTATCGCCTTGCGAAGGCTTGGTAGGTTCTTGGGGACGAGACAAGACCTGGGTGGCCGATGCCTTGTCTTCCTAGGGGTGGCATCTAGCTAGAAAACAAAGAATACAAGAAGGTTGGAGCGAAAATAAAAGTGAGTGTTAGAAAAGGATTAAGTGTCACCTTGCAAGGGCTTGGTAGGTTCTTGGGTACCGAGACAGAACGACTTGAGGCCGATGCCCTGTTCTTCTTGGGTCACTACGCTCAGCTCCCTCCTTTTTACACGCCCGAGTATAGAAAATAAGAGGCTATAGACCCAATGTGCTAAAAGGAACTATTACTGTTCAGGCTATAGGAGTTCTCACCTAGTGGAAGCTCCTAGTTGAGTTGTCCTTAGTTAGGTAGATAGTTTAGACCACCATTAAGGATGACCTCTTTGCTTGTTCTTTTTAGTTTGACTGTGTTGGAGTGGTTGGTTAGCGACTAGCTTTAGACTTTTTGTCAGATTATGTTAGACCTACTCCTTGTGGATTTCATGCCTTGGTTTTGACAAGGGGGTAGGGTGAGAGCTGTGTTGTGATTTGATGTGTATCTTTTTTGTATCAGATTGATGCTCTTTGTGGTTGTGTTTATGTGTAGATTTGTTCATGGGATTCGACGGGCTGAGTCGCCCTATCCCATGGGGTCGCCAATGAGACATATGATTTTTGATGCCAAGAAGTTCTTAAAAATAGCCAAAAAATCTGAATTTGAGGGAATAAATATAATTCGTCAAAGGTGGCGGTTGCAATCAGTATGATTTTAAGCAGCAATGCCCGAAAGTGCTTAAAAGACCCACTAGATGAAAGTTGGTGAATTTTCATAAATTTTTGGCATGTTAGACAAGACCCTGGGAGATGCCCAGTAGTATGGGAGTTTAAGACGGATGCCCAAGATTTTTCGAACTTCAATTCGCACATCGGACATGGGAGATAGGCTAGACGAGAGGCCAAGACCCAAAAGGGCAAGTGGGAAAGGACTTAAGAAGTCCCAAAAGTCATGAATTTTGGGGGCTCCCTTTGGGAGCCCAGCAAACTCAAAAATTGTGGGGGGGGATCCATTTTTTTTAGGCGATAGGATGAAGAGGGCACCATCATGTCCATGCTTGAAGGAGGGGGCTATGGGGCCTGTAAACAACCCCTCAATTGACCGAATGGCTGAGATGCATTCTATCTTCACTCCTCATCACTCCAGACCGCTCATCAAATGGCTGCCTGGTTGTGGAGATCAGAATTCAATATTTCTCTCTCCTCTTTCTCTCTCCTACATAGAGGCACTTCATGTGGCAAGAATAAAAAAGAGAATCGAGTGATGGATGCTTGTCTGGGAGGCACCGGATTGTTCCAAGAGGCTGAGGAGGATGAAGTCTAAAAATCTATGCTGAAATTCATGGCTGATTGGTCGATAAACAGTCCCAATTAAATATTCAAAAAACCCGAAACACGCAAAAAGATGGTATGCTCTATTTTATGAAAGAATTTTGCTTGTTTTTTATCATTCATGGTCTAAATGGTGTGCATATGGGTTGAAATTTTATTTGAATGTTCCTTGCATTATGTTTGAGGGCTGCAATCACTGTTATGCAAAACCCGTATTGATTTACAGCAATTATAAATTTTCAAAACCCAAAAAATCACTAATTTTGATGAAAATTTATAATTTCTTTGATTTTGAGTGGGAAAAAATGAGTGGACATGAGATAAGATAAGGGAAAATGTTGAGTTTCATTTCAAATTATCAATCATTTAAAAAAACAAGAAAATATCAATTTTTCATTAAAAATAAATAGAAAAGATAGAAAAAAGGGGAAAAAAATGAATTTTTTGCTTTAAAAAAAATAGAAAAATAAGATTTGTGTATGTGAATGTCTGACGGGGCTAAAGCATGAGGTTAAGCCTCAATTTTGCCTTGTCCTTTTTGTTAAAGTGCATATTTATTGGTTTTACATACAAAAAATGAATAAAAAACCCTCTACACCTATGCACCGCAGCAAAATTTAAACGGTGAGGGGGAGGATAATGTTATACAATAGTTTAAACACTGAAATAATAAAATTTTGATTGTTCTCTTTATGCATAACATTTAGGATGCGGTTTATTAGAAAATAATGGATCTAGCAGCACGAGGTTTGCCTTGGTGCTAGGTTCCTATAATGAAGCATTGCGTATTAGCGGAAATTCATTAAAAGGGCTATTTTTGCACGACACATAGGCTGATTTTAAACCATAATTGTTTGTGCACAAAATAAATCATACACCATTGCATGAATTATACACATGGTATCTATTCCTGGCATGCATAGCACTTGGTTGGAGTATAAATGACCCACGTTGGAGAGAGAGTAAGGCACCCAAGCTGTAGGTCTAGACGGTGGGTCCAAGGGGACAAGTAAGTGAGGAATGGTACATTCCTAGAATGATATAATATTGGTACCAAGAGCGGAGTTTGTTTCGTATGTGTTATATGTGTTAGCAGCACATCGAGGGGCCAATCCCCAAGGTGTAGGAGGGTCACAGTGGGGCTGCGGCAATCAGCCGAGGGGTGCCTCCTATGTTGTTCTATGTGGTGAATTACACAAAAATGTGTAGGGTCAACCTCTGAGGAGATTAAGGGTTGGACTACAAAACATGATACAAATGCAAAATGTATGTACAATGGCAGGGCAATGTGTCCTCTAGACACTCTTACCCGCGAGGCCATGGGGTTGTCTTGTGCATGTCAGAGGTCCGGCTAGTGCTATAGCCAGTGTTGGCCCATTTTAGATCCCATCAGTTAGTTTCTACCTTAGTTAGTCTTTAGTTAGTAATCTTACTAACTTATTAATTTACTAACTAACCTTCGAACTAACCAACTAATTTTTAATTGCGTGGAAATATTACACCAATCCTTCTATGCCATAATTTCACATCCTTATTTTGTCCATGTCCTCTCTCAACATACATAGAGTTTTGAATCACTGGAGTACCTGCATCCAAAGCAAATAATCTCCCTTTCTTTCTACCACAAGCAATCACCCTGCCAAGTCTTCCATTATGGAACTCCTGAATGAAACATCTAAACTTATTGAATCTCACCTGCAATCCTTGATCAACCGATGCTAAGTTCTTAGTTATTGTGGGCACATAAAGTACATCACCGAGCTTATTCTCAATCCCATCTTTAGTAACAAGTGGTACACTACCAATATGAGTAATTTTATGTAAAGTATCATCACCAGTGGCAACATATTCCTCATACTGCATATGCTCCTTGCTATCAAACCACTCAGCATGATGAGTCATGTGGTTTGTAGCTCTTGAATCCAAAAACCAGTCATTCTCACGAGGAGAGTGAGTCATGCTCCCAAGCACATGCTCCATAGCAAATAGGTGACTTCTAGGCAATCCACCTCTAGGTCCATAGCTTGTACCACCATAAGTACATGCATAGTAGCCATATTGGGTCCTTCCACGACCCTTGGACATGGCATTCTGTTTGTGATAACAATCCCTCTCAAAATGACCAAACTGACCACAGTAATGACAAGTGCCATCTCTCTGTGAAGTACTAGACCGTCCTCTACCTCTAGAGAAAGATCTTCCCTTGCCTCTATGCATGAAGTCACCACGACCAAAGTTACCTCTTCCATGAGCAAAACCATCATTACCATGACCAAGTGAAGAGCCTTTACATGAGCTGTCGATGAGCTGCCATGACCTCTCTAGTGATAGAAAACACTGTCTCCATCTGCATTTTTGCCACTACTAGATGCATTCAATCCCAACTTGATTTGTTTTGTAAGTAGCAATCCAATAAGCTCCTCAAAGTCAGGCATAGAGCCTCCTCTAACTAAAATAGAGGTATCCAAAGATTTGAAAGATGGTCTACGTCCATTTAGTGTCACTGTCACTAAATCATCATCATCAACAGGTGCATTAATGGATGCAAGGTCTTTTGCAATTGTTTGATTTCTACCACATAGTCATTGATACTGTGATTGCCTCTCCATGGACCATGTAATCTTTGCTTGAGTTGTATCTTACGAGCCTATGTACATGTTCCATACATATTTTCTATGATTTCCCATGCCTCCTTACAAGCACTTGCCTTTTTGATATGAGGAATCAAGGCTTTTGAAATACATATGGAGATCTAAGGCAAAACCTTCCTGTTCTTCCTGGTCCAATCCTTGTACACTTTCTTTTGCTCTTTAGTTGGATGTTCACGAACTTCTAGACATGCATCATCACCAGTTATGAGATCCCATAGACCTCTACCCATCAAAAAATTCTCCATCCTGTAAGACCAAACACTATAATTGTCTTTGGTCAATTTGTCTCCCATAATCTGAGTGATCTATGCCATGTCAGAAATTATGACTGTTGCAAATTTAGAAAAAACCAGCAATACAAACTAACCACAAATGGTACTCAGCAGCATGCCCCAATCCGGAACATCAATGGTCCAATCCGAGACCAAAAACATAAAAAATAACATAAAATTACATGTAAAAATGGCTTCCAGCAATATGACTATCATACATGTGTCCAAAAACTATCATATGCATCCATCCATGATATCAATAGGTCATACATTCAATTCCCAACAAGAACCATCCAAATTGGATCCCAAACGATGTCCGTATGACTCAAAATGCAACAAAACATGGGTCTAAAATTGACCATTTTTCCTACAATTTTTCTACAATTTTTTGTGCCAAGATGGAAGTACATATCAAGCTAAAGCTATAGAAAATTTCCCAAAATTTTTGGAGCAAAGATTGGCCTCCAAATAGCCTCCTGTAAGTTGCATAGAAACTACCCTTGACTTCTACACATTCCTAGAACAGATGTTGAGTAGATTCTTCATGCATTTACAATCTCAGATTTATTATAGGAGCCATATCTATGGGGTGCATGTGGACTATGGTCTCTGGCAACAATGCAGCCATCTTCATGATATGGTTGCTTCTTACAGAAGCCCCCTCATAATAACACAAGCACTCTCCTTTACAGTCTACTGTGCTGCTTGGACAAACCTACCCCCACCCTTCAACTTAGAATCGACCGATTCTCCTCACTTGAGGCTATTTTCTGTTTGCTGCTCATCCAAGGTTGTTAGCTCTCTTCCATCAAAAATAACAATCACCCTGGTTGCTTTGTAATTCACCCTAATCAGAAACCATCCCACTTCTTAAAGCGGCATGTTTTGGATATCTCCCACTTCTTAAAGCAGCATGCAGCTACAAGTGAACGACACTCTTTGGCATGATCTGTATCATTTCTCTCTTTCAGCAGTGTTACCTTGAACGAATCAACAAAAAATTTGTAGCATAACATTGAAAGTAAACAGTCAAGAAGAATTTAATTTTGCAATTTGTTAGAAAATAATCCAAAATGTAGACTTATATATGCAAATATACCTCATTGTTGAAGATTTTGCTTTGAAGTTATAGAAGAAGAGTTCTTAGAGATCCAAAAGAGGCTTGGCACATTGAGGGCATGGGATATGAAGACACACTAAAGCACCCATCAGAGGAGAAGCCAAATAACTCAATAAATTTCTATGATGAGAACCTTCTTGAAGATTATGAAAACCAAAAGGCACTAAAGATATTTCCAATATCTTTTTAGGCTTAATAGTAGGTATTAAAGATAAGTAACTTTAACATTTCATGAATTGACAAGGAAAGTTTTTTTGTTTCTTGTGTGGATTAAAAGTGAAGATATTTATAACTTTCTTGAAAGAGCCAAGGGCTCTAGGGCACTAAAGCTCAAGGACTTAGCCACTATATTGGAAGCTTAAATTATCAAACTATTGCAATTTATCACAATAGATTCTCAAGCTCTCCAAGTTTTCCAATGATGGCTTTAAAAGCTATTTGCAACGTCATTGGATCTGAATTTTTCAATAGGGGAGTTGAGAAAACAATTTTGGTAGAGAAGGAAGAAGACATAAGGTTTTTTGGCTATATGCATGGTTACAGTGGGTCTAGAAATGGATACTTTGGAGTCCTTAGCTCCTAGAGGTCTTATTGAGTGGGATAAATCCAAGGATCAAGGGTTTCTTGAAACCCATATTTTTCCTTCTCTTTCTTTAGTTTGTAACCATTCTAAACACCTCTTCTTTGCACAAGAGTTTCAATATCCCTCTTTCCTTTTCAGTGTAACCATTTGTATAGTTTTTGCCAAAGATGATGTATAGCATGATATGGCTATATCTTTAAGCTCGAATTTATACATATTTGTTTGTAAAACCATTGAAAGACTTCTAATAAATTTTTTTCTTTGAATCTTTCTCCTCCATGTCTTGTGTGCCTAAAGTATTTTATTTTTTCTTAATAATGTGATTTTTCCATGCCTCGGATTGACCAGATAGATAGACTTCCATATTATTTGATAAAATATGGATCATGGTTGTATAAAATATATACCACAATTTAAAAAAACAGAGAGAGTTAGTCAAAAATCTTATATGAGTTAGACAATGAAGAAACATAGTAAATTCTTACCCTAGACACATAAGAACTTACTACCATATAGTGAGTGAAGTGGTGATTACCCCAAGCTTTTGTCATTGCCTTTCTAAAAAGATTCAATTGGTCTTTGATGTCTTTGAGATCATCATCTTTCCAATCAATTTTATCACAATAAAAGAATATTTTATGTAGTGTTTCCTAAACTTTAGGCTTTCTAAAGTTCGAGCTTGTCCATTACAACATGATCCATAATTGCATTATGTAGCTATTTTGATTGATTATATTTAATGGTTGAATCCTCATTTCTAGTGTTAAGCTTGCCAAGCTTTCCATGAGAGCCTAGGAACCTTCTAGCCTTCACTCCACCAATAGATTGCTTTTTGGGGATACAATTTTTATCCTTGGACTTTTGAAGATGTGGTTCAATAATAACATTACCTCCATGCAAACCATTGCAGATAAAACTTGCTCGATCTTTACTATAGCATATTGTCTAGCTGATAAGGGTTTTAGCTTCTAAGAAAACCCTATGGAAAGCTAAATGAGCTTTTCAATTATTCTACGAAGTGCATGAAGTGTACATATATGAGCATTGGCCAAAGGAATATAGAAAATTGGCTTGAATTGTGAGTCTTTGATATGCTTTGAGGGGACTCTATTCATGTTGCTTAAGCTCAGGGCGATGTAGTTGGGGACATGCAATGTAGGCATGGATATCTAGAGTTTGCTTCTTTAGACACATTGCACATGCATTTGAGTGTCTTTAAGTCATCAACTATATACCATTTGACTTGTAGTTTCCAAATCCCTCAACAATTACCTCTTCTCTCCCTTGTTAGCTCTTAATCACATCAAATATTGAAGTTTGATGGAAAATCCAATATAATATATTAAATCCTCTATCTACTTCAAAAGCTCTTAACCACCAAATATTGTGTTTAGATTAGATAATAAATGACATTGAATCATTTTCATAATGAATGGAACTAAGAGGAGAGAGAAGAAGAGCTAAAGAGAGAGAAAGAGAGCAAGAAGAAGAGAAAAGAAGACTAGAAGAGAAGAGAGAAAGATAGAAAAGAGGAGAGAAGGAAGGAGGAAGCCATGGAAGTTGAGATGAAGGTGAAGAGTATGTTCTTGATAATAACTAGTTGGTCTAATTTGGGACTCTTACACCTTATATACCTCGGTCATTGTGACTAGGTGTATAACCCCTAGTCGATGTGTATCCCTTGCTGTAGAGTACTACTCTGAGCCCTTTTACAATGAAAATTAGGTGGATAAAGACTAGGGATAGCATGCTATCCAGGACCGCCCTAGCCTACTGAAGTACACAGGTCATAACTTTTGATAGGCTGCTCCAAATAGGGAATACCACATGTCAAAACGGAGCTTATGATGAGTACTTTCAGTCTATGTAGGATGCACATGCCTAAGATTTGGATAAGTACAAAACTGCTCTAAAACAATGTGCACTATGCAGGTAGAGGGTGGTCAAATGGGGCATTAGGCTGTGGGGCCTCTTGGAGGTAGGGGAATTCATTGAAAATGGTTGCTGAGTGCCAATAGGCTTCTTCCAAGTGTAGGCCTTGCCATTTGACGAGGTATTCTTTAATGGATTGAGATTGTAAGTGCTTATCTCGTTGCCCAATTATTGTCTCAGGGATATATTGAGTGATGCCTTCTTCATCTATGGGGGGAAGTTCTTCCACATAATCCACTGAGGAGGCCATGAAGGGTTTCAACTGGTTGACATGAAACACATTGTGGATTTTGGTGGTAGGGAGAAGCTCTAAGTGGTAGGCCAAGTCACTAACTCTCTTCAAAATCCAGTATGGGCCATAGAATCGGTGGGCCATCTTGTTACTGGTGCCCTCTTTGAGAGTTGGGTAGCGGGACTTAGGCACTTTCAAAAGGACCAATTCCCCTTCTTGGAATTCCAAATGCCTTATTTTCTCATCACATAGAGTTTCATGTGTGTTTGGGATTTTTGAAGGCTCACTTTACATTGCTGAAGTAAGGTTTGCATGCAATCCAACTCAACCTAACTCTGAGGGTTGATCTTATCATTAAATAAGACTGTGGGGAGGGGAACCTTGTACCCATATAAGGCCTCAAAAGGAAAAACTCCAATGCTAGAGTGTGTGGAGTTATTATATGCAAACTTAGCCAAATGGAGCTACTTATCCCAACTATATTGTACATCATGGCAAAAGTGCCTCAAATATGTCTCAAGCCATTTGTTTACTCTTTCAGTCTAGCAATTAGTCTGAGGGTGGTATGTAGTGGATGGAGCGAGCTTGGTCCCCATGGAGGTGAAAAATGTTTGCCAAAAGTTGCTCATAAACTTTGCATCCCGATCATGTATTATGACTTGTGGTAAGCCATGCAACTTGAAGACATTTTCCATAAACTGAGTGGCCACCTGAGAGGCAGTATGCAGGGCCTTAGTGGGGATAAAGTGGGTAGCTTTGATGAGGTGATCAACTACCACATAGATACTATTCCACCCTTTCTTGGTCACGGGAAGGCCAATGATATAGTCCATTATGATGTGATTCCATTTCCCTTCAGGAATAGGGAGAGGCTGCAAGAGGCCAATGGGCCTAAGAGTATTGTCCTTGTTCTGTTGGCATGAAACACATTTGGTCACAAAGTCCTTGACATCCCTCCATAATACTTTCCAATGAAAGATCTTGGCAATCCTGTCATATGTTTTGAAAACGTCCAAGTGACCAATAGTGGGGCAAGAATGCATCTCTTCCATGATCTTCTGCGTGAAAGGGGAAGTGTGTGGGATGACAATCTTGCCATGGGACCAAATAAGGCCATGGTTGAGCTGATATTGGGAGTTTTCAGCTATGACCCCCATGTTGTAATTTCTGTAATATGTGGCTGAAGTGATCATCTAACAAGTAAGCCTCTTGAAGCTCTTCAACCCAATCACTATGCAATTCAGAGATAAAGGATACTTTGCATGCCCACATTTGAGAGAGTGAATCAGCCACAATATTATCCTTGCATGTGTGTGCGAAATGTCAAAGTCATAGTTTTGTAAGGTTTCCACCCATTGCCTTTGCTTAGGAGTCAAAGTGGACTAAGTCAAGAAGTACTGGAGGACTCGATGGTCGCTTTTTACTTGGAAGTGACTGCCATACAAATAATGGTGCCATTTCTTGATGGCATGGAGGATGGCCAACATCTCCTAGTCATATACATTCATTTGCATCTCCTTCTTATCAAGCTTGCGGCTCTCAAATGAAATCACACCATGTTCTTGCAACAATACTGCACCAATACCCCTTCCATTAGTATCACAACGAATGGTAAACAACTTAGAGAAGTCAAGTAGACAAGGATGGGGGTGGAAGTAAGCACGTCCTTTAACTATTTGAAGCTATGATCAACAATGGCATCTCAAAAGAATGACTCCTTTTTTAAGTGATTAGTCAAAGGTGCTACAATGGTGGCATAGCACTTTTAATGAAGCGTCTATAGAATGAAGAGAGACCAAGGAAGCAAAGCAAAGAAGTGGTGGTGGAAGGAGTGGGCTAGTCTTTAACACATTGCACCTTCTTCGAGTCAGCTTGTATGCTACTTTTGCTTAGAATGTGTCCCAAGTAATCCACAAATGTCTGCATGAAGGTTCATTTTCTCTCCTTAGCAAAGAGTCAATGCTCTCTCAATATGTAAAACACCTTTCTAACATGTGTCAAGTGCTTCTTGGATGACTTGCTATAAATGAGGATGTCATCAATGAAAACAAGCACAAACTTGAACAAAAAGGGTTGTAGGATTTTGTTTATAAGGATTTGAAATGTGGCGGGGGCATTAATCAACACAAAAGGTATCACTAGAAAATGATAAAGTCCACGATCTATCATGAAGGCCGTTTTGACGTCATCTCCCTCCCTCATAAATCTGTTGGTAGCTAGAGCATAAGTCAATCTTAGTGAAAAAGTGTGTCTCTTTTAACTCATCCAACAAATCATTAATCTATGGGACGGGGTAGTGGTTCTTCAATGTGATTTTGTTCAAGTCTATGTAGTCAATGCACATGCAAAAGGAGCCATCTTTCTTCTTGACTAACAGGACATGAAAGGGATACAGGAGATGCGGGAGATGCGGGAGAGAAGAGCACACACAATGTAGGTGCTATCAACAATGTTATGACAGCCTTATTGCACTTTCATATATATATGAATAAAGAAAATGGACGGTCAATGTACACGGGCAGGCCCAAGGGCCTTTTACCCCAACAATCTCCCACTAAAAGACCAATGGGCCAGGGAGTAAAAAAACAAGACAAAAGAAAAGAGACAGGGTGAGGAATCATGACATCTCACCCAACACCCAATCAGAAAGTGAGATGTGCAATAAGTGTTGGGAATCTCCGAGTCCAAGACATCTAGGAGGCAAGTGATCATGCAGCTCCTTACAACGGAGCAATCCAGCACAACTCATGAGTGCAAGGCTATACATCATCATCATCAAAGTGGCGGATAGCATCAGCGTGGCACATACAAGACAGCGGAGAGCATCCAAACTCTCCAGAGTAAATAATTGAAAGAGGGCTAGCATCTCGAGGCGGGGTCTCAAGACAGTATGCAACCTCAGTGAAGCGGAAGACTGACATACGGCTATAGAATCATCCATAAAGCGCACTAAACACGCATCAAGAGTCCCTAGAGGTGTCTACGTCTCATAAAAGATAGCATGACAACTGCATAGAACTTGCTGGGCATCCAAATCCCAAAACCTATAAGCCGTAAAGTCACCATCTCCATAACCAAGGAGAAGACATTTGCGTGACATAGGCTCATGTGGCATACTGACAGTGGCCTCGCACCCAAATATCCTCAAGTGATCATAGGAGGGTCTCATGCCACTCCATGCCTCATGTAGAGTAATAACATCCAAAGAGAAGCAAGACGTCCAATTAACCAAGTAGACTACCGTCATAAGGGCCTCAGCCCAAAAGCCATAAGACAGCCTAGCTATAGTAAGCATAGAAGCAACCTTTGCTTGTAAAGTCAAGCACATGCCATGAGCAATCCCATAATACCGTGGGCATAAGAAATCAATGCCACATTGCTGACAAGAGATCCATAAGCTGGAAGAGATAGCATGACTCTCATAATCCATCTGCAAGCATCTAGGCCTGCTACCAGCAGAATCCATAAACCTGTCAAGCATAGTAACAACATCCTCAATCTGTACCAAAGGGTAAGCCCAAACACAATGGGTAGCATGATAAATGAAGGTAAAAAAATACGACGCTCCACCAAGTGACTGGGAAGGCATAGGTCCATATACTACAACATGGACTAGATCTAGAGGAGCATGCCTCACACAATCGCCATAAGCCAAAGAGACTCTGCACGGACCGTGAGTACAATGAGGGCAAGTAGCATGGGGAAGTGCAGGCAATAAGCCCATGTCACATAAAGCATCCATCTCAGTGTGTCGTACATGGCCTAGGTGACAATGCCATAATAATGCATGTGGTATCTGCGTAACTACAACCATAGAATCTCCCACATGAGAGACATGCACTACATAATCATTGCCATATCTAGCACCTCTGGCCAATACCAAGCAACCACAATAGATTTTCCATGAAGTATCAAGAGAGACATAATATCTTGCACCATCATGCAACTGATTGACAGAGATCGGGCTCTTACTAAGCGTAGATATATGCAAGACATCACGGAGCATAAGAGAAGACCCATTTGGCAAAGCCAAGTGTATATCCCTTGTACCAATAACATGACAATCCTACTCAAGGCCCAAAGAAATACATCCATCAACCTCCCTGTAAGAAGAGAACCAAGCTCTATGCAGAGTAATATGACAAGATGCCATACTGTCTAAAAGCCAATCAGAGGTATAGGCCATATCACTGACCAAGTAATCTGTAGGGTAATATGATGTCAGGAGTCTAGGCTCAGTAGCATCATCATGGGTAACTACATGAACCATACCACTATCAACAGTTGTCTCACCTATTGTATCACTAACTTTTCTCTCATGTCTAGTGCGGCACAATCTTTTCTGCTCTCTAATCCACTTGAAGCATTTACGCTTCACATGCCCTGCCTTTCCACAATGAAAGAAAATAGAACTTGTAAAACCTGTAGAAGAGGACAACTGCTCTGTAATAGCATGAGTAGGGCTATCCAATACATCCAAGGAGATCAAAGAATCAGGGGAACTCTCATCAGAGAGAATAGGCTCATCAAGAGGACTGTCTGCATGACTAGAAGAGCTGAAAGTCGTCATAGCATACTGCAAAGGGGACTCATCCAAACCAGAAGGGGAGAACACAAAGGCATCAACCACAGATGTAAAAGCTCCCACACGGACAAGCCTAGAGGACAAAAGCATAACATATCCAACCACTATAGCTCATAGCCATAAAAGTATAAGCATGCCTGAGAGCCATAAATGCATAAGCATCCCCGAAACATAGGAGTATACATAACTTTGCAGTGTCTCATACCATGTACTGACATACATGTCCAACCAAGAACGGCAGGTGGCAAATAAACCTGCAAGAGTCAAGCTCCAATAAAAGCCCAAATATCTATGTAAAATCATCCAGGTAAGAGGCTCTGTAAAATACATAGTAGTAGACCACGTGTATACATGGGAGGCCATAAAGATCAATTGCTCCCTGACATACACGGGCAATAGCAGCCCAAATAGCATAGATGCCATACAACAGAGAAGCAGGACGGCCATAACTATAAATCCCAAGCACTATCCAAGTCCACTAATCAGTAAGTATCCCACATATCAAATGCAAAAGAGCAATCACAACTCAATAGGCAACTGCCAAAACAAGGGAGCAGTTCACTGCTCAATACCTGTAAGTGCATCCAAGTAATAGCCAAGATCCATAACAACGGAGCATCAAACCCAAGTAGCATCCAAGATCATAACAGAAAAAGCCAAGTCATAACGGAAAAGCCGAGTCAATGTCCAAATTCACAAGGGGATACTCAAATGAGTATCGAGATGAGGCTCAAACAACTGCCATCCACAACCAACCAAAAGCATTCACCAAGACATCATAACCCGCACTGGGTAGTTTAGGCATAAACCATGTCATAGATGAAATGCCAGCTGCAAAGAAGTGACAGTCAAACCCAAATTGATCTCTGATCTCAGCTCAAAAGCATTCTGGAGCATAAACAAGACATGTGGCATAGTCCAAATACATCATGACATCATATTGAGTAGCCGGGAGCACCCCGTGACCAATAGGCATAACTCAACTGTAGCATAAATAGCTTCAGTCCTGAAGTTTCCAATAGCAAATAACCTCTATAAGCTAAGAAAATCAATGCTCAATCCAAGCTCAAATCCATAGGCGAACCATAGGCATACATTCCCGTATGTATAGGCACCAATCGTGCATAATCGGGCATCAAATGCCAAGACCTATAAGCATAAAATTGAAGTAATAGGTGGCTGGCCTATTTTGGACAGATCTGGGACTGTTCAAAATAGTCAATGGCTGAGCTAAATCAGCTCCAAATGTGTCTCACATAAGAGGCATAACATCCACAAGTGATCCGATATCAATAGACATCAGTAGAAGCATCACATAAGCCATAGGTATACAAATACATGTTATCTCAGACCTGAAATCTATTGCAGAATATTCTATCATTAGAAATTGGAAAATCTGATATCACCATCGTGCCCTGAGCGTGCAAAAACCCCAACTTAGACTCTTACCTTGCCTGAATCAGGTTTTGAATGCTCGAGATATGACAAAAAGAGTGATTTTTGAGCCATTTTTACAAACACACGCAAATAAAACTTGACCATGCTACTATACTTGAGGGGCCAAATCAAGGTGGGTAGGGGATAAACAAGAGCCCAATGAAGGCCTACACAAGCCTAGGACAAGTCCAAGCAAGAGGTGAAGAGAATAAGCTTCAATGATGGAAGCTATAGCTGCCTCTTCATGAAACCATGTTGTTCATGTCAAAGAATGGCTGAGAACTAAGTGAGAAGCAAGCTCTCATACCTCGTGTAGATGCCGGGAAGAGCTCATGAAGGAGTGGCTTTGATACCAGTTGAAAGGGATGTAGAAGACGCAGGAGAGAAGAGCACACATAATGTAGGTGTTGTCAACAATGTTATGACAGCCTTATTGCACTTTCGTATATATATGAATAAAGAATATGGGTGGTCACTGTAGGCCCAAGGGCCTTTTACCCCAACAGGACAGGGGATGCATAGGGGAAAGAACTTGGTTCAATGAAACCCATCTCCAACAACTCCTTGACTTGCTTTGCAACCTCTTCACGCTCACACTTGCAGAGTCTATAAGGGGACTTGTTTACTAGCTTGGAATGGGGCTCTAAATCAAGTGGGTGGTCCACTTGCCTCTTAGGAGGAAGGGTTGTAGGCATCTAAAATAGGACACTATATTCCTCAAGTCACGCCTCCAAGGCTGAATCATTAGATACTGTAGAGGGCTGACATGTATTGTCCTTATTCAATTGCAAAACAAAGATTTGTGAGCATTTCTTAATTTCCCTTTTTTGAGTTGCTTTGTTGTAATGAGCTGAAAATCAGCATGATCTTAAACTCCCTCTAGGTGGATGGGATGTCCACGCATCATAAACTCCATGTAGAGCTAAGAGAAGTCCATAGAAAATTTTTCCAATTGTTTCAGCTAATCACAGCCCAAGACAACATCAATGGGGCCCATATCCAGGGCAATTAGATCAACTAGTGGCACATAATTTTCAGCCAAGCATAAGGGAACTGCGGGATATACATGTGTGCTGATTTCTTCTTCTCCATTTGCTACTTGGACCTTCAAGGGGTGGTGTGATGCCATAGGGGTGCATTTCAACCGATCAATGGCTAATGTATTGAAAAAATTGTGAGTGCTACCATTGTTCACAAGGATGAATACATGCTTTCCATGGATACTTCATTGAATGCAAAGGGTGCTAGGGCTTCGAGAACCCGTCCAAGCATTCAAGGAGATAGATCAAAGGAAAGTGGATGGGATGTCCAGATCCATGATGGATCACCGCCCAGGTCAAAGGGAAACCCATTCTTCGGGTCATAGAACTGCTCGTGATCAACATCCTCTGTAGGCTCAGCCTAGTTAGTGGGTAGGCCATCCTCATCATTGTGCCAATCTTCCATGACATACATGTTATGAACCTTGACCTAAGCTGTCTTGTACAGAAATTTGGAGGCATGATCAGCATTGTACTTATCTTTGCATTTAAAGCATAGTCCCTTTTCCTTCCATTCCTTCACAACATCTGGAGAAATGAAGCATCGGCTACTGGATCCATGGGAAGGTGATGCCGTGGACTGTTTATTTTTAGCATTAGAGCCAAATGTTATCCCAAAAGTGCCCCTTTTTTCTTTTAGCATGGAAGGAGGGGTAAGTGGAAACTTTGGGGCTATTATTAGGAATAGAAGTGCCTCAGAAACCACCTCTGTATGGGGTTGATCATGAAGGGATGCGGAGCTGTCCAGAACCTTGCTGAAAATGTTCATTCTTATAGTACTTTCTTGCATATCTCTCAGCTAGTTCAATTGCATCAAACAGTGTGGTAGGTTTTTGGGCCATGACATCTACCGATAGGCTTGGTTCCAACCTATAGATATACTTGTGTAATTTAGCATCATTGCTAATGCTCTCCATGTACATTGTCAAGTTCATGAATTGATTTGTGTCCTCATGTACAGTGAGGTTATGTTGGTCAAGAGTGTACTTTCGTCTTGCCAATCGCTCTTTTTCCATAGGAGACACAAAAACTTGGACCATATGAATTTTAAAATCTTCCCAGTCAATGAACTGATGATTCTCTCAATTGGTATAGTGCCACCATGTGTGGGAAAATCCTTCCAAGTGGAGAGAAGCAAAAAGTATCTTCTGATCATCAATGCGAGGGTAGATATTAAAGTAGGACTCCAACTTAGACATCCATTTCTCTAAGTCAGATGATGAGGGGGATTGTCCATTGTACTTTGTGAGGATGATCTTTTCACACTATTCATTAGGGCCATGCTGCTTGTGAAACCCTTGCTACCCATACATCCCATGGTGGCCATATATGCCTTGATGTCCATACATCCCATGTGGTGCATTTATCCCATGTTGTCCATTATAGCTAGGCTGTCCATGATTGCCATGTTGGCCATTGGTACATATTTTCCATGATGGGGCTGATTCATAGAAGGTGCATGGGGCTTCTAGGGAGAGCCAGGGAATTTTGACCAAGGTTGGCTACATGGTTGATAGGGGAATTCAACAGGGGCTCATCCTGTGCATGAGAGGGTTCACCAATGTCGTAGGTAGAAGGGGGGAGTACCTTAGCACCAAGTATACCCTGTGGATCATGCAATGGCTCTTGATGTGGATGACATCTAGACTCATGCCTAGAGTCATTGACCTTCTCTTAGGGTTGAAGCGGTAGCTAATCGAGCAACAAGAGTAGTGAGCTACTCCAAGGTTTGTTGAGTCCTTGAGTTTGAGAGGGCCATGTTCTCGATGGCTTCATCAAACTTGGACATCATTTAGCAGTGGTTGGTGACCATGTCATTATGCCGTTCCATGTGACGAAGCTCATACTGACGTAGGGTGTGATTGAGCAGGGTGTACATGTCCATTTTGGGCATTTCCTCCTATACATCACCATGGTAATCTTGTGCCAAGCTTGATTCCTCATTCATGGAGGTCCGAGAGTCTCTAATATCCCTCTGGAGGTCCACTTGGGCCTTGCTTTTGCATTTCTGGCTAGCCATCTGGATGCAGTCCATAGGACATACTGTCACTAAATAGGGCGTAACTTTTTGTAGGAACCTTCGATTGATGATATTTTTGGTTCAGGTTGGAGCGGACAATGTCCTCTTTCAGATGAGCTATTAATCTTTGTGATAGAAAATGATCAGAATTTTTTGAAATGGAATTATTGTGTCTGCACCCTATCCACAGTGACCCTAGAGCACAAAAATGGGCATAACTTCCAAAACGTAGCTCTGATTGGGGAGATTTTTTATTCAAACTGGAGGGGACAAAGCCCTCTTTGAGGTGAGCTATAGGGTTCACTCCCAAATTCAAGATAGAAATTTTTGCAATAGGATCTTCTTGACTATCCTCTAGGACTGTGACCAAAAACACTGCATGGCTCTTATTTGCAAAAGCCTTATATGGATGGAGCATAGTTGGAGAGGCTTGATCAGCAACATAAATAGCATCCTAAGCATATTGAGCATTATCCCAAGCATCATTGCATACCCATCTTCTATGCCATCAATGCATAAGTAAATTCATTGCCATACATCTCTTCTGACTGCATGCACTTCAAGTGTCATATATGGGTGCCATTAGCATCGAGGAGTTGTCCAAGGGGGATCATTGCATCAAGGAAAGTGGATATCATGGGGAACTACCTACACCTGCATACAAGTATCGGGCTCCAGATCATCAGGAGGTGGGCAAAGTTTCCCCCAGGCCGGGTTGTGCACCCCTTCAGGGTCTTAAGTGGTAAGGGAGGGTCATCTCTCTTTTATTTTACCACCTCGCCTAGCATCGGCCTTTTTCCTCAACCGGATTATACATGGCAGGAATTTTTATTAAGCAATCAACATGAGATGTATTGGAAAGGAGACATTGGGCCTTTTCATGAGATGCAAGGAATGAACAAGGGTTTGGGTAGGGGCTACCTTGGTAGTCCAGTGACTCATTGGCTACTACTTACCCAATTTATAATATCTATTATTCACTTTGAGGCTTATCCAAGGTCACAAGACAAAATGGGGGTTAATATCAACCAATACAATGAATGTTTAGGATTAGATATGATGCATGCATGCAAAGGGGATTGAGCTACTAAGACTATGCAATCTTTAATATCTCCAACAAGGGATTAAGCTCAGCAAGTGGCTAAATTTGAGAGATTAAGATCAGATTGACATACCTCTTCAATTCTTGGGGAGACCATTGAATCATAGCTCATCATGATGCTCGTTTGCTCTGTCAATCAAGCCTGCTTGGTTGGGGCATTCCCATGGAAGAAGACTTCAATATTTGAATGCTCCCAATGATGATGATGGCTCCCGTGCTTATTCCCAAGCTTGAGATTCAAAGAAGGAAAGCTTCAAGTGAAGCTCTCATGGCTGCCCACAAGAAATCTCTACATGTTGAGCTCCATGTCTTCAATCCGGGTAGGGGAAAGAAAAAGGGATTGAAGGGTTGCATGAAGGCTAAGCTTCCAGATGTTGTGGGCTGAACTGAGGGTTGGGGTGGAGCTTCAATGCATGTTCATGGCAAGGTACAACAGCAAACTAAGCTTTGTTGGAGGAGGGGGTTCAAATGCTGGATAAGAAGAACCAAACTTGGTCAAGAGGAGCAGGGGGGAGCTATCAATGCCATGGGGAAGGCCAGGAGGGATGAGATTTGAGCTAGGGAAGGGCGGGTAGAGCAAGGAACAATAGTGCAAAATGTGTCACAATTTGCGGGATGTTCCTTGGACTCTCTTCCTAGCTATGACCCTCCATAAGGGTATTGCCCTTGGTCAGTTGCCCTTGGTCAGGAGCAAGTGGGAAAGGCTCCTAGGACTTCAAATGGGCACTCCCATGGCTCCTTTGGGGGAAAAGAAGAGTTCTTCTTTGTTGTGTGGCTATGGCTTCTTGCTTGGGAGGAGAGAGAAAGGGGTTGAAGCAAAAAGTAGCTAAGGTTTTGTCATTCTCTAACCCCTGAGACTCCAAACTTGACCTCAAACCCTTAAATTTTTCATGAAAAGAAGTGATGACCTGCTATTTTAACCATTTTATCTTTAGATATGTCTGAGTTTCTAGCCACAGCTCCTGCTTGCTCCAAAAAGCTAAAGGTAACTGCAGTCCTTCTTGCTGTACCTGTACCTGTGAACTCAATAACTAGGGTTTTTGGGTTTTGAAAAGGAAGAAAGGGGAAAGGAGAAAAGGACCAAATCCTAAAGCTTTGATACCATTTGTAATAAATGGAACTAAGAGGAGAGAGAAGAAGAGCTGAAGAGAGAGAAAGAGAGCAAGAAGAAGTGAAAAGAAGACTAGAAGAGAAGAGAGAAAGAAAAGAGGAGACAAGGAATGCTCAAGGCCCAAAGAAATGCATCCATCAAACTCCCTGTAAGTAGAGAACTATGCTCTATGTGGAGTAACATGACAAGATGCCATAGAATCCATAAGCCAATCGAATGCATAGGCCTGATCACAGAGCAAGTAAGCTGTAGGGAAACAAGATGACAAGAGTACATGCTCAATTGCATCATCATGGGTAAGTGCATGTACTTCACCACTAGTAAGAATGGTAACACCTACTGCATCTACTGTATCTCTAACTCTCTGCTCATGTCGAGTCCGTCTCTATCTCTGCTGCTCTCTAATCCATCTAAAGCATTTTCTTGGAACATGCCCAAGCTTCCCACAATGGAAGCAAACAACATCTGAAGAAGCAGAAGAACTTGTAGAAGACGACAAGAAATCCAAGTCATCATGAATGGGGCTATCCATACCATCCACAGAGCTCAAGTAGTCAAGGGCTATCCCAATGGAGGGAACCTGCTCATAAAGATGATCATCTACAAGTACATCAGTGGTAGAAGCATGCTGCAAAGGCTCATGAAACCTCAACAAACGGGAGGACATAAAGGCATCAACCAATGATGCAAAAGCTCCCACATGAAGAAGAGTCGTAGCCAACTGCATGACATAACTAACCATAGTATGGTAAAGCATAAGACACCTGTCATAAGAGAATATGGTATTCAACCATGAAATCATCCCATAACCATAATGTCAAACATGACTTTGTAGTACATCATACCACATAGTAGCATCCAAGTCAATGTAAGACCTGTAAGTGGCATAAGATCTTGCAATGGTCAAGCTCCAGGAGAAGCCCAAGTATCTGTACAACAACATCCAAATAAGTGGCTTTGTAAAGTACATGACAGTAGAAAAAGTGCATAGCCGGGTAAGCATCAAGAGCAACTACTCTTTGACCTGTATGGGTAAAAGCAACCCAACTAGCATAGAAGCTAGGCAACACAGAAGCAACAAAGCCACAACTGCTAAACCCAAGCACTGTCAAGAAGTCTAGTGATCAAGGAGTAACCCGCAAAGAACCAATAATCAATGAGAAATGAAATCTCATTATCCAACTGCCAAGACAAGGGAGCAAGCATTGCTCAAAACATGTATCTGCATCCAAGTAAATCCCAAATCCATAATCGGGGCATTAAGGGCCAAATAGCATCCAAGCTGCATAAGTGATAAGCCAACCAAATGCAAACTGATCCACAAAATTCTCAAATGCAAGTTGATTCAAGCCCAAACATCTGACATACTACAGCCGAAACCAAAAGTATCCACATCAGACATCAGTCCCATAATGGGTAGCACGAGGCATAAACCTTGTCAAGTGAAATGCCAGCTGCAAAGAAAATGACAATGAACCAAGAATTGAGCTCTAATCTTTACTCAAGAAGAATCCAGGAGCATAAACATCAAAGTGACATCATCCAAATATATCAGCATATCATCCTGAGTAGTCGAGAGCACCCGTAGACCATAGGCATAACCAAACTGGAGGTAAAATAACCTGTCAACCAAGGTAGCATAAATCCCAACCAAGAACAAAGTTTTCGCATCCAAATTAAGGCTCAACAGCTCTCAAATAGCATATCCGGGAATAAACCATGATGACCAAGCATCAATACATCCAACATGACACTCGAATGTCAACAAAGAGCATTATGCATAAGCCATCCTTGATAAGACCTTGCTGCTGCCTAAACAATATATAGTAGTAAATCCCTACATAAATCGAGCTATGGAAGCTCAAACCAAGTCCCAAAGCATCTCAAAACATTGAGCAAACATCCCCAAATCATTTGGGCATACCAAGCCTTGGGTGCATCACATAAGCTAAGAGCATGACATTTTCTTGCTATAAATCAACTCAGATCTTTTACAGAAAATTATGTGATCAAAATTTGGCAGATTTGACATCACCATTGCATTTGGAGCATGCCAAAATCCCAAGTTAGACTCTTACCTTGCCTAAATTGGGTTCCGAATGTCAAAGATATGAGAACAAATGGGATTTTTGAGCCAGATTTTGAAACAAGTGAAAAAAAACGTGAGCTACTACTGTGGGGTATGCTAGTTATGCTGAGGATAAGGTGGAAAATGGGGGTCTACAAGGTGCCCAATGAAGCCAAGGAACACCTGAAAAGAGCCTATGAGGGCCGAGGAGAGGTGGGAGATGAAATCTTACCTCGGAGGGAAGAAGCCATGGATGGTATTGAAGCTCCAAGTTCTAGGTCTTCAATCCAGGTTGAAGTAATACCGGGCCAAGCTCCACGATTAAGCTTTTATCCAAAGCTCTGATACCAGTTGAAGGGGATGCAATGGCAGTGGAGAACGAGAAGATGAAGATGCGGGAGAGAAGAGCACACACAATGTAGGTGCTGTCCAACTGAACTTACAGCCTTATTGCAATATCATATTATATATGAATAAAGAATGGGTGGTCACAGTGTACACGGGCAGGCCCAGAGGCCTTTTACCCCAACATTGCCCTTGGTTAGGGGCAAGTGGGGAAGACTCCTAGGACTTCAAATGGGCACTCCCATGGCTCCTTCACGGGAAAAGAAGAGTTCTTCTCTGTTGTGTGGCTATGGCAACTTGCTTGGGAGGAGAGAGAAAGGGGCTGAAGCAAAAAGTAGCTAAGTTTTTGTCATTCTTTAACCCCTGAGACTCCAAAATTGGCCTTGAACCCTTAAAATTTGCATGAAAAGAAGTGACAACCTGCTATTTTAATTGTTCTATCTCCAGATATGTCTGAGTCTCCAGCCACAACTCCTGCTTGCTCCAAAAAGATGAAGTTAACTGTAGTCCTTCTTGCTATACCTGTACCTGTGAACTCAATAACTAGGGTTTTTGGGATTTGAAAAGGAACAAAGAGGAAAGGAGAAAATGACCAAATCCTAAAGCTTTGATACCACTTGTAATGAATGGAACTGAGAGGAGAGAGAAGAAGAGTTGAAGAGAGAGAAAGAGAGCAAGAAGAAGAGAAAAGAAGACTAGAAGAGGAGAGAGAAAGAAAAGAGGAGAGAAGGAAGGAGGAAGCCATGGAAGTTGAGATGAAGGTGAAGAGTATGTTCTTGATAATAATTGGTTGCCCTAATTTGGGACTCTTACACCTTATATACCCTGGTCAATGTGACTGGGTGTCTAACCCCTAGTCGGTGTGTATCCCGCTTGTTACAAGTGTAACAATGACTTGATTAAAGTGCTCTATTCATCAAAGTAATGCATACTCTTTCTAATTTTGTACACTTTAAAATCTCACTTTCATCAAGTTTAATCACAAACATGGCTACTCCTTGTACCTCTTCTAAAGACAAGTCATAGAATCTGATTATTAAATATTACAAGGTAGAAAAATCAAGGAAAATGTTATTAAATTCATTATATATAATCTCTTTTTTCTTGCTCTTGAAGTTGGTCTTAATATGGAAAGGCTCACTCAAAACTTCCGTCACCTTGTCATTAACTCTTTGTCTAAGAGTCTTCACCGTAGATGGCCTTGGAAGTAAATAATTTCGTATTTGAACATGTTTCATATTTGATTGCATTAGTTAGAAAATTTTCATATATACATCTTGACTAATACCAAAGAATGATGCCTAATAAAAGAATCCAAGCATTGTCTCTTTACTTTTTTGAATTTATTCTCAAGAATATCATTTAGTATTGTTGAGAGCAATAGATTATAATAAAATTGAGATGCCTTTGAAGCATCTCTCTCACTTACATTTGGTTGAAGAAGAGACCTAAACAAGATCAATATCATAACTCAAATATTATTAAAAGAAAGTTATATTGAACATTTCTTAAGTAAAAAGATATACCTTATTACTTGAATTATTTTATTATAACCACCTCCTTCTCATTTGAGATGCTTAATATCCTTGAGAGATCTTTGTTAATTTCCAAGGCCTAAAATACTTTGTTTTCTTTTCGATGCTTTGATGTGTTTCTCCGATGAATGATTATTCTATTGACAATCCTGTAGTTTCTGCAATAACTCATCTATATGTTTTATTAATAAGCGATTCTCCAACTTAAGAACATCATTCTCTATAATAATATTAAATGTATAGCCCAAAAATCCATTACAACCATCATCAATAAACCACATTAGTGAAGAACTATTATAAAAAGGAGAAGTATTGTTTTTTATAGGATTGTTGGGATATAATCTTCCATCCAACCTAAGATCAAGATTTTCTTTTTCCCCTTCAAATCAAAACACATGTTTCATGGAATCAGAAACACTATTTTGTTTTGTTCTTTTCTGATTAGTTTATGCTCACATTCTAGCTCAACATGAAGGTGATAGAGAGCTCTTTTACCAATGTTAAACAAATTATTGGATGATTGATCCATAGCTAAAGATGTGATTTACAACTCTAAATATGAATACCTTGTGAAGTTAAAAAAGTCAAAGAATGAATAAGTAACCAACAAGGAGAAGAAGAAGGAAAATAGAAAATGAGGATGGGGGGAGGTAATGAAATGTCACGAAAATTCAACTTGAATATTCTCTTTTACTTCAATCAAGACAAGGTAGGATAAATCAATCATCATCATCTTTACAATGACCTATATTTCTAGGTTTGATGCAAGCCACAAGAATATTATGATAATGACCTTTTAACAATTTTGAATATGTTTATTTATCAAAATATAAACTTAAAAAAACTCTAAAATATTTTTTATTTTTTACAATATTCTCTCTCTCTAGGATTTGTTACAAGGCATTTTCGAGAGCTCAAATCTCCCCTAATGATCAAGTATATTCTTGCTGACATCTTTGTCATGTAAAAATAGTTGCCTTGCTTGCTTTCCAAATTGACATGCTTCACGAACTTCATGTAATTCTACAACTTTGAATGTACAATGAAAACTTGTAGCCAACCCTTTCAATTACATTAATTTCATCCTTTGGAGATTGTCATGTCTAATGAATTTATGCCATATATCAATGTCTACCACCATACCTTTGCCTCTAGGGCCATACATAGCAATATTTATAGCAAAAATTATAGTATCCAAGATAAACATGTAGCCAAATCTACTTTCTTTTGTAATCAACTTGCACTTATTATAAAACTCTTCAATGAAACAACCTTTCACATTAAATCTAAACTCTCCAACCCTTGCTTTATCATTTAGCTAACAGATACAACTTCTTTGTGAAGGGTTGCACATGTTAAACATTTGACAAACCCTTTGTTAAATGGCCATCATGCAAGTCTCTCCAAACCATTTAGTGTGGCTAATTATATGATTAGATGTATCAAAATCAACATACTATACATAATCACATGCTTTATTTCTAATAATAACATTCATCATATGTTGCATACCAAATAAACGCTCGTTTTGGTCATCATTCTATCTTGAAGACAATGGGCTACAATATGGCATGTTCTTCCATAGTAATGGCAAAAAATCCTAGAATCGCTAGAACTTATGTTCTACCATCCCCTCACCATCCCACCTCTTCCTCTAGTGCTTCCCTACCTCTAGAACTACCACAACCTCTCGAAATTTGCATGTCACCAAATGGTTGACTTAATCTATTTTATTGCTTACTATTAGCATAACCCATACCACAACCTCTTGAAGAGGATTTGCCATGTCCCCTTCTTAAACTTGAGTAAAATGCTTGGTTATGCTTATAACTTATTTCAGATGATTCACCTTGCATGTTAAGATTTTCAGTGATTATGAGAGAGACCAACTCATCAAAATTTAGAAATGGCTTGTGTACATACACAAAAGTAATAAAAGAGTTTCAAGCCTTCTGATTATTAAGGCCACCTGAAGTAGATGAGACCAAATCATCATCAATAGCTGCTAAGGTATCTATGATGCTTCTCATCTTTAAAACATGCACGTTCATAAATATATTTCCTTTCTTTAAGATATTCGAGCTCTTGTTTGAGTTGAATCTTCTATGCCTTTGTATTTATTGAAAATATATTCTCAAAGATTGTCCAAGTTGCATGTGAAGTTTCTGTATTTCTTATATGCCCCATTATAGTGTTATCAACAATGACTACAAATAACCAATATATCACATTTTTTAATTTGCATTTCATTCTTTCCATGCCTTTAATTCATCTGCTATGCATGATTACTTAGTTACAGTTCCTTTTCTTCACATGAAATGAACTCGTAGCTCGTAGAGGCCTTTTTCAATAAGGAAGTAATAAACTGGGGAGCCTTTTACACTGATTGTTTAATAATACACATACAAATTTCAATCTGTTTATAGATAGACTTTGTGTTTTCTTCTTGAAAAATATATAACAAATTATAAATTAAAAAATGAATGGTTGATATGGCCAAAATTACAATGTGCTGCCCTAAAATTGTTGTCCAATCCTATAAAGCTAAAATGAGACTCAAAATGATCTCAGCTAGCCAAACATAGAGTGAGAAAGTCCTAAAGGAATAACTTGTAGAATACATACAATTCTATTTGTTCAATAAATCTCACAAAAATCTAAAATTTTTGCTCCACCTTGCTTTCAGTGCCTCCATAGGCACTATCCAAGGCAAAGAGAGAGAGAATGGGAGAGCTTCTTACCAATTTCTTGCTTGCTTGCTTGAATCATTACTTCTTCTCCTCCACTTTAGTCTTCAAAACTAGCCTCTCTCAGTGCCTCCCTCTAATATCATATCGTGAATTGCATGGTGGGGAGACTTGCTTGAGCTAGTGTATCGAATACACACAATATACACAAGAGGAAGCTCACTTAAGAACATAAGAAGAGGGATGGACGACAAAACGTTTTCTTGCTAGTTTTGCTTCCTTCTTCCTCACACAATGTAATTTACACAAAGCATAGATAAGATACAACCTAAAGGAAAGTGGCCTACTAAGTCAAAACAATGCATAACTAGCTATACTAATCGATATGCACTATAACTATATCAATCGTCATAGGTAGGTGTAATGAACCAAATATAACAAGTGATAAGTTAGTGACCATGTGAGGATCATAATGACTATTGATGTGCTAAAAGTAGACATGTAGACCTATCGAACTAAGCAATCCATCATCAATGTCTGCACATGTTGAGCTTGCTATCTTAACATGATGGATGGGTTCAATTTGTATGGATGATGCTAACTTAGCTCTAATGATCTTTTATGGGATTGAGGCCTTATATTTGATCATTTTGGAGTACAAGGGGTCTCTCCATCGATCTCCATCCATCATGTAACTTGATTGATTGTGGTGATCAAGGCTAGTCCCCCCCCCCCCCCCCCCCCTTTCGCCCATATCTAAACTCCATAAAATAATTTAGATGAAACTAGCATATCAAAAATCCATAGCTTAGTACAAGGTTCCTCAAATTACACCTGTGAGCACATCCTCTCCAAGCCTCCTAGTATTGCATATCTACTACCTCTCTCATAGAGAAGGTTATAAGTGTCCACATACTCCATCTCCTCATGCCCATATGTGAACTTAGGTACTAATCTCCTAACACTATTGTGTGATATTAAATACCATGACCTCAATTTTACCAAGGTTTACTAGCAACACATTGTCACATGCATAGGAGTGTAATGTATCCAAGTGTCTTTGTAACTCTTGTCGAGAATTGGTTATTACATTCATACAATCTTATCTATATATAATAAGAGAGGTATCCAAGTGCTGGTTAGTGGGGCCAGAGAGAGGGGGTATTCCTGCTTCATCCCTATGGTGGAGTGGATGGGTGTTGAAAGGCCATGTGCACTCTACCAATAACCCTTTCATAGAGTGCAAGCAAAAATACACACAGAGCAATACAACACATTGTCACATGCATAGGAGTGTAATGTATCCAAGTGTCTTTGTAACTCTTGTCGAGAATTGGTTATTACATTCATACAATCTTATCTATATATAATAAAAGAGGTATCCAAGTGTTGGTTAGTGGGGCCAGAGAGAGGGGGTATTCCTGCTTCATCCCTATGGTGGAGTGGATGGGTGTTGAAAGGCCATGTGCACTCTACCAATAACCCTTTCATAGAGTGCAAGCAAAAATACACACAAAGCAATAGTAGATCCACTAGCCATGAGCTCTACTCTCCTCAATAATTGTGAGGATGTGATCCCATGTGGAGAAGCCTTTCCTAAAGCCTACCTATCCTTGTACTATGAACCCCCACCTCCCTACCATCTGCTCAGCTCATGCTCAAGAATATAGGCATATAGCTCAGTCACAATGTGTGGCCAACCATAATAGTCACAAGGTAGGGTCTCTTGACTTGAGGATAGGCATAATGGTATTCATAATCCAAATTTGTGGAAATCCTTCATACATCAATATGTTGAACATATAGGCTAGTGTTCCAACCACCAAATCTCTAGAGAGAGACAGAGAGAGAGAGAGCATAGATATTTTGGAGCAAGAGTCTGAGCCAACTTTGTAAGGGTTAGCTTGTCTCTTGATTAAAGTTGAACTCTTATACCCATGCTTTGATATAGCTATATGGAAAATTTATTCTTGGAAATGGATTTTACAAATAAGAAGTTTTAACCCATTACATCATTAATGAGAAGGCTGCATACTTTACTAAGGTAGAGGGGTTACACATGGGTTGGGTAAGTGGATTGCATCCCTTCAAGAGTTTGGTTATGAAGTTCTAGTAAGCTATCAAATTTGCAAGGTATTGTGGAGTGATTGGTTGATTTTGGGGATTCTAAAGAGGTTGTCATTGATCCTAGTGGTTGTGATGAATCATGTAAGTTTGGTGTGTCTTTTATTTTATCATGGTATGCAATCACCAATTATTTATCAATGAGAAAAGTTTGCTCTAATATTTCAAAGGTTGAATATTGTAAGATTAAGAAGCAAGCTTTGATGATTTCCTTGATATAGCTGGGATCTTATATGGAAGGGGAGTGGTTTATCATTCATGTATCGTCCCCAAGGAGGTTGCTTCACCTTAGAGGAATGCCATACCTCCACATGTCGTGGCCATTTTGCTAATAGTTCTACTATTCAAAGATCCTCAATGTTGGCTATTGGTATATCACATGTTTTTACTAATGCTTCCTATGTTAAGAGTTACACGACATGCAATGCATAAGGCCCCTAGGTTGAAATGTAGTAGCAACTACTCCAACAATTTCAAGCTTGTTGCCTCATGGTTTTTCCTTTTCTTACTTTAGACTTGTGCCACTATTGTCTTTGAACATGCCTCTATTGGAAGTGCGGTGAACTCTAGAGAGCTCAAGAGAGAAAGAGAGAATATGTGATAATTTGCTTGGTTAGTGATAAGACAATGCAAAAAGGACAAATGGAATGCAACTCAATAATGATGAAGATCACACAATAATTAAATCAAAATGAGCCACCAAGTACACCCATAATAGGATGAATTCAAGAGTGAAGCTCCAACCAAGAGAATGTGAACAATGTATGGATCATCACATGTGGGGGGTGCCAAATAGGGTAAACATGAAGGTTGACAATCAATAGATGATGAACACTCACAAAAACTACAAATATGGGAACAATCATAAGGTTGACAATCAGAACTCTCACAAAAACTACAAATATGGGAACAATCATAAGAACCAAGAGATGTGATGAACCAAAACACAATACCTCCTAAAAACTTGTGATGATGATGAGCAAAACACACTACCTATTTGCTCCAATTCACCTAGGCTAGAAATCAAAAGATGATATTATGAATATCAAAACATGAAGATGTGTAATATTATGTGTAATATTGATTCAAAAGATGCAAGTTTTCAATATCAAAACATGAAGGTTGACAATCAATAGATGATGAACACTCACAAAAACTACAAATATGGGAACAATAATAAGGTTGACAATCAAGTAGATGATGAACACTCACAAAAACTAAAAATATGGGAACAATCATAAGAACTAAGAGATGTGATGAACCAAAACACAATACCTCATAAAAACTTGCGATGATGATGAGCAGAACACACTACCTATTTGCTCCAATTCACCTAGGCTAGGAATCAAGAGCTTGATGCTTTGATAGCATGTTGAGATTGTGGTTATCTCAAGACAGGTTGGAAGAGAAAGAGAGAGTGTACATTTATAACATCATTTTTGTAACACAAAAACCATGAACAAGAGAAATGAGACAAAATAAGAGCAAACTCAATGATGATGGGAATCACATAAGACGATATAAAATGAGCCGCCAAGAAGACTTGTAACAAACTTGAGCTTAAAGTGAAGCACCAACCAAGAGGGAGTGAAAAATGCATGTACCATCTGAGGTGTTGTGTGTCGATAGGGTATCTCTATATAGCATACAAGAGTGATGAGTCTAGTGAGTCATGTTGACGAGAGCTAAGAGGACTCACTATAAGCATTGTAGTACTAGAGGAACCTCAATTTCAGCATTTTGTAGAGTAGCATGCATATGTCTAACCAGCTCTACTGATATTTCCACTCTCCCTATCAACAAGGATTGATATAGATTCAACAAAGGGATCATCCTTACACCATATGGGTATCAAGAAGCATTTCTACATGATCATTCTACATGAATAACTTATCTATGCAAAGTACACAAATCATTATATTGCTTGAAGCCACCTAGCATCTTGAGCACGTTCAAAAAAGATTGGTGAGTACACCAACATATTTAAGTTTCATTATTCACAAGTTGACCACTCATAGTGCAGGAAAAGAGATAGTGGGGGCATAGGTTATAGTCATACATTGCATACATTGATGATGACATGCTTGTTATTTACAATTATGTATGACTATGAGTCCATTGTCCAGTTCATGATATTGAATGATGACTATTTTTTAGCATCATGATGTTGATGACATCAAAGTGTTGCTGAAGTAGTAAAAACAAAGAGCTTGTACGTGGTGGGGAGTTCGAGCATTGAAATCGCATGATGTCGTGAGGGGATATAGCTCATGCAAGGAACATATGGTTTGGAAATGGATCTCATGGCTCAAAAATATTTTCTGACAATGGGCTGGCATATTTTAAGGTGAGTCTATATACCATTGATCTCCCATTGGAGCAAAATGTGACGTGGAACGCTTGTGTAAGGGAACTAGTACAAAACAATTTATGTATTGCCAAATAGTAAATAGTGGGGAGCTTGATTTGCATGGCAATTAGTAGGGTAGACCTGAGATACCTTGTGGTGCTATGTGGCAATTTTATGCAAGCTCAAAGGAATCCATGCTTGGATGCGGCCATGCAATTTTCGGTATGCTAATTCAATCACACATCACGGGTTTTCTACAAGGCTATGAGATAAAGTTGACGGCTATCTGTATGTTAAATGAGATGGTAATGGTATATAGATAGAATACATGCTAGTGGTTTCATGCTTGCAATGGAAGGACATGATGTCGATCAGGTGCAAAGGCAATGTACAAAGGTGCTACTTTGGCCGTATGTGAGGTGGCGATGGTTGCAAAGCTATTGGCTAATTTGGGGTGAGAAAATGGATGGAGGAGAAGTCATAAATTATGGTGCATGTGTCCCATCTATATGTGGTAAGAAAATAGATTGTCTCTTCTAAGAAAACTACACATAGGGATGCAGTATCAATGCCATCATAAAGAGTCAGATGGATGAGTTGATCGGTTGGTAATAGAAAAGGAAAATATCATACGAGTTAAGGGCCACGTGGTGGATGAGTTGCTTGATGGTCATGCAGGAAGATAGTGAAATGAAGCAATTGAGTGTAAAAATCTTTCCTTAGGCAGCACCGGGGGTATTAGCGGTACCACAAGGATCTAGGGTGATGCAAAGATATTGTGGTTTGGACAAGTTGTTCAGTGTAGGATCATAGCTTATATTTATAAGACCGTTGATAGAGCTCTTGATTAGAACTTTAGAGCTTGAAGGTTATGGCTAATGTTGACACTAACATACGTGACATTTTTTTACATATTACGACGTGGCATGTTGTATTATGTACTCGATTATTATTAGGAAAAATTTTAGCTCCTTAGTCAAATTGGTCAATCAACTTATGTAGAAGTGAGAGGTCTTGCTTGGATGCAATGAGGAGATAGAGACACATGAGATCTTCTATGCATGGAGAAGAATTGGGTGGAAGGATGCTCAGATAGCCTCTCATCCGTGGCACACTCTTCACGAGTCCTCTCGATCCATTCCCTTTCGTGCACACATGAGAGAGCCAAGAGATAGCACATACAAGTCCACAATCTTATGTAATGACTCCTACCACTAAACGGAATGAATGTATTCTTCAAGTTTATAGGATTTGAATCAAAGGTTTTTTAAATCTATACGTCCACCACTTCAATGGGTCCAAGACTCAAGATGGGTGCGTGGCAGAGACGGTGTGCCACTAGCCCTCACGGAAAGGTACGACTGATCGGTTCAAGCCTCAAGCCTCAAGGATTCCCGAACCTGCCTTTTCTGAATGTGTGGTGGTAAAAATGGCATCGTGTGCGGTTGACGACATCCAACCTGCCTTCCTTTTGCGCATATCTCGGGCCGTTGATGCCTTTTGACTTGCCTAATATAATATTCAAGTACTGAAGCTGCTGAATCTCTGACAACAAGATCAGAGTGGCGCAGCGGAAGCGTGGTGGGCCCATAACCCACAGGTCCCAGGATCGAAACCTGGCTCTGATACGACTCTGTACCTCTGCAGAGCAAGGTAGGGTCCTTAGTCGGCGTTACGCTCGACCCCCGTGTATTGTAAGTTATAACTTATGGTACACCTACTCATAGCCCCCTTTTATGTTGTTTAAGACTTTCGATGAGGTTGTGAGGGAGGCTTCATATGCTCTACGATTGATTTGGAGTGGTTAGTAGGCCCGATCGTCCAAGTCTGTTAACATGGCCTTGCAAACAAGCCATCCATGGGCTAGGAGTGTGTTCTCATGGCATCTATGCAATGCAAAGTAGTGGACTTGCTCTCACAACAACTCGATCACATGTGTGGCTAGCACACCAATGCCAATACTAGAGATACATGCAAGAGGCTGTAGGCTTGCTCTCACAACAACTCGATCACGTGTGGCTAGCACACCAATGCCAATACTAGAGATACATGCAAGAGGCCATGTTGTCCATGTGAGAAGCCATATCATGCATCGACCCACTCTACTAGACCGACCCCAACGATCCCCTCATGCTCCCATTGCACGTTACGCCTAGATGCTCTCTTTGAAAGCCTTCTATCTTTGTCTATAGGAATACACCATCTTTGGATGTATTCACTCAGGATATTGATGTTTCCAACATACAAGATAATATTGCAGGTCATTGCATTGCTCAATTTGAAGAACAAGTCAGTGTTCTGTTATAGGAATTGTAAGATTGCAAGATTAGCACTATAATTCCTTTGCAAACCAATATGTGCCCCCACCAAGGTTGAGGGCAGGAGCTACACAAGGCTTCAAGCTAGTTCCCCATTGTAGCCACCATTACGATGAGGAGTGGTCACCATGTCAATTTCCCAAGTCTGTAAACATGGCCTTGCAAGCAAGTCATCCAATACCTAGGAGTCGATTTCCAAGTCAAGCTTACAGCATTCCTTTGCAGACCTATTGCAGGTCATTGCATTGCTCAATTTGAAGAACAAGTCAGTGTTCTGTTATAGGAATTGTAAGATTGCAAGATTAGCACTATAATTCCTTTGCAAACCAATATGTGCCCCCACCAAGGTTGAGGGCAGGAGCTACACAAGGCTTCAAGCTAGTTCCCCATTGTAGCCACCATTACGATGAGGAGTGGTCACCATGTCAATTTCCCAAGTCTGTAAACATGGCCTTGCAAGCAAGTCATCCAATACCTAGGAGTCTGTTTCCAAGTCAAGCTTACAGCATTCCTTTGCAGACCTATTGCAGGTCATTGCATTGCTCAATTTGAAGAACAAGTCAGTGTTCTGTTATAGGAATTGTAAGATTGCAAGATTAGCACTATAATTCCTTTGCAAACCAATATGTGCCCCCACCAAGGTTGAGGGCAGGAGCTACACAAGGCTTCAAGCTAGTTCCCCATTGTAGCCACCATTACGATGAGGAGTGGTCACCATGTCAATTTCCCAAGTCTGTAAACATGGCCTTGCAAGCAAGTCATCCAATACCTAGGAGTCTGTTTCCAAGTCAAGCTTACAGCATTCCTTTGCAGACCTAGTTGCATAAGCTCACTGAAGTGTGGATGAACGCTGCCACTATTGATGTTTCCACTTGGATCGGCAAACCCTCAATAGCTAGTTGCAAAAGACAGAACTACATGCAAGAAGCCATGTCATACCTACGAGAAACCACGTCGTACACTCACTAGCACTGCATGTGTGACCGTCCAACAATTCACTTACGCTTCATATCTTCAGCCTAAGCATTATGCGGATTTGACTAAACACTGATCCTAAGCCCATAAGTTTCCAACTCAATAGTCTACCTATGAGAAGCCATGTCATACATTCACTTGCACTACCTATAATCCCTCCAACAATTCCTTAATGCTTCATACTTCTCCAATAGCGTTAAAACTTCCCCTACCCAAAGCCCCAATGAAAATTTGATGCTGCAGCGAACGGTAGCTACACAAAGGAAAAGGTAGGGCCTTAGTCCACCGGTGCTCTTCTAAACAAGGATTGCAATGTTTTTGAGCTTGCAATATACACCATAGACTTCTTGAAGAGAGGCAAGCGCCTAGGAACATATGCTTATCTAAAAATTTCAAGATTTTATGGTTCAACTTCTCCTTCTTGTGTAGAAAGAGTTCATGAGCCTAGTGAACTAGTATTAATAGAGAATTGTAATGCCGCTTGTTCACAAAAGAGATGAAAAACAACTAGAGACCCATCACTTGTCTTCAAGGGTAGATACATTTTAGATTGCATTATCTCTCTTTGGGAGAGACAACATAGACCATGTTGAAAATTGTAAACATGATTTCATCTTCTTTAAAATTTACTTTCACTAGGCCTAATTGCAAAACTTGAGTGAAATCAATCTTCTAGCCTCTCCATTGAGCAAAATGGCCAGCCTTCATACCAACCTCCAGCCAATAGATATGTTTACATTTACAAGAGTTTTTTTTTTTTTTTTTTTTTGTATTGATTGCGTTAGGGTTGCAATAAATGTTGTGATTGCTAACGCTTCCTTGAGAAGGTCCACAAGACAAGATCGTCCTTTGGCTTCAATCCTATTTTCCATCGTTTGCTGATGCTTTATGGTGGTTCATTTAAGATAATAGTGAAAATGTCTTTATGAGAGGATGAAGTTGCATGTCTCAAATAATTGGAATCAACCATATTGACTCCTCTCTTGCTTCCCTCTAGAGTAGTATCTAAGTTTATTGCATTTCTTCCAACTTTGTGATGAAGCTTTAAAAAACATGTATCACATCTCTCATTAGGAATACCCTTGGATGGGTGTTTGAAGCTAGCCATAAGTGTATTAAGGATAAGCATGTCTTTAGGTATAGGCATACCCATGGGCACTCTAATATGTCACTTCAACAAGAACATAAGATGTGTAATCCTTATGCAAGTTGATGAGATTTATCATTCAAATCATGATGATCTGAATATAAAATACTTAATTTGTCACTTCAACAAGAACATAAGATGTGTAATCCTTATGCAAGTTGATGAGACCTATCATTCAAATCATGATGATCTGAATATAAAATACTTAATTTGTGCCACCAACGAGGGTTTGCAAACATATCTATGAAAAATATCAATCCTTTCAGAAAATGCAATCCTATGGTACTTGTGACACCAAGTCAATGGGCCTTAATTTGCCCAAAGATGTAAGCTTACAACCATGGGAGTAGCCTTGTTTTACATAATGTAATAACTAACCCTAGAATACAATCTATCAAGTTCACTAATTCGTTTTGGGTCTGAGGTGATGATAGGATGTCCATGGCTCCATAACGTCATGGTTAAAGTATGGGTTCTACACAATTGTTTTGATAATAAAGATTTGGGCAAAGACATGTAGCAACTCTGACAAGCTTTGATGTTTTCATAAAGGAAGTAGCCACAAATGCATCAAAGGACCTTGACTTGGGTGCATCTCAACCTACATAGTTAAATCACTTCACTGCATAGTCAGATGTATAAAGAATGCAAAATAGCCATTGTCAAATGTAGATGCGTGCTTGGCTTTGCAATATGTGCTAAGTATACTAATATTATGGAGAATTATCCCGAATACATTCACTCATATGGCTACATTAATGTGATTTTAAAATGTTGAAACTAGTAATGCCCATGAATTATGTTTGATGGCATTGTGAATTATGATATGTATAATGTGTGAATGTATTAAATCTAACACACCATGATTCATTCCTTATGCTAAACTTTCATTGTACTAAAATTTGGCCCACTATTTTAGGTTTTAGTTTCCTCTCTTTATCGGAATATTTCAATAGAATCAATATTTCATGGAGTTGAGGTGTAGATCCCATCTAAAAAAGGTATTGCCTTTATTAAGAGAAACCCAAAAAGCCAAACTATTATTTCCTTTATTAATTAAGAGAAACCCCTAATACTTGCATACACTAGCTTTTATATATATAACTTGACATTTGTAGTTCTTTAGAGCTAACTATTGTGGAACTTTGTCATTTTCATTTGATTATTTAACGATGAGGAAATTGCACTTATTACAATTTGTTTCATCTCTAGTTTGCTACTTTCTTTTATCTTAATGATGGTTTCATTTATCTTTTTATTGATAGAAGTTGAATTAATATATTATTTTATTTGCTCCTCCTATTTATCATTTATAATTTAGAAGTAAATTTTTTATTTCCTTGGAAAATTTTGTACAAAGGATAGGTTATATGGATTTTGGTACATGATGCTATTTGTTTGCATTTTGACTATTGTTTTTCTCTGTAAATAGAGGAAAGGAACTCTTGATTGAAAATAAATGGTTCCTAATGAGCTTGCTTAAAATCCTTTGGAAAATTTTTATTTAAGCTTCCAAATTTTATCTAGTGCTTGGGTCTATCCCAACACCTATTAAATGAAGAAAGCTATTCAACGATAAAGCAAAGATTCAAATACATTATTAAGAGAGGCGTGATGCAAAGAAGGGTTTCCAACAGATTTATAGTCTATCACTTTTAACCACTCATCCACTCTCCTTTGTGGTTTGGATCTAGACCAAAACACACTTCTATCAGCACTTCCCAAGCTGGGAACCTTTCTTGACTAAAGCCTTTAGGCTTTATATGTTCCTTATTTTCCATTTTGGTTTTTCTTCTATATGTTCCAAAGCATCAGTGATAACAGAAAGCTTTGGGATTTATACATGTCCTTCCCATTTTCCATTTCAAAGGAAAACCATATCCCCCTTCTTGAAAACCCTTTCAGATTTCTGTGTATTAGTATAGTGCTGTTAGTGATCTTTGGGTGGCTGGTCCTAGTATATTGTGCAATGGCCTTGATAAATTTCTCTAGTTATTTTACCATTGCTTTAGAAGCCTCCACCATAATGGTACACTTACAAAAGTTTAGAGGGGATAAACAGTCGTGACCATATGTTTATGCTTTAGTGACTAGAGTTGTTATAGGAAAACTTGACCAAGAGTAAGTACTGAATCGACCCTTGTAGTTTTCTTTTGTATTAGCTTCTGAGTACATCTTTAATCACTTAGTTACATGCTCTCTTTGTCCATCAATTTGAGGGTGGTAGCACATATTGAAACATAAGTGTGCTCCTATAGCTTAAAATAGGCCCTTCTAAAAGTTGGAGGTGGATATGTAATCATGATCATTAGCTATCCTCCAAGGTAGGCCATGTAATCTACAAATTTTTTAATTAGAGAGATGGAAAATATCTAATGACTTACAGGTTTTCCTTAGTAAAATAAGATGGCTAATATTTTGAAGCAGATCTATTGCCACTAGAATAGAAGCATACTCCCCTTGCACAATGGGAAAGATAGTAACACATTCCATGGTAATGCACTCCCACTTAATCTATGTTATGTCCAAAAGGATGTAGTTTCCTAGCATTTTTATCCTTTTAGATTTAATTTATTGAGATGGAAAGCACTCTTTAACGTAGTAGAGTACATGCTACTTTAGCACTATCCTCTTCCTTGTCCCATTCAAGGTCTTTGCATAGCTTGGAGATTCGCTACTAGGATATTGTGGGCCTCTTACAAACTAAGATTTATTAGATCTAGATCCTCGGAAATTAGTAATTGATGGATTGAAATATAGCAATCAATACTCATGAAGAGGATAGCATGTAAACTTTGGGAGGGATCCAATGAATGCAAAACAAATGGTATCTCTTGATGTACTTTATAATGAGGGGTAGCTTGATATACTATTTGCATTATAAGATTGTTAGGCATGGAGATCACATTCATGACTATGCACATTATCCACCGAGAAAAATATTGGATTTACGACTCTCAAAAATTTTAATAAAATATTTTTAGTTAAATAAAAATTGTTAGTTAGTTTTTACCTTAGTTAGTCTTTAGTTAGTAACCTTACTAACTTATTAATTGACTAACTAACTTTCAAACTAACCAAATAACTTTTAATTGTGTGGAAATATTACATCCTCTTTCCCTTAGAGAAATCAAGATATCCTCATCTCGAGAGAAATCGAGGGTATCATTTTGGAACCTGTGGGTTATGGGCCCACCACGCTTTCGATGCGCTACTCTGATCACTCATATGCATGCGGTCTTTTGAAACAAAAACCTATTGTATTTGATATATCCGAGTCTTGATTACAAGAGAAAATTTATTGTAGTTACATCTCATGAATATCTTCTAGGTTTTTCCTAAGTATCCTAGTATATTCTGGATTACTGGAGCTTGTACAACATCATTTCTTGTAAGCTCAAGTTCTCTTCGAGTTCTGTTGGGACAATTGACGTAGTTATGTCCAATGTTGTGGCACTCGGAGCATCGGTGTTTAAGGTGAATTGGACATTCCCTTTTGAAATGAACTAACTCCCTGCTTCAACATTTTGGTAAAACCCAATCCATATTAGTTGAGAAGAAAGGACTTAAGAGAAATTCATTGCAAGTTATAAATGACATTTCTTCCCAGAGTATCTCTAATCATTTGCAAGTTCTAGGCTCAAAATAGATGCAACTCATATTGCTTAACTATAGTTATGAGAGTAAAGTTTATTCCAATACAAGTTGTATTTCATGTCGATAAAATTTCTAAGATTTCTAATCATCATGAAGAGGTGTTATAGGTTCTAGGTCTTTGTCTTCATCTAATTCCTCTATATATCCATAGACTACTTGTGCGTAGCTTCATTTTCTTGGAGGCTCAATGTATTCTTGACTTCGATCAAGGCAGTCTGCTTTGATGTGTCCTAGCTCATTACAATGGAAGCATTGATGGTAGCAACATCTCCTACAGATGTACCCTATCTCTCCGCACGTATGCATCTTTTACCATGATCTCAGGAGTCACCTTTGCTACAATTTCCCTATTTAAGTTCTTGGACGATTGGATTCGCTTGGAGTAATGCATCTTGCAAGTTCGTTGGACGAATTGCTTCAAGATGGTGGTTCAGAGGAGTGTTTAGGCCATGGAAAAACTTGGATACTTGCTGTGCAATATCCATAGGTGGCGCATATTTTAGTAGGGTTACAAACTTTGAGTAGCAGGCTTCTAAGGTTAATTTCAGCTGCTTTAACTTGAAGAATTCATTCATCTTCAAAGTCTGGTAAGTTGGTGGAAGGTATCGTCCGCATACAACATCTTTTAGCTGAGCCCAAGTGACAGCGGCTTCAGAAATACCTTGATCTTTGCACCATTGCTTCCACCATAACTGAGCCTGGCCTAACTTAAGTTTGGCTATCATTGCTTGATTGGTAGAGGCAGTTCTCAAAGCAGAGAAATAGTCATCCATCGACTCAATCCATGTCTCCACCTCTGCTGCGATATCTAACCCTTCTCCATTAGACTCGGGTGCCTTAATTTGCTTGAGAAGGAATTTCTTCTCTTGCATGTCAGCATTCGTGGGTGTAGAAGGTGCCTCACAATCAACCATACCATTTAGGTTATTATGTTTAAGATAAGTCTACGAATTATACATTAATCAATCCCATATCATTACAAAGTTTCGCTCTGATATCAATTGTAACGTGCTCGCCTATCAACTTTAGTAGTCCATTGATAAATGAATCTAAGCGTCTCTGCCTGTCACTCCTAGGAAATGTTTCGGGGTTTGTCGCCTAGGGTTTCTTGAGTCCGCCTTGCAATGGAACGTTCACGGCCAAACCCACTAGGATCGACTTGAAATCTGGGTTCCTGGTGGTCAAGGTCTCCTGACAGCATTGTAGCGTCAGGTCCCAAACATTCTACTTTATGCACAGATGCCCAAGCCGAAGCAGATCCATGCTGCACTTGGTTCAAAGAGAATGGGAAACGAGAGGGATGCACTAGCCAACCTCTTTGCCCATAGGGCTAGTCTCATTCCGGTCCCCTAAAACGACATGAGTCGGGTTCTAACCTAACCATACCTAAAGGTTAAATGACAATAAAACCTTGTGAGAAGCCTCCAAGTTCTTTGGAACCTCCCTGTCGTAGGATAGACCGTCCACCCGCTTCCCTTGGTAGCTTTAGTTTTCTAATTGGGTCCTATCACATTTATATATAACATTCACAATTAGCTTCCTTATTTAGGAATTTTAGGGAACAAGATTCGTTTGCGTAATTTACAGCACTAACACGAAAACAAAATAAGAACTTCTTTTGACAAACAAGTTCCTTAACTTATCTTCAAGTTTATCTTTGTCTCTTGCCCATACAAATGTATCCCTTCTGTCCAATACAAGTACCCGGTCCAGATCACATGGCACCATAATTTCCATCCACGTTCTAGAATAGGTTCTTCCAACTCCCTAGACGTTGGGCTCACGGTAGTCTACAACTCCGTTCTAGACATGGAAAGGGGTGTCTTGATCTCCACTAACCCCAAATGACCTAGGAGTGAGACACACTTTCGGTGTTGGCCTTTTCACCATTCGACCTTCGGCCTGTGAATTGAGCAGTGTCATCGCGGGGTAATCCGCGGTGCGATCTTGGAGATGATCCACCCGTGCAAAATATCATTTCTTAATTAATCCAATTAAGAATCAATCATAATCAAGGCAATCAACCGTAATATCATCTTCCACGAAAACATTCATTTATTTTCATGACAACTTGTCATTACAGACCCCTACCATGCATTTACCACCAAACACAAGCACTTGGAATATTTATCCAAATCACAATGCAATAATCAGTTGATTGAAAAAAAACATTTAGGGTGTTGTTCAATCACCCAACAAAACTACTTATATTTTTCTCAAACAATACAAGAATAGACGGGATAGTAATTCCATTGCATATTCGCTCTCCTCCTTGGGATCAAAGAGCGATTCTATGCAAAATTTACTTAATACTTGTATGCACAATTCTTAATGTCATTCTTTTTATGATTATGCTATTCATAACCCCTGACCGATTGCTCTATCAACGAATAAGCCATACGCAACTAAGTGCAATTAACTTCCCTTGATACATGCATTTTTCAAACTCCATCTTTCGAATATGTGAGAAGAGGCATATCCCTTCCCATGAACTATTCTTGTACATCATAGTATGGGACCTAATGTATCTCATGTGAGAATCAAAGCAAGCACCTATCAATTTAGAAATACATTACTTACGATCGGAACTACAACTTGATTGACGGTGATGCCTTCACCGGAAGCTTCGTTTTGCTGGTTGTAGGATTGCCATCCGCACGCGACATTCTTCGCTTGGAGGCCATCGTCCGTAAGTAGAATCAAGAGATTAAGAAGGCGGAATAGATTCAAGATATGGGAGAGCGTAAGAGAAGATGGCTAAGTCGAGGATCGAGATAGAGGGAATTGAGCTAACTCTCTCCCTTGCAGCTTCTAACACAATATTAGTGAGTTTGGGAATCTCTTAATTCCCATTTTTTGAATACTAAAAATGTGGCATCCGGACGACAGGCCCATAAGTTTCTCAAAACCATATGATGTGACTATCATTGGAACACTTGAAAAATGGAATCTATTGAGCTATAGAGCACTCGATTTGGAGTTATAGTGTTCAAGTTATGACAAATCCAAAGATTTAACCGTATGTCCCAAACTTATGGAAAATTCCCATATTCCCCAATATGGTGTTCTCTTGGGGTAACTCTTCTCTCTCTCTCTCTCTCTCTCTCTCTCTCTCTCTCTCTCAAGATCTCTCTCACAATCTCTTGGAGGGGTATCCTTCTCTCTACCTCTCTCTTGCAGCCTCTCCGGGTCTCCTTATGCTCCCTTGTGTCTCCCCATACCTCATATTTATAATAGAATTAGAGAAGAGGGGATGTGGTTGAGAACAAGAGTTCTTGGTGGAGGGGCTCTTGGAAGAATCAGTGATCTGATGCTCAGATTATAAATTTGATGGTTCCATTGGCTCCAAAAGGGGGGTAAAGCACCAAGACACTTGGTTAGAATTCTTTTAGATCACTCCTTTCTCTCCTCGAAGTGATGTCTATTGCCTATGGACTGCGATCGTAGTGCATGCGATTTTGCCAATCACTCTCTTTATTTTTTTATTTTTATAAAATCTCAAAAATTGACTAAAACATCACTTGTGTGTTCTTTTAAATGACATCTAGTTCTAGAAATCTTCATATCTTTTTAGGATAATATCTAAAATATCTAGAATATGCTAGTTTTGCCCAAAATCTAATATTTTTGGACATCCATACTATACATATTAACAATAGTGATTAATATGGCTCATAACTCTCATTCATGTTGTAACTTCCGTAAAGTGTGGCTATGGTCCTTGTTAATCCGAGAAAAATATCAAATTTACGACTCTCAATTTTTAAATAAGATATTTTAATTAAATAAAAATTATTAGTTATTAATGTTAGCTAGTTTTTACCTTAGTTAGTCTTTAGTTAGTAACCTTACTAACTTATTAATTGACTAACTAACTTTTGAACTAACCAACTAACTTTTAATTGCATGGAAATATTACAAATAGCATGCAATATTGCCAACATCTCTTTCTCATAAACATATAATTAATGCTCCTTGCTCATCAAGATTTTGGCTTTCATAAACTATGACTCCATGGTCTTGACATAAAAAAGCCCCAATTCCTCTTCTACCAGCATTCGTATATATATTAAATTCCTTAGAGAAATTCAAATGGCATACAAGGATAGATGTTGAAATTAAAAGAAATTTCAGCTAATTGAAACTTTGATCAGTGATGGATTCCCAAAGGAAAGCCTCCTTTTTAAGTCTATCTAGCAATGGAGCCACCACATGAGCATAATTCTTAATGAACCTCCTATAGAAGGATGATAACCCAATGAATCCTCTCAAAGAGGTTGTATTTGTAGGAGTAGGCCATTATTTAGCACATTTCACCTTGTTGGGATCCACTCTAATGCCTTGCTCTCCCACAACATGACCTAACTATTCAACTTCATCTTCCATTATAGAACACGTTGTCATCTTGGCGAAGAGTGTGTCTTTGTAATGTGTCAAATATCTCTCGTATATGCTTCAAATGCTCATCCTTCGATTTTCTATAGATGAGAATATCATCAAAGAAAACAAGGACTATTTTGAATAGGAAGAGCTGCAATATTTAGGATTGAAAATAGCGGGTGCATTGGAAAGCTCAAATGGCATAACCAAGAAGTGGTATAACCCCCTTTTAGTACTGAAAGTTGTTTTGAACTCATCTCCTTCCTTCATTTGAATTTGATGATAACCCAAATGAAGATATATTTTGGTAAAGACCTTTGCATCTTTAATTTCATCTAAAAGATATTCAATTCGAGGAATAGGATACTTATTCTTGATCATTGACTTGTTTAAATGCTGATAATCAATGCACATGCAAAATGATCCATCCTTCTTCTTGACTAAGAGCACGAGAGAGGCAAATAGTGATTGAATTTTTCGAATTAAGCCCATTTACATCAATCCTTTGACTTGTCACTCCACTTCTTCCCTCTCAAACTTGGACAAGCGATAGGGAGGTTTGTTGATGGACTTTGTGTTGGGCAAAAAATCAATAGGATAGTCAACCTCTCGCTTTTGAGGTAAATATGATGGTGGTTAAAATAAACATTGTATTTCTCCAATAGCTCTTCTAATATTGGATCCCTTTTCTTTGTAGAAGAAGATGGCTGATTTGATGATTGCTCTTCATCTACTTTTGCAAGCAAAAGGGTGAAGATGCATGACATTGATTTCTTTTCGCAATTTCTTCATGGATATGAGTTCTATATGTTTGTGGTCTATGCCTTTGAATTCTATGTGCTATCCTTACCAATTAAATTCCATTTGCATTTGCTCCAAATCTAGAGTAAATTTGCCAAGGGTTTTCAACCAATTGCATCCAATAACAATGTCAATAAGCCCCATATCCAAAGTGATCAAATCCACCTGTATTGTGCATGGGGGCGATAGTTCAATTGAAGTACATGGACACACTTCTTTACTAGACTCATATGCACCACTGGCAACTTGTATCCGCAAGAGGAATCCATGTCAATGGGTAGCAGCTTTAGCTCATTTAGAGATTTGGTGTTGACAAAGTTATGAGTGCTGTGTGCCTGTATCCACTAAAATATGTGTAACCTTGCCATTAATGATACCTTGCATCCCGTCCATGCATCATGTGACATAGTACACAAGGAAGAATGAGAACCATGAGTACCACATGGATCAAATGGAAACCCATCCATGGGATCATAGAATCCATCATAAGTGGCATCCTATTCTTCATGAACTTCATTGACCATTGGGTAAGCATCAACATGCAGTAAATTTCTCTCATGTTTCTCTTCTTCTTCAACTTCAACATATTAAGTGATCACCATATTGATTTTTTAATTCTTGGTTTTGCACTTCAACTTATGGTCCTGTGACCACTTCTCTCCACATTTAAAACATAATCCTTTGGTATGCATTTCTCTAAGCTTGTCGTGTGAGGAAGGAAGTCGCTATAAGAATTGTTTTGGGATAGTTTAGGAGCATTTTCAGCTCTTGAAAAATTGCATCTTATCTCAATCACATTTTTGAAAAGTTTCCCTTATTTCTTGCATAATTTCCACCTTTTTTAGAGGCACAAACAATAGGAAAAATTGAGACTTTGCTGTTATAATTGTTTTGATTGTTATAACCCTTGTTTTCTTGCTTTAATGTGTCTCTTGATTGGCTGAAAACTTGCCCATATTTTTTTGGTTGATTGGAAAAATTATTTCCCACATTCCTTTGCTAGAAATTTTCTTCATCTCTCTTGTACTTCAAGGGACATCTTTTAGCCAATTGCATGGCCTCATGAAAAGTTTTTGGTTGTTGATCTCGTACCTCCGATAATAGGGCAGGGTCAAGACCAAAAATGTATTTATTTAGCTCAACAAAATTTGAAATGCCTTCAATGTACATGGAGAGATTTAAGTAGGTATTGGAGTAGTCTCTAACGGACATTCCTCTTTGAGCACATGCATACCATCTTCTTTAGAGCCTTTCTTTTTTCGAAGGAGAAACAAAAACATAATTCATTTCTTGCTTGAACTCCTCCCAAGTGAGAAAGTTTTTCCCAATCTTGTGCATGTAACGCCACCAAGTATGGGCGTAGCCTTCAAGATGAAGAGATGCAAAATAAATCTTGGCTTCTTCACTTCTAGGATAAAGGGTGAAGTGCAATTCACGCTTATTAATCCATTTCTCCCACTCCGAATGTAAAACGTTATCCCCTTTGAAATTAGTGATATTGATATTTTCCTTATATTCATTTTCATTTGTAAGATAGTTGCCCATAAGAATGTTTCTTTCATGAATCTTTGTTCCAAGAGCTTTGCCTAAAAGTAGGTGCCTCAAAACCATGAGATGAGGGTTGACCATTTGAAACATGCTCTTTATTTGAAAGATCATGGACTAATCTTCTCTCATCATTTCTTCCACCTTCATGAACTTGATTGTGACTGGATTTCCTTTTTGCACATTAGAGGGCTGATGATAAAGAGACTTGTAGAAGGGGTCGCATCCATGATAATCATCATTCCATCAATTGTTGTCTTGTTCCCCTTCATGTCTAAGACTATCTTTTGGGTTGTTAAACTGAAGCCTTGTGATATGAATGCCATGGATTTGTGAAGGGTGATGGTTACCCCTCACTCTAGATGGTTCTCCCCTTTCAAACGTATATACAACTAGCTGAGAACTTTCTTCATTTGGATGGGAAGGATTGCCAACAAGAGGGGTTGCATGTGGATCTTCAATAGTTTGAGATTCCCGTTGTGGCTTGCTCCCAATTTTCTTTATGGTTGAAACGATTTCTTGGAATAAAGATTTTCTTTGCAGATCAGAGATACCCTTGTTTACTTGTGCCATCCCTTGCAAAAAACCTTGATTCATATGTATTAGACCTTCATTCAAAGTCTTCAAACCTCTAGAAATACCTTCATTCACATGTCCCAAATCTTTTGACAGTAATAGGTAATCACTCACTATATATACCATCATTCAATGCTTCATTTGAATAATTTTGATCCTCTTGGAAGTCCTTTACACCATCATTCAATGCTTCAGTAATGGGGTCTTTATACTTATTCATGGCCATTAGAAGACAGTGCTACAGTAGTAGATAGTCTGTCAATAAATCCCTTGTTTCTCTCAGAATATAGTACCAATACCAATGCTTAATAGCTTTATGGGAAGCTTATTATATGGAGATATATCAAATTTCAAAAGATATCAACTTGGGTTGGAGACTTTGGGTGGAACAATGACAAACAATGTCCCCCTACATGCTGTTTGGGTGTTATCTCAGTGTACCTACTCACATTTGACCATGTGGGAGTACCCTGAGTGGAAGAGACCCTTGTAAACATGTGTAGCAACCCAAAGAGGGTTATGATGCACCTATAGGGCTCAAGGATAACCTATAGATTAGTAGGTACCTACTGTAAAGACCTGTAAAATTGTGACCGCTTGTAGGTATCCAAAGAGTAGGAGATGCCATGCACCTTTTCCAATTTTGTTCCAATGGAACCTTAACCACCTATGGTACTCTGAATAGGGATGATCACTGCAATGGTACTGTCAAACTCTGACAATGGGGAATATACGTGCACCTAAATTTAAAAATTACATGGACTCCGAGATAAGAGGGGTGTGCGAAGTTCCTTCTCAAGCTAGGTTGTGCACCCCTTCAGGGTCATAATTGGGAAGGGAGGGCCACCTCACTATTGTCTTCCTGACTTGCTTGGTATCCACTTTTTCCTCGTGGGAATCAACATGAAAAGTACATTCTAATGGCTAATCAAATAAGAATGCTATGCATTGATTGAAAAAGCCTTTAAATTCTTTAATGAAATGCAAGTGGATATTTAGGAAATGGCTGAATGAAAGGACTATGGATAGGGAATTACCCTTTTGCAGTGCCTCATTGCTTGTAATAATCTGTCGCCATCGGATTTCCCCCCATTTCATTCCATCATCACCATAAATTCCCCCCTCCTTTTTATTTTCAAAATAAAAATGAAAAATTTTTAATTACCTTTTCTTCCCCCTTTCAATGCTATCGGTTGGAGGGAGGGGGAGTTGAACAACAGGATGGAGGGGGAGTTGAACTACGAGATGGAGGGGGGAGTTGAACTAAGTATTGACTTGAAAAAGAAGAAGATGATAGAAGGGGGGGTTGCAACCAAAAGATGGCCGTGATGACGACACGTGGATGTGACAAGGGGAGGGAGCTGAACATATAGTTGAGTAGGAGAAGAGGATGATGAGGATTGCAAAGTTGTAGTGAGCATCGACAATGAGATAGGTGAAGAAGACGATGATTATGATGGGGGGAGGGGCACACGTCTGCCACCTCCAAACCCCCACTATCACTTCCTCTCCTCCAGAAATTGTTGATTGCATGGCAGAAAGGCCGTTTTGGCTGCCTGAATGGAGGAGAAGGAAGGGGGCCTTGTGTCACATCCCCTCCCCATAATACCCTTCTCCCCCTCCCTATAAAAATCTCCCCTCCTTAGCAAGGGGCAATAATCCTGTTTCTTTTTATTCCCTTAATCATCACCATCTTTCCTTATAAATCATTTTCCTCCCCTTTCCTTCTGGAGACCGGTTATTCTTCTCTCCCCCCCCTTTGCTGCCAAAATTGTGAGAAAGGGAAGGAGAGGGAGAGGTAGTGAAGGAGAGAATGAGAGAATGAGAGAGAGAGGAAGGGAAGGGAAATCTAGAATTAGAGAGGAAGAGAGAGAGAGAGGGATGCCCAAGGTCAATTCCTTCCTTGGGCGAAGGCTCGAGTACCCTCTCTCCCCGTCAAAACTTCCCGAGACCTCTCCATCGATTGCCCCAAATTGACAAGGAGAACGTGAAAGTAAAGACAAGGCGTAGGGAACCCAACACCAAGGAGTTCTTTGAGAGAAATGAAGGTCACTTTTCCAATTCCGAAATGGCCCCAAATCATAAACTCTCCCAAGTAACTAGAAAACCCGTGACTACGAGAGAAGGATCGGGCAAAGATGCCACCATCAACACAAACGGGTTATCAAGCGTGAATGCTAACTCGACACTCCAAAATCAAGTTACTATTACTGTGTCTAGGAATTGAAATCAAATATTTTAAGCATGGGCATCATTAGGAAGAAGTCATACCTTGCATCGAGTAACCTACATATTTTGAAAGGTAGTTGAAAAGGGCTTAATAACCATGAGTTGTCATGAATAAATTACGCATCTACGTGTCATTGCAAAAATTCAATCAAGTATTAGGTTCAAACTTTTGCAAATTCATTATAGATTTTGGTGTACATAAATGTTCAGTATAGGTCAATGGCATCCCATAGCCTATTGTAGTGAATTACCTTGCATTTACAATAAACTCATGCACACTCGCATCTAAATATTTAGGTCACGTCTTATGAATTGAATGAATGCATTAGAAGGAATTTTCATGAATGAAAATCCTACATTGTATCGTCAACTCCGGAAAGACATCCATCTAGAATTGCATGGCATCATGAATAGCCTCAGTTGCATCATATAATAGGGATGCATCTAAAAAGGAATATTTATATGCATGTGAAATGTTGAGCTTAATTGAAAGGGCCAGTTTGGAAAATAAAATCCTACATGATAAGTGAAGCCAATCGACTCAACTAGGACTCTAGTCACAAATAGGTCAAGTTGTCTTTATGACCGTATTTTGACTTAGAGTCAACATACTCTTTTGATCTCTATCCCAATAACCAGTTGCGAAGGGTCCAAAACACTCTTGGAAATATCAATTTCAAAATATGGTATATCTAGAAGCTAACACAAGAAAACTCGAATATCTTATCCACAAGAAGAACGACTATTTGCCAAGTTGCATCCGATGCTCACAACTATTTCAGAATGGTAAATAGACTTAGTTTATGCTTGACTTGCGAGAGAAATGAGCACTAATTCCTGCTATCTTTAGGAAAGGAAACCCTAGGGAAAAATTAGAAACCCAATTAAATTCTAAAGATGGGAAAAATGGTTACTAACGAGCCAAATAAGATCATAGATCGAGATCTTAAGATAAGATCCAAAGGATAGTAACCGAGGGAAGCTATCATCCGAAACTATAGCATAATTGCTCACCCCTATTACATAGAAGAGAGATCAGAAGGAGGGTATTCTCTATCCTTCGAAAGATGATGGAAAAAGATGCCAAGGCAATAAAGACCCAAGAAGGGCAACACTAAGCATTTAAGACAAGGACTCCACCTTAGCAGATGTCCGAGCACTCGTCTTCATTGTTGTTTATGCTTGTAACACTAGATTCAATGTCTGTGGAAAGAATGTATGATCCAAGATCACAAAAGAAATTTGAATAATGAATTAGGTTGAATTCATGGAGGTTGTGCCTAGCTACCCCTAGTTGACCGCCAACCCTAGCCAAAGGGGTCCCAAATAACCGTGACAGGAACGTGGACTAAACCCGCCATGAGAGGTCTCTCCGTGGGTTAGTTTGAATATAGGAGGACGCTTCGATGCTAGGGGGAGACTCTGGCCATAAATTCATTGTCTCTGGGTCCTACTCGAATGATCTACGATACTCGAGATAGATTCTCGAGGCCCTGTCACTAGTATAAGTGCGGAAACTTGGAAAAAAATAAGACATATCCTCACAGATTTCGGGATCCATCATTTTTGGACAAGACTTGTATTTCAGTTAAGATGATAATATAAAGTTTACTTCCAAAGAACTTGTCTAAACTGTTTTCATGTCACTGCTATAAGTTACGCAAATGAATCCTATTTCCTAAAAGGATTAATTAAGGAAGCTATTTTTAAATGTCTCACATAAATGTGATAGGACCTAATTAGAAAACTAAAGAATGCCTAGAGAGGGAAGCGGGTGGATGGAACCCCCGATGGGTCCGTCCTATGGAAGGGTGGTCCCAGAGAGCTGGGAGGCTTCTCACAAGGTTCTATAGTCATACGAACTTTAGGTAATATTAGGTTAGAACCCAATTCATGCCGTTTTAGGGAATCTGAATGGGACTATGCCCTATGGGCAGAGAGGTTGAGCAGTGCATCCCTCTCGTTTTCCATTCTCTTTGAACCAAGTGCGGTATGGGTCTACTTAGGCTTGGATATCTCTGTGTAAAGTAGGATGTCGAGGATCCGATGCTAGAATACTATTAGTGTTGAGAAACACAGATCTAGAGTTAGTTGGCTATGGTGGACGCAAATCATAGAACCGATACATGATAGAGAGAAGAGATTGTAACTCAAGTGAATTAGGTTTCAAGATAGATTAGCTTGGACTCATAAACACAATCTTGAGTGACTCAAACTGAAAGTACCATTCTCATTAAAAAAAGTGTCAACCAAGTACATGCCTTTATAGCTTTTTGGATAGTACCACTGTACCTCACTGTGCATATGGGATTTTGGACATCTCTTCTTAGAGCTTCTAGAGCATACATCTTTGTCATATCTCTCATACAAAGCCACTTATGGACAAGCCTCTTTTGGGCACACATTTAGTCTCTATGGGCATACATCATTTGCTATTCTCAACAATTAGGAGACCTTGGCCACTAGGAACCTCGATTTTAGGTCGATCCTAGTGGGTTCAGGCCACGAACATTTCGTTATGAGGCAGACTCGAGAAACCCTAGGCGACAAACCCCAGAACATTCCATGGGAGTGCCGGACAGCAATGCTTAGATTCATTTCTCGATGGATCGCTAAAAAATGTGCCTAACACATTATAATTGGTATTAGAGACAACCAATGAATAAAACAATCCGGATAGGAATCAATTGGGAATGGAGAAGTGATGTTTTTCACTAGGAATATAACTTTTTATGTTACTCATTTGTGGATTGTTGCCGCTTCCAAACGTATGAGGCTTGGAGCAGGTTCCTTGTATTTCACATCATGTTCAAGATGGCTATGAACTCTTCAAGTTATCACTGATGATCCGACACGATGGGAATGCTGGATCGAGTCTACAACCCTTCACCGTTGTATGTGGAAAGGCGTTGGACCTAGACTGTGAGATACTATCATATAGATGCCAACTGACTCGCCTTTCTTCAAAACAATCTGAAGAGGTTAAAATGGTTGGAGGACTTGAAGGTCATCAAGTTATTCATCTTCCATGAGACCCGTGTAAATTCGATCCTACATATTGGATGCCGACAAGTAGAACAAAATCGCTATATCTATGACGAGGTCATCAAAGTCTTGCTAGCTGACAGAATTAAAGTAATGGGGCAAAATGAATGTCATGGCTATTAAAAACGGGGACTTCCCGAACTTTCCATGACTTACTGCTTCATGAGAATCCATTCTCCCAATCCATATTACTATTCTATCATTGTAGCTGAATCCAATAGGGAATTATTAACCTGGTGTTGATGTATCTATCGGAAAGGAAATCATCCTAGCCAATCTTTATATGTTCTCGAATACTTGTATTTGAAGCTTATGCTTCTTTATGGATAAATAAGAATTTTGTGTTTATTTGATTTGTCACACATAGTACTAATGAAAAATAATTTGCTCATTGATTCAAGATGTGTAGAGATATGTAAATGTTATCTTAACACGAAGGTTTTAATAATCCAAAACCAGATACAACCCCAAGCGCAGAACTAGAGTCTTATTTTCGCACTAAGCCCAGCGGAGGCACAAGAGAAGAAGTTTCTTCTCAAACATAACCTAGAGGAAGGAGTGCAGGGAAGGTACATGCTACCTACATAAATAACTCAAAAGATGAATGAGTTCTTCAAGTTGAAGCAATTGGGCATCTCTCTAGAGGCATACTACTTGAGATTTGTCTCCTTGTTGAAATACGCCCCAACCATGATCATTGCCCAACAAGTCTCAAAGTTTTGTGATGGGTTGAACCCACCAATGAGCACTCGGTTGGAATCAATGCGTCCTTTGGATCTACAAGATGCATTTATAAGAATAGGACCTATTGCCCAAGAAGTCCAGCCAAAGCCTAGGAATAATAGACCTTGGTCTCACAAAGATCGGAATCCAAGAACGTTGAAAGCTTAATTCAAAAAGGCACAAGGACAAAGTCAAGGCCAACAGAAGAAGCCAAGGGAAAATGCAATCAGTGGCTTTGTCCCCACTCAAAGAAGTGATCAAAGCATGCAATGTTTCCATTGTAATGAACTTGGACACTTCAAAAGGCAATGTTCCAAACTCGATGGAGATCGTCGCCAAGGAAAATTCAGTGAGACCAAGTTAGAGCTACCCATGGCCGTGGTCGTGCAGCAATGGGAAGGGAAAAAACTTCCAATATCTCCACTAAGGGAATCAATGAAGAAGAAGACCCATCCATGGAAGCTGAGATTGAGAGGGCATCCATTCATGCCATTCTTCATAAAAAGGGCCCAAACCGCCAATTCTCGATGATCCAAACACCATCAGATTACCAAGGTAAGGAATTTCAAAATCTCGATTGACTGTGGTAGCACTCATTCTTTCATTTCACCAGCTTGTGCAAGAAGGTTAGGAATAACCATTGTAGCTGCATCTACTTTGCTTGTCAAACTAGCAAATGGGCGAGAAATCACTTGCACTAGACAAACTGCTAAGGTGGAATTCCTACTCGGAAATGAGCTTACATATGTTAAGTTCAAGGTAATGAATCTAGGAGTCCATGAGTGCCTACTCGGGATGGATTGGCTATTCCCCAATGTTGCTCACAACCATTGTGGGAAAGGACAAGTCTCCTTTTGGAATCCTAAGGGAAAGCTAGTTACAACACAAGGAGAAGCAGGTAAACTGAAGATCCAGCTAGCTAAGGCAACACGAATAGTTCAAGGAATAAGGAAAGGATTACCCATCTACCTGATTAAGCTAAACAAACCGGAACAAGTAGAGGACACCAATGAAGAACCATCCTAGCTAAAAGAGTATGTAGATGTGTTCCCAGAAGATTTGACTGAATTACCACCACCTAGGGAAGTAGATCATGAGATTAAGCTAACACCAAGAGTTGCACCAGTCGCAAAAAGGCCCTATAACATGTCCATTCCTGAAGCTATTGAGTTAAAGGAACAACTCAAACAACTATTCGACCAAGAGTACATACGCCCCAGCAGTTCTCCTTGGGGAGCTCTAGTCTTGTTCTAAAAGAAGAAGGATGGTACACTTTGCCTTTGCATCAATTATAGAGGCTTGAACCAAGTAACCATAAAGAATAAATATCCTATACTAAGGATAGACGAGTTACTTGATCGATTGCAGGGAGAAAAAATCTTCTCCAAGATCGATTTGAGATCAGGATACTACCAGATCCGCGTCAAAGAAGAAGATATTTCTAAAATAGCATTCAACACAAGATATGGTCATTTCAAATTCACAGTAATGTCTTTTGGATTGACTAATTCCCTTGCCACCTTTAACAAGCTAATGCATGACATTTTTAGACCATATCTTGATGATTTTGTGCTTGTCTTCTTTGATGATACCTTGGTTTATTCCAAGGAAGGGGAGGATCATGAATCCCAAGTTCGCATCGTCCTTAAGACCATGATAACTCATAAGCTCTATGCTAAGAAGAAAAGTGTGCCTTCCTCAAGAGGCAGATTGAATACCTTGGATTTATTGTGTCAAATGAAGGAATCTCTGTAGATTCTACAAAGGTCAAGGATGTCCAGGAGTGGCCTCCACCAACTTCTGTCAAGCAAGTGCGTAGCTTTCTTGGATTAATAGGTTGGTACAGGATCTCCATTAAGAACTATGCCTAAATTGCAGCACCCCTTACAAATTTGCTGAAGAAGCAGGTTGCCATAATGTGGACGCCCCCACTGAACAATCAAGTTTTGATAAGCTAAAGCATAGCTTAGTGACATCACCAATTCTAAAGCTCCTTGACTTGAGTAAGGAATTTGAAGTTGTCATAGATGCTAGTTCACTTGCACTAGGCTATGTACTAATGCAAGGAGGTCATCTTATAGCGTATTCTTTGAGGAAGCTAAAAACCCATGAAAGGAATTATGATACCCATGACATAGAGCTACTAGCAGTTATTCATGCTCAAGCTTTGGCGGCACTATCTGCTTGGTAACAAGTTCTCTTTGGTCACGGACCATAAGAGCCTTAAATGGATCTTCACCCAGACTGACCTCAATATGAGGCAACGTCATTGGATTGAGGTTCTCCAAGAATATGACTTTGAGATCATGTACTGGCAAAGAGAATGTAGTCGCTGATGCCTTAAGTCACAAAGTGTTCCACAACTCTCTTATTATGGAGGAACCCTTGATATGGTAGAATCATTGGTAAATATGGTGTTAATGCCTAGCAACCCTATCCTTGAATTAACAAAGGAGGAAGCTAGCCATGACCTAGAATATTTGAAGGTGATGAATGAGATTTCAGAAAATGACTTGAGAACTAAGTTTTGAGGCCTGAGATGTGTCAAAAAATTGCCCAAAAACTCGAATTTTAGAGGAAAATTTGATCCCGCTGAGTGCGACAGCTGCAGTCAGTTCGATTTTTAGCGGCAAGTCAGAGATGGGTTTTGGAAGTGCTTCAAGATACACCAATTGATGGTTGCAAAATTTTCATAAATTTTTCACTTGCTGTATTAGATCTCGGGAGGTGCCAGGCAATGCGGGACCCCAAGACGAACAGACTTCTAATTGGACGTCGGATGTGGGAGGACATGGGAGGAGATAGGCCGAAAAAGAGGGCCAATAGGGAGAACTAAAAGGGTGTGACCCTTGGGGGGACCCCTTTGGCCCCAAAATTTGATGAAGTGGAGGGGCATTTTTTTAGCTGCATGGAAGAAAAACAAAGGCCATTGTTGCAGGCGATGGATTTTGGAGGGGGGGGCTATGCCACCTCAATGCACCCATATCATCTCATCTTGGCAGCAAGATACTAAATATTTTCGGTCTCCATCATTGCCCTTCACTCCTCCAATCACTGTCCAAATCAAAAGATACAAAATCAGTCTTTCTCTCTCCTCCCTCTCTCTCCCCTAAGAGGCAATTCATGTGGAAGAAGCCCAATTGATGAATGCTCATCTAGCGATATACTGGATTGCTTTCAAATCGAGTGGGGCTGAAGATGGATGAGTGGAGAAGGACTGATCATCAATGTTGGACTTTTTTTTTATTCCGAGTTAGATTTTAAAAACCTACAACATGCGTATAAGCGGTATGCCTCATTTTTACAAAGGAAAATTGCTTCTTTTTTATATTTGATGGTCTAAATAAAATTTTTATGGAATGAAAATTTGTTTGGATATTTTTTGCATCATGATTGAGGGTTGTGCAAAAAAGAAATGCAGAATTGTAATAATAAATAGTCGCAATAATTAAATTACAACCCGAAAAGTGCATTTTTAGAGTAAAAATGAAGATTTTGTTGGTTTCGGGTGGAAAAAAGAGATGTGCATGGGATAAAACTATGATAAAAACCATTTTCTAGCTATCATAATTAGTCACTAATCATAGATTAGAAAATAACCTATTTTATGCACAAATAAATATAGAAAAATAGCTAAAAATGAAAAAAAAAGAATTTTCACGTTATAAAAATCTAGAAAATTATGATTCATGGTTGTGGCTGTATAAAAAAGCTAAGGCATGAATTTTGAATTCAATTTAGCTTTGTTTATGTGTCATAGTTCATGGGTTTTTTTGCTTTATGAGAAAAATACATACGAAATGAGGCATTATACCTATGTAACGCAGCACAACCTAAACGTTAGTCTAGGAAAAGGATGAGGTTAAGAGATTAAGAGGACTGAGAAGGTGTGAATATTTGAAATATTTGAATGTGCATTTCATTTATAATTGTGAAATTTCAGTTTAAGGGGCTAGTAGCACAAGAAAACAGTGCTAGTCTCCATACATCGAAGCATACATTTAGTGAAGATCATGAAAGGGCTGTTTTTGCACATCACAATATGCTGATTTGATAAATATTGTTTGTGCACTAGGATCATATGTACTATGCATGATGCATGCCATGGTATTAGTCTTGGGTTGCATAGCAATTGTCTTCCTAGGACATGACTTTTACGTGGAGTCAAAAGGAGCCTAAGCTGTAGGTTAGTTATACGGTTTCCTTGGGACTGTTTGGTGAGGATCTATATACTCTTGGATCGTACAAAACAAGAAAATAGTGGAGTTTGTGTGTTATGTTTTATATGTTAGGCAGTGCATCTTGGGGCCAATCCCCTTGATGTAGGAGAATTGTAGTGGAGCTGCGACAGTCTGCCGAGAGAAGCTTCCCTATGTTTGTGCTACGAGGTATTATGCCTATATGTTATGGGATCTCCCTTTGAGGAGAAGGGAAGGTAAAGGTTGGGAACTGTGTTCTATTACAAACACAAAATCGATATTAGAAGTTAGTGTAGTGTGAGCCTTAGACCCTCTTAGCGGTAAGGCCATGTAGGGTGTCTTGTGTGTCTTAGAGGTCCGACTAGTGCTAGAGAGCCAATGTTAGGCCCATTTTAGGTTTCGATAGGTGGTGCATTTGCCGGAGTTGCCAATAAGTGGTGGTTCCGAATCTAGGGTCTCTAGTTTATGTCCACTGATAAGAATCGTCAAACTGAAATACAAAAAGAGGAACATGCTGGGAGGGCTAGACAGCGAGCTAAGATTCTAAGGCGTTATTCTCCTCAAAGGAGCAGCATGATATGCATAAGCGGTAGTGGTTTTAATAACCCAAGTGTAAGTAGCCCTTTGAGTGCAAGAGGAAGTCCTAATACTTCCCCTCTTCTAGTCAATCAACCCACTTCAAGTGGAGTTATAGTTTTACCTACACAAACTCCTATTATCAATCCGGTTGTAGGCATAGGACAACCCATTGCGATTTCAATAGGGACACCGGATTTACCAGCATTAGGAGCACATTTACCCATATTTCAAGGTTAGTAGAAGAAGATGGAGAACTCCATATTAATTAGTTTCAAAAACCCATGTTCAACTATTGAATCCAAGACGAAGGACACTTAATGATGTTCTTCAACATGACAATAAAAGGAAGGGCAGTAGTATGGTATCACGGTCTAGAGGTCGGAACCATAATCAACATTGACCAATTCTTCACAGCTTTCTGTAGAGAGTTTGCCCTTGAGAGGGGTGGACACTATTGGTTGCGTGTCTTGAATGTAACACGCTAGGAGCCAAATGAGAATGTCCAGGCTTATGCCAAGAAATTAAAGCAAGTTCTTCACAAACTTGATACTTATATTCCCATTCCATCAGCTACACAATTGCAATATTTCCTACATGGATTAGATTTCAACATCCAGGTGCAACTTAGTAGTGTTGCTTTGGCTGACATTGACACTGTTATTACCTAAGCAGCAGAAGGAATAGAGTCACGCTTGCAAGTGGCTTATACAACAAGGGTAAATTGGAATGGCAATAATTTGGCACTGACCAATGGGAGTCAAGTGGACTCCATGTAAAATGCGAATGGAAGAGGGAGTATCATGCCAAATTTACCTATGTTACCAGCTCCTCCCACTATGACTATACCTATGGCTAGTCAAATGGCCCCACTAAATGGTTGAGGCCAAATAACAAACTTGAATGTTGTCCTAGTAAGTCATCGACATTCCTAATTAAGTGATTAGGCCAATGGGATGATAGATAGACAATTGCAGCTATGAAGCACTACACTAACATGATTAGCGAACATTATAGATAAATAGCTGTGGATGTCAATTTCCTAAAGAAGCATCAGAATTTGATAGGGAGTTGATGTCTTGAAGAGGGTGCCCCCTCAAGATTCAGCTGTAAGTGGTGTGGTGGCCAACACTTCCCTAGGAATTGTCCGAATGTCAAATGCGATATTTGCAGAAGGTTTGGCCACTTAGCTGCTACCTGTTGGAGTAAGATCAATTCTCTCCAACAGGGAAGTAAACAGCTAAGTCCAGTTAATCATCATGCGCAAGGGAATAATTTCCAGCCAGATGATGGACCAAGACAAATACTGCAAAGAGGAAAGGCTACTGTAGAGGAGTTGCCTCATGGTAGTGGAGTCAACCTTATTGAGACTATATGTTGTAGAGGAGTTGCCTCATGGTAGTGGAGTCAACCTTATTGAGACTATATGTGTTAATGACGCTGAAACTTCTAATCTACGAGCCGTAACAAGAGGTCAAAAGACTAGAGAGGGTAACAAAGAAAATGTAAAACCTATCGAGGGAAACCTGAAGCAAGATGCTAGGGGAAAGTAAGTCCTGAATCCTGATATGGAAGATGGACATCTAAGACTTGTTGATAGTAAAATTGATCCTGAGAAGGATAAAGGATTGCCAAGAAAGAAGGCAAAAGTTAAAAAAGAGGCACCAATGCCTGTCCAAAGACTAAAGGAGAGACTGGTTTGACAAGAGAAGAGAAATTTGACTAAATACCACAACTTTGATTTAGCAACTTCTCTTTGCAAAGTTAAACTAGATGTAAACCTCCTACAATTGATTAAACTGTCTCCAGGAGTATGCAAGGAATTTGAGAAAATCATGCGTATTGGGTGTATTGTAGAACCTTTGGGCATAGCACGAGTGGGAGAAGATTGGTTCGATAATGTTGAAAAGCATTTTTCGAGGGTTCCAACATATGTGGATGGAATATTGGTGGATCATGCTATCATGGACACTGGATCCTTCGTCAATACCATGAGTTCAGACTTGATGGAGAAACTAGGTCTAGAAACCCAAAAAGACGGCTCCACACTTCTTAGGATGGCTGATGACAGTCTAAGGCAACCAGAAGGTTGCATCACTAAATTCCACATTACTGTCATCTTCGCTCTAATACCACTGGTGCACAGATCGGACGCCGTAAGTGCGCATAGTGAGCGTCAGAAGGTCCCCAAGAACAAAAGAACTCTACTTTTTGCACACAAATCAATGTAGAAAGCTTGCATGACATGAACAAGAGACCAATTGGATGCAATCTCCCCCCATGCCTTGTGTGAGAGCTCCACAAAGCATGTATTTCATATATTAATAATCTTCAAGCTCAAATAATAGCCCAAATTACAAAATAGCACGCTTTAGCTTTTGAGTTTGCTTTTGTGCCAAATAGAAATAAAGCTAATGGGCGCCCAAGAAGTCAGGCGTACCCAAATACAATGTCCAAATACAAATATCTAAATCGTGCGCCCATGCGCATACAAAAATAATAAATAAATATCAAGCACCTTGATAAATAAGCGCGATAAAATATAGGCGCCATGCCTAAGGTATGCGCCCATCAAAATATTGCCGATAAATTTGAATACGTGCTATCCTCCAATGCTTTCCACTGCCACCCCTGCTATCTCTACACATCAATTGAAGCATTCACAATCGTTAGTAAAATAATACAATTAAACCAACAAAAGTGAATACCTAGCAGTCTTCAGCTACATAAATAAATTAATTGGTTAGAAATCAATCCTAACCTTAATTTATCACGAGTGTGCACTCTAAACTCATAAACGTTTATTAATTTAAATATGTATTTTGCAGAATCACCCGCTATGGAATCACCCATGTACACATAAAATTAACAAAACGCCCGAAAAGGATAGGCATCCCCATCAACTTCTCACACAAAGAATCCACTTTGTGTATGAGCCCTGGTAATAAAAGTTTACGGAATCCACTGTAAAACCTCACGGAATCCACTGTGTAATATGCCTCCTGGCATCACATGCCTAGTGCATCCTTTTCATGCAGGATTAATTATCAGAACCTGGGCATTAAGAATCGAGGCATTTTCCACTCATGTACTCGGGTTGGAAGCTCCCGCGTATGCTCCTCTCGACTTTTGCTTAGGAGCCATCGATGACATAGATCTTGACTCAACAACTCTCCTTGCCCTTTATCCGATTTCCAAAACTCCCTACTGCCCGCGAAATTTATTCCCTTCGCAAGAATCGGGCCTTGCAAACTCGGTTTTAAAAAAACTCGAAAAGCACAGGTGAACTGGGCTTAGGAAAGCTTCAATAAAAGCTTGCAATAGAAGCTTCCAAGCTTCTGTCCCACAAGGAATGACATGGAGAGAGAGTGTGATTGGGGAGATGATGACGATGGAGGTGAAGATGACGACGAGGACGATGATGATGATGATGATGATAATAATGATGATGATGAAGGTGGTGGCGTGGCAGCATGGCGGACGGGCAGCGCGATCCACAGGGCGATGGCAGCAGCTCCACAATCTCCCTCTCCCTCCTCAAGCTTAGGAGGGGAGAGTTCTTATATGTTGAAGGGGGGGTAGCCACACAAGTGGCAATTTGCATGCTCCCCTCCCCCATGCTCTTCCAACACCACTCATACTTCCACACATACTCCCTCCCCTCGCCATGCAACGACTGAAGGGGAGGGAGTTTATCCAAAAAAATTTGCAAAAAATATCCCTTTTTTTTTTCCCTTGAAGGGGTGTTCCCGCATGTGGAACTACGGCTTATGAGCCACGGCTTCCTATACATGACACGGAGCTGGTGTTTATTGATGCACGCGGAGGGAGCACTTAGCCCAAAGTCTTTTGTTGCGGGAGATCACTTGAAATTGCTCTTGCGTGGGGTGTGTAGGGTCTATGGTCATTAATATTTCGTTCGGAAATATTACATCTATGGACTAAATGGAATCCATTCTATGTACAGACAAGTAGGGTCTTCTTTGAAGATCAACTGGACAATCATGAAAAATTATTTTTCTCATTGTCCTTTGCAACTAGCCGCAATAGTCCATGTCTTCTCTTTTGCATTCAGCTTGCACTCATTAATTGCTTCATTAGTATCCTACTCTTGAAGATCAGTAGAGCCCAACACTCATCAAGCGACTTCTTGGTTCCTCTCCCAAAGATGCAGTTGTTCCTTTCCCTTGAGATACACTAGAGAGTCACATCATTAATAGTGGAAATTAGCTTCCAACTGGTTTCATCAGGGCATCCATAGGAGCAATTCATGAGAGGGTGCCTGTTGGGAAACAATTTCCACCTAACAATGCTCTGAAATGTTGAAATATACCTCATTGCCCACAATTTCTACATGTTTGTGACTCTGTTGTAGATCAAGCACTCAACATGTACTCAGCAAATGCTTTTCTTGGAATGTGGGGTGTCGCTTGTAAGCTTCAAAATTAATGCCTGGAAATCTATGTTGAAGGTAGATCCTGCATCGATAATAGAGATGGCAAAAAAAGGAGGTGGGGGGAAGAATATTAGTGATTTTTTTTTCTGTTTGACTCAATATTATGCTTGAGATAATAAGCAAGCATTATCTAGGTGATATAGTTATATCTGAAATTTTTAGCCGTAAGGTTTAAACTCTCTCTCTCTCTCTCTCTTGCGTCCACAGAAGAATTATGAATAAAGACCAAAGAAACACACAACATTTTGTGCAAAATTCAGGAATGGTAGGTGCTTGAATATCTGGCCATCAAGACCAAATCTCTTCGTTGAGAAAGTCTCTTGTAGAATGCCTTGGGTAATGTAAGCGTAGAAGATGCCGACAGCACATATGCATAGGAGAAGCATGCGGCCGATCCCTGCTTGCACTCCCATTCGATAGTACTCTCTCTCTCTCTCTGTGCGCACTCATACTAGAAACAACACACTCTCTCTCACTACCTCTGGTCTAAGCTCCTCTGCTTAGTGCTTGATGGCACATAGCAAACTAGATTCTAACTCAACGCAAGGCATGTTAGAGTCTAGTTACCTGAAATTACCTCGCACTTATATTATCATGTATTTACACGTCAAGTCTATAACATGTTGATATATCAGAATAATTTTCCATTACTTCATGGCTTGACTAGGGCCTAATATAGTAAATTAATCATAAAGATTGAAACTGAGATATCCTAAGACCCGTCTGTTAACTACAACTTCCGTTAATCCAATTCGGGTTTGGGTTATCTATCAATGTAAGTGATTAATAGAACTTATGTCTCTGTATACTGTTTGAAACCTTAACATATGCCTTAGTTGGTAGAAGGGAGTGTTAAGTAAATTTTACATGGAATCGCTCTTGACCCCAAGGGGGAGAGAAAGGACGTGATGGATAGGTTATTGCGACTATTTCTACAATGTTTGGAAAAGGGATACCATTGTTTTTGTTGATTGATCAAATAATGTCCTAAATGCTTTTGCATTAAGCTGATTGTGGGATGTGAATCGAATGATTATTCTAAGTGCTTGTGCTGGTGTTAAATGCATAGCATGGGTCTATGATGACAAATTGCCATGGGAAATAAAGTAATGTTTACTTGGAAGGTGATATTAAGCTGATTGCTTTGATTGTGCTTGATTTTTAATTGGGTTAATTAAGGAAGGATTTTTTTTGTGCGGGTGGATCATCTCCAAGGTCACACCATATCTCAACGTGAGAGAGGCCACTGCTCGATTCACGGGTCGAAGATCGAGTGGTGAAAAGGCCAACCATGGAAAGTGTGTCTCACTCCTAGGTCGCTTGGGGTTAATGGAGCTCTAGGCACCCCTTGCCGAGTTTGAAAGGGAGCTGTAGACTGCCATGAGCCCAATGTCCATGGCATTGGAAGATCCTATTCTAGATACTGGATAGAAATTATGGTGCCATGTGATTTGGATCGGGTACTTCTGTTGGAAAAAAGGGATACATAATTCTCCTATATGTGTAGGAGACAAAGATTAACTTGAAGATAAGTTAAGGAACTTGTTTGTCAAAAGGACTGCTTGTTTTGTTTTCATGTCTGTGCTACAAATTACACGAACAAACCTTGTTCCCTAAAAGGATTAATTAATGAAGATGATTTTAAATGTCACACATAAATGTGGTAGGACCTAATTAGAAAACTAAAGCTATCAAGGAAAGTGGGTGGGCGCAATCCCCGATGAGTCCGTCCTACGGCAGGGTGGTCCCAGAGAACTGGGAGGCTTCTCACAAGGATTTATCGTTGTGCGACTTTAGGTATTGTTAAGTTAGAACTCAATTCATGTCATTTTAGGGGATCGGAATGGGATTATGCCCTACGGGAAGAGAGGTTGAGTGGTGCATTGCTCTCGTTTTCCATTCTCTTTGAACTAAGTGTGGCATGGGTTTGCTTCAGATTGGTGGGTATCTCTGCATAAAGTAGGATGTCCAAAACCCGATGCTAGAATGCTATTAGGAGACCTTGACAACTAGTAACCCAGATTTCAAGTCGATTCTAGTGGGTTCGGCCGCAAACATTCCATTGCGAGGCGAACTCGAGAAACCCTAGGCGACAAACCTTGGAACATTCCATGGGAGTGCGGGGCGGCGACACTTAGATTCGTTTCTCGATGGACCGCTAAAATGTGCTTGAACAACCAATAGGCGGGCACATTACAGAAGATATGGAGCGTTAGTGAATTGTTGGATGGTTACACATGCAGTGCTAGTGAGTGTATGACGTGGCTTCTTATAGGTATGACATGGCTTCTTGCATGTAGTTCTATCTTTTGCAACTAGCTATTGAGGGTTTGCCAATCCAAGTGGAAACATCAATAATGGCAGCATTTATCCACACTTTAGAGAGCTTATGCAACTAGGTTTGTAAACAAATGCTGTAAGTTTGACTTGGACACAGACTCCTAGATATTGGATGACTTGCTTGCAAGGCCATGTTTACAGACTTGCGAAATCAACATGGTAACCACTCCTCATTGTAATGATGGATACAATGGGGAACTAGCTCGAAGCCTTGTGTAGCTCCCACCCTCGACCTTGGTGGGGGCACATATTGGCTTGCAAAGGAATTATAGTGCTAATCTTGCAATCTTACAATGCCTATAGCGGAACACTGATTTGTTCTTCAAATCGAGCAATGCAATGACTTGAAATATTATCTTGTATGTTGGAAACATCAATATCCTGAGTGAATACATCCAAAGATGGTGCATTCCTATAAAAAAAGATAGAAGGCTTTCAAAGAGAGCATCTAGGCATAACGTGAGGAAATGCAATGGGAGCATGAGGGGATCAGTCTAGTAGAGTGGGTCGATGCATGATATGGCTTCTCACATGGACAACATGGCCTCTTGCATGTATCTCTAGTATTGGCATTGGTGTGCTAGCCACACGTGATCAAGTTGTTGTGAGAGCAAGCCTACGATGTAGTCCACTTTGCATTGCATAGATGCCATGAGAACACACTCCTAGCCCATGGATGGCTTGTTTGCAAGGCTTTGTTAACAAACTTGGACGATCGGGGCTACTAACCACTCCAAATCGTAGAGCATATGAAGCCTCCCTTACAACCTCATCGAAAGTCTTAAAGAATAATGGCAAGAAGAGCATGATCACACATGCATGTCCCATGGAACATAACGGGGGCTATGGCAACGCCACCTAATGAGTAGGTTAGTAGGTGCACCATACGTTACCATACAGGTCGAGTAGGTACATGAGAACAAACTCCTAGCCTATGCATGCAGGTGGCGGAATGCCGACAAAGGATCCTCCTTAGTTTTGTAGAAGTACAACGTCGTATCAGAGCAAGTTTGCGATCCTGGGACTTGTGGGTTATAGACCCACCACGCTTCCACTGCGCCACTCTGATCTTGTTGTCAGAGTTTCAGCACCCTCATTATTGAATATTGTATTAGGCAAGTGAAAAGGCATCCTCCACCTTCTCTAGGGACTGCAGTAATACTAAGTTTAGGAAAATAGAAGAAAAGCTCATGCTTTTTTGGACGTGTTCAATGATAAAGATATGGTCTTTTTTGATCCACGTTGCTCCCCTGTAATGGAGCCCGAACTACTACATATATTGTAAATTTTCCTTTTAATACATACTTAAAGCTTCCTACAAAAAAAAAAAAGAGATATGCGCAAAAGAAAGGCTCGCGCGCATCTCGCACCGAGTTTAGAAAAGGCAGGTTCGGGAATCCTTGAGGCTTGAATCGATCAGTCTCTGCCACACACCCATCTTGAGTCTTGGACCCATTGAAGTGGTGGCACAAAGCCATAAGCGTTGCACGTATAGATTTACATTACATAAGATTGTGGACTTGTATGTGCTATCTCTTGGCTCTCTCATGTGTGCACGAAAGGGAATGGATTGAGAGGACTCGTGAAGAGTGTGCTGCGGATGAGACGCTATCCGAGCATCCTTCCACCCAATTCTTCTCCATGCATAGAAGATCTCATGTGCCTCTATCTCCTCATTGCATCCAAAGTGAGACCTCTCACTTCTACATAAGTTGATTGACCAATTTGACTAAGGAGCTAAGATTTTTCCTAATAATAATCGAGTACATAATACAACATGCCACGCCGTGATACGTAAAAAAAGTCACGTAAGTTAGTGTCAACATTAGCCATAACCTTCAAGCTCTAAAGTTCCAATCAAGAGCTCTATCAATGGTCTTATAAATATAAGCTACTATCCTACACCGGACAACTTGTCCAAACCACAATAACTTTGCATCACCCTAGATCCTTGTGGTACCACTAATACCCCCAATGCTGCCTAAGGAAAGATTTTTACACTTAGTTGCTTCATTTCACAATCTTCCTACATGACCATCAAGCAACTCATCCACCACGTGACCCTTAACTCTTATGATATTTTCCTTTTCTATTACTAACCAATCAACTCATCCATCTGACTCTTGATGATGGCATTGATATTGCGTCCCTATGTAGTTTTCTTAGAAGAGACAATTTATTTTCTTACCACATATAGATGTGACATCACCATAATTTATGACTTCTCCTCCATCCATTTTCTCACCCCAAATTAGCCAATAGCTTTGCAGCCATCGCCACCTCACATACGGCCAAAGTAGCACCTTTGTACATTTCCTTTGCACTTGATCGACATCATCTCCTTCTATTGCAAGCATAAAACCACTAGCATGTATTCTATCTATATACCATTACCAGCGCATTTTACATATAGATAGCCGTTAACTTTATCTCATAGCCTTGTAGAAAACTCGTGATGTGTGATTGAATTAGCATATCGAAAATTGCATTGCCACATCCAAGCATGGATTCCTTTGAGCTTGCATAAAATTGCCACATAGCACCACAAGGCATCTCAAGTCTACCCTACCAATTGCCATGCAAATCAAGCTCACCACTATTCACTATTTGGCAATACATAAATTGTTTTGTATAAGCTCCCTTACACAAGCGTTCCACGTCACATTTTGATCTAATGGGAGATCAATGGTACATAGATTCATCTTAAAATATGCCAGCCCATTGTCAGAAAATATTTTTGAGCCATGTGATCCATTTCCAAACCATACGTTCCTTGCATGAGCTATATCCCCTCACGACATCATGCAATTTCAATGCTCGAACTCCCCACCACGTACAAGCTCTTTGTTTTTACTACTTCAGCAACACTTTGATGTCATCAACATCATGATGCTAAAAAGTAGTCATCATTCAATATCATGAACTAGACAATCGACTCATAATTGTACATAATTGTGAACAACAAGCATGTTGTCATCAATGTATGCATGTATGACTATAACCTATGCCCCCACTATCTCTTTTCTTGCACTATGAGTGGTCAACTTGTGAATAATGAAACTTAAATATGTTGGTGTACTCACCAATATTTTTTGAATGTGCTCAAGATGCCAGGTGGCTTCATGACAACACTTAGAACTAATGCCTAATATTGCAAAACTTTTTCGCAAAATTGTACACAATTGGAACATTGTTACCAACTTTTTACATTAATTTAATGCAAATGCGGTGCTTGTTGTTGTTGTTTTTGGAGGACGTGTCTCTATAGTCTGCTGGCTAGGAGATGTTGATACAAGGAAATTCTTGTATGAGAGGAAGGTGGTGCTATAGATAAAATCTAACAGATTTTCATAGTGAATCCTAACCATGACCAATCTAAAATCTTCCCATAGGGAATTATTATCATCTAGAGAAGATAAGATCTTGTCTTCTCTCCCATGACTCCCCTCTTTCCAACACCAAATTTTATTTTGTTTTAGTAAAAAGAGGCAGGTCTAGGAGATTTGTGGTGGTTTGACACATCACCTAAGTAACATTTGCATGCCCCTTGTAACCTGCAATGCAAATCATAGTTCATTTGGGGGCAGTTTCAATGTCAATAGATTGCAATGTGCTAGCAATCTTTGAAGCTCTCTAGAGAAGTATGGAGCTACTTGAAGATGTGATGTTCCTTGCACTTGTTATGCTATTTTTCTATTCACTGATTGGACTTGAGTTCTTCAGGTCAAATCTTGCATATAGGTGTATAAGGTAGATAGATGGGGCCCAAATGTCCTAACATGTAATATACTATTCAGATTTCTCAGATAGAGGACTTAAGTGCCAAGCAATTTAATATGCAAGAAAACTGGTGGAAACCCTGGCTATGGATCTCAGTCTTTTGACATGTTTCCATCATCCATCCTAACACTCTTTCAGGTTGTGTCACTAGAAGGTTGGAGCTTTGTCATGTATGTTATGGAGACTGTTAAGTTCAAATATGCAGTGGCTTATGTTGTCACTCTTATTGTGATTGTTGGATATTTCTTGGTAAATATTGTGGTTGCTACAATTAGCGAAGTCTTCCTTCGAGTTCATCATAAGCATCAGGCCCTTTTGAAGAAGAATAGAAACACAAAGAAGTTCAGTTTCTATAATACAACTATTCTAGCAAGCATTCTGAAAGATGTGGTACTTGAGAAGGACAAGAAATTGACACGGAGGGAAAGAGTTAAAATCAAATCTGAACAAATGAGGACGAACTATCAATCTAAGGTTAATACTATGTTTTATGCAGAAAAGATTGTGGGCAATGCTGCATCAATCGATACAAGAACCATAATAATGCTTTTATTAAGGTTTAGAAAAGGGGAGGGGAAAGGGAAGTATCAACTTAGAATGTTGGAATTATTCATTCCCCAAGTTGTAATGTTACTAGTGAGTATTACTAAGATGGATCAAAGAAAAATGGATTCAGATGGTGCAAAGGGAGTTCTGGACATGATTGATTGGTCATCTTATGGTATTAACATAAAGATGGACTAGGTGCAAAAGCAGTGTTGAGTCCGTATGTTGGATTTTTTCCAAGCATTACTTATCTGATATAGTTGCCAAGGAAAAGCGTTAGAAGACAAGGACTTTGGATTGCTAAATGAGAATCAAATTTTCCAGATTTTTCAGCCAACCAGAAACAAAATTGATGAATACTGTTTAGTGCAAATATTTTGGAGCTTGATAAAAGGAAAGGGGAAAGGAAATGAATTAGAAGAAAAATTGGAAATTAGAAAGAAGGGAGGCAGTTGGTGGACGTTGGGAAAATAGGGGGCATGAGATTCTTAGAGAGGAGGCGTCGATTGATTTTTACATGGAAAAAGAGTGCGGAGAGAGAGAGAGAGAGAGAGAGAGAGAGAGAGAGAGAGAGAGAGAGAGAGAGAGAGAGAGAGAGAGAGAGAGAGAGAGAGAGAGAGAGAGAGAGAGAGAGAGAGAGAGAGAGAGAGAGAGAGAGAGAGAGAGAGAGAGAGAGATCATGCTATGTGCCATCAAGCACTAAGCAAGCTATTAGCTTAAGTACTTTTGAAGTATCCAAACTTTAGACTAGAACCTTTCATTCTTGTTTCTTAATGTCATATTCATTTGGCAGTTATGCTAGTTGTAACCCTTGACTATGCCCTAACCTAGCACTTGTATGCACAATCTTCTAATGTCGTTCTTTTAGTAACTATACCGTTCATAACCCTTGACTAGTTCTTCCTTGCAATAGCGCTATTAGCAAATAGGCTATATGCAACTAAGTTGGGTTAAAAGGAACAATTAGAATGCCAAATTATAATGATAGGAATAGGTTCAAGCTATTGCACATACCGAAGTGAGATAGTCTATGACTCACAAATAGGGAAGAAGGCAATTAATACTTGGGTATTCGGAGATGGCTTAACCATATCCAACATTGCATTTGAGTCGATAGTATCGCCCAGACCGATGGATCCACTAATAAGTGCAAAATTTCCATTGGTGCGTGTCATCCACCGTTTTGGGGCCATACTTCAGCTTGTGAATCTCTTTCTTCCCTTCCCTCATTGGAGAGACGGCATGTGGACCAACTTCCTTCTACTGCGATGGGAGGGGGTAGAGGCTTGCGGATAGGGGGGGGGATAAACACGTGTGGTCACCCTCTTTCACTTTCTCTCTTCCTCCCTCTTACTCACCTTCTCTATCCTTCCCTCTCTCTCTCTCCTCCTCCTCTTCTTCTCCTCTCTCTCTTTCCCTTCTCTTATTCTTATTCTTCTTCTTCTCTCTCTTCTTCTTCTCCTCTTCTTCTCTCTTCTTCTTCTCCTCTCTCTTCTCCTCTTCTTCTTCTCCTCTCTCTTCTCCTCTCTCTCTCTCTCTCCCTTCTCTTCTTCTTCTTCTCTCTCTTCTTCTTCTCCTCTTCTTCTCCCCTCTCTCTCTCCCTCTTCTTCTTCTTCTTCTTCTTCTTCTTCTTCTTCTTCTTCTTCTTCTTCTTCTTCTTCTTCTTCTTCTTCTTCGCCTCTCTCTTCTTCTTCTCCTCTCCTCTCCTCTCCTCTCCTCTCCTCTCCTCTCCTCTCCTCTCTCCTCTCTCCTCTCTCCTCTCTCTCTCTCTCTCTCTCTCTCTCTCTCTCTCTCTCTCTCTCTCTCCCCCTTCTCTTCTTCTTCTTCTCCTTCTTCTTCTTCTTCTCCTCCTCCTCTTCTTCTCCTCTCTCTCTCTCTTTTCTACGGCTCGACAATAAGAGGGGGAAAATACAGTGGCCTCCCCTAAGGTTTCATGTCCATCTTTTCCACGATTGGGGGAGTTTTATAGTGGGAAGGGTGAGGGGTACCCTCCTTTTCCCCACCACACACGTGTTGTGGCATGGTAGCTTGCATGGCCGTCACTCCATCTCCCTCTCCTCATGTAGATCGGTTGCTCTCCTCCTCCTGTTTGATTCGGTCACCCTGCTTTGGCCATTTTCTAGCCACCATCCATTGTCCTTGGTTGGTGGGGAGGGGGAGTGGAAGACACATGACCTCCTCCCTGTGTCCTCCTCCCTCCCTCACTGCCCGTGTCGACTCCTTGTCGACTCTCTCTTCTCTCCCTTTGCCGCCGCCGCGACGATGGTAGGGAGGGTGGAGAGAAAAAATAAATTCAATTATCGTTTTTAAAATAAAAATTGGGGGGGGGGGGGGGGTTGTATGAGGGAGCGGCGGGATGTTACATCCTCTTCCCCTTAGAGAACTCGAGATGTCCTCATCTCGCAAGAACTAGGGAAAACAAGCATTGATGGGGCTCAAGGCCTATGGGTTAGGACCCACTATGCATCCGGTGTGCTACTCTGATCACTCATAAGCATGCGGTCTTTTAGTATAACAACTTTTTATTGTATTAGATCTATCCGAGTCTAGATTACAAGTGAAAGTTTTATTGTGGATACATCTCATGGATATCCTCTAGGTTTTTCCTAAGTATCTATATATTCTGGATCATTGGAGCTTGTATAATTTCATTCTTTGTAAATTCAAGTTCTCTTCCAGTCCTGTTGGGCAATTGATGTAGTTATGTCCAATGTTGTGGCACTCGGAGCATCAGTGTTTAGGGTGCTTTGGACATTCCCTTTTGAAATGACCTAACTCCTTGCAATAGAAACAATGCGGAGCTTTATCACTTGGGGTCGCAAGGTTCCTAGTTGTCCTTGGCATGAGTTTCTTCTTTAGGCCAAATTGTCCTAATAGACTGAAGTGGTCCTTTATCGTGGAGACTTTGTTTCCAAATTGTCCTCTTTTTAGACTTGGACTGATGTTCATGGTCAACCGGTTTTTCTTATAGTATTAAAGAACACTCCCAAACTTCGTCATTCTGGCAAGAGCCAATTTGTATTAGTCGAGAAGAACACTTAAAGAAAATTCATTGCAAGCTATAGCTGCCATTCCTTACCAGAGTATCTCTAACCATTTGCAAGTTCTAGGCTCAAAATAGATGCAACTCATATTACTCAGGTTAGATGTAGTTACAAGAGTAAAGTTTATTCCAATAGAAATTGTATTTCATCTTGAGAAAATTTTCTAAGATTGCTAATCATCCTGGAAAGGTGTAGTAGGCTCTAGGTCTTCGTCTTCATCTGATTCCTCTATATATCTGAATACTGCACTTGTGTAGCTTTGTTTTCTTGGAGGCTCAATGTCTTCTCTGGACTTATAGGACAATCAAATTGGATGTGTCCTAGCTCATTGCAGTGGAAGCATTGATGGTAGGGACATCTCCTACGGATGTGCCCTATCTCTCCGCACATGTGGCATCTCTTGCCCTGATCTCAGAAATCATCTTTGCCACAATTACTCGAATTAAGTTCTTGGACTATTGGCTTTGCTTGAAGTAATGCATCTTGCAAGTCCCTTGGATGCATTGCTTCAAGACAGTGGTTCAGAGGAGTGTTCAGGCCATGGCAAAACTTGGACACTTGTTGCGCAATATCCATAGGCAGTGCGTAGTTTAGTAGGGTTACAACCTTTGAGTAGTAGGCTTCCAATGTTAATTCCAATTGCTTGAGCTTGAAGAATTCATTCATCTTCAAAGTCTAGTAGGTTGGCGGTAGATATGGTCCACGTATAGCATCTTTTAGCTGAGCCCAAGTGATAGAGGCTTCGAAAATACCTTGATCTTTGAATCGTTGCCTTCACCATATCCGAGCCTGGCCAACTAACTTAAGTTTTGCTATCATTGCTTGATTCATGGAGGCAGCTCCCGAAGCAGAGAATTAGTCATCCATCGACTCAATCCATGTCTTTGCCTCTTCTATGCGATGTCTAACCCTTCTCCATCAAACCCGGGTGCCTTAATTTGCTTGAGAAGGAATTTTTTCTCTTGCATGTCAGCATTCATGGGTGCAAAAGGTGCATGGCAATCAAGCCATACCACTTAGGTTATTAAGTTTAGGATATATCTACGATCCATACATAAATCAATCACATATCATCACAAAGTTTAGCTGTGATACCAACTTTGATGGAATAAAATGTGTTGATTTAGTCAACCGATATACTGCAGCATAAATGTTATTCCACTCGTGTTTTATTGTAGGCAATCCTGTTATGGAATCCACACTAATATCAATCCACTTCCCATAAGAAATAGGTAGTGGTTGAAGCAAACCGCCGGGTAGAAGTATGGAATCCTTATTTTGTTGACACTTAAGACAACTCATGATATAGTCTTTAACATCTCTCCAAATCCCTTTCCAATAAAAGCTCTTATTGATATTATCAAATGTTTTGAACAAACCATGATGTCTTGCTAATGGTGAAGAGTGCATCTCTCACAAAATGTGGTCTTTGAAACATGATTGAGGAGTCAAGAAAACCCATCCTTGATACCATAAAAGACCATTATGCCATTTATAATTTGGATACTATTCTCCTTTTCCTTGTTGAAATTCCTTCATCATTCAGAACCTGCCCACATTCTTGATAAGGCGTTTGCCACCACATTGTCTTTTCTAGCCATATAAGATATCTCAAAGTCATATCCTTGAAGAGTAGCTAACCCTCTTCGTTACTTGGGAGAAAAATTTGGTTGTGAAAGGAAGTATTTTAGCACACGATGATTGCTTTTGACCTTGAAATGGCTGCCATAGATGTAATGATGCCACTTTTTAATAGTGTAATGTGCTCGCCTATCGGTTGTCCAAGGACGTTTAAGCGGTCCATCGAGAGACAAATCTAAGCGTCTCTGCCCAACACTCCCAAGGAATGTTCCAGGGTTTGTCACCTAGGGTTTCCCAAGTCCGCCTCGCAACGGAACGTTCACAGCCAAACCCACTAGGATAGACCTGAAATCTAGGTCCCTGGTGGTCAAGGTCTCCTGACAACATTCCAGCGTCGGGTCCTAGACATTCTATTTTACACAGAGATGCCCAAGCTAAAGCAGATCCATGCCGAACTTGGTTCAACGAGAATGGGAAATGAGAAGGATGCGCCACTCAAACTGATAGGGTATAGTCCCATTCCAATCCCCTAAAAATAAGTGAATTGGGTTCTAACCTAAATATACCTAAAAGTCAAACGATAGTAAAACCTTATGAGAAGCCTCCCAGTTCTCTGGGACCACCCTGCCGTAGGACAGACCATTGGAGTTTTGCCCCCAGCTTCCATTAATAGCTTTAGTTTTCTAATTAGGTCCTATCACATTTATGTATGACATTCACAATCAACTTCCTTAATTAGGCCTTTTAGGGAATAGGATTCGTTTGTGTAATTTACATCACTGACACAAAAACAAAACAAGCACTCCTTTTGACAAACAAGTTCCTTAACTTATCTTCAAGTTAATATTTGTCTCTTGCCCATATAGGAGAATTATGTATCCCTTCTGTCCAATACAAGTACCCAGTCCAAATCACATGGCACCATAATTTCCATCCAGCTTCTAGAATAGGATCTTCCAATGCCCTAGACGTTGGGCTCACGGCAGTTTACAACTCCGTTTCGGACTCAGCAAGGGGTGTCCAAAGCTCCACTGACCCCAAGAGACCTAGGAGTGAGACACACTTTCCGTGGTTAGGCCTTTTCACCACTCGACCTTCGGCCCGTGAATTGAGCAGTGCCCTCTCGGGGTAATCGGTGGTGCGATCTTGGAGATGATCCACCCATGCAAAATATTCTTCCTTAATTAATCCAATTAATAATCAAGCATAATCAAGGCAATTAGCCCTAATAGCATCTTCCAAGAAAACATTCATTTATTCCCATGACAACTTGTCATTATAGATCCCTGCCATGTATTTACCATCAAACACAAGCACTTGGAATATTTATCCAAATCACAATGCAACAATCAGTTCATTGAAAAAAAACATTTAGGGCGTTGTTCAATCACCCAACAAAACTACTTGTATTTTTCTCAAACAATACAAGAATAGACACAATAATAATTCCATCGCATATTTGCTCTCCCCCTTGGAATCAAAGAGCAATTCTATTCAAAATTTACTTAATATTTTTATGCACAATTCTTAATGTCATTCTTTTTACAATTATGCTATTCATAATCCCTGACCGATTGCTCTATCAAGGAATAAGCCATACGCATCTAAGTGCAAGTAACTTCCCTTGATACATGCATTTTGCAAACTTCATCTTTCGAATATGTGAGAAGAGGCCTATCCCTTCCCATGACCTATTCTCGTACATCATAGTATGGAACCTAATGTATCTCATGCCAGAATCAAATCAAGCACCTATCAATTTAGAAATACATTACTTACGATCGGAACCATAGTTCTATTGACAGTGATTCGTTCGCCCAAAGCTTCGTTGTTGGTTGTAGGATTGCCATCCGCACTTGACATTCTTCGCTTGGAGGCCATCGTCCACAAGTAGACTCAAGAGATTAAGAAGGTGAAATAGATTCGAGATGGGAGACCATAAGAGAAGATGGCTAAGTCAAGGATCGAGATAAAGGGAATTGAGCTAACTCTCTCCCTTGTAGCCTGTCGGGGTAACTCTTCTCTCTCTCTCTCTCTCTCTCTCTCAAGCTCTCTCTCACAATCTCTTGGAGGGGTATCCTTCTCTCTACCTCTCTCTTGCAGCCTCTTGGGGTCTCCTTATGCTCCCTTATGCCTCCCCATGCCTTATATTTATAATGAATTAGAGAAGAGGGGATGTGGCTGAGAACAAGAGTTCTTGGTGGAGGGGCTCTTGGAAGAATCAGTGATTTGATGGCCAAATCATAAATCTGATGGTTCCATTGGCTCCAAAAGGGGGGTAAAACACCAAGACACTTGGTTAGAAATCTTTCAGATCACTCCTTCTTTCTCTCCCTGTTTTGAAGTGCTGTCTACTGCCTGTAGATTGTGATCGCAGCGCGCGTGATTTCGCCAATCACTCTTTATTTTTTTTGTTTTTATAAAATCTCCAAAACTAATTAAAACATCACTTGTCTTTTCTTTTAAATGACATCCAGTTCTAGAAATCTCCATATCTTTTTAGGATAATATCTAAAATATCTAGAATATACTAGTTTTGCCCAAAATTTAATATTTTTGGGCATCCATACTATACATATTAACACTAGTGATTAATATGGCTCATAATACTTGTTCATGTTGTAACTTCTGTGAAGGGTGGCTATGGTCCTTGTTAATCGGAGAAAAATATTAGATTTATGACTCTCAAAATTTTAATAAAATATTTTTAAATTAAATAAAAATTATTAGTTATTAATGTTTGTTAGTTTTTACCTTAGTTAGTAATCTTACTAACTTATTAATTGATTAACTAACTTTCAAACTAACCAACTAACTTTTAATTGTGTGGAAATATTACATCCTCCTCCCCTTAGAGAAATCGAGATGTCCTCATCTCGAGAGAAACTGAGGGTATCATTTTGGAACCTGTGGGTTATGGGCTCACCATGCTTTTGCTGTGCTACTCTGATCATTCATATGCATGCACTCTTTTGAAATAAAAACCTATTGTATTTGATATATCTGAGTCTTGATTACAAGAGAAAATTTATTGTAGTTACATCTCATGAATATCTTCTAGGTTTTTCCTAAGTATCCTGGTATATTCTGGATCACTAGAGCTTGTACAACTTCATTTCTTGTAAGCTCAAGTTCTCTTCGAGTTCTATTGGGAAAATTGACGTGGTTATGTCCAATCTTGTGGCACTCGGAGCATCGGTGTTTAGGGTGCATTGGACATTCCCTTTTGAAATGACCTAACTCCCTGCAATAGAAACAATGCGAAGCTTTATCACTTGCGGTCACAAGGTTCTTGGTTGTCCTTGGTAGGAGTTTCTTTTAAGACCAAATTGTCCTAGGATCCTTTTAGCATATCGAAGTGGTCCTTTATCTCAGAAACTATAATCCCAGATTGTCCTCTTCTTAGTTCGGGATTGAGCTCCATGGACAATCGACTTTGCCTGTAATACTAAAGAATACTTCCAAGCATTAACATTCTGGTAAGACCCAATCCATATTAGTTGAGAAGAAACGACTTAAGAGAAATTCATTGCAAGTTATAATTGTCATTCCTTCCTAGAGTATCTCTAATCATTTGCAAGTTCTAGGCTCAAAATAGATGCAACTCATATTACTCAGGTTAATTGTAGTTACGAGAGTAAAGTTTATTCCAATACAAGTTGTATTTCATGTCGACAAAATTTCTAGGATTTCTAATCATCCTGAAGAGGTGTTGTAGGTTCTAGGTCTTCATCTTCATCTTATTCCTCTATATATCCATAGATTGCTTGTGTAGCTTCATTTTCTTGGAGGCTCAATGTATTCTTGACTTAGATCAGGGTAGTCTGCTTGGATGTATCCTAGCTCATTATAGTGGAAGCATCCCTATCTCTCCACACGTATAGCATCTTTTACCTTGATCTCGGGAGTCACCTTTGCTACAATTTCCCCATTTAAGTTCTTGGATGATTGGATTTGCTCAGAGTAATGCATCTTGCAAGTCCATTAGACGCATTGCTTCAAGATGGTGGTTTAGAGGAGTGTTTAGGCCATGGCAAAACTTGGAGACTTGCTTTGCAATATCCATAGGTGGCACATATTTTAGTAGGGTTATAAACTTTGAGTAGTAGGCTTCTAAGGTTAATTCCAGCTACTACTTTGACTTGAAGAATTCATTCATCTTCAAAGTTTGGTAGGTTGGTGGAGGGTATCGTCTGCATACAACATCTTTCAGCTGAGCCCAAGTAACAGCAGCTTCAGAAATACCTTGATCTTTGCACTATTGCTTCCACCATAACCGAGCTTAGCCAACTAACTTAAGTTTGGCTATCATTGCTTGATTGGTAGAGGCAGTTCTCGAAGCAGAGAAATAGTCATCCATCGACTCACTCCATGTCTTCCCCTCTGCTGCGATGTCTAACCCTTCTCCATTAGACTCGGGTGCCTTAATTTACTTAAGAAGGAATTTCTTCTCTTGCATGTCAGCATTCGTGGGTGTAGAAGGTGCCTCACAATCAACCATACCATTTAGGTTATTCTATTTAAGATAAGTCTATGAATCATACATTAATCAATTCCATAGCATTACGAAGTTTCACTCTGATATCAACTGTAACGTGCTCACCTATCGGCTGCCCAATCACGTTTTAACAGTCCATCAAGAAACGAATCTGAGCGTGTTCGCCCGGCACTCCTAGGGAATATTTCGGGGTTTGTCTCCTAGGGTTTCTCGAGTCCACCTTGCAACGAAACGTTCACGGCCAAACCCACTAGGATCGACTTGAAAATTGGGTTCTTGATGGTCAAGGTCTCCTGACAGCATTCTAGCATCAGGTCCCAAACATTCTAGTTTATGCAGAGATGCCCAAGCCTAAGCAGATCCATGTTGCACTTGGTTCAAAGAGAATGGGAAACGAGAGGGATGTGCCGCTCAACCTCTTTGCCCATAGGGTACAGACTCATTCCGATTTCCTAAAACGACATGAATCGGGTTCTAACCTAACCATAACTAAATGTCAAATGATGATAAAACCTTGTGAGAAGCTTCCCAATTCTCTAGGACCTCCTTGTCGTAGGATAGACCATCCACCCGCTTCCCTTGATAGCTTTAGTTTTCCAATTAGGTCCTATCACATTTATGTATGATATTCACAATTAGCTTTCTTAATTAGGCATTTTAGGGAACAAGATTCGTTTGTGTAATTTACAACACTGACACGAAAACTAAATAAGCACTCCTTTTGACAAAAAAGTTCCTTAACTTATCTTCAAGTTAATTTTTGTCTCTTGCCCATACAAGAGAATTATGTATTCCTTCTGTCCAACAAAAGTACCCGATCCAAATCACATGGCACCATAATTTCCATCTAGGTTATAGAATAGGATCTTCCAATGCCCTAGACATTGGGCTCATGGCAGTCTACAACTTCGTTCTGGACCTGGCAAGGGGTGTCTAGATCTCCACTGATCCCAAACGACCTGGAAGTGAGACACACTTTCGGTGTTGGCCTTTTCACCACTCGACCTTTGGCCCATGAATCGAGCAGTGCCCTCTCGGGGTAATCCACAGTGCGATCTTGGAGATGATCCGCCTATGCAAATTATCCTTCCTTAATTAATCCAATTAAGAATCAAGCATTATCAAGGCAATCATCCCTAATATCATCTTCCAAGAAAACATTCATTTATTCCCATGACAACTTGTCATTACAGACCCCTATCATGCATTTACCATCAAACACAAGCACTTGGAATATTTATCCAAATCGCAATGCAATAATCAACTGATTGAAAAAAAACATTTAGGGTGTTGTTCAATCACCCAATAAAACTAGTATTTTTCTCAAACAATACAAGAATAGACGCGATAATAATTCCATCACATATTCGCTCTCCCCCTTGGGATCAAAGAGCGATTCTATGCAAAATTTACTTAATACTTGTATGCACAATTCTTAATGTCATTTTTTAAACGATTATGCTATTCATAACCCCTGACCGATTGCTCTATCAACGAATAAGCCATACGCACCTAAGTGCAATTAACTTCCCTTGATACATGCATTTTTCAAACTCCTTCTTTGGAATATGTGAGAAGAGGCCTACCCCTTCCCATGACCTATTCTCGTATATCATAGTATGGGACCTAATGTATCTCATGCAAGAATCAAAGCAAGTACCTATCAATTTAGAAATACATTACTTACTATCAGAACTGCAATTTGATTGACGGTGATGCCTTCGCCTGAAGCTTCGTTGGTGGTTGTAAGATTTCCATCCGCATGCGATATGCCTCTCTTGGAGGCCATCGTCCGCAAGTTGGCTCAAGAGATCAAGAAGGCAGAATAATTTGAGATGGGAGAGCGTAAGAGAAGATGGCTAAGTCAAGGATCAAGATAAAGGGAATTGAGCTAACTCTCTCCCTTGCAACCTCTCGAGGTAACTCTTCTCTCTCTCTCTCTCTCTCAATCTCTCTCTCACAATCTCTTGGAGGGGTATATAATAAACTCCTTAGAGATGTTGGATTTCTCATAAACATTCATATATATTTTCAGCATTCATATATATAATAAACTCCTTAGAGAAATCCAGATGGCATACAAGGATAGGTGTTGAAATTTAAAAAAAAATTCAACTAATTGAAACTTCGATCGGTGATGGATGCCCAAAAGCAAGCCTCCTTTAAGTAATGGAGCCACCACATGAGCATAATTCTTAATGAACCTCCTATAGAAGGATGATAACCCAAGGAATCCTCTTAAAGAGATTGTATTCATAGGAGCAGGCTATTCTTTAGCACATTTTACCTTGTTGGGATCCACTCTAATGCCTTGCTCTCCCACAACATGACCTAAGTATTCAACTTCATCTTTCATGAAATAACACTTTGTCATCTTGGCAAAGAGTGTGTCTTCGTAATGTGTCAAAGATCTCTCGTATATGCTTCAAATGCTCATCCTTCGATTTTCTATAGATGAGAATATCATAAAAGAAAACAAGGACTATTTTGAATAGGAAGAGTTGCAATATTTAGGATTGAAAATAGCGGGTGCATTGGAAAGCTCAAATGGCATAACCAAGAAGTGGTATAATCCCCTTTTAGTCCTGAAAGCTGTTTTGAACTCATCTCCTTCCTTCATTCGAATTTGATGATAGCCCGAATGCAGATCTATTTTGGTAAATACCTTTGTATCTTTAAGTTCATCCAAAAGATATTCAATTCGGGGAATATTATACTTATTCTTGACCGTTGACCTGTTTAAATCTTGATAATCAATGCATATGCAAAATGATCCATCCTTCTTCTTGACTAACAGCACGAGAGAGGCAAATAGTGATTGAATTTTTCGAATTAAACCCATTTGCAGCAATCCTTTGACTTGTCACTCCACTTCTTCCATCTCAAACTTGGACAAGTGATAGGGAGGTTTGTTGATAGACTTTGTGTTAGGAAACAAATCAATAGGGTAGTCAATCTCTTGCTTTGGAGGTAAAGATGATGGTGGTTAAAATAAATCATTGTATTCCTCCAATAGCTCTTCTAATATTGGATCCCTTTTCTTTGTAGAAGAAGATGGCTGATTTGATGATTGCTCTTCATCTACTTTTGCAAGAAAAAGAGTGAAGATGCATGACTTGGCATTGATTTCTTTTCACAATTTCTTCATGGATATGAGTTCTATATGTTTGTGTTCTATGCCTTTCAATTCTATGTGCTATCCTTACCAATTAAATTCCATTTGCATTTGCTCCAAATCCATAGTAAATTTGCCAAGGGTTTTCAATCAATTGCATCCAATAACAATGTCAATAGGCCCCATATCCAAAGTGATCAAATCCACCTGTATTGTGTATGAGGGCGATAACTCAATTGAAGTACATGAATACACTTCTTTACTAGACTCATATGCACCACTGGCAACTTGTATCCGCAAGAGGAATCCATGTCAATGGGTAGAAACTTTAGCTCATTTAGAGGTTTGGTGTTGACGAAGCTATGAGTGTTGCGTGCTTGCATCCACTAAAATATGTGTAACCTTGCAATTAATGATACCTTGCATCTGGTCCATGCATCATGTGACATAGTACACAAGGAAGAATGAGAACCATGAGTACCACATGGATCAAATGGAAACCCATCCATGGGATCATAGAATCCATCATTAGTGGCATCCTATTCTTCATGAACTTCATTGACCATTGGGTAGCATCAACATGCAATAGATTTCTCTCATGTTCCTCTTCTTCTTCAACTTCAACATATTAAGTGATCACCATATTGATTTTTGAATTCTTGGTTTTGCACTTCAACTTATGGTCCTGTGACCACTTCTCTCCACATTTAAAACATAATCCTTTGGTATGCATTTCTCTAAGCTTGTCGTGAGGAACAAAGTTGCTATTAGAATTGTTTTGGGATAGTTTAGGAGCATTTTCAGCTCTTGAAAAATTGCATCTTATCTCAATCACATTTTTGAAATTTTGCCCCTGTTTCTTGCATAATTTTCACATTTTTTAGAGGCATAAACAATAGAAAAAATTAAGACTTTTCTATTATAACTGTTTTGACTGTTATAACCCTTGTTTTCTTGCTTTAATGTGTTTCTTGATTGATTGAAAACTTTCCCATATTTTGTTGGTTGATTGGAAAAATTATTGCCTACATTCCTTTGATGGAAATTTTCTGCATCTCTCTTGTACTTCAAGGGATATCTTTTAGCCAATTGTATGGCCTCATGCAAAGTTTTTGGTTGTTGATCTCCTACCTCCGATGATAGGATAGGGTCAAGACCAAAAATGTATTTATTTAGCTTAGCAAAATTTGAAATGCCTTCAACATACATGGAGATATTTAAGTAGGTATTGGAGTAGTCTCTAACAGACATTTCTCTTTGAGCACATGCATACCATCTTCTTTAGAGACTTTCTTTTTCCGAAGGGAAAACAAAAACATAATTCATTTCTTGATTGAACTTCTTCCAAGTGAGAAAGTTTTTTCCAATCATGTGAGTGTAATGCCACCAAGTATGGATGTAACCTTCAAGATGAAGAGCTGCGAAATAAATCTTGGCTTCTTCACTTCTAGGATAAAGGATGAAGTACAATTCAAGCTTATTAATCCATTTCTCCCACTCTGAATGTAAAGCGTTATCCCCTTTGAAATTAGTGATATTGATATTTTCCTTATATTCATTTTCACTTGTAAGATAGTTTCCCATAAGAATATTGCTTTCATGAATCTTTGTTCCAAGAGCTTTGCCTAACAGTAGGTGGCCCAAAACCATGAGATGAGGGTTGACCATTTGAAACATGCTCTTTATTTGAAAGATCACGAACTAATCTCCTCTCATCATTTCTTCCACCTTCATGAACTTGATTGTTGATTGGATTTTCTTTTTGCACATTAGAGGGCTGATGATAAAGAGACTTGTAGAGGGGGTCACATCCATGATAATCATTATTCAATCAATTGTTGTCTTGTTTCCCTTCATGTCTAAGACTATCTTTTGGGCTATTAAACTGAGGCCTTGTGATATGAATACCATGGATTTGTGAAGGGTGATGGTTACCCCTCACTGTAGATGGTTCTCCCCTTTCAAAAGTATGTATAACTGGCTGAGAACTTTCTTCATTTGGATGGGAAGGATTACCAACAAGAGGGGTTGCATGTGGATCTTCAATAGTTTGAGATTCCCTTAGTGGCTTGCTCCCAATTTTCTTTATGGTTGAAAGGAGTTCTTGGAATAAAAATTTTATTTGTAGATCAAAGATATCCTTGTTTACCTGTGCCATCCCTTGCAACAAACCTTGATTCATATGTATTAGACCTTCATTTAAAGTCTTCAAATCCCTAGAAATATCTTCATTCACATGTCCCAACTCTTTTGACAGTAATAGGTAATCACTCAGTATATATACAATCATTCAATTATTCATTTGAGTAATTTTGATCCTCTTGGAAGTCCTTTACACCATCATTCAATGCTTCAGTAATGGGGTCTTTCTACTTATTCCTGGCCATTAGAAGACAATGCTATAGTACTAGATAGTTTGTCAATAAATCCCATGTTTCTCTAAGCATATAGTACCAATACCAATGCTTAATAGATTTGTGGGAAGCTTATTATATGGAGATACATAAAATTTCAAAAGATATCACCTTGGGTTGGAGACTTTGGGTGGAACAATGACAAACAATGTCCCCCTACATGCTGTTTGCGTGTTATCTCAGTGTACCTACTCACATTTGACCCTGTGGGGATACCCTGAGTGGAAGAGACCCTTGCAAACATGTGTAGCAACCTAAAGAGGGTTATGATGCACCTATAGGGCTCAAGGATAACCTATAGATTAGTAGGTACATGTTGTAAAGACCTGTAAAATTGTGACCACTTGTAGGTATCCAAAGAGTAGGAGATGCCATGCACCTCTTCCAATTTTGTTCCAATGGAACCTTAACCACCTGTGGTACTCTGAATAGGGCTGATCACTATAGTGCTACTGTCAAACTCTAACAATGGGGAATATACCTACACCTAAATTTAAAAATTTCATGGACACTGAGAAAAGAGGGGTGTACAAAGTTCCTTCTCAAGCTAGGTTGCGCACCCCTTCAGGGTCATAATTGGCAAGGGAGGGTCACCTCACTATTGTCTTTCTGACTTGCTTGGTATCCGCTTTTTCCTCATGGGAATCAACATGGAAGGTACATTCTAATGGCTAATCAAACAAGAATGCTATGCATTGATTGAAAAAGACTTTAAATTCTTTCATGAAATGCAAGTGGATATTTAGGAAATGGCTAAATGAAAGGACTATGGATAGGGCATTACCCTTATGCAGTGCCTCACTGCTTGTAATAATCTGTCACCATCGGATTTCCCCCCCATTTCATTCTGTCAAAATAAAAACTAATTTCTTTAATTACCCTTTCTCCCCTTATCAATGCTATCAGTTGACGGAGGGAGGGGCAGTTGAACCACAAGATGGAGGGGGAGTTGAACCGAAAAATGGAGGGGGAGTTGAACTACAAGATGGAGGGGGGAGTTGAACTAAGTATTGACCTGACAAAGAAGGTGATGACGGAAGGGGGGGCTGCAACCAAAAGATGGCTGTGATGACAGCACATGGATGTGACAAGAAAAGGGAGCTGAACATATAGTTGAGTAGGAGAAGAGGATGATGAGGATCGCAAAGCTGTAGTGAGCATTGACAACAAGATAGGTGAAGCAGACGATGATTATGATGGGGGGAGGGGCACACGTATGCCACCTCCAAACCCCCACTATCACTTCCTCTCCTGTAGAAACTTTTGATTGCATGGCAAAAAGGATGTTCTGGCTGCCTGAATGGAGGAGAAGGAAGGGGGCCTCGTGTCATATCCCCTCCCCATAATACCCTTCTCCCCCTCCCTATAAAAATCCCCCCCCCCCTTAGCAAGGGGCGATAATCCTCTTTCTTTCTTCCCCCTTAATCATCACCATATTTCCTTATAAATAAATTTCCTCCCCTTTCCTTCAGGAGACCCATTATTCTTCTCTCCCTCCCCCCCCCCCCCCTTTGCTACCAAAATTGTGAGAAAGGGAAGGAGAGGGAGAGGTAGTGAAGGAGAGAAAGAGAGAGAGAGAGGAGAGGGGAGGGAAATCTAGAATAAGAGAGGAAGAGAGAGAGAGAGGGAGGCCCAAGGGAAATTCCTTCCTTGGGTGAAGGCTTAAATACCCTCTCTCCCCGTCAAAACTTCCTAAGACCTCTCCATCGACTGCCCCAAATTGAGAAGGAGAATGTGAAAGTCAAGACAAGGCATAGGGAACCCGACACCAAGGAGTCCTTCGAGAGAAGTGAAGGTTGCTTTTCTAGTTCCAAAATGGCCCCAAAGCATAAACTCTCCCAAGTAACTAGAAAACCTGCAACTACGAGAGAAGGATCGGGCAAAGATGCCACCATCAACACAAATGGGTTATCAGGCATGAATGCGAACTCGACACTCCAAAACCACGTACCGCTACCATGTCTAGAAATTGAAATCAAATATTTTAATCATGGGCATCATTAGGAAGAAGTCATACCTCGCATCGAGTAACTTAAATATTTTGAAAGGTAGTTGAAAAGGGCTTAATAACCATGAGTTTTCATGAATAGATTACGCATCTACAGGTTATTGCGGAAATTCAGTCAAGTGTTAGGTTCCAACTTTTGCAAATGCATCATAGATTCTGGTGTACATGAATGCTTAGTATAGGTCAAAGACATCCCGTAGGCTATTGTAGTGAATTAACTCGCATTTACAATAAACTCATGCACACTCACATCTAATCATTTAGGTCACGTCTTATGAGTTGCATGAATGCTGAAAATTGAAGTGGAGGGAGTCCGTGAGGTCAATCAGATGAGAAGTTAGGAGCTCAATGTCTTCTTCTCCTCCATTATTCTTCTCTATTTCTCCAACAGTCCACACCCACAAAATGGTATCCTCAAAAGATAGATACCCCAAACTTAAGGACACTTTACATGCGATTGTACTTTAGATACATACAACCATAGGATATGACTTAGGATATGTCATATTTATCAACACTCCCCCTCAAGCTCAGAATGAGCTTGCACACATAAGACTCCAAGTGCACTCCTAAAGTACTCAAACTTATCTTTACCTAATGATTTGGTAAAGATATCAGCAACTTGGTCATTTGTTTTCACATGGACCAAGTCAATCTCTCCATCGATGACTTTTTCTCTAATGAAATGATAGTGCACTTCTATGTGTTTTGTCCTTGGATGGTAGACTGGGTTCTTTGCCAACATAATGCGGCTAACATTGTCACAATACATAATGACTCCACCATCAATCTCTATGCCCATGTCATATAAGATCAATCTCAGCCATGTCTGCTCACATGCTGCCAATGCAATGCCTCTATAGTCTGCTTTAGTGCTTGATAGAGAAACTGTAGGTTGCTTCTTACTGCTCCAACTTACCATGGCTGATCCAAATGAGAATGCATAGCCACTAGTAGATCTTCTATCCATAGAGCTACCTGCCCAGTCTCTGCATCTGAGTATCCAACCAATGTAGGCTTGATTCCTTTTTCATAAAACAAGCCAAATCCAGCTGTCTTCTTCACATATCTAAGAACTCTTCTCACTACATCCAAATGTGATTTGCATGGTTTCTGAATAAACTGACTTATCAATCCAACAACATAACTCAAGCCTGGTCTTGTAATGGTCAAGTAGATAAGACTACCAACCATCTTTCTAAACATAGTGACATCCTCAACATAAGATCCATCATCCATCAACTTAACATTTTGATCGAATGGTGTATCAACCAATTTGCATCCTATCATGCCATATTTTTCCAACATCTCCAATGCATATTGCCTTTGTATCAGCCATATACCATGAGGTGTGTCAATAACCTCAATACCCAAGAAGTATCTCAACAAACCAAGGTCCTGTTGAGATATCGAGCTCCACTCGTGATACGCCAGGGTGACCGTTGTGTATTTATGTCACCGACGTGTCAGTTGCAGATGCGGTTGGTACACCGCCCATGAATAATAGCTACATGATAGCTATCCTTATCTATTCTAGTTTGTGGCTCAGTTAGTATGCCACCTTAGTTAGTTGAGTTTGGTTTGAGACCCATATAGAGGGTTCTTCTATTTCTTTGTACTTGAGTTCTTTTGGCTTACACAACTAAGAAGAGGAAAACTGTTTTCAGCCTCCACCCTTGTGTGTCTTCCCCCATTGTGCAAGCAAGAAAGCTACAAGTGAGACTCCTTCCTTCTCTCCCACAATCTTGACATGGTATCAGAGCCTTGTTCGTGGTAAGGAGCTCAAGAAAGCAAGCCAAGCTCGCGGTGTTCTGGTAAGAGGAGCAGTGTTGCTTTCATTTTCTGTTTTGGGAGCAGATCTCTGCAGGTAGCACAGCCGGAAATTGCAAGAGTGCATTGTCTCAGGTTGAGACGCCCTTCGCGGTGAAGCAAGAGGGCAGTATATGCTGCGGTCGAGAGCTTTAGCTCTCGGCGACCTTGTTTTTTTGATTTGAGGCCATTTCGGGGCCTGTTTTGGAGGCGGAAGTTCTCTGCACGCACTCAGAAAAAGGCCCAGTTTTATGCTGTGCAACCATTGTTCTACAGGTCAGTGAAAAGTTACTGTCGAAATCGCATCGTATGCTTGTGCGCAGAGACATTGGGAGTTACAGAATCATCCCTGTTGCTTGTTGATGCAAAATCGTCACTAGGAAGTGACTGTGTGGTTAAATACCACTTTCGCCAGTTTTGCAGATTTGCCCTTGTGAGGGTGAAGCTGAGTTTTTGCAGTGACAGAATTTTTCGCAGTGTTCTGTAATGGCGTCTGATTCTCTCTCACAGATTGTCACTGAAAAGCTTGACAAGAACAACTTCCAAGCATGAAAGTTTAGAATGACGAATTTCCTTATGGGAAAAGGATATTGGGAATTTATTGCAGGAAATGAAGAAGAACCAGTTCTTCCTGATGTTCCCAATCAACAGCAAATGCAGGCATTCAAAGCATGGCATGAGAGAGCCAGGAAAGTTATGTACTGGTTGTCTATCAGCATTTCAGACTCTATGATTGTGCATATTCAGGATGCAAGTACGCCAAAGGAGGCATAGGATACTCTATCAAAGATGTATAGCACAAATACGCAAGCCAGGAAAATGCAGCTCAAGCAAGAGTTGCACAATGTGCAAAGAGAAAATATGAGCATCAATGACTACCACATGAAGGTGAAGAAGATTGCAGATGCACTTGCTTCCATTGGGTCGCCGGTGGAAGATGATGATTTAGTTTTTGTGACCTTGAATGGTCTAGGAAAGGATTACGCACAGTTTCGGACATCCATTTCAGTTCGTGAAAGATTTCCTGATTTTGAGAAGTTGATTGCTCTTCTAATTTCTGAGGAGCAGAGAAATGGTGGTGCATCTTCTTCAGGAGGAACTTCAAAAGAAGCTGTCTTCTACTCAAATGCTGGAAGAGGTAGAGGCAGAGGTAGAGGAGGCCGATTTGGAGGCCGTGGCAGAAATCAGAATATGTAGCAAACTCAAGAAAACCAGTCCTATGGAGGAGGACGTGGTAACTCTAGAGGTAGGGGGAGCCAAAGAGGTCGTGGTGGATGGCAAAGAGGCCAAAATGCAAACAATAATGTTGAATGCTACTACTGTGGTAAAATGGGTCATATGGCTAAAGACTGCTATAAAAAGCAGAATGACATCATGAATGGAAAACTGCAACAAGGGAATTATGCATCTTCTAGCAGACAGGGTGATGACAGAAATGAGCATTTGTTCATGGTGCAGCACATGAACAATTCTATGACAAGTGCAGAAGAAAGCAATGATGTATGGTATGTTGACTCAGGTGCATCAAACCACATGACAGGTCATGCAGAATGGATGGAGGATGCAAGGAAAATGGAAAAACCAGGATTTGTGGAGACTGGTGATGATACTGCACATCCTATTGTGCAGATTGGAAAAATTCCCTTGTCTATGCAGGATGGGAAAAAGAAATACCTGTCTGATGTATTTCATGTCCCGAATATCACCAAGAATCTGGTTTCTATTGGTCAAATGGTTGAGCAGGGCTTGCAGGTCAGATTTAATCCTCATGGATGCTTTGTTGAGGATATGAAAAATAAAGGTCGCTTGATAGCAAAAGGAAAGAAGAAGGGCAGAATGTTTACATTGGATGCAGACATGCCTGAATTGAGTGCAGCAATGTTTGCACATGGGACCGGTGTAGTTGCAGATATTGATATCTGGCATAAACGCATTGGTCATGTTAATGTACAGCGACTTAAATCAATGCAGGCCCAAAATATTGTTGCAGGATTGCCTAAATTCAAGGTTGCAGAAATGCATAAAGTATGTGAAGCCTGTCAGTTTGGAAAACAGGCAAGGAAACCATTTCCTAGACATGTTCAAGAGAGTGAGAAGCCATTGGAATTAATCCACTCTGATGTGTGGACTACTAAAGCTGCATCTCTTGGAGGCTGTCATTATTTTGTCAGTTTTATTGATGACTATAGCAGAAAAGTTTGGGTGTATTTTATGAAAAAGAAAAGTGAAGTTTTTGGGCATTTCAAAACTCTTAAAGCTATGGTTGAAAAAGAAACAGGCCTGCAGATAAAATGCCTAAGGTCAGATGGAGGGGGAGAGTACCTCTCAAATGAGTTTGCAAGGTTCCTGCAGGAGCATGGCATAAAGCAGCAATATTCATGCAGTCATACCCCACAACAAAATGGAATTGCAGAAAGAAAAAACAGACATATTGGAGAGGTGTCTCGTGCCATGCTCAATGAAAAAGACCTGCCAGATTTTTATTGGGCTGAAGCAGTTGCTACAGCAGTCTACATAATGAACAGGACTCCCACTGCAGCAATACATGGAATGACTCCAGAGGAGAGGTATACTGGTAGGAAACCAGATATTTCTCATTTGAAAATTTTTGGTTGCATTGCCTATGTACATGTGCCAGATGAGTTGAGATCCAAGTTGGATCCAAAAGCTGAGAAGTGCATCTTTATTGGTTACTCTCTGCAGCAAAAAGGGTATAGATGCTATAACCCTTCTACTCGTAAGTTTACAGTGAGCAGAGATGTTGTTTTTGATGAGATGAGTAGCTGGTATAAACCAGTAAATGTGATTGATGATGTAGATGCACAAAATGGTAATGCTGCACAGAATTCATAGCAGCAGTCACAAAACATTAGTGGACCTGGAGCGTCCTCTAGCAGTGGTTCACATTCTTCGCCATGGACAGGCAGATTGAGATCAGGAGAATCTTCTCAAAGCAATGCAGATAGTGGTATGCAGGTATCACTAAAAGGAAAAGAGAAGGTTGATCAGCCCATGTTTGATGTGAATGCAGGTCACTCTTATGTGGATGGTGAATCCAGTGGCTCAGAACAGAGCATTGATGATGAGTTGGGTATTCCTTCTATTGTTACACCTGGAGTAAGGAAGACCAGGGATGTTTTGAGAGCACCTGGGAGTGAACCTACTTTGTGCAGGTCTACGAGAGCTAGGTATCCTGTGGATAGGCTGAAATATGATGGATTTACAGCCATTCACTATGCATATATGGTTAAAGTGATACAGGAACCAGAACCCACTTCTTTTGAGGAAGCCATGGGAAAAGAAAAATGGGAGAAAGCCATGGATGAAGAAATGGATGCCTTGGAAGCAAATGCTACATGGGAATTGGTACCTTTGCCTAAAGGTAAAAATGCAATTGGCTGTAAGTGGGTTTATAAGGTGAAGCACAATGCAGATGGTTCTGTGAACAGATACAAGGCAAGATTAGTAGTCAAGGGGTATGCACAAACATATGGCATTGACTATGAAGAAACATTCAGTCCGGTTGCAAGGATGGCAACCGTAAGAGCAGTCATTGCTATGGCTGCATCAAAGGGATGGTCTTTACATCAGATGGATGTAAAGAATGCCTTCTTGCATGGTGATTTGCAAGAAGAGGTCTATATGGAGCAGCCACCAGGTTATGTGCATGCTGTTCATCCTGAGTTTGTTTGCAGGTTGAAGAAAGCTTTGTATGGCTTGAAGCAAGCACCTAGAGCATGGTCTGACAAGATAGGACAGTATCTTGTCACTATTGGCTTTCAGATTTCCAAGGCAGATTTCTCACTTTATGTGAGGAAAACAGAGAAAGGTATTATGCTACTTGTCATTTATGTTGATGATTTGATTATGACAGGTGACAGTGATGAAGATATCCTTCATGTGAAAATGCTATTGAAGCAGAAGTTTGAGATGAAGGATTTGGGAGAGCTACGTTATTTCTTGGGCATTGAGGTGATTAGATCACCAAGTGGGATACAGCTCTTGCAGAGGCACTATGGATTGGACATGCTGTCCAAATATGGGATGACAGGCTGTAAGCCTATTTCAGTTCCTTTGGAGCAGAATGTGAAGCTGAGCACAGATGCAGGTGAGCTTCTAGAAGACCCTACTATGTACAGACGCATAGTAGGAAGTTTGATTTATATGACTATTACCAGGCCAGATTTGAGCTATGCTGTTGGATTGGTAAGTCAGTTTATGCAGACTCCAAGGAAACCACATTTGGATGCGGCTAGACGCATACTCAGGTATGTGAAGTCCACATTGCAGTATGGACTATTTTATGAGACTGGGGTTCAGATACAGTTGCATGGATACACTGATGCTGATTGGGCTGGTAGTATTTCTGATAGACGATCTACCAGTGGATATGTGTTCTCTTTTGGGAGTACTGCAGTCACTTGGAGCAGCAAGAAACAGCCTACAGTTGCCTTGTCGAGCACAGAGGCTGAGTACAGGGGTGCAGCAATGGCTGCATGCGAGGTAGCTTGGTTGCATAAGCTACTTTATGATATGCATCAGTCTACAGATGGACCAGTTGTCATTTATTGTGACAACATGAGTAGTATACACTTGGCAAATAACCCAGTCTATCATACTAGAACAAAGCACATTGAGGTGCATTATCACTATGTGCGAGAGAGGGTTTTACTAGGTCTTATTGATCTAGTTTATGTCAGCACAGAGGATCAGGTAGCTGACATATTTACGAAGGCATTGGGCGCAGAGAAGCTGCGCAAGTTCAGAGACCTGCTTGGTGTGCAGGAATTGGGATTGAGCTCGAGGGGGAGTGTTGAGATATCGAGCTCCACTCGTGATACGCCAGGGTGACCGTTGTGTATTTATGTCACCGACGTGTCAGTTGCAGATGCGGTTGGTACACCGCCCATGAATAATAGCTACATGATAGCTATCCTTATCTATTCTAGTTTGTGGCTCAGTTAGTATGCCACCTTAGTTAGTTGAGTTTGGTTTGAGACCCATATAGAGGGTTCTTCTATTTCTTTGTACTTGAGTTCTTTTGGCTTACACAACTAAGAAGAGGAAAACTGTTTTCAGCCTCCACCCTTGTGTGTCTTCCCCCATTGTGCAAGCAAGAAAGCTACAAGTGAGACTCCTTCCTTCTCTCCCACAATCTTGACAGGTCCTTTATATCAAAATCTTTATGTAACCCATGCTTGACTTCATTAATCTCCTTCTCAAGTGTACCTGTAATAATGAGATCATCAACATAGATGACCACAACAACCATACCATCTTCTGTATGCCTCACATAAAGTGAATAGTCAGCTTTACTTTGCTGAAATCCCATACTACATAAGAATTTGTTGATTCTATCACACCATGCTCTTGGTGCTTGCTTCATTCCATATAAAGCCTTCTTCAACTTGCATACATAATGTGGCTATTTTGGATCCACGTAGCCCTTTGGTTGATCCATGTACACTTCCTCTTCTAAGTTGTCATTCAAAAATGTATTTTTCACATCCATTTGATAAAGCTTCCGACCATAGATAGAAGCCAAAGCAATTACCAATCTCACCGTCGTCATTTTAGCTACTGGACTGAATGTTTCTTCATAGTCTAAACCATAAGTTTGTGCATATCCTTTTGCAACTAGCCTTGCTTTATACCTTTCAAGAGAACCATCGATTTGACCTTATAAACCCATTTACATCCAATGGACTTCTTGCCATGAGGTAGTTTCACCAAATCTCAAGTCTTGTTTTTCCTTAGTGCATCCATCTCTTCATCCATTGCTTGTCTCCACTCTTTGCTCTCTACTGCTTCTTCAAAGCAAGTAGGCTCCACATGTTGTACATAAGAAACCATGTATGCATAATGCATCTTCATGAACCATTATAAGTCAATCTATCAATTGGATACCTTACCCTTTCTGACCTTCTCAATTGAGGTGCACTACTGTGTGTCTCATCTGATCTAGCATGTGGTGGCACATACTTTCCTGCACTTCTAGTGCCAAGTGTTTTAACATGTGGAATGCCATACTCATCATCTATAGATTCATCTTCTGAACTTTCAGCCATAGGTCTCTTTCCTTTTGCAACTTCTTCACTCCTTTGTGCATTTCTCAATCTACCACTCCATGGACTGTAGCTGCCACTGCTTTCCACATTCTCTTGAGGTCCTGAAGCATCTTCCACATGCTGATTTTCAGCCTTGTTGTTTGCTGAAATTTTCATTCCATAGGCATCATCATCATTGCTTTCATAAGAATCAACATCTAGTTCAATTTTGGGCTTGTACCATGATTCATATTCACTGAATTTGACATCCCTGCTTACGTATACTTCCTTACTCACTGGATCATAGCATTTGTATCCCTTATTCTCATCAGGATATCCAAGGAAAATGCATTTTGCAACCTTAGGTTCCATCTTCTTTCTCAAATCATCCGGAACATGAACATAACAAACACATCCAAAGACTCTAAGGTATACAACAGTGGGTGTCCTGCCATACATTCTCTCATATGGTGACATATTATGAGTCAAGGCTATAGGTGTTCTATTCATAATGTGAACTGCAGTATGCACTACTTTTGCCCAATATGACAATGGCATGTTCATTTGGTTCATCATTTCCCTTGCAACCTCTGCAATAATCCAATTCTTCCTTTCAACCACACCATTTTGCTGAGGTGTGTATCTGCATGTCAATTGCCTTTTGATACCATGATCTCTCAAGAAGTCACAAAACTCATATGACATGTACTCTCCACCATTATCTGACCTCAAACATTTTATGTAGCATCCAAACTACTTTTCAGCCATAGATTTAAATTCCAAGAACTTTTCAAATGCTTCACTTTTATGCTGCATAAAGTACACCCAAGCCATTATGCTAAAATCATCAATGAAAGTGATATAGAATCTACATTTTCCGCTCATGGAAACATTTTGACATGGGCCCCAAATATCTGAGTGTATTATTTCCAAAGGATAGCTGCTTATTCTCCCCCTCTTTGGAAATGGCATTCTGGACTGCTTGCCAAATTGACAAGCCTCACATACATGATCAAAATTCACATATCCAAAATGCGGTAAACCAGGGACTATCTGTTTCGAATGCATTTGCTTCAATCTTTGCAAATTAACATGACCAATCCTTCTATGCCATAATTCCACATCCTTATCTTGCCCATGTCCTCTCTCAATATACATAGAGTTTTGAATCACTAGAGTACCTGCATCCAAAGCAAACAATCTCCCTTTCTTTCTACCATGAGCAATCACCATGCCAGTTCTCCCATTATGGAACTCTTCAATGAAACATCCAAACTTATTGAATCTCACCTGCAATCCTTGATCTTGTCATTTGACCAATCGATGCTAAGTCCTTAGTTATTGTGGGCACACAAAGCACATCACCAAGCTTGTTCTCAATCCCATATTTAGTAACAAGTGGCACACTATCAATATGAGTAATTTTGTGTAAAGTATCATCACTAGTGGCAACATATTCATCATTCTTCATTTGCTCCTTGCTATCAAACCACTCAGCATGATGAGTCATGTGGTTTGTAGCTCCTGAATCCAAAAACTAGTCATTCTCACGAAGAGGGTGAGTCATGCTCCCAAGCACATGCTCCATAGCAAATAAGTGACCTCTAGGCAATCCACCTCTAGATCCATAACCTGTACCACCATAAGTGCCTGCATAATGGCCATATTGGGTCCTTCCATGACCCCTAGACATGGCATTCTATTTCTGATAACAATCCCTCTCAAAGTGACCAAACTGCCCACAATAATGACAAGTACCATCTCTTTGTGAAGAAGGACTAGACCGTCATCTACCTCTAGGGAAAGATCTCCCCATGCCTCTATGCATGAAGTCACCAAGAACAAATTTACCTCTTCCATGAGCAAAACCATAATTACTATGACCAAGTGAAGAGCCTCTAGCTCTAGATGAGCTACCATGACCTCTCTGGTGATAGAAAACACTGTCTCCACCTGCATTTTTGCCACTGCTAGATGCATTCAATCCCAACTTGATTTCTTCTGTAGCAATCCAATAAGCTCCTCAAAGTCAGGCATAGAGCCTCCTCTAACTGAAATAGAGGTATCCAAAGATTTGAAAGCTGGTCCAAGTCCATTTAGTGTCACTGACACTAAATCATCATCATCAACAGGTGCATTAATGGATGCAAGGTCTTCTGCAATTTGCTTGATTTCTACCACATAGTCATTGATACTACAATTGCCTCTCCATGCACCATGTAATCTCTGCTTGAGTTGTATATTACAAGCCTCTGTACATGTTCTATACATTTTTTCTATGATTTCCCATGCCTCCTTACAAGTACTTTCCTTTTTGATACGAGGAATCAATGTTTCTGAAATACATATGGAGATCCAATGCAAAACCTTCCTATTCTTCCCTGTCCAATCCTTGTATGCTTTCTTTTGCTCTTTAGTTGGATGTTGAGGAACTTCTGGACATTCATCATCACCTGTTATGAGGTCCCATAGACCTCTACCCATCAAAAATTTCTCCATCCTCTAAGACCAAACACTATAGTTGTCTTTGGTCAATTTGTCTCCCACGATCTGAGTGATCTATGCCATGTCAGACATTATGACTGCTGCAAATTCAGAAGAAAAAAACAATACAACCTATCCAAAAATGGTATTCAGCAGTATGCCCCAATGACTATAGTCCAAGAGACTAAATCCTGCGATGGAAGCGCGTCACACACTTCTCACACTTTTGCAAGCACAACACATGTAGTATACATGCTCACAAATGTAGCACCAAGCACATCAGATGTTGTCCATTGTATTGAATTGTACCCCTGCAATAACCACTCAACTTAGAGCAGCATGCTAGTAAAACCAAATTCCAAAGCAGTTGTTCCACTGCATCTCATAGGAACTCTAGCTTCCAATCTTTCAATCATCTTTGATAAGGTTGCTAGGCTTACTAAAGACATACTTTGGTAGGTCATATTTAGCACCTCTTTCATCATAACATGTTGACAAATCCTCTGACGTGACAATGATGCGTGCACTATCTACAATATCCTGTGCAAGGCTCAATTCTGCTTCCGTTGAAGCATGGAGAGCATCCCAAATTTCTTTCTTCCCTCCATAGTGAGGAGCATTGTCCCAGAACTCATCCCGCATTTGCATCAATTGTGCTCCATAGTGAGGAGCAGTGTCCCAGAACTCATCCTGCATTTGCATCAATTGTGCTCGAGTGATTGGCTCAGTATGCTTCCAGGGCTTTGGCTTTTTTCTTTTTCTTTTTCCCATGACCTTCAATAGGCTTCTTGTTGGATGAGCCAATGCATCCCATTGCTAGCGCGCAGGTCTGGCGGGAGCTTGCATGGCTAGCTGTCACATGCCGAGATATGAAATGGTGAAGCGTATTCAGTAGAAATTTAATCTCTCGCTCAACCTATGGAAAAGGCATGTGGTGCGTGCAAGAGTTTACTTCTTGCTCTCAATCTGCAGAAGCGTTTGAGAGGAAGGTAGATGAGATACGGTTCCGTTCGGGACGTGATCGATCTATTCTCTGAATTTTTGCAGGGGCCTCCACCCCCTGCTTTTCTTCTTCTTCTTCTTGCTTTCTTTCTTTCTGGCTTCTCGTCTGCTGTTGCTGGAGATCAATCCATAGTGGAGTAAAACGTCAACCACATCCCCTTGTTTAACTGAGAAGGCAGCCTTATGGAGTATGTGAAGAAGGCGACTGCTAAGGATGAGGCCCCATTTACCAGGCTTTTCTTGGATGGTAACTTCCTCATGGGGTCCCTGCCTCTGCCCTTCCTCACTGCCCACCTGTCTGGCAGCCTCCTTCTTCATAGAGTATGCGGAAGCAAATTGTTACCAAATCTAGGAGGTCATTGGCAAAGGAAGCTATGGCCTCTGGTATTCCTATTATTCAATGGCTCTTGGAACAGAATGGAGAGAACATGTCATTCGACGCCTACGGTATCCACGTGAGCATTGGTGCTTGTATGTCCTCGATGAAGCTTGTCTTAAAGCGGTAGTATCAGCTGCTTACCTTCTCTCAAATCTGATGTCTACAACTTCACCTTTAGGTGTATACACAGAGCTGGATGCTTTAACACTCTCAACAGTGCACATTGTCTCTCCCCACCTCAAGAAGCTCAACATAGACAACATCACCTAACTCTTCCATAGCAAAGAAACTCAATCCCATTATTCCTTGGTCACCTTCTCCACAGCAAAGGAAGTCAATCCCATTGTTCCCTAGTCACCTTTTGCTCTGATACCAAATGAAAATCGAAGTGGAGGGAGTCCATGAGGTCAATCAGATGAGAAGTTAGGAGCTCAATGTCTTCTTCTCCTCCATTATTCTTCTCTATTTCTCCAACAGTCCACACCCACAAAATGGTATCCTCAAAAGATAGATACCCCAAACTTAAGGACACTTTACATACGATTGTACTTTAGATACATACAACCATAGGATATGACTTAGGATATCTCATATTTATCAACATGCATTAGAAGGAATTTTTATATAAATCCTACATTGTATCATCAACTTGGGAAAGACATCCATCTAGAATTGCATGACATCATGAATCGCCTCAGTTGCATCATATAATAAGGGATGCATCTAAAAAGGCAGATTTATGTGCACATGAAATGTCGAGCTTAATTGAAAGGGCCAGATTGGAAAATGAAATCCTGCATGATAAGTGAAGCCAATCAACTTAACTAGGACTCTAGTCACAAATAGGTCAAGTTGTCTTTGTGACCATATTTTGACTTAGAGTCAACATACTCTTTTGATCTCTATCCCAATAACCATTTGCAAAGGGTCCAAAACAGTCTTGGAAATATCAATTTCAACATATAGTATATCTCGAAGCTAACACAAGAAAACTTAAATGTCTTATCCACAAGAAGAATGACTATTCGCCAAGCTACATATGATGCTTGCAACTATTTCAAAATGGTAAATAGACTTAGTTTACACTTGACTTGCGAGAGAAGTGAGCACTAGTTCTTGCTATCTTGAGGAAAGGAAACCCTAGGGAAAACTTAGAAACCTGATTAAATTCTAAAGATGGGAAAAATGGCTACCAAAAATGGACCAAATAAGATCATAGACCGAGATCTTAAGATAAGATCCAAAGGATAGTAACCGAGGGAAGCTATCATCCGAAACTATAGCATAATTTCTCACCCCTATTACATAGAAGAGAGGTTGAAAGGAGGGTATTCTCTATCCTTTGAAAGATGATGGAAAATGACGCCAAGGCAAGAAAGACCCAAGAAGGGAAACATTAAGCATTGCAGACGAGGACTCCACCTTAGCAGATGTCTGAGCACTCGCCTTCATTGTTGTTTGTGCTTGTAACACTAGATTCAATGTCTGTGAAAAGAATGTATGATCCAAGATCACAAAAGAAATTTGAATAATGAATTAGGTTGAATTCATGGAGGTCGTGCCTAGCTATCCACAGTTGGCCGCAAACCCTAGCCAAAGGGGTCCCAAATAACCGTGACAGGAATGTGGACTGAACCTGCCATGAGAGGTCTCTCCGTGGGTTAATTTGAATGCAGGAGGATGCTTGGATGCCAAGGGAGACTTTGGCCATAAATTCCCTGTCTCCGGGTCCTACTCAAACAATCTACGGTACTCGAGATAGATTCTCGAGGCCTTGTTACTAGTACAAGGGTGAAAACTAGGAAAAAATAAGACATATCCTCATGGATTGCGGGATTCATCCTTTTTGGAAAAGACTTGTATTTTAGTTAAGATGATAATATAAAGTTTACTTCCAAAGAACTTGTCTAAATTGTTTTCATGTCAGCGCTATAAGTTAATGCAAATGAATCCTATTTTCTAAAAGGCTTAATTAAGGAAGCTATTTTTAAATGTCTCACATAAATGTGATAGGACCTAATTAGAAAACTAAAGAATGCCTATTGAGGGAAGCGGGTGGATGGAACCCCCGATGGGTCTGTCCTCTGGAAGGGTGGTCCCAAAGAGCTAGGAGGCTTCTCACAAGGCTCTATAGTCGTACGACCTTTAGGTAATATTAGATTAGAACCTGATTCATGCCATTTTAGCGGACCTGAATGGGACTATGCCCTATGGGCAGAGAGGTTGAGCAGTGCGTTCCTCTCGTTTTCCATTCTCTTTGAACCAAGTGCGGCATGGGTCTGCTTTGGCTTGAGTATCTTTGTGTAAAGTAGGATGTCCAGGATCTGATGCTAGAATACTGTTAAGAGACCTTGGCCACTAGGAACCCCGATTTCAAGTTGATCCTAGTGGGTTCGGGCCACGAACATTCCGTTGCGAGGCGGACTCGGAAAACCCTAGGCGACAAACCCCAGAACATTCCATGGGAGCGCCGGGTAGCGATGCTTAGAACCGCTAAAAAATGTGCTTGAATAACCGTTAGGTGGGCATGTTACAATTTGTATTAGAGCCAACTAATGAATAAAACAATCATGATAGGAATAAATTGGGAAGGGAGAAGTGATGTTTTTCACTAGGAATATATTTTTTTATGTTACTCATTTGTGGATTGTTGCTGCTTCCAGACTTAACGAGGCATGGAGCAGGTTCCTCGTATTTCACATCATGTTCAAGATGGCTATGAACTCTTCAAGTTATCACTGACAATCAACATGATGGGAATCCTGGATTGACTCTACAACCCTTTACCAATGTCTGTGGAAAGGTGTTGGACTTGGACCGCAGGATACTATTATATAGATGTCAACTGACTCGCCTATCTTCAAAACAATCTGAAGAGGTTAAAATGGTTGGACTTGAAGGTCATCAAGTTATTCATCTTCCATGAGGCCTGTATAAATTCGATCCTACATATTGGATGCCGACAAGTAGAACAAAATTGCTATATCTATGATGAGGTCGTCAAAGTCTTGCCAGATGATAGAATTAAAGTAATGGGGCAAAACGAACATCATGGCTATTAAAAACGGGGACTTCCTAAACTTCCCATGACTTGCCGCTTCCTGCGAATCCATTCTCCCAATCCGTATTACTATTCTGTCCTTGTAGCTGAATCCAATAGGGAATTATTAACCTGGCATTGATGCATCTATTGGAAAGGAAATCATCCAAGACAAGTTGTATTTGTTCTCGAATAATTGTATTTGAAGCTTATGCTTCTTTATGGATAAATAAGAATTTTGTGTTTATTTGATTTGTCACACCCAATAGTAATGAAAAATAATTTGTGTATTGATTTAAGATGTGTAGAGATATGTAAATGTTATCTTAATCCAAAACTAGATACAACCCCAAGCGCAGAACCAGAGTCTTGTTTCCACACTAAGCCTAGCGAAGGCATAAGAGAAGAAGTTTCTTCTCAAACCAATTAAACCACCAGCATTCAACAGAAAAGGGAAGTCCGTTGAAGCTAATACCAAAGTATGGATTGAATCCATGGAAGATTGCTTCAGTGCAACACAAACAACACTTGTGAACCAGGCTATGATTGCCAAGCTCAAGCTTACCGGTGAGGCTAGACTCTCATGGAAGCAATGGTGTAAGGACCAAGCAATCACTAAAGGCACAATAACTTGGGATAAACTAGAGGAAGCAGTGCAGGGAAGGTACATGCCACCTGCATACATAACTTATAAGATGAATGAGTTCTTCAAGTTGAAGCAATTGGTCCTGTCTCTAGAGGCATACTACTCAAGAACTGTCTCCTTGTTGAAATACACCCCGAGCATGAGCATTCCCCAACAAGTCTCAAAGTTTTTTGATGGGCTGAACCCATGAATGAACACTCGGTTGGAATCAATGCATCCTTTAGATCTACAAGATGCATTGATAAGAATAGGATCTATTGCCCAAGAAGTCCAACTGAAGCCCAGGAATAATAGACCTTGGTCTCACAAAGACCAAAATCCAGGAACGTTGAAAGCTCAATTCAAAAAGGCACAAGGACAGAGTCAAGGCCAACGGAAGAAGCCAAGGGAAAATGCAATCAGTGACTTTGTCCCCACTCAAAGAAGTGATCAAAGCATGCAATGTTTTCATTGTAATGAACCTGGACACTTCAAAAGGCAATGTCCCAAACTCGGTGGAGATCATCACCAAGGAAAATTCACTGACCAAGCTAGAGCTACCCATGGCCGTGGTCATGCAGTAATGGGAAGGGCAAAAACTTCCAATATCTCCACTAAGGGAATCCATTCATGCCATTCTCCATAAAAAGGGCCCAAACCGCCAATTCTCGGTGATCCAAACACCATCAAATTACCAAGGTAAGGATTTCAAAATCCTGATTGACTGTGGTAGCACTCATTCTTTCATTTCACCAGCTTGTGCAAGAAGGTTAGGAATAACCATTGTAGTTGCACCCACTTTGCTTATCAAACTAGAAAATGGGTGAGAAATCACTTGCACTAGACAAACTGCTAAGGTGGAATTCCTACTCGGAAATGAGCTCACATACGTTAAGTTCAGGGTAATGAATCTAGGAGTCCATGAGTGCCTACTCGGGATGGATTGGCTAGTCCCCAATGATGCTCACAACCATTGTGGGAAAGGACTGGTCTCCTTTCGGAATCCTAAGGGCAAGCTAGTTACAACACAAGGAGAAGCAGGTAAACCGAAGATCTAGCTAGCTAAGGCAACACGAATAGTTCAAGGAATAAGGAAAGGATTACCCGTCCAACTGATTAAGCTAAACAAACTGGAACAAGTAGAGGACACCAATGAAGAACCATCCTAGCTAAAAGAGTATGTGGATGTGTTCCCAGAATATTTGACTGAATTACCACTACCTAGGGAAGTAGATCATGAGATTAAGCTAACACCAGGAGCTGCAGTAGTTGCAAAAAGGCCCTATAAGATGTCCATTCTTAAAGCTATTAAGTTAAAGGAACAACTCAAACAACTATTCGACCAAGAGTACATACGCCCCAACAGTTCTCCTTGGGGAGCTCCAGTCTTGTTCCAAAAGAAGAAGGATGGTACACTTTGCCTTTGAATCAATTATAGAGGCCTGAACCAAGTAACCATCAAGAATAAATATCCTATCCCAAGGATATATGAGTTAATCGATCGATTGCTGGGAGAAAAAATATTCTCCAAGATCGATTTGAGATCAGGATACTACCAGATCCACGTCAAAGAAGAAGATATTCCAAAGAAATCATTCAACACAAGATATGGTCATTTCTAATTCATAGTAATGTCTTTTGGATTGACTAATGCCCCTGCCACCTTTAACGGGCTAATGCAGGACATTTTTAGACCATATCTTGACGATTATGTGCTTGTCTTATTTGATGATACCTTGGTTTATTCCAAGGAAGGGGAGGATCATGAATCCCAAGTTTGCATCGCCCTTGAGACCATGATAACTCATGAGCTCTATGCTAAGAAGAAAAAGTATGCCTTCCTCAAGAGGCAGATTGAATACCTTGGATTTATTGTGTCAAATGAAGGAATCTTTGTAGATCCTACAAAGGTCAAGGATGTCCAAGACTGGCCTCCACCAACTTCTGTCAAGGAAGTGTGTAGCTTTCTTGGATTAACAGGTTGGTACATGATCTCCATTAAGAACTATGCCTAAATTGCAGCACCCCTTACAAATTTGCTGAAGAAGTAGGTTGCCATAGTGTGGACGCCCACTGAACAATCAAGTTTTGATAAGCTAAGCATAGCTTAGGGGCATCACTGATTCTAAAGCTCCCTAACTTGAGCAAGGAATTTGAAGTTGTCACAGATGCTAGTTCACTTGCACTAGGCTGTGTACTAATGCAAGAAGGTCATCCTATAGCATATTCTTTGAGGAAGCTAAAAACCCATAAAAGGAATTATGATACCCATGACCTAGAGCTACTAGTAGTTATTCGTGCTCAAGCTTTGGCGACACTATCTGCTTGGTAACAAGTTCTCTTTGGTCATAGACCATAAGAGCCTTAAATGGATCTTCACCTAGATTGACCTCAATATGAGTCAACGTCATTAGATTGAGGTTCTCCGAGAATATGACTTTGAGATCAGGTACTGGAAAAGAGAATGTAGTCGTTGATGCCTTAAATTGCAAAGCGTTCCACAACTCTCTTATTATGGAGGAACCCTTGATGGCAGAATCATTGGCAACTATGGTGTCAATGCCTAGCAACCCTATCCTTGAATTAGCAAAGGAGGAACCTAGCCATGACCTAGAATATTTGAAGATGATGAAGGAGATTTCGGAAAAGGACTTGAGAAATGAGTTTCAAGGCCTGAAATGTGTCAAAAAATTGCATAAAAATCCAAATTTTAGGGGAAAATTGGATCCTGCTAAAGGCAACAGTTGTAGTCAGTTCAATTTTAAGCGGCAAGTCAGAGATGGGTTTTGGAAGCGCTTCAAGATACACCAACTGATGGTTGAAAAATTTTCATAATTTTTTCAATTGCTAGATTAGATCTCGGGAGGTGTCAGGTAGTGCAGGACCCCAAGACGGACTGCCAGAAATTTACAGACCTCAAATTGGACGTCGAACGTAGGAGAGATAGGCCAAAAAAGAGGGCCAATAGGAAGAACTAAAAGGGTGTGACCCTTGGGGGACCCCTTTGGCCCCAAAATTTGATGAAGGGGGGGGGGGGGGGGGGGGTGTTTTTTTAGCCGTATGGAAGAAAAATGAACACCATTGTTGGAGGCGATGGATTTTGGAGAGGGGGGGCTATGCCACCTCAATGTACCCATATCATCTCATGTTGGCAGCAAGATACTAAAGATTTTCGCTCTCCATCGCCGCCCTTAACTCCTCCAACGGCTGTCCGAATCATAAGTTACAAAATTAGTCTTTCTCTCTCCTCTCTCTCTTTCTCCCCTAAGAGGCAGTTCATGTGGAAGAAGCCCAATTGATGAATGCTCATCCGGTGGTGTATTGGATTGCTTCCAAATCGAGTGGGGCTGAAGATGGATGAGTGGAAAAGGACTGATCACACATCAATGTTGGACTGTTTTTCTGTCCTGAGTCAAATTTTAAAAACCCGCAACATGCGTATAAGCGGTATGCCTCATTTTTACAAAGGAAATTTGCTTCTTTTTTATGTTTGATGGTCTAAATGAAATTTATATGGAATGAAAATTTGTTTGGATCTTGTTTGCATCATGACTGAGGGCTGTGCATAAAAGAAATGCAGAACTATAATAACAAGTAGTCGCAATAATTAAATTACAACCCGAAAAGTGCCTTTTTAGAGTAAAAATGAAGATTTTGTTGGTTTCGGGTGGGAAAAAGAGATGTGCATGGGATAAAACTATGATAAAAACAATTTCTTAGCTGTCATAATTAGTCACTAATCATAGATTAGAAAATAACCTATTTTATACACAAATAAATATTAAAAAATAGCTATAAATGAAAAAAATAGGATTTTCGCGTTATAAAATCTAGAAAATAATGATTCATGGTTATGGTTGTATAACAAAGCTGAGGCATGAAGTTTGACTTCAATTTGGCTTTGTTTATGTGTCATAGTTCATGGGTTTTTTTGCTTTATGAGAAAAATACATATGAAAGGAGGTATTATACCTATGCAACGCATCACAACCTAAACATTAGAAAGACATTATTAGTGAGTTTGGGAATCTCCCAATTCCCATTTTTTGAATACTAAAAATGTGGCACATGGATAACATGCCAATAAGTTTCTCAAAACCATATGATCTGACCTATCATTGGAAAGCGCTTGAAAAATGGAATCTATTGAGCTACAAAGCGCTTGATTTGGAGTTATAGCATTCAAGTTATGACAAATCCAAAGATTTGATCACGTGTCCCAAACTTATGGGAAATTCCCATATTCCCCAATATGGTGTTTAGAGGGAAAGGGTGAGGTTAAGAGATTAAGAGGGCTGAGAAGGTGTGAATCTTTGAAATATTTGACTATGCATTTCATTTAGAATTGTGATATTTGAGTTTAAGGGGCTAGTAGCATGAGAAATCGGTGCTAGTCTCCATACATTGAAGCATATGTTTAGTGAAGATTATGAAAGGGCTATTTTTGCACATCACAAAATGTTGATTTGATAAATATTGTTTGTGCACTAGGATCATATGCACTATGCATGATGCATGTGATGGTATTAGTCGTGGGCTACATAGCAATTTTCTTCCTAGGACATGACTTTTATGTGGAGTGAAAAGGAGCCTAAGCTGTAGGCTAGTTATACGGTTTCCTTGGGACTATTTGGTGAGGATCTATATACTCTTGGATCATACAAAATAAGAAAAGAGTGGAGTTTGTGCGTTATATTTTATATGTTAGGTAGTGCATCTTGGGTCCAATCCCCTTGATGTAGGAGAGCTATAGTGGAGTTGTGGGAGTCGGCCGAGAGGAGCTTCCCTATGTTTGTGCTACGAGGTATTATGCCTATATGTTATGGGATCTCCCTCTGAGGAGAAGGAAAGGTAACAGTTGGACTGTGTCCTATTACAAACACAAAATTGATATTAGAAGTTAGTGTAGTGTGAGCCTTAGACCCTCCTAGCCGTAAGGCCATGTACGTGTCTTGTGTGTCTTAGAGGTCTGGCTAGTGTTAGAGAGCCAGTGTTAGGCCCATTTTAGGTCTCGAAAGGTGGTGCATTTTTCGGGAGCTGCCAATAAGTGGTGGTTCCAAATCTAGGGCCTCTAGGGACCAAATAGTCAGCTTATGCCCTCTTATAAGAATTGTCAAGCCAAAATACAAAAAGAGGAATGTGTTGAGAGGGCTAGACGGCGAGCTGAGATTCTAAGGCGTTATTCTCCTCAAAGGAGAAGCCTAATACGCATAAGAGGTAGTGGTTTTAATAACCCAAGTGTCACAATCAGCCCTTTGAGTGCGAAGTCCTAATACTTCCCCTCTTCTAGTCAATCAACCCACTTCAAGTGGGGTTGTAGTTTTACCTACACAAACTCCTATTATCAATCTAGTTGTAGCCATAGGACAACCCATTGCAATTCCAGCAGGGACATCAGATTTACCGGCATTAGGAGCACATTTACCCATTTTCCAGGGTTAGCAAAAGAAGATGGAGAACTCCATATTAATGAGTTTCAAAAACTCATGTTCAACTATCGAATCCAAGACGAAGGACACTTAATGATGTTCTTCAACATGACAATAAAAGGAAGGGTAGTAGTATGGTGTCATGGTCTAGAGGCCGGAACCATAACTAGCATTGACCAATTCTTCACGGCCTTCCATAGAGAGTTTGCCCTTGAGAGGGGTGGATAGTATTGGTTGCGTGTCTTGAATGTAACACGCTAGGAGCCAAATGAGAATGTTTAGGCCTATGCCAAGAAAATAAAGCAAGTTCTTCACAAACTTGGTACTTATATTCCCATTTCGTTAGCTGCATAATTGTAATATTTCCTACATGGATTCGATTTTAACATCCAGGTGCAGCTTAGTAGTGTTGCTTTGGCGGACATTGACACTTCTATTACCTAAGAAGAAGGAATAGAGTCATGCTTGCAAGCGGCTTATGCAGCAAGGGTGAATTGGAATGGAAATAATTTGGCACTAACCAATGGGAGTCAAGGGGACCCCATGTCAAATGCAAATGGAAGAGGGAGTATCGTGCCAAATTTGCCTGTGTTACCAGCTCCTCCCACTATGACTATGTCTATGGCTAGTCAGATGGCCCCACTAAATGGTGAAGGCCAAACAACAAACCTGACTAATAAGTCATCGGCATTCCTAATCAAGTGATTAGGCTGATGGGACGATAGATAGACGATGCGGCTATGAGTAAAGTGCCTCAAATGTCCTTAGTGAAGTCAAGGATATGATGAAGCACTACACTAACATGATTAGCAAACATTATAGGCAAATATATGTGGATGTCAATTTCCTGAAGAACTAGCAGAATTTGATAAGGAGTTGATGCCCTGAAGAGGGTGCCCCCTCAAGATTCAGCTATAAGTGGTGTGGTGGCCAACACTTCCCTTGGAATTGTCCGAATGTCAAATGCGATATTTGCGAAAGGTTTGGCCACTTAGTTGCTACCTGTTGGAGTAAGATCAGTTCTCTCCAACAAGGAAGTAAATATCCAAGTCTAGTTAATCATCACACACAAGGGAATAATCTCCAGCCAAATGATGGACCAAGACAAATACTACAAAGAGGAAAGGCTGTTGTAGAGGAGTTGCCTCATGGCAGTGGAGTCAGCCTTATTGAGGCTATACATGTCAATGATGCTCAAACTTCTAATCTACAAGCTATAACAAGAGGTCAAAAGACTAGAGAGGGTGACAAAGGAAATATAAAACCTATCGAGGGAAACCCTAAGCAAGATGCTAGGGGGAATTAAGTCCTGAATCCTAATAGGGAAGGTGGACCTCTAAGATTTGTTGATAGTAAAGTTGATCCCAAGAAGGATAAAGGATTGCCAAGAAAGAAGGCAAAAGTTAAAAAAGAGGCACCAAAGCCAGTCCAAAGACTAAAGGAGAGATTGGTTTGACGAGAGAAGAGAAATTGGCTAACTACCACAACTTGATTTAGCAAGTTCTCTTTGCAAAGTTAAACTAGACGTAAACCTCTTGCAATTGATTAAATTGTCTCCAAGAGTATGCAAGGAATTCAAGAAAATCGTGCGTATTGGGTATATTGTAGAACCTTTGGGCATAGCATGAGAAGATTGGTTCGATCATACTGAATGCATTGTTAGAGGGTTCTAGCATATGTGGATAGATTATTGGTGGATCATGCTATCATGGACACTGGATCCTCTGTCAATATCATGAGTTCAGACTTGATGGAGAGGCTAGGTCTAGAAATCCAAAAAGACGGCTCCACACTTAGAATGGCTGATGAAAGTCTAAGGCAACCAGAAGGTTACATCACTAAAGTCTACATTACCATTGCAAGAGTGGAATGCTATCTAGACTTTAGGGTGATAAGGTTTGCAGGACATCCTAGCTATTGAGTTTTGCTAGGCAAGCCATGGATTTTACAAACAGAATGTCAAGTCGATATACCCGCTGGTTGAGTGATTGTAGAGGTGCCAATCGTGTAATAGTGGATGCTTACCTTGACTCTCCTTAGAGTGAGAGAGCTCCTTTATCCTCTACTGAACTAGAAACAATAGATGATCCATTTGGTAGTGAGATGTCATCAAGCAATGGATCTAAAGAAGGATCCAATATAGAGGACATTTGTCAGATAACTTTGAATGAGCCGATAGAGCCTCAAGATAGGATAAGAGATGCAAACATTATTGAGTTGGACCTTGGTAAGCCAAATGATTTTCTTCCAATCAAATTAGGTTCCATGCTTAGTTTAGAAGAAAAAGAGGACTATGTGTCCTTTATTCAAGAGTTTCACGACATCTTTGCTTGGAGCTATGATGAACTTAGAGGCATTCCTCCCAGCCTGGCTGTGCATACCATTCCTCTAAATGAAGGAAGTTGGCCCATACGTCAGAAAGTAAGGTGCATGCCTTTTGAACTAAGGGACAGGGTGTTTGAGGAGCTACAAAAGTTGTGAAAAGTGGATTTGGTCTTCCTTGTTTAGCATATTGAATGGTGTTCACCAATTGTGATTAGAAAGAAGAAGAATAATCAAATTTGACTTTGTGTAGACTTTAGAGAGTTGAATCAGCAGAGTGTTAAAGACTACTACCCGTTGCCATTTATTGATCAAATTTTGGATCAATAAATGGATAGAGAAATATATTCGTTCATAGATTGCTTTGCAGGGTATAACCAAATGGTGATTGCTAAGAAAGACAAGCTGAAAATGACATTTATTATTGTCTTTGGTACCTTTGCGTATCATGTGATGGCATTTGGTTTATGTAATGCACTTGGTTCATGGCAACAAACAACTGACAAGACCTTTGGTGACATCTCCCCAAAGGAGTTGAAAGTATTCATTGATGATCTAGGGGCAGCCACCATAAGAGAAATGCAGTTGATTATTTTGCGGAAGCACCAAACCAAAACCAAGTTCATCGGGGAATCGAATACATCAAGGGTGGCATGTAATATCCTCATACCCGTTTTGAACATTGTAGACAATTTTGCATAGCTCTTAACCCACAAAAGTGCGTCTTTGGGGTACCTTATGGGCTATTGTCAGGCCATGTGGTTAGTTCAATAGGGATCGAGATTGACCCTGAAAAGATGAAGGTCATAGTCGCCATGAGTCCGCTGCATACTGCAAAGGAAGTACATAGCTTTCTGTCATCATCAATAAGGTATTATCGAAGGTTTATAAATGCCATGGGTAGAAAGAAGGTTGCCATTGATGAACCTATTGTCCTTTAACTGTCTATTTGCATGGAGTGATGTTTGAAAAGTATCTTTTGATTATGTGAAGTAGGAGCTTGCCAAAGTACCTATTTTGAAAGCACCTAAAAGGGGCGAAGTGTTCTATATATTTTCAGCAGCAACAATGCATAGTATTAGCTACTACTTATCCCAAATATGGGAGAAAAAATGGTACCATCTGATTGCTTTTGCTAGTTAGAAGTTGGGCGTATCGGAAATTAACTACACCTATATGGAGAAGTTGTGCCTTGCGATGGTATTTGCAACCAAAAAGTTTAGGCACTAAATTCTCTATTAGAAGGTGGTTTTTTATACAAAGACAGAAGAACTTAGACTATTGCTGAACAAGTTACAGCCGCCTAATCGTTTAGCAAAGTGGTTAATCACTTTGCAAGAATTTGATTATGAGATTAAGAGAAAGCCACTGAAGCTATAGGGCATTGTAGAATGTCTCGTGGATTTTGGAGAGCCAAAAGAGGTCTTGCCTGAAGAAAGTGACATGGAAGCACTATTTAAGATTGATACGGTGTCTGTTCCCTCATGGTATGCTACTATAGCGCACTATCTATCTACAGGAGAGACTGGAGCTACTCTATTAAAATCCAAGAAGAGGAAAATTAAACATCAAGCATTGAAATTTTCATTGATCACAGGAACACTATACCGGTAGGGGGTTGATGATATCTATCACTGATGTGTAATGCTTGACCAGGTTCCATTTATCTTGGAGGAGTGCCATGACTCTGCTTGTGGGGGGCACTTATTTGGGCCATTGGCAATACAAAAGGCTTTAAGAGATGGATATTTGTGGCCTTCCATATTCCAGGATTCATTTGAGTATGTTAAGAGATGCGATACATGTCAAAGACATGACAATAGAGAGAATAAGAAGCATCCACTTACGCCTATTATGGCTATCCTTCCATTTGAGAAGTGGAACATTGACTTTGTGGGTCCTATTACCCCATCGTCTACTACTCACAAGAGATATATTATAGTAGCAACTGACTATTTCACAAAGTGGTCAGATGAACTGGCGACAAGGCAGGACAATGCAAAAGAGACTACCAGTTTCCTACTTGAGCAGATCATTTGCCATGTCGGTCCATCAAAAGAATTACTATCGGACCGTGGAACTCACTTTCTAAAAAAGGTGATAAAAGCTTGACTGAAGCATGGAAAATTAAGCATAACAAGACAATTGCCTATAATCCGCAAGCAAATGGACAAGTTGAAAGTACCAATAAGCAACTTGTGGGTATCCTGTCCAAGGTAGTCTCTAAAAAGAAATGAGACTGGGAAAAGAAATTGTATGTGACAGTGTGGACGTATAACACGACATTTAAACAAGCCACTGGCCACAACCCACTCAAATTAGTTTATGGGAAGGAGTGTGTCTTGCCCTTAGAAATTGAGTTTTCGACCATAAGATTTGCAATCAATCATTCTTTGGGTGATGAGGATGCCCTATTTGAGCGTTTTACGACTCTAGCCCACTTGGGTGAGCTCAAATTGTAGAGTTTGCTACACCAAGAGGTAGCTAAGTGTCAGATGAAGTGGCTCGATGATTTAAAAGCGAAGAAATATACCTTTAAAAAAGGGCAATTAGTTCTGTATTATGATGCGTGTGGGGAGATCTTTCTAGGGAAGCTGGAATCGAGATGGGATGGCCCTTACAAGGTAGTTAGGATAGGTAAAAATAAGTCCATGACTTTATTAGATGATCTATGGGGAGTGGAATTTAAAAATAAGGTTAATCCTAATAAGATTAGACCTTATTATTTTTTAATATGCTAATGCAATAAATGCATTGCAGGTCCATGCTGGGGTTGATCTGAGACCTGTAAAAGAGCTTAAACTGGTTGTTGATGGGGTAGTTAATTCCCTATTTGGAACACCCATACTTAGAGGAAAGATATCATTAGGGGAAGCTTATCTAGTGGAGCAAAGGATTCAAAGTGATTGAGCAAGAAGACGGAACATTTGTGTGGAAAATCAAAGTTTTCTACCATCACTGTTTACAAATTCTGACAAGCATCCATGTTGAGTTTAATGAAGAAGGTGGGATGGAGCTGTCAGTTCATCCTCTAAGCATATTGAATTTTGACTATTATAATTACAAATAGAGGAGTTCTTGATGGTTGGCTGTGTAAACCCATTGTGGACATATACATTATACTTTGATGGAGCGTCCATGGGCCCTAATAAAAAAGGAAGTATTGGAGTAGTTATCTGAGATCCCCGACATAGAATTACAATGAAATTAGCTGTTTACCTTAGGGTAGGATTCACTAACAGCATGGCGGAGTATAAAGCCTTGATTATGGGACTGAATAGTGCCAAGAAAGGTGGTATTCGGTGGTTGTTAGTAAAAGGGGATTCCCAACTGATCTTAAATCAACTAAATGAGACATACACAGTCCGGAATCCTATCCTTTGCATGTATCATCAAACTACTATGACCCTACTTGATGAATTTGAGAGCATCTCTCTTTAGCTAATCCCATGGTCTTGAATTAGTTTGTGGATTCATTAGCCAATTTTGCTTATGAAGAGGATTTCTTCTTCAACTGTGGTCCTAGTCCGGATGTTGCTATTGATAATGAGAAAAGACTTGGTCGTTTGTGGGAAATTTTATCAAACCATGCGTTATATGGTAGGCGATGGTTGATATGGGTAATGTGAAGAGTGGTCGAGACACATCTACCACTATTATCTTGGACCCATAGGTTGGTTCGAAGTCATGTTATGCGTATGCCTCTTGCTATATATGTAAGAGGGATGGGTCACAATTTGATGCATTTAGTTTAGGGCAGGAGCCCTATTTCCTCCTTGGGCTGTTGGAGCATCTGGTTGCCTATTTATAACATATTCCAAGGAGGGCTATATATAAGCTAGTTTTCTTGATTTATTTAGGCCAAAAGGATCAGTTGCTTTAAGAGTTTTAGTGCTTGATTTCTTTAGGCCAAGAGGGCCAGTTAGGTTTGTAGTTACATGATCTATTTCATTAGGCCAAGAGGGCCAGTTAGTTTGCAATAAAATGTGCTATTCCTTTAGGCCAAGAGGGCCATATGCATGTTTGGTGGAGATAAGTTTAATAGTTTTCCATTTTAGTGATTGCATCATACAGGCTGACGAAGTCATTGGAGGGAGCCTTTGTTGCGGAGGAGCTTCTTGTGGCCATTCCAGGTGGTTTCATTCCCCTTTCCGAGTATTTTTCCCCTAAGTAAAAAAATGATCTATGTGTATGTAAGGGTAACTCTCTTTTCATTTGTTGGGGACCAGCAATCAAGGCATGAAGTCCCAAGTTTAGGTTAGATATGTCTGGGGGAGGTTTGGTTAGCCATTACCTCTTGCAAAGGTATTGTCAAGCCCTAAAAGACCTATTTTAGAAGGTAGTCCTAGTGACCTTATTCTACTGACCTGCTAGGCGGAGTCCTCACCTAGAAGGAGCTCCTAGCTGAGTTGTCCTTAGTTAGGATGGTAGTTCAAACCGCCACTTAGGGCGACCTCTTTGATAGTTCTTTTTGGCTTGGCCCTGTTGGAACAGTCGGTTAATGACTAGCTTTGGGCTTTCTGTCAGATTATGCTAGGCCTACTTCTCATGGATTTCATGCCTTGGTTTTGACAGGGGGTGGGTGAGAGTTGTGATGTGTTTTGTTGAGTATTTTTTGTATCAGCTTGATGCTCTATGCGGTTGTGTTGATGTGCATATTTGTTCATGGGATTCGACGAGCTGAGTCACCCTATCCCCTCATCACTAATGAGAGCTAAGTTTTGAGGCCTCAGATGTGTCAAAAAATTGCCCAAAAACCCAAATTTTGGGGGAAATTTGGACCCTACTGAAGGCGACAGCTATAGTTAGTTCGATTTTAAGCAGCAAGTCAGAGATAGGTTTTGGAAGCGCTTCAAGATACACCAACTGATGGTTGCAGATTTTTCATAATTTTTTCAACTACCGGATTGGATCTTGGGAGGTGCTAGGCAGTGCAGGACCCCAAGATGGACTGCCAGAAATTTACGGACTTTGAATTGGACACCGGATGTGGGAGATAGGCCGAAAAAAAGGGCCTATAGGGAGAACTAAAAGGGTGTGACCCTTGGGGGGACCTCTTTGGCCCCAAAATTTGACGAATGGGGGGGAGGGGGGTGTTTTTTCAATTGCATGGAAGAAAAACGAATGCCATTGTTGCAGGCGACGGATTTTGGAGAGGGGGGCTATGCCACCTCAATGTACCCATATCATCTGAACTTGGCAATAAGATACTAAAGATTTTCACTCTCCATTGCCGCCCTTTGCTCCTCCAATGGCTGCCCAAATCAGAAGATAAAAAATTAGTCTTTCTCTCTCCTCCCTCTCTCTCCCCTAAGAGGCAGTTCATGTGGAAGAAGCCCAATTGATGAATGCTCATCCAGTGGTGCATTGGATTGCTTCCAAATCCAGTGGGGCTGAAGATGGATTAGTGGAGAAGGATTGATCATCAATGTTGGACTATTTTTCTATCCTGAGTCAAATTTTAAAAACCTGCAACATGCGTATAAGCGGTATGACTCATTTTTACAAAGGAAATTTACTTTTTTTTAATGTTTGATGGTTTAAATGAAATTTATATGGAACAAAAATTTGTTTGGATTTTTTTTGCATCATGATTGAGGGATGTGCATAAAAGAAATGCAGAACTGTAATAATAAATAGTCACAATAATTAAATTACAACCCGAAAAGTGCATTTTTAGAGTAAAAACGAAGATTTTGTTGGTTTCGGGTGGGGAGAAGAGATGCGCATGGGATAAAACTATGATTAAAATCATTTATCAGCTGTCATAATCATTCACTAATCACAAATTGAAAAAACCTATTTTTATGCACAAATAAATAGAGAAAAATAGCTAAAAATGGGAGAAAATAAGATTTTCGTGTTACAAAAGTCTAGAAAACTATGATTCATGGTTGTGGCTATATAACAAAGCTGAGGCATGAAGTTTGGCTTCAATTTGGATTTGTTTATGTATCATAGTTCATGGGTTTTTCTTCTTTATGAGAAAAATACATATGAAATCAGGCATTATACCTATGCAACACAGCACAACCTAAACGTTACAAGGAAAGGGTGAGGTTAAGAGATGTAATGTGTCCACCTGTCCACTTGTAGGACACGTCTTAGCAGCTCATCGGGAAGAGAGTCCAAAAAGCGCCACCCGGCACTCCCACGGAATGTCACGGGGTTTGCAATCTAGGTCTTTCCGAGTTTGCCACAAAGCGGAAGCATTCCGGCCATTCCCACTTAGGACCGACCTAAATCAGGGTTTTCCTAGTGGTCAAATTCCTAGAATGGTAGCTAGCGTCGAGCCCCAGGTGAACTACTTTACCCAAAAATGTCAGGGTTGAAGCGGATTTATACTGCACTTGGTTCAAGGAGAATGGAAAACAAGAGGGATGCGAACCTCGACCTCTCTGCCCGCAAGGCATAGTCACATTCCGTTCCCCTAAAACATCATAAATCAGGACTCTAGCTTCCTAGATTCTAGTCATCGTTACCTTGCTGTCAATTCCGTTGAGAAAAGTTCCCGGCCAACTGGGACCACCCTTCCATAGGACGGACCCATGGTCACATCCACCGCACTTTCCTCGGGTTGCTTTAGTTATCTAATTACCTACCACATTTAGTTTGATAAGAAAAAATAACTTCCTTAATTAGCCAATAAATCACCTATTCCTCCACGTAACTTAAGCACTGACATAGAAAAAACCATGTCAAGCAAGTTCCTTTTCAATAATTGATCTTATTTATCAGACTTTGGAATACATCATATAATCCAGCCCGAAGGCTATTCCATAATCAGCCCAAAGGCAATTCCATCAATCCTCAGGGATCGCTATTCCAAGTTTCCACCCGTAGACTAGTATGCGGGCCTCGACATCCCATCTCGAGTCACGTCTTCCTCTTGTGTAGGACCCGGAGGCAAGGGATTTACGGCCAGAGCCCCCTTGGCACCCAAGCGTCCTCCTGTTCCAAGTAGCACCCACGGAGAGACCTCTCGTGGTGGGTTCGGTCCATGTACCCGGCGCGGCTAATAACCCCCTTGGATACGGTTAGGCAGACAGTCAAGGGTAACTGATGTTGCCTCTCCCTCCAGGCTTTCAACCTAAAGCATTAGTTATTTTTCAGCATTAGTTCCTTAAGCAAAGAAGAACAAACAGTGCTCCTAAGTGTATAAACACAAGCACTCCAATGGTCGTTTATACGGCCAACTGCTAAGGTGTGAATCCTTCTCTTCGAATACATCTAGCATTCGATCCAGGATCAATTGCGACTTGGCAAGATCCCAAGGGTCTCGTAAGCTAAGTTGCTTATTTACCCTTTATCCTTGGGTTAGGGTTTATACCTGTTAATCCAAATTGTCAATACCTTAGGTTTCCTTATATTAAGGTCAACACATCCTGGAAAACCCCATTGTCCTCACTTGATTGGTCAATTGCTTGCTAGGCAATTTATAATTTCCCTAACTTGGCAAATCAGCCCCAAGGAAGGGTGATGTAGCAGGATGACTACTCATCCTCTAGAAATTTAGACTTATACTAGAACTTGCCAACCTTGTTCTAAGGAGTGGCAATACTACTTTGTGATTTAGACACAAATCATGCGACATTGCAACTTGTTGCACGAGATAGGTGTCGCATCTAACTTGTGGGATTAATTCTCCCATCACACGGTATTCCTTGGCCAAGAATACCTTTGACCAAGATATAGGGTTTGGGAGTCCTCTTGATCCAATCCAACCCTAACCTTACTAGGTCGATAATGTTTTGGCTCTAGGGTTCCTAATTTCCTTGCGGAAATCTAGCATTTGGTCATCCGATCATTAGGGTAAGAACCCTAGATCAATCTTGCACGTGCGTTTAGCCAACCCTAACATTCCGTGAATGTGGGTAGGGTCTTTGGAATAGGAAATATTAGGTCGGCAAACCAAGTGCGATACTAGGCAGAATTTTAGCGTAGCTTAACCCTACCTAGCACTTAGAGGTGATCGTCATACGCTAACTAATCATACCTTTATGATTGTCATGTAAGTATTCAACTATACACGAATTACTTAGTAGATCCAACCAACCACAATTTAAGATGATTTTTACTTTTAAAGATGCAAATACTTCATTCCAAACTTGCAAGTACTTTCCCCTAAAAGATGTAGGTAAACTAGGTGAGATGCATCATTCCATGTGAGTATGCAACTTCAACCCATAGACCTTCGGCTTTTATGCAACTTAGAGATCATTCTTTTCCTTGCCCTATACTATGTTGATGCAACGAAATCAAAGCTTTAATATTCTTAATGAAGATGCATTCAAACTTTGATAAAAAGAACTCCATGCATGGATGAAGATCATGAGTTCATCATTAAATTAATCCTTCCTTTAGCACTTAACCCGACTCAAAATGAACTACCATCGCATGCAATTTGCAAGGTACATAAATCCTTTCCATGCATTGCAACTATTCAGACATCACTTAATGTCCGTCTAGGATTACCTTAATCATGAGACACAACTAAGAATGTATTGCCTAAATACGTTATGTGTTATATTCCCTATCCTTCAAGATGCCACAAGGACACCTTCGCAGAATTTCTTCGTATAACTTATGCATCATTGATTGAAATTTGCAGCTACTCTTGACCACGGAGGTGCATGCAAATACAAGTGCTTAGCATGCCACTAAGCTTTGTAAATCGACTGAGTAAATGCATTTAATTTTCCCTAAAAACCAACATGCTTAGTGCATCCCTTTCAGGCGAGAATACAATCGGAACTTGGACATTAAGATTCGGGGTGTTGTCCACTCGCGTACTCAGGGTGGAAGCTCCCGCGTGTGCGCCTTGCGACTTTTGCCATCGATGACGTAGTGGACTTGGACTCCGCGAATTCTCCTTGCCCTTTTTCCTGACCTCCGAAACTGCCTATTAGACCGATATTTCTTTCCCCTCGCAAAAACTAGGGCTTACGAGACCGGTTTTAGAAATTGAGGAAGGCACGTGCAAACAAGGCTTATGGAAGCCTTTAGTGGAAGTTTCCAAAGAAGCTTCTAAGCTTTTGTAACAGGTTGAATGTCGTGGAGGAGGGGAGATGATTGGGAGATAATGACGATGAGGACGAAGATGATGATTGATGGTGGTAATGATGATGTAGAGGATGGCAAGGGGCGCGGCAGCCTGGCGGCAGCAGCCCATGATGTGGCGGTCCTGGCGATAATGGCAACAATAGCCTACATGATCCTTCCTCCCTAAGCTGGGGAGAGGGGGGGTTCATATAGGTAGAGGGCGGAGGGAATATCCACACTTGTGGCTAGTTGCATGCCTCCTCCTCCCCCCGTGCTCTCCTACTCCACACCCACTCCTCTCACACTCCCTCTCCCCCGCAATGCAACGGCTGAAGGGGAGGGGGTTATTATAAAAAAATTTACCAAAAATTTATCCATTATCTATTTTCTTTTCCCGTGAAGGGTGTTCCCATGTGGAACTACGGCTTTTGAGCCATGGAATTTTATGCACAATGCGGGCTGGAATTTGATGATGCACGTGGAGGGAGCACTTAGCCCATAATTTTATGGTTGTGGGAGATTACTTTAAGTTTCTCTTGCGCGGGATTTTGGGTCCAAGATCATTTATATTTTGTGTAGAAATATTACAAGAGATTAAGAGGGCTGAGAAGGTGTGAATATTTGAAATATTTGACTACGCATTTCATTTAGAATTGGGATATTTTAGTTTAAGGGGCTAATAGCACGAGAAATCGGTACTAGTCTCCATACATCAAAGCATACGTTTAGTGAAGATCATGAAAGGGCTATTTTTGCACATCACAAAATGTTGATTTGATAAATATTGTTTGTGTACTAGGATCATATGCACTATGCATGATACATGACATGGTATCAGTCCTGGACTGCATAGCAATTGTCTTCCTAGGACATGACTTATACGTGGAGTGAAAAGGAGACTAAGTTGTAGGTTAGTTGTATGGTTTCCTTGGGACTGTTTGGTGAGGATCTATATACTCCTGGATCGTACAAAACAAGAAAGAGTGGAGTTTGTGCATTATGTTTTATATGTTAGGCAACATATCTTGGGGCGAATCCCCTTGATGTAGAAGAGCTGTAGTGGAGCCGTGGCAATGTGCTGAGAGGAGCTTCCCTATGTTTGTGCTACGAGGTATTATGCATATATGCTATAGGATCTCCCTCTAAGGAGAAGGGAAGGTAAACGTTGGATTGTGTCCTGTTACAAATGAAAAATCAATATTAGAAGTTAGTGTAGTATGAGCCTTGGACGCTCCTCGCCACGAGGTAGTGTGAGGTGTCTTGTGTGTCTTAGATATCTAGCTAGTGCTAGAGAGCCAGTGTTGGGCCCATTTTAGGTCATGACAGGACCAAGACCCCAAAATCAATGTCAAGTATCAAGATTTTTTTATCAATGAGGGACTTGTCTATTTTAGGAAAATATTGTGCATACCCTCAAGTAGGAAACTCAAATAGAGAATACTTTGGAAAGCACATGATTCCCCCTTTTCAGGCCATTCTGAATATGTCAAAACCCTCAACATGGTCTAGAGGAGCTACTATTGGGAAAGGCTTAAGGGAGATGTGCGCAAATATGTCATGGAATGTTTGTCTTGTCAGCACATTAAGGCAGAACATGTCAAGATGCCTGGGAAGCTACAACCTCTTCACATTCCCCAAATGAAGTGGAAATTTATCAGCATGGACTTTGTTGTTGGGTTACCTTCAGTTCAAGGAGAGTATAAATCAAAAATGGCTATATTAGACATGCTCACTAAGGTTGCACACCTCATTCTAGTCAAGACAAACTATAAAGCTTCAGATATTGCGAGATTGTTCATCAAGGAGATATTCTGACTCCATGGACTACCTAGAAGAATCATTAGTGACTGTGATTCTCTCTTCACATCTCATTTCTAGAGAGGAATACTTGAGGCCATTGGGACTCAATTCTATTTCAGTACAACATCCTATCACCCTCAAACTGATGGCCGAACGGAGAGAGTCAACCAAGTCATTGAAGAAATTCTTAAGGCATATTGCTGTTGCAAACCCAAAAAATGGATCCAATATCTACCATTGGTAGAGTTTTCCTATAATGCTTCCTACCAGCAAAGCATTCAAATGACACATTTTCAAGCATTGTATGGGCATGGTTGCCATATTCCACTAAACTTTTCAGATCCTACCTTGAGGGTAGAATCTTCCAAGAAAATGCTTGAGGAGACGGAGGAGCAAGTCAAAGCTATCAGACAAGACATTAGAGCCACCAAGGATAGGTAGAAAGCCTATGTGGATCTAAATAGACAAGAGTGACTCTTCAAAGAAGTAGATATGGTTTTTATTCATGTATGACCCAAGAAGAGTTCCTTATCATTGCGAGAATTTAAGAAACTGAGTCCAAGGTATTGTGGACCCTACAAGATCCTCAAATGCCTAGGGCCCAGTTCCTATAAACTACAACTCCCTGAGAACGTAAAGGTTCACAATATATTTCATGTTAGCTTATTAAAGAAATATATATCCAATCCTAGCCATGTACTCAATAATCAACAAGTTGTAATGCCAAGTCAAGGAGTCCTTGAGCTTTGGCCAGATAAAATCCTAGAGAAAAGAGATTGAGGAGTAGAACCCTCAAAGAGTATCTCATCAGTGGAAGGACTATCTAGACGAGGATGCCACATGGATTGACGAGAGTAATCTCAACCAATAGTACCCCCAATTCCTTTCGAGATGAGGAAATCTCAATTACTTAAGGGGGGAAGGATATAATAATCCGTCGGCATCGGATTCCCCCCCCTCCCCCCCACCCAATTTCATTCTATCTTCATCGTAAATTCCCCCCCTTTTTAGTTCTGAAATAAAAACAAATTTTTAAAATTACATTTTCTCCCCTTATCAATGTTGTCAGTTTGATGGAGGGAGGGGAAGTTGAACCACAAGATGGAGGGGGAGTTGAACCGCAAAATGGAGGCAGAGTTGAACTACGAGATGGAGGGGGGAGTTGAACTCAGTATTGATGTGGCAAAGAAGACAATGATGGAAGGGGGGGGGGGTGGAAGCCAAAAGATGGCTGTGATGATGGGCCGCTTGAATGGAGGAGAGGGAAGGGGGCCGCGTGTCACACCCTCTCCTGATAATACCCTTCTCCCCTTCCCTATAAACCCCCCTCCCCCTTAGCAAGGGGTGATAATCCTCTTTCTTTCTTCGCCCTTAATCATCACCATCTTTCCTTATAAATCATTTTCCTCCTCTTTCCTTCAAGAGACCCATTATTTTTCTCTCCCCCCCCCTTTGCTACCAAAATTGTGAGAAAGGGAAGGAGAGGGAGAGGTAGTGAAGGAGAGAAAGAGAGAGAGAGGGGAGGGAAGGGAAATCTAAAATGAGAGAGAGAGAGAGAGAGAGAGAGAGAGAGAGAGAGAGAGAGAGAGAGAGAGAGAGAGAGAGAGAGAGAGAGAGAGAGAGAGAGAGAGAGGCCCAAGGGCAATTCCTTCCTTGGGTGAAGGCTCAAGTACCCTCTCTCCCCATTGACACTTCCCAAGACCTCTCCATCGACTACCCCAAATTAACAAGGAGACCACGAAAGTCGAGACAAGGTGTAGGGAACCCGGCACCAAGGAGTCCTTCGAGAGAAGTGAATGTCACTTTTCCAGTTGCGAAATGGCCCCAAAGCATAAAATCTCCCAAGTAATTGGAAAATCCGCGACTACGAGAGAAGGATTCAGACAAAGATGCCACTATCAACACGAATGAGTTATTAGGCATAAACACTAACTCGACACTCCAAAACCAAGTACCGCTACCGTGTCTAGAAATTGAAATCGAATATTTTAAGCATGGGCATTATTAGGAAGAAGTCATACCTCACATCAAGTAACTTGCATATTTTGAAAGGTAGTTGAAAAGACTTAATAACCATGAGTTGTTGTGGATAGATTAAGCATCTATGGGTTATTGCAAAAATTTAGTCAAGTATTAGGTTCAAACTTTTGCAAATGCATCATAGATTGCTGGTGTACATAAATGTTCAGTGCATAGATCAATGGCATCATGTAGACTATTGTAATGAATTAACTCGCTTTTACAATAAACTCATGCACACTCGCATCTAAATATTTAGGTCACGTCTCATGAGTTGCATGAATGCATTAGAATGAATTTTCATGAATGAAAATCCTGCATTGAATCGTCAACTCAGAAAAGACATCCATCTAGAATTGCATGGCATCATGAATAGCCTCAGTTGCATCCTATAATAGGGGATGCATCTAAAAAGCCAGATTTAAGTTGGGCATGTGAAATGTCAAGCTTAATTGAAAGGGATGGCTTGGAAATGAAATCGTGCATGATAAGTGAAGCTAATCGACTCAACTAGGACTCTAGTCACAAATAGGTCAAGTTGTCTTTATGACCATATTTTGACTTAGAGTCAACATACTCTTTTGATCTCTATCCCAATAACCAGTTGTGAAGGGTCCAAAATACTCTTGGAAATGTCAATTTCAAAATATGGTATATCTCTAAGCTAACACAAGAAAACTTGAATGTCTTATCCACAAGAAGAATGACTATTCGCCAAGTTACTTATGATGCTCGCAACTATTTCAAAATGGTAAATAGGCTTAGTTTACGCTTGACTTGCAAGAGAAGTGAGTACTAGTTCCTACTCTCTTGAGGAAAGGAAGACCTAGGGAAAACTTAGAAACCCGATTAAATTCTAAAGATGGGAAAAATGGTTACCAAAAACTGACCAAAATAGATCATATACTGAGATCTTAAGATAAGATCCAAAGGATAGTAACTAAGGGGAGCTATCATCCAAAACTATAGCATAATTTCTCACCCCTATTACATAGAAGAGAGGTCGGAAGGAGGGCATTCTCTATCCTTCGAAAGATGATGGAAAATGACGCCAAGGTAAGAAAGACCCAAGAAGGGCAACACTAAGCATTGAAGACGAGGACTCCACCTTAGCAGATGTTTGAGCACCCGCCTTCATTATTGTTTGTGCTTGTAAGACAAGATTCAATGTCTATGGAAATAATTTATGATCCAAACTCACAAAACAAATTTGAATAATGAATCAGGTTGAATTCATGGAGGTCCCGCCTAGCTACCCCCAATTGGCCACCAACCTTAGCTAAGGGGGTCCCAAATAACCGTGACGAGAACATGGACCAAACCCGCCACAAGAGGTCTCTCTGTGGGTTAGTTTGAATGTAGGAGGATGCTTGGATTCACTTCTTGAGGCTTAGACGGACTCCGTTAGTGAAAGGTTTGTTGGTAGGGATAGTCTCGGGTAGTAGGAAATGTGGGTGCCAGGGGGGGCTCTGGCTGTAAATCCTACATTGTTTCTAGAATCTCACGAGCTCCTTTATGACCCAGGATGGGATCCTGGAACCCTAAATACTAGTTACATGGGTGGAATCTTGGTGGGCAAAATACCCTCATGGAATTCTGTGTATCTTTCACAGGGCCAGAGCACACATTGGTATAGAATACAACGTAAGCTTAAGAAATAATTTGAGTATCAAACTCTAATATTAACGCTATATAGATTTCATAAAATTTAGCTTGGGAATTGTTGAAAATTTTCTAGAATTTTGCACCCATAATAATTCCCAACAAAGCCCAAGAGAAAAGGAATCTTTTGAAGAAAATCAAACCTCCAGAATTTTACAAGAAGGACGAGAATGCTGAAGTCGATGCAAAAATTTGGATCGAATCCATGGAAGATTATTTTACTGCTGTTGGAACTATCCCAACCACAACCAAGACATGATAGCTAAGCTAAAATTAATTGGTGAAGCTCGACTCTTTGGTGGAAGCAGTGGTGCCGAGATCAAGGTATCTCTGAAAATATCATTACTTGGGATTTTCTAAAAGAAGCTTTAAGAGGAAGATATTTACCTCTAGCTTATCGCACCCAGAAGATGAATGAGTTCTTTAATTTGAAGAAAATGGGACTGACCTTGGAAGCATATTACTCTAAGTTTGTTTCACTTCTTAAGTATGCACCCTCCATGGATACTGTTCAACAAGTGTCTAAGTTCTACAATGGGCTAAATTATCCTCTGAACACTCGTTTGGAATCAATGCACACAATAGACCTCCAAGATGCTTTGATTTGAGCTGCTCCTATTGTGTAAGAAATGGATACTTAGGAGCTTATGAATGTTTTGGCTGATTTCCAATGATGCTCATATCCAGATCAAGTCACATTTCAGGATTTGAACGGTGAAATAGCAACTATGCAAGGTGAAACAGGGAAACCTAAAGTTCAAAAAGAAAAATATTCTTAAATTGTGAAAGGCTTGAAGAAAGGATTAGATGTTTACTTGATCAAGCTTGACAAGGTAAATCAAGATGGTCAGATAGAAGAAGAACCATCCTGGTTAAAAGAGTAGATCAACATATTTCCTGAAGAGCTAACTAAGTTACCTCCACAAAGAGATGTTGATCATGAGATCAAACTTGTTCCAAGATCTGCTCTAGTAGCAAAGAGACCTTACAAAATGTCTATTCCTGAAGCCATCAAACTAAAATAGCAACTCAAACAACTACTAGAACAAGGGTATATTCGGCCAACTAGTTCACCATGGGGAGCCCCAGTATTATTCCAAATGGAACTCTCTTCCTTTGTATCAACTACCGAGGGCTAAACCACGTAACAATAAAGAATAAGTACCCTATCCCAAGGATATATGAGCTTCTTGATCATTTACAAGGAGCAAGGATCTTTTCTAAGATCAATCTTCGGTTAGGATATTACCAAATTAGAGTCAATAATGAAGATATTCCTAAAACGGCCTTCAACACAAGATACATTCATTTCAAATTCATTGTGATGTCATTTGGGTTGACAAATGCCCCAACTACCTTCAACAAGTTAATGCAGGACATTTTCAGACCTCATCTCGATGATTTTGTTCTTGTATTCTTTGATGACGTCCTAGCTTATTCTAAGGAGGAAGAAGATCATGAACCACATCTTCGCATTGTCCTGGAGACGATGAGAGCACACAAACTATATGACAAGAAGAACAAGTGTGCCTTCTTCAAAAGGAAGATTGAGTACTTGGGATTCATAGTGTCTGTTGAAGGTATATCAGTAGATCCTACCAAGGTCAAAGATGCTCAAGATTGGTCACCCCCAATCACTATCAAGGAAGTGAGAATTTTTCTAGGTCTGACAGGATGGTATAGGATATTAATTAGAAACTATGCCCAAATTGTGGCACCTCTTACAAATCTAGTCAAAAAGCAAGCTGCCATTAATTGGACGCCAATTTAACAGTCTAACTTTGAGCAACTAAAGCATAGTTTGGTAATTGCTCCTATCTTAAGACTACCTGACTTAAGAAGGGAATTTGAAGTTATTACAGATGGTAGCTCTCTTGCATTGGGATGCATGCTAATGCAAGAAGGTCATCGTGTAGCTTACTCTTTGAGAAAGTTGAAAGCCCATGAAAAGAGATATGCTACTCACGACCTGGAGTTGTTAGTTGTGATTCATGCTCTCAAATTATGAAGACATTACTTACTTGGAAATAAGTTTTCCTTAGATACGGATCATAAAAGTCTTAAGTGGATTTTTACTTAGCCCGATCTTAATATGAAGCAATGATGGTGGATCAAAATTCTACAGGAGTATAACTTTGAAATTAAGTTCAGACTTGGTAAATAAAATATAGTAGAAAATTCCCTTAGTCGTAAAGCCTTCCTTAATGCTCTTATCACCAAAGAACCATCTAGGGTAGAAAATCTAGCTACAATGGTATCAATGCCAACTAATCCTATCATCGAATTGACTAAGGATGAAGCAAATAAGGACCCAAACTATCAACAATTATTTTGGGAAGTTCAAAATAAGGAATCCCAAACTCAAGACTGAGTATCAAAAATTCTCTACAGATAAAGACAAAGGACTTGTTTATTTCAGAATGAGACTATGCATTCCTTCAAGTTAGTCTCTCAAGAGAAGGATACTTTGAGAAGCACATGACTCTCCTTTTTCATGACATCTCGGATATGGCAAAACTTTTAATACTGTCAGGAAAAGCTATTATTGGCAAAGACTCAAGGGCGATGTACCTATGTCTCTGGAATATCTAAATTGCCAAAAGGTAAAATCTAAACGTGTCAAGTTACCAGGAAAAATCCAACCACTTGGCATTCCCTAGATGAAATGGAAGTTTATTAGCATGGACTTTGTAGTTGGATTACCTTCTATGCAAGGAGGATATAACTCAATAATGGTAATAGTAGATGCAAGGAGGATATAACTCAATAATGGTAGTAGTAGACATGCTAACAAATGTTGCTCATCTTATTCCAACAAAAAACAATTACAAAGCTTCAGATATTGCAAGAATTTTTGTAAAAGAGATTTTTAGGTTACATGGGTTACCTAAAAGGATCATCAGTGATTGTGATTCTCTTTTCACATCGCATTTCTGGAAGAGTTTATTTGAAGTCATTGGAACCCAACTTTATTTCGGTACTACTTATCATCCACAAACTAATGGGCAGACGGAACGAGTTAATCAAGTAATTGAGGATATTCTGCATGCATATTGCAGCAAGGAACCTAAAAGGTGGATTCAATATCTATCCTTAGTGGAATTTTCTTATAATGCCTCCTATCATCGAAGTATTTAGATGACTCCATTTTAGGCACTATATGGTCAAAATTGCCATATGCCAATTAATTTTTCTGATCCTGCTCTAAGGGTAGAAGCTTCAAGAAAAATGTTAGAAGAAATGGATGATCAAATCAAGATTATCAGATAGGATATTCAAGCTGCCAAGGATCGACAAAAGGTGTATGCTAATCTAAAAAGGCAAGAACGAATCTTCAAAGAAGGAGACATAGTCTTCATCCATGTCCATCCAAAGAAGATTTTTGTATCTTTAGGAGAATTTAAGAAGCTATGTCCAATATATTGTGGACCCTATAAGGTTCCCAAGTGCTTAGGACCAAGCGCTTACAAGGTACAACTGCTTGAGAATATAAAAATCCACAATGTATTTCATGTTAGCTTACTGAAAGCATATGTAGCTAACACTAACCATATCATTGATGATCAACAAGTTGTAATACCTAACCAAGGAGTCCTTGAGCTACAACCTCATAGAGTAATCAATGTAAGAGAAAGAAAATTGAGAAGTAGAACCCTTAGAGAATACCTTGTTCAATGGAAGGATTATCCTAAAGAAGATGCTACATGGATAGATGAGAATGCTCTTCATCAACAATACCCATAGATTCTCTCGAGATGAGGACATCTCAATTTCTCTAAGGGAAGCAGAATGTAATATTGTCATGCAGTTAAAAGTCAGTTGGTTAATTCAAAAGTTAGTTAGTCAATTAAAAAGTTAGTAAGGTTACTAACTAAAGACTAACTAAAGTAAAAAATTTAACTAACATTAATAACTAGCTAATATTTAAAAATTTAAATAAATAAATAAATAAAACCAAGGATCGCAATCTGATATTTTTTTCCAAATTAAGGACTTTAGCCACCTATCACGGAAGTTACTATGTGAATAAGAGTTATGAGTCATATTAGTCACTAGTGTTAATGTATATGGATGGTCCAAAAATATTAGATTTTTGGACAAGGCTAGTATTATTTTAGATATTTTAGATATTATTTATTTTGAATATCCTAAAAAGATATGGAAGATTTCTAGAACACGATGTCATGTTTTTAAAAAAAACCAAGTAGTTTTTTCAGCTAGTTTTGAAGATTTAATGAAAAAAAAGAATGATTGGCAAAATCACGTGCATCGCGATCACAATTTATAGGCAGTAAACAATACTTCAAATATGGAGAAGGAGTGATTTGAAAGTTTACTAATCAAATGTCTTGGGGTTTTACTCCCCTTTCAGAGCCAACGAAACAATCAGATTTGTGATTTGAGCATCAGATTGCTGATTTTTCCAAGATCCCCTTGTTGGAGAATCAGAATTGTAGCATTGGAATGTGTGCACAAGAGGAAGGAGAGAGCTCAAAGTACAAGAACAATATCTTGTTTACTAAGTTGCTTACAAGTACAACTTGGGTACACTCTCCCACACTTGATAATGACCCATAGGCTGTTTATATAGCCTCAACCCCCTGCCCCTAAGGCTATTCACACCCATCTACCCTTATATGCACCCTTTCATACAGTGGGTTCCTATGCCTATCTTGTAACACCCCCCCTCAATGCTAGGGTGGCATTGGATTACAAGGCATGTAAGATGTCCCCCCCTTTAAACAACTAGGATGCCTTTATAAATCAGGCTACAAGAGTGTTTTTAGGTAGATGGTTTAAAGACTCAAAAAAGTCGATCTTCAAATTGGAGGCATAATTGGCCACCATTTCTTTGGGTACATCAGGAGTGTTTGGGACATTTACTAGTGATATGCCCTGTCTTCTTGCATTCGCTACATTTCATTTTCTCGGGATACTTCTTCCAACAATTGTTTACAAGATGTCATTTTTTCTTATAGAAAGAACATCTAGTGAGAGCTGTATGTACCAATACTTGATCACGAGAAGTTGAAGATGCCTAACTGTTGCTGCCTTCTTTGTGGTTCCTCTTTTCTTCATCCAAATAGGATTGGATGATACTTGCCAATGTAGGATCTGGAATGTTGGTAAGAGTGGTTACAAGAGTAGGAAACACTTGTTTTACAACTTTTAGGAGAATAGCTATAGCATCTTCTTCATGTATTGGAGCTTGTACTGAGGCAAGCTATGCCATAAGTCCCTTCATGTGAGAGATGAATTTTCCCAAGTCTTCTTCTGATCGATATTCCAAGCTAAAGAATTCAATTTTAAGGAAGATTTTAGTATTTTTACCAGTGGCTCCATAGAGCTTTTCAAGCTCATCCCATTTTTCTTTAGCAGTATTCAGTTGATCAACATGATGAATCAATGACTCATCTAAGTGTAACATAATGATTGCCTGGACATGTTGGTCATCCTCTATATCAACTAGATTTACAGAGTTAACAGCTCTAGTGCCTTGAATGAGAGGCCAATACCCTCTCTCCATCATTTTATACTTGATAAGTACTTGCCATGGGTGGAAATCTTTGCCATCAAATTTTTGAATTTGAGGATGGACGTCAGCATATGTTGTGGCCATTGGGAAGGTCTTACCACTTGCTAGAACAAGGGCAGTGTCTAGTCCCTTACAAGTTTGCCACTAAATGTGGAAGCAAATCAAACACTTGATATCAAAGTTGTAATGAGGAGAAAGGCTAAAAATCATACATATGTAATATTTCAAAATATGACTTTAGTGGTCCTTTCTTATGTGCAATCTTCTTCCGAGGTTTAATGGTCTTTTTAGGCTTCAATGACTTGAACCTAGACTGGACTTTGGGCTCCTCCTTCTGGTATGGCTCAGTGGATGACCCTTGTGTTGTGGACAAGGACCGTCTATGATTTCCATGCTTGTTGTTAATGATTCCGAGGAGAGTACAATGACACTCATTTCTCTAATTTCATTGATCAATGTACTTAAGAAAAAATCACTCAAGATATGCAATACAGTTCTAATGTATAATGGTCTATGTGTTTATAATTGTACACATGTAAAGTGGAGTTCACATATCTCAATATATGCCTAACTGCATCCAAATGAGACTTTCTAGGCATATGCATAAACTGACTCACAAGGCCAACAACATAGCTCAAGTCTGGCCTTGTGATAGTCATGTAAATCAAACTCCCTACTATCCTCTTGAACATAGTAGGGTCTTCTATCTCATCCCCAACGTTAGCACTCAACTTCACATTTTTCTCCAATGGTACTGAAAGAGGCTTACATGTTGTCATACCATACTTGGATAACATATCCAAGCCATATTGCCTTTGGGATAGCCATATACCATCATCATATCTGATCACCTCAATACCAAGAAAGTATATCAGCTCACCCAAATCTTTCATCTCAAACTTATTCTTCAGGAAGTCCTTAACTTTAGCAATCCCATTGTCATTGTCACTTGTAATAATCAAGTCATCCATATAGATGACTATGATGACCAAACCTGCATCTCCCCTTCTCACATAAAGTGAGTAATCAGCATTAGAAATACAAAATCCAATATTGACAAGATTCTCTCCAATCTTGTTAAACCATGCTCTAGGTACTTGCTTTAGCCCATAGAGCGCCTTCCTTAACTTGCACACATATGTGGGATGCTCTAAATCCTCATAACTTGCTGCCTGCTCCATATACACTTCTTCTTGCAATTCACCATGCAAGAAGGCATTCATAATATCCATTTGCTGCAAAATCCAACGTTTGTGTGCTGCCAAGGCAATCACACATCTAACAATTGCCATCCTAGCAAGTGGACTAAATGTCTCTTCATAATCTATGCCATATGTTTGAGCATAGTCTTTTGCAACTAGCCTAGCCTTATACCTGCTAACAGAACCATCTGCATTATGCTTGACTTTGTAAACCCACTTACATCCAATAGCTTTCTTACCCTTAGGTAAGGGTACCAAATCCCAAGTCTTATTGGCTTCTAATGTAGCCATCTTCTCATCCATTGCTATATCCCAATGAGCATGACCAACAACATCCTCAAACCAAGTGAGCTCAACATCCTCAACTAGTTTCACCATATAAGCATAATGGTGAGCTGCATAACCTTCAAAGCCAAATCTTTTAATAGCGTATCTGACCCTGCTAGATCTGCGTACCACTGGATCACTCAATGGATCCTTTACATTACTATGAGATCTTTGTACACCTGATGTCCTGATGATCGAAGGAATACCAAGCTCATCATCCAAACTCTCTGAACCACTGGAATCTCCGTCAAATCCCAAATGATTGGTAGATGCATCATTACCATCCAGCACTTTCTTCTTTCCTTTGTCCTTCCCTGCAACACTTATAGATCCACCTAAAGATGTGGGGCGACTCCTTAGTCTCCTAGACCAAGGGCTCACTGTAGGTATAGTACTAGATGATGTTTTTGGTCCACTAAGACTCCCTGATTCTTGTTTTTCTTTCTGCACATAACTGTCATGATCATTATCATCATCTAATACATCACCAGGAGGTGCATACCAACTGCCCATCTCATCAAAGATAACATCCCTGCTCACTCTGAACTCACCTATGACAGGGTTTTAACATCAATACCCTTTCTGCTCTAAATAGTACCCAATAAAAATACATTTTTTAGCCTTTGGATCAAGCTTCTTCCGTAGCTTATCTAACACATGAACATATGCAACACATCCAAATACCTTCAAGTGAGACACATTGGCCTTCTTGCCAGTAAAGCACTCTTCAAGAGTCATCCCATGAACTACAGTTGTGGGAGTTCTGTTCATAATGTAGACAGCAGTATGGACAGCCTCAGACCAAAAATGTTTGGGCATATTCTTTTCAGCCATTAATGCCCGTGCGACTTCTGCAATATGCCTATTTTTTCTTTCTGTAATCCCATTTTGCTGTGGGGTATACCTGCAAACAAGTAAATTGCCTCTTTATCCCATGATTCCTCAAGAAGCCAGTAAACTCATTAAAGAGGTACTCTCCCCCTCCATCTTATCTCAAGCACTTCACTTTTAAGCCTGTTTCTATTTCAACAGCTGCCTTAAACGATTTGAAGTGCTCAAACACATCACTCTTTTCATTCATGAAGTATACCCATAACTTCCTTGAACAGTCATCAATAAATGTGACAAAGTATTTGCTGCCACTAAGAGATACATTCTGTGTAGGCTCCCAAACATCTGTATGCACTACATCAAGTATTTTTCTACTCACTTCTCTATCATGCGAGAAGGGTTGTCTTGTCTGCTTATCAAACTGGCATGCTTCACAGACTTTATACAATTTTGCAGTTCTGAATGAAGGCAACCCTATAACCAATCCTCTGGACTGCATTAATTTCAGCCTTTGCACATTTGCATGTCCAATACGTGTATGCCATTTTTCAATGTCTGCAACTACTCCTTTTCCTTTAGCATACATAGCAGCATCCATTGCAGGAATTCCAACATCTAAAGTGAACATGTGGCCGACTCTACTTCCTTTTGCGACCAACCTGCACTTATAATTAAAGTCTTCTACAAAACAACCTTTTGCATTGAATCGGACCTGCAACCCCTGCTCTACCATTTGGCCAACAAACACTAGATTCTTTGTGATTGATGGCACATGTAATACATCTGTCAGACTCTTTGTCTGGCCATCATACAAGGACAAGGGAAGCTTTCCAATGTGTGAAATTGGGTAGCATGCCGTTTGCACATAACCTAGATTTTGTAAGTCCTGCATCTCTTCAATCTCTCCAAACCATTCAACATGACTGGTCATATGATTAGATGCACCTGAATCGACATACCATACATCATCATGTGTCCCCTTTCCTGTAACTGCATTCATCATATGCTGCATAACAAACAGACGCTCATTTTTGTCTCCATTCTGTCGTGAAGACGATGCATAGTTTCCTTGTTGCACTTTACCACTATGAATATCATCATTCTTAGCATAACAATTGGCTGCAATATAGCCTGTTTTGCCACAATAATGGCAAACAATAGCAGAATTTCTAGAACCTATATTTTTCCATCCACCTCTTTCTCTAGATCTCTCCCTGCCTCTAAAGTTTCCTCGGCCTCCTGAAACCTGCATTTCACCAAATTGCTGATTTAACCTATTTTGTTGGTTATCGCCAACATGTCCCATACCACGGCCTCTCGAAGAGGATCTACCACGTCCCCTTCCTGAACTTGAGTAAAATGCTTGAAACTATTCACCATTTTTTCAGATGAGTCACCTTGCATATTGATCTCTTCGGTAATCATGAGAGAGACAACTCATCAAAATCCGAAAATGGCTTCCGTACATATACTGAAGTAACAAATGATTTCCATGTCTTCTCATTGTTGAGGCCACTCAAAGTGGATGAAACCAAATCATCATCATCAGGCATTGCATCAATCGTTGCTAAAGCATTTGCAATGCTCCTCACCCTCAACACATACTCATTGACAGACATTTTTCCTTTCTTCAAGGTATTCAACTCTTGCTTGAGTTGAATCTTTCGTGCCTTTGTATTTACTAAAAACATGTTCTTAAAAATTGTCCAAGCTGCATGTGAAGTTTTTGCATTCTTGATATGTCCCATCATCGTATTATCAATGACTACAGATAACTAGTACATCACTTTTTTGTCTTTTGCATTCCATTATTTCCATGCTTTTAATTCATCTGCAGTCGGAGGGATACCCAGCTATGGCTCCTTTTCTTCACCTGAAACAAACTCATAAAGGCCCTTTCCAATGAGGAAGTTTGACACACGAAACTTCCATGAAGGGTAGTTGTTCTTGTCAAGCTTCTCAATAATGGGATTTCCACTATTCTCTACCATTATCATAAACAAGGATACAACACATCAAGCTAGTCTTCTGCAGTCTTTCACAACACGTGCACACCACTACATCAAGTAACCTTTTTCACTGATTGCTCAATAGTACATGTAATTTGCAACCTGTTTGTAGATAAACCTTATGTTTGCTTCCTGTAAACATCTCAAAAATTATAGATTCACAATCTGTAACCTGTGCATCCACTTTTGATCAATACAGCCGAAATCACAATGTACCCTAAAACTACTATCCGCTACCTTGGGGCTCTAAAACGGGGCCTGAAACGGCCTTAGATGCCCAAAATTACTGCGGGCATGGCCTAAAGGGCTTATCTGCAGAATATACAATGATTTGTTTGCACACCAAATCTCACAGCAATCTAAGATTTTTGCTCGATCCTGCTTCCAGTGCCTCTAGAGGCACTATCTAAGAAAGAGAGTGGAAGAATGGGAGAGCTTCTTACCCGTTGCTTGCTTGCTCAAACCTTTCTTCTTCTCCTTCACTTCAACCTTCAAAATCAGCCTCTCTCAGTGGCGCGGCTTTGATACCATGTCAAGAATCGTGTGATGGGGGGATATGCTTGAGCTGCTGGCACCAAACACGCACTGTATACACAAGAGGAAGCTCACTCAAGAACACAAGAAGAGAGATGGCGGCCAAAACGTTTTCTTGCTGATTTTTCTTCTTCTTTCACACACTATACAATATACACAAAGTATAGATAAGATACAATATAAAGGAAAGTGGCCTTCTAAGTCAAACAGTGCATAACCGACTATACTAATCGGCTGGTGCTATATCTTTGCCACCTACTGTAGGTAGGTGTAACAACCTAAATATAATAAGCGATAAGTCAATGGCCATGTGAGTGTCATAATGACCACCAATGTGCCAAGTGTAGATGTGCAAACCCATCTAGCCAGGCGGTCCATCATCAATGTCTGCATGTGTTGAGTTTGCCATCTCAACACTATAGCTCATGTTGCTAGAGATGGTAAATGTTGGTCTTGATAAGCTTGATGATGACTTCTCAAGTGCATTAACCTCTGAGATTAGGTTCATAAAATAGTTACATAAAATATTAGCTTCTATATTTTACACTTACACAAATTGATATTTTCATCTAGAAAGCATACTATTACATGCATAAACAATTAATCGCTATGATTTGTAGTTAGATTAAGTGAGATTCTAAATCATGGAATCATGATGGAAAGAGTTACAAGAGGTTATTGCACATATGACTTTATCGCACTCGAGTTTAGTAAAATAACTCGATATGATTATTATCAAACACAACAAGGTTAAGTGTCACTTAAAATGCTTCTTGAGGCTTAGACCGACTCCCTTAGCGAAAGGTTGGTCAGTAGGGATAGTCTCGGGTAGTAGGAAATGTGGGTGCCAGGGGGGCTCTGACTGTAAATCTTACATTATTCCTAGAATCTAACGAGACCCTTCATGACCTAGGATGGGATCCTGGAACCCTAAATACTAGTTATATGGGTGGAATCTTGGTGGGTAGAATTCCCTCGTGGAATTCTGTGTATCTTTTGCAGGGTCAGAAGGATGGAAATTGTAACAAGCTTCCAATATAGTAAAGAAGTTTGTTTTACTCAAGAATTGTTTGAGGTTATATATGTTCCAATAAATGTGCTGTAGGTAATTAAAAAACTAAAGATGATTCTGTCATCAAATGAAAGTGGGTGGGCATGACCCTCTACCGTCCGGTAGGGTGGTCTTGGTTAGCTGGGAGCTTTTCTAAATCAAAAATAGAAATACAAAGATGATAAATTGACCAACTAGTCGTTTGGTAGAATCGACTTGCATTGTTTTAGGGGGCCGAAATGGAATTTTTCCTAATGGGTAGGAGGGTTGATGTAGCGCACTCCCCTCCATCTCCCATTCTCTTTGAACCAAGTGTAATGGCAAGTCCGCTTCAGATCGAGTAATCCTGTAGAACTGGAAACTCCAAATTACTGACACTAGCTGGCTATTAAGGGACTTGTCTGATTTTAGGAACCTAAAAATTTAGGTCGATCAGAACTCTCCCGTTGCGAAGTAGACTCAATAGGGCCTAAGTGAAAAACCCCATGACATTCCAAGGGAGCACTATGTAGCATCATTTTTGGAAAACCTACTGATGGACTACTAAAAGGTGTGCCATGGATTGATACTGGCGGGCACCTCACAGCACATGAGGTTCAACACCAAGCAAAGTGCGGCCCTTTGTCCTACGAAGGGTCCTCCTTCGATTGGTGATGACCCTCATGGGGTTCATTGCACATGATAAACACTTCAATCAGCTCCACTATAATCAAAATGAACTAGTATTTCCACAATTATAGACACAAGCATTTTCCTCAAAAGAAAGGCAAATGTTTCATGGGGCTTTTGTACTCAAGAAAGACCACACCATCAAATAAATGTCAAAAAGTATAGCAATACATATGAGAACCTTTTCTTTTTTTTTCTTGTTGCATTTCCATTTTTATATACTAAGTGGTGAACAAGCACCAAAAAATTACAATGTAGAGGCCTTTGAAGGCTAGGTTCATGGGTCTCCTTAAGGGTAGGGGCCGAATCTTTGAGATTGGTCTTGAGATCAAGAGTGTGACCAGGTTTTCTGCAAGGGCAGCAAGGTTGTTCTCAGGATTGGCATTGGGATGGGGGGAAGGTTGTGGCTGGGGTTGGGAGGGTTGACATGCTTCCTCCATATTACACCAAAGGTCTTCCAATCTCTGCAGTCCCCTCTCCACCATTTGCGACCCGTTCTCTATAGCTTGTCTCAATTCAACCCATGAACTTCTTCCATGTCCTCCTCATGAGCTCATATTCATCTGGTGCCTCTTCTAGAGCCGTTGTGGCTGGGGTTGGGAGGGTTGACATGCTTCCTCCATATTACACCAAAGGTCTTCCAATCTCTGCAGTCCCCTCTCCACCATTTGCGACCCGTTCTCTATAGCTTGTCTCAATTCAACCCATGAACTTCTTCCATGTCCTCCTCATGAGCTCATATTCATCTGGTGCCTCTTCTAGAGCCCTTATCTGCTCTTATTCCTACTCGTGTCTCCTTTGCAATCTCTGTCTCACACTTCTTGAATTCAAACTTCGATTAGTTCCATATATCAGCATCATGTGCCAAATAAGAAATTACAAACTGCAAGCTTTGACCGGCAAAACAAGCTTGCATCATAAAAACCACTCACATTTGGAAGATCATATATAACCTTCAAAAGTAGAAATGGGTTTAGGCACGTCCTCCATCCACAACTGATGTCTCCCAGGCCCTACTGTGGGTTCCGCATAATCCTTCTATTTAGATTACATAAAAGGGTTGTTACAAAAAGAATGCCCTCCATGCAACCCATAGTTTTACACCCAACCTATATACATATGTGAAGTTAGTTTAGGGTCGACACCTAGAAAGAGTAGGAGCTAAATCTCAAAGGAAATATGTAGATACTTATGGTTGAGACTTCCATGGTAGCCCCTGCCAGTAGTATTTATAAAATAACAAATGTTGCACATCATACAATATCAAACTCTAATGAGGGATATTCAATCATCAAAGAAGATAAATCACCAAAACAAAGATAAAAGAACTAGGTCTACATAAACAAGCAATGCTATTGAATTAAGCAGTTACTTCTAGAGGAGGTTAACATGATGCGAATTGGGGTGGTGGGACAAGGCATGGAGGTGCTCGATGAGCCGATCGAGTATGTCTAGGTTCTAGCCACTTACTGGGCCACTGCTCTTACTCTCTATAAGTGCATGTCCCTCTCATGTAGGATGGGGGATCTCGGCCTATGGATCATCAATAGATGACAATAATTTCTTGCATGCACTGATGGCCTAAGATATCAAAGGATTTAGTAGTTTATCAAACTATAGACACAAGTGGCACAAGTTACTGAAATCTCTAGACATGATAGTAACCTTGTGAGCATGGGCTACAAGAAAATGTGCATCCTCACAAAACTTCATGAGGAATTCCTTTGTAATCTGCTAAAGAGATAGAATTGTAGATACGCTCCATCTCATGTCAATGCCCCATTCCACGTAGATTTTGCGAGCCAACCTTTGGAACTACATGTGTGGTATTGCATGCTAAATGCAATTTTCTATACTACATAGCTCTCCAAGCACTACCTTTGGTAAGCCTGGTATCTTATGCACATTGAGATCGAGATGGAGGCATCATGGAACCAAAGACCAAAGAGAGTCACTATCAAGTGAGAGAGGCTATTAACTTACAAACTACACACTTCTTGGTGTTGACTCTTGAAGACAATAAAATGGGATGAGGGCCACCACCAACAAGCAATATAGGCTTTCCCTTGCAATGGATAGCCATGCACAGCTTGATGGTTACCCTTAAAGACAATAACACTAGACAAGGGTCACCATTGAGAGATGGAGGCTTTCTTTGGCAGTGGATAGCCTCACACCGCCTGGTGGTGATGCTCGGGGATAATTACAAGAGACAAGGGCCACCAACATACCACAGAGACTTCCCCTCATGGATTGTGGCCATTGTTGAGATGGCAATCTCAATATGTGCAGACATTGAGGATGGACCACCTAGCTAGATGGGTGTGCATATCTACACTTAGCACATCGCTCGGGTAAGTTACTCATAAAAATATGTGTGCATCAATTGGGTTCAAAATAAGGTATTTTTAAAATACTATTTTTATACATTTTTTACATGTAGAAGGGTGTAATATAAATAATCCTATAAATAGATTATTTACAGATTGAATAGACAAGGGTTATGGTTTATTTAGGAAAACTTCACAGATAATGATATTTATAAATAGACCTTGAACAAAGGTGATGTAGAGGATATACATATAGTAACTTTCCCAAGGCACATCACTAGTCATTGTAATCCTCACATGGCCACTGACTTATCACTCATTATATTTAGTTTATTGCACCTATCTATAACTAGTATAGTTATAATACTAGTCGATTAGTATAGTCAATTATGGACGCTTTGACTTAATAGGCCACTTTTCTCTACGTCGCATCTTATCTATACTTCGTGTACATTGTATTGTTAGGAAAAGAAGAAGAAAAAACCGGTAAGTCTGTGTTTGGCATAGCAACTCAATCAAGTCCCCTCACCACACGATTCTTAACATGGTATCAAAGTGGTATGTCTAAGAGGGGTTGGTTTTAGAGGTTGAAGTGAGGGAGAAGAAGCAAGGATTCAAGCAAGCAATTGATAGGTAAGAAGCTCTCCTATTCTTCTACTCTTTCTCTTGGATAATGCTTGTGGAGGCATTGAAAGCAGGGCGGCAAAGTGAAAAACCTACTCTTGTGATATTTGCTATGCAAGCAGAGCACTATGTATTTTACAAGCAAGCCTTAAGGGCTTGTTCCTAGCTTTTTTGGGCTATTTGAGGCCGTTTTGGGCCCCATTTTAGAGTCATAAGGTTACGAACAACAGTTTCAAGGTATATGACAATTTTGATTGTGTTGACCAAAAGTGGATGCACAAGTTGCAGATTTGAAATTTGTAAGCTTTGAGGTATTACCAAGAAGAAAACATAAGTTTTATCTACAAATAGGTTGCATATTACATATACTATTGAGCAATCATTAAAACAAGTTGCTATATGTACTATTGCACTTGTTGTGAAAGGTTGCAGAATACTTGCTTACTATTTTGCATTATTTTTGTGATATTAGTAGAGAACACTAGAAACCCCATCATTGAAAAGCTAGACAAGAACAATTATCTATCATGAAAGTTTCATGTGACAAACTTTCGTATTGGAAAAGGCCTTTATGAGTTCATTTCAGGTGAAGAAAATGAGCTAGAGTTGAGTAACCTTTTGACTTTGTAGATGATTTAAAGGCATGGAAAGATTGGAATACAAAGGAAAAAAATTTTATGTATTGGCTATCTGTAGTCATTGTGATGGGACCTAAAACGGGCCGGCACTAGCTCATGCACTAGCCGAACCTCTATCATGCGCTCAACAACCCCACAGCCTCGCGGCCAGGAGCGTGGATGACACATACATCATCTTCCTAAACATCTTGTGTTTGTATCACGTCTCGTAGTCCAACTCTAATCCAATTAACACTCCTCAGAGGGAGTCCCAACACATTGCCAAATAGCACGAAGTACAAACGTAGGAGGTCCTCCCACGGCTGCTGCTACCTCACTGCGACTCTCCTACACCTTGGGGATTGGCCCCTCGATGCGTCGCTAAACATATATAACACTTCTCACATAGTTCTCTCAAGGTACCAATTATTTCGTTCCAGGATGTACCATACCTCACTTTCTTTCCCCTAGGACCCACGTTTACCTACAGCTTGGGATATCATGTATCTCACTCAACACGGGTCATGTTCCTCTAGAAAGCAATTGCCATGCATCCAGGAGGTATTGTCTCATACCTTTAAGTTTCTTTATGATTTATGCAAGTAATGAATGCCTATGTACTCAAACAATTAAGAAAACCAGCATTTGTGCACATGTGGAAAACATTTCCTTCAATGATTTTGACTATCGCTTGTATGCGGCATTGCATGAACCTAGCACTGAGAAACCCTCGTGCTACTAGGTCCTTATTCTTTTAATTATCGACCAACCTAAATGGTATGCATAAAAACCAGCAAGCTTTTCATCATTTCATTCAGCATTTAAACACATTTTATACACTCTACCCCCTCATCCGTTTAGGTTGTGCATTATTGATCGGTTCAGGGTTCATTTCCATGTTTTTTTGTTGTATAAAAACAATAAATACTCACTAAAACATAAAGGTAGGGCTGAACTGAGGCTAAACCTCATACTTCAGACCCCCCATACATACACGAACATGGTTCTTATTTTTCCTTAATTTTCGGCACTCAAAATCCATTTTTCCCTTATTTTTTTCCATTTTCCCTATTTTCCTTGTGTTTTTTGCAATATTAAATAACTAAAAATACAAAATGAGTTGTGGGCTGTGGCCCTTAGGTTCATTTGCAGCAAAAACACAAATTTAGTTGGTGTGTCTTACTATATTTTCCCTTTATATATCAAAAACACCCAATTTTTCCATATTTCGTGTGTTTTACGGGTTTTACACCATTAATTTCAGTCACAACACTTATGATTTTCTGATTTTTTGAGCATAAACTGATCAAACTCATAGCAAGCAACATGATAATGCATAATCATCCCATGGGAATAAATATTCATGAAGCAAATTGCATAAAACATCAATTTCCTTTGTAAAAATGAAATTACCATTCTTTGCAGGTTGCGGGTTTTTATTTGCCATGTCTTGAGATTGATTTCCAACAGCCATTAATGTCCATGACAGTCCACAATCAGCAATCTTCATTCCTCTTGAACCACGGAGCAATCCGGTCTTCATTGGTGGACAAGCATTCGTCATCAATTCTTCTTCTTCTTCTTCACCACATGAATTTGCCCTTAGAGGAGAGAGAGGGAGGAGAGAGAAAGACTGATTTTCTCTCTTTCTCTACAGTCCACCATTCTTTGTGCGAGAGGAGGCGATGCGGAGCGGAGAAGGAGTGGACCTTGCCTTGCCATTGATATGGCTTACTTGTAGCAGAAAATTCCATCCATAGGGGGGGGGGGCGGGGAGGGGGGGGGGGGGGGGGAACCGTTTTTTTCGGCGTGCACTGATCAGCACGCCGCCCTCCTCCTTTCACGTTTTTTTTGGGGGTGGGGGGTACCAAGAGGCACCCCCTTTGGCCTCCTACTTGACCACCCCTTCATTCTTGGCCCTTTTTTGGGCACCCTCCCGGGTTTTCCCATATCTCCTGTGTCCGGCATCTGATTCGAGCCCCGAAAAATCCAACACGACCGTCTTGAGACCACAAACTGACTGGAAACTTCTGTCACTTGCACAGGCACACGGAAAAATTACTAAAAATCCGCAAGTGTTGCACGGGCGTCCTTAGAGCACTTTGACGCTTAAAATCGTCCTAGATCGAGCCACCGCCTTCAACGTTGAATATTTTTCCCTTGATATTCATAATTTTTAGCTATTTTTAAGCACTTCTCGGCATCAAAATTCCACTCTCACATTGATAATACTATGCTTGAACTTATCAGAAATGCAAAAACTTCACATGTAGCTTGGACAATTTTTGAGAATATGTTTTTAGTAAATACAAAAGTATGAAAGATTCAACTCAAGAAACAATTGAATACTTTGAAGAAAGAAAAAATATCTATCAATGAGTATGTTTTGAAGGTGAGGAGCAGTGTAGATGCTTTGGCAGCAATTGATGTAATGCTTGATGATGATGATATTGCTTTATCTACTTTGGGTGGTCTTAATAGTGAGAAGGCTTGGAAATAATTTGTCACTTTGGAGCCCCGAGAGGAACACCAAGGAAAAGGGGATTCTATTGCAAGAAAATCTATCTTGTAACATCAACAAGCTTTTATTTCATTCTTTTGATGACCAAAACAAAGAAAACAGCAAATCTTCACACAGCATCATAGTAGATATCTCCTACGGATTTGATAGAATCAACCATAATCTTCAACATCTTCATAGAATCCATCAATATAACAATGAACATAAAAGAATACACCATCTTCATAACATCTTCATAGAATCCATCAATATAACAATGAATATAAAAGAATACACCATCTTTGAATGGAAATCAATCACATAGTATTCATCTTTAATGTCTTCATGGTTCTCTTTCAATCTCTCATATACAGTTACACTGTTTTGATAGAATTTTCTATCTGTAGCTCTCTCTCTCTCTCTCTCTCTCTCTCTCTCTCTCTCTCAATAGTACATCATATCCTCACTACAATACTCTTAACCATAATCTTCAACATCTTCATAGAATCCATCAATATAACAATGAACATAAAAGAATATACCATCTTCATAACATCTTTATAGAATCCATCAATATAACAATGAACATAAAAGAATACACCATCTTTGAATGGAAATCAATCACATAGTATTCATCTTCAATGTCTTCATGGTTCTCTTTCAATCTCTCGTATACAGTTACACTGTTTTGATAGAATTTTCTATCTCTAGCTCTCTCTCTCTATATCTCTCTCAATAGTACATCATATCCTCACTACAATACTCTCATAATAACTCTCAACAATTATGGATGCACCTCCCAAGAGGTATGTCAGATATGAAGAGTCACCAGAGCCACTACAGTGTCTCTTCACAGCTCATTACTGTCACTGTCACTCAGTCTTCTCTTCAGTCTTCAGCAGCTGCTTCTTCCACTTGTTTTAGCTCTTTTGAACTTAGATTCATCCTTTCCAAAAGTTAGAAAACTTTCCCAAAGTCACACATACATTCTACAGAACACTTATAGAAGATCTACAGAACAGTTACAGTACAGCACCAGAGCAACTACAGTACAATTACAGTATAGAGAAAGAGCAGAGAGAGAGGCTCTACAGAAGGTCTACAGAGAGTTACAGAAGGTCATCAGAACCTTATAACTCATACTCAAACCATTCCAAACTATCAAAAACTATTCAATAAGATTCCAAAAGATCTCAATATTCATCAATTATCAATCCATGCTTCATACAGAAGAAAATCAGAACAAAATAGAAGCTATACAGAAGGTATACAGAACCAATCAGAACCTCAATAGAACCTCATAGAGCTTCATATCTTTACTAAGAATCATCACAAACTTCCAAAACATAATCAATATAATCCAAAGCACTCTCAAATACTTCCTTTATCAACCATACATCACTCTAAATCCATCAAAAATCAATCACTCAGTCCTAAAAAACAACAAAAATCAGTAAAAAATTCAGTCTTTTTCCACTCTCAACATATCCCCACACTTAGAAAGGAAGTGTCCTCGCGACCTAAGGAAAAGAAGAATATAAGTTCACTAAAGAGCTCAATTTTATCTTCCGTCAGATCTTCAATAGTCTTTCCAAACCACGACCCCAACTTATCACCTGTATCTGATAGAAAAATACTACTAACAGAAAACTTCGTTATTCATTAACTCATCTGATTAATCATTTAAAAGTCATAAAAAATTTGTAAAGGATATGAGAGGTTCTCTTCAACTTTTCACCATAGGCGTCCATCCCACATCAATAGTTTGAAAAGAGCTCTCGAATAAATTATTCTCAATAATCACGATCTCATCACATACAATTATTACAACACACACAAACACTAACACACCCATCTGAATGACACCTCCAAAAAGAGAGATATATATAATTAAGAATCATCCAAAATACATTGCAAAGGCATCAATGAAGGTGATCCCTTTTGAAGGCTTGGTGGTTTCGAAAACGATCCATAGAGAAGGATTCATCCACAAATGTCTTTGGAGGATTTTAAAAGAACTGCAGGCAGCACATCCTTTCTAGCAAAACATGGTATCTGCTAGGTAGATATAGGGAATGAAATACAGGACATCCAGCTGTTGGGAGTCAATGTTCACATTGACATTTATACAAAGTTTTGGAATGGCCTTTTGATCATTATGGGAATGCCTATGCATGTATGCTAGATACCAAGCAAAATGAGCTATCAATCTCACTCAAGGATCTAGAGATTGTGAATATTGATGAGCAAAATGAAGGTAGTTCTGGTATGCTTGACTAGTAGTTGTCCAATCCCCTGGAATTAATGGCCAATTTATCTAGGGTCCCGTAAGAGAATCAGTCGAGCTCCATCCTCTTCTTCTAGGAATTTGTTGATCAAATCCTTCGTATTCACTAACCAACTGAGGGGGTTGAGAAATAGAAGTGGTAGGAGATGGAAGTGGAATAAGTAAAAGAGGATGAGGAGATGGGTAGGCAAAATCATAAAAGGAGGAATAAGTTAAAGGAGTGGCTGAAAACTTAAGGGAATCAATTAAGAAAGGTGTTAATTAATAAACATGAAAAGTAGAAGGTATATGGATAGATGGAGAAGGGCAAGGTGAAGAAGGAGAAAAAACTCTATCTTTGATGAAAGAACAATAGGTAAATATAGGAATTTGAGGAAAAGATTGAGATTGGAAAAGAAGAGGTAAGATAGCTACTGAATTGGTTTGATAAAGGGAAAGATAGGTATCATAGCGATGAGCCATTTGTTGGTAGTATAGTAGGCTAGGAACAGAGGTACCTAAGACAGATCTTCTCTGATAGGCATAAAAAAAGGTTGAATCAAATAGATGGTTTTTTTAAAGATGAGCTAAGAGATCCACCCTCAGTTGGTTAGTGCTGTGTACATAGGGAGAAGCTGTGTTCTAACGTTGATTCAGGACCACAGAATCAATCATTGAGTACCAAGAATTGTCAGGGCAAGTAGCAACTTTTGAAGCATAACACTGAAACATGTCATCTATCCGCAACTCCAAATAGTTGACATACAAGACAGCTTGCAAAACCACGTCTCCCACATACCAGGCCATATCTACTTCATCTGGAATCAACAGATCACCTCGTAGATACATGTAAGACAGCAACATGGTATCTGTCATCACAGAATCTTCAAACACCATATTGACCACTTCTATCAGCAACTCAGAAGACCAAGCCCCACTCCAACCATCCTCTGGAAGAGGAAGATCCATCGTTGAAAGCTTCATGTAGAAAGCCAACTTTTGCAAGTGATAGTGGACAAAGAAAGAATGGTCCGGAGGAACATACTGTTGAAATTGCTCAAATGTTGACCATAACAAATCCATTCGGGACTGCAATCTTTCCACTTTATCTTGAAACAATGGACAGAATGTGGCCTATCTCTGGAGAACTGTCAAGTCCTGCTTAGAGATAGAAGGAATAATAGGAGCACTGGGGCTTGGAGGAACGGACCGTGACTATGTCTGTTGGTCTTGCAACTGCTTGATTTCGAAAGCTTGTGATTCCACTGTGTCATGAGCAGTCTGTAAGGCTGAGAGTTTTGCATCTAAAAAAGTCTGAAACTCTTGAGCTTCTTTGGACATTCTCTCCTTTTCCTCTGAGACTTTAGTGACCTCTGACTAAGCTTCTCTTAATTGAATCTTCAAAGAAGATATTTCTTCTCTTTGAGTCTCAATCATTTGGGTTTGTTGCTCCATCTGCTTAAATAGATCTGCAAGTGTGTCTTTAGTAGAGGCTAACTCTGATGTTGCCTTATACAACTGGTCTTTGGACTGCATCAATTCTTCATAGAAAGAAGCATACAGCTGTTGAATACAAGCTGTCACTGAGAATTCAATCGAACTCTCGATGTCATTACAAAGGAATGGAATAGTATCTCCTAACACTAAACTATTCAGTGAAGGGATTGATATTTCCAAAGAACCCTCTCTATGCGCCCTGAATAAATTGTTACATGTGAGGTAAGCAGGGAGGTCACTGCCAGATGTAGCAGGAACTGTGACTGAAGCAAGGACTAAGGGAGTTTTATCTGCCACACGCTTCAAGCGCTTCCGCTGAATGACCAATGGAGGAGAGGAATCAAGATCCTCTATGTCAATAGGTTTTGACTCTTCTGAAGGTGGTGGAAGAGGAACTGGATCAGATGGAGGAGGTGGTAGCACACCCTGCTTAAGGCCTGAGTATGTTAAGAAAGCATACAAGTAGGAACCATAGGTAACATTTGTGACATTTCCTCTGGTTACTTTGACAAAATGTTGATCCATCTTTGTAAGCAAGTACTCTAATCAATAGCCACCCCTTTTAACACCATCCTGGAAGCTGTGAATGTCAAGATTGTGGGAGAGAAGGAAGGAGTCTCACTTATAGCTTTCTTGCTTGCACAATGGGTGAATACACATAAAGGTGGAGGCTGAAAACTGTTTTCTTCTTCTTAGTTGTGTAAGCCAAAAAGAACTCTAGTACAAAGAAATAGAAGAACCCTATATATGGGTCTCAAACCAAACTCAACTAACTAAGGTGGAATACTAACTGAGCCACGAACTAGAGTAGATAAGGATAGCTGTCGTGTAGCTATTATTCATGGGCGGTGTACCAACCGCATCTGCAACTAACACGTCGGTGACATAAATGCACAACGGTCACCCTGGCATATCACGAGTGGAGCTCGATATCTCAACACTCCCCCTCGAGCTCAATCCCAATTCCTGCACACCAAGCAAGTCTCTGAACTTGTGCAGCTTCTCTGCACCCAATGCCTTCGTGAATATGTCAGCTACCTGATCCTCTGTGCTGACATAAACTAGATCAATAAGACCTAATAAAACCCTCTCGCGCACATAGTGATAATGCACCTCAATGTGCTTTGTTCTAGCATGATAGACTGGGTTATTTGCCAAGTGTATACTACTCATGTTGTCACAATAAATGAAAACTGGCCCATCTGTAGGATGCTGATGCATATCATAAAGTAGCTTATGCAACCAAGCTACCTCACATGCAGCCATTGCTGCGCCCCTATACTCAGCCTCTGTGCTGGATAAGGCAACTGTAGGCTGTTTCTTGCTGCTCCAAGTGACTGCAACACTCCTAAAAGAGAACACATATCCACTGGTAGATCGTCTATTAGAAATGCTACCAGCCCAATCAGCATCAGTGTATCCATGCAACTGTATCTGAACCCCAGTCTCATAAAATAGTCCATACTACAATGTGGACTTCACATACCTGAGTATGCGTCTAGCCGCATCCAAATGCAGTTTCCTTGGAGCCTGCATAAACTGACTTACCAATACAACAGCATAGCTCAAATCTGGCCTGGTAATAGTCATATAAATCAAGCATCCTACTATGCGTCTATACATAGTAGGGTCTTCCAGAAGCTCACCTGCATCTGCGCTCAACTTCACATTCTGCTCCAAAGGAACTGAAATAGGTTTACAGCCTGTCATCCCATATTTGGATAGCATGTCCAATCCATACTGCCTCTGCAAGAGCTGTATCCCACTTGGTGATCTAATCACATCAATGCCCAAGAAATAATGCAGCTCTCCCAAATCCTTCATCTCAAACTTCTGCTTCAATAGCATTTTCACATGAAGGATATCTTCATCACTGTCACCTATTATAATCAAATCATCAACATAAATGACAAGTAGCATAATACCTTTCTCTGTTTTTCTCACATAAAGTGAGAAGTCTGCCTTGGAAATCTGAAAGCCAATAGTGACAAGATATTGTCCTATCTTGTCAGACCATGCTCTAGGTGCTTGCTTCAAGCCATACAATGCTTTCTTCAACCTGCAAACAAACTCAGTATGAACAGCATGCACATAACCTGGTGGCTGCTCCATATAGACCTCTTCTTGCAAATCACCATGCAAGAAGGCATTCTTTACATCCATCTGATGTAAAGACCATTCCTTTGATGCAGCCATAGCAATGAGTGCTCTTACGGTTGCCATCCTTGCAACCGGACTGAATGTTTCTTCATAGTCAATGCTATATGTTTGTGCATACCCCTTGACTACTAATCTTGCCTTGTATCTGTTCACAAAACCATCTGCATTGTGCTTCACCTTATAAACCCACTTACAGCCAATTGCATTCTTACCTTTAGGCAAAGGTACCAATTCCCATGTAGCATTTGCTTCCAAGGCATCCATTTCTTCATCCATGGCTTTCTCCCATTTTTCTTTTCCCATGGCTTGCTCAAAAGAAGTGGGTTCTGGTTCCTATATCACTTTGATCATATATGTATAGTGAATGGCTGTAAATCCATCATATTTCAGCCTATCCACAGGATACCTAGCTCTCGTAGACCTACGCAAAATAGGTTCACTCCCAGGTGCTCTCAAAGCATCCTTGGTCTTCCTTACTCCAGGTGTAACAATAGAAGGAATACCCAACTCATCATCAATGCTCTATTCTGAGCCACTGGATTTACCATCCACATAAGAGTGACCTGCATTCACATCAAACATGGGCTGATTAACCTTCTCTTTTCCTTTTTGTGATACCTGCATACCACTATCTGCATTGCTTTGAGAAGATTCTCCTAATCTCAATCTGCCTGTCCTCCATGGCGAAGAATGTGAACCACTGCTAGAAGACGCTCCAGGTCCACTAATATCTTGTGATTGCTGTTGAGAATTCTGTGCAACATTACCGTTTTGTGCATCTACATCATCAATCACATTTACTGGTTTATACCAGCTACTCATCTCATAAAAAACAACATCTCTGCTCACTGTAAACTTGCGAGTAGAAGGGTTATAGCATCTATACCCTTTTTACTGTAGAGAGTAACCAATAAAGATGCACTTCTCAGCTTTTGGATCCAACTTGGATCTCAACTCATCTGGCACATGTACATAGGCAATGCAACCAAAAATTTTCAAATGAGAAATATCTGGTTTCCTACCAGTATACCTCTCCTCTGGAGTCATCCCATGTATTGCTGCAATGGGAGTCCTGTTCATTATGTAGACTGCTGTAGCAACTGCCTCAGCCCAATAAAAATCTGGCAGGTCTTTTTCATTGAGCATGGCACGAGATACCTCTCCAATATGCATGTTTTCCTTTCTGCAATTCCATTTTGTTGTGGGGTATGACTGCATGAATATTGTTGCTTTATGCCATGCTCCTGCAAGAACCTTGCAAACTCATTTGAGAGGTACTCTCCCCCTCCATCTGACCTTAGGCATTTTATTTGCAGGCCTATTTCTTTTTCAACCATAGCTTTAAGAGTTTTGAAATGCCCAAAAACTTCACTTTTCTTTTTCATAAAATACACCCAAACTTTTCTGCTATAGTCATCAATAAAAGTAACAAAATAATGATAGCCTCCAAGAGATGCAGCTTTAGTAGTCCACACATCAGAGTGGATTAATTCCAATGGCTTCTTACTCTCTTGAACATGTCTAGGAAATGGTTTCCTTGCCTGTTTTCCAAACTGACAGGATTCACATACCTTATGTATTTCTGCAACCTTGAATTTAGGCAATCCTGCAACAATGTTTTGGGCCTGCATTGATTTAAGTCGTTGTACTTTAACATGACCAATGTGTTTATGCCAGATATCAATATCTGCAACTAGACCGGTCCCATGTGCAAACATTGATGCACTCAATTCAGGCATGTCTGCATCCAATGTAAACATTCTGTCATTCTTCTTTCCTTTTGCTATCAAGCGACCTTTATTTTTCATATCCTCAACAAAGCATCCATGAGGATTAAATCTGACCTGCAAGCCCTGCTCAACCATTTGACCAACAGAAACCAGATTCTTGGTGATATTCGGGACATGAAATACATCGGATAGGTATTTCTTTTTCCCATCGTGCATAGACAAAGGAATTTTTCCAATCTACACAATAGGATGTGCAGTATCATCACCAGTCTCCATAAATCCTGGTTTTTCCATTTTCCTTGCATCCTCCATCCATTCTGCATGACCTGTCATGTGGTTTGATGCACCTGAGTCAACATACCATACATCGTTGCTTTCTTCTGCACTTATCACAGAATTGTTCAAGTGCTGCACCATAAACAAATGCTCATTTCTGTCATCACCCTGTCTACTAGAAGATGCATAATTCCCTTGTTGCAATTTTCCATTCATGATGTCATTCTGCTTTTTATAGCAGTCTTTAGCCATATGACCCATTTTACCACAGTAGTAGCATTCAACATTGTTGTTTGCATTTTGGCCTCTTTGCCATCCACCACGACCTCTTTGGCTCCCCCTACCTCTAGAGTTACCACGTCCTCCTCCATAGGACTGGTTTTCTTGAGTTTGCTGCATATTCTGATTTCTACCACGGCCTCCAAATCGGTCTCCTCTACCTCTGCCTCTACCTCTTCCAGCATTTGAGTAGAAGACAGCTTCTTTTGAAGTTCCTCCTGAAGAAGATGCACCACCATTTCTCTGCTCCTCAGAAATTAGAAGAGCAATCAACTCTTCAAAATCAGGAAATCTTTCACGGACAGAAATGGATGTTCGAAACAATGGATAATCCTTTCCTAAACCATTCAAGGTCACAGAAACTAAATCATCATCTTCCACTGGCGACCCAATGGAAGCAAGTGCATCTGCAATCTTCTTCACCTTCATGTGGTAGTCATTGATGCTCATATTTTCTCTTTGCACATTATGCAACTCAGCTTGAGCTGCATTTTCCTGGCTTGCGTATTTGTGCTATACATTTTTGACAAAGTATCCCATGCCTCCTTTGGCGTACTTGCATCCTGAATATGCACAATCATAGAGTCTGAAATACTGATAGACAGCCAGTACATAACTTTCCTGTCTCTCTCATGCCATGCTTTGAATGCCTGCATTTGCTGTTGATTGGGAACATCAGGAAGAACTAGTTCTTCTTCATTTCCTGCAACAAATTCCCAATATCCTTTTCCCATAAGGAAATTCATCATTCTAAACTTCCATGCTTGGAAGTTGTTCTTGTCAAGCTTTTCAGTGACAATATGTGAAAGAGAATCAGACGCCATTACAAAACACTGCAAAAAATTCTGTCACTGCAAAGAATACAACTTCAGCCTCACAAGGGCTAATCTGCAAAATTGACGAAAATGGTATTTGACCACACAATCACTTCCTAGTGACGATTTTGCATCAACAGGCAAGGGGGATGATTCTGTAACTCCCAATGTCTCTGCGCACAGGTATACGATGCAATTTCTACAGTAACTTTTCACCGACCTGTAGAACAGTGGCTGCACAGCATAAAACTGGGCCTTTTCCTAAGTGCGTGCAGAAAACTTCCGCCTCCAAAACAGGCCCCGAAATGGCCTCAAATCAAAAAAGCAGGGTTGCCAAGGGCTAAAGCCCTTGCCCGCAGCATATACTGCCCTCTTGCTTCACCGTGAAGGGCGTCTCAACCTGAGACAGTGCACTCTTGCAATTTCCAGCTGTGCTACCTGCAGAGATCTGCTCCCAAAACAAAAAAATGAAAGCAACACTGCTCCTCTTACCAGAACACCGTGAGCTTGGCTTGCTTTCTTGAGCTCCTTACCACGAACAAGGCTTTGATACCATGTCAAGATTGTGGGAGAGAAGGAAGGAGTCTCACTTGTAGCTTTCTTGCTTGCACAATGGGGGAATACACACAAAGGTGGAGGCTGAAAACTGTTTTCCTCTTCTTAGTTGTGTAAGCCAAAAAGAACTCTAGTACAAAGAAATAGAAGAATCCTATATATGGGTCTCAAACCAAACTCAACTAACTAAGGTGGCATACTAACTGAGCCACGAACTAGAGTAGATAAGGATAGCTGTCGTGTAGCTATTATTCATGGGCAGTGTACCAACCGCATCTTCAACTAACACGTCGGTGACATAAATGCACAACGGTCACCCTGGCATATCACGAGTAGAGCTCGATATCTCAACAGTGAAGAGCTCTTTGGACAAGTAATGGAATGGTGTCTTGGAAAAATTGGCAAACTAACTTCCAAAGAGGATCAGTGTGATCATGGAAAAAGATACGCCTGAAGTGTTTATCACTTTTTTGACATCCAGAATCTCTTTGGTCTGCTTCTGTAACAGCTTGAAAATCTCATCGTTGGAGAATAATTGTCTAGCTGTAACAAAGGGCTCTCCTTTGTAGGGATGAGATAAAGCCTTCCCTAACCCTCGGCAGGGTGTCAATATCATGGAAGCACCATGAACCAGGCCTGACTTCTTGCTGTATGATGCAAGGAACTCATCACACAAGGATATCTGGAATTAGTGAGAATGAAGCAGCCACGAAAGTCGTAAGTCCTACTTTTGCTATAGGCTCAAAAGCCAGTAAGGAAGAATAATCCCTACTGACCAGCGGGATATACTGGATAGGAGGAGAAGCGTGAGGCGCCATTCAGATGGAAAACACACACACCACAACACAGACAATCACAAAGAATGCCTGCAAAACAACCAAAGGGCTATCAAAAAGGAATCAATCAAAATAAGGACACACATACATAGACGTAACTAACCAATTTACCACCCCAAACAATACACATCCTAAAAAAAATTCGGCATGACCTCTACACATATGCGACCGAAAACTTCATGTGATGCAACAAACAGGCACCCAAAACCCCGTATCAGGCAAGAAAGAAAGAAAAAACTACAAACCGTACCTGTAATCGTAACACATAGACAAACCATAATACCATAAAAATGTACATCATGACCTAACCATAACCTTAACTATCAATTTCAACTAAGAGGACTTTATGCGCCCATCCCACGAAGCACGTTTATTAAAAAGGGAAAAAAGTGCAGTGAGGGGGAATTGTTTTAATGAAGGGTTCATTTTAAGAAATTATTAACAATGGGTGACATTTTATTAGGTTATAAACCTTAATAAGAAAACGATGGTTCCTTCTTAAAATTTTAATTACAATTTATTAGGGTGAAACAATGCTTTATCGAAACCCGAACTACGATTTCCAGACTGGGTCTCTAAATCCAAATTCATTAATTAAAAATTAATAGTGATGTGGAGCACTTTTTTGCTAGTGCGTGTTTTTTTGTGACGGTTGGTTCATTTTTATTAAAAATTAAGGTGCTTCTTAAGTGCACATAGTGCGTACAAAGTGAACGGCTGGTTGATTTTAAATTAAAAAATTGTGTGTTTAGCGCGAATGCACGTGAAAAAGGTGGGTGAAACTTTTTTTTATTTTAGCAATTAATTGTGGTTAACTGGTAATGAAAATAAATAAAGCTCACAAAATAAATACCTGGTAGGGGTGTGTATACAATGGACTAAAGGCATACGGAGTAGTCCCCCAAATGCAATGAATCCAGTCAAACAAAAACAAACACCATTGACTAAAAAAAATAAAGCACCTTAATGTTTTTGTTTTATTTAGATTTGATTTTTATTTTTTTATTTAAATTTTATTGATTGAATGTTTTTTTAAATTTGTATTTTAGGTTTGTTTTTATTTTGTATATTATTTGGTTTGGTTTATTTGTTTTGTTATTTTTATTTTTTTCTGTTGTTTTTTTTATAAATATAATTAAGTCAGAATATATAGCACATGAATATGTTATGAAGTGTAAGAGTGGGATTTCAGCCATCTAGCAAGTGTCAAGAATGTATGATAATTCATCCATGATTTTCAACTGATTTGTAGAATTTAAAATGAATTTTTATAAAGTGAAGTATTAAAATTAGGGGTTTTTTGCATCAAATAAATTTTTGCCTTTTATGAAAGCATTTTTACTTGAGAATTTAGTGGCAAAAGAGACAGGGGGATTTGTGGAGTTTTTTGGATTTTTTCTGAAATTTTACTAATTTTTTATGAGTTTTACTCATTTTACATGTAATTTTGAATGATTTTTCAAATTTTAAATTTTTTGCAATTTATTTTCTTAAATTTTCACCTTAAAAAGATTCCAAATTTTTTTAGCAATGTTGGTAAATTTTCAAAAAAAAAGTAATTTTTTCTAAATTTTAAATGAATTTTTGAAATTTTTAATGTGTTTTCTGTTTATTTTTATGTCTTTTTATGTATTTTGCGGGTTAGAAAATAAAAGGTGGTACCCAGGCTGCATGTGAACAGCGAAGGATGACTGCATGTGAATGGCTAACTGCAATACTCCACCACACGGACAAGTCGGAAGCGCGTCCTCGCACATGAACGCTCGCTAGCACACCCGTACACAGTAGGAAAATAATGGAAGAGAAAGGATAGGAATGGGGGCTAACTGAGTAGATTAAGTGAATTAGGTTAGCTTAGTCGGAAAAAGTTTATCAATTTAATTTAGTTGAGTAAATCAAGTAGGTTAATTAGGTTAGTCTGGTTAGTCAGGTGAAGTTTTGTAAATTAGGTTAGTAGGGTTAGTCAGGTTAAGTCTGGGAAGTTAGGTTAGTCTAGTTGGGTAGGTTAAGTCTGGTTAAGTTTGGTAAAGTCTGGTTAGGTTTAGTAAGTCTAACTAGGGTTAGGGGTCTAACTAAAGGTAAGTTAATCTAACTAGGGTTAGGGGGGCTAACTGTGGTTAAGTTAGACAAACTAGGGGTTAGTTAATCCAATTAGGGTTAGAGTCATCTAACTAGGGTTAGTGGGGGAATTAACTAGGCTTAGTTAGGAAACTAACTAGGGTTAGTTAACTAGGGTTAGTGGGGGAATTAACTAGGGTTAGTTAGGAAACTAACTAGGGTTAATGGGGGAATTAACTAGGGTTAGTTAGGACACTAACTAGGGTTAGTTAACTAGGGTTAGTGGGGGAATTAACTAGGGTTAGTTTAACCTAACTAATGTTGGTTTAACTATTAACTAAGGTTAGGTTAGTTGTTACTAGGGTTAGGTTAGGTGGTTACCAGTGGGTGGGAGGAGGAGGAGGAGGAGGAGGAGGAGGAGGAGGAAGAGGAGGAGGGAGAAGGAGGAGGAGGGAGAGGACGAGGGGAATGCCGGCGGCGTTCGCTCGGCGCTAGGGCGGTGGCAATAGGCGGCGTGGCGTCATGGCCGAAGGGCGGCGTTCCAGGCGAGGCGGCGGCAGCGGCGGCGATCCTCGGGAGACGATGACGGCGATCGGGAGGCTACGGCAGGAGCAAGGCGCTATCACGGCCGAGGGGGGGGAGAGAAGAAGGAGGAGAAGGAGAAGAAGAAGAAGGGAAAGGAGAGTAGAAGAAGGGCAAGAAAGAAGGAGGGGAGGAGGAAGAGGAAGGAGAAAGGGAGGAGGAAGAAGGAGGGAGGAAGGGGGGACGCGGGCATGACAACGGGCAAACATGTATGTGTTTTTTTTTTTCGTTTTGTCTTTCTTTTTTTTCTTTTTTTTTCTTTCTTCTTCTTTTTTTCTTTCTTTGCTTGCTTTTTGTGTTGCCTTTTTTTTTCTCTTTTGGTGTTGCTTTGTTGTTTCTTCTTTTAATTAACTAATTATTTATTTATTTATTATTATGATTATGTATCCGATTGTTTTTTTTTCCTTCTCCGTTTGGTGTCCTTGTTGTTTTTTTTGTTTTTTCATGTCGTTTTTTTTTCTTTTTTTGGGTGTTGTTGTTTTTTCTTTTTTTGCTATGTTTATTTTTTTAATGGAAAAAGAAAAAGAAAATTAAAAAATGAAAAATAGAGGGGCAAAAAACACACCCCCGTCCCATGCGCATGCGCGGGTAGGGGTAAAAAAATTTGCAGTGACAGGGTCAAACGAGGCAGGGACGGCGACGCACAAGCCACGGACTCCACGAGGGCGTCCCGAGGTGCGTAAAACCAAAAACAGGTGCGTTCATGCGCGACACAAGAAACACGGTCACACGGCAAAAAGGAATAAAAATTAATAAAATCCAAACCGTTCGTCGGATCAAAAAACCATAAGAAGGAAAAATGTGCCAAGAGACGAGGAGAAAATGATGGAAACATGCAACACCGGGTCCGAGGCAAAATCAGGGTGTTCACATAGGAAAAACTCAAAAAACAAACCCGAAGACACATATGGGTATTAAGATCGAAAAATCCGCGCATCAAAACGAAGTGCGGAAAGAAGGAAAATTGTGCAGAATAAGATGTCCAACAATTGTGTCATGATAAAACACAGTTTCGATCGAGATAGGACGCGTTCACGTGGGAAAAACCCAAAAAATGGGCCTGAAAATGGACTCGGAAATTAATACGGCAAGAACCATGCACTGGAATAGAGGAGAAGAAAAACAAAATGTCCGAAAGAAAGAAATTCCCAAGGTTGGCTCATCAAAACTCAGTTTGGGGGAAATTAGGAGGGGTTCACGTGGAAAAAACAAAAAAAATGTATTTGAAAACACTCGGAAAAATTAATAACTTAAAATCCGGCAGTCAAAAGAGGGGGAGAAAAAAGAAAAAAGTGGGGGAAAGACTGGCAGGACACGGCTGTTAAATTAAACTGGAATTTCGGTGAAAATAGGGCAGGTTCACATGGAAAAATGTGAAAAATAAGCACAAAAAAGGCCCGATAACCCGTAAAAATTAATAACGGATGAACCGTGCATCGAAAGGACATGGAGTAAAAATGAGAAATGTCAAGGGGAATGGGTAGGACAGGCTCTGAAGCAATAAAAATGCGTTCACATGGAAAACTGTCCAATTTATAGGAATTGCTTTAAAAATTAATAACTTGAGAACCGTCTGTCAGAACAGGGGTTGGTAAAAAGAAAAAATAGGTAGTTCAAAGGGACAAACATGGCTATAAGGTTGGATTGGGATTTCGGTGAATGTAGGGTGCATTCGCATGGACAAATCACAAAACAAAGAATAAAGAAAAACAAGCAAGAAACAACCCCGGGGACAAGGTAAAATAGAACGAAAGGGTGGGGAAGGGACCCCATCAGGGTAAAATGAAGTCATGGAATAGATGCATGATCATAGCAGGATATATGCCTGGAAGTATACATCATAGACGCACAGGGAAGCGTCTCCACACTTAAAACCTTAGTAGGAAGGGTAAACCAAACATCAAGGACCTGGTACCTCACCTCAGACCAACCACGAACATCCCCACACTTAAGACATAACCGTCATTGAGAAATAGAAGGTGTAGGGTTATAAAAACTTGGCCCATATTGCCAAGGAGGAATGTCGACTATTGAGGTTGCCTCTGGTGTCGTTGTGTCGGTTGGAGGAGGTAACAACCTTCGTGATTCGTGGCAGGGACCTCGCGGCAGCACCCAGGGAGGTAGCTGGTTGAAGGAATCGCTGCAAAATTCGGCGATGGCGAGGGATATTGCACTCAACTCATAATCACTCAAATGGATTGAAAGAGTAGTTACTCGCCCCATTACTAACGTCACTCAAAGAAAATAATGATGAAAACCCAAAGCTCACACTTGGTTTAGGAATCGACAAGGGGATGGTGCAGAGAGAGTATGCTAGGGTGCACAATTAATGGTGCAACTGTGCATCCCACCCCTCTGGCATAGGTGCAAGGAGAAAGGCCAGGGAGCCTTACAGTGCAGTGTACAGAACAGAATGACGTGTCCTGTGTTGATTGCAGTGACCCATCCCGTGGGTGCATAGGGAAATAGAAATGTATCTGACTTCAATGGTCGCAATGCCCCTCAATCCTCACCTCTCGATAATTGATTGAAGAACACCAGTCACACTCAGCCCACCCTCTATCTCACGCTCTGTTGAAAGATACAAAGGGTAGCCCATTCATGAAACCCATTGATGTAAGTCTCGTTGTCACTTGTGCAAAGGGCATATGCCTTGTGCGCAATTGATGGTGCAACTATGCATCCCGCCCTGTGCCAGCATACAATGCAAGAAGGAAGGCCATGGAGCCTTATGGTGCAGTGCACAGGAACAAATCATGCTTTGTGCATTGAGAGGCCCATCCCGTGCGTGCAACACTCCATTCACACATCTCACCTCTCTTTTGATTTGAAGGGAAAGACTGGTCACTTACCCCACCCTCAGTCTCACTCTCTGTTGAAAGATACAGAGGGTAGCCCATACTCACGTCCCCATCCTGTTGGGATGAAAGCTCACATCACTCAAGGGGTTGATGATGAAGATCATGTCGGCTGTTATTGTCATGAGGATCTTGAAGACGAGGCGTACCCAGGGAGGTAGCTTGCAAATCTGGTACTTCAATGATTTGTAAGAAGAGTCGTCTATTAAGAAGGGCAGATGGACTGATATTGTAGAGACAGCACACCAAGGGGGGTGGCTTCGAATTACTTGCTGAAGAGGCTCTGCTAGTGAGTCAGCTATCCTGAACTATAGGGTGTTACCACCTTTTCCATAGTCAGCTTCCCGCCCAAGGGTGTTTCCACCTTTTCTTGGAACGAGGCCTGTTATGACAGGGAATTTCTTCCTTTTCTCCCATATCAGTTTTGTTTGTTTTTTTCTCTCTCTTTTTCTTTTTTTTCTTCTTTTGTTTCTTTTTTTTTTCATTAAGAAAGAGAATGGTAGAAATACCATGTGTCAGGACCAACCTCGCCAGTGTTGTTGGATCAAACGAGAAGAGAACAAGGTCGGGTTGAGATGTTTCTGCGAGGGGTTAGTAGAACGAGACCGCCTCATGAGGAGAATCATAAGGGCTATCAGAAGCACAACAAGAAGGACAGTGCGCCACCCAAAAGGGAAAGGGTAGATCGACTGTGATTGTCAAGATCCCTAGGGAGGGAAGTACATCTTCACACGATAGCCATTGATCACAAAGGGAACATCAGAGGCATCAATGTTCTGCACCTGAACAGAGCCGTTAGGATTGACAGCAAGTACCTTGTATGGGCCCATCCACTGTTGTTGAAGCTTGCCAGGAAACTTGCCAAATCTCGAATCATAGGCCAGGACAACATCACCTTCTTTGAACTCCTTGTGCTTGATGAAACTGTCATGATAGGCCTTGCGTCGCGCTTGATTGGTTTCCATGCACTGTAGGGCCATCCGCCATATCTCATGCAAGCATTCCAAGTGTAGGAGACGGCGTTGTAGTGTCTCATCATCTCCCAAGCGTTCTTTAACTGCCACTCGCAAAGAGGGCAATCCCAGCTCAACAGGGAATATGGCTTCTGTACCATACACTAGCTGGAAAGGGGTCTGTCCTGTAATTGCCTTATGGGAGGTTCTGCATGCCCAGAGGGCCTCTGTAAGTCGATCATCCCAGTCACGACGATGTGGGGCAATCGTTCTGTTAGAGAGAGAACTAGGGAGAGAGAAAGAGGAGAGAGAATACTGCAGAAGAGAGAGAAAGACTGCAGGAAGAGAGAAGAAGAGTGACGAGGAGAGAGAAAGACTAGATTTAGAGAGAGAAAGACAGGAAAGAAGGGGATGCCACAGAAGCTGTGAACAAGAAGGGAGAGAAAGTCTGTAATTGTATTATTGTGTCAAAAAGATGTGAAAAATTACATCTCCTCTCCTTTTATACCAATGTTAGTGTGACATGGCATAATATCAATGTTATTACACTAATTTGTTCTTCCCAACTTCTTACAATCCATCCCTTCCTAAAAGTTTTTGTCCTAAAAAACAAACCTGATAACGTCTAGAAAAAGATGGATAGAACAAAGTACTACTCTTTTTTTACAGCTTTACAAATGGGAAATGAATGAAGTATTATCACTACATGAGCTAAAATTGAAGAACGGAAGTAAGCCCTAGCTATATACATGATTTGGAATACGTCAAAAGCAAATGGAGCCATAAAGTCTTCAACAAATAATCCCGAAACAAAGTAGACAACTTGCTGAGTAAACAAACCCTGCTAGACCAAATCTGCCATAACTTTTGATAGGAGTGTCCAATTGGGACGTACCATATATCAAAACGAAGCTCTTGAAGAGTACTTTAAGCCCATATAGATAGCTTAACTCTGAAAATTAGGCACAATAAAAACTGTTCTAAAACAGCCTGCTGTCCTGAACCAGTGTGCATCATTACTAGCTCCATAAGCAATAGGTTTCAGCCACCACCAATGTCTCCCTCAAGTATGGATACTCATCCAATATAGAATCAGGTCTCCAAGAAGCCTCTTCAGGTGGTAAACCTCTCCATTTGATCAAATATTTCACAATAGAACGTGATTAAAACTTCTTTTCATGCTGACCTATAACAGCCTCTGGGATGTACTGAATAAGACCATCTTCATCAATGGGTGGCAGCTCATCAACTATATCCACTAGGTCACCATAATAGGACTTGAGCTGACTAACGTGGAAGACGTTATGAATCTTTGTAGAAGAGGGAAGCTCTAGTTTGTATGCCAAATCTCCAATTCGCTTGAGGATCCGGTAAGGGCCATAAAACCTGTGGGCAAGCTTATTACTAGATCCATCTTTTAACGTAGAGTACTTGGATTTGGGCACCTTCAACAAAACCAGCTCTCCTTCTTGGAACTCTAAAGGCCTCCTCTTCTCATCAGCATACATCTTCATTTGATCTTGAGCCTTCCTTAGATTCACCTTGCATTACTGAAGAAGGGTTTGCATTCTTTCCAACTCCTCCTTCCCATGAGGATTGATCTTTTCATTAAAGATGATTGTGGGTAAGGGCACCTTGTAACCATACAAAGCCTCAAAGGGTGAAACTCCTATGCTCGCATGAGTGGAATTGTTATAAGCAAACTCAGCCAAGTGTAACCAAGAATCCCATGAGGTTTGGACATCATAGCAAAAATGGCGAAGATAAGTCTCCAACCATTTATTAACTCTCTTTGTCTATCCACCAGTTTGAGGATGATAAGCCGTAGATGGAGCCAATTTAGTGCCCATAGATGTAAATACCGCCTGCCAAAAGTTACTCATAAACTTTGAGTCTCTATCATGGACAATCACTTGCGGTAATCCATGTAGTCTAAAAATATGCTCCATAAACTGGTTGGCCACTTGAGAAGCAATAAATTGAATCTTGGTTGGAATAAAATGAGCTGCCTTGGTGAGTCTGTCTACCACCACATAAATACTATTCCATCCCTTCTTGGTAGTAGGTAAGCCAGTAATAAAATTCGTAGTAATATGAGTCCATTTACCCATAGGAATAGGCAATGGCTGTAACAAATCTCCTGGCTTATGGGTGCTATCCTTATTTTGCTGACAAGGCATACACTTCATAACAAAGTCCTTAACATCTTTCCACTGTCCTTTCCAATAAAAGCTTTTACTGATCCTGTCATAGGTCTTGAAAACTCCTAAGTGTCCAGCTAGAGGCGAAAAATGTAACTCCTCCATAATTTTCCGCTTAAAAGAAGAAGTATAGGGAATAACAATCTTGCCTTTCCACCAAATAAGACCATTTTCAAGCTGGTAATGCGAGTTTTCTTCCATAAGACCTTGCTGTAATTTCTGAAACATTTGGCTGAATTCCTCATCTAAAAGATAGGCCTCCTGTAGTTCTTCAATCCAGTCATTATGTAATTCTGTCATAGCCAAAACTTTGCAGGCCCACATACGAGAAAGAGAATCAGTCACTATGTTATCTTTGCTCCTTGTATGAGTGATGTCAAAATCATAATTCTGTAATGTAGCTACCCAACGACGTTGCTTTGGAGTGAGATTTGACTGAGTAAGGAAATACTTGAGTACCCTGTGATCACTATGTACTCTGAATCGGCTGCCATATAAGTAATAGTGCCACTTCCTGATCGCATGCAAGATAGCCAATATCTCCTGGTCATAAACATTACTGGCCATTTCCTTATCTGTAAGCTTACGGCTCTCAAATGCAATTACTTCATGCTCCTGAAGCAAAACAACCCCAATGCCATGGCCACTAGCATCACACTGTATAGTAAACTCTTTGGAGAAATCCGGGCATACTAAGGTAGGAGCAGAGGTAAGGAGTTCCTTTAACTGGTTGAAGCTGCTATCTGCAAGATCATCCCAAAAGAAAGCCTCCGTCTTCAACCTGTCAGTCAAAGGAGCTACAATTGCCGCATAATGCTTAATAAATCGGCGATAGAATGAAGATAAACCAAGGAATCCTCTAAGAGAGGTAGTAGTAGTAGGCGTTGGCCGCATTGCACCTTCTTGGGATCAGCCTGTATTCCTTTTTCACTTACAATATGTCCCAAGTATTCCACTTCAGCCTGCATGAAAGAGCACTTCTTCTCCTTAGAAAAAAGCCTATGATGTCTCAATACATCAAAAACCTTCCTCATATGTGCCAAGTGATCCTGTAAAGTCTTGCTATAGATCAAGATGTCATCAAAGAACACCAAGACAAACTGAAAGAGGAAAGGTTGTAAAATCTTATTCATCAGGATTTGGAAGGTAGCTAGAGCGCTTGTAAGCCCAAATGGCATCACTAAGAAATGATAAATCCCATTATCAGTCCTGAAAGCAGTCTTGACTTCATCACCCTCTCGGATGCGAATCTGATGATACCCTGACCTCAAATCAATCTTTGTAAAAAATCGAGCCCCCTTAAGCTCATCAAGATAATCATCAATCCTGGCTATAGGATACCTGTTCTTCACTGTGATCTTATTGAGATCCCTGTAGTCAATGCACATTCTGAAAGATCCACCTTTCTTTTTGACTAACAGGACTAGAGATGCGTAAGGTGAAGAACTTGGTTCAATGAATCCCATTTCAAGAAGTTCTTTGATTTGCTTGGCTACATCCTCTCGTTCACACTTTGATAATCTGTAAGATGGCTTATTGATTGTCTTTGAGTTGGGCTCCAAATCAATGGGGTGGTCCATTGCTCTCTTAGGAGACAATGAAGTAGGTACTTCAAACAAATCTCTATACTCCTCAAGAAGAGCTATCAAGACTGGATGGTTTACTGAATTATTGGGTTGATCCTGTGTTTCTTTATTCAAATGCAAAAAAAATATTTGTGAGCGCTTCTTGTACTCTCTTTTGAGTTGTTTGATGGTGATAAGCTGAAAATCTGATCTACTAGGAATCCCCTGTAAATGGATAAGCTGTCCATTGGAGATAAACTCCATATATAACTGTGAGAAATCCATAGTGATCCTACCTAATGTCATCAACCAATCACAACCGAGTACAATATCTATAGGTCCCATTTCTAGAGTGATGAGGTTTACCTTGGCTTCAAAATTTTCAGCCAATTGTAAAGAAACCTGTGGGCAAATCTGTGTGCTAATTGCTTCTTCACCATTAGCCACTTGAACTCTAATGGGCTGCTGTAAGTCTGTGGGAACACAATTTAGCTTGCCCATGATGGACTTATTCACAAAACTATGAGTACTGCCACTGTCTATCAGGATGAACACTAGCTTTCCACATATGCTTCCCTTCATACGAAGTGTATTAGGGCTCTTAGATCCCGTCCAAGCATCCATAGAGATAGAATAATTAGTGGTAGCAAGCGACCATCACAAGATCCACCAGGGTCAAACAGAATACTTCCACCTGGATCAAAAGGAAAAGAGTCGGCTGGATCATAAAAATACCCTGTCCAACTTCCTCCTCAAGATCTTCATTTTCAACATTAAATGCCACTGCATTAGCTTCATCTATGTCATCTTCAAAATCCTCAAAAACCAACATACTCTGAAGCTTAGGTTTGGCATTTTTGTATACACACTTTGAAGCATGATCAGGTGTATACTTTTCCCCGCACTTGAAACATAAGTCTTTGTCCTTCCTTTCTTTGATAAGATCCACAGGAATAGATTTGGGATTTGTATTAGTTGAAATGGACTTAGGCTTGTTGTCCCCTTGTTTGAAATCAACTTTTGGACTGTTTGCTGTCCTGAAATTACTTTGAGGCCTAGAAGCATTGAATGGGGGATAAGTTGGTACCCTTAAGCTCCCATTGGGCACATGATTACTGCCATAAGTGTTACCAACTTGTCCCTGCTTTAAAACAGTCCTTGGCTATCCAAAACCAGGCTGAAATGAAGATTCTTTTTGGGCACATGATTACTGCCATAAGTGTTACCAACTTGTCCCTGCTTTAAAACAGTCCTTGGCTGTCCAAAACCAGGATGAAATGAAGATTCTTTTCTATACTTCCTTCCATAGCGCTCCACAAGCTCAATAGCCTTAAAAAGTGAAGTAGGATTTTGTGCCATAAGATCAGCTGATAAAGATGGCTCCAGACCATACATAAACTTGTGAAGCTTAACCTCATCACTGATGCTTTCCACATACATGGTCAGGTTGAGGAGTTGGTTTGTATATTCTCTTACACTCAAGCCCCTTTGTTCCAAACCATACCATCTCCGTGTAACTTCTCTTTCTCAAGAGGTGAAACAAAGACTTCAGCCATAAGTGCCTTGAAAGCTTTCCAATTCTCTACAAGTATATTTTCTTTCTTGATATACCTCCACCAAGTATGGGCAAATCCCTCCAAATGCAAGGAAGCAAAGTGAATCTTCATGTCATCAGTTTTAGGGTATATATCAAAGTAGGACTCCATCTTAGAGGTCCATTTCTCTAAATCAGATGGTGAAGATGACTGACCATTAAATTTGGCTAAAATAATTTTGTCCTTAAACTCCCATTCATGAAAGGGTTGTTGTCCCAAAATTAGCTAATCAGGATTACCAAGTACGGAGCCTCCAAATTGAGACGAAAATCTTCCAATATGTGGCTGAGAATTACTCTGTAATCTTCCTGTTGGTAGAGCACCCCTGCAATTTTGAGTATGCAGTCCAAAAGCTTGAGTATTGGCCCCATTCAAACTACCCAAATAATCATCATGCTTCTGTGAAGCCTCTCCTACTTCATACTGACTATTTGGAATGCCTCTTCTTCCAATAATCCCATTTCCATGACCATTTTGGTTAGATGGTTGAAGTGGGGCTGAAGGGCCACTATTTGAATAAGCCTTCTCATTGGCTTCTCTTTATGCCATTTGCAACTGCATGAGCTGAGAAAATTGTGCCATAAGTTGAGCATTAGATTCCACCAATTTGTCAATAGAAGCCTGGGTTTGAGTAGTTGAATTCAGCAACTTATCAACGGAAGACTTCGTTTGATCAGTAGATAAAACCATCTGCTCCATTATTGACAAAAGGGCCTCATGTCATTCCCTATGTCTTTGTTCATGGGCACACAAAGTATTATTGAGTATACTAACTTCTCCTTGTTGTTGAAGCTCTTCAGGGCTCTCTTGAAGTGTACTATCCATCATGGAATCCCTAATTTTCTGAGCATAATCTTCCTTGACCTTATTTTTGCCTTTATGTCCTGCCATATTAGTGCAGTCCTGTAGTACCCCCTATCAGAAAAATGGCTATAACTTTTGCTAGGGAGCTTCGATTTCAGAAATTTTTAGTACAAATTGAAGCTAAGAATGCCCTCTTTGAGATTAGCTATAGAATGCTATAATAGGTTTAGGACAGAAAATTCTGTAGCTGGATTTTTGAGTCTGAACTGTCCAGTCCTGCACCCTGTCTAGACTTGTGAGTGCCCTGTTTTGACCCTGTAGTGCAAGAATAGTAACCCCAAATGGCTACCAAACCCTGCAAAAGGGTATATAGGAACTGTGGGTATCCTGTAGTACCTACATCTATGCTTCAATAATGAAGGGTGTACCTGTAACCACCTATAAGTACCCTGTAAATGCCCTGTAAATTCCTTGTTTTACCCTGTTTTGGTCCTGTAGGTACTTGAGCCCTTGAAAAGTCTTCAATCTTCAATTCTCCACTCGCTATACCTGTGTGAAGGATAAACGGCATGACAGGCTCCCTACACAGGCTCCGAATCACCGAGAGGTGGGCAAAGTTCCCCCCGGATCGGTTGGTTGCACCCCTTCGGGATCTTCGATAGTGAGGGAGGGTCACCTCTCTTTTGTCCCACTATCTCCCCCGGCATCCACCTTTTTTCCTCGGTGGGAATATCAACATGGTAGAGGCTAGTGTTCTAATCAATCAGCATGATATGCATTTCTGAAATATTCATTCAGCCTTTCATGAGATGCAATTGAATGCGATTTTGAAAATTTGGGATAGGAGAAGGGTCTTACCAATGCAATTCAGTGACTCACTGATTGCTAGTACTTACCCTTTTACAATATTTCAACTTGGGCAAAAGAAATTGAGCCAATCAATTGGATTAGAGTAAACAAGTTCATCAATCAATGAATTCAGCCAATGGGATTTAAGTGTTATGCTGGAATTTCAAATTGAAGCCTCTAATTCACTGATTGGAACTAGTATGCATAAAGCAAGCATTGCATTCATGAATAGATGGATTCAAGCAAAGGTTGGCTGAAAATTTAATGAATATTGTTCAATTCTTTAATCTCTCAATCAAATGGATTAAGCTCAACAATTGGATTAATGAGAGAGATTAAGAATTGAAGAAAAGTACCTTTGACATGGCTGATGATGACTTGATCAATCTCATATGCTTGATAGAACCTCTGGTTGTCCAATGTTGGTAAAATAATCCCCAATACTTGTTTATCCAGAACTTAGGAACAATATTGGAGCCTCAAATGCTTGAAATTGAAGCATTAGACCCATTTCCCCCAAATTTCTGCTCCATAGAAGCTCTTGATCTTCAACCTTTAACCATTTCGTGCTTAATCCTTGCAATTTGTTGAACAATCCTTGCTGAGATGATCCCACAAGCTAAAAAGATGAAGAATCTTCAAGAAATTGTTAAGAAATGAAAGCTTGGGCTGAAGCTTTCATGGCTGCCCATGGACTGTTCATGTAGGGTTTCAAGAGAGTGAAAAGATGAAGAATATAGCCCTATTTTGGAGTAAACACACCAGGAAGTTGAAGAAATCACTGCCAGGGATCATTTAGAAGCACCATAGCTAAAGATTGACTGAGAAATGATGAAGAGCAGGGCTGGAAAAATCAGCACAATTTTCAGGCTGCTGTCCAGTCCATGTGGCTGTTCATCCAGGCCATAAAATGGTACTCCACCTGTTGCATTTGATGTCTAGAGTGCCATTATGCAAGGATTGTTGATGGAGAGCAAGGATCAGTGAGTAAGGAAGAGATCTCAGCCAGAAAACTCCATGGAAGCTTGGGCAGATCTTGGAGAAAGAGGAAAGGAAGACCTCTTTTGAAAAGTAACTGTAGTTTAGTCTCTAATTAAGCCCGATTAATCATCCTTTACCCTAGTTACCTCCATTTTTGCATGAAGTTTGATGACGTCCTGACATTTAAGCCATTATCCGCCATATCTGACCTTGGATATCTCCAGATGTAGTCTCTTACTAACTGTAGATGATCTGCAGCACTCCACTAGTCACTGTCTTATACCATTTTTGTCTAAAATTGATTTTGAAATAGGAAAATGGGACTGAAAATGGAAGAAAAGAATGGATCAAAGACTCAATGTCTGATACCACTTGTCAGAGAGAGAACTAGGGAGAGAGAAAGAGGAGAGAGAATACTGTAGAAGAGAGAGAAAGACTGCAGAAAGAGAGAGAAGAAGAGTGATGAGGAGAGAGAAAGACTAGATTTAGAAAGAGAAAGACAGGAAAGAAGGGGAAGCCATAGAAGCTGTGAACAAGAAGGGAGAGAAAGATTATAATTGTATTATTGTGTCAAAAAGATGTGAAAAATTACATCTTCTCTCCTTTTATACCAATGTCAGTGTGACATGGCATAATATCAATGTTATTACACTAATTTGTTATTCCCGACTTTTTACACGTTCTTGTTAGGATTGAGCAAAGGATGCGATTGGTGAATTCAACTTGGCCGTTGGCTCTGGGGTAATAGGGAGTGGACTTACGATGGCAGATCTTATACAGCTCTGTCAACTCCTCCATGATTTTATAAAGGAAATGAGTACCTCTGTTACTTATCAGCTTGAGGGGACCGCCAAAATGGGTGATAATATTCTCGTACATGAATAGGGCTATGCTGTTACCATCATCCCACTTCAGGGCTTTAGCTTCACACCACTTTGTGACATAATCCATACATACTAAGATGTATCTGTTTTTCTTTCGTCTAGTAGGTGGATCAATGGGACCCAGAAATCAATCCCCCACTTCTCAAACAGCTTTAGGGGAAGAATGGGTTGCAGAGGCATGGCACTTGTTTTGGTGGGTTTCCCCATTAGCTGATAAGCATCACATCTCTTGCAGTAATCATGTGCATCCTTGTGGAGGGTCGGCCACCAATATCCTACTAACACAGCCTTCCTGGCTGTTGCTTCTCCTGCAAAGTGTCCACCACATGGTTTGTCATGGCATGCTTTCAATACTATGCCGATTTCATCCCCTGCAACACATCTCCGCAGCACTTTGTCTTTGCCTTTCTTATACAATGCACCGCCTAGCAAAGTGTAGGGGGCTGATTCTAACTGAAGCTTCTTCTTCTCACGCCTTGAGATGCCAAGATGATACTGTTGAGTTGCCAAGAGATTAGATATGTTTGCATACCAGGGAGTAACTATTTTAACTAGAAACAAAGAAGCATCAAGAAGGTTTGGATCATCCTGTTCCTCTTCTTCTATTTGAGGGATCCGTGATAGATGATCGACTAGGACATGGGAACGGCCAGGCTTAGTGACCACTCCAAAGTCAAACTTCTGGAATAGGAGCAACCATCTCATCAGTCATCCTTTAACATCTGCTTTGTTCATCAGGAACAACAAGGCTTCATGATCCACGTAGAACTTGAAATGTATTGACAATAGATAGTGTCAAATCTTCTCCAGTGCAAATACCATTGCTAAGCATTCAAGATTTGTCACTGTGTAGTTTTGTTCCCTATCAGTGACCTTCCGGCTTGTATAATATATTGATTGATCTAATTTAGAAGGACCCTTTTGACATAGGACAGCACCTAGCCCTTCAACTGATGCATCTGTGTGCACATGGAACTTCTTCGTCTAGTCAGCAGGCTGTAAGATAGGTGCTTGGATAAGGCATTGTTTGAGGGTATTAAAGGATCTTCACAGTCATCAATCCAAAGGAAATCCACATCTTTCCTTAGGAGCTTGTGCAGAGGGGCTACCTTGGTTGCAAAATGTGCAATAAATCTTCTGTAGTAGCCCACATGTCCAAGAAATCCTCTTAATTGCTTGAGGTTTGTTGGTGCTATTAAAGCGGCAATCTTCTCAATCTTCGCCGGGTCTCGGGTCTGTTGCAATCCCTTGTGCAGAGACAATATGGCCCAGAAGAACTCCTAATGAGATGCCAAAGACACATTTTTCGGGGTTGAGAGAAATCCCATACTCTTGGCATTTGTCAAAACATTGCTCTAGATGTCCCCAGTGCTCACGGATCAAACTATAGACACAAAAGTCATCAAGATACACCTCAATGAAATCATGCAGATGATTCTGGAAGGCAGCCATCATTACTCGTTGGAAGGTGGCAAGAGCATTACAGAGCCCAAATGGCATCACTCTATAGGCATAGGTCCCCCATTTTGTGGTGAAGGTTGTTTTAGATTGGTCCTCTTCTGCAATTTAGACTTGGTTATATTCGCTGAATCCATCCAAGAGGGAATACAGCTCATGGATCCATTGCCTTTTTGCGATCCATACACCTTTAACACTGCTTTGTTGGGTCCTCTACCTAGGGTTAGGGTTTCTTTAAACCAGTCCGTCCTGGCTCTTGCTTCAAAAAGCCAAGGTCTTCCCAATAGCAGAGGGTATGAGGTCCCATAAGAATTTGGTTTGACCACCAGATATGTCAGCCAATAGTCTCTTCCTGCAAGGGTTGTTTTTACATATGGAAGAATGCCCAACGGTTTAATTCTGCTTTGGTCTGCCAATCTGATAAGCCACTGTGTAGGTTGAATTCCTTGCAACCCTAAGTCCTTCATTGTCACATCGATCATTATGTTTACTGATGAGCCTCCATCAATCAATGCATTTGAAATTAATCATCCTTCGATCCACACACTAATCTCTAGAGTTCCAGGATCTAGGAAGGCATTAGCCACATCTACATCCTTTACAGGCTTTGGGGCCTTATTGGTCTTGGTCGCTATTGAAGGGGCGATCCTTAGTCCATGTCTTCTTGTCAAGATGCTTTTAAATTTCTTTCGGCAGCTGGAAGACAGCATCAGTAACTATTGGAATGTTAAGTTTGGTTTAAAAGTGTCTAGGTCTTTGACCAAGTCATAATCTTTGATAGGATCCACAGGCTTCTCTAGCTGGCTGGGGAATGGGGCTACACCCATTTTCATCTTTCCTTTTTCTTCTAATAATTGCAGCATCGGCACTTCTTCTATTTCCAGAGGTGCTTCTATCTCATTTATCTTCTGGACCTCTGGTCCTATCTCTGGGACAGTCTTTGTAACTCTCTGTGGCACTGCAATGCTCTGTACTGCACTGTTCTATTCTGCACTACTCTGTCCCTCTGTGGGTAGGTTGAACTTCACAGTCTTGACAGAAGAGTTATTTTCATTCTGAACAACTGGTTCCTTCTTCTTAGTGCTCGTGATAGCAACAACTTCCAACTCTGCCGAATTGGAGGCAGGCTCTTGTACCTTCTGTTGGCTATCAATGCCATCGGCCTTTACAGAGGGGCTGGGCTTGGACAGTCCTTTGCAGTGTGGCCTTCTCCTTTGCATCAATTGCATAAGGGCTTGTAATCCACAGATCATCTAGGGTTTGGACAATTCGGGGGGATATGACCCTTTTCTCCACACCTGTAACATTCCACCTCTGATCTTTGACCACCCCCTGTCGTCCTCTGTAACTTTGAGAGGGAAACCTCCTTGGACCGAAATTAGGACCAAATTCCCTAGGCTTTGGTCCAATATCCTGTGTTGTCATTTTGGATTCCAGCAAGTTGAATCTCGCATTTTCATCCTTCTTTCTTCGTTCATGCATCTCTTTCAGAGAGCAAATATCCTTCGTATGGTTCTTCTGCAAACAGTAAGAACAGAAGGCTCCAGGAATGGTGGATTTTCGGGTACATTCAGTGGCTAAATGTCCGCTTGATGACACTTTCTGCACCATGTATTAGAGCGCATCACATCTCTTCCAGCTCCCACAGGAGTGGATATATTGGTAGTATTCACCTTCACCATCTGTAGCTGCTCACATCCAAAAGCTCTTTATTCATACTTGCAACTGAGTTAGATAAGTAGTCCTTCAGATTTTCATCTCCTGAAGTGCTTGTAGTAGGGTATTGGGAAGCTTTTGTAATCACTGCATACACTGGTTGGATTCATCTAGAAGGTCCTCTATTCTGGCTCTGATTCAGAGCTCCTACTGAGACTTGGGGTTGTTGATTCCACTTGGTAGGGTTCCACTGTTGTTGAGTCGCCATTGGAGGAGCTGTTTGAGGCCACTGTTGTTGTGGTTGAACCATCATTTGAGGCACTATCGTCTGTGGTGACCACAGTGGGTTAGGTGCATTATACTGCAACATTGTTTGCATCTGGGGATAGGGGTAGGGAATTGTCCCTAGGACTGCATTTGGTGGGTATACCATTCCTAGCATGGAAGGAGGAAAGACTCCTCTTCCTGGAGTCATTGATAGCCTTGCTTCAACTTCATCATACAATCTTGCACCTTCCACACTGCAGCTTGCAGATTGACTAGTCTTCTCAATTCCACAAACTTGTGAACTTCTGGTTGTAGGCCTCTGAGAAACACTCCTTTCTGGATACCTTCGTCCAAGTTAGTCCATCTCTTCAGGATGGATTCCATTCGTGAGACATAAGCTTCTACTCTTTCTCCAGAGGACTGAATTAGGTTCATGAACTCCTCTCGCATCCGCTCTTTAAAACCTTCACGCCTGAATTTAGTGAGGAAGGCTAATTTCAGGTCGTCCCATGTGCCAAAAGTTCCTGCTACTTGTCTCTCATACCACTGAAACGCCGCGCCCTTGAAAGTGGCGGGGAATATTGCTAATCAATGCTCAGGGGTTCTGGCATTGTTAGCCACACATGCTACTATAAATTCTGCTACATGAAGATTAGGGTCTTCATTGTACTCTCCCTTAAAAACTGGAAATGGGACTATATTTGCTGGCTTGTCATCAATATTTACAGGACGAATTTGACTAGGAAGGGGACCTAGAGTTGCCATGGGGACTTCTGTAAAGAGTGCTTTTAGGGCGTCAAAGGAGGCTTCTGCTGCAAGCTCGTTCTCAGCTTTGATTTTTGCCTTCTCTCTTCTCACGTACCTCTGGACTCGTTCTAACACTTGCCTCTTTATTGCATCATTCATCAGGCGGTTGGCTCCAACCAGTTGGTCTGTACTCAACATGATAGTATCAGAGAGGACTTCAGTCTCCTGATGGATTCTCTGGACAACATCTCCTCTACTTCCTTCTTTTCAACATCTCTGAATTCAGCTTTCAAACCACTACAGAGGGGAAGATATTCTGTTCTGAAAGTATCAAAACTCATTCTTCTTAGAATCGTTGTTGTGTCATTATAATAATGCCAACTTCTGAGGGTTTTAACAGTGTATGTTGTGAAAAACACTCTGTCTACCAACTTCCAGTGGGTTGCTAATTAGACAAACAGAAGATTATCAGTGCACAAGCATCCCACGTATCTTGCTATTGAGCATCCATGAACAAATTCCAACTCTTTTCCTTCTTGATTTCGTGAACCTCCACAGACCACGACTCCTGAAGCTTCTTCACAATCTCCCACTTGATGATGTCGGAAAACTTCTCAATGAATGCCAAATCTTCCATGGATGGTCATTCTCTATGTTTCTGCTCTTCAGTTTGTTCCCAAACAGTTTGCCACCAAGATGTAAGTTTCTGCTGCTTCAACAAGAAGAGGAAACAGTCCGCCTCATGGAGCAAGCATCATGATGGTGATATGTTTCCGCCATTGTGGGATGAACTTCTTGTGGAAAGTAGCTTTGATAATAAGAATCTCCAACTCTTCAGTGGAAGAAGGAACTTTGCAAGCATCCATTGAATTTTCCTCTTCTTGACAATGCCATTGCCTTCATTTTTAGCCTCTTCTGATGCTTGTTGATGGCAAGTTTCCCCGGTTACATACCAAAAACATGGAGTGCCAAGAAGAACACCAAGGAAAAGGGGATTCTACTGCAAGAAAATCTAACTTGTAATATCAACAAGCTTTTATTTCATTCTTTTGATGACCAAAACAAAGAAAACAACAAATTTTCATGCAGCACCATAGTAGATATCTCCCACGGATTTGATAGAATCAACCATAATCTTCAACATCTTCATAGAATCCATCAATATAACAATGAACATAAAAGAATACACCATCTTTGAATGGAAATCAATCACATAGTATTCATCTTCAATGTCTTCATGGTTCTCTTTCAATCTCTCATATACAATTACACTGTTTTGATAGAATTTTCTATCTCTGGCTCTCTCTCTCTCTCTCTCTCTCTCAATAGTACATCATATCCTCACTACAATACTCTCTTAATAACTCTCAATAATTCTTCTTAGGTCGTGGATGCACCTCCCAAGAGGTATGTCTGATATGAAGAGTCACCAGAGCCACTACAGTGTCTCTTCACAGCTCACTACTGTCACTGTCACTCAGTCTTCTCTTCAGTCCTCAGCATCTACTTCTTCCACTTGTTTTAGCTCTTTTGAACTTAGATTCATCCTTTCCAAAAGTTAGAAAACTTTCCCAAAGTCACACATACATTCTACAGAACACTTATAGAAGATCTACAGAACATTTACAGTACAGTACCATAGCAGCTACAGTACAGTTACAGTATAGAGAAAGAGTAGAGAGAGAGGCTCTACTGAAGGTCTACAGAGGGTTACAGAAGGTCATCAGAACCTTATAACTTATACTCAAACCATTCCAAACTATCAAAAACTATTCAATAAGCTTCCAAAAGATCTCAATCTTCATCAATTATCAATCCATGCTTCATACAGAAGAAAATCAGAACAAAACAGAAGCTATACAAAAGGTATACAAAACCAATCAGAACCTCATAGAGCTTCATATCTTCACTAAGAATCATCATGAACTTCCAAAACATAATCAATATCATCCAAAACATTGTCTTATACTTCCTTTATCAACCATACATCACTCTAAATCCATCAAAAATCAATCACTCAGTCCTCAAAAACAATAAAAATCAGTCAAAAATTCAGTCTTTTTCCACTCTCAACACACTTCTCTATATATATGAAGCCATTTCTAGATTTTGATGGTACAAAGCAACATGTGGCAAATCTAGCAAATCAAACATCTCAACTATTAAATACAAACAACATTATAATACATAAGAGGATTTGAATAACTTAATAGAATGAGAAAGACAATATAAATATGCAGAGAAATATGCACGTTGGGCCCAACCTCCCCCATGGAAAAAGCCATGGCATGCCATTCTTAATTATATATTATAGTTTTACATGGATATTTGCATTTATATCTTACATATAATTACAAAGAAAGTACAAATATAAATTGAAATGCAGAGTTTTAAGAGTCAAGAGGTATCCTGTAACATGTTGCAATTGCTGTAGAAAATTCTGTGCTCTGAATCTTTATGTTTTGACATCACCATCACGTGCGGAGCGTGCCAAAACTCCCAAAATGACTCTTGAAGCTTTGAATTTTGATTCCGAATGAGGAATAAACAAAAAAAACTCAGTTTTTACCATATTCTCCTATTTTGCGTGCGATCCTGTTACTTTTATAAAGAAAGCTAAAAAAGCCTTTTAAACTTAACCACATTAAGAAAATAACAAGGTATTCCATAAACAAAGCTTATTTCAATAAAAGCATAGCTTAAGTCTTATATTTTAGGTTGACTACATGCACGATGCCTGAAGAGGATAATATTTTCAAGCTAGGATCTTCTAAACTAGATTATATTTTCATTTTGCAGAGCATTGCTGGAGGGTTCTAATAAGCTGCACATAGAAGTTGAGAAGGTTACATGAGTTGAGGGCATCTCTCTAATGAAAGAAGGAGAGCTTATTGAGGGTTGAGAGTTCCAATGCTATGGCTAAGAGAATTAAGGACAACATTACCATGTTTGAACAATGCCTAGAGGAGCTACACTGGCAAGGATTGCCTAATGCCAAAGAGCTAAATGAAGTGGATATTTATTTTAATGAGTCAAAGTTCATGCTCCATTGACTTGGATTGACTGAGGATTCATAGCTTCTTGCCCAAGAGGTGGAAGCTCAACACATACTTTTGCCTTACCTTTTGGAATCATTCTTTTCTTTTGGTAGCTACTATTCTTAGTTGGCCTAGTGTTGTATTTGTTTTGATGTCTTAAACCCGATGGTAGATCTTGGAATATTAGGCTTGGTGTCAACCCCCCTTTGTGCACTTAATGCCTTATGGGCCACCACCAAGTGAGGGGGACCCCTCATTATGGTGAAGGGCACCCACATCGCTTGGTGATGACCCTCACATGTGCATCAAACTCCCTACATGTCACAACTAAGCAAGGGAGGCCCCTCACTAGGGCAAGGGGGCCCCGTATTGCTTGATGGTGACCCTGATGTGCACCAATCATCATATGGGCCACCATCAAGCGAGGGGGGCCCTCACTACAGTGAAGGGCCCACCTATTGCTTGTTGTGGTGGTTACTTTCATGTGAATTTTTTTGAATGATCCCCCATTGCTTGGAGGACCCCTCCCCATTTCTTCTTAGCTTCAAGGTATTATTGGTGCTATTTGGTAGTTTTTATTTTTGAATATAAAATATTATTTGTGGTAGAACCCCATCGCTTGGTAGAGGGCCCCCCATCACTTGGTATGGTGACCCTCATGAGAACTTTTTCAGAGGATCCCCCGTCACTTGGAGGAGAGCCCCCCCATCACTTGGTACCTTAATAATATTTTTAATGCTATTTGGTACTTTTTATTTTTTAATATAAAATATTTTTTTATACTCTCCATCCCATACGTAGATTGTTGGGCTAATATGGCATACGTAGGTTGTTGTAGACAAGGACCCGAAGGGTCTTGGATTAACTTATTTTGTAGCCCTAAGAGCCTAATGGGCTCAAAGAGGATTCTACCATGAAAAGTAAGCTTCCAAGTGATGTTCCTGCAACCAAGGGCAAATTGATAATCATTGATCTCAATGCGGTGCTCTTGAAGGAATCAAAAGAACCTTTTAAATAGGACTGGTTGTTGGAGGGGTCCAAACTAGTTTGAATTGCTGAGGATTATTACTATATGGTGAGGCTTAGAGCCAAACAATTCCTATTGTCATCAGGGTACAAAGAAAGTGTATTGGTTTGGAGTTGTTGTAGCAAGCCAAAGATGATGTGGATTTTGTTTGCATGCTTCTTCTACACACTGGTAAATGATAAAATTCTTTCATGTAAAGCTACTTGAAGGCTATTGGTTATTTTGTGTCATTCTATATTCTTCCAATTTATTAAGTCTTACATTTTTGTTTTTTTTATGAGCAAATGTATTCTCTCAGGAAGATTGTGAAGTGTGGCAAAAGAGTTTCCGCCAAATCCCTCATGTTGATGGGCAACATTGGAAGAAGCTTGTGTTATTAAAAAGCTTATGAAAAGTATGGAAAAAACACCATCGCTTCGACACCAAAAACACCATTCCCTTGGAGGACTATACCTACAAGTCTCTAAAGAATAAATATGAAAATTTTTAAGTTGTCCGTTCCTATGTGTTAGAGGTTGAGCCCTATAGCAATATGTCATATGAGTACTATTGAGCCCTAGCTTCAAGGGTAGATCAAAGATATCTGTTCCACTAGCCTAGATTAGGAAATGTCCCATGTATTACATCGAAGATAACTTGTCTCTAGTGGTGACAAATTACCCCGGGGAGATCAATCATCATAAATATATGTATGTATCACGTGGATTCAACAAAATGGATTTTTAAAATACCATTTTTACACTTTGTTTACATACAGAAGGGTTCCATATAAAGGAGTCACTTATAGATTGAATAGAAAATGTATTTTTTATTAAGGAAAATTTTATAAATAAGAATATTTATAAATAGGCCTTGAACACATGTGATATAGAGGGTATACGTATAGTGAACTACCCAAGAAAATTACTTCATTTAGAAGGAGGGCTATTTGTATCGTCTCCTGAAACTTGGCCAAATGTATGAGTTGTTCTAGTTGGTTCTGAGGTCATTACTGTGAGATCTCTTCCTTAGTCAAAATTGGCAAAGGTGCTAATTGCCAATTGCAAACAGGTCTTTAGTTCATGTATATCCTCTACATTTCTAGAAGATACGCTATAGATAGCATATTAATAGAACTCTTGTTGTAGTAAAAGTGCTTGGTTGTATGCTGTTGCATGGGTTTAAGCCGACTTTCCTTGTGAAGTCAATCATTATAATATTTCCTCATATTCTTTTGGCTCCCTCCTCCATTCGATGGATTTTATTATTCAAACTTATCCCAATTGTATGGTAGTCCTGTGAAGGTTATCTTCATCTATGCTTAAGTCTTATGATTTGATATCCTTATCTTTTCCTTAACTAGCTAAACCATAAGATCTATTATCTGGGCACAGCTAATTTCATTCCTTTTTCTCATAACCTCAACTTCTTGCAACTTATGTGGGGATGTTAATGTGGTGATACTATGTTGTGCGTGGCGATACGAGGTGATATCTAAGATTTTATAAATGTCAATGTTGATTATGATACTGTAATATACACTATAAGAACTATCAAACATCATGAGATAATCAAAGAAATGCACAACGGTCACCTTGGCATATGCCTAGGGTGATATCAAACATAAATGCACAACGGTCACCCTGGCATATCGCGAGTGGAGCTCGATCTCTCAACACTCCCCCTCGAGCTCAATCCCAATTCCTGCACACCAAGCAGGTCTCTGAACTTGCGCAGCTTCTCTGCGCCCAATGCCTTCGTAAATATGTCAGCTACCTGATCCTCTGTGCTGACATAAACTAGATCAATAAGACCTAGTAAAACCCTCTCTCGCACATAGTGATAATGCACCTCAATGTGCTTTGTTCTAGCATGATAGACTGGGTTATTTGCCAAGTGTATACTACTCATGTTGTCACAATAAATGACAACTGGCCCATCTGTAGGCTGATGCATATCATAAAGTAGCTTATGCAACCAAGCTACCTCACATGCAGCCATTGCTGCACCCCTGTACTCGGCCTCTGTGCTCGACAAGGCAACTGTAGGCTGTTTCTTGCTGCTCCAAGTGACTGCAACACTCCCAAAAGAGAACACATATCCACTGGTAGATCGTCTATCAGAAATGCTACCAGCCCAATCAGCATCAGTGTATCCATGCAACTGTATCTGAACCCCAGTCTCATAAAATAGTCCATACTGCAATGTGGACTTCACATACCTGAGTATGCGTCTAGCTGCATCCAAATGCGGTTTCCTTGGAGCCTGCATAAAGTGACTTACCAACTCAACAGCATAGCTCAAATCTGGCCTGGTAATAGTCATATAAATCAAGCTTCCTACTATGCGTCTGTACATAGTGGGGTCTTCCAGAAGCTCACCTGCATCTGTGTTCAGCTTCACATTCTGCTCCAAAGGAACTGAAATAGGCTTACAGCCTGTCATCCCATATTTGGATAGCATGTCCAATCCATACTACCTCTGCAAGAGCTGTATCCCACTTGGTGATCTAATCACCTCAATGCCCAAGAAATAACGTAGCTCTCCCAAATCCTTCATCTCAAACTTCTGCTTCAATAGCATTTTCACATGAAGGATATCTTCATCACTATCACCTGTCATAATCAAATCATCAACATAAATGACAAGTAGCATAATACCTTTCTCTGTTTTTCTCACATAAAGTGAGAAATCTGCCTTGGAAATCTGAAAGCCAATAGTGACAAGATACTGTCCTATCTTGTCAGACCATACTCTAGGTGCTTGCTTCAAGCCATACAAAGCTTTCTTCAACCTGCAAACAAACTCAGGATGAACAGCATGCACATAACCTGGTGGCTGCTCCATATAGACCTCTTCTTGCAAGTCACCATGCAAGAAGGCATTCTTTACATCCATCTGATGTAAAGACCATCCCTTTGATGCAGCCATAGCAATGACTACTCTTACAGTTGCCATCCTTGCAACCGGACTGAATGTTTCTTCATAGTCAATGCCATATGTTTGTGCATACCCCTTGCCTACTAATCTTGCCTTGTATCTGTTCACAGAACCATCTGCCGAGCCACTGGATTCACCATCCACATAAGAGTGACCTGCATTCACATCAAACATGGGCTGATCTACCTTCTCTTTTCCTTTTCTTGATACCTGCATACCACTATTTGCACTGCCTTGAGAAGATTCTCCTGATCTCAATCTGCCTGTCCATGGCGAAGAATGTGAACCACTGCTAGAAGACGCTCCAGGTCCACTAATATCTTGTGATTGCTGTTGAGAATTCTGTGCAACATTACCGTTTTGTGCATCTACATCATCAATCACATTTACTGGTTTATACCAGCTACTCATCTCATCAAAAAAAACATCTCTGCTCACTGTAAACTTATGAGTAGAAGGCTTATAGCATCTATACCCTTTTTACTGCAGAGAGTAACCAATAAAGATGCACTTCTCAGCTTTTGGATCCAACTTGGATCTCAACTCATCTGGCACATGTACATAGGCAATGCAACCAAAAATTTTCAAATGAGAAATATATGGTTTCCTACCAGTATACCTCTCCTCTGGAGTCATCCATGTATTGCTGCAGTGGGAGTCCTGTTCATTATGTAGACTGTTGTAGCAACTGCTTTAGCCCAGTAAAAATCTGGCAAGTCTTTTTCATTAAGCATGGCACGAGATACCTCTCCAATATGCCTGTTTTTCCTTTTTGCAATTCCATTTTGCTGTGGGGTATGACTACATGAATATTGCTGCTTTATGCCATGCTCCTGCAGGAACCTTGCAAACTCATTTGAGAGGTACTCTCCCCCTCCATCTAACCTTAGGCATTTTATTTGCAGACCTGTTTCTTTTTCAACCATAGCTTTAAGAGTTTTGAAATGCCCAAAAACTTCACTTTTCTTTTTCATAAAATACACCCAAACTTTTCTGCTATAGTCATTAATAAAAGTGACAAAATAATGACAGCCTCCAAGAGATGCAGCTTTAGTAGTCCACACATCAGAGTAGATTAATTCCAATGGCTTCTCACTCTCTTGAACATGTCTAGGAAATGGTTTCCTTGCCTGTTTTCCAAATTGGCAGGCTTCACATACCTTATGCATTTCTGCAACCTTGAATTTAGGTAATCCTGCAACAATATTTTGGGCCTGCATTGATTTAAGTCGCTGTACATTAACATGACCAATGTGTTTATGCCAGATATCAATATCTGCAACTACACTGGTCCCATGTGCAAACATTGCTGCACTCAATTCAGACATGTCTGCATCCAACGTAAACATTCTGCCCTTCTTCTTTCCTTTTGCTATCAAGCGACCTTTATTTTTCATATCCTCAACAAAGCATCCATGAGGATTAAATCTGACCTGCAAGCCCTGTTCAACCATTTGACCAACAGAAACTAGATTCTTGGTGATATTCGGGACATGAAATACATCGGACAGGTATTTCTTTTTCCCATCCTGCATAGACAAAGGAATTTTTCCAATCTGCACAATAGGATGTGCAGTATCATCACCAGTCTCCACAAATCCTGGTTTTTCCATTTTCCTTGCATCCTCCATCCATTCTGCATGACCTGTCATATGGTTTGATGCACTTGAGTCAACATACCATACATCATTGCTTTCTTCTGCACTTGTCACAGAATTGTTCATGTGCTGCACCATAAACAAATGCTCATTTCTGTCATCACTCTGTCTACTAGAATATGCATAATTCCCTTGTTGCAATTTTCCATTCATGATGTCATTCTGCTTTTTATAGCAGTCTTTAGCCATATGACCCATTTTACCACAGTAGTAGCATTCAACATTGCTGTTTGCATTTTGGCCTCTTTGCCATCCACCACGACCTCTTTGGCTCCCCCTGCCTCTAGAGTTACCACGTCCTCCAGCAAGCTAGTCTTCTACAACCTTTCAGAGCAAATGCACAACAATATACCAAGCAACCTTTTTCACTGATTTCTCAATAGTACATGTAATCTGCAACTTGTTTGCAGATGAACCTTATGTTTGCTTCCTGGAAAACACCTTAAAAATTACAAATTTGAAATTCATAACATGTGCACCCACTTTCGGTCAATACAGCCAAAATCAAAGTGTACCCTAAAACTGTTGTCCACAACCTTGTGGCTCTAAAACGGGGCCTGAAATGGCCTCAAATGCCAAAAGGAACTATGGGAAAGCCTTGAAGGGATTACTTGTAAAATATATAGTGCTTTGCTTGCACACCAAATATCACAGCAATCTGAGATTTTCACTCTACCCTGCTTCCGGTGCCTCCACAGGCACTATCCAAGAGAGAGAGTGGAAGAATGGGAGAGCTTCTTCCCTGTTGCTTGCTTACTCAAACCTTGGCTTCTTCTCCTTCACTTCAGTCTTTAAAATCAGTCTCTCTCAGTGGCATGGCTTTGATACCATGTCAATAATTGCACAATGGGGGGACTTGCTTGAGCTGCTACGCCAAACACACACTATATACACAAGAGGAAGCTCACTCAAGAACACAAGAAGAGAGATGGAGGCCAAAACATTTTCTTGCTGATTTCTTCTTCTTCTTTCACACACTATACAATGTACACCAAGTATAGATAAGATACCACATAAAGGAAAGTGGCCCACTAAGTCAAACAATGCATAACAGACTACACTAATCGACTTGCACTATATCTTTGCCAGTGTAGGTAGGTGTAACAAACTAAATATAATAAGTGATAAGTCAATGTCCATGTGAGTATCATAATGACTACCAACGTGCTAAGTGTAGACGTGCGGACCCATCTAGCCAAGCAGTCCATCATCAATGTCTGCATGTGTTGAGCTTTCCATCTCAACAAAAAAAACCTCATGTGCATTATATCATTGCTAGCATTGTTGCACTAGTTATAGTTTGCAAGTATAGGGCTTATTACAATGACCACGAGAGCACTTCCTCCCTACCTCAAAAAATAACTCTGACAAGGTGCAATCACTTGGAGATTTTGCCACCGCACCAGCCATCTTTGGATTAGCATCTGCTTCCTTGACAACTCATCTAGTATCACCATCTAGGCTATCAATTGCACCCTAGGTTGTCCCTATGTTAGTACTTGCTCCCTCGGTAATAGTTTCACAAACCTTTGACTCCACAACCTCATCCATCAGCTTTTTGTGACTCTTAGGAACCATGCCCTCCATGGCATCTTTTTCCTTCTTATTACCCCCTTGTTCCCACCCTTTGGCCCATTAGTAGTCCCCCTCCCCACTTTTGGTATCAATAGCATATGAATCCCCCTCAACCCCAATGGCATGTGGCGCCATCTCATCAATAGAAGAGTCTTTTTGAGTCCTACCGCGCTTCACATCTAGCACCTCATCCTCAATGTTCTTAAGTTCACTAGTACCAACTCCTGGGTCTAGATCTCGTGGGACATCTCTCATCTTCTTTGTATTGTACGACTCCTCAAACATGAGACTGGAACAATAGATTTTTCTAGTCATGGCCCTATTGTCATATTTCATGTTATCTACATTCTTTCCATCTTCAACAACCTCAGCCACATGTTCCTCATGTGTGCAATAACCATAGGCAATCCCAAACACATAAGCACACTGAATCAGCATTGTAATCTGCAAGTAAAATAACCATCATGGATAATTATGCCAACTTACTCTTCACACTGTAGTCTGCAGTGATCCATGCCTTTACCATTGTAGGTACTTCAACATTGCACCCTTCTTTCACACAAAACCCACCGTTGTGCAGAACTATGCTGAAGCAAAGGCGATGGTATTGATGTTGTCATTTGAGCATGAAGTTGTCCATGACATGTGCCCCTTTTAGTGACTCTCCACAGTAACACAAATGACAAACACATGGATGATTGTCTACAATATGTGCCCTGGGGAAGAGGGTGAACATCTTCCCCTTCTTCACATTAGTGATCATCTGATTGACAAAGTCCATGTGGACTTTCCATTCCTTGCAAAAGACCTATAGCTTGTCACACCGTGACTTTCAAGTGAAATAAATAAAGAGGATTAAATTACCAAAAATATAAAATGCTACAAAAAGAATTAAGAGGAACTACCAAAAGGCACCAATTATACCAACGATCTGAATACCAGCAAAAAGCACCAATTACACCAAAGATTCAAAAAGAATGTACCAAGTTCTACCAAATGCTTCAAGTACCAAAGAGATTAAAATATACCAAAGAGTATAAGAACCACAAAATATTCCAAAAAGAGTATGAAGTAGTACAAATAAGCCTTTTAGTGATGAGAACAACCAAAGAGAGTACCAAGAAGCACCAAATGGTACTAAAAGGGTTTCAAGAGTACCGAATGTATCCAAAACAACCAAGTGCTCCAAAATGATTAAGAAGCAATAAAGTACTAATTCCACCAAAGCTTCAATAATCCTAGAGTATAAAAACCCACCAAATGCAACCTATATTTTCATGTGTACCAAGTGCAACCCCTAAACCTAATGTATCAGAGAGAACCAAATGTAGTAAACAAGACCAAATGTACCAAAGAGTACAAGAAATACCAAAATATACCAAAAAGAGCCAAAGTTTGTATCAATAATCTTTTTTAGTACAAGGAGCAGTAGATGGTACTGAAAGGGTTTCAAGAGTACTAAGTGCTCCCACAAGATTAAGAGGCAGTTCTAGGGGCAAATCAAGACAAAGTACATTGAGTATATTTGCTCAAGTTCAACCTCTTGTCCCAAACTTTTTATGTTTTCACTAATCCTTAGGCATTGTAACATTGATTAGCTCAATCCTAGCCTGTCTCCGCCTCCTTTATCTCTGCATCATTACATGCAATTTGTTATTAGAGCTCTTTGAGACATGCTTCATACACTTTAAGGTCGTCCTTTATACACTAGCCTGCTACATTCAACCCCTCATACCTGAGCAATGCCTCCTTCTTTTGCTAGATTGAAGCCTTCAGCTTTGATAGTCTATTTAGTGTACTCTTGGTCTTGCAAGGTATCCTCTCCAATAATGACTCCAAGTCAACAATGTAATTATAGACTGGCCCTTCATACCCAAGTCCAAAGTCTCACTTGCAAAATTTGCAAAGAAAGGCTTCTTTCCAAGAGAGACACTAGCCTCCTAAGAGGCACAATTCACCCTTCTCCATGTCTCAATCTTCTTTCCAACCCCCTAGCCTCCTCTTGCATATTTGAATCACACTTTTCCCAAATCTCACCCATGCCACTTTGTGGCTTGCGGGGTCTTCCATCGTCCCATCATGGCATCGCTCAAATGCATAGCACCTTGCAAAACTGGCTATGATCTCACTATCAAATGGAGGTGCTTGATAGACCTTGTGGAAAATCAACTTGCAATCTTCTACCAACAAGTGCACATGGTTTAGGTAGATCTTTGCACCTTTTTGGTGCTTGTGCTTGAAGATAGTCAACCACTAGTCTCCATGAAGGGGGACTTTTCCTAAGTCCTTTGGAAGCACCCCTTCCAGACTTGTATTCCTAGTGTAGCTCCTCTGCCATATAACAAAATTTTCTCAATTGTGGATACTCTTTTATTTTATTTTTCCTTGAGAGCTGTCCTCAAAGTTAGACATACCATGACCCTCTTTTGAAAGTAAAACAACACTTAATGTACATAAAATTTAGGACGATTCTAGACACACCTCCCTGGAATTATTATCACCTATTGCTCATCAATGAGGCTGATGGTAGTGGCAATTAGCTCATTTTCTTTATCAAAATTTGGTAAAGATGACCACTAGTCTAGTCAACTCTAGTTTCCACTATCTACAATCAAGTGTGCAAAGAACCTTAGACTCTTAAAACTTATCTAGAACTTGTGAACAAATGATTATAACACATTGTTTGTAGTGTTAGTTATAACACTACCCACTCTCTACAAGATAATTTGGAGTAGCAAAATGGCTAAAATACAAAACAAAAATAAAGAGTCAATTACAAACAAATATTTAGAAAATAAAGATGGATCTTTTATTTGATCAATACAACTTTGGGCAAATCTAAGGTGCAAATTAGCAAACTCAACATTAGTCCATTTGCACAAGAAGTTTTGCAAGCAGTCACACCACATTCTTATCTTCTTAATTAAAAGACTTTCTAGTGATTGATTGATCTAGTTTGAATCTCAAGGAACAAATTTTAATGTGCACTATATCAACCTTACTATAATTCCCTACTCCTCTGAAGGTGAACCTTGCAGTACTTGGTTCTTATAGAAACATTTTCCATGTTCAAAGATATGAACACAGTTAGCATCTTTGAACTTAATTTTTTGCTTCTCTATCAGATATACAAATGTTGTAACTCTATGCCAATGATTACAAACCAGGATATTTAGCATTGGTTTGTTGATCAAGGCATAGGCAATTTCAAACCAGAGAGTTGCAAATTGCTTTGGAAAGTCTACTAGCTTCTCATTGTGCCCACATAGCACATCCTTCTTCATGTCTTCAAATATATTTTGTGAAACTAGACCCAAGCTTAAAGAATAACCTTGCCATGACATATTTCCTATAAGATCTTGTAGCTTCTCATAAATCTATTTACTTTTTGGGTGCTTTTTGTTGGAGACTAAAAATAATTGAGTGTTTCCTTTGGCATCAATCCACCAACAACATCGTGGCTTCTTCCAAGCCTTATTTGCAACTTGTATGACTTCAATCTCTCGTGCATCATCTTGCATTCATGTTGCTACATAAATATTAGTGATGAAGATGTAGGCTAAAGAAACAATTTTATCTAGCTCAAGGATACAATCAAAACCCAGTCTCCTAAGCCTCCTGGCCAACTTGGCATGCATTGGGAAGAGCTGCAATTTGATTGCCATGCATATGCAAGGATGCAGACAAAGGAAGAGCAGCAGAGTGGAAAATTTCAACATTGGTTGAATCTCTAATCTATAGGCTTTTCTCATCTCCTGAATATAATTCCCACCCTCACCAGATATAGGGGTCATGACTATGCAATACGAGGGCCCTCCACCATTGAGATGGAGATCTCTCACTTGGTGCTGACCCATACGGGGTTCGCCATATAAAAGGGTCATCACCAAGCAATATGGTACTTTTTGCCCTTGGGAGGGGTCTTTCTTGCTTCGTAGTGACCCATTGTGGGTTTAAACCACGTGAGGGTTGTGACCAAGCAACAAGCTCTTAGGAATCGAAACAATGAGATTGACCATATGCGCCAGTATAGCAAATTACATGAAGTCCTAGCTAAATATGGAAAATTATAGAACAAACAAAGTGAATCCCAAATAAAGAAATACCATGGAAGCTCACCTCTAGGTTTCATCGAGGATTTATCTTCATCATTAAATTGGATTGATATTTTCTCAAACTACTTCATGGAGAGATTACCCTTACTTGTACCAGTGGTGGTTGGGGTCCCTATCTTCTTCAACACGAACTGCAATATCTTGTTGATGTTGCGAGGAGATTTTGTCCCCTCATTGCACTTTGTCAATGCGGTGGTTTTAATGGCCACATTTCTTGATGGAGTCTTCATGGCAATAGGAAAATAGGCAAATTGGGTGCAAAGCACCAAGAAGAGAGTTTGAGCAGCATAACAAAGAGCCTTTAGGGTGGCGTTGAGAGCATAATGGCTGGAGGGGGCTCGTGGTGTATTAGGGCATGGAACTTTAGCACACCTTCATGTGCCTTGTCAATTGGATGATGGTGATATTCATTTGTGGGATATGACATTTCTCATTATTTCAAACTCAATTTTACTTAACTGAAGTCCATCCATACATGATCATAATGACACCATACACATACATCATGTCTTGACATCATTTGGTGGGCTAGCGATGTGCTTGAAATTATCTACAACTCTAACTTTTCGTATCTAAGGATTTCCTTCTAAAATCCAAATTAAGAATTAATGGAAGCACCAACTAGGCACAAAAAAAATTGGTCCTTTTATTGTACCACCAAACCATACTCCTACCTAGTAAGGTCTAATTTTCCCTTGGATTGTGATTTTTTCTCCAATTGTGTGTTTTATAAATTGCATAACACTTTTTTTCTCCTCAATTTCTTACAGGACCAAAAATTGACCTCAAATATCCCCTAATGAAGATAAACAAGAAGAGGATAATGAAGAGGAAAATCAACATGAGAATAATAGGTGAAGAACCACATGGGTCACTTGTGGATGTAGATGGTTATGCTGAACGTGAAGATCTTAAAGCCTTTGAGAAATCTCATGATGGAGTGATTGAGGATATGTGTCAATTTACACTCAAACAAGGTCCATATCAACCAAGAGAAGAGTGGTATATTCCTTTGGATGTATGTGATTATGAGGACTTTGATAGTGGGTACTATGATTGGAATGCATATGATGTGGATGTACATGAAGATGATGCTGGCATTCTTCTTCCTTATGACCCTAGGGATTATGTATGTGATTATGGGGATACTCCTTTCTACTTTTCAACTTTTGATAATCATTATGTTGGAATATATCTCGATCTAGTAGGTTTAGGGATGGATTTTGGATCTTGTTAAGACAAGCATCCATTTTGGAGGGAAATTTTTTATCTTTCAAACACCCTACTAGTTAAAAAGTAGTCTATTATAGGTAGTTTCTAGAGAGCTTGCTATTTTAAAGTATTTTTAAATCTAATTTGCTTACAAAGAAGCATGATCTACATGGGATGAAATTATGTTAAATGTGATTTCTTTTGAACTATGGCATACTTGACTTGGATAATCCCATCAATAGATATTTGAGTTTTACTACAATAGGGTTTGTTGTAGATATCATGTAGTCTATTGTTTGCAAGTGCCTTTTCATGGAGTTATGGTGGCCAAGTTCTAAGATTTATCATCTTAAATGTATATATATATGATCTACTTGGTTTTCCACTAGAGATTCCATGGTTACATGATAAATCTTCAAAATTTTTCTACTTTTATAGCCATTGTAATAGAGTAGTACTTTGACCTTATTTACACTTTAGCCATTGTAGTAAGTCCTAAATTGGTTATTGAGGAAAAAAACTTCTTTTGAGTGGGGATGGAATGTAAGGGATGGAAAATAGGATAGGAAATAGTGATGAAGAATAAGGGGATGATACTCGTCACATGGGCAAGTATAAAATGGGTTAGGGATTTTCCATTTTAAAATATTTAACAATATTATGTCATGTTTCTCCTTTATCTTTCTCCTCTAGCTTTCATGGCTACCTTCTCCTTCCTTTTCCTGTGTTTTTCTCTATTCTCGTAGTGATTCTCTCACATTTTTCCTCTTTCTCTCTTCTTATATAGTATTCTCTCCTCTCAAGTCCCTTCATTACAAGGGATTGGATAATGCCAAAGTGCAATGATTATAGGTTGAGTGCGCAATGCAAAAGGTTAATGCATTGATTTTCCAATGCATTTCCTTCACCTATGATCCCCCTAGGTTACAATTTTCCCTCTCTTCAATGGAGATGCATTAAATGAGATACTCATGTGGGGCCCTTTTCATCAGTGCAAATATAGAAGTGTAAGATATTTAGAACATCTTATATGAAACCTCAAAAGGGAGATCAAGAGAGTACTCCTACTACTATCTACAAACTCTTTGAAACTTGCATTTAAACACTTTGATGTACAAAAATTGAATGAGAATCATTGAATGACAAGAAATACAACTTTTTGATTTTGTGTAAAGAGATGGCTTTCAAAATAAGTCAATCATGGGAAGTTGAAACAATAAATCATTCTTTCATAGTACAAGTTAAATGTGGCATTGCCAATTATTTCTATAAAAAACTTTAAATGTCTACAAATCAATCATTTATAGCATCTAAATCTTTTACATCAAGAAAAAAGGAGAGATGAAGCTTCTAGGCTAATCCATTATTGTGATGATGTTTGATCTTCATGAAATGTTCTTGGAATTGAGTCATTTGATGGGTAAGATGAACACCAATAGTAATTTTACTTGTAAAATGTGCTTGGGATCGAGTCATCCCATAGGCAAGATGAGCATCAATAGTGATTTTTCCTATTAGATGTGCTTGGAGTCAAGTGATTTGACAAGCAAGATGAGAATAATTACATCGCATTATATAGATGATTTCTTATAGTGCACCTCCTAATATTTGATAGTAAAGTATCCATACAAAAAAGAGAAATGCATACATACAAAATTATAACTACAGCAAAAGTATTGTCACAATAAAAATGTTTAAAATGTAGTGAAAGGCCTCAAGTCACATATCTAAAAATAGCAACATGACTCCTAAAATAAGATCTATCCCTACAAAGAAGAGGTCCACATGCGATCTTCGAAAGGCACTCCTAGCATAACTAGAGCCCCAAGAGGAACACCAAGGATAAGGGGATTCCACTGCAAGAAAATCTATCTTGTAACATCAACAAGCTTGTATTTCATTCTTTTGATCATCAAAACAAAGAAAACAACAAATCGTCACGCAGCATCATAGTAGATATCTCCCACGGATTTGATAGAATCAAACATAATATTTAACTTCTTCATAAAATCCTTCAATAGAACAATAAATACAAAAGAATATACCATTTTTTAATGGAAATCAATCACATATTATTCATCTTCAATGTCTTCATAGTTCTTTCTCTCAATCTCTCATATATATTTACACTGTTTTAATAGAAATTGACTATCTCTGACTCTCTCTCTCTCGCATATACATCATCTCCTCACTACAATACTCTCATAATGACTCTCAATAATCCTTATTAGGTCATGGATGCACCTCCCAAGAGGTATGTCTGATGTGAAGAAGTACCAGAGTCACTACAGTGTCTCTTCATAGCTCACTCTTATCACTGTCACTGAGTCTTCTCTTCAGTCTTCAACAGCTGCTTCTTCCATTTGTTTTAGCTCTTTTAAACTTAGATTCATCCTTTCCAAAAGTTAGAAAACTTTCCCAAAGTCACACTTAATTTCTACAGAACACTTGTAGAAGATCTACAGAACAGTACAGTACAATACAAGAGTAGATACAGAACAGTTACAGAGCAGAGACAGAGGGTCTACAGAAGGTCATCATAGAACATCAAATCCTCATAACTCATACTAAAACCATTCCAAACTATCAAAAACTATTCAATAAGCTCCCAAAATATTTCAATCTTCATCAATCATCAATCCATGCTTCATATAGAAGAAAATCAGAACAAAACAGAAGCTATACAGAAGATATATAGAACCAATCAGAACCTCAATAGAACCTATCAAAACATCATAGAGCTTCATATCTCCACTAAGAATCATCATGAACTTCCAAAACATAATCAATATCATCCAAAAAACTCTCAAACACTTCCATTAACAACCATACATCACTCTAAATCCATCAAAAATCAATCATTTAGTCCTTAAAAACAACAAAAATCAGTCAAAAATTCAGTCTTTTTCCACTCTCAACATATCCCCACACTTAGAAAGGAAGCGTCCTCGCGACCTAAGGAAAAGAAGAATATAAGTTCACTAAAGATCTCAATTTTATCATATGTAAGATCTTCAATAATCTCTCTTAACCACAACCCCAACTTATCACCTGTATCCGATAGAAAAATACTACTAAAGGAAAACTTCGTTATTCATTAACACATCTGATAAACAATTGAAAGCCATAACAAATTTGTAAAGGATATAAGAGGTTCTTCTTTAGCTTTCCACCATAGGCTTTCCATCCATCATCACCATCAATAGTTTGAAAAGAGCTCTCGAACAAATTATTCTCAATCAACACGAACTCATCACATACAATTATTACAACACACACAAACAATAAACTCAACCATCTAAATGACACCTCCAAAAAAAGATATATATCATTAAAAATCATCCAAAATACATTGCAAAGGCATCAATGAAGGTGATCCCTTTTGAAGGCTTGGTGGTTTCAAAAACGATCCATGGAGAAGGACTCATCTACAAATGTCTTTGGAGGATTTTGGAAGAACTGCAGGCAACATATCCTTTCTAGCAAAACAAGGTATCTGCTAGGTAGACATAGGGCATAATAATATTGGACATCCAACTATTGGGAATCAATGTTCACATTGACATTCATACAAAGCTTTTGAATGGCCTTTTGATCATTATGGGAATGCCTATGCATGTATACTAGATACCAAGCAAAATGAGCTATCAATCTCACTGAAGGATCTAGAGATTGTGAATATTGGTGAGCAAAATGAAGGTAATTCTAGTATGCTTGACTAGCAGTTGTCCAGTCCCCTGGAATTAATGGCCACTTAATCTATAGTCCTGTGAGAGAATCAGTCGAGCTCCATCCTCTTCTTCTGGGAATATGCTGATCAAATCCTTCGTACTCACTAACCAACTGAGGAGATTGAGAAATAGAAGTGGCAGGAGATAGAAGTGAAATAAGTAAAAGAGGATGAAGAGATGGGTAGGCAAAATCATAAAAGGAGGAATAAGCTAAAGAAGGAGTGGTTGAAAATTTAAGTGAATCAGTTAGCAAAGGTGTCAATTGATAAACAAGAAAAGTAGAAGGTATATGGATAGATGGAGAAGGGCATGGTGGAGAAGGGGAAAAAACTCGATCTTCGATGAAAGAACAATATGTAAATATAGGAATTTGAGGAAAACCCTGAGGTTGGAAAAGAAGAGGTAAGATAGCTGCTGAGTTGGTTTAATAAAGAGAAAGATAAGTATCATAGCAATGAGCCATTTGTTGATAGTATAATAGGCTAGGAACAGAGTGACCTAAAACAGATCGTCTCTGGTAGGCATCAAAGAAGGATGAATCAAATGGATGGTTTTTGGAAAGATAAGCTAGAAGATCCACCCTCAGTTGGTTAGTGCTCTGCACATAAGTAGAAGCTGTATTTTGACATTGATTTAGGACCACATAATCAATCATTGAATGCCTTGAATTTTTAGGGCAAGGAGCCACTTTTGAGGAATAACACTGGAACATGTCATCTCTCCGTAACTCCAAATAGTTGACATATAAAACAGCTTGCAAAACCACATAGCCTACATACCAAACCAAATCTACATCATCTGAAATCAACAGATCACCTCATAGATACATGTAAGACAACAACATGGTATCCGTTGTCACAGAATCTTCAAAAACCATACGGACCACTTCTGTTAGCAAATTAGAAGACCAAGCCCCACTCCAACCATCCTCTGGAAGAGGGAGATCCATCGTTGAAAGCTTCATATAGAAGGCCAACTTCTGCACTGATAGTGGACAAAGAAAAGGTCCGGAGGAATATACTCCTAAAAGTGCTCAAATGTAGACCATAACAAATCCATCCTGGACTGCAATCTTACCACTTTATCTTGAAATAATGGACACAATGTGGCCTGTTTCTGGAGAACTGCCAAGTCCTGCTGAGAGATAGAAGGGATAATAGGAACATTGGGGCTTGGAGGAATGGACCGTGACTGTGCCAGTTGGTCTTGCAACTGCTTAATCTGGGAAGCTTATAATTCCATTGTATTATGAGCAGTCTGTAAAGCTGACAGTTTTGCATCTAAAAGAGTCTTAAACTCTTGACTTCTTTGGACATTCTCTCTTTCTCCTTTGAGACTCTAGTGGCCTGTGGGAGCTTTCACTCAACCGCCAAGACCCACGGACTACTTATTGTTTCAAGCATTCCAAGTGAGCTCTAATGGCTATCTCTCACCTAGCCGACGTGCCATCGATCCTACAAGTGTAGTGAGCTTACCTTGATGCTTGATCAAGTACCCTCCTCTCCCTTGCACTCCGATAGCTCCACGATTCTTGATGCTAGCTCAAGCATCCTCAAGCCTCCTCCATCTCCAAGCTCCATCCTCCATAGCCGTGCACACAAGAGAAGAGAAGAGAAGAAGAGAAGAAGAGAGGAGGAGATGGTGAAGAGCTTCACCCTCTTGATCCCTAACTCTCACACACACTCACTCCCTCACACTCTCACACTCCCTCTCTCAAGAGCACACACAAGCAAGAAGGAGAGAAGAAGAGAGGAAGAAGGAGACTCTTTTTGCCACACACCAAAGAATGAGCTTCTCATTCACTTTTCAACTTTATATACAAATCCCTAAATCCTTTTTGGGCGGTCATCCCCTTTTCCCTCTTTTACATGGCCGGCCCTTTTTCCCATTTTCCACTATTTGATGTAGTCCACCACATCATTTCCGGTGTCCTCCGCAGGGTTAGTGGCTAGTGCTAGAAATGACTTCCGTTCATAGGAGGGCGTAAGGCCGACAGGCGGTTGAGGTTTGCTAGAACTAGAGGCTTTGACATTGCATAGTTGCGGTTGGGAGTCAGATAGGTTTGCGCAACTCTCTTGGGCCGAAGCGTAGATGAGTCAAATGGCTAGGGCTCTAGAGAGCACTGCAGCCTATGGTCTTGAGGTGTTGGGGGGCATGGGCTGATCAAGCTTGAGGGTGGCGTATGACTAGTGCCTTTGGCCGCGGGGGCCTTAGGGATCCACAGTGAGGCATTTCCCTCATAGTAGCCTTGCACACGCAAGAGGGTTTTAGGGACCCATATTTGCTTAATCACGCAGCACTTCCGGTGATTGCGTCTTGGCCTCCTAGGTTTAGAGTTCTGGGTCTTATGCGGATAGGTGCATCGACTTCTAGGCGGTTGTTGCGGCTATTTAGGCACCCATTGAAAGCGAGGCTGTGTTGAGATATCGAGCTCCACTCGTGATATGCGAGGGTGACCGTTGTGCATTTATGTCACCAACTTGTCAGTTGTAGATGCGGTTGGTACACCGCCCATGAATAATAGCTAGATGACAGCTATCCTTATCTACTCTAGTTCGTGGCTCAGTTAGTATGCCATCTTAGTTAGTTGAGTTTGGTTTGAGACCCATATATAGGGTTCTTCTATTTCTTTGTATGTGAGTTTTTTTTGGCTTACACAACTAAGAAGAGGAAAACTGTTTTCAGCCTCCATCTCTGTGTGTATTCCCCCATTGTGTAAGTAAGAAAGCTACAAGTGAGGCTCCTTCCTTCTCTCCCACAATCTTGACATGGTATCAGAGCCTTGTTCGTGGTAAGGAGCTCAAGAAAGCAAGCCAAGCTCACGGTGTTCTGGTAAGAGGAGCAGTGTTGCTTTCATTTTCTGTTTTGGGAGCAGATCTCTGCAGGTAGCACAGCCGGAAATTGCAAGAGTGCATTGTCTCAGGTTGAGATGCCCTTTGCGGTGAAGCAAGAGGGCAGTATATGCTGTGGGCAAGGGCTTTAGCCCTTGGTGACCCTGTTTTTTTTATTTGAGGCCATTTCGGGGCCTGTTTTGGAGGCGGAAGTTTTCTGCATGCACTCAAGAAAAGGCCCAGTTTTATGCTGTGCGACCACTGTTCTACAGGTCAGTGAAAAGTTACTATAGAAATTGCATCGTATGCTTGTGTGCAGAGACATTGGAAGTTACAGAATCATCCTTGTTGCCTGTTGATGCAAAATCGTCACTAGGAAGTGACTATGTGGTCAAATACCACTTTCATCACTTTTGCAGATTAGCCCTTGTGAGGCTGAAGCTGTGTTCTTTGCAGTGACAAAACTTTTTGCAGTGTTCTGTAATGGCGTCTGATTCTCTCTCACAGATTGTCACTAAAAAGCTTGACAAGAACAACTTCCAAGCATGGAAGTTTAGAATGACGAATTTCCTTATGGGAGAAGGATATTGGGAATTTGTTGCAGGAAATGAAGAAGAACCAGTTCTTCCTAATGTTTCCAATCAACAGCAAATGCAGGCATTCAAAGCATGCCATGAGAGAGCCAGGAAAGTTATGTACTGGCTGTCTATCAGTATTTCAAACTCTATGATTGTGCATATTCAGAATGCAAGTACACCAAAGGAGGGATGGGATACTTTGTCAAAAATGTATAGCACAAATACTCAAGCCAGGAAAATGCAGCTCAAGCAAGAGTTGCATAATGTGCAACGAGAAAATATGAGCATCAATGACTACCACATGAAGGTGAAGAAGATTGCAGATGCACTTGCTTCCATTGGGTCGCCAGTGGAAGATGATGATTTAGTTTCTGTGACCTTGAATGGTCTAGGAAAGGATTATGCACAGTTTTGGACATCCATTTCAGTTCGTGAAAGATTTCCTGATTTTGAGGAGTTGATTGCTCTTCTAATTTCTGAGGAGCAGAGAAATGGTGGTGCATCTTCTTCAGGAGGAACTTCAAAAGAAGTTGTCTTCTACTCAAATGCTGGAAGAGGTAGAGGCAGAGGTAGAGGAGGCCGATTTGGAGGCTGTGGTAGAAATCAGAATATGCAGCAAACTCAAGAAAACCAGTCCTATGGAGGAGGACGTGGTAACTCTAGAGGCAGGGGGAGCCAAAGAGGTCGTGGTGGATGGCAAAGAGGCCAAAATGCAAACAGCAATGTTGAATGCTACTACTGTGGTAAAATGGGTCATATGGCTAAAGACTGCTATAAAAAGCAGAATGACATCATGAATGGAAAACGGCAACAAGGGAATTATGCATCTTCTAGTAGATAGGGTGATGACAGAAATGAGTATTTGTTCATGGTGCAGCACATGAACAATTCTGTGACAAGTGCAGAAGAAAGCAATGATGTATGGTATGTTGACTCAGGTGCATCAAACCACATGACAGGTCATGCAGAATGGATGGAGGATGCAAGGAAAATGGAAAAACCAGGATTTGTGGAGACTGGTGATGATATTGCACATCCTATTGTGCAGATTGGAAAAATTCCTTTGTCTATACAGGATGGGAAAAAGAAATACATGTCCGATGTATTTCATGTCCCGAATATCACCAAGAATCTGGTTTCTGTTGGTCAAATGGTTGAGCAGGGCTTGCAGGTCAGATTTAATCCTCATGGATGCTTTGTTGAGGATATGAAAAATAAAGGTCGCTTGATAGCAAAAGGAAAGAAGAAGGGCAGAATGTTTACGTTGGATGCAGACATGTTTGAATTGAGTGCAACAATGTTTGCACATGGGACCGGTGTAGTTGCAGATATTGATATCTGGCATAAACGCATTGGTCATGTTAATGTACAGCGACTTAAATCAATGCAAGCCCAAAATATTGTTGCAGGATTGCCAAAATTCAAGGTTGCAGAAATGCATAAGGTATGTGAAGCCTGTCAGTTTGGAAAACAGGCAAGGAAACCATTTCCTAGACATGTTCAAGAAAGTAAAAATCCATTGGAATTAATCCACTCTGATGTGTGGACTACTAAAGCTACATCTCTTGGAGGCTGTCTGAAAGGTGAGAAGGATCGAAGCTTTCACGCGAGCTATGGCGGGAGAGCAAGAGCAAGAAAGAGAGAGACAAGAAATGGGAACTCCAACAGTCACAATGTGTGACCGGGCCTTCCTTTATTCAAACTGTCACTAAAAGAATAAAGAATAAAGTGACGTGACGGGCGCCCGCCACCTGCAGTGTGCAGTGGCGGGTACTGTCAGTGTAGTAATACACGGGGCGGCACGGCGGAGGCGCCTTTACCCCCAACAACCTCCCACTTAAAGGCGAATCTGCCCTAGTGAGAGAGAAAAGAAAAAGAAAAGACAGTACAAATGTACATAGGTACAAGGGATGAGGAAAGGTGACATCTCATCCAACGCCCATCAACCTCCTGAGGAAGGCAAAGCGCTCAGTAGTGAGGCTCTTCGTGAGCAAATCTGCAGGATTCTCGTCAGTGGAGATCTTGACAAGGTCAATAGACCTGTCCTCCACGACACCACGTATGAAGTGATACCTCACCTCAATGTGTTTCGTCTTCGCATGGAAGACCGGATTCTTAGCCAACTGAATGGCACTCATAGAATCCGAATGCAGTGTAGGTGTAGCATCAATCCCAAGGTCAGCAACTAGACGGCCTAACCATATGGCCTCCTTGCAAGCCTCAGTGGCTACAACATACTCGGCCTCAGTGGTAGACAAAGCCGTACACTTCTGAACCCTGGACATCCAAGAGATAGCCCCTCCAGCATAGGTGAATACATAGCCAGAAGTGGACTTCCTACTATCTGCATGTCCTGCATAATTGGAGTCAGTGTACCCCATGACCCCTGTATCCTGGCTGCCATAGCAAATACACATATCTGTTGTGCCCTTCAGGTACCTCATGATACCCTTCACGGCATCCCAATGTCTGCTGCCAGGTGTAGCCATATAGCGTGCCACAACACCAACTGCATGTGCAATATCTGGACGAGTGGCTATCATGGCATACATCAAACTGCCCACGGCTGATGCATAAGGGATCTTGGCCATCTCGGCCCTCTGCTCATCTGTCTGCGGACAATCGGCCTGTGATACCTTCACATAAGAAGGTAATGGACAGCCAATAGGCTTTACGTCCTGCATGCGGAAGCGCTCAAGGACTTTATGAATGTACTCCCGCTGTGAGACATACAAAAGTCCCTGATGCCTATCGCGCTTAATGCGCATCCCAAGTATATGTGAGGCCTGTCCCAAATCCTTCATCTCAAAGCTCTTCTTCAGCTGAGATTTAAGAGCATCTAGCTCATCATGAGCTTTCCCTACTATCAGCATATCATCAACATAGAGTACCAAGATAAGCAAACTGCCATCACGGGCTTTCTTCGTGTAAAGACACGGATCCATAGCACTCCTGCTGTAGCCCTGTGACTGCATAAAGGCATCAAACTTATGATACCATTCCCTAGGTGCCTGCTTCAAGCCATACAAGCTCTTCTTCAACTTGCACACTAGGTGCTCCCTGCCAGGTTCTGCAAAGCCCTTAGGCTGATCCATATAGATCTCATCATGCAAGTCCCCATGTAGAAAAGCCGTCTTGACATCCATCTGATATAGATCTAAGTCAAGCTGTGCAACCAAAGCCAAGACTAAGCGCAGGGTGGTCATCTTAACCACAGGAGAGAAGACCTCATCAAAGTCCACACCATGTTCCTGCTTAAAACCCTTTGCTACCAATCTAGCCTTGTATGCCGGCTTGGGGTGTCCAGGGGTACTTTTCAGCTTGTACACCCACTTGCATGGCAAAGCCTTCTTGCCCTTAGGCAAGGCAACCAAATCCCAAGTCTCATTCTTATCCAAGGAGTCTATCTCAGACTGCATAGCCCTCTCCCAGGAGTGACTGTCACCCCTGCGCATAGCCTCATCATAAGTGAAAGGCTCTCCTGCATCTGTAACCAAAACATAATGCATAGAGGGCTGAAATCTGTCAGGTGGACGTCTATCTCTAGCAGACCGTCTCACCGCAGGCTCTGCTGCCTGTCTAACTACCTGTCCAACATCCTGGCCCTGTGGAGGAACTGCTGCAGGCTGTACTACTGGCTGTGATGGAGCTTTAGGCTCCTCCTGAAAGATCACTCTGCGGATCTCAACCACCTTCTCAGGCTGCCTGTGCATCTTGTCTTCATGGAAGACGACATCATGGCTGCGTACTATTTTCCGCGCCTGCGGATCCCATAGGCGATAGCCCATCTCTCCTGACTCACCATAGCCAAGGAATATGCATTTAATGCTCTTTGGATCCAATTTACTCCTCTTGTCCTTGGGCACATGGCAGAATGCCTCACATCCAAAGACACGGAGATGCGCATAAGAGGGTGGCTTACCAGCCCAAACTTCCTCTGCAACCTGGAAATCCAATCCACTGGAAGGCGATCGGTTTATGACATGCACTGACGTACTAACTGCCTCAGCCCAAAAACTCGGGGGTAGGCTTGCATGGCTAAGCATAGAGCGCACACGCTCCTGAATAGTCCTGTTCATGCGCTCAGCCAAACCATTCTGGGGTGGGGTGTAAGGGGCGGTCAACTGACGCTTAATACCCCTGTCATCACAAAACTGCTCAAAAGCATGCGAGACATATTCTCCCCCATTATCTGTCCTAAGGCATTTCAGCCTATACCCAGTCTGGTTCTCAACAAGAGCAAGCCATCTCTGAAAAACTGCCAAGACATCGGACTTCTGCTTTATGGGATAAGCCCACACTTTCCTAGAAAAATCATCAATGAAGGTAACGAAGTACTTCGCGCCACCCATAGACATGCAAGGCATAGGCCCACAAACATCGGAATGCACCAATGCCAAGGGCTCACTCAAGCGTGGCCTACCCGATTTCTTATGCGTAGACCTATTCTGCTTACCATAAAGACAATGATCACACGAGTCAAAACATGCATAATCCAAAGGCGGAAGATACTGCAAACCAGATAACATTTTCATTCCTTTCAAAGACATATGCCCCAAACGGGCATGCCAAAGTGATACATGTGGGATAGAGCCCACTGCCAAAACATGGTCTACAGAAGACCCAGATACAACAAGAGGATAAAGGCTGCCAGCCTTGGCGCCTCTAGCAAGCACAAGTCTGCCTTTGGTAATCTTCCAGGCAGAATCCCCAAAACAGACATGAAATCCTGCATCATCCAACTGTCCTGCAGACATAAGACTACGCGTAAGCGCAGGTACATGACGTACATCCCTGAGCAAAAAGGAACTGCCAGTGGAAAACTGCAACTGAATATCTCCACAGCCCACAATATCAAGAGACCTGTCATCTCCAAGTCTGACTGATCCAGATACAGTACGGTAAGAGTGAAACCACTCACGGTAAGGCGTCACATGGAAGGACGCACCTGAATCCAATAACCAGCACTGTGCATACATACTAGGTGTCTCAGTCAAGTGTGAAGCATCAGAAGAACTAGCTGCAAGTATAAACTCATCACCACCATCGGACTCTTCAGTCTGCGTGACATTAATTTCCTCAATCTTGACGTTGGACTTCGTAGGTACTATGCTGCGATCAGAGGACTTCTCCTGCACTTTATCTTTCCCCTTATCCTTGCGCTTCTCATTGCGCAACTCATGACACTGTGGTCTAATATGGCCCTTTTTCCCACAATGATGACAAGTGACATTTGCATTGCGTCCACGCGACTTACTACGCGACTTGCCACCACGAGATTTAGACCGACCCTTCTGCGAGTCACGGCCTCGGCCATTACCACGGTCATACCTGTCATTCCTGCCTCTAACTGTCAAAGCATGACTACCACGAGAGGCATCCAAGTTTTTGCGATTCACCTCTTCCTGAAGAAGAGCACTCTCAACATCTGCCAATTTTAGAGTAGCACTAGAGGCACAAAGAGCAGTGCGGAATACATCCCATGACTCATTCAGAGTTCCAAGCAAGAAAAGAGGAGTTACTTCCTCTCCAAAGGTGATATCCTGCGAAGTCAGGTTCTTCAGTATAGCATGGAACTGGCTCAAGTGAGCAGACATAGTCGCATTATCCTTCATGCGCAGATCCATAAGCTGCTTCAACCAGTACATCTGACTCGCCGGACTTTTCTTATCATAAAGATTCTTGATCTTATTCCATAGATCCCATGCACTCTGTGCTTCCTCAAATACATTATAATGTACCTGTTCAGTGAGAGACAATACAATCGTGGACTTGCATAGCTCATCAAGTTCAAGCCAATCGTCAATGTCCATAGTTTCAGGCTGCTCCCCACTCAACCGAAGTGGCTTAATCTGAGATTTCTGCACCAAAACCTGCCATATTTGACTCTTCCAGTAAGAGTAGTTGGTACCATCCAACTTTGTAATGTTAAAGATGGCACTATCATGCGAAGATGACGCCATTATGCAGGCTGGAAATGCCCAAACAGTCCAAAACTGCTTGCTGTTTTACTGCAGAAACTGCCCAAAAATGACCAAAACGGGGTCCAAAGGGTGAGCAAAGTGTGCCAAAAGTTGCTGCCCACTTAGTACTAGGTGTGGTACACCAAATCAGGATATTTCAGCATGAAAAGTACACCTCAGTCCACCAATAACTGCTTGCTGTAATAAATTGCAGGTATGCAGTCTAGAGAGCAAACTGTCCCAAAATAGGATCCAATGTCAAGCAAACAATGCTAGGTCCAAAGCCGGCATGAAACGGACATAAGCAAGGCCAATGACAGTGAAAAGAACATGAGCTCAACACCAAGCATGTCAAAATAACATCTGCCAGTGAAAGGCACACCCCCAGACACTCTAGGCAAAGTGTTCCTGTAACTGCCAAAACCTGACACAAATAGGTATCTGCTCAAAGAGAAAGATCCAAATATGAGACTCAGCTCATAAGCATCCTGTGAACCAAGAGTACATCAATGCATATCCATAAAGATCGGAGTATGATCCCAAAGTCTCAATGTGTATGTAGCTGCTCAAGACATAAACTGCTCCAAATACATGTAAGTGCTCCAATAGCATGCAACTGTCAAAGGTCAAGAAAGCATGTAAAATGCTCCCACTGGCACAAAAGGCGTATAAAGCGAGCTCAGAAGCTCAAACAACCCAAGAGAAAGCACCAGTGATAAGTGACCCTGTCAATGCATCAAGCGCATCCGAGAGAGCATGACATACATGAAGCACCGGTCGTATTAACCATGAAGCAATACATAAGCCCAAATAAGCTCTCGGTCAACTCAATGACATCCAAATAGCAACCAAGATCAGTGATCAAGTAAGCCGGGAATGCTCAAATACATCCAAATCCAAGCTCCAAATGTCGGTATGGCATACACGAACCAAATAGCATATGTCACGAACCAAAGCATGTAATGCAAAAGCCTAACTGTCAAGCAGAGACATGAGGCATAGGCGGTCCACGAGCATGCCGAGTCGGTCCAAATGCCAGTGAAGACGGAGCTAATGCGAAGCTCAAAAGCATCCCATAATCTCATACATATGCTCCAAGTCGTCCCCAAATGTCAGAGATATCATGCCAAAGCTCAAAGCATACATCCGGTATCGGTAGGTAAGTGCCAAAGCATGTAAAGTACCTTCAGCCCACTGTTATTCCAGCATGTATTTACTGTTCTAAACAGTAGATTTCAGCCCCAAATTCAAGCCAAAATCATGGTCAAACCAAATGCATACATCCCCAATACATCCGGGTAGGAAGTAGACCGCATACGGGCATCAAACAAGGTAACCGGAGTAGAGTATAAGCATTAAATGCCAATGCCAAGTGTGGCTGCCCTGTTTCCAGCACTGTATAACAGTAAATAACAGTCCCAAATCAGCCAATATTTCAAGCCAAAATCATGGCATAATCATGTGCATACATTCCCAAGGCACTAGGCATCATGTAGACCGCATACGGGCATCAAATAGCACAACCGGAATGGAGTATAAGCAACAAATGCTAATGCCAATGGTGCTGCCCTGTTTTCAGCCTGTTATGACAGTTTATGACAGTCCCAAATCTGAAGAAATCAGCCCCGAAAGATCAAGACCAATACCCAAAGCTTGAATGACATCAAACATGAAGTCTATAGCCCTCTTGATCAAGGTAGAGAGCAAGAAGCAATGGCCAAGTGTGGAGCTGAAGTAGATGAGTGCTCACAGCCTGGAAAAAAATGATGCAATCTGCCCTGTTGGTGCTGAACTTGCTGTTGCTCCACATGGGCTGAAAAGGGGGTAATGGGGGGCTCAATGATGGCCCAAGGTAGGCACATACCAAGCCATGAAGGCCCAATGCAAAGGGGAGGGAAGATATGAGCTATGGAGCTCAAGAAGAGTGGCTGCCCTTTGTTCCTGCCCTGTTTCAATCTGAGAATACACTCAAATGCCTGCAAATGCTGAAGCAATACCTCAAGGGCAAGGCCCTGATGAAGCTCAAGAAGGCCAGGATGGAGCTCGGGAAGCCGGGGAGAGTCGGGAGCTCAAGAGGTCGGCTATGGCTGCCGGGATGGAGACCCAATGCGTGAAGCGAGTCGATGCGAAGGTCGGGAAGCACCGAGTCGAGCTCGAGCAAGAGAATGCCAAGCTCTGATACCAGTTGAAAGGTGAGAAGGATCGAAGCTTTCACGCGAGCTATGGCGGGAGAGCAAGAGCAAGAAAGAGAGAGACAAGAAATGGGAACTCCAACAGTCACAATGTGTGACCGGGCCTTCCTTTATTCAAACTGTCACTAAAAGAATAAAGAATAAAGTGACGTGACGGGCGCCCGCCACCTGCAGTGTGCAGTGGCGGGTACAGTCAGTGTAGTAATACACGGGGCGGCACGGCAGAGGCGCCTTTACCCCCAACACTGTCATTATTTTGTCACTTTTATTGATGAATATAGCAGAAAAGTTTGGGTGTATTTTATGAAAAAGAAAAGTGAAGTTTTTGGGCATTTCAAAACTCTTAAAGCTATGGTTGAAAAAGAAACAGGTTTGCAAATAAAATGCCTAAGGTCAGATGGAGGGGGAGAGTACCTCTCAAATGCGTTTGCAAGGTTCCTACAGGAGCATGGCATAAAGCAGCAATATTCATGCAGTCATACCCCACAACAAAATGGAATTGCAGAAAGGGAAAACAAGCATATTGGAGAGGTATCTCGTGCCATGCTCAATGAAAAAGACTTGCCAGATTTTTACTGGGCTGAAGCAATTGCTACAGCAGTCTACATAATGAACAGGACTCCCACTGCAGCAATACATGGGATGACTCCAGAGGAGAGGTATACTGGTAGGAAACCAGATATTTCTCATTTGAAAATTTTTGGTTGCATTGCCTATGTACATGTGCCAGATGAGTTGAGATCCAAGTTGGATCCAAAAGCTGAGAAGTGCATCTTTATTGGTTACTCTCTGCAGCAAAAAGGGTATAGATGCTATAACCCTTCTACTCGTAAGTTTACAGTGAGCAGAGATGTTGTTTTTTATGAGATGAGTAGCTGGTATAAACCAGTAAATGTGATTGATGATGTAGATGCACAAAACAGTAATGCTGCACAGAATTCACAACAGCAGTCACAAAATATTAGTGGACCTGGAGCGTCCTCTAGCAGTGGTTCACATTCTTCGCCATGGACAGGCAAATTGAGATCAGGAGAATCTTCTCAAGGCAGTGCAAATAGTGGTATGCAGGTGTCACGAAAAGGAAAAGAGAAGGTAGATCAGCCCATGTTTGATGTGAATGCAGATCACTCTTATGTGGATGGTGAATCCAGTGGCTCAGAACAGAGCATTGATGATGAGTTGGGTATTCCTTCTATTGTTACACCTGGAGTAAGGAAGACCAGGGATGTTTTGAGAGCACCTGGAAGTGAACCTACTTTGCGCAGGTCAACCAGAGTTAGGTATCCTATGGATAGGCTGAATATGATGGATTTACAGCCATTCACTATGCATATATGGTCAAAGTGATACAGGAACCAGAACCCACTTCTTTTGAGCAAGCCATGGGAAAAGATAAATGGGAGAAAGCCATGGATGAAGAAATGGATGCCTTGGAAGCAAATGCTACATGGGAATTGGTACCTTTGCCTAAAGGTAAGAATGCAATTGGCTGTAAGTGGGTTTATCAGGTGAAGCACAATGCAGATGGTTCTGTGAACAGATACAAGGCAAGATTAGTAGTCAAGGGGTATGCACAAACATATGGCATTGACTATGAAGAAACATTCAGTCCGGTTGCAAGGATGGAAATCGTAAGAGCAGTCATTGCTATGGCTGCATCAAAGGGATGGTCTTTACATCAGATGGATGTAAAGAATGCCTTCTTGCATGGTGATTTGCAAGAAGAGGTCTATATGGAGCAGCCACCAGGTTATGTGCATGCTGTTCATCCTGAGTTTGTTTGCAGGTTGAAGAAAGCCTTGTATGGCTTGAAGCAAGCACCTAGAGCATGGTCTGACAAGATAGGACAATATCTTGTCACTATTGGCTTTCAAATTTCCAAGGCAGATTTCTCACTTTATGTGAGAAAAACAGAGAAATGTATTATGCTACTTGTCATTTATGTTGATGATTTGATTATGACAGGTGACAGTGATGAAGATATCCTTCATGTGAAAATGCTATTGAAGCAGAAGTTTGAGATGAAGGATTTGGGAGAGCTGCGTTATTTCTTGGGCATTGAGGTGATTAGATCACCAAGTGGGATACAGCTCTTGCAGAGGCAGTATGGATTGGACATGCTGTCTAAATATGGGATGACAGGCTGTAAGCCTATTTCAGTTCCTTTGGAGCAGAATGTGAAGCTGAGCATAGATGTAGGTGAGCTTCTGGAAGACCCTACTATGTACAGACGCATAGTAGGAAGCTTGATTTATATGACTATTACCAGGCCAGATTTGAGCTATGTTGTTGGATTGGTGAGTCAGTTTATGCAGGCTCCAAGGAAACCGCATTTGGATACGGCTAGACGCATACTCATGTATGTGAAGTCCACATTGCAGTATGGACTATTTTATGAGACTGGGGTTCAGATACAGTTGCATGGATACACTGATGCTGATTGGGCTGGTAGTATTTCTGATAGACGATCTACCAGTGGATATGTGTTCTCTTTTGGGAGTGCTGCAGTCACTTGGAGCAGCAAGAAACAGCCTAAAGTTGCCTTGTCGAGCACAGAGGCTGAGTACAGGGGCGCAGCAATGGCTGCATGTGAGGTAGCTTGGTTGCATAAGCTACTTTATGATATGCATCAGCCTACAGATGGGCCAGTTGTCATTTATTGTGACAACATGAGCAGTATACACTTGGCAAATAACCCAGTCTATCATGCTAGAACAAAGCACATTGAGGTGCATTATCACTATGTGCGAGAGAGGGTTTTACTAGGTCTTATTGATCTAGTTTATGTCAGCACAGAGGATCAGGTAGCTGACATATTCACGAAGGCATTGGGCGTAGAGAAGCTGCACATGTTCAGAGACCTGCTTGGTGTGCAGGAATTGGGATTGAGCTCGAGGGGGAGTGTTGAGATATCGAGCTCCACTCGTGATATGCCAGGGTGACCGTTGTGCATTTATGTCACCGACTTGTCAGTTGTAGATGCGGTTGGTACACCGCCCATGAATAATAGCTAGATGAAAACTATCCTTATCTACTCTAGTTCGTGGCTTAATTAGTATGCCACCTTAGTTAGTTGAGTTTGGTTTGAGACCCATATATAGGGTTCTTCTATTTCTTTGTATGTGAGTTCTTTTTGTCTTACACAACTAAGAAGAGGAAAATAGTTTTCAGCCTCCACCTCTGTGTGTATTCCCCCATTGTGCAAGCAAGAAAGCTACAAGTGAGACTCCTTCCTTCTCTCCCACAATCTTGACAGGCTGTTGGGACCTTGCTTTGGTTGTTGTGGGCTACGGTTTATGGAAGTCAGGGAGCGGCGGACGTGCACTACCCCCTCCTTAATCTTTCCTACTAATGTTTCTATCGGTGGCCCTGCGCCAGACAGTGATGGTGTCATGCAGCCCTTGCTGAAAGCTGTGACAATGCGCACGTTGCTGATTGCTAGGTGGATGCGCTGTGACTCATAATCAACATTGCAGTGAGTATGCTTTTTGAAGGTTTACCCGAGCAGGGACTCCATGCTTGCATCTTTAGCACTGGGCAACACGTAAAACAGCATTGGAACAGTCTCAGACTCGATAGAAATAGTGACTCTGCACTTGCCGAGAAGTGCGTAAGATTGAGCCCCATATGGGCTTAATTTGGCAGTTGTGGGTTGAAGTAGTAGTTTGCCAAGTTGGATCCAATGCTTGTGTGTTAAGACATTGAAGTCTTCTCCCTCATCAATCAAGGCATTGAAAGCGCATGTTTGCTTGGCAATGACCGTGACACAGAGGTAGGCGGGTTCTATAGCTTCCTCATCATCTTTGTTGATTTCAGTGATTGTGGCTGCTCATATTTTGACCAGCGGTTCTAACATTGGTGGCTCATGCAAAGGATGAGTGGGAGGGAAGTACTTCTTGACACGACTGTCATTGAAGAAGCCTATTCCTTCACCGTCCAGGGTCTCAAGCTCGACATTACCAGTTCGGCTGATTGCCCGAACCTTGAAGGGTCCGAGACCTCTGAATTTCATCTTTTGGTTATGTCCTTTAACTGAGTAGAGGAGCACTAAGTCACTCTATTCAAACTCGCGTTGCTTGACATGCTTGTCAAACCAGCTCTTTTGTCAGGCTTTCTCACAGATAAGCGCATGGGTAGCTAGAAGACGAGTCTCTGATAGGCATTCCAACTCAACTAGGCATTGCATCCATGCTTCCTTCCCTTCCCATCATTCTTGGAGTGCTATTCTCAGGCTAGGGATGAAGAATTCTAATGGTAGAATTGCCTCAATTCCATAGATCAGCCTAAAGGGGGTTTGGCCGACGGCCGTTTTATAAGCTATGCGGTAGGCCCACAAGGCTGCCATCAACTTGTTGTCCCAGTTGCTTCGTGAGGCTGAGACTACTTTAGTCAGGACGTTGATAATAATGTTGTTAGTTGATTCTGCCTGGCCATTAGCCTAAGGGTAGTATGGTGAGGATTTGCGATGGATGATAAGAAAGGTGGATATGAGATGTGCTATCACTTCGTTGATAAAGTGTGTGCCTTGGTCACTAACCAGTTCGATGGGGAAACCGAAGCATGAGATCACTTGTTCCCATAAGAACTTGGCAGTCATCCTAGCATCGTTTTTTCGTGTGGCTCTTGCCTCTGCCCATTTCGTGAGATAATCCGTGGCTACCACAATGTACTTGGCTTGTGAGTACTGCGCCGCGGGGCTGATGGGTCCTATGAAGTTAATTCCCCATTTTTTGAAGGATTGGCGAGCAATAATTGGGGTTAACTCCATTTGATCCTTACGAATCGGGACTTTTGTCCGTTGGAACTCATAGAACCATTATCCTATCCCCTTTTTTGAATTTAGTGAAGCGTTTAGGGAGGTCCTGCGGCTTCTGCTGTTCTTCTGATCGTGTATCCCTGGGGTGCTTTGCCTTATCCTGCTTTAACCGTCTTCGCCTCAGGTGGACGGGTAAGTCCCCCTTGGTGCGTCGGCCTAGGGAACTCTGGGTCACTATCCGAAGTAACTTCCGCTTCAGAGTCAAACCCTCCATCTTCGCTAGAAGAGGTGGTCTCCCCTGGTGGCCGCAGTTCAGATGGCGATTCGGTTCTAAGTATTGATGTCATTCCTGGTTGGGCTAGGCCCACTTGCTCGAGGTCTATGGCTCCTATGCATTCCAACCAAGCACGATCACATTTTATGCGCATGACTCCTTGCTCCATTCTAAGGACCTGCCTTTTCAGCAATTTCTCGTCCTTCAGTGTCATATTCTATGGTATCCACTTCACCCTCGCTCTCATCACATTGAAGGATTGGCAGTCTTTGTATTCATCGCATGAATCTTTGTCATTAGACTGCTCGTCGTCTCCTAGGGCTTGGTATGCCTCATGTCGTTGGTCAAGAACCAGGGCCCAGTTATACATGAGGTTCAACTCATGCACCTTGGTCCATTGCCACTTGGAATCCTCTAAGAGATCCTGGAGTGGTTTGAAGTTGGCAGCTGGGTTGCCAGCTAGCTGGTCCGTTAGGTATTCCAGTACCCCCTGGAGTTCCCTTTTGTTGGATGGCACTTGGAAGGTAACAGGCTTAGGCTTTCCATGGAGGCTTGCTACCATCATGTAGACTGGTGTAGAGAGTGCTTCGTTGGTCTTTCCGATGATGGCCTGCTCATACGCCTCATGGTCTGAGAATGGCAGGTCAATTGTAGCAAGGACATGCATCCAATCCCGCTCATCCTCTGGGCATGGGATATACTTGGTCAAGGACCCATAGAGCTTCTTGACTTGAGTGTTTCCCTTGAGCATAGCAGAGATGGCGTCTAGGTCGACTGGTGAGGTCTTTCAAGTGTCCATCTCTATTCTTACGGTGTCAGTCTATTGCCAAGGAAGATCAAGCTGTTACCCTAATCTTCGATGACTCTAGCATTGCCCTCCAGGGTCGGCCTAATAGGACATCGTAGTCCACTCCCTTCATGACTATAAAGTCGACAGAGAACTGGACACCTGCAATCTTCACTGGCCAATTCTTCAGTACTCCGAATGGCTTCACTCTCATAGCATTTGCTAGCGTGACATTAAACCTAGTAGCTTTGACAGGCGGGTTTCCCCAAGTCTGAAGCACTGCATGGCTAAGCACACTAACCCCGGCTCCCATGTCTATGATTCCCTTCCTCGTTGTGTCACCCAGGGCTAGGACCAGCAGGACCGCGTGCATCTCAGAGCCTTCCCAAAAGGTGTTGATGTGCAAAGATTTAGGCACGGAGTGCAGCGTCAAACTTGGCAATTGTGTTTCTACATCGTGGTCTCGAGGGTCTGCCGTGACCTGCTCTTGTGATCCTTCGACCCACTGCTTAAGGTCTTGACATAGGGCAGGGTGCTGCTTAAGCAGATCTCCCAGGCTAAGTGTTACAGGGATGGTCACTAGCATGGTCAGGAGATCGTTAGATACTCGTTCTTCCTTTAGCCTAGACTGTCCGGGCCAATGGCTGATCTGCGGCTCTGTTGCAACTAGGCTTGGTCTCAGCAGCACCGCTTGTGGCATAGTTGCTTCGGCCGACTGAGGCGGTGATATTGGCGTGCTTATGCTGGAGAGATCATCGATCTCGTCCTCTATGATGCATTCAGCGTCTTTGAGATGTTGTTGAGCCTCCCTCACCCATTCCTTCACCTTTTCTATGGCCTCTAATTGTCGCTTCGGATGCGGGTATTCCCCTACCTTAGCGCTTCCCTTTTCAGCTGTCTTAGGGGCTGAAGTCTCTACCTCCGCGTCTGAGACTTTCTTCCCCATGGGTAGAGCCGTAGCACTCTCGGTCTTTAGTGCAACCTTAGCTTCCGATCTCTTCTTTTTCCGCCTGCGGCTTTTCTTTCCTATCGAGGTTGCGTCAAGATTGCTATGTCCTGAGCAGAGAGATGCCGGCCTGCTTCTTTTGGGCTCGGGTCATAACTCGCAAGGGAATAGGTGTGGCCTCCCCATCAGGGTTTTTGACACCAAACAACCCCAATGGGATGGATGGAAAATTGGTTGAGCTAGAGGACGACTTCCGCTTTGGGCAGTCTATGAAAAGATGGGTGATTCCGCACTCTGCGCACCTTTGGTCAGCCTTATCCTTGTTTTGCTACTCTCTTTTAGGGCAGCGTGATGAGACATGACCAAGGTGTCCGCAAGTCCAACAAGTGACTGGATCTTGTGGCTGCCCTCCTAGGCCTCTACCCCGTCCTCATCCTAACGCCATCACCGGCACGGGTCGATAATCCATGAGGATCGTGTTGCCCTTGTCGTCATGCGAGACATAAGGGTATATGTAGGTCTCTTCATCATTCGTCTCCTCCACGTAGTGTACTGGAGCATCGCTCGGTGGGTGGGTCACATAAGGACCAGGCGGTCTAGGAATGCCTGTAGGATTTATGTCCATTCTAGGGACAGCTGGTTTCATATCGTTAAGTGCGGGTAGAGCCAATGGGGCTCCCCTTATTAAGAATGGCTGCGGCCTGTTAGCTAGATAAGGCTGGCCGTAGGGTTGCAAGTATGGAAGTCTTCTTGGTAGTCTGCAATGTGCGATGTCGTGGCCGAACCTACCGCAGTTAGCACAAGGTCTTGACCTAGGGTCTTGACACTCGGCCGGCAAGTGGTTTCCGCCACAGTACATGCATTGGATGTGCGGTCACGTTGGTTGTCTCAACATGTCTTGTATCTTGGCTAATTCCATCTTGACCTCAGCCAAGCCTTGGTCTGTCTCGGTGGCCTTCCCCTTATCTTGGGATGATGGGATTGACTGCTCACTAGAGGCTGACGTTCTCTCTAAGCTTCCTGGGTTGGTCTCTTCTAAATTTGAGCTCCTAGAGCTCTGCTCTTTCAGCTGGTCATCGACTCTGATGGCTTCCTCAAAAACTCTAGCTACCACGTCCCGCTGCAAGCTTGAGTTGCCTGCCAATGCCTTATATAACTCCTCGTCTCGAATTCCGCTAATGAATACAGTTGAAACTGCTCTGTCAGTTGGTCGCTCGCCTAGAGGGATTCTCTTAAAGAGACTTCTCACATGGATCACGTAGTCGTGGATGTCCTCCTTCTCTTTCTGCTTGACATTCATCAAGCGTACTAGCAGGTTATCGGAGTATCTGGGCTCGGCGAACCTCTTGACGAAGAGATCCTTGAGATTATTGAAGTTGGCTCGTTCCACGGCATCCAGGCTTGTATACCACGTCCTACCCTTGTCGCCTAAGCAAAGCCCGAATGCTTGCAAACGTTGAGTCTGGTCGTTGAGGCTGTTGGCTTTGCAGACTTGCTCAAACTGCTCAACAAAGCTGTATGGATCGTCATGCGGTTGGTACTTATCGAGTTGCTTGGCAACAATCGGTATTTTGGCATGGCTCTTTGAGCCCTGGTTTGCCCCTAATCCTACAAGCAGAGACGTCGCTAGTGCGGTGGCACTTTGCTCTACGGGTGTGTTATCGAGCAGCCATTTCATAAGGAGCTCGCTCAACGTCAGGTCTCCTTCTAGCGCTCTCTCATGGTCTGTCCGGTTTCGGCCAGCCAAGTTCAGCACTCGCTGCACCTCATGCAGCTCCATGCTTTGCCTTTGGCTCCTAGCCTATTGATCCCTATTATAATCAGCTATGCCCTGCAATGCCTTGCAGGCTAGCCTTCTCTTCTCCTCTAGGTCTATAATGATTGCGTCTGCTGTTCTGCCGCAGTGCTCGTACCGGGCGTGCGCGTCGTAACTGCTCACCATCTGCTATATAGCATCTAGGAATACACTCAGATCGAGCTCCTCATTAGACCAATGGTCTGAGCTTTCTTCCGTCATGGTCAAATTCTTGCGCCCCGCTGCGCTGTCGATCAGGTTGAACAGTCTTGACAGATCCTCGTTGTTGGCGCTCCTTGCTTGGTCCTACACTACACTTCAATTGTTTGTCTATGTCTTGGGTCCTCTCCTATTGGTGGGTTCGTTGAGTGATTTATCTGAGTGAGTTCCTTTGATTATTGAATACAAACCTCAATTTATGGTCACTCGGTGTGTGTGTCATATCTCGTGCACTTGTGCCCAATCAGGCTTTCAGCTTTCTTAAGTGTACTTCAAGTGCGGAAATTCAATGTGAGTATCGCAAGCAATTCCTTGGCGTCTTACTCACTCTCGCTCGTTTCGGGCCTGATAGGCTTTGTTACTCAAGTCCTGGCCATTCTAGTGGGTTCTAGGGTCTGCGCCGCTTCTTACCGTTCTCTGGGGGGTCGATCACAGGTCCTCCAATTGGATTTCTGTTCCCAACGCGTTAGGTCGCTGGGGAGTGCTCCAGCACTATCCCTCTATCCCTTGGTCTTGACTCCTATGTCAAGAACTGCCTACAAGGCGTTCGCCATGTTGTCCTGGAGCAAGTTGCGCTTCCAATCGCTCGTGGGGGTCAAGTTTTTTTTTTTTTGCCTAAGGTGTGTCCAACTCTGGGAATCGGACGTCCAATTTACCAGTGGTCCGATTCTAGGAATCGGACCAGGTGGGTCCGAGTTTGAGCCATCTGAGTCTCAGAATCGGACGGGGGTTAGGTATCTGATTTTCAAAAATCGGACAAGTGGTCCAATCGGACCAGGCATGTGGTCCGATTGCAAACGCATCCTAATTTGTCAGATTGGACAGGGTTAGTCCGAGTGTCTGAGTGTCCGAGTCCGAGTGTTCGAGTCAAACGGGTTGGTCCGATCGAACAGTAGTCCGAGCGTCCGAGTCCGAGCGTCCGAGTTGAACGGGTTGGTCCGATTGGACGGTTGTCCGAGCCTTCGATTTTGAAAATCAAACACTGAATCGGGTGTCCAATTCCGTCGGCCCGATGCACTTTCGAGCACAAATTCGTCCAAAATCTCAAGACATCAATGATTATAGACTATCAAATTCACCAGGAGTGATGTTGGAGTGATGGGGGAGAGATCTATATACATGGGGATCGCCAATAGCAACGTCACTCTGTGCCCTGATCGATCAAACGGTCACCCACCGAACGGTCGCCCAAGCTCTCTCTCTCTCTCTCTCTCTCTCTCCCGGTTGCAAATGAGGATTCCCTTGCCCTTCCAGAACTTATAATCCTGCTAGTCATTCCTCGGATGCTACAGATCACTCTTCTAGAGATTCCTACACATTCAAATGCGCATTTCCTCCATTTTTCCCCTGTTTTCCTTGATTTTCTCCCTATTTTACAACAGCAAACCCTATGCCTCTCGGGTGTGATTTTCTACTGTTAACCTACTCTAAACACAACACAAATCAAAAGCAAAGTACTGAACTAATTTCTCCATGTTTTCCAATCATTAAACAACTAGAATATCCCAAAATACTTACCTATTTTGAAGATAAAAAACACCCAACTTCCTACCTATCTCAAGCTCTGTTTCGGGGATGAATACCCTACTTCAATGCTCGATATGAGGCACGCAAGTGCTCAAGCTTAAATCCGTTGGTCCTAGCAACGGAATCAAAATGTGGGAGCTTTCACTCAACCGCCAAGACCCACGGACCGCTTATTGTTTCAAGCGTTCCAAGCGAGCTCTAATGGCTATCTCTCACCTAGCCGATGTGCCGTCGATCCTACGAGTGTAGTGAGCTTATCTTGATGCTTGATCGAGTACCCTCCTCTCCCTTGCACACCGATAGCTCCACGATTCTTGATGCTAGCTCAAGCCTCCTCCATCTCCAAGCTCCATCCTCCATAGCCACGCGCGCAAGAGAAGAGAAGAGAAGAAGAGAAGAGGAGATGGTGAAGAGCTTCACCCTCTTGATCCCTCACTCTCACACACACTCACTCCCTCACACTCTCACACTCCCTTTCTCAAGAGCACACACAAGCAAGAAGGAGAGAAGAAGAGAGGAAGAATGAGACTCTTTTTGCCACACACCAAAGAATGAGCTTCTCATTTACTTTTCAACTTTATATACAAAGCCCTAAATCCTTTTTGGGCAGTCATCCCCTTTTCCCTCTTTTACATGGCCGGCTATAGCCTAGGCCTTTTTTCCCATTTCCCACCATTCTAATTTATCCTATTCCCAACTAATGCATACACTTTGCACAGGAGCGAGCCTGGCACTCTTTTACAAAGATTCGGGGGCAGTCCCACATTTTAATGGTACGCCCTTTTTCTCTTTTGTTGTCTCGGGCCGACATCGAGGCTTTCTGAGGGTCGTGCCCGAACATTTAAATTTTTTAGGGACTGGTTATCGATCAAGGCACATTTTTCTGCTTTTATCCTGCGCCTTTTTTGCTATTTCCATTTTTTTTCCATTTTCCGCTCCTCTATGCTGCGGGAAACACGGTAACATGACCTCTAACTGAGCTTCCATTAACTGAATCTTCAAAGAAGATGTTTCTTCTCTCTGGGTCTCAATCATTTGGGTCTGCTACTCCATCTGCTTAAACAGATCTGCACAAGTGTGTATTTAGCAGAGGCTAACTCTGTTGTTGCCTTATGCAACTGGTCTTTGGACTGCATGAGTTCTTCATAGAAAGAAGCATATAGCTGTTGAACACAAGCTGTGTCACTGAGATTTCAATCGAACTCTGGATGTCATTACAAAGGAATGGAATAGCATCTCCTGACACTAAACTATTCAGTGAAGGGATTGATATTTCCAAAGAACCCTCTCTATGCACCCTAAATAAATTGTTACATGTGAGGTAAGTAGGGAGGTCATTGCCAGATGTAGCAGGAACTGTGACTGAAGGAAGGACTAAGGGAGTTTTATCTATCACACGCTTCAAGCGCTTCCGCTGAATGACCAATGGAGAAGGGGAATCAAGATCCTCTATGTCAATAGGTTCTGACTCTTCTGAAGGTGATGGGAGAGGAACTGGATCAGATGGAGGAGGTGGTAGCACACCCTTCTTAAGGCCTGAGTATGTTAAGAAAGTATATAAGTAGGAACCATAGGTGACATTTGTGGCATTTCCTCTGGTTACTTTGACAAAATGTTGGTCCATCTTTGTAAGCAGATAAGTACTCCAATCAATGGCCACCCCTTTTAACACCATCCTGGAAGTTGTGAAGAGTTCTTTGGACAAATAATGGGATGGTGTTTTGGCAAGCATAAACATGTCTTGGAGGAACCGGCAGACTAACTTCCAAAGAGGATCAGTGATCATGGAAAAAGATACTCCTGAAGTGTTTATCACTTTCTTAACATCCAAAATCTATTTGGTCTGCTTTTGTAACAGCTTGAAAATCTCATCATTGGAGAATAATTGTCTGGCTGTAACAAAGGGCTCTCCTTTGTAGGGAAGAGACAAAGCCTTCCCTAACCCTCGAGGTGTCAACACCCTAGAAGCACCATGAACCATGCCCGACTTCTTACTGTATGATGCAAGAAACTCATCACACAAGGATGGATCATCTGGAATCAATGGGAATGAAGCAGCCACGAAAGTTGCAAGTCTTGCTTTCGCTATAGGCTCAAAAGCCAGTAGGGAAGAATAATCCCTACTGATCAACAAGACATACTAGATAGGAGGAGGAGTGTGAGATACCATTCAGATGGAAAACACACACACCACAAACACATACAATCACAAAGAATGCCTGCAAAACAACCAAAATAGCTATAAAAAAGAAATCAATCAAAAGAAGGACACACACATAGACGTAGCTAATCAATTTACCACCACAAACAACCCACATCCTAGAAAAAAATCGACATGACCTCTAAACATATGTGACCGAAAACTTCATGCGATGCAACAAGCAGGCACCCAAGACCCCGTAATCATAGCATATAAGCAAACCATAATACCAAAAAAATCTAATCATGACCTGACCATAGCTTTGACCAACAATTTCAGTTAAGAGGACTTTACGTGCCCATCCCATGAATCCTGTTTATTAAAAAGGGGAAAAAAGTGCAGTGAGGAAAAATGGTTTTAATGAAGGGTTCATTTTAAGAAATTATTAACAATGGGTGATATTTTATTAGGTGATAAACCTTAATAAGAAAATGGCGGTTCTTTCTTAAAATTTTAATTACAATTTATTAGGGTAAAACGGTGCTTTAACAAAACCCAGACTGCGATTCCCAGACTGGGGTCTCTAAATGCAAATTCATTAATTAGAAATTAATGGTGATATGGAGCGTTTTTTTGTCAGAGCGTGCTTTTTTGTGACGACTGGTTCATTTTTATTAAAAAACAAAGTGCCTCTGAAGCATACGTAGCACGTGCAAAGTGAACTGCAGGTTGATTTTTACGTTATTAGAAAATTGTGTGTTGAGTGCGAGTACGCGTGAAAAAGTGGGTGAATATAGTTCATTTAAGCAATTAATTGTGGTTAAGGGATGATGAAAATAAATAAAACTCAAAAAATAAATACCTGGTAGGGGTGTATATGCAAAAGACTAAAGGCACACTAAGTATTCCCAAATGCAAGGAATCCAATCAAAAAAGCAAAAACCACTAACTAGAAAAAAATAAAGCACCTTAGTGTTTTTGTGTTATTTTTATTTTTTATTTTATTTGTTTTTTTTTAATTGTATTTTAGGTGTGTTTGTATTGTGTATAGTGTTTGTTTGTTTTTTTAAATTTCTTTTTTTGTTTATTTTTTTTAATTCTTTACTATTTAAAACAGGATATAGGACACATAAATATGTTGTGAAGTGTAAGGGTGAAATTTCAATAATCCAATAAGTGTCAACAATATGCTTGAATTTATCCATGATTTTTCAACTGATTTTTGGAATTTTAAAATAAATATTCATGAGGTGAAGTCTTAAAATTTAGGATTTTGACTTCAAATAATATGTTGGCCATTTATGGAAGCATTTTCAATTGAGAAATTATTGGCAAAAGGGGCAAGGGGGTTTGTTGAATTTTCTAGATTTTTTTTGGAAATATTTCTGATTTTTTACCAATTTTTAATGGATTTTGCTCATTTTGCATGTATTTTTGAAAGAATTTTGAATTTTTGAAATTTTTGCAATCTATTTTCTTGAATTCCCACGAGGAAGGAGGGAACGGACAGGTACATCTGTTTGTTTTTTCTATTTTTTAAAAGCTTTTTCGTTTTGTTTTTCGTTGTGGGTTGTTTTTTTTTTTTAAATTGAATTTCCATTTTTTGGTTTTTGGTAATGATTAGGGTTTTTTTTTTTTGCTTTTTAAAGTTCCCTTTGTTTTTCTTTTTTCTTTTTTGTTTTTTTTAACTTTTTTTTTTCGTTGTGCTTGTGTTTTAGTTTTTGTGTTTGGGTGGTTGTGTGGGTGTTTTTATTTGTTGGTTTTTTCTTTTCTGTTTTTGTTTTTGCTTTTTTTTAAAAAAAATTGGTTATGGGTGTAAAAAATGAGCGCACCCCCGTCCTGCACGCATGCGCAGGGCGGGAGTAAAAAAATTTGCATCGGCGGGATCAAACGGGGCAGGGACGGTGATGCGTAAGGCACTGAGGCCACGGGGCATCCCAAGGCGCGTAAAACCAAAACAGGCGCGTTCACGCGAGACACGAGAAACACGGCTACACGGCACAAAGGAAAAAAATTTAATAAAACCCAAACTGTACATCGGATTGAAAAATCGTAAAAAGGAAAAATGTGCCAGGAGACGAGGGGAAGATGATAGAAAAATGTGCCAATGGCCCAAGGCAAAATCAAGGTGTTCACATGGAAAAAACGCAAGAAAGAAGCTCGAAAACACTTACATGTATTAATATCAAAAAATTCGCGCGTCGGAACGAAGTATGGAAAGAAGTAAAAATATGCAGAACAATGTATCCCACAACCTTATTATAGAAAAACACAATTTTGATCGAGACAGGATACGTTCACGTGGGAAAAACCCCAAAACGGACTCAAAAATTAATACAGGAAGAACCGTGCACCAGAATAGAGGATAGTAAAAAGGAAAAATGTCCGAAAGAAAGGGATTCATAGGGTTGGTGCATCAAAACTCAATTTGGGGGAAAGTAGGAGGGGTTCACATGGAAAAAACACAAAAAACACACCCGAAAAAAGTAATACCTAAAAATCCAGCAGTCGAAAGAGGGGGGAGGAAAAAGGAAAAAGTGGGGGAAAGGCTGGCAGGACACATTTGTCAAATTAAGCTAGAATTCTGATGAAAAGAGGGCATGTTCACATGGAAAAATGTGAAAAATAAGCACGAAAAGGGCCCGAAAACCCGCAAATTTTATTAACAGACCAACCGTGCATTGGAATGACATGGATTAGGAAGGAAAAATATCAGGGAAATGGGCAGGATAGGGCTAGCACATTAGATCAGGGTTTCAAAGCAATAAAGGTGCGTTCACATGGAAAACCGTCTAATTTACGGGAATTGCTTCAAAAATTAATAACTTTAGAACCGTTTGCTAGAGCAGGGGTTGGTGAAAAGGAAAAATGGGCAGTTCAAAGGGACAAACACGGCTATAAGGTTGGATGTGCGTCTTAGTGAAGGTAGGATACATTCACATTAAAAATCACAAAACAAAGGATAAAGGCAATCGGTCAAGGAACAGCTCCGGGGACAGGGTGAAATAGAAGGAAGAAGGGGGGAAGGGACCCTAGCAGGGTAAAATAAAGTCATGGTGTAGATGCATGATCATAGCAAGGTATATGCATAGGGGTATGCAACATAGACGCGTAGGGACGCATCCCCACACTTAAAACCTAGCAGGAAGAGTAAACCAAACATCAAGGACCGAGTACCATGCATCAGACCAACCACAAACATCCCCACACTTAAGACATGACCGTCACTGAGAAACAGAAGGTGTAGGGTTAGAAAACCTTGGCCCATATTGCCAAGGAGTAATGTCGACTATCGAGGTTGCGTCTTGTATCATTATAGGGACCATGTGGCAGCACCCAGGGAGGTAGCTGGTTGAAGGAATCGCAGGAAATTCATCGATGACAAGGGATATTGCACTCAACTCACGAGCGCTCAAATGGAATGTAAGAGCAGTCACTCGCCCCATTACTAACATCACTTCGAGGAAATAATGATGAAACCCATAGCTCACACCCAGTTTAGGAATCGACAAGGGGGTGGCGCTGCAAAGAGAGTATGCCAGGGTGCGTGCAGGGGTGACAATAAATCTTGGGAGAGGGCTATGCAGTCTGAGATGGACTCCCTACATAAGAATATGACTTGGGATTTGGTTGCATTGTCTAATGGCACGAAGGCTTTGCCATGCAAATGGGTGTACAAGTTGAATAGTACCCTTGGGCACCCCAAGCTCACATATAAGGCAAGACTTGTTGCTAAGGGTTTTAACTAGAAGCATGAATTTGACTTTGATTAAGTGTTTTCTCTTATGGTCAAGATGACCACCCTATGCTTGGTTTTGGCCTTAGTCACGCAGCTTGACTTGGACATATATCAGATGGATGTCAAGACTGCATTCTTGCATGGGGATTTGCATGATGAGATTTACATGGAATAGCCTAAGGGCTTTGCAGAACCTGGCAAGGAGCACCTAGTGTGCAAGTTGAAGAAAAGTCTTTATGGCTTGAAGCAGGCACCTAGGGAGTGGTATCATAAGTTTAATGCCTTTATGCAGTCACAAGGCTACAACAAGAGTGCTATGGATCCGTGTCTTTACAAAAGAAAGCCCATGATGGCTCATTACTTATTTTGGCACTTTATGTGGATGATATAATGATAGGAGGGAAAGAACATGACGAGTTGGATGCTCCTAAATCTTAGCTCCTGAAGAAGAACTTTGAGATGAAGCATTTGGGGCAGGCCTCTCACATTCTTGGTATACGTATTAAGCGCGACATGCATAAGAGACTACTCTACCTATCAAGGAACTACATTCATAAAGTCCTTGAGCGTTTTTGCATGTAGGACGTGAAGCCTATTGGCTGTCCATTACCTTTTTATGTGAAGGTTTCACAAGCCAATTGTCCACAGATAGATGAGCAGAGGACTGAGATGGCCAAGATCCCTTATGCATCAACTGTGGGCAGTTTGATGTATGCCATGATAACCACTCGACCAAATATTGCCTTTGCAGTTGGTGTTGTGGCACGCTATATGGCTACATCTGGTAAGAAAAATTGGGATGCCGTGAAGGGTATCATGAGATACTTGAAAAGCACAGTAGATATGTGTATTTGCTATGGTAGCTAGGATATAGGAGTTGTGGGATACACAGACTCCGATTATGCAGGACATGAAGATAGTAGGAAGTCCACTTATGGCTATGTATTTACCTATACTGGAGGTGCTATCACTTGGATGTCCATGGTTCAAAAGTGTACGGCTCTCTCTACCACTGAGGCCGAGTATGTTGCAACCTCTAAGGTTTGCAAGGAGGCCATATGGTTGGGCCGTTTGGTTCATGACCTTGGGATTGATTCTATACCTACGCTGCATTCGGATTCTATGAGTGCTATTCAGCTAGCCAAGAATCTAGTCTTCCATGTAAATATGAAAGACATTGAGGTAAGGTATCACTTCATACATGGGGTTTTGGAGGAAAAGTCTGTTGACCTTGTCAAGATCTCCATTAACGAAAATCCTGCCAATCTGTTTATGAATAGCCTCACTACTGAGCGCTTTGCCTTCCTCAGGAGATTGATGGGCATTGGATAAGATGACATTTTTCCTCATCCTATTGTACATGTGCAAATTGTACTATCTTTTCTTTTTCTTTTTCACTCCTCACTGGGGTAGATTTGCCTTTAAGTGGAAGGTTGTTGGGGTTAAAGGCACCTACAGTGTTAGTACTTGCCACTGCACATTGCAGGTGGCAGGTGCCTATTACTGTCACTTTATTCTTTATTATTTTAGTGGCAGTTTGAATAAAGGAAGGCCTGGTCACACGTTGTGACTATTGGAGTTTCCATTTGGTCTCTCTCTCTTTCTTACTCTTGCTCTCCCTCCATAGCCCTTCCAAGCAAGATTTGATCCTTCTCACCTTTCAAAAAGACCCAAGAATCATAACCTGACGATTGACAAGGACTATAGACACCCATCACGGAAGTTACCACGTGAATAAGAGTTATGGGCCATATTAGTCATTAGTGTGAATGTGTATAATATGGATGGTCTGGACAAGACTAGCATATTTTAGATATTATAGATATTAGTTATTGTAAATATCCTAAAAAGATATGGAAATTTTTAGAACAGGATATCATGTATTTTAAAAAAAGGTAAGTGGTTTTTTTCAGCCAGTTTTGGAGATTCAATACAAAAAAAGGGATTGGCAAAATCGTGCGCATCACGGTTGCAGTTTAGAGGTAGCAAATAACACTTCGAACAAGGAGAAGAAGAAGAAGTGATCTAGAAGATATCTAACCAAGTATCTTGTATCTTGGGGTTTTACCCTCCTTTCAAAGCCAACAAAACCATCAGATTTGTGATTTGAGCATCGGATTGCTGATTTTGCTAAGATCCCCTCCATAAAGAATTCTTCTTAGCCACAACCCTTTCTCTCTAATTTAGCCATAAATAAGAAACATGGGGAGCCATTGAGATTTCTATCTTTCTAGTATTTCTCTCTTCTCCTCACTCTTTCTCTCTCCTATTTTCTCTCTCTTTTGCTCTTATGATACTTACATGGCCACTGACTCATCAGTTATTATATTTAGTTTGTTACACCTACCTACAGCTAGCAAAAGATATAGCACCAATTGATTAGTGTAGTTTGTTATGCACTGTTTGACTTAGTAGGCCACTTTTCTTTATGTTGTATCTTATCTACACTTTGTGTACACTGTATAGTGTGTGGAAGAAGAAGAAGAAACTAGAAAGAAAATGTTTTGGCCTCCATCTCTCTTCTTGTGTTCTTGAGTGAGCTTCCTCTTGTGTATATAGTGTGTGTTTGGTGTAGCAGCTCAAGCAAGTCCCCCCACCACACGATTCTTGACATGGTATCAGAGCCGCACCACTGAGAGAGGCTGATTTTGAAGGTTGAAGTAAAGGAGAAGAATCAAGGTTTGAGCAAGCAAGCAACGGGTAAGAAACTCTCCCATTCTTCTACTCCTCTCTTGGATAGTGCTTGTGGAGGCATCGGAAGCAGGATGGAGTGAAAATCTTAGATTGCTGTGAGATTTGGTGTGCGAGTAGAGCACTGTATATTTTGCAGATCGGTCCTTTAGGAATCTCCCGTAGTTTGTTTTGGCATCTAAGGCCGTTTCAGGCCCCGTTTTAGAGCTGCAAGGTTGTGGACAGCGGGTTCAGGGTACACTGTGATTTTGGCTGTATTGACCGAAAGTGGGTGCACAGGTTACAGATCTTGAATCTGTAATTTTTGAGATGTTTGCTAGGAAGAAAATGTAAGGTTCATTTGCAAATAGGTTGCAGATTACATGTACTATTGAGAAACCAGTGAAAAAGGTTGCTTGGTGTATTGCTGTGCACTAGTTGTGAAAGGCTGCAGAAGACTAACTTGCTGTGTTGTATCCTTTTTTTATAATAATGGCAAAGAATAGTGGAAATCCCATTATTGAGAAGCTCAACAAGAACAACTATCCTTCATGGAAGTTTCATGTGACGAACTTCCTCATTGGAAAGGGCCTTTATGAGTTTGTCTCAGGTGAAGAAAAGGAGCTAGAGCTGGGTATCCCTCCCCCGACTGCAGATGAATTAAAAGCATGGAATGAATGGAATGCAAAAGACAAGAAGGTGATGTACTGGCTATCTACAGTCATTGATTTGATTGTACGATATTGGGACATATCAGGAATGCAAAAACTTCACATGCAGCTTGGACAATTTTTGAGAACATGTTTTCAATAAATACAAAGGCATGGAAGATTCAACTCAAGCAAGAGTTGAATACCTTGAAGAAAGGGAAAATGTATGTCAATGAGTATGTTTTGAAGGTGAGAAGAATTGCAGATGCTTTAGTAGCGATTGATGCAATGCCTGATGATGATGATTTGGTTTCTTCCACTTTGAGTGGCCTTAATAATGAGAAGGTATAGAAATCATTTGTTACTTCAGTATACGTATGGAAGCCATTTCCATATTTTGATGAGATGGTCTCTCTCAAGATTATCAAAGAGATCAATATGCAAGGTGACTCGTCTGAAAGAAATGGTGAACATGCCCAAGAATTTTACTCAAGTTCATGAACGAGACATGGTAGATCCTCTTCGAGAGACCCTTGGTGAGAGGATCTCATGCATCTGTAACTTAGACATAATGCATCGAAGGCTTAAATTGATCGGGTGGATGTCTAGCTCTAATAGATCATCTCACTACATGCTCTATTGCATGTCTAGCATCCTGTCCAACACCCTGGCCAGGTGTACCAACTGCTGCTGCAGACTGTCCAACTGGCTGTGCAAGAGCATGTGGCTCCTCCTGGAATATAACCATGTGGATCTCTATCATTTCTTAAGCTGCCTATGCATCTTGTCTTCATGGAAGACTGCATCATGGTTATGGATGACTTTTCACACCTGCGGATCCCAGAGGTGGTAACCCATTTCACCTACATCTCCATAGCCAAGGAAAATGCATATGACACTCTTAGGATCCAGCTTACTACACGTCCTTGGGCACATGGCAGAATGTCTCACAACCAAAGACACATAGATACGCATAAGACAGAGGTTTCCCAATCCATACCTCCTCTACAATTTGAAAATCCAAACCACTAGAAGGTGATCTATTGATGACATGCACAGCTGTACTGACTGCCTCATCCCAAAAGCTCTGTGATAGGCCTGTATGGCTAAGCATATTGCATATAGGCTCCTGGATGGTTCTATTCATCCACTTTGCCAAACCATTCTAGGGTGGGGTATAGGGGGCGGACAACTGATGCTTAATACCCTTTTCGTCACATAGCTTCTCAAAGGCACGTGACACATATTCTTCCCCATTGTCAGTCTTAAGGCATTTCAACGTATGCCTAGTATGGTTTTCAACCAATGCAAGCCATCTCTGAAACACAGTCAAGACATTTGACTTAAGCTTAATGGGGTAAGCCCAGACTTTATGTGAAAAATCATCAATAAACATCACAAAATACTTTGCACCACCCATAGACGCCCACAGACATTTGAATGTACCAATGCTAGGGGCTTACTCATGCATGTCCTACCAAACTTCTTATGTGTATTCCTAGTCTGTCTGCCATAAAGACAATGCTTACATGAATCAAAACATGCATAGCCAAGGAGCAATAAGTATTGCAAACCAGAAAGAATTTTCATTCCCTTCAAGGATGTATGGCTCAAATGGGCATGCCAAAGAGATACATGTGGGATGGAACTGACTGATAAAACATGTTCAACAGAAGACCCATCAACTAGAAGAGGATAGAGGCTACCAGCCTTGGCACCTCTAGCAAGAACGGGTCTACTATGGGTGATCTTTCAGGTAGAATCCCCAAATGAAGCATGAAATCTAGTATCATCAAGCTACCTTGTAGACATAAGACTGCGTGTAAGCACAGGTACATGACGTACATCCTGTAATAGAAAAGTACTGCCAGTAGAGAACTGTAGCCATACATCCCCAATGCCAATAATAGCAAGTGACCTGTCATCACCCAAGCGAACTGAACCTAGAGTCAAGGTGGTAGGAATGGAATAACTCATGGCATTGTGTAACATGAAAGGAAGCACCAAAATCCAAAAGCCAGCACTACGCATACATACTGCGCATACATAGAGTGAACCTTGATCAATGGCGTAGCATCACAAGAACTAACTGTAAGTATGTACTCCCCAAGCGGGCATAAATCAGCATGTGACAGTCACCCAAGCATGTCAAATGAATCCATTAATAAGCTGACACACCCCCTGTGTAATATAGCAAAGTGTACACAACACTAACAAGACCTTACACAAAGAGGTGTATGCTCAAGGAGTGCAAAGCCCAAATCAGCCCAAGTACATTTGTGAGGACCACCGCATATCAATCATGCAACATCTAAGTGAAGATCCCAGTCTCAAGTATCCAAATTCTCAAGTAGCATAAACTGACTGCTCAATGTCTGTCAAGTGTATCAAGACACTCCCAGTGGCACAAAATCCATAAATATCAAGCAAAGAATCTCAACAATGACAGATGATAGCACCAGTGCCAAAAGATCCAAGATCAAGCATCAATAAGACCTCATGAGCATATAGGCTGTGTAGCATCCGTACATAGCATCCATAGACATCAACTACATCCAAACTGTAACTCTGGCAAGCCAAGAAATAGCCGAAGTAAGCTCTGGGCAATCAAATTTCAAGCCAAAGCAAGGCTCACTAGCATCCAACTCCAAACAATGTAACAGGCATGTAGTAGTGGCATAGGCCAAGCATGTCAAGACTAGTCAGACATAAGCAAAGTACCATAAGTACATCAAAGATGAAGGTCCCAATGCTATGCAAAGAAAGCTCAAGCTCAACCAATGATTCAAGAGAAAATCCAAGCTCTATGTCGATCCCTGAGAGTCATTACATCAATGTATACATCCAAGACATAGCCCGAATCCAACAGGCATATCCAAACATAAGAAAATAAGCTTTAGCCCTAAATATTCAAGTAGCAAATAAAGTCCAAAACTAAGCAAACAATGGCTCAATCCAAGCTCAAAACCATAGACAAACCATAGGCATACTTTCCCATATGTATAGGCACCAACTGAGCATAATCGGCATCAAATGACTATGTAGCATGAGCATAAAGTGTAATGACAGGGGGCTGCCTTGTTTTGGGCTATGTGTGGACTATGTAAAACAATCAATGACTGAGAAAATTCAGCCCCAAAAGCATCTCATATCATAGGCATACATTCCCCTAGCATTCAAGGAGCATTTGGGACCCAACCGAGCAACCAATGTTAATGCCAACCAAGCATAAACTTAAAATGTTGATGTAACACTGTTTGTGGCTGCCTATGGACTGTGGAAAATAGCCCTAGATTGAGGTAAATCAGTCTACAAATCAATGCCATTGATAACCACTAATGTTGAGCATCAAGGGGGTGTTCCCAAGTGCCATATGACGTGTTTTCAAGCTACCAATGAGTGCCAAGGGAGGGCTGAAGTAAAAAACAAATTTTTTGTAGGTCTTCAAGCTGGCCAAAACTAATCTGGGGTCTAGGAAGGGTTGGGCAAGGTCAAGGCAAGGTTGGGGGAGTAGTCAAGGACCCCTAAGAGCTCCCTCTTGAAGGGCAAAGTCACCGGTAGAGAGTAGGCATCACAAGAAGCAAGAGGACATGGCTGCCCTACTTCACAAAACCTATGGATTGAAGTAAAATAATAAAAGAGAGATCCAATACCTCTGAAGGAATGCCCTGAGGGTGCCCAAATGGGCTAGATAGGTGCTCAGGAAGCGAGGAGTGAAGGGAGCTCGGGAGAGTTGGCTATGGCTATCGGGAAGGAGACCCAATGAGTGTAGGTAATCGATAGGAAGCTGAAGGAGTCATGAAACAAGTCGGCATGCTCGAGCAACCATGCTCTGATACCAGTTGAAAGGTGAGAAGGATCGAAGCTTGCTTGGAAGAGCTATGGCGGGAGAGCAAGAGCAAGAAAGAGAGAGAGACCAAATGGGAACTCCAATAGTCACAATGTGTGACCGGGCCTTCCTTTATTCAAAATGTCACTAAAAGAATAAAGAATAAAGTGACAGTGATGGGCGCCCACCACCTGCAGTGTGTAGTGGTGGGTACTATCAATGTAGTAATACACGAGCGCCTAGACAGAGGCACCTTTACCCCCAACACTTTTTGCTCGAGATCTTCTTTATTTAATGATTTTAAAGTTCATTTTGCAAGAATTTGGAAATTTTTTAAATTAAAGTCGGGATATCATAGGATGAGTGGTTAAAAGTGATAGGCTATAAATCTGTTGGAAACCCTTCTTTGCATATTGTCTCTCTTAATAATGTATTTGAATCTTCACTTTATCATTAAATGGATTTCTTCATTTAATAGGTGTTGGGTTGAGCCAATCAATAGATAAATTTTGGATGCTTAAATAACATTTTTTCAAAGGATTTTAAGCAAGCACATTGGGAACCATTTATTTTCAATCAAGGGTTCCTTTCCTCTATTTGAAGAGAAAAACAATAGTCAAAATGCAAACAAATAGCATCATGTACCAAAATCCATATAACCTATTCTTTTTACAAAATCTTCCAAGGAAATAAAAAATTTACTTCTAAATAATAAATGATAAATAGGAGGAGAAAATAAAATAATATATTAATTCAACTTCTATCACTAAAAAGATAAATGAAACCATCATAAAAGAAAGTAGCAAATTAGAGATGAAACAAATTGTAATAAGTGCAATTTCCTCATCGTTAAATAATTAAACAAAAAGAATAAAAATCCACAATAGTTAGCTCTAAAGAACTACAAATTCTAGGTTATATATCAAAAAGCTATTGTATGAAAGTATTAGGGGTCCATTGACTTGGTGTCAAAAGCACCATAGGATTGCATTTTCTTAAAGGATTGGTATTTTTCATAGATGTGTTTGCAAACCCTCATTGGTGGCACAAATTAAGTATTTTATATTCAGATCATCATGATTTGAATGATAGAGCTCATCAACTTGCATAAGGATTACACATCTTATGTTCTTGTTGAAGTGACAAATTAAGTATTTTATAATCAGATCATCATAATTTGAATGATAGGTTTCATCAACTTGCATAAGGATTACACATCTTATGTTCTTGTTGAAGTGACGTATTGAAGCATTCTAGAGTTCCCATGGGTATGCCTAGACCTAAAGACATGCTTATCCTTAATACACTTATGCTAGCTTCAAATAACCATCCAAGGGTATTCCTATTGAGAGATGTGATACATGTTTTTTAAAGCTTCATCAAAAACCTGGAAGAAATGCAACAAACTTAGATACTACTCTAGAGGAAAGCAAGAGAGGAGTCACTATGGTCTATTCCAATTATTTGAGACATGCAACTTCATCCTCTCATAAAGACATTTTCACTATTATCTTAAATGAACCACCCTAAAACATTAAACACAATATTAGTGAGTTTGGGAATCTCCAAAATCCCATTTTTTGAATACTAAAAAGGTGGCACCCGGATAACATACCCATAAGTTTCTCAAAACCATATGATATGACCTATCATTGGAAAGTGCTTGAAAAATGGAATCTATTGAGCTATAGAGCACTCGATTTGGAGATATAGTGTTCAAGTTATGCCAAATCCAAAGATTTGACCATGTGTCCCAAACTTATGGGAAATTCCCATATTCCCCAATATAGTGTTATTAGCAACAATGGAAAATAGAATTGAAGCCAAAGGACAATCTTGTCTTGTGGACCTTCACAAGGAAGTGTTAGCAATCACAGCATTCATTGCAACCCTAACACAATCAACAAAAAAAAAAACTCTTGTAAATGTAAACATATCTATTGGCTGGAGGTTGGTATGAAGTTTGGCCATTTTGCTCAATGAAGAGGTTAGAAGATTGATTTCACTCAAGTTTTGCAATTCGTCCTAGTGAAAGTAAAATTTAAAGAAGATGAAACCATGTTTACAATTTTCAGCATGGTCTATGTTGTCTCTTCCAAATAGAGATAATGCAATCTAAAATGTATCTACCCTTCAAGACAAGTGATGGGTCTCTAGTTGTTTTTCATCTCTTTTGTGAACAAGCTGCCCATTACAATCCTCTATTAATACTAATTCACTAGGCTCATGGACTCTTTCTACATAAGAAGGAGAAGTTGAACCATAAAATCTTGAAATTTTTAGATTAGCATATGTTCTTAGGCACTTGCATCTCTTCAAGAAGTCTACAGTGTATATTCCAAGCTAAAAAACATTGCAATCATTGTTTAGAAGAGCACCGGTGGGCTAAGGCCCTACCTTTTCCTTCGTCTAGCTACCATTGGCTTCAATATCAATTTTTCCTTGGGGCTTTGGGTAGGGAAAGTTTTAACGCTATTGGAGAAGTATGAAGCATTAGGGAATTGTTGGAGGGATTATACGTAGTGCAAGTGAATGTATGACATGGCTTCTCATAGGTAGACTATTGAGTTGGAAACTTATGGGCTTAGGATCAGTGTTTAGTCAAATCCGAATAATGCTTAGGTTGAAGATGTAATGTCCCGTCGCTCCCTCATACGACCCCCCCATTTTTATTTTAAAAAGGATAATTGAAAATAGTTTTCCTCTCCACCCTCCATGTTGTCATAACAATGGCACAGGGAGAGAAGAGAGAGACAACAAGGAGTCGATGCGGGCTGCGAGGGAGGGAGGACACGTGTCTTCCACTCCCCCTTCCCACCAACCAAGAACACCAGATGGTGGCTAGAAAACGGCCAAAGCAGGGTGACCGGATCAAATGGGAGGAGAAGAGCAGCTGATCAACACGAGGAGAGGGAGATGGAGTGACGGCCATGCAAGCTACCAAGCCACAACAAGTGTGTGGTGGGGGAAAGGAGGGTACCCCTCACCCTTCCCACTATAAAATTTAGCCTATTAGGTTAAGTATAAAAGGTTAAGTTGTAACTAGCCTTCAATATTTTTGCCATTTTACAACATTTTATATTTGAGGTCTCTACCTCCCACCATCTAAGAGGGTGCAAACTCTTGGCCACCATAGCTTGGGGTGCATACCATGTTGCAGCCTTTCATCACTTGATTCTCAGCCATTCATAGTAATATCGTTTCATGCCTAGCCACCTTGGCTATGGTTACTTTCTTTATATTTTTAGTTTAATGGTTACTTGTGGAAATTAGCTTCTTTACACATCCAAATATTATTAAGAATTGACTCCATGGCTTCCTCCTTCTTTCTCACCTCTTTTCTATACTTATCTCTCCTCTTCTAGTTTTTTCCTTCTTCTTCTTTCTCTCTTTCTCTCTCTTTAGCTCATTCTCCTCTCTCCTCTCAAGTTCATTCATTATAGTACCTTAGCATCTTGGAGGTTTCCTAAAAAAATCACCTTATGGGGTGAGAGTCTTATGCTCTTACAAAAGCTAGGTGCGTGTCATGTGCTTAAAGGTTGTGTTAATGAACCCTATGTTAGGGATCAATAAAATAAAATTATTTTTATATGTTCAAACAATGTAATAGCATCCCTTGCTTAATTAGATTACTAAAACAAACCCATGAAGGAAAGTGAGACATCTCAATCTCATCGATTAAGCATCGCACTCTCTTTGAACTAAGGGTGGTGCCAACCCACTCTCACCTTTGTTTGGCATAAAGTGACCCTTCTTAGGTAGGTATTAGACTAATGTTAGGAGTGACTATACCATGATTCCCCTTTGATGACTCTTATGGGTTTTAGAGAAGACACCTCATACCAAGCCTCAATATGAGACAAATGATATGGATAGAGAGTTCAAGAGTATGACTTCCAAACGAAGTACTACTTGAGATAAGATAATGTGGTGGATAATGTGCATAGTCATGAATGCGATCTCCATGCCTAACAATCCTATAATGCAACTAGTATATCAAGCTACCCCTCATGATAAAGTACATTAAGAGATACCATTTGTTTTACATTCATTGGATCCCTCCCAAAGTTTACATACTATCCTCTTCATGAGTATTGATTGCTATATTTCAATCCATCAACTACTAATTTCCAAGGATCTAGATCTAATAAATCTTAGTTTGTAAGAGGCCCACAATATCCTAGTAGCAATTCACCAAGCTATGCAAAGACCTTGAATGGGACAAGGAAGAGGACAGGGCTAAAGTAGTATGTACTCTACTATGTTAAAGAGTGCTTGTCATCTCAATATATTACATAACATAGATTAAGTGGGAGTATATTACCATGGAATGTGTTACTATCTTTCCCACTGTGCAAGGGGAGTATGATTCTATTCTAGTGGCAATAGATCTGCTTCAAAATATTAGCCATCTTATTTTACTAAGGAAAACCTGTAAGTCATTAGATATTTTCCATCTCTCTAATTAAAAAATTTGTAGATTACATGGCCTACCTTGGAGGATAGCTAATGATCATGATTACATATCCACCTCCAACTTTTAGAAGGGCCTATTTTAAGCTATAGGAGCACACTTATGTTTCAATATGTGCTACCACCCTCAAATTGATGGACAAAGAGAGCATGTAACTAAGTGATTAAAGATGTACTCAGAAGCTAATACAAAAGAAAACTACAAGGGTCGATTCAGTACTTACTCTTGGTCAAGTTTTCCTATAACAACTCTAGTCACTAAAGCATAAACATATGGTCACGACTGTTTATCCCCTCTAAACTTTTGTAAGTGTACCATTATGGTGGAGGCTTCTAAGGCAATGGTAAAATAACTAGAGAAATTTATCAAAGCCATTGCACAATATACTAGGACCAGCCACCCAAAGATCACTAACAGCACTATACTAATACACAGAAATCTGAAAGGGTTTTCAAGAAGGGGGATATGGTTTTCCTTTGAAATGGAAAATGGGAAGGAAATGTATAAATCCCAAAGCTTTATGTTATCACTGATGCTTTGGAACATATAGAAGAAAAACCAAAATGGAAAATAAGGAACATATAAAGCCTAAAGGCTTTAGTCAAGAAAGGTTCCCAGCTTGGGAAGTGCTGATAGAAATGTGTTTTGGTCTAGATCCAAACCACAAAGGAGAGTGGATGAGTGGTTAAAAGTGATAGACTATAAATCTGTTGGAAACCATTCTTTGCATCCCGCCTCTCTTAATAATGTATTTGAATCTTTGCTTTATCGTTGAATAGCTTTCTTCATTTAATAGGTGTTGGGATAGACCCAAGGACTAGATAAAATTTGGATGCTTAAATAAAAATTTTCCAAAGGATTTTAAGCAAGCTCATCAGGAACCATTTATTTTCAATCAAGAGTTCCTTTCCTCTATTTGAAGAGAAAAACAATAGTCAAAATGCAAACAAATAGCATCATGTACCAAAATCCATATAACCTATCATTTTTAAAATTTTCCAAGGAAATAAAAAATTTACTTCTAAATTATAAATGATAAATAGGAGGAGCAAATAAAATAATATATTAATTCAACTTCTATCAATAAAAAGATAAATGAAACCATCATTAAGATAAAAGAAAGTAGCAAACTAGAGATGAAACAAATTGTAATAAGTGCAATTTCCTCATCGTTAAATAATTAAATGAAAATGACAAAGTTCCACAATAGTTAGCTCTAAAGAACTACAAATGTCAAGTTATATATATAAAAGCTAGTGTATGCAAGTATTAGGGGTTTCTCTTAATTAATAAAGGAAATAATAGTTTGGCTTGTTGGGTTTCTCTTAATAAAGGCAATACCTTTTTTAGATGGGATCTACACCTCAACTCCATGAAGTATTGATTCTATTGAAATATTCCCATAAAGAGAGGAAACTAAAACCTAAAGTAGTGGGCCAAAATTTAGTACAATGAAAGTTTAGCATAAGGAATGAATCATGGTGTGCTAGATTTAATACATTCACACATTATACATATCATAATTCACAATGCCATCAAACATAATTCATGTGCATTACTAGTTTCAACATTTAAAAATCACATTAATGCAGCCATATGAGCGCGAATGTATTCGGGATAATTCTCCATAATATTAGTATACTTAGCACATATTGCAAAGCCAAGCACACATCTACATTTGACAATTGCTATTTTGCATTCTTTATACATCTGACTATGCAGTGAAGTGATTTAACTATGTAGGTTGAGATGCACCCAAGTCAAGGTCCTTTGATGCATTTGTGGCTACTTCCTTTATGAAAACATCAAAGCTTGTCAGAGTTGCTACATGTCTTTGCCCAAATCTTTCTTATCAAAACAATTGTGTAGAACCCATACTTTAACCATGACGTTATGGAGCCATGGACATCCTATCATCACCTCAGACCCAAAACGAATTAGTGAACTTGATAGATTGTATTCTAGGGTTAGTTATTACATTATGTAAAACAAGGCTACTCCCATGGTTGTAAGCTTACATCTTTGGGCAAATTAAGGCCCATTGACTTGGTGTCACAAGTACCATAGGATTGCATTTTCTGAAAGGATTGATATTTTTCATAGATATGTTTGCAAACCCTCGTTGGTGGCACAAATTAAGTATTTTATATTCAGATCATCATGATTTGAATGATAGGTCTCATCAACTTGCATAAGGATTACACATCTTATGTTCTTGTTGAAGTGACAAATTAAGTATTTTATATTCAGATCATCATGATTTGAATGATAAATCTCATCAACTTGCATAAGGATTACACATCTTATGTTCTTGTTGAAGTGACATATTAGAGTGCCCATGGGTATGCCTATACCTAAAGACATGCTTATCCTTAATACACTTATGGCTAGCTTCAAACACCCATCCAAGGGTATTCCTAATGAGAGATGTGATACATGTTTTTTAAAGCTTCATCACAAAGTTGGAAGAAATGCAATAAACTTAGATACTACTCTAGAGGGAAGCAAGAGAGGAGTCAATATGGTTGATTCCAATTATTTGAGACATGCAACTTCATCCTCTCATAGAGACATTTTCACTATTATCTTAAATGAACCACCATAAAGCATCAGCAAACGATGGAAAATAGGATTGAAGCCAAAGGACGATCTTGTCTTGTGGACCTTCTCAAGGAAGCGTTAGCAATCACAACATTTATTGCAACCCTAACGCAATCAATACAAAAAAAAAAAAAAAAAAACTCACTCTTGTAAATGTAAACATATCTATTGGCTGGAGGTTGGTATGAAGGCTGGCCATTTTGCTCAATGGAGAGGCTAGAAGATTGATTTCACTCAAGTTTTGCAATTAGGCCTAGTGAAAGTAAATTTTAAAGAAGATGAAATCATGTTTACAATTTTCAACATGGTCTATGTTGTCTCTCCCAAAGAGAGATAATGCAATCTAAAATGTATCTACCCTTGAAGACAAGTGATGGGTCTCTAGTTGTTTTTCATCTCTTTTGTGAACAAGCGGCATTACAATTCTCTATTAATACTAGTTCACTAGGCTCATGAACTCTTTCTACACAAGAAGGAGAAGTTGAACCATAAAATCTTGAAATTTTTAGATAAGCATATGTTCCTAGGCGCTTGCCTCTCTTCAAGAAGTCTATGGTGTATATTGCAAGCTCAAAAACATTGCAATCCTTGTTTAGAAGAGCACCGGTGGACTAAGGCCCTACCTTTTCCTTCGTGTAGCTACCGTTCGCTGCAGCATCAAATTTTCATTGGGGCTTTGGGTAGGGGAAGTTTTAACGCTATTGGAGAAGTATGAAGCATTAAGGAATTGTTGGAGGGATTATAGGTAGTGCAAGTGAATGTATGACATGGCTTCTCATAGGTAGACTATTGAGTTGGAAACTTATGGGCTTAGGATCAGTGTTTAGTCAAATCCGCATAATGCTTAGGCTGAAGATATGGAGCATAAGTGAATTGTTGGACGGTCACACATGCAGTGCTAGTGAGTGTACGACGTGGTTTCTCGTAGGTATGACATGGCTTCTTGCATGTAGTTCTGTCTTTTGCAACTAGCTATTGAGGGTTTGCCAATCCAAGTGGAAACATCAATAGTGGCAGCGTTCATCCACACTTCAGTGAGCTTATGCAACTAGGTCTGCAAAGGAATGCTGTAAGCTTGACTTGGAAACAGACTCCTAGGTATTGGATGACTTGCTTGCAAGGCCATGTTTACAGACTTGGGAAATTGACATGGTGACCACTCCTCATCGTAATGGTGGCTACAATGGGGAACTAGCTTGAAGCCTTGTGTAGCTCCTGCCCTCAACCTTGGTGGGGGCACATATTGGTTTGCAAAGGAATTATAGTGCTAATCTTGCAATCTTACAATTCCTATAACAGAACACTGACTTGTTCTTCAAATTGAGCAATGCAATGACCTGCAATATTATCTTGTATGTTGGAAACATCAATATCCTGAGTGAATACATCCAAAGATGGTGTATTCCTATAGACAAAGATAGAAGGCTTTCAAAGAGAGCATCTAGGCGTAACGTGCAATGGGAGCATGAGGGGATCGTTGGGGTCGGTCTAGTAGAGTGGGTCGATGCATGATATGGCTTCTCACATGGACAACATGGCCTCTTGCATGTATCTCTAGTATTGGCATTGGTGTGCTAGCCACACGTGATCGAGTTGTTGTGAGAGCAAGCCTACGGCCTCTTGCATGTATCTCTAGTATTGGCATTGGTGTGCTAGCCACACATGTGATCGAGTTGTTGTGAGAGCAAGCCTACGATGTAGTCCACTACTTTGCATTGCATAGATGCCATGAGAACACACTCCTAGCCCATGGATGGCTTGTTTGCAAGGCCATGTTAACAGACTTGGACGATCGGGCCTACTAACCACTCCAAATCAATCGTAGAGCATATGAAGCCTCCCTCACAACCTCATCGAAAGTCTTAAACAACATAAAAGGGGGCTATGAGTAGGTGTACCATATATAACTTACAATACACAGGAGTCGAGCGTAACGCCGACAAAGGACCCTACCTTGCTCTGCAGAGGTACAGAGTCGTATCAGAGCCAGGTTTCGATCCTGGGACCTGTGGGTTATGGGCCCACCACGCTTCCGCTGCGCCACTCTGATCTTGTTGTCAGAGATTCAGCAGCTTCAGTTATTGAATATTATATTAGGCAAGTCAAAAGGCATCAACGGCCCGAGACATGCGCAAAAGGAAGGCAGGTTGGATGTCGTCAACCGCACACGATGCCATTTTTACCACCACACATTCAGAAAAGGCAGGTTCGGGAATCCTTGAGGCTTGAGGCTTGAACCGATCAGTCGTACCTTTCCGTGAGGGCTAGTGGCACACCGTCTCTGCCACGCACCCATCTTGAGTCTTGGACCCATTGAAGTGGTGGACGTATAGATTTAAAAAACCTTTGATTCAAATCCTATAAACTTGAAGAATACATTCATTCCGTTTAGTGGTAGGAGTCATTACATAAGATTGTGGACTTGTATGTGCTATCTCTTGGCTCTCTCATGTGTGCACGAAAGGGAATGGATCGAGAGGACTCGTGAAGAGTGTGCCACGGATGAGAGGCTATCTGAGCATCCTTCCACCCAATTCTTCTGCATGCATAGAAGATCTCATGTGTCTCTATCTCCTCATTGCATCCAAGCGAGACCTCTCACTTCTACATAAGTTGATTGACCAATTTGACTAAGGAGCTAAGATTTTTCCTAATAATAATCGAGTACATAATACAACATGCCACGTCGTAATATGTAAAAAATGTCACGCATGTTAGTGTCAACATTAGCCATAACCTTCAAGCTCTAAAGTTCTAATCAAGAGCTCTATCAACAGTCTTATAAATATAAGCTATGATCCTACACCGAACAACTTGTCCAAACCACAATATCTTTGCATCACCCTAGATCCTTGTGGTACCGCTAATACCCCCGGTGCTGCCTAAGGAAAGATTTTTACACTCAATTGCTTCATTTCACAATCTTCCTGCATGACCATCAAGCAACTCATCCACCACGTGGCCCTTAACTCGTATGATATTTTCCTTTTCTATTACCAACCGATCAACTCATCCATCTGACTCTTTATGATGGCATTGATACTGCATCCCTATGTGTAGTTTTCTTAGAAGAGACAATCTATTTTCTTACCACATATAGATGGGACACATGCACCATAATTTATGACTTCTCCTCCATCCATTTTCTCACCCCAAATTAGCCAATAGTTTTGCAACCATCGCCACCTCACATACGGCCAAAGTAGCACCTTTGTACATTGCCTTTGCACCTGATCGACATCATGTCCTTCCAATGCAAGCATGAAACCACTAGCATGTATTCTATCTATATACCATTACCATCTCATTTAACATACAGATAGCCGTCAACTTTATCTCATAGCCTTGTAGAAAACCCGTGATGTGTGATTGAATTAGCATACCGAAAATTGCATGGCCGCATCCAAGCATGGATTCCTTTGAGCTTGCATAAAATTGCCACATAGCACCACAAGGTATCTCAGGTCTACCCTACTAATTGCCATGCAAATCAAGCTCCCCACTATTTACTATTTGGCAATACATAAATTGTTTTGTACTAGTTCCCTTACACAAGCGTTCCACGTCACATTTTGCTCCAATGGGAGATCAATGGTATATAGACTCACCTTAAAATATGCCAGCCCATTGTCAGAAAATATTTTTGAGCCATGAGATCCATTTCCAAACCATATGTTCCTTGCATGAGCTATATCCCCTCACGACATCATGCGATTTCAATGCTCGAACCCCCCACCACGTACAAGCTCTTTGTTTTTACTACTTCAGCAACACTTTGATGTCATCAACATCATGATGCTAAAAAATAGTCATCATTCAATATCATGAACTGGACAATGGACTCATAGTCATACATAATTGTAAATAACAAGCATGTCATCATCAATGTATGCAATGTATGACTATAACCTATGCCCCCACTATCTCTTTTCCTGCACTATGAGTGGTCAACTTGTGAATAATGAAACTTAAATATGTTGGTGTACTCACCAATCTTTTTTGAACGTGCTCAAGATGCTAGGTGGCTTCAAGCAATATAATGATTTGTGTACTTTGCATAGATAAGTTATTCATGTAGAATGATCATGTAGAAATGCTTCTTGATACCCATATGGTGTAAGGATGATCCCTTTGTTGAATCTATATCAATCCTTGTTGATAGGGAGAGTGGAAATATCAGTAGAGTTGGTTAGACATATGCATGCTACTCTACAAAATGCTTAAATTGAGGTTCCTCTAGTACTACAATGCTTATAGTGAGTCCTCTTAGCTCTCGTCAACATGACTCACTAGACTCATCACTCTTGTATGCTATATAGAGATACCCTATCGACACACAACACCTCAGATGGTACATGTATTTTTCACTCCCTCTTGGTTGGTGCTTCACTTTAAGCTCAAGTTTGTTACAAGTCTTCTTGGCGGCTCATTTTATATCATCTTATGTGATTCCCATCATCATTGAGTTTGCTCTTATTTTGTCTCATTGCTCTTGTTCATGGTTTTTGTGTTACAAAAATGATGTTATAAATGTACACTCTCTCTTTCTCTTCCAACCTGTCTTGAGATAACCACAATCTCAACATGCTATCAAAGCATCAAGCTCTTGATTCCTAGCCTAGGTGAATTGGAGCAAATAGGTAGTGTGTTCTGCTTATCATCATCGCAAGTTTTTATGAGGTATTGTGTTTTGGTTCATCACATCTCTTGGTTCTTATGATTGTTCCCATATTTTTAGTTTTTGTGAGTGTTCATCATCTACTTGATTGTCAACCTTCATGTTTTGATATTGAAAACTTGCATCTTTTAGATCAATATTACACATATTATGTTGATCAACACTAGGTGCACTACTAGAGAAATGTGTGTTCATCATCTATTGACTGCCAACCTTCATGTTTTGATATTGAAAACTTGCATCTTTTGGATCAATATTACACATATTACGTTGATCAACACTAGGTGCACTACTAGAGAAATGTGTGTTTGAGAAAAGTTGTGGGCACTTCTATATTTTGTGGTGAACCAATGACTTTGCATGGGTGGGGGGCTCTTCTCTATCAACTAAAGCATTAGTTCAAGGGATTGAGAGTCAAAAGCATCTACACTAGGGTAAAGGGGCCATTATTGTGGTAGCTAACTTGCCTATTCTAATCTCAAAAAAAAAAAACAACCGTGTGGTACCTTACTTGACATCTTATGGTTTCATCACAATTAGTCAAATCTAATTCTCTTTCCTTGTGCAATGGTTGCTAACTTGATTTTTAGTGTTGTAAATAAATCTCATTGAAGAGATTCACACAGGAGCCTTTGTTAAAAAGTCATGTAAGGGGGAGTAGGTGAGAAGGTTTCGAGCTCAGGACATCCAATCTGAAGCCTTACTTATTCCCCCATAAACCATTTGGATAGCTACAAGTGTTTTGTTACTAGAGCCCGAATAACCGGAAAATGCACTATCATAGTGAGATGCAACTTTATCCACCACTCCCTTCCCCTAGTGTTCCTATCTCTAAGGCACATCCAACTTTTTCAAGATTGGGGCATCTATGGATCTAGCATTTTGTTGACTTTCTTGTATCATTATATCCTCTTGGTACTTGACATTATTGAGCATCAAGAGAGAGTGTTAGACATGTATATGCTAGTCTATTGAGTGCTTTTGGGGCTCCTTTATCGAGGTTTTCACTGTGAGTCCTCTTGGCTTTCATCCATGATGTCACTCTCTCCAATATCATCCCACTTGTAGCCTATGTAAAGGCTACCCTATTTGGCACCCCCCACATGTGATGATCCATACGTTGTTCACATTCTCTTGGTTGGCGCTTCACTCTTGAATTCATCTTATTATGGGTGTACTTGGTAGCTCATTTTAATTTAATTCTTGTGTGATCTTCATCATTATTGAGTTGCATTCCAATTGTCCTTTTTGTTTGCTTTCGATTTCTTTGCATTGTCTTATCACTAACCAAGCAAATTATCACATATTCTCTCTTTCTCTCTTGAGCTCTCTAGAGTTCACCGCACTTCCAATAGAGGCATGTTCAAAGACAATAGTGGCACAAGCCTAAAGTAAGGAAAGGAAAAACCATGAGGCACAAGCTTGAAATTGCTGGAGTAGTTGCTACTACATTTCAACCTAGGGGCCTTATGCATTGCATGTCGTGTAACTCTTAAAATAGGAAGCATGAGTAAAAACATGTGATACACCAATAGCCAACATTGAGGATATTTGAATAGTAGAACTATTAGCAAAATGGTCACCACATGTGGAGGTATGGCATTCCTCTAAGGTGAAGCAACCTCCTTGGGGTCGATACATGAATGATAAACCACTCCCCTTCCATATAAGATCCCAGCTATATCAAGGAAATCATCAAAACTTGCTTCTTAATCTTGCAATATCCAATCTTTGAAATATTAGAGCAAACTTTTCTCATCGATGAATAATTGGTGATTTCATACCATGATAAAATAAAAGACACACCAATCTTACATGATTCATCACAACCACTAGGATCAATGACAACCTCTTTAGAATCCCCAAAATCAACCAATCACTCCACAATACCTTGCAAATTTGATAGCTTACTAGAGCTTCGTTAATGGAGATCGATGGAGAGACCCCATTGTACTCCAAAATGATCAAATGTAAGGCCTCAATCCCACACAAGACCATTAGAGCTAAATTAGCATCATCCATACAAATTGTACCCATCCATCATGTTAAGTTAACAAGCTCAACATGAGTAGACATTGATGATGGATTGCTTGGTTTGATAGGTCTACATGTCTACTTTTAGCACATCAATAGTCATTATGATCCTCACATGGTCACTGACTTATCAATTGTCATATTTGGTTCATTACACCTACCTACGACGATTAATATAGTTATAGTGCATATCGATTAGTATAGTTAGTTATGCATTGTTTTGACTTAGTAGGCCACTTTCCTTTAGGTTGCATCTTATCTATGCTTTGTGTAAATTACATTGTGTGAGGAAGAAGGAAGAAAAACTAGCAAGAAAACGTTTTGTCTTCCATCCCTCTTCTTATATTCTTAAGTGAGCTTCCTCTTGTGTATAGTTTGTGTATTCGATACACTAGCTCAAGCAAGTCTCCCCACCATGCAATTCACGATATGGTATTAGAGGGAGGCACTAAGAGAGGCTAGTTTTGAAGACTAAAGTGAAGGAGAAGAAGTAATGACTCAAGCAAGCAAGCAAGAAATTGGTAAGAAGCTCTCCCATTCTCTCTCTCTTTGCCTTGGATAGTGCCTGTGGAGGCACTGAAAGCAAGGTGGAGCAAAAATCTTAGATTTTTGTGACATTTACTGAACAAATAGAATTGTGTGTATTCTACAAGTTATTCCTTTAGGACTTTCTCACTCTATGTTTGGCTAGCTGAGATCGTTTTGAGCCTCATTTTAGCTTTGTAGGATTGGACAACAATTTTAGGGTAGCACATTGTAATTTTGGCCATATCAACCATTCGTTTTTTTATTTATAAATTTTTATATATTTTTCAAGAAGAAAACACAAGGTCTATCTATAAACAGATTGAAATTTGTACGTGTATTATTAAGTAATCAATGTAAAAGGCTCCCCAATTTATTACTTCCTTATTGGAAAAGGCCTCTACGAGTTCATTTCATGTGAAGAAAAGGAACTGTAACTAAGTAATCATGCATAGAAGATAAATTAAACGCATGAAAAGAATGAAATGCAAATACAAAAATGTAATATATTGGTTATTTGCAGTCATTGTTGATAATGCTATAATGGGGCATATAAGAAATACATAAACTTCACATGCAACTTGGACAATCTTTGAGAATATATTTTCAATAAATACAAAGGCATAGAAGATTCAACTCAAACAAGAGTTGAATATCTTAAAGAAAGGAAATATATTTATGAACGTGCATGTTTTAAAGATGAGAAGCATCATAGATACCTTAACAGCTATTGATGATGATTTGGTCTCATCTACTTCAGGTGGCCTTAATAATAAGAAGGCTTGAAAATGTTTTATTACTTTTGTGTATGTACAAAAGCCATTTCTAAATTTTAATGAGTTGGTCTCTCTCATAATCACTGAAAAGCTTAACATGTAGGGTGAATCATCTGAAAGAAGTTGTAAACATATCCAAGCATTTTACTCAAGTTTAAGAAGGGGACATGGAAAATCCTCTTCAAGAGGTTGTGGTATGGGTTATGCTAATAGTAAGCAATAAAATAGATTAAGTCAACCATTTGGTGACATGCAAATTTCGAGAGGTTGTGGTAGTTCTAGAGGTAGGGAAGCACTAGAGGAAGTGGTGGGATGGTGAGGGGATGGCAAAACATAAGTTCTAGCAATTCTAGGATTTTTTGATCTCATAGATTATTCACATTGACACCTGTAATATCTATGTTAATATTGAAAATGATTTTAGAAAATTATTTGATCTAAAATGTAATGAACCATGAAACAAAATGTCTTTACTTACAGACGACTCAACTTGCACTTTAAGTTGCTTTTCTTTTACGAAAAGTGATGAAATACACCATCTAAGTTTTAGTGATTCAAGAGTAAGGAGTGTATCCTACTACTATGGAAGAACATGCCATATTGTAGCCCATTGTCTTCAAGATAGAATGATGACCAAAACGAGCATTTATTTGGCATGCAACATATGATGAACGTTATTATTAGAAATAAAGCATGTGATTATGTATAGTATGTTGATTCTGATACATCTAATCATATAACTAGCCACACTGAATGGTTTGGAGAGACTTGCATGATGGCCATTTAACAAAGGGTTTATCAAATGTTTTACATGTGCAACCCTTCACAAAGAAGTTGTATCTGTTAGTTAAATGATAAAGCAAGGGTTGGAGAGGTTAGATTTAATGTGAAAGGTTGTTTCATTGAAAACTTCTATAATAAGTGCAAGTTGATTACAAAAGAAAGTAGATTTGGCTACATGTTTATCTTGGATACTATAATTTTTGCTATAAATATTGTTATGTATGCTAGAGGTCAAGGTGTGGTGGTAGACATTGAAATATGGCACAAATTCATTAGACATGACAATCTCCAAAGGATGAAATTAATGCAATTGAAAGGGTTGGCTACAAGTTTTCATACATTCAAAGTTGTAGAACTACATGAAGTTTGTGAAGCATGTCAATTTGGAAAGCAAGCAAGGCAACTGTTTTTACATGACAGAGATGTCAGCAAGAATGTACTTGATCATTAAGGGATATTTGAGGTCTCAAAAATGCCTTGTAACAAATCCTAGAGAGAGAGAATATTGTAAAAAATAAAAAATATTTTAGAGTTTTTTTTAAAGTTTATATTTTGATAAATAAACATATCTAAAATTGTTAAAAGGTCATTCTCATAATATTCTTGTGGCTTGCATCAGACCTAGAAATATAGGCCATTGTAAAGATGATGATGATTGATTGATCCTACCTTGTCTTGATTGATGTAAAAGCAAATATTCAATTTGAATTTTTGTGACATTTCATTACCTCCCCCCATCCTCATTTTCTCTTTTCCTTCTTCTTCTCCTTGTTGGTTACTTATTCATTCTTTGACTTTTTTGACTTCACAAGGTATTCATATTTAGAGTTGTAAATCACATCTTTAGCTATGGATCAATCATCCAATAATTTGTTTAACATTGGTAAAAGAGCTCTCTATCACCTTCATGTTGAGCTAGAATGTAAGCATAAACTAATCAGAAAAGAACAAAACAACATAGCGTTTCTGATTCCATGAAACATGTGTTTCCATTTGAAGGGAAAAAAAAATCTTGATCTTAGGTTGGATGGAAGTTTATATCCCAACGATCTTATAAAAAACAATACTTCTCCTTTTTATTATAGTTCTTCACTAATGTGGTTTATTGATGATGGTTCTAATGGATTTTTGGGCTATACATTTAATATTATTATAGAGAATGATGTTCTTAAATTGGAGAATCACTTATGAATAAAACATATAGATGAGTTGTTGCAGAAACTACAGGATTGTTAATAGAATAATCATTCATTGGAGAAACACATCAAAGCATCGAAAAGAAAACAAAGTATTTTAGGCCTTGGAAATTAATAAAGATCTCTCAAGAATATTAAGCATCTCAAATGAGAAGGAGGTGGTTATAATAAAAGAATTCAAGTAACAAGGTTTACCTTTTTACTTAAGAAATGTTGAATATAACTTTTCTTTTAATAGTATTTGAGTTATGATATTGATCTTGTTTAGGTCTCTTCTTCAACCAAATGTAAGTGAGAGAGACGCTTCAAAGGCATCTCAATTTTATTATCATCTATTGCTCTCAACAATACTAAAGGATATGCTTGAGAATAAATTCAAAAAAGTAAAGAGACAATGCTTGGATTCTTTTATTAGGCATCATTCTTTGGTATTAGTCAAGATGCATATATGAAAATTTTCTAACTAATGCAATCAAATATGAAACATGTTCAAATACGAAATTATTTACTTCCAAGGCCATCTGCGGTGAATACTCTTAGACAAAGAGTTAATGACAAGGTGATGGAAGTTTTGAGTGAGCCTTTCCATATTAAGACCAACTTCAAGAGCAAGAAAAAAGAGATTGTATATAATGAATTTAATAACATTTTCCTTGATTTTCCTACCTTGTAATGTTTAATAATCAGATTCTATGATTTGTCTTTAGAAGAGGTACAAGGAGTAGCCATGTTTATGATTAAACTTGATGAAAGTGAGATTTTAAAGTGTACAAAATTAGAAAGAGTATGCATTACTTTGATGAATAGAGCACTTTAATCAAGTCATTGTTACACTTGTAACAAGCGGGATACACACCGACTAGGGGTTAGACACCCAGTTACATTGACCGGGGTATATAAGGGGTAAGAGTCCTAGATTAGGGCAACCGATTATTATCAAGAACATACTCTTCACCTTCATCTCAACTTCCATGGCTTCCTCCTTCCTTCTCTCCTCTTTTCTTTCTCTCTCCTCTTCTAATCTTCTTTTCTCTTCTTCTTGCTCTCTTTCTCTCTCTTCAACTCTTCTTCTCTCTCCTCTCAGTTCCATTCATTACAAGTGGTATCAAAGCTTTAGGATTTGGTCCTTTTCTCCTTTCCTCTCTTTGTTCCTTTTCAAATCCCAAAAACCCTAGTTAACTTCAGCTTTTTGGAGCAAGCATGAGTTGTGGCTGGAGACGCATACATATTTGGAGATAAAACGATTAAAATAGCAGCTCGTCACTTCTTTTCATGCAAATTTTTAGGGCTCAAGGCCAATTTTGGAGTCTCAGGGGTTAGAGAATGACAAAAACTTAGCTACTTTTTGCTTCAACCCCTTTCTCTCTCCTCCCAAGCAAGCTGCCATAGCCACACAATAGAGAAGAACTCTTCTTTTCCCCTGAAGGAGCCATGGGAGTGCCCATTTGAAGTCCTTGGAGCCTTCTCCACTTGCCCCTAACTTGCCATGAACATGCATTGAAGCTCCATCCCAACCCTTAGTTCATCCCACAACATTTGGAAGCTCGGCCTTCATGCAACCCTTTAATCCCTTTTACTTTCTCCTATCCAGTTTGAAGACATGGAGCTCAGCATGTAGAGATTTCTTATGGGCAGCCATGAGAGATTCACTTGAAGATTTCATTCTTTGAAGCTCAAGCTCGGGAATAAGCACGAGAATAAGGACGGGAGCCATCATCATCATTGGGAGCATTCGAATGTGCTGAAGTCTTCTTCCATGGAAATGCCCCAACCAAGTAGGCTTGATTGATAGAGCAAACGAGCATCATAATGAGCTATGATTCAATGGTCTCCCCAAGCATTGAAGACGTATGTCAATTTAATCTTAATCTCTCAAATTCGGCCACTTGTCGAGCTTAATCCCTTGTTGGAGAGATTAAAGATTGGATAGGCTTAGTAGCTCAATCCCCTTTGCATGCATGCATCATATCTAATCCTACAAATTCATTGTATTGGTTGAGGGAAGGTGATGCAGTGGACAATTTATTTTTAGCATACTTATTCTCAACATTAGAGCCAAATGCTGTCCCAAAAGTGCCCCAAAATGGAAGGAGGAATAGAAGTGCCTCAAAAACCACCTTTGTATGGGGCTGATCATGAAGGGATGCGAGGCTGTCCAGAACCTTGCTGAAAATGTTCATTCTTACATTACTTTCTTGCATATCTCTCAGCTAGCTCAATTGCATCAAACAGTGTGGTAGGTTTTCGGGCCATGATATCTACTGATAGACTTGGTTCCAACCTATAGATATACTTGGGTAATTTAGCATCATCGCTAATGCTCTCCACGTACATTGTCAAGTTCATGAATTGATTTGTGTCCTCACATACAGTGAGGTTACGTTGGTCAAGAGTGTACCATCATCTTGTCAATCGCTCTGTTTCCATAGGAGACACAAAAAATTGGACCATATGTATTTTAAAATCTTCCCAATCAATGAACTGATGATTCTCTCAATTGATATAGTGCCACCATGTGTGGGAAAATCCTTCCAAGTGGAGAGAAGAAAAAAGTATTTTCTAATCATCAGTTCGAGGGTAGATATTAAAGTAGGACTCCAACTTGGACGTCCATTTCTCTAAGTTAGATGGTGAGGGGGATTTCCCATTGTACTTTGTGAGGATGATCTTTTCACGCAATTCATTAGGGCCATGCTGCCTATGAAACCCTTGCTACCTATACATCTCGTGGTGGCCATACATGCCTTGATGTCCATACATCCCATGTGGTGCATTTATCCCATGTTGTCCATTACAGCTAGGCCTTCCATGATTGCCATGTTGACCATTGGTACATATTTTCCATGATGGGGCTGATTCATATGAGGTGCATGGGGGCTTCTAAGGAGAGCGGGGGAATTTCAACCAAGGGTGGGGGAGGGCCTCAGTAAGATGCTGGCTACATGGTGGACGGGGGAATTCAACAAAGGCTCATCCTATGCATGAGAGGGTTCACCAATGTCGTAGGTAGAAGGGAGGATTCCCTTAGCACCAAGTATACCCTGTGGACCATGCAATGGCTCTTGATATGGAGGACGTCTAGACTCATGCCTAGAGTCATTGACCTTCTCTTAGGGGTAAAGCAGTAGCTAATTGAGCAACAAGAGTAGTGAGCTACTCTAAGGTTTGTTGACTCCTTGAGTTTGAGAGGGCCATGTGCTCGATGGCTTCATCAAACTTGGACATCATTTTCGGTGGTTGGTAACCATGTCATTATGTCATTCCATGTGACAAAGCTCATACTGACATAGGGTGTGATTGAGCGTGGTGTATAGGTCCATTTCGGGCATTTCCTCATGTACATCACCATCGTAATCTTGTGTCGATCTTGATTCCTCATTCATGGAGGTCCGGGAGTCTCTAATCTCCCTTTGGAGGTCCTCTTGGGCCTTGCTTTTGCCTTTCTGGCCAGCCATCTAGATGCAGTCCACAATACCTACTGTCAATAAATGGGGTGTAACTTTTTGTAAACACCTTTGATTGATGAGATTTTTTATTCAGGTTGGAGGGGAAAAAGTTTCTTTCATATGAGCTATTAACCTTTGTAACAGAAAACGATCAGAATTTTTTGCAATGGAATTATTGTGTATGCACCCTGTCCACAGTGACCCTAGAGCACAAAAATGGGCATAACTTCCAAACCATAGCTCTGATTGGGGATATTTTTTATTCAAACTGGAGGGGAAAAATCCATCTTCGAGGTGAGATATAGGGTTCACTCCCAAATTCAAGATAGAAATTTTTGCAATAGGATCTTCTTGACTATCCTGCAGGACTATGACCAAAAACACTGCTTGCCTCTTATTTGCAAAAGCCTTATATGGATAGAGCATAGTTAGAGAGGCCTGATCATAAACATAAATAGCATCTTGAGCATACTAAGCATTATGCCAAGAATCATTTCATACCCATCTTCTATGCCATCAATGCATAAGTAAATTCACTGCCATACATCTCTTCTGATTGCATGCACTTTAAGTGTCATATATTGGTGCCATTAGCATTGAGGAGGTGTCCAAGGGGGATCATTGCATCAGGGAAAGTGGAGATCATGGGGAACTACCTGCACCTCCATATACAAGTATCGGGCTCGAGATCATTGGGAGGTGGGCAAAGTCCCCCCCAAGCCGGATTGTGCACCCCTTTAGGGTCTTAAGTGGTAAGGGAGGGCCATCTCTCCTTTATCTTACCACCTCACCTAGCATCGGCCTTTTTCCTCAGTCGATTTATACATGGCAGGAATTTTAATTAAGCAATCAACATGAGATGTATTGGAAAGGAGACATTGGGCCTTTTCATGAGATGCAAGGAATGAACAAGGGTTTGGATAGGGGTTACCTTGGCAATCCAATGCCTCATTGGCTACTACTTACCCAATTTACACTGGCTATTATTCACTTTGAGGCTTATCCAAGGTCACAAGACAAAATGGGGGTTGGTATCCAATAGCCAATGCTTCATTTCTCTGGATGTTGTGAAGAAATGGAAGGAAAAGGGGCTATGCTTTAAATGCAAAGATAAGTACACTATTGATTATGCGTCCAAATGCCCGTGTACAAGACAACTAAGGTCAAGGTTCATAGCATGTATGTCATGGAAGATTGGCACAATGATGAGGATGACATACCCACCGACCAGGCTGAGCCTATGGAGGATGTTGCTCATGAGCAGTTCTATGACCCAGAGGATGGGTTTCCCTTCGACCCGTGTGGTGATCCATCATGGATACTTGATTTGTACATCCCATCCACCTACCACTTCCCTTTGCTCTATCTCCTTGGATGCTTGGATGGGTTCTTGAAGCCCTGGCACCCTTCGCATTCAATGAAGTATCCATGGAAAGCATGTCTTCATCCTTGTGGACAATGGTAGCACTCACATTTTTTTCAATACATCAGCCCCATTGATTGGTTGAAATGCACCCCTATGGCATTACACCACCCCTTGAAGGTCCAAGTAGCAAACGGAGAAGAAGAAATCAGCACACATGTATGTCTCGCAATTCCCTTATGCTTGGCTAAAAATTATGTGCCACTAGTTGATCTAATTGCCCTAGATATGGGCCCCATTGATATTGTCTTGGGCTGTGATTGACTGAAACAATTGGGGAAAATTTCTATGGAATTATCTTAGCTCTACATGGAGTTTATGATGCATGGACATCCCATCCACCTAGAGGGAGTTCAAGATCATGCTGATTTCCAGCTCATTACAGCAAAGCAACTTAAAAGGGAATTTAAGAAATGCTCACAAACCTTTGTTTTGCAATTGAATAAGGACAATACAGGTCAGCCCTCTAAAGTATCTAATGATTCAGCCTTGCATGCCTGACTTGAGGAATATAGTATCCTATTTTAGATGCCTACAACCCTTCCTCCTAAGAGGCAAGTGGACCACCCACTTGATTTAGAGCCCCATTCCAAGCCAATAAAAAAGCCCCCTTATAGACTCTGCAAGTGTGAGAGTGAAGAGGTTGCAAAGAAAGTGGAGATGGGTTTCATTGAACCAAGTTCTTCCCCCTATGCATCCCCTATCCTGTTAGTCAAGAAGAAAGATGGCTCCTTTCTCATGTGCATTGACTACACAGACTTGAACAAAATCACAGTGAAGAACCGCTACCCCATCCCATGGATTAATGATTTGTTGGATGAGGTTAAAGGGGCATGCTTTTTCACTAATATCGATTTACACTCTAGCTACCATCAGATTCATATGAGGGAGGGAGATGAGGTCAATATGTCCTTCATGATAGATCATGGAATTTATCATTTTCTAGTGATGCCTTTTGGGTTGACTAACACCCCTGCCACATTTCAAAGCCTTATAAACAAAATACTACAACCCTTTTTGTTCAAGTTTGTGCTTGTTTTCATTGATGACATCCTCATTTATAGCAAGTCATCCAAGGAGCACTTGACACATGTCAGAAAGGTGTTTGACATATTGAGAGAGCATTGACTCTTTGCTAAGGAGAGCAAATGAACCTTCATGCAAACATATATGGAGTACTTGGGACACATTGTGAGCAAAAGTGGCATACAAGCTGACTCGAAGAAGGTGCAATGTGTTAGAGACTGGCCCACCCCTTCCACCGCCACTTCTTTGCTTGGCTTCCTTGGTCTCTCTTCATTCTATAGACGCTTCATTAAAAGCACTGTGCCACCATTGTAGCACCTTTGACTGATCACTTAAAAAAGGAGTCATTCTTTTGGGATGCCACTGCTGATCATAGCTTCAAATAGTTAAAGGACGTGCTTACTTTCGCCTCCATCCTTGTCTACCTGACTTCTCTAAGTTGTTTACCATTCATTGTGATGCTAATGGTAGGGGTATTGGTGCAGTATTGTTGCAAGAGCATGGTGTGATTTAATTTGAGAGCCGAAATCTTGATGAGAAGGATATGCAAATGAATGTATATGACCAAATGATACGATCAACCCTCAGAGTCAGACCGAGTTGGATTGCATACAAGCCTTACTTCAGCAATGTAAAGTGAACCTTCAAAAAGCCCAAACGCACATGAAACTCTATGTGATGAGAAAAGAAGGAATTTGGAATTCCAGGAAGGGGAATTGGTCCTTTTGAAAGTGCTTAAGTCCCACTACCCAACGCTCAAAGAGGGCAGCAGTAACAAGCTAGCCCACTGCTTCTATGGCCCATACCAGATTTTGAAGAGAGTTAGTGACTTGGCCTATCACTTAGAACTTCTCCCTGCCACCGAAATCCACAATGTGTTTCATGTCAGCCAGTTGAAACTGTTGCTAGGTGGCACCTACGCAAAGGGATGAGTGCCTTAAATGGTTCTCCTTTGTGTGTACGTTGGCAGGATGAGAGCCTTAAATGGTTCTCCGTCAATGCGAGGCACGTTCCTAAGAATTGTCTTAGGCGGAAGGTCGATGGGGATGCTTATCCTTTCCGGGCATCGATGCAAGTGTGAACGTGGGTGGTACCATTTTATCCACATGAGTATTAACCTTTTCGTGAATTAATTATTATATGGAATTCCAAATTAATTGATTTATGTGGCTAGCTACAATTATTCAGTTGATTATTATTCTAACATGATTTTTTGAATTTTTGGCAGCTGATGTGTAGAGCAAGGAGAATTGGAAAGGCATGCCACGCGCAAGCATTCTAAAGATTATTTCCTCAAGAATTTATTAGGCAATTATTAGATTATTGTATTAGACGCACCGCTATTTCTTATAAAGCATGCGCATAGCCTCTATGTAAATATTTATTAGCAAAATAGATTTTTAGAAGATATGTCCAATAAAATATTAATGGTTCTAGAGAGTTGTGGGATGCAAAACTGCTAGTATCCATTAATTCAGATTACTCTATCTCTTTTCCAGTTCACTCAAACTCTTTATGCAAAGAGTGATTGCAAGGGCCTAAATCTTGGGCAAAGAAGATTTCATAATATTATTATAAATACGGCATGAAGGGAGCTACCCACTTCATGTTAGGGGGAGATTGAACCCAATCTTGAGTCGCTTCATCTTACTTTACCTTCTCTTTTAGTCTATTTTCAATTTCTCATGAGTTGTATGCAATTTTATGAGTAAAAGAGAGAAAGAGGGAGCTTCTTCCATTTGCTACGCACAAACCACACATTCGTTGCTCGCAATAGTGGTATCAGAGCCTAGCCTACCTCTTGGGCTTCCAATCGCCTACCCTTTGGCATGAAGGTGAGGCCTCTGCTGCAAAGGGGCTCTACAGTCCGTCTCATTGCGAACTGACTACACGGTTGGATTCCCAAGCCTTCAAAACCCCAAACCCCTCTATCACAGTCAAGAAATTCTGTGATTTTTCCAGACATTGAAGAATATCCACTCCTACATCATGGCACCATATTTCGTGAGGAATTGAAGCTCTCAAGAGGTCAGTAAGCTTAATTAAAGCTTAAGTAAAAGCCCAATATAAGCTTAAGCAAGAGCTTAAGCTCTATTTTGAATTTGGGGGGGGGGGTGTGGTTGGATGCCACGGCAGCATCCATGACATATTCTTGTCCAAAAACGTCAAGTTTTTTTTTTTGGCTTAAAAGCCTTATCAAGCAAGTTACATTACTAACTTACTTGATCAACTTCAACCTCTCTTACTCTGTGTCATACATAGACTCTGCAAATCTTCACAAGTCACAATTGACTATCTCTCCCATAGAGGCAGTTCTTGTGCAGTTCTTTCCAGCTTCATAAATTTCACAAAATTTTCATAAAAATTTCCCACCTTTCTTGCCTACTTCCATCCATAATTTCTTGTCCAAAGATCATTTAAACTTTTGGTCTTACACGCCAAAATTCTTCAACGACAAGCAAGGCGTCTTTTCATTTGCAAGGCATCCTAAATCTCCGGATTTCTCCATCAAGCAATCATGGCCAATTTCGACTCTGCATCACCACTTCCTGAGCCAACCTTGGAGCAGCATATGGATTTAATATCCATGCAACTTGAAGAAGAGTGTCAACACCGCGTACAATTGGATCAAGAACTGAAGTCCCTCAAGCATCCTGCCACCCACTGAAATTTCTACCAACGACGACAACCTAGTTTGCGCCATCAACGCTACTCTAGATGTTCACGCTAGTCGAAAGGAGTCCAAGTTAATCAAGCGTACATTCAAATTTAATTCTTTTGATGGTCTTAAAGATGGTTGCAAAATTCTGTCATGGTTAAGTCAGTTCGAAGCTTATTTTGACAATGAGAAATACTCAAAAAGTGATAAAATCAAATGTGCATCTCATTATTTTATTGAGAAAACTGCATTATGGGGTGGGATGTCACACGTAAAGCATTGATCGTCCTCTCACATGGAATGACTTTCACAAGAAGGTTCTTGCAAATTTTCTCCCTGCACAATTCGAGCTCCACATGCAACAACAATGGGACCTATTCATGCAATAGGAACGTGAGTCTATCCCTCAATACACAGAAAGATTTTGGAGCACTCTTTTGCAGCTCCAAATGGTGGAGCCAGTGGCCGAATCTACCTTCAAGAGAAAGTATATATCCGGCTTAATTCCATCCATCCAAGCCGAAGTCAACATGTTCAAGCCTAATAACCTGGACGAAGCCATATCCCTACCTCACGACACTGAAAAGAAGCAGTCTAAAGACCGACGGCAATGTTCAGCATCCAATGGTAACAACATGGGTAACTTTCGTTTTAATTCTTTTTGTAACTTCAATTCTCAATATGGAAAGAATCATTTTAACTAACGGCCATGGATGCGAAATGTTCTTAATAATCATGGTCAATTAGTTTCCAATTTTAAACTTCCCAATCCACCTTCAAATTTGCCTAAATCTGGTGAACCTAAAAATATTAACCCAAGTGTCTCCAATGCCATTTCCAAAAATGTAAGTTGTTATAATTGTAAGCGTCCTGGTCATATTGCGAGTCGTTGTCCCATGGGCAACACCCATGATGGGAAGAAACCCACGGCGGATCTAAATTTTCTTGGAGATGAAGAATCCAATGAAGACCTTGAAGACTTCGATGAGGCTACACTTAATGGAGAAAATTCTAACGAACTTGAAGACCTTGCTGATAAAATTTCTATGCATGCCTTATTAAAGATGCGATATAAAATCAATAATAATGATATGATTGTTTTGCATGACGATGGTAGTACTCATGATTTTGTTTCAGAAAAAGTAGCTAGAAACTTACAACTTAAAACTATTCCATCTGCCTATAAAATTAAAGCTGCATTTCTAGGACAACGATATAATGGTACTAAAGAAGTTCATAATTTAGAAATTTGTATTGGATCTTATAAGGAAAAGAAAAATTTTTTAGTAGCACCTTTGCAATCTGCTAACGTAATTCTAGGAATGCCATGGCGTCACCAATTCAATCCCAATATAGATTACAACACACACTCAATACACATTGAGCACAAAGGTAAACAAATTTTACTCGAAGGTTTAACAAAAACCGAATTATTACCGATTATTAGTTATACAGAGGCGAAGCGAGCTTTGCGTAAACAATCAAAAGCTTTCTTAGTCTCGATTCATGAAGTTGATGTTACAAAAACTGAACTAACTCCAAAGCAGTAGCATTTTATTGCTAAATTTTCTGATTGCTTTTCTAATGATTTACCTTTACAACTTCCTCCATCACGACCTGAAGACCACCAAATTGATTTACTTCCTGGTAGTCAACCACCTTGCAAAGCTCCCTATCGCCATAACCAATTAGAATAGAAAGAGATTCAGAAGCAAATTGAAGAACTTCTAAGTAGAAAATTAATTCGTCCAAGTAGTTCGCCTTTTGGAGCTCCTGTATTATTAGTTAAAAAGAAAAATCAAACTTACTGCATGTGTATAGATTATAGAGCACTTAATAAAATAACAGTTAAAAATAGGTATCCAATACCTATAATAGACGACCTTCTAGATAAATTACAAGGAGCAACAGTGTTTAGTAAAAATGATTTAAAATCAGGATATCACCAAGTTCGTATGTCTACTTCTGACATTTTTAAGACAGATTTTCGTACACAATTTGGACATTATGAATTCTTGGTAATGCCCTTTGGAATTACCAATGCACCAGCTACATTTAGTAGAATGATGAATAGAATATTTTTGCATTTTTAGCATTGTGTAATAGTCTTTTTCGATGACATTCTTGTTTTCGGCAAAACTGAAAAAGAACACGAAGAACATTTATCTTTAGTGTTTAGTTTATTAAAACAAAACCATCTATATGCTAACCCTAACAAAAGTTCTTTCTTTCAATCTGAAATAGAATATTTAGGTAATATCATGTCTGCCAAAGGCATACACGTAGATCCACATAAAATTGAAGCAATTAAGTCTTGGCCAACACCTAAAAATATCCATGAAGTTTGTTCATTTCTAGGACTAGCTAGCTTTTATCGAAAATTTGTTAGAAACTTTTCATTGCTTGCTTTACCGTTAACTCTTTTGTTAAAGAAAGGTCTTGTTTATTGTTGGGGCGATAGCCAACAATGATTGTTTGAAATACTTAAGCATGCACTCACACACGCACCAGTTTTACAGTTACCTGATTTCAATAGACCATTCTTTCTTGTGGTTACTAATGCAAGTGGTTCTGGCATCGATGCAGTATTGATGCAAGACAATCACCCTATATCATACTCTAGTTGTAAACTGAAACTGTTTGAAGTTAAATATAGTACATATGACAAAGAATTATTAGCTGTAGTTCATGCATTGCGCATATGGAAGCATTATTTAATGGGTTCGTATTTAATGATTAAAACCGATCAGCAGAGTATTAAACATTTATTGTCACAACCACAAATATCTAATAGACACATACAGTGGGCATCATTTATTCAATCCTTTCATCCACTCATTCAATATTAACCAGGTAAGGAAAATGTAGTAGCCGATGCACTTAGCCGTAGGCCATCGTTAAACAATATTTCTATCATTTCTACTTCTTCATTAGACACAATGAAAAATACTTATCTTCAAGATTCCGATTTTCATGATGTTTGGGTAAATGTATCTAAGAATCAATGGATCTCTACTAATAACTTTTCTATTTCCGATGGTTTTTTGTTTTATGAAAAACGGTTATGTATTACTAAACCTTTTTGTCATTTCATTATGCAAGAAGTACACGAACCTCCTTACATGGGACATCATGGTATTATCTCCACACTTAGAAATTTACATGAAGATTTTTTCTGGCCAAATATGCAACATGATGTTTCTAATTTTGTTTCTGACTGCATTGTATGTCAACGCATAAAAAGACATCATGGTAAGTCATATGGTTTATTACTTCCATTACCTATCCCTAATTCACCTTGGGAGCAGATTTCTATGGAATTCACTACAGGTTTACCACAAGCTTCTTCACATAATAATATGATATGGACCATAGTTGATAGATTTAGTAAACAGGCTTACTTCATTGCTTGTAAAAATACCTCAAGTGTTGCACAAGCCACTGACTGATTTCTCAAGCATATTTTTGTGTACCATGGGTTGCCGAAAATTATTGCGTCTGACTAAGATCCTCGATTCTATAATAATTTTTGGATTACCTTGTTTACTAACTTAGGAACTAAGATTGATTTTAGCTCTGCATTTCATCCAGAGACTAACGGTGTAACATAGGCCACAAATAGCACAATTTTGGATCTAATCCGTGCTTACACAATTTCTTCTCCAACCACATGGGATAATCATTTGCACCTTCTACAGTTTGCTTACAACAATACCACTCACACTGCTACACAAAAGACACCTTTCACCAACTCCCACATTTCATCTAACTCAGAAAATACCTTCTGTTGACGATTGAATTCAAAATCATTCAAGTACTTATGAGCAAGTTAAACAAATACTATCAAAGGCCCAACAATCATATGTGAAACAAGCAAATAAAAAGAGGCAAGCTATGATTTATAAGGAAGGAGATTATGTTTGGTTACATGTTGAAAAACGTAGACTCCATAGTGTAGAAAAGAACCCAAATGTAAAATTAGCTCCTCGTTTCTATGGATCTTTTAAAATTCTCCATTGTATTAATCCCAATGCTTAAAAATTAGAGTTACCTCATCATTGGAAAATCCACAACACTTTTCACATTAGTCTTTTATGTCCCTTCAAAGGTTCTCTTCCTATTCACCCTGTTCATGAATCACCACCCTTGATTGCAGATGACTATGAAATCCTAATCCCTGAAACAATTATTGATGTTGACTATATGACCACTAGAATTGAAAATACTTATCCTTGTTATCTTGTCAAATTCCGCAATCATTTTGTTGAGGAAGCTCAATGGATGCATGCTCGTGATTTGTGACCTTTTTCCAATTTATTGTCTCCACATCTAGCCAATAGCAATTGAGGACGATTGCTATCCCACCCGGGGGGTATGTTGCCAGGTGGCACCTACGCAAAGGGATGAGCACCTTAAATGGTTCTCCTTTGTGTGTATGTTGGCCGGATGAGTGCCTCAAATGGTTCTGCGTCAATGTGGGGCACGTTCTTAAGAATTGTCTTAGGCAGAAGGTCGATGGGGATGCCTATCCTTTCTGGGCGTCGATGCAAGTGTGAACGTGGGTGGTAATTTTTATCCACATGAGCATTGATGTCTTCGTAAATTAATTATTATATGGAATTCCAAATTAATTGATTTATGTGGCTAGCTACAATTATTCAGTTGATTATTATTCTAACATGATTTTCTAAATTTTTGGCAGCTCATGTGTAGAGCAAGGAGAGTTGGAAAGGTGCGCCATGCGCAAGCATTCTAAAGATTATTTCCTCAAGAATTTATTAGGCAATTATTGGATTATTGTATTAGATGCACTGCTATTTCTTATAAAGCGCATAGCCTCTATGTAAATATTTATTAGCAAAATAGATTTTTAGAAGATATGTCCAATAAAATTTTCATGGTTCTAGAGAGTTGTGGGATGCACAACTGCTAGCATCCATTAATTCAGATTACTATATCTCTTTTCCAGTTCACTCAAACTCTTTATGCAAAGAGTGATTGTAAGGGCCTAAATCTTGGGCAAAGAAGATTTCATAATATTATTATAAATACGGCATGAAGGGAGCTGTCCACTTCATGTCAGGGGGATATTGAACCCAATCTTGAGTCGCTTCATCTTACTTTACCTTCTCTTTTAGTCTATTTTCAATTTCTCATGAGTCCTATGTAATTTTATGAGTAAAAGAGAGAAAGAGGGAGCTTCTTCCATTCACTACGCGCAAACCACGCATCCGTTGCTTGAAACAGAAACCCTTCATGGGCTCCTTAGTGGACTATGTTGAAGAACTTCCCCCCATAGATGAAGAGGCATCACTCAGTATATCCCTGAGGCAATAATTAGGCAACGAGATAAGCACTTAAGATCTCGATCCATTAAAGAATACCTCATCAAATGGCAAGGCCTACCCTTGGAAGAAGCCTATTGGCACCCGTAAACCATTGTCAATGAATTCCCCTACCTCCAAGAGGCCCCATGGCCTAAAGACTAGTTGGTCATGCCCCATTTGACCATCCCCTTTGCTTGCATACTGCACATTGTTTTAGAATAGTTTTGTACTTATCCAAATATTAGGCATGTGCATCCTATATAGGCTGAAAGTACTCATCATTAGCTCCATTTCCACATGTGGTATGCCCTATTTGGAGCAGCCTATCAAAAGTTATGACCTATGTACTTCACCAGGCTGGCGGTCCTGGACAACATGTTGTCCCTAGTCTTTACCCACCCAATTTTCATTGTAAAAGGGCTCATAGTAGTACTCTACAACCCTCCCTTAGCCCACCCATCACTCCCCTCTACTTCTCCTTGTTTTTGAGGGAAAAAGCCTTCAGGATGGGGATGGATTGTAACAAGCGGGATACACATCGACTAGGGGTTAGACACCCAGTCACATTGACTGGGGTATATAAGGTGTAAGAGTCCCAGATTAAGGCAACCAGTTCTTATCAAGAACATACTCTTCACCTTCATCTCAACTTCCATGGCTTCCTCCTTCCTTCTCTCCTCTTTTCTATCTTTCTCTCTCCTCTTCTAGTCTTCTTTTCTCTTATTCTTGCTCTCTTTCTCTCTCTTGAGCTCTTCTTCTCTCTCCTCTTAGCTCCATTCATTACAACAATGATTCAATGTCATTTATTATTTAATATAAACACAATATTTGGTGGTTGAGAGCTTTTGAAGTAGACAGAGGATTTAATATATTACATTGGATTTTCCATCAAACTTCAAGATTTGATGTGATTAAGAGCTAACAAGGGAGAGAAGAGCTAATTGTTGAGGGATTTGGAAACTACAAAGTTGAATTATATATAGTTGATGACTTAAAGACACTCAAATGCATGTACAATGTGTCTAAAGAAGCAAACTCTAGATATCCCTGCCTACATTGCATGTCCCCAACCACATAGTGATGAGCTTAAGCAACATGAATAGAGTCCCTTCCAAGCATATCAAAGACCCACAATTCAAGCCAATTTTCTATATTCCTTTGGCCAGTGCTCCTATATGTACACTTCATGCACTTCATAGAATAATTGAAAAGCTCGTTCATCTTTCCATAGGGTTTGCTTAGAAGCTAAAACCCTTATCAGCTAGACAATATGCTATAGTAAAGATCGAGCAAGTTTTATCTACAATGGTTTGCATGGAGGTAATGTTATTATTGAACCACATCTTTAAAAGTCCAAGGATCCCCAAAAAGCTATCTATTGTTAGAGTGAAGGCTAGAAGGTTCCTAGGCTTTCATGGAAACCTTGGCAAGCTTAACACTAGAAATGAGGATTCAACCATTAAATATAATCAATCAAAATGCCTACATAATGCAGTTATGGATCATGTTGTAATGGACAAGCTCGAAATAGAAAATCTAAAGTTTAGGAAACACTACATAAAATATTATTTTATTGTGATAAAATTGATTGGAATGATGATGATCTCAAAGACATCGATGACCAATTGAATCTTTTTAGAAAGGCAATGACAAAAGCTTGGGGTAATCACCACTTCACTCACTATATGGTAATAAGTTCTTATGTGTCTAGGGTAAGAATTTACTATGTTTCTTCATTGTCTAACTCATATAAGATTTTTGACTAACTCTCTTTTAAAAAAAATTTGTGGTATATATTTTATACAACCACGATCCATATTTTATTAAATAATATGGAAGTCTATCTATATGGTCAATCTGAGGCATGGAAAAATCACATTATTAAGAAAAAACAAAATACTTTAGGCACACAAGACATGGAGGAGGTGTCAATATTGTGGGAGAGAAGGAAGGAGTCTCACTTGTAGCCTTCTTGCTTGCATAATGGGGGAATACACACACAGGTGGAGGCTGAAAACAGTTTTCCTCTTCTTAGTTGTGTAAGCCAAAAGAACTCTAGTACAAAGAAATAGAAGAACCCTATATATGGGTCTCAAACCAAACTCAACTAACTAAGGTGGCATAGTAACTGAGCCACGAACTAGAGTAGATAAGGATAGCTGTCATCTAGCTATTATTCATGGGCGGTGTACTAACCGCATCTGCAGCTAACAAGTCGGTGACATAAATGCACAACGGTCACCCTGGCATATCACGAGTGGAGCTCGATATCTCAACAGGAGGAAAAGTCAAAGAAAACAATTTATTAGAAGTCTTTCAATGGTTTTACGGACAAATATGGTATAAATTCAAGCTTAAAGATATAGTCATATCATGTTATACATCATCTTTGGCAAAAACTATACAAATGGTTACACTGAAAAGGAAAGAGGGATATTGAAACTCTTGCACAAAGAAGAGGTGTTTAGAATGGTTACAAACTAAACCAAGAGAAGGCAAAATATGGGTTTCAAGAAACCCTTGATCCTTGGATTTATCCCACTCAATAAGACCTCTAGGAGCTAAGGACTCCAAAGTATCCATCTTTAGACCCACTGTAACCATGCATATATCCAAAAACCCTTATGACTTCTTCCTTCTCTACCAATTTTTTTTTCTCAACTCCTCTATTGAAGAATTCAGATCCAATGACTTTGCAAATAGCTTTTAAAGCCATCATTGGAAAACTTGGAGAGCTTGAGAATCTATTGTGATAAATTACAATATTTTAATAATTTAAGCTTCCAATATAGTGGATGAGTCCTTGAGCTTTAGTGCCCTAGAGCCCTTGGCTCTTTCAAGAAAGTTATAAAGATCTTCACTTTTAATCCACATAAGAAACAAAAAAGCTTTCCTTTTCAATTGATGAAAATGTTAGAGTTACTTATCTTTAATACCTACTATTAAGCCTAAAAAGATCTTGGAAATATATTTAGTGCCTTTTGGTTTTCATAATCTTCAAGAAGGTTCTCATCATAGAAATTTATTGAGTTATTTGGCTTCTCCTCTGATGGGTGCTTTAGTGTGTCTTCATATCCCATGCCCTCAATGTGCCAAGCCTCTTTTGCACTTTTAAGAACTCTTCTTCTGTTACTTCAAAGCAAAATCTTCAACAATCAGGTATATTTGCATATATAAGTCTATATTTTGGATTATTTTATAAAAAAATATAAAATTAAATTCTTCTTGATTGTTTACTTTTAGTGTTATGCTAAAATGTGACATTTAATTCCATATTAGACATAACATTAGTTACATTTCTTTTGATTCCATTGACCTAGAGTCACATTTCATTAGTTTTCTTCTTGGTCCCTATCCTTGGTTACTTGAAGCTTTATTGTATGAAACACAAACTTAGTTGTGGGGGTCATTATTTCATTTTTTTGTTTTTGAGTTTCATACGTTTTGTATTTAGTTTCTATTATTTATTGAATAAAATGTGACATATATGATCTCATGTTATTGGAGTGCATTTTATATATTTTTATTCAATTTTCTAGTTAGTAACTACTTATCTTATCATGTTGTTGCAATTCATTTTATTGAGATTGAGATATAGCTAGAACTACAACTACTACAAGAAAGGAGAATGTTGATCCTAGGAACATTGTTAAGAAGATCCATCAGTCCTCTAAGCCATCCAAGCCACGAGAGAAGCATAAAATAATATGTTCACAAGATGTAAGATGTCTTAGGGAAATTAGGAAGGCAATGAAAGCTCTTGATAATGTATTTTCAAAGCTGCCATTCTAGGGAGGAGATATGTGATAAACATAGTCTCATCGACAGCTTTAGGTGGACAAGGAGTGCCCTTATTTGCATCTAGGAGGCTACAAAGGATTTCTTGATTGAATTTTTCCATGATGCATACATTTGTGCTGTCCATGCACATGGGGTGACACTTATAGATAAGGATATTATTATCATATGAAGATTGAGATATAGATTCTCCAAGGTTTTGGAGCCAATTCCTCTTACAGATGAGAAGACATATAATATTCTTAATGTGGCACCATATAGGAAGAAGAAAGAGGACATAGGTCCTAAAGTGGAGGATGTCACACATGAGAAAGATACAAGATGGAATGAGGAGGAAAAGGCTACAGAGGAACAAGTAGAGAAATTGAGGGAGAATAAGAGGAAGAAAGTAGAAGAAAAAGAAGCAGAGCAATTATGATCTCCAGAGGATGAGCTTTTTGACATACTTGAGAGTGTCAACCCTATAGATTTTAGTATATATTGCTTCTTGCTTGGTGGGATAGGTAAGAGAAATATTTTTTTTTTGGACTTAGAATGTATGCAGATCCTGAAGGATAAGAGGAGAGAAGTAAATGAATTCATCCTTCTTGCTAGCTTAAGGTATAACATATCTACATTCGTTTGCTATTAAGAATGATGTTTTTCTATCAATAATATCTTTTTCTATATACTCACTATTTTATTAATTTTATTAGGTATATGATGCATCAACTCCCTTTTGATATACAACAAAACGTGAGGCTAAGTGAGCTTGAGGCAAATGCATTTAAACCATTGGCTCAAGAAAACTGATTTTGATACCTTGGAGCTTGTTATGATTCTGTATCATGAAAAGTAAGTTGTTTGGTCTTTTTTCTACTTTCAAAAGAGTCTACTGTATTCAATTATCGCCTTGGCGTCTAATGGCTATAGACTGTGTAGATAAGTAGTGTTTTTTAATCAATTCTTTGAAAGGAATACATGAAAATGCTAAGATGTAAGTTGAATTTTTCAAAGGCTTACTAATCATTTGAACCTTTATTTATTGTAAGTACTCTAAATTTTATTTATTTTTTATATAAAGCTACAAAAATGTTAATTGAAGTTCCACATGTTAATTGAAGATCTACAAGAAAAGCCTCCTATATCTTCTAATCTACTTGCACAAATGGAGTATAGACAAGTTATGGTAATATTTTATCAAGTACATCAAGATACTTGATTCCATAAACTACCACAAATAAGTTATATAGTTTTTCTTTGTATCGTTATTTGTAGAGTCATAATCAAGATGATAGTCATTCTTGTGACTAGAGGGTAATTGTAAATGCTAGAAGATTTGTCAAGTTTATTTGTCTTAATGATGTCAAATTTATTAAGGTAATGTAGAAGATGTTCAATTTTAAGATATTATTTCACTCAAAAGAAAGTGCATTGAAAAATTGCACTGAACCAACATTTTTTTCTTTCAAATGTGTAATAGTTTTCCAACGATTGTTACAATAGTGAGCACATTTGATATGTACAAGCAAAGATTTTAAAGTACATACTTGTTAATTGCATACAAGAAGAATAAGGAGACAAGGAGGTCATAGATAAGGAGGGGGTAGAGGAGGAGTTAGAGAGTGTGGAAATAGAGGAGAGACCTTTAACACCTAAGGTAACCAAAGCATTAAAAAAAGGAAAAAGAACTCCTAAAAATGATATTTTTCACAAAAGAAAATAGCCTTTGTGAATTGTCTTGTATAGCCTCATTTATGTAGATCACGAAGAAAGCAAATGCAAATTTGTTGCAATATTTGAACTTGTATTTATATTGAAAGTAAAGAGATATTTTTTTCAATGTCCTTTCATTGTATCTTTCTCTCTCTTCTCTTTGATATTTGTAAAAAAAATTAGCATAGATGTTACTATTCAAGAAGTGGAATCAAATATGTATATACTATATATGATTTGATGTATAAACTTACTTGTTTGTTGTTACGTTGGAATGTAAATAAACATGGCAATTTGATATCTTCATTCTGTAAATCCAACCTCACTTGATGTATTGTACATGATGATAATCTAATCTTATTGTAATAATATTATCATTGAGCCAAACATCAAGATCCACTATAGGATCTTTGCTAAAATCCTCAAGCTTTTGATCCAAAGAAACTAGACTACTACCAACATAATGCCATCTACTATACTTGAAATGGTTCATACAGATGTTTGGGGGCCCACTCAAAATGTATCCCTTGGCTAGTCTTGTGATAATCGGAATCTTTCTATTCAATAGCTCTAGTAAGTGCTTCACAAGATTGGGAATTGAGGTGATGCTATATTGCACCACTCCTTGCTCAATGTGAACAAATATGTAACAAAGCTAATGATCTATCTTGTCCTGCCTCTAACTATCATAGCACGCGACACACAAGAGGCATCCAAATTCTTACGGTTAACCTCTTCCTGCAGAAGAGCACTCTCAACATCAGATAATTTCAAGGTAACAGTAGAGGCACATAATGCAGTGCGAAATACATCCCATGACTCATTAAGAGTACCAAGCAAGAAAAGATGAGTGACATCCTCTGCAAATGTGATGTCCTTCGAAGTCAAGTTCTTGAGTATAGCATGGAACTGGCTCAAGTGAGTAGACATGGTCACATTCTCCTTCATGCGCAGATCCATAAGCTGCTTCAGCCAATACATCTGACTCGCTTGACTTTTCTTGTCATAGAGATTCTTGATTTTATCCCACAACTGCCACGCACTTTGTTTTTTCTCAAATACATTGTAATGAACATGTTTTGTGAGAGATAATACAATAGTGGACTTGCATAACTCATGAAGCTCAAACCATTCCTCATCTGGTATAGTTGCAGGTGGCTGTCCCGCTGAACCTCAATGGTTTGATCTGCGATTTCTACACCGATACCTGCCAAATTTGGCTCTTTCAATAAGAGTAATTCGTACCATCAAGCTTAGTGAAGTTGAAAATAGCATGATCAGTGGACGAACTCGCCATAATGCAGGCTGGAAGACTGTAGATAGTTCAAAATTGCTTTGTTGTTTAATGCAAAAAATGACAAAAAAAATCACCAAAATCCAGAGAAAATGGCAAGAAAAGTGTAACCAAAGCTGATACCCACCAAGTACTAGTGAAAGTACATCATTTCAAAATATTTCTGTGCACTCTATTCAATAGCTCTAGTATGTGCTTCACAAGATTGGGAATTAGGGTGATGCTACGTTGCACCACTCCTTGCTCAATGTGAACAAATATGTACCAAAGCTAATGATCTATCTTGTAGCTCGCCTTGTGAACGCATGGCAAGTGATTGATTGGGCCCCTTAACACATTTGTGTCAAGAGTGAGGCCACACCAATAACCATGCCAAATAAGATTTGTGGAGAACCTCAAAATTTCCAATTACAATAACAAGGAAATGAAGAAATGGGATGTTAGATGCTCACGTTGTTAGGAGAACCCTCTCTATATCCAGCATACTATCCATTTGAGCATAATCCACTTGAACCATTGAGGATGTATCTACACTGCCATCTATTTTTTATGATTCATGGGAATCTCATTCTTACCCTAGGAGGACCAGAATGAGGAGCTCATTAGTGTGTAAGGAGAGTTGGAGGCATCCACATATACCCAAAAGAAATATGACAAGATGATCAAGATTACACTTTTACCGGGTAGTGTGTGAACATACAAAAATTGAATAGGTTAACTTCTGATGGGACCTAAAATGGGCTGGCAATGGCTAATGCACTAGCTGGACCTCATGCCCTCAACAGACAACCCCACTACCACACGGCCTCGCGGCCCAGGAGCATCTGTCGAGGGATACACTATCCTAAACACTAATCACTGCGCATTTATAGTCTGTAATCCAACGAATGTTCCCTTCCCCCGTCTCCTTAGAGGGAGATTATACATATATCGGCAATAACTGCCACATATCACAGACATAAGGGTGCCCTACTTGGCTGATTGCCGTGGCCCTATTGCAGCTCTCCTACATCTTGGGGATTGGCCCCTCGATGCGGTGCTTCCACACATAGACACATTCGAAACAAACTCCCCTCTTAGTGCCAATATATTTAACGTTCCAAGAATGCACTTATCCTCACTTATCCATCCCCTTTGACCCACCGTCTAGACCTACAACTAGGTTGCTCACTCTCTCTACGTGGGTCAAGTCTTAAAGAAACCAAGTGTTATGCATCCCCTTTGACCCACCGTCTAGACCTACAACTAGGTTGCTCACTCTCTCTACATGGGTCAAGTCCTAAAGAAACCAAGTGTTATGCATCCAGGAGCTTGTAATTGATACCATTTAACGATGCTTGCTGCAAATGTGTATATGATTAAGTGCTCAAACAATTGAAAAATAGCCTCGTGCATTGTGCAAATCCATTCTTTTCATGTTTCCATACACTAACGCGTAATTGCTGCGATGAGAGAGGACATCGAGCCTTACACTCGTGCTGTACTTCCCTTTATTTAACTTAACGTCATCCTATATGAATAATGCAGCAAATACATCAGATTTTATATTATATTTCAACACTCAAACTTCCCTCCTCCCCTACCGTTTAAGGTTTTGCCTCGTTGCATAGGTAAAGGGGTAATTTCATGTGCATTTCGCACAAAATAAGCAGTAAATACTCACAAAAATACATAAATGGGGCTAACCTGAGGCAAACCCTCATGTTTTATCCTCATTATACACTCATAGACACATCCATAATTTTCCTCGTCTGTTCTCTATTTTTTTTCCTTTTAAAAAGTATTTTTCCTATTTTTCCTTATTTATTATCAATAAAAATGGAAGAAAATTAGCATTATTATAGAGTTGTGGCTCTTGAGTTCTTAAACAACAACCATGTAGATTTTATTGGTGTTTTGTTTCATGCTTTTCCCATTTTAAGCCCAAAAACCCTATTTTTACTCTAAAAACCATGCTTTTCAGGTTTTTTTCATTTATTTCCCACACTTTAAGTATATATTTTCTGAGTTTTTTATTATGAAAGACTAAAATCAGTAGCAAACAACATGTCCATCAATTTTCAGTCCATATGAACATTGCTAACCTCATCAAATGTGAAAAAAGAGCCATTTTATTTGTTAAAATGTCATTATCGTGTATCTTTTATTATTTCGGGTTTTGAAACTTGTTGTGGGTTTGCAAACCAGGGCCCGTTTGATGCTCAACCTACCTCCACATTGCCATCTTCATCCCACCTTCTGTTTGGAAGCAATCTGGTACCATGCCGGACGGCTTCATTCTTCTTCACACACAGGAACTGCCCCTTGAAGGAAAGAGAGGGAGGAGAGAGAAAAACTGAAATTTGATCTCCACAACCGGGCAGCCATTTGACGCGCGGTCTGGAGCGATGGGGAGCAAAGGTTGAATGTAGATCAAGCACATCTCCATTGAGGGTGTAAACAACCTCCGAATCAGGCTCTGACTGGATGGATGACTTCATAGCATCGAAATCTATCAATCTGGCCTTTGTTGCACTCTTTTTGTCTCTTAGATCCTATAGTTGCTTTATAATATGAAACCTTATAGGGATTAAATGGGGGATTAAATAAATTCTAATTGACAAACGGAGACTTGTATTGGGTTCCTGGCATTGAAATCTATCTAGGAAAACAATAGCTCATTAATCTATAGTTGTTTTATTTTTCACAAAAAATTGCTCTTTTATGTCTTCTTTTTGCACATTAAATTGGGCTCTAGAAATCTGCTCTCATTGGCGACCATGGGATAGGGTGAATCAACCCATCGAATCCACAAACTAATCTACACAAACAACAACCATAAAGAGTATCAAGTTGCCATAAAGCAAAATACTCAATAAAGCACAAGAACAGCTCTCATCCTACCCCTTGATCAAATTAAGACATGAAGATCCATAAGGGATAGGCCCAGCATAATTTGACAAAAATCTAAAGTGAGTTGCTAACCAACTGCTCCAACACAGACTGGCTAAAAAGAACCATAAAAAATGACATCCTAGGTGGTGGCGTGAACACTATCCAACTTAGGACAACTAGACTAGGAACTCCTACTAAGCGAGGACTCCTATAGCTTGGTCAGTATATATTTTCCTTTTATGATATTTTTCCTTCAAGCTTAGGACAACTAGACTAGGAACTCCTACTAAGCAAGGACTCCTATAGCCTGGTCAATATATATTTTCCTTTTATGATATTTTTCCTTCAAGTTTCCATACTCCAATGTGTAAAAAGAAGGGAACTGAGAGTAGTGATCCAAGGAGAACATGGCATCGGCCTCAGGTCCTGACTCGATACCTAAGAACCTACCAAGCCCTCACAAGGTGACACTTAAATCTTTTCTTTGTGCTCATTTTTACTTTCACTCCAACCTTCCTTAATATTTTTCTAGCCAGATGCCACCCCTAAAAAAACAAGGTATTAGCCCTAGGTTGACTCATCCCCACGAACCTATTAGGCCTTCGCAAGGTGATGATCAACTGCTCTTAAGATTTTTTTCTTTTCCTTTTCTATTTGAAGGGGTTGGAACCCCTTTTTACACTTTGTATTTTTATATTTCAAAGATATTCAAAATTTTCTTTTCTTTTTATTTTTATAGGCTTCTCTAATTGCCTCATACTAACAAAAGCTCCTAGAAACAGCTGCCTAGCAGGCTAACAGAACAGGGTCACTAGGACTACCTTGTAAAATAGTTCTTAGAATGCCTGACAATGTCTTTGAACAACTGTTCATACCTCCTTCAGACACACCTAACCTAATCCTGGGATTTCATGCCTTGATTGCCGATCCCCAACAAAAAGAAAATCCCCCACAAGTATATAAACACATATAACACAAAGAGAAAGTACTTGTAAAGGAAAATATCACCTGGACTTGGCCACAAGAAGCTTCTTGCAACCTGAGGCTCCCTCATGTTTCACTAAATCTGTATAGCACATCACTAAAACAAACCATTAATTGCACCCGCACTACCTAATGAGATGACTTACAAATCCTTTATTAAATAGAGTTAAGTTGATCCCATATGTTTGAGAAGTCAGAGTCAGTTGCATACATTTTGGGTAAATCCATGAACTCGTTATGGTAAACAGTTGTGATTACATTCACTTGAGATCGCCGTGATAGAGGATCTACAAGCACATTCTTAGTTTCAGATGTTATGAAGGATTTGAAAATGAAACATAGATAAGAAATTTTCTGAGCGCATCTGTTTCTCTCAAAGCTTCTTCTGAGTGAGGAAGTATCTTGGACTTTGGTGATCTATTTTAATAACCAAACTTGCACCAATTAAATAGTTGAGGCATTAGCTCTCAAATGCTACTACATGATCCTCTTGGTTAAGCGCAGCTCCAATGCAATCCCCAGGAGCATCACAATGAGCTTCAAAAAGTTTTTGAAGATCTAGAACTATGAGAACTGGTTCTCGAGTCACAACAAACTTAATTCTTTCAAAGGCTTGTAGTTGCCTTGATCCCCAACAAAAAGGCATTTGCTTCTTAGTAAGGTCACGTAGAGGAGATGCAACATATGCAAAACCTTGTATGAACCTCCTGTAGTATGAATATAGGCCCAAGAAACATCTAACTTCGTGTATAGAAGTAGGTGTAGGCCAATCAACAATGTCTCGAATCTTCTCAAGATCCATTCTCACCAGATTGTGAGAAACAATATGGCCAAAGTAATGAATTTTCAAAAGGAAGAATTCACTATTCTTAGCATTGACCTGTAGTCTATGCTTGCAAAGCTCTTGAAAAACAATGGATAGATGTTTTCTATGCTCTTCCTCAGACCGTGAAAATATTAGAATGTCATCAAAGAAGACAATTGTGAACTTTGAGTGAGGTCTAAAAATTCTATCCATCATTCGGTTGAATGTGGCGGGTGCATTAGTCAAACCAAATGGCATGACTAAAAACTCATATAGTCCAAATGTTGTACAAAAAGCTATCTTATGAACATCTTCAGGTGCTAGCCATATCTGTGATAGCCGCTCTTAAGAACAATGTGACTAAATATACTAGTCCCTTGCAACTTATCCAAGATATCATCTATCCTTGGGATAGGAAGATGATTCTTGATTGTGATCTTGTTCAAAGATTTGTAGTCTATGCACATACAGAAATAACCATCTTTCTTTTGAACAAGTAAGACTAGAGAGAAGTATGGAGAAGAGCTAGGTTGAACTAACCCTTTTTCCAACAGTTTGTTTACATGTTTTAGGATCTCCTCTTGCTGACTTGCACTTACTTGGTAAGGTGGTTGGTTAGGTGGTGAACTTCCTAGGATAAGATCAATTGTGTGATCTTTCGAGCGCTTAGGAGGTAACTCTCCTGGGAGTGAATCACTAAAACAATCTTCATATTATTTAACAAAATCATGTCTGGCTTGATCAATTGAAGAGAGGGGTCCTTTTAAAGTCTGAGACTTAGAAGTATTAGTTGGTATTGTGTGGTTCATTAGAGACATCAAGTGCCATTGAGTCATTAACTTCTTTTGACTCTCTCACAAAAATCATGTACGCAAAAATAGCTTTCTTAATTTCTTTAGAAATGCTAACATGACTAACCATTGATACATGCCAATCTCCAGCATAAGCAACGCATAGTATGTTTCGACCCTTGAATTGAAATGCAAGGGTCTTCTTAACAAAATCAGGAAGAGTTCTAATCTTGTAATGCCAAGGAATGCCTAAGATAACATTAGAGTTACCAATGGGTGCAAGTAGAAATGATTATTGGTCACGGTAATTCCCAATTCTAAGATTCAACTTCCCGTAGATAGGAGTAGAATGGGTTGTAAGTCCTTCAAATGCCAAACCTGATCCAATTTGTATTCCCAATCGATCCGGTGGAATTTGTAGTCTGTCAGCAGTATCTGGTGATACAAAATTATCTGTGGACCTTGAATCAAAGAGTATCAAAACTGGTTGATTATTGAGTGTCCTCCAACCCTTTAAGAGTTGTGTTTTCTTCTCATTTGAATGAGTGTTAGCTTACACATCTAGAATAGAATTTGAGGATGACGGAGGAGGATCTTTAACCACATTTACTTCCTTTCTTTTGTGAAGACAATCAGGCTTCATATACCCTAACTCGCCACCACAAAGAAAGCACTTTCCTTCCTCTTTATACTTTTGTATCTCAGAGGGTGAGAGATATTTGCGCTTCTTATTATCCTCTAGCTTTGAATATTGGTCATGGGTAAAGATAGGTCTTCTTTGATTAGTCCTGTCTCTTGGTTGATCATAGAGTTGCTCTTGTCTAGCTCTATAAGAACTCATCTCCAACTTTTGAGATGTACTAGGTGTATGAAAACTTTTAGCTATGATGGTAGACTCCATCATGTGAGATAAGGTTTCATGTGGATACACCTTCATGGTTCTGTGTAAATGAGGAAGTAGACTAGCTCCAAACTTCCTTTTCTTATCTTCATAGTTGATCTCCATGAAAGGAGTAACCTTGAGAAGAGTAGACAAAAACTTCACATAACTAGTGACCTTCTCATGCTCTTTCTGGCCTAGCGAATCCACTCCTTCTTGACATCATTCTCAAAAGCAGGAGGCAAGAACTGAGCATAAAACTTCTTCTTGAACTTTTCCCAAGTCGTAGGTTTCCTTCCCTCCAAAATGACAGTCAACCACCAATTTCTAGTGGTGTCTTTCAAGTACATGCCTACATGCCGGAGCTTGGATTTTTCTGAGAAATTACCATAAAAAAGGTAACTTCAAATTGCTTGACAAAGGCTAACGCCTTAGTAGGATCTCTCTTACTGGAGTAAGAGTTAAACTTTATGTCCTTATCCCCAGACTTGAAAGTCTTAGTCTTCTTAAGCTTGCTCCTCTTATGGTCCCTCTTTGTCCGTTCGTGTATTGCACGAGACATAGAACCAAGAGAGTAGAAACTAGAAGACAATGAGGAGGAGGAGGAACTTGAGTAATCAGGGGAGTAGCTAGTTGTTGAGGGAGACGACTCCCTCTTTATCTGCCTCACTCAAGGTGAGGTCTTTTTACTCTTCTTGACCTGGGAGTCCTTCTTCCTTCTAGGAAGCTTCTTTGCAATTAGATGCTTTGCACCTTCACCATCAATTGGTGCAATGGTGTTTCCTCCTGTATCACCATCTTTTGAAGGATTCGTTCCTTCATAAGTAGCTTCTTCCCTTGCCCTTAAGTTATCAATCAATTGACGTAGTTCAAAAATTTCCAACAAGCTACGATACTCTATAAATTTGAGCATGTAATTGCTCACTTGTAGGTGCTTCATCAGTTGCCATCTTTACCTTCTTCTTGCAAGGATCACCTTTACTTTGAGAAAAGAAAAGATACTGCTCTGATACCACTATTATAATATTTGAGATACACGCTCGACTTTCTTATATACTTAAAATATATATGGTGAATATTATGCTAGCACAGAGAGAGAACAGATGAGAGAAAAGAAAGATGCAGAGAGAGAGAGATATATATATATAGAGAAATTGACAACACACTAGGGATTGAAAGATGGGCCAGTCCCCCCCTTGTGGAGTTATATTATTGACTGGCAAGGAGCAAGCTCTTCCGTTACACATAAATGAGTTCTTGCTTGTAGATCTTGGAAACAAGATCATGGTTCCTTGCATTGTATACAATCGGCTAAGACTTGCACAACTTGGAAGTTGGCACCTTTCGATCCTTCTTGAGTCTCCTTCTCTCCTACACAATATGTGTAGGGCTCTCCCCTTGGAGCTTGATTTCAGCAGAGCTTTTGCAGCTCTTGCACCTTCTCTTATCCTCTTGGAACTTGATTTCTGTAGAGCTTTCACATCATTGATTTCAACAGGGCTTCCACAGCACTTTCACCTTCTCTCCTCCTCTTGGATGCATGCAAAGTGATGCTTCCTTCACCTCTCTCACACCCGAGGAGAGCCTCCTCTTTTATATGCTTTCAAGAGCTTCTCTTCTTGGAGAGAGACTTGAGGTGAACTTCATGCAAGATGTGGCTACTCCAAGAGCTTCTCTGCAGCACTAATTTTGCGATTTCTCTCTATGTATTGCTCGGATGAAAAAACGTCCAACACAAAAGTTGTAGATCTCGTTCTTTCCAATAACCCTAGCGAGCTATTTTTAGAGATCATCTTTCTATAGCGAGATATTTTAAAAATGGATTCACCATTACTTTTTTTAAAAAAATTCTCAAATTGTACTCTTAACTTGTGGTCCATGCAACCACCTTAAGGAGAGTTCATTAAATTGCCTTGGGCCTCAACCTTAAGATTGAGTTCCACACAAAAGCTTGTGTCATTTTAGTCCTTCGAAAGAGAAACTTACGTCTCTCCTCATCTCCAAAGGATCATGTCTTTTGTCTTTCTTAGTGAGAGAATTACCTCTCTCATCTTTCCTAATGAAACAAAAGACCTTAAACCTTGACTTGTAAGGGAGAGGATGACCCCAAATGAATGCAATGCTCATTACACACAAGTAAAAGTTCCCAGGCATCCCCGGATACACACATAAATAAGTATACACAATGCTAATGCACCTTCCTCTTCTTAGAACTTAATCCATCTTCATTTATGTGTGACTCTTTGGTTCTTGTGTACACTCTTACACTTGGCAGACACTTCTTTTCCCCTTTATAACTTGTACTGCCTGTACCAGATATCTCCGTCATAGTACTCTCTAATCACTCCATTAAGTGATGCACTATAAATACTAGTCTCTAAATGGTCTCATGGCCATGCTAGATCATCATCAACACTTAAAGAAAAGATATTAATTAATTTATTGGCATAAATTTTTTAAATAGAGAATGCATAATAAGCAATCAATTTAGTGACGTCCCTTTGGCTTCTAAATAGTTGACCTTAACTGTAGAGGGGGGACTTAGTACTTAAGAAGATCTGGAAAGTCTTGTAGTTCTCTCTCAGTCATAAACTCATCGTCTAATGGGGGATAAATCTTAAACTTAACCGGATACTTCTGTAATACATTATCTAACCTTAGAGTATTGTCCTAATGGTGTAAAATTCTGTCGGGCGCACAAGGAACTCTTCTGTTTCTTCTATGTCAAGTAAATCTTCCTTGATTGGTTCCATTGAAGGTTCTCAAATATAAGGATGTAGCAAACTTATATGGAAAGCATTATGAGTGTTCTAGTGACTTGGTAGATCCAAAAAAAAAGTCACATTGTTTATCTTATCTGTGATCTTGAAAGGGCCATAATAGCGATTAGAAAGCTTAACCACTTTACCCTTTTGACCTTTTTTCTTCTTCAAGAAAGCCTTTTCAAACTTTAAGAAGAACATACTATCCCAACTTGAGATCTAACTTACGACGATGCTTATCAGCTTCGTGTTTATGCTTCTCTTGTGTCCTTCGGATAGCAGCTTTTACTTCAGTGAAAGTTGTATCAATGTCTCTAAAAACTCATATCTTGCAAAGATCTTATCCTTCGTATGAAGAATGGGTGGTAAATGAGACTTACCATAGATGATCTCAAAGGGTGCCTTACTAGTACTAGAGTGCACCGTATTATTGTATGCAAACTCTACTAAAGGCAAATACTTTTCCCATTCTCTTTGATTATGAGAGACATAGAATTTCAAAAGGTCAAGAATAGTAGAATTAGCACTTTCACTCTACCCATCCATTTGAGGATGATAAGAGGATGAAAATTTTAACTTTGTCTCGAGGTTCTCAAAGAGAGCTTGCAAAAGAGGCTGGTCATGTGGGGATCTTAATCACTTATAATAGACTTAGGCATGACATGATGCTTGAAAATATGAGCAATGAATAACTTAGCCATATGATTGACTTTGATTGTCTTTTTCATAGGTATAAAGTGAGATTGCTTACTAAATCTATCAATGATAGTCTAGATTGCATTGTTGCCTGCTTTGGTGCGAGAAAGCTCCATGATAAAGTCCATGGCAATACTTTCCCAAGGCTCATTTGGAATAGGTAATGGATTTAGTAGACAAGGTGGTTTATGCCTATCATACTTTACTTTTTTGGCATATCTTGCACTTGCAGACATATCTTTCAATGTCAGCTCTAAGAGTGGGCCAAAAGAAATATCTTTCCAATGCTTGAGTAGTGGGTAGAATACCCTGATATCCAGCATATGGGGATGCATGTGCTTCATCCATCACCTTGTGTGACAATGGTAATGCTACAGAAATTGCTTGATGATGATACAAATAACCATCTCGAATTGAGTAAGGTGTAATCGACTGACCTGAGTTAAGCTGATCCCATATGGTTGAGAAATTAGAATCAGTTGCATACATTTTGGGTAAATCCATGAACTCATTATGGTAAATAGTTGTGATTACATTCACTCGAGGTCACCGTGATAGAGCATCTGCTACCACATTCTTAGTTCTAGATGTATGAAGGATTTGAAAATGAAACATGGATAAGAAATTATCCCAGCGCATCTGTTTCTCTCAGAGCTTCTTTTTGTGTGAGAAAGTATCTTAGACTTTGGTGATCTATTTTAATTACAAAATCTGCACCAATTAAATAGTGTTTTCATACTTGAAGAGCATGTACCATTGCCATAAGCTCATTCTCATATACTGGATCATGTAGCTCATGATCCTTGAGGCATCAGCTCTCAAATGCTACTGCATGATGCTCTTGGTTAAGCGCAGCTCCAGTGCCATCCCCAAGAGCATCACAATGAGCTTCAAAAGGTTTTTGAAGATCTAGAACTATGAGAACTAGTTCTTGAGTCACAACAAACTTAATTCTTTCAAAGGCTTGTAGTTTCCTTGATCCCCAACAAAAAGGAATTTGCTTCTTAGTAAGGTCACGTAGAGGAGATGCAACATATGCAAAACCTTGTATGAACCTCCTGTAGTATGAATATAGGCCCAAGAAACATCTAACTTTGTGTATAGAAGTAGGTATAGGCCAATCAACAATGTCTCAAATCTTCTCAGGATCCATTCTCACCAGATTGTGAGAAACAATATGGCCAAAGTAATGAATTTTCGAAAGGAAGAATTCACTATTCTTAGCATTGACCTATAGTTTATGCTTGCAAAGCTCTTGAAAAACAATGGATAGATGTTTTCTATGCTCTTCCTCAGACCGTGAAAATATTAGAATGTCATCAAAGAAGATACTTGTGAACTTTGAGTGAGGTCTAAAAATCCTCTCCATCATTCGTTTGAATGTGGTGGGTGCATTAGTCAAACCAAATGGCATGACTAAAATTTCATATAGTCCAAATGTTGTACGAAAAGCTATCTTATGAACATCTTAAGGTGCTAGTTGTATCTAGTGATAGCCGCTCTTGAGATCAATGTGACTAAAGATACTAGTGTCAAGATTGTGGGAGAGAAGGAAGGAGTCTCACTTGTAGCTTTCTTGCTTGCACAATGGGGGAATACACACAAAGGTGGAGGCTGAAAACAGTTTTCCTCTTCTTAGTTGTGTAAGCCAAAAAGAACTCAAGTACATAGAAATAGAAGAACCCTATATATGGGTCTCAAACCAAACTCAACTAACTAAGGTGGCATACTAAATGAGCCACGAACTAGAGTAGATAAGGATAGCTGTCATCTAGCTATTATTCATGGGCGGTATACCAACCGCATCTGCAACAACTGACAAGTCAGTGACATAAATGCACAACGGTCACCCTGGCATATCACGAGTGGAGCTCGATATCTCAACACTCCCCCTCGAGCTCAATCCCAATTCCTGCACACCAAGCAGGTCTCTGAACTTGCGCAACTTCTCTGCGCCCAATGCCTTCCTAAGTATGTCAACTACCTGATCCTCTGTGCTGACATAAACTAGATCAATAAGACCTAGTAAAACCCTCTTCTGCACATAGTGATAATGCACCTCAATGTGCTTTGTTCTAGCATGATAGACTGGGTTATTTGCCAAGTGTATACTACTCATGTTGTCACAATAAATGACAACTGGCCCATCTCTAGGCTGATGCATATCATAAAGTAGCTTATGCAACCAAGCTACCTCACATGCAGCCATTGCTGTGCCCCTGTACTCAGCCTCTGTGCTCGACAAGGCAACTGCAGGCTGTTTCTTGCTGCTCCAAGTGACTGCAGCACTCCCAAAAGAGAACACATATCCACTGGTAGATCGTCTATCAGAAATACTACCAGCCCAATCAGTATCAGTGTATCCATGCAACTGTATCTGAACCCTAGTCTCATAAAGTAGTCCATACTGCAATGTGGACTTCACATACCTGAGTATGCATCTAGCCACATCCAAATGCGGTTTCCTTGGAGCCTGCATAAATTTACTTACCAATCCAACATCATAGCTCAAATCTGGCCTGGTAATAGTCATATAAATCAAACTTCCTACTATGCGTCTGTATATGGTAGGGTCTTCCAGAAGCTCACCTGCATCTACGCTTAGCTTCACATTCTGCTCCAAAGGAACTAAAATAGGCTTACAGCCTGTCATCCCATATTTGGACAGCATGTCCAATCCATACTGCCTATGCAAGAGCTGTATCCCACTATCACCTCAATGCCCAAGAAATAACGCAGCTCTCCCAAATCCTTCATCTCAAACTTCTACTTCAATAGCATTTTCACATGAAGGATATCTTCACCACTATCACCTGTGATAATCAAATCATCAACATAAATGACAAGCAGCATAATACCTTTCTCTGTTTTTCTCACATAAAGTGAGAAATTTGCCTTGGAAATTTGAAAGCCAATAGTGACAAGATACTGTCCTATCTTGTCAAACCATGCTCTAGGTGCTTGCTTCAAGCCATACAAGGCTTTCTTCAACCTGTAAACAAACTCAGGATGAACATCATGCACATAACCTAGTGACTGCTCCATATAGACCTCTTCTTGCAAATCACCATGCAAGAAGGCATTCTTTACATCCATTTGATGTAAAGACCATCCCTTTGATGCAGCCATAGCAATGACTTACAGTTGCCATCCTTGCAATTGAACTGAATGTTTCTTCATAATCAATGCCATATGTTTGTGCATACCCCTTGACTACTAATCTTGCCTTGTATCTACTCACAGAACCATCTGTATTGTGTTTCACCTTATAAACCCACTTACAACCAATTGCATTCTTATCTTTAGGCAAAGATACCAATCCCCATGTAACATTTGCTTCCAAGGCATCCATTTTTTCATCCATGGCTTTCTCCCATTTTTCTTTTCCCATGGCTTGCTCAAAAGAAGTGGGTTCTGGTTCCTGTATCACCTTGACCATATATGCATAGTGAATGGCTGTAAATCCATCATATTTCAGCCTATCCATAGGATACCTAGCTCTGGTAGACCTGTGCAAAGTAGGTTCACTCCCAGGTGCTCTCAAAACATCCCTGGTCTTCCTTAATCAAGGTGTAACAATAGAAGGAATACCCAACTCATCATCAATGCTCTGTTCTGAGCCACTCGATTCACCATCCACATAAGAGTGACCTGCATTCACATCAAACATGGGCTGATCTACCTTCTCTTTTCCTTTTCGTGATACCTACATACCACTATCTGCATTGCTTTGAGAAGATTCTCCTGATCTCAATCTGCCTGTCCATGGCGAAGAATGTAAACCACTGCTAGAGGATGCTCCAGGTCCACTAATATCTTGTGACTGCTGCTGTGAATTCTGTGCAGCATTACGATTTTGTGCATCTACATTATCTATCACATTTACTGGTTTATACCAGCTACTCATCTCATCAAAAACAACATCTCTGCTCACTGTAAACTTACGAGTAGAAGGGTTATAACATCTATACCCTTTTTGCCTGCAGAAAATAACCAATAAAGATGCACTTCTCAGCTTTTGGATCCAACTTGGATCTCAACTCATCTAGCACATGAACATAGGCAATGCAACCAAAAATTTTCAAATGAGAAATATCTGGTTTCCTACCAGTATACCTCTCCTCTGGGGTCATGCCATGTATTGCTGCAGTGGGAATCCTATTCATTATGTAGACTGCTGTAGCAACTGCCTCAGTGGCAGGTCTTTTTCATTGAGAATGGCACGAGATACCTCTCCAATATGCCTATTTTTTCTTTCTGCAATTCCATTTTGTTGTGGGGTATGACTACATGAATATTGATGCTTTATGCCATGCTCCAGCAAGAACCTTGCAAACTCATTTGAGAGGTACTCTCCCCCTCCATCTAACCTTAGGCATTTTATTTGCAGGCCTGTTTCTTTTTCAACCATAGCTTTAAGAGTTTTGAAATGCTCAAAAACTTCACTTTTCTTTTTCATAAACTACACCCAAACGTTTTTGCTATAGTCATCAATAAAAGTGACAAAATAATGACAGCCTCCAAGAGATGCAGCTTTAGTAGTCCACACATTAGAGTGGATTAATTCCAATGGCTTCTTACTCTCTTGAATATGTCTAGGAAATGGTTTCCTTGCCTGTTTTCCAAATTGGCAGGCTTCACATACCTTATGCATTTCTGCAACCTTGAATTTAGGCAATCATGCAACAATATTTTGGGCTTGCATTGATTTAAGTCGCTATACATTAATATGACCAATGCGTTTATGCCAGATATCAATATCTGGAACAACTACACCGGTCCCATGTGCAAACATTGCTGCACTCAATTCAGGCATGTCTGCATCCAACGTAAACATTTTTCCCTTCTTCTTTCCTTTTGCTATCAAGCGACCTTTATTTTTCATATCCTCAACAAAGCATCCATGAGAATTAAATCTGACCTGCAAGCCCTGCTCAACCATTTGATCAACAGAAACTAGGTTCTTGGTGATATTCGGGACATGAAATACATCCGACAGGTATTTCTTTTTCCCATCCTACATAGACAAAGGAATTTTTCCAATCTGCACAATAGGATGTGCAATATCATCACCAGTCTCCACAAATCCTGGTTTTTCCATTTTCCTTGTATCCTGCATCCATTCTACATGACCTGTCATGTGGTTTGATGCACCTGAGTCAACATACCACACATCGTTGCTTTCTTCTGCACTTGTCACATAATTGGTCATGTGCTGCACCATAAACAAATGCTCATTTCTATCATCACCCTGTCTACTAGAAGATACATAATTTCCTTGTTGTAATTTTCCACTCATGATGTCATTCTGCTTTTTATAATAGCCTTTAGCCATATGACCCATTTTACCACAGTAGTAGCATTCAACATTGTTGTTTGCATTTTGGCCTCTTTGCCATCCACCACGACCTCTTTGGCTCCCCCTACCTCTAGAGTTACCACGTCCTCCTCCATAGGACTAGTTTTCTTGAGTTTGCTGCATATTCTGATTTCTACCACGGCCTCCAGATCGGTCTCCTCTACATCTGCCTCTACCTCTTCCAGCATTTGAGTAGAAGACAGCTTCTTTTGAAGTTCCTCCTGAAGAAGATGCACCACTATTTCTCTGCTCCTCAGAAATTAGAAGAGCAATCAACTCCTCAAAATCAGGAAATCTTTCACGGACGGAAATGGATGTTCAAAACTATGCATAATCCTTTCCTAGACCATTCAAGGTCACAAAAACTAAATCATCATCTTCCACTGGTGACCCAATGGAAGCAAGTGCATCTGCAATCTTCTTCACCTTCATGTGGTAGTCATTGATGCTCATACTTTCTCTTTGCACATTGTGCAACTCTTGCTTGAGCTGCATTTTCCTAGCTTGCGTATTTGTGCTATACATTTTTGACAAAGTATCCCATGCCTCCTTTGGCGTACTTGCATCCTGAATATGCACAATCATAGAGTTTGAAATGTTGATAGACAGCCAATACATAACTTTCCTGGCTCTCTCATGCCATGCTTTAAATGCCTGCATTTGCTGTTGATTGGAAACATCAGGAAGAACTGGTTCTTCTTCATTTCCTACAACGAATTCCCAATATCCTTTTCCCATAAGGAAATTCGTCATTCTGAACTTCCATGCTTGGAAGTTGTTCTTATCAAGCTTTTCAGTGACAATCTGTGAAAGAGAATCGGACGCCATTACAGAACACTGCAAAAAATTCTCTCACTACAAAGAACACAGCTTCAGCCTCACAAGGGCAAATCTGCAAAATTGACGAAAGTGGTATTTGACCACACAGTCACTTCCTAGTGACTATTTTGTATCAACAGGCAACAAGGATGATTCTGTAACTCCCAATGTCTCTGTGCACAGGCATACGATGCAATTTCTATAGTAACTTTTCACCGACCTATAGAACAGTGGTCGCACAGTATAAAACTGGGCGTTTTCCTGAGTGCGTGCAGAAAACTTTCGCCTCCAAAACAGGCCCCAAAATGGCCTCAAATAAATAAAACAGAGCAACCGTGGGCTAAAGCCCTTTCCCGCAGCATATACTGCCCTCTTGCTACACCGCAAGGGCGTCTCAATGTGAGACAATGCACTCTTGCACTTTTCGGCTGTGCTACCTGCAAAGACTTGCTCCCAAAACAGAAAAATGAAAGCAACACTGGTCCTCTTACCAGAACACTGCGAACTTGGTTTGCTTTCTTGAGCTCCTTACCACGAACAAGGCTCTGATACCATGTCAAGATTGTGGGAGAGAAGGAAGGAGTCTCACTTGTAGCTTTCTTGCTTGCACAATGGGGGAATACACACAAAGGTGGAGGCTGAAAACAGTTTTCCTCTTCTTAGTTGTGTAAGCCAAAAAGAACTCAAGTACATAGAAATAGAAGAACCCTATATATGGGTCTCAAACCAAACTCAACTAACTAAGGTGGCATACTAATTGAGCCACGAACTAGAGTAGATAAGGATAGCTGTCATCTAGCTATTATTCATGGGTGGTATACCAACCGCATCTGCAACAACTGACAAGTCGGTGACATAAATGCACAACGGTCACCCTAGCATATCACGAGTGGAGTTCGATATCTCAACAACTAGCCCCTTGCAACTTATCCAAGATATCATCTATCCTTGGGATAGGAAGACGATTCTTGATTGTGATCTTGTTCAAAGATATGTAGTCTATGCACATACGGAAAGAACCATCTTTCTTTTGAACAAGACTGGAGAGCAGTATGGAGAAGAGCTAGGTTTAACTAACCCTTTTTCCAAAAGTTTGTTTACTTGTTTTAGGATCTCCTCTTGTCGACTTGCACTTACTTGGTAAGGTGGTTGGTTAGGTGGTGAACTACCTGGGATAAGATCAATTGTGTGATCTTTCAAGCACTTAGGATGTAACTCTCCTGGAAGTGAATAACTAAATCAATCTTCATATTGTTTAACAAAATCATGTATGGCTTGATCAATTGAAGAGAGAGGTTTTGTTAAAGTTTGAGACTTAGAAGTATTAGTTGGTATTGTGTGTTCATTAGAGATATCAAGTGCACTTGAGTCATTAGCTTCTTTTGACTCTCTCACAAAAATCATGTACGCAAAAATAGCTTTATTCATTTCTTTAGAAACGCTAACATTCCCGGCACTCTTAGCAACCTTCTTGATCATTGTTGGACTCCCTGGCATTAGTTCTTGGCTCCTGGATTGATTCAAGGACTAACCATTGGCACATGCCAATCTCCAGCATTAGCAATGCATACTATGTTTCGACCCTTGAATTGAAATGCAAGGGTCTTCTTAACAAAATCGGGAACATGTCTAATCTTGTAATGCCAAGGCATGCCTAAGATAACATCACAGTTACCAATGGGTGCAAGTAGAAAAGATTCTTGGTCACGGTAATCCCCAATTCTAAGATTCAACTTTCCCTAGATAGGAGTAGAATGGGTTGTAAGTCCTTCAAATGTTGAACCTAATCCAATTGGTGTTCGCAATTGATCCAGTGGAATTTGTAGTCTTTCAACAGTATCTGGTGATACAAAATTATCTATGGACCTTGGATGAAAGAGTATCAAAACTGGTTGATTATTGAGTGTCCCCCAACCCTTTAAGAGTTGTCTTTTCTTCTCATTTGAATGAGTGTTAGCTTACATATCTAGAATAGAATTTGAGGATGGTGGAGGAGGATCTTTAACCACATTTGCTTCCTTTCTTTTGTGAGGACAATCAAGCTTCATATGCCCTAACTCACCACAAAGAAAGCATCTTCCTTCCTCTTTGTACTTTTTTATCTCAGAGGGTGAGAGATACTTGCGCTTCTTCTTGTTATCCTTCGGCTTTGAATATTAGTCATGGGTAAAGATAGGTCTTCTTTGATTAGTCATGTCTCTTGGTTGATCATAGAGTTGCTCTTGTCTAGCTCTATGAGAACTCATCTCCAACTTTTGAGATGTACCAGGTGTATGCAAACTTTTAGCTATGATGGTAGACTCCATCATGCAAGATAAGGTTTCATGTGGATACACCTTCATGGTTCTGTGTAAATGAGGGAGTAGGCCAGCATCAAACTTCCTTTTCTTCTCTTCATCATTGATCTCCATGAAATGAGTAACCTTTTGAAGAGTAGACCAAAACTTCACATAACTAGTGACCTTTTCATGCTCTTTCTAGCCTAGCCAATCCCACTCCTTGACATCATTCTCAAAAGCAGGAGGCAAGAACTGAGCATAAAACTTCTTCTTGAACTTTTCCCAAGTTATAGGTTTCCTTCCCTAAAAAATGACAGTCAACCACCAATTTCTAGCGGTATCTTTCAAGTACACACCTACATGCCCGGAGCTTGGATTTTTCTGAGAAATTACCATAAAAAAGGTAACTTCAAATTGCTTGACAAAGGCTAATGCCTTAGTAGGATCTCTCTTATTGGAGTAAGAGTTAAACTTTATGTCCTTATCCCCAGACTTGAAAGTCTTAGTCTTCTTAAGCTTGCTCCTCTTATGTTCCCTCTTTGTCCATTTCTGTATTGCACGAGACATAGAACCAAGAGAGTAGAAACTAGAAGACAATGAGGAGGAGGAACTTGAGTAATCAAGGAGTAGCTGGTTTTTGAGGGAGATGAATCCCTCTTTATGCACCTCACTCGAGGTGAGTTCTTTTTACTCTTCTTGATCGGAGAGTCCTTTTTCATTCTAGGAAGTTTCTTTGCAATTAGATGCTTTGCATATTCACCATCAATTGATGCAATGGTGTTTCCTTCAGTATCATCATCTTTTGGAGAATTCGGTCCTTCATAAGTAGCTTCCTCCCTTACCCTTAAGTTGTCAATCAATTGACCTACTTTGGAAATTTCCAACAAGCTATGTTACTCTATCAATTGAGCCTGTAATTGATCACTTGTAGGTGCTTCATTAGTTGCCATCTTTACCTTCTTCTTGCAAGGATCACCTTTACTTTGAGAAAAGAAAAGACGGTGCTCTGATACCACTATTATAATATCCTAGATAGACGCTCGACCTTCTTATATACTTTAAATATATATGGTGAATATACTAATGGAGAGAGAGAACAGAAATATGTAAGAGAGAGAGAGAGAGAGAGAGAGAGAGAGAGAGAGAGAGAGAGAGAGAGAGAGAGAGAGAGAGAGAGAGAGAGAGAGAGAGAGATTGACAACACACTAGGGACTAGAAGATGGGCCAGTCCCCCCCTTGTGGAGTTATATTATTGACAAGGAGCAAGCTCTTGCGTTACACATAAATGAGTTCTTACTTGTAGATTTTGGAAATAAGATCACGGTTCCTTACACTTTATACAACCGGCTAAGACTTGCACAACTTGGAAGTTGGCACCTTTCGATCCTTCTTGAGTATCCTTCTCTCCTATCAAATATGTGTAGGGATCTCCCCTTGGAGCTTGATTTCAGTAGAGCTTCTGCAGCTCTTGTACCTTCTCTTCTCCTATTGGAACTTGATTTCTGTAGAGCTTTCATAGCACTTGATTTCAATAGGGCTTCCGTAGCACTTGCACCTTCTCTCCTCTTCTTGGATGCATGCAAAGTGATGCTTCCTTCACCTCTCTCACACCCAAGGAGAGCCTCCTCTTTTATAGGCTTTCAAGAGCTTCTCTTCTTGGAGAGAGAGAGGTGATCTTCATGCAAGATCTGGCTGTTCTAGGAGCTACTCTGCAGCACCAATTTCGAAATTTCTCTCTGTGTGTTGCTCGAATGAAAAAACGTCTAACACAAAAGTTGTAGATCTTGTTCTTTTCGATAACCCTCGTGGGCCATTTTTAGAGATTGTCTTTCTATCATGAGATATGTTAAAAATGGATTCACCATGTCTTTAAAAAAAAAACTTCTCAAACTGTACTCTTAACTTGTGGTCCATGCAACTACCTTAAGGAGAGTTCATTAAATTTCCTTGGGCCTCAACCTTAAGATTGACTTCCACACAAAAGCTTGTGTCATTTTAAACCTTAGAAAGAGAAAATCACTTCTCTCCTCACTTCTAGAGGATCATGTCTCTCGTCTTTTTTATTGAGAGAATTACCTCTCTCATCTTTCTTAATGAAATAGAAGACCTTAAACCTTAACTTGTAAGGGAGAGGATGATCCCAAATGAATGCAATGCTCATTATACACAAGTAGAAGTTCCCAGACATCCCTGGATGCACACATAAATACATATACACAATGCTAATGCACCTTCTTCTTCTTAGAACTTAATCCATCTTCATTTATGTGTAACACCTTCGTTCTTGTGTACACTCGTATACTTGGAAGACACTTTTTTTCCCCTTCATAACTTGTACTGCCTGTACCAGATATCCCCGTCATAGTGCTCTCTGATCACCTCATTAAGTGATGCACTAGAAATACTAGTCTCTAAATGGTCTCATGGCCATGCTAGATCATCATCAACACTAAAAGAAAAGTGTTTCATTAATTTATTGGCATAAATTTATTAAATAGAGAATGTGTAATAAGCAATCAATTTAGTGACATCCCTCTGGCTTCTAAACAGTTGACCTCAACTATAGAGGGGATACATAGTCCTTAAGAAGATCTAGAAAGTCTTGTAGTTTGCTCCCTATCATCATAAACTCAACATGCAATGGGGGATAATTCTTAAACTTAACTAGATACTTCCGTAATACCTTATTTGAGCTTAGAGTATAGTCCTAATGGTGTAATATTATTTCAGGCACAAGGAACTCTTATGTTTCTTCTATGTTAGGTAAATCTTCCTTGATTGGTTCCATTGGAGGTTCTCCAATATAGGGACATAGCAAACTTATATGGAAAACATTATGAAAGTTCCAATGACTTTGTAGATCCAAACAAAAAGTCGCATTGTTTATCTTATCTGTGATCTTGAAAGGGCCATAATAGCAATTTAGAAAGCTTAACCACTTTATCCTTTTTACCTTTTTGCTTCTTCAAGCAAGCCTTCTGAAACTTTAAGAAGAACATACTATCCCAACTTGAGATCTAACTTACGACGATGCTTATTAGCTTCATGTTTATGCTTCTCTTGTGTCCTTTGGATAGCGGCTTTTATTTGAGTGAAAGTTGTATCAATGTGTTTAACAAACTCATTTGTTGCAAATATATTATCCTTCGTAAGAAGAATGGGTGGTACATGAGACTTACCATAGATGATCTCAAAGGGTGCCTTACTAGTACTATAGTGCATCGTATTATTGTATGAAAACTCTACTAAAGGCAAATACATTTCCCATTCTCTTTGATTATAAAGAGACATAGGATTTCAAAAGGTCAAGAATAGTATAATTAGCACTTCACTCTACCTATCGATTTGAGGATGATAAGAGGATGAAAATTTTAACTTTGTCTTGAGGTTCTCAAAGAGAGCTTACCAAAAGAGGCTAGTCATGCAGGGATCTCGATCACTTATAATGGACTTAGGCATGCCATGATGCTTGAAAATATGAGCAATGAAAAGCTTATGATCGACTTTGATTGTCTTTTGCATAGGTATAAAGTGAGCTTGCTTACTAAATCTATCAATGATAGTCTAGATTGCTTTGCTGCCTGCTTGTGTGTGAGGAAGATCCATGATAAAGTCCATGGTAATACTTTCCCAAGGCTCATTGGGAATAGGTAATGGATTCAATAGACAAGGTGGTTTATGCCTGTCATACTTTACTTTTTGGGAAATCTTGCACTCGCAGACATATCTTTCAATGTTAGCTCTAAGAGTGGGCCAAAAGAAATATCTTTCCAATGCTTGAGTAGTGGGTAGAACACCCCTATATCTAGCATATGGGGATGCAGTTGCTTCATCCATTACCTTGTGTCGCAATGGTAATGGTACGTGAATTGCTTGATGATGATACAAATAACCATCTCGAATTGAGTAAGGTGTAATCGACTGACTTGAGTTAAGCTGATCCCATATGGTTGAGAAGTCAGAATCAATTGCATACATTTTGGGTAAATCCATGAACTCGTTATGGTAAACAGTTGTGATTACATTCACTCGAGGTCGCCGTGATAGAGCATCTACTACCACATTCTTACTTCCAGATGTATGAAGGATTTGAAAATGAAACATAGATAAGAAATTTTCCTAGCGCATTTGTTTCTATGAGAGCTTATCTTGAGTGAGGAAATATCTTTGACTTTGGTGATCTATTTTAATAACAAAATTTGCACCAAGTAAATAATGTTTCCATACTTGAAGAGCATGTACCACTTCCATAAGCTCTTTCTGATATTCTAGAGCATGTAGCTCATGATCCTTGAGGCGTTAGCTCTCAAATGCTACTGCATGATGCTCTTGGTTAAGCACAGCTCCAATGCAAACCCCACGAGAATCGCAATGAGCTTCAAAATGTTTTTGAAGATCTAGAACTATGAGAACTGGTTCTTAAGTCACAACAAACTGAATTCTTTCAAAGGCTTGTAGTTGCCTTGATCGCCAAGAAAAATGCATTCACTTCTTAGTAAGGTCATATAGAGGAGATGCAACATATGCAAAACCTCGTATGAACCTTTTGTAGTATAAACCAACAAACTTCTAACTTCTTGTATAGAAGTACGTGTAGGCCAATCAACAATGTCTCGAATCTTCTCAAGATCCATTCCCACCAAATTGTGAGAAACAATATGGCAAAAGTAATGAATTTTTGAAAGGAAGAATTCACTATTCTTAGCATTGACCTGTAGTCTATGCTTGCAAAGCTCTTGAAAAACAATGGATAGATGTTTTCTATGCTCTTCCTCAGACCGTGAAAATATTAGAATGTCATCAAAGAAGACACTTGTGAACTTTGAGTGAGGTCCAAAAATTCTCTCCATCATTCGGTTGAATGTGGTGGGTGCATTAGTCAAACCAAATGGCATGACTAAAAACTCATATAAATCAAATGTTGTACGAAAAGCTATCTTATGACCATCTTCATGTGCTAGCCATATCTGGTGATAGCTACTCATGAGATTAATGTGACTAAAGATACTAGCCCCTTGCAACTTATCTAAGATATCATCTATCATTGGGATATGAAGATGATTCTTGATTGTGATCTTGTTCAAAGATATGTAATCTATGCACATACGGAAAGAACTATCTTTCTTTTGAACAAGTAAGACTAGAGAGGAGTATGGAGAAGATCTAGGTTGAACTAACCCTTTTTTCAATAGTTTGTTTACTTGTTTTAGGAGGCAATTGGTTAGGTGGTGAACTTCCTGGGATAAGATCAATTGTGTGATCTTTCGAGCGCTTAGGAGGTAACTCTCCTAGGAGTGAATCACTAAAACAATCTTGATATTGTTTAACAAAATCATGTATGGCTTGATCAATTGAAGAGAGGGGTTCTTTCAAAGTCTGAGACTTAGAAGTATTAGTTGGTGTTGTGTGTTCATTAGAGACATCAAGTGCCCTTGGGTCATTAGCTTCTCAATCAATTGACGTACTTCAGGAATTTCCAACAAGCTACGGTACTCTATCAATTGAGCCTGTAATTGCGCATTTGTAGGTGCTTCATCAATTGTCATCTTTACCTTATTCTTGCAAGGATCACCTTTACTTTGAGAAAAGAAAAGAGACGTGCTATGATACCACTATTATAATATCTGAGATACACAGTCGACTTTCTTATATACTTATAATATATATGGTGAATATTATACTAGCACAAAGAGAGAACAGATGAGAGAAAAGAAAGATGTAGAGAGAGAGAGAGAGAGAGAGAGAGAGAGAGAGAGAGAGAGAGAGAGAGAGAGAGAGAGAGATTGACAACACACTAGGGACTGGAAGATGGGACTAGTCCTCCCCTTGTGGAGTTGTTTGTTATAGATCTTGGAGACAAGATCATCATTCCTTGCATGGTATACAACTGTCTAAGACTTGCACAACTTGGAAGTTGGCACCTTTCAATCCTTCTTGAGTCTCCTCTCCTACACAATATGTGTAGGGCTCTCCTCTTGGAGCTTGATTTTAGCAGAGCTTCCATAGCTCTTGCACCTTCTCTTCTCCTCTTGGAACTTGATTTCAGTAGATCTTTCACAGCATTTGATTTCAAAAAAAGGCTTCCGCAGCACTTGCACCTTCTCTCCTCCTCTTGGACACATGCAAAGTGATGCTTCCTTCACCTCTCTTACACCCAAGGAGAGCCTCCTCTTTTATAGGCTTTCAAGAGCTTCTCTTCTTGGAGAGAGAATTGAGGTGATTTTCATGAAAGATCTGGCTGTTCCAGGAGCTACTCTGCAGCACCAATTTTGCAATTTCTCTCTGTGTGTTGCTCGGATGGAAAAATGTCCAACACGAAAGTTGTAGATATCATTGTTTCCGATAACCCCAATGAGCCATTTTTAGAGATTGTCTTTGTATTGCGAGATATGTTAAAAATAGATTCACCATGTCTTTTTAAAAAAAAAGCTTCTCAAAAGGTACTCTTAACTTGTGGTCCATGCAACCACCTTAAGGAGAGTTCATTAAATTACCTTGGGCCTCAACCTTAACTCTACTCATGTAATAGCTGTATCAATGTCAGAAAGTGAACACTACTCAAATTTCACTTGGATGTTAAAGTCCAAACCATATAAAAAGTATTGCAGCTAAGCAGTAGCATAACTAGAATGGGAATATAATTCTACAATATACAAAATTCTTCCTTCAGTTTCTTGGCATCTACTCGAACATTCTCGTGAGGTTATTGATGTGTTACATTAAGAACATGTAGCCAATATAGAAATCCCTTTCAGGGGGAAAACTCTCTTCGAAATGCCACAAAAAATAGATCAATCGTAGTTATGGTTCTAGCCTCTAGACTATGGTATGATACTGCAGCTTTTCCTTTTAGAGTCATATTAAAGAACATCATCAAGTATCCTTCATCTTGGATTCCGACAGTTGAACATTAACTTTTGGAACTCATTAATATGAAGTTTTGCATCTTCCTATGCTAACCCATTAAAAATGGGTAGAGGAAGTCCTAAGGTTGGCAAGTTTGGCATTCCTAGTTGGGATTGCAATGGGTTATGCCCTGATGATCAGATTCACTAAGGGTCCTTGAACTATGGGAACTATAACCCCACTCGAAGTGGGCTGACCGACTAGGAGAGGGGAAGTACTAGAACTTCCTCCTCCTCCTAACGAACTATTCATGGAACTAGGGTTGCTAAGAACCATCCCTTGTAGGGATATCAAACCACTCCATTGAGGAGAATATCTCTTAATAATTTTGGCCTGTTGTCTAGCCCATTTAACTCTTTCTTGCTTCTAAAGCTCTACTTGATGGTCTTTTGGGTCTATTTCACTACCTTTTGGCATACACTAATAAACTAGCCCCTATCGATCGAGATTCAGACACTGCTACTTATTAAGACTCCTAGAAAATATGCACCACTTGTTGAGATCTAAAACCATCCCGATATAGGCTCTAAGGCTCTAGTTGGGCCTTTATGCTCAACCAAAACATGTCACGGCTTGGCGGCCAAGAGTGTCTGGAGGCTACACACAAATATAACCTCTAATTTAAATATTTATGTTTGTATGGCTTGTAGTCCAATGGATAATTCTTCCCAAATTCCTCATAGGGAGCCCCTACACATATTGGTGTTATACACCACCTAAACCAGACACAAGGAGCACCCCTCAGCTAATTGTCGTGTCCCCTCTACTACAACTCTCCTACACCTTAAGGATTGATCCTAAGACGTGGTCACATAAAGCACACACAATACATAATTATCTATTTTAAACAATCATTCCAAGAGGTAAAAGATAATCCTCACTGAACACTCCCCAAATGAAATGAATATCTAGCCCTATGGCTTGGGATACCTCATTCTCAACGTGGGTCAATGTTTCTGAAGACAATTTCCATGCATCCAAGATGATAACATGTGTTGAATGCAATGCAACTATGAATGATTCATAGTGCTCAACTTTTGGTATCATCCAATTGCATTTATTAGTCGTGAATTGGGGATATCTGAAGTCACTTATACTTATATGGAGAAATTGTGCCTTGGAATTATTTTTGCACAGAAATTTAGGCACTATATTCTTTATGAGAAGGTGGTATTTTTAACGAAGGCAAAGGAACTTTGGCTATTGATGAATAAATTGTAGCCACCTAATCATCTAGCAAAGTGGTTAATCACTCTGCAAGAGTTTGATTATGAGATTAGAAGTAAGCCACCAAAGCTGTAGGGTATTGTGGAATGTCTAGTGGATTTCAGGGATCTAAAGGAAATTATGGCTGAAGTGATATCAAATGTTTATTCAAAGTCGATGCACCTTCCATCCCTTCCTCGTATACAGATATAACACATTATCTATCTATAGGGGGATTTGGGGCTGCTCCATCAAAGTCTAAGAAGAGAAAGATTAAGCAACAAGAACTATGCTTTTTGATTATAGTGGGTGTCTTAAATCGGAAAGGTGTGGATGAGATTTATAGCCGGTGAGTAGCACCTGATGAAGTACCATTCATTCTTGATGAAGAATGCCATGATTCAGCATGTGGAGGACATTTTGCTGGATGGCTTACCACCTAACAAGCTCTCCCTGCTGGATATTGGTGGCCATCCAGAATGTGGGGACATTTTTCTAGATGGCTTACCACCTAAAAATCTCTCCCTACTAGATATTGGTGGCCGTCGACCTTCTAGGACGCTTTCAATTATGTTAAGTGTTGTGATTTCTGCCAAAGACACAATGCTAGAGAGAATTATAAGTGGTCATTGAATCCTATTTTAGTTACGTTACCCTTCAAAAAATGGAATATCGATTTTGTTGAACCAATATACCATTCATTGATTATGTGGAAGTGTTATATTATTGTAGTAATGGACTACTTTGCAAAGTGATCTGAAGCTCAAGCAACGACGAAGGGTAATGCTAAGAAGATGGCCAATTTTATTATGGAGCAGATTGTTTGCCGATTTGGTCCACCTAAGGAGAAGTATTTGATCAAGGGACATACTTCTTGAATAAGGTCATAGTAGCCTTGATGGAAGCTTTGAAGATTAAACACATTAAAACTACCCCGTATAATCCATAAGCAAATGGTCAAGTTGTGTATGAATAAACAACTTGCAGAGATCTTATCCAAGATAGTGTTTGAAAGTAAGTAAGATTGGGATAAGAAGTTGTATGTGGTATTTTGAGCTTACAATAAGACATTCAAGAGAGCTATAGGCCACACCCTTTTCAAGTTGGTGTATGGGGAAGAGTGTGACTTACCATTGGAAATAGAGCTACCCACTATGCATTTTCCTCTTGATCATTTGTTGGGTGAGACAGAAGCATTGCAGGAAAGATTTATTTCTCTTATGCATCTTGATGAATTTCATTTGTAGGCTTTTTATTACATCAAGAGGTAGGGAAAAAGAGAATGAAAGACCTTCATAACCTTTGGGCTAAGAAATATAAATTTGTGAGAGGTCAATTGGTGTTGTACTATGATGCTCGTCGTGAGCTATTTCCTGGTAAACTAGAACCCAAATGGGATGGGCCATATAAAATTGTACATATAGGAAAGAATGGCTCTACAACCCTTTTTGCAGACTTGCAGGGGGTAGATTTTAAAAACAAAGTTAACTTTAATAAGCTGAAGTCTTACTATGTGTAAGGGCTGACGTCGGACTTGGTGCTTGTACAGGTCCTTGATGATTCAACTTTAACTTGCAATAGGTACCAAGATGATCGGATGGGAAGAATCATTCCTTATCTTGAGCATCCGTATTTAGAGAAACGTTGCTACCAAAGGTCGAGTGATCTAGTGGAGTAAAGATTATCAGGTTATTGAGTGGCAAGAGGATATTTCACGTGGGGTATTAAGGTCTACTACCACCATTGTCAAAGGATCCTTATGAGTATTCCTATCGAGTTCAACAAGGGGGGATTGTACATGTTATACATCCTCTCTCTCTCGGCTTGACTTTGAGTATCATAAGTATGAGTGGGCTGATTAGTATGGTGTGGCCTATCACTAAAGACTAGGTCTATACTTTGCATTTTGACAAAGCTTCTAGAGGAACCGCTAAACATGCGAGCGTTGGGGTGATCATTAAAGATCCCCGATGTAGGACTGTTATGAAAATGGGAGTATATTTAGGACACTCTTTTACTAATAATATGGTAGAATACAAGGCCTTGATTATGGGGCTTGAGGTAGCCTGATGTGGTGGTATCCATCGGTTATTGGTAAAAGGTGACTCACATTTAGTGATTAACTAGCTGAATAGGACCTATAGTGCGCATGATCTGTTAAGACTTCAAGCTCAGCTCTACTATCTTTAGATTGTGTGTACCCGACATTTAGCTTGTCCAGCTGTACCACATGTGAACATTAAATAAGTCTGTCTCTGTACTTGGTGTGAATGGCCTTACAAACCTTAGACCTTAGAGTGTTATTTTCACCTTAGTTATATGGATTATGGAAATGAAGAAAATAGTGAGATGAGCATACTGCTCTTTACTATTGTTCCAATCCTTCTCTCTGTCTCTCTCCTCTAACATGGTATCAGAGCCATGAATGGGCTCTGTGTTGGATAGCATTTGTGAAGCAAACTTGGAACTTGAAGATTCAAGGTTCTTGACAAGAGGGGACGACTGTCATTGTTCCTGTTGAAGGTATGCATTGCATCATTTAGTTTGCCATTGCTCAAGAGGTTGTCTATGACTTGTTTGAAGCATTTCGAGGCTTTAGTGACTATATTAAAGAGAGCACTAATCAATAGTGTGCTGAAGACTTGCTGAGTACACCCCCAGGTATCACATGATTGTGCCTGCTATCCAAACTGTTCCCCATGGCTGCTAATCAGTAAAAAAAATCACTAGTCAAGTGATCTAAAACTTTCATACACACTTTGAAAGGTACTTGAAGGTCCTGACATGGCAATGCATTGATCATATCTCAGTTTTAAGGTTATGCACAGGTACACAGATCTGAAATAGAGAATGAACTACTATAAATAGTGAATATATAGCATACACTAGATCTTAATGGAAGCATTGAAGCTATCTAACATGCATTCTTGGCTCCAGTGAAGTATAGATACATCCTAGAAGACATATGTATTGTGACTTATGCATTTGAGTTGCAATTTTTTGAAAAAAATACTCAGATCTGGAAGTATTTGACAAACTGAAATCTATCATGGAACTTCTAGCACCAAACAGGGCATCGTTTGATCCATACATGCCTTGGAATGATGGATATGACTATCTAGAATGCTATACCCATGTACACTTGGGCATGATTAAAAGGATTAAAAATTCAATTTTGGAATGCATTTACAAATCTAAAATTTACAAGCTAAAAATGGTCATAAAACTGTGGAGAGCAAGCATGGTCTTTGCCCTGAAGCACTACATGACATTGATTGGTCCTTATCAAATGTATGGCTTGGGATATGTCTAGGAATGTTTGGAGCATTAGAACAAGCATTGAATGCTACTGAAAATTGAAGTCTAGAGCTGAAAAAAATGCATTTAAAATGTCTTGGCTAGTTATAAGCAGGAAATGCAGTCCATGACATTGCTTCTTGAAGACAGAGTGTCTATGGTTGTATGAATGGTCATGTATTGATCCCGACACACTAAAGAAAATGTATGAACTGATTTGAAGAAATTTTGGAGCTCAATAAACCTTGCTTTGCTGAATATTTATTGACTACAATCTATGAACAAGAGTTTTGACACTTGTACTTGCTGATTATGCACTGATTTGTGCCTGTATGGTCATATTTGGACTGCTACATGTACTAACAGATGTCTATGAAGTTATGGGGCATGTATGATATGTATATATCTCAGTTTTAGTTGTGAATTAGTTGTTAGTCACTGATAGTTTACGTATTTCAGATTGCATGTATGTACTTTGACAGTAAGGTTGCATGAGACAGATTTAAAGCAATTACATGGTCTACGTATTGACTGATGTACCTATGGGTTATGCCACATGTTTGTGGATGGTTTTGAGATGTTGAAGGGCCAAAATAATCTGGTTTTAACAGTGAATTTGTTGCAAAAAAATTTCATAAATAGTGAAAGACTATAGTTAGTTAGTTAGACTTGTTGGTTTGCAGGAAATCAGGCAATGACTAGATATTGTCTGGTACAATATGGCCAATGCAGATAGGATCGACAACATAACCCAGATAGTGGGGGAAAAGCTTGATAGTAATAATTATGCCATATGGAAGTTTCACATGGAGAACTTCTTGATAGGTAAAGGATACTTGGAGTTGGTGATTGGAGCAGAAGCTGAACCCGAGCTCTCAGAGAGGCCTACAACTGATCAAAGATGAGCACACTGAGCTTGGATAGAAAGAGCTCATAGAGTTTTACATTGGTTGTCTCTATGTATCTCAGATGCTATGGTGATGCAGATCATGAACTGCAAGTCACCAAAAGATGCATGGAACATTCTGATTAGATATTATGGCACAAGTACAAGTGCCAGGAAGATACAATTAAAGCAAAAATGTAACAACATGGATAGAAAATGCAGATCTATACAGGATTATGTCACAAAGATTAAGACCATTGCAGATTAGCTAGCATCCATTAACACACTAGTTGCAGATGAAGACATGGTTGTAGTGACATTAAATGGTTTGGGATCTGAATATAAGTCATTTGATACTTCCATCTTTATGCGGGCTGAAATGCTAGATTTCAATGAGCTAGTTGGATTGCTCATTCATGAGGAGGTTAAACTTGGCTTGGCTACAGGTTCTGGCAGCTCCAAGAACAAGGATGTTGTCTTTTATTCAAATCAACATGGTCATGGTAGCTGTGGTAGAGGTTATGGTTCTAGCAGAGGAGGCTAGAAAAATGTATCTTATGGTCATAATAACAAGCAAGGTTTGAATGCATGAGGAGGTGGAAATTTCAGAGGTAGGGGGAGATCTAGCCCTAGAGGCAGAGGCTCCTGGGGTAGTAGCAGTGCTGATCTAACAATCCTAATAAGGATAAGGATTGTCACTAGTGGAAAGTATGATCATATTGCCAAGGATTGTTGAAAGAAGTAGGGAAATCAAAGGGGCAAATAGCATGGACCATTATGCATCATCCAATCATGCAAAAGATGCATCTAGAGATAGATTGTTTGCCATGACATATGTGAATGATAGGGCTGCTGAGAAGTCTCATGAGGATGTAGTTTGGTACATTGATTTAGGGGCATCCAATCATATGACACCTCGTAGTGTGACTGGTTTGTAGATATGGAGCTTGAGAAGAATGGCTATGTTGCACAAGGGATGACACGCAGCATAGTATGGAACATAAAGGCAAAGTACCTTTGGTAATCCATGATGGCAGCAAGAAGAACTTACATGATGTATTGCATGTCGCGCTAATTATTAAAAATCTATTGTCTGTGGGTCAGATGACTAAGCAAAATTTGCAGGTCCAATTTAACAAGCATGGATGCTTCATTGAGGAGTTTGGTAATGGCTGCAAATTGATTGCTCGGGGTCATAGGAATGGCAGGATGTTTACTCTTGATGCCACTTTGCCACAACTGAAATCAGCAATGTTTGCCCATGGCTCTGGCATAGTTAGAGACTTGGAAATATGGCATAAGAGAGTGGGACATGTTAATCTTCAGCGGCTGCAAATGATGCAAAAGAAATAGCTTGTGATACGTTTACCCAAGTTTCAGTATACAGATATTGGTCATGTCTATGATGCTTACCAGTTTGGTAAATAATTGAGGTTGCCATTTGTCAGGCATGTAAGAAATAGTATGCAACCGTTGTAGTTAGTTCACTTTGATGTGTGGATGCCAATCCATAATGCATCCATGGGAGGCTCCAAGTATTATGTGACATGTATTGATGATTACAATCACTATACTTGGGTTTATATCTTGAAAACAAAGGACAAGGTGTTTGCTATTTTTCAGTGGTTTAAAAGGAGATTAAAAAGGTTTTTGATTGCTATATATCTTGTTTGATATGTGACAGTGGTGGGGAGTATGTGTCAAATGAATTTGATAGTTTTTTGGTTGAAAATGGCATACGTAGCAAGCTTTCCTACTGCACCTACACTCTTCAATAGAATGGGGTAGTAGAACTAAAGAATAGGGTATTGATGGAAGCTGCTCATGCAATGATGAATGATAAGAGTATGCCGCTACATTATTGGGTTGAGGCTATTATGACAGCCATGTATATCTTGAACATGACTCCCACTGCAGGTATTCATGAGATGACGCCATTTGAGAAACTATATGGCTACAAGCCTAATGTCAATCACATGAAAGTATTTGGTTGTCTTGCTTATGTGCACATACCTGATGAGAAAAGGAAAAAGCTAGATCCAAAAGCACATAAGTGTGTCTTTATTGGATATTTGCAAGAGAAGAAGGCATACAAATGCTATGATCCCTCTACTCGAGATACATTAATGAGCATAGATGTCCTCTTTGATGAGATGGCCTCTTGGTATGCATCACTGGCTGCAGTTCCATCGGATATGCCTTCTACACATGTATCTACAATTGATTCTCAATAGAGTACTACATTGGTAGGCCCTAGTGTTATGACGGTATCTCCATGGGCAGGGAGATTGCGGAGCTCTGGCTCACCGTCCACTGACACCAATATGTCAGTGAGGGGGAGATATGATGTGATGGATAGCAAAGGGAAATAAAAAGTCCTTGAGGATGCATCTGGTATGATGAAACCTGGTAGGATGACCTCAAGTTATGACTTATTGACAGTCTAGATAGTGAACTTGGTATTCTAAGTGTGTATATGCTTGGCATTAGGCACAACATGTACATTCTCGCTCATGAGAGAGGGGAATCGAGTAGTACACCATAGCTTAGATTATCGCAGTGAGTCGGGTACCCTATGGATAGGCTGACTTACAATGGTTTTTTTGCGAAGCATTTTTCTTATATGACAAAGTTAATAGAGGTCAAAGAGCCTACTACATTTGCTAAAGCAGTGATGGATAAAAATTGGTGCATAGCTATGGATGAGGAGATAGATGCTTTGGCTAAAAATAGTACTTGGGATCTTGTGCCACTGCCAGAAGGAAAGAAGACCATTGGTTGCAAATGGATCTATAAGATTAAATACAAGTCGGATGGTAGTGTAGAGAGGTAAAAAGCCAAGCTGGTCACAAAGGGATATGCCCAGCAGTATGGGTTAGACTATGAGGAAACATTCAGCCCTGTTGCCAAGATGGCAACCATATGAATAATGATAGGATTGGCTACTATTAAAGGTTGAAAATTGCAGCAGATGAACATGAAAAATGCTTTCCTCAATGGTGACTTGGAAGAGGATGTTTATATGGATAAGACTAAAGGGTATATACACCTTGATTTTTAGCATTATGTATGTAAACTAAAAAAATCATTGTATGGGCTGAAGCTGGCTCTGAGAGCTTGGCATGCAAGGATCAATAGTTACTTGTAGAGTTTGGGATTTACTATTGGCAGCGCTGATCATAGTCTGTTTGCAAAAAAGACAGGTAGTGTTGGTTTTCTATGTTGATGATTTGATAATCACAGGTGATGATGACTTTGGGATACATCATATTATTCAGATACTGAAATTTGAATTTGACATGAAAGACTTAGGTGAACTACTGAAGTATTTCTTGGGTATTGAGGTGATCAAGGCTGAAAATGGTTTATGGCTAATGTAGAAACACTATGCCATGGAAATGCTAAAAAAATATGGCATGGCTGAATGTAAACCAATGGATACACCTCTTGATTAGAATGTCAAGTTGGACATTATCACTGGAGCTGAAATTGATGATGTGACTATGTATAAGCAGATGGTTGGAAGCTTGATCTACTTAATCATCACCAAGCCTAACTTGAGTTATGCTATTGGGCTCATAAGTCAATTCATGCAAAAGCCCGAAAAGCCACATTTGGATGCTACTAGATAGATTATGTGGTCCACTGTAGATCATGGGTTGTTCTATGAGAAGGATAAGGTCATGAAATTCATTGGTTACATAGATGCAAATTGGGCAAGATGCTCATATGATCATAGATCTACAAGTGGTCATGCCTTTGGATTTAGAAGAGGAATGATCAGTTGGAGCAGCAAGAAGCAACCAATGATTGCATTGTCTAGCACTGAGGTAGAGTACAGGGGCGTTGCATTGGCAGCATGTGAGATTGCATGGCTACTCAAGCTTATGGTTGATTTGGACATACAAGTGGATGTTCTAGTGACTTTGTTATGTGACAATCTCAGTAGTGTACTCGTGGCAACAAATCTAGTGTATCATGCTAGGACAAACACATTGAGGTACACTACCATTTTATCAGAGAGATGGTTATTGCAGGAAAAGTAGACTTTATGCATGTGAAGATGCATGAGAAGGTTGTAGATATCTTTACCAATTCTTTGGGTCAAGATAAGTTCAGTGTTTTTAGATAGCTACTTGGTGTACAAATGTATCTTGAGCTTGAAGCAGTGTTAAGACTTCAAGCTCAGTTCTACTATCTTTAGGTTGTGTGTACCTTAGACCTTAGAGTGTTATTTTCACTCTAAGGTCTAATTGGACAAGCTTGTCCAATTGTACCACATGCGGACATTAAATAAGTCGGTCTATACTTGATGTGAATGGCCTTACAAACCTTAGACCTTAGAGTGTTATTTTCACCTTAGTTATATGGATTATGGAATATGAAGAAAAACAGTTAGATGAGCATACGACTCTTTACTATTGCTCCAATCCTTCTCTCTGTCTCTCTCTTCTAACACGATCCCATCTTATGGATGTACCATCATGCAACCTTGGATATGTTGCATATTTTTAAGATAGTGACTTGTTAACACCCTTGACAATGGAATCACTTTGCAGATTCCCTGACCAATTATGCTTTTATAGAATATGTATTTTTCAATTGTGGTCCAAGGGAGCTATTACAATTACCTTCTAAAATTAGCCCAAGACTACTTTGGGGTCTTCTTACTAACATGTCCTATTTTGGCCGTCGATGGCTAGTTTGGGTTATAAATCAGGTAGCAATGGAGCATGTTTCTATTTTGTCATGGATGAGTAGGATCGTTTATCATCATATTCATTGGATACCCCTTGCTATTTATGTAGGGAGGTTAGCCAATAACCTGATGCATTTAATGTAGGGCCAGATGATCCCTTATCCTTGGCCAGTCTTGTGCTATAGTTGAGTTATGTCATGACCAAGGATTTGTTTCAGTAGTAGTATGCTATTGAATGGTCATTTTGTGAATTATTTTGTTAGTTCAATAGGGCCAATCATTCTATTGTGAAATGTCACATCTTGTTAGGCCAAGAGGGCCATGTGTTGGTTTACTATGGATGCGGTTGATGGTTTTATTTAATGCAGTGCTAGACATATTTAGCGCAACCTGGAGGGAGCCGCTTGCTGCACGGAAGCATCTTGTGGTCAAGTCCAGGTGATGTTCTTCCTTTATGAGTACTTCTCTTTTCTACTATAAGTATTTATGTACTTGGGGAGAATTGTTCTTTTGTTGGGCACCAGTCAAGGCATGAAGCCCTAGGGTTAGGTTAGGTATATCTGGGGGAGGTTTTGTCAAGATTGTGGGAGAGAAGGAAGGAGTCTCACTTGTAGCTTTCTTGCTTGCACAATGGGGGAATACACACAAGGGTGGAGGCTGAAAACAGTTTTCCTCTTCTTAGTTGTGTAAGCCAAAAAGAACTCTAGTACATAGAAATAGAAGAACCCTATATATGGGTCTCAAACCAAACTCAACTAACTAAGGTGGCATACTAATTGAGCCATGAACTAGAGTAGATAAGGATAGCTGTCATCTAGCTATTATTCATGGGCGGTGTACCAACCGCATCTGCAACTGACAAGTCGGTGACATAAATGCACAACGGTCACCTTGGCATATCATGAGTGGAGCTCAATATCTCAATACTCCCCCTCGAGCTCAATCCCAATTCCTACACACCAAGCGGGTCTCTGAACTTGCGCAGCTTCTCTGAGCCCAATGCCTTCGTGAATATGTCAGCTACCTGATCCTCTGTGCTGATATAAACTAGATCAATAAGACCTAGTAAAACCCTCTCCCGCACATAGTGATAATGCACCTCAATGTGCTTTGTTCTAGCATGATAGACTGGGTTATTTGCCAAGTGTATACTACTCATGTTGTCACAATAAATGACAACTGGCCCATCTGTAGGAGGCTGATGCATATCATAAAGTAGCTTATGCAACCAAGCTACCTCACATGTAGCCATTGCTGTACCCCTGTACTCAGCCTCTGTGATCGACAAGGCAACTGTAGGCTGTTTCTTGCTGCTCCAAGTGACTGCAGCACTCCCAAAAGAGAACACATATCCACTGGTAGATCGTCTATCAGAAATACTACCAGCCCAATCAGCATCAGTGTATCCATGCAACTGTATCTGAACCCCAGTATCATAAAATAGTCCATACTGCAATGTGGACTTCACATATCTGAGTATGCGTCTAGTCGCATCCAAATGTGATTTCCTTGGAGCTTGCATAAACTGACTTACCAATCCAACAGTGAAGGATGGATTTTAGGCCCCGGAACATGCCTAAAAATAGGAGAAAAATATGGAAATGCGGGGGAAAATCCTCAACCACGAAGGCGGCAGCTCGAGCGAGCACGATTTTAAGCGTCAAGTACTTGACGGGCGCCCGTATGACACTCCGAGAATTTTCATAATTTTTTCGTGCGCCCATGCCAGTCAGTGAAGCTGCAGGCCTGTCCGGAATGTTGAGACGAGCTCACAGAAATTTTCAGAACGCAGTTCGGAGTTCGCACGCGAGAGTTGGCCCGAAACCGGCCGGGGTGCCCAAGAGGGGGCCCAAAATTGAAATTTTAAAAGGTGCAAGTGGGGGGGGGTGACCTTTGGCACCCCCCCACAAGAAAAAACGTGGATATGGAGGGGGGGCGGCGGCTGAAAACAGCCGCCGAAAAAACGCGACCCCCCCCCCCCACAATCGATTGCTGGCTCACAAAGAAGCCATGGTTATGGACCTGCAGGCCTGGTAAGAGCATCATGCCGATCAATTCGCCAGTCTCCGCTCCCGCAATGGTGGACTGGTTGGAGAGAGAGAAAACCAGTCTTTCTCTCTCCTCTCTCTCTCTCCTCTTAGCCCCCGTTCGTGCTTGAAGGAATAGGATGAAGATGGACGGCCGGATGGATGCCGATTCTTGACGGGATGAAAGAGCAATGCAAAACCATTGTAGATTGCTGATTCCAAGCAGAATTCATGGCTGGAAATCAATCGTGGGACGTGCCAAATTTAATGGAAAAACCCGCAAGACACGGTAATAATTGTTTTTTCAAGGAAAATGGTCTTTTGATGCAAATTTGGTTGATAAAAATGTGTTCATATGGATTGAGTTTTGAGTATGTCGTGCTTTGAGTTGGTTTCTAGCTGTTCATCATTTAAAAATCAGGAAAACATGTGTGGGATAGCAGAAAATAGGGAATCGAGACACGAAAAACCATAAAAATAAAGGAAAACAAGGGTTTTGGGCATATAAATGGGGAAAACCGTCGATACACATCAACTAATCTTTCAATTTTGTTGCAAATGAACTAAGGGCCACAGCCCACAAACTGGTTTTCATTTTCAGCCATTTAAAAATTACAAGAAAATGAAGAAAATGGGGAAAAATGATAAAAAACACCATGAAAAATAGGGGAAAAATACATTTGGGGCTACGAAAAATATAGAAAAATAGGATTTATGTTTGTTGATGTATAGCAAGGTTGGGGCATGAAGTTATGCTTCAGTTCAGCCTTGTTTATATGTTTTGGTGCGTGTTTCATTCCTTTCTCCACATAAAATGACAAGGAAACCCTAAAAGAAATGAATATAATGATGCACTATCAACGGGGAAGGGTAGAGTTGTGGAAAAAAATGGTTAAATGACACTGAGCATGAGGAATAATTTGCTGATTTTATATGCATCGCATCTAGGACGGAATAATAATGATAAAAATTAAAACCTAGTAGCACGAAGATCACTTCGGTGCTAGGTGTTGCAGCGAAGCACAAAGCGGTTAGAAAGAAAAGCATGAAAGAGATGTTTTGCACTTGCACGCTGCTGGTTTTTAAGATGTTTGAGCACTAGGCATCCACCTCTTTGCATGATCATGTAGAGGAAATTAAAAGTATCAGAGTTAGCTCCTGGATATGCATAGCAATTGTTTTCAGCAGGCCTGTGACCCACCGTTGAGAGCGTGAGGTTCCTATGCTGTAGGATAGACGAGGGTTAAAGGGGAAGTCAAGTGAGGAAATGGTACATTCCTGGATACGTTTATTTGGTACCTTGAGCGACGTTTGTGCGAAATGTCTAAATGTTGAGCGACGCATCGAGGGGCCAATCCCCAAGGTGTAGGAGAGTCGCAGAGGGTTGACGGCATTCAGCCGTAGGAGGAACCCCATGTGTATGTGATTCGAGCCTTTTGGCTATGAGAAAGGGACTCCCTCTGAGGAGTGATATTGAGTTAGGATCAGTTGGACTACAACGTATTACAAACGCAATGTTTAGGAAGGCAGAGATTTTGATAGACGCTCCTGGCCGCGAGGCCGAGGGGGTTGTCTTGCGCATAGTGACGAGGTCCGGCTAGTGCATGAGCCAGTGCCGGCCCGTTTTTAGGTCCATCAGTGGTGCGTCTGCCGGGAGCTGCTTAAAAGTGGCGGTTCTCGAATCCTGGTTTTCTAGGGACCAACTAGCAGTTTATGCCAAAGGATACTGAGATCGACCCGTTATTTATTGATAAGCATCGTCTAGCAGAAATCCAAAAGCAAGAAAGAGACGAGAGAGCTAGGCGACGTGCTGAAATCTTTAGGAGATATTCCCCTAAGCGGAGCGGTGCTGAACCCTTACGAGGGAGTGGATCTAGTGGTCTTAGGACCCCAAGCAGTAAGTTAGGAGAAGGTGGAAGCTCTAGTGCTCCCCTTCCTTCCTTAAGCCAGTCCACGTCAATTGCGGGAGGTGTAACCCCACCGTTCCCTATTCCTAGTGCAAACCCAATCCGCGTCATGGCGCAGCCTATTGCAATTCCAGCAGGAACGACGGATTTGCCGGCTCTAGGTTACCCGCTACCCATTTTTAATGGGTTAGTTGAGGAAGATGCGGAACTCCACATTAGGGAGTTTCAAAAGCTGATGTTTAACTGTCGCATTCAAGAAGAAGGGCATTTAATGATGTTCTTCAATATGACTCTCAAAGGAAGAGCCGCTATATGGTATCATGGTTTAGAAGCCGGAACTATATTGAACATTGATGCATTTTATGGAGCTTTTCGAAGGGAGTTTGCCCCTGAAAGGGGTGGGCAATATTGGTTGCGTGTACTCAACGTGACCCGCCAAGATCCACATGAGGATATTCGTGCTTATGCGAAGAAGATAAAAGAGGTCTTCCGTAAGTTGGACACCTCTATTCCTATCCCCGCAGCTGCCCAATTACAATATTTTCTACATGGGTTGGACTTCAATATCCAATTGCAGTTGAGTAGTGTCCCCTTGGGGGATATAGACACTGCCATTACACGAGCACAAGAGGTGGAATCCCGACTACAAGCAGCTTATGCTTCTCGAGGCAATTCGAATATGGGTTTAGTATTGGGAAACAATATGGCGATAGCCAATGGCAGTAGTGGCCAAGGGATAGCGATGGCTAACCCTAATGGGAGAGGGAACATGATGCAGAATGTGCCTTTATTACCAGCTCCCCCTAGCATGTCGATGCCTACGGGCAGTCAAATGGCTCCAAATAGTGGAGGCCAGGCGGTCAATTCTAATCCCATGCCTGTGGTTCAACAACCAGTGCCTAATCGAATTGTTAGGCCGATGGAGCGACATGGTAATGACCAAGGCTATGAGTCGAGTTCTTCCAATGTTCTTGGCGAGGTTAAGGACATGATGAAGCATTATACCGACATGATTACGGAGCAGTATCGACAAATAGCTGTTGATGTCAACTTCCTTAAAAAACAACAAAATTTGATAGGAAGTAGATACCCGGAGGAGGGTGCACCGTCGAGGTTTAGTTGCAAATGGTGTGGCGGGCAGCACTATCCAAGAAATTGCCCAAATGTTAAGTGCGACATTTGTGGAAAATCCGGCCATCTAGCAGCTACTTGCTGGAGTAAGATCAGTTCCCTCCAGCGTGGCAGTCGGCAACCAGGGCCTGTTAATCATCGTGCTCAAGGAAATGATTCCCAGCCAGAAAATGGGCCTAAACAAATACTTCAACGACCAAAGACTACAGTGGAAGAATTACCAAGTGGTAGTGGGGTTAGTTTGATTGAGGCTGTACGCGTTAATGATGCTGAAACCTCTAATCTACGAGCTGTCCTTACAAGAGGTAAAAAGGGTAGAGAAGCCGACATGGATAACCCTGTCGACGGAAACCCTAAACAAGGCGACAAAGGAACGCAAGTTTTGGATCCTGCCCTAGAAGGGGGACCTTTGAAGCCCGTAGAGAGTAAAGCCGATAAGGAAGCACCAAAGAAGAAGGTGAAAGTTAAGAAAGAGGCAATGAAGCCAGTTCAGCGACCTAAAGAGCGGATGGTTTGGCGTGAAAAGCGAGCTCTATCGAACTATCATGAATTCGATTTGGCGGGCTCTCTTTGCGAAGTCAAGCCGGATGTGAACCTCTTACAGCTTATTAAGCTTTCCCCAGGAGTACGTAAGGAATTTAGAAAGATCCTGCGTACCGGGTATATCGTAGAACCTTTGGGTATTGCGCGAGTTGGTGATGACTGGTTCGAGCATGCTGAGAAGCATTGCCCAAGGGTTGCAGCCTATGTCGATGGGATATTAGTAGATTATGCCATTGTCGACACAGGATCATCTGTTAACATTATGAGTTCTGAACTGATGGAAAGGTTGGGTCTTGCGATTCAGAAAGATACTTCCACAATTCTCAGAATGGCAGATGACAGTTTGAGACAGCCGGAAGGCTGCATTACTAAGGTCCATGTCACTGTTGCAAATGTAGAATGCCTGTTGGACTTTAGGGTGATTCGTTTTGCAGGGCGGCCAAGTTACCAAGTATTACTTGGACGACCTTGGATCTTGCAAGCGGATTGCCAAGTGGATATACCCGCCGGTCGATTGTTATTCGGCAGAGGTGCCCAGCGTGTGGTGCTTGATGCTTATCCTGAGTCCCCGCAGAGTGAGAGAGCTCCTCTATCTTCTACAGAATTGGAGACATTAGAAGATTTATCTGCTAGTGAGACATCATCGAGTGATGAGTCCAAAGAGGGATCCACCACGGAGGACATCTATCAGATCACTTTGAACGAGCCGATAGAGGCCCAAGATCGTATAAGAGATGCAGATGTTATCGAGCTAGACCTTGGTACGCTTGATGATTCGCGGCCAATCAAATTAGGCTCTATGCTCAGCTCAGCAGAAAGGGAGGACTATGTGGCCTTGATCCAGGAATTCCGTGATATCTTTGCCTGGAGTTATGATGAGTTGAGAGGCATCCCTCCCAGTCTTGCTGTTCATACAATTCCGTTGAAAGAGGGCAGTCGTCCTGTACGGCAGAAAGTAAGGCGTATGCCTTTCGAATTGAGGGACGGGCTGTTTGAAGAGTTAGAGAAGCTTCGAAAAGCGGGTTTGATTTTTCCTGTGCAACACACGGAATGGTGTTCGCCAGTTGTGATTGGAAAGAAGAAGAATAATCAGATCCGTTTATGTGTAGACTTTAGGGAGCTGAATAAGCAGACAGTTAAGGACTACTACCCATTGCCATTTATTGACCAGATTTTGGATCAATTAGCGGGTAGGGAGATATATTCGTTTATGGATTGCTTTGCAGGATACAACCAAATGGCAATTGCAGAAGAGGACAAGTTGAAAACAACTTTCATTACCGTATTTGGTACTTTTGCGTACCATGTGATGGCCTTTGGTTTATGCAATGCGCCTGGTTCGTGGCAACGAACAGCCGATAAGACATTCGGTGACATATCCCCTGACGAGTTGAGGGTGTTTATTGATGACTTAGGGGCCGCCACCGTGAGGGAAAGGCAGTTGATCATTTTGAGAAAATTCTTTGAGCGCTGTAGACAATTTTGCATTGCCCTAAACCCACGGAAGTGTGCTTTTGGAGTACCTTATGGGCTATTGCTGGGCCATGTGGTCAGTTCGGTAGGAATTGCGACAGACCCCGAGAAGGTGAAAGTTATAGTTGCCATGGGTCCACCACGCACTCCGAAAGAAGTTCATAGCTTTCTGTCTTCGGTTGGTTACTACCGTAGATTCATTAACGCCTTAGCAGAAAGAACGTTGCCACTTACAAATTTATTGTCCTTTAGCTGTTCGTTTGTATGGGGTGACCCTTGTAAGGTAGCATTTGAGGATGTGAAACAAGAGCTAGCCAGAGCGCCCGTTTTAAAAGCACCTAAAAGAGGTGAGGTGTTTTATATATTCTCAGCAGCCACCATGTATAGTATCAGCTGCTGTTTAGCCCAAATTTGGGAAGAGAAGTGGTACCACCCGATTGCTTTTGCTAGTCGGAAGCTGGGGGTATCCGAAGTCAATTACACCTACATGGAGAAGCTGTGTCTAGCGATGGTCTTTGGGGCCAAGAAATTCAGGCATTACATTCTCTATGAGAAAGTCGTACTTTATACGAAGGCGGAGGGACTTCGACTATTGATGAATAAGTTACAGCCGCCTGATCGTTTAGCGAAGTGGTTGATCACTTTGCAGGAATTTGATTATGAAATCAAGAGTAAGCCACCAAGGTTGCAAGGCATCGTGGAATGTCTAGTGGACTTTGGGGAGCCGAAAGAATCTGTGGCTGAAGGTAGTGACATGGAGATGATATTTAAAATAGATACGGCATCTATTCCCTCCTGGTATGCTGCAATAACGCATTATTTATCAACAGGAGAGGCGGGATCCGAATTATCTAAGGCTGAGAAAAGGAAAATTAAGCAGCAAGCGTTAAAGTTTGCTTTGATCGCAGGTACATTATATCGGCAAGGGGTTGATGATATCTATCGCCGATGTGTGATGCCTGACGAGGTGCCATTCATTTTGGAGGAGTGCCATGATTCTGCTTGCGGTGGCCATTTTGCTGGACGGCTTACAGCACAAAAGGCTTTAAGAGCAGGTTATTGGTGGCCTGCCATCTTCCAGGATGCGTTTGCGTATGTTAAGCGATGCGATATTTGCCAACGACATGATAGTCGAGAGAATAGGAAACGACCACTCACCCCTATTATGGCGATACTTCCATTTGAGAAGTGGGGAATAGACTTTGTGGGTCCTATTACTCCGTCATCGACTACGCAAAAGCGGTACATCATTGTAGCAACTGACTACTTCACAAAGTGGTCAGAAGCACGTGCAACAAGGAAAGATGATGCGAAAGAAACTGCTAGTTTCCTTTTAGAGCAGATAATATGCCGGTTTGGTCCACCGAAAGAATTAGTGTCGGACCGCGGAACTCATTTCCTGAATAAGGTGATTAAAGGTTTGACAGAGTTGTGGAACATCAAGCATAACAAGACAACCCCATATAATCCGCAAGCCAATGGTCAGGTTGAAAGCACCAACAAGCAGCTTGTGGGCATCCTGTCCAAAACTGTGTCGGAAAAGAAACGGGATTGGGATAAAAAGTTATACGTGGCAGTGTGGGCCTATAATACGACTTTCAAACGAGCCACTGGCCATACCCCGTTCAAGTTAGTATATGGGGAGGAGTGTGTCTTGCCTTTAGAGATTGAGCTGCCGACTATTCGGTTTGCCATCAATCATTCTTTGAGCGATGAAGACGCTCTTTTTGAGCGCTTGACGACATTGGCACATTTAGATGAGCTTAAGTTGCAGAGCTTGTTGCACCAAGAAGTGGCGAAACGCCGAATGAAGAAGCTACACGACCTTAAAGCCAAGAAGTACACCTTCAAGAAAGGACAGCTTGTTCTGTATTATGATGCACGACGTGAATTATTCCCAGGCAAGCTAGAACCCAAATGGGATGGGCCCTATAAGATCGTTAGGATAGGAAAGAATAAATCTACAGTGTTGTTAGCTGACCTTGAGGGGATAGAATTTAAAAATAAGGTTAATCTTAATAAGATTAAACCTTATTACTTCTGATTGCACTAATGCTATGACTGCCTTGCAGGTCTAGGAAAGATCGATCAAACATCTGCAAGGAAATCGTGATAGAGGTTGATGGGTCGTCTGATCCCTTATTTAGAACACCCATATTTGGAACAAAGATATCATCAGGGAAAGCTCATTTGGTGGAGCAAAGGATACAAGGTGATTGAGCAAGAAGGCGGGACATTCATTTGGGAAATTAAGGTCTTCTGCCATCACTGCCTACAACTTTTTACGAGCATCCCTGTTGAATTCAATGATGATGGAGGGATGGAGCCTACAGTCCACCCGTTGAATATGCTGAATTTCGATTACCATAATTACGAGTAGAGTTCAGGATGGCAGAATATGTAAACCCTTTATGGACGTACACCTTGTACTTTGATGGGGCGTCCAGGGGTGCATGCAAAAAAGGAAGTGTAGGAGTTGTCATCCGCGACCCCCGACGACGCATTGTCATGAAGTTAGCTGCTTATCTCGGGGCGAATTTTACCAATAATATGGCAGAATACAAAGCCCTGATTATGGGTTTGAATATTGCAAAGAAGGGTGGTATCCGCCAGTTGTTGATAAAAGGGGACTCTCAGTTGGTTTTAAATCAACTCAATGGGACGTACATGGTGCGGAACCCGATCCTTTGTATGTACCATCATACTGCCATAGCCCTGCTAGACGAATTCGATAGAGTGTCTTTTCAGCTGATTCCACGGAATTGGAATCAGTTTGCCGATTCATTGGCTAATCTTGCGTATGAAGAGGACCTCTTCTTTAATTGTGGCCCTTGTCCCGATATATCTATTGATGGTGAGACAGGACCTGGTCGTTTGTGGGGTATGCTTTCTGAACATGCCCTCTTTGGCAGACGATGGTTGATTTGGGTGATGCAGAGGGTAAGCGAGACTCATCTACCTTTATTATCGGGGACCCATAGACTGATTCGACGCCATGTGATGCGAACACCTCTTGCGATATACGCAGGGGGGATAGGTCATAATTTAATGCACCTAGTTTAGGGCTACGAGCCTTTGTTCCCCTGGGAATGGTATGCTTTGATGTCTATCATGGTTGTTTCCAGGTGGATGTTCTGCATAGTATTGGTTTATTTCATTAGGCCAAGAGGGCCGATTCAGTTTTGTAGCAAAGACATGTCTGATTTCATTAGGCCAAGAGGGCCATTTTCCTGTCTAGTGCGGGTGCGTTTAATTGGGTTTTTGTTGAGTGTTGTGCTGGACAGGTTTCGTGGTTCGTGGAACTTGGTGGAGCCTGGAGGAGCCTTTGCTGCGATGGAAGCTTCTTCTGGCCACTCCAGGTGATATTTCTCCTTTACGAGTACCTTTCTTTCCTGTTATATGTGTATTTGTACTTGTTGAGGGGATACTTTTTGTTGGGGACCGGCGACCAAGGCATGAAGTCCCAAGTTTAGGCTAAGTATGTTTGAGGGAGGTTGGAGTAGTCATTACCTCCTGTAAAGACATTGTTAGACATTAAAAGACCTGTTTGAGAAGGAAGTCCTAGTGACCCTGTTCTGCCAGCCTGCTAGGCAGCCGTTCTAGGAGTTCTTGTTAGTAGTGAGGCAGTTAGAGAAGCCTGCCAGAAGATAATAATGATGATGCCCAGAAACTTTGTATATCCTAAAAGATGACTATAAATACGAAGGTGTGTAAAAAGGGGTTCTAACGCCTATCAAAGAAAAGAAATGAAAGGAAAATATATAAGCAGTTGCTCATTGCCTTGCGAGGGCCTGGTAGGTTCTTGGGGACGAATCAGACCCGGGGCCGATACCTTGTCTTCCTAGGGGTGGCTTCTTGCTGGAAAAATAATATCGAAACAAGGAAGGTTGGAGCGAAAATAAAAGTGAGCGTTAGAAAAGGATTAAGTGTCGCCTTGCGAGGGCTTGGTAGGTTCTTGGGTGCCGAGACAGGTCCTGAGACCGATGCCCTGTTCTCCTTGGGTCACTACGCTCAGCTCCCTCCTTTTTACATGCCCAAGTATGTTCATCCAATAAAAACCCTAAAAGAAGACATGTACTGAAAGAAAATATTCTTTGCTCAGGCTATAGGAGTCCTCGCCTTGTAGGAGCTCCTAGTGGTGTTGTCTTTAGTTGGTAAGTAGTTCAGACTACCATTTAGGGCAACCTCTTTGACAGTTCTTTTAGTTTGGCTGTGTTGGAGCAGCTGGTTAGTGATTCACTTCGGATCTTCTGTTAAGTGATGCTAGGCCTACTCCTTGTGGATGTCATGCCTTGGTTCTGTCTAGGGGTAGGGGGAGCATTGTGCTGAGTTTTAGGATGATAATTGTTTTGTATCAGTGTGATGCTTCTTTGGTTGTTTATGCGCAGATATGTTCGTGGGTTCGACGGACTGAGTCGTCCTATCCCGTGGTCGCCAATGAAGGATGGATTTTAGGCCCCGGAACATGCCTAAAAATAGGAGAAAAATATGGAAATGCGGGGGAAAATCCTCAACCACGAAGGCGGCAGCTCGAGCGAGCACGATTTTAAGCGTCAAGTACTTGACGGGCGCCCGTATGACACTCCGAGAATTTTCATAATTTTTTCGTGCGCCCATGCCAGTCAGTGAAGCTGCAGGCCTGTCCGGAATGTTGAGACGAGCTCACAGAAATTTTCAGAACGCAGTTCGGAGTTCGCACGCGAGAGTTGGCCCGAAACCGGCCGGGGTGCCCAAGAGGGGGCCCAAAATTGAAATTTTAAAAGGTGCAAGTGGGGGGGGGTGACCTTTGGCACCCCCCCACAAGGAAAAAACGTGGATATGGAGGGGGGGCGGCGGCTGAAAACAGCCGCCGAAAAAACGCGACCCCCCCCCCACAATCGATTGCTGGCTCACAAAGAAGCCATGGTTATGGACCTGCAGGCCTGGTAAGAGCATCATGCCGATCAATTCGCCAGTCTCCGCTCCCGCAATGGTGGACTGGTTGGAGAGAGAGAAAACCAGTCTTTCTCTCTCCTCTCTCTCTCTCCTCTTAGCCCCCGTTCGTGCTTGAAGGAATAGGATGAAGATGGACGGCCGGATGGATGCCGATTCTTGACGGGATGAAAGAGCAATGCAAAACCATTGTAGATTGCTGATTCCAAGCAGAATTCATGGCTGGAAATCAATCGTGGGACGTGCCAAATTTAATGGAAAAACCCGCAAGACACGGTAATAATTGTTTTTTCAAGGAAAATGGTCTTTTGATGCAAATTTGGTTGATAAAAATGTGTTCATATGGATTGAGTTTTGAGTATGTCGTGCTTTGAGTTGGTTTCTAGCTGTTCATCATTTAAAAATCAGGAAAACATGTGTGGGATAGCAGAAAATAGGGAATCGAGACACGAAAAACCATAAAAATAAAGGAAAACAAGGGTTTTGGGCATATAAATGGGGAAAACCGTCGATACACATCAACTAATCTTTCAATTTTGTTGCAAATGAACTAAGGGCCACAGCCCACAAACTGGTTTTCATTTTCAGCCATTTAAAAATTACAAGAAAATGAAGAAAATGGGGAAAAATGATAAAAAACACCATGAAAAATAGGGGAAAAATACATTTGGGGCTACGAAAAATATAGAAAAATAGGATTTATGTTTGTTGATGTATAGCAAGGTTGGGGCATGAAGTTATGCTTCAGTTCAGCCTTGTTTATATGTTTTGGTGCGTGTTTCATTCCTTTCTCCACATAAAATGACAAGGAAACCCTAAAAGAAATGAATATAATGATGCACTATCAACGGGGAAGGGTAGAGTTGTGGAAAAAAATGGTTAAATGACACTGAGCATGAGGAATAATTTGCTGATTTTATATGCATCGCATCTAGGACGGAATAATAATGATAAAAATTAAAACCTAGTAGCACGAAGATCACTTCGGTGCTAGGTGTTGCAGCGAAGCACAAAGCGGTTAGAAAGAAAAGCATGAAAGAGATGTTTTGCACTTGCACGCTGCTGGTTTTTAAGATGTTTGAGCACTAGGCATCCACCTCTTTGCATGATCATGTAGAGGAAATTAAAAGTATCAGAGTTAGCTCCTGGATATGCATAGCAATTGTTTTCAGCAGGCCTGTGACCCACCGTTGAGAGCGTGAGGTTCCTATGCTGTAGGATAGACGAGGGTTAAAGGGGAAGTCAAGTGAGGAAATGGTACATTCCTGGATACGTTTATTTGGTACCTTGAGCGACGTTTGTGCGAAATGTCTAAATGTTGAGCGACGCATCGAGGGGCCAATCCCCAAGGTGTAGGAGAGTCGCAGAGGGTTGACGGCATTCAGCCGTAGGAGGAACCCCATGTGTATGTGATTCGAGACTTTTGGCTATGAGAAAGGGACTCCCTCTGAGGAGTGATATTGAGTTAGGATCAGTTGGACTACAACGTATTACAAACGCAATGTTTAGGAAGGCAGAGATTTTGATAGACGCTCCTGGCCGCGAGGCCGAGGGGGTTGTCTTGCGCATAGTGACGAGGTCCGGCTAGTGCATGAGCCAGTGCCGGCCCGTTTTTAGGTCCATCAAACAGCATAGCTCAAATCTGGCCTGGTAATAGTCATATAAATCAAACTTCCTACTATGCGTCTGTAGGGTCTTCAAGAAGCTCACCTGCATCTGCGCGGCTCAACTTCACATTTGCTCCAAAGGAACTGAAATAGGCTTACAGCCTATCATCCCATATTTGGACAGCATGTCCAATCCATACTGCCTCTGCAAGAGCCGTATCCCACTTGGTGATCTAATCACCTCAATGCCCAAGAAATAATGCAGCTCTCCCAAATCCTTCATCTCAAACTTCTGCTTCAATAGCATTTTCACATGAAGGATATCTTCATCACTGTCACATGTCATAATCAAATCATCAACATAAATGACAAGTAGCATAATACCTTTCTCTGTTTTTCTCACATAAAGTGAGAAATCTGCCTTGGAAATCTGAAAGCCAATAGTGACAAGATACTGTCCTATCTTGTCAGACCATGCTCTAGGTGCTTGCTTCAAGCCATACAAGGCTTTCTTCAACCTGCAAACAAACTCAGGATGAACATCATGCACATAACCTGGTGACTGCTCCATATAGACCTCTTCTTGCAAATCACCATGCAAGAAGGCATTCTTTACATCCATCTGATGTAAAGACCATCCCTTTGATGCAGCCATAGCAATGATTGCTCTTACAGTTGCCATCCTTGCAACCGGACTGAATGTTCCTTCATAATCAATGCCATATGTTTGTGCATACCCCTTGACTACTAATCTTGCCTTATATCTATTCACAGAATCATCTGCATTGTGTTTCACCTTATAAACCCACTTACAACCAATTGCATTCTTATCTTTAGGCAAAGGTACCAATTCCCATGTAGCATTTGCTTCCCATGCCTCCATTTCTTCATCCATGGCTTTCTCCCATTTTTGTTTTCCCATGGCTTGCTCAAAAGAAGTGGGTTCTGGTTCCTGTATCACTTTGACCATATATGCATAGTGAATGGCTGTAAATCCATCATATTTCAGCCTATCCATAGGATACCTAGCTCTGGTAGACCTGTGCAAAGTAGGTTCACTCCCAGGTGCTCTCAAAACATCCCTGGTCTTCCTTAATCAAGGTGTAACAATAGAAGGAATACCCAACTCATCATCAATGCTCTGTTCTGAGCCACTCGATTCACCATCCACATAAGAGTGACCTGCATTCACATCAAACATGGGCTGATCAACCTTCTCTTTTCCTTTTCGTGATACCTACATACCACTATCTGCATTGCTTTGAGAAGATTCTCCTGATCTCAATCTGCCTGTCCATGGCGAAGAATGTAAACCACTGCTAGAGGATGCTCCAGGTCCACTAATATCTTGTGACTGCTGCTGTGAATTCTGTGCAGCATTATCATTTTGTGCATCTACATTATCAATCACATTTACTAGTTTATACCAGCTACTCATCTCATCAAAAACAACATCTCTGCTCACTGTAAACTTACGAGTAGAAGGGTTATAACATCTATACCCTTTTTGCCTGCAGAAAATAACCAATAAAGATGCACTTCTCAGCTTTTGGATCCAACTTGGATCTCAACTCATCTAGCACATGAACATAGGCAATGCAACCAAAAATTTGCAAATGAGAAATATCTGGTTTCCTACCAGTATACCTCTCCTCTGGAGTCATGCCATGTATTGCTGCAGTGGGAGTCCTGTTCATTATGTAGACTGTTGTAGCAACTGCCTCAGCCCAGTAAAAGTCTCTGGCATGTCTTTTTCATTGAGCATGGCACGAGATACCTCTCCAATATGCCTGTTTTTCCTTTCTCCAATTCCATTTTGCTGTGGGGTATGACTGCATGAATATTGCTGCTTTATGCCATGCTCCTGCAAGAACCTTGCAAACTCATTTGAGAGGTACTCTCCCTCTCCATTTGACCTTAGGTATTTTATTTGCAGGCCTATTTCTTTTTCAACCACAGCTTTAAGATTTTTGAAATGCCCAAAAACTTCACTTTTCTTTTTTATAAAATACACCCAAACTTTTCTACTATAGTCATCAATAAAAGTGACAAAATAATGACAGCCTCCAAGAGATGCAGCTTTAGTAGTCCACACATCAGAGTGGATTAATTCCAATGGCTTCTTACTCTCTTGAACATGTCTAGGAAATGGTTTCCTTGTCTGTTTTCCAAACTGACAGGCTTCACATACCTTATGCATTTCTGCAACCTTGAATTTAGGCAATCCTGCAACAATATTTTGGGCCTGCATTGATTTAAGTCGCTGTACATTACCATGACCAATGCGTTTATGCCAGATATCAATATCTGCAACAACTACACCGGTCCCATGTGCAAACATTGCTGCACTCAATTCAAGCATGTCTGCATCCAATGTAAACATTCTGCCCTTCTTCTTTCCTTTTGCTATCAATCGACCTTTATTTTTCATATCCTCAACAAAGCATCCATGGGAGTTAAATCTGACCTGCAAGCCTTGCTCAACCATTTGATCAACTGAAACCAGATTCTTGATGATATTCGGGACATGAAATACATCGGACATGTATTTCTTTTTCCCATCCTGCATAGACAAATGAATATTTCCAATCTGCACAATAGGATGTGCAGTATCATCACCAGTCTCCACAAATCCTGGTTTTTCCATTTTCCTTGCATCCTGGATCCATTCTGCATGACCTGTCATGTGGTTTGATGCACCTGAGTCAACATACCACACATCGTTACTTTCTTCTGCACTTGTCACAGAATTGGTCATGTGCTGCATCATAAACAAATACTGATTTCTGTCATCACCCTGTCTATTAGAAGATGCATAATTCCCTTGTTGCAGTTTTCCATTCATGATGTCATTCTGCTTTTTATAGCAGTCTTTAGCCATATGACCCATTTTACCACAGTAGTAGCATTCGACATTGCTGTTTAAATTTTGCCCTCTTTGCCATCCACCACGACCTCTTTGGCTCCCCCTGCCTCTAAAATTACCATGTCCTCCTCCATAGGACTAGTTTTCTTGAGTTTGCTGCATATTCTAATTTCTACCACGGCCTCCAAATCGGCCTCCTCTACCTCTGCCTCTACCTCTTCCAGCATTTGAGTAGAAGACAGCTTCTTTTGAAGTTCCTCCTGAAGAAGATGCACCACCATTTCTTTGCTCCTCAGAAATTAGAAGAGCAATCAACTCCTCAAAATTAGGAAATCTTTCACGGATGGAAATGGATGTTCAAAATTGTGCATAATCCTTTCCTAGACCATTCAAGGTCACAGAAACTAAATCATCATCTTCCACTGGTGACCCAATGGAAGCAAGTGCATCTGCAATCTTCTTTACCTTCATGTGGTAGTCATTGATGCTCATACTTTCTCTTTGCACATTGTGCAACTCTTGCTTGAGCTGCATTTTCCTGGCTTGCGTATTTGTGCTATACATTTTTGACAAAGTATCCCATGCCTCCTTTGGCGTACTTGCATCCTGAATATGCACAATCATAGAGTTTGAAATGCTGATAGACAGCCAATACATAACTTTTCTGGCTCTCTCATGCCATGCTTTAAATGCCTGCATTTGCTGTTGATTGGGAACATCAGGAAGAACTGGTTCTTCTTCATTTCCTGCAACAAATTCCCAATATCCTTTTCCCATAAGGAAATTCGTCATTCTAAACTTCCATGCTTGGAAGTTGTTCTTGTCAAGCTTTTCAGTTACAATCTGTGAAAGAGAATCAGACGCCATTACAGAACACTGTAAAAAATTCTGTCACTGCAAAAAACACAGCTTCACCCTCACAAGGGCAAATCTGCAAAACTAGCGAAAGTGACATTTGACCACACCGTCACTTCCTAGTGAGGATTTTGCATAAACAGGAACCAAGGATGATTCTGTAACTCCCAATGTCTCTGCACACAAGCATACGATGCAATTTCTATGGTAACTTTTCACCGACCTGTAGAACAGTGGTCGCACAGCATAAAACAGGGCCTTTTCTTGAGTGCGTGCAGAAAACTTCCGCCTCCAAAATAGGCCCCGAAATGGCCTCAAATTAAAAAAACAGAGGAACCAAGGGCTAAAGCACTCCCCCGCAGCATATACTGCCCTCTTGCCACACCGTGAAGGGCGTCTCAATCTAAGACAATGCACTCTTGCACTTTCCGGCTGTGCTACCTGCAGAGACGTGCTCCCAAAACAGAAAAATGAAAGCAACACTGGTCCTCTTACCAGAACACCGCGAACTTGGTTTGCTTTCTTGAGCTCCTTACCACGCAAAAGGCTCTGATACCATGTCAAGATTGTGGGAGAGAAGGAAGGAGTCTCACTTGTAGCTTTCTTGCTTGCACAATGGCGGAATACACACAGAGGTGGAGGCTGAAAACAGTTTTTCTCTTCTTAGTTGTGTAAGCCAAAAGAACTCAAGTACAAAGAAATAGAAGAACCCTATATATGGGTCTCAAACCAAACTCAACTAACTAAGGTGGCATACTAACTGAGCCACGAACTAGAGTAGATAAGGATAGCTATCATGTAGCTATTATTCATGGGCGGTGTACCAACTGCGTCTGCAACTGACAAGTCGGTGACATAAATACACAACGGTCACCCTGGCGTATCACGAGTGGAGCTCGATATCTCAACAGGTTTGAGTAGTTGTCTATCTCGTATAAAGACATTGTCTGGCATTGAACTTAGGGAAGTTACTCATGAATATATATGTGCATCACGTGGATTCAAAATAAGGCATTTTTAAAATACTATTTATACATATATATATTCCATATAAAAGGGTGTAATATAAGGGGTTTCTTTATAGATTGAAAAGAAAATGATTATGTTTTATCAAGGAAAAATTCATAGATAAGGATATCTATAAATAGGCCTTGAACACACATGATGTAGAGGATATACATATAATAACTTCCCTGAGGCATTGAAAGACTTGGGTCAGAAGGCAGCAGTTCTAGTGACCTTGTTCTACTAGCCTGCTAGTAGGTAGTTGCTCTAGGAGTCTCTGCTAGTGTGAGGCAGTTTAGAGAAGCCTGCCGAAATAAAACGAAGAAACAAGTATGAATACACTTGCAACATAAAAATACAAAGGTGTGTAAAAAGGGGTTCTAACCCCTAAAATAGGAAAGAAAAGGAAGAAAAATCCTAAAATTGGTTGATTATCAACTTGTGAAGGTATGTTAGGTTTCTAGGGCCCAGTCAGACCTGATGCCTTGTCTTCCTAGGAATGGCATCTAGTTGGAAAAGAATTATTAAGGAAGGTTGGATTGAAAACAAAAGTGAGCATAAAAGAAAAAGATTGAAGTGTCAGCTTGTAAGAGCTTGGTAGGTTCTTGGGTATCGAATCAAGACTTGAGGCCAATGCCCTGTTCTCCTTAGGTCACTCTACACTCAACTCCATCCTTTTTATTTACCTGAGTATGGAAACCTTCAAAGAAAAATATGTTAAAATAAAACATATGGTGACTAAGCTATAGGAGTCCTTGCCTAGTAGGAGGTCTTAGTCTAGTTGTCGTAAGTTAGGTAGGGAGCTCAAGCCACCACTAGGATAACTTCTTTGATGGTTCTTTTTAGCCAATCTATGTTAGAGCAGTTGATCAGACTATGTTGGGCCTATCCCTTGGGGATTTTCATGCCTTGCTTTTGTCAGGGGATAGAGTGAAAGTTGTGCTTGTGCTTTTTTGAGTATTCTATTTTTTGGTAGCTTGATGCTTTTTATGGTTGTTGTTTGTGTAGATTAGTTCATGGGATTTGACGAGCTGAGTTGCCCTATCACATGGTCTCCAATGAAAGCTAGATTTTGGGACACATTTTTTAAAGCAAAAAAGTGTGCCAAGAGGCATAAAAGACCAATTTTTAATGCAAAATGAAATGGTTGCAGATCGATGAGTTGGAGTTTTCCTAGATAGATTTCAATGCCATGAACCCAATGCAAAGGCTCAATTCATCGATCGGAGTCCATTTGACCCCCCATTTAATCCTCGCAAGGTTTGGTATTCTAAAGCAACTACGTGATCTAGGAGTCGAAAAGTGCATGATAGAGGCTAGGTTTATAGATTTCGATGCCACAGAGCACCTGGCTAGAAAAATCTCAAATTTGAGTTTGTTTGCCTTGCCAAAATGCAAAAATCCACTTACATGACAGTGCAAAAACCCAAAGGATGAACTAGTTATTTTGAGTGGTTAATCTTAGTAGCCTAAAAGACTAACTCAAAAAACATGAATCGTGGGGGTGGAGGGGGGACGTTTTTTTTAATGCCCCCTACTTGAATAAAAATTTGATTTTTGTGCCCCTTGGACATCAAGGGGATGGAAGAGGGCAGTAAGATGCTGAATTTTGATGCTCTCCAATGCTTCAATCCGTTCGAAAAATGATTCATTCTATCAAGAGATCAATTTTTAGTCTTCCTCTCTCCTCTCTCCTCTTGTTGTGTGTTTCCATGGTTGATTCTATGAGAGAAAGGGGTGGGTTGAGATGAAAGAATTTGATTGTGGGATGATGTTGGAGCATAGATCAAGGTTGGAAGGATCATCGACAACGGTTGTTGGAAAGCTTCAGCATGCCTCTACTCACAAGACACGTACGTCATAAGGCATGATTCTATGTGTAAGCAGTAGATTTAATTGTCTTATGATGAATTTTGGTTAGAAATGGTTGGAAACGGTGGCATTTGGTTGCCAATTTGATGCTTAGATGCTACGTTCACCATACTTGCTAAAAGCTATGACCGATTAGACTTAGGTCTTTTAGATGAGCCTTTTGTAACTAAAGTGCACATGCTACCTTACTCCTGGGAGGAATCTGAATTTGTATTTGTCAAGGATCCCATGATAGATGAAGATTTAATCAACAATGATATCTCTTGTGAGAAAGCATGCAAAAAATCAATCATCACATCTTATGACATACACATGATCTCTACCACGACCCAAGAAATTAAAGCATTAAAAGCCCTAACCCCCACCAAGTCTACATTCTTGCAAAAATGGTATGCTCTCCGACTCCAAAGGGAACACAAGGGCTACCCCATCATGACTAACACCGAGCAAAGATGTGCAATCAAAACCTTAGAGTATGATCCAACTTATGTGGCTCCTACCTCATTCAAAGTCTTAGTCATCACTCATTGTCGGACTTTAGATGACCACAAACTTGCCCATCCCTACCTAGACTGTGCCCTATCTAAGAAATTACATATTGCCAGCTGAATCACCTCTAGTGACTTTCTAACAAATGCTGTGACCTACATAACGTGTGTCGGCATTTGACCTTTCGAGATGGACTGCCACACCCACTTGGAATACAACCCACACTTCTATACTTGGCTTATGTAAAAGTAAAACACCGCAAATGCATGCTGACTACCCTTAACCCTTCGTCCTCTAATCCTAGGAAGGATTTTTTTTTCAATTTCAAGGGAGGAGGGGGTAGGGTGGGAAAACATAAATTAAGGTGGAGAAATTGTTGAGATATCGAGCTCCACTCGTGATATGCCAGGGTGACCGTTGTGTATTTATGTCACCGACTTGTCAGTTGCAGACGCAGTTGGTATACCGCCCATGAATAATAGCTACATGATAGCTATCCTTATCTACTCTAGTTCGTGGCTCAGTTAGTATGCCACCTTAGTTAGTTGAGTTTGGTTTGAGACCCATATATAGGGTTCTTCTATTTCTTTGTACTTGAGTTCTTTTGGCTTACACAACTAAGAAGAGAAAAACTGTTTTCAGCCTCCACCTCTGTGTGTATTCCGCCATTGTGCAAGCAAGAAAGCTACAAGTGAGACTCCTTCCTTCTCTCCCACAATCTTGACATGGTATCAGAGCCTTGTTCGTGGTAAGGAGCTCAAGGAAGCAAGCCAAGCTCGCGGTGTTCTGGTAAGAGGAGCAGTGTTGCTTTCATTTTCTGTTTTGGGAGCAGATCTCTGCAGGTAGCACAACCAGAAAGTGCAGGAGTGCATTGTCTCAGGTTGAGATGCCCTTTGCGGTGAAGGAAGAGGGCAGTATATGTTGCGGGTAAGGGCTTTAGCCCTTGGCGACCTTGTTTTTTTTATTTGAGGCCATTTCGGGGCCTGTTTTGGAGGTGGAAGTTTTCTGCATGCACTCAGGAAAAGGCCCAGTTTTATGCTGTGCAGCCACTGTTCTACAGGTCGGTGAAAAGTTACTGTAGAAATTGCATCGTATACTTGTGCACAGAGACATTGGGAGTTACAGAATCATCCCTGTTGCCTATTGATGCAAAATCGTCACTAGGAAGTGACTGTGTGGTCAAATACCACTTTCGTCAGTTTTGCAGATTTGCCTTTGTGAGGCTGAAGCTGTGTTCTTTACAGTGACAGAATTTTTTGCAGTGTTCTGTAATGGCATCTGATTCTCTCTCACAGATTGTCACTGAAAAGCTTGACAAGAACAACTTCCAAGCATGGAAGTTTAGAATGACGAATTTCCTTATGGGAAAAGGATATTGGAAATTGTTGCAGGAAATGAAGAAGAACCAGTTCTTCCTGATGTTCCCAATCAACAGCAAATGCAGGCATTTAAAGCATGGCATGAGAGAGCCAAGAAAGTTATGTACTGCTGTCTATCAGCATTTCAGACTCTATGATTGTGCATATTCACGATGCAAGTACGCCAAAGGAGGCATGGGATACTTTGTCAAAAATGTATAGCACAAATATGCAAGCCAGGAAAATGCAGCTCAAGCAAGAGTTGCACAATGTGCAAAGAGAAAGTATGAGCATCAATGAGACTACCACATGAAGGTGAAGAAGATTTGCAGATGCACTTGCTTCCATCGGGTCGCCAGTGGAAGATGATGATTTAGTTTCTGTGACCTTGAATGGTCTAGGAAAGGATTATGCACAGTTTCGGACATCCATTTCAGTTCATGAAAGATTTCCTGATTTTGAGGAGCTGATTGCTCTTCTAATTTCTGAGGAGCAAAGAAATGGTGGTGCATCTTCTTCAGGAGGAACTTCAAAAGAAGCTGTCTTCTACTCAAATGCTGGAAGAGGTAGAGACAGAGGTAGAGGAGGCCGATATGGAGGCCGTGGTAGAAATCAGAATATGCAGCAAACTCAAGAAAACCAGTCCTATGGAGGAGGACGTGGTAACTCTAGAGGCAGGGGGAGCCAAAGAGGTCGTGGTGGATGGCAAAGAGGCCAAAATGCAAATAGTAATGTTGAATGCTACTACTATAGTAAAATGGGTCATATGGCTAAAGACTGCTATAAAAAGAAAAATGACATCATGAATGAAAAACTGCAACAAGGGAATTATGCATCTTCTAGTAGACAGGGTGATGACAGAAATGAGCATTTGTTTGTGGTGCAGCACATGAACAATTTTGTGACAAGTGCAGAAGAAAGCAATGATGTATGGTATGTTGACTCAGGTGCATCAAACCACATGACAGGTCATGCAGAATGGATGGAGGATGCAAGGAAAATGGAAAAACTGGGATTTGTGGAGACTGGTGATGATACTGCACATCCTATTGTGCAGATTGGAAAATTTCCTTTGTCTATGCAGGATGGGAAAAAGAAATACCTGTCCGATGTATTTCATGTCCCGAATATCACCAAGAATCTGGTTTCTGTTGGTCAAATGGTTGAGCAGGGCTTGCAGGTCAGATTTAATCCTCATGGATGCTTTGTTGAGGATATGAAAAATAAAGGTCGCTTGATAGCAAAAGGAAAGAAGAAGGGCAGAATGTTAACATTGGATGCAGACATGTCTGAATTGAGTGCAGCAATGTTTGCACATGGGACCGGTGTAGTTGCAGATATTGATATCTGGCATAAACGCATTGATCATGGTAATGTACAGCGACTTAAATCAATGCAGGCCCAAAATATTGTTGCAGGTTTGCCTAAATTCAAGGTTGCAGAAATGCATAAGGTATGTGAAGCCTGTCAGTTTGGAAAACAGGCAAGGAAACCATTTCCTAGACATGTTCAAGAGAGTGAGAAGCCATTGGAATTAATCCACTCTGATGTGTGGACTACTAAAGCTGCATCTCTTGGAGGCTATCATTATTTTGTCACTTTTATTGATGACTATAGCAGAAAAATTTGGGTGTATTTTATGAAAAAGAAAAGTGAAGTTTTTGGGCATTTCAAAACCCTTAAAGCTATGGTTGAAAAAGAAACAGGCCTGCAAATAAAATGTCTAAGGTCAGATGGAGGGGGAGAGTACCTCTCAAATGAGTTTGCAAGGTTCCTGCAGGAGCATGGCATAAAGCAGCAATATTCATGTAGTCATACCCCACAACAAAATGGAATTGCAGAAAGGAAAAACAGGCATATTGGAGAGGTATCTCGTGCCATGCTCAATGAAAAAGACTTGCCAGATTTTTATTGGGCTGAAGCAGTTGCTACAGCAGTCTACATAATGAACAAGACTCCCACTGCAGCAATACATGGAATGACTCCAGAGAAGTGGTATACTGGTAGGAAACCAGATATTTCTCATTTGAAAATTTTTGGTTGCATTGCCTATGTACATGTGCCAGATGAGTTGAGATCCAAGTTGGATCCAAAAACTGAGAAGTGCATCTTTATTGGTTACTCTCTGCAGCAAAAAGGGTATAGATGCTATAACCCTTCTACTCGTAAGTTTACAGTGAGCAGAGATGTTGTTTTTGATGAGATGAGTAGCTGGTATAAACCAGTAAATGTGATTGATGATGTAGATGCACAAAATGGTAATGCTGCACAGAATTCACAGCAGCAGTCACAAAATATTAGTGGACCTGGAGCGTCCTCTAGCAGTGGTTCACATTCTTCACCATGGACAGGCAGATTGAGATCAGGAGAATCTTCTCAAAGTAATGCAGATAGTGGTATGCAGGTATCACGAAAAGGAAAAGAGAAGGTTGATCAGCCCATGTTGATGTGAATGCAGGTCACTCTTATGTGGATGGTGAATCGAGTGGCTCAGAACAGAGCATTGATGATGAGTTGGGTATTCCTTCTATTGTTACACCTGGAGTAAGGAAGACCAAGGATGTTTTGAGAGCACCTGGGAGTGAACCTACTTTGCGCAGGTCTACGAGAGCTAGGTATCCTGTGGATAGGCTGAAATATGATGGATTTACAGCCATTCACTATGCATATATGGTTAAAGTGATACTTGCAGGAACCAGAACCCACTTCTTTTGAGGAAGCCATGGAAAAAGAAAAATGGGAGAAAGCCATGGATGAAGAAATGGATGCCTTGGAAGCAAATGCTACATGGAAATTGGTACCTTTGCCTAAAGATAAGAATGCAATTGGTTGTAAGGGGGTTTATAAGGTGAAACACAATGCAGATGATTCTGTGAATAGATATAAGGCAAGATTAGTAGTCAAGGGGTAGGCACAAACATATGGCATTGATTATGAAGAAACATTCAGTCCGGTTGCAAGGATGGCAACCGTAAGAGCAGTCATTGCTATGGCTGCATCAAAGGGATGATCTTTACATCAAATGGATGTAAAGAATGCCTTCTTGCATGGTGATTTGCAAGAAGAGGTCTATATGGAGCAGCCACCAGGTTATGTGCATGCTGTTCATCCTGAGTTTGTTTGCAAGTTGAAGAAAGCCTTGTATGGCTTGAAGCAAGCATCTAGAGCATGGTCTGACAAGATAGGACAGTATCTTGTCACTATTGGCTTTTAGATTTCCAAGGCAGATTTCTCACTTTATGTGAGAAAAACAGAGAAAGGTATTATGCTACTTGTCATTTATGTTGATGATTTGATTATGACAAGTGATAGTGATGAAGATATCCTTCATGTGAAAATGCTATTGAAGCAGAAGTTTGAGATGAAGGATTTGGGAGAGCTGCGTTATTTCTTGGGCATTGAGGTGATTAGATCACCAAGTGGGATATAGCTCTTGCAGAGGCAGTATGGATTGGACATGCTATCCAAATATGGGATGACAGGCTGTAAGCTTATTTCAATTCCTTTGGAGTAGAATGTGAAGTTGAGCACAGATGCAGGTGAGCTTCTAGAAGACCCTACTATGTACAGACGCATAGTAGGAAGCTTGATTTATATGACTATTACCAGGCCAGATTTGAGCTATGTTGTTGGATTGGTAAGTCAGTTTATGCAGGCTCCAAGGAAACCGCATTTGGATGCGGCTAGACGCATACTCAGGTATGTGAAGTCCACATTGCAGTATGGACTATTTTATGAGACTAGGGTTCAGATACAATTGCATGGATATACTGATGCTGATTGGGCTTGTAGCATTTCTGATCGATGATCTACCAGTGGATATGTGTTCTCTTTTGGGAGTGCTGCAGTCACTTGGAGCAGCAAGAAACAACCTACAGTTGCCTTGTCCAGCATAGAGGCTGAGTACAGGGGTGCAACAATGGTTGCATGTGAGGTAGCTTGGTTGCATAAGCTACTTTATGATATGCATCAATCTACAGATGGGCCAGTTGTCATTTATTGTGACAACATGAGTAGTATACACTTGGCAAATAACCCAGTCTATCATGCTAGAACAAAGCACATTGAGGTGCATTATCACTATGTGCGAGAGAGGGTTTTACTAGGTCTTATTGATCTAGTTTATGTCAGCACAGAGGATCAGGTAGCTGACATATTCATGAAGGCATTGGGCGCAGAGAAGCTGCGCAAGTTCAGAGACCTGCTTGGTGTGCAGGAATTGGGATTGAGCTCGAGGGGGAGTGTTGAGATATCGAGCTCCACTCGTGATACGCCAGGGTAGTATGCCACCTTAGTTAGTTGAGTTTGGTTTGAGACCCATATATAGGGTTCTTCTATTTCTTTGTACTTGAGTTCTTTTGGCTTACACAATTAAGAAGAGAAAAACTGTTTTCAGCCTCCACCTCTGTGTGTATTCCCCCATTGTGCAAGCAAGAAAGCTACAAGTGAGACTCCTTCCTTCTCTCCCACAATCTTGACAGAAACATACTTTAAGAAAATTTTCATGGACATTTATTGGATTGTGCATACTACTTGAAGAAAAATTCTCTTTCTGTACTTAAGCATTTCATATTCCTATCAAAGCACAATCATTCTCTACTCATCCTCTTGAAAAACAACAAGGAATCATTTAAGAAAACTAATGGTGAGCTATGGCATTATGATAGGGACATACAATGGTAGATAAGGAGAAAAGCAACAAAATTCCATTCTTGGAAGAGGAACAAGCTAAGTATGGCTTGTTAGTGGAGACAAGGGCCTTCAACCAGTTCAGGTTCAGGCATGTCCAGAACTTGGAGGATGTGGCCATGCAAGAACAAGCCGTAAAAAAGATAATGAAGCAATGCAAGCTGCAGAAGAAAAGTACCTAGAGAAAGGGGCAAGCCGTGGATTATGAAAAGTGCATGAAATTCCTCTTAACCTTCAACAGGGACCATGGCATCGTAAATTGTGCAACAAGAAGAGGAAACCTGCCAAGTGCTAAGATGGTGGAGAGAGCATTAGGCCTAGCCAACAAGGTCGAGAGACAGCCTAGAAGGGATGTATATAATATGCTAGGAATGGACAAGATTCTTGTCCACACCAATGACAACATCAGCCTTGCCGACATCCAAGATTTATATGTCCAATTTGCAAGTGAAGATGGTGCACGTCTTGTTTTCCAATCATAGGTATAATGCACTAATGAGCCGGATCAATGTACCTATGTTGGAAAGCATTGCATCCAAATCCTTGGATAAAGTAAACCTAAATGGCTTCATGCAAAATACGATAGAAACTTTAGCAAAACCACTGACCACAAGTGGAAGACCAGCAAGAGGAGAGTCTCCAACCTCCAAGGCAAGGAAGAAGTCATCCTCCAAGGCCTCAACTATAGGATTTGGTGGGGTGTTGATGGCCATAATCCAGGAGGCAATATGAGAGGTGCGAACCAAAGAGCAAGTTGTGGGGAGACACCCAACAGGTCACCTTTCTACGAGCAAGCACAATTTAGTGAGAGAACGGTGAGTGAGGAAGGAGAGCATATAGAACAATCTAGTGAAGGAGGGGCTAAGAAGAAGAAAGAGATGACCCCCCAAAAGATGGCAGAAGAAGAGATAATGAAGAAAGAAAAGGCCAATTTTCTCAAGATGCAAAGAGAGTCCAAGAAGGCCAAAGAGGAGAGAAAGATAAAGGAAAATGAAGAGGCTAAGGAGCTTAGAAGAAGAGAACATAGCCATGGCATCTACATGTCAGTAGAGCAGCCCTCTAGGGAGGAGGAGTTGGCTGCCATGAGCCCTCTTATAGAGAAAAACACCCAGGAACTAGTGCATCTACATGTCAGTAGAGCAACCCTCTAGGGAGGAGGAGTTGGCTGCCATGAGCCCTCTTAGAGAAGAACACCCAGGAACTAGTGCCCAAGTGCCAGACAACATGCTACCCTCGGTAGCAAAAGGCAAGGGAAATGGCTTACTTCACCAAATCTCCCCTACATTCATGCCGCCTACCCTAGCTACCTCAACCACCTAGAGAACAATGCCCAAAGTAGATGCCAACAATCTCATGGCTTGGATGTAGTTCCTGGTGGACATGGCATAGGAGACAACCCCATATGTAAGCAGAGGAACCCTAAGAGGAAAAAGATAGAGGCCTCCACCACTTCCATCCCCACCACCGTGCCACCTTCTATAGGCTACGACAAATACACTAAATAGCTTCTCTCGCACTGGAGAAAGCAAAGGAGGATAAGAATATAGCAGTAGCCGAGTTGGAGGCTGAGAGGAGACACTAGCAACCTATCAACTTGAGAAAATATGGCAAGTGGCAATCTATCAAAAAGAAATAAGTGAGCTAAAAGCATAACTCAAGGCTAAGGAAGGAGAAGAAGACAAGTGGTGGAAGGGGCTTGAAGAGGAGCATTAGGAGCTGATTGGCCTACAAAGGTAATATAAAATCATAGTGTAGAATGAAGAACTGATAGGGAAAATGGACAAAATTCAAGAAGCCATGGATCGGCTCATAGCAAAAGAAGCAGCGAAAGCTCTAGAAGGAGAGGAGCATAAAATACAAATGGATGAAATTATAGGCCAGCTGATGATGGAAATGGAAGAGAAAGGGAGATTAGAGAGAGAGATCAAATACTTGAAGAATGGAAAAGGAGATAATAACAACAAAGTGGAAAGAACAAGAACCAACCATAGTAGCCCTAGCGCATGGAGGAGATGAAACAAAAAGCTGACGAATGGGTGACAAAGAATGAGAGACGAGTTAAAGACCTGGCGAGCCACCTAGCCCTTGTAGAAGGAAATAGAGTGTTAGTAGAGAAGAGGGCAGAGGTTGCATCGACAAGACTAGAAGCCCAACACCATGCCTTCCTCAATACTATATTGAATGTAACCCAATCATGGGAGGAGGAGGCCATTGAATCACTTAAGAAAAAGTTGTAGATCGCTTGCAAAGCCATAAGGCATAGGTGGTGTGCTCAACTAGAAGGAGAAGGGACCAACCTAAGCTAACAAGCTCAAAGATATTATTTGCTAAGGGTACAGCTAACGGGCGAAGAGGTGGACCTACTAGGCTTCCAAGAAGGAGATCCACAAGAGCCCAAGAGCAAAGCTGAAATGCATAGGCCACTTCTAAGAGCAAGATTGGAATTTGAAATGGGACAGCCAGATGAGGAACTAGTACTACTAGTACTGCAACCTCCCTCTCCACTACCTAAAATGTAACAAGAGGTGGACACCACTACCAAGAGAAAAGCTGAACTCAAGAAAAAAAGGGTGAGAATGTTGGAGCAGGCAAGGAGAAGGTTAAAAGACCTACCAACAGTAGCCCTAGAACCACCCATTCCACCATGGGAAGATTGCTTCCTAGTGGATTGGAATGCGGAACTCATAGTATGGGAGCAAAAAGAAAACGTTTGCCAACCCTTCGACTTCTCTTTTGAATTTCCCTCCACCCTATGCAAAGTGCTATCGACCAAAGTGGTGGAGGAGGTGATAAGCATGGGAGGAAGGCCCGGCAACAACATGTGGAAATATGAGAGGGAGAAGAATCTGACATGATGGGGAGCGGAAGCACCCAAATACTAGGAAAACAAAGTCATGGAGGTGCCTAGGACAATGTAAGGCTACAAGTCCCAACCAATGTGGAGAAGAAGAATTCGGGACCACAACATGGACACATGGATGTCATTTTGCAACACACTATCTTTCAAGAGAAGTGACCCTACATATATGCCATATCCAAGAAGGGTAGGGGCGGACTTCAACCATAACATCCACGATAGATATGATTTTTTGAAGAGATATATAACGTAAAAACCACCAAGCCAAAGGATGCCTTGCAAACGTGACCTTTGGGACTCAATTTTCCATTTTCTCAATGAGTCCACATTTTTCCCAAATCTTACCTTTATCACTACTTGTAATTATCTTAGATTACTTAGGGTACTATTAGACAAGATCATATGCCACAGGAGTACCACGTCTTGCCCCTGTTTTTTGATCTCAATGCTAGCATAGATAGTTGTGCCATGGCCAAGTTGATGATATGAGCTGCTCTCTTACCATCTTTTTGCAATTTATTCTATACTCTAATGCATTAAATTTGTGAGAAGCTCTTGGCTTACTGAGACCATCTTTCCTTAGGGCGCATTCATCGAAAATCACACCCTCTCTCTTCCCTTGTTGGATAGTTTTAGTTTTCTATTTACTTAACACAATTCAGTTGTATACATGGAATTGGCTTCCTTAATTAATCCTTTTAATCATAGTGTTCATTCATATAATTTAAAATCACAATACACAAACAATGAAAGCAACCATTTTGAAAGATAGCTTCTTTATTTAATAGAAAATTCTTATACAAGTGTTCATCTTCTACCCATATGGAAGAACGGCACAAAGGCCTTTAATTCTCCAAGATTCCCATCCTTAACTAGTAATAGGGCCTCAAGAAATCCATCTTGAGTCATGCAGGAGCTTGGACAACTGCTCTTAGAGGACATGAACAATAGCCACTTCACTAAGTGCAACCACCCATTTTTATCCACAACTCCTCTCTAAGTTAGAATGAACCTAAAGGGATATATACAGGAAAAAGCCTTCCTTAACAAGTCCCTTAGGCCCCCAACTTCTTCTCATGACCATGATGATGAAGATTAGTCTTCGTTCTTTCCCAAAAAAAGAGAGAGGAAATAAGAGAGTAATAAAACAAAGAAGAGAATCACAAGAGAAAGCACGAGACTCACTATATGAGCACCACAATCACTGCACCTAGGGGTCCTCAAGTTAGGTGCGCTCAGTGGCCTTGGTTGGTCGGCTCTGTCGCTAACCCCCTAGCCCCTTTTTGATCCCCCACTCCATGCTTAGGACACATTAAGGGCAGGACATACCTAGGGAGATCACAACGTGTCTCCCTAAGCTTCACATATAGAACCACCCTTATACACGAACTAGATCCTCAAGAGTGGAAAAACACCTAGACTCACCTGACCTAGCTTCTAGTTCCACTAGCATGAGCACATTACACCACATGATAAGGTAGACATACCCCTTAGGCAGTGCACTTCTCTTTTCCTTTTAGGTACAGATGAAGGTGACCAACCACTGATCTTGGAGGCTTGTCATCCACTCAGCATACCCTCACCCTACACCACCTTAATTATTTGATAAGCTTCTCTTCTATGGCTGATCCCTGCAAGGCCCCATCAGTGACACAAGAGACAACCCTTCAACTCATCGATCCCTTATCAACAACAAAGAACTACAAGTACCATGGGCCTGGCACTCGACTAGGAGGGGGTAATGTTAACCCCAATGCAGGACAAGAAAAAAGAAAAGTAAAAATAAACCCAAGAAAATTCCAAAATGCGGACCCAATGAAGTCAACAAGAAGGAAAAAAGGAAAAAGGCGCAAAAGCAATCTCAGAAAAATGCAAAAGAGGGAAGGCGCAAGTTTAAATGAAAGATGCACCTAAAATTTGTAAGGGCTCCCTCCTGTGCAAATTGTAAAATCTAGACGGGCATAGGAGAAGGGATAAGTTAAAGGGAAGGGAATAGGAAAGGAGGACCTTGGCAAGAAGCCGATCATGCAAAAAAGGGGATGGGTGTCCAAGAGATTTAGGACTTGTATATAAACTCAAAAAGTGAATGAGAAGCTCATTCTTGGTGTATGGCAAAAGTAGCTCTCTTCTCCTTCCCTTGCTTGTGCTTGTGCTTGTGCTTGAGAGAGGGAGTGTGAGTGTGTGAGTGTGTGAGGGTGAGGGACCGTGGTGGAGAAGCTCTCCAGCAACAAACTTGCAACACCCCCTCGAATCTACTACCTCATCCTTGACCCCTTCTTTGCACCCTTTTATAGGCACGTCATCAAGAAAAGGCATAGTAACCTATAGTATGAAGTCACAAAGGACTTTGTTCATCCCATTCATCATATGTGTAACTAAGTTGGTTGCTCCCTGAGGTAAGGTACACATCCTTTCTAAACCCAAAGGTGTCCTCATAGTTGTTAGATCCTTAATATCCACATCCAATTGAATTTGATCATATCTAGAGTAGAGATCTCCCATAGAGTAAATCACTCTTCCTACAAAAGTTTCTACAAAGTCGTCCACAATTGGACTTGTACCAACATCCTTGATAGTCACTTTGTTCATCAGTTGCATATCCTATATAAACCTCAAAGCTCCATTCTTGTTTGGCATGATGAACCACCTGTTTAAATATGGAGCACAAGAGGGCTCCAAAATACCCATCATAATCTTTTTATTCAACAACTCAATCAACTTTGGTATTGAGCCTTAGGATTAATAATAGGTCTCAAGTTCCAAGGCACATGAGGCATAGTAAAAATAACCATTGGACCAACAACACTAGGATCCCCACATCCAATTTCATGTGGTTAAAAATAAAAGGCATTATCATGTTTTGATAGCATCTCTTGGAAGCACTTTTTCTCCTCTGGTGTAAGAAATCCCTCACATCCAATCTTTGATTCCTTTAAAGTCTTTGGCATAAATATATGCCCAATTATTTGTGGATCTCGTAGATTTGGTTGTTGAGAGGCTTGATTCATCTTCTCTTTACTATTAGAAGATAAAGGTTGAGCAATAAGTTTTACCTTTTTGGTGACACTTTTGTACTTGGTCTCCACATCCACTTCTGGTCCTCACTAACTTTGGAACACATGTCTTCTTTGAAGCCTTCAATCACTTTGTACATATCCAATGAACATACTTTGACAACTTCATTGCCTTCCTCTAGATTTGAGTCAGCTATTGCTGCAAGCTCTCTAATGGTATCAACAAAAGAAACTTCTTTAAAAACTCCTAAAATCCCTTCATCATCTTCAATCACACCACTTCCCTTCAAGCTCTTTTGAACATTACCAACATTTTTCCATTCCTTCCTTTGCAAGTCTTGAAAGTTTCTAAAACATATAGAACCTTCTGTTGTTAGCCATATAAATCTTATAGAAAAAGCTTTCTTACCTTCTAAATTAGGCAATAACATTTTTCTTTGTGTACCATCATAGTCCCACTTTACAATGATACATTTAGAAAACCCATCATATCTCGAGACTCTTTGAACTCCTTGCTAATATTTGGTAAAGGATGCTCACAAAGTCTTTATTGATTCCTCTCATGATCCACACATATGGTCAAGAACTGAAAAGCATGTTGCCGATCACGTCTTCTTATTCTAGCATAAGTAGAACCATCATCCATCATCTTAGTCTCCATACGGATTGCAGTAATATATGGTTGTACTTCATTACTGGTTTACCTACTACAAAAAGGGAATGGAATAGTATCTATGTGGTGGTGGATAGACTCATTAAGGCAACCCACTAAGAATCAAAGGGTAAGAAGACATATCATGTACAAAGAAATTCTATTCATCTCAAACATCTCCAATAGTCACTTTCACATTAGGACGAGTATCATATAAATCACTTGATGAGTTGTTTGTAGCCCAGATTCTCCACCCATGATCCATTTCAATTGGCCACTTTTCTTTGGATTAGAGATTCTTTGACATAAGATTAATTTTTGAACCATAATCTATGAGTGCAACACATGGCTCATCAAGGTCACCACCCTTAACTAGAGTCTTTGTTGTAGCCCTCGCCCAATGATTCCTTGAATAATGGCATCTGTGAAAGACTTCAAATTCCTCATAATACTCAAATTTAACTTGCTTTATTTATCTTGAAAACTTATTACAGTCCACCATGCTTCTTGAATCTTCATCTTCATCTGCATGTGTCCCATCTACCTCCTGTATACCTTGTATCCCTTGGAACTTTAAGGATTCTTCATCTCCTTCTAAGTGAGGATTGGATCTCCCAAAACTTGTCACTTCCTCTTGATGATATCAATGATCTCCTCATGAAACTCACATTTCGCAATTCCAAGTACCTCTCCCAAAGTAAACTCCACCTTGTTATTGAGCATTCTTTCTTCCAACACTTTCTTCACATCTATAGCCAATTCAATGTCAAATTACAATTTGTAAGTTGGAGTTTTAGATTTACCTTTGCTTTGCTCGTGCTTTTTCTCCCTTGATGCATCATCCATAGGTACTTTGGGTAGAGGAACACCATGTGGAGTTGTATCACAAGGTAACTCTATCTCTTTTCTTCCACTTCCCCTTGTTGCTCTCATTGATGTACCTTCATTGCCTTCTTCTCATTTGCACTTTTTTGTTGATAAATATGACATATCCTAAGTCATATCCTATGGTTGTATGTATCTAAAGTACAACCTTATGCAAAGTGTCCTTAAGTTTGGGGTATTTATCTTTTGAAGATATCACTTGTGGTAGTGGGCTTTTTAGAGAGATAGAGAAGAATGAATGAAGAAGAAGAATATGAACGTGAAGAACGCTTGAGCTCCATATCCCATGCCACTCTCCGTTGTTGCGAATCTCTCCCCCTATCTTTTCATTTGGTATCAGAGCATAACTATTTTGATACACTCTCATACTCAGAGGAGGACAATGAAGAATATTGAGCAGGATGTTAGCTGCAAGTTTGAGTCCATTACTGCTCCAACTGCAGATGATGTGTTGAAAGCATCATGTGATCAAGCTCATGAAGCCTTAAACAAGCCTCCTGCTTCTCCAGGAACATGTGATATGGTCCGGGAGATTACTGCCATAATAGCGCCCCCTGCATTTCCTGTCTCACAAGCCAGCGAGAAGTAATAACAGCAGATTAGCCGGCTCCAACTGTCGTCGGCTAAATGGAGAAGGTCGATACGAAACAGTTTGCAAGATTGGTGAAACTAGTGGCAAGAGCATTTTATGATGATGATGTGAATGGCAAGGGCGCCAACAAGCCGAAGCCTGACAAGTCGAATTTTCGTGGAATTGCTGTTGTCGTTCTTGATGCGTTGACAAAGCACGAATGGGTTAAAGAGGATGATCTGGCAATAGAGTAGAAATGAGCCAGGGCTGGATGGAGAGGGGAAGCGGCAGAGGATATGTTGATCCCTCAAGTACAAACAAGATGACGAGACAGGAAATGTACTTGAGTTCATGAGAATCCTATTGTTGAACACCTCTGGCCTAAACTTTGGACAGAAACCTGATATGAAGAGAGAGAGAGAGGATTGATTTAGGTACTTTTGCTTGTGCCCTCCAAAATGCCCAGACAAATAATCAGTTCACCAACAGAATTAGTTGCCTCCTGGTTCGTGTGCTGTCCTTTGCCATCTACATTACTTGTTGCACAGATGCCAACTGCAGTCAACTGTCCTTTGCCATTGTTATGACCGTTACCAGTGCATGCATGGATATAGCATGAATACTGACAGCTAGGCAAAAGGTGGGCTAGATCACAGCTAAACTACCTTGCATCAGGCAGGTAGCAGAAACATGAGGGCTGGATATTGAAGTACTTGATCAACTGCAGCAGCATATGAACAAAAACAATGTGAAGAAGGAATACCAGCAGGAGAAGCAAGTGACAAAAAGCTGAGATCAAATCACAGACTTTCTAGAGGTTGTGGTAGTCAGGGAAGCTTGAGAGACACCGCATAGATGAGGATTGATGATCTTAGAGTTTATTTGAAACCCTGATTCAAACTTTAACAATGAAATGAAAACACAATATGCTAGCGCATATATATATATATATATATATATATATATATATATATATATATATATATATAGAGAGAGAGAGAGAGAGAGAGAGAGAGAGAGAGAGAGGATCACTTGGGGCAGATTTTTGATTGTTCCCTAGACACATATTGGACCATTGATGTTCCGGATTGGGGCATACTATTGAATACCATTTCTGGACAGCTTGTATTGTTCTTTTTTTTGAATTTGTAGTAGTCATAATGTCTGACACGGCACAGATCACTCAGATTGTGGGAGACAATTTACCAATGACAACTATAGTGTTTGGTGTTACAACAGGATGGAGAATTTTTTAATGGGTAGAGGTCTATGGGACCTCATAACATGTGATGATGAATGTCCAGAAGTTCTTGAACATCCAAGTGAAGAGCAAAAGAAAGCGTACAAGGATTGGACAGGGAAGAATAGGAAAGTTTTGCATTGGATCTCCATATGTATTTCAGAAACATGGATTCTTCATATAAAAAAGGCAAGTACTTGTAAGGAGGCATGGGAAATCATAGAAAAAATGTATGGAACATGTACAGAGACTCGTAAGATACAACTCAAGCAGAGATTACATGGTGCATGGAGAGGCAATCACAGTATCAGTGACTATGTGGCAGAAATCAAGCAAATTGCAGAAGACCTTGCACCTATTGATGATGATGATTTAGTGTCAGTGACACTAAATGGACTTGGACCAGCTTTCAAATCGTTGGATACCTCTATTTCAGTTAGAGGAGGCTCTATGCCTGACTTTGAGGAGTTTATTGGATTGCTACTTACAGAAGAAATCAAGTTGGGATTGAATGCATCTAGCAGTGGCAAAAATGCAGGTGGAGACAGTGTTTTCTATCACTAGAGAGATCATGGCAGCTCATCTAGAGCTAGAGGCTCTTCAGTTGGTCGTAGTAATTATGGTTTTGCTCATGGAAGAGGTAACTTTGGTCATGGTGACTTTATGCATAGAGGCAGGGGGAGATCTTTCCCTAGAGGTAGAGGACGGTCTAGTCCTTCTTCACAAAGAGATGGCACTTGTCATTATTGTGGGCAGTTTGGTCACTTTGAGAGGGATTGTTATTAGAAACAGAATACCATGTCTAGGGGTCGTGGAAGGACCCAATATGGCCACTATGCAGGCACTTATGGTAGTACAGGTTATGGACCTAGAGGTGGATCTCCTAGAGGTCACCTATTTGCTATGGAGCATGTGCTTGGGTGCATGACTCGCCCTCTTCGTGAGAATGACTAGTTTTTGGATTCAGGAGCTACAAACCACACGACTCATCATGCTGAGTGGTTTGATAGTAAGGAGTAAATGCAGAATGATGAATATGTTGCCACTGATAATGATACTTTACATAAAATTACTCATATTGGTATTGTGCCACTTGTTACTAATGATGGGATTGAGAACAAGCTTGGTGATGTACTTTATGTGCCCACAATAACTAAGAACTTAGCATCGGTTGGTCCAATGTGACAGATCAAGGATCGCACGTGAGATTCAATAAGTTTGGATGTTTCATTGAAGAGTTCCATAATGGGAAAACTGGCAGAATGATTGCTCATGGTAGAAAGAAAGGGAGATTATTTGCTTTGGATGCAAGTAGTCTAGTGATTCAAAACTCTATGTATGTTGAGAGAGGACATGGGCAAGATAAGGATGTGGAATTATGGCATAGAAGGATTGGTCATGTTAATTTGCAAAGATTGAAGCAAATGCAATCGAAACAGATAGTCCATGGTCTACCGCATTTTGGATATGTGAATTTTGATCATGTATGTGAGGCTTGTCAATTTGGCAAGCAGTCCAAATTGCCATTTCCAAAGAGGGGGAGAATAAGCAGCTATCCTTTGGAAATAATATACTCAAATATTTGGGACCCATTTGAGAATGTTTTCATGAGCGGAAGATGTAGATTCTATATCACTTTCATTGATGATTTTAGCAGAATGACTTGGATGTACTTTATGCAGCATAAAAGTGAAGCATTTGAAAAGTTGTTGGAATTTAAATCTATGACTGAAAAGCAGTTTGGATGCTACATAAAATGTTTGAGGTCAGGTAATGGTGGAGAGTACATGTCGTATGAGTTTTGTGACTTCTTGAGAGATCATGGTATCAAAAGGCAATTGACATGTAGGTACACACCTCAGCAAAATGGTGTGGCTGAAAGGAAGAATCGAATTATTGCAGAGATTGCAAAGGCAATGATGAACGAAATGAACATGCCATTTTCATATCGGGCAGAAGCAGTGCATACTACAGTTCACATTATGAATAGAACACCTACAGCCTTGACTCATAATATATCACCATATGAGAGAATGTATGGTAGGACACTGTTCATGTTTGTGAAAAATGCATTTTTTAATGGAAACTTAGAAGAGGAAGTGTACATGGATCAACCAGAGGGCTATGTGAATCCAAAATGCCCACATTATGTAAGCAGGTTGAAGAAGGCTTTATATGGACTGAAGCAAGCACCAAGAGCATGGTGTGATAGAATCAACAAATTCTTATGCAGTATGGGATTTCAGCAGAGCAAAGCTGATTATTCACTTTATGTGAGGCATATAGAAGATGGTATGGTTGTTGTGGTTATCTACGTTGATGATCTCATTATTACAGGTACACTTGAGAAGGAGATTATTGAAGTCAAGCATGGGTTACATAAAGAGTTTGATATAAAGGACCTTGGTTTGTTGAGATACTTCTTGGGTATTGAGATTATTGACACACCTCATGGTATATGGCTGATACAAAGGCAATATGCATTGGAGATGTTGGAAAAATATGGCATGACAGATGCAAACCGATTGATACACCATTGGATCAAAACGTTAAGTTGATGGATGATGGATCTTATGTTAAGGATGTCACTATGTTCAGAAAGATGGTTGGTAGTCTTATCTACTTGACCATTACAAGACCGGACTTGAGTTATGATGTTGGATTGATAAGTCAGTTTATGCAAAAACCATGCAAATCACATTTGGATGTAGTGAGAAGAGTTCTTAGATATATGAAGAAGACAGATGGATTTGGCTTGTTTTATGAAAAAGGAATCAAGCCTACATTGTTTGGATACTCAGATGCAGAATGGGCAGGTAGCTCTATGGATAGAAGATCTACTAGTGGCTATGCATTCTCATTTGGATCAGCCATGGTAAGTTGGAGTAGTAAGAAGCAACCTACAGTTGCTCTATCAAGCACTGAAGCAGAGTATAGAGGCATTGCATTGGCAGCATGTGAGCAGACATGGCTGAGATTGATCTTATATGACATGGGGATAGAGATTGATGGTGGAGTCATTATGTTAGTAGCATTATGTTGGCAAAGAACCCAGTATACCATGCAAGGACAAAATACATAGAAGTGCACTATCATTTCATTAGAGAAAAATTCATTGATGGAGAGATTGACTTGGTCCAAGTGAAAACAAATGACCAAGTTACTGATATCTTTACCAAAGCATTAGGTAAAGATAAGTTTGAGTTCTTCAAGAGTGCACTTGGAGTCTTATGTGTGTAAGCTCATTCTGAGCTTGAGAGGGAGTGTTGATAAATATGACATATCCTAAGTCATATCCTATGGTTGTATATATCTAAAGTACAACCATATGTAAAGTGTCCTTAAGATTGGGGTATCTATCTTTTGAAGATACCACTTGTGGTAGTGGACTTTTTAGAGAGATAGAGAAGAAAGAATGAAGAAGATGATGAACATGAAGAATGCTTGAGCTCCATATCCCATGCCACTCTCCATTGCAGATCTCTCCCCCTCTTTTTTCATCTTTTTTATTCAACAATAGCTTCATTGTTTTAGCTCCTAGCAATGTATGCATACACTAACAAAGAGTCTATAGGATCATCCCAACCTATCCTTTGTCTATTGTCTTTACTGCAAAGGCCAAAGCTCATAAACATGTTCAGACTTCTCATTCATTTTAGCCTCTTTCTTTGATACACATTCCACCTTCAAACCATATGTAGCACCTTCCATAATGGCTAAAGCATGTCTGACTAACATATCATCCACAAGTTTTCCATACTATCTTTTCCAAAGTTGGTGCCAAAGAGGTAAACCTATCTCTTGCAAATGAATTTTACCATCTTTAAAATAGACAACACCTTTACCTAGTGCATCTTTGAATGAAACAAAATCTGTTTGAAAGTGATTAGTACTATCACACCATATGTATCTCGAAACAGAACACCACGAGTTTGAGTTCTTTGCTCAAAAGTTTGTCCTTTTTCTTCAAGTCTTGAAAACTTCAATTGCAACTCTCGCATACCTTTCACCAACTCACATCCAAAACTAAGTCTTCAACTTTGGGACTTACATTTATTGGCTTGGTTACTTGCTTGATTAAAGTAGAAGGTGGAACAATACTAGCCACAACCATCTTGTCCCTTCATTTTTGTCTTTGAGAGCGGATTTTAAAGACCTTTTTTGAAGCATAAAAGAGCTTTATGAAACAATTGCAAATGGATGAGCTCGAATTTTCCTAGATGGAGTTCGATGCCAAAAAACTAATGCAAGTCTCAATTTGACGATCAGAGGTTGTTTGACCCCCCATTTAATCCTTGTAAGGTTTCGCATTTTGAAACAACTACATGATTCAGGAGCCGAAAAGTGCATCACGGGTCCTAGGTCTATAGATTTTGACGTCACAAAGACATCTGGCCAGAATCTGAGCTCATTTGCCCCTATGAAAGCAAAAAATCCACTTTGATTGCAGTGTGAACATGAAAAGATGAACTAGATATTTTAAAATCTTAAGCTTGATTAAAGAGGAAAAAACCCAAAAATTTGATGAGTAGTGAGGGGGTGCAAATTTTTTTGCGCCCCATTTTTTTGGAGATTTGTACCTCTCCGATGTGCTAAGGTTGAGGAAGGATTACTCCTTGAGGCCTCCATTTTGGGTGTAAATGCTTATTTTCATGAAGGGAAGCAAAAATCTGATTTTAGTATTTCTCTCTCCTCTCTCCTCTTGCTACCTATTCACATGTGTGATTTTATAAGAGAAGGAGGTGGAGTTTGGTGGATGTTTTTTATGGAATGATGGTACTAGAGCAAATGAGATCATAGATTGGGCTGTGAGAGAGCGTCAACGACCAAGAACAAGCGTCAGTGGCCTCCCAACAATGAAATACGCATCTCCAAAAGTGTGATTATATGCGTAAGTAATAGATTTATTTGTTTCATGATAGATGTTTGATGAAATTGGTTGTAAATGGTTGCCTTTGATTGATAATGTTGAAATCTATCATAAATCTTGAAAAAAACAAGAAAAATTAGTCATATAATAATTTATAACAAAACCCACAATTATGCGATTTTCATGAAAATGATAAATTTTAGGGATTTGTTATGATTTTGGGGTTCATATAGATTAGAAATTAATATAAAATCAATGTTTAGTAATTGAGATAACTCCCAATCCATAAATAAAAAATATTTAATTTATTTAAATAAATAAATAAATAAAAATAGTGGAAAAATAAAAAATAAGTTTTTGTATTAAAAAATTAAGAAAATATATGATTTATGTTCGTCGATGTATGACATGGCTGGAGCATGAGGGATAAGCCTTAGTTCAGCATTGTCTCTATGTTACAGTATAGTTTTTACTGCTTTTACAAGAAAAACACATGGAAAAAAATGTCTTTTACACCTACTAACCCATACATAACCTCAATGATAGGGGGCAAGAAGGATTTTGATGTTGATTAGTTGCTGATAACATTTGAAATTATGATCTATTTGCTTGTTCGTACCATATAGGACGTTGTTAACCCTCAGATAAACAAGGTGGAAAATCGAGAAAATCTAAAGCAAAAGATAAGGCCAAGGCAAAAGTAAAATCGGAGACAAAGGCGCACCAATAAAAATATGGAAACACAAAAAGTGCACAAAAGTCCTAAATCAATGAGAAAGGTGCACAAGAAAAAGCACAAGTCAATGCTTTTGTAAAAGAGCGCAAGGCGCACCATGATTTATTTTAAGAGTATGATGCTCTCATCCATGTAAATTGTAAAGGTAGATGGGCGGTAGGAAGGAAGCTAGAAAGATAGGAGGACAATGGAAAAAATGGCCGGCCATAGCTAGCCATGTAAAAAGGGGATGACCACCCAAATGGGATTTAGGGCTTTATATATACAGTTTAAAAGATGAATGAGAGCTCATTCTTTGGTATGTGGCAAAGTGGACTCTCTCTTCTCTTCTTCTTTTCTTCTCTTGCTTGCTTGTGAGTGAGTGAGTGAGGGAGTATGTGAGGGTGAGGGATTTTGGAGGCGAAGCCCTCCTCCATCCTTTCTCTTCTTCTTCTCTTCTCTTCTCACATTTGGTGCACGGCTATGGAGGATGGAGCTTGGAGATGGAGGTTTGAGGATGCTTGAGCTTGCATCAAGAATCATAGAGCTATCAGAGTGCTTGAGAGAGAAAGCAATGCGATCGGGCATCAAGGTAAGCTCACTACACTCATAGAGAGGGATAGCACGTCAGCTATGTGAGAGGTAACCATTAGTGCTCGCTTGAAACACTTGAAAAGTAAGCGGTCCATGGGTCTTGGGGGTTGAGCTTACACTCGCCTCTACATTTTGGTTCCATTGCCGAGACCAACGTATTCAAGCTTGAGCACTTGTGCATTTCAAATTGAGCATCGAAGTAAGGGTTTCATCCTCGAACCAGAACTTGAGATAGATAGAAGGTTTTGGGTTTTAATCCATGCAACAAGTAAGTATTTCTGGTTTTTGATGATTGGTTGAGTAGGAGAAATCCATTTAGTACCCTGCTTTTGATTTTTGTGGCATTTAGAGTAGGACAGGTGGGAGAAATCAGAGAGGGAAGCTTGAAGTTCATTGCTATAAAACAGTCCTAAACAGGGAAATAATAGGGAAAAATGAAAACAAAAGAGTGCTCAGATGTCTTGGAGTCAAAGGTCGAGTGATTGGGAAGGCTAAGGTGTAGGCTAGTGAGGGCTTAAGGTCCTAGGTGACCAGGGAAAACCTCATTTACAGTTCTAGCTTTGTGAGAGAGAGAGAGAGAGAGAGAGAGAGAGAGAGAAAGAGAGAGCTTGCAGGTCCAGATCTACATCAGATCGATCGAAGCGAGACTTTCAGAGAGATTCAAGTATGGAACACGCTTGGCCTATACTCCTCCTTTATTCTTGGAAGTTTTGGTAGCTACTAGAAACATCTATATTTAGATTTTTGGCAAATAAGTGATCGATACGTGTTTCAATCGACGGAATTGGACACCTCCCATAGTGTTCGATTCCCAGAATCGGACCAAATGAATCATCCAATTCCCAGAATTGGACCACTTGGACAAACCCACTTGTTCTGATCAATCAAACACCCTATCCAATTTTGAAAATCGGACAACCCATAATTGGACCACTCGGACTTGGACCGTCCGATCAGCCGATCGGACCAACTCCAATTAGACACACAACCTGTCTCGACCCGTCCGATCGCAACGATTGGACCACAGAATTTGACCAATAGCCTTGTCTGATCAGACATACCCCAATCGTACCATCCATAATCGAATACTCGAAAATCAAACCGCCAAAATTGGACCAACTCTAGTTGTCCAATCGAACACACACCTACCCGATTGTGACAATTAGACCCGAACCTGTCCATTCCCCAAAATCAGACATCGGTAAATCGGACGTCCAATTTTCAAAATCGGACACTAGTAAATCGGACACAACCTAAGAAGGAAAACTTGGGAATCTGATGAACCCCGACTAACAAGAAGCATGACTTGCGCTGGAAGAACCCACCAAACACCTCACATGCAGTTACAAACCTAGAGATTGTGGTCAAATAGTCTGAAAGAGTGTTTGGTGTTGTGGATTGATTGCAAGACCCCAACTCAACCCGGACCGAGCCAAATGAGATAGCGGAACAAAAAAACCTAGAAGATGGTGGGAAAAATTAGGAACCAAACACACGACCTTGTCAAGCCAACCCATAGACAAGAGCATCAGAGCTACACACACTTTGTTTTTTTTCACTCACTCTGATTTTCATCACTCAAGGTTCAATTAAGGAAAGCTAAAGGCCTAATTTTTCACAGTGCACAAAAAAGAGCACACACACGTACCCACACATAAACCCAAAGACATAGAAGGGATTTCAAATCCCCAAACGTAGAACCAAGAGGAGAACATGGCCAAAAATCAGAATGCAACAAGGACAGACATTATCACGAAATTGGATCTGCCCGGCCTTATCAACTTGATCAACAACTTGGTAGAACAAGAGGTCCTAAACATGGAAGAAGGTTGCTCATCAGGTCATAGAAGTGACGATGAGCTTAACCTAGGAAACTTTCCTAAGGTTGTCCAATAGTTAGTGTACAAATACGACACTCAAACCCAGCTAAAACATCGCAGCATACCGGTCAAGGACATCATGGCAGACCTAGAGGAGGAAAGAAAATTGGCTCGTATAGCCCTACAAGGCCTCACTGCGTACAAGCAGGATCAGCAAACTAGGAACTTACACCAGAGCTTAGATGCAGAGAGTGCTAGCCTTAGCGGGCAAGAATCAGTCAGAGAGCGAGAGAGCACTAGAAGGAACTTACACTAGAGCTTAGAAATGCAAGAGATCCAGAGAGTGCTAGCCTTAGCAGGCAAGAATCAATCAGAGAGTGAGAGTGCTACCCTTAGCGGGCAAGAATCAGTCAGAGAGTGAGAGAGCACTAGAAGGAGAGCTCACGCTGAGTGAGCTCCTCACAAAGAAGCTACTAGATAACACGACCGTAGAACAAAGCATTGCGGAATTGGCAACATCGCTACTGACAGGGTTGGCAAGGCTCTAAAAGTCAATCAAAAATCCATGTGGTAGCAAAGCAGCTAGACAAATACTAAGCTATCGACAACCCATACAGCTTCATGGACCAGTTTGAGCAAGTTTGCGAGGCTAACTACCTCATTAATCCTACTCAATGCTCCCAAGCCTTCAAATTGTGCTTAGGCAACATGGTACACAAGTCTAGATGTTGCGAAGTGTGCCAATTTCAATGGCTTGAAAAATCTCTTCATTAAGAGATTCTCTAAATCGGGATACTCGGATTTATGAATGTCAAGAAGAAAGAGAGAGAGGAGATTCGAGATTATGTGACCCATGTGAGGAGCCTCTTCAAGAGAATTCCCATGGGTGAGAGACCAACCAAAAGGGCAGTATCCACGGTATTCATCAACAAAATATGAAGCAAGGATTTCTACAAAGCCTTGGCCAGCAACTCAATCTTGTAGCGAGATGTACTGGCAAGGGTCTTTGAAGCTATTAGAGTGGATGACTAGCTCAAGGAAAGAGGCTCCAAAGGCTTGAATTAGGAAGAGTTCGGTGCCAGGAGTTTCGAGAGAACCTCAACGTCGAGTGGGAGAGTAGACCCAAGCACTCAAGACAAGTGCTAGCAGAGATTAGGATAGACATAGCCAAACTACACAAGATGATGAGAGGACCAATGTTCCCACACATCCAATGTGTGCATTGTAGCGGGAACCACTTGCCAGCTGAGTGTCACGACCCTAGGCCACGACCTTGTGCTAATTGTGGTAGGTTCGGCCATGACACCATGCATTGTCGATTACCTCACAGGCTCCCATACCCACAATCTTATGGTCAACTCCACCTTGCGAACAGGCTACCAAATTTCTTTGAAAGGGGAGCCCTGTTGGCATAGGGCTTGGAGCTGGTAGAGGATCAAAAGGACTTTGTGTATGGTGCTTCTTTTGAATGATTCTGGTAGAGGGGATACATCTGCTAGATCTGAAGTGACATCCATAGGAGGAGAAGGAAGATGTGGAGGAGACTATTGCAGAAATGGAACAGGATCGGGCACAGGAATGCCACTTGGGGGAGGTGCCAAGTGAATGATTTTCTTTAGAAAAATCCCATAGGACACAGTATTGAGTTGACCTTTCCTAACTCACTAAAAATGTTGATCCATTTTTTCCAATGAAAAGGTTGTCCTACGGGTATGCCTAGACTGCTACTTGGACCCTATGTGACCCATCCATCGAGTGATACTCCAATCCACTATGTGGGCGAGCCTAGCAATGATGAGCCTTATGTAAACCCATACATGTCATACGATGAAGAAGGCATTGCTATCCTCATGGACTATCGACCAGTGTCGATGATGGCATTGGGTAGAGGCAGAGGCAGAGGCCTAGGAGGGCAAGCCCAATAGCCAATCGTGGGACTTGTGGTCACCCATGACATATTTCTTCGCATTGCCCCAAGAGGGAGCAAGTGAATAGAGATAAGGTTGAATTGAGATGCACTAAGTGTGGAATCACTCATCTCTTTGTTGATTGCCCTAGACGAAGGCCATCCTCTAGTTCAATGAACGATCCATTAGTTCCATTGGAGTTGTTTGGTGTCGAGACACTCGATGGGGAGGCAACACCTATCCCATTATAGGTCATGATCCATGCACAGATGAAGCAAGCTGGCATATCATTGCCAGGGCCTAGCAACCTTAACGCAACCTCAGTTGGAAAGAAGAGCCGGAGGTGAAGGAATAAAATACCAAATGCTAAGGTCACCCTCAAAACCGAAAGTGCCACAACACTATCGGTGGAAGAAAAGTCATTGACACTGAGGAAGAAACATCGGCTCCACGGATGGCTAAGAAGGGAAGTGCTAAGTTCAACGAGTACCCCAATCCAAAGTGCCAACTTGAAGCCATCAAGAAGGTGAAGGAGTGGATGAAGGAGGCCCAGTAACACTTAAAGGATGTTGAACCCATACTAGAGGACAAGATTGATGACCTCTCAAGCATAAGCGCACCAATCTCTCTCCCACAACCAAGTTTAAGGGAGGCAAGGGCACCACAAGCTGGGTCACCTAGACAAAGCCTAGATATGCCAGACTAGCAAGGCAATCAAGGCCAGTGGCCAAGAACCGTAGACATAGGAGAGAGGCAAGTGACTAGCAACCTCCTTAATACACTGGTGACCACCCTAATTACTCTGAGCTTAGGTGACCTGCTTAGGCAGCACCCAATGCTATGGCTAGCGCTAAAGCAGTGGGTTGAAGAACCAAACGAGCCAATTGCCACAGACTTGCCTGAGCATGATATAGAAACCCAAATACCGAGTCTAACATTGCACTCCATACCTAAATCCCTGTACGTCAATGCCTTTTGGGAAGGCACAGAAATGCATGCAATCCTACCAGTCCTAGCACTGGGAGACACCACCAGAAAGGGGATCGTAGACACAGGGGCAAAAATGAGTGTACTAAGCCATGTGGTACTCCAAACTTGATGTAACCCACTAGTCGAGACTGCTAGGTTTAACATCACACTGGAAAATGGAATGAAGGTGAAGCCATTCGGAGTGTTGAAAATGTGGCCAGTAAAGATCGCAGGGATCCACTTCTCTATTGACTTCATAGTCATGAAGGGAGTGGACTACGACATCCTACTAGGCCGACCTTGGATGCACAACATGAGAGTCGTAGAAGACTGGGGAAATGGTCTTATCTTCTTAGGCAATTGAATAGAAGCTTTGAGAGTAGAGATGGACACGTGGAAGACTATGTCAGTCGACCTCGACTCCATCTCCACCATGCTGAAGGGTGACGAACAGACTAGGGGACCCTATGGGGCTCTTACCAAGTATATTCCATGTCCTGAGAGGACGAACGAGACTAGATGCACATTCTTGCTACCATTGACTTACCATTCTCAGATGTTGAGGAGTACGAACAAGCCATCAAGGCAACCAATAAGTTCAAGGACACACCTTCAGTACGAGTCTGCATGATGACCAAGAGTCTACATGAAAGACCCAATCATGTTGCATTCCGAGCCCCAAACAATAGACATGAACTCAAGGATAATGGACTCACCTTCTGAGCTACGACCGCGAGGGGAGATCCCCTCTTCTAGTAAAGACGGAGAGTTTGATTCTAAATCAAAATTCAGCTCAGATAGTGATTCTGAAATATCTCAACCTCCCAAGGCTAGACGCACCAAGGCGATCTACCCGTCCACCTAAGATGCAACAATTGAGGGAGGAACGACGGAAGCTACCTAAAGAGATGCAGACAGAAGAACATCGAAAACCCCAAGAACTGCCAAAATGATTCACAAATTTCAAAAAGGGAGATAGGGTGGTGGTCTTGATGGGAGCCAAATGATAGGGGCAAGCAAGGGAACCAATTGAGGGACCCGCCCAGGTCAAGGAGGTCGATTTGGCCAGGGAAGGGGAGACCCCACGACCTATCTTTATAGTCGGTGACTTGGCTAAGCAAGATGAAGCAAGTCTCATCACTCTCGGTCAAGGAACAACCATATCCCATGAATCCAAATCATACCCATGCCATCAAGGAAGAAATTGATAAGCTAATGAGATAGGATTCATCTATGAAATTGAACACACGGACTGGGTTTCTCCCATAGTCATCGTATTAAAGGAAAATGGGAAGATTTGAGTGTTTTTCAATTACAAGAAGGTAAACGCACCTACAAAGAGAGATAATTACCCACTGCCATACACCAAGCATATACTAGAGAGAGTGGCTGGCAAAGAAGCCTATAAGTTTTTGGATGGGTTCTCTGGATACAATCAGATGCAAATGCATCCTAACGATAGGCATAAGACAACGTTCGCCACTGAATGGGGAGTCTTTGCCTACATTGTCATGCTTTTTGGATTGATTAACACACCAGCCACTTTTCAGCAACTGATGTGTACAATATTCAAAGACATGCTAAGGAAGGAGTTAGAAGTCTTCATGAACAACTTGTGCATTCACTTTGCTTAGCAAGAACACTTAGGCAGAGACTCTGAGCTGTCTTTGAACGATGTTGACTATACCATCTCTCATTGACCCCCTTAAAATACCAGTTCTGGGTGAAGCATGAATGTATCCTAAGACATGTGGTGTCAAAGAATGGCATTTCAATAGATTCCTTGAAGATCAAGGTCATTTTTTATCTTCCACCCCTAGCTAATTACAAGGGTGTTTAATGCTTCTTAGGAAATATTGGGTACTATTGATGATTTGTGTTAAACTATGCATTGATTTCTAAACCTCTATACACGCTATTGATTGTATTCAAATGGACAGTGGAATGCCAACACACATATGAGAGGAACTAAAAAAGTCTCTAACCACCACACTGATACTACGAGCCCTAGACTAGACACTCACATTCCACGTGCACATTGATGCTTCGAAATTTGTAGTAGGATCTGTGTTGTGCCAACCTAGGGAACACAACTTGGATTATCTAGTGAGCTTTGCTAGTAGACAACTCACTAAGAAAGAAATGAATTACTCAACAACAAACAGGGAGAGCTTGGTCATGGTGTTTGCTGTAAAGAAATTCTGACATTATCTTTTGCCTACGCCTTTTACTTTCTTTGTTGACCATCAAGCCTTGTTGTATGTTGTTAACAAACCGTGCGCTATAGGACACATTGCTAGATGGATTCTTCTGCTTTTGGAGTTTGACTTCTCAGTGGTAGTGCGCAAAGGGAAGCATCATTACATGGCTAACCATCTGTCTCATGTCCCCATGGGAGAAGCGGTTGAACAAGGCATTATGGATGAGCTACCAAATACGCATCTATTCTGCTTATCTAGAGAAGAAGATTTGTTTAAAGCTGATTTGATGTTGTATTGGGCAGACGACATAGTTCAAGTCCTTCAACATGGACTACTAAAACAACTGATAGAAAAATCTCTACTTAGGCAGCTCATCCTGAAGATCCAACCCTACCAACTTATAGCAGGCCAAATTTACAGGCCGGGTCAAGTCGGGTTGCTGTGTATATGCATGTGTGAGCATGAGATGCATGACATATTGACAAAGGCACACGGTGAAATCATAGGAGGACATTTCAGTGGAGATACGATAGCCCACAAGGTGCTACAATCCCAGCTATGGTGGCCTACCCTCTTCTGAGATGCAACACAATTTGTGAAGCATTGTGATGAGTGTCAATGGACTAAAGTCCCGATTTGTAAGGATCACATGGAGCTAACCCCAATTATCTCATGAAAACCCTTTGAGAAATGGAGGATTGACTTCATCGGGCCCATTAGTCCTGCGGCACAGTATTCACAAGCCAAATACATCATTGTAGCCACCATTGACTATCTCACAAAATGGGCAGTAGCATGAGCCACGAGAAATATTGACGCTAGGACTACTACTAAGTTCCTATGGGAGCAAGTGATCTCACAATTCTAGCTACCTCATCCAACTAGTTAGTGACCAAGGCACCCACTTCATCAATGAAGTGATAGCTCACCTCATGTCCTCCTTTCTAATCATCCATTGGAAATCCTCACCTTATTACCCACAAGCAAACGGTCAAGCTGAATCAATGAATAAAATCCTAATAAACGTCCTAACTAAGGTCATCTCAGCTTCATGTTATGATTGGGATAACAAATTAATGGCGGCCTTATGGGCCTACCACACGACTTACAAGACGGATGTAGGACAAACCCCCTTTAGATTGACATATGGTACAGAGGTGATCCTTCCCTTGGAATTCCTCGTACCAAGCCTCAAAATCGCACTTCAAGAAAGATAGGATGGGAAGGGGGCATGGATGGAATGCCTGATCGAACTCGACAAACGCTTAACAAAAACCTGGCTTCTCACCACCCACACGCTAATATGCAAAAAGGCAAGACGCAAAAGCCAGTTTGACATGTATATCAAGTGGTGCAACTTCAAACAGGGTGACTTAGTAATACTGTACTCGATCAAAGGACATAACCAAAAACTGAAGTTTTGAGGCCTAGGACCTTTTAAGGTCTAAACCATCAATTGGAGAGAAAATGTAGAACTCGAAACCCTAGAGGGTGAGGGCATAGGCTTCTTCAATGGCAGCCGCATAAAAAAGTACTTTCCTCCCACACACCCATCACATGAGCCCCCAATGCCAGCATCCCCTGTCCGTGTGTGAGTAGCCACCATCACTATGATGGACAATGAGGATGAGGAAGTAGTAGAACCAGCCTACCTCAACATGACGGTCACCGCTAAGCACACATGCACCATCAATGCACTAATTGATAAGGGACCTGATTTTAATATCTTAACCCATGACCATTGGACCCAAATTGGCAAACCGCTATTGCAGCCCACTAATGCCAGTCTCACCCCTTATGGAGACCAACCCTACAAAGTTCTGGGAAAGTGCAAGGTTGCAGTTTCTATCAAGTGTGAGAGAATGCCGACACTTTTCTATGTGTTTCCCAACACTAAGGATGCATGCAGAGAATCACTGCTAGAACGAACTTTCAAGAAGCAAGCTCATTGCAATGTCAACTATGAGTCACAACACATCCACCTAGCAATGGGTAACGTCCGCATTGTTACATCTTTCAACAAGGGCAATGTGAATCCTTCCACGTCCACAAAGCCACTGGTAGAGAATCCCACCAAGTCTCAGGAGGGGATCATGACTTGTTAGAGCCTACCCACCCTCGAGGCCAGCAAATAGCTAGAACCAACACTGAAGGCCATGAACCCTAGTTCAAATGGGTACCTAAACAGGGAGCATCACCTAGGAATGGAAACCCATGGCCTCGCAAGGCTAACCATCCGCACCCAATACCTAGGAAGCCAGGCCAGAACCACAAACATCGATGCACAGTCAAGTCGGGATGGATCCCCAAGACCTTATTGCAAGTGCAAGGCTACTATGCAGGTAACGCCTGGATTTGGTGACTTAAAGCCCAAACATCCAAGGGCCCTACTCAAACGCCATCTTCATGCTTGACCACACGAAAAGTCCTGCCAAAACCACTCAAACCACAAAAGACTCAAGCTGCTAAATCCATTGAACCTCTAAAGCCTAGCTTAGTAGGGCATAAGCCAATATATCACCCAAAACCACAACCTTTTACTAACAAACCAACCACATCTAGTCCCGCTAATACCCCTCCTCGAGTAGCACGTCAACCGCAGCCACAAGCATGCCCATCGAACATAAGTCCAAGCTACAGCCTTAGATGCAAACCAAGCGACAAACATTAACTGTTGATCTTGCTAGTGCAGTCAAACCCCAACCCTAACCACCCGCCGGACTTAGACCCTCTTATGAGCGGTGCTCAATTCTAACCTTAACCATGGATTTAGCGAAAAATATTGGAGATGACTTGGTTGCTTGCCTCCAACGCTTGGATGCTACTTTCATGACATTGGCTAAAAGCTACAATCGACTAGATCTAAGACTCTTGGAAGAACCTATAGTGACAGAAGTATGAACACTCCCTTGCTCTTGGGAGGAGTCAAAATTTGTATTCGTTAAATATTCCAAAGTAGCTGCGAAGTTAATTGCAACCGAGATATCCAAGGAACAAGTAGTCAAATAGTGTCTCATCACATCGTAGCAAGAATATGATCATGGCCACAAACCAAGAAATTGAGAAGTTGCAACGGCTTTCCGACAACAATTCCTCCTTCTTGCAGAAATGATATGCTCTACAATTGCAATGGGAGCTAGAGGGATGTGGAATAATGACCAATGTTGAACAGCGACAAAGCACAATCAAAGCATCTGAATATGACCCAACCTATGTCGCTCCAACTTCATATAAGGTGTTGACTACTCTCCGTAATCGACCCATGGAAGACCACATTAAAGAAAACCCTTATTTAGATCACATTCTCACTGAGGAGGAGATGCACGTTGCTAGCAGAGTGGCCTCTGGTGACTTCTAACTTGATGTTTTCACTTACATTACACATGTGGGCATCCGCCCTTTCGATATGGATAGCTATGCTCAATTAGAATATAATCCGAGCTTCTACACCTGGCTCATGAAAAAGTAAAATATTAAGATTGTGTGCTAAAGGCCCTTCACCCTCTAACCCTCTCATCCTAGGAAGGATCCTTTTCATTGCCAGAGGGGGAAGGGGTGAGATGAATCAAACCAAACACATAAACAAAACAATAAAGGAAAATCACACATTGCAAGGGTAAAATGCAACAAATTATGATTAAGAAAAAGGTCAATAAAAGTTAAAATCAATAGACTACTGGGAGGAAAAAGTCCACTTTTGCATGCAAGCATTTCAGTTCAACAAGCATGTAGTCGTTTCCTATTGCTTGCAATTATTCTGAAAGCAACTAATGTCGAATATGGCTTCATGACAAGCACCCATCATGGTAGGCCAAGAAAAGGCTAGCAATTTGCCTTTTTCAAAGGAAGAACAAGCAAAATATGGACTTTCGGTGGAAATACGAGCCTTCAACCAGTTCAAATTTCGGCATATCTTCAACCTAGATGATGTGGCCATTGAAGAATGGGTGGTGAGGCAGATCATTGAGCAATGCAATCTGCAGAAATACGTGGAAGCAGTGAGCCCGAGGGTGGACTACTTCCACTGTGCAGAGTTTTTGAGGACTTTCCACAAAAATTGAGGCACCATAACTATGCATGAGGGAGAGGAAACTCCTCAAGTGCAGATTGAATTGACCTCGGAGCTGGTGGAAAAGGCATTGGGCCTGGCAAACAAAGTAGAAAGGAAGCCAAAAAGAGACGTATATGCCTTACTAGGGATGGACAAGGTAAAATTCCACACCAATGATGGCATCAGCTTGGCAAATATTCCTGATCCTGAAATCCAACTCCAAGCCAAGATGGTGCACGTGCTATTTTCTAGCCAAAGATACAACTCCATAATGAGCCACATCAATGTCCCCCTGCTAGAGAGTGTCACAGCAAGGTCACTGGATGAAGTCAACCTCAACAGGCTCATGAGGAAGACCATTCAGACCTCAGCAAAAGCCTTGGCCACGAGAGGGCAGCCTGCTAGAGGAGAATCTCCCGCCACCGAGGCTAAAAGAAAAGCTTTTTCTTCAAAGGCTACAACCATCCGATTCAATGGAGTCCTCACTGCGATCATCAGGGAAGCCTTGGGACAAGAGCAAGAAGAAGGAGAAGAAGGGGTGGACAAAACACCAAGCAGGTCGCCACCCCTCTAGGATCGGGAGGCACAATCTAGTGAAAGGACGTTGAGTGAAGAAGAAGAAGGCAAGGAACAAGAAGAGAAAACTAGTCGGGGAGAGGCTAGGAAGACAAAGAAGAAAACTGCACAAGAACAATAGGAGGAGGAAAGGAGGAAACAAGAAAAGGTGGACTTGCAAAGGTTCCGGAGTCCAAACAAGCCGAGGAGGAGAGAAAGAAAAATCAAGAAGAGGAGGAGGAGGAGGTGAGGAAAAAAGAGGAGGAAGACATGGCCCTCGCCATGCGCAAGTCCATTGAGCAGTAGTCCAAGTACGATGAGCTAGAACCCGCAAGCCCCATCAGAAATGAAGGGTTGAGCTCAAGTGCCTATGTGCCTGAGTTTGTGCCACCTACAGTGCAAGAAGGCAAGGGCAAGGCTCCGATCACCCCCATCCCTACCCTCCTGATGCCCGCTACCACCACAGCCATCTCCACTCCTAGTTCTATGACCCAGGTGGACACCAATTTGAGCAAGCACTAATGGCTTGGGTCCACAGTACTTTGTGAATAAAGAAATGGGCCAAGGAGCAGGAGAAGGAACCTCCTTGGTAGGGACCAAAAGACTGACTGCAACAGACACTAAGTCGAGGCGAGACCCTAAGAAGCAAAAGGTGGCAGGCTCTACAACCTCCGTAGTCCCAGCAACAGAGAGGCCCCCCAAAGAATATGATGAATACATCAAGAAGCTCCTGACATATGATTTTTTATGCCAAGAAGTACTTAAAAATAACAAAAAAATATGAATTTCAGGGAAAAAAATAGACTTCATTGAAGGCGGTAGCTACAATCAGTACAATTTTAAGCGGCAAAGTCCCAAAAGTGCTTTAAAGTCCCACCGAGCGATGGTTGGGGAGTTTATATAATTTGTCGGCATGCCAAATGAGACTCCTGATAGTGGGGGACTCCAAGACGGACTCCCACTGACTGATACAAGCTTGGAATCATAAGAGCCATAATTCATCATTCACAAATCCAAAAGCAGTCATAACCATAAAACATTTTTAACACAATTGTCAATGTATATGATGCATACAACCTATCCCTCTCATCAATTTTGTGTACTTTCCTAAAAAGCAATTGATAAAACTAACATGCTTTTGTAAGTTTAAGTAAGTTCTAACTAATTGTAATCATTTTCTTATGTACTAACTTGATTTTCTCCGTTCGGCCATCCATCGTGATTATAGTTTATGACCACAACCTCAGTTTGTTGTGGAATAGCTGATCCTTCGAGTTGAATGGATTCAGGAGTAACTTCCACTTGCATGTCAACTTCATGTTGAGTTCCCACAGCAACGACTACTTCCTCACGTTGGGGAGCTTTCCTAGCATGACCTTGCTCAGCATCTTGATGTCTCTTGGGAGCCATGGAAGAAGCTTGATGGATTTAAGCAGTGCTTCCGTGTAGGTATGGGGAGAGAGAGAGAGAGAGATTGCAACAGAGCTTTGTCATGTCAATAGTAGAGAGACTTTTGCATGGGTTGTTGTTGTTTTTTACATGACACTCTACCCCTATTTATATAGTAATGGGGTGGATAAAGAGAGGATGTTTGCTTTTTAGCATTTTTGATGACATCATCGATGATGACAAAGAGAGAATGCTTTCTTTTTGTGCTTTTGATGATATCATTGATGATGTCAAAGAGGGGGCTCCATTTTTAAGTGCATCACTCCAAGGCGGCAATCAAGGCATAGACCTTGGCATAATTAGCAATGGGCTATGAAGGCTTCATTTGGTGTTGTTGGTTGCGCATGAGAAGATCCTACTAGCTTGTAGGAAAATATTCTTGAGAGGTCACCCATCCTCGCAGTGTCGTCACCCAAGTGCACTTAACTACCAAATGACTATCCACTAGGCTAGTTCTTTTTGTTGTTCTATACTATAAACATAGTTTTAATAAGCTAATCTTGGGAGGATTTCCCAAGTCTTTCTTCCATGAGCTGGCATATAATATCTCATTAATAATAACAATTATCTTCAAATTTAGAGCTAGTTTTAAAAATGTACAATTTTATTTTCAATAAATCAATTTTTGGAAAGTATACACACATTGTCTATTAAAATAAACCAAGTAATGGGTACATTACAATGTTAGGGATGCTAGAGGTGCAAATGGCATGTATATTAGGGAGAATCCTGGCATTAACTATAAAGACCCTAAGGCCCAGGGACCCTGGCATCCTAGCGTAGCCAATCCCATGTTCCAAAGCCATGAGGTAGATAGAAATGGGTGTAGACCTAATAGGGGAAGCAGAGCAGTTAAGCAACCCCTGAGTGGCCTAAGTTTGAAACAAAATCATGTCAATGAGATGACGCCCCAAAACATATCTGATATATGCTACCATGTGGAAGTTGTCTCAACCATTGAGAACCAGGGTAATATGGAACTTGGGATTTACAATGGTAAAGATCCACCTAGAGTTGAATCTAGTAGAAAAATTTGCTTCAAGGGAAGTGATAGGCAGCAAGTGAGCTGAGATGATGGATCGGTCATCATGAAAGAATATCAAAATAGGAGTGGTGCCAGCCAATCAAGCCATGCAAAGATTAGAAAGAGATGGGTTTGGAGGCCCAAAATCTCTAAAAGTGTGGCTAGTGTGCTGGATCACAAGCAAAGAGTTCCAGGTGGATATACTTTGGTTAATTCCCAAGTGGATGAGACTAGAGGCCATAACAATATATCTAGCAATGTGCACCGCCTGGGATGCATCGTTGTGATAGGCCTAGGATTTAATTTCCTAGTTTGGGTTGTAACAATGACACATTAAAAATCCAACTACGAAAGGTTCAAATGAGCCCAAATCCATGAATCTCTTTGCAAGAGAGGTTTTTGGAAAGCTAGAACAACCCGTCGATTTGGATGATAAGCCATTTGAGCCAAAGGAGGTCATTCATTTAGCTAATAGCACACAAAGAGGAATAGCCCATACTGAGGTTATATCAATAGGAAGGCTTGAACTTGGGACTTTGGTTTAGCTTGGTTACTTTGATAAGATACAATTTACATGCTAAGTATACCATATTTGGTTCGAACAAAATGATTTACGTTAGGCCAAGAGGGCCATATGTCTATTTAGTGTAGGTACGTTTAATGGTTTTTTGTTTTAATGATTGCATTACACAAGTTGGATGAAGTGCCTGGAGGGAGCCTTTGCTGTGGAGGAGCTTCTTGTGGCCATTCCAGGTGGTGTCATCGCCTTTCTGAGTTTTCCTCTTAAGCTGATAGTGTTCTATGTATATGTGGGGGTTATTTTCTTTTTGTTTGGGGGACCCGTAATCAAGGCATGAAGCCCTAGGGTTTGGTTAGGTATATCTAAGGGAGATTTGAGTAGTCATCTACCTCATGTTAGGACATTGTCAGGCATTAAAGACCTATGATAGAGAGTAGTCCTTGTGACCCTGTCCTTTTTGCTTGCTAGATAGTTGTCTTAGGAGTCTCTGCTAGTGGGAGGCAGTTAGAGGAGCCTGTCGAAATAGCACAGAAGAGCAAGTTTTGAATATATCTAAATATAAAAATTACAGATTGTGTAAAAAGGGTTTCTAACCCCTCAATTAGAAAATAAAAAGGAAGAAAATTCCTACAAGCAATTGATTATCGCCTTGTGGAGGCCTGGTAGGTTCCTGGGGATGAGATGCCTTGTCTTCCTAGGGGTAGCAGCTTGTCAAAAAAAAAGGGAAGGTTGGATCAAAAATAAAAGTGAGAGAATACAAAAAAGGATTAAGTGTCACCTTGCAAGAGCTTGGTAGGTTCTTAGGTACCGAGTTAGGACCCAATGTCGATGCCCATTTCTCCTTGGATCACTCTATGCTCAACTCCCTCCTTTTTACATGCCGCTCGAGTATGGAAACCTTGAAAGCAAAATGTGTTACAAGAAAAATCTGATGACCAGGCTATAGGAGTCCTCACCTTGTAAGAGGTCTTGGTCTAGTTCTCCTAAGTTAGATAGGTAGTTGAGACCACCACTAGGATGACCTCTCTGATAGGTTTTTTTGCTAGTCCATGTTAGAGTAGTTGGTTAGCGACTTGCTTTGGATTTCTATCAAATTATGTTGTGCCTATCCCTTGTGGATTCTCATGCCTTGATTCTGTCAAGGGGTAAGGTGAGAGCTATTCTTGTACTTTGTTGAGTATATTTTTTGTGGCAACTTGATACTTTCTTTGGTTGTTGTTTGTGCAGATCATTTCATGGGATTTGACGGGTTGAGTTGCCCTATCCCATGGTCACCAACGAGAGTGGATTTTAAAGACATTTTTTGAAGCGAAAAAGAGCCCGAGAGGTCATTAAAGATCAAATTTTCATGCACAATGAAACGTATGCGAATCGATGAGCTGGAGTTTTCCTAGATGGAGTTTGATGCCAAGAACCCAATGCAAGTATCGGTTCATCGATCGGAGGTTGTTTGACCCCCCATTTAATCCCCACGCAAGGTTTCGTGTTATGAAGTAGAAAAATGATTCAAGAGCCGAAAAGTGTGTCATGGGTCCTAAGTCCCAAGTCTATAGATCTAAATAAATAAATGTGAAAAATAGATCTATTTGCTTGTGCATACAATATAAGACATTTATGGTTTAAGTTTAAGAGGGTCTAGCAGCACGAGAATGCTCGGTGTTGACCCTTAGCAATGCATCATCACGTGTGGACTGAATGAGCAGTGGGATTTTGCCCCAAAAAAGTGCTCAAAATTGGTGGATTTTTGCCAAAAAACATAAATTTCAAGGGAAAATCCCAAGGGGCTATAAGCCATACCCTAGGGTCAATATACCCCTATGAACTAATCCCAGCAGTGAAATCCCTGATATTCTCGCTCTCCATCGCCATTCTTGCCTTCGGAATTGGTTGTTTGGTTGCTCAGATCCAGATCTAGTTTTTCTCTCTCCTCTCTTTCTCTCTTCCAAGTGGTAGTTCATGTAGATGGAATCAAGAAGGGGTCAATATACCCCTATGAACTAATCCCAGCTGTGAAATCCCTGATATTCTCGCTCTCCATCACCACTCTTGCCTTTGGAATCAGCTATCCAATTGCTGAGATCCAGGTCTAGTCTTTCTCTCTCCTCCCTCTCTCTCTTCCAAGTGGTAGTTCATGCGGATGGAATCAAGAAGAAGAGGGACTCAAGGATGCTTGTCCGACGGTGATCGGATTGCTCCAAGATCAAGAGGAGGCGGAGAGAAGGTGTTCAGCACTGAAGAATGATCATTGGTTGTCCGTATTAATTATCAAAAAACCCACAACATGCAAATAAGTGGTATGCCTCTTTTTTATAAAGAAAATTTACTTCTTTTTTATTATTGATGCTCTAAATGAAATTCATATGGAACAAAAATTTGTTTGGATCTTGTTTGCATCATGATTGAGGGCTGTGCATAAAAGAAATGCAGAACCGTAATGATACATGGTTGTAATAATTAAATTATAATCCAAAAAGCCCCTTTTTAAAGTAAAAATGAAGATTTTGTTGGTTTTGGGTGGGGAAAAGAGATTCATATGGGATAAAAATTATGATAAAAATCATATTTTAGCTTTCATAACCAATCAATAAGCATAGATCATAAAATAACCTATTTTTATGAATAAATAAATAGGAAAAATAAGAGAAAATGAGATAAATTGAGTTTTTGTGCTTTAAAAATTAAGGAAAAATATGATTAATGTTCATGAATGTTTAGCAAGGTTGAGGCATGAGGTATAGCCTCAAGTCATCCTTGTTTATATGTCTTATTGCACTTTTATTGCTTTGTACATTAGAAATGACAAAAAAAACAAAACCGTACACCTATACAATGATGCAACACATAAACGGTAGGGGGAAAAAAAGGGTTGTGGAAGCGTTTAAGTGTTGAAAATGAAGTAAAGTCTGATTTTTTATTCATGCACGTCATATATGGCGATAATCATTTAAGTTTAAAGAGACTAGTAGCATGAGGAAACTTAGTGCTAGCCTCTACCAATGCAACAACAAGGTACAGATTGGAAATCATTGAAGGACTCATTTTTCCACTCCACTTTGCTGATTTGTTTTAGAATAAAATGTATGTGCACAATCGGCATCCATATTTGCATTTTGCATTTTGCATGGTATAAAATCCTAGATGCATGCACCTGTATGCCAAACATTGACCAACACTGAGAGTGGGAGGAAGTCCTTGCTATAGGATAGACGAGCGGTTCCTTGGGATAAGTTCAGTGAGGAAATATCAACTCCTGGATCTTTCGATAAATCAAAGAGTGGGGCTTGTATGCTTGTTCTTTATGTTGAAGCAGCACATCTTAGGGCCAATCCTCAAGATGTAGGAGAGCTGTAGTGAGGCCGCGATGTTTTAGCCTAGAGGTTGCCTCCTATATATGTGATACGAGGTATTATACCTATATGTTATGGGATCTCCCTCTAAGGAGTAGGGGAAGGCAAACATTGGATTGTATCCTATTACAAATGCAAAATTGATATCAGAGTTTAGTGTAGTGTGAGCCTTAGATAATCTTGGCCGCGGGGCCGTGTTGAGTGTCTTGTGTGTCTTACAGGTCCGATTAGTGCTAAAGAGCCAGTGTCAGGTCGGTTTTTGGTTGCAATACTAAAATCATCGAAAGAAATGTCTTTGTAGTTCACAATGTTGATTTCTAAATCATAAAATATTTGAGCACTATGGTCATTCACAGTTGCATTGCACACAACTCATGGTGTCATTCCTAGATGTATTGCAATTGTTTTCTTATACTTATGACCTACATTGAGTTGCGAGATACCTAAACTGTAGGTTTAAATAATCCGGTTCCTTGGGGAATTGTTAAGTGAGGAAATATATTATCTCTTGGAATGTTTTAAAACAACAATGGAGTTTGTGATGTATGTGCTATTTGTGTTAGTGCCGCATCGAGGGGCCAATCCCCGAGGTGTAGGAGAGCCGCAAAGGGGCTATGGCATTCAGTCGAGGGGTGCCTCCTTCTATCTATGTTTACAAGGTGCTTTTACACCAATATATATGTAGGGACTCCCTTTGAGGAGTGTGGGGAAGGCTTAACTATTGGACTACAATCCAAAACAAACGTGAAATTTATGATAGAAATTAGGGTAGTGTGTTCCTTAGATGCTCCTACCTGTGAGGCCGAGGGGGTGTATTCTTTGAGTGTAGAGAGGCCTAGCTAGTGCTTAGAGCCAATGTCGTGCCCATTTTAGATCTTGATAGTCTCTTTGCAAGCAAGGAAACAAAATCTTACATCTCTTTCCAATCACTTTTTAGTCCATGTTTAGAATCCCTGTCTTCCAAAAGTACTTCAAGACTTTTTTGAAGTGTAGGATTAGCAGTCTGCAAGAAAAGTTTAGTCTTTTCAACCTCAAGAGATTCTTGTTCCCTGTTTGATAATTAAGAATATTTACACTCAAACTCTTATAGCAATTCTATTAGGGATAGCAACCCACTTCGAGAAAGTCCTCTTGGTTACTCGCTCTAGATCTTCCATAAAGTATTTATTCTTGAGCACCTCCTTGAAATTATCCCAATTGTTAGCATGTGCTTGTTGCATCTCTCTAATCCTTATTTTTATCTCCATAACAACAACCGGCTCAAAATTTGCTATCATTTGTTGCTCTAAGATCATGTTCAACTCCATCTCCATTAGATATGTTTTGAGATACTTAGACACATCACAACCTTCAAATTGATCTACCTTTTTTACCACATATTGAAGTGTCTTTGTTATAGATTCTGCATTCTCTCTATGTTTTTTTGTTGTCACATATACATTGTAAACTCCTTAAACATCTACAACATGTCTTCTTTCCACACAACACCTTCACGAGCAGAGCTGGACTCGTCATAACTTTAAACTCCCTCCCCGATTGTTTCACATCAAATTTCCTAAAAGATGTTAAGATAATCTGTGTGTATGCTAGGAAGACACTGGGTCTCTGGCTAATGGAAGTAAATAAGAGTAGTAATGGATAGATAGATGTATATAACGCTAGAAATTTTCTTAAGTGCGGATTAACGGTAGTAAGAGATTAGGCAGATTCTTGTATGAGAGCAAAGATGATAATAGAGATTACAGAGAGTAGAGACCAATGATAGATGAAACAACATAAATGCAAGAGATCAAATGCTAAAGGTATCCCAAAACCAATTGATTAAGAAAACTTGTTTACAATGAGTCTCCCCTTCATAGTGTCTTGTTTCACCTTGTTATATCCAAAAACTTGCACCAAATACTAGCTTCTACTCTACTGTTTAGATGGAAAATCCGATTGTTTTGTTAGCTTTGAAGGGAGGGAAAAACCTAGGACACCTAGTTAGAATTCTCCCAGATCCCGACTTCTCCCTCCTCACCATTCAGAGTACTATTTGTTGCCAAAAAACTGCAATCACATGCGACTGAATTCGGAAGCTCTTCTTTTCCAATGAGATCTCCAAAATTAATTGAAAAGTAACTTGCTTTATGACATCTTGTTTTAGAAGTTTTCTATAGCTTTTGAGGATATTTACAAGAAATAATGTTCAAATTATAAAATATAAGCTACAATTGTCCAAAAATCCCGTAAGTTTGAACCCTCCAACTATGGACATTAACACTAATGACTAATATGTCATGACTTTCTAGATTAATAAGAAAGCTGGATGATGATACACTCGAGGGTTTTCACACAGCAGTGTTTGCATAGTGGTACGACACTGTTCCTATAATAGGTATCGCAATTAGTTGTGGCATCATGACAATCGGGTTTGCTCTAGGGGTTTGTATTGAGGGGTTACACTCCCACTCAAAGTAGACTAACTTTTTGGGAAAAGGAGAACACTAGATCTTCCTCCTCCCCTTGATGGACTAATTGGGATATTAATCGGTCAATAAGACCTCTTAATGATCTTTACTCTCTGTCTAGCCCTTTCAACTCTTCTTCTCATTGAATATTGGCTTGATGATTTCTATCAAGATATATTGGCCATACATTTTGGTATACACTAACTAATGTCAGGATTGTGGGAGAGAAGGAAGGAGTCTCACTTGTAGCTTTCTTGCTTGCACAATGGGGGAATACACACAAGGGTGGAGGCTGAAAACAGTTTTTCTCTTCTTAGTTGTGTAAGCCAAAAAGAAGTCTCATACAAAGAAATAGAAGAACCCTATATATGGGTCTCAAACCAAACTCAACTAACTAAGGTGGCATACTAACTGAGCCACGAACTAGAGTAGATAAGGATCAGTGACATACAACTAACAAGTCGGTGACATAAATGCACAATGGTCACCCTAGCATATCACGAGTGGAGCTCGATATCTCAACACTCCCCCTCGAGCTCAATCCCAATTCCTGCACACCAAGCAGGTCTCTGAACTTGTGCAGCTTCTCTGCGCCCAATGCCTTCATAAATATGTCAGCTACCTGATCCTCTGTGCTGACATAAACTAGATCAATAAGACCTAGTAAAACCCTCTCCTGCACATAGTGATAATACACCTCAATGTGCTTTGTTCTAGCATGATAGACTGGGTTATTTGCCAAGTGTATACTGCTCATGTTGTCACAATAAATGACAACTGGCCCGTCTGTAGAGGCTGATGCATATCATAAAGTAGCTTATGCAACCAAGCTACCTCACATGCAGCCATTGTTGCACCCCTATACTCGGCCTCTGTGCTCGACAAGGCAATTATAGGCTGTTTCTTGCTGCTCCAAGTGACTGCAGCACTCCCAAAAGAGAACACATATCCACTGATAGATCATCTAACAGAAATACTACCAGCCCAATCAGCATCAGTGTATCCATGTAGCTATATCTCAACCCCAGTCTCATAAAATAGTCCATACTGCAATGTGGACTTCACATACCTGAGTATGCGCCTAGCCGCATCCAAATGCGATTTCCTTGGAGCCTGCATAAACTGACTTACCAGTCCAACAACATGGCTCAAATCTGGCCTGGTAATAGTCATATAAATCAATCTTCCTACTATGCATCTGTACATAGTAGGGTCTTCCAGAAGCTCACCTGCATCTGCGCGCTCAGCTTCACATTCTGCTCCAAAGGAACTGAAATAGGCTTACAGCCTGTCATCCCATATTTGGACAACATGTTCAATCCATACTGCCTCTGCAAGAGCTGTATCCCACTTGGTAATCTAATCACCTCAATGCCCAAGAAATAATGCAGCTCTCCCAAATCCTTCATCTCAAACTTCTGCTTCAATAGCATTTTCACATGAAGGATATCTTCATCACTGTCACCTGTCATAATCAAATCATCAACATAAATGACAAGTAGCATAATACATTTCTCTATTTTTCTCACATAAAGTGAGAAATCTGCCTTGGAAATCTAAAAACCAATAGTGACAAGATACTATCCTATCTTGTCAGACCATGCTCTAGGTGCTTGCTTCAAGCCATACAAGGCTTTCCTCAACCTGCAAACAAACTCAAGATGAACAACATGCTAATAACCTGGTGGCTGCTCCATATAGACCTCTTCTTGCAAATCACCATGCAAGAAGGCATTCTTTACATCCATCTGATGTAAAGACCATTCCTTTGATGCAGCCATAGCAATGACTGCTCTTACGGTTGCCATCCTTGCAACTGGACTGAATGTTTCTTCATAATCAATGCCATATGTTTGTGCATACCCCTTGACTACTAATCTTGCCTTGTATCTGTTCACAGAACCATCTGCATTATGTTTCATCTTATAAACCCACTTACAGCCAATTGCATTCTTACCTTTAGGCAAAGGTACCAATTCCCATGTAGCATTTGCTTCCAAGGCATCCATTTCTTCATCCATGGCTTTCTCCCATTTTTCTTTTCCCATGGCTTGCTCAAAAGAATTGGGTTCTGGTTCCTATATCACTTTGACCATATATGCATAGTGAATGGCTGTAAATCCATCATATTTCAGCCTATCCATAGGATACCTAGCTCTGGTAGACCTGCACAAAGTAGGTTCACTCCCAGGTGCTCTCAAAACATCCCTGGACTTCCTTACTCCAGGTGTAACAATAGAAGGAATACCCAACTCATCATCAATGCTCTGTTCTGAGCCACTGGATTCACCATCCACATAAGAGTGACCTGCATTCACATCAAACATGGGCTGATGTACCTTCTCTTTTCCTTTTCATGATACCTGCATACCACTATCTGCATTGCTTTGAGAAGATTCTCATGATCTCAATCTGCCTGTCCATGGCGAAGAATGTGAACCACTGCTAGAGGATGCTCCAGGTCCACTAATATCTTGTGACTGCTGCTGTGAATTCTGTGCAGCATTACCATTTTGTGCATCTACATTATCAATCACATTTACTGGTTTATACCAGCTACTCATCTCATCAAAAACAACATCTCTGCTCACTGTAAACTTACGAGTAAAAGGGTTATAGCATCTATACCCTTTCTGCTCTGCAGAGAGTAACCAATAAAGATGCACTTCTCAGCTTTTGGATCCAACTTGGATCTCAACTCATCTGGCACATGAACATAGGCAATGCAGCCAAAAATCTTCAAATGAGAAATATCTAGTTTCCTACCAGTATACCTCTCCTCTGGAGTCATCCCATGTATTGCTACAGTGGGAGTCCTGTTCATTATGTAGACTGCTGTAGCAACTACTTCAGCCCAGTAAAAATCTGGCAAGTCTTTTTCGTTAAGCATAGCACAAGATACCTCTCCAATATGCCTGTTTTTCCTTTTTGCAATTCCATTTTGTTGTGGGGTATGACTGCATGAATATTGCTGCTTTATGCCATGCTCATGCAAGAACCTTGCAAACTCATTTGAGAGGTACTTTCTCCCTCCATCTGACCTTAGGCATTTTATTTGCATTCCTGTTTCTTTTTCAACCATAGCCTTAAGAGTTTTGAAATGCCCAAAAACTTCACTTTTCTTTTTCATAAAATACACACAAACTTTTCTGCTATAGTCATCAATAAAAGTGACAAAATAATGACAGCCTCCAAGAGATGCAGCTTTAGTAGTCCACACATCAGAGTGGATTAATTCCAATGGCTTCTCACTCTCTTGAACATGTCTAGGAAATGGTTTCCTTGCCTGTTTTCCAAATTGACAGGCTTCACATACCTTATGCATTTCTGCAACCTTGAATTTAGGCAATCCTGCAACAATATTTTGGGCCTGCATTGATTTAAGTCACTGTACATTAACATGACCAATGCATTTATGCCAGATATCAATATCTGCAACTACACCGGTCCCATGTGCAAACATTGCTCCACTCAATTGAGGCATGTCTACATCCAACGTAAACATTCTGCCCTTCTTCCTTCCTTTTGCTATCAAGCGACCTTTATTTTTCATATCCTCAACAAAGCATCCATGAGGATTAAATCTGACCTGCAAGCCCCGCTCAACCATTTGACCAACAGAAACCAGATTCTTGGTGATATTCGGGACATGAAATACATCAGACAAGTATTTCTTTTTCCCATCCTGCATAGACAAAGGGCAATATCATCACCAGTCTCCACAAATCCTGGTTTTTCCATTTTCCTTGCATCCTGGATCCATTCTGCATGACCTGTCATGTGGTTTGATGCACCTGAGTCAACATACCACACATCGTTGCTTTCTTCTGCACTTGTCACAGAATTGTTCATGTGCTGCACCATAAACAAATGCTCATTTCTATCATCACCCTGTCTACTAGAAGATGCATAATTCCCTTGTTGCAATTTTCCATTCATGATGTCATTCTGCTTTTTATAGCAGTCTTTAGCCATATGACCCATTTTACCACAGTAGTAGCATTCAACATTGTTGTTTGCATTTTGGTCTCTTTGCCATCCACGACGACCTCTTTGGCTCCCCCTGCCTCTAGAGTTACCACATTCTCCTCCATAGGACTGGTTTTCTTGAGTTTGTTGCATATTTTGATTTCTACCACGGCCTCCTCTACCTCTGCCTCTACCTCTTCCAACATTTGAGTAGAAGACAGCTTCTTTTAAAGTTCCTCCTGAAGAAGATGCACCACCATTTCTCTGCTCCTCAAAAATTAGAAGAGCAATCAACTCCTCAAAATCAGGAAATCTTTCACAGACGGAAATGGATATTCAAAACTGTGCATAATCCTTTCCTAGACCATTCAAGGTCACAGAAACTAAATCATCATCTTCCATTGGCGACCCAATGGAAGTAAGTGCATCTGCAATCTTCTTCACCTTCATGTGGTAGTCATTGATGCTCATATTTTCTCTTTGCACATTATGCAACTCTTGCTTGAGCTGCATTTTCCTGGCTTGCATATTTGTGCTATACATTTTTGACAAAGTATCCCATGCCTCCTTTGGCGTACTTGCATCCTGAATACGCACAATCATAGAGTCTAAAATACTGATAGACAGCCAATACATAACTTTCCTAGCTCTCTCATGCCATTCTTTGAATGCCTGCATTTGCTGTTGATTGGGAACATCAGGAAGAACTGGTTCTTCTTCATTTCCTGCAACGAATTCCCAATATCCTTTTCCCATAAGAAAATTCGTCATTCTAAACTTCCATGCTTGGAAGTTGTTCTTGTCAAGCTTTTCAGTGACAATCCGTGAAAGAGAATCAGACGCCATTACAGAACACTGCAAGAAATTCTGTCACTGCAAAGAACACAGCTTCAGCCTCACAAGGGCAAATCTGCAAAACTGACAAAAGTGGTATTTGACCACACAGTCACTTTCTAGTGACGATTTTGCATCAACAGGCAACAAGGATGATTCTGTAACTCCCAATGTCTCTGCGCACAGGCATACGATGCAATTTCTACAGTAACATTTCACCGACCTGTAGAACAGTGGTTGCACAGCATAAAACTGGGCCTTTTCCTGAGTGCGTGCAGAAAACTTCTGCCTCCAAAACAGGCCCCGAAATGGCCTCAAATTAAAAAAACAGGGTTGCCAGGGGCTAAAGCCATCTCTCGCAGCATATATTGCCCTCTTGCTTCACCGCGAAGGGCGTCTCAACCTGAGACAATGCACTGTTGCAATTTCCAGCTGTGCTATCTGCAGAGATCTGCTCCCAAAATAGAAAATGAAAGCAACACTGCTCCTCTTACCAGAACACCGTGAACTTGGTTTGCTTTCTTGAGCTCCTTACCACGAACAAGGCTCTGATACCATGTCAGGATTGTGGGAGAGAAGGAAGGAGTCTCACTTGTAGCTTTCTTGCTTGCACAATGAGGGAATACACACAAGGGTGGAGGCTGAAAACAGTTTTTCTCTTCTTAGTTGTGTAAGCCAAAAAGAAGTTTCATACAAAGAAATAGAAGAACCCTATATATGGGTCTCAAACCAAACTCAACTAACTAAGGTGGCATACTAACTGAGCCACGAACTAGAGTAGATAAGGATAGCTGTCATCTAGCTATTATTCATGGGCGGTGTACCAACCGCATCTACAACTAATAAGTCGGTGACATAAATGCACAACGGTCACCCTGGCATATCACGAGTGGAGCTCGATATCTCAACAACTAACTGGGTCCCTATTAGCTGAGGTTCAAAAACCGCCATTTTTGAGACCTAAATGGGCCCGACACTAGCTCTAAGGCTATAGCTAGCCTCTATGCTCAATCAAAATATCCCATGGCCTCGTAACTAGAAGTGTTCAGAGGCTACACATTGATCTAAACAAATAGGCATTCGTATGGCTTGTAGTTTAATGGATAAGCCTTCCCAAACTCCTCACAGGGAGCCCCTACACATGTTACTATTATACACCACGTAAAACAGACACAGCGAGCACCCCTTAGCTAACTTTCGTGGCCCCTCTACATCTCTCCTACACCTCATGGATTGGCCCCAAGATGCACCATGAACACATACGGCACATACAATACATACTCCTCTCTTTTGAACAATTATTCCAAAAAGCTAAAAGGTAATCCTCACTAAACACTCCCCAAAGGAAACGAACCACTAATCCTAGAGCTTAGGATACCTCACTCTCAGCATAGGTCAATGTTTATAAAGGCAATTGCTATACATCCACGATGATACCATGTGTTGAATGTAATGAAAATTATGAATGATTTGTAGTGCTCAACCATTTTTATTCCTTTAAGACAACATTGTGACAATGCAAAACCTTTTTTTTTTCATGCCTTCATTCTAAACGTAATTGCTACATTACATAGGGTCAGCACCGAGCATGCTCGTGCTACTAAACCCTTTAATTCTCAAAATACATGTATCCTATATGCAAAGTGTATCAAAAAAATCAGATTTAGCATTTAATTAGCACTTATTACCCCCTCCTCTCCCTACCGTTTAAATTTATGCATTCGACGATAGGTTTGGAGAGCAGTTTTATGTATTTTTCTCCATTAGAAAAAATGATAAATACTCACTTTAACATAAAGATAGGGCTAAGCTAAGGCTAAATCTCATACCCCATCCCCACCATACATCCACAAATACATATATTATTTTTTCCTATTTTTGAAGTGTGACAAATCTATTTTTCTAGTTTTTCCATTTATTGATCAATAAATAGCGACATTACCTATTATTTTATGTGACTTCATTAGACTTGTTGAGAATTATTTTTATCCCTCATTTCATCCCATACAAACACCATTAACATATCAAAATCCATGATTTGCCTTAAAACTACAATTTATGGATTTTGCATGTTCATAAAAAATTTAATAAATGACTAATCCTTGCTTTTTTTCTTAATATTTCTCATAAATCATATCATTGACAATAAAAAACAACCGTTTCCAACTAGTTGCAACCAATATTTTTCGTAAAACGATGAAATTTATCACTTACTCATTAAACAACACTTTATTTCACATGCATCTCACATTTGAAAAGCTGTTAACGCTTATTTAGAGCCGACAACGCTCCTCCAAATATTGATCTATGCTCTATCGTGTCTCAACATCATCTCCCAATCAAAATCTCTCAAATCAACCCACCCCCTTCTCACATAGATTGATTCATAAAAACAAGCACTAAGAGGAGAGAGAGGGAGGAGAGAGAAAGGCTGATTTTTGAAATTTATATTTGGGTAGCCATTTTGCGTGATACAACCAACAATTGGAAGCAAAAAATTCAAAGATTCGATAGTGATGATATGTTGGGTGGCTTCTTTTTAGCCTCTTCACCCCCCTTTCCACAAATCGACATGATAGGGGGGACGGCACCTAATCACACCATTTGAAAAAATGGCCCCCTCCCCACATAAAAAATTTGGGGCCTTTAGGCCCCCAAAAGGCCCATGGTCCATACCCTTTGCAATCTTGGCCAAATTTTGGCCCTTTGGATGTCCACGGCACTCGATTGTGATGATCCTAAAAATCCTACATGTCTGGCGTGATGTCCCAAATGGCTAAGAAGTCATCTTACTTTGATTTGGCAGTTAGATAAATTACAAAAAATCTGCAACCACCTCAAAGGTTGAAATTTGCACTCCCATCTTCCACAGTCACTTAAAATCATCGAATCTGCATCTTCCACTTTCATCAAGCTTTGAATTCCACATATTGGGGAGTTATAAACATGAGTTTTGATCCAAATATCTAGAGTAAATGCAGGCTGCAGACAATGGATAGCAAGCTATTTACTACAGGACCTTGCTGTAGTGAATCTATCATAACTTTCTGTGGGAGGCTCCGAACGGAGTGTGCTATACATCAAAACTGAGCTCTTGAGAAGTACTTTCAGTCCATGTATGGTGTGCATTGTTGTCCATAGTACAGAATAAAATCTGCTTTTAAAAAATGTGTTGGGAGAAAACAAGGCCATAGTTAGCTAGATTTCAGCCAAATCTTCTTCTAAAAGGTATGGAAACTCTTCCAAAACTGAAGCTCGCCTCCAAGAAGCTTCCTCGAGTGGTAAACCTTGGCATTTAATCAAGTATTCCATGATCGAGCAAGAGCGGAGCCTCTTTTCCCTTTGTCCCATGACTTTTTAACACAATATTAGTGAGTTTGGGAATCTCTTGATTCCCATTTTTTGAATACTAAAAAGGTGGCACCCAGATAACATGCCCATAAGTTTCTCAAAACCATATGATGTGACCTATCATTGGAAAGCACTTGAAAATTTGAATCTATTGAGCTATAGAGCGCTCGATTTGGAGTTATAGTGTTCAAGTTATGACAAATCCAAAGATTTGACCACGTGTCCCAAACTTATGGGAAATTCCCATGTTCCCCAATATGGTGTTTTTTCGGGTATGTATTGAATGATGCCTTCTTCATCTATCGGTGGGAGTTCCTCAACATAGTCCACTACTGAGCCAATGAAGGGCTTCAAGTGACTCACATGGAAGACATTATGGATCTTTGTAGATGGGGGTAATGCCAATCGATATGCCAAGTCTCCCACTCTCTTGATAATCCGATATGGTCCATAGAACCTGTGTGCCAACTTATTGCTGGACCCATCTTTAAGGGAGGCATATCTAGACTTAGGCACTTTCAAGAGCACCAAATCCCCTTTATGGGTGATAAGAATGGTTGACATTCTACTGCCACTATTTGTACTATCTCCTTGGATGCTTGGATAGGATCTAAGAGCCCCAACACTCTTCAAGGCAAGAGTCACTGGAAAGATGTATTTGTCTTGGTAGATAGTGGTAGCACACATAGTTTCATAAATAGAGCAGTCATGGACAGATTGAAATGTTTTGTCTCTGATTTACAGCAACCAATGAGGGTGCAAGTGGCCAATGGGAGTGAGGAAATTAGTACTCATGTATGCCCAGCTGTACCTATTAAGCTTGCTGAAAATTATCAGCAGAAAGTGGATTTGATTGCACTCAATATGGGGCCGATAGAAATTGTGTTGGGCTATGTTTGGCTGAAAACTTTGGGCACCATTTCCATGGATTTTTCATTGCTGTATATGTAGTTTTTCAGGGTTGGACAGCTTGTTCACGTGCATAGAATTAAAAATAGCAGTGAATTTCAGCTTATTACAGCCAAACAGCTCAAGAAAGAGTTCAAGAAATTCTCCGAGATTTTTGTGTTGCAATTAAACAAGGAAAATGTAGATCAATCCCGAAAAATGCATGATAATTCAGTCCTTAAGGATCTATTTGCGGAGTATGGTGACTTGTTTCAGTTACCTACATCATTACCTCCCAAGAGTGTGGTTGATCATCCCATTGATTTGGAGCCCACTCCAAGCCGATCAATAAACCCCCTTATAGGTTGTCCAAATGTGAAAGAGAATAAGTGGCCAAGTAGGTCAAGGATTTAGTAGATATGGGATTCATTGAGCCTAGCTCATCCCCTTTTGCATCACCTGTCTTGTTGGTCAAAAAGAAAGATGGCACTTTCAGGATGTGCATAGATTACAGAGATCTGAATAAGATCACTATCAAGATTAGATACCCTATTCCTAGGGTGGACGACCTATTAGATGAGTTGAAGGGAGCTAAGTATTTCACAAAGATTGATTTGAGATCCAGCTACCATCAGATACGCATGCATGAAGGGGATGAGATAAAAACTACATTCAGGACTAATCGTGGGCTCTATCACTTCTTGGTCATGCCCTTTGGCTTGATTAATGCACCAGCCACGTTTCAGAGCCTCATGAACAAAATACTTCAGCCTTATTTATTCAAATTTGTATTGGTATTTTTCGATGACATCCTCATTTATAGTCACTCGAAGGAAGCTCACCTTATGCACATGAGGTAGATATTTGATATATTTAGACAGCATAGACTCTTTGCTAAGGAGAGAAAGTGTTCGTTCATGTAGACTAAGGTTGAGTACTTGGGACACATTGTGAGTGAGGCAGGCATTAGAGCTGACCCAAAGAAAGTGCAGTGTGTCAGAGATTGGCCCACACCTGCAAATACTACCTCTTTGAGAGGATTCTTGGGTCTCTCCTCATTTTACCGCAGAATCATTCGACATTATGCCACTATTGCAGCCCCTCTCATTGATAGGCTCAAGAAAGAAGCATTTTTCTAGGATGCATTGGCAAATAGAAGCTTTAATCTGCTGAAAGATTTGCTTACTTCAGCCCCTACCTTGGTATGCCATGATTTTTCTAGGGAATTCACCATTCAGTGTGATGCTAGTGGGAGAGGAATTGGTGCAGTCTTACTACAAGAATATGGGGTCATAGCTTTTGAGAGCCGAAAGTTGGCTGAAAATGAGACGGTTATGAATGTCTATGATCAGGAAATGCTGGCCATCCTTCATGCCATCAAGAAATGGCATCATTATTTGTATGGCAACCAGTTTAGAGTGAAAAGGGACCATAGAGTGCTCAAGTAATTCTTGTCTCAGTCAAATCTGACTCTGAAGTAGAGGAGATGGGTAACCACCTTACACAACTATGACTTTGACATCACCCACACTCGTGGGAAGGACAATGTAGTGGTTGATTCCCTGTCTAGGATGTGGGCATGTAAAGTCTCTGCTATCATGGAGTTACACAGTGATTGGATACATGAGCTTCAGGAGGCTTACCTGTTAGACGCTGATTTCAGCAATGTATTTCAGAAATTACAACAAGGACAATGTGTGGAAAACTCTTCGCATTAGCTAAAAAATGGGCTTTTATGGTATAATGGCCAAATTGACATCCCTCATGCTTTCCCATTCAAGCAGAAAATCATGCAGGAGATGCATTCAACCCCTATAGCTAGTCATTTGGGAGTCTTTAAGACCTACCATAAAATTGCTAAAAGATTTTACTGGAAGGGCCTTTGGAGAGATGTAAAAGACTTTGTCTTGGGCTGCATGCCTTGTTAGCAAAACAAGGACAACACCTCAAAACCAGCTGGTTTACTTTAGCCATTGCCTATGCCTGAAGGCAAGTGGACACACATCACTATGAACTTCATTATTGGCCTACCGGTGACCAAGAAAGGTTGTGACAACATCTATGTAGTTGTGGATAGACTCACAAAGGCAGCCCATTTCATTCCCACAAAGACTCAGTATAATGATTCTCAAGTAGCCAGCCAATTCATGGAATATGTTTTCAAATTACATGGCTTACCACAGGTCATTGTGCATGACTGAGATGCTAAGTTCATGAGTAACTTTTGGCGGGCAGATTTCAGCTCTATGGGCACTCAGTTAGCCCCTTCCATTGCTTACCATCCACAGACAGATGGTCTGACAGAAAGGGTTAACAAATGGCTGAAAACTTACTTGAGGCATTTCTGTCATGATGTGCAGCATGCTTGGGACTCATGGTTGCATTTGGCTGAGTTTGCCTATAATAACTCTACACATGCTAGCATTGGAGTTTCACCTTTTGAGGCCCTGTATTGCTACAAGGTGCCCCTTCCTGTGGTTATCTTCAATGATAAAATAAATCCACAAAGAAAGGAAGAATTGGATAGAATGCAGGCCTTACTTCAGCAGTGTAAAGCTAACTTGAAAAGAGCTCAAGATCAAATGAAGTTTTATGCTGATGACAAAAGACGGGACGTGGAGTTCTTTACATCTACATGACCACCAGGGTCAAATGGAAAGGTGTCAACTGGGTCAAAGAATTCTTCTTGCCCACATTCCTCTTCAACCTCATCATTTTTGGCAGTGATTGCAAAGTCACTTGCATCCTCATGATCCTCATCAGATTCATCAAAGACTAACATGCTATGTACCCTTGCTTTTTCATTCCTATAAGCACATTTAATTTCATGCTCGGCTGTATAATTTTCCCCATTTAAAGCAAAGTCCTTTTTATTTCCTCTCTTTATAGAGGTCCATCAAGATAGAGCATTGACCACCAAAAGCTGAAGCATTTTTACTCCTGCTGTCCCCTTGTCTATTTTCAGCTCTTCCTTGATTTGCAGTCCTGAAATTATTGTTTTGCCTAGAGGCATTAAAGGTGGGGTATGTGGGGATCTTCAGGGTGCTAAAGGGCATATTTCCACCACCATAACCTACCCCAAACTGCCCGAGCCTTATAGCACTTCTTTGCTACCCAAAATGTGACTGCATAGGTCCTCTTTACTGCCCAAACAGTGGCTGAGACGCCCCTCTTTGATGTCCATGCTGAAATGAAGCATCTCGGTGGTACTTATGAGAGTACCTCTCAGCCAACTCAATAGCTTTGAGCAAATTTAATGGACTTTGGGTTGAAACATCAGCCGAGAGTTGGGGATCCAAACCATAAATTTACTTGTGAAGCTTTGCATCGTCACTAATGGACTCAACATACATTGTGAGATTGACGAATTGGTTTGTGTAGTCACGCACCGTCATCCCACGTTGCTCTAATCCATACCATTGCCTTGCAAGCTTCTCCTTCTCAACCAAAGATACAAAGACTTTAATCATAAGAGCTTTGAATGCATCCCAAGTGTCAACAAGCTGCTGATTTTCCCTCTTTATGTACCGCCACCATGTGTGGGAAAAGCCTCTAAGTGTATCGTGGCAAAGTGTATCTTTTGATCGTCATTTCTTGGCATTATGTCAAAGTAGTCTTCAAGCTTCGAGAGCCATTCTTCTAATTTAGTCACGGAGGACAACTGGCCATTGAGTGAGAAAATGATTTTGTCTCTCAACTCCCTTTCATGGTTGGGGAGTTGTCCCATATACCCAAAGTGGGGCTAATCCATTGGGCTGCCAAGAAATGACCCATTGTTTGAGTGATTCCTTCCAAAAGACGGCTGAACACCCATAGGTGGCATGGGCGCAGGTGGTGGCTAAAAGTTACTCCTCATCCCATTGTTTATGGGCTCCTCATGCCTTTGTGAGGGCTCTCCTTGCTCAAAGCTGATGTTGGGAATGCCCGTTCTTCCCAAAATACCTTGGGCACTTGCATAGGCTGCATTCACGGATGGGATGGTCACTCTTTCAGCTTGCATGCTTGGTCTATCCTCTTTTTCCTTGCCTTTCATTTGGGAATCCATCCATATTGAGAAATTGGTTCAAAGTGCTTCCATGGTAGAGGTCATTTGGCGCATCTCCGTCACCATTTGAGCTTGACCTTCCATTACTTTCCTATGCCTCTCCACATGTCTAGTCTCGTGTGAACTGAGGGTATGATTGAGTGCACTAAGACTTCCCATGGTGTGAGAGAGGTCTTCCTCTTCAACCTCAAAGTTGGTTTCATCCCTCGGAGTGTGCTCATCCCTTATCTGTTGCTGAACATCTTCATTTGCTTTGTTTTTGCCCCTGTTACCCGCCATGTCTAGGTGTAGTCCCTGAGACCACCTATCACTGTTTTGGCTATAACTAGAGCTAGACAACTTCGATTGACCTAATTTTTGGTTCAAAACGGAGGCAGCAATGCCATCTTAGATATGAGCATAGGCAAGTGTTCCTAGGTTTTATACAAAAAAATCTGTAATAAAAAATGTGGGACTGTTCTGTGCAGTCCAGCACCCTGTCGACACCTAGGAAAGGCTTGTTTTGGGCTATAGGTATTTGGTACGCTCCAAGTGGGTATCCAAAACTAAGCAGGGTTCTTGGCAAGGCCTGAGGGTACTCTCCAAGGTCAGCACCTCAATTCTTGGGAGTGGCAACATCTCTGCAAATGCAAGTAATTTCTCTGCAGCACAATCACAAGAGGGCTGAAATTGGGTTCCCCTTCTATTGCACTGTGGGATTCACTGTTTGCTTGGCATCATACATCACTTTAGCATCCCTTAGCATGTCTGGCATCACTTCAGCATTACTGAGCATAAAAGTAAGCATTCCCATGACCATATCCAACAAGATAGGCTCTCATACATGCATAACCACTGCCCTTACTACATATATGACTGCATAGGTGTATCCCATGATACATATATCCATCTTCGATCCAAGTGAAGCAATACATTCCCATAAATCACTACATACATAGTTGCATGTGTATCTAAAGATACATTTGCTGATACATTTGCTGAAGTACAATCATACATCCCATGCACACAAGAGTGTGTCATGCCATAGTCATCAAAATTTTCATCATGCCAAGTCAATTTCTCAATTTTCCAAGAAATACCTGCACCTGCAAACGAGTTTTGGGCTCCGGATCACCGGGAGGTGGGCAAAGTTTCCCCTGGGCCAGGTTGTGCACCCCTTCAAGGTCATAATCGGAAGGGGGTTTCAGGGTACCCTCTTTTACTTCCAACTTGCTTGGCTCTTGAACATGGCAGACATTTATTATTAAATACCCAGCATGAGATACATTTTAGGAATGGAAATTTTGGCTTTTCATGAAGTGCATGGAATTGGAATTGGGAATGGGGATAGAGAGCTTGCTGGCAGTGACTCATTACCAACTCACCCTTGTACAATGTATTTATTAATCAATTCTTGGCTCAGCCAATTCACAAGAAGCCAAACGGGTTATGGGTAAGAATCTCAATGAAGCTTCACTATGAATAAAATCCATTCCAATGCCATAGGATCAAATGAGAATGACTGAGATTAATATTCAGCATGCATACAATGTTTGGGACTCCTATTACCTACTTGGACTCATGCATCCTCTCAAACAAGTGGATAGGATTCAACAAGAGGCTTAATGGGAGAGAATAAGATCCAAGAATCGGTTACCTTGTGTTGTTTGATGAAGATTGTAGCCATTAATGCCACTTCAGTCCTTCATGAGAGCTCCAATTTGATCCCGCATGCTCCATAGCTCCAAAATGGTTGTGCTCCTTCAAGAAGAGATGAATTCAAGCTTGGGGGAGAAGGATTCTTCAATGGGGGGAGGGCATTGCTTGCATAGACCGATCAAGAGAAGGATTCCTTCCAAATGAGCACTCCATAATGCCTTCTTGCTTCCAAGAAGCCTTCAAAACTTGAGAATGGGCTCCAATGTGGCTGTAGCTTGGAGATAGGATGGCTCAGGACCTTCCCATGAAGAGCTCTTGATGAAAAGGAGGGGAGAGGAGGTATCGCACAACACTTCCACTACTTGCCCTGTAGCTCAAAGGCTTAAGGAACCCCTGGAAAGGAAGGCAAACTCCATGGAAGAGGAAGAGCAAAGTTTGGGGCTGATTACCTCCATGGGAGCTTGTAAGAAGCTTGAGAAAGGGGGAGAGAGAAGAGTCTCCCTAAAAAGTAACCCAACTAGACTTTCTTCTAACTCCTGTGACCACAGTTACTAAGAGTTTACCTTCAAAATGGGCCAAAAATGACCAATGAGCTATCAAAGTCGGTCTTCCTTCCTCCAAACTTGGTCCAAGCTGCCATTAATGCTCCTGCCTGCAGTCCTTGTGGTCCAAAAATCTTAGGGAACTCCCCTACTACTCCCTGTACCTGTGTACCTATGACTCAAAATTCCATGTGACTAGAAAGTTGTAACTGGGTAAAATGAAGGACTAACTGGGACCAAGAACCTAAGCTCTGATACTAATTGTCAAGGAGAGGGACTGGGAGAGAGAAAGAAGAGAGAGAAGACTGCAGAGAAGAAGAAGAAGAAGAGTAGAAGAGAGAGAAAGACAGGCACGAGGAGAGAGAAAGACTAGAAATGGAGAGAGAAAGACAGGAAGAGAGAGAGGGAAGACATGGAAGCTTGGAGAGCAAGGTGAAGGAGAAAGAAGACTTGTATTATTTATCTGATAATAAAAAATTTAGTCTCTCTCACCTTATATACCAGCCAGTGTAGCTAGTATTTCCCCATTATTAAGTCCCCCTCTATTACATAAGTCCGCTTTGAGTCCATTACACCAATGTGGAAAAATGGGGTAGTCTAAGCATATGAAAAGGAATATGAGATGGGTTTGGAGACCCAAAATTTCTAAATGTATGGTTGGTGTGTCAGATGAAGGGCTAGGAATTACATGTGGACATGCTTTGATGGATTTCCACGTAGGTGTGATAAAATGCCATAATGCTACATATGACAATAGCGACTGCCCTGAGATGCATCTATGTGATGGGTCTAGGCTTGAAGCTCTACCTAGTTTGGGTTGTACCATTGATACATGTAATGATCCAAATACGGAACGGATGAATGAACATAAATCCTACCTAGGAGGATTTTTTGGAAAGTTGGGATGACCGATCTGTTTGAATGACAACCAAGGAAATGAGATATATAAGCCCAATGAGGTCATTTATTCAGCTCATAGTACCCAAGAAGAGATGGCCATTATTACTGAGATATCAGTAGAAAGGCTTGGGCTAGTGGATCTACAAAGGGCGTAGATCAAGCTTTTAGCTAACTCGCATGAGTAGCATGAGGCTAGTCCTCATATTTTATGCTATCTTTGATATCTTGGCTAGTTTGATAGGATGTGGTGTATATGCCAAGAAGACCATGTATTGCATGGATTAGAACGACCTATCCATTTTTGGCCAAGAGGGCCAGTTAGTTTGCAATACAAATGTGCTATTCCTTTAGGCCAAGAGGGCCCTATGTCTGTTTGGTGCAGGTACGTTTAATGGTTTGTTATTTTAGTGATTGCATCATACACGTTGATGAAGTCGCTAGAGGGAGCCTTTGCTACAGAGGAGCTTCTTGTGGCCATTCCAGGAACTTTCATCCCCTTTCTGAGTTTTTTTTTTGCCTTAAGCAAATAACGATACATATGTGAGGGTGCTTCCTTCTTATTTGATTGGGGACCGGCGATCAAGGCATGAAGTCCCAAGTTAAGGTCGGTATGTCTGTGGGAGGTCTGAGTAGTCATTGCCTCCTGCAAAGGCATTGTCAGGCACTGAAAGATCTGTTTTCAATGGGAATTCTAGTGACCCTGTTTTGCTGACCTGCGAGGCAGCTGATCTAGGAGGTCTTGTTGTGTGAGGCAATTAGAGAAGCCTACTAAAAATAACCAAAAGGAAAAACCCTAAATATCTGAAAGAAAATATATGAATATACAAAGGTGTGTAAAAAAGGGTTCTAACCTCTAAAACAAAACAATCGAGAGGCGTTAAGGAGCCAATTTTCATGAAAAATCAAACGATGGCCGAGCTAGAGTTTCCCTAGATGCATTTCGACATCAGGAATCCAACACAAGTCTTGGTTCGTCAATTGGAGGTCGTTTGACCCTCCATTTAATCCCTGCAAGGTTCAGCGTTATAAAGTAGCTACCAAATCGAGAAGCCGTAAAGTACGTGGGAGAGGACAAGTTGATGGAGTTTGATACCACGAAGCCGCTGTCCAGTCAGATTGCAAATCGGAGTTTGTTTGGGCCTTCAAAATTGAAAAATCCACATACGAGACAATGTGAACACAAAAAGATGAACCGGTTACTTTAATGGTTTAAACCTTAGGCTTAATAAAAGCCTTGAAACTAATGCAAAAACTGTCGAATAGAGGGAAATGTCAATGCGTCTCCTCATTTTTGCTGGATGCCTCTCCGATTCAAACCTGTTTGAAGAGAGAGAGGGAGATTCTCGATCAGGGCAGTGAGAGGAATAGGAAGGCTGCAAGCTTGCCCATTTTAATGGAGGATTTAAAAATCTCATTTTTTAGTCTTTCTCTCTCCTCCCTCTCTCTTCTCTTAAGAGGCAATTCATGCCTAGAAGAAGAATGAAGACCGATTGAAGAATGTTTGTCCGGCATGGTACCAGATCACTCCCAGGTCAATGGAGGGCTAGAGTTAGATGTTCGGAGGTGAGCTAAGCCTTGAATGAGGGCTGATCTCTGCAGTCCCACATCAGATTTTAAAACCCGCAACGAAGGAAAAAACCATTAATTCTATTTTACAAATGAAAATTTCTTGTTTTCAATATTGATTAAGGCAATGTTGCTCTTATGGAATGAAAATTCATAGACATGTTGTTTACTGTTTGTTCTATGCTTGCATGATAAAAAAATCAGAAAATATGAAGTCAAAATGCTAGAAATAATTTTTAGAAACCCGTAAAACACAATTTTTATGAGGAAAATGGGGTTTTTGGTGTTTTCGAGTGGGATAAACCAATACACATGGGATAAAATGCTAATAAAATCTATATTTCTATTGTTCTAAGAATCAAGAGCCACATTTTTGAAAATATATCAATATTTTTATTAGAAAAATAGAGAAAATGGAGGAAAATAAGAGAAAAAACAGGAATATATCTTAGAAAAATATGAAAAAATATAATAAGTGGTTGTGGATTTATGGTGGGGCAAAGCATGAGGTTTGGCCTCAGTTTGTCCTATTTTTTTATCATAGTTTGTGATTTATTGTTTTTTATACACTAAATCATGACAAAAAAACCTTTATACACCTATGCAACGAAGCAAAACTTAAACGGTGAGGGGGAGGAGGATTTTGTGCAATAGTTTGAGGACTGAAATAATACAAATTTTGATTTTTTTCTATGCATAGAATTTAGGAAATGGCCTATTTGAAAATTAGGGATCTAGTAGTACAAGGTTTGCCTTGGTGCTAGATTCTTGCAATGAAGCATATACGTATTAGTTGGAATTCATGGAAAGACTGTTTGCGTACTAGCACACAGACTACTTTCAAAACATAACTGTTTGTGCATAATGAGACATCCACTATTGCATTGATCATACACGTGGTATCAACTCCTAGAAATGCATAGCAATTGTTTGAATTATAGTTGACCCATGCTTGAGAAGGTGAGATTCCCCTTGACGTAGGTTAGCCATTTGTTTCTTGAGGGAGGTTATTAGTGAGGAAACATGGTATCTCCTGGATCACACTGACAAAGAGAGGAGTCTTGTGCGAATGTGTTTATATGTAAAAGCAACGCATCGAGGGGCCAATCCCCAAGATGTAAGAGAGCTATAGTGGGGTCACAGCAATCAGCTGATGGGGTGCCTCCTGTGTCTGTGATACGTGACATTGCCAATATGTGTGGGATACCCCGTTTGAGGGGTTTTGGGGAAGGTGCCATTGGACTCTTATTTATCTACAAACACAATATTAGATGTATCTAGTGTGCATTTAGTTATTATAGATGCTCCTAGCCCGCGAGGCCGGTGGTGGTGGAGTTATCAGTTGTGTGCATGAGGTCCGACTAGTGCCATAGCCGATTTCAGCCCATTTTTTATCCCATCAAATTCCTATGTGTATTTTCATCCAATCTACTTGAATATGAGGCAAAGGAGATTAATAATGAAACTACAAGATTCTTATTTTGAAATCAAATATGGACTAAGAAAGGACAATGCAGACCTCACACTCTCCAAATCTGATTAGCAAGATGAGCGTAGCTCAAAGTCGGGTATACAAGGCTTATATATTTTGTTTGGCTTTTATGGTCTTTCTCTTTTGCAATTGGGGCATTCGTTGTCTTCATAGAAGTTGCATATAATCTTCGTATGACCTGCGTATGACCTTCTTCGTTTGCTGAAACTGGTTCAGCAAGTTTGCAAATAGGAACAGGGTCTTCCAGAGAGCAATATTGTAATTCTGTGCTTCTGCATGTGAACAGCCTTTATGGGAGTGGTTGGAGTTGACTTGATTGACCTTTGTGACTTGTAGGAATTACAAGACTTGGAGGACTTGGGAGACTAGGAAGCTTTAAGCTTCTTGATCTGTCATGGATTTTTAGGACATGAATATGTCCTCAGCCGATTTGACGCCGCCCAGAACGTCTTCTTGCCGCCGTTCGTGAATTCATTAATTTGAAGCTTTTTATAAGCTTCTTATAAAGCTTATTACTAAGCTTTAATTCAAAGCTTTAAAACTTTTGAGATATGGAGCTTACTGTCTCTAGTTCAAAATGACTTGAAGAAGGAGATGTCTACGTGGTCCTCCGCCTCCACAGGCTGGTCCTTCGCAATCAGAGGATGCAGATAGGGGTTCTTGACCGCCAGGAACACACCCGTATTGACCGTTTGCGATAAAACTGACTGTAGAGCTTGATTGTTCCAGGAGCTCCGCCTTCGCGCAAGATGGTAAGCGATTGGAACTGTTAAAGACTACTACCTGTTGCCATTTATTGACCAAAATTTGAATCAATTAGCGGATAGGGAAATATATTCGTTCGTGGATTGCTTTGCGGGGTATAACCAAATGGCGATTGCTAAGAATGACAAGCTGAAAACGAAATTTATTACTACCTTTGATATCTTTGTGTACCACGTGATGTCATTTGGTTTATGTAATGCACTTGGTTCATGGTAACGAATAGCCAACAAAACCTTTGGTGATGTCTCCCCCCAAAGGATTTGAAAGTATTCAATGATGATCTAGGGGTAGCCACCATAAGAGAAAGGGAGTTGATTATTTTGTGGAAGTGTTTTAAGTGTTGTAGACAATTTTGCATAGTTCTTAACCCACAGAAGTGCGTCTTTGGGGTACCTTATGGGCTATTGTTAGGCCATGTGGTTAGTTCAATAGGGATCGCGATTGACCTTGAAAAGATCAAGGTCATAGTTGCCATGAGTCCGTCACATACTCCAAAGGAAGTACATAGCTTTCTATCATCATCAGTAGGGTATTATCAAAGGTTTATAAATGCCCTGGGCAGAAAGAACATTGCCATTGATGAACCTATTGTCCTTTAAATATCTATTTGTATGGAGTGATGCTTGCAAAGTATCTTTTGATGATGTGAAGCAGGAGCTTGCCAAAGAACCTATTTTGAAAGCACCTAAAAGGAGCAAAGTATTCTATATATTTTCAGCAGCAACAATGCATAGTATTAGCTCCTACTTATCCCAAATCTGGGAGGAAAAATGGTGCCATCTAATTGCTTTTGCTAGTCGGAAGTTGGGCGTATCAGAAATTAACTACACCTATATGGAGAAGTTGTGCCTTGCGATGGTATTTGCGACCAAAAAGTTTAGGCACTACATTCTCTATGAGAAGGTGGTTCTTTATACGAAGGCGGAAGGACTTAGAATGTTGTTGAACAAGTTACAACCACCTGATCATTTAGCAAAGTGGTTAATCATTTTGTAGGAATTTGATTATGAGATTAAGAGCAAGAGACCGAATCTATAGGGCATTGTAGAATGTTTCATGGATTTCGGAGAGCCAAAGGAGGTCTTGGATAAAGGAAGTGACATGGAAGCACTGTTTAAGATTGATATGGTGTCTGTTCCCTCTTGGTATGTTGCTATAATGCACTATCTATCTACAGGAGAGAGTGGAGCTACTCAATTCAAATCTAAGAATATGAAAATTAAACATTAGGCATTGAAATTTTCCTTGATCGCAGGAACACTATATCGGTAGGGTGTTGATTATATCTATCACCGATGTGTGATGCCTGATCAGGTTCCATTTATCTTGGAGAAGTGCCATGACTCTGCTTGTGGGGAGCACTTTGTTGGGCGGTTGATGGCACAAAAGGCTTTAAGATCTAGATATTTGTGGCCTTACATATTCCAAGATTAATTTGAGTATGTTAAGAGATGCAATACATATCAAAGACATGACAATAGAGAGAATAGGAAGCGTCCACTTACGCCTATTATGGATATCCTTCCATTTGAGAAGTGGGGCATTGACTTTGTGGGTCCTATTACCCCATCGTCTACTACTCACAAGAGATATATTATAGTAGCGACTGACTACTTCACAAAGTGGTCAGAGGCATTGGTGACAAGGCAGGACAATGCAAAAGAGACTACAGGTTTCCTACTTGAGCAAATCATCTGCCATTTCGGTCTGTCAAAAGAATTACTATCGGACCGTGGAACTCACTTTCTAAAAAATGTGATAAAAGCTTGACTGAAGCATGGAAAATTAAGCATAACAAGACAATTTCCTATAATCCATAAGAAAATGGACAAGTTGAAAGTACCAATAAGCAGCTTGTGGGTATCTTGTCCAAGATAGTCTCTGAAAAGAAACGGGACTGGAATGAGAAATCGTATGTGACAGTGTGGGTGTATAACACGATGTTTAAATGAGCCACTTGCCACAACCCATTCAAATTAGTTTATGGGAAGGAGTGTATCTTACCCTTAGAAATTGAGTTGTCGACCATAAGATTCACAATCAATCATTCTTTGGGTGACGAGGATGCCCTATTCGAGCGTTTTACGACTCTAGCCCATTTGAATGAGCTCAAATTGTAGAGTTTGCTACACCAAGAGGTAGCTAAGCATCGGATGAAGTGGCTGCATGATTTAAAAGCAAAGAAATATAACTTTAAAAAAGGGCAATTAGTTCTATATTATGATACGCATAGGGAGCTCTTTCTAGGGAAGCGAGAATCTAGATGGGATGGCCCTTACAAGGTAGTTAGGATAGGTAAAAATAAGTCCATGACTTTATTAGATTATCTATAGAGAGTGGAATTTAAAAATAAGGTTAATCTTAATAAGATTAAACCTTGTTATTTCTGAATATGCTAACACGATAAATGCATTGTAGGTCCATGATGGGGTTGATCTAAGACCTGCAAAAGAGCTTAAACTGGTGATGGGGTAGTTAATTCCCTATTTGGAACACCCATACTTGGAGCAAAGATATGATCAGGGGAAGCTTATCTAGTGGAGCAAAGGATACAAAGTGATTGAGCAAGAAGACGGAACCTTTGTGTGGGAAATCAAAGTTTTCTGCCATTACTATTTACAAATTCTGACAAGCATCCCTGTTGAGTTTAATGAAGAAGGTGGGATGGAGCTGTCAATTCATCCCATAAGCATGTTGAATTTTGACTATCATAATTACGAATAGAGGAGTTCTTGATGGCTGACTATGTAAACCCATTGTGGACATACACATTATACTTTGATGGAGCATCCAAGGGCCCTAATAAAAAAGGGAGTGTTGAAGTAGTTATCTGAGATCCCACACGTAGAGTTATAATGAAATTAGATGTTTATCTCACGGTAGGATTCACTAACAACGTGGCGGAGTATAAAGCCTTGATTATGGGACTGAATATGCCAAGAAAGGTGGTATTCGGTGGTTGTTAGTAAAAGGGGATTCCCAGCTTAAATCAACTAAATGAGACATACACACTCTGGAATCCTATCATTTGCATGTATCATCGAACTACGATGATCCTACTTGATGAATTTGAGAGCGTCTCTCTTTAGCTAATCCCACAGTCTTGGAACCAGTTTGCGGATTCATTAGCCAACTTTGCTTATGAAGAGGATTTCTTCTTCAACTGTGGTCCTAGAACGGATGTTGCTATTGATAATGAGATAGGACCTCGTCATTTGTGGGGAATTTTATCAAACCACGCATTATATGGTAGGAGATGGTTGATATGGATAATGCGAAGAGTGGTCAAGACCCATCTACCACTATTATCTTGGATTCATAGATTGGTTCGATGACATGTTATGCGTACGCCTCTAGCTATATATGCAGGAGGGATGGGTCACAATTTGATGCACCTGCTAACCAAGCTATGCTCGCCAAACTTAAGCTTACAGGCAAAGCAAGACTTTGGTGGAAACAATGGTGCAGAGACCAAGCAATCTTGAAAGGGACAGTCACTTGGGAGAAGCTTAAGGAAGCTGTGCGAGGGAGGTATCTGCCACCTGCCTACCGCACATAGAAGATAAATGAGTTCTATGAATTGAAGTAGCTCGGACTATCCCTTGATGCGTATTATTCAAAGTTCGTCTCCCTCTTAAATTATGCGCCACAAATGGATATGACACAACAGGTGTCAAAGTTTTGTTCTAGATTAAATCCACCCATAAACACCCGCTTAGAATCAATGCACCCAATGGACCTACAAGTCGCACTCATTCGAGCTACACCAATTATACAGGAGGTGCATACCAAGCCAAGGAACAACATGACTTGGCCTTACACGGATCAGAACAAGGAAATGTATAGGGCTCAAGCTAAGAGAGCGCAGGGTCAAAATCAGGGACAAAGGAAGAAAGCTAGGACCAATGTTGTCAACAACTTTGCTCCTACACAAGGTAATGGCCCAATCTCTGTTGCTTCCATTGCAATGAGTTGGACACTTCAAGAGGCAGTGTCCCAAGCTTAGCAGAGGACAATGCCAAGGGCCATTCCAAGGAGCCGCCCATGGCCAAGGAGCCACCGTCATGGCCAGAGGGAGAACCTCCAGTGTTGCCAATAAGGAGCTGGGCGATGAAGAAGATCCATCCATGGATGCTGACATTGAGAGGGCAACGGTTCACGCTGCTCTTTACAAGAAGGGTCCGAATCGCCAATTTTCGGTGATCCAATCTCCATCGGATTATGAAGGTAAAAGCTTCAAAACCCTAATCGATTGTGGCAGTACACATTCCTTCATTTCATCGATCTGTGCAAAAAGGCTAGGGATAGCCACAATAGACGCTCTTACTTTTCTTGTGGAATTGGCAAATGGTTGTGAGGTCTCTTGTACTAGGCAAACTTAAGGTGGAAATTCCTACTGGGTGGGAAGCCGGCTTTGGTGAAATTCAGGGTAATGAACCTAGGTGTCCACGAATGTTTGCTCGGAATGGATTGGCTAATACCCAATGATGCCCACATCCACTATGGAAAGGACTAAGTCTCCTTCCAAAATTCTGAAGGGGAACTAGTTACAACTCAAGGAGAGGTTGGTAAGCCAAAAATACAGTTGGCAAAAGCAACACGGATAATAAAAGGAGTTAGAAAGGGTCTATCTGATCAAACTGAATAAGCTAGATTAGAATCAGGAATCTCGAGAAAAACCCTCATGGTTAAAGGAATACGCAGATGTATTTCCTGAAGAGCTGGCAGAACTTCCTCCTCAAAGGGAAGTCGACCACGAAATCAAGTTGGTGCCAGGAGCTGCACCTGTCCTCGCAAAGAGACTGTATAGGATGTCCATCCTAAAAGCTACTGAACTGAAAGAGCAACTCAAGCAACTGTTAGTCCAAGGCTACATCCATCCTAGTAGTTCACCATGGGGAACTCCAGTGTTGTTCCAAAGGAAGAAAGATGGAACGCTTCGGCTATGCATTGACTACAGAGGGTTGAATCAATCGACCATCAAAAATAAATACCCCATTCCAAGAATAGGTGAATTACTTGATCGTCTTCAAGGTGCGAAGATCTTCTCTAAGATAGATCTCAGATCTGGATATTATCAAATAAGTATCAAGGAAGAGGATATCCCGAAGACTACATTCAGCACAAGGTATGGACACTTTGAGTTCCTAGTGATGTCATTCGGGCTGACAAATGCTCTTGCTACCTTCAACAGGTTAATGCAAGATATCTTTAGGCCCTATCTTGATGACTTTGTACTTGTCTTCTTTGACGATACCCTAGTCTACTCTAAACAGGAAAAAGATCATGAACCCCAACTTCACATTTTTCTTGAAACAATGAGAGCACACAAGCTTTATGCCAAGAAGAAGAAGTGTGCATTCTTCAAGCGACAGATTGAATATCTGGGACTCATTGTATCAGTGGAAGGAATTTCAGTGGATCCAGCGAAGGTCAGAGACGTTCTGGAATGGCCAACACCAACTTTTGTCAAAGAAATACGCAGCTTTCTTGGATTGATAGGATGGTATAGGATATTCATCAAAGATTATGCTTTGATTGCAGCGCCTCTGACTGATCTACTAAAGAAGCAAGTAGCAATTGTATGGGCACCTGCCAAGCAGACTAGCTTTGACAAGCTAAAGCAAAGCTTAGTATCAGCACCCATCCTGAAACTTCTTGATCTTAGTAAGGAGTTCAAAGTGGTAACTAATGCTAGCATACTTGTCTTAGGATGTGTGCTTATGCAAGAAGGTCATCCCGTAGCATATTCTTCAAGGAAATTGAAGAGCCATGAAAAGAATTATGCTATCCACGATCTGGAGCTACTGCCTGTCATCCATGTTCTCAAACTTTGGAGACATTACTTGTTAGGTAATAAACTTTCCTTAGTGACAGACCACAAGAGTCTTAAATGGATCTTCACCCAGAATGAGCTCAACATGAGGCAACGTCGATGGATCGAAGTGCTGGAAGAATATGATTTTGAAATCAAATATAGGCCTGGAAAAGAGAATGTAGTTGCCGATGCACTCAGTCTCGCAAGGCTCTAAATTCTCTTATTTTGCAAGATCCATCAATAGCAAGATCTCTAGCCACAAAGGTATCAATGCCAAACAACCCAATCCTTGAGCTAGCTAGAGAAGAGGCATGTCATGACCCAATCTACCAAAAGTTGCTAAGGGAGATCCCCATCAAGGATCAAGACCCAAAGCTTAAGATGAAGTATCAAGAATTCTCTGTCAATAGTGGACTTGTCTACTTTAGGACAAGATTATGTATCCCTACAAGTCAATCTCTCAAGCAGAAGATACTTTGGAAAGTCCATGACTCCCCTTTCTCAAGACATCCTGGCTATGCCAAGACCCTTAATGCGGTCAAGAAGAGCTATTATTGGGATGGGCTCAAAGGTGGCGTTCTCAAATATGTCACAGAATGTTTGTCTTGTCAATGCATTAAGGCAAAGCATGTCAAAATGCTAGGGAAATTGCAACCACTTGACATTCCCCAAATGAAATGGGAATTCATTAGTATGGACTTTGTTGTTGGCCTACCCCAAGTTCAAGGAGGATACAACTCTATTATGGTTGTAGTAGATATGCTCACCAAGGTTGCACATCTCATCCCTATCAAGATAAACTATAAAGCCTCAGACATCGCAAGATTATTCATCAAGGAAATATTCAAACTACATGGGTTACCCAGAAGAATCATTAGTGACCGTGACTCTCTCTTCACATCACACTTCTGGAGGGCTATCTTCGAGGCCATTGGGACTCAAGTCTATTTCAGTACAGCTTACCATCCCCAAACCAATGGTCAAACGAAACGAGTCAACCAAGTCATTGAAGATATGCTTAGGGCATACTGTTTTCGCGAACCCAAAAACTGGATTCAATATTTTCCACTGGTTGAGTTTGCCTACAATGCTTCTTACCAACAAAGTATTCAAATGACCCCTTTTCAAGCATTGTATGGGCACAATTGTCATACTCCTTTGAGCTTCTCGGATCCAAGCTTGAGGGTAGAAGCTTCAAGGTAGATGCTGGAAGACATGGATGACCAAATCAGATCAATAAGACAAGACATCCAAGCCCCCAAGGATAGAAAGAAGGCTTACACGGACTTGAAACAGCAAAACAAATCCTTCTTTGAAGGTGATATGGTCATCATCCGCGTATGCCCTAAAAAGAGTTCACTATCCTTGGGAGAGTACAAGAAGCTAAATCTAAGGTATTATGGACCTTATAAGATCACTAAGTGCCTAGGACCTAATGCTTACAGACTACAGCTGCCCGCAAACCTAAAGGTTCATAATGTATTCCATGTTAGCCTATTGAAAAAGTATCTACCTAATCCAAATTATATACTTGATGATCAACAAGTTGTATCTAGGACATCTAGTACATCTAGCATAGAGTCCTGGATGTACTTGATGATCAGGTACTTGATGATAGAGTCCTAGATGTCAGGAAGAGGTATTTGAGGTATCTTCATCTAGTGGAAAGATTATCCCAAAGAGAATGCCACCTGGATGGACGAAGATACTCTCAACCAACAATACCCCTAGGTCCTCTCGAGATGAGGACATCTCAATTCCTCTAAGGGGGAGAGAATGTAATGGGCCATAGGAACCCTCCCCTAAAAATTTTAAAAGAAAAAGAAAAAGAAATTAACTAGTTTAATTTTTTTTTACTCCCCCCTCTCTCCCCGCCGACAGAGCAGTTGGGGGGGAGAGAGAGTGGGAGTGGTGGATGATGGGGGGAGGCATGCAACCTCCAGGTGGAGGGGTGGCCATACCACCTACCTCCTCCCCTCCCCTATTTAAGGGAAGGCTTCTCCCCTCCCTAGGGAGAGAGAGAGGAGGATACAGAGAGGTTATGTCCCTTTTGAGACATCGCCAACCTTCCCCCCAACTGCTGCACAGGGCCCTTGGGCCTTTGTTAAAGGTCGTTTCCCCCTCCCGTCAGTGACTGCACCACCCCCTGGGCTCTCGGTTGTAGCCACCCCCACCACCTGGACAATAGACATTGCACCACCTCCCTGGGTCCTTCCTAATGAAGTCTCTCCCCCCTGTGACCTGCTCTGGTCCGACGGCTGCTCCACCACCCAGCCTCCCTTACGTCCCCCCTCTCCTCATTGGTGGCACTGCTAGGCCTCCGACTGGGTGTTTTCCCTCCCCATCTGTGCTGTTGATCAGCCTTGGGCCTTTGACTTTAGGCACCACCCCCTCTGGTTACCCGCTCGCTGCTGAAACATCTGGGCTACATCCATAACCACCCTCCCCCTGATCACCAACTGTGGGGGGGCTCGTGAGGAGGAGTCATAAGAAGAGGTAGAGGGAGAGAGGATTGAAGTAGTAAAAAAAGAGAAGAAGAAGAGAAAGAGAGGGAAGGAGGGAAAAAGAGGTGGGAGAAGAAGAGAAGGAGTGAGAGAGAGTGGAGGAACAAGAGAGAAGGAGAAGGAGAGAAGAGAAAGAAGGAAGAGAGAGAAAAAGAAGAAGAGGAGAGAGAAAGAGAGTAACTACTACAAGTCACCTGAACCACTCTCTTGGCAACGAACCCCATCCAACGGTCTTTCCCAACCGAACGTATCAACCCAAATCTGTTAAGGTCCGGATTTCCCAATCTCCGCGAAGCAAATGGCTCCCAAGAAGAAAGTCATGGGAAGCGTAGGCGTCCAAGGCACCGGCAATGCTGGAGGGGCGAGCAGAATAACCTACGCATCACACACAATTCAAGCCTAGGTTCTAAGCGTTAAAATTTAGTTTAGGAATTATTTCTCATGGAAGGGATGAAAGGATTGATGTCATGCATAGGGTTTTGTTTACTCTAAGAACTAAGTTGTATGTGCGAAACAGTAGAGGTTGGAATTCGCATAAGATTTTATGCATAAAATGATAAGGTTATCGCCTTACCTCACATGAAATGATAGCTTTTACCCACATAAAATAATAAGGTTATCGCCTTACCTCACATGAAATGATAGCTTTTACTCACATAAAATGATAAGGTTATCGCCTTACCTCACATAAAATGAGAGCTTTTTAACCAGTTCAGTGCATGAACAGCCATTTAGAATTCATGTTTCGCAATCATGGTTAAAAGAAACACATGAAATGTTATTTTCTGTCCATGAGATATACTTGCATCATTAGACAAAACCCGAAACTTTCATATACGCAAATCACATGTGATCCGATGCATTAGAACTAAGTACTTGTTGCCAGGAATAAAGAGAGATAAAAGTCATTTAGGAGGTACAACTATACTAACCGCACAATGTGCATGATGGATAAGGTTGATTGGGAAATCCTGCATAGAACCGCACTAAGAGAATTGAAAGGATCGCATGAATCTAGGCTGCATCTTGGAAGTCTGAATGAAGAATCATGTGTTGCCATGTGTGTTAACTGAGCTTGGTTGGAATTAGAGATTAAAAGACCCTTGGTCGGGTTGCGAATAATCCATGTTTGTTGCCTTGACTGACCAGTCAATGCGTGAGTTAGGGATTAAGATACCCTAAGGTAAAACCCAAGGGAAAAAGGCAAGTCAAAATTAAGTTATCTTACCAAGGCCATTTGCTTACGAAATTTTGTTTTGGAATTATTGGGATCTCGCCAAGACATGGAAAATACCCAAGATCAGATGCTGGGAGCATCCGAAGAAAAAAGGAGTCACACCTTAGCAGTCGGTCATACAATTGACCTCTGAAATGTTCATGCTTGTACTTAGGTACATTACTTGATCTCTTTGCTCAAGGAACTAATTCAAGGAAAACACTTAATGCTTTAGGTTGAAAGAGAGGCAGGAACAATTACCTCTCTGACTGTCTGCCTGGCCCTATCCAAGGGGGTTGTTAGCCGCACTGGGTATATGGACCTAACCCGCTGTGAGAGGTCTCTCTGTGGGTGCTACTTGGAGCGGGAGGACGCTTGGGTGCCAGGGGAGGATCTTGATATAAATCCCTTGCCTCCAGATCCCATACAAGAGGCCGATGTGACTCGAGATGGGATCTTGAGGCCCGTGTACTAGTCTATGGGCGAAACTTGAAGTAGCAATCCTATAGATTGCTGGGATAGCCTTTAGGCATGATATTGGATGTATTCCGGAATTATGATAAATAAAGAACAAATACTTGAGAAAAAGGAACTTGCTTGACATTGTTTTTGTGTTAGTGCCTAAGTTATGTGAAGGAATCCGTGATTAATTTGTTTAATTAAGGAAGCTGATTTTGCATGTCAAAACGTAATGTGTTAGGTAATTAGATAACTAAAGCAAACTGAGGAAAGTGTGGTGGACGTGACTTAGGTCCATCCTACGGAAGGGTGGTCCCAATTAGTTGGGAACTTTTCTCAAATGATGAGATAATAAGACAATGAAGACCTAGTGTCAGTAGATGTAGAATTTCTGGATTATTCTGTTTTAGGGAAAATGAATGGGGCTATGCCGTACGATAGAGAGGTTGAGCTTCTCATCCCTCTCGTTTCCCATTTTCCATGAACTAAGTGCAGCTTGAAACCGCTTCGTCTCTGTTGTTTGTACGAAATGTGGTACAACTGGAGCTCGACGCTAGCTCCTTCCTAAAGACTTTACTGATAGGAAAGGAACCCTGACCTCAGGTTGATCCCAAGTGGGAACGACTGGACACTTCCGCTCGGGGTAGACTCGGGAAGACCTAGATTGCAAACCCTGTGTCATTCCCTGCAAGTGCCAAGCGGAGCCTTCTAGACCCTCCTCCTAATGGGCTGCTAAGACATGTCCCACAAGCGGACAAGTGGGCACATTACAGGGGGGTTTCTATGGGGGGAGGCACGGGGCACACGGGGGGGGAGGGGGAGGGAGAAGGGAATGTTACATCCTCTCCCCCTTAGAGGAATCGAGATATCCTCATCTCGAAAAAACCTAGGGGAGACAAGCACTATTGGGCCTTAGAGCCTATGGGGGGATAGGGCCCATCACGCTTTCAATGCGCTACTTTGATTACTCAAATTCTTAACTTAAAATAACAACTTGTCACAACTCATAGGATTCAATAGGATTTATTCCAAAACTTATTACCTCAAGAAGATCTTTCCAGGATATCTAGTCATCCTCAAAGGTTACAACAGGCTCCAAGTCTTCATCATCATATGGTTCATAATATGAGCCAAAAGTAGAGTTTAAACGGCTTCGTTTGGCTGCATGTTCCTAATTCTCAGGGTCCAACTCAGGACAATCTGTTTGGATGTGTCCTAGTTCATTGCAGTGGAAACATCGGCGGTTGGGGTATCTCTTACGGATGTGTCCTATCTTAGTGCACTTGTGGAACCTCTTGTCTTGATTGTGTGAGTCATCTTCATCATAGTTGCTTGATTTAAGTTCTTGGATGATTGGATTCACTTGGAGTAATGCGTCTTGCAAGTCCGTTGGGCGCATCGATTCCAATCAAGTGTTTATGGGTGGATTCAACCCAGCACAGAATTTTGACACTTGTTGTGTCATATCCATTGGCAGTTCATACTTTAGGAGTGAAACGAACTTTGAATAATATGCTTCAAGGGATAATCCTAGCTACTTCAAGTCGTAGAATTCATTCATCTTTTGTGTGCGGTAGGCAAGTGGAAGATACTTCCCTCGCACAGCTTCCTTAAGCCTATTCCAAGTGACTGTCCCCTCCGAGATTGCTTGGTATCTACACCATTGTTTCCACCAAAGTCTCGCTTCGCCTGTAAGCTTAAGTTTGATGAGCATGGCTTGGTTAGCATGTGCAGTTTTCCTACTGCCTTAAAATAGTCCTCCATGGACTCAATCCAAATCTTGGCATCAGCTTGAACAATCCTTCCCTTGCCATCAAACTCAGGTGGCTTAATTTGCTTGAGAAGGAACTTATTCTCTTGCATGTCAGCATACATGGGTGCAGAAGGTGCCTGACAATTAAGCCATATCACTTAGGTTATTTTTGTTTAGGATATGTCCATGAACCAAACATTAATCAATCATGTATCATTACGAATTTTTTCTCTGATACCAACTGTAATGTGCCCGCTCCTCAAATCGTGGGACACGTCTTAGCAGTCCATCGAGAGATATATCTAGAAGATACCGCCCGGCACTTGTAAGGAATGACAAGGGGTTTTCCAACTAGGGTCTCTTGAGTCTGCCCCGCAACAGAACTTATCCGGCCGTTCCCATTAGGATCGACTTGAAGTCTGACTTTTCCTAACATTTCCTTTGAGGAAAGCTCTCGGCTAACTGAGACCACCCTTCCGTAGGATAGACCCATCGGTCCATCCACCACGCTTCCCTCGGGGGTTGTTGTAGTTACCTAATTACCTAGCACATTATGTTTGACATATAAAGGCAGCTTCCTTAATTAACCTGTTAATCATAGGTTCCTTTACATAATTTAGGCCACAGACATGAAGACAAGATCAAACACTTCCTTAACTTATCTTCGGATTAATGTGTGTCTCCAGCCCATACAAGAGAATTAAGTGCTCCTTTATACCTCTGCAGAAAAATCCTTCTGTCTCCTGGCAACAACCCCGAAGGTTTTATCCTACCAAGATTTCTCCTTGAAACTAGTATCAAGGCCTTGAGATCCCATCTCGAGTCACGTAGAACACTTGTGTAGGGCCTAGAGGCATTGGGATTTATGGCCAGAGCCCCCACTGGCACCCAAACGTCCTCCTACGCCAAGTAATTTCCACAGAGAGACCTCTTGCGGCGGGTTCAGTCCACATTCTTAGCGCAGATTCACAACCCCCTTGGTTAGGGTTTTGCAGTTCGCAGGGGGTAGCTAGCACCATCGTTTCTTAATTATCCCTTTAGGAAATCAACCACAACTGAAGCAACCATCTTAAAAACAATTACTAGGGAAAACATCCCTTTTATTTCCATGGCAATCAGTCACCTTAGACCCGACCATGCAATCATCAATCACAAACAACTTGGATTAGCATCCAAAACCACATCAACAAACAGTTGAATGCACAACCTCTTACTTCAAGGCATCGCAATCCCATTGCATGCACAACCAGAATTTAACTTGGATGTATCAAAACACTTTTACAACCTTTCCAAACAACCAAGCATAACTTGGGTCAACAATCCATCTTTAACAAGACCAACCTTCGTTAAAACCATTTCAACAGTTCCGAGCAACATTCTTAGCATGAATCAACTACCCTAAATTTCGCTCTTCTCCTTGGGTTAGGGTTTCACAGGGTCGATTTAGCAAGTTCCTTCTAGGTCCTTTGTCTTGCGCGGCTCTCGACGATTGCGACTTACTTGACAATCTATCTAGTTCATTGAGTTTCACAACCATAGAGCCTTTGATGGACAACCCTTTGTTGGAAAAGAAATGACTAAGTCCTTGGAGTTGGGTTCTTAAGTTTTGAAGGTATGGCAATAAACCCTCCTTTTTTATTATCAGTTGGACATCAACTTTAAGTAAATGCAACATCTTCTAACCTTCTATCTTTAAGTGTGATACTATGTAGAATTTTTCTAGTCAAATTCACTCCTCATGCGCTTGGAGCATACCAATGCAATAGCCACTCTTATCACCTTTCCACTCTATTAGCCCCATTAAAGTGATATGCAATGAGAAGTTCATGCATTGATAACCTCTAGACCCTAGTGTGTCCACCTTTGTGCGGGTGTTTGCAAAGGTAAACATATATCACAACAACTATTGTGTCATAGGAAATTTCTTAAGTATGTATTAGATTCCTAAATGGATACATCATAGTGTAGGATAGCTTAGATGTTTAAGAGAGTAGCTTTGATATTGATTATAAACTTATTTAGGATGCAATCTATGTCATAACCTCAACTGAACATTATATGACTCGTACTAAGCCTTAATAACTTTGCATCCTATGCGGGAATAGATTAGAAATTCCTTTCATTTCATGTGATAAATCATGTTTATAGATTAAATTATGCGTACAATGGAAGACAAAAGTTCCTTTTGAGTTTTATGGGTCACCTGGATGTGGAGAGAGGGTGATGAGATGTTACGGTTGGTTGCAACTCCACTAGCATTTCTATCTTCGACCGTGGCTTTCGCACTAGTACTCTTAGTAAGCTTTCTCTTTGGAGACATCTTGCGTACACGATCCTTCACCCTGGGTCCTTGATGTGGTGGCTTTGTTCAAGGGCAGCTCGCAAGTGGTCACGAAACCGATGAGGGATATGAAAGTCCGATAGTGTTCATGACTTTGAAAATCGCATTGGCTGGAGATAATCTCTAACTTTCACCCCCCTCTCTCTCTCTCTCTCTCTCTCTCTCTCTCTCTCTCTCTCTCTCTCTCTCTCTCTCTCTCTCTCTCTCTCTCTCTCTCTCTCTCTCTCTCTCTCTCTCTCTCTCTCTCTCTCTCTCTATCAGCATGATGGTCTGATTCTATCTCCCACTAACTATATCTCCCTTCCCCTATCATAGTAATCTCTCACTCTCTCCCTCTTCTCCTCCTTCTTCCTCTCCTTCTCTTTCCCTCTTCTCTCTCTTCTTTTTCTCCTCTCCTTCTTCTTCTTCTTCTCCCTTCTCTCTCTCTCCTTCTCTTCTTCTCCTCCTTCTTTACAACGATCACAGGGGGGGCATCGTTTGTCACTGAAGGGGACCCGTGGACGCTAGAGGGGGGGGCATTGGACAGGAAGACGGCCAGGGGGTGGCACAAATGGGGGGGAACCTGTGCGTGAGGAGGAGGAGGGGTGGTCTTTATAAGGGGAGGGGGCGCAGCTATTTGCCGCCACCTAGGCTGCATGCTCCCCCTTTCCCCACTTCACTCCCTCTCTCTCTCTCCCCGATGTACTGTCGGGGGGAGGGAGAGGGATTTTGTTTTTTGAAAAAAACAAAAAGGGGGGTTTCTATGGGGGGAGGCACGGGCACACGGGAGGGGGGGGTTGGGGGGGGATGTTACAGGACCTAATTAGAAAACTAAAGCTACTAAGGGAAGCGGGTGGACGGAATCCCCGATGGATCTGTCCTACGGCAGGGTTGTCCCAAATAACTAGGAGGCTTCTCACAAGAATTTATCACCATTCGACTATAGATATTGTTAAGTTAGAACCCGATTCATGCCGTTTTAGGGGATCAGAATGGGACTATGCCCTACAGGCAGAGAGGTTGAGCGACGCATCCCTCTTGTTTCCCATTCTCTTTGAACCAAGTGCGGTATGGATCTGCTTCGGATTGGGTGTCTCTGCATAAAGTAGGATGTCCGAAACCCGACACTAGAATGTTGTTAGGAGACCTTGGCCCTAGGAACCCAGATTTTAGATTGATCCTCGTGGGTTTGACTGTGAACGTTCCATTGCAAGGCAGACTCGGGAAACCTAGGTGACAAACCCCGAAACATTCCCTCGGAGTGCTGAGTGACGATGCTTGGATTGGTTTCTCAATGGACCGCTAAAATGTGCTTCGACAGCCAATAGGCAGGCACGTTATAACTGCTGTGAGCCCAATGTTTGGAGGTGTTGGAAGATCCTATTCTAGATACTGGATGGAAATTTTGGTGCCATGTGATTTGGATCGGGTACTTTTGTTGGACAGAAGGGATACATAATTCTCCTATATGGGCAGGAGACAAAGATTAACTTGAGATAACTTAAGGAACTTGTTTGAACTTGTTTGTCAAAGGAATACTTGTTCTATATTCTTGTCTATGACGTAACTAATGCAAATGAACCCTATTCCCTAAAAGGTTTAATTAAGGAAGTTGATTTTGAATGTCACACATAAGTGTGATACACCCAAATTAGAAAACTAAAGCTATAAAGGAAAGCGGGTGGGTGGAACCCCTGACGAGTCCATCTTACACAAGGGTGGTCCCAGAGAACTGGGCGGCTTCTCACAAGGTTCAATAGTCATATGACCCTTAGTTAATATTATGTTAGAACCCGATTTATGCCATTTTAGGAGATTGGAATGGGACTATGCCCTATAGGTAGAGAAGTTGAGTAGCGCATCCCTCTCATTTTCCATTCTCCTTGAACCAAGTGCAGCATGGGTTTGCTTTGGATTGGGTATCTCTACGTAAAGTAGGATGTCTAGAATCTGACGCTAGAATACTGTCAGGAGACCTTGACCCCTAGGGACTCAAGTTTCAGGTTGATCCTAGTGGGTTCGGTCGCGAACATTACGTTGCAAGGCGGACTCAGGAAGACCTAGGTGCAACAAAGCTCGGAACATTCCATGTGAGTGTCGGGCGGTGATGCTTAGATTTGTTTCTTGATGGACTGCTAAATTGTGCTTGGATAGGCATATTACAGTTGGTATCAGAGTGAAGCTTCGTAATGTTGCGTGACTGATTAATGTATGGTACATAGACATATCCTAAACAGAATAACCTAAGTGGTATGGCTTGATTGTCAGGCACCTTCCGTACCCACGAATGTTGACATGCAAGAGAAGAAATCCCTTCTCAAGCAAATTAAGGCACCCGAATTTAATGGAGAAGGGTTAAACGTCACAAGAGAGGTGGATATATGGATTGAGTCGATGGATGATTATTTCTATGCTTCGAGAACTGCTTCTGCCAATCAAGTAATGATAGCCAAACTTAAGTTAGTTGGCCAAGCTCGGATATGGTGGAAGCAATGCTGCAAGGATCAAGGTGTTTCTGGAGCCACTATCACTTAGGCTCAGGTGAAAGATGATGTATGTGGACGATACCTTCCACCAACCTACCCGACTTTGAGGATGAATGAATTATTCAAGCTCAAGCAACTAGAATTAACCTTGGAAGCCTACTATTCAAAGTTTGTGACCCTACTAACATATGCACCATCCATGGATATTATGTAGCAAGTATCCAAGTTTTCCATGGCCTAAAAACTCCTTTGAGCCACCCTCTTGAAGAAATGCATCCAACAGACTTGCAAGATGCATTACTTTGAGCATAGCCAATCGTCCAAGAACTTAACTCAAGCAATTGTAATAAAGATGATTTTCGAGATCAGAGCAAGATATGACACATGTGCGGAGAGATAGAGCACATCCGTAGAGATGTCCCTATCATCAATGCTTCCACTGCAATGGGCTAGGACACGTCTAAGCAGACTGCCGTAACTTAAGTCTGGAAGACATTGAACCCCCAAGGAAACAAAGCTACACAAGTGCAGTCTATGGATATATAGAGGAGTCAGATGAAGACAAAAACCTAGAACCTACTACACCTCTTCAGGATGATTAGAAATCCTAGAAATTTTGTTTTCATGAAATACAACTTGTATTGGAATAAACTTTACTCTTGTAACTATAGTTACCCTGAGTAATACGAGTCACATGAAATACAACTTGTATTGGAATAAACTTTACTCTTGTAACTACAGTTAACCTGAGTAATACGAGTCGCATCTATTTTAAGCCTAGAACTTGCAATGAATTTTCCTCAAGTGTTCTTCTTGACTAATATAGATTGGGTCTTGCTAGAAAGATGAAGTTTGGGAGTACTCTTTAATACTACAAGAAAAATCGATTGACCATGGACCTCAGTCCAGGTCTTAAAAGAGGACAATTCGGAAACAAAGTTTTTGGGATAAAGGACCACTTCAGTCTACTAAAAGGATCCTGGGACGATTTGGTCTAAAGAAGAAAATCCTGCCAATGAAAACATTGGACATAACTATGTCAATTGTCCCAACTGGACTTGAGGAGAACTTGAACTTACAAGGAATGAAATTATACAAGCTCTAATGATCTAGAATATACCAGATACCTAGGAAAAACCTAGAGGATATCCATGAGATATATCCACAATAAGCTCTTCACTTGTAATCCAAACTCGGATAGATCTAATATAATAAGAAGTTTTTTCAAAAGACCACATGTTTATGAGTGATCAGAGTAGCACATCGGGTGCATGGTGGGTCCTAACCCACAGGCCTTGAGCCCCATTAGTACTTGTCTTCCCTAGTTTCGAGATGAGGACAACTCAAGTTCTCTAAGGTAGAGAGGATGTAACGTCCCACCATGGACATAGGAGCCCCCCCCCCCCCCAAATTTTTTTGATTAATTGAATTTTTTTAAACTTTCCCCCTATTGTCGCCGCGATGATAGGTGGCAAGGGGGGTAAGGGAAGGGACGACGTTGACAGTAGCTGCAATCGACATGGAGAAGATGGAGATGACAATGACTGAGGGAGAGGTGATGCAGATGGTGGAACTACAGAAGAGGGCCACGTGGCCTGCATTCCTTCCCCTCTCTGACTCGTGCTGAGTCCACCATGCGTGCGGACAAGTGGTGGATGGGAAGAAGATGCCACCACCACCACCACCACTTCACTTTGTCACCCCCCCCAAAAAAAAATACCACTCCCTCTCCTATAAACCCCCCCCCCCCCCTCCCATCATCAAGGGAAGGAGGAGGAGGACCTTGGAGGGCTCGATGCTGAATAGGTAGGGAGATAATACACCACCCCTCCTTCCTAAAACCCCCCCTCATTAAGAGACTAGAGGGAGGCCACCTTGTTCTTCCCCCTTGGGTGAAGGAGGGCCTTACCACCCTTTCCCTTGGCTACCGTGGGAGAGAGGGAGAGAGAGAGGAGAAGAAGAAGAGAGGAATAAGAAGAGCAGGGAGAGAGAGAGAGAGGAGAAGAAGAGGAGTAGGAGAAGAAGAGAAGAAGAAGAAGAGGGACAGAGACAGGAGAGGAAGAGAAGAAGAAGAAGAAGAAGAGAAGAAGAAGAAGAGGGAGAGAGAGAGAGGAGAAGAAGAGGAGGAGGAGAAAAAGAGAAGAAGAAGAGGGAGAGAGACATGAGAGGAAGAGAAGAAGAAGAAGAAGAGAAGAAGAGAGGGAGAGAGAGAGGAGAAGAAGAAGGAGAAGGAGCCTTTCCCCTCCGTAGAGGTGTCCACATGCATACCTTCTCTCTCGTTGGCCACAAACCAATACCCCGTTTTCGTATGATTATCCCTCGACCACAAGCTCATCTTGCTCCCCAATTGGCCCTTGCTAATTGAATACAAGATGCGGAGGTCTTGTGTAAAGAACCTCTAAAGGAGAAGAGATTAGGGATGGCACCCAAGCGAAAGCTGTCACACCCAGATGGCAATCTCGCAACGAAAGCCCCAAGCAAGGATATCACTGCCCATCCAACCTTGGTACCTATCGTAAGTAACATATTTGTAGTTTGATAAATATTTTTGAGTCCCCTATGAAATGCATTAGATCCGTACGAGGATAGGACATTAAGAAGGATAAATTGCATCACAAGTACTCAACAGACTGAATTCCCCAAAACGTGCGTATGAAGAGAAGACCATTGTATTTAAATGTCATACAATGAATTCATAAATATATAAGACTCAAGCATTGTCAGCTTCCCATCCTTGCAATAGTAGGTGCAATTTTCATCATTTCAAAGGTATATGTTGCAACTCACATGTCTAATAGATTGCATGGCAAGCAACTTATTTTGGAAGAGAATCATTTTTGAAGCTCTAGACTTTGACCAAACTCTCGCTAGTAGCTCATGCCGTTAGATTGGGAATCTTGACGTTGTACTTAACCAGTACAAAAAATGATCATAAGGATTAGAAGCTAAGTTGCCTTGGGATCCACCTAATAACACTATGTTTATCAATCCAAATTTGGGAATTTGGCTAGATATAGACAACTCCCGGCCTCAAAGCTAAGTAGAGAGCTCAAGGGGTTAGGGAAACCTAAGACAAAGGATAAGCCAATGCTTTCAAATTCGCTAAGAAGAGGGTTAGGTTATTGATAAATTGCTCAATAGAATTTACATTCTCGCATAGTTGTATAAGACCTTGGCATGTGTCTTAGCCAAAGTGTTAAGTAGATTTGGCATGAAATCACTTAGACTCCAAGGGGGAGAGCAAGTATGCGATGGAAGGTTATCGCGAGTGTTCCTACAATGTTGGAAAATGTTATCATTGTTTTTGTTGAATTGATCTAACATTATATTGAAAATTATTTTGCATTAAACTGATTGTGGAATGTGAATTGGATGATTATTCCAAGTGCTTGTGTTTGATGGTAAATACATGGCAGGGCTCATTAATGACAAGTTGCCATGGGAATTAAAAAATGTCATTCTTGGAAGATGGTATTCACCTGATTGCTTTGATTATGCTTGGTTCTTAGCTGGATTAATTAAAGAAGGATATTTTGCGCAAGTGGATCATCTCTAAGGTCACACAGTGTACTACTCGATTCATGAGCCAAAGGTCGAGTGGTGAAAAGGCCAACCAAAGAAGATGTGTCTCACTCCTAGGTCGCTTGGGGTCTGTGAAGCTTTGGACACCCCTTGCCGGGTCTGGAACAGAGCTGTAGATTGTCATGAGCCCAATGTCTGGAGGCATTGGAAGATCCTATTTTGGATACTAGTTGAACATTTTGGTGCCATGTGATTTGGACCAGGTACTTCTGTTGGACAGAAGAGATACATAATTCTCTTGTATGGACAAGAGACAAATATTAACTTGAGATAACTTAAGGAACTTGTTTGTCAAAGGACTGCTTGTTCTGTATTCTCGTATGTGGCGTAACTTAGGTGAATAAACCCTGTTCCCTAAAAGGTTTAATTAAGGAAGCTGATTTTGAATGTCACACATAAATGTGATATGACCTAATTAAAAAACTAAAGCTATCAAGGGAGCCGGTGGGCGGAACCCTTGACGGGTCCGTCCTACAAAAGGGTGGTCCTAGAGAACTGGGAGGCTTCTCACAAGGTTCAATAGTCATACAACCCTTAGGTAATATTAGGTTAGAACCCGATTCATGACCTTTTAGGAGACCAAAATGGGACTATGTCGTAGGGGCAGAGAAGTTGAGCAGTGCATCCCTCTCGTTTCCCATTCTCCTAGAACCAAGTGCAGCATGGGTCTCCTTCAAATTGGGTATCTCTATGTAAAGTAGGATGTCTAGATTTTGATACTAGAATACTGTCAGGAGACCTTGATCCATAGGGAGTCAAGTTTCAAGTTGATCCTAGTGGGTTCAGCCACAAACGTTCCGTTGTAAGGGGGACTCGAGAAAACCTAGGCAACAAACCTTGGAACATTCCATGGGAGAGTTGGGCAGCAATGCTGCTAAAATATGCTTGGACAGCCGATAGGCAGGCACATTACACTGACAAGACCATTTGATGTTAATAGACATGTATCCATCAAGCATCTAGAGTGGCAACTACTAGTAGAATGTGTAGTAAATATTCTAGATGTTATCCATGGCTCTATTGGCAAAGAGCTTTACAAGGGGATGATCAAAAGTGGCACTAGTTAAGAGGGGCATATTCTTTTACGACCATTTCTACATGCCAACTTTCTCCAATGGGCAATGGAGAGCCTTGTCAACCTTTTGCTTTCACATTTCAAGAGTAGGAAGTGGTTGTTACGAGATTTTCCTCTAAGGGGGAGAGAATGTAATAGGACCCCCCATGAGAACCCCCCCTTTTTTTTCAAATTTTTTTTAAATTTTTTTACTCTCTCCCCCTTCCGACTGCATGGCGGGGAGAGAGAGAGAGAGAGGGAGGGAGCAAGTAAAAGAAAAGGAAGTAAGTAAAAGAAAAGAGACAGACTAGGACCACAATTAAAGAAGAGGTCTTCTTCATAAGCAAGATTTGCTAATGAATCCGCAAAGTGATTCCAGTAACGTGGAATCAGCTGAAAAGACACTCTCTCAAACTCCTCTAGTAGGGTCATCGCAGTCCGATGATACATACAGAGAATGGGATTCCGCACTGTGTATGTCCCATCTAGCTGATTCAGGATCAATTGGGAATCCCCTTTTACTAACAATCGACGAATACCACCTTGTTTGGCAATATACAGTCCCATAATCAAGGCTTTATACTCTGCCATGTTGTTAGTAAATCCTACCCCGAGATAAGCAGCTAACTTCGTAACTCTACGTCGGGGATCTCGGATTACTACTCCAACACTCCCTTTTTTATTAGGGCCCCTAGACGCTCCGTCAAAACATAATGTATACGTCCACAATGGGTTTACACAGCTGGCCATCACGAACTCCTCTACTCGTAATTATGGTAGTCAAAGTTTAGCATGTTGAGAGGATGAACAGACAGCTACATTCCACCTTCCTCATTGAACTCAACAAGGATACTCGTCAACAGTCGTAAACAGTGATGGCAGAAGACTTTGATCTCCCATACAAAAGTTTCGTCTTCTTGCTCAATCACTTTATATCCTTTGCTCCACCAGATGATTTTCCCCTAATGGTATATTTGCCCCAGATATGGGTGCTCCAAATAAGGGATTAACCGACCCATTAACCGACTTTTAAGCTCTTTTCTCGCAGGTCTCAGATCATCCCCAGCATGGACCTGCAATGCATTTCTCTATATATTAGCATACTTAGAAATAATAAGGTTTAATCTTATTAAGATTAACCTTATTCTTAAACTCTACTCCCTGTAAATCAGCTAATAGGGCTGTAGACATGTTCTTCCCTAACCTAACAATCTTGTAGGGACCATCCCATTTAGGTTCCAAATTTCCTGGAAACGGCTCCCTATGCGCATCGTAATACAAAACCAGTTGTCCTTTCTTAAAGGTATATTTCTTCGCTTTCAGGTCATGCAACTGTTTCATGCGACGTTTAGCCACCTCCTGGTGTAATAGGCTTTGCAGCTTAATTTCGTCGAGGTGCGCTAAGGTCGTAAATCACTCTAATAGGGCGTCCTCATTACCCAAAGAATGGTTTATTGCGAATCTAATGGTCGGCAACTCAATTTCTAAGGGTAAAACGCACTCTTCACCATAAACTAGTTTGAACGGCGTGTGGCCAGTGGCTCGCTTGAACGTGGTATTATATGCCCATACTGCCACATACAGCTTCTTGTCCCAGTCTCGTTTCTTCTCAGAGACTATCTTGGACAAGATACCCACAAGCTGCTTGTTGGTACTTTCAACCTGCCCATTTGCCTACGGATTATAAGGAGTCGTTTTATTGTGCTTGATTTGCCAAGCCTCTGTCAAGCTTTTGATAACCTTGTTCAGGAAATGGGTTCCACGGTCCGACACTAATTCTTTCGATGGACCACAACGGCTTATTATCTGCTCTAAAAGGAAACTAGCAGTTTCTTTAGCATCATCTTTCCTTGTTGCACGTGCTTCTGACCATTTTGTGAAGTAGTCAGTTGCTACAATAATATACCTCTTTTGTGTAGTCGACGACGGAGTAATAGGACCCACAAAATCTATTCCCCACTTCTCAAATGGAAGTATTGTCATAATAGGGGTAAGTGTTATTTTCCTATTCTCTCGACTATCATGTCGTTGACAAATATCGCATCTCTTAACATACACAAACGCATCCTGGAAGATGGCAGGCCACCAGTAACCTGCTCTTAAAGCCTTTTGTGATGTAAGGCGTCCAGCAAAATGACCTCCGCAAGCGGAATCATGGCACTCTTCCAAAATGAATGGCACCTCGTCAGGCATCACACATCGGTGATAGATGTCATCAACCCCTTGTCGATATAATGTACCTGCGATCATGGCAAACTTTAATGCTTGCTGCTTAATTTTCCTTCTCTCAGCTTTAGATAGTTCGGATCCAGCCTCTCCTGTCGATAAATAATGCGTTATTGCAGCATACCAGGAGGGAATAGATGTCGTATCTATCTTAAATAACGACTCCATGTCACTACCTTCAGCCACAGATTCTTTCAAAAACACCCAATTTTCCCATATTTCGCGTGTTTTACGGGTTTTACACTATTAATTTCATCCACAACACTTATGATTTTCTGATTTTCTGATTTCAAACAGTTGGAAGACATTGCAAACAACATTATAATGCATAATCATCCCATGGGAACAAGTATCCATGAAGCAACTTGCATAAAACATCAATTTCCTTTGTAAAAATGAGATTACCGTTCTTTGCGGGTTGCGGGTTTTTATTTGCCATATCTCGGGACTGATTTCCAGCCACCATTAATGCTCATGACAATCCACAATCAGCAATCTTCCTTCCTCTTCCACCACGGAGCAATCCGGTCTTCATTGGACAAGCATCCGTCATCCATTCTTCTTCTTCTTATTCACCACATGAATCTGCCTTTAGAGGAGAGAGAGGGAGGAGAGAGAAAGACTGAAATCAGAATTCTTCATAGAGACCCCCATTGGAGGAGCAAAGCACGGCGAAATGATTGGCATCCAGGGGGGATTGAAGCCCCATGATCAATTGCCATGGTTGTTTGCAGGCTGCATAATGCCTCTCCATCCAAGAAGCGCAAATTTCGGGCGCCATCTTCCTCCACGCCTCCTCCACATTTTTCTCTCCCTAATTCATGAAAAATTTCATGCTACATTTAAATTTTGGGCTCCCAAGGGTCACTTGCCCATTTTGGCCAAATTTTGTCCACCTCTTCGCATCTTGACCGGTTTCTTGGCCATTTCCCCGTCCGGACTCCGAATTGAGCTCTGAAAAATCTTGGGCATCCAGCTTGACATCCCGCATTGGCTGGTAACTCTTGTCAACCTGCATGACAGTCTAAAAAATTATGAAAAATCAACAAGTGTCGCTCGGGCACCTTTAAAGCACTTTGACGCTTAAAATCGTCCTAGATCGAGCCGCCGCCTTCGACGTTGAATATTTTTTCCTTGATATTCGTAATTTTTAGCTATTTTTAAGCACTTCTCAGCACCAAAATTATGCTCTCAAGATGGCATCGCAACCGCGAACGGTTCATCAGGCATCAATACCATTGGAATCAAGAAATCACTCCAAACCCAGGTATGAACTTAGTTGCGATGTATATAACAAGCAATATAATTTCCATTGTAAGATGACATCATAGTAGGTGAAATTGATTGGATAGTTGCATCATGAATTACCAAAAACGTCTTGCAAGAGTTCCTGCGTAAAGTGCGTTGCTCCTTGCACAAGTTCTTGCTTAAAATGCATTTCAGAGGACATTGAAAGAAACAAAGTGTATCTCCATATTGCAAGATGGATTCTAAGCTACATGTAATAATATGCAGAAAAGATTAAAGTGCAGCTAGACTCATACAATGATCACATAAAGTTAGATTATTCAAGAAGATTATAGATTGTGTAAATAATTACATAGAGGATAATGTTAAGATTGCATGCATAGAAAGTACCTTCGCATGTGTGGCATAAAATAACGTATGGATTATATCAAAATTGTAAGCATTGAAATGAAGGCATGGCATTACATTGCGTGCATTAAAGTTATTGGGAAAATTCAATGTTTTTTGTAATCTACCAAATGGGACTGAGATCCAGGAGTCCCATGTCAAAGTCCTTGGTGACTTCACGAGGGATAGGTAAAAGCTTAATGCATGTGAGCATTATTAAGAGGGCTTAAGAAGATTATACTTAAGACGGAGTAGGACTGTTCTAAACAGAACCATCTTGACCAACCATGGTTAAGGGGATAGACAATCTTGATCAATTAAGATCAAAGGTACATAGGTACTTCAAGGGATCTAGGAGATAACCAACAAGCTGACCAACCCAGGACGACAGGGTTGTCCATGATCTACTTTACAAGGAGACCTAAGGTAAGGATAATTAGGGTCGGCAGGCTACAAACCCTAACCCGAAGATAAAGGGAAAACAAGAAACCTAGCTTGCCAAGCCCTTGGAATCTCGCCAAGTCGCGAACGACCCAGGACCAAATGCTGGGAGCATTCGAGAAGAAGGAATCACACCTTAGCAGTTGGTTATACGAACAACCACTGAAATGATCGTGATTGTACACTTAGATACATTGTTTGAACTTCTTTGCTCAAGGAACTAATTCAAGGAAAAACACTTAATCCTTCAGGTTAAAAGCCTGGAGGGAGAGGCAGGTTCAATTACCTTCGACTGTCTGCCTGGCCCTATCCAAGGGGGTTGTTAGCCGTGCCGGGTATATGGACCGAACCCGCCACGAGAGGTCTCTCAGTGGGTGCTGCTTGGAGCGGGAGGACGCTTGGGTGCCAAGGGAGGCTTTGGTTGTAAATTCCTTGCCTCTGGATCCCACACAAGAGGCTGACATGACTCAAGATGGAATCTCGAGGCCCGAGTACTAGTCTACGGGCAGAACTTGGAGCAGCAATCTTGTTGATTGCTGAGATAGCCTTTGGGCATGATACTTGATGTATTCCGGGACTATGATAAATAAAGATCAGATATTTGAAAAATGAACTTTCTTGACATTGTTTTTTGTGTCGGTGCCTAAGTTATGTGAAGGAACCTGTGTTTAAATTGGTTAATTAAGGAAGCTGCTTTTGCATGTCAAACATAATGTGGTAGGTAATTAGATAACTAAGCAAACCGAGGAAAGTGCGGTGGACGTGACTTGGGTCTGTCATACGGAAGGGTGGTCCCGGTTAGCCGGGAACTTTTCTCAAAAGACGTGAAAACGATACTGTGAAGACCCTAGAGTTAGTAGAGTTAGAACCCTGATTTATGCTGTTTTAGGGGAGCGGAATGGGACTATGCCTTATGGGCAAAGAGGTCGAGCTTTGCATCCCTCTCATTTCCCATTCTCCATGAACCAAGTGCAGCATAAATCCACTTCAACTATGTTGTTCCTACTCAAAGTGGGTCACCTGGAGCTCGACGCTAGCTACTTCCTAGAGACTTTGCTGATAGAAAAGAAACCCTGACTTCAGGTCGATCCTAAGTGGGAACGGCCAGATACTTCCGCTCGGGGAAGACTCGGGAAGACCTAGATCAAAAAACCAGTGACATTCCTTACGAGTGTCAGGTGGCGCTTTCTAGACTCTCTTTCCAATGGGCTACTAAGACATATCCCACAGGTGGACGAGTAGACACGTTACAAGATGAAAAATCTGGGACACATGAGGGACTCCTCTACTTGTCACAGTGGGAGTACATTCATAAAGTCCTTGAGCACTTCCGCATGGAGGATGTAAAGCCTATTGGCTGTCCATTACCTTATTATGTGAAGGTATCACAGGCTGATTATCCGCAAACAGATGAGCATAGGGCCGAGATGGCCAAGATTCCCTATGCATTTGCAGTGGGCAGTCTTATGTATGCCATGATAGCCACTCATCCAGATATTGCCTTTGCAGTTGGTGTTGTGGCATGCTATATGGCTACACCTGGCAAGAAGCATTGGGATGCTGTGAAGGGTATCATGAGGTACCTAAAGGGCATTGCAGATATGTGCATATGCTATGGTAGCCAGGATACAGGAGTCATGGGATACACTGACTCTAATTATGCAGAACATGCAGATAATAGGAAGTCCACTTCCGGCTATGTATTCACCTATGCTGGAGGTTCTATTTCTTGGATGTCCAGGGTGCAGAAATGCAATGCCCTTTCTACTAGAGAGGTCGAGTATGTTGCAGTCACCACTGAGGCTTGTAAGGAGGCCATTTGGTTGGGTACTACTAAAAGGTGTGACATGGATTGATACTGGTGGACACCTCACAGCACATGAGGCTCAACACCAAGCAAAGTGGGGCCCTTTGTCCTAGGAAGGGGCCTCCTTCGCTTGGTGATGACCATCATGGGGTTCATTGCACATGATAAACACTTCAATCAGCTCCACTATAATCAAAATGAACTAGTATTTCCGCAATTATAGGCACAAGCATTTTCCTCAAAAGAAAGGCAAATGTTTCATGGGGCTTTTGTACTCAAGAAAGTCCATATCATCAAATAAATGTCAACAAGTATAGCAATACATATGAGAACCTTTTCTTTTTTTTTTCTTGTTGCATTTCCATTTTTATATACTAAGGGGTGAACAAGCACGAAAAAATTATAATGTAGAGGCCTTTGAAGGCTAGGTTCAAGGGTCTCCTTAAGGGTAGGGGCCGAATCTTCGAGAGTGGACTCGAGATTAGGAGTTTGGCTAGGTTTTCCACAAGGGCGGCAAGTTTGTTCTCAGGATTGGCATTGGGATGGGGGGAAGGTTGTGGCTGGGGTTGGGATGGTTGACATGCTTCCTCCACATTACACCGAAGATCTTCCAATCTCTACCACTCTCCACCATTTGCGACCCGTTCTCTATAGCTTGTCTTAATTCAACCCACGAACTTCTTCCATGTCCTCCTCATGAGCTCATTTTCATCTGGTGCCTCTTCCAGAGCCCTTATCTGCTCTTATTCCTACTCGTGTCTCCTTTGCAATCTCTCTCTCACAAACTCATCTCTCTTCAATACATCCTCCTTGTGGTGCTCAACAAAAATCGTAGATGAAAAAAGTTGAATGGCGATGACTTTGAATTTCTTGAATTCAAACTTCGAGTAGTTCCATATATCAACATCATGTGCCAAAGAAGAAATTACAAACTGCAAGCTTTGACTGGCAAAACAAGCTTGCATCATAAAAACCACTCACATTTGGAAGATCGTATATAACCTTCAGAAGTAGAAACGGGTTGAGGCACGTCCTCCATCCACAACTGATGTCTCCAAGGCCTTGTTGTGGGTTGCGCATAATCCTTCTATTATATTACATAAAAGGGTTGTTACAAAAAGGATAAAACCCATAATTTTACACCCAGCCTAGAGACATATGTGAAGTTAGTTTAGGGTCGACACCTAGAAAGAGTAGGAGCCAAATCTCAAAGGAAATATGTAGATACTTATGTTGGGCACTTCCATGGTAGCCCCTGCCAATAGTAATTATAAAATAAAAAATGTTGCACATCGTACAATATCAAACTCTAATGAGGGATATTGAATCAAGCACTTACTTCTAGAGAAGGTCTACATAAACAAGCAATGATATTGAATCAAGCACTTACTTCTAGAGAAGGTTAACATGATGCGAATTGGGTGGTGGGACAAGGCATGGAGGTGCTTGATGAGCTAATCGAGTATGTCTAGTTTCTAGGCACTTACTGGGCCACTGCTCTTACTCTCTATAACTGCATGTCCCTCTCATGTAGGATGGGGGATCTCGGCCTATGGATCATCAACATACGACAATAATTTCTTGCATGCACTGATGGCCTAAGATATCAAATGATTTAGTAGTTTATCATACTATAGCTGCAAGTGGCACAAGCTACTAAAATCTCTCGACATGATAGTCACCCTGCGAGCATGGGCTACAAGAAAATGTGCGTCCTCAAAAAACTCCATGAGGAATTCCTTTGTAATGGCTGAAGAGATAGAATTGTAGATATGCTCCATCTCATGTCAATGCCCCATTCCACATAGATTTTTCCAGCCAACCTTTGGAACTACATGTGTGGTATTGCATGCTAAATGCAATTTTCTATACTACATAGCTCTCCAAGCACTGCCTGGTAAGCCTAGTATCTTATGCACATTCAGATCGAGATGGAGGTATGGTGGAACCAAAGACCAAAGAAAGTCACTATTAAGTGAGAGAGGTCTACCTCTCTCTCTCTACCTCTCTCAGTACCTCTCTCTCGCAGCCTCTCAAGGTCTCCTTATGCTTTTCTAACTTCTCCCCATGCCCCATATTTATAGTTAAGCAAGAGAAGAAGGGTTGTGGCTAAGAAGAAGAGCTCTTTGTGGAGGGGATCTTGGAAAAATCAGCAATTTGATGCTCAAACCACAAATCTGATAGTTCTGTTGGCTCCGAAAGGGGGATAAAACCCTAAGACACTTTATTAGAAATCTTCCAGATCACTCCTTCTTCTTCTCTATGTTTGAAGTATTGTTAACTGCATGTAAACTGTGATTGCGACGTGCACGATTTCGCCAATCATTCTTTTTTTTTCATTAAATCTTCAAAACTAGCTGAAAAAACTACTTGCTTTTTTTAAAAAAACATGGCATCATGTTCTAGAAATCTTCCATATCTTTTTAAGATGTTCACAAAAAATAATATCTAAAATATCTAAAATAATGCTAGTCTTGTCCAAAAATCTAATATTTTTGGACCATCCATACTATATACATTAACACTAGTGACTAATATGACTCATAACTCTTATTCATGTGGTAACTTCTATGATAGGTGGCTAAAGTCCTCGTTAATTTGGAAAAAAATATCGAGTTGCAATCCTTGGTTTTATTTATTTATTTTTTTAAATATTAGTTAGTTATTAACGTTAGTTAGATTTTTTACTTTAGTTAGTCTTTAGTTAGTAACCTTACCAACTTATTAATTGACTAACTAACTTTTGAACTAACAACTGACTTTTAATTGCGTGAAAATATTACATTCTCCTCCCCTTAGAGAAATCGAGATGTCCTCATCTCGAGAGAAACTGTGGGTATTGTTGATGAAGAGCATTCTCATCTATCCATGTAACGTCTTTTTCAAGATAATCCTTCCATTGAACAAGGTATTCTCTAAGGGTTCTACTTCTCAATTTTCTTTCTCTTACATCGATTATTTTATCAAGTTGTAGCTCAAGGAATCCTTGGTTAGGTATTACAACTTGTTGATCATCAAGGATATGGTTAGTGTTAGCTACGTACGCTTTCAATAAGATAACATGAAATACATTGTGGATTTTTATATCCTCAAGGAGTTGTATCTTGTAAGCACTTGGTCCTAAGCACTTGGGAACCTTATAGGGTCCACAATATATTGGACTTAGCTTCTTAAATTCTCCTAAAGATTAAAAAATATTCTTTGGATGGACACGGATGAAGACCATGTCTCCTTCTTTGAAGATTCATTCTTGCCTTTTTAGATTAGCATACGCCTTTTGTCGGTCCTTGGCAGCTTGAATATCATGTCTGATAATCTTGATTTGATCATCCATTTCTTCTAACATTTTTCTTGAAGCTTCTATCCTTAGAGTAGGATCGGAAAAATTATTTGGCATACAGCAATTTTTTGAGCATATAGTGCCTAAAATGGAGTCATCTGAATACTTCGATGATAGGCATTATAAGAAAATTCCACTAAGGATAGATATTGAATCCACCTTTTAGGTTCCTTTGTGCAATATGCACGCAGAATATCCTCAATTACTTGATTAACTCGTTCCATCTGCACATTAGTTTGTGGATGATAAGTAGCACTAAAACAAAGTTGGATTCCAATGGCTTCAAATAAACTCTTCCAGAAATGTGATGTGAAAGGAGAATCACGATCACTTATGATCCTTTTAGGTAACCCATGTAACCTAAAAATCTCTTTTACAAAAAATCTTGCAATATTTGAAGCTTTGTAATTGTTTTTTGTTGGAATAAGTTGAGCGACATTTGTTAGCATGTCTACTACTACCATTATTGAGTTATATCCTCCTTGCATAGAAGGTAATCCAACTACAAAGTCCATGCTAATAAACTCCCATTTCATCTTGGGAATGTCAAGTGGCTGGATTTTTCCTGGTAACTTGACACGTTTAGATTTTACCCTTTGGAAATTTAGATATTCTAGAGACATAGGTACATCACCCTTGAGTCTTTGCCAATAAAAGCTTTTCTTGACAGTATTAAAAGTTTTTGCATATCCGGGGTGTCATGAAAAAGGAGAGTCATGTGCTTCTCAAAGTATCCTTCTCTTGAGAGACCGACTTGAAGGAATGCATAGTCTCATTCTAAAATAAACAAGTCCTTCATCTTTATCTGTAGATAATTTTTGATACTCAATCTTGAGTTTGGGATCTTGTTCCTTATTTTGAACTTCCCAAAACAATTGTTGATAGTCTGGGTCCTTATTTGCTTCATCCTTAGTCAATTCAATGATAGGATTAGTTGGCATTGATACCATTGTAGCTAGATTTTTTGCCCTAGATGGTTCTTCGGTGATAAGAGCATTAAGGAAGGCTTTACGACTAAGGAAATTTGCTACTACATTTTCTTTACCAAGTCTGAACTTAATTTCAAAGTTATACTCCTGTAGAATTTTGATCCACCATCATTGCCTCATATTAAGATCGGGCTGAGTAAAAATCCACTTAAGACTTTTATGATCTGTAACTAAGGAAAACTTATTTCCAAGCAAGTAATGTCTCCATAATTTGAGAGCATGAATCACAGCTAACAACTCCAGGTCGTGAGTAGCATATCTCTTTTCATGAGCTGGCTTTCAACTTTCTCAAAGAGTAAGCTATATGATGACCTTCCTGCATTAGCATGCATCCCAATGCAAGAGAGGTAGCATCTGTGACAACTTCAAATTCCCTTCTTAAGTCAGGTAGTCTTAAGATAGGAGTAGTTACCAAACTATGATTTAGTTGCTCAAAGCTAGAGTGTTAAATTGGCGTCCAATTAATGGCAACTTTCTTTTTTACTAGATCTGTAAGAGGTGCTAAAATTTGGATATAGTTTTTAATTAATATCCTATACCATCCTGTTAGACCTAGAAAACTTCTCACTTCCTTGATAGTGGTTGAGGGTGACCAATCTTGAACATCTTTGACCTTGGCAGGATCTACTGATATAGCTTCAACAGACACTATGAATCCTAAGTACTCAATCTTCCTTTTGAAGAAGGCACACTTCTTCTTCTTGGCATACAGTTTGTGTGCTCTCATCATCTCCAGGACAATGCAAAGATGTGGTTCATGATCTTCTTCCTCCTTAGAATAAGTTAGGACATCATCAAAGAATACAAGAACAAAATCATTGAGATGAGGTCTAAAAATGTCATGCATTAACTTGTTGAAAGTAGTTGGGATATTTGTCAACCCAAATGACATCACAATGAATTCGAAATGAATGTATCTTATGTTGAAGTCGGTTTTAGGAATATCTTCATTCTTGACTCTGATTTGGTAATATCATGACTGAAGATTGATCTTAGAAAAGATCCTTGCTCCTTGTAAACAATCAAGAAGCTCGTCTATCCTTGGGATAGGGTATTTATTCTTTATTGTTACCTAGTTTAGCCCTCGGTAATCGATACAAAGGCAAAGAGTTCCATCTTTCTCCTTTTGGAATAATATTGGGGCTCCCTATGGTAAACTACTTGACCGAATATACCCTTGTTCTAGTAGTTATTTGAGTTGCTCTTATAGTTCAATGGCTTCAGGAATAGACATTTTGTAAGGTCTCTTTGCCACTGGAGCGGCTCTTGGAACAAGTTTGATCTCATGATCAACTTCTCTTTGTGGAGGTAACTTAGTTAGCTCTTCAGGAAATATGTCGATCTACTCTTTTGACCAGGATGGTTCTTCTTCTGTTTGACCATCTTGATTTACATTGTCAAGCTTGATCAAGTAAACAGTTAATCCTTTCTTCAAGCCTTTCACAATTTAAGAATCTTTTGCCAAGTGAACTTTAGGTTTTCTTGTTTCACCTTGCATAGTTGCTATTTCACCATTCAAATCATGAAATGTGACTTGGCATTTTTCACAATGGATATGAGCATCATTGGGAATCGGCCAATCCATTCCCAACAAACATTCATAAGTTCCTAAGTATCCATTTCTCGCACAATAGGAGCAGCTCAAATCAAAGCATCTTGGAGGTCTATTGGGTGCATTGATTCCAAACGAGTGTTTAGAGGATAATTTAGCCCATTGCACAACTTAGACACTTGCTGAACAGTATCCATGGAGGGTACATACTTAAGAAGTGAAACAAACTTAGAGTAATACGCTTCCAAGGTTAGTCCCATTTTCTTCAAATTAAAGAACTCATTCGTCTTCTCGGTGCAATAAGCTGGAGGTAAATATCTTCCTCTTATAGCTTCTTTTAGAAAATCCCAAGTAATGGTATTTTCAAGGATACCTTGATCTTGGCACCATTGCTTCCACCAGAGAGTCGAGCTTCACCAATTAATTTTAGCTTAGCTATCATGTCTTGGTTGTGGCTAGGATAGTTCCAACCGCAGTAAAATAATCTTCCATGGATTCGATCCAAACTTTTGCATCGGCTTCCACATTCTTGTCCTTCTTGTAAAATTCTAGAGGTTTGATTTTCTTCAAAAGATTCCTTTTCTCTTAGGCTTTGTTGGGAATTATTATGGTGCAAAATTTTGGAAAGTTTTCAACAATTCCCAAGCTAAATTTTATGAAATCTATATAACGTTAATATTAGATTTTGATACTCAAATTATTTATTAAGCTTATGTTGTATTCTATACCAACGTGTGCTCTGATACCAACTATGAGGTGTCCGCCAATATCAATCCACGGCATACCTTTTAGTAGTCCATTAATAGGTTTTTCAAAAATGATGCCGTCCAGTACTCCCTTGGAATGTTATGGGGTTTGTCACTTAAGCCCTACTAAGTCTACTTTGAAAACGGGAGAGTTCTGGCCACAAACCCATTGGGATCGACCTAATTAAAATTTCAAGTTCCTAAAATCAGATGAGTCTCCTAACAACCAACTAGCATAAGTAATTTTGAGTTCCCACTTCTACACGATTACTTGATCTGAAGTGGACTTACCATTGCACTTCTTTCAAAGAGAATGGGAGATGGAGTGGAGTGCAGTACATCAACCCTCTTTCCCATAAGGCAAAATCCCATTCCGACCCCCTAAGACAATGCAATCAGTTCTAGCTAATGACTAATTTGTCAATTTATTGTCTTCCTATTTCCATTTCTGATTTTCGAGCTAACTAGGACCACCCTATTATTGGATGGACCATCAGGGGTCACGCCCATCTGCTTTCCTTTGATGACAGAATCATCTTTAGTTTTTTAATTACCTATAACACATTTTTTGGAACATATACAACTAGCTTTCTTAATTAGCTTGTTAAATCAAATGTTCCTTTATGTAATTTATCTCACGCACATGCATACAATTCAAACAATCCTTAAATAAAACAAATTTCTTTATTATATTGGAATCTTATTATAATTTCCATCTTTTTTAACCCTGCAAAAGATACACAAAATTCCACGAGGGTATTTTTCCCACCAAGATTCCACCCATGTAACAAGTATTTAGGGTTCCAGGATCCCATCCTGGGTCACAAAGGAGCTCATCAAATTCTAGGAACAATGTAGTATTTACAGCCATAGCCCCCCTGGCACCCACATTTCCTACTACCTAAGACTATCCCTAGTGATAGACCTTTTGCTAAAATGGAGCCAATCTAAGCCTCACAAAGCGATAACTATAACCCCTTGGAGTAGGGTCTTGTAGCTAGCTTGAGGGTAGCTTAGCGCAATCCTTCTTTTTATCCTCTTTGTTAATATTTTCAATCAAAGATCTAGATTCTAGCAAACACAAACAGTCCTTTCAAATGTATATCAAATGATGCAATGACAATCACACCATAGTGCAATTCACAGCTTCCATAGCCAAGGTAAACCTTATCCTAAGGTAACCTTACATTATAATGAGAACTCTCTTTCCCATAAAGAAGTGTTGAGTACATCTCTTACCTCCTATTAAGCAAGGCATGAATTTCCCATTTGGGCTATCTTACCCAACATAAGCGAAATTCCTTAAAGAAATATACTATGCCAATAACTTAATGAGATTACTTAAAGATTCTTTAAATAGGTTTTCACCTTTTAAGCAACACTTAACCTTATCGCATTTGATAATAATTATATCGAGTTATTTTACTAAACTCGAGTGCGGATAAAGTCATATGTGCAATAACCTCTTGTAACTCTTTCCATCATGATTTCATGATTTAGAATCTCACTTAATTACAAATCATAGTGATTAATTGTTTATGCGTGTACTAGTCTGCTTTCTAGATGAAACTGTCAATTCGTGTGAGTGTAAAATATAAAAGCTAATATTTTATGTAACTATTTTATGTGGTGAAATAATAACCTAGTAGTGAATAACTTGGTTTGGCACGACAACATTGGAAATTTCGTATTTTCTCGCATTCACATTCGCCACACCTAATGTTCCATTGGTAGTGGAAATTCCAACAACTTCGAGCACTCTAGTATATCCGGCAATACTCATTCTTTGAACGGTTGCAATGGTTCTTATAGTCATTCCACCTCGTCACTTTGGAGCCATTGTCCACAAGTGGATTCGAGAGATAAAGAAGGAGGAATGAATTTGAGATAGGAGAGTGTAAGAGAAGATGGCTTAGTCAAAGACTAAGATAAGGGGGAATTGAGCTAACTCTCTCCCTCGCACTCTCTAGGGGTAACTCCTCTCTCTCTCTCTCTCTCTCTCTCTCTCTCTCTCTCTCTCTCTCTCTCTCTCTCTCTCTCTCTCTCGCTCCTTCTCATAGCCTCTTGGAGGGGTATTCTTCTACCTCTCTCTCACAACCTCTCAGGGTCTCCTTATGCTTTTCTAACTGCTCCCCATGCCTCATATTTATAGCTAAATAAGAGAAGAAGGATTGTTGATTGAGAAGAAGAGCTCTTTGTGGAGGGAATCTTGGAAAAATCAACAATCTGATGCTCAAATCACAAATCTGATAGTTCTATTGGTTCCAAAAGGGTGGTAAAACCACAAGACACTTAGTTAAAAATCTTCTAGATCACTCCTTCTTCTCCATGTTTGAAGTGATGTCTATTGCCTGTAAATTGCAATCGTGATGTGCACAATTTTGCCAATCATTCTTTTTTTTAATTAAATCTTCAAAACTAGCTGGAAAAAACTACTTGCTTTTTTTAAAACATGGCATCCTATTCTAGAAATCTTCCATATCCTTTTAGGATATTCACAATAAATAATATCTAAAATAATGCTAGTCTTGTCCAAAAATCTAATATTTGTGGACCATCCGTACTATACATATTAACTCTAGTGACTAATATGGCTCATAACTCTTATTCATGTGGTAACTCCATGATGGGTGGCTACAGTCCTTTTTAATTCAAAAAATATATTGGGTTACGATCCTCGATTTTATTTATTTATTTATTTTCAATGTTAGTTAGTTATTAATGTTAGTTATTTTTTTAATTTTAGTTAGTAACCTTACTAACTTATTAATTGACTAACTAACTTTTGAACTAACCAACTAACTTTTAATTGCGTGAAAATATTACATGTGCAGCACTGAATGCTATTTGGGTCACCACCAACAAGAAAGAGAGGCATCTCCTTGGGGTGAGGGCCCCCATATCCCTAGGTGGTGACCTTCCAAGTGTAGGCTGTTAAAATTTGGTATCATTCTCAATGACAATTAGCTCTAGTGTGATTTTCTCAGGGCCCAAAATAAACCAATACACATTGATACGAGAGATTACTCAAATAAGACACAAGGAACTTGCACTTATGAACCTATTTATCATGTACAGAAAATACACAGATGTCACCAAAAGGTATTGTGGGACTACCAAATTTGGTACTCAGAAGTACTAAGACTACCAATAATGGTACAATGACACAAACATTAATGGTACTAAGAAAGTACCAAAACTTACCAATTTTGGTATCCTAGGGTAGAGAAAACCACAATAAAGATAGTCGTGGAAAAAAGTATGAAATGATTCTAGATACAAAATGAGAGAGGAGTTTTGAGCCCGAGATGTGCCTAAAATTTGCCAAAAAATCCAAAATTTAGGGGAAAAATATTCAACATCGAAGGCGACGGCTGCAGCTAGGACGATTTTAAGCACCAAGTGAATGACGGCTTTTAAAAGGTGCCAGAGCGACACTTGTGGATTTTTTATCATTTTTTCAACTGGCATACGGTTTTTCAGGAGCTGCAAGCCAGTGCGGGATGCCGAGATGGACGCGCATGATTTTTCAGAGGCTGAAACAGAGCCCGGACGCGGAAGAGGCCAAAAATTGGCCAAGATTTGAAAAGGTGGACAAAATTTTAGACCAAAGGGGGGTGCCCTTTGGGACCCTTGACCCCCCCTCTCTCATTTTTCACGAGATATGGGGGCATCTTCACCTCGTGATCAGGGTGCCGATTTTTTCTCCATCCCTCCCCCCCCCCCCCCCCCCCCCCAAAATCGAATTATGGGGCTACAAAGAACCCATGCAACCGACAATGGCCATCAACTTCTCCCTCTTGGCTGACTCTATTACTAGTCTTCGGGTGGGATATGGCTGTCTGAATGAAGAGATCAGAATCTAGTCTTTCTCTCTCCTCCCTCTCTCTCCCCTCTATGGGATGTTCATGTGCACCATCTTGAAGAAGGAATCGGGAAGGAGAATGAAGAAAATGGTGATGGAGATTGATGGAGATGCTGAAGAGTGATGTGCAACATTGGATTGAGAGCAATGGAGGCTCCATCTGCTGATTATGCAGTCATTCAAAGCATCTCGGGTTACGTAAAAACACGATATGACCATTTTTATGAAGAAAATGAAGAATTTTTTATGGTTTACGATAATAATTATGTTCTTATTGGATGAAAATTTGTTTGTGTGCTGGTTGCATCATGATTAATTGCTGTTTATCAAAAAATCTTGATTTTGCAATGATTTACATGCTTTATTTAATTCCCGTAAACCCGAAATGCAGTTTTTAAGCGGTAAAATGGTAGTTTTTCCATTTCGGGTAGGTAAAAGGTGTTCCCATGGGGAAAAAATGGAAAATATATTGAATGGTAGTATGCTTAAGTGATTGGAACAAGAAAAATCAAAAAAAAAATATTTTATTGCCAAATAAATCAAGAAAATGGGGAAAATAAGGAAAAAAATGGAAATACGTCTTGGAAAAATAAGGAAAAATATAATGATTGTTTGTGGATGTATGGTAGTGACAAAGCATGAGGTTTAGCCTCAGTTTGCCCTATCTCCTCGTCAAAGTTTGTGATTTACTGCTTTTTATACATCAAAACATGACAAAATAAACCTCTATACCTATGCAACGAAACCAATACCTAAACGTAGAGGGTTGGGATGTTTGAATGGTGTGATTTGTATGCTGATTGTTGCTGATTTTCTGATGCATATCATAACATAGAGTTTGTTTTATTTTAATTAAGAGGATGGTAGCACGGGTGTTGTCTCGGTGCTATCCTTGGATCGCCGCAATGAGTTAGTGAATGAGCATTGGAAAGCTTGGTTGTGCACAACACGTTCATCATTGAAAATTATGTTTGAGCACTTTAGGATCATTCACTTTGCATGTGCATGTCAACCATGGTATCGGAATAAAAAGGACTAGATGCATAGCACATGCTTTCAATTATGATGACCCACGCTTGAGTGTGGAAAGGCATCCTAAGCAGTAGGATAGTCGTTCGTTTCTTGGGGGATTATTTAGTAAGGACACATGGTATCTTTTGGAGTACTTTCAAAATGAAGAGTGGAGTTTGTTTGTTTGTTCTATATATTGAGCAGCGTATCAAGGGGCTAATCCCCTGCGATGTAGGAGAGCTGCAGTGGGGCCGCGGTGTTTCCACCAAGAGGTTGCCTCCCATGTATGTGATTATCGTGGTATTTATTGCCAATGTGTAAGGGTTCTCCCTCTGAGGAGTTTATAGAAAGGGAAACGTTGGACTACAAAGCTATTAACGCATAGATTAGGCTTTAGGATAGTTCATCCTTTAGCAGCAGATTGACACTCCTGGCCCGCAAGGCTGTGAGGGTGTGGTTGTCTGTTATGAGCATGAGGTCCGGTTAGTGCCATAGCCAGTGCATGCCCATTTGAGGTCCCATGAATGGTGCGTCTACCAAGAGCTGCCAACAAGTGGTGGTTCTCGAATCTAGGGTTGTTAGGGACCAAAAAGTTGGTTTATGTCCTTTGACAAGGACCGTCAAGCCAAAATACAAAAAGCAGAACATGTTGAGAGGGCTAGACGGCAGTTGGAGATTGTAAGTCGCTATTATCCTCAAAGGAATAGCCCGATACGCATAAGAGGCAGTGGTCTTAGTAACCCAACTGCTGCACATAGTCTTTTAGGTGCAGGAGGAAGCGTAAGTTCTTCCTCTCTTCCACCAAGTCAACCCACTTCAAGTGGGGGTGTGATTCCATCAGTTCAAACTCCTATTGTCAATCCAATTATTGTCATAGCACAACCCATTGCAATTCCTGCAGGGACGCCAGATCTACCAGCTTTAGGAGTTTCTTTGCCCATTTTTAATGGGTTAGCTGAAGAAGATGCGGAGTTTCACATTTGTGAATTCCAGAGACTAATGTTTAATTACCGCATCCAAGATGAGGGACATCTTATGATTTTCTTTAACATGACATTAAAAGGAAGGGCTGTAGTATGGTATCATAGCATAGAGACTGGAACCATCACTACAATTGACCAATTTTATGCAGCTTTCCGAGGAGAATATGCCCCTGAAAGAGGTGGCCAATACTAGTTGCGTGTTTTGAATGTAATACGCCAAGACCCCCATGAGAATGTGAAAGCCTATGCCAAGAAGCTTAACGAAGTGTTTCGTAATTTACAAACTTACATTCCCAGTCTGCCAGCTGCCGAATTGCAATATTTCTTACATGGATTGGATTTCAATATTCAGGTACATGCTCAATACAAGTGCATCCTAGCTTCCAACCATTTCTACAAGGAAACAACTCACTTGTTGATACCAAGGTAGCCTATGAGGGAAACCTTGGTAGCCAAAATCTCCAAGTAGAAAATGGCAATAGTAGGGATAATATACCCCATGGAGATAAAAAGATTCTAAGCCCAGTAATTCCCATCAAGGCTTGCAATGCTCCCATGAGAGGTAGTTGCCATTGATAGGACCATAGAGCCTATGAGTATGGATAAGTGTGCTGAGTGGTTCTAGTTGTGCAGCTAGTAAGGCTCTTGAGAAGCCTTTTCAATTTAGTGATGAATCAGACTTTTGAGTAGATGCTATTCTTTTTAGTAAAAGCATGGTTCCTATGGCTGAGCAATTGCAGAGTGGACAAAGGAAAGGGAAGACATCTCATATGAAGAAGATGCAATATGCCCAAGGTCCACCTGTGCTCGATGGAAGTCATAATAGCAATAAGTTGTCAAGGAGAGGGACTGGGAGAGAGAAAGAAGAAAGAGAAGACTATAGAGAAGAAGAAGAAGAAGAGCATAAGAGAGAGAAAGATAGGTACGAGGAGAGAGAAATACTAGAAATGGAGAGACAAATACAAGAAGAGAGAGAGAGAAGACATGGAAGCTTGGAGAGCAAGGTGAAGGAGAAACAAGACTTGTATTAATTATCTGATAATGAAAAATTAAGTCTCTCTCACATTATATACCAGCCAGTGTAGCTAGTATTTCCCCATTATTAAGTCCCCCTCTTACATTCTATCCCCACCTGAAGGTTTTTGCCCTCAAAAACAATTTGGGCACATGTGGTAACCGGGAGGGGCCAATCAGAGTACTACTCTGTTGCATTATTACAAGGGTATACTAATGAATGAAGAGGTATTATTGTGTATGATAGGTCATGGGGTATGTACGATACATGGGCCTTATTGGGGAGTTATAAACATGAGTTTTGACCCAAATATCTAGAGAAAATGTGGGCTGCAGATAGTGGACAGCAAGTTGTTTACTACAGGACCCTGCTGTAGTGAATCTGTCATAACATTCTGTGGGAGGCTCCGAACGGGGTGTGCTATACATCAAAACAGAGCTCTTGAGAAGTACTTTCAGGCATGCATGGTGTGCATTGTTATCCATAGTACAGAATAGAATATGCTTTAAAACAGAATGCTGTCTGTAGTGAGTCTAGGAGAAAACAGGGCCATAGTTAGCTAGATTTTAGCCAAATCTTCTTCTAAAAGGTATGGAAACAAAACTGAAGTTGGCCTCCAAGAAGCTTCCTCGAGTGGTAAACCTTACCACTTAATCAAGTATTCCATGATCGAGCAAGAGCAAAGCCTATTTTCCCTTTGTCCTATGACTTTTTTGGGTATGTATTGAATGATGCATTTTTCATCTATCGGTGGGAGTTCCTCAACATAGTCCAGTGGTGAGCCAATGAAGGGCTTCAACTGATTCACATGGAAGACATTATGGATCTTCATAGGTGGGGGTAATGCCAATCGATATGCCAAGTCTCCCACTCTCTTGATAATCCAGTATGATCCATAGAACCTATGTGCCAACTTATTGCTAAACCCATCTTTAAGGGAGGCATATCTAGACTTAGGCACTTTCAAGAGCACCAAATCCCCTTCTTGGAACTCCACATCCCATCTTTTGTCATCAGCATAAAGCTTCGTTTGATCTTGAGCTCTCTTCAAGTTAGCTTTACACTGCTGAAGTAAGGCCTGCATTCTATCCAATTCTTTCTTGCTTTGTGAATTTATTTTATCATTGAAGATAACCACAGGAAGGGGCACCTTGTAGCCATACAGGGCCTCAAAAGGTGAAACTCCAATGCTAGCATGTGTAGAGTTATTATAGGCAAACTTAGCCAAATGCAACCATGAGTCCCAAGCATACTGCACATCATGATAGAAATGCCTCAAGTAAGTTTCCAGCCATTTGTTAACCCTTTCTGTCAGACCATTTGTCTGTGGATGGTAAGCAATGGAAGGGGCTAACTGAGTGCCCATAGAGCTGAAAATTGCCCGCCAAAAGTTACTCATAAACTTAGCATCTCGGTCATGCACAATGACATGTGGTAAGCCATGTAATTTGAAAACATATTCCATGAATTGGCTGGCTACTTGAGAAGCATTATACTGAGTCTTTGTGGGAATGAAATGGGCTGCCTTTGTGAGTCTGTCCACAACTACATAGATGTTGTCCCAACCTTTCTTGGTCACCAGTAGGCCGGTAATGAAGTCCATAGTGATGTGTGTCCACTTGCCTTCAGGCATAGGCAATGGCTGAAGTAAACCAGCTGGTTTTAAGGTGCAATCCTTGTTTTGCTGACAAGGCATGCAGCCCAAGACAAAGTCTTTCACGTCTCTCCAAAGGCCCTTCCAGTAAAATCTTTTAGCAATTTTGTGATAGGTCTTAAAGACTCCCAAATGACCAGCTATAGGGGCTGAATGCATCTCTTGCATGATTTTCTACTTGAATGGGAAAGCATGAGGGATGGCAATTCGGCCATTATACCATAAAAGCCCATTTCTCAGCTGATACGAAGAGTTTTTCACACATTGTCCTTGCTATAATTTCTAAAATACATTGCTGAAATCAACGTCTAATAGGTAAGCCTCCTGAAGCTCATGTATCCAATCACTAGACTTTACATGCCCACATCCTAGACAGGGAATCAGCCACTACATTGTCCCTCCCACAAGTGTGGGTGATGTCAAAGTCATAGTTCTGTAAGGTGGCTAACCATCTCCTCTGCTTCAGAGTCAGATTTGACTGAGACAAGAAGTACTTGAGTACTCTATGGTCGCTTTTCACTCTAAATTGGCTGCCATACAAATAATGATGCCATTTCTTGATGGCATGAAGGATGGCCAACATTTCTTGATCATAGACATTCATAACCCTCTCATTTTCAGCCAACTTTCGGCTCTCAAAAGCTATGACCCCATGTTCTTGCAGCAAGACTGCACCAATTCCTCTCCCACTGGCATCACATTGAATGGTGAATTCTCTAAAAAAATCAGGGCATACCAAGGTAGGGGCTGAAGTAAGCAAATCTTTTAGCTGATTAAAGCTTCTATCTGCCAATGCATCCCAGAAAAATGCTTCTTTCTTCATCCTATTAGTGAGAGGGGCTGCAATAGTGGCATAGTGCCAAATGAATCTGCGATAAAATGAGGAGAGACCCAAGAATCCTCTCAAAGAGGTAGTATTTACAGGTGTGGGCCAATATCTGACACACTGCACTTTCTTTGGGTCAACTCTAATGCCTGCCTCACTGACAATATGTCCCAAGTACTCAACCTCAGTCTGCATGAACGAACAGTTTCTCTCCTTAGCAAAGAGTCTATGCTGTCTAAGTATATCAAATATCTGCCTCATGTGCATAAGGTGAGCTTCCTTTGAGCGACTATAAATGAGGACGTCATCAAAAAATACCAATACAAATTTGAATAAGTAAGGTTGAAGTATTTTGTTCATGAGGCTCTAAAACATGACTGGTGCATTAGTCAAGCCAAAGGGCATGACCAATAAGTGATAGAGCCCACAATTAATCCTGAATGCAGTCTTTATCTCATCCCCTTCACGCATGTGTATCTGATGGTAGTTGGATCTCAAATTAATCTTTGTGAAATACTTAACTCCCTTCAACTCATCTAACAGGTCGTCCACCCTAGGAATAGGGTATCTATTCTTGATAGTGATCTTATTCAAATCTCTGTAATCTATGCACATCCTAAAAGTGCCATCTTTCTTTTTGACCAACAAGATAGGTGATGCAAAAGGGGATGAGCTAGGCTCAATGAATCCCATATCTACTAAATCCTTGACCTGCTTGGCCACTTCTTCTCTTTCACATTTGGACAACCTGGAAGGGGTTTTATTGACCGGCTTGGAGTAGGGCTCCAAATCAATGGGATGATCAACCGCTCTCTTGGGAGGTAATGATGTAGGTAACTAAAACAAGTCACCATACTCTGCAAGTAGAGCCTTAAGGGTTGAATTATCATGCATTTTTTGGGAATGATCTGCATTTTCCTTGTTTAATTGCAACACAAAAATCTGGGAGCATTTCTTGAACTCTTTCTTGAGCTGTTTGGCTGTAATAAGCTCAAATTCACTGCTGTTTTTAATTCTATGTAGGTAAACAAGTTGTCCAACCCTGAAAAACTGCATATACAGCAATGAAAAATCCATGGAAATGGTGCCAAAAGTTTTCAGCCAATCACAGCCCAACACAATGTCTATCGGCCCCATATTGAGTGCAATCAAATCCACTTTCTGCTCATAATTTTCAGCAAGCTTAATAGGTATAGCTAGGCATACATGAGTACTAATTTCCTCACTCCCATTGGCCACTTGCACCCTCATTGGTTGCTGTAAATCAGAGACAAAACATTTCAACCTGTCCATGACTGCTCTATTTATGAAACTGTGTGTGCTACCACTATCTACCAAGACAAATACATCTTTCCCGTGAATCTTGCCTTGAAGATGAAGAGTGTTGGGGCTCTTAGATCCTATCCAAGCATCCAAGGAGATAGTACAAACAGTGGCAGCAGCATGTGAACCATTCTTATCACCCATATTTACATCTACATGACCACCAGGGTCAAATGGAAAGGTGTCAATCGGGTCAAAGAATTCTTATTGCCCACATTCCTCTTCAACCTCATCATTTTTAGCAGTGATTGCAAAGGCACTTGCATCCTCATGATCCTCATCAGATTCATCAAAGACTAACATGCTATGAAACCTTGCTTTTGCATTCCTATAAGCACATTTAGATGCATGCTTGGCTATATAATTTTCCCCATTTAAAGCAAAGTCCTTTTTCTTTCCTCTCTTTGTAGAGGTCCATCAGGATAGAGCGTTGACCACCAAAAACTGAAGCATTTTTACCCCTGCTGTCCCCTTGTCTATTTTCAACTCTTCCTTGATTAGTAGTCCTGAAATTATTGTTTTCCTAGAGGCATTAAAGGTGGGGTATGTGGGGATCTTCACGGTGTTGAATGGCATATTTCCACCACCATAACTTGCCCCAAACTTCCCGGGCCTTACAACACTTCTTTGCTGCCCAAAATGTGACTGCATATGTCCTCTTTGCTGCCCAAAAAGTGGTTGAGATGCCCCTCTTTGTTGTCCATGCTGAAATGAAGCATCTCGGCGGTACTTACGAGAGTACCTCTCAGCCAACTCAATAGCTTTGAACAAATCTGATGGAATTTGGGTTGAAACATCAACTAAGAGTTGGGGATCCAAACCATAAATGTACTTGTGAAGCTTTGCATCGTCACTAATGGACTCAACATACATTGTGAGATTGGCGAATTGGTTTGTGTAGTCACGCACCATCATCCCACATTGCTCTAAGCCATACCATTGCCTTGCAAGCTTCTCCTTCTCAACCGAAGATACAAAGACTTGAATCATAAGAGCTTTGAATGCATCCCAAGTGTCAATAAGCTGCTAATTTTCCCTCTTTATGTACCGCCACCACGTGTGGGCAAAGCCCTCTAAGTATATCATGGCAAAGTGTATCTTTTGATCGTCATTTCTTGGCATTATATCAAAGTAGTCTTCAAGCTTCGAGAGCCATTCTTCTAATTCGGTCGGAGAGGACAATTGGCCATTGAACTTTGAGAAAATGATTTTTTCTCTCAACTCCCTTTCATGGTTAGGGGTTGTCCCATATACTCAAAGTGGGACTGATCCATTGGGCTGCCAAGAAATGACCCATTGTTTGAGTGATTCCTTCCAAAAGACGGCTGAGCATGCATAGGTGGCATGGGTGCGGGTGGTGGCTGAAAGTTACTCCTCATCCCATTGTTTATGGGCTCCTCATGCCTTTGTGAGGGCTCTCCTTGCTCAAAGCTAATGTTGGGAATGCCCGTTCTTCCCAAAATACCTTGGGTACTTGCATAGGCTGCATTCACGGATGGGATGGTCACTCTTTCAGCTTGCATGCTTAGTCTATCCTCTTTTTCCTTGCCTTTCATTTGGGAATCCATCCACATTGAGAACCTGGTTGCAAGTGCTTCCATGGTAGACATCATTTGGCACATCTCCATCACCATTTGAGCTTGACCTTCCATTACTTCCCTATGCCTCTCCGCATGTCTAGTATCATGTGAACTGAGGGTATGATTGAGTGCACTAAGACTTCCCATGGCATGAGAGAGGTCTTCCTATTCAATCTCAAAGCTGGTGTCATCCCTCGGGGTGTGCGCATCCCTTATCTGTTGTGCTGAAGATCTTCATTTGCTTTGTTTTTCCCCCTGTTACCCACCATGTCTAGGTGCAGTCCCGTGAGATCACCTGTCACTGTTTTGGCTATAACTAGAGATAGACAACTCCAATTGACCTACTTTTTGGTAAAAATGGAGGCAGCAATGGCCTCTTAGAGATGAGCATAGGCACGTGTTCCCAAGTTTTATACAAAAAATTCTGTAATCAGAAATGTGGGACTGTTTTATACAGTCCAGCACCCTATCTACACCTAGGAAAGGTCTGTTTTGGGTTGTAGGTATTTGGTATGCTCCAAGTGGGTATCCAAAACTAAGCGGGGTTCTTGGAAAGTCCTGAGGGTACTCTCCAAGGTCAGCACCTCAATTCCTGGGAATGGCAACACCTCTGCAAATGCAAGTAATTTCTCTACAGCACCTTGAAACAGTCACAAGAGGGCTGAAATTGGGTTCCCCTTCTATTGCACTGTGGGATTCACTGTTTGCTTGTCATCTTACATCACTTTAGCATCCCTTAGCATGTTTGCCATCACTTTAGCATTACTGAGCAAAAGAGTAAGCATTCCCATGACCATATCCAACAATATAGGCTCTCATACATGCATAACCACTACCCTTACTAGATATATGACTGCATAGGTGTATCCCATGATACATATATCCATCTTCAATCCAAGTAAAGCAATACATTCCCATAAATCACTGCATACATAGTTGCATGTGTATCTAAAGATACATTTGCTTCATTTGCTGAAGTACAATCATACATCCCATGCACACAAGAGTGTGTCATGCCATAGTCATCAAAATTTCCCTCATGCCAAGTCAATTTCTCAATTTCCCAAGAAATACCTGCACCTGCAAACGAGTTTTGGGCTCCAGATCACCGGGAGGTGGGAAAATTTTCCCCCAGGCCGGGTTGTGCACCCCTTCAAGGTCATAATTGGAAGAGGTTTTTAGGGTACCCTCTTTTGCTTCCGACTCACTTGGCTTTTGAACATGGCAGACATTTATTATTAAACACCCAGCATGAGATGCATTTTAGGAATGGAAATTTTGTCTTTTCATGAAGTCCATGGAATTGGAATTGGGAATAGGGATAGAGAGCTTACCGGCAGTGACTCACTGCCAACTCACCCTTATACAATGGATTTATTAATCAATTCTTGGCTCAGTCAATTCACACGGGTTATGGATAAGCAAAAGTATAATTTGTGGCAGGGTAGGGGCCATACAAAATAGTTTTAGCACTGTGTACAATGCTCATGTAAATAAAGACAAAGTGCACTTAAATCATAACACTGATACATGAAATAAATACATCATCACATAATGAGAGCGACTGGTACAATCATGGCAAGATATCACTACTACATAGAAAATGTCTACATAGATCATGTGACCAAAAAAGAAGGGTGTGTGAGCTGCAGGGATCCAAGGGCGAGCTATAGATCATCGCCATCCGAAAGCTCGTCCCGCCCCAAAGGAGCATCGAATGGACTCTACAAAAAAAGAAACAACTACACATCAGTCCACCATACAATAATGCATTGTAATTAAACATGGTAACTACAGACAAGAAAGATGAGTGACTTACAGGGCCACTGCGTCCATACAATCAGTTAATCAATGCAGTGAGACCGTGCCTCTCTGCATATAGAGTCTCAAGGTCGGTCGGATCGCAATTTGTAATGGAGTGCTGCAAAGGAAACAAAATACTAACAGTTAGAAACAGATTGTCAGTACAAAGGATATTGCAAAAAAATAAGCAAGCAAAACAAAAGAAAAACTTACAAAGTCCTCCAGATATGTCATGTGGCCACCACTCCCAAGATGATGGACCACTCCGGCCTCTAGTCGTGCCCTCGCCTCCTCGCGCTGCTGTCCCCAACGTCCTGGAGAATATTTAGCCTCCTCCCTCAGTCGCGGCACCAATCATCCGTGTCTAGCCACTCGAGCTTTGCAGCCCCACTCTTGAGTGCCTTGTGTGCGTCCAATCGTCTATGTGATATATATGCACGTATGCACTCCATCATCCAACCCATAGAAATCTATCGCGGCTGGTACCGGAAACTCCTCATGCAAGGATGCTACTATGTAGTCCTTACTCCCCTCCAGTATGTTTTTCCAATGATCCAAGACGTTGTGCCAAAAAACTTGTTGGCACAACTCTCTCATGCGAGCCATCACCCTCCTCCCCTCATCATTAATGATGATGGCTCTTGACCTATCATCTACAAGGTAGGCATACCCCTCTAGGGTATGCCTAAGATGGGTCCTCTCCCACCTGCGACCACACTCCTGGGCATATCCAAGAGACCCCTATACATCTAGTGTATCGACCGGGGTAGTATCTATCAGAGTAGCACCCATAGGGGTGCCACCTGTGGACGACTAAGAGCAAAAGTCGAAGTGACTGGAGTAGACTTCCCCACAAGTGTGACAAATCCCAGAGGTGATGCAACTCTAGTAGAACGACGAGATGGAGACATCACATCTGTGTCTCCACAGCAACCACCTGAGCCACACTCTCTGGAACTGCCACGAGAGCAAGGAGTAGCACACCTGTATCCTGAGCCGACCGCGGGCTCACTGCATTCAGATTTGTGCAGCATCCCCTTGACCTTGAAGCACTCCCTCCGTCTGGCCCAAGTCTGGAGCATCGACCTCGTCTGCTCGAAACTGAAGCATCTGATTGTATTGAAATAGATATAATAGATGATGGTCGAGACAGCTCCTGGTCTGCCATGTCTCCGAATCTCGCCATTTGATCTGGAGACATATGTGTGAAGATATCCTGTAACTCCTCATTGCTCATCCCTCGACTCATCCTGATGATCTAAGTATCCACAAAGGTCACCTGCACAGACAAAAAATGATGTTAGCATAATCAATTCAAATTATACAAAGCATGGTAATATAAATCTTTTAAAAATGATCTTACGTAAAATGCATATCTTATGTACCCTTATAAGTGATTAGTCAACGAATTGAGTAAGTGGATGCTCCAAGTATGAAGTATCCTATCTATACTTTGAGAAAAAAATTGGATGGCATCAATTTTTATTTAGCTTTATTTGAAAGTGGTCAACATTCATTGTGCAAGCATGAATTATGCATGTGTCTTGACTCCTAATGCAAAGTTAATCATTTTTTATCCCTTGATACAATACGTCATAGTAAACTCTCTAAAATGTAATATCATTGTGGAAAATTATCAAGTTGATTGCCATTTTTCCAAAATCTACATCATTATTAAACATTGCAACCTTTTGTTTGCCCTGGAACACCCGCCAATATCAAAATGTGCTTGTTCACAAACACACAGAACAAACAGAATAGGGAGGGAGGTGTTTATTGTAAGCTTGATGGATTGGCTAGCACTAGAGGTTAGATGGGAAACTCATAAGTGTTATTAGAGTTGGAGAAGAATTCCACCACCGTGGCTCAGAAACGTATTCAGTCTATTTATGTGAGTGGAATGGGCATTCTCAGGGGAAGTTGTGGCAAGCTTGGAGGGGCCAGGGTGGCGATTAGATTGGGAGAATAATTCATAGCCTGAAAAGGATAATAATTTGCATATACCATGCTCAAGACATGCCCTCTCTTTTGTATGGGAGCAAGGAACATGGTTCCCAGCTTATGTATTTACAAGGTTCTTTCTCAATCCTTTTTCTATGACTTTTTGCATATTTGGACCTTTGAAAGAAATGGCATGGTTCGTTATGTAAAATGCAGTAATTGTTTCTATAAAATGGTCTTCAAATATTCAAAGCCTACATCATCATTTATGAAACAGAGTGAGAGCGTGAGGGGAGGGAGGGAGGCATAATCACTTGCTTTCTCCCTCATTGTAGGGCAAGAAGATTCCTATGGCAAGAGAAGTTGAACACTCGTTTAAAATATCCAAGAGTATTCAAATAACTAGACATGTTGGACCCTCACAAGGTATCTGTAGCAAAATATACTGGGCAGATGAAAGAGCCCTTAAGCTATGGTACAGTTACTTGGGCCTTAAAACAAAGATCAGCATTACTCCTACTCTAGACTTGGATGAGAGTGCCAGTGAAGACTCGAGTGTTTTATGGCTCGAGACTTAATCTATGAATGGGAAAACATCACCTCCACATCTAGGTTCTATCCCACCCTTCAAGTTCAAAAAGGGCATGGGGTTTGGAATTCTTGGCTTTTTTAAAGGCAGGCCAAAACCATTGAATAGTTTGATGGAAGGCCCTCCCTTTTTCTATTTTGAAAATGTTGAGAATGTTCGCAATTCAGAGTGGGAGACCATCAAATGACATTTTAATGGCATAGATCTAGAGTTCACAGACTCTAGATATTTTTCAGCATGCTTTAGGCCTTGTGGTTATGTTCATAACCTTCCAGTAGATGGACGAAGGTTGATCCTTCCCCCTGCTCCCATGACAATCTTTGAGGTGCTTCTGGAAAAAAAGAAGTATTGGCCCCCATGGGATCCGAGAGAGAAGTTGAATTGCATAAACACACGGCGTGCCCCTAGCACTCTATGTGGACTGCTCAGAAAAATATTTTCTTCCCACAAAGAAAGCGAGATACCTTCTTATCTTCAACAGGAGATTGTCCTAGCATGCAAAAGATGGAACTTGGCTTGGGTTAGCCTACGCCAAGCTGCCCCACTTGAACCCCATGAGATTGAGCTGGTGCTTGGATATGACCGTGACCACACTTGAGGTTGCTCTACCCTTTCAGATCGGTATGATGCATTGGGCAACTCATTTCAGTTCAATATTGTTGCGTACCATCTTTCACCACTGAAAGAATTATATCCTCAAGGTTTAACAGTTCTGTCCTTATTCTTGAGCCTTGGTGGGGCAGAAGTGGCATTGCACAAATTGGGTATAATTTTGAAGGCTCTTGTTATTGTGGAGATCAATGATAAATGTGAAAACATAATAGCCAACTGGTGGAACAAAACAGGCCAAACAGGCCGATCTCAAATGGAGGATGATGTTAGAGATCTTACTAATGATAAGTTGGCTAAGATTGTGGATGCAGTGGGAAAGATTGACCTCATAATTGGGGGAAGCCCCTGCAACAATCTCTCAGGCAACAATAGAGTAAGCAGGGTAGGCTTCGGTGGCAAAGAATCCTGTCTTTTCTTTGAATTTCCCAGGATTCTAAATAGTTTAAAACATATCATGCAAGCAAGAGGTTACCTTTGAATAGTTTAAAACATATCATGCAAGCAAGGGGTTACTTTTGAGCTTTTCAAAACTGCACCAGCATGCAGAAAAGAAAAGGAGGTGTAATCTGTATGAGATCCGAATTAGTTTTGGTCCTTGGTATCCCTGTAGGCAACCTTCTTGAATACTAATAGTGGCTTGCCTTTGACAAACATCCTATTTTTTGCATATGTCCTTTGTTATTGCTGTTAAATTTACGGGACCCAAACTCTCAAATCAACCTTCTGTTGGCAACGATTGTACATGATCTCATGGGGGCGTTAAAAACCTTTCATGTAACTTGCAGCATTCCCAATAGAAGTCATCATATAGGCCTTTTCTGGTGTTTGTGAGTCCTACAATTTCTACGATATCTGAGTCTTCCTTGGTCACTGTGTTTTGTTCAATGCAAGTTGTGAGAAATATCTGAGTCTTCCTTGGTCTTTATATAGAGAAACTTCTACAATATTTGAGTCTTCCTTGGTCTTTATATAGAGAAATTTCTCTCGTTCTTAAGGTGCATAAGACATTGGTTCCCTTCTTAGCTTCTAGCGAACTCCACCATAAATGAGGTGCACATGTTACTTTTATTGCTTGATCATCTCTATCCATTTACTCATGGTGTTGCTTGATCATCTCCACCCACCCACCCACCCACAAATTAACGTATGTCGGAGTGTTTCCGGTCTCGTGTGTTGCACTGGACCTCACCGGACCTTGCTACCACTCTCTCTTTGCTTTTTATCCATTCATTATCTCCTCTCCTTCCATCTCTCTCTTTTTCTCTTTCTTTATTATGCTGTATGTTTATTCCCTCTCTCTCGTTCCTTCTTCCTTTTTCTCTTCCTCCCCCTCTCTCATTTTCTTTAACAAAACATATCTCGTTTTCTTTAACAAAACTATTACTACTACTACAACAATAACAAACAAGAAAACCACTACTACTACTACAACCATGACTACGATGACTACAACTACGACCACGACTATGACTACGACTACGACTACGACTACGACCATGGCCACGACTATGACTACGACAATGACTACGACAATGACTACAACTATGACTACCACTACCACTACCACTATAATAAACAAGAAAAGAAGAAAAAACAACAACAACCACAACAACAACTACTACAATAACAATAAACAAGAAAAGAAGAAAAAACTACTACTACTACTACTACTACTACTACAAAAAACAAGAAAACTAAACAACAATAAACAAGAAAAGAAAAAAAACTACTACTACTACTACAACAACAAACAAGAAAACAACAAGGTCTCCCTCCTTCTCTCTCTCCCTCTCTCTCCCTCTCCCTCTCTTTCTCTCTTTCCCTATTATGTTTAATATTTTCTCCCTCTCTCTCTCTCATTCTTTCTTTCGTTTTCTCTCTTCCTCTCCCTCTCTCATTTCCTCTCCCTCCCTCACCCTCTCTTTCTTTCTTTCCCTATTATGTTTAATGTTTTTTCTCTCTCCTCTCCCTCTCTCATTTCCTTTTCTCTGTTCCTCTCCCTCTCTCATTTCTTCTCCCTTCCTCTCTCTCTCCCTCTCCCTCTCTTTCTCTCTTTCCCTATTATGTTTAATGTTTTCTCCCTCTCTCTCTCGTTCTTTCTTTCCTTTTCTCTCTCCCTCTCCCTCTCTCATTTCCTCTCCCTCCCTCACCCTCACCCTCACCCTCTCTTTCTCTCTTTCCCTGTTATGTTTGATGTTTTTTCTCTCTCTTCTTCCTCTCTCATTTCCTTTTCTCTCTTCCTCCCCCTCTCTCATTTCCTCTCCCTCCCTCTCCCTCTCCCTCCCCCTCTCCCTCTCCCTTTCCCTCTCTTTCTCTCTTTCCCTATTATGTTTAATGGTTTTTTCCCTCTCTCTCTCATTCCTTCTTTCCTTTTCTCTCTTCCTCTCCCTCTCTCATTTCCTCTCCCTCCCTCACCCTCACCCTCTCTTTCTCTCTTTCCCTATTATGTTTAATGTTTTTTCTCTCTTCCTCTCCCTCTCTCTTTCCCTATTATGTTTAATGTTTCCCTCTCTCTTCTCTCCCTCTCTTTCCTCTCCCTCTCTCATTTCCTCTCCCTCTCTTTCTCTCTTTCCCTAAACCGGTTTAATGTTTTTTCTCTCCTCTCCCTCTCTCATTTCCTTTTCTCTCTTCCTCTTCCTCTCCCTCTCTCATTTACTCTCCCTGCCTCACCCTCTCTTTCTCTCTTTCCCTATTATGTTTAATATTTTTTCTCTCTCCTCTCCCTTACTCATTTTCTTTTCTTTCTCCCTCTCCCTCTCCCTCTCTTTCTCTCTTTCCCTATTATGTTTAATGTTTTTTTCCTCTCTCTCTCGTTCCTTCTTTCCTTTTCTCTCTTCCTCTCCCTCCCTCACCCTCACCCTCACCCTCTCTTTCTCTCTTTCCCTATTATGTTTAATGTTTTTTCTCTCTTTCTCTCCCTCTCTCTTTCCCTATTATGTTTAATGTTTCCCTCTCTTTCCTCTCCCTTCCTCTCCCTCTTCCTCTCCCTCTCTCATTTCCTCTCCCTCCCTCACCCTCACCCTCTCTTTCTCTCTTTCCCTATTATGTTTAATGTTTTTTCTATCTCCTCTCCCTATCTCATTTCCTTTTCTCTCTTCCTCTCCCTCTCCCTCTCTTTCTCTCTTTCCCTATTATGTTTAATGTTTTTTCCCTCTTTCTCTTGTTCCTTCTATCCTTTTCTCTCTTCCTCTCCCTCTCTCATTTCCTCTCTCTCTCTTTCTCCCTTTTCCTATTATGTTTAATATTTTTTCCTTCTCTCTCTCATTTCTTCTTTCCTTTTCTCTCTTCCTCTCCCTCTCTCATTTTCTCTCCCTCCCTTTCTCTCTTTCTCTATTATGTTTAATGTTTCCCTCTTTTTCCTCTCCCTCCCTGTCCCTCTCCCTCTTCCTCTTCCTCTCCCTCTCCCTCTCTTTCTCTCTTTCCCTATTATGTTTAATGTTTCCCTCTCTTCCTCCCTCTCCCTCTCCCTCTCCCTCTCTTTCCCTATTATGTTTAATGTTTCCCTCTCTTTCCTCTCCCTCTCCCTCTCCCTCTCCCTCTCTCATTTCCTCTCCCTCCCTCTCCCTCTCCCTCTGTTTCTCTCTCATTTCCTCTCCCTCTCTCAATACACATGAATTTTAACAAAAATAAGTAAAAGAGAAAGATAAAACACAAAAACAAAGCAAGAAGGAATAATTCACTCACCGTAAAGACTCGAAGATGGATTCAGTGGCTCCTCTTCGCGATGGCAGCTCCTCTTTGCCCTCCATACACTTCCTCCTCTTATTCGCGAATGGTGGCAGTGACGGTGAGAAGATTTCCTTCTCCCTCTTTCTCTCTTTTGCTTCCTCTCCCTCTCAAATGTAAGATGTTCGCTCTTCCTTTTGCTCTCCCTTTCACTCTCTCTTTCGTGTATGTGCGCAAAATAAAGTGCTCGGGTTTCGGCCTGCATTTTTTTCATTTGGGCACCGTCACTATTTGCGTCACTATAATAGCGACGCCGCTATTTTGCGTCAGAAACTGCCGTCGCTATACCTCCATATCCTTGTAGTGCATCAACTACACGGAAGCATTATATCATTGTGGTGATAGACTATTTCATGAAGTGGTTTAAAGCTCGTGCTAGGATGAAGGATAATACCAAGGAAACTGCTAGTCTTATCCTAGAATAGATTGTTTGTCATTTTGGTCCACCTAAAGAGTTTATGATAGATTGTAGGACACCTTTTTTAAATAAAGTGATTAAGGCTTCGATTGAAACTCTAAAGATTAAACATAATAAGACCACACCTTATACCCTCAAAGCTAATGGGAAAGTAGAGAGTATTAATAAGCAGCTTGTGGGGATCTTATTTAAGATTGTATTTGAAGGTAAGCATGATTGGGATAAGAGGTTGTATGTGGCTATTTGGGCTTATAACACGACATTCAAAAGAGCCACATGCCACACCCCTTTTAAATTACTATATGGGGAAGATTGTGTTTTACCATTGGAGCTTGAGCTTCCTAAAATAAGGTTCGGTCTAAACCATTCTTTGGGTTCATTTCCCTTGCGCTTCTTGATGAGATTCAGTTACAAGCCTTATTACATCACAAAGTAGGAAAGAAGCGGATGAAACTGTTTCATGATCTTCAAGCTAAGACATATAAATTTGCTAATTGGTACTATATTATGATGCCCATTGTGAGCTCTTCCCAGGCAATTTGCAACCCAAATGGGATGGTCCTTATAAGATCATTTGTATAGGAAACAATGACTCTATAATATCCCTTTTAGTGGATTTGCAAGGAGTAGAGTTCAAAACTAAAGTAAATTTCAATCAATAAAAGTCCAATTATGTATAGGGATTGACATTGGACTTGGTGCCTTTGTAGGTCCTTTAGGATCCAACTTAAACTTGTAGATTGTACCAAGACTGTTGGATGGGAAAAGTCATTCCTTATCTTGAGCATCCATATTTAGAGCAATATTACCACTAAGGCAAAGTGATTTGGTGAAGTAAGGGTTATAACATTATTGAGTGGAAAGACGGATCTTTCATATGGGATATTAAGGTCTATTGCCACCACTATCATAGGGTTCTTACTAGCATCCCTATTGATCTCAATGAGGAAGGAGAAATTATACATGTCTTACACCCTCTCTCTCTATTAGAGTTTGATTATCATAAGTACAAGTAGGTTGATCATTATGGCAGGGTTCATTAATGAAGCCTGGGTTTATACATTATATTTTGATGATGCTTCTCAAGGACCTGCTAAGCATGCGAGTGTAAGGGTTTTCATTAAAGATCCCTGATGTCGAGTGGTTTTAAAAATAAGAGTGTATTTAAACATTGCTTTTACAAATAATATGGCGGAATATAAGGCCTTACTCATGGGGTTAAATCTAGCTAGATGTGGTGGTATTTGCTAGTTATTGGTGAAAGGAAACTCACAATTTGTGATCAACCAATTGAATGGGGCCTATAGTGTGAGGGATCCCATTCTAAGGATGGTACCATCGTGCAACCTTGAACACCCTTGAGATCTTTGAGGTAGTGAATTGCTAGCTAATTTCCTGATAGTGGAATCACTTTGTGGATTCCCTAGCCAATTATGCATTTGTTAAAAGTGTCTTTCTTAACTATGGTGGTATTCGCCAATTATTTTTAGTGAAAGGAGACTCATAGTTTTTGATCAACCAATTGAATGGGACCTATAGTGTGAGGGATCCCATTCTAAGGATGTACCATCATGCAACCTTGGACACCCTTGAGATCTTTGAGGTAGTGACTTGCCAGCTTGATTCCTCGATAGTGAAATCGCTTTGCTGATTTCCTGGCCAATTATGCCTTTGTTGAATGTGTATTTCTTAACTTTAGTCCTAGGGGGCTTTTACAATTGCCTCCTAATGTTAGTCAGGGCTACTGTGGAGAGTGCTTGCTAACATGTCCTACTTTGGTCATCGATGGTTAGTATGGGTTATGAGCTAGGTAGCAATTGACCATCTTCCTATTCTGTCATCACATGGACACATCAAATCGTTCAATGGCATTTTAATAGGACACCCTTAGCTAATAATTTGATGCATTTAGTATAGGGCTTGAGCAACCCATCCCCTTAGTCTAATTTTGTGCTTCACTATGGTTTATGCGGGGACCAAGGGTTTATTTGAATAGTAGGTGTTGAGTGTGAAATATGTTGGTTTTTGGGCTGATTTTTTGTTGTTTTTAATGATAAATGTTGTTTATTTTGAAGTGTTTGGAAAGGTTTGGATAAGTTTGAAGGGTTTTTTATGGTTTTTGATGAGAATGTTTGGTTCTGTAAGGTTTGATTTTCTTCTGTTTTGTTCTGTTTTGGTAGTAGAGATGGTTGAATAAATGTTTTGAGAGATGATTGAAGTTGTGTGAAGAGGTTTATGAAAGATTGAATTGGTTTTGTTTTGGTTTTTATGGTTTTTATGGGTTCTGTTGATCTTCTATGAAGTTCTGTAAGCTTCTATAGCTCTATTGTTCTGTACTTCTGTTGCTCTGTGGTTCTGTTCTGTTGTTTCTGTTGAGTGTTATGATGGATGTGTGGATATTTTGGGAAGTTTTTTTGTCTTAGGAAAGGATGAATGGAATCTCTATCCAAGCTAATTGAAGTGAAGAAGTAACTGCTGAAGATTTATAGAAGATTTATAGAAGGTTACATAAGACAGTGACAGAAGACAGATTTCACAGGACACTATGAAGTCTCTGGTGACCTTTCATACCAGACAAGGGGATGAAAACACCTGGAATGGCCACACGAAGCTCCGCAGCAAAGGCTTCCTCCAGCGACTTCATCAACGTGTATGATGCAATCACTAAAATAGTAAGGCTAGGCCTAGGTGTGTCTTACTTAAAGAAGTTAGTGTATTGGTGATGCTTCCTTACATTTTTGAGGCTACAAGTGGTCTTGCATCCTTGTGCTATTATTACACCTTAAGATCTTCAAGACATTTCCCTTTTTCAAATGTCTTCTTCAAATTCGATCTGTCGCCACTTGCCACCCCTTGCTAATTTTCATTTTCTTGATAAAGCCTTGAGATAAGTATGCAATTGGCTCTGGTTCAAACAAATTGAAAATTTGGACCACAATCCAACCTTCTTGTTGCTTTATCTTGTACTATAGCTTGCATCTTTCCACACATTATAAATAAAACAATACTTTTGTGCATTACAAGGTGAGACTCTTGTGGTATACATGGATTTTTGAAAATTATTTATACACAAATATAATGGTTTGTTAATTTATATAAAAGTGAAATATGATGGGCTATAGCACATTGACACTTGGCCTTGGAATAAGTCATTCATAAAAATGTGGATTGTATTGGAAGGATGCGCATGCCATCAAGAAGGTGTGGTAGAATGGCAAGATTTATATGTTGATGATTACATCTATGATCACATCCTCTTAGCCTATTCTACTAACAACATGCATCTCTTCCTTCAAGAGGTGTTTGTCAAGAAGAGGGCATTCCAAGAGTTGTTAAGGTAATGGAAAATATCACACACTCCCAACACTCACACGAAAGTACGAGATGTATTACTCATGGGATTCCAGAAATATCATTCCCTTTTAAGAAAACTTTGTTCTTTTTCTTTTTCCTCCATTTCGTGTACCTCCTTCAATATATTTTTGCAATCCTTAGTATAAAAGAAGGAATGAAGTGGCACTTCTTGAAGATAGCTTTAGGGCTCCACAAGCTCTCCTACAATCAATGGGTAACTTGTGCACAAGTATTCTTGCTCTTCCCATGTCATGGGTAGTTCTTGGAACTTTTTATTCTCTTTAACTATAATGTTGATTTTGGCTTGATGATAGACATGAGTAAGTAATGACATCATATTTTTGGTTTCTTTGAGGCTTTAAAGAAGCTAATTCCCATCGCAAACTAAAATACTAAAAATATAAGAAATATACAATAATGCCAAGAAAACCATTGCCAAGGTAGCTAGGCTGCCATGAATCAGGTTACCAATTGATATAATGGCTTAGAATAATCAATGAGAGAGTGTAGCATGATATCCTCCTCATGCTATGGAGGGGCATGGTATCCACCCCAATGCCATGGTAACCAAAGAATATGCACTCACAATGGATGGTGGGAGGTGGAAACCTCAAACAAGAAATTTTTAGAATTGGCAGAAGATGCTTGGAAAGTTGCAACTTAGCCTTTTATACCTAACCCTATGCCTAAGGTTAAATATTGGCAAAGGTGTTATTTTTCTTTATTATAAGCCATCCCGGTGTAAAAGAGCTTTGACTTCAAAGCTGAAATTAGGACAAGACACAATGAAGATTACAAGGATAGCTTGAAACATAAGGATCCATGTTGAAATAAAACTTCAAGTTGAAAAAGTCCATATAAGTCGATGAAGGAGAAGTATATATGCTGAAGAAACTACTATAGGCTATCCAAAACATGCTGCAATATAATTTTGGCCATAACTCGAAGTAGAAGTGTCCAATTTCCATGTGCAAAAATGTAGAGGACAATAGGTAGTATCTAGCTATGTCGTCAAAAGCCAAATTTTATGAAGATAAAGCAATTAATTTCTTCACAAAAATTTAATACAACAAGTTGTTTACTCCTCAATGAGTGAAGTATCCTCTTAAAGAAGCCATGGAAATTGTTCCAAATACGAAGCATGCTACCAAGAAGACTCTTGCATAGGCAAACCCTTCCACTTAGTGAGATAATTTGCAAGAATTCAGATCCTTAGAACCTTCTCTCGCTTGCCAACAATCTTTTCAGGTTTGTAAATGATCAAACCATCTTCATCAAGGGAGAGGTAGTTCTTCAAGAATTTGAATTTTAGGGCCAAAAACGCTTCAAAAAATGCACTTTTGTTAATCAGTGGATTAAGGAAAGGGTCAAAGAGATTTCACAACATGGACAAAAATATGATATTCTTGTCTCCTCTGCTTTTGAGATAGTAGAGTCCATTTTGTGGTTTTCCCTCCTATTTAGCCAAATTCTTCAAATCCTGACAAGTTTTGGTAGTCCCAAAGGCCCTATTAACTAATAAAAGCTGACAAAACATCTAACAAAGACATGACAGAGTTAAGTTACAGAGTTAAGTTAATTCATACCATTTTGAAAATTGGAAGAATTTTCAAATATCTTCTTGGCACTTGTAGTATTTTTAATTTGTCTCCTTGAGTTCCGCCCTTAGATCCTTGACCTCTCTCTTTAGGTTTCTTTCTCTGCACATTGTCTACATACTCATTGTCTTTTACATGGCATCCTTTCATTCTATAAACTCTTGCACCATCTATAGCAAAAGTGCAAATGGAGAATGGGAGGCCAAAACATTTACTATAAATGATTGGGTTACAATGCTACCATCTTGTAGGGGCTCTCATAAGGTGAAAAGAATGAAATGGAAGGATATTAAATATCAGTGGAAGGGGTGCATAATTTCTTTCAAAACTACGCCTCAAGGATGTTTACTTTGGTGCAACATGTTTACATGGCTAGAGATATGTACTAGGCTCCATGGGAATGTTTTTCTCAACAATCACACGGTAAGTTTGAGTTGCAAAATATATGTGAATATATTGTTTTGTTTGAAGCAAATGCTAAATAGTGGATTATTGGTTGTAGATATCTTTCCATCGACAAGTTTTGAGTGGCAACCTACTATAGAGAGCCTCAGTGGAACATTACATGCCTTTCATAAATAATTTGTAGACATTATTTATGGTGATCAAACTGCAAGTTTTTTTTATGAAAGTAGAATTTTTGTGTATTATGCACAGTATGTGGTTCCCTCAAGAGCAGGTGTGTATGGATAGCTTGAAGATTTGCAGTTACCAAATCTCTCACCTTTGGATTGGGAGATGCCCGCCAACAACAATGGAGAGTTTTAAACTCAAAATTGCTCAAGATATTCAAAAGGCTATGACTCCTGGAAGGATCTCGAGAAGAGTACGCTTATCATGGTTTTTACCCTTGCATGTTTTTGTATCTTGCTTCAAAACAACATGTTTACAAAGGACGAAGGCTTCATGGCTAAACAAAAACTTTTCAGAGGAAGATTTGGACAAAATTTTAGGTCTGTCTTAGAAAGCCAAGGAATCTGACCACAAAAGTGACTTTATAAGATGCAATGTATGCCCTCAGTCATTGGGTTTATCCTATAATAAATCTCGACAATCCCTTGTCATAGGTTTTGATTACAGAAGATACAAACTTAGAATGGGTGCCTGGGTTCCTTTAGATTCAGAGATTGATTGTAAGACATTGAAACTTACAGTGCAAGCTACTGCACAAGAAGTAAAGGAGGTGAACATTACTTCAAAGTGGAGTCTTAAGGATGTAAGAGACACCTTGGAGTTTCTAAACAATGTTACTTCTAGATATAAGTTCAAGGTAAATTGTGCTATAATTGGAAAAAGAGTTGAGCACTCTTTATCATGTATCAGCTGTTTGCCTCCTAGTGGTGTGACTTTTGGACCATGAATATGCACGTATAGATATTTTTGAATTTTTCATTTTCTCATAGATATTGTTGCCAGAAACATGGAATTATACATACTGATAAGTATTATAAAGCAACTCTTGGTATAAACTTTGCAGTGATTCTATAAATAACAAATCATCTGTCATGGAACAAAATGATTCTATTATATCATGGGTTACAAAATTGGAGTATACAGGAACCACTTGGCATGAACTTTACAATTCTCTATGATTCTATGAACAAAAATTCATCTTACATGGGTAAGACTAAAACGAGTTTTCATTACATCATGGGTTAGAATATTGTACTACAAATATACAAGGAAAATTTATGATGTACGAACAGAAAAATGAGCTATTCTTTAGCTTCTCTTTGATCTTCAGCTTCTCCACCCTCAAGCTGTTCTTTGGCTTCTTGTTCTACAGTTTCTCCATCCTTAGGCTGAGCTTCTCTCTAATCTTCAACTTCTCCACCCTCAAGACTTTTCTCCTTCTTTGGAATAGTTGCTCCATCTTCATCACTTTCATTCATCATCACTAGTTTCCTCTTAGTAGGTGCTGCCTTTGGTTGCTCAAAGAACTTGATTTTCTTGGGCACTCTTTTCTCCTAGGGCTTTAGAGGAAATGGATTAAATTTCAATGGAGAAAGCTCAAGCATCCCCTTCTCTTTGGACCCCTTCCTTTTTGACCCCGAGGGCTTCTTCTTTTGGGTGGTTGCCTTTTTCTTGCCTTTGCCCTTCGTTGTTGCCTGTTCCTTGGAAGTTTTAGGTGGGAGAGGGGAATCAGGGTCCACTAGAGTAATTTTCCTATCCAAAACTAGTTTAATACACCTCTCCTATATCCACCACATATATGACTCAAGGTAGTCTCTGCATTGCAAAAAAGTATATAAGCTATTTGAATTAGAAGAGACTTTCAAAATAAAAAAGACAAGATATAGGAGGCTTACATCCACCCCCTCTACATTCAATAACTTTGAATCTATTGTCCTTGAAGCATTTGAAATCCACCCACAACTATATATGTCATTTTGCAATGGGACCTCTTGAAGGAGAAACTTGAAAGGCCTTTGAGGATCAACAATGTTTTCAAAGTTGGTGTCCAAGTAGGTAGTAACAAGTTTAGCAGCACTGTAAATATTAACTTATTAGCAAATAGTATAACTTTAACCAATAAAATTTAAAATAAAGAGTGTCCAATCGACAATACATCTTTGATTGGCCGTGAATTCCTAAAAGAGAATTCATAAAGATGACCTCTCTTGTGAGAATGTCGATATAGATTAAGTTCTAGTGCTCTCTAGGAACCAAAATACTAGTGAGCAAACACCCTAAAGGCAAATCATCAAGAGATAGAACGTTGAAGGGATGTACCTTTTAACATATGAAAAAAATATATGATGGTTTGTGACACTATTAAAGTGCTTAAATTTTTTTATAATATTTGAATTGGATATTGAAAACAAAGCCACAAAAAGAAGTGGATCAACAACAAATATACTATTAGCAATATCATTGCTAAGAGAAGCAATATATGACCTATATACAAAGAAAGAACGAATAAGAGAATGAACGCAATGTAAGGACCCTTGAAAAAATTCAGTATAAATAAAGAGAAGCAAAAGACCTTACCTCAAACAACATAAAACTACTAAATCTATTAGTTGACAATCATTTTCCTTGAATAGGGCCTTATCTTCAGGAGATATGCTAATGTACTCTTCTTTTTCAGGATTAATAGAAACATTTACGACCATTTGGCCATACACTTTGCCCATCCTCTCATAGTTCACAGGGCTAAGAGACTCGATCTTTCTTTGCCAGATCACATCTTTGTTCTCTATTATCTCTTTCCTCTTCTCCTCCAAAGATAGCCTCCCGCTCACTTACAACCCTTGTAGGATACAAGTGAGTAACATCCTCAACCTTGGGCACCGGTGGCTCCTTCCATTTTATAGACACCTTGGGTGGAATATTGAGGATTTCAAATGCCTTTTGATCAATAGTTGGTAGAGGCTTCAAAACTTTGTCAAACCTATACCTAAGTCTATTAACCATACTAAAGTCCTTATTCATCAATGTAATTAGATGTGCATGAGTAGCTACAATGTATGCATCATTCAAAAAATCAATTAAAAAATCCTCCGCTGCCTCCTGTAAGCAAAGTAGGCATACAAATACCATTTCTTATTGAGGCCCTCCACAGAAGCAACTGAAGACAACTTGTCAAATATCTCCTTGACCCCTCTGAAAAAAGAGCCTTAGGAATGAGATGGCCAATGGTCTTTTGAGCTTTCTTGATCTCTTTAAAACATCTCTATTTGTAGAACCATCTAGACTTTCTCTTTCTCTTTAAAGGGGCTTATTGGGCAGGATTAAGAAGGGAACTTGAAGGTTAAACCTCATCAGCTGACTTGGAGTTCTCTAAGGATTCACCATCACCTCTAACACTAGCAAGGGTAGTAGGCCAAACAATATCTTCACATGTCTCCTCGATTGTTTCCTCTTCACCTTCCCTTGAAGGTTTCTTTAAGTAAATCTTCCTTGCAGTTTGCTTTGTCCTAGCCATCATTTGCGCATTCCAAGCCTTAGGAGTACCTGGCATAGATTTGACAATATGGCACGATTAGATGAGAACCTTGATCCCTAATAACTAAAACTATCGCATCGTATCAGAAAAATTCAAGAACAAGGTGGATTGAAACCCATGCCTCGTAACAGCATGATAAGATCATGATGTTGATGAAGAAATAGCACAATTACTCCGTATCAAAAGGATGCTAATACGGCGCGATGACATGATGCTCCTCATGCATAAATCCCAAAATCATGCCGTATCACAAAAATTACCTATACCACGTGATAAGGGCAATGAGAAGAACTCCGTTGTGCATCAATCACATCGTATGTGTGCTTGTTGAGGCGATATGGTGTGAGTGGTTACATTGGAGGATTTTGCAGGGCTACTATTCATGTTGTATAAGCTCTATTGGAGAGGCCGAAATTTGTGAGCATGTCGAATGTCCCCAACATGAATGACGGACGGAATCAGCAAGAGTGTTGTACATACAACAGGGAAGATGGAAAGTGTGAAACGATCTTGCCACAAGATGGGGGCCTTATATATGTGCAGGAGTTTTTGACACGTGTCATTTTGCTATTCATTCTCCAGTTATGGTTTCCCAACGGTTCGAGATTGTTCCATGCGACCTATATAATGAATCAAGCTCTCACTTTGCGCTCTTTTCGTGATTTTCTACCATCATTTTTCAACCTCCCTGTCCTTCTCCCATCTTCTCCCGTCGTCCTCATTGCCGTATCTACCTCCCGTTCACATCATCTTCCTGTCATCACAATCTTCTCCCATCATCGCCTATGCTTGTCCACCTATGGTCCTCTCCATCAATAGCGTTGTCCTTCGACCTATTCGTGCTCCTTTGTGTTTATATGCAGTAGCTTCTGATATGGTGTGATATCATGATGCCGTGTTTTTCGCATGTGACGATAGCATTGTTTTGAGGTTGGTCTGATATGGTGCGATACGAATACGTTCCAGGTCCTGCCAGAATCCCTTCGCATTGTATCAGCTTTGTAATTGTACTAGTTCAAAATGTCAAGTGAGAACCCACCCATGTCACCCTCCACAGTTGGGAAAGGTAAAAAAAGGCTTAAATCCACATTGTCCAGGGAGTCAGTTGCCTTAGAAGTTTCAACTGCATCTCATGTGTCAATGACAAGTGCTATGACTACAAAGAAGGCTTCAAAAAAGGGAAAATCTTCTGTGAGGACCCCAGCCCTCACTCGGATTACAGAGGTCAGGGCCTCATAGAGACTTCTAGATTTCCTTATTGAAAACAATATTGACTTGTCCTTCTTTGCAATAGCTAGGGAGATTTTCAATCCAGAGCAGGATCTTAATCAGGTTGTGAACTACTCAAAAGACTTTTGCAGGAAAGACTTTATAGAGTTTTAAGACTTGGCATATCCTATTGTTCAATTGGATTCCAAGGATTATGTTCACACTCCTATTGGGAGGTCAGTCATTGAGAAGTCTTCCTTCACCAAGAAATGTGGTTATCATTCTCTTGGTAGATTCTATGCATCTAAGTTATGCTCTTTACCCCCAAAAAAATGCAAGCTTATGCTTAAGTCTACTACATTTATTGTATTTTCTCTTGGGAAGTACCCCATCAAATCTTATGAAAAGATTAAGGAAACCTCAAAATTGTCCAACTATTGTCTTCTTAAAGAGTTAGCAGATGATGTGGATGTTGAGGAGCAACTAGACCCACAAGTGGAAGCATCAATTGCAAAAGACCTAGATGTTGCTCAATTTAAAGCATAGACAATAATTGAAGAGAGTAATGCAGAGGTTGATGAAGAATTTGATGCCTCTTCCAACCTCATTGTTCTATCCTTGCCAACTTTCCCAATTAAAGACAAAGAGTACATATTATTGCCTAATCTACAATTCCTTTTCAATTTGAGGGAGGATTATTGCTTGGCAGTTATTGCAGAGGCATCTGCAGATGTAGAAGGCATAGTGGATGTTGAGAATGAATCCAAGGAGGACTTACTAAAATTAGATACTCAAGTGTCAGAGATGATAAGTTTATAGATGTGTCAGATGCATTTTCCCTATGTTTAAGCAAGGTAAGAGATGTTGAGAGAGAGTTATAGGCTACTGACAATGAGTTTGACCAATGGAATCTCCAATTTTGGAAGGGAGGAGTCAGAATATGTTAAGGAACTCAAGGATATTAAGGAGACATGAATTAGTTTATGGAATCCAAGAAAACTTGAGAGTGATGAAAATCAAATGGTAATGCTTTCTTTTGTTTTTGTGAAACCATATACATATTTTCATTTTTTTCATTCTTACTTCTGGTTTTATAGTTGGAGATTGCAGATGAGGACAATTTCGACAATAATTGGATAATTTTATGCTTAATCAAATGGTTTATAGTCCGGAGATATATGCTTGCTATAATTTATGACAACAGTGTACAATGAGAGCTGATTGTAGAAAAAACCCAATATTCAAAGTCAATCACAGATTGTCAATGCAAAACCAACATAAAGTGGGCATAAACAAGCATGTAATAGTCAAATTGACATGAGCCAACACCCAAGCATGTTAGACAAAGTTTGTTAGTAAAGTCCGTACACCCCCAATCAACATGGCAAAATGTATATACCATTGCCAAGACCTGACACAAGTTTGTGTCTACTCAATGAATACAAAGCCGAATTATCCCAAGTACATCTACGTGAACCAAGGTATATCAACCATATATCATCCACGAGGAGATCCCGATCTCGAAGATCCAAAGCTCAATATGCATAATCCGCACTACTGCTCAATGTCTAATAAGCATACAAAGATGCTCCCACTGGCACAAAATTTGTAAGTATCAAGCAAATAAGATCAAACAAAGCATGTAAGAGCACCAGTGATGGAGTATCCAAGATCATACATTAGTAAGACATCCAGAGCATATGAGCGGTCAAGTATCCAATGATAGCATCCAATGTCATGAAGAAAATCCCAATCAATCTCTAACGAGCCAAAGAAATACCAAAATAAGCTCCAGAATATCCAAAGTCAATCCCAAACAAAACTTCAGTAGCATTCAAGTCCAAACAATGTAACTAGCATGTGTAGGTAACATAAGGATCATGCATGTACCAAGGGGTCATACATAGACCATAGGTATAGCCTTTGTCACAAAGCATGCCAATTAGACCAATGTCAAGTAAATGCCAACCAATACGGAGCTCAAACAAGGTCAAAATACATTCCGGAACCATCCAAAGCATTTGCCAACCTTCATTTGCATCCCAATAGTCATATGAAACAGCTGAGAAGCACCCTGATGACCAATAGGCAAAGTATGAAGTGACTAAATAAGTTTCAGTCCTGGAGTGCAAAACAATGATTTACTATGTAAAACTGAGTATTTCAGGCCACTAAATCAGCTCCAAATGATGGCCAATCAATAGGCATACATTCCCCCAACATTCGGGGACCAATCGGGACCAAACCGGCATCAAATGTCAATGCCAACCAAGTATAAATATAAAGTACTGATGTAACACTATTTGTGGTTGCCTGTGGACTGTGGAAAATAGTCCTGGACTAAGGTAAATCAGTCCACAAATCAATGCCAATGATAACCACCAATGCCGCGAGCATCAAGAGGGTGTTCCCAAGTGCCAAATGAAGTGTTTTCAAGCTACCAACGAGTGCCAAGGGAGGGCTAAAGTAAAAAAAACAAAAAAAATTCAGGTCTTCAAGTTGGCCCAAACTAATCTAGGGCCTGTAGAAGGGCTGGCAAGGTTGGGGGAGTAGTCAAGGACCCCCAAGAGCTCCCTCTCTCGAAGGGCAAAGTCACTGGTAGAGTGCAGGCATCACAAGAAGCAAGAGGACATGGCTGCCCTACTTCATAAAACCTATGGACTGAAGTAAAATAACAAAAGAGAGCTCCAATACCTCTGAAGGAATGCCCTCAGGGTGCCCAAATGGGCCAAGTACGTACTCAGAAAGCCGCGGAGCTCGAAGGAGTCAGATATGGCTACCAAGACTGAGAACCAATGGTATAGGGATTCGAATGAATACTGAACGAGTCACAGACCAAGCTCGAATGCTCAAGCAACCATGCTCTGATACTAGTTGAAAGGTGAGAAGGATCAAATCTTGCACGGGAGAGCTATGGTGGGAGAGCAAGAGCAAGAGAGAGAGAGACTCATAATGTGGGAACTCCAACAGTCACAATGTGTGATCAGCCTTCCCTTTATTCATCTATCACTAAAAGAATAAAGAATAAAGTAACGGTGATGGGTGCTCACCGCTTGCAATGTGCATGCGTGGGTACTGTCAGTGTAGTAATACATGGGTGGCTAGGCAGAGGCGCCTTTACCTCCAACAAAGACAAAGGATCAAGAATTGGTGGTAGTTCCCTAAAGGATGTTACACTTGGGCATTTCATATCAAGGATTGATCCCAATGTTCTATTGGTTTTGCATAGCACTTTCTCATAGGAGGCCTCATGGCCAATTTTTTTGTCAAAGCACTTACAAGGCTCCTTGGGTATTCAGGTTTGCACTACAATGCACATAAAGTCATGTTCCTAGAAAAGACAGCCACCATTCCAATATTTCGTTATGGTCCCGGCTTCTCTGCCTCCAGGGCTAGATACTTCCTAGCATTCTCATCTTATGCTTTAGCAGCAAATATAACAAATATCAAGTCCATAGCTAAATACAAGAGAAGAAAGTTTTTACGTCATAGAGAAAAAATGTCTGTGGAGGATGAGGATGTAAAGGCTCTTCAAAGCTAGCCATGTATAAATTATTTTAAAAATAGTATGGGTATTCTAGATTCCATTGCAATTTGTTGTGTTCTTCAGTATTTGAAGTTGTCTTCGAATAAACCAATTGAATAACTCCTCAAGGGCATTGGTTTCAATTAATCCTTCTCCACGTCTAGTGCTCCAAAAGAAACACATACGTGCTTGGTAGTGAGATTTCTCCATACCTTGGCTACTGTAAGTTGCTAAGGGCCCTTGCTCTTCCACAAAATAAGGTCTGTGAACAAGAAGAATATGTTATGACAACCCATAAAAGCAAAAATTAGTTTGAACCATTAAACCTTTTTTTCAAAGCACAAAGACTCAAATTTATGTCTATCTTACCAAGTAGAAAGTAACATCCTTTTCTCTCCAAGCTTCCTTGATTGCCTGAACAAGATTTACAATTGAACATTTGTACTCTTCCGAATAATTGGATGTTATCTTTTGTTCCCTGAGTACTTTTAAAAATATGTCAAGATGTCTCCAAATCTCCATTCGTAGGAATGCCACTCATGGTGTACTAGGCACATTTGTTGTGATTGCACACAACTCTCTCCAACACTCCCACAATGCACTCATTTGTTTACCTGTATGATTTCCTAGAAATCATCTAGCTTTTGCACCCCCCATAGAGATGTTTGCTAAGACATCTCTTGTTTTCCCTGAGGCTATTGGATCCTTTCTTAGGTGAACCTGACCTCCATGAAAACCCATTTTTGAGAGCAAAGCCTCACATTTATCAATGCAATCATTTGACAAAGATGCTAGTTTTATTGAATATGCATAGTCAAGATGCAACCTAAGCAACTTATCAATTATTCTAATCTCTGCGTGCAATGTACAAATATAAATGTTCCTTAAAGATATTGAAAGAATAGGATTCCATAAGCCATCCACATTTTTGAACTTGCTCAAATCTATGGAGTTCCTAGTCGGGGCTCTTGTTGCTACTCACAAAGTACATTCTTTGGATCCCAAACTCTCCATGCAATAAATACAAGGATATTTTGCATTGGCCCCATTACTATTAACATTTCCCCTTCACTTTGAGACTTTATAATATCAAGAATACATCTATGAGGGAACAACCATTTCAGGATTTCATGACTTTCAATTTCAGCTCAAAAATAGTTTTTTGTGTTGATGTTAATGATTTCTTCATTTCATGTATCAATGCATGAGATGTAGAATATAACCTCATACAATAGCCAAGCATCCCATCACAACCATCTCCAACATACCTTATGAATTTGTGAATATTGTAAAAAGGAGGATGTTTACCTATAGAAGGGTCTGGTGATAAATATTTTCATCCACCCATAAGTCTACATGCTTCGTTCCTTGTAATCGTAACCTGTTTTTAGCTTCATCCTTGTCTAACAATACTAGATGGTGTATACTCCTCCACAATGAATAAACAAGATCTAGTTGAATAGTAAGTTTACACTTGCATGGTGGGGCTGTGCTTGTGTTGCTAGAAGAGGTATGTGTAAACATTTTGGTGGAGAACTCTTAACGAGGCAACAATGTCGCAGAGAGAAGAAAAAATAATAGAGGTGCAAAAAATGAATGTCGAGAAACAAACGAGTGTCTTTTGGTGCGAAAATTAAAAAATACAAAATTTTGCACTTTCCAAGAGAATAAGACTGAAAAGGTGACCCTTAGCGTCCATTAAAGATTGAAAATATTTAATGGCTGACCTCTTCAATGAATCATATGTTCTCTCATTAATCACATCTAGGTAGCCAAATTTGGAGGGTTTTTTCTTTGAAAACGTCCTTTAATTAGCAACTTAATCATTTTCTTACAAGTGCTTTTTTTGAAGCATTTTTGGCTCTAATATGATACTTCTTTAGTTGAGATACATGAAAGACATTATGGATACGAGTAGTTGAAGGTAAATCAAGTTTATAGGCAAGATCCCCAACTTGCTTTATTATTTGTATGGACCATAAAATTGATGGGAAAGTTTTTTATGTCCTCCTTTAAGAGAAGCATAATGGGATTTTGGAACCTTCAAGAAAACCCATTCACCTTTGTGAAATTCCACATGCCTTTGTTTCTCATCCACATAGGATTTCATTATCTCTTGAGCTTTTCTAATATTGTCCTTGCATTGCTTCATAAGAGCCTCCATCTTCTCTAACTCTTCACAAGCATGAGGATTCACATCATCATGAAACAACACGAAAGGCACTTGAACTTTATAACCATACAAGGCTTTGAAAGGAGACATGCCAATACTCATGTGATGAGTATTATTATACCAAAATTCCACAAGATGAAGCTAATGATCCCATGCATTTTGTGTATCATGGTTGGCAAAATTGTCACGAATAGACCTCTAGCCATTTATTAACCCTTTGGGTTTCGGCCATTCCTTTGTGGATGATAAGCCATGCTAGGAGTCAAAACAGTCCCCATAAAAGAGAATAAACTCTTCCAAAAGTTGTCCATAAATTTAGTGTCACGATTAGACACAATCTTCATTGGCATCCTATGAAGTTTGAAGACACTTTCCATAAACTGATCAGCCACTTACTTTGTTGTAAATTGAACCTTTGTTGGGATGAAACGGGTTGATTTAGTCAACCAATCTACAACCACATAAATGCTATTCCACCCATGATTTTGTTATAGGCAATCCTGTAATTAAATCCATGCTAATGTTAGTCCAATTTCCATGAGAAATAGGTAGTGGCTGAAGTAATCCACCAGGTCGAAGCATCGAATCCTTGTTTTGTTCACGGAAGACATCTCATGACATAATCTTTAACATCCCTCCAAAGTCCTTTCCAATAAAAGCTCTTATAGATATTATCAAATGTCTAAACAAACATGATGACCTGCTAAAGGTGAAGAGTGCATCCCTTGCAAAATATAGTCTTTGAAAGATGAATGAGGAGTCAAAAAGGCCCATCCACGATACCAAAGAAGACCATTGTGCCACTTATAATCCGAATACTCTTCTCCTGTCCATGATACCAAAGAAGGCCATTATGCCACATATAATTTGGATACTCTTCTCCTTTGCCTTGCTGAAATTCCTTCATCATTTTGGATACTTGCTCATCGAGTAAGTACTCTTCTTGAATGTCATGGATCCAATCTTTATGCACAATGGAAATAGTGGAAACGGAACATGCCCAAATTCTTGACAAGGCATCTGCTACTACATTATCTTTTCCAACCATGTTTGAAAGTTTTGAAGCTTACTTGGAGTTGCAAAGATGCAATTGAACTTGAGAGGGGGTATTGAGACAACGAACTTAACATGTGCAGACATTAGATAGGTCTACATGTCTATACTTAACACATTGGTGGTCATTATGATTGTTGCATGGCCATTAACTTATCATTTATTATATTTGATTTTGTTAAACCTATCTATAGCTAGTGTAGTTATAGCACTCATCAATTAGTATAGTCTAGTATGCATTTTTTGACTTAGCATGCCACTTTTCATATTGTATCTTATCTATACTTTTTATACATTAAAAATTGTGTGAAGGAAGAAGAAAAAAACTGGCAATAAAATTTTTTGGCCTCCATCTCTTTTCTTGTATTCTTGAGTGAGTTTCCTCTTGTGTGTATGGTGTGTTGTTTGGTGCGATAGCTCAAACCACATTATTTGTGACAAGAATCACGATGTTTGTAGATACGAGGAGTAGGATGACACATGTTGCAATCTTTTCATAGTGGAATTGGTGATGCTCTACATCGTTCGAAGTTGTAAGGTCTTGTTGTTGTGTATGTTGGCCAAAGTAGAGTAGTTTGGCTGTAGAGTTGCCAAGGTTTGAGGATTGAGCATGTAGAGATACATACAAAGCATGGAAGAAGTTGGGGAGAATCAATGTTTCCAAAGTTGCTTTAGATGGTAATTCATCCTGCACTACTTTGATCCATTCCTTGACCATATCTATAGTGGCCAATTGCTAAGAGTAGGGTACTCGTCTAATTTGTTGCAGTAGCCTTAGTTTGAAGTGCACTTTTTGTACTCAAACAAGAGCAATGCCTTGTAAAGTAGTTAATTGTATAATGCAATGCCTTGAGTACTTGTTTTAGCCCATATAGGGCCTTACAAGGCTTGAATACATAATCTAAATAATATTCATCCACATAGCTAGGTGGCTACTCAACATAAACTTCTTCTTGCAACTCCCCATGTAAGAAGGCATTTTTGACATCCATCGGATGCATGATCACTCATCCACATAACAAAGTGGCTACTCAACATAAACTTCTTCCTACAACTCCCCATGTAAGAAGGCATTTTTGACATCCATTGGATGCATGATCACTCATCCACATAACCAAGTGGCTACTCAACATAAACTTCTTCCTACAACTCCCCATGTAAGAAGGTATTTTTAACATTCATATGATGCATGATCCAAGCCTTTAATGCAACTACTACTATGATAGTCCTCAAAATAGCCATTTTAGCCATGGGAGCACAGTAAAGGCATTAAATCCCATGTGTCATTTGCCTTAAGTGCAACTATTTCTTCACCCATAGCATTATCCCAATGCTGATTACCCACAACATCCTCAAAACTATTGGGCTCTATATCCTACACAACCTTAGCCATGTATGCATAGTGACACATTAGTCATAATAGGTGAGTCCCAACCTTCTCCTTACCTTTCCTTGATACATGTGATGTACTTGGTGGAGAAACATATGACCCTAATCTAGTGACACATTAGTCATAATAGGTGAGTCCCAACCTTCTCCTTGCCTTTCCTTGATACATGTGATCTACTTGGTGGAGAAACCTATGACCCTAATCTACCACTCCAAGGTCTATCAACATACTTATGACTAGGAAACTTTTATTATCTACTCAATGTCTATGATTGCTAACATGTTTTCTACATAGCCACACTCTCATGCACATTAGTCCCAACTGTATCCTACACATTACTATACCAGCTACTCATTTCATCAAAGACAATATCCTCACTAACTCTCAACTCATGTGTAATAAGGTTATAACATCTATATCTCTTTTGTTCAAGAGAATATCCCACAAATACACATTTGTTGATTTGGGTTCCAATTTACTACACAACTCATAACATGGTTTCCCCTCTAATTGTTACAATCACATTAGTGCGAAGGCCATCAAAGAGAAAAAGATTTTAGCTTTAACTCGTGAATCCTTCAAAATATTTTGAGATCGGCAGTGAGGTTAACAACCATATTAACATTAATATGAAAGTAGTGGTTCACAACCCTTCATGGAATAACCTTAGATGATCCTCTTTGGATATGATAGTAGTCAAGATCAATCATGCCCTTTAGGATTTCCATCATAGCTCATAAACTTCCCTATCCAAAGTTTGACATGTAGTTTGATATATGGTCTTAAAGATCATGAAGTTCTTGTATGGTCCTCTCCCTCCTACTAGGCATACATGATTATCCATGTTAAGTAATTGATATACATCCATGGAATTTTTTTAAAAATAGAACTCTAGTTTATTCATAGAAAATAAAGAGTACATGAGCTTAGGTAAGGAAAAAAATTTGTGATTAGTATAAAATCTTTAATACATCTTGTGATGATAATCCTTAGTAGGGATATCAATAAGTTCATGCAGGCTAGAGAAGGTATTTGCAAGCATAATGAGATATCATTTCCCTTCTTGACACAATTACCCCATCTGCAAGCAAGACCTTGATAACCTACTAGTACAGTTAGGTGCTCTCTGAATAAATTTGTCCATTTATACTAGTTATGGTTTGGAAGAATGCCTCCAAAATATATATACATGCACAAGGTATAGCTCCTCAAATCATCTAAGAATTTTTAGATTGAGTTTCATGTATTCAATCTATCCTGCATTAATGTAGAAATAGGCACTTGAGTGGTACCACATTGTGGATGAAAACCAACTCCAACTCAGATAGTGCATGTGAGAGAGATATACCTTATCCATTACTCTCATCCTCATTTTTGTAAAACCATAGCTAGAAGAGAAGAAAGCATTTCCATGTATGATTAAGAACACCAACAAATTTTTATACTTAATATTCAAATCACCTAGGTAGTGCAAACAGTTGCAAACATTTTCAATATCATTTTCAATTTTTCCCATCCCCTAATTTTCTTAGTAGCCAATTGAATTCATGAGACTAACCATTTATCATCATTATCCATCTTGCATTCATAGAATGATTTAGGAAGATTGGGGAATCAAGCTTCCCCAAAAATGGGATTAATTCTAAAAAAACTGTTGAAATGTTTCACAATCTTAAGTGGAAAAGCTAATTTATTGATTATCTTTCCCCTAAATGGGCTCAAATCTAAAAAACTATTGAAATATTTTACAAGCTTAAATGGAATAGCTAATCAATTGATTGGGTCAAATCATTCAAAAGATGGAGTTGGGACCTCCATCCTTTAACTTTTCACCCATAAACTCAAAAATCTTTATTTAGTTACTACCATGTTGTTTTTATTGAATAGGGCTCTAGTGATCACACAACTTATCCTCGATAGCCATCCTATTGAAAACTTGTGCCCCTCTCTAGTTGTGCAAGAAAAATGAGGGTTAATATTAAGAATAATAACAAAAAATATGTCATCTCAACTTAATCATACTACCAAAAGCTGCGATGCATTTCTTTGTTAAATGAAACCACCCATTTCCAATGATAAATTAAATAGAAGTGAACTTGGGCTATGATGATTTTGGGGAATGGGTATTTGATGTTGTTAAATAGAAGTGTATTTTCCATCTCTCCATATGGATTTATATCTACCACATTAGTCCTATCTAGATGAATGATAAGGATAGTGGTCATATTGGTGATTGTGGCAATCAAATGGCAATGTGGGGCCATGAATTCATTGGTTGATAATCTTGATGCATTAGTGTTGTGGTGAGAGAGAAAGGCTCCTTTCTCAAGAAGTGTCTTGACTAGGGAGGTAGGCAATGAGTGTGACAAGGTAAGATGCGTTAGCTCCTTAATTCACCTCTTTGCTAGAGTATCCTTGTCTCTCGCTCTCCTCTCATGGCCACTACTCTCATGTTGGTTCACGTGCACCTCTCTCTCTCTCTCTCTATCAAAGGGGAGATGGTTGTGTATTTTGTGGGGAAAATACCTTTATAATATGTTTTTAGAGAGGGAGAGTTTGTGTGCAAGGAATTCCTGTATAATCCTTTTCTAATGCAAAACCTTAGATTAGTAGACATCTTGCAATGACTAATTCTATGGCATCTCAAACTTTTGCCTCCATCAATGGTTCATGAGGTTGTATTTCTTTGAAGTTTGTGGATCAAGATTATGGGGAGGCCTAGATTTGAACCCCCCCACCCCCAAACTTTTGCAGTGGTCAATGACATCAAGGATTAGCTTTTGCTAATTTAGTGAATAAAATCATTTTGTTCAATCTTGATGGCCTTGAATAAAAGCTATAGATTTTAGTGGGCAAAAGCAACGACATAATCTAAGACAACAACAACATTTTTGGATTTTGTGAATATGGACGATGCCATCTTTTCTCCCTTCACCTCCAAAGCACATCATTTTTAATTTAGTTTAAAGTAAGCTTTATTGTTTAGGCTAAAATCTCTTTATCTTGAGGAGAGTTCATAGGATGGATTTACCCAAACCATTCTTTGAGCATTGAGGGTTTAACACTTGATGCACAGCATGATATGGATGGGTGTTAAATTTAATAAACACATTTGAGGTGAAAATATCATGATTGAAAAAAAATGGGGTTATTAGTATCACAATTAGTGGAAGAGAAAGGGGCATTACAAATGAACCTTCAAAAACTAAGAGAAAATTAGCCAAAAGCTCTACTACATGCTTAGGGCTACTATACGAGTGATCATAACATATGGTTAAGTAAACCATCTACACAAGTGCCTCCATTAACCATTGCTAAAGCCTTGTCAAAAGCATAGAACAAGAGAGCTACACCTAACTGCAAAGCAATGTACATGCCAAGTCAATTGAATCAACAAAACCAACTAGGCCAATAGCCAAAAAGCCAATCCTTCTCTATCAAAGTAAGAGATTTGAGCCTACAATTATCAAAGTGTAATATCATGTGGTAGTTTTCTAGTGAATCAAGTGTGTCCAAGAAGCCACCAACCTAGAAATAGGAAACAAATTATCCATAGCCCTATGTTGCCTCTCAAAACTAAAAGTGTAGATACAAAAGAAAAATGATAGAACCATCCATCATAGACAAGCAATAGGCTACAATCGTGAACATAGCCAAACCCCTAAAAGCATCAAAATCTAAAGAACCTATCTCACCACAATGGAAATTAGAAATGCAACAATGACAACCATCTACCACTACTCAAACTAAGAAACTAGACCCGATGTCATAGCGCGTAGGGTTGAAGGTCACCAGAGGGGTTTGACAAGAGAAGAATGTATGGGGGTTCAAGAGCTTAGACTCCAGAGATGGTAGAGATAAGAGAAGGGTTGAAGGTTTCAAGCCAAGTTCTTGAAGATAAGTGACAACAGGGTGAAGGTAGATTCAAGGAGAGGAGTAGACGGAAGAGAAGGGGTTCGAAGAGATTGAAGATGTAGAAGAATACTTCAAAAAAGATTTTTTAAAAATATAGAAGAATACTAATAGAGATGAAGCTTGTCAGTTTCTTTCAACATTATGAGAAAATATAACTCTAATAGACAAAAACGTGTACAAAATAATACATTCCTCTATCCTGCTCAGATCGCCAATCTAATCCTTCCAATGGCTCCGAAAGGGGGGTTAAATACCAAGACACCTGACCAAAATCCTGCCAGATCACTCCTTCTTTATCTCCCACTTTCGGAGTGTTGTTCACTGCCTGAAAATAGTGATCGCACATTGCACGATTTCGCTAATCTCTCTTTTTACATAAAATCTCAAAATAGTTGAAATCTACATGCTTTCTTTTACATGTCATCCTAATCTGGAAGTTGTCTATAGTTTTGTAGATTTTTTTTTACAAGAGATCATATCTAGAATATTAAAAATTGACTAAAATCTAATATTTTTGAGCCATGAACACTAACACTAATGTCTAAAATGGCATTAGCTCTCTAAATCTAAAAGGAAGCCACACTGTAGATTTTTTTACACAGTGTGTGTGTAGCGTCATGACATCCACCCCCTCCTTACCTGCACATCCTCTGGCATGTGCCAAAGTCTTACGAATTTGCAGTGTCAGAAGAAGTATATTCTACCATGTCAATGTCTTCATCTTCTGCCTCTTCTTCTTCCTCTATGTCTTCATGCTCTTGAATTATATTCAAGTCTTCTAGCTTATATGTTGAACTTTCTCTTCGTTTGAAGAGCTTGATTCTTTTTCCAGCTATGGGTATCTTCATGCTTGTTCCATCCAATTTAGCCAATGAATATGTGGCATTGTCATAAATGACCTTTACCACATATGGGCCAAACCAACACTTCACCATCTTCCTAGAAGCACTGTATTGATTGTCTAAGCTACTGTCATAGACAAGCACCTAGTCATTTTCTTGAATTGCTCTTGGCTGAAGTCGATGTCGCTTATCAAATCTTCTTTTGTTCTTTAGTCTTGCTGTCTTTAGCTTCTCAATAGCTGCTTGAACATCTTCAAGCCTTCTTTCTAGCTGCCATATGCGCAAAGTCAGCAACTCTTCTCTACTGATGCCGTCCTCCCAAGGTAGAAGACTCCATGTGAGAATAGATTTTTCAATTGGCATAATTGGTTGTTCTCCATGCATAAGTTCAGCTGGCATATAGCTAGTCACTGAACTGTGAGTAGTCTGGTCAGCCCATAATGCAAAAGGTAGCATTTTAGGCCATTCTTTGATCTTTCCTATACAAGACTTTGCTAGAGCTTTGAGAATAGGTTGATGACCTCTCTCACTTTTTCCATTTCCTTCAGGGTTATAGGTTGATGTTAAAGCCAACTTGATACCCAATTGAGCAAAGAAGTTGCATGCCTCATCAGTATCCAACTCTCCTCTATCTGTAGTTACTTTACCCACACAACCATATCTACAAAACACTTCTTCAAGCAAAAAACAACAAACAGCTTGAGTGGATTTGGTTGTTAAGGCTTTGCCTTCAACTTGATTGGTTAGATCCTCTCTTCAAGCACTAAATACTGCATATTCCATATTCATATAGGCATGGTTACAAGATCAATAACCCATCTATAATGTATAGACAAGGGAGAAGTCGGTTGTAACCCATCTCGATGCTTAACCATAGAATACATTTGACACACATAACAGGTTTCAACAAAATGTACTATGTCCCGATACATGTTTTGCCACCAATATTTTTCTTTGACTTTACTAAAGGTTCCCCATATGCCTCTATGGCCAGCCCATAGGCTTTCATGAAATTCCTTCATTACCTGTTGTTGCAATCTTTTGTTACCTAAAACTCGGACAGGAGCTCCTTTCTTCTTCTTTTCATGCTTCCATAGATGTCCTTCTTTAAGAATAAATCCATAAGCTTTCCTCTTGATATGCTTGAACTCCTCATCAGTCCAAGTCTCCTTCTTCTTCATTGTGCTCAAATATTGGTGGATCTTCAGCCAATCTTCTTCATAATCTTCTTCAAGGAAATGAACTAGAACTTGAGCAATGCAATGAGCATGTTGGCTTCTAGTTGACCATCCTGTTGTTTTCAGCTTTGGACCAGTATATGCAGTAACTGAAAATGTATTTTCAACAGCCATGAAATGAAATTTAGCAAGTATAGATTCTTCAACTTCATCTTCTTCCATCAGCTCTTCCTCATTGCCATATCTTGCACGTGATAGCATGTCAGTAATTGGATTCGCCTTTCCTACAATATGCTTTAATTTGGGGTTGAGAGATTTAATATATGCAATCCATCTTAGCATAGCAATGTCGGGTGTAGAGTAGTTGGCAATCATGCCCAAGAGTGGAAGACAATTAGCTTCTACCACTATGGAAGCACCTATAAAGTATTCACAATCACACTTTAATGCTGTTACAACTCCCCACAATTCTCTTTTTACTTGTGCATACCTTCTTTGATGTTCATTGAGAACTTTTGCTCCAAAAAAAATTGCATACCTGTTACCTTCAAGATCCTCTTGGCCAACAGCCCATCCTATCCTAATGGGACTTGTATCCACAGTAAGGATGATGGGTTGACCATTTGAATAATCAGCCCTTTTGAGAGTGGAGGCTGAAATTAACAGCTTCTTTAATTTACGCATAGTGAGAGTATGCTCATTACCCCAAGAGAATCTTTGATCTTTTCTTAATAATTGATAAAGATTTTCGGCTACATGAGCAAAATGTGGTATCCATATGAGATAGAATACACATGCGCCAAGAAATCTTCTCACCTCTGAAACATTTGTGCATTTTTCTTGCATTCTACTGATGGCATCTATCTTGATTGGAGAAGGTTTGCATCCATAGCGGCCACATAGATGACCGACCACTAGGACTTCTTCTACTCCAAAAATCGACTTAGCTCCAGAAAGGGTAAGATGTACCTCTTCTAGCCTTGTCAAAATCCTATCACAATCATGAATATGGTTAACTACAAATGTCCTGCAGCCATCTTCATCAAGCTCCTCATTCTTTTCATTGACTTCACATTCCTTGATAGGTACATCATCAAGAAATGGAAGAGTAAGTTGTGGAATAAAGTCCCTTAAGACTTTGTGCATGGCATTCATCATATGGGCTACAGAGTTTGTTGCACCTTGTGGTAGAGTGCACATGTGGACCAATCTAAGAGGTGTCTTCATTGTGGTAATGTCTCGGCTTTCTAATGAAAGTTGAAATTGGTCATATCCTGAATATAGGTCGCCCATAGAATAAATTGCTCTACCTGCAAAAGCTTTAGTAAACTCATCAACAATTGGACCTGAACCAACATTTCAGATTGTGACATGATTAACAGGCTATAGATCTTGAATGAATCATAAAGATCCATTTTTCTTGGGCACGGTAAACCATCGGTTTAAGTAGGGTGCTGAAGAAGGTTCTAAAATCTTCATTCTGATCTTTTCATTTAGAAGTTCTAGTAATTTGGGCATTTGCGCCCTTGGAATAGGAATAGGCTTGAGGTTCCAATGCACATGTGGGACCGTAAAAATGACCATAGGAGCCACAATATTTGGATCCACACATCCTATTTCACTTGGTTGAAATGCAAAAGCTTTTCCATGTTTCATTAGCATTTGCATAAAAGAGTGTTTTTCAGCCGGTGAAAGGAAAGAATTTTCACCTATTTTGAGCTCTTTTATACTTTTAGATGTGAACTTGTAACCAATGTTGGAAGGATCACGAAGACTTGGCTGATTTGCTACCCTATCATCAGCCAGCCCTTCACTTTCAGGAGGCAGTGGGACAAGTTTGACTTTCTTATCCACCGTCTTGTATTTTGTCTCCACTTGTGCTTCAACCTTGTTGAGTAAACTAATGTCTTTCTGCTCAACAAATTCTTGAATTGTTTGATACAAATCCAATGTACATACTTCTATGGACTAATTTTTTGCCTGATTTTCTGCATGAGCAGCTGCATATATTTCAGCCAATGTGTCAGTAATTAGTCCAAAAAAAATGCCCGAAATATCTTCATTTTCAGCCATCATGTCATAAGTTTTTAGCTCCCTTTTTACATGACATAAATATTTTCTTTCATTCTTAGTCATGGCCGGAAGAGAGTTATAACAGCCCATACTATTGACTGTACATATATACAAATTTGCTAGAGACACAGTTTCTATTACATAAGGAGGTTCAATCTTTTTACATGACGCAATACCATAGCCTCCTTTTATAGTAATGCAGCCAAAAAACCCTTGAATTCTCGGGCATTAGGAGGCACATGATAATCATGCAGTTGGTCTCTATTTCGATGATGGTTAACACACACAATAAGAAATTGGACAGCTTGTTCATTATCCTTGCTTCGGATTCAAGAATAGGAAGAACCATCATCAAGAGCTTTTGTTTCCAAGTGGGCTTCAGAAATGTAAGGTTGCCCAAGAATGATAGGTAACTACAATAGTCTTGAACAAAGAAGTGAAAATTGTCTTTTATGTCTCCAATAGTTACCTACACATTTAGGACATGCAACATATAACTCTCCAGAAGAGTTGTTTGTAGCTCTCATTCACCATCGTGGATCAACATCTATAGGCCATCCGCCACTTTCATAGAGACTCCTTGCCATGACGTTTATCTCCGAGCCATGGTCTAAGAGTGCAATACATGGTATTTCTTTTTCTCCAATTTTGATGACTGTCTCTGTTGTTGCTCTTGCCCAATGCGTACGGGAGTAGTGACTACTTGGAATGAACCAAGCCTCTTCCTCCTCATGCACGTGCTATAGATGGCCTTCTTTTTGAGAGGTGGACTACCCAACTGGTTTGGACCAGCCGACCATTACATTTTCAGCTTTCACTTCTTTACATTATGAGAAAATATAACTCTAATAGACAAAAACGTGTACAAAATAATACCTTCCTCTATGTTGCTCAGTTCGCCAATTTGATCCTTCCAATGGCTCTGAAAGGGGGGTTAAATACTAGGACACCTGGCCAGAATCTTGCTAGATCACTCCTTCTTCATCTCCCACTTTCGGAGTGTTGTTCACTGCCTGAAAACAGCATTCACACGTCGCGCAATTTTGCTAAACTCTCTTTTTACATAAAATCCTCTCAAAATAGTTGAAAGCTACATGCTTTCTTTTACATGTCATCCTAATATAGAAGTTGTCTATAGTTTTGTAGTTTTTTTAAACAAGAGATAATATCTAGAATATTAAAAATGGACTAAAATCTAATACTTTTGAACCATGGACACTAATACTAATGTCTAAAATGGCATTGGCTCTCTAAATCTAAAAGGAAGCCACACTCTAGATTTTTTTACATGGTGTGCGCGTAGCGGCACGACACCAGAAGAGAAAGAAAAGAAAACGAGAAAGGTTTGAAACTTCCATTTGAGAGTGCTAGCAAATCCACATCAAAGATCTCTAAGGAGATACTTGCTTCTAATCAATCCAAGGATTTGAGCATGTAGTCCTCTTTGACTACTAACAATGTCAAACCCACTAAACCTATAGCTAATTGCTTCCAAGATGAAAGTGGAATCCAAATCATCCTCATAGTCCTTAACTGTGACTAAACCTATCAACTTAACCAAGGAACAAGAACTTGGTGCCAAAAAAGAGGGGGGAAAATCCTAGTCTAGGAGTGCAATCGATATAGCAACTTCATACATAAGCTTTTCTCAATTAAACCCTCCATTAGGTTAAAGGCCTAAATTAACTATCAAATCCCTAAGGAGATGACAAAGAAATAGCTTGATTGGAGAACTTCTTGGTAACAAAGTGCCTTTGTAATAAAGCAAAATAATACATTAGCCAATATTTATCCTTAGGTCTAAGGTTAGACATAAAAGGCTAAGTTGTAACTTGCCAAGGATCGTTTGCCAATTCTAAAAAAAAAATTGTTTAAGGTTTCCACCTCCTGCCATCCATTGAGGAGGATGCATACTCTTTGGCCACCATGGCATTGGGATGGATACCGTGCCCCTCCATAGCATGAGGAGGATATCATGTTGTAGCCTCTCATTGATGGTTCTCAGCCGTTATATCAATTAGTAATATGATTCATGGTAGCCTAGCTACCTTGGCTATGGTTTTCTTGGCATTATTGTGTATTTCTTGTATTCTTAGTGTTTTAATTTATTGTAGGAATTAGCTTCTTTACAATGGTGGAGCAACAAGTCAAGGAGTTGCTACAAATGGGCTTAATTTAGCCAACTCGATCATCGTTTGCCTCTCCCGTACTCTTGGTCAAGAAGAAGGATGGATCATTTCTCATGTGCATTGTTTATAGGGATTTGAACAAGTCAATAGTTAAGAATATGTATCCTATTCCTTGCATTGATGATCTCTTGGATGAACTTAAGGATGCAAATGTCTTCACCAAAATAGATCTTCATTTAGGTTACCATAAAATTTGGATGAAGGAAGGAGATGATTTCAAAACAGCATTTTGGACTGAAAGGGGATTATATCACTTCTTGGTTATGCCATTTGGGCTTTCTAATGCACCCGCCCTTCTAAACAAATATTGCAGCCTTTCTTGTTCAAAATAGCCATTGTATTCTTCGATGACATCCTTATCTGTAGCAAGTCCAAGGAAGAGCATTTGAGGCATGTATAGGAGATCTTTGACACCCTAAGAAGACACACACTCTTTGCCAAGATGACGAAGTATTCTTTCATGGAAGATGAAGTGGAATACTTAGGTCATATTGTGGGAAAGCAAGGAATTAGAGTGGATCCAAACAAGGTGAAATGTGTCAAAGAATGGCCTATCCCTATGAATTTGACATCTTTGAGAGGATTCCTTGAATTATCTTCTTTTTATATTAGGTTCATCAAGAATTATGCTCATGTCGTGGCTCCATTGACGGATAGGATTAAAAAAGAAGTCTTATTTTGGGACTCCATAGCCAATAAAAGCTTTAATGAGGTGAAATCTCTTTTGATTTTAGCATCTATAATTGCATGCCCGGAATTCTCTAAGGAGTTTATCATATGTGTGGATACTTGTGGAAGAGGAGTATGGGCTATTTTATTCAAAATCATGGAGTCATAGCTTATGAGAGCTGATGACAAGGAACGCCAACTATATGTTTACGAGCAAGAGATGTTATCAATATTGCATGCTATTAAAAAGTGGCATCACTATATCTATGGTAGTCATTTCAAAGTCAAAAGTGATCATCGTGTGGCAAAATACTTTGTTTTTGTGGCCAAATTTGTCTCCCAAGCAACAAAAGTTATAAATACATGTATATTCTTACCTGCCTCATAAAAAAATCCATAATGCAAAGTGGACCTCACATACCTCAATATACCTCTAATTGCATCCAAATGAGGCTTTCTAGGCATTTGCATGCACTGACTAACAAGGCCAATAGCATAGATCAAGTTTGGCCTTGTGATAGTCATGTAAATCAAACTCCCTACTATCCTCATGAACATAGGGGGGTCTTTTATCTCATCCCCAACATCAACATTCAACTTCACATTTTGCTCCAATGGTATTGAAAGAGACTTACACACTATCATACCATACTTGGACAACATATTAAAGCCATATAGCCGTTGGGATAGCCATATACCATCATTGCATCATCTAATCACCTTAATACCAAGAAAATACATGAGCTCACCCAAGTCCTTAATCTCAAACTTCTTCTTCAAAAGGTCATTGACTCAATAATCCCATTGTCACTATCACCTATAATAATCGTCATCCACATGGATGACTATGATGATCAAACCTACATCTCTCTTTCTCACATAAAGTAAGTGATCAGCATTAGAAACATAAAAGTCAATGTTGACAATATACTCTCTGATCTTGTCAGACCATGCTCTAGGTGCTTGCTTCAGCCCATAGAGTACCTTCTTTAATGTATACACATATGTGGGATATTCTAAATCCTCATAACCTACTAGTTTCTCCATATACACCTCTTCTTGTAACTCACTATGCAAGAAGGCATTCTTTACATCCATTTGCTGCAAACTCCAACCTTTAGCTACTACCAAAGCAATCACACATCTAACGGTTTCCATCCTAGCAACCATACTAAATGTCTTTTCATAATCTATGCCATATGTTTGAGCATAGCCTTTTGTAACTAACCTATCCTTAAACCTGCTAATAGAACCATATGCATTATGTTAAATTTTGTAGACCCACTTACAATCAATAGCCTTCTTTCCCTTAGACAATGATACTAGATCCCAAGTCTTGTTGGCTCTAATGTAGCCATCCCCTCATCCATTGCGGCATCCCAATGAGCATAACCAGTAGCATCCTCAAAACAAGTGCTCTTAATATCCTCAACTACCTTTATCATATAAGAATAATGGTGAGTTGCATGACCTTCAAAACCAAATATTTTAACAAGGCATCTGACCTTGCTAGACTTGTGTACCACTAGATCAATGAATGGAGCCTTTACATTATCATGTGCTCTCTCTACACCTAGTGTCTTGACTGAAGGAATACCAATTTCATCATCCAAACTCTCTGAACTACTGAAATCTCCATCAAACCCTAAATGACTAGATGAATTATTACCATTTGACACTTTCTTATTCCCTTTGTCTTTACCTACAAAACTAATAGATGCACCTGAAAATGTGGGACTACTCCTTAGTCTCCCGAACCAATGATTAATTGTAGATCTAGTACCAAATGATGTTTTTGGTCCACTAAGGCTCAATGATTCTTATTCTTCTTTATGTATATGACTATCATGATCATGATCATCATCTAATGCACCACCGCTAGATGCATAGCAATTGTTCATCTCATAAAAAATAACATCCCTACTCACTTAGAACTCACTTGTAATAGGGTCATAACAATGATACCCTTTTTGCTCTAAAGAGCACCCAATAAAAATATAATTCTCAGTCTTTGGATCAAGCTTCTTTTGTAGCTCATCTCGCACATGAATATATGCAATACAACCAAATGCTTTCAAGTGTGACACGTTAGGCTTCTTACTTGTAAAGTATTCTTTAGGGAGTCATCCCATGAATTGCAGTTGTGGGGTTCTATTCATAATATAGATAGCAATATGAATAGCTTTAGACCTTTTTTTTTTGTAAATTCTTTTCAACCCCACCATCAATATTTATGTAACTTATGCAATATGCCTATTTTTTCCTTTTTGGAATCCCATTTTATTATGGGTATACTTGCAATTAAATTATCTCTTTATCCCAAGATACTCAAGAAGTTACTTAACTCATTAGAAAGGTACTCTCCCCCTCTATATTACCTTAAGCACATAACTTTCAAGTCTGTTTCTATTTCAACAGTGGCCTTAAAAGTTTTGAAGTGCTCAAATACATTAGTCTTTCTTCATGAAATACACCCATAACTTTTTTGATTTTTCCAATGTGTGAAATTCGGTTGTATGAATCATCATATATTTGTACATAACATGGATTTTGTAAATCTTACATCTCTTTAAACCATTTAGCATGGTTGGTAACATGATTAGATGCACGTGAATCAACATACCATACATAATTATGTGTCCCCTTTCCTGCAATAGAATTCATCATATGCTATATAATAAATAGATGCTCATTTTTATCTTCATTCTGTTGTGAGGACGATGCATAGTTTTCTTGCTATAATTTATCAATGTAGATATCATTCTTCTTAGCATAACAATGGGCTACAAGATGATCTATTTTGCCACAATAATGACAAATATTACCACAATTGCTAGAACCTCTATTCTGCCATCTTTTTCTTCCTCTAGAGCTCCCCTTGCCTCTAAAGTTGCTATGGTCTCTTGAAACTTGCATATCACCATCTATTCTGCCATCTATCTCTTCCTCTAGAGCTCCCCTTGCCTCTAAAGTTGCTATGGTCTCTTGAACCTCTATTCTGCCATCTATCTCTTCCTCTAGAGCTCCCCTTGCCTCTAAAGTTGCTATGGTCTCTTGAAACTTGCATATCACCAAATCGCTGATTGAACTTATTTTGTTGGTTATCAACCATACGTTGTCGTCGCGTTAAGAGTTGAAGGTCTACCACCGGGGCTTTTAGTACAGAAGAAGAGTTTAGGATTCAAGATTCAGAAAGGAAAAATGGATTGGGTTTTAATAAGATTCGGAGTTTAAAAATAATTTAGGTACAGAAGTGGAATTCAAGCCTTCTCACTTTGTACTTAGCATACATGAACAGAAGGAATAAGACTAAGTTGATTACATCAAATGCTTCAGGATACATATATCATTTCATAAAGGATATTTTCAAAATTCCAATTCATTTATGAATGTCAAATGCAAGCTCTAATGGCATTTATTTCATGTACATAGATGGATTTCAATCCTTTGGGTCAAGTATATTGTTGATAGAATCAAATGCATTCAAGATTTGGGCCAAAGATACATGAAATGAATGGGAAAAGAATAATTTTAGCTTCAGCCCTGTTTTAAAACAGAAAATTCCAGCCCATAATCAAGTTCAAAATGAGTGCATAAACTCAAGAAGAAGCACTTTTGATCATCTATGAACAATGTCCTGAAGGAAAGAGATCATTTTCCTCCATTACAACCATAAAAAACCCATGTTTGCTCATAAAAATAGATCAAAATAGTGGGCTCCCCTGTTTATGACTGGTTATTTCAGCCGATAGCAGTCCATAAGTCTTCAATATCCTCACCCTTTGCTTGCCCCAAAGTCACTCAAGTACTTGGGTACAAGTCGGGCTTCATTGGACCAAGAATAAGGTAAACAAGATGAGAGAAGTCGTGCATAAGAGCAGGCTGAATACTCTTCTCTTAGATTTTCCCTCTTTTATAGACAGTTTCAGCATGCATTTTCATTAGACCAAAGAGGCAGAGAAGTGGAGCTCTTACCATGTTTACATCTTCAGTAGTTGGGCCTGTTAATCTTCAGTTTGCATGCTCCATTTCATGCATCTCAGCTCCAGCTTTCTTCCAGTTTCCCTCAGACAGTGCAGCCCGCATTTTGTGCCGAAAAACGCGGGCTGCTCTCTGCTCAATCCCTGGTCACTTTTTGACCAGCCTAGGTCACTTGCTGGTCACCTAAGTCAGTTACTTTTGGTCCCATGTGGACCTAGTGGACTTTTGACAGTTTTTGGCAACATTTTTGGGTTTTGACCATATTTTTGTACCTGAATTAATGTGATTTATCCAGCAAACTGTCAATTACTTCCAGATGTCCAAGTTATAGGTTCCCATAGACTTATTTTTCATAAATTTACATGGTATAACTGTAAATTATATGCTAAATACAAAAGAACTTGTATAACTAAGGTGGTTATTGGATAATAATGCCTAAATTTTGTATGCAAATATCTCATATAACTTCCAGTGAAACTCTTCTGAGTTCATAAGAATCCCATGATTTATATCATAAATAGTAAACTCTTTGACAACGTCCCATACCATGACCTCTTGATTGAAGAGGACCTACCACGTCCCCTTCTTCTTGAATTGGAGTAGAATGCTTGGACATGTTCACCACTTTTTTCTGATGATTCACCTTGTATGTTGACCTCTTCACTGATCTTGAGAGAGAGACTAACTCATTAAAATATGAATATGCCTTCCATACATACACAGAAGTAACAAATGATTTCAAGCCTTCTCATTATTAAGGCAACCCAAAGTAGAAGAAACCAAATCATCAACATTAGGCATTCCATCAATAGTTTCTAAGGTATCTACAATGCTTCTCACCTTCAAAACATACTCATTTACAAACATCTTCCCTTTCTTCAAGGTATTCAACTCTTGCTTGAGTTGAATCTTTCGTGCCTTTGTATTGGCTGAAAATATATTCTCGAAGATTGTCCAAGTTGCATATGAAGTTTCTACATTTCTGATATACCTAAAGCATAGTATTATCAATCATGACTATAGATAGCCAATACACTACCTTTTTGTCTTTTACATTGCATTATTTCCATGCCTTTAATTCTTCTATAGTCATAAGATTACTTAGCTTTGGTTCCTTTTCTTCACTTGAAACAAAACCAAAGAGGCCTTTTCCAATAAGGAAGTTCGTTACATGGAACTTTCATGATGGATAGTTGTTATTGTCCATCTTCTCAATGATGGGGTTTCCACTGTTCTTTGCCATTATCGCAAAATTGATATAAAATAGCAAGCAAGTCTTTTGTAACCTTTTACAACAAGTGTATAGTAACACAGCAAATAGCCTTTTCACTGATTGCTCAATAGTACATGTAATCTACAACTTGTTCATTGATAAAACTCATGTTTACTTCCTATGATAAACACCTCAAAGCTTACAAATTTAAAATATATAACTTGTGCACCCACTTTTAGTTGACACAACTGAAATCGTAGTATATCTTGAAATTTCTACTTGCAGTCTTATGGGTCTTAAATGGGGCTAAAACGGTTGCAGATGGCTAAAAAAGAAATGGATAAGTCCTAAAGGGCATGCCTACAAAATATACAATGCTTTGCTCACACACAAAATATCATAGCAATATGAGATTTTTTCTTTGCTATGTTTTCGGTGCTTCGCTAGAGGGAGAATGGGAGAACTTTCTACCCATTTCATGCTTGCTCGAATCCTTGCTTTTTCTCCTTCACTTTAGCCTCCAAAACTAGCATCTATCAATGGTGTAGCTTTGATACTATGTCACAAATCACATAGTGAGGGGACATGCTTGAGGTGTTGCGCTAAACATACATCATACTCATAAGAGGAAGTTCACTCAAGAAGAGAAATGGAGGCCAAAGATTTTTCTCGCTAGTTTCTTCTTCTTCTTTTACACAGTTTTCAATGTACACACAAAATACAGATAAGGTACAACATAAAGGAAAGTGGCCTACTAAGTTAAATAGTCAATACATACTATACTAATTGATCGGTGCTATAACTGTGCTAGCTATAGATAAGCGTAATAAACTAAATACAACAAGTGATAAGTCAGTGGCCATGCAAGAGTCATAATGACCATTGATGTGCTAAGTGTAGACATGCAAACCCATCTAACTAGGCGGTCCATAATCAATGTCTACATGTGTTGAGCTTGGCATCGCAACAATTCTACTGGGAGTCTTGATGAAACGAAACCTCACCATATGATAGGTTATTAAGAATTGGATGGAATGAACTAATCTTGCACCATTAACATGCAATTTGAAATCTAGCCTCTTAGGTACACCAAGTCTAAGAGTCTTGGGGGTCAATACCTTTTGGGAAGGGGTAGAGCATTACACCATAGAATACAAGCTTCTGAGCTTGTGATCTCGAGCTTAGTATACGTGGAGTTTTTTGAGTCTTTTGTTAGTCAACAACCTCAATTTTATCAATATATATATTAAGGCTAGTTTTATTTATGTACAATAGGAGCATTGAGTGTCCAATGAATTGGTTGAACCATAAGGATGCACAAATAGGATGTAAGGTCGCTAAGCAATGAGGGTCCTTTAAAGTAACTAGCAATTTGGAGCTCCTCTTCAACCATGAATTTGTTCAATAATGGGTGATCTCTTGGGCTCTTAGTAGCCTTTCTTTCTTAAAGAAAAATGATGTAATTTGTTAAAACATGATATCTATTATAGGGTCAACAAAGTTTGTTAGGTGGAACAATTAATTGTTTCTCATCTAACACGTGTGGATATGAGCTCTATTTAATATTGTAAAATGAGAGATCCAATTTTATGAAAATGTAATAATTTTCAAATTTGAAATTAGAAGATCCACAACCATTCTAGAGGTTGTAGGTAGGGTGTATTCACTTTACGAAGTTCATGTCCACAAGTCCACAATGGGTATACCGCAAGCCAAAGTGTAATGTAAAAGAGTGCAAGATTGGTCACTTGAGAGAAAGGGTTAAGGATGCCCAACAAAAAGCAAACCCTATGTATATAGTATGTAAAATTGAAAAGAGATATCATTCTTCTATGTACAAACTTTTGAGTGCCTCTTTTTCTCTATCTCTATCTTCTTGCTTACTTCGTCATAGCTTGAGAGTGAGAGAGTGAAAGAGGTAAAGAGGTGAAACTGCTCATCATTCTTTCTCGTTCTCTTCTTCTTCTTCTTCTTCTCTCTATCTTGATGAAACCATGAGAGTGAGGGATTGAGTTAGAGAGTGAGAGAGATGAAGTGAGGAACCAGTGGGGTGAAGCTCCATTCCCCATCATCATCATCGTCATCATCATCATCATCTCCTTATTCCTCCTCCTCCTCTTTTCCTCTTAGAAATGAAGTAATGCTGGTAGATAGATTGAGGGAGAAGTAGTGATAGTAGATGGATTTAGGGAGAAGTAGTGATGGATCAAGAGGAGCCATGTTTGGATCGTGGAATTTATTTGAAACCATACAACATATTTGCCTACAATAAGTGCTTCATAGTTCTACTTTTCCCCCCCCTCTTCATGGGATTGAATACACTTTCTAAAGGACAAGATACTAGACTTGATATACAAGCTTGAGTGTGGGGTGTAGACACCTCATTAGATTGCATCTCAAAGTTGGAGTTGAGGATTGCATTCAAGAATATATTTGTTCATAGTTTAGCTTGGGCCTAGAGTGTGACTCAAGTTTGAAGCTTCAGTGCTCTAGAGAATCAATCTTCAAGATGACCTCTTGGAACATGCTTCCTAGAAGATTGAGACACGATGGAGCATGCCCTAATCCCGAGGTAGAGTCCAAGGTTTGATTTGATCTTGAATCTTCAAATCTTGAGCATAGGTCGAAGCTCAATGATGAAGATTGAGGATGCCAGAGTGAGGATGGAGAGGACAGAGGTTGGAAAGGGAGCGGGGGTGGAAGTGGGAGTGAGAAAGTGCCCAAGGATGATAACTCATATCGATAATAACACTAAAACAATACTTGCCCCTTCCTGAACTGAACGTATATTTCTTAGCCCAAATGTCATGGAGCACCTTCATGCACATCATTTGCAACCTCCTAGTGTGAGGCTTGAAATTTTATCTCATCAAGGTGTGCGAATGAGATCAGCCTCTTTGCTAAAGCTTTCTCCTCCCCTAGATCGTGATCAATGCAAAACAAATGTTGGGCACTTAATCTCTAGGGGTCAAGCGTAATTACCCCGAAGGTTAAGGCAGCTCATGACTTGTGCTTGTTTTAGGATTGAAAAATATCGGAGTCATTTGGGAGGTTCACGTTGAATGGCTATGGAGGTTCAGGTTGAATGGTTTCTGCAATGAGGTGGAATTGGTGAACTGCTCCCTGAGAACGAGCAAGCTTCCTGCAATCTCATGAGAGTTAAGGGACTGACTTGATCTCCCATGGATTTGCACTGTGACATGAGAAGACCGAGTTCCTGGGTTCCCCCGTGTGAGCTTTCTAAATGATTATCAAGTAATGATCAGAGATTGGGCACATAAAAGGGGAATTGCAATCCTGAGCCTTGCCTTCCGAGCCAAGGTGATGATACTGGCAGACATCAAACGTGTTGCCTTCAAAGTCCCCTAATTGCTTGCTCAGGGACTATTTCTGGGATGGCCACTCCATTGCTCACAGTAGAAGCACCTCATTATCAGTTAAGTTTCTGCACCGATGCCTGCCTTGATGAAACTCAAAAGCTCAAAGGGCTCAATCTTGTTGTCAGACAGGAGCTGCCTTTGCATTTTTCTGAATTACAGCTTTTACAAGAATCAAGGGGTCAGGACTCAGTACTCCATCAGCAGTTTGTCTGTGCCAAACCAATAATTCATGATGCACTGATCCACAGACATGTCGCCTCTGATACAGACAATGCTGCAGAGCTTCCTCATGTGGAAGACTTCTTGTGCATTTTACAAGACTGCAAGAAACAGAGGAATCTTGCTCTTGCAAGGCAAGTGTATGTGCATGCTTGCCATATGGGGCTTCAGCTCCTCAGTGTCCTTGGGAACTATATCCTTCAAATGTTTGCAGACTGCATGAGTATATGTGATGCTGAGAAACTGTTCAACCAACTGATGGACTCCAATGAGTACTCTTGGGCATCTCTAATGCGGGCACATATTGAGTGCGGCAATTCCCAATGCGCCTTCTATCTGTACCAGAAAATGCAAGAGGATCATCTCCCAGTGAGTGGTGTCACCTATGTCTTTCTCCTCAGGGCTTGTGGTAGGATTAAGGACCTTGAAAGTGGCAAAAGGTTACATACTGAGATTGCTAAAGATGGTTATGAAGTAGATACTAGCATCGGCAGTGCTTTGGTGGCTATGTATGCCAAATGTGGGTCATTTGCAGAAGGATGGGAGTTGTTCAACGAGCTACAAGAACAAGATGTAGTAGCATGGAATGCATTACTTTTAGGTTACACTGAAAATGAGCTATATAGGGAGACTTTGAATTGTGTAGAGCAGATGCAAGTCAGGGGGGTACCTCCAGATCCTGTCACATTTGTCTGCTCTTTAAAAGCATGTGGCAGCATAGGGGCTGCAGATAAGGGTCAACAATTTTGTGCCGAGATATTCAAGGAAGGGTATGAATCTGACTTCTATATTATAAGCTCTATCCTGGATATGCTTGCCAAACTGGGGTCATTAAAAGAAGCACAGGAGTTGTTTGATGAACTTCCATCACATGACGTCGTTTTATGGAATGCCCTGATAACAGGCTATACTGATTCAGGATGTTATGAAGAGGTACTAAAATGTGTGGGTCAAATGCGGCAAGAAGGTGTTTATGAAAATGCCATCACATTGGTCTGCTGTTTGAAAGCTTGTGCTGGCCTAGGATCTGTATGCCAGGGCAGGGCAATACATGCTGGTATTATCAAGGATGAATTGGACAGGGATAATTTTATATGCAACACACTGGTGGATATGTACATTAAATTTGGCTTATTTGCAGATGCTGACGATGTTTTTGGTGAGTTACCAACTCAGGATGTGATATCATGGACTGCACTTATTTCTGGATATGCTGAGCATGGTTTTGGTGAGCAAGCACTTGAATGTTTGGAGCACATGCAACGAGAAGGTGTCTCTCCAAATGCAGCAACCTTTGTTTGTGCTTTAAAAGCTTGTGCTGGTGTCAAAGATGTCCTTCAAGGCCAAGAATTACACTTTGAAATTGTCAAAGCAGGATGTGAAAGAAACTACAATATTGGTAATACCCTAGTTGATATGTATGGCAAATGTGCTTTGTTTGAAGATGCTTATGAAGTGTTTCTTAAGTTGAGAGTTCAAGATGTCGTTGCATGGACTGCCCTGATTACAGGATACATTGAGCATGGCCTTGGGCAGGTAGCATTGAACTGTTTTAAACAAATGCGAGCAACTGGTGTACAGCCCAATGCTGTTACTTACCTATGCTGTTTAAAGGCTTGTGCCAGCACGGCATCTTTAGATACTGGCCAAGATATATATGCTGAGATTTGTAAAGAAGGTTTCGAAGAAGAAAACTCAATTGTGAACACTTTGGTAGACATGTATGCTAAATGTGGATTGCTTGAAGAAGCAGAGGAATGTTTTGACCAGTTGACAAAACAAGATGTTGTTTCTTGGAACATACTAGTTACAGGTTATGCTGATCATGGGTATAATGAAAAAGTGTTAAACTGTTTTCAAATGATGCACTTGCAGCGTGTGACTCCATATGCTGCCACATACCTCTGCAGCTTGAAAGCTTGTGGCATTCTAGGAGCTATTGATGGTGGCCGAGAAATACATGCTGAAGTCGTCAAAAGGGAAGATTTATTCAGTGCTAACACCACAACAGGTCTCAACCAGCCTGCAGATTTGACTTTGGCAATTGCTCTCATTGACATGTATGGTAAATGTGGGAGCATGATTGAAGCTCAGAACGTCTTTGAATCTGCACCCAAAAGACTGGCCGTGACTTTCAATGCATTGATCACAGGCTATGTCTGCCAAGGAGAGTGTGAAATTGTGTTCAATCTGCTTGAAACAATGAGAGTGGAAGGTGTACAACCAGATGATGTTACATTACTTAATATTCTGAATGTGTGCAGTCATGTGGGTTTGCTAGATGAGGCCAGGGAGTACTTTAACTCTTTGGTCAAAGATTATGACATTATTTCAACAGTCAAACATCACACTTGTATAGTTGATCTTCTTGGTCGTGCAGGCCGAGTGGATGAGGCTGTGGCATTAGTAAATAAGATGAGCTTGCAGCCTGACTTTGTGGTGTGGAGTACACTGCTAGGTGCTTGTCGAAAGTGGGGTAATGTAGAGCTTGCAAAACAGGCCTTTGCAAGTGCAGTGCAGCTGGAAGATGAGGAGACTGCAAAATTTGTATTAATGTCCAACCTTTATGCAGAGACAATCTCCAGTGGGTGAATAAATTGTTTGTGCTCACTAAAAGTAGGGAGTATGTGGTTTGTGCTTGCTAAAAGTGCAATGTGACTGATGAGCAGACTGCAAATTGTGAATTAACGTCCAACCTGGATGCAGAGACGACCTCTAGTGAGTGAGGATATGGTTTGTGCTGTGGAGAACGATGTTAGTTGCTTGTTGAAATTGGGTTACCGTAGAGCTTGGAAACAGGCCTTCCCAAGAGCAGTTTTACTGGAAGATGAGGAGACTGCAATATTTGTGCTGATGTCCAATCTTTATGCACATACAATCTTCAGTGAGTGAGTATATTGTTTGTGTGGCTAAAAGTGGCACATTTGAAAACAAGCCTTTGCAAGTGCAGCAAGACAGTTTGTAAAGATGTCCAACCTTTGTGCAGAGGCAATCAGTGAGTATACTATCTTTGTTGAGAGCTGGGTGATTGCTGGAAGCAGGTTATACAGTGCCTGGAAATCACACCGTTAGATGTGCAGTGAACTGTAAGACAAAAAGACTGGACAAGTTGTTATCGCATCCAACATCAGCGCAGAATCAAACATCAGTGAGTCTACCTACGTGGACAGATAATAATGAGTGATACCGAAATTCCTTAGCTATGAGCAACACCGAATTTGCAAAGAGGGCCCAGTCAGAACCACATTCTGCAAGTTGTTCGCTTGATTCGAACACAAATATTTATATCAACATAGTGCCTTTGACACTGAGATGGCAGTGGTGTTCATGCTGCTGTTTACTGGTCAGAGAAAGCTGTTTACAGAATGCATTCATCTTCGATTCAGCCCCCGGGGTTCAAAGTCATATTGCTAAGCTCAAGGGACTTCTCCATTGGCAGTTGGATCTTATTCAGCATGCTCGCCTTCTCCCTAGGGAGGATTTAGTTGCATGGCATATGGCAGTTTCTTCTTCTTCTCTGCTGTGACTCTTTTATTTCTCATGTGATTCATATAAAAAATTACTGCAAAAAAAGAAAGTAAGCTATTTACTGGTTGAGACAATGCAAGAATATCTCTTGATACATTTTTGGCATAAAAGTGGGTACATTAAGATGTGTAACACAGCTATCCATCGTACATGCAAGGTTCTGATTGACTGCATAAAAGGGAAAACATTACACGTGGAATCCATGACCAATCTAAGTCACATCAACAACTCAGGTGTGACATGTGGAGGGAAGGTGTGGTCACTTTTCAAGGCTTGACACTTCTGCTCGTGGTTGCAACAAACGTTAGGGATGAAATGAAGGGTAACACTTGACACCAATGCATCATACAACAGCAGCAGACCTATCTCAGCCATAGAAAGCTACTCAAAGCGACTGCTTAACCACAGTGGAACATTGTATGGTTGAGAAGTGATTACTGATTTGAGAGAGGGAGACTAATGTGTATAATACTGAATAGGATTTCAGATAATCCTCAGCTCAAAAGATAGGCTGTGGATTGTGGACAGGATTTCAGCATAACTTTCAGCTCAAAAGATTTGGCAGTGGATTGTGAGCAAGTTGCGTGCTCCTCAGGATGTTACTGTTATATGTACTGAGTTTACAACTTGGAACTTAAATAATAAGAACCAAACTAATATAATTGCACAACAACTACATGGATCAGGATATATGATATAGATTCATGCCAGGACTGCACAGAAAATAGAGTTCGAGAGATGAGGATATTATGTATATGTTGGCAATGCCAAAATATATGAGATGCAGTCTTCTTGCATGCCTGACACCAAAGATAGTTAGCTGTGATAATCCTGCTTCCAGCAGCTGTGTGATGGAATGATACTACGTATACTTCATAAGAAAAGTCTCTCTTTTAGGGGCAACTTGCAGGTCCATATTTTTATAACTTTACTGAATTGGATTGGCATGGTTCACAATGCAAGGTTCAGACTATAATAAAGCTATACATTCTCCTCCTAATTTATCATGGAGATCAATGTTTTTGTCTGTCTAACTATTTTGCAACCAAGGGAAATTTTGCTTGGTCTCTAGCACCTAGAGTATTTTCCATTTCACCTAGAATGATTTGTGTGATGTAGGTCTCTACTTACATCATATCAGAGCAGTCAAACAGGGTATTCTTTGCACAAGAATCAAGAGGGAATCCTGTGATGAGGCTGTTGCACCTGCATTCAACAAACTGTGGGAGTGTGCGAGAAGACAAGAGAATGCTAAAGGACTGTTTGTTTGTATTCCATAAAAGTACTCATGTACATGAGGTTTAAGGAAGTTTAGGTGAAATATTGAAAATGATTGATGGATGGATAAGTAAGACCTAAGTATGAAAACTCGGACAAATTTGAAGCTTGTTGCAACAAATCTTTCCATTGTTCTAAGTTTTTGGGATATTGTACCATTGACTTTCTTAGAGGGGTCTATTTTGAGCCTGAAAATCTGCTAATGATGAGTCTAGAGAGAATCCAGCAGATTTATCCTTCTACATCATGGTGATGGTATAAAGGAAGGCAGAGAATGGCTTTTGGTACTAAGTGCATTGGCAACCAAAGGAAAGGGTGATAAATGTGGAGGAAGAACAGGTATGTGGGGCAAGTGTTAGAGGGCAGAGAAGTGATGAATGATAATCGTCATCACAACAAAATTGGCCACAAGATTCTATTTTTAAATTACAAGATTGATAGACAAGACTGAAGGTCTTGCCCAAGACCCCTATTTATAAGAGTTCATAGGGGCTTCTAGATAGGTGTTAACATAAGCTGATGTAAGTGCTAACACAAGTGATACAAGAATTGATATAAGCTTATACAAGCACCGAAAAAGATAACTTTTTGGTAACTTCTAAGGGATCATTTAGAAGTTTGTAGGCAAGGTTTTTTTTTTTTTTTGGGAATTTACATTTTCTTGCATGTGACATTGCTTGCTCGTATAGAGGGGTTCACACACTCTGAATCAAGTGCGGCAATGGGTCGTCTTTAGGCATGATAGCAATGCAATCACCTTAGAAGGCGACACTAGATGGCTAATAGGAGACTATAGCATTTAAATTAGGTTCTCGTTTTTAGGTCGATCCTTGTGGGGATGAGATGGAGCTTTCCCCTTTGAGGGTTACGAATGTTTGGTTATTCTAATGAGTTCAAAATGGTAGTAATCTTGATTATTTCAAGTGGGCTACTAACATACATGCTATTGATGTTCATTTAGATAGGCATTTTACACTCGGTATCAGAGCTGAAAATAAAATTTGGAATGAATATAGATAGTTATAAACTATTAAAATTAACCAAGAGTCAGAGGTGAGAATAAATTCTTTATGCCACTAATGCTTAATAAATTTGGATAAGATGATGAAGGGTGACAAATATTCTTAGTATTTCATGCTAGGTTCATGTACTCCAAGAAGACAAAGGAGACTAAGAAGATCAAGGACACCATGAAAAGTAATGTGAAGATGATCAAAAAATGTCAAAAGTCCAATAAAGGAAGCTAGAAGAGAAAAGGTGGAGCCCAAGCTAAGGAGAAGAAGATCAAAAGAGGAGACAACCAAGACTAAGGAGTTAGAAACCACAAGCACATAATATGAAAAAGGAAAACTATAATGTCTACTATTGGCACCAATGATATAGCCAAGGGTACCAAAAGAATCCAAAAATTTGAGCTGTATTGCCTACACCACTGACATTGCATGATCTAGAGGCCTTGCATGTGTTTAGTGGGGGAACCCACATCCTTATGTGTAGTTATCTAGAGGATAAGCTAGCACCAAGGGGGGGGGGGGGGGGGGTGGTTAAAAGTATATTGTTAGAGGTAGTGCATGTGTTTAGTGGGGGAACCCACGTCCTTATGTGCAGTTATCTAGAGGATAAGCTAACACCAAACAAGAGGGGGGGTGTTAAAAGTATATTGTGAGAGGTAGCGCTAGAGGCATAAACAAATTATGGTTCAAAAGTGACCAAGTCCTATAGGCATAAAGCATGTATCCTATAGGCAAAGAGAAGGAAGTGTGGCACAATTGAAAAGCTCTAAAACAATGTGCTTGCTTCACTATTAAATCAATCAAGTCTATTTCATATCATTATAATTCCTTACTTGTTCTTCTTCTTTCCCCCATAGCTCATCTTATTTTATTTCCCAAACCATGTTTTATAACATTGATAATGGTGATAGCTTCTACAAGAGAGACTACTAGCCACATTTACTGAGAATGGCGTGGCAAATACCACTTCTTGATATGGTATCTATCACTTTTGGGTGTTCTTGCCACCATTGTAAGGTTAGCTATTGTATTGGTAGCGATTGTTACGCTATTTTGGTAGTGATGTGCCTGAACACACTTACAATTGCTAGGGCACATTTTTCCCTCTTTAGGAGGTCTTTTTCCCTAGCCTTATATATATGTGCATATTCACTTTCGAGCATACCTAGTCTTGTAAATCTTCTTCTTGTTTGATGATAAAAGGCAATCCAAATGCTTTGTCATTTGATGAGTTGGTTTATGTTTTGATGCAAGAAGAGCAATCTAGGAAAAACAAGTCCATTATGCATGTTGCAGATCAAGCTTTTGTGGCTAGTCAGAAAGGTAAAGGAAAAGCTTCATTTTCTACTAGTAAGAAAAAATCTACAAATGCTATTCAGACAAAGAAGGCTAATAAGGATGAGAAGAAAAAAGAGAGTCACATGTTTTATAAGTAGTGTGAGGCAAAAGACCATGTCATTAAGGACTGTCCTAAATTGGCTATAAAAGAGGCTAAGAATACAAAGGCTAGTATGGCTGTTGTGGATACATCTCCTTCTGAGTTTGAATTTGCAAATGTTGCGCAAGATATGTTTGAAGAAGGGGGTGAAGTAGAGACAAAGAGGTGAAATAGAAAAGCAGAGAGCTATGAGTTCTCATCTTCTTCATTTTATTCTTCCACACTGACTCATTTTTCCAAGTCTACAATAGTGTAAAGATAAGATAGGTGTAACAACTTCCCATAGTTAACTAACTAGAGTTAACCTACCCGACTTATTTATGAAGTCACATATGGCTAGTGACAGCTAGCCTACATCTGTCAATGTTGGGATAAGTTGAGCTAGACTTTCAACACTCCCCCCTCAAGCTCAGGAAAGAGAGTGTACCCTAAGTAGCTCTCTAAAATGACTGAACTTATCTTTACTTAGTGACTTGGTAAAGATATTAGCCACTTGGTTTCAGTTCTAGGGGATCTATTTGCCTTGCAAGTACCATCTCTTGTACAAATTGATAGTGTACCTCTATGTGTTTAGTTCTTCCCAACTTCTCACAAAATGGACTTGAAGAACTCTAAAATCATTAAATAGAGAAGATCTCGAGTTAAAAAAAAACCCAAGGATCGTAACCTGTCATTTTTTCTGGATTGAGAGGGACTGTAGCCACCTGTCACAAAAGTTACCACGTGAACGAGAGTTATGAGCCATATTAGCCATTATTTAGTGTCAGTGTCTATAGTATGGATGGTCCAAAAATACTAGATTTTTGGATAAAACTAGCATATTTTTAATATTTTGGATATTATTTATTGTAAATATCCTAAAAAGCTATGGAAACTTCTAGAATAGGGTGTCATGTAAAAAAAGAAAGTGGGAATTTCAGCCAGTTTTGGAGATTTAATGCAAAAAGAAGGATTGACAAATTCTCGAGCATCGTGATTGCAGTTTATAAGTAGCAAACAACACTCTGAATGGGGAGAAAAAGGAGTGATTTGGAAGATTTCTGACCAGGTGTCCTGGTGTTTTTCATGTTTATCCCCCTTTTGGACCCAATGAAACCATCAGATTGCATCTTGGAAGCTTCAGATTGTTGATTTTGCCAAGATCCCCTCCATCAAGAGCTCTTCTTCTTAGCCACAACCCTTCTTCTCTAATTTAGCAAGAGGGAGGTAGAGGGATATCTTTCCCCCCCTCCCCCTCGAGAGGCTGTGAGAGGGAGCTAGAGAGGGGGAGAATTGGAAAGAGAGAGAGAGGGAAGAAGATCCTGAGAGGTTGCAAGAGAGGGAATTAGAGAGGGGGTTAGAGAGGAAATGAATTAACTCAACCTCCCCCTATCTCGGTCTTCAACTTGGCAAGCTACTCTCACGCCCTGCCAAGGTCAAAGATGTTCAAGATTGGCCACCCCCAACCACTATCAAGGAAGTGAGAAGTTTTCTAGGTCTAACTGGATGATATAGGATATTCATCAGAAACTATGCCCAAATTGCAGCACCTCTTACTAGACCTACTCAAAAAGCAAGTTGCCATTATCTGGATGCCAATTGAACTATCTAACTTTGAGTAACTAAAGCATAGTTTGATAATTGCTTCTATCTTAAGGCTACTTGACTTAAGCAAGGAATTTGAAGTTGTCAAAGATGTTAGCTCTCTTGCATTGGGATGTGTACTAATGCAGGAAGGTCATCCTGTAGCTTACACTTCGAGAAAATTGAAAGCCCATGAAAAGAGACATGCTACTCAAGACCTACAGTTGTTAGCTGTGATTCACTCTCTCAAATTATGGAGACATTACTTGCTTGGAAATAAGTTTTCCTTAGTCACATATCATAAAAGTCTTAAGTGGATTTTTACTCAGCCTGATTTTAATATGAGGCAATGACGATGGATCAAAATTCTCCAGGAGTATGGCTTTGAAATTAAGTTCAGATGACCTGGTAAAGAAAATGTAGTAGTAGATGCCCTTAGTCATTAGTCGTAAAGCCTTCCTTAATGCTCTTATCATTAAAGAACCATCTAGGGCAGAAACTAAGGCTACAATGGTATCAATGCCAACTAATCCTATCATCGAGTTGAATAAGGATGAAGAAAATAAGGACCCAGACGATCAACAATTGTTTTGGGAAGTTCAGAATAAGAAACAAAATCCCAAATTCAAGAATAAGTACCAAGAATTCTCTATAGATGAAAACAAAGGACTTGTTTATTTCAGAATGAGACTATGCATTCCTTAAAGTCAAACTCTCAAGAGAAGGATACTTTGGGAAGCACATGACTCTCCTTTTTCAGGATACCTGGGGTATGCAAAAACTCTAAATGTTGTCAACAAAATCTATTACTGGTAAAGACTCGAGGGTGATGTACTTAAGTATGTCACTAAATGTCTAAATTTCCAAAGGGTAAAATCTGAATGTGTCAAGTTACTAGGAAAAATCTAGCCACTTGACATTCCCCAAATGGAATGGGAGTTTATTAGCATGGACTTGTAGTTGGGTTAGCTTTTGTGCAAGGAGGATATAGCTCAATAATGGTAATAGTAGACATGTTAACAAAGGTCGCTCATCTTATTCTAACAAAAACCAATTACAAAGCTTCAGATATTGCAAGAATTTTTGTAAAAGAGATTTTTAGGTTACATGGGTTACCTAAAAGGATTATCACTGATTGTGATTCTCTTTTCACATCACATTTCTGAAAGAGTTTATTTGAAGCCATTGGAACCCAACTTTGTTTTAACACTTCTTATCAACCACAAAAAACTGATGGGCAGACAAAACGAGTTAATCAAGTGATTGAGGATATTCTACATGCATATTGCAATAAGGAACCTAAAAGGTGGATTCAGTATCTACCCTTAGTGGAATTTGCTTATAATGCCTCCTATCATCAAAGTATTCAGGTGACTCAATTTCAAGCACTATATGGTCAAGATTTCCATATGCTATTTAATTTTTCTGATCCTACTCTAAGGATAGAAGCATAGTTTTTGATATCTTGAATATTATTTATTATAAATATCCAAAAAATATATGGAAACTTCTAAAATAGGGTATCATGTAAAAAAAACAAGTGGTTTTTTAAGTCAGTTTTGGAGATTTAATGCAAAAAGAAGGATTGGTGAAATCGCACACATCGCGATCGAAGTAGTTTACAGGCAGTAAACAACACTCTGAACAAGGAGAAGAAGAAGGAGTGATTTGTAAAATTTTTGATTAAGTGTCCTGTGTTTTATTACCTTTCGATAGCCAACAAAACCATAAAATTTATGATTTGAGCATCGGATTGCATCTTGGAAGCTTCAGATTCCTAATTTTGCCAAGATTCCCTCCATAAAGAGCTCTTCTTCTTAGCCACAACCCTTCTTCTCTAATTTAGCAATAAATAAGAGGCATGGGAAGTAGTTGAGAGAGGTCCAAACAAGAGGGGGAGAGGCCCTTCTCAGGAGTATAGAGCAAGAGGGAGGAAAAGAGAAGAAGGTAGAGGGATAACCCCCCTCCCAAGAGGCTACAAGAGGGAGTTAGAGAGGGGGAGAATTAGAAAGAGAGAGAGAGGGAAGAAGATCTTGAGAGGCTGCGAGAGAGGGAATTAGATATTCTCCCTTGGAACCTTTGAAATTGCAGTTTAACTTTAGAAATGGGAAAAGAGTTTTACTTGAAATTATTTCAATAAATTAAGCGAGAAATAATTTGAGTATCAAACTCTAATATTAATGCTATATAATTTTGCAAAGTTTAACTTGGAAATTGTTGAAAATTTCCCAAAATTTTGCACCCACAATAATTCCCAATGAAGCCCAAGAGAAGATGAATCTTTTGAAGCAAGTCAAACCTTCGAAATTTGATAGGGGAAAGGCGAGAATGTGGAAGCGGATGCAAAAATTTGGATCAAATCCATGGAAGATTATTTTACTATTGTTGGAACTATCGCACCCACCCAAGCCATGATAGCTAAGTTAAAATTAATTGGCGAAGCTCAACTTTGGTGGAAGAAGTGGTGCTGAGATCAAGGTGTCCGTGAAAATACCATTACTTGGGATTTGCTGAAAGAAGCTGTAAGAGAAAGATATTTACCCCTAGCTTATCACACCCAAAAGATGAATGCGTTCTCTAATTTGAAGCAAATGGGACCCTGGAGGAACAAAATGCTTTAGATACACAAGACATGGAGGTGGAAGATACAAAGCAAATAGTTTACTAGAGATCTTCCAGTGGTTCTTCAGATAAATTTGGCACAAATTTAGGCTCAAAGATACAACTCCATCATGTAATGCATCATCTTTAGCAAGGACTATACAAACTGTCACCCAAATAAGAAAAGAGGGATATTTAAACTCTTGTGCAAAGCAAAGATTTTCAGAATGGTTACAAACTAGACAAAGAGATGGAAAAAGATGGGTTTCAAGAAACCCTTGACATCTTTTAGTCCGAATCTGTTTGCAGAAGAGTCTCTAGTTTCAAGCAATTCACTAGGTCCTCTAGAGGAATCTTTTGTTTCATCCCACTCAATGAGACCTCTACATTTTAGGAAATCTTGTTTCCTATAGCCTGGAAGGAACTTCAAATTCTTGGCATCTCCTATATGGGAGAGTAAATAAGAGCCAAGAACTCCAAAGTATCCTGCCCTAGATCCACTATATCTAGGCATGAAGCCAAAAACTCTTACAACTTCTTCCTTCTCCACCAAAATTATCTTATCTAATCCTCTATTGAAAACTTGGGATCCAATCAACTTGGAGATAGCTTTCAAAGCCATCATTGGCAGGCTTGGAGAGCTTGACAACCTACTATGATAAATTGCAATTGTTTGATTATTTAAGCTTCTAATATAATGACCAAGGCCTTGACTTTTGCCAAGCTACAATGGCCTTGAGCCCTTGGCTCTTCCAAGAAAGTTGTCTACATCTTCATTTTTTATCTACAAAATAAACCACAATAGTGTAAGATGTCAATAGATAAATATCCAATAGTATTTGTCTATAATGCATAACATACTCTAATATAAACCACAATGGATATCTTAGAATTATCTTCCATACCTTAGGGTTTTCATCTTCTTTAAGAAGACTATCATCATAAAGATTTATTGAACTTTTTGGTTTCTCCTCTAATGGGAGACTTAAGTTTCTCTTCATACCCCATGTCATCAATACTAAGTCTTTGTTGAATTTGTAAGAACTCTTCCTCTATAGGTAGCCCCTTCTTTTCATATTCCACGATATGATTAATATATGAATGCAAGGCTATAGAGCTGTCTTGAAAATTCACTTGCTAGCAATTCCTATTCATAACCTATAAAATTCTTATCATTTTGACCCCATGTTGTAAGGATTACCAAGCAGTAATATTCTCTGAGATTAAAAAGGTGTTGGATATCATTTAGCAATATATATCTCTTTTTGTTGATGAGGTAACTAGAAAATGTTAGGACACATTCAAGAGGACATGTTTCAATCTTTGCACTTAACTCTATCTCATTTTCTTCTACTTTTGTAATGTTATCACTTTTAAATAAAGTAACATCAAATCCTTGCACTAATTGGTTCTCAACATCCTCCTGAAATATTTCCCCTTTCTCTTCAACCTCTCTATCTTTGCTTGCAATATCCTCTATCTTCTTCTCTTGTATTGTGTCTAAAGAACAACTATCCATATATTGAAGATATACAAGAAATCCAACATCCTTCTATACAAGAAGACATTGATATTGATTCCGATGAAAAAGGCAATCTACTTCCCACTTCTTGAATTCCTCATCAATAAGGCTAACCCTTGTTTGCAAAGTTGTTCTAATAACATTGGTAGCTTCCACTACATCATTGCAATGGACAAATACCTCAATCTCTAGGCCTTTAGCATGTCTATCATAAAAACCCCTTTAATCCTTTAGTTTGTCTTCAAGATCCTTCAAGAACTCTTGCAAATCAAAAGGAACATTAAGCATATCTCTAATGTAAACAAATTTGGATGAATTTCTAGTTGCATGGAGGAAATCAAAGAGCTTCTCATCATAGGTATCCTCCAAATCCTCTTCCTCCATTCCCTCTAGAGAAAACTTCCTTTTAGTCATCCTGATTACTCACAGATCCAAGTCATGAAAACAACAACACAAGTTTAGAGAAACAATATACAAATTCACATTTACTCACATCCAAAAAATGTTTATGTTATGTATGACATGCTCACTAAGAAAACTTGAGTAAGACATCAGTATGAAACTAGAACAATTAGCCACAATGACAATTTGTTTCATTCATTTTGGATGTCTAAATACATATATCATACTCCACATTTGCAAATGTTTGGATAACATAGTAGACATGTTAAATTGTACAAAACAAAACAACAATGCCTTATGAAAGGCGAATTGACGCCTTGGGTAGTAGAGCATGCATAACATTTTTCGTTTCATCGGGCAGACATTATTTTAGTTAGAGGATTTATGAAACACGACAATGGGTTTCCGAAACCCTCTACAAGTTGACAATTTCACATTTCATACGATAATTAATCATTTCAAATGAAAAATAATAATTTTAATGATTTTTGATTCCTCAAAATACTCATTGAACTATTTCCAAAGATTGCAAAAAAATAGTGATAATATAAGTTTGTTACCCAAAAATTAAATTGCTTCCTCAATATAAATGGGCCTTGTTGAGAATACACTTACTTTCAGTTTGCGATGCCTTGTTGAGGATATGGTTGTGGATGAGAAATCAAATTGTTTGGAAGCAAAATTTGCATAAAGACGAGCCCGAGTTCTTATATATATGTGTCAATGGCTACCATGCATTTTTTCAGAAAAGTACCACACACTCCTTCAAAAGAGTTGTATTTAAAGTGAAAATGAAAAGGCTAAAAATTCTCTTTTACACCTGAAAAGTGGTGCCATAACACCATCATGTCTAAAAATGTCAGTGACATGTGGCATAAGTTTCGAGTCAGCAACAGTCTGTGCGGCACACATGTCAAGCTAATTGCGTATTATAATAGCCACGCGTGTGAACAAAGGTCATTTTAAAACCAATTTTTGGACCACAAAAGTGTTGTTTCAAAGACCAAGCCCTTTCCCTGCTCTGAAACACCAGTATGAGGTGACTTTGTCACATCCAAAAACTCTTTAGCACCCTCCAGATAGGGTAAGATTACATCACCTCGCACAAAACATGCTAAAGCCTTAGAAATGCAATTAAAAATAATAAATCTTAGTAAGCTCAATAGCAATGTTTTTTTGTCAAATTTTCCTTCGAAACCTTCTTCGAACTTGTCCAAATTTTCTTCAAAAAATTTTGACGAGTGAAACATGATAAGGCATAGCTCTCCCCCATGCAGAGTAGCCATCTTGCCTTTTATACATTGAAAAGGGCTCCACAACTAATCAAAATATCCCAATCTTATGTTAAGATTGGTTTGAGTAACTAAATGTATTGATTACTATGCTTTTGTGTTCGAGAAATGAGAAATTTAAAATATCTTAACAAGTCCAATAGCAAAATCATATTATACTTACTTATGGACTTATTTTTCAATTTTTTTTTGAATTTGACCCAAATTTTTACAAAAAAAAAGGTGACATATGAAAAGCGAAAAGGCATACATCTCCCTTATGTAGAAGTCTCAGGTCATGTTTCATACATTAGAGGGCTGTATTGTTCAATAGAAATTCAAGCGGGAAGGTTAGCAGAACTTTGATGAATTATTAAAGTTTAATTTTATCATTTGATAAAATAAGTTATTGTCAAAGTGTGAATATATGATTGGCTTGGGATTGAAATTATTTAAGTAGTGTTTGTTTACCACTAAGTGATTGCAAATGATATTATATTAGATTTTGGGGATCTTTCCTAATTTTGAGTTGTTTTTTGTTTAATCTAGAGATTTCAAATGGCTAGAACTAAGGCTGCTACAAGAAAGTAAAAAGTTGATCCTAGAGGTCTTGCTTCAAAGATCCATCAGTCCTACAAGCCTTACAAACTTACAAGGAAATCAAAGCCAAGGAGAAAGTTTTCACAGCAGGTTAGATGTCTAAAGGAGATTAAAAGTGCAATGAAGGCTCTGGAAATTTGTAACAAGCATAGTCTTGATGGTTTTAGATGGACAAGGGCAGCTCTCAATTGCATTTAGGAGGTTGTAGAAGATTTTTTGATTGAGTTTTTTCAAGATTCCTATATATGTGCTACTCATGCACATAGGCTTATACTTATGGACAAAGACATGATAATTCTTAGGAGGTTGAGATACAGGTTTTCAAAGGTCCTTGAGCCAATCCCTCTTTATGATGTGAAGGCTTTCAATATTTTAAATGTGCCTCCATATAGAAAAAATAAAGGTGATCCAGGTCCTAAGGTTGAAGATGTCACCCATGAAAAAGACATAAGACTACATGAGAAAGAGGAAAAGGCCATAGAGAAGAGTAGACTAATAAATGGTGGGAGTATAAAAGAAAGAAGGAAGAAGAAAAGGAAGCAGAGCAGCTCCTATCTTTTAAAGAAGAGCTATCTACCCTTCTTGAAAGGGTTAACCCTAAGGGCTTCAATCTCTGTTGCTTTTTACCTGGTGATATTAACAAAATATATAATATGATATTTTTTTGACTCTAAATGTATTCAAATCCTCAAGAATAAAATGAGAGAAGTAAATGACTCTATTCTTCTTGCTAGGATGAGGTATAATCTATCAAAATTTGTTTTTACTCACTATATTTTTCTAGTAATAGGCTTTCATGTTGATGCTCACTATGATATTCATTCCTTTGCTGGGTGTGTAATGCATGAGCTCCCCTTTGATATACAACAAAAATTTAAGGTTCTTGATCCATTTATCTCATACTATATGAGGAGTGAGCTTGATGCAAATGCATTTGATCATTGGTGTAATCCAATTGAATTTGAAACTTTGGAGGTTCTTCTGATTCCATACAATGAAAAGTAATTAATTTGATATTTTGTTAGATCTTATGAGATTTTTTTTTGCTAAATTATTGAAATATAATTGTTTTCAGTTCTCATTGGAGCCTAATTGGGAATAGAATATGTGGAGAGGCAATATTTCCTCATCAACTCTATGAAAGGAAGCCATGGAAATGCCAAGTTGTAAGTTATATGTAATGTGCCCTCTTCAGCTACCTAAACATGCTTTAGCGGTTTTTCAAGAAATGAATATAAGCATCATCGACCGGCACTCCCATGGAATGTTCCAGGGTTTGTTGCTTAGGGTCTCCCGAGTCCGCCTTGCAATGGAATGTTCGCGGCCGAACCCACTAGGATCAACATAAAATCTAGGTTCTTAGGGGTTAAGGTCTCGTGACTGCATTCTAGCGTCGGGTCCTGGACATCCTACTTTACACAGGAATACCCAAACCGAAGCAGATCCATACCACACTTGGTTCAAAGATAATGGGAAACCAGAGGGATGCACTACTCAACCTCTTTGCCCATAAGGCATAGTCCCATTCCGGTCCCCTAAAACGGCATGAATTGGGTTCTAATCTAATATAACCTAAATTTCATTTGTTTATAGAATCTTGTGAGAAGCCTCCCAGCTCTTTGGGACCACCCTTCCATAGGATGGACCCATCAAGGGTTCCGCCCACCTGCTTCCCTCAATGGGCGTTCTTTAGTTACCTAATTAGGTCCTATCACATTTATGTGGGACATTTAAAAACAACTTCCTTAATTAAGCCTTTTAGAAAATATGGTTCATTTGCTAACTTATGGCACTGACACAAAAATAGTTTAGATAAGTTCTTTAGAAGTAAACTTTATATTATCATCTTAACTGAAATATAAGTCTTGTCCAAAAAGGGACGGATTCTGCAATCTGTGAGGATGCATCTTATTTCCTCCAAGTATTCGCCCTTGCACTAGTAACAGGGCCTCGAGATTCTATCTCGAGCCACGTAGATTGTTTGAGTAGGACCCATAGGCAGGGAATTTACAGCCAGAGCCCCCTGGCATCCAAGCGTCCTCCTACATTTAAACTAACCTACGGAGAGACCTCTCGTGGCAGGTTTGGTCCACGTTCCCGTCATGGTTATTTGGAACCCCCTTGGCTAGGGTTGGCGGCTCACTGGGGGTAGCTTGGCCCATCCTCCTTGAATTCAACCCGATTCAATTTACCGTTGTGAGCTTGGGTCATTCATTCCTTTCACAAACATTGAACCTAGATTTACAAGCACAAACAAACAATGAAGGCGAGTGCTCTCAAGACATCTGCTAAGGTGGAGTCCTCATGTTTGACGCTAACATTGTCTTTCTTGATGATTCCTGCCTTGGCATCACTTTCCATTGTTTCCCAAGGGATGGGGAATACCTTCTGCTTGACCTCACTTCTATGTATTGGAGTAGAGCAATTTCACTATAGTTTTAAATGATGGCTTCCCTGGGTTACTATCCTTTGATCCCCCTATCTTAAGATCTTGGTCTAGGGTTTTGCTGGGTCAATTGGTAATCATATTTTCCTATCTTAGAACTCTATCGGGTTCTAGGTTCACCCTAGGGTCTCCTCGTCTTCAAGATAATGGATACTTATATTTACTCTTTTTGCAAGACAACATAAACCAAGTCTACTTACCATTCTGAGATAGCTACGAGCATCGAATGTAGCTTGGCGAGTAGTCATTCTCCTTGTGGGTACTACATTTGAGCTTCCTTGTGTTAGTTTTAGGATGTTTCATATTCTAGAAATGATATACCTAAGCATTTTTTGGGCTCATCGCGGTTGGCTATTGGGGTAGAGACCAACAAGCATGCTGACTTCAAGTCAAAATATGGTCGTAAAAGGACAAGTCGATTTATTTTGTGACTAAGGTCCTAGGTGGGTCGAGATAAACCTTGGCTTTGCTCATCAGCTAGGACCTTATTTACCAAACTATTCCTTTCAAACAAGCTCAACAATTCACGTGCGCATCCTAATCTACCTGTTTAGATGCATACCCCATTATGTGGTGTAATTGAAGTTATTCAATGCAAGTCTCCCCTAAGTTGTCAATGCGATGTGAGGTCCCTATTCATAGAAATCCCTTCCAGTACATTTATGCAACTCAAAAGGCATGACTTAATTACTCAAATGTGAGTGTACATGCATCCATTGAAAATGCAAGTTAATTCTCTACGATGGTCTATGGAGTGCAATTGACCTAGACGGAATATTTATGTACCCTGACAATCTACGATGCATCTGCGGAAGTTAGATCTTATTTCTTGACTTGTTTTCGCTAGACCTGTAGATACTCAATCTATTTTTGACATCCCATGATTATTAAACCCCTTTTCGGCTACCTTTCAAAATATGCAAACTACCCGATGCGAGGCATGAATTTATTTCTAATAACACTTATGCTTAAATATTCGATTTCGGTTTTCTAACATGGTAGCGGTACCTAGTTTTGGAAAGTCAAGTTAGCATTTCCACCTGATAAACCGTTCATGTTGATAGTGGTGTCTTTTCTCGACCCTTCCTTTGTAGTCAGTCTTCTGGGAGAGCTTATGCTTTGGGACCATTGTAGAGTTGGAGATGGCCTTCACTTCCTTCGAAGAACTCCTTGGTGTCGGAGTTACCTACACCTTGTCTTGCCTTTCACGGTCTCCTTGTCAACTTGAGGCAATCGATGGAGAGGTTATGAGGCTCGTGATGGGGGAAAGACGGGACTCAAGCCTTTGCCCAAGGAATGGGTTTGTTCTTGAGCCTCTTCTCCCTCTCTCTCTTATTCTCTCCCTCTCTCTCTTACTCTCTCCCTCTCTCTCTCTCTCTTACTCTCCTTCACTACCTCTCCCTCTTTTCTCATTCTCACAAGATGGCCGCAAGGGAAGGGGAAGAGTAGTGTATCCGTGGTAGGGAAGGGGGAGATTTACAGGGAAAGAAGGGCAATAGGTAGGGAGGAAAGGAAGAGAGGAAATTGTCCGCCCTCTCAGGGAGGGGGGGTTTTATAAGGGTGAGGTGGGTAAAGATTGGGGGGGGGGGGTTCTTGTTAACATCGTCCGGTGTGGTGATCGTCGGCCTCCTCTACTACCACGTAACTTATTGTGATCTCCTCCTCTACCCTCGTCGAATGCCAGTCATCTCTACTCTCACCTTCGTTATTTCCAAGATCGTCCCCTTCCTTGTGTTATCATCAATACGGCCTCCTGCCTCATCAACCTCAGATTGACTCTCCCCTTCATCTTGTAGTTTAACTCACCCTCCCGCCACCCACTGACGGCAGTGATAGGGGGGAGAAAAGTTAGTAAAAAATATATTTATTTTTATTTAGTAAATAAATGGGGGGAAATGACATCGATGACAGCAAGATAAAAGGGGGGGGCAACATCATCACTGTGGCATATTACATTATATAATCTAAGGTCTCATTGATATTTTGATCTTTCTTTTTGTAATTAGTCTAAATTTTATTGTCTTTCTAGTATAGAGCTATAAAAAGATTGATTGAAGTGCTAGAGAAAAAGCCTCCCATGCCTTGTGATTTACTTGCAACAATGCAATATATACAAGTTGCAAAAAGTTCTTGATTTGAATGGTTGGAACATAATAAGAAAATTTATTCTATAAACTACCATAGACAAGTTTCATAGTTTTACGTTATATTGTTGATTGTAGTACCCTCATTAGGATGATAGTCACTCTTGTGCGGCTGGAGAGTAATTGCAAATGCTAGAATATTGGTTAGGTTTATTTATCTCAATGAAGATAAACTTATAAAGGTAATGTGAAAGATACTAAACTTTAAGCTTGAGGTTTGTTGCAAAATAGTCAATTGATGATAATAATATAGTCCATTGTAAAAAATAACAATGAACTAAAAATCTTTTCTTACAAATGTATGACAGTTTACAAGGGATTGCTATACAAGTGAGCGTGTTTGGTAAGAGCAAAGGTTATGAAGTACATAATGGTCAATTGTATGCAACCGACAAGAATGGACAATAGTGGGGCCTTGGACATTGAAGGAGAGGAGGTGCATGTAACTGCAGCATGTGAAGCTATGCCTTCAACACCCAAGGCAACCAAGGCATCAAAGAAAGGCAAAAGGACTCCTAAAACGGATGTGTCTTCTCCTAAGAAAAGTTCTTAAAAAAAGAAGTAGCTTTGCCTTATTGCTTGTAAGCAAGCCCTTGTGTGTATAAGTCATGGGGATGGCTAATAAAATTTGCCACAAAATTTGTACATGTATTTTTTATTGATAGTAAAGAGATCTTTTTTTCAATATCCTTGCATTGTATATTCTTCTCTCTCGTTACATAGATTACGATCAGTTAGAACATACTTAAAATTACAAAAAAACATGTAAGTATTATCAATTACTTTTAGGAAGGAACATGAGAATTGATGGAGGGGATAGATTCCATGCATCGCATAGATTGACAAGTGTGTTGAAAATGTCTTATGGTTATGACTGCTTTTGGATTTGTGAATGATGAATTATGGCTCTTATGATTATGTGCTTGCACAGATGGATGAATTGTGGATTATGATGGTTTAGGACATTGGGTTCCCCAACCCAATGCTCCTTAACACTTTGCGGAGTGTGGAAAAACTCACATGCGGGTGGGGGTTCTATGTTCTCGAGGGAGGTAGGTGTTTTTGATTTTGATCACTTGAGCACATGAGAGGGCAAAGGGCCAAGTGGTAAGTGCCCTTGTTATAATGCAGGATGGCTCCTGAGGCTCAGGGAAGCTTAGAGGGGATTTGAGCCAGTAAATTCCCTATTGACGGCGGATGGAGTGCAATCACATACAGCCCAATCCCGAGGGATTGAAAGGTCCTAGGCTAGACGGTGTCTTTCTGAGGAAAGATGATTTTGTACCACTTTGTGGAGTTATCGTTCTGGATGTTAACGAACCCAGTTTAACGAAATAATAAAAGGAAGCTAATTTTATATGTCCAAATAGTGTGGTAGTATGCTTTGCTAATTAGAAAACTAAGCAAACCCCATCAAGGAAAGTGGGAGGCTTTGATCCTGACAAATGCCTATGGTTGGGTGGACCCGATAATTCGGGTAACTTTCCAATATCAGATAGAGCTGATTAAATCGTGACCCTCCCAATATCAGTAGGATTAGTTACCAAGTTTAACACCAGTTTAGGGGGCCGGAGCTAAGATTTTACCTTATGGGTAGGGGGATCGAGTTACACTCTCCCCCATCTCTCACTCTCTTTGAACCAAGTGCAGTGTTAACCTCACTCCTACCTTTGATTGATTACAAAGTGGTCTTTCTTAGATGGGCATTAGATTGCTGTTAGGGGTGACTTGTCCACGCTTCCCTTGTGAAGTAGAACTGAGATTCCCATGCTCAACTAAGTCCAAGGTTTCCCATGGGGAGACGGGATGGTGATGTCCATGGATATGAATTTTAGTCGACTACTAGTGGACTCCTCTGGATTTGTTGAAGGAGGCACCTCACATGTGGTATCGGAGCCTAGGTTCCAAAAGAGCCTTTAGTGTAAGGTTAAGTTGTTAACATATTAAAATAATTAATAAAATACAAAAATTGTTTGAAGAAAATTGTTGCTGAATATCTTACACTAACACTAGCATACATATTGTGCTCATAGGAACTTAGCGATGAGGAAGCTACACATTTGTGGGATATTTTTCCCATCATATATCAAGTTGCCTTAGGGTCAAATAATTTCTCATTCCGTGAGACTATATTTGAGATAATGGAAATGATCTTTATTCCTCCAATTATATTGCAACCTCATCTTAACTCATGGTACATGAGAGATTTCTGGCCAAGGAATAGGCCACATATGGGGATATATTGTGGGCGTAACATCCTTCTTCATTACGAACTATGGAGGATTCAATGGGCTGAAAAACTAAGGATAGTTAAGATATATCTTTTGTTCAGTGCCTTTGTTGAATGGTTACTAAACATTGGGGATGAGCTTGTATCTGAAACCTTGTGGGTATATTGGAAAGTGTTAAAAATAGTACCACTTGAGAGAGTTGTTGTGAATACTAAGAAGGCATTACTTTGATACGGGATGTTTTGGTTATCCCCAAGAGCCACCACATTATGTTGTTTGCCATGTATATGAGAATCTCCCAAGATATGAGAATATAGACCCTGATACTTTTCATGAGGAAAGGATCCATGAGATGATGTATGGATAGATCATAGTATGATCAATACATCTTTGTAAATACTTTTCATAAATATAAAGTCTCATTATTATTTTTGAAGAGCGTGAGCTATGAGCTGATGAGATGATAGTTGAGCTGCTTTGACAAGCTAATGATGAAGTACACTGTATGCGAGTGATTTTTGAGATCATGTACTCCACTGCTTGCCAGTCAGACATATTGGAATTAAGAGAAAGTGTAATGACTATCTTAGAGAAGACTCATCTATGGAGTTGTTTAAGATTATGAAGGGCTAAAGCTGGAGCCCAAATCTGGAAAAGGGGCCACCCTTACTTTTACTTAGAATCAACTCTGTACGAAGATGTGAAAGTCCATCCCAAGTTATTGAGATGGCTTGAAGAACTAAAACTAGTTCAATGTTCTTATTTGAAGGATAGAAGATTAATGATATTGTGACAATTAATAGGGAGACAATGACCCTACATCGTTGGGTGTATGACCAATATACAAAGGTTAATTCTTTCGATAGGATTGCCCTTACCGAGAATGTAAAGTCAAAAAAATTATGAACTTTCAGAGTATCCCAATCTCCCAAAATCTTATCGATTCCTAGAGATGAAGGCCAAACCACCTTGTTTTGTAACAAAGAAGTTACAGAGATAATCAGGATTGCCAACTAGTGCGAATTGATGAAACATACAAGGGACTCCAAGAGAGGAAGTTTCTTCTCAAGCAGACACCAACACCTAGGTTTAGCGGTGAAGGACCCAAGGTGGAGCAAGATGCAGAAGCTTGGATTGAGGCTATGGATGACTAATTCCTAGCTGTTGAAAACTATTGTTGCAAATCAGTCCATGACTACTCGTCTTTATCTTATTGGTGAAGCTAAGCTTTGGTAGAAACAATTTTGCCAAGATAGAGGGGTAACAGAAGCTTCCCAAACTTGAGAGTAGATCAAAGAAGCTGTGAAAGGGCATTATCTTCCCCCATCTTTTGAATAAATCAACATGAATGAATTCTACAACTTACGACAATTAAGCCTAACCTTGGAAGGATACTAATCCAAGTTTGTGAGTTTGTGCAAATATGCACCCCCAATGAAAATGTCTCAACAGATTGCAAGGTCCTACCAAGGACTAAATTCACCTTTGGACACTCACCTTGAATCAATGAGACCAATGACTCTCAAAGATGCTCTTATGCAAGAAAAAAATGTGGCCAGGGAAATCGCTCGAAATGGCCAAAGGAACCGCCCAATAAAAAACTATGGAAGGGGCTACCCAAACCATGGTATCCACATGCCCAATTCCAGAGGAAATGGTAGATCTAATGTGATCACCCAAGGACCAAATGGGATAGGAATTAAGCAATGCTACCAGTGCAGAAGGATTGGACAACTAAGGGCAAATTATCCTAACCATCCTCAAAATCCTAGCCCAAACCTAGTTGATGGAAGAGGCTGAGGAAATGACAACAATAACCCAGGCCATGGACATGGAAGAATAGCTGATGCTCGGGTAAATACCATGATTGGACAACCCGATGAATGCACGTTAGATAAAGAATTTGAAAGAGGATCCATTCATGTTTCCGTAGAAAAGAAAGGAGTGGACCAACAATGTTCAGTAATTCAATCTCCAACTACTTACAAGGGTACGTCGTTTATGATCTTAATTGATTGTGGTAGCATGCATTTATTTTTTGTACCCAAGATAGTTAAAAGATTGCATCTAGAATCCAAGGGGACAAGGAAAGTGATAGTAGAATTGGCTAGTGGGAAGGAAATCTCCTCAACCGAAACTATAGGGAAACTTCAATTTGAGTTAGACAACCATATAACTGAAATAAAATTTTGAATCCTACCACTAGGATGCTACAATTGCATTCTGGGAATGGATTGGCTCAAGAAGAACAAAGCCCAGATTCTATGTGCCTCAAGAGAATAATCTTTCAAGACTTGGAAGGAGAAACCGTAAAGGCATATGGGAAAGCTGGAAGAACTAGAGTCCAACTAGCTAAGGCAAGTTGACTCAGGAAGGGATTGAAGAAAGGTCAACCAATCTACATGATCCGGTTGAATAAGGTCAAAAAGACTAATGAAGGCACTCTACCTTCCTGGATCTACGACTTCAAGAATGTCTTCCCAGAAGAATTGACTCAACTGCCTCCAAAGTGTGAGGTTGATCATGAAATAAAATTGATTCCTAGAGCCAACCGTACAAAATGTCTACTCCTAAAGCTATTGAGCTTAAGGAACAACTGAGGCAACTAATAGAGCAAGGATTTATCCTCCTAAGTAATTCACCTTGGGGAGTGCCTATCCTCTTCCAGAAAAAGAAGGACAGAACACTTAGACTTTGCATTGACTTCAGAGGACTCAATGAGATTACGGTAAAAAACAAGTAGCCCATACCCAGCATAGATGAACTTTTAGATCGCCTACATGGAGCCAAGGTTTTTTCCAAGATTGATCTAAGGTCCGAGTACTATCAAATTTGAATCAAGGAACAAGATATCCCAAGGATTGCCTTCAACATTAGGTATGGTCATTTAAACACAATATTAGTGAGTTTGGGAATCTCCCAATTCCCATTTTTTGAATGCTAAAAAGGAGGCACCTAGATAACATGCCCATAAGTTTCTCAAAACCATATGATGTGACCTATCATTGGAAATCACTTGAAAAATGGAATCTATTGAGCTATAGAGCGCTCGATTTGGAGTTATAGTATTCAAGTTATGACAAATCCAAAGATTTGACCACGTGTCCTAAACTTATGGAAAATTCCCATATTCCCCAATATGGTGAATTTTTAGTCATGCCATTCAGATTGACTAATGCCCCAACTACATTCAATCATCTAATGCAAGACATCTTTCGACCATATCTAGATGATTTTGTACTAGAATTCTTTGACAATATACTAGTATACTCAAAATCAATAGAGGAACATGAAGGTCACTTAAAAATTGCCCTAGTAACACTTTGTGAAAATCAGCTCTATGCCAAGATGAGTAAATGTGTATTTCTCACTAACAAGATTGAATATCTTGGATACATTGTTTCCGTTAATGAAATCTTTGTAGACCCTACCTAGAATGGACAATACCTAAGACAGTAAAAGAAATTTTAGGATTTTTGGGACCGACAAGATGGTACTGAACCTTCATCAAGGATTATTCCCTCATTGCTGCATCCTTGACAAATCTTTTGAAGAAAATATAGTAATCATTTGGACCATTGACCATCAAGAAAGCTTTGATAAGTTTAAAGAGGTTGTAACCACTACACTTGTATGAAAACTCCTTGACTTCAATCAACCATTCGAAGTGATCACTGATGCAAGTGGACTTGCAATCTGTGGGGTGCTAGTACAAGAAGGAAGACCAGCGGCCTATACTTCTAGAAAATTGAAACCCTACGAGTCCAACTATGCTACTTATGACCTTGAGTTACTCGTAGTAATCCATGCCTTGAAATTGTGGAGACACTATCTATTGGGAAGTGAATTCACTTTAGTAACAGATCATAAAAGTCTTAATTGGATCTTCACCCAAGCTGACCTAAACATGAGGCAAAGAAGATGGATAGATATATTGCAAGAGTTTGATTTTAAAATAAAATATCATCTAGGGAAGAACAACTTTGTTGCAAATGCATTAAGCCGAAAAAGACTTTATTAACAACGTTGTAGAAATTTGAAGCTTAAGAACTATATCCATACTTGATAACCTTGTACTTGAGCTTGTACGGCAAGCTATTTCTCAGGATAAGGAATATGAAGGACTCATGGCTAAGGTAATTCAAGGAGAAAGCTCTGACAAACAAAGGTCTAAGATTAAGGATTATCGTGCTAGGAATGGCTATGTATATTACCATGATTGCCTTTGTGTCCTAAAAGGACCACAAAAGTGAAGATCAAGATCTTATGGGAAGCACATGACAGCCCCATTGTAGGACATCCGGGTATGCCAAGACACTCAATGCGGTTCGTAAGAGCTATCACTGACCAGGATTAAAGAGGGATGTATTAAGGTGCGTAACTCAGTGCTTGACTTGTCAAAGAGTCAAGGCAGAAAGTATCAAGATGCCTGGAGAGTTACAACCCTTGGACATTCCACAAATGAAATGGGAGTCAATAAGTATGGACTTTGTTGTTGGATTACCTATTGCTATTGGTGGATATGATTCCATCATGGTAGTGGTTGATAGATTGACAAAAGTTGCACACTTGATCCCAGTCATCAAAACAACCTATAAGTCATCTGACATTGCTCGAGTCTTTATCAAATAATTATTTAGGTTACATGGATTGCCAAAGAGCATAATCAATGACCAAGACTCTAGATTCACCTCTAAGTTTTGGACTTTCTTATTCCAAGAAATTCGAATGAAGCTATGCTTCAGTATTGCTTATCATTCTCAAACTGATGGCCAAACTGAGAGGGTGAATGAGACCATTTAATATATTCTAAGGTCTTATTGTGGCAAATAATCAAAACGGTGGATTGAACATTTACCTTTGGTGGATTTCGCTTATAAAACTGCCTTTCAACAAACAATCAAGATGTTGCCGTTTCAAGCATTGTATGGGCAAGAATGTAGTACATCTCTAAACTTCTCAGATCCCACTCTCAAAGTAGAGGCTTCTAAGGCTATGCTTGAAGAGATGGACCAACAAATCCAATTGATCCAACATGACATCCAAGCTGCTCAAGATCGGCATAAATCCTATGCAGATCTTGAAAGATCCATAAGAACATTCAAGGAAGGTGACATGGTGTTTCTAAGGGTAAGACTTGAAAAGAGCTCATTATCCTTGGGGAAATACAAAAAGCTTCGTCCAAGGTACTGTGGATGAGAGCGGAGTTTTGAGCCCGGGATGTGTCTAAAATTTTTCAAAAAATCCAGAATTTAGGGGAAAAATATTTAACATCGAAGGCGGCGGTTGGAGCTAGGATTATTTTAAGCACCAAGTGAAAGACGGCTTTTAAAAGGCGCCCGAGTGACACTTGTGGATTTTTGATAATTTTTTCGACTACTGTGCGGGATGTCAGGAGTTGCCAATCAGTGCGGAATGTAAAGCCGGACGCCCAAGATTTTTCAGAGCTCGACTAGACGAGGAAGTGGCCACAAGATGGGCAAGATTTGAAAAGGTGGACAACTTTGAGGACCAAAGGGGGGGGGTGCCCTTTCGAGCCTTGACCCCCCCTAAAATTTTATGTAACATAGGATGAGAAAAAAACGTGGAACCGTGGAGCATGGTGTGGTGCAGATGGCGCCGAAATTTGCGCCTCCTCCCATCATGATGAAGCATGGAGGCTGTGAAGAACCCATCTGACAGACCTTACCCCTCAATTTCTCCCTATGGGCTGATGCTATCATTGGTCTTTGTGCGAGGAATGGCTGTCCAGATGAAGAGAATAGATTCTAGTCTTTCTCTCTCCTCCCTCTCTCTCTTCTCTATGGGCTGTTCATTTGTACCATCTTGAAGGAGGAATCGGGGAAGGAGAATGAAGGAAGTGATGATGAAGATCAATGGAGATGCTGAAGATTGAAGTGCAGCATTGGATTGGGAGCAATGGAGGCTCCGTTTTCTGGTTATGCATTCATTCAAAGCATCTTGGGTTACGTAAAAACACGGTATGACCATTTTTATGAAGAAAATGAAGGATTTTTGATAGTTTATGATGACAATTATGTTCTTATTGGATGAAAATTTGTGTGAGTGCTGTTTGCATTATGAAATTGTTGTGTATCAGAAAATTTTGATTTTGCAATGATTTATATGCTTTATTTAATTCCCGTAAACTCGAAATGCGAGTTTTAAGTGGCAAAATGGTAGTTTTTCTGTTTCGAGTGGGGAAAAGGTGTTCCCATGGGGGAAATATGGAAGATAAATTGAATGATAGTATGCTGAAGTGATTGGAATAAGAAAAATCAGAAAATAGCATATTTTATTGCCAAATAAATCAAGAAAATGAAAAAAATAAGGAAAAAAATAGAAATACGTCTTGGAAAAATAAGGAAAAATATAATAATTGTTTGTGAATGTGTGGTAGTGGCAGAGCATGAGGTTTGGCCTCAGTTTTCCCTATCTCTTTGTCAAAGTTTGTGATTTATCGCTTTTTATACATCAAAATATGCTAAAATGAACCTCTACACCTATGCAATGAAAGCAATACCTAAACGTAGGGGGTTGGGATGTTTGAATGGTGTGATTTGCATGCTGATTGTTGATGATTTTCTGATGCAGATCATGATATAGAATCCATGGTATATTAATTGAGAGGATTGTAGCACGAGTGTGGTCTCGGTGCTATCCTTTCATCATTGCAACGGGTTAAGGAATAAGCATTAGAAAAGCCTGATTGTGCACAAGCCCGTTGCTGATTTTAAAATGATGTTTGAGCACTTTAGAATCATTCACCTTTGCATGTGCATGACGATCATGGTATCGGAATAAAGAAAGCCTGGATGCATAGCACTTGTTTTCAATGACAATGACCTACGTTGAGTGTGGAGAGGCATCCTAAGCCGTAGGATAGATTTTCGTTTCTTGTGGGGTTATTTGGAAGGGAACATGGTATCTCTTGGATTCGAAATGAAGAGTGGAGTTTTCTCGTTTGTTTTATATGTTGAGTAGCGCATCAAGGGGCTAATCCCTACGATGTAGGAGAGTTGCAGTGGGGCCGCGGTGTTTCTACGGAGAGGTTGCCTCCCATGGATGTGATTATCGTGTCATTGCCAATATGTATGGGTTCTCCCTCTGAGGAGGTTATAGAAAGGGAAACGTTGGGCTGCAAAGCTATAAAACTATAAATGCATAGATTAGGCTTTAGGGCAGTTTGTCTTTTAGCAGTGGATAGACGCTCCTGGTCCGCGAGACCGTGAGGGTGTGTTTGTCTATTATGAGCATGAGGTCCAGCTAGTGCTATAGCTAGTGGCGGCCCATGTGAGGTCCCATCAGTGGTACGTCTGCCGGGAGCTAGCAACAAGTGGTGGTTCTGGAATCTAGGGTTTTTAGGGACCAAAAAGTTGGTTTATGTCCTCTGACAAGGACCGTCAAGCCGAAATACAAAAAGCAGAACGTGCTGAGAGGGCTAGACGGCGGTTGGAGATTGTAAGTCGCTATTCTCCTCAAAGGAGTAGCCCGGTACACATAAGAGGTAGTGGTCTTAGTAACCCAACTACTACATATAGTCCTTTAGGTGCAGGAGGAAGCGCAAGTTCTTTCTCTCTTCCACCAACTCAACCCACTTCAAGTGGGGGTGTGATCCCATCAGTTCAAACTCCTATTGTTAATCCGATTGTCGCCATGGCACAACCCATTGCAATTCCTGCAAGGATGCCGGATCTGCCAGCTTTAGGAGTGCCTTTGCCCATTTTTAATGGGTTAGCCGAAGAAGATGCTGAGTTTCACATTTGTGAATTCCAAAGATTAATGTTTAATTACCGTATCCAAGATGAGGGACATCTTATGATGTTCTTTAACATGACGTTAAAAGGAAGGGCTGCGGTATGGTATCATAGCATAGAGACTGGAACCATAACCACAATTGACCAATTTTATGCAGCTTTCCAAGGAGAATATGCCCCTAAAAGAGGTGGCCAATATTGGTTGCATGTTTTGAATGTAACACGCCAAGACCCCCATGAGAATGTGAAAGCCTATGCCAAGAAGCTTAAGGAAGTGTTTCGTAAGTTATGAACTTACATTCCTATTCCGTCGGCTACCCAATTGCAATACTTCTTGCATGGATTGGATTTCAATATTCAGGTACAATTGAGCAGTGTGGCTTTGGCTGATATAGACATCGCCATCGCGTAGACAGAAGGAGTAGAGTCACGTTTACAAACGGCCTACTCCTCTCGAATAAATCTTAATGCAAGTTTAGTACCTGGAGGCAATTTACCATTGATAAATGGAAGTCAAGGGATGCCTATGAATAACCCTAATGGGAGAGGAAGTATGGTTCAAAATGTACCTTTGCTGCCAGCTCCCCCCAATGTGACTATGCCTATGGCTAGTCAGTTGGCTCCACCAAATGTTGGAGGCCAAGTTTTGAACCCTAATGTTGTTCCTGTGAGTCAACAACCAATGCCCAATTAAATTGTTAGGCCAATGGAACGACGGATAGACGATCAAGGCTATGAGTCGAGTGCCTCTAATGTCCTTGGGAAAGTTAAGGATATGATGAAGCATTACACTGACATGATTTCTGAACAATATCGGAAAATAGCTGTTGAAGTCAATTTTTTGAAGAAGTAGCAGAATCTGATAGGGAGTCGATGCCCTGAAGAGGGTGGTCCCTCAAGATTCAGCTATAAGTGGTGTGGCAAACAACATTTCCCTAGAAACTGTCCAAATGTTAAGTGTGATATTTGTGGGAAGTCGGGCCATTTAGCCGCTACCTCTTGGAGTAAGATTAGTTTCCTCCAACAAGGGAGTAAACAGCCAGGTCCAGTTAATCATAGAGCGCAAGGTAATAACCTGCAGCAAAATGATGGACCAAGACAAATATTGCAAAGGGGAAAAACCACTATAGAAGAGTTGCCACAAGGCAATGGAGTTAGCCTTATCGAGGCTGTATGCGTCAATGCCGCTGAAACCTCTAACCTACGAGCCATGACAAAAGGCCAAAAGGCTAAAGAGGTTGACAAAGATAATACCAAACCGGTCGAGGGAAACCCTAAGCAAGGGGATAAGGGGATGCAAGTCCTGAATCCTGGCATGGAAGGTGGACCTCTAAGGCTTATTGATAAAAAAGTTGATCCTAAGAAGGATGAGGAAGTGCCATGAAAGAAGGCAAGAGCTAAAAAAAAAGCACCAAAGCCGGTCCCGAGACCAAAAGAAAGGATGGTTTGGCGAGAAAAGAGAGCTTTGGCTACCTATCATGATTTTGATTTAGCAAGTTCTCTTTGTGAAGTCAAACCAGATGTAAACCTCTTACAATTTATTAAATTATCTCCAGGAGTACACAAGGAATTCAAGAAGATCCTACGTATTGGGTATATTGTAGAACCTTTGGGCATAGCACGAGTAGGGGAAGATTGGTTTGATCATGCTGAAAAAAATTACCCTAGGGTTCTAGCATATGTGGATGGAATATTAGTGGAGCATACTATTGTAGACACTGGGTCCTTCGTTAATATCATGAGTTCAGAGTTGATGGAGAGGTTGGGTCTAAGCATCCAAAAAGATAGCTCCACCCTTCTTAAAATGGCTGATGATAGTCTAAGGCAACTAGAAGGTTGCGTTACTAAAGTCCATGTTACAGTTGCAAGGGTAGAATGTTTCTTGGACTTTAGGGTAATAAGATTTGCAGGACGTCCTAGCTATCGAGTCTTGCTAGGTAGGCCTTAGATTTACGAATAGATTGTCAAGTCGATATACCCGCCGGTCGAGTGGTTCTAGGTAGAGGTGCTAATCGAGTAATAGTTGATGCTTACCCTGAGTCTCCTCAAAGTGAGAGAGCTCCTTTATCCTCTAGTGAATTAGAAACAGCAAATGATCCATCTGGTAGTGAGACATCATCCAGTGATGAATCTAGAGAGGGGTCCACTACAGAGGATATTTATCAGATAACTCTAAATGAGCCGATAGAGCCGCAAGATAGGATAAGAGATGCGGATGTGATTGAGTTAGACCTTGGCACGCCGAATGATTCGCGGCCAATTAAAGTAGGTTCCATGCTCAGTTCAGCAAAAAGGGAGGACTATGTGTCCTTGATTCAGGAATTCCGCGATATCTTTGCTTGGAGTTATGATGAGCTGAGAGGCATTCCTCCCAACCTGGCTATTCATACTATTCCTGTAAAAGAAGGCAGTCGTCCTGTGCATTAGAAAGTAAGGCGTATGCCTCTTGAATTGAGGGATGGGTTGTTTGAGGAGTTACAGAAGTTAAGGAAAGCTGGTTTAATCTTCCCTGTACAGCACACAGAATGGTGTTCACTAGTTGTTATTAGGAAGAAGAAAAACAACCAGATCCGACTATGTGTAGATTTTAGAGAGCTGAATAAGCAGACGGTTAAGGATTACTACCCATTGCCATTTATTGACCAGATTTTGGATCAATTAGCGGGTAGGGAAATATATTCGTTTATGGACTACTTTGCAGGATACAACCAGGTGGCAATTGCAGAAGAGGACACGTTGAAAACAACTTTCATTACTGTCTTTGGTACTTTTGCGTACCATGTGATGGCCTTTGGTTTGTGCAATGCACTTGGATCATGGCAACGAACAACAGACAAGACCTTTGGTGACATCTCCCTAGATGAGTTGAAAGTATTTATCGATGACCTGGGGGCAGCCACTATAAGGGAAAGGATGTTGATTATTTTAAGAAAGTACTTTGAGCGCTGCAGACAATTTTGTATTGCTCTTAATCCACGGAAGTATGTCTTTGGAGTGCCTTATGGGCTATTGCTAGGCCATGTGGTCAGTTCAATAGGGATCGCAATTGACCTTGAAAAGATCAAGGTTATAGTCGCTATGAGTCCACCACGCACTCCAAAAGAGGTACATAGCTTTCTGTCATCGATAGGGTACTATCGGAGGTTTATAAATGCCTTGGCAGAAAGGACGTTGCCATTAACGAACTTATCTTTTAGCTATCTATTTGTATGGAGCGACCCTTGTAAGGTAGCTTTCGAGGATGTGAAACAGGAGCTAGTAAAAGCACCTAAAAGAGGCGAGATATTTTACATATTTTCAGCAGCCACCATGCATAGTATCAGCTGCTGTTTAGCCCAAATCTGGGAGAAAAAGTGGTATCATTCGATAGCTTTTGCTAGTCGAAAATTAGGCATATCAGAAATTAACTTCATCTATATGGAGAAGTTGTGCCTTGCGATGGTCTTTGCGACAAAAAAATTCAGGCACTACATCCTCTACGAGAAGGTAGTTTTCTATACGAAGGCGGAAGGGCTTAGATTGCTTATGAACAAGCTGGAACCACCTGATAGTTTGGCAACGTGGTTAATCACTTTGCAGGAGTTTGATTATGAGATTAAGAGTAAGCCACCGAGGTTGCAGGGTATTGTGGAATGCCTTGTGGATTTCGGGGAGCTGAAAGAGATTTTGGCTGAAGGAAGTGATATTGATGAAATGTTTAAAATTGATATAGCTTCTATCCCATCTTGGTATACTGCTATCACGCATTATCTATCAACGGGAGAGACTGGAGTTGGTTTATCAAAATCAGAAAATAGGAAAATCAGACAATAGGCTTTGAAGTTTTCCTTGATCGCAGGAACACTATATCGGCAAGGTGTTGATGATATCTATCGCCGATGTGTGATGCCTAATGAGGTTCCTTTCATCTTGGAAGAGTGCCATGACTCTGCATGTGGAGGGCACTTTGCTGGACGGTTGACGGCACAGAAAGCTTTAAGAGCTGGATATTGGTGGCTGTCCATCTTCCAAGATTCCTTTGAGTATGTTAAGAGATGTGATACCTGTCAAAGACATGACAACAGAGAGAATAGGAAACGCCCACTTACACCTATTATGGTTATCCTTCCATTTGAGAAGTGGGGCATTAACTTTGTGGGTCCTATCACCCCGTCGTCTACTATTCAGAAGAGGTACACTATAGTAGCAACTGATTATTTTACAAAATGGTCAGAAGTGCGGGCGATGAGGCATGACAATGCAAAAGAGACTACAAGTTTCCTTTTAGAGCAGATTATCTGCCGTTTCGGTCCACCGAAGGAACTAGTTCAGACCATGGAACCCACTTTTTGAATAAGGTAATCAAAAGGCTGACTGAAGCTTGGCAAATCAAGCACAATAAAACGACTCCTTATAATCCACAAGCCAACGGGCAAGTCGAAAGTACTAATAAGCAGCTTGTGGATATCTTGTCTAAAATAATCTCTGAGAAGAAACGAGACTGGGATAGGAAGTTGTATGTGGCAGTATGGGCGTGCAATACAACGTTCAAGCGATCTACCGGCCATACTCCATTTAAATTAGTTTATGGGGAAGAGTGTGTACTACCCCTCGAAATCGAGTTGCCAACCATACGGTTTGCAATTAACCATTCTTTGGGAGATGAGGATTCACTCTTTGAACATTTCATGACCATAGGCCACTTGGATGAACTAAAATTGCAGAGCTTATTACATCAGGAGGTAGCTAAACGTCGGATGAAGCAGTTGCATGACCTTAAAGCAAAGAAGTATACCTTTAAAAAAGGGCAATTAGTTCTGTACTACGATACGCGTAAGGAGCTGTTTCCAGGGAAGTTGGAACCTAGATGGGAGATTGTTAGGATAGGGAAAAATAGGTCTACGGCTCTACTAGCTGATCTGCAGGGAGTAGAATTTAAAAATAAGGTTAATCTTAATAAGATTAAACCTTATTATTTCTAACTATGCTAACACGGAAAAATGCATTGTAGGTCCATGCTGGGGCTGATTTGAGACTTGCAAAAGAGCTTAAAGCCGGTTGATGGGGTGGTTAATTTTTTATTTGGAGCACCCATATCTGGAGCAGAGATACCATCAGGGAAAACTTATCTGGTGGAGCAAAGGATAAAAAGTTATTGAGCAAGAAGACGGAACCTTTGTGTGGGAGATCAAAGTCTTCTGCCATCACTGCTTACGAATATTGACAAGTATCCCTGTTGAGTTTAATGAAGAAGGTGGGATGGAGCCGTCAGTTCATCCTCTAAATATGCTAAATTTTGACTATCATAATTACAAATAGAGGAGTTCGTGATGGCAGGCTGTGTAAACCCATTGTGGACGTATACATTATATATTGACAGAGCGTCCAGGGGCCCTAATAAAAAAGGGAGTGTTGGAGTAGTAATCTGAGATCCCCGACATAGAATTACAATGAAGTTAGCTGCTTATCTCAGGGTAGGATTCACTAACCATATGGCGGAGTATAAAGCCTTGATTATGGGACTGCATATTGCCAAACAAGGTGGTATTTGGCGGTTGTTAGTGAAAGGGGATTCCCAGTTGATCTTGAATCAGCTAGATGGGACATACATGGTGCGGAATCCCATCCTTTGTATGTATCATCGAATTGCCATGACCCTACTTGAGGAGTTTGAGAGAGTGTCTTTTCAGCTGATTCCACATTATTGGAATCAGTTTTGCAAATTCCTTGGCAAACCTTGCTTATGAAGAAGACCTTTTCTTCAACTGTGGTCCTAGTTTGGATATTACTATCTATAATGAAATAGGACCCGGTCACTTGTGGGGAATGTTATCAGAGCATGCAATATATGGCAGGCGATGGTTGATATGGGTGATGCAAAGAGTAGCCGAGACCAATCTACCATTGTTATCCTAGACCCATAGGTTGATTAGACAACATGTTATGCGTATACCCCTTGCTATATATGCAGGAGGGATGGGTCATAATCTTATGCATTTAGTTTAGGGCTGCGAGTCCTATTTTTTCTCCTTGGAAAGGAGCATATTATTGTATATCTATATTATTTCGGGGAGGGATGTGTAGGTGCTATGTTGTTTTATTTCATTAGGCCACGAGGGCCGATCAGTTTTTTCAGAGGAATGTTTTATTTCATTAGGCCAAGAGGGCCAGTTGTCTGTTTAATACAGGTGCAGTTAATGGTTTCTTGTTTTAGTTCTGTGTTAGACAGGTTTAAAGAAGAGCTTGGAAGGAGCCTTTGTCGTGCAGGAAGCTTCTCATGGCCCTATCCAGGTGATATCTCTCCTTTATGAGTAACGTGTCAAGATTGTGGGAGAGAAAGAAGGAGTCTCGCTTGAAGCTTTCTTGCTTGCACAATGGGGGAAGACACACAAGGGTGGAGGCTGAAAACAGTTTTCCTCTTCTTAGTTGTGTAAGCCAAAAAGAACTCACTTACAAAGAAATAGAAGAACCCTAAATATGGGTCTCAAACCAAACTCAACTAACTAAGGTGGCATACTAACTGAGCCACGAACTAGAGTAGATAAGGATAGCTATCATGTAGCTATTATTCATGGGCGGTGTACCAACCGCGTCTGCAACTGACAAGTCGGTGACATAAATACACAACGGTCACCCTGGCGTATCACGAGTGGAGCTCGATATCTCAACACTCCCCCTCGAGCTCAATCCCAATTCCTGCACACCAAGTAGGTCTCTGAACTTGCGCAGCTTCTCTGCGCCCAATGCCTTCGTGAATATGTCAGCTACCTGATCCTCTGTGCTGACATAAACTAGATCAATAAGACCTAGTAAAACCCTCTCTCGCACATAGTGATAGTGCACCTCAATGTGCTTTGTTCTAGCATGATAGACTGGGTTATTTGCCAAGTGTATACTACTCATGTTGTCACAATAAATGACAATTGGCCCATCTGTAGACTGATGCATATCATAAAGTAGCTTATGCAACCAAGCTACCTCACATGCAGCCATTGCTGCACCCCTGTACTCAGCCTTTGTGCTCGACAAGGCAACTGTAGGCTGTTTCTTGCTGCTCCAAGTGACTGCAGCACTCCCAAAAGAGAACACATATCCACTGGTAGATCGTCTATCAGAAATACTACCAGCCCAATCAGCATCAGTGTATCCATGCAACTGTATCTGAACCCCAGTCTCATAAAATAGTCCATACTGCAATGTGGACTTCACATACCTGAGTATGCGTCTAGCCGCATCCAAATGTGGTTTACTTGGAGCCTGCATAAACTGACTTACCAATCCAACAGCATAGCTCAAATCTGGCCTGGTAATAGTCATATAAATCAAACTTCCTACTATGCGTCTATACATAGTAGGGTCTTCTAGAAGCTCACCTGCATCTGTGCTCAGCTTCACATTCTGCTCCAAAGGAACTGAAATAGGCTTACAGCCTGTCATCCCATATTTAGACAACATGTCCAATCCATACTACCTCTGCAAGAGCTGTATCCCACTTGGTGATCTAATCACCTCAATGCCCAAGAAATAACGCAGCTCTCCCAAATCCTTCATCTCAAACTTCTGCTTCAATAGCATTTTCACATGAAGGATATCTTCATCACTGTCACCTGTCATAATCAAATCATCAACATAAATGACAAGTAGCATAATACCTTTCTCTGTTTTTCTCACATAAAGTGAGAAATCTGCCTTGGAAATCTGAAAGCCAATAGTGACAAGATACTGTCCTATCTTGTCAGACCATGCTCTAGGTGCTTGCTTCAAGCCATACAAGGCTTTCTTCAACCTGCAAACAAACTCAGGATGAACAGCATGCACATAACCTGGTGGCTGCTCCATATAGACCTCTTCTTGCAAATCACCATGCAAGAAGGCATTCTTTACATCCATCTGATGTAAAGACCATCCCTTTGATGCAGCCATAGCAATGACTGCTCTTACGGTTGCCATCCTTGCAACCGGACTGAATGTTTCTTCATAGTCAATGCCATATGTTTGTGCATACCCCTTGACTACTAATCTTGCCTTGTATCTGTTCACAGAACCATCTGCATTGTGCTTCACCTTATAAACCCACTTACAGCCAATTGCATTTTTACCTTTAGGCAAAGGTACCAATTCCCATGTAGCATTTGCTTCCAAGGCATCCATTTCTTCATCCATGGCTTTCTCCCATTTTTCTTTTCCCATGGCTTGCTCAAAAGAAGTGGGTTCTGGTTCCTGTATCACTTTGACCATATATGCATAGTGAATGGCTGTAAATCCATCATATTTCAGCCTATCCACAGGATACCTAGCTCTCGTAGACCTGCGCAAAGTAGGTTCACTCCAGGTGCTCTCAAAACATCCCTGGTCTTCCTTACTCCAGGTGTAACAATAGAAGGAATACCCAACTCATCATCAATGCTCTGTTCTGAGCCACTGGATTCACCATCCACATAAGAGTGACCTGCATTCACATCAAACATGGGCTGATCAACCTTCTCTTTTCCTTTTCGTGATACCTACATACCACTATCTGCATTACTTTGAGAAGATTCTCCTGATCTCAATCTGCCTGTCCATGGCGAAGAATGTGAACCACTGCTAGAGGACGCTCCAGGTCCACTAATATTTTGTGACTGCTACTGTGAATTTTGTGCAGCATTACCATTTTGTGCATCTACATCATCAATCACATTTACTGGTTTATACCAGCTACTCATCTCATAAAAAACAACATCTCTGCTCACTGTAAACTTACGAGTAGAAGGGTTATAGCATCTATACCCTTTTTGCTGCAGAGAATAACCAATAAAGATGCACTTCTCAGCTTTTGGATCCAACTTGGATCTCAGCTCATCTGGCACATGTACATAGGCAATGCAACCAAAAATTTTCAAATGAGAAATATCTGGTTTCCTACCAGTATACCTATCCTCTGGAGTCATTCCATGTATTGCTGCAGTGGGAGTCCTGTTCATTATGTAGACTGCTGTAGCAACTGCTTCAGCCCAATAAAAATCTGGCAAGTCTTTTTCATTGAGCATGACACGAGATACCTCTCCAATATGCCTGTTTTTCCTTTCTGCAATTCCATTTTGTTGTGGGGTATAACTGCATGAATATTGCTGCTTTATGCCATGCTCCTGCAAGAACTTTGCAAACTCATTTGAGCGGTACTCTCCCCCTCCATCTGACCTTAGGCATTTTATTTGCAGACCTGTTTCTTTTTCAGCCATAGCTTTAAGGGTTTTGAAATGCCCAAAAACTTCACTTTTCTTTTTCATAAAATACACCCAAACTTTTCTGCTACAGTCATCAATAAAAGTGACAAAATAATGACAGCCTCCAAGAGATGCAGCTTTAGTAGTCCACACATCAGAGTGGATTAATTCCAATGGCTTTTCACTCTCTTGAACATGTCTAGGAAATGGTTTCCTTGCCTGTTTTCCAAATTGACAGGCTTCACATACCTTATGCATTTCTGCAACCTTGAATTTCGGCAAACCTGCAACAATATTTTGGGCCTGCATTGATTTAAGTCGCTGTATATTAACATGACCAATGCGTTTATGCCAGATATCAATATCTGCAACTACACCGGTCCCATGTGCAAACATTGCTGCACTCAATTCAGACATGTCTGCATCCAATGTAAACATTCTGCCCTTCTTCTTTCCTTTTGCTATCAAGCGACCTTTATTTTTCATATCCTCAACAAAGCATCCATGAGGATTAAATCTGACCTGCAAGCCCTGTTCAACCATTTGACCAACAGAAACCAGATTCTTGGTGATATTCGGGACATGAAATACATCGGACAGGTATTTCTTTTTCCCATCCTGCATAGACAAGGGAATTTTTCCAATCTGCACAATAGGATGTGCAGTATCATCACCGGTCTCCACAAATCCTGGTTTTTCCATTTTCCTTGCATCCTCCATCCATTCTGCATGACCTGTCATGTGGTTTGATGCACCTGAGTCAACATACCATACATCATTGCTTTCTTCTACACTTGTCACAGAATTGTTCATGTGCTGCACCATAAACAAGTGCTCATTTCTGTCATCACCCTGTCTACTAGAAGATGCATAATTCCCTTGTTGCAGTTTTCCATTCATGATGTCATTCTGCTTTTTATAGCAGTCTTTAGCCATATGACCCATTTTACCACAGTAGTAGCATTCAACATTACTGTTTGCATTTTGGCCTCTTTGCCATCCACCACGACCTCTTTGGCTCCCCCTGCCTCTAGAGTTACCACGTCCTCCTCCATAGGACTGGTTTTCTTGAGTCTGCTGCATATTCTGATTTCTGCCACGGCCTCCAAATCGGACTCCTCTACCTCTGCCTCTACCTCTTCCAGCATTTGAGTAGAAGACAGCTTCTTTTGAAGTTCCTCCTGAAGAAGATGCACCACCATTTCTCTGTTCCTCAGAAATTAGAAGAGCAATCAACTCCTCAAAATCAGGAAATCTTTCACGAACTGAAATGGATGTCCGAAACTGTGCATAATCCTTTCCTAGACCATTCAAGGTCACAGAAACTAAATCATCATCTTCCACTGGCGACCCAATGGAAGCAAGTGCATCTGCAATCTTCTTCACCTTCATGTGGTAGTCATTGATGCTCATATATTCTCTTTGCACATTGTGCAACTCTTGCTTGAGCTGCATTTTCCTGGCTTGCGTATTTGTGCTATACATCTTTGACAGAGTATCCCATGCCTCCTTTGGCGTACTTGTATCCTGAATATGCACAATCATAGAGTCTGAAATGCTGATAGACAGCCAGTACATAACTTTCCTGGCTCTCTCATGCCATGCTTTGAATGCCTGCATTTGCTGTTGATTGGGAACATCAGGAAGAACTGGTTCTTCTTCATTTCCTGCAACGAATTCCCAATATCCTTTTCCCATAAGGAAATTCGTCATTCTAAACTTCCATGCCTGGAAGTTGTTCTTGTCAAGCTTTTCAGTGACAATCTGTGAAAGAGAATCAGACACCATTACAGAATACTGCAAGAAATTCTGTCACTGCAAAAAAACACAGCTTCAACCTCACAAGGGCAAATCTGCAAAACTGGCGAAAGTGGTATTTGACCACACAGTCACTTCCTAGTGACGATTTTGCATAAACAAGAACCAAGGATGATTTTGAAACTCCCAATGTCTCTGCGCACAAGCATACGATGCAATTTCTACAGTAACTTTTCACCGACCTGTAGAACAGTGGCTGCACAGCATAAAACTGAGCCTTTTCCTGAGTGCGTGCAGAAAACTTCCGTCTGCGAAACAGGCCCCGAAATGCCCTCAAATAAAAAAAACAAGGTCGCCATGGGCTAAAGCCCTCTCCCGTAGCATATACTGCCCTCTTGCTTCACCGCGAAGGGCGTCTCAACCTGAGACAATGCACTCCTGCAATTTCCGGCTGTGCTACCTGCAGAGATCTGCTCCCAAAATAGAAAATGAAAGCAACACTGCTCCTCTTACCAGAACACCGCGAGCTTGGCTTGCTTTCTTGAGCTCCTTACCACGAACAAGGCTCTGATACCATGTCAAGATTGTGGGAGAGAAGGAAGGAGTCTCGCTTGAAGCTTTCTTGCTTGCACAATGGGGGAAGACACACAAGGGTGGAGGCTGAAAACAGTTTTCCTCTTCTTAGTTGTGTAAGCCAAAAAGAACTCACTTACAAAGAAATAGAAGAACCCTAAATATGGGTCTCAAACCAAACTCAACTAACTAAGGTGGCATACTAACGGAGCCACGAACTAGAGTAGATAAGGATAGCTATCATGTAGCTATTATTCATGGGCGGTGTACCAACCGCGTTTGCAACTGACAAGTCGGTGACATAAATACACAACGGTCACCCTGGCGTATCACGAGTGGAGCTCGATATCTCAACATAACGTGTTTTTATGCTATATGTGTCTGTGTACTTATAGGGGATTTTCTTTTCTTGTTGGGGACCAGTGTCCAAGGCATGAAGTCCTAGGTTTAGGTTAGGTATGTCTGAGGGAGGTCTTAGTAGTCGTTGCCTCCTGTAAAGACATTGCCAGGCATTGAAAGACCTGTTTCAGAAGGCAGTTCTAGTGACCCTGTTCTGCTAGCCTGCTAGGTAGCCATTCTAGGAGTTCTGGTTAGTTGTGAGGCAGTTAGAGAAGCCTGCCGAAGAAGAAAATGATGATAAAGAGGAATAACCCTGAATATATCAAAGAAAATAAATATATACAAAGGTGTGTAAAAAGGGGTTCTAACCTCTATAAAAATAGAAAAGGAAAAGAAAGGAAAATTTAGAAGCAGTCGATCATCCCCTTGCGAAGGCCTGGTAGGTTCATGGGGATGAGTCAGACCCGGGGTCGATGCCTTGTCTTCCTAGGGGTGGCATCTCGCTGGAAAAGAAGAAAGTAAGGAAGGTTGGAGCGAAAATAAAAGTGAGCGTCAGAAAAGGATTAAGTGTCATCTTGCGAGGGCTTGGTAGGTTCTTGGGTACCGAGATAGGACCTGAGGCCGATGCCCTGTTCTCCTTGGGTCACTACGCTCAGCTCCCTCCGTTTTACATGCCCAAGAATGGAAAAATAAAAACCTAAAAGAAGAAATGTGCTAAAAGAAAATACTTCTTGATCAGGCTATAGGAGTTCTCTCCTAGTAGGAGCTCCTGGTTGTGTTGTCCTTAGTTAGGAAGGTAGTTCAGACCACCACTTAGGGTGACCTCTTTGATAGTTCTTTTTAGTTTGGCCGTGTTGGAGCAGTCGGTTAGTGACTAGCTTGGGATCTTCTATCAGATTAGGCTTGGCCTACTCCTTGTGGATTTTCATGCCTTGGTTTTGTCAGGAGGTAGGGTGAGCAGTGTGCTGTGTTTTAATATGTGTCTATTTTGTATAAGCTTGATGCTTCCTTAGGTTGTTTTTGTGCAAATCTGTTGTGGGATTCGACGGGCTGAGTCGCCCTATCCCATGGTTGCCAATGAGAGCGGAGTTTTGAGCCCGGGATGTGCCTAAAATTTGCCAAAAAATCCACAATTTAGGGAAAAAATATTTAACATCGAAGGCAGCGGCTGCAGCTAGGACGATTTTAAGCACCAAGTGAAAGACGACTTTTAAAAGACGCCCCAGCGACATTTGTGGATTTTTGATAATTTTTCCGACTACCATGTGGGATGTCAGGAGTTGCTAGTCAATGCGGGATGTAAAGCCGGACGCCCAAGATTTTTCAGAGCTCGAATCGGAGTGCGGACGAGGAAGTGGCCACAAGATGGGCAAGATTTGAAAAGGTGGACAACTTTGAGGACCAAAGGGGGGGGTGCCCTTTCGAGCCTTGACCCCCCCTAAAATTTTATGTAACATAGGATGAGAAAAAAACGTGGAACCGTGGAGCATGGTGTGGTGCAGATGGCGCCGAAATTTGCGCCTCCTCCCATCATGATGAAGCATGGAGGCTGTGAAGAACCCATCTGACAGACCTTACCCCTCAATTTCTCCCTATGGGCTGATGCTATCATTGGTCTTTGTGCGAGGAATGGCTGTCCAGATGAAGAGAATAGATTCTAGTCTTTCTCTCTCCTCCCTCTCTCTCTTCTCTATGGGCTGTTCATGTGTACCATCTTGAAGGAGGAATCGGGGAAGGAGAATGAAGGAAGTGATGATGAAGATCAATGAAGATGCTGAAGATTGAAGTGCAGCATTGGATTGGGAGCAATGGAGGCTCCGTCTGCTGGTTATCCAGTCATTCAAAGCGTGTCAGGTTACGTAAAAACACGGTATGACCATTTTTATGAAGAAAATAAAGGATTTTTGATAGTTTATGATGATAATTATGTTCTTATTGGATGAAAATTTGTGCGAGTGCTGTTTGCATCATGATTTATTATTGTGTATCAGAAAATTTTGATTTTGCAATGATTTACATACTTTATTTAATTCCCATAAACCCGAAATGCGGTTTTTAATTGGCAAAATGGTAGTTTTTAATTCCTGTAAACCCGAAATGCTGTTTTTAAGTGGCAAAATGGTAGTTTTTCTGTTTCGGGTGGGGGAAAGGTATTCCCATGGGGGAAATATGGAAGATAAATTGAATGACATTATGCTAAAGTGATTGGAATAAGAAAAGTCAAAAAATAGCATATTTTATTGCCAAATAAATCAAGAAAATGAAAAAAATAAGGGAAAAAATAGAAATACGTCTTGGAAAAATATAATAATTGTTTGTGAATGTGTGGTAGTGGCAGAGCATGATTTTTGACCTCAGTTTGCCCTATCTCTTTGTCAAATTTTTTGATTTATCACTTTTTATACATCAAAATATGCTAAAATGAACCTCTACATCTATGCAACGAAAGCAATACTACCTAAATGTAGGGGGTTGGGATGTTTGAATGGTGTGATTTGCGTGCTGATTGTTTCTGATTTTCGGATGCACATCATGACATAGAACCTGTGGTATGTTAATTAAGAGGATAGTAGCACGAGTGTAGTCTCGGTGCTATCCTTTCATCGCTGCAACGGGTTAAGGAATAAGCATTAGAAAAGCCTGATTGTGCACAAGCCCATTGCTGATTTTAAAATGATGTTTGAGCACTTTAGAATCATTCACCTTTGCATGTGCATGACGATCATGGTATCGTTATAAAGAAAGCCTGGATGCATAGCACTTGTTTTCAATGACAATGACCTACGTTGAGTGTGGAGAGGCATCCTAAGCCATAGGATAGATGTTCATTTCTTGTGGGGTTATTTGGAAAGGGAACATGGTATCTCCTCAATTCGAAATGAAGAGTGGAGTTTGTTCATTTGTTTTATATGTTGAGTAGCGCATCAAGGGGCTAATCCCTGCGATGTAGGAGAGCTGCAGTGGGGCTGCAATGTTTCTAAGGAGAGGTTGCCTCCCATGGATGTGATTATCGTGTCATTGCCAATATGTATGGGTTCTCCCTCTGAGGAGGTTATAGAAAGGTGGGCTACAAAGCTATAAAACTATAAACGCATAGATTAGGCTTTAGGGCAGCTTGTCCTTTAGCAGTGGATAGACACTCCTGGTCCGCAAGGCCGTGAGGGTGTGTTTTCTGTTATGAGAGTATAAGGTCCAGCTAGTGCCATAGCTAGTGCCGGCCCATTTGAGGTCCAATCAGTGGACCGTATGAAGTAATCAAAGTAATGGGAAGGCAAGCGTACAAGCTTAAATTGCCACCCCATCTGAAGATTCACAATGTATTTTATGTAAGCCTATTGAAACCTTATGTACCAAACCCCGATCATGTGCTTAATGATGAACAAATAGTCATGCCTGCCCAAGGAATTCTGGAAATGCAACCCAAGAAGATTCTAGATATAAGGGAGAAACCTCTAAGAAGCTGAATTCTAAGAGAACACCTAGTACAATGGAAGGATTATCCTAAAGAAGATGCCACTTAGGTCGATGAGGCAACCCTTATGAAAGAATACCCCCAATTTCTCTCGAGATGAGGACATCTTGATTTCTCTAAGGAGGGAAGAATTTAATGTCCCCATTACTTAGTTTATTTTAATAAATAATATGCGTATACATTCCAAAGAAAATCGATTTATGCTGCGCATTTTAAAAAAATGTATGAAACTGGCTCTACTTATGAAGATAATTGTTATTATTAATAAGGTATTATATGCTAGTTCATAGAAGAAAGACTTGGGAAACCCTCCCAAGACTAGCTTATTAAATCTATGTTTGTAGTATAGAACAACAAGAAGAACTAGCCTAGTGGATAGGCACTTGGTAGTTAAGTGCACTTGGGTGATGACACTACCAAGATGGGTGACCTCTTGGGAAGATTTTCCTATAAGCTAGTGGGAGCTTCTCATGTGCAACCAACAGCACAAACAAAGCCTTTGTAGCCCGTTGCTAAGTATGCCAAGTATGCCAAGGCCAAGATGCCAAGGTGTATACCTTGTTTGCTGCCTTAGTCACCACCTTAGTCGTGTGCCTTGGAGTGACGCCTGCCCGGCCACGTGGCCCGCAGTGCATTCTCGCCCATATATTTGTCAATTTTTATCTTCGCACTATAAATATGAAGCCCCTCCCTGACATCATCAATGATGTTGTAAAAAATACTAAAAGAAAGCGTTCTCTCTTTGTCATCAATGAAATCATAAAAAACACTAAAAAGCAGGTGCCCTCTCTTTTACCCCCCCTCATTACTATATAAACAACGGTAGAGCGTCACGTCAAGGACACAAAACGATCCATACATAAGTCTCTCTGCTGCTATTGATGCGACGAAGCTCTGCTGCAATCACTCTCTCTCTCTCTCTCTCTCTCTCCACCCCTATGCAGAAGTGCTACTCGAACCCATCAAGCTTCTTTCATGGCTCCCAAAAGACATCGAGGTGCTGAGCAAGGTCATGCTCAGAGGGCTCCCGAATGTGAGGAAATGGCCGCTGCTGCTGTTGAGGAAATTCAACATGATGCTGAAGCACAAGTGAAAGTTAACCTCAAACCCATTCAAACTAAAGAATCGGCCATCCCACAAGAAATCGAGGTTGCGGCCATAAATCGTAATCACAATGGATGGCCAACGGAGATACTCAGGTTTAGTACATAATAAAATGATCAATTTTCTATTAATTCTACAATTTTCTAATAAGAGATAAGCTAGTCCATTACATAGATTACGATAAGTTAGAACATACTTAAACTTATAAAAAAACATGTAAGTATTATCAATTACTTTTAGGAAGGAACACGACAATTGATGGAGGGGATAGATTCCATGCATCGCATACATTGCCAAGTGTGTTAAAAATGTCGTATGGTTATGACTCCTTTTGGATTTGTGAATGATGAATTATGGCTCTTATGATTCCATGCTTGCACAGATGGACAAATTGTGGATTATGATGGTTCAGGATGTTGGGGTCCCCAACCCAATGCTCCTTAATACTCTGCAGAGTGTGGAAAATATCACCTGCGGGTGGGGCTCCTGTGCTCCCGAGGGAGGTAGGTGTTTTTGATTTTGATCACTCGAGCACATGAGAGGGCAAAGGGCCGAGTGGTAAGTGCCCTTGTTATGTAGGATGGCTGCTGCTGAGGCTCAGGAATACTTAGAGGGGCTTTGAGCCAATAAATTATGTGTTGATTGTGGACAAAGTGCGATCACATACAACCCAATCCCAAGGGATTGGAAGGTCTTATCCTAGGCTTGACAGTGTCCTTTTGTGGAAAGATGGTTTTGTACCACTCTTCAGAGTGATCGTTCCGGATGTTACTATAAAATAAAGTATCTGATTTTTTAAATTATTATTATGTGCTAAAGATTGATTTTAACAAACCTAGTTTAATGGAGTAATAAAAGGAAGCTAAATTTATATGTCCAAATAGTGTGGTAGTATGCTTTGCTAATTAGAAAACTAAGCAAACCCCATCAAGGAAAGTGGGAGGATTCGATCCTGACGATTAGATGCCTATGGCTGGGTGGACCCGATAAGTCGGGTAACTTTTCAACATTAGAAAGAGTTGATTAAATCGTGACCCTCCTAATATCAATAAGATTAGTTACTAGGTTTAACACCATTTTAGAGGGCCGGGAGCTGACATTTTACCTTATGGGTAGGGGGATCAAGTTATACTCTCCCCTGTCTGATGCCAGGAGGCATATTCTACGGTGGATTCCGTGAGATTTTACGGTGGATTCCATAAACTGTGTTGACCGGGGCTCATACACAAAGTGGATTCTTTGTGCGAGAAGTTGATGGGGACGCCTATCCTTTTCGGGCGTTTCATTAATTTAGTGTGTACATGGGTGATTCCATAGCGGGTGATTCCGCAAAATACATATTAAATTAATAAACATTTATGAGTTTAGAGTGCGCACTCGTGATAAATTAAGGTTAGGATTGATTTCTAACTAGTTGATTTATTTATATAGCTGAAGACTGCTAGGTATTCACTTTTGTCAGTTTAATTGTATTATTTTACTAACCATTGTGAATGCTTTAGTTGATGTGTAGAGATAGCAGCAGTGGCGGAGGAAAGCATTGGAGGATAGCGTATATTCGAGTTGTCACTTATATTTTGATGGGTGCATACCCTAGGCATGGCGCCCATATTTTGTCACACCTATTTATTGAGGCGTTGGATATTTATTTATTATTTTGTATGCGCATGGGCGCACGATTATGATATTTGTATTTGAACATTGTATTAGGTATGCCTGACTCTTTGAGCGCCTGCCCATTAGCTTTATTTCTATTTTGTGCTAAAGCAAACTCAAAAGCCAAAAGCGTGCTATTTTGTAATTTGGGCTATTATTTGAGCTTGAAGATGATTAATACATAAAATACGTGCTTTGTGGAGCGCTCACAGAAGGCATGGGAGAAGATTGCACCCAATTGTCTCTTGTTCATGTTGTGCATGCTTTCTACCTTGAGTTTTCTGCAAAAAGTAGAGTTCTTTTGTTCTTGGGGACCTTCCGACATTCACTACGCGAGCATACAGCATCCGATCTGCGCACCAGTGGTATCAGAGTGAAGTTGAGATCGAGAGCTTCCAATCGCTACCCATTTGGTGCAAAGGCGAAGCTCCTAGAACGATTGAGCTCTACGGTTAGTCTCATCGCGAATGGTCGATATAGATGGATTCCTGGCGGTCAAGAACCTCTGTTTATAGCCTCTGATCTCGCGAAGGACCGGCTTGTAACGGCGGAGGACCACTCCTACATCTTCTCCAACAAGTCGTTTTTTTTTTTGAGTTACAGTAAGCTCCATATCTTCACAAGCTTAAAAGCTTAAGTCAAAAGCTTAGAGAGCTTAATAAGAAGCTTTATAAGCTTCAAATTTTTAAAAAGGCGGTAGGGCAGCATGTATCCGTGAAAATCGACATAGAAAACGCCCCCCCCAAAAAATCGTCGTTTGTTGGCAGACTAGCCATAAGCTAAGTTACCCAAGTTTCAAATCACACAAGGCTTCAAAGTTCATAAAGTTTCGTAATTTTGCAACTGTGCAAGTCAGTCAAGTCACCAGAAGTCAGAACTGACTTGTGCCCAAAACTCCCATAAGGACTGTTCCTGCACAGAAGCACCGAATTGCAAAGTTGTTCCCTGGAAGGCTTTGTTCGCATACACAGACTTGTTGAACCAGTTTCAGCACATGCAGAAGGTCAAAAAGCAGATTTTACAAAGGTTTCAAATCTCGCAATTGCCAAAGATGAAGACGTGAAAGCCAAACAAATATATATAAGCCTTGTACACCCGACTTTGAGCTACGCTCATCCCGCTAATTGGATTTTGAGAGTGTGAGGTCTTTTGAAGTTTTGTAGGATGACGGAACAAAATATGGATGATTTAATGGCTGAAGGCGATCTTCCTGAACCTACGGTGGAACAAAAGTTGGATTTAATTATGATGCAGTTGGACGAAGAATGAAGAGCCCGGCAAGCATTGCAAGTTCAATTGGCCAATTTACAAAGATCGACTACCGACAAAGATGGACCACAACCTGAAGATCTTATCCGACGAACCATTGATGCGACTCTCGAAGCTCAATCCATTCACAAAGAAACAAAGATAAGTAAAAGAAATTTCAAATTCCGTACTTTCAATGGCACTCGAGATGGAAAATCTGTTCTTGCATTCATCAGTCAGTTTGATGATTACTTTCATGAAGAGACATACGCTGAAAAAGATAAAATCAAGTGTGTCACTAATCATTTAGTGGATAGAGCATCACTTTGGTAGACCGTGGTTCGTAAAAGTATAGATTGTCCCACTACTTGGGAGAGTTTCAAGAAGAAGTTTATGCAGAATTTCCTTCCTCCACAATTCCATGAAAAAGCCATAAAGCAATGGGACCTTCTTCAGCAAAGAAATCGTGAGCCTATTTCTCAGTGCACTGAACGCTTTTAGAATGCCTTACTCCAGTTACGCATGCTTGAAGATGTACCTGAAGCGACTCACAAGCGCAAGTATATGTCTGGATTACTTGGGCATTACTACGCTAAAGTCAATATGTTCAAGCCTGCAACTCTTGAAGATGCAATTTCTTTAGCTCATGACACTGAAGACAAGATTCGAGGAAGAGACAAGCGTCCACAACAATTTCAAGCAAATGGTAACTATGGTTCTAAGCAATTCAATTCAAATTTTAGAAGATTCAACCAAAGTCGATTTCCTTCATCATCTTTCCGTAAGTCTTGGACAAAACCACCCGCTTTGCCATCAAATACCAATCAAAACACTAAGCCATCTTCACAGCCAAATCCTAATATTCCTAGACTTCCTGCCATTGCAAACAATGCATCTAAAGCCAAACCTATAGTGTGTTACAAATGCCATCAACCTGGACATCTAGCAGCCAATTGCCATTCGAAGAAGCCACCTGTCTATATCAACTATCTTGGAGCAATGGAAGATGAAGAACATGAGGAAATGCCCGACTTTACGGAAGATGAGGACGACATTACTACTCCTTCGGATACTTTACTAGGTATGCCAACTCCACATTCTTTGTTGACAATGAAATGTTTAGTGCATGGAAAAGAAAAGATTATTTTGCATGATGATGGTAGTACACATGATTTTATTTCTGCAAAGTTAGTGAAAGAATTGAAATTACAAACTGTTCCTACGCATTATCGCATTAAAGTAGCATTTTTAGGTACAAGGTATAATGGAACACAAGAGGTGCATGATTTAGAAATTCAAATTGGTGAATATACTGAAAGAAGGAATTTTCTAGTTGTACCATTACAGTCCAGTGATATTATTTTAGGTATGCCTTGGCGTCATCAGCATAATCCTGACATAGATTATTCCACGCATTCAATTAATATTCATTTTCAAGGACAACACATTACATTGTATGGTATGCACGCATCTAATGCTTTTCCATTGCTTACTCATACTCAAGCTAAACGTGCATTACGTAAAAGTAGTAAATGTTATCTAATTTGGGTGAATGAACTGCAAGCTAAAGAAAAACATATGCACCCTAGGCATAAAGAATTCCTTGCACAATTTAAAGATTGTTTTGCTGAAGATCTACCACCTAGATTACCTCCTTCACATCTTGAAGACCACAAAATAGATTTAATTTCTGGTACACAACCACCTTGTAAAGCACCATATAGGCATAACTAGATAGAGCAAAAAGAAATTCAAACTCAAGTTGAGGAATTATTAAATAGAGGATTGATTAGACCTAGTAGTTCTCCATTTGGTGTACCTGTTTTGTTGGTAAAGAAGAAGAATAATACTTATCGTATGTGCATTGATTATGGTGCCCTAAATAAGATTACTGTAAAGAATAGATATTCAATTCCTAGGGTCAATGATCTTATGGATAAACTACAAGGTTCTGCCATATTTAGTAAAATAGATCTTAAATCTGGTTATCATCAGGTGAGATTAGATAAATCTGACATATTCAAGACTGCATTTAGAACACAATTTGGTCATTATGAATTTTTAGTGATGCCTTTTGGATTGACTAATGCACCTGCTACATTTAGTAGAATGATGAATCACATATTTTTGAAATATCAGCATTGTGTTATAGCATTTTTTGATGATATCTTGGTATTCAATAAAAATGAGAAAGAGCATTATGAACGTCTGTCTTTGGTTTTCAAGTTGTTGAAAGATAATCAATTGTATGCTAATCCGGAAAAGAGTGAGTTCTTTCAAACAAAAATTGATATCTAGGTCATATTGTGTCATCAGAAGGTATTAAGGTTGACCCTAAGAAGATAGAAGCAATATTAAACTGGCCAACACCTAAAAATGTGCATGAGTTACGTTCTTTTCTAGGTCTTGCTAGTTTTTACACGAAATTTGTGCGAAATTTTTCATTACTTGCTTTGCCTTTAACTAAACTTTTAAAGAAAGGTATTGTTTATCATTGGTCTAATAATCAACAGAAATATTTTGATTTATTGAAACATGCGTTAACCCACACTCCTGTATTACAACTACCTGATTTTGATAGATCATTCTTTTTAGTAGTTACTGATGCTAGCGGATCTGGAATAGGAGCCGTACTTATGCAAGATAATCATTCCATAGCCTATTCTAGCTGTAAACTGAAATCCTCCGAACTTAAATATTCCACATATGATAAAGAATTATTAGCTGTTGTACAAGCTTTAAGACAATGGAAACATTACTTAATGGGTTCTGAGTTTATGATTAAGACTGATCAACAAAGTATTAGACATTTACTTAGTCAATCCCAAATATTTGACCGACATATCAAATGGGCAGCTTTTATTCAGAGTTTTCATCCCCTTATCCAATATCAACCAGGTAAAGAAAATGTAGTGGCCGATGCATTAAGTAGAAGACCGACCATTCTTGAATATCTCTGTTATATCATTTGATTCTTTAACCCCTATGAAAGATACTTATCATCAGGACATTACTTTTCATGCTGAATGGAATAAATTAGTTGGAAATAACTGGATTCCTATTGATTCACTGTCTTATAATGATGGATTCATGTTTTATGAAAAGAGATTATGTGTTACAGTTCCATTTAAATCTTTTGTTTTGAATGAGATTCATTGTCCTCCGTATCAAGGTCATAGAGGTATTATATCTACTTTACGTACATTGACTGAAGATTTTTATTTGCCACATATGGACACTGATGTATCTAACTTTGTTTCTGAATTTTTGGTTTGTCAAAGAGTTAAGAGACATCATGGTAAACAGTATGGATTACTTATGCCTTTATCTATTCCATCAAGACCATGGGAACAGATTTCTATGGATTTTATTACTGGTTTACCTAATACTAAAGCTAACCATGATATGATTTGGACTGTAGTAGACAGGTTTAGTAAACAAGCATATTTCATTCCATGTAAGAAAATTTTAACAGCATCTCAGGCAGCACAATTGTTTTTGAAAATTGTTTTCACTAATCATGGATTACCAAAATTCATTATTTCTGACCGTGATTCCCGATTTTGTAACAACTTTTGGATTACTTTGTTTGCTAACCTAGGAACAAATATTGATTTTTCATCTGCATTTCATCCTGAAACTAATGGACAAACAGAAGCCACTAACAGTACTATTTTAGATCTTTTACGTGCTTACACTATTTCTAAACCACAGACATGGGACACACATTTGCATTTACTGCAGTTTGCATATAACAATACACCACACATATCTACAAAGAAAGCGCCGTTTGAAGTGATTTATGGTTATAGATTGTCTACACCTGTTGCATCTTTATCAAATAGAATTTAGAGTGCTGATGATATTGCTAATATGCACGCTACTATTTTTGATGAGGTTAAAGAGATGATTGCCAAAGCCCAGCAATCGTATACAAAACAAGCCAATAAGAAAAGACAGGCCATGAATTTCAAAGTTGACGACTATGTTTGGTTGAGAATAGAAAAACGTAGATTACAAAGTGTAGATAAGCACCCAGTTGTGAAATTAGCACCTAGATTCTATGGACCATTTAAGATCATTCACAAAATCAATGACAATGCATTCAAGTTAGAACTACTACCTCATTGGAAAATTCACAACACATTTCACATTAGTTTATTACGACCCTTTAGAGGCCAATTACCTGTACACCCTATTTATGAAAACCCACCTTTGTTAGATGAAGAGATTGAAATACTTGAACCTGAAGCTATCATAGATACTGACTTTATGACTACTAGAACTGGTCGTAGATATTCTAGATATTTGGTCAAGTTTAAAAACCATCCTGTCGAAGAGGCTCAATGGATGCACGCTAGAGACTTAAATGCTTTCCCCACTCTATTAGCTCCACATTGAGCTAATAGCAATTGAGGACAATTGCTATCCTACCTCGGGGGTATGATGCCAGGAGGCATATTCCACGGTGGATTCTATGAGATTTTACGGTGGATTCCGTAAACTGTGTTAACCGGGGCTCATACACAAAGTGGATTCTTTGTGTGAGAAGTTGATGGGGACGCCTATCCTTTTTGGGTGTTGCATTAATTTAGTGTGTACATGGGTGATTCCATAGCAGGTGATTTCACAAAATACATATTAAATTAATAAATGTTTATGAGTTTAGAGTGCGCACTCGTGATAAATTAAGGTTAGGATTGATTTCTAACCAGTTGATTTATTTATGTAGCTGAAGACTGCTAGGTATTCACTTTTGTCGGTTTAATTGTATTATTTTACTAACGATTGTGAATGCTTCAGTTGATGTGTAGAGATAGCAGCAGTGGCGGAGGCAAGCATTGGAGGATAGCGTGTATTCAAGTTGTCACTTATATTTTGATGGGCGCATACCTTAGGCATGGCGCCTATATTTTGTCGTGCCTATTTATTGAGGCGTTGTATATTTATTTATTATTTGTATGCGCATGGGCGCACAATTATGATATTTGTATTTGGACATTGTATTGGGTATGCCTGACTCTTTGGGTGCCCACCCATTAGCTTTATTTCTATTTTGTGCTAAAGCAAACTCAAAAGCCAAAAGCATGCTATTTTGTAATTTGGGCTATTATTTGAGCTTGAAGATGATTAATACATAAAATACATGCTTTGTGGAGCGCTCACACAAGGCATAGGGGGAGATTGCACTCAATTGGTCTCTTGTTCATATCGTGCATGCTTTTTACCTTGAGTTTTGTGCAAAAAGTAGAGCTCTTTTATTATTGGGGACCTTCCGGCGTTCACTACGCGAGCATACAGCATCCGATCTGTGCACCACCGTCTCTCACTCTCTTTGAACTAATTGTGGCGTTAACCTCACTCCTGCCTTTGATTGATTACAAAGTGGTCTTTCTTAGGTGGGCATTAGATTGCTGTGAGGGGTGACTTGTCCATGCTTTCTCTTTGAAGTAGAACTGAGATTCACATGCTCAACTAAGTCCAAGGTTTTCCATGGGGAGACGGGATGGTGATGTCCATGGATATGAATTTTAGTCGACTACTAGAGGACTCCTCCGGGTTTGTTGGAGGAGGCACCTCACAATAAACTCAACCCTATATACTAGGGACAAGAAGATCAAACTAAACCCGTATATCTATGAGGAAGTTACAAAGATCCTTCTAGTTAACAGAATAAAAGTTGTAGGTTGCTCTAGGATGGATTTCCTAAAATCCCTAAAAAATATACATTCCTAGATATTTACTCTCAGAATCCAAGTTACTTCATAAAATATGTATTAGAGTGTCATGCTTAGATTGTAGTAGGGAATCCTTTTCTAAAAAAAAAAAGATGAACATGTGAGCTATCTGAATCATGTATTTCTTTCCCATTTGATTACCTTGTATATCTGTTGTAATAAAGATTGATTGATACTTTATCCAGTAGAGAAATAATGGAACCTTATTCTCCCTTGGAACCTTTGAAATTGCAATTTAACTTTAGTTATGGAAAAAGAGTTTTATTTAAAATTATTTCAATAAATTAAGTGAGAAATAATTTCAATATCAAACTCTAATATTAACGCTATGTAATTTTGTAAAGTTTAACTTGGAAATTAGTGAAGATTTTCCAAAATTTTGCACCCATAATAATTCCCAACGAATTCCAAGAGAAAAGGAATATTTTAAATCATCAAACCTCTGAAATTTGACGGGAAAGTCGAGAATGTGGAAGCTAATGCAAAAATTTGGATTGAATCCATGGAAGATTATTTTACTGCTGTTGGAACTATCCCAGCCAATCGAGCCATGATTTTTGTGATCCACTTATAGGAGGACATGAAGCTACTACCTACACTAAAGAGAAATCAATGTATTCATTTGAAGAACTTGAAGACATGCCTACTACCTTAGAGCTATATAGTGCAAGAGATTGAAGTCATTTCTACTGCCTCAAAGATCATGATATCTTTGCTTGAGGGGGACATGAACATGAAGACTAATGCAACTAATGCAAGCAAAGTCAAAGAAGAAGACGACCAGAAAAACCTAGAAGAAGAACACCAAAAGATCAAAGCAGTGGACACACTGAAACTGCAAGTAAAGTGAAGAACAAGTACAAGATCAAAAAGAGCAAGCTGGAGTACACTGACAAGAAGACCTATAATAAATTGAAGATCTATGCGAAAAGAAATACTCAAAACTGCAAGGGCATGCTAGTCCTTGACCCATTTTTTTTCTAGACATTTTTAGCCTTGTAATACCTAGCCCTAATGCTTCTGACATAAGATTGTAAACTCCTCATGTAGCCTTGTACTACAGCCTCTGTACACTTTGTGAGGGCCCTGTTATAGCCTCTAGATATCCACCATGTTTGTGGTACCCACACTTAGCCTTTTCTGCGATAGCCTCTAGTGTTTTGCCATGTTCATGGTGTGCCCACACTTTGTAGGTGTTCCTTTCACTAAAGCCTCTACTTTGTATGTCTAGTTGTGATTGAGGAGGGTGTTGAGATTTGCAATCGCATCCATACTGCCTCTTTGTAAGAGTAGATGGGCTGAAGACATGCAGGATACATGAATCCCATATACATAGAGAGAAAAATTGGCACGACCCATCTCTATATAACATTATACTTGGATGTCACTTTAATATATGATGAATACAATATCATGATGCTTTTCCATCTCAGTTAGTGTCTTGGTCATTGTCAGTCTCATACTCAAGATTGTATTTATGAGTCCAAGCTTTTATCTTGGAACCTAATTCACTTGAGTAACAGTTGGTTTCTTCAGTCTATGTCATCATGAACATTCTCTTTGTGTTCCATCTGCCATAGCCATGCTCTAGATCCTGCGTCTTTTCACAATACGGGAATGCCCAAGGTTTCCAAAATTGCCACTACCAATGGAACATCGGGTGTGGCAAATGCAAGTGCAAGAAAATATGAAATTCCCAATGACATCGTGCCAAACCAGGTTGTTCACAACTCAAAAATAGGCTACTATTTTCATATCGCCACATAAAATAAAAAGATTTTTTCCAAAATTAAGAACATAAAATGTTAGCTTTTGCATTTACACTTACACAAGATGCCAGTTTCAATGGTTAATTGCTACCTATGATTTGTAGATAGATTAATCGAGATTATAATTCGTAGTAGAATCATGATGGAAATAGTTACAAGCGGTTATTGCACGAAATGAGTAAAGGATGTTAAGTGCACTCAAGATTAGTAAAATAACTGGATATGTTTATTTTCAAACATGACAATGGTTAGGAGTTGATTAACACTTAAAAAGTGAAAGTCTATTTAAAGAATCTTGTAAATCATCTCGATAAATTATTATCACAATATTTGCCTAAGTACCAACTAAAGGAAATTCTCTTAAGTTGGGTAAGTTAGCTATACATGGGAAATTCATTTATTGCTTAACAACGTAGCCAACCAAGCCATGATAGCTAAGCTAAAATTAATTGGCAAAGCTCGACTCTGGTGGAAGTAGTAGTGCTGAGATCAAGGTGTCCCTAAAAATATTATTACTTTGGATTTGTTGAAAGAAACTGTAAGAGGAAGATATTTGTCTACAGCTTATCTCACCCAGAAGATGAATGAGTTCTTTAATTTAAACCAAATGGGACTGACCCTAGAGGCATATTACTCCAAGTTTGTTGCACTTCTTAAATATGCACCCTCCATGGATACTGTTCAACAAGTGTCCAAGTTTTGCAATGGGCTAAATTCTCCTTTGAACACTTGTTTGGAATCAATGCGCCCAATAGATGTCCAAGATGCTTTCATTCGAGCTACTCCAATAATAATAAGTTATGGAGCTACAATAACTAGAACAAAGGAGGATTCAAAGGTCAAGCAAAAAGAACCCAATTTCACCAAGGTCAAAAGAAAAAGGCAAAATCCAATGCAATTGGAAAAAATTTTCCTACCCAGGGAAATATGGATGATCTTAGGTGCTTTCATTGTAATGAGCCAAGACATTTCATGAGAGATTGTTGGAAGCTTGGTGGAAACCATCGCCAAGGTCAATTTCAAGGTCAAGGTAGAGCTGCCCAAGGCCGTGGTCAAGTCACTATGGCAAGAGGAAGAACATCAAATATTACCCTTAAAGAGATTAATAAGGACAAAAACCTACTATGAAGGAAGATATTGAGAAAGCAACTGTTCATGCTGCATTCCACAAGAAGGGTCCAAATCGTCAATATTCGATAATACAGACACCGGCTAGTCACCGAGGTAAATCATTTAAATTTTTGATTGACTGTGGAAGTACACACTCATTTATTTCTCCCAAGTATCCTAAGAAGTTAGGAATAGATATAGTAAATGCATCAAAATTGCTTGTGAAATTAGCAAATGGAAAGAAAGTACTTTCTACGCAACAAACTACCAAGGTAGAGTTTAACCTAGGAGGAAACCTTTCAAGAATGAGATTTAGAGTAATGAACTTAGGAGCTTATGAATGTTTACTAGGAATGGATTGGATGATTCCCAATGATGCTCATATCCATTGTGGAAAAGGTGAAGTCACATTTTAGGATTTGAGCGGTGAAATAGCAACTACACAAGGTGAAACAAGGAAACCTAATGTTCAATTAGCAAAAGCTTCTCGAATTGTGAAAGGCCTGAAGAAAAGATTACGAATTTACTTGATCAAGATTAACAAGGTAAATCAAGATGGTCAAAGACAGAAGAAGAACCATCCTGGTTAAAAGAATACGCCGATGTATTTCTTGAAGAGCTAATTGAGTTACCTCCCTGAAAGAGAAGCCATTCATGAGATCAAACTTGTTCCAGGAGACACTCTAGTGGCAAAAAGACCTTACAAAATGTCTATTCCCAAACCCATCAAACTAAAAGAGAAACTCAAACAACTACTAGAACAAGGGTATATTCGGCCAAGTAGTTCACCATGGGGAGCCCCATTATTATTCCAAAAGAAGAAAGATGGAACTCTTTGTCTTTGTATTGACTACCAAGGGCTAAACCAAGTAACAATGAAGAATAAGTACTTGATCTCGAGGATTGTCTACAAGGAGCAAGGATCTTTTCTAAGATCAATTTTCAGTCATGATATTATCATATCAAAATCAAGAATGAAGATATTCCTAAAACCGCCTTCAAGACACAATCATTTTGAATTCATCGTGATGTCATTTGGGTTGACAAAAGCCCCAGCTACCTTCAACAGATTAATGTAAGACATTTTCAAGCCTCATCTTGATGATTTTGTTATTGTATTCTTTGATGACTTCCTAACTTATTCTAAGGAGGAAGAAGAACATGAACCAGATCTTTGCATTATCGTGGAGATGATGAGAACACACAAATTGTATGCCAAGAAGAAGAAGTGTGCCTTTTTCAAAAGGAAGATTGAGTGGGATTCATAGTGTTTTAGATATTTATATCTTAATTATTATACTAGAGAAATGTTCTTTTAAATTTTTGAGAAAAGAACTTATCTATCCTTTGTGATCTCCATAGCAACTTGCTGCACTAAATGAGATAAGGTTGTGGTGGAATCGAAGGAGTAAGATAATATTCAAGGGGGGAAGGGATGTATAAGAGGGGAAAATGAGGGACATGTATATGAATAACGTGTTGTGAAAGGGGTTTATTGAATTAAAGGAAAATAGAATTTCCTATGCTTGCAAGTATCATGTGAGAATGCTAAAGTGGACAAGGGAGAGGGAAGGGATGGGGTAGGAGGTATAGAAGAGGCTTGTGGGACAAAGGCAATGGATCGAGGAGAAGGATGGGTCTATGGAAATTAGGAAGAATGCCTCTCTCACTTTATTTTACCTCATGTTGGGATTCATATTTTTCTCTTATTTTTCTTTGATAAAAACTAAGAATGAGAATCCATTCCTAGCCTACATTCAACCACCTTTCCTTCTCTTCAAATATGCTCCTCTATATCTGCCTCATGGGACTTTGGGGACTTGACTAGGACCAAGATCTAGTGTGTCTCCTCTTCAAAGATGGGGACTTGGAATATTTGCTATGCTTCGGAGAGTCCCCCATGGAATGGCCATCTCTCCGTAAAGAAAAAAGGGTAGTTGTGTTTCCCATTTTTAACTCAAAAATAGATTTTTTTTTAAATTTGCACAACTGAAATGCTCAACAGAACGAACCAGGAAGCAAAATCTATGCTTACGCTAAGCATCATCATCGAGAAAGAAGATAGGAATCATCATTTACGTCCTCACTTTCTTCATCACATGAGACTTCCATATTTGCGAGAGAGAGAGAGAGAGAGAGAGAGAGAGAGAGAGAGAGAGAGAGATTTGAACGTGAAAAGGTGTGTATGATGGGATGCGCATCGAGGGTGAAGAAGAGGAAGAGGAGATGCCATAAGACACACCCCTTCACCCCACGACCCACAACCCTATTTTTATTTTCTTAAAAGTGTAAAGTTACATCCATTAAGGTCTAAACCTTTCTACGAAACACATGGCTTTATAGTCTTAGCCAATTATATAATTTTGCAAAGGTTGAGCTAACAAATACATTATTGAGAGAGGTTTGGTCGAGGTAGAGGGAGAATCTTGTGCTTGTGTTTTGCTTTATTTCTTGGTTTATCATCTCGCCCACATTGAAGAGTGAAGCGTCCCCGCAAACAAAGTTGAAGAAGAGCCACCATCAGCACATAATCTCTTTGGAATTGGTAATGGGAAAAAACTTGGTGATGAAGAAAAACTTGATGAAGCCAAGCCACGACCACTTGTAACTAAACTAGGGAAGGGACCCCTGCTTCATCTCATACATACCAAAAACTTTGCATAGTCTTCTTGGTTTATCATCTCGCCCACATTGAAGAGTGAAGCGTCCCCGCAAACAAAGTTGAAGAAGAGCCACCATCAGCACATAATCTCTTTGGAATTGGTAATGGGAAAAAACTTGGTGATGAAGAAAAACTTGATGAAGCCAAGCCACGACCACTTGTAACTAAACTAGGGAAGGGACCCCTGCTTCATCTCATACATACCAAAAACTTTGCATAGTCTTCAAAAAGTAGGGCTCTATCTTTAATCTTGATATGGATAATACTTCACACTGTTGTTGGGAGAAATGCTACCATGAAGCATCGGCATGTGAATGGGATGCTAGAGATAAGTGAATATTTTTATTTTTGTATAATGCTTTAAATAAATTAGAGAAAAGTGGGCCGTTGAGATCACGTGGATGAGATCGCGCAGACTGAGACAAGAAGGCAACCATCAGTGGGGAACACGAGAACGCATAGGTAGAACCAATGCTGTCGACGGGGGAGGTCGCCGTGTGGAAGATGAGCCGAAGCAGAAGGAGAACATGGGATGAGCATGGCAGGGAGGAAGACGATACTGGGAGGGGAGGTGGAGAAGAAGGGAAGACAGTGGTAGAAGGTGAGAACATAGGCCTGCCACCCGTGAGGCAGATGCACCAAGCTATGGCAGCACATTATCTTGCCCGCACAGCCAATCGTCCCACCGCTAAAGTCAACAAGCCTGCCGATAGCATTCTCTGGTACTCTGATAGAGATCGCATATTGTCTGCCCGCCGGCCCATAAAGGTCCTTTGAAAGATTTGATAATTTGAGTAGTCGATGATGCCTGGTTCTCACAATGCCCCCCACGTGAAATGCTCAAGAGAACAAACCAGGAAGCAAAATCTATGCTTACGCTAAGCATCATCATCAAGAAAGAAGATAGGAATCATCATTTACGTCCTCACTTTCTTCATCACATGAGACTTCCATATTTGCAAGAGAGAGAGAGAGAGAGAGAGAAATTTGAACGTGAAAAGGTGTGTATGATGGGATGTGCATCGAGGGTGAAGAAGAGGAAGAGGAGATGCCATAAGACACACCCCTTCACCCCACGACCCACAACCCTATTTTTATTTTCTTAAAAGTGTAAAGTTACATCCATTAAGGTCTAAACCTTTCTACGAAACACATGGCTTTATAGTCTTAGCCAATTACATAATTTTGCAAAGGTTGAGCTAACAAATACATTATTGAGAGAGGTTTGGTCGAGGTAGAGGGAGAATCTTGTGCTTGTGTTTTGCCTTATTTCTTGGTTTATCAACAATGCTAAAGCATCTTGATTCTAGTCCGAGTGGGGATTTTCCTCACCCCTAAGAGGAGATAGGAGGATGCAAATGTTCCTCCTCCTCCTCCTCCTCCTCCTCTTCAACCCTACTCTTCTTTTTACCATGTCTTTCTTCTTCCATTTTACACGTTTTCAAGGATTATGGTGGGGAAGAGGCATTGTGCTATCCCAAATTTTCCCTTCACAAGACATGCCATGGCAGTCTTCTTGTTACAGGAGAATCCTCCACCCCATCTTTTTTTGCCTCCCCAACCCACTCAACTTTGCATCTTGCACTAGGGTAAGGTAGCTAAATTTATGACAGCTATTGGCCCCCGCTAAAATCTTTATGGTGAGAGGTGGTGTATTGCTATTTTGCTTGTAAATTCACTCTTGCAAGCTTGAATATTCCTTGTGAAATTATTTAAAGATGATTTCAAACACATTCTAATCTCATGATGGCTGCCAAATGAGTTTTGTGTGTTGTGAAAAAAGCCCATAGATTTGTGACATGAAGAGGCCTTGAAAAAACAATGGGGAAGAGCCAGTAATATGATGATTTTAGCACATATTCTTCCAATCAATGTAGGACACATCTACTTTTTTGTAGTTAGAAGAGTCTTGTTATGTGCTTAAATTGTCCTCCTCTTGCAACAAAGAAATATCACTAATTAGAGGGCCACCATTCGACTTGCTTACCCTACATGCATGGACTTTGTTCATGATGGCCACAAGCATCCATGGCTATTGTTACTCCACCTTGATCTTGCCGTGCACTCAAAATTTGGGTGATTGGAATGACTTACATGACTACCTTGATGGTAGGTAGGAGCAAGGTTTTTGTCATCAGCTTCTTTGCTTCCCACCATCTCCTATCTAGTCACCTTGTTGAATGATTTGAACCATGGCATCTTCTTCTCCTATTATTTCATCTTTATGCCCTATCCTAGTAATAGGCCTCTTGGAAGGATAGATGATGGCTCCAAACTCTCGATTGAGTGTAATCTTTCACATGTCCCTAAGATGTCCTAGTTTTAGAGTCCTAGGAGGACGACATCGATGTACTACTAATAGGGTTTTGTTTCTTCCTCTTCTCCATTATCATCTTCTTTTTCTTTCTTTTACAAATGGAATAAATCTGATTGGATTGCTACTTTGAATGAGAGGGGTGGCCCCTTGGGTGAGCTCAGGGTAAGAAGGATAGCTATAGAAAATCATGCTAGCTTGCTATGAAATCAAGAGACTCTATAGATAAATGAGTGCAAAACGGAGCCTAATCATCTTCTTCTCAAATTTCTCAATGCCCTTTGCTACTCATCTTCTATCTTCTGTATTGTTTGCATGAATGTATGCATCCACTCTTGTAAAAACACTTTTCTTTGTTTTCTTTTTGGTGGCGATCTTTGGTCTTTGATGATGACAACATTGACATCCTCCCTTTCTCCATTGTTATGAGTGAGCTGGTGTGGTATATTGTAAAGCATTTGATGAGTAGATTTTGAGAAGGACTATGGGTGTGTCAATGAAGCACATGAATATAAATATCTTCTTCACTTTCTTCTTCTAATACATCTCCAAGCTACAAATTTATTATTTCCATTCCACTTCTTGTCGTCTTTCTTTGCCTTTTCGTATGCTCTTTCTTACAATGTCTCCAGGAAGAGTCATTGCTTGTCACTATAGCATCTAGACCTTCTATGCTAAAGTTTATCCTCCATAGAAAACAATATCCCCTTCTTAGACCTTTCTTTGTCAGAGCTTTCTCCTTGAAGTACCTTAGCCATGAGTCCTTCATATTCCTTATCCTAAGAAATAGCTTGGTGTACAAGGTTATCAGGTATGGATTTGAACTTCTACAACGTTGTTTTAAGAAAGGCTTTTTGGCTTAATGCATCTACAACAACTTTGTCCTTCCCTGGATGATATTTGATTTTAAAATCAAACTCTTATAGTATCTCTATCCATCTTCTTTGCCTCATGTTTAGGTCTCTTTGGGTGAAGATCCACTTAAGACTTTTATGATCTGTTACTAAAGTGAATCCCCTTCCCAATAGATAGTGTCTCCACAGTTTCAAGGCATGGATTACTACGAGTAACTCAAGGTAATGAGTAGCATAGTTTGACTCATAGGGTTTCAAATTTCTAGAAGTATAGGCCACTGGTCTTCCTTCTTATACTAGCACCCCATCGATTGCAAGTCCACTTGCATCAGTGTTTGATCACTTCAAATGGTTGATTGAAGTCAAAGAGTTTTAATACAGGTGTAGTGGTTATAGCTTCTTTAAGCTTATCAAAGCTTTCTTGATACTCATGGTCCAAATGATTACTATATTTTTCTTCAAAAGATTTGTTAAGGGTATAGCAATGAGGGCATAATCCTTGATGAAGATTTGTGTAACGTGTCCACCTGTTATCTTCAGGACACGTCTTAGCAGTCCATCGAAAAGGATGTCTAGAAAGCTCCGCCCGGCACTCCCATGGAATGTCACAGGGTTTGCGATCTAGGACTTTCCGTGTCTGCCATGTAGCGGAAGTATTCTGGCCATTCCCACTTAGGACTGACCTGAATTAGGGTTTTCCCTATTGGTCATTTCCTAACGGCAACTAGCATCGAACCCGAGTAAACTACTTTACACAAAAACACTAGGTTCGAAGCAGATTCATGCTGCACTTGGTTCAAGGAGAATGGGAAACGAGAGGGATCCGAAGCTCAACCTCTCTGCCATAAGGCATAGTCCCATTCCGTTCCCCTAAAACAACGTAAATCGGGATCATATGTATCTTAGACTCTAGGTCAACGCTCTTGCTGTTCGTATTCTCTGAATGATCTTTTGGCTGTCCATCATGATTGAGAAAAGTTCCCGGCCAACCGGGATCACCCATCCACCATAGAACGGACCTATGGCCACATCCATCGCAATTTCCTCAGGTTGTTTTATTTATTTAATTACCTAACAAATTTAGTTGGACATGTATCAATCAACTTCCTTAATTAGCCCGTTAGGCACTGGTTCCTTCACGTAATTATAGCACTTGACATAAAAAAGCAATGTCAAACAAGTTCCTTTTTAACAGGTTATCATATTTATCTTTGAAATACGTAAAGTCCAGCCCGTAGGCTTATCCACAATCCGCCCGAAGGCTATCCAGTAATCCACAAGGATCACTAATCCAAGATTCCACCCGTAGACTAGTATGGGGGCCTCGAGATCCAATCCCGAGTCACGTTAGCCTCTTGTGCAGAGCCCGGAAGGCGAGAGATTTACGGCCACAGCCCCCTGGCACCCAAGCGTCCTCCTGCTCCAAGTAGCGCTTAACGGAAAGAGACCTCTTGCGGCGGGTTCGGTCCATCTTCCTGGCATGGTTAACAACCCCCTTGGTTAGGGTCAGACAGGCAGTCGGGGGTAATTGAAGCTACCTCTCCCTTCAGGCCTTCAACCTTAAGCATTAGATATCCATTTATCCTTTAATTCTTTGATTAAACAAAGCAAAACAGTGCTCCTAAATCTGTAACAAGCACAATCATTTCCATTGGTCATTATTGTTGGCCAATTGCTAAGGAGTGAATCCTTCTTTCCAAATGCATGCAGCACTCGATCCGAGAACTTCTGAATTGGCAAGATCCCCTATATCCTGGGATTAGGGCCGTAGCCTATTAACTCGACTTGGTCAATACCTTAAGTTCATATATTATCCCAATTTATTGGTTGGTCTTTTGCTTCAAGCAATCATCTTTACCCAAGAAAGATACTATGTTAGGATGATTATTCATCCTCTTGCAAGATAACTTTCGTAAGAATCTACCAACCTCATTCCGAGGAATTTGGCCATTTCCTTACGATCAATTCACAAGATCGTGCGACTCTACTATTTGTTGCATAAGTGTCGCATCAAGATATGGGACTATTTACCCTTCGAATGGAGTCACGAAACAATCTGTTCCTGATTACATTAGGCTGACATTGTCAGTCCTAAGGCTCCAAGTTCCATCTTTTTAGCGAAAGATTCTTAGGGACAAACCCTAGATCACTTCTCAAGTATGTTCCAATATCCCTACATTCCATGAATGTGGGCAAGTCTTTAGGGTATAGGAGTTCCAGCCTTGGCAATACGAGCGGCTAGGTCACGTGTTAAATCCTACTTAGTTCTTTGGAATTGAATTAACTCTTCCTAAACGAGTCCCTTCGCGGTTTTTAGGTGTTTAGGTTTAAGTCAACTTGTTTAATTCTTGAAGATAATTATGCTATCATTTCCATAAACACATGACTCATTGTCTACGCGTAAGTTGATTTTCAACCCTAACTTTTCGATTTAAGATCAAGCATAGGTTAGGTTATAGCCCAATTCCAATTAATCATCCTATAACTTGCGAACAAGATTCATGCTAAAGCATGTAGCCTTTTACTAATAATTATGCAGTTGAAAAACGATATTTATACCAATTGACTAGAGTTATGCAACTTAAGAATCATTTCATGCCTTGCTATTTCCTATGGATTATTAGCACTTTCCTTAATGATTCATTGCAAAGAAGATATGTGACATGCAATTTATACTCCCATGCCTAAACGGAGTGCACTATCTTGATTTTGTTTTGTAAATATGGACATTAATCTAAGTTCAATTCATTGAAATGCACAAAAACTACTCGCTAGAAATGCATATCAATCTCCTACTCACTTTATTTTGTTCGTATTAAAAATACTAATGACTAAACTCTTCCGTCGTGAGCTAGTTTTTCTAAATTAACTAAAGTATTTAAGACGAAAAATGCATCCTATCTCCAAAAATCATCTAAGCCCAATTGGATTATAACGACGTAAAATGAAAATTAGGAAGAAAAACCTGGACTTGTGGTGAGATGTCCACATGGATGCTAGGAGACAATCCTCCTGCGGTTGCGCCTTCGGCTTTCGTAGGAGCCATCGCGAATGTAGCCTTTTTGCCTTGGGCGCGGAGTTACGATCTTGTCCGTCTCCTTCATACACAAACACCCTTAGTGAATTGGCTTTAGAAGGCCTTAAAACTGGTTAGGAGAGGAAAAATCCACAAGAAGGCTTTAAGAACTTGTGGGAAACCTTACGAGAAGGGATTTAGGTGGAATGGTATGAAAGGGGCACATGAAGGGGCTTTGGATTCCCGGGGCAGGGGGTGTTTTAGTAAGCCCACATGACCAGGGCTAGGAGGAAGCCCGAAAGAAGAATTCGTGGGGGGGTTTAAAGTCTTTCGATGGTAAGGCTTCTTTAAAGCCACGGAAAGGAGCTTTTCTAGAATCCCGAGGGGGGGGGGAACAAAATGTATGAAAGGGCCTTAGGAGGAATTATTGTATGGGGGAAAAAGAAAGGCTTAAGGACCACATGAAGGCCCTTCAAGGGGAAAATTTGGGGGGAAATAGGGGCTTTAAGGAGTCCATATGAGGGGGGGCTTCTTAGGAAGCTTTTAGAAGCTTCCTAAGAAGCTTCTGAGCTTCAGAATGGAAACGTGGAAGCCCCACGTGGTGTAAAGGCAGCAGATGGCGAACGTCGGCTAAATGGTGGTGGAATGGCGGCAGACGGATGGCAGCACCCTCCTGGCTCACGGCGACAATCCGTACGTCTCCTCTCCACTCCTCCTCTCCCTCTCACGGCTAGTTGGATGGTGTTCTCTCCCTCACAGCTATTGTCCCTCAGCCCTAGTGTAGCAATCTTCTCCCTCTCAGCAGTCTGGCGATGCCCCCAATCCTCCCACCATACTCGATTTAAATAGGTGAGGGGAGGGGATCCTCCCTCCCCTGCGTGGCATCTTGCATAGTTCTCCCCCCCAGGAAGCTCCAGCAAGGAGCTTAGTGGCCTTGCTAAACCCTTCTCCTCCAGCACGACAGTCGACTGGAGGAGAGAGGGATTATTTTAAAAAAATTTGCTATTATCCTAACCTAAGAGGGCATTCATATGCAAAATGCGTAGTTAGATTGGAGAATATTACAATTTGGTACCATCTTGTTAGTCCCAAAAATTCTCGGATTTCTTTTACTGTCTTAGGTATTGGCCATTCTAAGATATCTTTTATATTGGCAGGGTCTATAGAGATTCCATTAATGGAAATAATGTATCCAAGATATTCAATCATGTCAGTGAGAAATACGCATTTACTCATCTTGGCATAGAGATGATTTTCACAAAGTGTTACTAGGGAAATCTTTAAGTGACCTTCATGTTCCTCTATTGATTTGGAGTATACTAGTATATTGTGAAAGAATACTAGTACAAAATATGTTTGAAAGATGTCTTGCATTAGATGATTGAATGTAGGTGGGGCATTAGTCAATCCGAATGGCATGACTAAAAATTCATAATGACCATACCTAGTGCTAAAGGCCGTCTTTGGGATATCTTGTTCCTTGATTCGAATTTGATAGTATTCAGACCTTAGATCAATCTTGGGAAAAAACTTGGCTCCATGTAGGCGATCTAAAAGTCCGTCTATCCTGGGTATGGGGTACTTGTTTTTTACCATAACTTGATTAAGTCCTCTGAAGTCAATGCAGAGTCTAAGTGTTCCGTCTTTTTTTTTTGGAAGAGGATAGGCGATCCCCAAGGTGAACTACTTGGGTGGATAAATCCTTGCTCTACCAGTTGCCTCAGTTTTTCCTTAAGCTCAATAGCTTCAGGAATAGACATTTTGTATGATCATTTTGACACTGGCTCAACTCTAGGAATCAATTTTATTTCATGATCAACCTCATGCTTTGGAGGCAGTTGAGTCAATTCTTTTAGGAAGACATCCTCAAAGTTGTTGATCTAGGAAGGTAGAGTGCCTTCATTAGTCTTTTCAACCTTATTCAACTGGATCATGTAGATTAGTTGACCTTTCTTCAATCCCTTCCTAAGACGACTTGCCTTGGCTAGTTGGACTCATTGTAGTTCTTCCTACTTTCCCATATGCCTTTACAGTTTCTCCCTCCAAGTCTTGAAATATTATTTCCTCTTCAACACATAGAATCTGGGTTTTGTTCTTCTTGAGCCAATCCATTCCCAAAATGCAATCGTAGCATCCTAGTGGTATGATTTGAAATTTTGTTTCAGTTATAGGGATGTCTAACTCAAATTGAAGTTTCCCTACAGTTTCGGTTTAGGCAATTTCATTCCCACTCAATTCTACTATCATTTTCCTTGTTCCCTTGGATTCTAGATGCAATCTTTTAATTGTCTTGGATGCAAGAAAGGAATGCGTGCTACCACAATCAATTAAGATAATAATGATGTACCCTTGTAAGTAGCTGGAGATTGAATTACTAAACATTGGTGGTCCACTCCTTTCTTTTCTACGGTAGCATGAATGGATCCTCTTTCAAATTCTTCACCTAATGTGCATTCCTCGGGCTATCCAATCATGGTATTTACCTGGGCATCAGCTATTCTTTCATGTCCACAGCCTGGGTTGTTGTTGCCGTTCCCTTGGCCTCTTCAACCAACTGGGTTTGGGCTAGGATTTTGAGGATGGTTAGGACAATTTTCCCTTACGTATCCAGTCCTTCCGCATTGGTGGCATTGCATGATTCCTATCCCATTTGGCCCTTGGTGATTGCATTAGCTCTACCATTTCCTCTGGCATTGGTCATGTCCATACCACAATTTGGGTAGCCCCTTCCATAGTTTTTTATTGGACGGTTTCTTTGGCCATTTCGAGTGATTTCCTTGGCCATAGGTTTTTCTCGCATAAGAGTATCTTCGGAAGTCGTTGGTCTCATTGATTCAAGGTGAGTCTCCAAAGGTGGATTTAGTCCTTGGTACAACCTTGCAATCTGTTGAGATGTCATTAGGGGTGCATATTTGTGCAGACTCACACACTTGGAATAGTATCCTTCCAAGGTTAGGCTTAATTTGCGTAAGTTGTAGAATTCATTCATCTTGATTGATTCAAAAGATGGGGGAAGATAACGTCCTTTCACAACTTCTTTGATCTCCTTCCAAGTTTGGGAAGCTTCTGTTAACCCTTTATCTCGACAAAACTATTTCCATCAAAGCTTAGCCTCGCCAGTAAGACGAAGATGAGCCTTCATGGATTGATTTGCAATAGTAGTTTCAGCTGCTAGGAAATAGTCGTCCAAGGCCTCAATTCACGCTTCTGCATCTTGCTCCATCTTGGTTCCTTCACCACTAAACCTAGATGTTGGTGTTTGCTTGAGAAGAAACTTCTTCTCTTGGAGTTCCTTGTATGTTTCATCAATTTGCACTAGTTGGCGATTCTGATTATCACACAAGCTAAATGTTAGATTTGATTTTCCAAGAGTTTAAATACATACTCTTTCCAAGTGAGAGACGGGGGAGAGTGTAACTCAATCCCCCTACCCATAAGGTAAAATCTCAAGTCTAGCCCCCTAAAATGGTGTTAAACCTGGTAACTAATCCTACCGATATTGGGACGGTCACGATTTAATCAGCTCTAACTAATGTTGGAAAGTTACTCGACTTATTGGGTCCACCCATCCATAGGCATCCAATCATTTGGATCAAAGCCTCCTACTTTCCTCAATGGGATTTGCTTAGTTTTCTAATTAGTAAAGCATACTACCACACCGTTTGGACATATAAAATCAACTTTCTTTTATTACTCTGTTAAACTAGATTCGTTAAACTCGATCTTTAGCACATTAAAAAAATTTTAAAAATGAGATACTTTATTTCACCATCACTTCGTAGAGTGGTACAAAACTGTCTTTCCACAGAAAGACACTGTCCAGCCTAGGATAGGACCTCCCAATCCCTCGCGATTGGGCTATATGTGATCGCACTCCATCCACGTGTAATGAAGGAGACCTAACTGTCCTAACTAAGGGGAAAGAGAGAGAGAAGGATTGCAGAAGAAGAGGGAGAGGAGAGAGAAAGGCAAGAAAAAGAGAGAGAAAGAGGGAGAGAGGAAGAAGAAGAGGAAGCCATGGAAGCTTGAGAAGGTGAAAAGAGAGTTCTTGATAATTTCTGTGATACCTCAAAATACCCTTTTACACCTTATATACCGTCAGTGTGACTGGTATGTTCCCATGCCATATTCCCGTGATCCCTGTTCATTACAAACCATCCTGTCTCATAAAGTTTTTGTCCTAAAAAACAAGGGATGTAGTCATGGACTGTAAGGGTGGACTGTAGAAAATCAGCCATAACTTTGTGTGGGAAACTCCGAATGGGACAATTGAGGTGTCATTACGGAGCCCATGAGATGTACTTTCAGCCATGTGGGTGAGGTGGGGCTGCAATCAGGTTAGGACCAAAACTGGTACAAAATAAAGGGCTGTCCAGGAATTTCTAGTGTGCAGTCCTAGGTGGTATGGCTGGAGAAAAACAGCCATAACTTCCACTAGGGAACTCCGATTGGGGCAAATAAGGTGTTGGCACGGAGCCCTCGAGGTGTACTTTCAACCCATGTATGGAAGATGGGGCTGAGAATGGACCAAGAACAAATCTAGTACAAAACAGGTGGCTTTCCAGATGCAGACTGCAGCCCAAAACAGGGGTCATGGTGAAGTGCCAGCCCAACACAGCCTCCTTGAGATGTGGAAATTCATCCAATATAGATGCTGGGCCCCAAGAGGCTTCCTCTATTGGTAGGCCTTGCCATTTGATCAGGTATTCATGTATGGAACGGGTGCGGAGTTGCTTTTCACGTTGCCCAATGACCGCTGCCGGAATGTACTGAATAAGGCCCTCCTCATCTATGGGTGGGAGCTCCTCTACATGATCTTTGGGGGTGCCAATGAAAGGTTTCAATTGGCTCACGTAGAAGACATCATGGATCTTAGTGGTGGGGAGGGAGTTGGAGACGATAAGCCAAGTCCCCAACCTTCTTAATGATCTTGTAGGGCCCATAGTAACAGTGTGCCAACTTGTTGCAAGAGCCATCCTTTAAAACGGGACTTGGGAACCTTGAGGAGTACCATTTCACCCTCTTGAAAGTCAAGGGGTCTTCTTTTTGCATCAGCATGGAGCTTCATGTGCTCTTGAGCCCTTTTGAGGTTTACCTTGCATTGTTGAAGTAGAGCTTGCATGCGGTCCAACTCCTTTTTTCCCAAGGGGTTGAGCTTTTCATTGAAAATCACGGTAGGAAGGGGCACCCGATAACCATACAATGCTTCGAAGGGAGAGACTCCAATGCTTGAACGAGTGGAGTTGTTGTAAGAAAATTCAGCCAAGTGCAGCCATATATCCCAAGAATTCTGCACATCATGACAAAAATGTCACCAATAAGTTTCAAGCCACTTATTGACTCTTTCGGCCTGCCCATCCATTTGGGGATGATAGGCTGTCGACGGAGCCAATTTGGTCCCCATGGAGCTGAAAATGGTATGCCAAAACTGACTCATAAATTTGGTGTCCCGGTCATGTACTATGGCTTGGGGCAAGCCATGCAACTTAAAAACATGCTCCATAAATTGAGTGGCAACTTGGGATGCTGTAAACTAGGATTTTGTAGGGATGAAATGGGCTGCTTTAGTGAGTCGGTCAACTACCACGTATATGCAATGCCAACCCTTCTTGGTTGTAGGTAAACCAATGATGAAATCCATGGTAATGTGGGTCCATTTTCCTTCGGGAATAGGTAAAGGCTGCAACAAGCCATCCAGTTTAAGAGAGCTATCTTTATTTTGTTGGCAAGGTACACATCTAGACACAAAGTCTTTTACATCCTGCCATAGGCCTTTCTAATGGAAGCTTTTTGAAGCTCGATCATATGTTTTGAAGACCCCTAAGTGGCCAGCAATCGGTGAAGAATGCATCTCTTCAAGGATCCTTTGGGTGAAGGGAGAGGCATGGGGAATCACAATACGGCCATGGATCCAAATGAGGCCATTATGGAGCTGATATTGGAAATTTTCATCCATGACACCTTGCTGTAATTTCTGGAAAAGAGGGCTAAATTCAGCATCAAGCAAGTATGCCTCTTGGAGCTCTTCAATCCAATCATGGTGGAGTTCAGTGATGGATGAGACCTTGCATGCCCACATGCGAGAGAGTGCATCAGCCACTACATTGTCCTTGCCATGGGTGTGGGTAATCTCAAAGTCATAGTTTTGTAGTGTCGCCACCCATCTACGTTGTTTGGGAGTGAGGTTGGGCTGAGTCAAGAAATATTTGAGCACACGGTGGTCACTTTTCACCTTAAATCTGCTTCCATACAAGTAGTGATGCCACTTTTTGATAGCATGAATGACTGCCAACATCTCCTGATCATAGACATGCAACTCTCTCTCTTTATCATCCAAATTTCGACTTTCAAAAGCTATTACCCCGTGTTCCTGCAGCAAAACTGCACCAATACCCCATCCACTAGCATCACACTGGATGGTAAAATCCTTTGAAAAGTCGGGGTATACGAGGATGGGGGCTGAAATGAGCAAGTCTCTGCTGAAAACTGCGGGCAGCCAATTCATCCCATAGGAAAGCCTCTTTTTTCAGCTTGTCTGTTAACGAGGCTGCAATTGTGGCATAATGGTGAATAAATCTCCTATAAAAGGAGGAGAGACCAAGAAAAGCATGCAAGGAGGTAGTGATAGTGGGGTTGGGCCACTCCCGGACACATTGCACTTTTTTTGGATAAGCTTGGATGCCTTTTTCACTAACGATGTGTCCTAAGTACTCAACCTCTGTTTGCATAAAGACACACTTGCTTTCTTTGGCAAAGAGGCGGTGCTATCTCAGTACTTCAAAAATTTGCCTAACATGCTTCAAGTGCTCATGCATTAACTTGTTGTAAATGAGTATATCATCAAAGAATACCAACACAAACTGGAAAAGCCATGGCTACAATATCTTGTTCATTAAGCTCTGAAATGTGGCGGGTGCATTTGTGAGCCCAAATGGCATGACAAGGAAATGGTACAAGCCACGGTCAGTCCGAAAGGCTGTTTTGACTTCATCACCCACCCTCATTCTGATTTGGTGGTAACCGGATCGCAAATCAATCTTAGTGAAGTAGCGTGCTCCCTTGAGTTCATCAAGCAAGTCATCAATTCGGGGGATGGGGTATCTATTTTTGACAGTGATCTTATTGAGATCACGGTAGTCAATGCACAACCGGAAAGATCCGTCCTTTTTCTTAACCAATAGAACCGGGGAGGCATAAGGGGAAGAGCTAGGCTCTATGAATCCCATCTCAGTGAGCTCCTTGAATTGCTTTGCTACTTCCTCTCTCTCACATTTAGAGAGTCTATATGGGGGTTTATTGATGGGCTTGGCATGGGGCTCCAAGTCAATCGGGTGATCCACCAATCTTTGAGGGGGAAGGGTAGTGGGGGGCTGAAATAGGTCCTCATATTCAGCCAAAAGTGCTTTTAGTACTGCATTTTTCTTCCCCAAGGTGTGTTGTCCTCATTATCCTTATGCAAATGCAAGACAAAGATTTGGGATCGTTTCTTGAATTCCTTTTTGAGTTGTCTTGCTATTATAAGCTGAAAATCTACATTTTCTTTGATTCCCTCCAAGTGTACAAGCTACCCATGCATTACAAACTCCATATACAGCTGAGAGAAGTCCATAGAGATTTTTCCCAATTGTTGAAGCCAATCACATCCCAATAAAACATCCACGGGGCCCATATCAAGGGTAATCAAGTCCACCTTTGCTGTGTAGTTTTCAGCCAGCATAAGAGACACTTGTGTGCATACATGGGAGCTCACTTCCTCATTTCCATTGGCCACTTGCGAAGAGGTTGCTGTAATTCAGTGGGAACACATGTCAAATGGCCAAGAGTTGATTTATTTACAAAGCTGTGTGTGCTGCCACTATCTATGAGGATGTATACACTCTTGCCATCAATGTTACCATGCACCCGTAAGGTGTTCGGACTCCTAGAGCTGGTCCATGCATCCATGGAGATTGAACAGGCTGATATAGCGGTGAATGAGGGGTGCCAAGGGTCGTTCCCAAGCATGTCATCAATGGGGCAGGCATCGGGGTCAAAAGGGAACCAGTCCGGTGAGTCATAAAACTAATCGGGATCAAAATCCTCCTCATATTCAGCATTTTCAACAAGTGTCATTATTTGAGAGCTGTCATGCATGTCCTCTTCCAGCTTGTCATTATCTTCCAGCACATACATGCTATTAAACTTGACGGTGGCATTCTTAAAGGGGCATTTGGATGCATGATCAGTTGTGTACTTATCCCCGCATTTAAAACACAAGCCTTTGGCTTTTCTATCCTTGACAACTTTAGGAGGAATGAATTTTTGACCGTTGGGACCGAAGCCATTCCTGGCCTTATTTTCAGTATACTTTGGGTCACTTTTGGAGGGTGGTGCTGTCCCAAAACTGCCATATTTCCTTTCGGCATTAAAAGTGGGGTAAGTAGGGATTTTGGGGGTGCCATTCCGTGCATTGTTGCTGCGATAATTATTAGCATATGGGGGTTGCCTAATAGGGTATCTTTGCTATCTTGCAATGGGCTGCATGCTCTCATTGCGGTGGTACTTTCGACCATAGCGTTCGGCCAATTCTATGGCTGCAAACAGGGTGGTTGGCTTTTGAGCCACTACATCAGCTGAGAGATGCGCATCCAGCCCATAAATATATTTATGCAATTTGGCCTCATCACTAACTGCCTCAACATACATGGATAGGTTCATAAACTGGTTGGTGTACTCCCTCACGGTGAGATTTTGCTGATCAAACTGATACCATTGCCTAGCCAAGCGTTCTTTTTCCACCGGGGAAACAAAAACTTGGATCATATGCATCTTGAACTCTTCCCAATCACGAAACTACTAGTTTTCTCGTTGAACAAATCTCCACCATGTGTGGGTAAAACCTTCTAAGTGAAGGGAGGCAAAAATGACCTTTGCTTCATCGGTACGGGGGTAGATGAGAAAATAGGCTTCCAATTTAGAGGTCCATTCCTCTAGTTTAGCTGGGGATGAGGATTGCCCATTGAATTTTATAAACACAATCTTGTCACGCAGCTCATTTGGACCTGGCTGCCCATGAATACCATGTGCTACATGCTGCCCATACATGCCTTGCTGTCCAAAATTCCCATGGGGGCCATGCTGCCTGTGCATTACATGAGGACCAAATTGCCCATTAGGACCTTGCTGTCCAAAATGTCCATGCTGCCCATTACCATATACATGCTGCCCATTGCCATATGCATGCTGCCCATTGCCATATGCATGATGTCCATTGCCATGTGCATGCTGCCCATTGCCATATGCATGCTGCCCATTGCCATATGCATGCTGCCCATGCACTTCATGCATTGCATGCTGCCCAAGATTTGCACTGGAGCCATTCCCTTGAGTGTGCAAGTAGCTTCCGTTTACGGGGGAGTTGGGGTGCCAATGATGGGCTGGAAGGATTCGTAACGGGGGAGGGAAGGGGGGGCTCATCATGTTGAGTGGAGGGCTCACCTATCTCATAAGTGCTATGGGGAATGCCATGGGTACCACCAAGACCTTGTGGGCTGCGCCCGGTCTCCAGGGGGGAGGGCGGTTAGCCTCACGGGGAGGGACATACTCCTTGGGTCGATCCGAGGGGGGGCAATGACGGGGATGAGGGCACCCATGCGCTCTATGAGTAAGTCCATCTTGGCCATCATCTCGGAATGATGATGATCTTGGCGGGTTTCCATCTCCCTGTGGCGTTGGTCCATCTCTCGATGTCGTTCAGCATGACGGGTCTTATGTTGGCATAGGGTTTGGTTGAGCAGAGACAAGCGATCTATCTCGGGGGCACCTTCTTCAAAAAAGTCCTCACAATCCTCTTGGGCTGAGCTAGGATTGTTCATTGAGGCACAGGAGTCCCTTATTTCACACTGAAATTCCTCCTGGGCCTTTGCTTTACCCTTGTGGCCTGCCATCCCAAGTGTAGTCCACCAGACCCCTTGTTACAGAAATGAGGATAACTCGAGCTAAGGAACTCCGATTGCCAAACTTTCTAATTCAAATGAAAGCCCTCGATCCCCTCTATGAGGCTATGTAAAAATATATCTGATAGTAAATGATCAGGGCTTTGCTGTAATCACTTTTTGTGGGCTGACTGTGTAGGATTGCTGCCTGTTTTTGTGGTCTCCCTGATTAGACTAATCTATTTGCCTACCGTAGGCAGTGGGGGAGGTTAGCTTGATGTCGGGGAAGTCCCTCTTTTGAGATCTAGAGTCTAAGGTCCATGTAAGATCACACCAGAGTGTTATTCTCGGGCATTGTGGATCTTTTTGCGGGGGGGCGGGTATCTTCACGCTAACTACTTGTCCACAATGCCTCTCACCGACAGCTGGTCTCTCTTCCAACTGCTGAGGGAGGGTGGCGGAGGCTGTCTTCACTCAAGTAGAAGGGGAAGATTCACTCTTCGAATCAAGCTATAGAGCTTGCACTCAATCTCAAGAAGGCTTTCCTGTAATCAGTTCTTGTGGGATGACTATGTGGGACTAGCTGTCTGCAGTATCCTGCAAAGACTCCCTCAAGGAGCATACTTTATCCCAATGGTGAGGGTCTTATCCCAGACATCCAGGGACTCAATGGTGGCTCTCAATTCCCCATAAAGCCATACATTCTTTACATCCGTAGCTCATTGCTAAGACCAATTCCACATTGCATACCCTGCCCTTCTTGCATTGCATCCACCATAAATTACCAAGCGGTTCATGACATTACCAATGCATGTAGGGGTTTGTAGGCTCAAGTGATCAGGGTTCAGGCTATTCCATCAAATATACCTGCACCTGCAATAATTCTTTGGGCTCCGGATCACCGGGAGGTGGGCAAAGTTCCCCCCGGGCCGGGTTGTGCACCCCTTCAGGGTCTTTGATGGCAAGGGGAGGTCACCCCTCTTTTGTCTTGCCATCTCGCTTGGCATCGGGCTTTTCCTCACCCAAAATATACATGGCAGACATTTATTAATTAAACAACCAACATGAGATGCATTTCAAAAAATTTTGGGCTTTTCATGAAGTGCATGGAATTGGAATGGGGAATAGGGATAGGGAGCTTACCGGCAGTGACTCACTGCCTACTCACCCTTATACAATGGATTTTTAATCACTTCTTGGCTCAGCCAATTCACAAGAAACCAAACGGGTTATGGGTAAGCAAAATATAATCACAATGAAGCTTCAGCATAAGTAGAATCCATTTTAGTACTATAAGATCAAAGGGAAATGACTAGGACTAATAATCAGCATGCATTCAAGGTCTGGGCCTCCTATTATCTACTTGGACTCATACGTTCTCTCAAACAAATGGATGGGATTCAACAAGAGGCTTAAACGGAGAGAATGAGAGCCAAGAATCGGTTACCTTGAGTCCTTTGGAGAAGAAGGCAACCACTAATGCCACCTCAGTCCTTCATGAGAGCTCCATTTGATCCCGAATGCTCCATGGCTCCAAAATGGGTGTGCTCTGTCAAGAAAGGGTGAAGTCAAGCTTGGGGTAGGATAGTTCAGGACCTTCCCATGAAGAGTTTTTGCTAAAATTGAGGTCCTACTCCATAGCCATGGCTGCCCACAAGTGCATGCCTTCAAATTTTGCTTGTAATCTTCTTCCCATTCTTCTTGATGGCTGAAATCTTGAGCTATGTTGAAGAGGGACTCCTGGGGACCAAGGAGAGACCAAAATCTTCAAGATTTCTGAGCTTGATGCCAAGGTTCCATGGCTGCCATGGACTGCACCAAACCAAGGTTTCTTGAGTGCAAAAGGGAAGTCCAAGGGCTGAGGAAGATGTCTCTGATGCTGCCCAAGAAAGTTGCCAAGGGCCAGGAGTGAAGCCAGGAAGGAGGGGAGGGCTGCCCTGCAGGCCAGGAAGTAGCCCATTTTTTGTGCCACAAATTTCGGGCTGCTCTTGAGGGGCCACAAGCAGGGGAAAGGCAAGGTTGCTACTGCTCAATGTGCTGCTCCAACTGAGAGGAAGACCTTGGGACAAGCCAATCTTGCTGAGGAAAAGGAGGGGGAGCAAGATTTCTGAGTTTCTTGGGTTGGAGCTTCCATGGCAGCTTGGGGAAAAGAGGAGAGAGAAGGTCTTCTTGAAAAGTAACTGAGTTTTTGGCCTTCTCTAACTGTGCTACCCTCCTTTTTGCCTGAGACCCTAAAAAACTTGCATGAAAATTAGTGACGACCTGTCAAATTTGTCTGCTCGCCTCCAGATTTGTCCATGGTTCTTGGGGGAGCTCCAAGAAAGGCTGCCATAGTCTTCAAGAGGGCCGACAGCCTGCCTGAGTACTCCTGTGTACCTATGAAAGAGATGTAACTGGAGCTTTCTAACTATGGAAAACTGTGAGAGTCCTAAATCTATGGGGAAAGAGAAGGATCAAGGACAAAGCTCTGATACCACTTGTAATGAAGGAGACCTAACTGTCCTAACTAAGGGGAAAGAGAGAGAGAAGGACTGCAGAAGAAGAGGGAGAGGAGAGAGAAAGGCAAGAAGAAGAGAGAGAAAGAGGGAGAGAGGAAGAAGAGGAGGAAGGCATGGAAGCTTGAGAAGGTGAAAAGAGAGTTTCTTGATAATTTCTGTGATTCCTCAAAATACCCTTTTACACCTTATATACAGTCAGTGTGACTAGTATGTTCCCATGCAATATTCCCATGATCCCCGTTCATTACACCACGGTCAACAGGGAACTTACTAGCTCATAGCCCCTCTAAGCTTCCCTGAGCCTTCGGAGCCATCCTACATAAAAGGGGCACTTACCATCGGCCCTTTTCCCTCTCAGGTGCTCAAGTGATCAAAATCAAAAACACCTACCTTCCTCGAGAGCATAGGACCCCCACCCGCATGTGAAATTTTCCACACTCTGCAGAGTATTAAGGAGCATTGGGTTGGGGGTCCCAATGTCCTAAACCACCACAATCCACAACTCATCCATTTGTGCAAGCACGAAATCATAAGAGCCATAACTCATCATTCACAAGTCCAAAAGTAGTCATAACCATAAGACATTTTAACACAGTCTTCAATGTGATGCATATAATCTATCCCCTTTATCAATATATGTGTTTCTTCCTAAAGAGAAATTGATAATACTAACATTTTTTTACAAGTCTAAGTAAGTTCTAACTAATCGTGATCCTTTTCTTATATACTAACTTGATTATCTCCGTTTGGCCATCCATTGTGATCATAGGTTATAGCCGCAACCTCAATTTGTTGTGGGATGACTGGTTCTTTAGTTTCAATGGGTTCGGGGTTAATTCTGCTTGTGCTTTAGCATCATATTGAGTTCCCTCAGCAATAGTAGCGATCACTTCCTTGTGTTGGGGAGCTTTCTAAGCGTGACCTCCCTTAGCATTAATCAATTTTCTTTGGAATGTATAGGCACATTGTTTATTAAAATAAACTAAGTAATGGGGACATTACAAAAAATTTACTAGACATTGTGTGAACTATAACTTTAAAATGATGTGTCTTATTATCTTGCTTTAACTTGAGGTTATCCCCAATTTCAACAAGTTAGTGCCCAGGATGCCAATACTAGTGCAATTGATATGTTCCCCCTTAGTACCTCCATCTTAGATTCCTCCATATGCATCATGAATTCCCCACCTTAGATTCCCCCACCCTAGATTCTCACATATGCATCCTAGATTTCTCAATCTTGAAATTCACTATATACATCTCAACCCCCATCTCCGATTCCCCCATGTACACATTGGATTCCCCAGAAAGCATCCTAGATCCCCCCCACATGTGAAAAGTCTAACTAAGGTTATGATATGGAATATAATGGCCTTCTATACTAGAAATACTATCTTTCATACTTTTCAATACAAAATACCAATTGTATCCTTAAAAATACTTTAATTGCAAAACCTTGTGGGAGTAATTTAAAAAAATATTTTTATCATTAAATGTTTTTTTCCTATTAATACGAGAGTGGTCAATGCAAAAGCACTCCTACTCTATCCCCACATTCTAAACTGGTTAATGCAAAAGCTCTTCCATTAAACTAGACTCTACATGCATTTTTCTGTTTTCCTACTCTCACATTGGCTTGGTTCTATATTCTACCTCTCACCCATTATAATTGAGTCTAAGTCCAAGTTGTGGTTATCAATGTGATGGGACTACACCCACTCTATTGGATTGTAGAGTCCTAACATACTCAGACTCAACATAAAGATATGCTATGACTACAGTCGCATCACTCATAGCATAGACTAGAACCTATCTAAATAGAAAATCATGGGTAAAATGATAGTAAACAAATTGCTCATATATTCTAGTAGTTTGGTTTACATAGCCCATACAATGCACCATGGCCTCTGTGGAGGACACCAATAAGAAAGAAAAGGCTCAAACCAATGAACACATACAAGGGTTGACTACTTGAAAATACAAAGCATAAGCTAAATAACCATGGCTATAATAGATGTGTGACAATAGAGTTAACTTTGTCTGTGTGTATGTCCATCTGTGCATTGTGTGGAGCCCTCATCACTTTCTCTTCTCCTTATAGCCCTTTTTCTTGCAATGCCTGGAAGTCATTTTGTTGCTATCCTTGACTGGATCACCACTTTTCATTACTACATTGTTGTTGTCATCTTTAATTGGCACTTTATCCACCATCAATCTGCACTATCCTATGCCTAACACACGTATGCATGGTGGACTCAAACCCATAACAATTATTCTATGATGGGTCTTGCATCTTCCAAGGTGGGCACATCCTAGGATGCTATTGGTTGTGTTGATGTAGGGGGCTGTTGGGTAGAGCCATAAGTGGTGGATTTTGAGGAGGCAGAGTAGGATGAGAATGAAGTGAGGGCTAGGCAAGGATTTGGAGGTGCTAGTGGTAGGGGTGGGAGCCAATTATAGTTCATATAGTGCTACTAGAGCCAAAGATCCATGTGGTTCTAGTGTGGAGGTTGGGGGATGTTGTGGAAGAAAAGTTTAGTAGCTAGGATTTTGAGGTAGTAGGCACCCACCCAAATGGCTTGCTCAAGTTGATTCTGCTCCACTCTTACAAGTGCAAGCTATTGCTCAAGATGTTCAATGATGTCACTTTGGGGTTAGCAATGTCCTTAAGAGACTGAATATACATGACACACTTAGAATATAGAGCCTCCACCTACATCAACCTATCTCTAAGTTGCTCCACCTTGGATCATATCTTGATATCAAAGTGAGGTGATGCATCTTGGGATGTTGCTAGTCTTTATGATCCTTATTGTCCTTCTTCTACATTGTAGCTTTAGTAGAGGATGCTTGAGCTCTAGTGCAAGGATCTCTTGGTATGGGAGGATGAGATCTAGTCCCAAAGATATTTTTCTTCCACCTCTGCATTTACAAAAAGTTGGCGAGGTCATTTTGAAGCATCTCAACTCGCTTTAGGGTAGCATCCCACTATTGCTTAAGAACTTGACAATATTCCATGAACATAAGCCATTTGGAATCCTCATAGGAAGTGCTGATTAAGTTAAAGAAGTCTTAGGTAGGGGGTATTTGTGGTGCTTCATTGTCACTAAGGGGAGTGGGCTTCTCTTTCCCCACTTCTATCCCTTTACCTGACAATGTGGGCATCGAGGTTGTGCCTTCTTATGCCTTATCTATTCACAAGTTGTGCTCTTTCTCCTCTTGAGTTTGATCTCCATGGATCAAGTTAGAGTTTAGGCCCACCCTACCACAAGTTGCAATATCTGTGGTAACCAAAATAGCTATCAGGGTTGTTTTTGCCTTGCCAAGATTTGTAGGCATAGCTTGGGGAACATTTTGGTGGGGATCTTAGCCTCCCATTAGAGGGTCACCATCGAACCTATTGAAAAAGGAGAGTTGACAAGGGGCCAAAGAAGAGGGAGCACCTACCCAAAGAGTAGTGGCTAGCAGGGAAGAAGTAACCTACATCAGATACATCAGAGGCTAGGAATGCACATCCACATCTAGATCATCATCTTGAGATGGTAGAGGCAACAATTGGGAATATGGATCCACTAGTACATCTCAGAATCATTGCTTTATTTTGTCCCAAGCTTCACACATCTCCACCTAGAAGGAGTTCTTGTAGCTCCTGCAAGATGCTAAAAGAGATGGGTATAGATCCATTGGCATTAGTGGGCCGTTGTTGCTACTTGTCCATGTAAGAAAATGGACCCCATTGGCACCTATTGGAGCTAGTTGTGGATGAAGTATGTAAAGTTCAATTGAGCCTCTTAATGGGCTAAAAGGCATTGTTGTTGCTCTTGGAGTTTTTCCTATTGCTACCAAACTTTGGCCCACCATCGGAGGGCTACATTCTCTTGTCGCACTACTCCATTTTCATCGAAACCATGTGAGCCTATTATTGAATTTATTGGTGCCAGTATATTTTTTCCAACACATAAGCAAGGCAACATTGGGCAACTTAGGGGTAGAATTTTGCTACAATGTGAGCATTGGTGGAAAAGGTAGGGATTGTGGTATGGGAAAATTTGAATGGTAGTCCAAATAATAGTGGTAACAAACTAACTTGCCATTTGCAACACTTCCTCCTTGCTATGTCTTTGGCCATGGGAGGTCTAGATCAACAAAGCATAGTGTGACTTGAAGTTGATCTTGCTTTGATCAGAGTGGGAGGGCTTTGCTTCAGAGGTGGGTTGAGGGATGGCTTGAGTTGCTTCCAAGGCTGTAGACTTGTCCTCATTGGTGTCATTTTTGGAATGTCTAGCAAAATGAGCCATATCTACAAGCTCTTGTATTGCATTGAGCTATTCATTCACCTTGGCCCATGTAGTATCATGTGGTGGAGAAGCAATAGGGTTGTCAACATCAACGGTGGAAATTGAGCAGTTAGGATCCACAATGGTAGCAAGGGGAAAGAGGAAGGTGCTGGCCACACATGATCCTTAAGAACTTCACATCCAAAGGGTAGGTCACCATGCACTTGCACTCCACTTGTAGTCTATCTAGAAATACCTCTGCTACTTAAGCCACAACTAGAGTGTTGGGTAGGAAGAACATAGGGACAACCCTACAAGAGATGTTGAAGGCCTTGACCTAAAAATATAGTGCTTCCAAGAAAAACATAAGTACCTCATATTTTGATTTGTGGGTGGCCACAATGTTGCTAAGAGGATACTCATTCTTGGTGGTAGGCCTAAAGATAGCTTCTATGTCAAGATTGGGGAGTAGAGAAATAGTCTTTAGCATGCCATCCATGGGGAGACGTAGCTACTCTTACACAAGTTGGGGGTGGGGCTGTAAAGGGATGCCTCACTACTTCAACTTGGGAGACCTAGGAGTTTTAATGCAATTATTGGAGGATGGATTCTATCTTGGGGTGGAAAAGGGTGGTCTCCCATGGCAATGCGAGGAAGGCATCAAGGTGTAGGTGGTGCACCCAAGGCTTGGCAGGCTCCTTGCACAAGGGAGCACGTTGTCGAAGGGATTTTTTTCGAAAGGTCATATCCATTGGTGATCAAAGATAGAAGGAAGTAGAGGATAGGAGATGGAAGAGAAGAAAAATAATAGAAAAGAGGTAAACATGATAAAGACGAAGCATAATGAATCAAATCACTATGTATTGATAGATTTGTCTGGCACTACTCAAAAGTAATCTCCAATCATTAGATCTCTTGGAGCTCCTTCATAGACCAAAAACGTGCATCAAACATTAACTTATTCTCTACTACTTGGAAACCAAGTTTGACGGTTTCATTGGCTATAAAAGGGGGATAAAACCTCAGGAGACCTAATCAAAAATATCATAGATCACTCCTTCTTCTTCTCCCAGTTCAGAGTAATATTTACTGCCTGTTAACTGCGATCGCGTGACCCGCACGATTTCACCCATCTTTCTTTTTCATGAAAAATCTAAAATTGGTTGAAAAAAAACTTGTTTTTTGCATGCCACCCTAATATAGAAGTTTTTTAAGCTTTTTAGGATATTTACAAAAAATAATATCCAACATATCAAAAATATGCTAAAATTGTCCAAAAATCTAGTATTTTTGAACCATCCATGCCATGGACACTAGCAGCAATGACTATGATGACATTGACTCTCTAGATCAATAAGAAAGTTGAATGACAATGCACTCTAGAAATTTTCACAGCGTGTCTGCGTAGTGGCATGACATCCACCCCCTCTGAACCTGCACATCCTCTAGTATGTGCCACCGATGCACCACCCGGGTCAAACACCCATAGCGTCAACTTGTCGCTTATCATGCATATAAGAAGGCATCCCCTTGGATCATAGATTAAAATACTTAGCACATCTGCATAACTCTTGAGTCATACCTAGTACCTCCTCTAGGGTCAAAAGAAGGCGTTGGGTGTGCATCACACACTAGAGATTGTTGAATCTCCATATACATGCCAGCAATAAACCCATCAACAAATACATAGCAACATGCATGCTCTTTCCAAGTCCAGCGCATAGAAATCCACTTATACGGATAATTGTGTACCTCATCAAACATAAACTAAGCCTCACTTGCATACAACACATGCTGATCATTACCAAAAAATAGTGAAGCAATCCATATCTTGAAGCATCTTAGAGTTGCCTATCAAGGCCTCTAACAAAGCATTCAAAACATTCTCCATTTGTGGAGAATCATATCTAACATCCTCTAAAGGCATAACCTCAATCTCATGAACTGTCTCAGAAATGATAACTATATCCTGCAAATCATGTGCATCCAACAAGTCACCAATCTCCCTTTAAGTCCCTGCATCGAGTAAAACATGATCTTTGTAAACCTCTTTGATGCATTAAGAAAATCTATAGATACAATGGTTGACTCTTCCACTACAGGATCTTCCAAGGCATTCATGGTTGTCTCAATATTAGACTGTAGCGTATACCCTAGCTGCATGCCCTCTCTTGCTACTTGCTATCCTGTTTTTGCTCTTGCCCAACCTCTTCCATAACATACTCAAGAGGTGACTGATTTGCAACTTTAGGTTGATCCACACTTCTTCTTGTCACTCTTTTAGATGTCCCTACATTGTCTTCATCTCTCTTTCATTTCTCTTCCACATCAAGTGCATCTGTGTTTTGTCATTTTTATGACTATGCATCCACTAAATATGCATCTATTGGTGATTCCCGGCTAGTTATGTCACAATTTTTTTTCCTTGCATGAGACATTTCACTATCAGTAACTTTCCTATTTTTAGGTGCATGCAAAGCATGTGTCCATATTGCAGCCTTTGGACTTAGACTAAGCATTTTATCCAAATATAGACCAAAAGTAGAAGCATATATAGCCACATAAGCATTTTGAACAATCGAGTCTTTCAACAACTTTTCCATACCTCCTCTTCCAAAATTGATGGGACCTGAAATGGGCCAGGACTGGCTATAGCACTAGCCGGACCTCATGCTCATGATACACAAACACCCTCACGGCCTCGCGGACCAGGAGCGTCAATCTAATGCCAAAGGACAAACTGCCCTAAAGCTTAATCTATGCGTTTATAGTTTATAGTCGAACGGTTCCCTTAAGATCCTCAAAGGGAGAACCCATACACATTGGCAATGCCACGATCACACACATATGGAGGTAACCTCTGGGTAAAACACCGCGGCCCCACTACAACTCTCCTACATCGCAGGGATTGGCCCTTTGATGCGCTGCTAAACATATAACACAAACGAACACAAACTCCTCTCTTTTATATTTCTCGTATCCAGGAGATATACCATGCTTCCTCACTTCACAGTCCCTTAGAAAACCGACCCTCTACCCTACGGCAAGGGATAACCTCACACTCTCAATCGTAGGTCAAAGTCCTAAGAAAACAATTGCTATGCAGTCCAGGAGCTTTTCCTTTGATACCATGAACCATGCATAGTGCATAATGTGAATGGTTTAGTGCACAAACAGAAGAAAATCAGCATTGTGCATCGTGCGAAACCAATCTTTTCATGATCTCCATGCTAATGTTTATGTATTGAAACGAGGAGAGACACCGAGCCTTACGCTCATGCTGCCTTTTCCTTTATTTTAAAACAACGGCCTATAGGCATGATGCAACACATAAATCAGATTTAACATTATATTTTGACGCTCAAACTCCCCTCCCACCCTACCGTTTAATGTTTTGCATTCGTTGATAGGTGTAAGAGTCATTTTATGTGTATTTCTTTACAAAGAAAGCGATAAACACTGAAAAAAATATAGAAACGAGGGTAAATCAAGTCCAACCTCATGCTCTACCTTCATTATACATTGCACAAACACTTATGTAATTTTTTGGAATTTTCTTTTTATCGTTCCCTAATTTTCTTCCATTTAAAACCCATTTTTCACCATTTTTTGGTATTTTTCCTCTATTTTTTCAATAAAAAAGACTAAAAATGAATATTGATTGTGGGTTTTGTCCCTTAGGTTGCTTGACAGTAAAATTTCAGGTTTTATTGATGTTATATCTCATATTTTCCCTTTATTTTGTAAAAAACTCTCATTTTACCCCTTAAACGCATGTTTTACGGGTTTTATGACATTAATTTCAGCCATATCACTTATGATTTTCTGATTTTCAGAGCATAAATTGATCAAACTCATAGAAAACAACATCATAATGCATAATCAGCCCATGGGAACAATATTTCATCAACCAAATAGCATAAACACTCATTTTTTCTTCATAAAAATTGAATTACCGCTTAGGCTTTGTATTTCGGGATCTTGGTTTTGCTACAGGACTGTGGGTCAGCCCTCATTCAATATCTAGCATCCTCAAAATCAGCAATCTTCATGTCTTCATTGATCAGGAAGCAATCCGGTCTCAACTGGACAAGCTTTCCTTCACCATTCTTCATTTTTCTCTTGCACACAAGAACAGCCCCTTAGGGGAGAGAGAGGGAGGAGAGAGAAAGACTAGAATCAGAATTCTCCATCCAGGTCATCATTGGACGGGCAAAGCATGGCGATAAGATCAGCAGCAGACAGAGGGCAATCAAGGGCCAATGCCTACTCTATGGGTTGCATGCAACCCCCATGCCTCATCATCAACATAGAGGGCGCAAAAATCGGCGCCAGACAGGCCACGCTTCTTCATCCCATATCACGTTTTTTTTCCTATGCTACATGTCAAGTGGCATAAAATGCCCAACTCCCCAATGGTCATGCCCATTTGGCCAAAAATAAGTCCACCTTTTCAAATCTTGCCCTTCTTGTGGCCATTTCCCCGTCCGGGCTCCAAATCGAGCTCTGAAAAATCTTGAGCATCGGGCTTGATTCCGCATTGGCTAGCAACTCCTGACAACCCGCACGGAAGTTTGAAAAATTATAAAAAATCAACAAGTGTCGCTCGGACGCCTTTTAAGAGTCGTATTTCACTTGGTGCTTAAAATCTTCCTAGCTGGAGCCGCCGCCTTCGATGTTGAATATTTTTCCCCTAAATTCCAGATTTTTTTGGAAAATTTTAGGCACATCCCGAGCTCAAAAATCTGCTCTCATTGGCAACCACGGGATAGGGCGACTCAGCCCGTTGAATCCCACAACAGATCTGCACAAAACAACCAAAGGAAGCATCAAGCTGATACAAAATAGATACATACTTAAAACACAGCACAATGCTCACCCTACCCCCTGACAAAAACCAAGGCATGACATCCACAAGGAGTAGGCCTAGCATAATCTGATAGAAGGTCCGAAGCTAGTCACTAACCAACTGCTCCAACACAGCCAGACTAAAAAGAACTATCAAAGAGGTTGCCCTAAGTGGTGGTCTGAACTACCTACCTAACTAAGGACAACACAACCAGGAGCTCCTACTAGGCGAGGACTCCTATAGCCTGATCAAGTAGTATTTTCTATTAGCACATTTATTCTTTTAGGGTTTTTATGTTTCCATAGGCGGACATGTAAAAAGGAGGGAGCTGAGCGTAGTGACCCAAGGAGAACAGGGCATTGGCCTCAGGTCCTGTCTCGGTACCCAAGAACCTACCAAGCCCTCGCAAGGCGACACTTAATCCTTTTCTAATGCTCACTTTTATTTTCGCTCCAACCTTCCTTAATTTCTTCTTTTCTAGTAAGAAGCCACCCCTAGGAAGACAAGGCATTGGCCCCGGGTTTGACTCGTCCCCAGGAACCTGCCAGGCCTCCGCAAGGCAATGATCAACTGCTTATAAATTTTCCTTTCTTTTCTTTTCTATTTTGATAGGGGGTTAGAACCCCTTTTTACACACCTTTGTATATATTTATTTCCTTTAAGATATTCAGGGTTTCTCTTCATCAACATTATTTTTCTTCTGGCAGGCTTCTCTAACTGCCTCAGAACTAATAAGAACTCCTAGAACGGCTGCCTAGCAGGCTAGTAGAATAGGGTCACTAGAACAGCCTTCTAAAAAAGGTCTTTCGATGTCTGGCAATGTCTTTACAAGAGGCAACAACTACTCAGACCTCCCTCAGCCATACCTAACCTAAACCTGGGACTTCATGCCTTGGACGCCGGTCCCCAGCAAGAAAAGAAAATCCCCTACAAGCACACAGACACAAATAGCATAAAAACACGGTACTCATAAAGGAGAGATATCACCTGGATAGGGCCACGAGAAGCTCCCGCGCAACAAAAGGCTTCTTCCAAGCTCTTCTTTGAACCTGTCTAGCACAGAACTAAAACAAGAAACCATCAACCGCACCTGTACTAAACAGAAAACTGGCCCTCTTGGCCTAATGAAATTAAGCATTTCACTACAAAAACTAATCGGCCCTCCTGGCCTAACGAAATAAATCATTTCACTACAAAAATTGATTGGCCCTCTTGGCCTAAGGAAACAAAACATTCAAAACCTCGCAAAATGGGCCCTCTTGGCCTAACGAGATCAAATAGAATAGCACCTACACATCCCTCCCCGAAAGAGTACAGATATACAATAATAGGCTCCTTTCCAAGGAGGAGAAATAGGCTCCCAGCCCTAAACTAAATACATAAGGTTATGACCCATCCCTCCTGCATATATAGCAAGAGGCGTATGCATAACATGTTGTCTAATCAACCTATGGGTCCAGGATAATAACGGTAGATTGGTTTCGGCTACTCTTTGCATCACCCATATCAACCATCGTCTGCCATATATTGCATGCTTTGATAACATACCCCACAAGCGACCGAGTCCTGTTTCATCATTGATCACAATATCCAAACTAGGACCACAGTTGAAGAAGAGGTCTTCTTCATAAGCAAGATTTTCCAGCGAATCCACAAATTGATTCCAATAACGTGGAATCAGCTGAAAAGATACTCTCTCAAACTCCTCAAGTAGGGTCATCGTAGTTCGATGATACATACAAAGGATGAGATTCCGCACTGTGTATGTCCCATCTAGCTGATTCAGGATCAACTGGGAATCCCCTTTTACTAACAACCGATGAATACCACCTTGCTTGGAAATATGCAGTCCCATAATCAAGGCTTTATACTCCGCCATATTGTTAGTGAATCCTACCCCGAGATAAGCAACTAACTTCATCATAATTCTATGTCGGGGATCTCGGATTACTACTCCAACACTTCCCTTTTTATTAGGGCCCCTAGACACTCTGTCAAAATATAATGTGTACGTCCATAATGGGTTTACACAGCCCACCATCACGAACTCCTCTATCCGTAATTATGGTAATCAAAGTTTAGCATGTTGAGAGGGTGAACTGACAGCTCCATCCCACCTTCTTCATTAAACTCAACAGGGATACTTGTCAACAGTCGTAAGCAGTGATGGTAGAAGACTTTGATCTCTTCCGTCTTCTTGCTCAATCACTTTGTATCCTTTGCTCCACCAGATAAGTTTTCCCTGATGGTATCTCTGCTCCAGATATGGGTGCTCCAAATAAGGAATTAACTGCCCCATCAACCAGCTTTAAGCTCTTTTGCAAGTCTCAAATCATCCCCAGCATGAACCTGTAATGCATTTTCCTTTATTAGCCAACTTAGAAATAATAAGGCTTAATCTTATTAAGATTAACCTTATTTTTAAACTCTACTCCCTGCAAATCAGCTAATAGAGTCGTAGATCTATTCTTCCCTATCCTAACAATCTTGTAGGGGCCATCCCATCTAGGTTCCAGCTTCCCTGGAAACAGCTCCCTACGCACATCATAGTATAGGACTAATTGCCCTTTTTTAAAGGTATACTTCTTTGTTTTAAGGTCGTGCAACTGCTTCATCCGACGTTTAGCCACCTCCTGGTGTAATAAGCTCTGCAACTTCAGTTCATCCAGGTGGGCTATGGTCGTGAAACGTTCAAAGAGGGAATCCTCGTCTCCCAAAGAGTGGTTAATTGCGAACCGTATGGTTGGCAACTCAATTTCAAGGGATAACACACACTCTTTCCCATAAAATAATTTAAATGGAGTATGGCCGGTAGCTCGCTTGAACGTTGTATTATACGCCCATACTGCCACATACAACTTCCTGTCCCAGTCTCGTTTCTTCTCAGAGACTATTTTAGACAAGATACCTACAAGCTGCTTATTAGTACTTTTGACTTGCCCATTTGCTTGCAGATTATAGGGGGTCGTTTTATTATGCTTGATTTGCCAAGCTTCAGTCAAGCTTTTAATCATTTTATTCAAAAAATGGGTTCCACGGTCCGACACTAATCCCTTCGGTGGACCGACACGGCAGATAATCTGCTCTAAAAGAAAACTTGCAGTCTCTTTTGCATTGTCATGTCTTGTCGCCCGTGCCTCTGACCATTTTGTAAAATAATCAGTTGCTACTATAATGTATCTCTTCTGAGTAGTAGACGACGGGGTGATAGGACCCACAAAATCAATGCGCCACTTCTCAAATGGAAGGATAGCCATGATAGGCATAAAATGGCATTTCCTATTCTCTCTACTGTCATGTCTTTGACAGGTGTCACATCTCTTAACATACTCAAAATAATCTTGGAAGATGGACGGCCACCAATATCCAGCTCTTAAAGGTTTCTGCGTCGTCAACCATCCCGCAAAGTGCCCTCCACATGCAGAGTCATGGCACTCTTTTAAGATAAAAGGAACCTCGTCAGGCATCACACATCGGCGATAGATATCATCAACACCGTGCCGATATAGTGTCCTTGCAATCAAGGAAAACTTCAAAGCTTGCTGTTTGATTTTCCTCTTTTCTAACTTTGATAGACCAGCTCCTGTCTCTCCCGTTGATAGATAATGCGTGATAGAAGCATACCAAGATGGAATAGAAGCTGTATCAATTTTAAACATTTCTTCAATATCACTTCCTTCAGCCAAAATCTCTTTCGCCCCCCCGAAATCCACAAGGAATTCCACAATCCCCTGCAACCTCGGTGGCTTACTCTTAATCTCATAATCGAACTCCTGCAAAGTGATTAACCACTTTGCCAAATGATCAGGCGGTTGCAGCTTGTTCATAAGCAATCTAAGCCCTTCCGCCTTCGTATAGAAAACTACCTTCTCATAGAGGATATAGTGCCTAAATTTCTTAGTCCCAAAGACCATCGCAAGGCACAACTTCTTGATGGACCTAAAAACGGGCCGGCACTGGCTCATGCACTAGCCGGGCCTCGTCATTGCGCACAAGACAACCCCTTGGCCTCGCGGCCAGAAGCGTCTATCAAAATCTCTGCCTTCCTAAACATTGCGTTTGTAATACGTTGTAGTCCAACTGATCCTAACCCAATATTACTCCTCAGAGGGAGTCCCTTTCACATAGCCAAAAGGCTCGAATCACATACACATGGGGTTCCTCCTATGGCTGAATGCCGTCAACCCTCTGCGACTCTCCTACACCTTGGGGATTGGCCCCTCAGTGCGTCGCTCAACATATAGACATTTCGCACAAAAGTCGCTCAAGGTACCAAATAAGCGTGTCCAGGAATGTACCATTGTCCTTACTTCTCTGTCCCCTAGACCCCACGACTAGCCTACAGCATGGGTACCTCACTGCCTCTCATCGTAGGTCATGTCCTCATAAACCAATTGCAATGCATGTCCAGGAGTTGGTCACTGATACTTTTAAATCTTTTTCATGCTCTATGCATTTGGTGGATGCCTAGTGCTCAACCATTTAGCAAAACAGTATTGTGCACAAGTGCAAAAACATCCCTTACATGGTTTCCAACTACCGTTCGTGCTTCGTTGCATGGGCCTAGCACCGAGGTGATCCTCGTGCTACTAAGCTCTTAATTTTAATTATCATCCGTCCTAAATGCTATGCATAGAAATCAGCAACTTTCCCATCATTTCACACGGCATTTAGACATATTTCAACTCCTCTACCCTTCCCCGTTTAAATAGTGCATCGTTGGATAGGTTTATAGGGTATTTTGACATCATTTTATGTGAAAAAACCGGAAAAAAACCACACTAGAACAAGAAAGTGGGGTTGAACTGAGGCAAATCCTCATGCTTCAGTCCCCACAAACACTCACAAACATTGCTCTTATTTATCCTTATTTTTCAAAACCCAAAATGTATTTTTCCCTTATTTTTTAGGGTTTTTCCACCATTTTCTTGCATTTTCCCTTATCTTTCTGCATTATTTAATTACTAAAAATTCAAAACAGGTTATGGGCTGTGGCCCTTAGTTCCTTCTTGCAGAAAAATGAAAGTTTAGTCGATGTTCCTATTTACTTCCCCATTTTTATGCCAAAAACCCTCATTTTCCCTTGTTTTTTCATGTTTTACGTGTTTTAGCATATTATTTTGAACCACAAAATGCATATTTTTCTGATTTTTTGATTATGACCAGTAAGAACTCATAGAAAACAGTAACATGAACAGTTTTTGTCCCACATGAACAACATTTTATCCATCAAAAGCCAAAAAACCTCAAATTTCCTTTGAAAAGTTTAAATTACCGCTTATTTGCGTGTTTCGGGTTTCATGTCCATGGCTGTAGATTTGGAAATCAGCAGCAGTTCATGTCCAGCACAATCACCAATCACCATTTCCAGCCCGTGGAGCAATCCGATCCGTGTCGGACAAGCCTCCACCATTCTTCCTTCTTCCTTCTTCTTCCCACATGAATTCCCCCTTAGAAGAGAGAGAGGGAGGAGAGAGAAATACTGAATTTCTCTCTCCCTCTACAGGCCACCATTCCCTGCGTGGATTGAAGCGACATAGAGCATATGATAGAGGTAGAAGCCTTGCATAATGCACTCCATAGCTTGTTTGTCAAGCATGATCATGATTGGGGGGGGGGGCGCGTTTTTTTCGCGCCGTTGCCTGCACGGCACTTCCTTTCCCCCCACGAAAAATTTAGGGGGGTGGAGGGGCCAAAGGGCACCCCCCACTAATCACACCCCTTCAAATTTCAAATTTGGTCCCCTTTGTGGGCACCCCGGCCGGTTTCGGGCCATCTTCCGCATACGGACTCCGATCGTCAGTCTGAAAATTTCTGTGAGCTCGTCTCGACATCCCGCACTGACTGGAAGCTCCAGTGACTCGCACAGGCACACAGAAAAATTATGAAAATTCTCGGAGTGTCGTACGGGCGCCCGTCAAGCACTTGACGCTTAAAATCGTCCTAGGTCGAGCCGCCGCCTTCGTGGTTGAGCATTTTTCCCCGCATTTCCACATTTTTCTCCTATTTTTAGGCACATTCCGGGGCCTAAAATCCATCCTTCATTGGCGACCACGGGATAGGACGACTCAGTCCGTCGAACCCACAAACATATCTGCACATAAACAACCAAAGGAGCATCAAACTGCTACAAAACAAATATGCAATAAAACACAGCACAATGCTCACCCTACCCCTGACAAAACCAAGGCATGAAATCCACGAGGAGTAGGCCCAGCATAATCTGCCAGAAAGCCTGAAGCTAGTTACTAACCGACTGCTTCAACACGGCCAGACTAAAAGAATTGTCAAAGAGGTTGCCCTAAGTGGTGGTCTGAACTACCTACCTAACTAAGGACAACTGAGGACTCCTATAGCCTGAATTTTATTTCATCATATTTTCTTTTTAGGGTCTCATTTTCCATACTCGGGCATGTAAAAAGGAGGGAGCTGAGCGTAGTGACCCAAGGAGGACAGGGCATCGGCCTCGAGTCCTGTCTCGGTACCCAAGAACCTACCAAGCCCTCGCGAGGCGACACTTAATCCTTTTCTGACGCTCACTTTTGTTTTCGCTCCAACCTTCCTGATTTTCTTTTTTTTTTTTTCTGGCAAGATGTCACCCCAAGGAAAGGCAAGGCATCGGCCCCGGGTCTGATTCGTCCCCAGGAACCTACCAGGCCCTCGCAAGGCGATGATCAGCTGCTTCTAAGATTTTTCTTTTCTTTTCTTCTTTTAGGGGTTAGAACCCCTTTTTACACACCTCCGTATTTATATTTTTCTCTTTAGGCGTTCAGGGTTTTTTCCCTTTTTATCATCATCATTTTTTTTTCCTCTGGCAGGCTTCTCTATCGGCCTCACAACTAATAGGGACTCCTAGAATGGCTGCCTAGCAAGTCAGCAGAACAGGGTCACTAGAACTGCCTTCTAGGACAGATCTTTCAACGTCTGGCAATACCTTCACAGGAGGCAACAACTAGTCAGACCTCCTTCAGATATACCCAACCTAAACCTGGGACTTCATGCCTTGGTTGCCGGTCCCCAACAAAAATGGATCCCCTCGACAAGTACAAATACACCTATAACAGGAAAGAAAGGTACTCGTAAAGGAGAAATATCACCTGGATTGACCACAAGAAGCTTCCATCGCAGCAAAGGCTCCTCCAGGCTCCACCAAATTCCACGAAACACAAAACCTGTCCAGCACAACACTTAAACAAAACCCAATTAAACGCACCCGCACTAGGCAAGGAAATGGCCCTCTTGGCCTAATGAAATCAAACACTCTACTACAAAACTGCATCGGCCCTCTTGGCCTAATGAAATAAAACAATACTATGTAGAACATCCACCTGGAAACAACCATGATAGACATCAAAGCATACTATTCCCAGGGGAACAAAGGCGCGTAGCCCTAAACTAGGTGCATTAAATTATGACCTATCCCTCCTGCGTATATCGCAAGAGGTGTTCGCATCACATGTCGTCTAATCAGTCTATGCGTCCCAGATAATAAAGGCAGATGAGTCTCGCTTACCCTCTGCATCACCCAAATCAACCATCGTCTGTCAAAGAGGGCATGTTCAGAAAGCATACCCCACAAACGACCAGGTCGTGTCTCACCATCAATAGATATATCGGGACAAGGGCCACAATTAAAGAAGAGGTCCTCTTCATACACAAGATTAGCCAAAGAATCGGCAAACTGATTCCAATTCCGTGGAATCAGCTGAAAAGACACTCTATCGAATTCGTCTAGCAGGGCTATGGCAGTATGATGGTACATACAAAGGATGGGATTCCGTACCATGTATGTCCCATTGAGTTGATTTAAAACCAACTGAGAGTCTCCTTTCACCAACAACTGGTGGATACCACCCTTCTTCGCAATATTCAAACCCATAATCAGGGCTTTGTATTCTGCCATATTATTGGTAAAATTCACCCCGAGATAAGCAGCTAACTTCATAACAATGCGTCGTCAGGGGTCTCGGATGACAACTCCTACACTTCCTTTTTTGCATGGACCCCTGGACGCCCCATCAAAGTACAAGGTGTATGTCCATAAAGGGTTTACATATCCCGCCATCCGGAACTCTACTCGTAATTATGGTAATCGAAATTCAGCATATTCAACGGGTGGACTGTAGGTTCCATCCCTCCATCGTCATTGAATTCAACAGGGATGCTCGTCAAAATTTGTAGGCAGTGATGGCAGAGGACCTTGATCTCCCAAATAAATGTCCCGCCTTCTTGCTCAATCACCTTGTATCCTTTGCTCCACCAAATTAGCTTTCCCTGATGATACCTCTGTTCTAAATATGGTTGTTCTAAATAAGGGATCAGACGACCCATCAACCTCTATCACGATTTTCTTGCAGATGCTTGATCGATCTCTCCTAGACCTGCAAGGCAGTCATAGCATTAGTGCAATCAGAAGTAATAAGGTTTAATCTTATTAAGATTAACCTTATTTTTAAATTCTATCCCCTCAAGGTCAGCTAACAAGACTGTGGATTTATTCTTTCCTATCCTAACGATCCTATAGGGCCCATCCCATTTGGGCTCTAACTTGCCTGGAAATAATTCACGCCGTGCATCATAATATAGAACAAGCTGTCCTTTCTTGAAGGTGTATTTCTTGGCTTTGAGATCGTGTAGCTGCTTCATTCGGCACTTCGCCACTTCTTGGTGCAATAAACTCTGCAACTTAAGCTCATCTAAATGTGCCAATGTCGTCAAGCGCTCAAAAAGTGCGTCTTCATGACTCAAAGAATGATTGATGGCAAACCGAATAGTCGGCAGCTCAATTTCTAAAGGCAAGACACACTCCTCCCCATATACTAACTTAAACGGGGTATGGCCAGTGGCTCATTTGAAAGTCATATTGTAGGCCCACACTGCCACGTATAACTTTTTATCCCAATCCCGTTTCTTTTCCGACACAATTTTGGACAGGATGCCCACAAGCTGCTTGTTGGTGCTTTCAACTTGCCCATTGGCTTGCGGATTATATGGGGTTGTCTTGTTATGCTTGATTTGCCACATCTCTGTCAAACCTTTGATCACCTTATTTAGGAAATGGGTTCCGCGGTCCGACACGAATTCTTTCGGTGGACCAAATCGGCATATTATCTGCTCTAAAAGGAAACTAGCAGTTTCTTTAGCATCATCTTTCCTTGTTGCACGTGCTTCTGACCACTTTGTGAAGTAGTCAGTTGCGACAATGATGTACCTCTTTTGCGTAGTCGACGACGGAGTAATAGGACCCACAAAGTCTATTCCCCACTTCTCAAATGGAAGTATCGCCATAATAGGGGTGAGTGGTCATTTCCTATTCTCTCGACTATCATGTCGTTGGCAAATATCGCATCGCTTAACATACGCAAACGCATCCTGGAAGATGGTAGGCCACCAATAACCTGCTCTTAAAGCCTTTTGTGCTGTAAGCCGTCCAGCAAAATGGCCACCGCAAGCAGAATCATGGCATTCTTCCAAAATAAATGGGACCTCGTCAGGCATCACACATCGGCGATAGATGTCATCAACCCCTTGCCGATATAATGTACCTGCGATCAAAGCAAACTTTAACGCTTGTTGCTTAATTTTCCTTCTCTCAGTTTTAGATAGTTCGGATCCCGCCTCTCCCGTTGATAAATAATGCGTTATTGCAGCATACCAGGAGGGAATAGATGCCGTATCTATTTTAAATAACATCTCCATGTCACTACCTTCAGCCACAGATTCTTTCGGCTCCCCAAAGTCCACAAGACATTCCACGATGCCTTGCAACCTTGGTGGCTTACTCTTGATTTCATAATCAAATTCCTGCAAAGTGATCAACCACTTTGCTAGACGATCAGGCGGCTGTAACTTATTCATCAATAATCGAAGCCCCTCCATCTTCATATAAAGCACGACTTTCTCATAGAGAATGTAATGCCTGAATTTCTTGGTCCCAAAGACCATCGCTAGACACAATTTCTCCATGTAAGTATAGTTGATTTCGGATACCCCCAGCTTCCGACTAGCAAATGCAATCGGGTGGTACCACTTCTCTTCCCAAATTTGGGCTAAACAGCAGCTGATACTATACATGGTGGCTGCTGAGAATATATAGAACACCTCACCTCTTTTAGGTGCTTTTAAAACGGGCGCTCTCGCTAGCTCTTGTTTCACATCCTCGAATGCTACCTTACAAGGGTCACCCCATACAAACGAACAGCTAAAGGACAATAAATTTGTAAGCGGCAACATTTTTTCTGCTAAGGCGTTGATGAATCTACGGTAGTAACCAACCGAAGACAGAAAGCTATGAACTTCCTTCGGAGTGCGTGGTGGACCCATGGCAACTATAACTTTGACCTTATCGGGGTCTGTCGCAATTCCCACCGAACTGACCACATGACCCAACAACAGCCCATAAGGTACTCCAAAAACACACTTCCGTGGGTTTAGGGCGATGCAGAATTGTCTACAGCGCTCGAAGCATTTTCTTAAAATGATCAACTGCCTCACTCTCACGGTGGCGGCCCCTAAGTCATCAATAAACACCTTCAACTATTCAGGGGATATGTCACCAAATGTCTTATCTGCTGTTCGTTGCCACGAACCAGGCGCATTGCATAAACCAAAGGCCATCACATGGTACGCAAAAGTACCAAATACAGTGATAAAAGTTGTTTTCAACTTATCCTCTTCTGCAATTGCCATTTGGTTGTATCCTGCAAAGCAATCCATGAACGAATATATCTCCCGACCCGCTAATTGATCCAAAATCTGGTCAATAAATGGCAACGGGTAGTAGTCCTTAACTGTCTGCTTATTCAGCTCTTTAAAGTCTACACATAATCGGATTTGATTATTCTTCTTCTTTCTTATCACAACCAGCGAACACCATTCCGTGTGTTGCACAGGAAAAATCAAACCCGCTTTTCGAAGCTTCTGTAACTCTTCAAACAGCCCGTCCCTCAATTCGAAAGGCATACGCCTTACTTTCTGCCGTACAAGACGACTGCCCTCTTTCAACGGAATTGTATGAACAGCAAGACTAGGAGGAATGCCTCTCAACTCATCATAACTCCAGGCAAAGATATCACGGAATTCCTGGATCAAGGCCACATAGTCCTCCCTTTCTGCTGAGCTGAGCATAGAACCTAATTTGATTGGCCACGAATCATCAGGCGTACCAAGGTCTAGCTCGATAACATCTGCATCTCTTATACGATCTTGGCCCTCTATCGGCTCATTCAAAGTGATCTGATAGATGTCCTCCGTGGTGGATCCCTCTTTGGACTCATCACTCGATGATGTCTCACTGGCAGATAAGTCTTCTAATGTCTCCAATTCTGTAGAAGATAGAGGAGCTCTCTCACTCTGCGGGGACTCAGGATAAGCATCAACCACCACATGCTAGGCACCTCTGCCGAATATCAGTTGACCAGCGGGTATATCTACTTGGCAGTCCGCTTGCAAGATCCAAGGTCGTCCGAGTAATACTTGGTAACTTGGCCGCCCTGCAAAACGAATCACCCTAAAGTCCAACAGGCATTCTACATTTGCAACAGTGACATGGACCTTAGTAATGCAGCCTTCAGGCTGTCTTAAACTATCATCTGCCATTCTGAGAATTGTGGAGGTATCTTTCTGAATCGCAAGGCCCAACCTTTCCATCAGTTCAGGACTCATAATGTTAACAGATGATCCCGTGTCGACAATGGCATAATCTACTAATATCCCATCGACATAGGCTGCAACCCTTGGGCAATGCTTCTCAGCATGCTCAAACCAGTCATCACCAACTCGCGCAATTCCCAAAGGTTCCACGATATACCCGGTACGCAGGATCTTTCTAAATTCCTTGCGTACTCCTGGGGAAAGCTTAATAAGCTGTAACAAATTCACATCCGGCTTGACTTTGCAAAGAGAGCTCGCCAAATCGAATTCATGATAGTTTGATAGAGCTCGCTTTTCACGCCAAACCATCCGCTCTTTAGGTCGCTGAATCGGCTTTATTGCCTCCTTTTTAACTTTCACCTTCTTCTTTGGTGGTTCCTTATCGGCTTTACTTTCCACGGGCTTCAAAGGTCCCCCTTCCATGGCAGGATCCAAAACTTGCGTTCCTTTGTCGCCTTGTTTAGGGTTTCCGTCGACAGGCTTATCCTTGTCGACCTCTCTACCCTTTTGACCTCTTATAAGGACAGCTCGCAGATTAGAGGTTTCAGCATCATTAACGCGTACAGCCTCAATCAAACTAACCCCACTACCACTTGGTAGCTCCTCCACTGTAGTCTTGGGTCGTTGAAGTATTTGTTTAGGCCCATGTTCTCACTGGGAATCACTTCCTTGGGCACGATGATTAACAGGCCCTGGTTGCCGACTTCCTCGCTGGAGGGAACTGATCTTACTCCAGCAAGTAGCTGCTAAATGGCCGGATTTTCCACAAATATTGGTCTTAACATTTGGGCAATTTCTTGGATAGTGCTGCCCACCACACCATTTGCAACTAAACCTCGATGGTGCGTCCTCCTCTGGGTATCTAATTCCTATTAAATTTTGTTGTTTTTTAAGGAAGTTGACATCAACGGCTATTTGTCGATACTGCTCCGTAATCATGTCGGTATAATGCTTCATCATGTCCTTAACCTCGCCAAGAACATTTGAAGAACTCGACTCATAGCCTTGGTCATTACCATGTCGTTCCATCGGCCTAACAATTCGATTAGGCACTGGTTGTTGAACCACAGGCATGGTGTTAGAATTGACCGCCTGGCCTCCACCACTTGGAGCTATTTGACTGCCCGTAGGCATCGATATGCTAGGGGGAGCTGGTAATAAAGGCACATTCTGCATCATGTTCCCTCTCCCATTAGGGTTAGCCATCGTTATCCCTTGACCACTACTGCCATTGGCCATTGCCATATTGTTTCCCAATACTAAACCCATATTCGAATTTCCTCGAGAGGCATAGGCTGCTTGTAGTCGGGATTCCACCTCTTGTGCTCGTGTAATGGCAGTATCTATATCCCCCAAGGGGACACTACTCAACTGCAATTGGATATTAAAGTCCAAACCATGTAGGAAATATTGCAATTGGGCAGCTGCGGGGATAGGAATAGAGGTGTCCAACTTACGGAAAACCTCTTTTATCTTCTTCGCATAAGCACGAATATCCTCGTGTGGTTCTTGGCGGGTCACGTTGAGTACACGCAACCAATATTGCCCACCCCTTTCAGGGGCAAACTCCCTTCGAAAAGCTCCATAAAATGCATCAACGTTCAATATGGTTCCGGCTTCTAAACCATGATACCATATAGCGGCTCTTCCTTTGAGAGTCATGTTGAAGAACATCATTAAATGTCCTTCTTCTTGGATGCGACAGTTAAACATCAGCTTTTGAAACTCCTTAATGTGGAGTTCTGCATCTTCCTCAACTAGCCCATTAAAAATGGGTAGCGGGTAACCTAGAGCAGGCAAATCCGTCGTTCCTGCTAGAATTGCAATAGGCTGCGCCATGACAAGGATTGGATTTGCACTAGGAATAGGGGACGGTGGGGTTACACCTCCCGTACTTGACGTGGACTGGCTTATAGAAGGAAGGGGAGCACTAGAGCTTCCACCTTCTCCTAACTTATTGCTTGTGGTACTAAGACCACTAGATCCACTCCCTCGTAAGGGTTCAGCACTGCTACGCTTAGGGGAATATCTCCTAAAAATTTCAGCACGTCGCCTAGCTCTTTCGTCTCTTTCTTGCTTTTGGATTTCTGCTAGACGATGCTTATCAATAAATAACGGATCAATCTCACTATCCTTTGGCATAAACTGTTAGTTGGTCCCTAAACAACCAGGATTCGAGAACCGCCACTTTTAAGCGGCTCCCGACAGACGCACCACTGATGGACCTAAAAACGGGCCGGCACTGGCTCATGCACTAGCCGGGCCTCATCACTACGCACAAGACAACCCCTCGGCCTCGCGGCCAGGAGCGTCTATCAAAATCTCTGCCTTCCTAAACATTGCGTTTGTAATACGTTGTAGTCCAACTGATCCTAACCCAATATTACTCCTCAGAGGGAGTCCCTTTCACATAGCCAAAAGGCTCGAATCACATACACATGGGGTTCGTCCTACGGCTAAATGCCGTCAACCCTCTGCGACTCTCCTACACCTTGGGGATTGGCCCCTCAGTGCGTCGCTCAACATATAGACATTTCGCACAAAAGTCGCTCAAGGTACCAAATAAGCGTGTCCAAGAATGTACCATTGTCCTTACTTCTCTGTCCCCTAGACCCCACGACTAGCCTACAGCATGGGTACCTCACTGCCTCTCATCGTAGGTCATGTCCTCATAAACCAATTGCAATGCATGTCCAGGAGTTGGTCACTGATACTTTTAAATCTTTTTCATGCTCTATGCATTTGGTGGATGCCTAGTGCTCAACCATTTAGCAAAACAGTATTGTGCACAAGTGCAAAAACATCCCTTACATGGTTTCCAACTACCGTTCGTGCTTCGTTGCATGGGCCTAGCACCGAGGTGATCCTCGTGCTACTAAGCTCTTAATTTTAATTATCATCCGTCCTAAATGCTATGCATAGAAATCAGCAACTTTCCCATCATTTCACACGGCATTTAGACATATTTCAACTCCTCTACCCTTCCCCGTTTAAATAGTGCATCGTTGGATAGGTTTATAGGGTATTTTGACATCATTTTATGTGAAAAAACAAAAAAAAAACCACACTAGAACAAGAAAGTGGGGTTGAACTGAGGCAAATCCTCATGCTTCAGTCCCCACAAACACTCACAAACATTGCTCTTATTTATCCTTATTTTTCGAAACCCAAAATGTATTTTCCCCTATTTTTAAGGGTTTTTCCACCATTTTCTTGCATTTTCCCTTATCTTCCTGCATTATTTAATTACTAAAAATTCAAAACAGGTTATGGGCTGTGGCCCTTAGTTCCTTCTTGCAGAAAAATGAAAGTTTAGTCGATGTTCCTATTTACTTCCCCATTTTTATGCCAAAAACCCTCATTTTCCCTTGTTTTTTCATGTTTTACGTGTTTTAGCATATTATTTTGAACCACAAAATGCATATTTTTCTGATTTTTTGATTATGACCAGAAAGAACTCATAGAAAACAGTAACATGAATAGCTTTTGTCCCACATGAATAACATTTTATCCATCAAAAGCCAAAAAACCTCAAATTTCCTTTGAAAATTTTAAATTACCGCTTATTTGCGTGTTTTGGGTTTCATGTCCATGGCTGTAGATTTGGAAATCAGCAGCAGTTCATGTCCAGCACAATCACCAATCACCATTTCCAGCCCGTGGAGCAATCCGATCCGTGCCGGACAAGCCTCCACCATTCTTCCTTCTTCCTTCTTCTTCCCACATGAATTCCCCCTTAGAAGAGAGAGAGGGAGGAGAGAGAAAGACTGATTTTCTCTCTCCCTCTACAGGCCACCATTCCCTGCGTGGATTGAAGCGACATAGAGCATATGATAGAGGTAGAAGCCTTGCATAATGCACTCCATAGCTTGTTTGTCAAGCATGATCATGATTGGGGGGGGGGGGGGGGGGGGGGCGCGTTTTTTTCGCGCCGTTGCCTGCACGGCACTTCCTTCCCCCCCACGAAAAATTTAGGGGGGTGGAGGGGCCAAAGGGCACCCCCCACTAATCACACCCCTTCAAATTTCAAATTTGGTCCCCTTTGTGGGCACCCCGGCCGGTTTCGGGCCATCTTCCGCATACGGACTCCGATCGTCAGTCTGAAAATTTCTGTGAGCTCGTCTCGACATCCCGCACTGAATGGCAGCTCCACTGACTAGCACAGGTGCGTGGAAAAATTATGAAAATTCTCGGAGTGTCGTACGGGCGCCCGTCAAGCACTTGACTCTTAAAATCATCCTAGGTCGAGCCGCCGCCTTCGTGGTTGAGCATTTTTCCCCGCATTTCCACATTTTTCTCCTATTTTTAGGCACGTTCCGGGGCCTAAAATCCATCCTTCACTTCTCCATGTATGTGTAGTTAATTTCTGATATGCCCAATTTCTGATTAGCAAAAGCTATCGGATGATACCACTTTTCCTCCCAAATTTGGGCTAAACAGCAGCTGATACTATGCATGGTGGCTACTGAAAATATATAGAATACCTCACTCCTTTTAGGTGCTTTTAAAATCGGTGCTTTTACTAACTCCTGTTTCACATCCTCGAAAGCTATCTTACAAGGGTCGCTCCATTCAAATAGACAGCTAAAGGATAATAAATTGGTTAATGGCAGCGTCCTTTCTGCCAAGGCATTTATAAACCTCCGATAGTTACCTATCGATGACAGAAAGCTATGTACCTCTTTCGGAGTGCGTGGTGGACTCATAGTGACTATAACCTTGATCTTTTCAGGGTCAGTTGCGATCCCTATTGAACTGACCACATGACCTAGCAATAGCCCATAAGGTACTCCAAAGACACACTTATGTGGGTTAAGAGCAATACAAAATTTTAGGCAACGCTCAAAGCATTTTCTTAAGATAATCAACATTCTTTCCCTTACAGTGGCTGTCCCCAGGTCATCAATAAATACTTTCAACTCATTTGGGGAGATGTCACAAAAGGTCTTTTCTGCTGTTCGTTGCCATGATCCAGGTGCATTGCACAAACCAAAGGCCATCACATGGTACACAAAAGTACAAAAAACAGTAATAAAAGTTGTTTTCAACTTGTCCTCTTCTGCAATTGCCATCTGGTTGTATTCTGCAAAGCAATCCATGAATGAATATATTTCCCTACCCACTAATTGATCCAAAATCTGGTCAATAAATGGCAGCGGGTAGTAATCCTTGACGGTCTTCTTATTTAGCTCTCTAAAATCTACACATAATCGGATTTGGTTGTTTTTCTTCTTTCTGATAACAACTGGTGAACACCATTCTGTGTGTTGTACAGGGAAGATTAACCCGGCTTTCCTTAACTTCTGTAACTCCTCAAATAGCCCATCGTCCCTCAATTCAAAAGGCATGCGCCTTACTTTCTGACGCATAGGACGACTGCCTTCTTTTACAGGAATAGTATGAACAGCTAGGCTGGGAGGAATACCTCTTAGCTCATCATAACTCCAAGCAAAGATATCACGAAATTCTTGAATCAAGGACACATAGTCCTCCCTTTCTGCTGAACTGAGCATGGAACCTAATTTAATTGGCCGCGAATCATTTGGCGTGCCAAGGTCTAACTCAATCACATCCGCATCTCTTATCCTATCTTGCGGCTCTATTGGCTCATTTAGAGTTATCTGATAAATATCCTCTGTAGTGGACCCCTCTTTAGATTCATCGCTGGATGATGTCTCACTACCAGATGGATCATCTACTGTCTCTAATTCAGTAGAAGATAAAGGAGCTCTCTCACTCTGAGGAGACTCAGGGTAAGCATCGACTATTACTCGATTAGCACCTCTACCTAGAACCACTCGACCGGCGGGTATATCGACTTGACAATTTGTTCGTAAGATCCAAGGCCTACCTAGCAAAACTCGATAGCTAGGATGTCCTACAAATCTTATCACCCTAAAGTCTATTCTACACTTGCAACTATAACATGGACCTTAGAAACGCAACCTTCTGGTTGTCTTAGACTATCATCAGCCATTCTAAGAAGGGTGGAGCTGTCCTTTTGGATGCCTAGACCCAGCCTCTCCATCAACTCTGAACTCATGATATTGACGGAGGATCCAGTGTCTACTATAGCATGCTCCACCAATATTCCACCATCCACATAAGCTGGAATCCTAGGGTAATTCTTTTCAGCATGGTCAAACCAATCTTCCCCTACCCGTGCTATGCCCAAAGGTTCTACAATATACCCAATACGCAGGATCTTCTTCTATTCCTTACGTACTCCTGGAGATAATTTGATCAACTGCAAGAGGTTCACATTTGGTTTAACTTCGCAAAGAGAACTTGCTAAATCAAAGTCATGATAGGTAGCCAAAGCTCTCTTTTCTCACCAAACCATCCTCTCTTTTGGTCTTTGAACCGGCTTTGGTGCTTCTTTCTTAGCTCTTGCCTTCTTTCTTGGCACTTCCTCATCCTTCTTAGGATCGACTTTCTTGTCAACCGGTCTTAGCGGTCCACCTTCCATGCTAGGAATCTGGACTTGCATCCCCTTATCCCCTTGTTTAGGGTTTCCCTCAACCGGCCTTTTCTTATCTTTGTCAACGTCTTTAGCCTTTTGGCCTCTTGTCACGGCTCTTAGATTAGAGGTTTCAGCATCATTGACTCATACAGCCTCAATAAGGCTGACTCCATTTCCTTGTAGCAACTCTTCTATAGTAGTGTTTCCCCTTTGCAAAATTTGTCTTGGTACATCATTTTGCTGAAGGTTATTTCCTTGTGCTCTATGATTAATGGGACCTGGCTATTTACTTCCTTGTTGGAGGGAACTAATCTTACTCCAACAGGTAGCAGCTAAGTGGCTCGACTTCCCACAAATATCACATTTAACATTTGGACAGTTTCTAGGGAAATGTTGTCCACCACACCACTTACAGCTTAATCTTGAGGGTCCACCCTCTTCAGGGCACCTACTCCCTATCAGATCCTTCTGCTTCTTCAAGAAATTAACGTCAACAGCTATTTGTCGATATTGTTTGGAAATCATGTCGGTTTAATGCTTCATCATATCCTTAACTTCGCCAAGGACATTAGATGCACTCGACTCGTAGCCTCGATCGTCTACCCGTCATTCCATTGGCCTAACAATCTGATTTGGCATTGGTTGTTGACCCACAGGAACAACATTAGAATTCGAAACTCAGCCTCCAACATTTGGTGGAGCCAACTGACTTGCCATAGGCATAGTCACACTGGGAGGAGGTGGCAGCAAGGGTACATTCTGAACCATACTTCTTCTCCCATTAGGGTTAGTCATAGGCATCCCTTGACTTCCATTCGTCAATGGTAGATTGCCTCCAGGTACTAAACCTGCATTAACATTCATTCGCGAGGAGTAGGCCATTTGTAATCGTGCTTCTACTCCTTTTGCCCGCGTAATAGCGGTGTCTGTATCTGCCAAAGCCACACTGCTCAATTGCACTTGAATATTAAAATCCAATCCATGCAAGAAGTATTGCAATTGTGCAGTCGACGGAATGGGAATGTAAGTTTGTAACTTACGAAATACTTCCTTAAGCTTCTTGGCATAGGCTTTCACATTTCATGGGGGTCTTGGCGCATTACATTCAAGACACGCAACCAATATTGGCCACCTCTTTCAGGGGCATATTCTCCTCGAAAATCTGCATAAAATTGATCAATTGTGGTTATGGTTCCAGACTCTATGCTGTGATACCATACCGCAGCCCTTCCTTTTAACGTCATATTAAAGAACATCATGAGATGTCCCTCATCTTGGATGCGATAATTAAACATTAATCTTTGGAATTCACAAATGTGAAATTCCGCATCCCATTAAAAATGGGCAAGGGAACTCCTAAAGCTGGCAAATCCAACGTCCCTGCAGAAATTACAATGGGTTGTGCCATGGTGACAATCAGATTAACAATAGGAGCTTGAACTGATGGATTCACACCCCCACTTGAAGTGGGCAGACTTGGTGGAAGAGAGGAAGAGCTTGCGCTTCCTCCTGCACCTAACAGACTATTTGCAGCAGTTGGGTCACTAAGACCACTGCCTCTTATGTGTATGCGGCTACTCCTTTGAGGAGAATACCGACTTACGATCTCTAACCGCCATCTAGCCCTCTCAGCACGTTCTGCTTTTTGTATTTCAGCTTGACGGTCCTTTGTTAGAGGACATAAACCAACTTTCTTTTGGTCCCTAGAAACCCTAGATTCGAGAACCACCACTTATTCGCGGCTCCCGGCAGACGCACCACTGATGGGACCTAAAATGGGCCGGCACTGGCTATAGCATTAGTCGGACCTCATGCTCATGACACACAAACACCCTCACGGCCTCGCGGACTAGGAGCGTCAATCTAATGCCAAAGGACAAATTGCCCTAAAGCTTAATCTATGCGTTTATAGTTTATAGTCCAACGGTTCCCTTAAGCTCCTCAAAGGGAGAACCCATACACATTGGCAATGCCACGTTCACACACATATGGAGGCAACCTCTCTATAAAACACCGCAGCCCCACTGCAGATCTCCTACATCGCAGGGATTAGCCTTACGCTCATGCTGCCTTTTCCTTTATTTTAAAACAATGGCCTATAGGCATGATGCAACACATAAATCAGATTTAACATTATATTTTGACGCTCAAACTCCCCTCCCACCCTACCGTTTAATGTTTTGCATTCGTTGATAGGTGTAAGAGTCATTTTATATGTATTTCTTTATAAAGAAAGCGATGAACACTGACGAAAATATAGAAACGAGGGTAAACCAAGGCCAACCTCATGCTCTACCTTCATTATACATTGCACAAACACTTATGTAATTTTTTGGAAATTTCTTTTTATCGTTCCCTAAATTTCTTCCATTTAAAACCCATTTTTCACTATTTTTGGTATTTTTCCTCTATTTTTCAATTAAAAATGACTAAAAATGAAGATTGATTGTGGGTTGTGTCCCTTAGGTTGCTTGACAGCAAAATTTGAGGTTTTATTGATGTTATATCTCATATTTCCCCTTTATTTTGCAAAAAACCCCCATTTTATCCCTTAAACGCATGTTTTACGGGTTTTATGACATTAATTTCAGCCATATCACTTATGATTTTCTGATTTTCAGAGCATAAACTGATCAAACTCATAGCAAACAACATCATAATGCATAATCAACCCATGGGAACAATATTTCATCAACCAAATAGCATAAAAACTCATTTTTTCTTCATAAAAATTGAATTACCGCTTAGGCTTTGTATCTCGGGATCTCGGTTTTGCTACGGGACTGCGGGTCAGCCCTCATTCAATGTCCATCATCTTCAAAATCAGCAATCTTCATGTCTTCATTGATCCAGAAGCAATCCGGTCTCAACCGGAGGAGCTTTCCTTTACCATTCTTCATTTTCCTCTTGCACACAAGAACAGCCCCTTAGGGGAGAGAGAGGGAGGAGAGAGAAAGACTAGAATCGGAATTCTCCATCTAGGCCATCATTGGATGGGCGAAGCACGGCTATAAGATCAGCACAGACAGAGGGCAATCAAGGGCCAATGCCTGCTCTATGGGTTGCATACAACCCCCATGCCTCATCATCAACATAGAGGGTGCAAAAATCGATGCCAGACAGGCCACGCTTCTTCATCCCATATCACGTTTTTTTTCCTATGCTACATGTCAAGTGGCATAAAATACCCAACTCCCCAAGGGTCATGCCCATTTGGCCAAAAACAAGTCCACCTTTTCAAATCTTGCCCTTCTTGTGGCCATTTCCCCGTCCGGGCTCCAAATCGAGCTCTAAAAAATCCTGGGTGTCCAGCTTGACATCCCGCATTGGCTAGCAACTCCTGACAACCCGCACGGTAGTTTGAAAAATTATCAAAAATCAACAAGTGTCGCTCGGGTGCCTTTTAAGAGTCGTATTTCACTTGGTGCTTAAAATCGTCCTAGCTGGAGCCGCCGCCTTCGATGTTGAATATTTTTTCCCTAAATTCCAGATTTTTTGGGAAATTTTAGGCACATCCCGGGCTCAAAAATCCGCTCTCAAAAATTCAAAGCAAGAGGCAAATCTCATTTATTGTGCATGGATCTTGCCATCTTTCCAAAAGATGAGTTGTCGTACTAAAGCCTACTGATTACCAACACAATCCTTCTTTTCATGCTACAAACTATCACACCACATACATCTTTTCCTTGGTTTATGGACCATCCCCTTTCCTCTTGTCCTTTCTCATCCAATTTTGTGACCTTCAACTGAAGATCATGCATGCCTTTGACCAATTCATCTAATACAACTTTCTCCCTAACATTGGGAACAGTAGGTACAACCATAGGTTTAGCCACAAAAGTGGGTGGCTTATTGGATACATTAATTGTTTTGCCCATAACAGTGGACAAGCTAGAGACATGCAATCTTTCTCTTCTTCTATGCTTTTTCACCAGTGCAACAATAGCTTCCTTAGCATATCTCCACTCTGTTTTAAGCCATGTCTCTGTAGTCTGATCCTCTAACAAATCATCAAGATTCTCTTGAAGCTCATGATTTGGCGCTTCTTGTAGAAACAATTCAATTTTTTCACTTTCAAGAGCTTGATGTTCTACAAGATCTAACAGCTCAAACTGAATTTCAAATTCTCTTAGTAACTCTATAGCCACAAGACCCTTATTGGGTCGTAGAACCCACTCCTGGAAAGTCTTGATGCGGGTAATCAAATAGGTGTCTTCAATGTAAAATTCTTCCTTGAGTGTCTTCTTGAAAGCTACCCAATCAGCATCATGCATGTATAATTCAATAATTTGTGCTTTCAATTCATGTATAGTAACCCGTACAAAATACCGGCTCCATGCAAGTTGAGCCACTCCAAAGAATTCCATCTTTTGAGCATAGGTATGTACATATGCAGATACATTCTTGCCATTGAACAACTTCATCTCATGCTCAACTACTTGCAGAGCATTCATCACAATAGTTTTTGTTTGAGCAGAAGTGTGTGTCACCTATTGTAATTGTTGTACTTGCATAAGCATGTTCATATTCTACACTAACTCCTACAAAACATAACTGGAAATTGTGCTCAAAGGTTCTCCCATCTTGTCTTTCCTTCTGAGTGATGACCTTTCATGTTGGGTTCACCAATGTGGGAGGGGTTTTTGTCGAAAGGTCGTATATCCATCGGGGATCAGAGATAGAAGGAAGTAGAGGATAGGAGACAGAAGAAAAAAAAAGAATAGACAAGAGGTAAACATGATAAAGACAAAGCACAATGAATCAAATCACTATGTATTGATAGAACCTGTAATTCCTTGTCTGGCACTACTCAAAAGAAATCTCCAAGCATTAGATCTCGTGGAGCTCCCTCGTAGACCAAAAATGTGCATCAAACATTAACTTCTTCTTTGCTGCTCGGAACCCAAATCTGATGGTTTCGTTGGTTCTGAAAGGGGGGTAAAACACCAGGAAACTTGCTCATAAATCTTGTAGATCACTTCTTTCAGAGTGTTATTTACTGCTACCTGTTAACTACGATCGCGACCCGCACGATTTCACCCATCTTTCTTTTTCATGAAAAAGCTAAAACTGACTGAAAAATCAACATGATTTTTTCATGCCACCCTAATCTATAAGTTTCCTTAGCTTTTTAAAGGATATTTACAATAAATAATACCCAAAATATCCAAAATAGGCTAAATTTGTCCAAAAATCTAGTATTTTTGAACCATCCATGCCATGGACACTAGCACTAATGACTATGATGACATTGACTCTCTAGATCAATAAGAAAGTTGGATGACAATGCACTCTTAGAGTTTTTCACATTGTGTCTACGTAGTGGTATGACAACATGTTACCCTATCAAGGCAAAGGTGAGATGTAAGCATGGGTGACAATCATGGGAAGCTTACAATGAAAGAGAAGGAAAGACACACAAAGTGTATCGAGAATACAAAATGGTGATGGTAAGAATAGAAGACACAATGAGGAGAAAGGTAATAAGAAAGTTGCTTTTGATGAGCCTTGATGCATGGAGGTTTAGGTGTTTGAACATGGCCAATGCATAGGTGACACATAAACAATTGTGACCAAACGGGAAATCATGAGTGATGTGCACTTTTTGATATGTTGTACCACCACCAGTAAGACCAACCAAGCTAGAATATTATGAAAAACATTTAAGAGGGTCCACATCACCATATTTTGTGGATTCAAGATCAAATTCAATCTCAACTATGGTAATCATTGGATTTCTAGGATCAAACTAGGAATAATTTGAATTGAGTGTGGAAAGATCCCCTTCTAAACTTGAGGGCACTCTAAGTGATAAAAAAAGGACACACCAGTCTATTCAGATAGTACTTTTGCAATTAGAATCCATTGATTAGCCCTTTTTCCCATGGTGCCTTGAAGTCATTTCACTCCTATCCTTAGCTAGACCACTACCTTTCATTATTGCACCATTGCCATCATCTTTAATCAACACTTAATTCACCACCAATCTACACTGTCATGCACCTAACATCTAGTCAATTCTCACACTCTCCATTGATCCCACTTCTAGAAGAAGCATATCTTTGACCAAGCCAACACTATGAGTTTTCTCCAAAAGAAGTGACTTTGTAACAATAGCATCAATCCCATTGTGACCTATTCGTTTGGTAAATAATTTTTTTATTTCCAAAAAATCCCCAACCATTGCATGTATGTTTTGTTTCCAAAAAATCCTTGATTATTGCATGTTTAGTGTTCTTATCTTCAAGACTATCCATTGCTATGGGGTAGTCTCTATCACTTCTGTAAACCTCATCTGGTGTTCTTGTCTTTAAGGATTGCCACCAACTAATTCATGGAAACCCATTATCATGAGGTATCCTCTATCACTTGGTGGTGACCTCTACTTAGTGTTCTTATCCTTGAGGGTCATGACCAAGTATTTTGTGGCAAAGCATTGCCCAAGGGAAACCTTTATTGCTTAATGTTGACCCCCATTGTGTGATGCCCCAAGTAGCGTATAAATAAGGGCTTACAAGGGGAAGTACAAATATTTATTAACCTTTTAAAAATGAAGAAAAAAAGAACACAACATGAGATAAACTACCGTAGTAAGCCACCACCTCCCCATCTCAGAATCACAATTTAATTCAATCATTGATAGTACCATCTTGATTAGATCTAGCCCCTCATCACCATTCAACTTTTTGCTAGTGTAGATCCAGACGCCATGCACACCATAGTCTAAAAAATATGACAAAGTAAATGAGGAAGAATGAAGGACTAATAAGCCTTTACAAGGCTATTTAAACCTTAGTCATTGGGCTTCAGCCCAGGTGGGCATGCTGCTAGAGAGAGAGAGAGAGAGAGAGAGAGAGAGAGAGAGAGAGAGAGAGAGAGTGTGTGTGTGTGTGTGTGTGTTGAGTGTTGAAATGACTTGTTTTTTGGCTGATTTTTGTTGTTTTTGAGAGCTGAATGGTTGATTTTATGAGATGATTGATTGGTTTGGAAGTGGTTTGAGAGTGTTTTGGATGATGATGATGGTGTTTTGGAAGTTCATGATGTTTGTTAGTGGTTCTGTGATGTTCTGATAGGTTCTGATAGGTTCTATATACCTTCTGTTTTGCTCTGTTTTGGTCTGTTTTGTTCTAATTGTCTTCTGTAGGGAGGGATGGAGTATTGATTGATGAAGATTGAGATCTTGTGAAAGCTTATTGAATGGTTTGTGAGAGTTTGGAATGGTTTGAGTATGAGTTATGTGGTTTTGATAACCTTCTGTAACCTTCTGTAGGTCTTCTGTAAAGCTTCTGTCTCTGTTCTGTTATGTTTTGTTCTGTACTGTCTCTGTTCTGGTGCTGTACTATGACTGTTCTGTATGCTTCTGTATGTGTTCTGATGGATGAGAGTGTAGCTTGGGAAAGTTTTCTAGCCTTGGAAAGAGGTGAATACAAGTGCAAAAGAGTTGGAAGAAGTAGCTGCTAAAGACTCAAGAGAAGACTAGAGTGAAGTGACAGTAGTGAGCTATGAAAGGACACTGTAGTGGCTCTGGTAACTTTTCATATTAGACATACCTCTTGGGAGGGGTATCCACGACCTAAAAGGGATTATTGAGAGTGATTTTAAAAAATTGTAGTGAGGATATGATGTATTCTTGATGAAGTGAGAGAGAGAGAGTCAGAGATAGTCAATTCTACTGAAACAGAGTGATTGTATATGAGAGATTGAGAGAAGACTATGAAGATATTGAAGATGAATACTATGTGATGTATTTCCATTCAAAGATGGTGTATTCCTTTGCTTTCTTTGTTCTATTGATGGATTTTGTGAAGATGTTGAAGAATATGGTTGATTCTATCAAATCCATGGGAGATCTACATGATGCTGCATGAAGATTTGTTGTGCCTGGTGTTCTTTTCTTCATTGTGATCATATGAAACATGATAAACAAGCTTTTTGATGTTACAAGATAGATTTTCTTGCAAGAGAATTCCCTTTTCCTTGGTGTTCCTCTTGGGGCTCCATGTTTTTGGTGCGCAGCCGGGGAAACTTGCCATCAACAAGCACCAGAAGAGGCTGAAAATGAAGGAAATGGCATTGCCAAGAAGAGAAGAATTCAATGGATGTTTGTAAAGTCCCTTCTTCCACTGAAGAGCCACTTTCCACAAGAAGTTCATCCCACAATGGCGGAAACACATCACCATCATGATGCATGCTCTATGTAGTGGACAGTTTCCTCTTCCTATTGAAGCAGCAGAAACTTGCATCTTGGTAGCAAACTGTTTGGGAACAAACTGAAGAGCAGAAACAGAGAGAATGACCATCCATGGAAGATTTGACATTCATTGAGAAGTTTCTAGACAACATCAAGTGGGAGATTGTGAAGAAGCTTCAGGAGTCTTGGTCTGTAGAGGTTCACAAAGACAAGAAGGAAAAAAGTTGGAATTTGTTCATGGACGCTCAACAGCAAGATACATGGGATGCTTGGTGTACTGATAATCTTCTGTTTGTTCAATTAGCAACCCACTGGAAGTTGGTAGACAGAGTGCTTTTCACAACATACACTGTTGAAACCATCAGAAGCTGGCATTACTATGATGATGGCACCACCACAATGCTCAGACGTATGCATTTTGACACCTTCCGAATCGAATACCTTCCCCTGTGTAGTGGCATGAAAGCAGAATTCAGGGACGTTGAAAAGAAAGAAGTAGAAGAAATGTTGGCAAGAGAGTTCTCCAGAGACTGAAGTCTTCTGTTAACCCTCTGTGGAGCACTAATAACCTAGTGGAGCCACACCCCTGATGAATGACGCAATAAAGAGGCAAGCGTTAGAACGAGTCCAGAGGTACGTGAGAATAGAGAAAGAAAAAATCAAGGCTGAGAACGAGCTAGCAGTAGAAGCCGCCTTTGATGCCCTTGCGGAACTCTTTAAAGAAGTCCCAATGGCACATCAAGCCCTTCCTCCTCCTGCTCGAGGTCCACTTCCAAGCCAGATTCATCCTGGAAATATTGATGACAGGCCAGCGAATGTAGTCCCATTGCCAGTTTTTAAGGGAGAGTACAATGAAGACCCCGATCTTCATGTAGCAGAGTTTATGGTAGCATGTGTGGCTAGCAATGCCAGAACCCCTGAGCATTGGTTAGCAATATTCCCCGCCACTTTCAAGGGCGCAGCGTTTCAGTGGTATGAGAGACAAGCAGCAGGAACTTTTGGCACATGGGACGACCTGAAGTTGGCCTTCCTCACTAAATTTAGGCGTAAAGGTTTTGAAGAGCGGATGAGAGAGGAGTTTATGAACCTAAGTCAATCCTCTAGAGAAAGAGTAGAAGCTTATGTCTCACGAATGGAATCCATCTTGAAGAGATGGACTAACCACAATCTAGATGATGGCATTCAGAAGGGGGTGTTTCTCAGAGGATTACAACCAGAAGTCCGTAAGTTTGTGGAGCTACAAAGACCAGCCACCCTGCAAGCTGCAACAGAAGGTGCAAGACTATACGATGAAGTGGAAGCTCGATTAGCGATGAATACAGGAAGAGGAGTCCTACCTCCTCAGATGCCAGGAATGATGTATCCACCAAATGCAGTTCCAGGGACTGTTTCCTACCCTTACCAACAGATGCCCCCGGTATCACAGTACAGTGCACCAAATCCACAGTGGCCACAATCCATGCCTCAAATGATGGTTCAGCCACAACAACAATGGTCCCAACTAATTTCCTCAATGCCAAATCAGCAGCAACAGTGGAATCCTACCAACTGGAGCCAACAACCAACAGTTCAAACAGGAGCTCTGAATCAGAACCAGAATAGAGATCCCTCTGTACCAGCCCAACCCATTTATGCAGTGATTACAGAGACTCCTCAAAACCCTCCTGCCAGTGCCTTAGGAGGAGAAAGCTTGAAGGACTACTTATCCAACTCAGTTGCAAACATCAAAAAGGAGTTGATGGATGTGATTACAGAGCAGCTACAGACGTTGAAAGTGAATACCGCGAGCATATCCAACGTTGCAGGAGCAGGAAGAGATGTGATGCGGTCAAATACTTGGTGTGGTAAGTGTCATCAAGCAGGCCATTTAGCCACTGAATGTACACGAAAACCAACCATCCCTAGAGCCTTCTGTTCCTACTGTTTGCGGAAGAACCATACAGAGGACATTTGCTCTCTGAAGGAGATGCATGATAGGAGAAGAAAGGAAGAAGATGCAAGATTCAACTTGCTGGAATCCAAAATGACAACACAGGATATTGGACCCAAGCCTAGAGAGTTTGGTCCTAATTTTGGACCCAGAAGATTTCCCTCTCAAAGTTACAGAGGAAGACAGTCTGGCGGTGGTCAGAGATCAGAAGTGGAATGTTACAGATGCGGAGAAAAGGGACACATCTCACCAAATTGTCCAAATCCTCAAAGGTCAGTGGATTACAAGCCCTTATGCAGTCGATGCAAAGGAGAAGGCCACACTGCAAAAGACTGTCCAAGCCCAGTCCCAGTGAAAAACATTGCTACTAATAGTCCGACCAAGGCCCAAGAGCCTACCTCTAATTTAGTGGAATTGGAAGTTGCTGCCATCACTCATGCAAAGCAGAAGGAACCACCTATCCAGAAAGAAAGTAACCCTCCTGCCATAACAGTGAAGTTCAATCTTCCACCAGAAGAACAGAACAGAACAGAGCTTGACAGTGCCATACAGAGCCCTACAGTGCCACAGAGAGTTACAGAGACAGTTACAGAGACAGGACCAGAGGTCCAAGAGACAGAAGAGGAGGAAGTGCCACAAATGAAAGAAGAAGTTCCTGTAATTCCTCTGTTGGAAGAAAGAGGGAAAATGAAAATGGGTGTTGCCCCATTCCCTAATCGGTTAGAGAAGCCAATGGATCCTATTAAGGAATACGATCTAGTCAGAGATCTAGATACCTTTAAACCAAACCTCACATTCCGACAATTATTGATGTTGTCTCCCAGTTGCCGGAAAAGGTTCAAAAGTATACTCACAAAAAGACGTGGTTTAAGGATTGCTCCCTCAACAGCAACAAAGTCCAACAAGGCTCCAGAGCCTATCAAAGAAGTTGACGTGGCTAACGCCTTCCTAGATCCGGGTACTCCAGAGACTGGCGTATGGATAGAAGGTTGCTTTATTTCAAATGCACTGATTGATGGTGGTTCATCAGTGAACATTATGACGGATGTTACAATGAAGGATCTAGGCTTACAAGGTGTGCAACCAACCCAATGGCTCATCAGACTGGCGGATCAGAGTAGAATCAAGCCTTTGGGCATTCTCCCATATGTGAAGACTACAGTGGTTGGAAAAGATTATTGGCTAACCTATTTGGTGGTGAAGCCAAACTCTTATGGTACATCCTATCCTCTGTTACTGGGTAGACCATGGCTTTTTGAAGCCCGAGCAAGGACGGATTGGTTCAAAGGAACCTTGACCTTGGGTAGAGGACCCAATAAAGTGGTGCTGAAACTGTATGGTTCTCAAAAAGAACATGGATCCACCTCCTTGGAATTATCTTCTGACTCCCCTGATGAGGCTACGGATGGAACATCAGCAGAGGGAGATGCTGTCAAACAGATCCTTCCCAAGAAAACAGTGGCACATTCCTTAACAGTGGATACTGTAAGCCGACTTCCAAAAGATGCAAAGCCATTATCAATGGGTGAATACTTCCTGCCTGAACCAGGAATGACTTCTGAAATCACTTCTGATAGTGAGATAGAAGCATGGATGTACTGCTCTCCCTGTTACATGGCCATAGCAGAGACAGAGGCAGGAGAGGAAACAGAGAATCTGTTCTTCTGTTACAGAGCACCTACAGAAACAGAAGCAGAATCAGAGATAGAAACAGACGCAGAGACTGAAGCAGAAGTAGAAGCAGAGACAGAGACAGAAGAGGATGGATATGATATGGACGAAGAAGATTATGAAAGTGAGACGGAAGAGTCTATCCCACCTGAAGAGGATACATTTGAAGAAGAAGTTCCAGAAGCATCAGAAACAGACAAGCTCATGCTATGGGACAGAATGGTGATGGTACCATTTGGTCTGGTAAATGGATCTTCTCATATACAAAATCTTTATAAGAAATGGATTAAGAAGAACAAGCCGTCTTTTAGCAGTGGCTCATGCCGTCCTAACCCATCCTTGCCAAAGAAAGATGATGATGATACACCGTGCCAACAAGCACCAATCCCACCAACCCAACAGGCATCAGAGGGTCCCTGTTATGTGACGTTCTTGGATGTGTCATCTTCAGAAGAGGAGTCTTCAAGACAAGAGGTAATTAATCTTGAAACCAAACCCAAAACGGCTCTAATCCCATTTCAACATCTTAAGGAGCAACCTAAGTCTCCACCAAAAGAAGAAGTTGGTTCTAGTGGGACATCAGAAGAGGACACCACTCCCTTGAAGGAGTTGGATCTGTATCCAGAAGCAGTCCATGGGACCTTCATCCGTGAAGTAGAAGGGGAAAGGCAGTTAACTTTTGTGGATGCAGAAGGCACTGAACGCCACTTGAAGGTGGGTAGCAGCCTCCCAGAAGAGGAGTTGTCAACCTTGTACAACTTGTTGAAAGAGAATTTGGACGTGTTTGCATGGTCCTATAAAGACTTAAAAGGGATTGATCCCACAATATGTCAACATCATATTGACTTGGAGCCTGATGTCAAGTCCGTACGGCAACGACAGAGGCGAATGAACCCGAATTATTCCACATTGGTGAAAGCGGAGCTGCTGAAGCTTCTGGAAGCCGAGTTCATCTATCCAGTGGCAAATAGTGAATGGGTTTCACCCATCGTGGTTGTACCCAAGAAGAATGGAAAATTGCGAATATGTGTGGATTTCCGTAAGCTTAATTCCAAGACGAAGAAGGATCACTTTCCTATCCCTTTTACAGACCAACTGTTGGACACAGTGGCAGGTCATGAACTTTATTCCCTTCTGGATGGATTCAGTGGATACAACCAAGTCCAAATAGCAGAAGAGGACCAATCCAAAACAACCTTCACCACAGAATGGGGGACCTACGCTTACCGAGTGATGCCATTTGGACTCTGCACTGCCCTTGCTACTTTCCAGCAAGTCATGATGGCCGCATTTCAAAATCATCTGCACGACTTTATTGAGGTATATTTGGATGACTTCTGTGTCTATAGTTTGATCCATGAACACTGGGAATACCTGGAACAATGCTTTGACTGATGCCGGGAGTATGGGATTTCCCTCAACCCCGACAAATGCATCTTTGGGGTTTCTTCTGGAGTTCTGTTGGGCCACATTGTCTCTGCACAAGGGATATCAACAGACCCTGCAAAGATTGAAAAGATCGCAGCTCTGACAGCACCCACCAACCTCAAACAGTTGAGGGGATTCCTAGGCCATGTGGGTTACTACAGAAGGTTTATAGCCCATTTTGCGACAAAGGCAACTTCCTTGCACAAGCTTCTAAGGAAAGATGCAGAGTTTACTTGGATGGAAGAATGTGACAAAGCCTTCCACACTCTGAAGCAGTGTCTGATTGAGGCACCCATTCTGCAACCTCCTAATTGGACGAAAGAGTTCCATGTACACACTGATGCATCAATTGAAGGCTTAGGTGCTGTCCTATGCCAAAAGGGCTCCTCAAAGTTGGATCAACCAATCTATTACGCAAGCTGAAAAGTCACTGATAGGGAACAGAACTATACAGTGACAGAGCTGGAGTGCTTGGCAATGGTGTTTGCCTTGGAAAAGTTTCGCCATTACCTCCTATCTACCCACTTTAAATTTTATGTGGATCATGAGGCCCTGTCCTTCCTGATGAACAAAGCAGATGTGAAAGGATGAATGATGAGATGGCTCCTTTTATTCCAAGAGTTCGACTTTGAGGTGATTACTAAGCCTGGTCGTTCCCATGTTCTGGCTGATCATCTGTCGCGTATCCCACAAACTGCAGACGAGGAGCAGGATGATCCAGACCTCCCTAATGCTTCCCTATTTTTGGTAGAAACTGTAACTCCCTGGTATGCAGACATTGCCAATCTGCTGGCAACCCAACAGTACCCTCCTGGTATCTCTAGTCGGGAAAGGAAGAAGCTTATGCTGGAATCAGCCCCCTACACCCTGCTAGGTGGCGCACTGTACAAGAAAGGCAAAGATGAAGTGCTCAGAAGGTGTGTTGCAGGAAATGAAATTGGGATTGTTCTGAAGGCTTGCCATGACGAGCCATGTGGAGGCCACTTTGCAGGAGAAGTTATAGCCAGGAAGGCTCTGCTAGCAGGATATTGGTGGCCTACCATTCATAAGGATGCCTATGATTACTGTAAAAGATGTGATGCTTGTCAAAGAATGGGGAAACCCACCAAGACAAGTGCCATGCCACTGCAACCTATCCTTCCCTTGAAGCCTTTTGAAAAGTGGGGCATCGACTTCGTAGGTCCGATCGATCCTCCCACCAGAAGGAAACAGAACCGATACATCCTCGTATGTACGGATTATGTTACAAAGTGGTGTGAAGCTAAAGCCCTAAAGCGGGACGATGGTAACAGCGTGGCCCTGTTCATGTACGAGAATATCATCACCCGTTTTGGCAGTCCCTTAGAGCTGGTAAGTGATAGAGGCACTCATTTCCTTAATGAAGTCATGGAAGAGTTGACAGAGTTGTATAAGATCCGCCATCGCAAGTCCACTCCTTATTATCCCAGAGCCAACGGCCAAGTCGAAGTCACCAATCGCACCCTCTGCTCGATTCTGACAAGAACAATCGCCACCCATCATCGTGATTGGGACGATCGACTTATAGAGGCCCTCTGGGCGTACAGAACCTCCCATAAAGCAGCAACATGACATACACCCTTCCAGCTGGTGTATGGTACAGAAGCTGTTTTTCCTGTTGAATTGGAACTACCCTCTTTGAGAGTGGCCATCAAAGAGCGTTTGGGGGATGATGATTCACTGCAACGCCGTCTTCTACACTTGGAATGTTTGGACGAAATTCGTAGGATGGCTCTATAGTGCATGGAAGCCACGCAAGTTCGACGCAAGGCTTACCATGATAGCTTCATCAAGCACAAGGAGTTCAAAGAAGGTGATTTGGTCCTAGCCTATGATTCATGATTTGGCAAGCTTCCTGGCAAGCTCCAACAGCGGTGGATGGGCCCCTATAAGGTACTTGCCGTCAACCCTAATGGCTCTGTCCAAGTACAGACCGTTGATGCCTCTAATGATCCCTTTCTGATCAATGGATATCGCCTGAAGAAGTACTTCCCTCCTTGGGGATCTTGACAATTACGGTCAGTTGATCCTTTCCCTCGTTGGCGCGGCACTATACTTCTTATGATGCTACTTCTGATAGCCGTTCTTCAGTCACTCCTGATGAAGTGGACACAACCCTCTGTCCCCTCAACCCTACCTTCCAGCCTTGATCTCTTATCCTCTTTTTTCCACCAGCGAGGACAGTGGCGAGGTTGGTTCTAACAAATGGTAGTTCTACCATTCCCTTGCTTAATTCGAAAAAAGAAAAAGAAAAATATACATATCGGTCATGGGAGAAAAGGACTTAGGTCCCTGTCATGCCGACCTATTCTTCGAGAAAAGGTGGAAACACCCTCGGGAATAGGGGAAAACAAGAAAAAGAAAAGAAAAGAAAAAAAAATGAATCTGTTATGAGAGAAAAGGAAGCAATTCCCTGTCATAGCAGGCCTCGTTCCAAGAAAAGGTGGCAAACACCCTTGGGCGAGAAGCTGGCTATGGAAAAGGTGGCAACACCCAGCAGTCCAGAAAGTGGATTTATTAATTGATATCCCTAGGATCCAATTCCGAAGCTGCCTCCCTTGGTACGCTGTGTCCTAGGTCTTTCTGCGGAGCGTCTAACTGTCCTCTAGCAGATGACATGTTCCTGTCCAACACAACATTCGATTTAATGGCTACCTCCCTGGGTATGCCTCTTCAACAACTGATGACGCGATCTTCATCGACAAAAAATCAAGTGACGTGAGCTTTCATCCTAACCGGATGGGGAAGTGAGTATGGTTGCCCTCTATAACTATCAACAGAGAGTGAGACAGAGGGTGGGGCGAGAGACCAGTCTTTTCCTTTCAAATCAAATGAGAGGTGAGAAGTGTGAATGAAGTGTTGCACGCACAAGATGGGCCTCTCAATGCACAAAGCACAATTTGTTTCTGTGCACTGCACCATAAGGCTCCCTGGCCTTCCTTCTCGCACCATATGCCGGCACAAGGCGGGATGCACCGTTACACCATCAAATGCACACAAGGCATACAATCTTTGCATAAGTGACCGTGAGGATTACATCAACGGGTTTCAGGAAAGGCTGCCCTCTTGTATCTCTCAACAGAGCGTGAGACATAGGGGGTGGGCTGAGTGTGACTAGAGTTTCTTCAATCAATTACCGAGAGGTGAGATTGAGGGACGTTACGACACTTGGAGTCAGGTATGTTCCAGTTTTCCTGTGCACCCACGGGATGGGTCTTTTCCGTCATCACAAGACACGTCACCCTGTTCTGTACACTGCACTGTAAGGCTCCCTTGCCTTCCTCCTTGCACTTATGCCAGACAGGTTGGATGCACTAATGCACCATCAAATATGCACCCTGGCATACTCCTTCTGCACCATTCCCCCTTGTTGATTCCTCAATCGGGTATGAGATATGGGTTTCAATCATTCTTCCTCGAGTGATATTAGTCATGGGGCGAGTGACTGTTCTTTCATTTCAATTGAGTGACTACGAGTTGAGTGTAGTATCCCTCATCGACAACGCAATTCCTGTGATTCCTTCAACCAGCTACCTCCCTGGGTACTGCTGCGTGGTCCCTGCCATGAAGGACGTGTGCTGTAAAGATGCCTTGGTACCTCCTGCAGTCAACAACAACCCTGGACGTGTCATCGATACTCAACCTTGCTTCTTGACGAAACGGGCCAAGTTTTTCTAACCCTACACCTTTTGTTTCTTCGTGACAGTCATGTTTTAAGTGTGGGGAAGTTAGCGGATGGTCTGTGGCGTGGTCCTAGGTCCCTATTGCTTGGTTAACCCTATCCGTTAAGGTCTTAAGTGTGGGGACGCGTCCCTGCGCGTCTATATTGCATACCCCTCTGCATATGCCTTAACCTGTTCATGCATGTATGCCATGATTTGCTGTTATCTTGATGGGGTCCCTTCCCACCCGACCGTTCATTTTCCACCCACCCTTGGGACTGTTCCCTTGCAGTTTTCCTTCATTCCTTGATTTTGAGGTCCCACTATGTGAATGCATCCTACATTCACCAAAGTCCCAATCCCACCTTATAGCCATGTTCCTCCCTTTGCGCTGACCATTTTTCCTTTTTACCTACCCTTGTTCCGGTGCACGGTTTTTGAGTTATTAATTTTTGAAGCATTTTGCGCAATTTAGCCGGTTTTCTATGTGAACATGCTTTTCTTGTTTCAGAACCATGCTCTGCTGTCATAGCCCTGACAACCACTTTTCCCCTGACATTTTTCCTTTTTACGCCGTGTCATTCCGATACACGGTTTGTCCATTATTCATTTTCCGGTTTTTTAACACCTTTTTCGTGCGTATTTTTGACATTTTTCCATGTGAACCTGCCCTGTTTGCATCGGACTTCCAATTTGATCTGACAGCCGTATCCTGTGTGCCTTCCCCCACCTTTTTCCTTTTTCCTCCACCCTTTTTTGACTTTCGGATTTTTACTTATTAATTTTTCAATGAGTTTCAGGCGTATTTTTGGAGTTTTTTGCATGTGAACCCCTCCTACTTCCACCGGAACTGCGGTTTAACATGATATCCCGGTGCAACCCCTTCCTACAGATATTTTTCCTTCTTATTGCATGTTATTCCGGCGAATGGTTCGTCCGATATTAATTTCTGATTTCATTTTCGAGTTTGTTTTTTGGGTTTTTTCCATGTGAACGCGTCTTATCTCAGTTGGAATTATGTTTTGATGTGATAGGATTGTCGGGCACATCTTTTTGCACAGTTTTCCTTTTTTTTGCACCTCATTCTGATGCACGGATTTTTCGATATTAATTTTTAATTGCGTTTTTGTTCGTTTTTTTCTGTTTCTTGCACGTGACCGCCCTTTCTCCCCCTTGAAACTTTCGTCATATATTTTCCTTGTTTTCCCCCATCGTCCTGCCCACTTTTTGTTTTCACGCTATTTCGTTTTGATGATCCGATTGGGAGATATTAATTTTTCTTTAATTTTACGTGTTTTCGTGCGACTCGTCCCGCGCGTGAACACGTCCGTTTTTTATTTTACGCATCTTAACGCGCCTCTGTCGCCTCCACGTGCCCCGTCGCGACATTCCGGTGCCTTTTCCATCCCGTCACGGCAAATTTTTTTACCTCGCTCTGCGCACGCGCGCGAGACGAGGGGGTACGCCCTTGCATGGGCCCCTGCCCATTAACCTTTCCCTCTTCCCCTTGGGCACCCACCCCCTATACCCTCCCCACCCCTCCCCCTACCCTTTCCCTTGGGCACCCCCCTACCCACCCCACCACACCCTAATCCCCCCCACCCTTCTCTCTCCTCCCCCTCTCTCTCTCTCTCTCCCCGTAACCCCCTCCCTTCTCCCCCCATCACCTTCTCCTCCTGCTCCCTCCCTCCTCCTCCTCGTTCCTCCATTCCCTCCACCTTTCTTCTCCTCCCCTACTCCCCCGTTTCCTTCTCCTTCCCGCCACCAACTCCCTTCTCTCCCCTCCTCCTGCTACCTCCCGCCTCCATCCCTCCCTCTCCCTTCTCCTCCCTGGCGCCCGCCCGTCCTGGTGCGCCTCCCCCCTGGCACCTCCCTCCCTGGCGACGTCCTGCCTGCCTGCGCCAGCCGCCTTGCCTTCCGTCGCCAAGCACTGGTCTCGGCGGCTGCCCTCTCAACGGCCGTCCCCGCGCTACCTCCTGCCCTGGACGCTGTCGGCCGTCGCAGCGGCCACCGCCTCCCGCCCGAGCAGCCGTCGCCGCCTCCCGCCGAGTCGCCGTTGATCGCCTGCCCTCGTCGAACACCCGTCGCCGCCACCTCCTCGCCTATCGCGCAGCCTCCTGCGTTGGCCGCCGTTACGGTCGCCTGCCCTTGCTGACGTCAGCGCCGCCGCCGCCGCTCCCCGGCCGCGCCATCCTCCTCCTCCTCCTCCTCCTCCTCTAACTGTCAGGTTAGTTAGCTTTAACTAACCTAATTAACCCTAATTAATTTAGTTAATTTTAGTTAGGTTAAACTAACCCAACTGTAGTTAGTTTAACCCCCCCAGTCAACTAACCCTAGCCTAGTTGCCCTCACCCTAGTTAGGTTACTCTAACCCTAAGTTAGTTACACTAACCCTACCCTAGTTACACTAACCCCCCTTAGGTTAGTCCCCACAGACCTAACTTAGTCTACTAACCTAACTTAGCCTACCCCAGACTAACCTGACTTGCCTTGCCTTAGTCTATCTACCTGACTTTGACTAACCTAGACTAACCTAATTCCTTCTGACTAACCTGCCTTGACTTCATGTGACTTACATGACTTACCCAGACTAACCAGACTTAACTGACTTACTTTTAACTTACTTATCAGATTAACATGATTTACCTGATTTAATTAATTTCTAAATTAATTTTCCCATCACAATAATTCAGAAAAATTTCTAAAAATTACATTTGCTTTTTTGCCAATTTTTGGGAATTTTTCCGCTGGAAATTTCCAACCCCAAAATTTCTGAAAATTAAATATTTCCCAATTTATCCCCCAAATTGCCAACAAATGTAGAAAATTCATTTAAAAATAGTAAAAATTTCTTTAAAAAATTATTTAAAAAATTCCAAAAAATTCCCCTCACCCCCCTTGACCATTTTTCATTTATTTTTCACTTTAAAAAAATATCCTACATGGTACCCCTATTGTTTAAAAAAAAAAACAAACAAACTACAAAAAAAAAACCACCCACATCCCCAAAACATAATAACCTCTCATACACAAACCAACCATAAATAATCCCCAATTACAAAAATTAAAAAAAAAAACCAACAAAAAACAAATCAACCCATCCACTAAGGTGTTGTCTTTGTTGTTCGTCAGTGATCTTTACTTTTCCTTTACTGGATTTACTTCTTTTGGGGGACTCTTCCGTGCGTATTTCTGCATTACATACACACCCCTTCCAGGTATTTATTTTATGTGCTTTATTTCTTTTCATTTCCCCCTTAATCACATATTAATTGTTAAAATGAACTCTTTATTCACCCACAGTTTCCACGCGCATTCGCGCTAAACACACACATACTTTTTAATTAAAATAAACCCGTCGTTCACTTAGCACGTGCTACGTGCGCTACAGAGGCACTTTAATTTTTATTTAAAATAAACCAGCCGTCACATGAGCACGCGCTGGCAAAAAAGCGCTCCACATCACTCTAATTTGTAATCAATGAACTTGCATTTAGGAACCCAATCGGGTATCGAAGTCAGGGATTCGAATAAAAGCACCGTTTTCACCTAATAATTGGTAATTAAATTTATAATAAGGAACCGCCATTTTCTTGCTAAGGTTTATCACCTAATAAAATTTCATCTATTCTTAATAATTTATTAAAATCAACCATTCATTAAATTAATTCCCCCTCACTGCACTTAATACCCCTTTTTAATGAACCGTTTCGTGGGATGGGTATGCGCAGTCATTAGAGTTATTTCCATGGTCAAACACTGGTTTATCGATGATGTAGTCTTGATATGTGTCGGATATGGTATTGTTTTAGTTTACTGTCTTTGTTACGATTATGGGTATAGTATGTAGTTTTTTTTTTCTTGCCTGATACGGGGTTCAGGGTGTTTGTTTGATGCATCGCATGAAGCTTTCGGTTGCATATGTCTCAAGGTCATGTCAAATTTTTTCTAGGATGTGGTTTGCTTGGGGTTAGTTGGTCGAGTCACGTTTTCTTGTTTAGTTATTCTCTTATCCTTGGTTTTTTGTATGTTGCTTTGCAGGCATTCTCCTTGATTGTCTGTGTTTGTGGTGTGTGTGTAACCATCTGAATGGTGCCTTCTCATGCTCCTCCCCCTATCCAGTACATCCCACTAGTTAGTAGGGATTACTCTTCCCTACTTACTTTTGAGCCTCTCACGAAGGCGGGACTTGCTGCTTTTGTGGCTACTTCTTTTCCCCTGCTTCCAGCGGATCCGTCGTTATGTGATGAGTTTCTGGCCTCTTACAGCAAGAAGACAGGACTAGTCCAGGGCATTTCTATGACTTTGACACCTCGCGGCTTAGGGAAGGCTCTGTCTCTTCCCTCCAAAGGTGAACCTTTTGTGACCACTCGTCAGCTTTTCTCTAATGAAGAGATTCTAAAGCTGTTGCAAAAGCAGACAAGGGAAATCCTCGATGTTAAGAAGGTGATAAACTCTTGAGGAGTTTCCTTTTCTATGATCACTGATCCCGTATGGAAGAGATCTATCAGTTTCTCCAAGACAGGTTTATGCGTGCCAAAACGCCATCCCAGTACTTATCCAAAGAGCTTTTTACAGCTTCCAGGATGGTGTTGAAAGGAGTTGCTATTGATTGGAGCACTTACCTCCTCACTAAAATGGATCAGCATTTCGTTAAAGTCACCAGGGGTAATGTTACCAATGTTACATATGGATCATATTTGTCTGCCTTCTTGACCTATTCAGGTTTACCGAAGACTGTGCCTCCACCTCCTCCATCAGATCCGGTACCTCCTCCTCCACCTTCCGATGAGTCAGAACCTATTGACATAGAGGATTATGATTCTCCGCCTCCCCTGGTCATACAGCGCAAACGCTTGAAGAGGGTAGCGGATAAAGCTCCTTCCGCACTTCCTTCAGTGCCCATTCCTGCTACCTCTGGCAGTGATCTCCTTGGGTATCTCACTTGTACTAACCTGTTCCGAGCACATCGAGAAGGATCATTGGACATATCAGTTCCCTCCCTGCACAGTCTAGTCTTGGGAGATGCCATTCCTTTCCTCTGCAAAGATATTCAGAGTTCCATTGAATTAGCCGTGACAGCCTGTGTTCAACAGCTGTATGCGTCTTTTTATGAAGAACTCATGCAGTCTAAGGACTAGTTGCATAAGACAACATCTGAGTTAGCTTCTGTTAAGGATACCCTCGCAGATTTATTTAAGCAAATGGAACAACAAACCCAACTGGTTGCCACCCAAAGCGATGAGATCTCTTCTTTGAAGACCCAGTTACTCGAGGCTCAATCCCAGGTTACTAGCCTTTCAAAGGAGAAGGAGAGGATGTCCAGAGAAGCACAGGAGTTCCAAGCTATCTTAGATGACAAACTTTCAGCTTTACAGATGACTAATGACACAGTGGCCAACCAAGCCTCCCAAATCAAGCAATTGCAAGATCAACTTGCAAAGTCCCGCTCTGTTCCTCCAAGCCCTAATGTTCCCTTGATTCCTTCTCTTTCCCAGCAGGACTTGGCTGCTCTTCAGAGACAGGCTACTTTGTGCCCTCTATTCCAAGATAAAGTGGAAAGATTACAGTCCAGAATGGACTTGTTATGGTCTACATTTGAATAGTTTCAGGAATATGTCTCCCCAGACCATTCTTTCTTTGTCCACTACCACTTATAGAAGTTGGTCTTCTACATGAAGCTTTCCACGATGGATTTACCTTTTCCAGAGGATGGATGGAGTGGGGCTTGGTCTGCTGAGTTGTTGACATAGGTAGTCAGAATGGTCTTTGAAGATTCTGTCACGCCAGATACCATGTTGATGTCGTACATGTATCTACGAGGAGACTTGTTAATTCCAGATGAGGTGGATATGGCATGGTATGTGGGAGATGTGGTATTACAAGCTGTTTTGTATGTCAATCATTTGGAGTTGTGCATAGCTGACATGTTCCAGAGTTATTCCTCCAAAGTGGCTGATTGTCATGATAATTCCTGGCATCCCATGATTGATTCTGTGGTCCTAAATCAACGACAAAACACAGCTCCTACCTTTGCCCAGAGTACTAATCAACTGAGGATGGATCTCTTAGCCTATCTTTCAAAGCATAATCCATTTGATACTACCTTCTTTGATGCCTATCATAGACGATCTCTCTTAGGACCTTCTGTTCCTACCCTCCTCTATTACCAACAAATGGCTCACCGCTATGCTATATATCTTTCCCTTTGTCAATCTAATTCCACAACTATTTTACCCCTTCTTTTCCAACCTTCATCTTTCCCTCAAATTCCCATTTTTACATACTGCTCCTTTATTGAGGATAGGGTATTTTCCCCTTCTCCACCTTGTTCTTCTCCCTCCATTAATGTATCCTCTACATTTCCTATTTATCAGTTAATACCCTTCCTTAGTGATTCCCTCCAAATTTCTGCCACTCCTTCTTTAACTTTTTCTTCCTTTTATGATTTTTCCTATCCCTCACTTCATCCACTTTTCCTTATTCCATTACCCTCTCCTAACACTTCTATATCTCAACCACCTCAGTTGGTTAGTGACTATGACGGGTTTGATAATCAGATTTCTAGAAGAAGGGGATGGAGTTTGGATGATTGCCTTACAGGACCGCAGATCAATTGGCCAGTCATTCCAGGAGAATGGAGAGCTTCCAGTCAAGCTTATCAGAACTATGTTCATTTTGCTCAGCAGTATTCACAGTCTGCAGATCCTTCAGTGAGATTAACTGCTCACTTTGCTTGGTACTTGGCGTATATGCATAGGCACTCTCATAATGATTCCAAGCCTATTCCAAAGTTGTGCATGAATGTCAATGTAAGCATTGATTCCCAGCAGCTGGATATATTGTATTTTCATGCCCTTTGTTTGCCTAGCAGATACTTGGTCTTGTTGGAAAGGATGTGCTGTCTCCAGTTTTTTCAAAATCCTCCTAAAACCTTTGTCGATGAATCCTTGTCTATGGATCGTTTCCGACAACATCAATCTTTTAAGAGGGATCATCTTCATTGATACCTTTCCAATGTATGGTGGATGCTTTTTAATGAAAATCTCTCTTTTTGAAGGAGTCATTCAGATGGTTGTGTGTAGTGTTTGTGTTGTGAGTTCCTTTATGTAAAACGAATGTGGTGGTTTTCTATTGGATTGGTGGTCGCGTATAAGCTACATTTTGGAGAATTGTGGTGATGGGGTCGTGGTTGGAGAATTGAAGTTGATGCTGATGAAGAAGAAGAAAACTCTTATATCCTTTACAAATTTGTTGTGATTTTCTTGTTGGATCAGAAGTGTTAATGAATAAAGGGTTTTCCTTTCTTTGTATTTTTATATCAGAAACAGGTTATAAGTTGGGGTCGTGGTGGGTGGATTCTTTTTGAAGCGATCTTGACGCTCCACGTTGTGCTTTTAAATGAACTTGTATTCCCTTTTTCCTGGGTTGCGAGGACGCTTCCTTATTAAGTGTGGGGATATGTTGAGTGTTGAAATGACTTGTTTTTTGGCCGATTTTTGTTGTTTTTGAGAGCTGAATGGTTGATTTTATGAGATGATTGATTGGTTTGGAAGTGGTTTGAGAGTGTTTTGGATGATAATGATGGTGTTTTGGAAGTTCATGATGTTTGTTAGTGGTTCTGTGATGTTATGATAGGTTCTGATAGGTTCTGTATACCTTCTGTTTTGCTCTGTTTTGGTCTGTTTTGTTCTGATTGTCTTCTGTAGGGAGGGATGGAGTATTGATTGATGAAGATTGAGATCTTGTGAAAGCTTATTGAATGGTTTGTGAGAGTTTGGAATGGTTTGAGTATGAGTTATGTGGTTTTGATAACCTTCTGTAGGTCTTCTGTAAAGCTTCTGTCTTTGTTCTGTTTTGTTATGTTCTGTTCTGTTCTGTTCTGTACTGTCTCTGTTCTGGTGCTGTATTGTGACTGTTCTGTATGCTTCTGTATGTGTTCTGATGGATGAGAGTGTAGCTTGGGAAAGTTTTCTAGCCTTGGAAAGAGGTGAATACAAGTGCAAAAGAGTTGGAAGAAGTAGCTGCTGAAGACTCAAGAGAAGACTAGAGTGAAGTGACAGTAGTGAGCTATGAAAGGACACTGTAGTGGCTCTGGTGACTTTTCATATCAGACATACCTCTTGGGAGGGGTATCCACGACCTAAAAGGGATTATTGAGTGTGATTTTAAAAAATTGTAGTGAGGATATGATGTATTCTTGATGGAGTGAGAGAGAGAGAGTCAGAGATAGTCAATTCTACTGAAACAGAGTGATTGTATATGAGAGATTGAGAGAAGACTATGAAGATATTGAAGATGAATACTATGTGATGTATTTCCATTCAAAGATGGTGTATTCCTTTGCTTTCTTTGTTCTATTGATGGATTTTGTGAAGATGTTGAAGAATATGGTTGATTCTATCAAATCCGTGGGAGATCTACATGATGCTGCATGAAGATTTGTTGTGCCTGGTGTTCTTTTCTTCATTGTGATCATATGAAACATGATAAACAAGCTTGTTGATGTTACAAGATAGATTTTCTTGCAAGAGAATTCCCTTTTCCTTGGTGTTCCTCTTGGGGCTCCAGAGAGAGAGAGAGAGAGAGAGAGAGAGAGAGAGAGAGAGAGAGAGAGAGAGAGAGAGAGAGAGAGAGAGAGAGAGAGAGAGAGAGAGAGAGAGAGAGAGAGAGAAGTAAACGGAGAGAGGGAGAGAGGGGATAGAAGAAAAAGGTAGGGTAGAAGAAGTAGAAGAAGAGAAGAAGGAGATAAAAGAGAAGAGAAAGAGTGAAGGGAAGTAGAGGAAGAGAATGATAGGAGGAAGAAGATGAACCAGGAGGGAAGAAGGGGAAGAAGAGAAGAGGAGAAGAGAGAGGCAAGGAGAAAGAAGTAGAGAATAGGGAAAAGAAGGGAAGAAGGAAGGGAAGATGAGAGAGGGAGAATTATAAAGAGCAGGAAGGAAGGAGGAGAAGTGAACATAGAGAAGAATAGAGATATGAAGAATGATAGAGAGACTCGGGGAAGTTACTATATGTATATCCTCTACATCACATGCGTTCAAGGGCTATTTATAAATATCCTTATCTGTGATTTTTTTTGGAATAAAACATAACCATTTTCTATTCAATCTATAAATAACCCCTTTATATTACACCCTTCTATATGTAAAAAATGTATAAAAATGGTATTTTAAAAATACATTATTTTGAACCTACGTGATGCACACATATATTCATGAGTAACTTACCCAAGTAGAGAGAAAGACAAACTTTAAATTTACTTTAAAGCACTCAAGACCAATGGCCAAGAATCAAAGCTTCAAACAACAGGAGTAGTGGGCCCCAGCTAGAGGAGCATGTTAGGTCCAAAGCATCCAACTCCAAAGGAAAATAATTTCTTTCTTGTAACACAAGCCCATATGCCCCCCCCTTTTACTTTTCATTACTTTTAGTTGGTTATAAAATTGATTTGAGATTATGATGTCACAAGGTCCTAGTCTAAGAACTTCTTATCTTAGAAATCACAACTTTAATATCTAGACCACTTTGATTGCATAGCAACAAATGTTGTTCATGGAGTTGAAATGCAAAGAGTTGTACATGGAATTTCCTTGAGAAGTAGCAACCCATATTTCCAAGTAATACTCAAATAAGTCATGTTGTAGAGAATCTTAGTAACTTAGTTGGAATATAGAAACAAAGGTAGATGTCACTTAATACAATGATGAAATGATTATGCATAATAAAATGTTGAATCATTTAAAGGAAAGTTGGTGATGTAAAAAGAGCTTACAAGTGTGTTATCTTGACTTGAATCAAATAAGAATAGTTTAGACCAATGGTATTGGAAGGTCATTGGAAAGGGGAAACCAACACATGAAGCTAAGGTAAATTTACAAATAGGAACTTGTGGGTGAATAATCTTCAAGTGTCAATAAACTATTGAGTTTTGTGTCCTTAAGGAGGGACATGTTGTGAGGTGTAGCATCCCTTGAGAAATACTCCAAGGGATTGTTTAGTTGTTGTTATGTCTTAAAGTGTTCATATATTGGAAACCCAAGGAAAATCCCAAGGAAAATCCCAAGGAAAAGAGCAAAATAAAGGAAAATTGAATATTGCACCTATTTTGCAAATTGTTTTAAGGATATTGTTTTGGGTTGTTGGAGTGGCTACTTTAAGATAAGGTTTGTTGTTATAGAAAATAGATGGTTTTCCTAACCAAGATAAGTTAGTTTATTTGTATGGAATATTCAAAATGGTTGTTTGCATTGATGCTACAAAAAGGAATGTTTTCCTAGCTAATGATGATAGCTTGATTGCTTGATTGTGTATTTATACAAATTTTTTGTGCCCAACCAGATTTATAGTTACGTACTAAATCTTCCCCAAGGTTAGTAGTGGGAGCCCTTCACTAAGGGGTTGTCTAACCAACTCAAGGCTAGGACCAGCCCCAAGTCTGAGAAGTCTCTCCATAGGGAGGATGTTAGACTAAGAGGCGACAAGCATGCATGGAGGGCTTTGGTCGTAAATCCCTTGGGTTTGTCAAGGGCTAATCTAACTCTTGCAAACCCATGATGGCCTTCTAGGAAGGCCTTGATGCTAGATAAGGGCACATTAATAGATTGTATACCTAAGATTTGGACACGAATCCCAAATTAAGGCCTTGATGCTAGATAAGGTAGATTTCACCTTGGAGAAGGTGCATGTGGGAGCTTTCACTCAACCGCCAAGACCCACAGACCGCTTATTGTTTCAAGCGTTTCAAGTGAGCTCTAATGGCTATCTCTCACCTAGCCGATGCGCCATCGATCCTACAAGTGTAGTGAGCTTACCTTGATGCTTGATCGAGTACCCTCCTCTCTCTTGCACTCCGGTAGCTCCACGATTCTTGATGCTAGCTCAAGCATCCTCAAGCCTCCTCCATCTCCAAGCTCCATCCTCCATAGCTGCGCGCGCAAGAGAAGAGAAGAAGAGAAGAGGAGATGGTGAAGAGCTTCACCCTCTTGATCCCTTACTCCCACACACACGCACTCCCTCACACTCTCACACTCCCTCTCTCAAGAGCACACACAAGCAAGAAGGAGAGAAGAAGAGAGGAAGAAGAAGACTCTTTTTGCTACACACCAAAGAACGAGCTTCTCATTCACTTTTCAACTTTATATACAAAGCCCTAAATCCTTTGTGGGCGGTCATCCCCTTTTTCCTCTTTTACATGGCCGACCGTAGCCTAGGCCCTTTTTCCCATTTCCCACCATTCTAATTTATCCTATTCCCAACTAATGCATACACTTTGCACAGGAGTGAGCCTCACACTCTTTTACAAAGATTCGGGGGCGCTCCCACATTTTAATGGTGCGCCCTTTTTCTCTTTTGTTGTCTTGGGCCGACACCGAGGCTTTCTGAGGGTTGTGCCCGAACATTTAATTTTTCAGGGACTGGTTATCGGTCAAGGCGCCTTTTCTACTTTTATCCTGCGCCTTTTTTGCTATTTCCCTTTTTTTCCATTTTTCTACTTTTATCGGTCGTTTCTCTTAGAAGGGAGGGTATTGCAAAATGCCATCCACGCGTCAAGGTTGACGTCAAAAATGAGTCTTCTCCAGGTGGGTTGGCAATTATAGCCTTCCATAGATCTAGGCACCTGGAGGACTTTATCTTGCCAAAATTCGCGGTCCTCGGCTCCCCAAGCAGTTGGGTAGGCCTCTCGCTCCGCTAACCACTTGGCCTTGAGCCTTGCACCCATAGAGATTATGTCATTTACAAGTTGAATGGGCAGTACTCTATTCAAGGTAGCGGGAAACTCAAAGCTCAATTCGAAGGGGTCGTGGTTATATTCCTACTGTTCCCAAATAATCAATTCGGCATGGAATTTAGCAGGGGGATCTTGAGGGCGCAGTAGGAGAGGGGCAGGCTGTATTGGAATAGGTCTCACATTCAGCTTTTTCCTTGTCTTCTCTACCATTTCTTTCTTGCGGTTAGCCTGGGCTACTTTTCTCTCAGCAGACGTATCAGGGGACTGCACTTCCGCTTGTTGTGGCTGAGGGGGTGGTGGGACGAATTCCTCCTCCTGAGGTCCCAGATCGAACTTCGGTTCACCCCCTTCTGCTTGCACGTCTTCTTGTGCCTTCCCCTTTGTGAAACAGAGTTCATCTATTTCCTGCGCCGTCAGGCCTACCTGGGCAAGATATCTTCTTTGCTCCTTTAGGCTCTACGGCGGGCCTCCTAGCTGCAGTGGCACGTGCCGGCCTGCTGTTAGAGCTTTGCATGCAATGGTTAGCTTCTTCTTCTAGCTGATTATTGGCTTCATTTCCTTCCGATTTGGTGGAGTGGAGCAGTGTATTGAGGAAGATGTGCTACTGGGCTATCATGGAGAGCTGGGCCACCTCTGCCTGATTCTCAGCCAACACCCTATCTCCTTCGGCTTTGGCTAGCCAGCGTGCCAAGTCCCGTATTCTCCCCTCATTATGATCAACCCATTCTTTTGGTCTTTTTTCCATATCTTCCAGGCTCTCCCCCTGATGGAGGGTCATAGCCATGAGTTGTTGCTGCTGGGCCTCGAGCTCACGGTGCAGGCGGGACTGCTCCTGGCGTTCATCGATGATCTGTGCATTGAGCTGGTCCAGCTTTACCTCCATCCTTCACACCTGCTCTTCCCTTAGCTGGTCCAGCTCTGCAGCCTCCTATCTGATCTTGTCAAGCTGGCTTTGTGCTTCCAGATTGACTGCAGATAGCTGATCATTCTTGTGCCGCAGGTGAGCATTGGTCTCCCTCTCCTCGTTGAGATGCTCCATCAAGATTTTTCTCCTTCCTTCCCACGCAGCGTCACATTCCTTCAGGGCCTTTAATTCCTCTGCATCCTTATTGCTGGCTCCCTCCCTGAGCGCAGCGATCTCCCTTTGGTATTCTGTTATCTACTTTGTTCTCTCCAGCTGGAGAGCGGCTCATGATTCTCGTTCTGCTACCAACTCCTCCACGGCTATCCTCCTTTCTTCCTTGGCCCTTTCTAACTGCGAGAGCATCTCCTTAACATATTCATCGTATTGGCCTGCTGGAGGTAGGGGGTGGGGCATGGTGGTGGTGGTGGTGACAACGTCTTCTGTTTTCTGCCTCTTCAACTCTGGCCGTGGCTCCAGTTCAGCCATGGCTGCCCTTTTGAATCCTGATGCTGGGGTGGCCACGACCGCTTCTCTTGCCAGCTCCCGTTCCACCAAGAATTGTAGCCAAGTGACCACGTTGCTCTCATCGACTTTTGGGGTGGGACCTTGGGTGGCGGTGGCAGTGGGTGTCATCATGATAAGAGTGGCTGGCATGGAAGGTATGAAGAGGGGGAGAGTTGGCATCATCGAATCTTTCCCTTTTCCTTCTGCTGGGCAGGGGTGCGATTTTCGGCACACTGGTACTGGAACCAGGTGCCTCCGTTCGGTGTGGGCTCTCTGTGCCTTCCTCGTCTCTTTTGTGCTGCTCCTCGATGGAGAGACGGGTGGCCAGCTCTATTTCTTCCTCTTCCTTCCTTCTCAGCTCCTCTTTGGTCTTCTTTTTCCTCTCCTCCTCATCCTTGACTGTCTCCCTTCGAGCCCTCTCCAGATCTTCCTTTTCTTTCTTCTTTCGCTCCTCTTCCCTTTTTCCATGCAGGGCTTTGGTTCATTGTTCCGCGTGCCTCTGTGGGGTGCTCTGGGATTCTCCCTCTTCGTCAGCGTCTGTCTCCGTTTCATCTGATGACCTTCGTTGCTCTTCTGTGTGAGGTGGGGATTGTGACGGTGATTCGTCACTTCCTTCGTCGCCTCCCTTCTTGTCTCCTCCTTCTCGTCCCTGCCCTAGTGCTTCTTGGATGATGGCTGTAAGGACACCTCCAAACCCTATGGTTGCCGCTTTGGAGGATGATGCCTTGCGGGTTAATCGGGACGACGGGGACTCCCCTCCAACGGCTCTTCCTCCTGTTGCCAGGGCCTTAGCTGAAGCCTCTATTGTTTTCCTCACAAACCCATTAAGGTTCACCTCGTCCAGCGATTGCGCCGCAATGCTGTCGAGCAAAGGTACATTGATTTGGCTCATTATGTTGTTGTACCTCTGGCTTGAGAACAAGGCATCCACCATCTTTGCCTGTAGCTGGATTTTTGGGTTGGGGATGTCCGCCAGGCTAATCCCATCATTGGTATGGACCTTCACCTTGTCTATTCCCAACATGGCGTAGATGTCTCTTTTCGGCTTTCTTTCCACCTTATTCGGCAGCCCTAGTGCCCTTTCCACCAACTCGGGGGTCAGCTTGATCTGCACCTGTTTGGTGGCTTCATTGTCGTGCACCGTGATGGTGCCTCTGTTCCTATTGAAGGTGTGCAAGAAGTCAGCACACTGGATGTAGTCCACCCTCCGGCCCACTGCATCCAGGTACTTTTGTAGGTGGCACTGATCTATGATTTGGCGTACTGTCAGCTCTTCGATGGCCACGTCTTCAAGGTTGAAGATGTGACAGAACTTCAACTGGTTGAAGGCTCTCGTCTCCACCGTAAGGCCGTACTTTGCTTACTCCTCCTCCGAGAAGGGGAGCTTGCCCGCTTTGTCATGGCTTGCCATGATCGCTACCTGCAAGTTCAGCCATTTCCACTTTTAGTGCTTTTTGACAACTAATTTGTTGGAGGAATAAAAGCGTGGCAGATTTTATTGAACATAGCCTTAACTTTTCTTTTCAGACATTTACCATCACATCTTACCTTTGCATTTCAAATTTAACTGACATTTCATACTTGGTTTACTTTTTAGATTTCCCTTGTTTGTTTTTTACGTTCCACCTTATTACCCCCTTCCCCCTTTGGAACGAGAAGAATCCATCCTAGGATTGGAGGTTGACAGGCCAAGGGCGTTCAGCATAAAGGGCGTTGGTCTATTTGTGCAGGAGCCAGGTGTAGAAGTTGGGGTTATACTCTAGCTGAGCTTCACTGTCTAATTCGAATGGGCGGATATCGACATGCATGATGTATGTCAGAACATCAGTTAGGAGATTGCCAGAATCGACCCTACTTGCAATGTGGAGCTCTTCCTCTGTTAGGAAACGGTCAAGGTAGGGGTGCCCCTTGATGTGCTCGTCCATGGGTTGCCCACGGAGAGTGGTTAACACTCTATACGAGGTAGGCGCGACATAAGTGGGATCATACTTAGTTGTTTTGATGGCTCGGCGTTGCTCGGCGTTGGTCATTATGCGACATCCGTCAACCTCCCATTGTAACCTAAGAGCATACCACTGCCTCAAGAAGGGTGATCCAGTATCAGCAAGGTGGAATAACCTTGCGATCTCTTGGTCAGTGATAGCAGAAGTGGTCTGTGGGTCTTGGCAGTTGAGCGAAAGCTCCCACATTTTGGTTCCGTTGTCAGGACCAACGGATTCAAGCTTGAGCACTTGCGCGCCTCATATCGAGCATCGAAGTAGGGTATTCATCCCCAAAACAGAGCTTGAGATAGGTAGGAAGTTGGGTGTTTTTGATCTTCAAAATAGGTAAGTATTTTGGGATATTCTGGTTGTTTGATGATTGGAAAACAGGGAGAAATTAGTTCAATATTTTGCTTTCAATTTGTGTTGTGTTTAGAGTAGGTTAACAGTAGGAAATCACACCCGAGAGGCATAGGGTTTGCTGCTGTAAAACAGGGAGAAAATCGACGAAAACAGGGGAAAAATGGAGGAAATGCGCATTTGAAGGTGTAGCAATCGCTAGGAGAGTGATCTGTAGCATCCAGGGAATGACCAGCAGGGTTATAAGTTCTAGAAGGGCAAGGGAATCCTCATTTGCAACCAGCTGAGAGTGAGAGTGAGAGAGAGAGAGAGAGCTTGGTCGATCGATCAGGGCAAGGAGTGACGTTGCTATCGACGATCCCTAGGTATATAGATCTCTCCCCCATCACTCCAACATCACTCCTGGTGAATTTTGTAGTCTATAATCATCGATGTCTTGAGATTTTGGACGAATTTGTGCTCGAAAGTGCGTCGGGTCGATGGAATCGGACATCCAATTCGATGTCCGATTTTCAGAATTGGACGCTCAGACTCGGATGCTCAGACTACCGTCTGATCAAGACCAACCAGTCGAACTCGGACACTCGGACCAACCCTGTCCAATCGGACTACTTGTCCGATTGTCCGATCGAGGAAATCAGACTCACGAATTAGGACACGTCAGCAATCGGACCACATGCCTGGTCCGATCAGACCACTTGTTTGATTTTCGAAAATCAAACAACTAACCCCCGTCCGATTCTGAGACTTGGACAGCTCAAACTCGGACCCACCTGGTCCGATTACTAGAATCGGACCACTGGTAAATCGGACATCCGATTCCCAGAATCGGACACACATTTAAAATAATTTAATTTTTTTAAAAAAGGGGAAAAACATCAAAACTTGACCCCCACGAGCGACTAGAAGCGCAACGCGCTCCAGGACAGCATGGCGAACGCCTTGTAGGCAGTTCCCGACATAGGAGTCAAGACCAAGGGATAAGGGGACAGTACTGAAGCACTCCCCAGCGACCTAACGCATTGAGAATGGAAATCCAATCAGAGGACCTGTGATCAACCCCCCTAGTGAACGGTAAGAAGAAGCGTAGACCCTAGAACCCACTAGAACGGCCAGGACTTGAGCAACAAAGCCTATCAGGCCCGAAACGAGTGAGAGTGAGTAAGACGCCGAGGAATTGCTTGCGGCACTCACATTGAATTTCTGCACTTGAAGTACACTTAAGAAAGATGAAAGCCGGATTGGGCACAAGTGCACGAGAAACGACATACTCACCGAGTGACCATAAATTGAGGTTTGTATTCAATAATCAAAGGAACTCACTCAGATAAATCACTCAAGGGACCCACCAATAGGAGAGGACCCAAGACATAGACAAACAATTGAAGCGCAGGGTAGGACCAAGCAAGGAGCGCCAACGACGAGGATCTGTCAAGACTATTCAACATGATCGACAGCGTAGCGGGGCGCAAGAATTCGACCATGACGGAAGAAAGCTCGGACCATCGGTCTAATGAGGAGCTCGATTTGAGTGTATTCCCAGATGCTATACAGCAGATGGTGAGCAGTTACGACGCGCACGCCCGGTACGAGCACCGGTAGGACAGCAGACGCAATCATTGCAGACCTAGAGGAGGAGAGAAGGCTAGCCCGCAAGGCATTGCAGGGCATAGCTGATTATAATAGGGATCAACATGCTAGGAGCCAAAGGCAAAGCATGGAGCTGCATGAGGTGCAGCGCATGAGAGCGCTAGAAGGAGACCTGACATTGAGCGAGCTCCTCATGAAACGACTGCTCAATAACACCCCAGTAGAGCAGAGTGCCACCGCACTAGCGACGTCTCTGCTTGCAGGATTAGGGGCAAACCAGGGCTCAAAGAGCGGGCCAAAATACCGATTATTGCCAGGCAACTCGATAAGTACCAACCGCATGACAATCCATACAACTTTGTTGAGCAGTTTGAGCAAGTCTGCGAAGCCAACGGCCTCAATGACCAGACTCAACGTTTGCAAGCATTCGGGCTTTGCTTAGGTGACAAGGGTAGGATGTGGTATACAAGCCTGGATGCTGTGGAATGAGCCAACTTCAATAATCTCAAGGATCTCTTCATCAAGAGGTTCGCCGAGCTCGGATACTCCGATAACCTGCTAGTATGCTTGATGAATGTCAAGCAGAAAGAGAAGGAGGGCATCCGCAACTACGTGACCCATGTGAGAAGTCTCTTTAAGAGAATCCCTCTAGGCGAGCGACCGATTAATAGAGCAGTTTCAACTATATTCATTAGCGGAATTCGAGACGAGGAGTTATACAAGGCATTGGCAGGCAACTCAAGCTTGCAGCGGGACGTGGTGGCTAGAGTTTTTGAGGAAGCCATCAGAGTCGATGACCAGCTGAAAGAGCAGAGCTCTAGGAGCTCAAATCTAGAAGAGACCAACCCGCAAAGCTCAGAGAGAACGTCAGCCTCTAGTGAGCGGTCAATCCCATCATCCCAAGATAAGGGGAAGGCCACCAAGACAAACCAAGGCTTGGCTGAGGTCAAGATGGAATTAGCCAAGATACAAGACATGTTGAGATGACCAACGCGCATGCACATCCAATGCATGTACTGTAGCGGAAACCACCGGGGCTGAGTGTTAAGACCCTAGGTCAAGACCTTGTGCTAACTGCGGTAGGTTCGCCCACGATATCGCACATTGCAGACTACCAAGAAGACTTCCATACTCGCAACCCTACGGCCAGCCTTATCTAGCTAACAGGCTTGAAAGGGGAGTCCCATTGGCTCTACCCGTGCCTAATGATATGAAACCAGCCATCCCTAGAATGGACATAAATCCTACAGGCATTCCTAGACCTCCTGGTCCTTATGTGACCCACCCATCGAGCGACGCTCGAGTACACTACATGGAGGAGCCAAATGATGAAGAGACCTACATATACCCTTATGTTTCGCATGACGACGAGGGCAATGCCTTCCTCATGGATTATCAACCCGTGCCGGTGATGGCGTTAGGACAAGGACGGGGTAGAGGCCTAGGAGGGCAGCCACCACAGGATCCAGTCACTTGTTGGACTTGCGGACACCCCGGTCATGTCTCATCATGCTACCCTGAAAGAGAGCAGCAAAACAGGGACAAGGCTGACCAAAGGTGCGCAGAGTGCGGAATCACCCATCTTTTCATAGACTGCCCAAAGCGGAAGCCGTCCTCTAGCTCAGCCAATTTACCATCCGTCCCATTGGGGCTGTTTGGTGTCGAAAACCTCGATGGGGAGGCCACACCTATTCCCTTGCGAGTTATGACCCGAGCCCAAATGAAGCAGGCCGGCATCTCTCTGCCAGAACCTAGCAATCTTGACACAACCTCGATAGGAAAGAAAAGCCGTAGGCGGAAAAAGAAGAGATCGGAAGCTAAGGTTGCACTAAAGACCGAGAGTGCTACGACTCTACCCACGGGGAAGAAAGTCTCAAACGCGGAGGCAGAGACTTCAGCCCCTAAGACAGCTGAAAAGGGAAGCGCTAAGGTAGGGGAATACCCGCATTCGAAGCGACAATTAGAGGCCATAGAAAAGGTGAAGGAATGGGTGAGAGAGGCTCAACAGCATCTCAAAGACGCTGAACCCATCATAGAGGACGAGATCAATGATCTCTCCAATATAAGCACGCCAATATCACTGCCTCAACCAATCCTAGACGCAACAGAGCCGCAGATCAGCCCCGCGGCGGCCATTGGCCCGAACAGTCTAGGCTAAAGGAAGAATGAGTATCTAATGAACTCCTGACCACGCTAGTGACCACCCCTGTAACACTTAGCCTGGGAGATCTGCTTAAGCAGCACCTTGCCCTATGGCAAGACCTTAAGCAGTGGGTCAAAGAATCACAAGAGCAGGTCACGGTAGACCCTCGAGACCAGGATGCAGAAACACAATTGCCAAGTTTGACGCTGCACTCCGTGCCTAAATCTTTGCACATCAACGCCTTTTGGGAAGGCTCTAAGATGCAAGCGGTCCTACCGGTCCTAGCCCTAGGTGACACAACAAGGAAGGGAATCGTAGACATGGGAGCCGGGGTTAGTGTGCTTAGCCATGCAGTGCTTCAGACTTGGGGAAACCCGCCTATCAAAGCTGCTAGGTTTAACATCACGCTCGCAAACGGTATGAGAGTGAAGCCATTCAGGGTACTGAAGAATTGGCCAGTGAAGATCGCAGGTGTCCAGTTCTCTGTCGACTTTATAGTCATGAAGGGAGTGGACTACGATGTCCTATTAGGCCGACCCTAGATGCACAATGCTAGAGTCATCAAATATTGGGGTAACAGCTTGATCTTCCTTGGCAATAGAACGAACGCCGTAAGAATAGAGATGGACACTTAAAAGACCTCACCAGTCGACCTAGACGCCATCTCTGCTATGCTCAAGGGGAACACTCAGGTCAAGTATCCCTATGGGTCCTTGACCAAGTATATCCCATGCCCAGAGGATGAGCGGGATTGGATGCACGTCCTCGCTACAATTGACCTGCCATTCTCAAACCATGAGGCATATGAGCAGACCATCAAAACGATCGGCAAGACCAACAAAGCACTCTCTACACCAGTCTACATGATGGCAGCAAGCCTCCATGGAAAGCCTAAGCCTGTCACCTTCCAAGTGCCATCCAACAAAAGGGAACTCCAGGGGGTACTGGAATACCTAACGGACTAGCTAGCTGGCAACCCAGCTACCAACTTCAAACCACTCCAGGATCTCTTAGAGGATTCCAAGTGGCAATGGACCAAGGTGCACAAGTTGAACCTCATGTATAACTGGGCCTTGGTTCTTGACCAACGATACGAGGCATACCAAGCCCTAGGAGACGACGAGCAGTCGAATGACAAAGATTCCTGCGATGAATACGAAGACTGCCAATCCTTCAGTGATAAGAGCGAGGGTGAAGTGGATACCATAGAATACGACACTGAAGGACGAGAAATTGAGCAGATACAAGCAAACGCCAAGCCGCAGAAAAGGCAGGGCCTTAGAATGGAGCAAGGAGTCATGCGCATGAATTGTGATCGTGCTTGGTTGGAATGCATAGGAGCCATAGACCTTGAGCAAGCAGGCCTAACACAACCAGGAATGACATCAATACTTAGAACCGAATCTCCATCTGAAATGCGGCCACTAGGGGAGACCACCTCTTCTAGCGAAGGTGGAGGGTTTAACTCTGAATCGGAAGTTACTTCGGATAGTGACCCAGAGATCCCTAGGCCACCCATGACCAGATGCACCAAGGGGGACTTACTCGTCCACCTGAGGTGCAGATGGTTAAGGCAGGATAAGGCAAAGCACCCTAGGGATACACGATTAGAAGAATAGCGGAAACCGCAGGACCTCCCTAAATGCTTCACTGAATTCAAAAAAGGGGATAGGGTAGTGGTTTTGTTAGGTGCCAAGCGTCAAGGGTAGACAAGCGAACCAATCGAAGGACCAACCAAGGTCAAGGAGGTAAACCTAGCCCTAGAAGGGGAGACACCCCAACCAGTGTTCATTGCCGATGACTTGACTGGTAAAGAAGAGCTGAGTCTTGTCACTCTCTTGCGGAAGTACATAGACGTATTTGCTTGGTCCTTAGAAGAGCTACGGGGGGTAGATCTGAGTGTTGTGACTCACAACATACCCATGACGTCGGATGCAAACCGGTCAAGCAGCGACCGTACCCCAAGAATCCAAAACACGCTCATGTTGTCAAAGAGGAAATTGACAAGCTGATGAGAGCTAGATTCATTTACAAAATTAAGCACACAGACTGGGTATCACCCATAGTCATTGTGATGAAGAAGAACGGCAAAATTCGAGTGTGCATCAATTACAAGAAGGTGAACGCTGCTACGAAGAGAGACAACTATCCCTTGCCGTACACCAAGCACATGCTTGAGAGGGTGGCAGGCAAGGAAGCCTACAATTTTCTGGATGGCTTCTCAAGGTACAACCAGGTGCAAGTGCATCCTGCAGACACAGGGACAAGACCGCCTTTGCCACTGAGTGGGGCATCTTTGCATACATAGTCATGCCCTTAAGGTTGACCAATGCCCCTGCCACTTTCCAACGCCTCATGTGCACCATCTTTAAGGACATGCTTTGCAAGGAGTTAGAGGACTTTGTCGACGATCTGTGTGTCCATTCGACCTGGATCGAGCACTTAGACAAACTCCACGCAGTCTTTGAACGGTGCTGCTTATATCGTCTCTCCTTGAACCCCTTGAAGTGTCAGTTTTGGGTGAAGCACAGATGCATCTTAGGACACGTGGTGTCGAAGAACGGCATTGCCACTGACTTCTCGAAGGTCAAGGTTATTGTTGACCTTCCACCCCCAATCAATTACAAGGGAGTTCAATGCTTCTTAGGTCACACAAGATACTATCGGCGGTTTGTGCTGAACTACGTGCTAATCGCCAGGCCATTGTACAAGCTACTGATTGTCTTCGAGTGGACCGAGGCATGCCAATGGGCATACGAAGAATTGAAAAAGGCTCTAACAACAGCACCAATTCTATGAGCCCCAGATTGGACCATTACCTTCCACGTACACATCGATGCTTCTAAGTTTGCCGTGGGGACAGTGTTGTGCCAACCTGGTGAGCATAACTTAGATTACCCAGTGAGCTTTGCTAGCAGACAACTCACTGAGACGGAGATGAATTATTCAACAATAGAAAGGGAGGGATTAGCCATGGTGTTCGCCGTGAAGAAATTCCGGCATTATCTATTGGCCACACCTTTCATCTTCTTCGTGGACCATCAAGCCCTGCTCTATTTAGTGAACAAACCTTGTGCTATAGGACGCATAGCTTGATGGCTCCTCCTGCTCCTAGAGTTCGATTTCTCCATGGTGGTACGAAAGGGAAAACAGCATTACATGGCTGATCACATGTCCCGTATACCCACAGGAGAAGCCGTTGGTGGACAAGGCATCATTGACGAGTTACCTGACGCCCACTTAATCCACCTGTCCAGTGAGAGAGATCTATTTAAGGCTGATCTGATGCCATACTGGGTAGACGACATAGTCCAAGTGCTCGAGCACAGACTACCTGAGCGACCAATAGAAAAGGCATGACTTAGACGCTTGATCCTGAAGATCCAGCCCTACCAGCTGATTGCAGGCCAACTCTATAGGCTGGGGCAAGACGGATTGCTGCGTAGGTACATGTGTGAGCATGAGATGCACGATGTGCTCTCAGAGGCGCATAGCGGCATTGCAGGAGGACACTTTAGCGGAGACACGACAGCACGGAAGGTGCTGCAGTCCCAACTATGGTGGCCCACACTTTTCCGTGACGCCAAGCAATTCATCAAGCATTGTGACGAGTGCCAACGGACAAAAGTCCCGATTCATAAGGATCAAATGGAGTTAACCCCAATTATTGCTCGCCAACCCTTCGAAAAATGGGGAATTGACTTCATAGGGCCCATCAGTCCCGCGGCGCAGTACTCACAAGCCAAGTATATCATGGTGGCCACGGATTACCTCACAAAATGGGCAGAGGCAAGAGCCACACGAAAAAACGACGCTAGGATGACTGCCAAGTTCTTATGGGAGCAAGTGATCTCACACTTCGGTTGCCCCATCGAACTGGTTAGCGACCAAGGCACACACTTCATCAACGAAGTGATAGCACATCTCCTATCCACCTTTCTTATCATCCATCACAAATCCTCACCATACTACCCTCAGGCTAATGGCCAGGCAAAATCAACTAACAAAATTCTTATCAACGTCCTGACTAAAGTAGTCTCAACCTCACAAAGCGACTGGGACAACAAGTTGATGGCAGCCTTGTGGGCCTACCGCACAGCTTATAAAACAGCCGTCGGCCAAACCCCCTTTAGGCTGACCTATGGAATTGAGGTAATTCTACCATTAGAATTCTTCGTCCCTAGCCTGAGAATAGCACTCTAAGAACGATGGGAAGGGAAGGAATCATATTCTTGTTCTTGCTTGCTTGAAGCTTGTGCTTGAGAGAGGGAGTGCGAGAGTGTGAGGGAGTGAGTGTGTGAGGGTGAGGGACCGAGGAGGAGAAGCTCTCCATTGTCTCCTCTCTTCTTCTCTTCTCTTCTCTTCTCTTGTCTTGCTCGCGGCAATGGAGCTTGGAGCGTGGAGCTTGAGGATGGAGCTTGCTTGAAGCTTGCACTTGGATCATGGAGCTACCGGAGTGTGCGGGAGAGGAGGTAACTCGAACGGCATGGAGGTAAGCTCACTACACCCGTAGATATGAATGGCACGTCGGCTATGTGAGAGGTAGCCATTAGTGCTCGACTTGGAACACTTGAACAATATCCAATACCTTTGTGAAAATGGCAATTATCTGATCCTATATCATCCTAACATATACCAAGTCAATCTCTCTTATAAGCACCTTCTCTCTCAATTTAAATGGTAATACACCTCAATGTGTTTTGTCCTAGTTGGGAATACTAGGTTTCTTGCTAACTCTTTGCCACTCATGTTATCATAGTGAATGACAACTAGATCATCTCCCTATACATTCAAATACCCAAATAACTTTTGTAGCCATACCACCTCACATTGACAAGCATTTTTTTGAAAACTAATAACCCCTAGTCAAATTGTAGTTAGGTTTGATTTTTGCTAGCTTAGTTGTTTATGTTACTGTTTGTTTTGTTGTTTTGTAGTTGGATTTTTTGTGTTTGTCTAGTTTAGGATTTGTTTGGATTTTTGAGTGTGGGAACTTGATAGCCTTGGTTGAGTTTAGTATTTTTTAGACAATTTGGAGTTAAAGTTTACAAGTAGCCGTCGCTGAGCATTATGGTATAGGTATGTTTGCTTGTCAAGACTCTTCCACATCACATGGATAATGGGTTCATGAGCACTTCATGTTGCATTTGTTGGTACACTACACTCCTTTGGATTTATGCATATTTAGCACAATCGTTGAGCACTAGCACGGCATGAGGCCTGCTGCAACTATATGCAATAAATCTTAGTTTCATGGATACTTGAGAGAGCACCTTCAATGACCACGCACTGTTTACTTGCACACATGAGATTTGGGATGCTCATTACCAAATTAGGAACCTCAAGCTGAGTGGGAAAGGAGGTTGGATGAGTTTGAGGGTTGTGAAAGGACATCACCAGTTGTGAGATTAGTTGTTTTCTTGGTCAATATCTTGAGGACCATCAGTTTTTTGAGTGATAGTGAGATTATGGGTGGATGAAGTGGAATACAATGACATTTTCTTGCTAAGTGTTGAGAGGAGAGGTTAAGGATTAATACTACTATAGCCGGGTTGCTCACTCTCTCTACGTGGGTCAAGTCCTAAAGAAACCAAGTGCTATGCATCCAGGAGCTTGTAATTGATACCATTTAACGATGCTTGATGCAAATGTATATATGATTAAGTGCTCAAACAATTGAAAAACAGCCTTGTGCATTGTGCAAATCCATTCTTTTCATGTTTCCATACACTAACGCGTAATTGCTGTAATGAGAGAAGACACCGAGCCTTACACTCGTACTGTACTTCCTTTTATTTAACTTAACGTCATCCTATATGAACAATGTAGTAAATACATCAGATTTTATATCATATTTCAACGCTCAAACTCCCCTCTCTCCCTACCGTTTAAAGTTTTGCTTGCGGTGATAGGTAAAAGGGTAATTTCATGTGTATTTCGCACAAAATAAGCAGTAAATACTCACAAAAACATACAAATGGAGATAACCTGAGGCAAACCCTCATGCTTTATCCTCATTATACACTCACAGACACATCCATAATTTTCCTCGTCCGTTTCCTATTTTTTCCCCTTTTAAAGAGTAATTTTTCTCATTTTTTCTTATTTTTCTCTATTTATTATCAATAAAAATAAAATAAAATTAGAATTATTTCAGAGTTGTGGCTTGTGAGTCCTTAAAAAGCAACCATGTAGATTTTATTGGTGTTTTGTTTTATGCTTATCCGATTTTAAGCCCAAAAAATCCCATTTTTACTCTAAAAACCATGCTTTTCGGGTTTTTTCCATTTATTTCCCACACTTTAAGTGTATATTTTTTGAGTTTTTTGTTATGAAAGACTAAAACCAACATCAAACAATATGTCCATCAATTTTCAGCCCATATGAACATTGCTAACCTCATCAAATGCGAAAAAAGAGCAATTTTCTTTGTAAAAATGTCATTACCGTGTATCTTTTATTATTTTGGGTTTTGAAACTTGTTGCGGGTCTACAAAACAGGGCCCGTTTGATGCTCAGCCCTCCTCCACACTGTAATCTTCAGCCCACCTTCAACTTGGAAGCAATCTGGTACCACGCTGGTGGATGAGCATTCATCAACCGGGCTTCATTCTTCTTCACATGCAGGAACTGCCCCTTGCAAGAGAGAGAGGGAGGAGAGAGAAATAGTGAAATCTGATCTCCACAACTGGGTAGCCATTCGAGGAGTGGACTGGAGCGATGGAGAGAGAAGATAAGAAGAAGATTATGCATAAGATCAGTTGGAGGGGTTGCTTTCAGGCTCTCCAACCCCCCCTCCTCAAAACGTGGATATGGCGCCATCTCTGATGTAGGTGGTGAAAAAAATTCCCCCCTCCCCCCTTCACACGAAAATTTTGTGGGGGTGGCCCCAAAGGTCACACCGCCTATTATCCCCCTTAAGGCCCATTCACACTACCTTTGGACCTTGGACTCCCAGGCATTACCTCTGTGTTCAGTGTCTGAATTACGATCTGAAAATTTCTAGGCACTCGTCTTGAAGTCCCCCACTGCCAGGCATCTCCTAGGGTCTCATTTGACATGCCAAATAATTATGAAAATTCATCAACTATTGTTAAGTGGGTCTTTTAAGCCTTTTATGGGCATTGCCGCTTAAATCATATTGATTGCCACTGCCGCCATTGACGAAGTCTATTTTTCCCCTGAAATTCGTAGTTTTTGGCTATTTTTAAGCACTTCTCGATATCAAAAATCATGTGTCACAATGCTTAAAGACTTAAGTGTTATTTAAATACAATTAAATTCTCTCGATACATAGTACATTTGAGAACTCAATTCTTCAAATAATCGAGACGAAGTTTATCTTTTTGATGGAACTATTCTCACATGGTATAGTTCGGGTCTAATGTATCTCATGTGGGAATCAAAGCAAGCATATGTCAATTTGGAAATACATTACTTACGACCAATACCGCAATTGGGCTAGCAGTGATGTCCTTGCCCGAGGCTTCATTGCGGATTGTGGAATTTCCACCTGCACCCGATATTCTTTGCTTGGGGGCCATTCACGAATATCCCTTTCTTCCATGCGCAATTACCACGAGATTTTTAGCAACCTCCTTCTCAAATAGCGGGGCCAATCGTTAAGCTACAGGTGGAGAATAGTCTCATGAAAAAGGGAAAAAGATGGGTGCATGCGGCCATCCTCTTAGGAGGGAAAAAGGAGGCCCTTGGAATGTTCCTTCTCCCTCTCTCTCTCTCTCACTTTCTCTCTCACTCTCTCTCTCTCAACTCGTGCAGTGACTTGGCCTCCTTGTGATGGGAAAGAGAGGAAGAAGGGACCCAATTGCAGCGCCTGAGGGGGCAGGGGGGCACATGGGGAAAAGGTGGAGTAATGGTGGCTGTGACCACTATCCATTTTGCATGGCAGCAGGGGTAGATTGGGCTGTAGGGTCTGGTTGAGATGACTAGTGGAGGGGTGGTAGGCCAATGGCATCCCCCTCGGGATTGCCATCATCGTCATCATCAATGTCCTAATCATGATCATGGCCTTCTTCTGCAACTCTGTCATCTGGATCTCGTGCTTCATCTCCCCCTTAGTCCGCTAGCTGGCAGCATCGATAGGGGGAGAGAGAGTAATTTTTTTTTCAAATTATTTTAATTATTGGGAAGGGGGGAGTCCCTACGCGAAGCGCTGGCGTGGTATTACATCCTCTCCCCCTTAGAGAACTCAAGATGTCCTCATCTCGAAGGAACTGGGGAAGATAGCATTAATAGAGCTTAAGGCCTGTGGATCGGGACCCACCATGCATCCATTGCGCTACTCTTAATGAATCAACTAGTGCAACTCATATTATTGCAATTAATCGTAGGTACAAGAGTAGGATTTATTCTCAATATAAGTTGTATTACATGTTGATAAAACTTTTAGGATTTCTAATCATCCTGAAGAGGTATAGTAGGTTCTAGGTCTTCGTCCTCATCTGATTCCTCTATATATCCAGAGAGTGCGCTTGTATAGCTTTGTTTTCTTAGAGGCTCAATATATTCTAGACTTAAGTCAAGGCCGTTGGCTTGGACGTGTCCTAGCTCATTGTTGTGGAAGCATTGATGGTAGGGACATCGCCTACGGATGTGCCCTATCTCTACACATGTGTGGGATCTCTTATCCTGATCTCGGGAATCATATTTGTCACAATTGCCCAAATTCAGTTCTTGGACAATTGGCTTTGCTCAAAGTAATGCATCTTGCAAGTCTGCTGGATGCATTGCTTTAAGATGATGGTTCAGAGGAGTGTTCAGGCCATGAAAAAGCTTGGATACTTCGTAATATCCAAAGGTGGTGGGTATTTTAGTAGGGTTACAAACTTTGAGTAGTAGGATTCTAAGGTTAATTCCAACTACCTTAGATTGAAGAATTTATTCATCCTCAAAGTCTGGTAGGTTGGTAGGAGGTATCATCCGCGTGTAGCATCATTGAGTTGAGCCCAAGTGACAGCAGCTTCAAAAATACTTTAATCTTTGCACCATTTCTTTCACCATATCCGAGCCTGGCCAAGTAACTTAAGTTTGGCTATCATTGCTTGATTGGTAGAGGCATTTACCAAAGCACAGAAATGATAATCCATCCACTCAATCTATATCTCTGCCTCCGCTGCAACATCTATTCCTTTTCCACCAAACTCAGGTGCCTTCATCTGCTTGAGAAGGAATTTCTTCTCTTGCATGTCAATATATGTGGGTGCAGAAGGTGCTTGACAATCAAGCCATACCACTTAGATTATTCTATTTAGGACATGTCTACAAACCATACATTAATCAATCATGTATTATTCTGAAGTTTTGGTTTGATACCAACTGTAACGTCCCTAGCTCATTGCACTGGGACGCATCAATGGTTGGGACATCTCTTATGGATGTGCCCTATCTCTCCACACATGTGACATCTCTTCTTCTAATCTCAAGAATCATCTTTATTACAATTGCCCGATTTAAGTTCTTGGATAATTGGCTTTGCTCAAAGTAATGCATCTTGCAAGTCTTTTGGAAGCATTGCTTCAAGACGTGGTTCAGAGGAGTGTTCAGGCCATGGCAAAACTTGGATACTTGCTACACAATATCCATAGGTGGCGTGTATTTTAGTAGGGTTACAAAATTTGAGTAGTAAGCTTCTAGGTTTAATTTCAGCTGCTTGAGCTTGAAGAATTCATTCATCCTCAAAATCTGGTAGCTTGGCGGAAGGTATCATCCGTGCACAGCATCTTTTTGCTGAGCCCAAGTGATAGTGGCTTTAGAAATATCTTGATCTTTGCACCATTGCTTCCATCATATTCTAGCCTAGCCAAATAACTTAAGTTTAGCTATCATTTCTTGATTGGTAGAAGCAATTCCTGCGATAGAGAAATAATCATTCATCAACTTAATCCATATCTCTGCCTCCATTGCGACATCTATTCATTTTCCACCAAACTCAGGTGCCTAAATCTGCTTGAGAATGAATTTTTTCTCTTGCATGTCAATATGCGTGGGTGCAGAAGGTGCTTGACAATCAAGCCATACCACTTAGGTTATTCTATTTAGGATATGTCTACGAACCACACATTAATCAATCATGTATCATTACGATGTTTTGGTTTGATACCAATTGTAATGTGCCCGTCTATTGGGCTGTCCAGTCACAATTTAGAGGTCCATCAAGAAACAAATCAAAGCATCGATGCTGCCCAACACTCCCATGGAATGTTACGAGGTTTGTCACCAAGGGTTTCCTAAGTCCGCCTCGCAATGGAACACCCAATAAGATCAACTTGAAATTTGGGTCCCTAGGGGTCAAGGTCTCCTACTTTACGTAGACATTCTAGCATCGGGTCTAAGACATCCTACTTTACGTAGACATACCCAAGCTGAAGTAGATCCATATTGCACTTGGTTCAAAAAGAATGGGAAACAGTAGGGATGCACTGCTCAACCTCTCTGCGCGTAGTGCATAGTCCCATTTTGGTCCCTTAAAATGGCATGAATCTGATTCTAACCTATCAATACCTAAAGGTTGAACAACGTAAAAACTTGTGAGAAGCCTCCTAGTTCTCTTGGACCACCCTGTAGCCCATCCACTTCCCTCAATGGGTGTTCTTTAGTTGTTTAATTAGGTTCTATTACATTTATGTGTGACATTTAAAATCAACTTCATTAATTAAGCCTTTTAGGGAATAGGGTTCATTCCCGTAATTTACAGCACAAACATGAATATAGAGCAAGCAATCCTTTGACAAACAAGTTCAAACAAATTCCTTATTAACTTATCTTCACATTAATCTTTGTCTCCTGTCCATACATGAGAAATTATGTATCCCTTCTATCCAATTGAAGTACCTGGTCCAAATCACATGGCACCATAATTTCCATCCATTATTTAGAATAGGATCTTCCAATGCCACAAACATTTGGCTCATGACAGTCTTCAACTTTGTTCCATACTAGGCAAGGGGTGTCCAGAGCTCCATCTGACCCCAACCAACCTAGGAGTAAGACAAAACTTCCATGGTTAGCCTTTTCACCACTCGACCCTTGGTCTGTGAATTGAGTAGTGCCCTCTCGGTTTGAAGCACAATGTGACCTTGGAGATGATCCACCAGCACAAAATATACTTCCTTAATTAATCCAATTAAGAATCAAGCACAATCAAGGCAATCAGCCTAATATCATCTTCCAAGAAAATATTCCTTTTTTTCCCCATGGCAACTTGTCATCACTGACCCTTGCCATGCATTTACCATCAAACACAAGTGAAGAGCACCTTGCCATGGCACCATGAGAACCACAAACCGGCTAAGTAGAGGCTCCAAATACATTTGCTGGCCACAAAAAACCTGCAAGAAAACTCTCCTTCTTCTCACCAAGAACCATGCTCTCCAAACACACAAGAGAAAGGCACACAAGAAATTGGAAAATTCTTCCATCCTCACTCTCTTCCTCTTCCTCACTCTCCATTAGATCTAACAAAGAAAGCACAAGAGAAAGAGACAAGAACAAGAAGGAAAGTGTTGTGCCAAAATGAGAGAGGGAGAAATGAACCGTGAGAGAAGAAGATAAAGGAAGAGAGAGGGTGTAACCACCTCAACTTCCCACCTCCCCAAATCCCACAGCTGCAACCACCCTTTTCCTTTTCTTGCATTATAAAATTCAAATTTGCATACATGGACTAGGTCTAAGGACCTTTCAATTTTTGGAATGAGACAAAAAGGTTTTTGACCTTTCCTTTCCTTTCAACATTTTTTTTAATGTGAGCCTTTTGGACTACACATTTTACATTGCTTCATATTTGATTTTTGACAAAGGGGTACATTTGCAAAGTATCAATTTACAAAAAGTTGTTTCCATGTTAACACATTTTTGGTGCCTATATTTGAACCGATTTCCTGGTTATCAACAAGCACTTGGAATAATCATCCAAATCACATCCTAACAATTAGTTTAATGCAAAAGCATTTAAGATGTTGCTTGATCAATCAACAAAAACAATGGTATCCTTTTCCAAACATTGCATGAATAGTCACGATAACCTTTCCATCATGTATTTGCTCTCCTCCTTGGGATCAGGAGTAGTTCTATGTAAAATTTACTTAACATATCCTTCTTTTGGTTAAGGCATATGTTAGGGGTTTTAACAATGTACGCGATGTATGTTCTATAGGTCACGTACATTATTTGATAACCTAGCTTTCTTCTCAACAAGTAGAAAATCATCGGTCTTTCCTTTGATTTACGGTTTCCTAATCCTTGAGCTCTTCATTTTCCTTGGAGTTTTTTTTTGCATCTCGCCAAACCCCGAATAGTATTGATAACATAGTAGATATCGGACGGGTCTCAAGGCATCTTAGCTTTAATCCTTATGCTTGTTGTTTGTGTTAACTATGCACATCACCAAGATCCCAATGAACTAGTAGTTCGTGATATTCGCAAGAGCTTGGGTAAAGATCTTAGAGTTTCGAGATTCAATTTTCCTTAGGCTAGATCGCTTACCATGCTATCCATCAAGTGTGCATCTACAACATACCTTTGGTGTGGTAAAAACACACCTACTATTGTGAGGATGGGAAGAGGACAATGCTTAAAGTCTTAAATGTTGTTTAAATACAATTAACTTCTCTCGATACATACATTTGAGAACTCAATTCTTCAAATAATTGAGACAAATTTTATATTTTTTATCAAGCTATTCTCACGTGGGATAGTTTGGGTCTAATGTATCTCATGCGGGAATCAAAGAAAGCATATGTCAATTTGGAAATACATTACTTATGACTAGTACCATAGTTGGGCTGGCAGTGATGTCCTTGCGCGAGGCTTCATTACGAATTGTAGAATTCCCACCTGCACCCAATATTCTTTTCTTGGGGGCCATTCACGAATGTCCCTTTCTTCCAGGTGCAATTTCCATGGGATTTTCAGCAATCTCCTTCTCAAATAGTAGGGCCAATCATTAATCTATGGGTGGAGAATAGTCTCGCGAAAAAGGAAAAAAGATGGGTGCGTGCGGCCACACTCTTAGGAGGGAAAAAGGAAGACCTTGGAATATTCTCTCTCTCTCTCTCTCTCTCTCTCTCTCTCAGCTCATTTAGGGACCTGGCCTCCTTGCGATGGGGAAGAGAGGAAGAAGGGGCCCAATTTTAGCCCCAAGGGGGGAGGGGAGGGGGTTTTATAGTGGGAAGAGGGGGTATTATTGGGGGGGACGTGGGAAAAAGGTGGAGTGGTGGTGGCCATCACCTATGTCTATTTTTCATGGCGGTGATGGCTAATTGGGCTGTAGGGTCTGGTCGAGATGGCTAGTGGAGGGGTGATAGGCCTGTGGCCTTCCCTCATGATTGTCATATCGTCATCATCAACATCTTCATCATGATCATGGCCTTCTTCTGCAGCTCCGTCTTGTGCGTCTCGTGTTTCATCTCCCCCTTATTCCACCAGCTTAGCGGCGTTGATAGGGGGAGAGAGAGTAAAAAAAATTTCAAATTATTTTAATTATTGAAAAGGAGGAAATTCTTATGTGAAGCGCGGGTGTGGTATTACATCCTCTCCCCCTTAGAAAACTCGAGATGTCCTCATCTCAAAAGAACTAGGAAAGACAAGCATTAATAGGGCTTAAGGCCTGTGGATTAGGACCAACCATGCATCCACTGTGCTACTCTTAATGACTCAAGTAGTGCAACTCATATTATTGCAATCAACCATAGGTACAGGAGTAGGATTTATTCCCAATATAAGTGTAGGATTTATTCCCAATATAAGTTGTATTAAATGTTGATAAAACTTCTAGGATTTCTAAGCATCCTGAAGAGATGTGGTAGGTTCTAGTCTTTGTCCTCGTCTGATTCCTCTATATATCCACATACTGTGCTTGTATAGCTTCATTTTCTTGGAGGCTCAATATCTTCTGGACTTGATTTGTCGGCTTGGAGATCATTGCATTGAAAGCATTGACGGTAACGACATCTCCTACGAAAGTGCCCTATCTCTCTGCGCATGTGGCATCTCTTATCCTGGTCTCGGGAATAATCTTTGTCACAATTGCCCAAATTAAGTTCTTGGACGATTGTCTTTGCTCATACATCAAGGGATAGACCAAACTGCTTAAGTTCGTAGAATTTGTTCATCTTCTATGTGCGATAGGCAGGTGGTAGATATCTCCCTCACATAGCTTTCTTAATCTTTTTTCAAGTAACTGGCTCTTCCGAGATCCCTTGGTCTCTGCACCATTGTTTCCATCAAAGCCTTGCTTCGCCGGTAAGCTTCAGTTTGGTGAGCATAGACTGGTTAGCGGGTGCAGTACCTGCTGCTTCAAAATAATTCTCCATGGATTCGATCCAGATCTCAGCATCAGTTTGGACGGTTATTAGGGCCCCTGGACGCTCCGTCAAAATATAATGTGTATGTCCACAATGGGTTTACATAGCCTGCCATCACGAACTCCTCTATTCGTAATTATGGTAATCAAAGTTTAGCATGTTTAGAGGGTGAACTGACGGCTCCATCCCACCTTCTTCATTGAACTCAATAGGGATACTCGTCGATAGTCGTAAGCAGTGATGGCAGAAGACTTTGATCTCCCACACAAAGGTTCCGTCTTCTTGCTCAATCACTTTATATCCTTTGCTCCACCAGATGAGTTTCCCTTGATGGTATCTCTGCTCTAGATATGGGTGCTCCAAATAAGGAATTAATCGATCCATCAACCGGCTTTAAAGCTCTTTTTGCAGGTCTCAAATCATCCCCAGCATGGACCTGCAATGCATTTTCTTTGTATTAGCATCCTTAGAAATAATATGGTTTAATCTTATTAAGATTAACCTTGTTTTTAAACTCTACTCCCTGTAAATCAGCTAATAGAGCAGTAGACCTATTTTTCCCGAGCCTCACAATCTTGTAGGGACCATCCCATTAAGGTTCCAGCTTCCCTGGAAATAGCTCCCTACACGCATCATAATAGAGGACTAATTGCCCTTTTTTAAAGGTATATTTCTTTGCTCTAAGGTCATGCAACTGCTTCATCTGATGCTTGGCTACCTCCTGGTGTAATAAGCTCTGCAACTTTAGCTCATCCAGGTGGGCTATGGTCGTGAAACGTTCAAAAAGGGAATCCTCATCTCCCAAAGAGTGGTTAATTGCAAACCGTATGGTTGGCAACTCGATTTCAAGGGGTAACAGACACTCTTCCCCATAAACCAATTTAAATGGAGTATGGCCGGTAGCTCGCTTGAACATTGTATTGTACGCCCATATTTCCACATACAACTTCATGTTCCAGTCTCGTTTCTTCTCAGAGACTATTTTAGACAAGATCCCCACAAGCTGTTTATTAGTACTTTCAACTTGCCCATTTGCTTGTGGATTATAAGGAGTCGTTTTATTGTGCTTGATTTGCCAAGCCTCAGTCAAGCTTTTAATCACTTTATTCAAAAAATGGGTTCCACGGTCTGACACTAATTCTTTTGGGGGATCGAAACGGCAGATAATCTTCTCTAAAAGGAAACTTGCAGTCTCTTTTGCATTGTCTTGCCTCGTCGCCCGCGCTTCTAACCATTTTGTAAAATAATCAGTTGCTACTATAATATACCTCTTCTGAGTAGTAGATGACGGGGTGATAGGACCCACAAAGTCAATGCCCCACTTCTCAAATGGAAGGATAGCCATTATAGATATAAGTGGGTGTTTCCTATTCTCTCTGCTGTCATGTCTCTGACAGGTATCACACCTCTTCACATACTCAAAGGAATCTTGGAAGATGGATGGCCACCAATATCCAGCTCGTAAAGCTTTCTGCGTCGTCAACCGTCCAGCGAAGTGCCCTCCACGTGCAGAGTCATGGCACTCTTCCAAGATAAAAGGAACCTCGTCAGGCATCACACATTGGCAGTAGATATCATCAACACCTTGCCGATATAGTGTTCCTGCGATCAAGGAAAACTTCAAGGCCTGTTGTTTGATTTTCCTCTTTTTAGCTTTTGATAGACCAGCTCCCGTCTCTCCTGTTGATAGATAATGCGTAATAGCAGCATACCAAGATGGGATAGAAGCTATATCAATTTTAAACATTTCCTCAATATCACTCCCTTCAGCCAAAATCTCTTTTGGCTCCCCGAAATCCACAAGGCATTCCACAATACCCTGCAACCTCGGTGGCTTACTCTTAATCTCATAATCAAACTCCTGCAAAGTGATTAACCACTTTGCCAAACGATCAGGCGGTTGCAATTTGTTCATAAGCAATCGAAGCCCTTCCGCCTTCGTATAGAACACTACCTTTTCATAGAGGATGTAGTGCCTGAATTTCTTAGTTCCAAAGACCATCGCAAGACACAACTTCTCCATGTAGGTATAATTGATCTCTGAAATGCCCAATTTTTGACTAGCAAAAGCTATCAGATGATACCACTTTTTCTCCCAGATTTGGGCTAAACAGGGCTGATACTATGCATGGTGGCTTGCTGAAAATATGTAGAACACCTCGCCTCTTTTAGGTGCTTTTAAAATGGGTGCTTTTACTAGCTCCTGCTTCACATCCTCGAAATCTACCTTACAAGGGTCGCTCCACTCAAATGAACAGCTAAAGGATAATAAGTTCGTTAATGGCAACGTTCTTTCTGCCAATGCATTTATAAACCTCTGATAGTATCCTATCGACGAGACAGAAAGCTATGCATCTCTTTCGGAGTGCATGGTAGACTCATAGCAACCATAACCTTGATCTTTTCAGGGTCAGTTGCTATCCCTACTGAACTGATCACATGGCCCAGCAATAGCCCATAAGGTACTCCAAAGACACACTTTCGTGGGTTAAGAGCGATACAAAATTATCTGCAGTGCTCAAAGCACTTTCTCAAAATAATCAACATCCTTTCCCTTACAGTGGCTGCCCCCAAGTCATCAATAAATACTTTCAACTCATCTAGGGAGATGTCACCAAAGTTTTGTCTTCTGTTCATTGCCACGATCCAGGTGCATTGCATAAACCAAAGGCCATCACATGGTACACAAAAGTACCAAAGACCGTAATAAAAGTTATTTTCAACTTGTCCTCTTCTGCAATTGCCATCTGGTTGTATCCTGCAAAGCAATCCATGAACGAATATATTTCCCTACCCGCTAATCTGGTCAATAAAAGGCAACGGGTAGTAATCTTTAACTGTCTGCTTATTCAGCTCTCTAAAATCCACACATAATCGGACCTGGTTGTTTTTCTTCTTCCTGATAACAACTGGTGAACACCATTCTGTGTGTTGTACAGGGAAAATTAACCCAGCTTTCCTTAACTTCTGCAACTCCTCAAACAGCCCATCCCTCAATTCAAAAGGCATACGCCTTACCTTCTGACGCACAGGACGATTGCCTTCTTTTACAGGAATAGTAGGATCAAATTTCTTGTCAACCGGCCTTAGCGGTCCCCCTTCTATACTAGGATTCTGTACTTGCGTCCCCTTATCCCCTTGTTTAGGGTTTCCCTCAACCGGTTTTGCATTATCTTTGTCAACCTCTTTAGCCTTTTGGCCTCTTGTCACGGCTCTTAAGTTAGAGGTTTCAATATCATTGACTCATACAGCCTCAATAAGGCTGACTCCATTGCCTTGTGGCAACTCTTCTATAGTTTTTTTTCCCCTCTGCAATATTTGCCTAGGTGCATCATTCTGTTGCAAGTTATTTCCTTACACTCTATGATTCACTGGGCCCGACTGTTTACTCCCTTGTTGGAGAGAACTAATTTTACTCCAACAGGTAGTAGCTAAATGGCCCGACTTCCCACAAATGTCACATTTCACATTTGGACAGTTTCTGGGGAAGTGCTGTCCACCACACCATTTACAACTGAATCTAGAGGATCCACCCTCTTCAGGGCGTCGACTCCCTATCAGATTTTGTTGCTTCTTCAAGAAATTAACGTCGACAGCTATTTGTCGATATTGTTTGGAAATCATATAAGTATAATGCTTCATCATATTCTTGACTTCGCCAAGGACATTAGATGCACTCGACTCATAGCCTCGATCGTCAACCTGTCGTTCCATTGGCCTAACAATCTGATTTGGTATTGGCTGTTGACCCACATGAACAACATTAGAATTTGAAACTTGGCCTCCAATATTTGGTGGAGCCAACTGACTTTCCATAGGCATAGTCACATTGGGAGGAGCTAGCAGCAAAGGTACATTCTGAACCACGCTCCCTCTCCCATTAGGGTTAGTCATAAGCATCCCTTGACTTCCATTCGTCAATGATGGATTGCCGCCAGGTACTAAACCCCCATTAACATTCATTTGAGAGGAGTAGGCTGTTTGTAATCGTGCTTCTACTCCCTCTACCCGCGTAATAGCAGTGTCTATATCTGCCAAGGCCACATTGCTCAATTGTACTTGGATATTAAAATCCAACCCATGCAAAAAGTATTGCAATTGGGCAGCCGGCGGAATGGGAATGTAATTTTGTAACTTACGGAATACTTCTTTCAGCTTCTTGGCATATGCTTTCACATTCTCATGAGGGTCTTGGCGCGTTACATTCAAGACCCGCAACCAATATTGGCCACCTCTTTCAGGGGCATATTCCGCTCCAAAAGCTGCATAGAATTGATCAATTGTGGTTATGGTCCCAGACTCTATGCTGTGATACCATACCGCAACCCTTCCTTTTAACATCATATTGAAGAACATCATGAGATGTCCCTCGTCTTGGATGTGATAATTGAACATCAATCTTTGAAATTCACAAATATGAAATTCTGCATCCTTTTCCGCTAACCCATTAAAAATGGGTAAGGGAACTCCTAAGGCTGGTAAATTTGGCGTCCCTGCAGGAATTGCAATAGGTTGTGCCATGGTGAAAATCGAATTAGCAGTAGGAGCTTGAACTGACAGATTCACATCCCCACTTGAAGTGGGTAAACTTGGTGGAGGGGAGGAAGAACTACGCTTCCTCCTGCACCTAACGGAATACGTGGAGCAGTTGGGTGACTAAAACCACTGCTTCTTATACGTACTGGGCTACTTCTTTGAGGAGAGTAACGACTTACTAACTCTAACCACCGCCTAGCCCTCTCAACACATTCTGCTTTTTGGATTTCGGCTTGACGGTCCTTATCAAAGGACATAAACCAACTTCCTTTTGGTCCCTAGAAACCCTAGATCCGAAAACCACCACTTACAGGTGGCTCCCAGCAGACGCACCACTGATGGGACCTGAAATGGGTTGGCACTGGCTATGGCATTAGCCGGACCTCATGCTCATGACACACAAACACCCTCACGGCCTCGCGGACCAGGAGCGTCAATCTAATGCTAAAGGACAAACTTCCCTAAAGCTTAATTCCTGCGTTTATAGTTTATAGTCCAACGTTTCTCTTAAACTCCTCAGAGGGAGATCCCAAAGTACTTAGGCATAATGCCTCGTCACACACATATAGGAGGCACTCCATCGACTAATAGTTGGAGCCCCACTGCAACTCTCCTACATCACAGGGATTGGCCCTTTGATGCGTTGCTAGACATATAACACAAACGAGCACAAACTCCTCTCAAGGTACCAATATTTTTACATTCCAGGATATACCATTCCTCACTACAACTTTCCCCTTAGGACCCAACGACTAACCAACAGCTTAGAACATCCTCTCACGCTCATCGTTGGTCACAACCTAAGGAAGACAGGTGCCATGCATCCAGGAGGTTTTTTTCTGATACCTTTTAATTATTATGCTTAATGCAAATCGTATATGGCTATGTGCTCAGACAAAAGAAAAATCAGCATCGTGCATGGTACATAAAGCATTCTTTCCATGAATTTCACTAACGCGTGCTGCATTGAAAGGAGGCACCGAGCCATGTGTTCATGCTACCATCCTCTTTATTTAAACCGTTTCCTATTTGCCAAGTGTAATGCATAAATCAAATTTTTTCTTATCTTTCAATGTTTCAGCCCCTTTTCATCCAACTCTTAGCATTTTGTATCATCGATCGGTTAGATAGGGTTTTTATGCATTTTTCCCTTTTAAAAGAACGATAAATACGCACAAAACATAGAAACAAGGACAAACCGAGGCCAACCTCATGTTTTGCCATCGTTATACATTGCACAAACATAGATATAATTTTTCTCAGCCCATTTTTCATTTTTTCCTAATTTTAAATCTATTTTTCCCCATTTTTGGGCATTTTTCTCTATTTTTCTTTAATAAATAATGACTGAGAATGAAATTTGATTGTGGGCTATGGCCCTTAGGTTCATTGACAGCAAAAACTCAGATTTAGTTGGTGTGACATATCATATTTCTCATTTATATAGCAAAAAATCCAAATTTACCCTTAAAACACGTGTTTTTCATGCATTTTGACACTAATTCTAGCCATGTAGCCTTATATTTTCTGATTTTCAGGTTGCAAACAGTTAAAACTCATGGAAAACAATGTCATAATGAACTTTCATCCCATATGAACAAGATTTCATAAAGCAAATAGCATAAAAAGATCATTTTTTATTTATAAAAAATAGCATTACCGCTTATTTTCAGATCTGAGTTTCTTGGTCTTGATTACAGGACTGATTTTCAGCATGCATTTAATGCTCAGCATCTTCAAGAACAGCATCTTCATGTCTTTATCCATCCGGAAGCAATCCGGTCTCATCCGAACAAGCTTTCCTCCATCATTCTTCATTGTCTTCTTCCACACAAGAACAACCCCTTAAGGGAGAGAGAGGGAGGAGAGAGAAATACTAGAATTGGCTCTCTTCATTCAGGCCACCATTGGACGGGCGAAGACAGGCGATAAGATCGGCCAAGAGGGAGAAGATCAGCCCCAAGATCGATTGTGTGGGGTACTCAGAGCCTGACATTCATGATGAGAGAGGAGGAGGCGAAAAATGCGCCATGCGTGCTCACGCCATGTCTCTCCTTCTCTCTCCGTGCTTTTTCATGCTTCTTGATCAAAAATTTGAAGGGGGGGTTAAAATGTCCCAAAGGGCACCCCTTTTGGTCTTCTCCAATGTCCACCTTTTCATATCTTGACCATTTTGCCATTTCCCCGTCTGGGCTCCAAATCGAGTGCTGTAAATTTTTGTGCATCCGGCTTGACATCCCGCATCGACTGGCAACTGCTGACAACCCGCACAACAGTCTGAAAATTTATCAAAAATCAACAAGTGTCGCTCGGGCACCTTTAAAGCACTTGACGCTTAAAATCGTCCTAGCTAGAGCCCCGCCTTCGACATTGAATATTTTTCCCTTGATATTCGTAATTTTTAGCTATTTTTAAGCACTTCTCGGCATCAAAACTCCGCTCTCATTTCCCACGCGTGAACTACTTCTATAAGAAATAGGGATATTTTTTTTAAAATAAAGGCAAAATTTTCTTTCCTCTCCTCCATCCGACTGTCAAGCTGGAGAAAGAGGGGAGTAGAATGCGAAGAAAGCTCCTTGCTGGAGCTTGCTTACACTCTGAGGTATGGGGCTCAATGCGTGGGGGAGGGAGGATCTTATCCCCTCCCCCCTATTTAAACTGTGGCCTTGGAAGAGAAGGGGAGGGAGGCGCTGGCCTTAATGCCATAGGAGGAGGCTCTGTAGCATCCTGAAGGGAGAGAGAGATCGAGGTCGGTGAGTCGCTACCGCCGCTGCCGTGAGTGGAGAGGAAGCGCTGCAGAGGCCGTTGTAGTTCCGTAGCAGACTGATTTCCGCCGCTGTCCATCGAGGGCCTCCAAACCCCCCCACGTGGAGATCTAAACCTTCCCCCCCTCCACCCCCCCCCCCCCCCCTCGCCCCCCACGTGGTCGTCGTGAGGCCTCCGGAAGCCTTGGAAGATTCCAAGTGTGGCCTCTTAAGCCCCCTTCCTGTGGCCTTTGAAAGTACCCCCCCTAAAATTCCCCCCTTAGTCTTCATAAGCCCCCCTTTCCCTCCAAAAGAAGTCTGATTTTAAAGGTATTATTATCCCCCCCCCCCCCCCCCCCCCCCCGTGTCTTTAAAAAACCTTCCTTAGGCCCCCTTCCTAGGGCCTCTTGAAACCCCCCCTTTAAAATTCCTCTCTAAGGCTCCCTTAGGGCCTTTCCCCCCCATAAAAGGTTACCCCAAAAGGGCCTTTTCCTCCCCCGTGTTTTTTAAAATCCCCCTAAGGCCCCTTTCCCATAGCCTTTAAGGCTACCCTTTTTTTTTCCCCCCCCCTTGGAATTTCTCCCTTAGGACCTTATAAAACCCTTTTTTCCCCCAAGAAATGATTTTTTCCAAAAATCCCTTGAGAGGCCTTAAGTGGTCTTTAAGGCTTTGTCCCCGTATAGTAAATCCCCCCTAAGGGCCCCCATTAGGCCCCTTTTTTCCCGTGTAAAAATGAGCCTTACTCGCGGAAGGGTTTCACAATACCCCCTTTCCGAATTTTAAGCCCTTTCCGTGGTTCCTCCCTCCTACACACACCCATCCCTTCAAAGAGTTTCTACGAAGGGAAGCAAAAGAAACTCGTAAAGGACGGTGGAATTTACAAAGGAAGTTCACAAAGCCGCATCTATGACGGAAAGGCTGCATTCGCAATGCCTCCTAAGAAAGGCCAAGGCGCAACCGCAGGAGGATCGTCTCCTAGCATCCACGTGGACATCTCACCCCAAGTCTAGGTTTTCATTCCTAATTTTTATTTGATATTGCTATAATTCAATCATGCAAAGGATAATTGTTGGAAATAGGATGCATTCTTTGTCTTAAATGCTTTAAAAAATTTAGCTCACAATGGAGGAATTTAGTCATTAATATTTTCAATAAAATAAGCAAAATAAAGGGCTCATAAATGCATTTCCAGCAAATAGCTTTATGCATTGCAGTGAATTAAAATTAGATTAATGTCCATTGTTAGAAAACGGAATTAAAATAGTATACTTTGTTTAAACATGGAAGTATAAACTGCATATCGCATTATTAAGCCATATCCTCTTCACAATGAATCATCAGGGGAAGTGCTAGGAATCCTTAGGAAAGTGCAAGGCATGAAATGATTCTTACGATGCATAACTCTAGGCAATTATCGTTTGGCAGCTGCATGAATTATCAAGTAAAAGGTTGCTTGTTTAGCATGAATTTTGTTCGCAAGTTACAGGAAGATTAGGGAATTAACCTAATCTATGCCTAACCTTAAATCGATAAGTTAGGGTTGAAAAATCAATTTATGCGTAGACAACGAGTCATGTGTTTATGAAATGATACCGTACCTATCTTCAAGAGTTAAATAAATTGGCATAAACCTAAACACCTAACCCCAGAGTACTTGTTTAGAATGAATTAAATTCCAAGAAATTCACTAGGAATTAATACATGACCTAATTGTACATATTGCTAAAATTGAAACTCCTATACCTTAAATACTTGCCCACATTCACCGAATGTAGGGACAGTGAAACATAATTGGGAAGTGATCTAGGGTTTGTCCCTAAGAATCTTACGAGATGGAACTTGGTGTCAAGATTGTGGGAGAGAAGGAAGGAGTCTCACTTGTAGCTTTCTTGCTTGCACAATGGGGGAATACACACAAGGGTGGAGGCTGAAAACAGTTTTCCTCTTCTTAGTTTGTGTAAGCCAAAAGAACTCTTGTACAAAGAAATAGAAGAACCCTCTATATGGGTCTCAAACCAAACTCAACTAACTAAGGTGGCATACTAACTGAGCCACGAACTAGAGTAGATAAGGATAGCTATCATGTAGCTATTATTCATGGGCGGTGTACCAACCGCGTCTGCAACTGACAAGTCGGTGACATAAATACACAACGGTCACCCTGGCGTATCACGAGTGGAGCTCGATATCTCAACACTCCCCCTCGAGCTCAATCCCAATTCCTGCACACCAAGCAGGTCTCTGAACTTGCGCAGCTTCTCTGCGCCCAATGCCTTCGTGAATATGTCAGCTACCTGATCCTCTGTACTGACATAAACTAGATAAATAAGACCTAGTAAAACCCTCTCTCGCACATAGTGATAATGCACCTCAATGTGCTTTGTTCTAGCATGATAGACTGGGTTATTTGCCAAGTGTATACTACTCATGTTGTCACAATAAATGACAACTGGCCTATCTGTAGACTGATGCATATCATAAAGTAGCTTATGCAACCAAGCTACCTCACATGCAGCCATTGCTGTGCCCCTGTACTCAGCCTCTGTGCTGGATAAGGCAACTGTAGGCTGTTTCTTGCTGCTCCAAGTGACTGCAGCACTCCCAAAAGAGAACACATATCCACTGGTAGATCGTCTATCAGATATACTACCAGCCCAATCAGCATCAGTGTATCCATGCAACTGTATCTGAACCCTAGTCTCATAAAATAATCCATACTGCAATGTGGACTTCACATACCTGAGTATGTGTCTAGCCGCATCCAAATGTGGTTTCCTTGGAGCCTGCATAAACTGACTTACCAATCCAACAGCATAGCTCAAATCTGGCCTGGTAATAGTCATATAAATCAAACTTCCTACTATGCGTCTATACATAGTAGGGTCTTCTAAAAGCTCACATGCATCTGTGCTTAGCTTCACATTCTGCTCCAAAGGAACTGAAATAGGCTTACAGCTTGTCATCCCATATTTGGACAGCATGTCCAATCCATACTGCCTCTGCAAGAGCTGTATCCCACTTGGTGATCTAATCACCTCAATGCCCAAGAAATAACGCAGCTCTCCCAAATCCTTCATCTCAAACTTCTGCTTCAATAGCATTTTCACATGAAGGATATCTTCATCACTGTCACCTGTCATAATCAAATCATCAACATAAATGACAAGTAGCATAATACCTTTCTCTGTTTTTCTCACATAAAGTGAGAAATCTGCCTTGGAAATCTGAAAACCAATAGTGACAAGATACTGTCCTATCTTGTCAGACCATGCTCTAGGTGCTTGCTTCAAGCCATACAAGGCTTTCTTCAACCTGCAAACAAACTCAGGATGAACAGCATGCACATAACCTGGTGGCTGCTCCATATAGACCTCTTCTTGCAAATCACCATGCAAGAAGGCATTCTTTACATCCATCTGATGTAAAGACCATCCCTTTGATGCAGCCATAGCAATGACCGCTCTTACGGTTGCCATCCTTGCAACCGGACTGAATGTTTCTTCATAGTCAATACCATATGTTTGTGCATACCCCTTGACTACTAATCTTGCCTTGTATCTGTTCACAGAACCATCTGCATTGTGCTTCACCTTATAAACCCACTTACAGCCAATTGCATTCTTACCTTTAGGCAAAGGTACTAACTCCCATGTAGCATTTGCTTCCAAGGCATCCATTTCTTCATCCATGGCTTTCTCCCATTTTTCTTTTCCCATGGCTTGCTCAAAAGATGTGGGTTCTGGTTCGTGTATCACTTTGACCATATATGCATAGTGAATGGCTGTAAATCCATCATATTTCAGCCTATCCACAGGATACCTAACTCTGGTAGACCTGCGCAAAGTGGGTTCACTCCCAGGTACTCTCAAAACATCCCTGGTCTTCCTTACTCTAGGTGTAACAATAGAAGGAATACCCAACTCATCATCAATGCTCTGTTCTGAGCCACTGGATTCACCATCCACATAAGAGTGACCTGCATTCACATCAAACATGGGCTGATCAACCTTCTCTTTTCCTTTTCGTGATACCTGCATACCACTATTTGCGCTGCCTTCAGAAGATTCTCCTGATCTCAATCTGCCTGTCCATGGCGAAGAATGTGAACCACTGCTAGAGGACGCTCCAGGTCCACTAATATCTTGTGACTGCTGCTGAGAATTCTGTGCAACATTACCATTTTGTGCATCTACATTATCAATCACATTTACTGGTTTATACCAGCTACTCATCTCATCAAAAACAACATCTCTGCTCACTGTAAACTTACGAGTAGAAGGGTTATAGCATCTATACCCTTTTTGCTGCAGAGAGTAACCAATAAAGATGCACTTCTCAGCTTTTGGATCCAACTTGGATCTCAGCTCATCTGGCACATGTACATAGGCAATGCAACCAAAAATTTTCAAATGAGAAATATCTGGTTTCCTACCAGTATACCTCTCCTCTGGAGTCATTCCATGTATTGCTGCAGTGGGAGTCCTGTTCATTATGTAGACTGCTGTAGCAACTGCTTCAGCCCAATAAAAATCTGGCAAGTCTTTTTCATTGAGCATGGCACGAGATACCTCTCCAATATGTCTGTTTTTTCTTTCTGCAATTCCATTTTGCTGTGGGGTATGACTGCATGAATATTGCTGCTTTATGCCATGCTCCTGCAGGAACCTTGCAAACTCATTTGAGAGGTACTCTCCCCCTCCATCTGACCTTAGGCATTTTACTTGCAGGCCTGTTTCTTTTTCAACCATAGCTTTAAGAGTTTTGAAATGCCCAAAAACTTCACTTTTCTTTTTCATAAAATACACCCAAACTTTTCTGCTATAGTCATCAATAAAACTGACAAAATAATGACAGCCTCCAAGAGATGCAGCTTTAGTAGTCCACACATCAGAGTGGATTAATTCCAATGGCTTTTTACTCTCTTGAACATGTCTAGGAAATGGTTTCCTTGCCTGTTTTCCAAACTGACAGGCTTCACATACCTTATGCATTTCTGCAACCTTGAATTTTGGCAATCCTGCAACAATATTTTGGGCCTGCATTGATTTAAGTCGCTGTACATTAACATGACCAATGCGTTTATGCCATATATCAATATCTGCAACTACACCGGTCCCATGTGCAAACATTGCTGCACTCAATTCAGACATGTCTGCATCCAATGTAAACATTCTGCCCTTCTTCTTTCCTTTTGCTATCAAGCGACCTTTATTTTTCATATCCTCAACAAAGCATCCATGAGGATTAAATCTGACCTGCAAGCCCTGCTCAACCATTTGACCAACAGAAACCAGATTCTTGGTGATATTCGGAACATGAAATACATCGGAGAGGTATTTCTTTTTCCCATCCTGCATAGACAAAGGAATTTTTCCAATCTGCACAATAGGATGTGCAGTATCATCACCAGTCTCCACAAATCCTGGTTTTTCCATTTTCCTTGTATCCTCCATCCATTCTGCATGACCTGTCATGTGGTTTGACGCACCTGAGTCAACATACCATACATCGTTGCTTTCTTCTGCACTTGTCACAGAATTGTTCATGTGCTGCACCATAAACAGATGCTCATTTATGTCATCACCCTGTCTGCTAGAAGATGCATAATTCCCTTGTTGCAGTTTTTCATTCATGATGTCATTCTGCTTTTTATAGCAGTCTTTAGCCATATGACCCATTTTACCACAATAGTAGCATTCAACATTACTGTTTGCATTTTGACCTCTTTGCCATCCACCACGACCTCTTTGGCTCCCCCTGCCTCTAGAGTTACCACGTCCTCCTCCATAGGACTGGTTTTCTTGAGTTTGCTGCATATTCTGATTTCTGCCACGGCCTCCAAATCGGCCTCCTCTACCTCTGCGTCTACCTCTTCCAGCATTTGAGTAGAAGACAGCTTCTTTTGAAGTTCCTCCTGAAGAAGATGCACCACCATTTCTTTGCTCCTCAGAAATTAGAAGAGCAATCAGCTCCTCAAAATCAGGAAATCTTTCACGAACTGAAATGGATGTCCGAAACTGTGCATAATCCTTTCCTAGACCATTCAAGGTCACAGAAACTAAATCATCATCTTCCAGTGGTGACCCAATGGAAGCAAGTGCATCTGCAATCTTCTTCACCTTCATGTGGTAGTCGTTGATGCTCATATTTTCTCTTTGCACATTGTGCAACTCTTGCTTGAGCTGCATTTTCCTGGCTTGCGTATTTGTGCTATACATTTTTGACAGAGTATCCCATGCCTCCTTTGGCGTACTTGCATCCTGAATATGCACAATCATAGAGTCTGAAATACTGATAGACAGCCAATACATAACTTTCCTGGCTCTCTCATGCCATGCTTTGAATGCCTGCATTTGCTGTTGATTGGGAACATCAGGAAGAACTGGTTCTTCTTCATTTCCTGCAACAAATTCCCAATATCCTTTTTCCATAAGGAAATTCGTCATTCTAAACTTCCATGCTTGGAAGTTGTTCTTGTCAAGCTTTTCAGTGACAATCTGTGAAAGAGAATTAGACGCCATTACAGAATACTGCAAAAAATTCTGTCACTGCAAAAAACACAGCTTCACCCTCACAAGGGCAAATCTGCAAAACTGGCGAAAGTGGTATTTGACCACACAGTCACTTCCTAGTGACGATTTTGCATCAACAGACAACAGGGATGATTCTGTAACTCCCAATGTCTCTGCGCACAAGCATACGATGCAATTTTTACAGTAACTATTCACCGACCTGTAGAATAGTGGCTGCACAGCATAAAACTGGGCCTTTTCTTGAGTGCGTGCAGAAAACTTCCGTCTCCAAAACAGGCCCCGAAATGGCCTCAAATTAAAAAAAAAGGTCGCCAAGGGCTAAAGCCCTTACCCGCAGCATATACTGCCCTCTTGCTTCACCGCGAAGGGCGTCTCAACCTGAGACAATGCACTCCTGCACTTTCCGGCTGTGCTACCTGCAGAGATCTGCTCCCAAAACAGAAAATGAAAGCAACACTGCTCCTCTTACCAGAACACCGTGAGCTTGGCTTGCTTTCTTGAGCTCCTTACCACGAACAAGGCTCTGATACCATGTCAAGATTATGGTAGAGAAGGAAGGAGTCTCACTTGTAGCTTTCTTGCTTGCACAATGGGGGAATACACACAAGGGTGGAGGCTGAAAACAGTTTTCCTCTTCTTAGTTTGTGTAAGCCAAAAGAACTCTTGTACAAAGAAATAGAAGAACCCTCTATATGGGTCTCAAACCAAACTCAACTAACTAAGGTGGCATACTAACTGAGCCACGAACTAGAGTAGATAAGGATAGCTATCATGTAGCTATTATTCATGGGCGGTGTACCAACCGTGTCTGCAACTGACAAGTCGGTGACATAAATACACAACGGTCACCCTGGCGTATCACGAGTGGAGCTCGATATCTCAACACTTGGAACCCTAGGACTGACGATGTCAACCTAATGTAATGAGGAATAGATTGTTTCGTGACTCCATTCGATGAGTAGAATAGTCTCATAGTTCGATGCGACACTTGTGCAACAAGTGCGGAGTTGTATGATCTTGTGATTGGATCACAAGGGAATGGCCAATTCTCGCAATGAGGTTGGCAGGTTCTTATGCAAGTTATCTTGCAAGAGGATGAATAATAATCCTAATTTAGTATCTTTCTTGAGTAAAGATAATTGCTTCGAGCAAAGGAAAAACCAATAAATTGGTATAACATATGAACTTAAGGTATTGACCAAGTTGGGTTAATAGGGTATGCCCTAACCCAGGATATAGGGGATCTTGCCAAGTTGCAAGTCATCCCAGATCGAGTGCTGGACGCATTCGAAAGGAAGGATTCATTCCTTAGTAGTTTGCCAACAAAAACGACCAATGGAAATGTTTGTGCTTGTTACAAACTTAAGAGCATTGTTTGGTTTTGTTTGATCAATGAATTAAAAGATAAATGGATATCTAATACTTCAGGTTGAAGGCTTGAAGGGAGTGGCAGCTTTAGTTACCCCCGACTACCTGCCTGACCCTAACCAAGGGGATTGTTAACCGCGCCGGAAAAGTGGACCAAACCCACTGCGAGAGATATCTTCGTTGAGCGCTACTTGGAGCAGGAGGACGCTTGGGTGCCAGGGGGGCTCTAGCCGTAAATCCCTCGCCTTCCGAGCCTTGCACAAAAGGCTAACGTGACTCGGGATTGGATCTCGAGGCCCGCATACTAGTCTATGGGCGGAAACTTGGATTGATAATCCCTGTGGATTGCTGGATAGCCTTCGGGCAGATTGTGGATAAGCCTACGGGCTGGACTTTTTGTATTTCAAAGATAAATATGACAACCCGTTAATAAGGAACTTGTTTGACATTGTTTTTCTATGTCAAGTGATATGATTACGTGAAAGAACCAGTGCCTAACGGGCTAATTAAAGAAGCTGATTGTTACATGTCCAACTAAATGTGCTAGGTAATTAAATAACTAAAACAACCCGAGGAAAGTGTGGAGGATGGGCCATAGGTCCATCCTATGGATGTGTGGTCCCGATTGGCCAGGAACTTTTCTCAAATCACGATGGATAGCAGGAAGATCGTCAAAGAACATGAACAACAAAAGCATTGACCTAGAGTTATGATTGATCCCGATTTACCCTGTTTTAGGGGAACGGAATGGGACTATGCCTTATGGCAGAGAGGTTGAGCTTTGCATCCCTCTCATTTCCCATTCTCCTTGAACCAAGTGCAGCATGAATCCGCTTCGGACCTGGCATTTCTGCGTAAAGTAGTTCGCTTGGGTTCGACGCTAGTTGCTGTTAGGAAATGACCAATAGGGAAAACCCTAATTTAGGTCAGTTCTAAGTGGGAGTGGCCAGAATACTTCTACTACGTGGTAGACGTGGAAATTCCTAGATCGCAAACCCCGTAACATTCCAAGGGAGTGCCGAGCGGAGCTTTCTAGACATCCTTTCTGATGGACTGCTAAGACATGTCCCGAAGGTACAAGTGGACACGTTACACCATACTCTTTTAAGTGCAACATTGGATCCTCATCTAATAGCCCATAAAACATTAGGAGATCCCTATAACAAGGGCATTTAGTCATCCTCTTTGGGTTCAACAATGGGTCCTCCATATCTTTGTACTCACCTTGACCTAATCCTAATGTCTTAGGGCCTCTAATCTCTTCCATTTCCATGTTTACTAGTGCAAGAAGGTTAATATTTTCATTTACATACCTTTTGGACAACTCATAGAGTGGTCTAGGGAGTCCTATGCTATGCAATAGGGAGTCTACCCCATCCCCTATTGGTGGTACTTTAGCAAGTCTATTCTCATTTGCCACCATTTTCCTAGAACCAAAGATAGGTCCCAATAGAACCTTCCTCTTTAACAATGGTTTCCCACATACATAGATATCATCCAATGCTTTATGGATCTTAAAAATTGCACTTCGGCACCAGCATTGGATGTATCTTTACTCTGATAATTGATATCACAATCTTTTCCTCTAAAAAGTTATCACTATCAAGGATCATAGATGGCTATGCCATCCTTGCATCACTTTTTCTTCCTAATCTTGCCTTTAACTTCCATGGATTATCACTCACGAAGGCCACTCCATGGCTACTTCCCCATAGTAGCCCAAACTCGAGCGTGGTGTCACTTTCAAGGCAAAGGATAATATAGTCGGCCACATGGCTGGCGACATGACTATCCCACTAAACCATTCAAGATGGACAAAGTAGTTTTCAATGCTGACTTGCCTTTAAATGCATTTAAAAGAGTATGGCCTTTAAATGCATGGCAAGATTCTTTGGACTAATTGTCATGCTAATGTCTCAAGTTTTAATTAGCCTAATTCAACATCCACCACTTCAAGGCGGCACTCAATAAGACACTAGAAATAATAGGTCCCTTATAGCCAAGGTTTTGAAACCACCACTTATATAACAACTCCTGAAAAATGCACCACCTGTCAGGACCAAAAATAGGCTCAACATTGGCTCTAGGGATCTAGTCGAGCCTCCTATACTCACCTAAACAACCCCACAGCCTTGCAACCAAGTGCATAATAGATGGTACAAAATAATTTATCAAAAGAATGTGTTTGTAGATAGAATAACCTCTAGATTGTAGTCCAACCTGATGCCCTTCTCAACTCAAAGGATGAGGATTTTCTAAGCATCCTGAAACTGGATTTTTTGGTATTTTTTCTTATTTTATTTATATAAAGTGCTATATTTTTTATTTAATAAATTAATTCATACTTTAATCCATCACCACATTTAATTTCATCCCATATGAACATGATTTGATCACCTAAAACAAAAAAACTTCATTTTTTAACTTAAAACACGTATTCAGGGTTTCAAAAATTAATAGTTCATACACACGGACACAAGTTCTATATTTTATGATTCATGACCCTCAAACACATCACAATCAAAGCTTCAAACAAATTTTCATCACATATGAACATAATTTGCACCATGAAATATGAAAGAGAATCAAAATTTCCATTAAAAAAGAGGCTTATTGCCATTTCTCATGTTTCAAGTCTCAAGAATTGATTTTACGGATAGCGGTTGGTCTCCAAATAGTATTGGTCATAACTCCTTAGTGTCAGCATGATCCCACATCAATCCGACTCAGGCTAGACAACCGATCTCCATCTCGATCTTCTCTAACTAATTCCAACATGAGTTGCCCATTAGAGGAGAGGGAGGGAGGAGAGAGAAGGAATGATTTTGCATCTCAATGATTAGTGCGCCATTTTCAAAATCAAGACTAGTGATGTGAGGTGAAAAATTCAAGGAAGAGACTAATCAGATCAGATTATATGAGTATGTTGTACCTTCTTAGCCCCCCTCCCCTCCATCTAATACACAATGCAGCCATGGTGTCAACTTTTTTTTTTGTTTTAAAAAAAAATGCCCCCTCCCCCCCTTCCCATTACATCAGTTTTTGGGGGCCAGGGGAGGCCTTTAATGTCACACCCCTTCCCATTAAGTTACTTTCACATTTCTCTTTGGTCTTTTTGACCCTCTTTTGCTCGAGTAGAGCTCTATCACGTGTCCGGCAATCCAAGTCTAGAAATCCCACTCTCATCACTATATACACCTTAGTGCAGATTTCTATTCTTTGAGCCAAGTCTATTATTCTTATTCAACCTATTGATCTTTCCTTCTTCCATTCCCACTTTTTGTAAGGCTATAAGCCAAGTTATCCAAGCTAGTTATTATTCAAGAAAAGAGTGAAAAGAGGGAAAAAAGAAAGTAATAGAAGGGAAAAATGGGAAAAAATGATGAAGAAGAAAAAAGAATGAGTCAAAAAAGAGAGAAAAAAACGAAAGAGAAATATGCACTCATATACATTGCACTACATTTAGGTGTCCTCAAGTTGCATCCAATGGCTTCATCATTTGGCTCTATCTCCAACTCTCTAGCCCTTTTCCCAACATCCCCTACATTTACTCAAGGCACATCAAGGTTAGGATATACCTAGCAAGTCTCGACTCCCCTTGGTTAGATTGGTCTCCTTGAGTCACTTACACTTTTTTCATTTTGACTTCAATCATCCTAGGGCCAGCAAATCAATTTCAAAGCAAGAAGAAAAAGGTACTTCCAACATAAAGAACCCTCGGGGAAGTTACTATATGCATATCTTCTACATCACGTGCGTTCAAGGCCTATTTATAAATATCTTTATATGTGAATTTTTCATGAATAAAACATAACCCTTTTCTATTCAATCTATAAATAGCCCCTTTATATTATTCCCTTCTGTATGTAAAAAATGTATCAAAATGGTGATTTAAAAATACCTTATTTTGAACCCACGTGATGCACACATATATTCATGAGTAACTTACCTAAGAAAGAACCCAATTGCATCAAGTATCATATATATTTGACCTAGTAGAGAACCATGTGCTTCAAGAGCTTCTTGGATTGTACTCTACTTTTTGTCTATCTCACTAACAATGTCTCTCTGACATCTTCTTCAGCAACTCACTTTTTCCTGAGTGATAAAATTATTTCCATCTTCATTAATTCAAGCTATTTTACTTCATTAGCCATCATCAATAGAAGAATCCATGGAGCAAGATTCTAACTAGGTATTAGCCTTAGTAAGCACATGCACTCACATAGTATTTGTACCAGTCCTCAAGTGTGGGACAAAACTTCAAGTTTTCTTGGAGTTTGACCCATCTCCCAAACCAACAACATCATATGTCATGTGCAAATATAGAAGACTAGCACTCTTTCCTTGGAAGTGAATGCACGTGAGGTTTTATTTTGTAGGTATAAAAGTTCATGGAGACAATTGGAGCCATTATTTCTATTTCAATACCAAATCTCCCATCTTCGAAGTCATCACTTTTATTTTAACACCAAATCTCTTGTTTGTTTCAAGAATATCATTTGTACCATCCATAGGATATCATTATCCTCAATTTCAGTTATTCACATACAACACCAAATATTACTCCATCAGGACCATAGAGCTACTTCATTGACTATCTTTAACATTCCATGTATACTTTTGATGTGAGTGCCATGGGTCTAGTACTCATCTTAGTGCGGCGGATAATGTTAATATTAAATATAGAAGGCTGCAATCCAAAAGTAATATCAAAGAAAGTCAAAGACAATCAAAGCACAAGTGCTAACATTATTTTTGGAAGGATATTATTTTTGAAGTACTTCATTATATTATTTTTGGAAACTTGTATTATTTTTGTACTTCATGAATACATTATTATTACGGTTGTATTATTTTGTAAGAACCAAGCTCATTACTCTTGTGCATATTGTATTTGTTATCCACAATTATATTTGTCAAAACCATAACTATTATATGAGTTGTACACATGGAATTATGATTATCATAGTGTAGACTAGGCCTATTTAGGTTAAGGTGCAAGCATACTTCAAGGAAAGACTGGCCTAGATCCTAGAAAGTAGGTAAGCCACCCGAGCGAGGGTGCAAACCCTAACTCACAATTATGAAAACCCTAAAATTCAAAAGGGGGACAAGCCCTAAAATGCAAATGAGAAACCAATTTAGAGAAGTAGCCTAATCCTAACCCTAATCTTGGTCTATATAAGGCTGGGAGATCTCAATCATATTTATCCTTTTGGTGCATCCATGCTATGAAAGCTTTGTTAGTGCAACAATTGAAGATTTCTATTCTATTATCTCATCTCCATTATTGAGATTGAGAAAGAGAGAGTGTGTGAGGTATTTTAAGTGAGGGACTAAGAGAAGATGAAACTCTAAGTCATCTTCTTGATTTTCTTCTTCTTTTCTATCAACTTCTTGATTCATGCATATGCTTGGTGGTGGGTATGAAGGAGATGGCATTGGATTGTATTATTTGGGTCATGGAACTATCTTCAAGCCTTCAAGATTTTGAACTACAATGTAGGAGGGTAAGATAGGTGAGTTTACTACACCTCAAAGCTATTCTTGTGTTCTTGCTTTCCTAGGTTGAAGATAAGGATGCATTGTTAGTTAGAGTAGAGTGTCAAGAAGACAAGGTGTGAGATTGTCACCAAAGCAAGTTGCAAGTCCTGACTATTGTATGTTTATTCCAACACGATAACACTAATGGGGAGGGTCATTACTTCAAGATACACAACACAAGGGTAGCAACAATCAAGAGGATCTACGGGACAAGAGAAAGAGAAAGAAAAGGAGCAAATAGAACAAGCTAGGATAAGGCAAAGGGAGCAAGAGGAATAGGAAAGAAGAACTCAAATATCTAGCATGGGATAAAGTAATCAAGGAGGGAAGAAGAGGAGTGGAGAAAAGAGTGAGGAGAGTTTATCCACCATGAATTCTAATGAAGGAGAAGCATTGAAGAACAAATAGTAGCTCATGCTGACAAACACAGGAGTAATAAGAAAGAAAAAAGAATGGAAGCTAAGATAAAAGATCACACTAAGAACATCCAAAGGGCTCTCTTATAGTCAACAAAATCAAGAAATGAGGCACATCCTTGTTTAGGAAATTCAAGTAATCATGATAGAGAAGGAGGAATATAGCTCAAGTAAACATAAAGAAAAAGCTATTGAGAGCTCATAAAATCTTGATCCTCTCTAGTAGCTAATGGCATAGATACAAAGCTTATAGAACAAAACCATTGGTTGGAGAAGGTAAAACCTACAGAAGATGTCATAACCACTTTGTAAGGTGAGAGGCAATGCCATGTGCTCATAAGGATGTGGTTTGGCACTAAGCATAACAAGGAGTCTAGATTCCCTCGAGCTACTATATGATGAACTCTATAGGGATAAAATGGAAGCGCTTCAAGGTAAACAAGAACTCTATATTAGAGAAAGTGATATCAAGGAGACCTGCATGAGGTTTATAGTTCAAACCAATCATTAATTTTTGTGAGACCTTCAAGCATGATAAAAGGAAAGAGAGGCATCACTAAAAGCAAAAGATAGGGGATTGGGAGAGCTACAAAAGGAGACAAGAAGAGGTGCAAGCTCAAGAGATACACCTAAGAATCTAGTTAGATTAGGAGAAAGCTGAAATGGCTCTACATGAAAGAGAAATCCAAGAGAGTAAGCAAGATGGAGATTAGATTAAGATGTCTTGCCCTAGTCTACAATATGTCAAGAATCGTGTGGTGGGGGGATTCGCTTGAGCTGCTGCACCAAACACACATTGTATACACAAGAGGAAGCTCACTCAAGAACACAAGAAGAGAGATGGAGGCCAAAACGTTTTCTTGCTGGTTTCTTCTTCTTCTTCCACACACTATACAATGTACACAAAGTATAGATAAGATACAACATAAAGGAAAGTGGCCTTCTAAGTCAAACTGTGCGTAACTGACTACACTAATCAACTCGTGCTATATCTTTGCCAGCTATAGGTAGGTGTAACAAACTAAATATAATAAGTGATGAGTCAATGGCTATGTGAGTATCATAATGACCACCAATGTGCTAAGTGTAGACGTGCGGACTCATCTAGCCAAGTGGTCCATCATCAATGTCCGCACGTGTTGAGCTTGCCATCTCAACACTCCCCCTCAAGCTCAACTCTATCTCTGCAACTCCAAGTAAGCTTCGAAACTTTCGAAGCTTCTCTGCACCCAATGCCTTTGTGAAAATGTCAGCTATCTGATTGTGTGTGCTGACATATACCAAGTCAATCTCTCTTGCAAGTACCTTCTCTCTCACAAAGTGGTAGTGCACCGCAATGTGTTTTGTCCTAGCATGGAACACTGGATTCTTAGCTAGTTGTATGCTGCTCATGTTGTCACAATGAATGACAACTGGACCATCTCCTTGCATGTCCAAATCACCTAAAAACTTTTGCAACCATACCACCTCACATGCTGCCATAGAAGCACCTCTGTACTCAGCCTCTGTACTCAATAAAGCAACTATTGAGTGTGAAATATGTTGGTTTTTGGGATGATTTTTTGTTGTTTTTGATCAATGGTTATTTATTTTGAAGTGTTTGTAAAGGTTTGGATAATTTTGAAGGGTTTTTTATGGTTTTTGATGAGGATGTTTGGTTTTGTAAGGTCTGATTTTCTTCTGTTTTCTTCTGTTTTGTTTTTATTTTGATAGTAGAGATGGTTGTATGAATGGTTTGAGAGATAATTGAAGTTGTGTGAAGAGGGTTATGAAAGATTGAATTGGTTTTGTTTTGGTTTTTATGATTTTTATGGGTTCTGTTGATCTTCTGTGAAGTTCTGTAAGCTTCTGTAGCTCTGTTGTTCTGTACTTCTGTTGCTCTGTGGTTATGTTCTGTTGTTTCTGTTGAGTGTTATGATGGATGTGTGGATATTTTGGGAAGTGTTTTTGTCTTAGGAAAGGATGAATGGAAGCTCTATCCAAGCTAATTGAAGTGAAGAAGTAATATGAAGACATTGAAGATGAATAATATGTGATTGATTTTCATTCAAATATGGTGTAGTCCTTTGTGTTCTTTGTTATTTTGATGGAGATTATGAAGATTATGAAGAATATGGTTGATTTTATCAAATCCGTGGGAGATCTACATGATGTTGCATGAAGATTTGTTGTGCCTGGTGTTCTTTTCTTCATTGTGATCATATAAAACCTAATAAAAAGCTTGTTGATGATGACAAGATAGATTTTCTTGCGTAGAAACCCTATTTCCTTGGTGTCTCTCTTGGGGCTCCATAATTTTGGTGCACAGCTGGGGAAAACTGCCATCAACAAGCACAAATAGAGGCTGAAAATGGAAGAGGTGGCACTGTGGGAAAATAAGTAAATCAATGGATAGTAGAGTTCCTGCCACTGTTGAAGAATTGCAAGCCTTCATTGCCAAGGCAACTTTCTACAAAAGATTCATTCCCCAATGGAGAAAATGCAATGCCATTCTCATGAAGTCCCTCTGTGAGACGGTCTATTTTCACTACCCTCTGAAGCTGTAGAAAGTTGCATCACAGTTGCAAAGTTCCTCCCACAAAACTAAAGAGTAGAACAGAGATAATGAGTATCAATGGAGAATTTGGCCTTCATTGAATAATTTCCAGATATCATCAAGTGGGAAATAGTCAAGAAGCTTTAGGAGTCATGGTCTGTGGAGGTTCACAAAAATAAGAAGGAACAGAGCTGGGACTTGTTCATAGATGCTCAACAGCAAGATACGTGGGATGCTTGGTGTTCTGACAATCTTTTGTTTGTCCAATTGGCAACCCATTGGAAGTTGGTAGACAGAGTGTTCTTTACAACATACACTATTGAAACCATCAGGAGCTGGCATTACTATGATGATGCCACCACCACAATGCTCAGACGTAGGCATTTTGACACCTTCAGAACCGAATACCTTCCTCTGTGCAGTGGCATGAAAGCGAAATTCAGAGACGTTGAAAAGGAAGAAGTAGAAGAAATATTGGCAAGAGAGTCCTCCAGAGACTGAAGCCTTTTGTTATCCCTCTGTGGAGCACTAACAACATAGTGGAGCCAACCCCCCACTTGAATGACGCCATCGGGAGACAAGCACTAGAATGACTTCAGAGGTACGTGAGAAGAGAGAAAGCAAGAATCAAAGCCGAGAACGAGCTAGCAGGAGAAGCCGCCTTTGACGCCCTTACAGAACTCTTTATAGAAGTCCCAAAGGCACATCAAGCCCTTCCTCCTCCTGCTCGAGGTCCACTTCCAAGCCAGATCCGTCCTGGAAATATTGATGACAGGCCAGCCAATGTAGTCCCGTTGCCAATTTTTAAGGGAGAGTACAATGAAGACCCCGATCTTCATGTAGCAGAGTTTATGGTAGCATGTGTGGCTAACAATGCCAGAACCCTTGAGCATTGGTTAGCAATATTCCTCGCCACTTTCAAGGGCGCGGTGTTTCAGTGGTATGAGAGACAAGCAGCAGGAAATTTTGGCACATGGGACGACCTGAAGTTGGCCTTCCTCACTAAATTTAGGCGTGAAGGTTTTGAAGAGCGAATGCGAGAGGAGTTCATGAATTTAAATTAATCCTCTGTAGAAAGAGTAGAAGCTTATGTCTCGCGAATGGAATCCTTCCTGAAGAGATGGACCAACCATAATCTAGATGATGGCATTCAGAAGGAAGTGTTTCTCAAAGGATTACAACTAGAAGTCCGTAAGTTTGTGGAGCTACAAAGACCAGCCACACTGCAAGCTGCAACAACAGAAGGTGCAAGACTGTACGATGAAGTGGAAACTAGACTGGCGATGAATCCAGGAAGAGGAGTCCCACCTCCTCTGATGCCAGGAATGATGTACCCACCAAATACAATCCTAGGGACTGTCCCCTACCCCTACCAACAGATGCTCCCACTATCACAGTACAGTGCACCAAATCCACAGTAGCCACAATCAATGCCTCAAATGATGGTTCAACCACAACAACAATGGTCCCAAACAATTCCCCCAATGCCAAATCAGCAGCAACAGTGGAACCCTACCAACTGGAGCCAACAGCCACCAACAGTTCAAACAGGAGCTCTGAATCAGAATCAGAACAGAGACCCCTCTACATCAGCCCAACCAGTTTATGTAGTAATTACAGAAGCTTCCCAAAACCCTACCACAAGCACTTCAGGAGGTGAAAATCTGAAGGACTACTTATCCAACTCAGTTGCAAGTATCAAGAAAGAGCTTCTAGATGTGATTACAGAGCAGTTCCATACACTGAAAGCGAATACCACTAGCATATCCAACGTTGCAGGAGCAGGAAGAGATGTGATGCGGTCAAATACTTGGTGTGGTAAGTGTCATCAAGTAGGCCATTTAGCCACTGAATGCACACGAAAACCAACCATTCCTGGAGCTTTCTGCTCCTACTGCCTTAGGAAGAACCACACAGAGGATATTTGCTCTCTGAAAGAGATGCATGAACAAAGAAGGAAGGAAGAAGACGCAAGATTCAAGCTGTTGGAATCCAAAATGACAACACAGGATATTGGACCCAAGCCTAGAGAGTTTGGTCCTAATTTCAGTCCAAGGAGGTTTCCCTCTCAAATTTACAGAGGACAACAGTCTGGCGGTGGTCAGAGATCAGAAGTGGAGTGTTACAGATGCGGAGAAAAGTGACACATTTCACCAAATTGTCAAAATCCCAGAAGGTCAGTGGATTACAAATCCTTATGCAGTCGATGCAAAGGAGAAGGCCACATTGCAAAAGACTATCCAAGCCCAGCCCGAGTGAAAAACAATGCTACTGATAATCCGTCCAAGGCCCAAGAGCCTACCTCCAATTCAATGGAATTGGAAGTTGCTGCCATCACGCGTGCAAAGAAGAAGGAACCACCTGTCCAAAAAGAAAATAATCCTCCTGCTATAATAGTGAAGTTCAATCTTCCAACAGAAGAACAGAACAGAACAGAGCTTGGTAGTGCTGTACAGAGCACTACAGTGCCACAGAGAGTCACAGAGATAGTTCCAAAGACAGGACCAGAGGTCCAGGAGATAGAAGAGGAGGAAGTGCCACAAGTGGCAGAAGAAGTCCCCATGATGCCCCTATTGGAAGAAAAAAGGAAAATGAAAATGGGTGTCGCCCCATTCCCTAATCGGTTGGAGAAGCCAGTGGATCCTATTAAGGAATACGATCTGGTCAGAGATCTAGATATCTTTAAACCAAACCTCCCATTCCGACAATTGTTGATGTTGTCTCCCAGTTGCCGAAAAAGGTTCAAAAGTATACTGACAAGAAGACATGGCTTAAGGATTGCTCCCTCAACAGCAACAAAGTCCAACAAAGCTCCAAAGCCTGTAAAAGAAGTGGATGTGGCTAACGCCTTCTTAGATCCTGGCACCCCAGAGACTGGCGTGTGGATAGAAGGCTGCTTTATTGCAAATGCACTGATTGATGGTGGCTCATCAGTGAACATTATGACAGATGTGACAATGAAGGATTTAGGCCTATAAGGTGTGCAACCAACTCAATGGCTCATCAGACTGGCGGATCAGAGTAGAATCAAGCCTTTGGGCATTCTCCCATATGTGAAGACTATAGTGGCTGGAAAATATTATTGGCTAACCTATCTGGTGGTGAAGCCAAACTCTTATGGTATATCCTACCCCTTGTTACTAGGCAGACCATGGCTTTTTGAAGTCAGAGCAAGGACGGATTGGTTCAAAGGAACCTTGACCTTGGGTAGAGGACACAATAAAGTGGTGCTGAAGCTATATGGTGCTAAAAAAGGACATGGATTCACCTCCTTGGAATTATCTTCTGACTCCCCCAATGAGGCTACAGATGGAACATCAGCAGAAGAAGATGCTATTAAACAGATCCTTCCCAAGAAAATAGAGGCGCATTCCCTAACAGTGGGTACTGTAAGCCAACTCCCAAAAGATGCAAAGCCATTATCAATGGGTTAATACTTCCTGCCTGAATCAAGAACGATTTCCAAAATCACTTCTGATAGTGAGATGGAAGCATGGATGTACTGCTCTCCCTGTTACATGGCCATAGCAGAGCCAGAGACAGAGGTAGAAGGCAAAGCAGAGGACCTGTTCTTCTCTTACAGAGTGCCTATAGAGGCAGAGCTGGAGTCTGAAGAGGATGATGATGAATCTGAAGAAGGAGACTTTGAAAGCGAGACAAAAGAAATCACTCCACCCACAGAAGGCATAGATGAGGAGGGAGTTCCAAAAGCTTTAGAAGCAGAAGACTCCATTCTGTGGGATAGAATGGCAATGGTACCCTTTGGATTGGTAAATGGATCGTTCCATAGGCAAAGCCTATATAAGAAGTGGATCAAGCAAAATAAGCTGTCTTTTATCAGTGGTTCTTGTCGCACCCATCCACACTTGTCAAGAAAGGATGATGATGATGCTCCTTGTCCACAAGTACCAGTCCCAAGGCCACAACAGAATTCCGAGAGCCCCTGTTATGTAACATTCCTGGATGCATCCTCTGAAGAGGAGTCCTCAAGCTCTAAGGTAATTAACATTCAAACCAAAACTGAGACAGCGCTGATCCCATTTTAGCATTTCAAGGAGCAACCTAAGTCCTTACTAAAAGAAGACGTTGGGTCTAGTGGGACATCAGAAGAGGACACCACCCCCTTGAAGGAGTCAGATCTGTACTCAGAAGCAATCCATGGGACCTTCATCCGTGAAGTAGAAGGTAAAAGGCAGTTAACCTTTGTGGATGCAGATGGCAATGAACGCCACTTGAAGGTGGGTAACAGCCTACCAAAAGAGGAGTTGTCAACCTTGTACAACTTGTTGAAAGAGAATTTGGACGTGTTTGCATGGTTCTACAAAGACCTAAAGGGGATTGATCCCACAATATGTCAGCATCATATTGACTTTGAGCCTGATGCCAAGCCAGTACGGCAACGACAGAGGTGAATGAACCCGAATTATTCCACACTGGTGAAAGCAGAGCTGTTGAAGCTTTTGGAAGCGGAGTTCATCTATCCAGTGGCCAACAGTGAATGGGTCTCACCCATCGTGGTTGTACCCAAGGAGAATGGCAAGCTTCGTATATGTGTGGATTTCTGCAAGTTGAATTCCAAGATGAAGAAGGATCACTTTCCTATCCCTTTTACAGACCAGCTACTAGACATAGTGGTAGGACATGAGCTTTACTCCTTGTTAGATGGCTTCAGTGGATACAACCAAGTGCAGATAGCAGAAGAAGATCGGTCTAAAACAACCTTCACCACAGAATGGGGGACCTACGCTTACCGAGTGATGCCGTTTGGGCTCTGCAATGCCCCTGCTACCTTCCAGCGAGTCATGATGACCGCATTCCAAAATCATCTGCACGACTTTATTGAGGTATATTTGGATGACTTCTGTGTTTACAGTCTGATTCTTGAACAGTGGGGACATTTGGAACAATGCTTTGACCGATGCCGGGAGTATGGGATCTCCCTTAACCGTGACAAATGCATCTGTGGAGTCTCTTCTGGAGTTCTGTTGGGCCACATTGTCTCTGCACAAGGGATATCAACAGACCCTGCAAAGATCAAGAAGATCGCAGCTCTGACAGCACCCACCAACCTCAAACAGTTGAGGGGATTCCTAGGCCATGTGGGTTACTACAGAAGGTTCATAGCCCATTTTGCAACAAAGGCAACCCCCTTGCATAAGCTTCTAAGGAAAGATGCAGAGTTTATTTGGACAGAAGAATGTGACAAAGCCTTCAATACTCTGAAGCAGTGTTTGATTGAGGCACCCATCGTGCAACCTCCTGATTGGACGAAGGAGTTTCATGTACACACTGATGCATCAATTGAAGGCTTAGGTGCGGTCCTATGCCAGAAAGGATCCTCAAAGTTGGAGCAGCCCATCTATTATGCAAGCCGAAAAGTCACTGATAGAGAGCGGAACTATACAATGACCGAGCTGGAGTGCTTGGCAATGGTGTTTGCCCTAGAGAAGTTTCGCCACTACCTACTATCTACCCACTTTAAATTTTATGTGGATCATGAGGCCCTGTCCTTCCTGATGAACAAAGCAGACGTGAAAGGACAAATGATGAGATGGCTCCTTCTATTCTAGGAGTTTGACTTTGAGGTAATTACCAAACCTGGTCATTCCCATGTTCTGGGCTGATCATCTGTTGCGTATCCCGCAGACTGTAGACGAGGAGTAGGATGATCCAGACCTCCCTGATGCTTCCCTATTCCTGGTAGAAACTGTAACCCCCTGGTATGCAGACATTGCCAATCTGCTGGCAACCCAACAGTACCCTCCTAGCATTTCTAGTCGGGGAAGGAAGAAGCTTATGTTAGAATCAGCCCCCTACACCCTGTTAGGCGGTGCACTGTACAAGAAAGGCAAAGATGAAGTGCTCAGAAGATGTGTTGCAGGAGATGAGATTGGGATTGTTTTGAAGGCTTGCCATGATGAGCCATGTGGAGGCCACTTTGCAGGAGAAGCTATAGCCATGAAGGATCTGCTAGTAGGTTACTGGTGGCCGACCATTCATAAGGACGCCTATGACTACTGTAAGCGATATGATGCCTGTCAGAGGATGGGGGAACCCACCAAGACCAGCGCTATGCCACTGCAACCTATCCTTCCTTTGAAGCTGTTCGAGAAGTGGGGCATTGACTTCGTCGGCCCAATCGATCCTCCCACCAAAAGAAAACAGAACAGATACATCCTAGTATGTACGGATTATGTTACTAAGTGGTGTGAAGCCAAAGCTCTGAAGCGGGACAATGGTAACAGTGTAGCCCTGTTCATGTACGAGAATATCATCACCCGTTTTGGCAGTCCCCTAGAGCTGGTAAGTGACAGAGGCACTTATTTCATTAATAAAGTCATGGAAGAGTTGACAGAGCTATATAAGATCCGCCATCGCAAGTCCACTCCTTACTACCCCAGAGCCAACGGCCAAGTCGAAGTCACCAATCGCATCCTCTGCTCGATCCTGACAAGGAAAATTGCCGCACATCATCATGATTGGGATAATCGACTTACAGAGGCCCTCTGGGCGTACAGAACCTCCCATAAGGCAACTATAGGACAGACCCCTTTCCAGTTGGTGTATGGTACATAAGCTATTTTCCCTGTTGAACTCGAATTTCCCTCTTTGCGAGTGGCTATCAAAGAGCGTTTGGGGGACGATTATTCACTGCAACGCCATCTCCTGCACTTGAAATGTTTGGACGAAACTCGCAGGATGGCTCTACAGTGCATGGAAGCCACTCAAACGCGACGTAAGGCCTACCATGACAGCTTCATCAAGCACAAGGCGTTCAAAGAAGGTGATTTGGTCCTAGCCTATGATTTACGATTTGGCAAGTTTCCTGGCAAGCTTCAATAGCGGTGGATGGGCCCATATAAGGTACTTGCTGTCAACCCTAAAAGCTCTGTCCAAGTGTAGACCGTTGATGCCTCTGATGATCCCTTCTTGATCAATGGCTATCGCTTGAAGAAGTACTTCCCTCCTTGGGGATCTTGATAATCACAGTCACGTGATCCTTTCCCCCGTTGGTGTGGCACTGTAACTCTTATGATGCTACTTTTGATAGCCGTTCTTCAGCCACTCTTGATGAGGTGGACACAACTCTCTATCCCCTCAGCCCAACCTCCCGCCCCTGATCTCTTATCCTCTATTATCCATCAGCGACAGTGGCGAGGATGGTTCTGACAAATGGTATTTCTACCATTCCCTTGCTTAATTCGAAAAAAAAAAAACATATCGGTCATGGGAGAAAATGACTTCGGTCCTTGTCATACTGACCTATTCTTCGAGAACAGGTGGAGACACCCTCGGGAATAGGAGAGAAAGAGAAAAGAGAAAAAAAACAAGAAAAAAGAAAAAAAAACTGTTATGGGAGAAAAGGAAGAAATTCCCTGTCATAGCAGGCCTCGTTCCAAGAAAAGGTGGTCAACACCCTTGGGCGAGAAGCTGGCTGTGGAAAAGGTGGCAACACCCAGCAGTCCAGAAAGTGGATTCATCAATTGACATCCCTAGGATCTAGTTCCGAAGCTGCCTCCCTTGGTACGCTATGTCCTGTGCCTTTCTGCAGAGCGTTTGACAGTCCTCTAGTAGACGCCATGTTCCTATCTAACACAACATTCGATCTAATGGCTACCTCCCTGGGTACGCCTCTTCAACAACTGATGACGTGATCTTCATCGACAAACAATCGAGGGATGCGAGCTTTCATCCTAACTGGATGGGGAAGTGAGTATGGTTACCCTCTGTAATAACTATCAAACGAGTGTGAGACAGAGGGTGGGGCGAGTGACCAGTCTTTTCCCTTTAAATCAAATGAGAGGTACGATGTGTGCATGGAGTGTTGCACACATGGGATGGGCCTCTCAATGCACAAAGCACGATATATTCCTGTGCACTGCACTATAAGGCTCCCTGGCCTTCCTTCTTGCACAGTATGCCGGCACAGGGTGGGATGCAGAGTTGCACCATCAAATGCGCATAAGGCATACAACCTCTACACAAGTGAGCATGAGGATTATATCAACGGGTTTCAGGACATGGCTGCCCTCCTGTATCTATCAACAGAGCGTGAGACAGAGGGTGGGCTGAATGTGACTGGAGTTTCTTCAATCGATTACCGAAAGGTGAGGATTGAGGGACGTTACGACCTTTGGCGCAAGGTATGTTCTCTTTTCCCTATGCACCCACGGGCTGGGTTTCTACCATCAAGACATGACACATTATTCTGTTCTGTACACTGCACTATAAGGCTCCCTTGCCTTCCTCCTTGCACCTATGCCAGACGGGTTTGACGCACTAATTCACCATCAACTGTGCACCTTGGTGTACTCCTCTGCACCATCCCCTTTGTCAATTCCTAAACCGGGTGTGAGATATGGGTTTCAATCATTATTCATCGAGTGATGTCCATAATGGGGCAAGTGATTGTTCTCTCATCCCATCTGAGTGCTGTAAGCTGAGTGACTCTCCTTCGTTAGTGCCACCGACTCAACGAGATTCATCCACCAGCTACCTCCCTGGGTGTTGCCACGTGGTCCCTGCCACGAAGGATGTGTGCTGTGAAGATACCTTGGTACCTCCTGTAGCCAACAACGATAGTGGATGTGCCATCGATAGTCAACCTTGATTCTCGACAACATGGGCCAAGTTTTTCTAACCCTACACTTTTTGTTGTCAGTGATGTTCATGTTTTAAGTGTGGGGACGTTAGCGGTTGGGTCTGTCATGTGGTATTAGGTCCTTGTTGCTCGGTCAACCCTATCCGTTAAGGTTTTAAGTGTGGGGACGCGTCCCTGCCCGTCTACATTGCATACCGCCCTGCATATGCCTCACTTTGATCATGCATGTACGCCATGACTTTCTTTTATCCTCCTGGGGTCCCCTCCCCACCCACTCGTCCACTGTCACCCCTCCCTTGGGGCTGTTCCTCCTCCATTTCTCTTTCTCCCTTATTTTGATGTGTTTCCATGTGAACGTACCCTACATTCAGCGGAATCCCCATCTGCCCTTACATCCTGTTCATCCCTTTGAACTGTCCAATTTTCCTTTTTACCCACCCCTGTTCCGATGCACCGTTTTTGAGTTATTAATTTTTGAAGTATTTTGCGTAGATTGGACAATTTTCCCTGTAAACATGCTTTTCTTGCTTTGGGACCGTGCTCTGATGTGGCAACCCTGACAATCACTTTTCCCCTGACATTTTTTGTTTTTACTCCGTGTCATTCCGATGCACGGTTTGTCCAATATTAATTTTTGCGGTTTCTCGAGACCTTTTTGTGCGTCTTTTTGACATTTATTCATGTGAACCTGCCTTGTTTGCATCGGAATTCTAGTTTGACTTGACAACCGTGTCCACCGCGCCTTTCCTTACATTTTTCCTTTTTTCTCCCCCTATTCTGACTTCAGGATTTTTTATTTTTAATTTTTAAAAGTGTTTTTGAGTGTCTTTTTGGTGTTTTTTGCATGTGAACGCCTCCTAACCCTATCGGATCTGCATTTTAACGTGACAACCCTGTGTCCCCCCTTCCCCTGAACATTCGTCGTTTTTGCTGCCCTCTGTTTCAGTGAACCAATTTAATTTTCGACCGTATTTGTGTATGTCCTTTTTATGTTTTTTCCATGTGAACGCATCCTATTTCAGTTGAAACTATGTTTTGACATGATAAGCTTGTCGGGTGCGTTCTTTTGCACATTTTTCCTTCTTTTCGCCCTGCATTTCGGTGAGCGGATTTTTTGACCGTATGTGTTTTCAAGGCCGTTTTTCGTGTTTTTTTGCATAAGCACGCCTTTATTCCCCCCGGAATCCCCGTTGACCTTTTCCCCTATCTACCCCCTGCCGTCTTGTACATTTTTCGTTTTTACACCATTTCGTTTCGACGATTGGATTGTGAGATATTAATTTTTCTTTATTTTGACATGTTTCGTGCGACTCGTCTTGTGCGTGAACGCACGCATTTTCGATTTTACGAGTCTTGTCACGCCCCGTCGCATAAGCGCACTCTGTGCCGACATCCCGACACCGTTCCGATCCCGCCACTGCAAATTTTTTTACCCCGCCCCGCGCACGTGCGCAGGACGGACGGGGGCATACCTTTCTTTTTATTAATTTATTTATTAATTTATTAATTAATTAATTTATTCATTTATTTCTTAATTTATTTATTAAACCCCCCCTCCCACGTCCGTTCTAACTCCCCCCCTTCCCTCTTCTCTCTCCTTCTTCTTCTTCTTCTTCTTCTTCTTTTTTGTTTCTCTCTCCTCCCCCTCCCTCTCTCTCCCCGTAACTTCTCCCTCCACCCTCCTCCTCTGCTCCCTCCCTTCCACCATCTCTCCTCGACATCCTCCTCCTCCTTCTCCCTCCCTCCTCTCCTCCCTCCACCCTCCCTTCTTCTGCCTTGCCGCCCGCCCTGCCCTGGGCGCTCTCACCGCCCCGTTTCGCCTGCGCTGGTCCTGGCCTTCCCTTGTCCGCCCGTTCGGCCGTTGCCGCCCTCCTGGAACCGCCGCCCGGCCGCCCTACCCTCTGTCGCCCGCCTGGTACGCCACCCGGCCGCCCTGCCTGCGCCGCTCGCCGCCTGGAGGCACCGCCCGCCTGCCCTGGGCACTCTCGCCGCCCCATTCTGCCCGCGTTGTCCGCCCTCACCCACCACTCCGCTCCTCTTCGCACTCCACCTCCCCCCAACACCCCCATTCACACCCACAATCCCCCCCCCCCCCCCCCCCCCTCCCCAGTCACACATAACCCCTCCCATTCCCACCAACCCCCCCAATTCCACATTTCCACCACCCCCCCTTAACACCGATTTCCACCCCCCGGTTTCCCCCACCACACCTTAACCCCTTCCTAAGCCCACCCCTCCTTACCCTAGCTCTTGTTCACCCCCTCCCGCAGCGAACAAATCAAACCCACCTCCACTTCGTGGTTTTCATAACGCAACCCGTGCGGTGATTTCTTATCGTGTCTCCTAGCGGCTGTTCGCGTGCGTGTACGCGGGAGCGTGTCTTTAGCGTCTGTTCACGCGGGGGATGCGCGTTTGGGCTTGTCAGTGAGGAGGTGCGTGCTGGTTCGTTCACACGCAGCTGTTAACATGTATCCGGGTATTCATTTTTGAAATCTCGAAAATCATTTTTTAATCACAAAATCCATTATACACATTTACAATTTGAAAAAAATCATTAAAAATTCAAAAAAATAAAAAAATTACCAAAATTTGCTGAAACCTTTTTCCACAATTTTATAAAAATTTTGCCTGAAAAATCCTATTAAAAAATTCCTAAAATTTCCAAATTTGCTGAAATTCTTTTAAATTGATGGAAATTGTTAAAAAAATTCAGAAAAATACATAAAAATAAAAAAATATTTAGAAACTTTTTTAGAAAATCACATTTATCATTTTTCCTATTTTGGACATTTTCTTGTAATTAAAAAAATATTCACATCATGTGGAAAATTTATCTTTTTGGAAACATCTCATGACAATGTATTTATTATAAACAAAAATTTTCGAAACTCCCCAACTTTAAATGGACATTTCCATCACATTGAAACAATATGAGTTTCCGTCCTTGTAGTGGAAAAATTTGGGTTCTTGGTTTTAATTTATTTTTAAAAAAACACACAAAACAAACAAAAAACACCACAAACCCCAAACAAAAACAAAAACAAATATCAAACCATTCACACTATACAAATCAACACATCCAAATAAATCCAAGACATACATTTTTTTTCTTCTTTTCTTTTGGTCATCCGTTTCATTGTTCTTTGTCGTGGTCACGGTGTTAGCTCGTTTTTGTTTTTCTATCCAACAGGATGACTCTTGGCAGTCGACTGTTTGACCATTTTGTGGATTTTTGTGGACTGGACATTCCACTTTTGGAGGTTGTGATTTCAGACTTCGCAGGCAGACCCACACAGTTATACCAGGTTCTTTTCTTTTTCCCCCTCTCAGTTGCACAATAACACACATTAATTGTAAATAAAATCAACCGAACATTGCACACACATAATTAACAGATTGCACCTCATAAATTGTAAATAAAATGAACCGGATGTTAATTGTAAAAAGAACCCCCGCCGTTGCACGTGCACCTTTGCACCCTAACCCACATAAGTTGCAAATTAAAATTAATTCACAAATACACACGCACACGCATTGCAGACACATTAATTTGTAATTAAAATCAAACCCCGAAGTCACGCATGCATGCATGCAAGTGCCATACATCATCTAATTATAACAAGGAACTGCATTAGTAGAGACCCAGTCAGTCAGTCCAGTCGTGTCAAAATCTGAGTGGGGCTGGGTTACGATGTCGACTCACCATGCATTAACGGGTTAATTTAATAACGAACGATGCTTAATTGTTTATATAATAAAAAATGAGTTGTTAGTTTCACTCACACACTCCGCCGCACTGTAGGACGTGAACATTACGTGGGAGTGGGAGTAGTAATGTGATATTGGTCAACATGGTATTTATTCTCGTTTTTAGTCAGAATATTTGATTGCATCATGATTTTTTTTTGAGTCTCTGTCTGGGCTACGGAATGTAGTTTTATTTTACTTTTTGCCTGATACGGGGTTATAGGGTATGTGTGCATAGCATGAAGCTTTCGGTCACACGTGTATAGAGGTCATGCCGATGTTTTTTTTCTAGGATGTGGTTTGCTTGGGGGTTGTTATGGTCCAGTCAGTTGTGTCACTTAGTCGGTTTCCTATTGATGGTCTCAGTCTTGGTTTTGTTTTTGGGTTTTGCAAGTTTTCTTTTTGTTTTCTTGGTGGTGTGTGTGGTTTTTTTTTTCCATAGTCTGAATGGCACCTCTTTCTACGCCTCCAATTGTGGTCCAGCATGTTCCTCTTGCGGTCCATGACTACTCTCTTCTGTTAGAGGCAGATTGTATTTGACGAGCTGGCCTTCGCTCATTTGTGGCTCTCATTTTACCACCTGTGGATGAGAAGCTGTGTTATTCTTTCCTTGCTTCTTACAAAACCCAGTCTGGCCTGGCTTACAACCGGACATTCTGTTTATCAGTAGCCAATATCACTGAAGCATTATGCTTGCCCTTATCTGCTTCCTTTGTGCCCAGTGGTAACCAGCTGACGGCTGAGGAGATAGTCACACTGATGAAGAAGGAAACTTCCACCCCCTTGCTCCTTAACCAGCTCATTAATAGCTCGCGGGTGTTTGTTGCCCACATTTCTTCTCCAGTCTGGAAGCAATTATGCCAGTTCCTACAGGACCGGTTCATGTCAGGAAAGAATGCATCCAAATACCTATCAAAAGAATTATTCACCGCTTCTGTGAAGATTCTGGAGGGAGCTAAATTCAACTGGGCAAGTTTCCTGTTATTTAAGATGGATCAGCATTTCCAGCGTGTCAGGAAGAGTCAAAATAGTATTGTTTCTTATGGTGCCTTCCTACAGAGGATCCTTACTTTTGCACCTCCGCCTGGTGGTGTTCAAGTGCCAGATCCAGCTCCTTTACCAGTGCAGCCTACAGTATCAGTTTCTTCTCCTAGGCCCATGTAGCTTAATTCAGAAGATGAGGAGTCGCATGTTATTTTTTCTAGAAAGAAACGCCTTCGCACAAAGGGACCTTCCAATCCTTCTGTCCAAGATCCATTGGTGCAAACATCCACTCCTGATGTGTCTGGCAGTGCCCTTCCTTCATTCCTGTCTTGTACCAATCTATTTGCCGCTCAAAAGGAAGGAAAATTAGATTCACAAATCCCTTCATCATTACAAACCATTTTAGCTGGACCCATGCTTACACAGATGGTTTCCAATGTCCAGTCTACTCTGGAGACTTCCCTTACTTCCTGTCTTCAGACACTGTACACCAGTGTTTACACTTCCATGCAAGACAAAGTGGATTCCCTCACTAGTCAATTGAGTAAGGCACTGGGGGATCTGTCTTCAAAAAGGGCTATCCTCAGTGATATCCACAATCAGATGACTACTACCACAGTCTTAATGGATTCACAGAAGGTCACTATTCAGGAGCTAGAAGCTAAGGTTGTTAAACTAGAGGATGAGAATGTATCTTTGATGCTTGAGAAGAATTCTGCCCTTGCAGAGATGGTCACTTTGGCTAGTAAGCTTGCTACCAGTGAGGGTCAGTTCCAGCAATCTCAGGACACTGTACAGTCCCAACAAAAACTCATTGAAGAACTTAATCAGAAGGTGGATGTTCTTTCTGTTTCCCCTCCTGCTCCTGTATCTTCTATTGTGTCATCCCAAGAGGAGCTTAATCAGTTGCAACATAAGGCTAAGCTCTGTGATGGGTTCTCAACTAAGGTTGATCGCCTTCAGTAGGCGGATGGATTGTGTGCAGAGTGATTTTATCCGTTATACTGAATTGGTGTCACCTCCTCCATCCTTTTGGGTGAAATATCATCAACAAAGGTTTGCCTTATATATCTCTTTGAGCAATGTGGATTTAGAGCCTCCAGAGGATGGATGGTCCAATCTCTGGCCTGCGGATCTCTTATGAGCTGTTTTTGAGAGATTTGTGGATGACTTGATTTCCCATGAGGTCCAGTTACTCTCTTTCATGTATCTTATAGGCTATCTATAGATCCCTGATGAGGAAGATTTAAACGTTTATGTGGGAGATGTCATCTTACAGACAATGATGTATGTACATTCAGTTGAGCTTCTGTTAGCAGAGAGTTTACGAACTTATCATGAGTAGACGTCTTGGTGCAAGGGATATGCTTGGCATCCACCTTTGGAGGATGTTGCTTTGGAACCTCGCCGCCTCAGAAGTGTCTTTCATAAATCAGATATCCAGCCTCTTCAATCTCAGTTGTTGAGTTTCATTGCTAATAACCCATTATTTACTGAGTCTTTCTTTCAGGATTTAAATTTTCGATGTTCTATTTATCCTTTAGATCCTGCTGATCCTTTATCATATTTCCTAATGTCTTATCGTTTCCCATTATATGTTTCTCTTCTTTCATCTAGTCCCGACAATATTCCTCTCTTATCATTTACCCCTTGAGGATTTCCTCACATTCCAGTGTTTACTACATGTCCTTTCATTGCTGATCCTATAGTATCTCCTACTCCTTCTGATATTCCACCTGTTGTTCCTCCTATTCCTTTAGTTTTTCCAACAGAATCCCTTCATACATTTTTGATGTATTCTCCATCTTTTCCACCTTCTTTATCCCTTCAATTACCCTCTTTTTATGATCTGTCCTATCCTCCATTACAATGCTCTCCTTTCATTCCATTACCCTCTTCGACAGATTATATTAACCTTCCTCCCCAAACAGTGCTGGATACCCCAAGGTATGATGGTGACATCCTTCGTAGAAGACAGTGGACATTACATGATTCAATGCAGGTCTAGTGTTTAATTGGCCTCTCATTCCAAGGTCCTAGGATACTTCTGCAGTGTGTTTCAATTCTTACCTCCACTTACAATTACACTGTTTTGATAGAATTGACTATCTCTGACCTCCACTTACAATTACACTTACTCTATCAAAACAACGTAATTGTATATGAGAGATTGAGAGAGAGAACTATGAAGACATTGAAGATGAATAATATGTAATTGATTTCCATTCAAAGATGGTGTATTCCTTTGTGTTATTTGTTATTTTGATGGAGATTATGAAGATTATGAAGAATATGGTTGATTTTATCAAATCCGTGGGAGATATACATGATGCTGCATGAAGATTTGTTGTGCCTGGTGTTCTTTTCTTCATTGTGATAATATAAAACCTAATAAAAAGCTTGTTGATGATGACAATATAGATTTTCTTGCAGTAGAAACCCTATTTCCTTGGTGTCTCTCTTGGGGCTCCAGCAACTATAGGTTGCTTTTTGCTGCTCCATGTAACTGCTGGACTACCAAGGGAAAACATGAATCCACTTGTAGATCTTCTGTCTGACATGCTACCAGCCCAATCTGCATCTGTGTATCCAAAGACCTGTACATCCTTACCTGCCTCATAAAAAAGTCCATAATGTAAAGTGGACTTCACGTACCTCAATATACATCTAACTCCATCCAAGTGAGGCTTCCTAGGCATCTGCATAAATTGACTGACAAACTCTCTACTATCCTCCTGAACATAGTAGGGTCTTCTATCTCATCCCCAACATTAGCACTCAGCTTCACATTTTGCTCCAATGGTACTGAAAGAGGCTTACATGCTGTCATACCATACTTGGATAACATATCCAAGCCATACTTCCTTTGGGATAGCCATATACCATCATCACATCTGATCACCTCAATACCAAGAAAGAGGCATACATTCCCCCAACATTCAAGGACCGTTCGAGACCAACCAGCATCAAATGTCAATGCCAACAAAGCATAAATATAAAGTGCTGATGTAACACTGTTTGTGGCTGCTTGTGGACTGTGTAAAATAGTCTTGGACTAAGGTAAATCAATCCACAAATCAATGCCAATGATAACCACCAATGCCCCGAGCATCAAGGGGGTGTTCCCAAGTGCCAAATGAAGTGTTTTCAAGCTACCAATGAGTGTCAAGGGAGGGCTGAAGTTTAAAAAATGAAAATTTTTTTAGGTCTTCAGGCTGGCCCAAACTAATCTAGGGCATGTGGAGGGGTTGGCAAGGTTGGGGGAGTAGTCAAGGACACCCATGAGCTCCCTCTCAAAGGGCAAAGTCACTGGTAGAGTTTAGGCATCACAAGAAGCAAGAGGACATGGATGCCCTGCCTCATAAAACCTATGGATTGAAGTAAAATAACAAAAGAGAGCTTCAATACCTTTGAAGGAATGCCCTAAAGGGTGCCCAAATGGGCCGGATAGGTACTCGGAAAGCCTCGAGGAGTGATCGGAGCTCAAAGGAGTCAGATATGGCTACCAAAAGTGAGAACCAATGGTGTAGGGATTCGAATGAATACTGAACGGGTCACAGACCAAGATTGAATGCTCAAGAAACCATGCTCTGATACCAGTTGAAAGGTGAGAAGGATCAAAGCTTGCACAGGAGAGCTATGGTGGGAGGGTAAGAGCAAGAGAGAGAGAGAGACTCATAATGTGGGAACTCCAACAGTCACAATGTGTGACAAGCCTTCCCTTTATTCATTGGTCACTAAAAGAATAAAGAATAAAGTGACGGTGACAGGTGCCCGCCGCCTACATTGTGCATGCGCAGGTACTGTCAGTGTAGTAATACATGGGTGGGTAGGCGCAGGCGCCTTTACCTCCAATAGAGGCAAAGGATCAAGAATTGGTGGTGGTTCCCTAAAGGATGTTGCACTTGGGCATTACATATCAAGGATTGATCCCAATTTTCTATTGGTTTTGCATAGCACTTTCTCGGAGGAGACCTCATGGCCAATTGTTTGTGTCAAAGCACTTTTAAGGCTCCTTGGGTACTCAGGTTTGCAGTACAGTGCACATAAAGTCATGTTCCTAGAAAAGACAATAGCCATTCAAATATTTGGTTATGGTCCTGGCTTCTTTGCATCCAGGGCTAGATACTTCCTAGCATTCTCATATTATGCTTTAGCAGCAAATAAAACAAATATCAAGTCCATAGCTAGATACAAGAGAAGAAAGTTTTTACATCATAGAGAAAAAATGCCTGTGGAGGATGAGGATGTAAAGGCTCTTCAAAGCTAGAGGCTCTTCAAAGCTAGCCATGTATAAATTATTTTTAAAATAGTATGGGTATTCTAGATTCCATTGCAATTTGTTGTGTTCTTCAGTCTTTGAAGTTGTCTTCGAATAAACCAGTTGAATAACTCCTCAAGGGCATAATCCTTCTACACGTGTAGTGCTCCAAAAGAAACACATACGTGCTTGGTAGTGAGATTTCTCCATACCTTGGCTACTTTAAGTTTCTAGGGGCCGTTGCTCTTCCACAAAATAAGGCATGTGAACAAGAAGAATATGTTGTGACAACCCATAAAAGCAAAAATTAGTTTGAATCATTAAACCTTGTTTTCAAAGCACAAAGACTCAAATTTATGTCTATCTTACCAAGTAGAAAGTAATATCCTTTTCTGCCCAAGCTTCCTTGATTGCCTAAACAAGATTTACAATTGAACGTTTGTACTCTTCCGAATAATTGGATATTATCTTTTGTTCCCTGAGTACTTTTAAAAATATATCAAGATGTCTCCAAATCTCCATTCGTAGGAATGCCACTCATGGTGTCCTAGCCACATTTGTTGTGATTGCACACAACTCTCTCCAACACTCCCATAATGCACTCATTTGTTTACCTATATGATTTCCTAGAAATCGTCTAGCTTTTGCACCCCCTATAGAGACGTTTGCTAAGACATCTCTTGTTTTCCCTGAGGCTATTGGATCCTTTCTCATGTGAACTTGACCTCCATGAAAACCCATTTTTGAGAGCAAAGCCTCACATTTATCAGTGCAATCATCTAACAAAGATACTAGTTTTATTGAATATGCATAGTCAAGATGCAACCTAGCAACTTATCAATTATTCTAATCTCTGCATGCAATGTACAAATATGAACATTCCTTAAAGAGATTGAAAGAATAGGATTCCATAAGCCATCCACATTTTTTAACTTGCTCAAATCTATGGAGTTCCTAGTCAGGACTCTTGTTGCTGGTCGCAAAGTACTCCATTCTTTGGATCCCAAACTCTCCATACAATAAATATAAGGATATTTTGCATTGGCCCCATTACTTACTCCAAGCATACATTTGATAGTTTTCAAGTCAGCACTTATATGCCACTCAACATTAAAACTACCAACACCATCGACTATTAACATTTTCCCTTCACTTCGAGACTTTATAATATCAGGAATACCTGTATGAGAGAACAACCATTTCAGGATTTCATGACTTTCAGTTGGTACTTGGGCCGCACCAATCCACCAAATTTTTATCTCAGATTGTATCTTAAATTGTTGTTCTTATCCCCTACCATTACTATAATCCAGTGCCCTGTTCATGATACAAATGCAGACTCTTTCTATCTTTTGTCCCTTTTGAATATATGCTTCATCCAATTTTAGTTCAAACTTCAAATTACCATCACATTCTTGAATAGTAAATTTATACATATGGATCATTGCAATTTGGACTCTTTTAAGATCAATCCAAATATTATTAAATGGGTTGTATTAAAAAAAAGCATTTGTTTTATGCTTTTCATAGGGCATAGATCATTCTATATGATCAATATACTCCCCAAAGACATCTAGAATCTTGTGATTCATAGCTATCCTAGAAATTGAAACTACAAAAGGCTGAGGCAAACCAAATGCACTTATCCTATAACATCTAAGATTTTGAGAGAGCATGATAACCTTTATGGCAACTAATACCCATACTGTCACATGTCTCCACTATTTCATTTGGTTTGACTGTTCCTTTCAATTCTTTCATCAACTTTTTCAGATTCTAGCTTCTCAAGTCTACATTTTAGGTGATTTTAGTGTAACATCCCCCGTGCCCCCGTGCCTTCCCCATGCGAACCACCTCTCCCCCTTTAAATTTTTAATTTTTTTCTCCCTCTCTCTCCCCCTGCCATGTGCATGGCGGGGAGAGAGAGAGTGTGTGTGTGAGTAAAGGGGGAGAAGGGGGCATGCAGCCCCCCCTAGATGGAGGGTGGCACCACCTCCCCCCACCTTATAAGAAGCCCTCCCCCCCGTCAGACAGAGTGCCCCCCCTCCGTGTCAACAGGCAGGTAGCTCCCCCTCGTCAATACGCCATCCTCCCCTTCCTCGTAAACCCCCCTGTGGAATCTAGCAGGCGCCGCCCCCTGACTATGATGACAGAAAGAGAGGGAGAGGAGAAGAAGAGAAGAAGAAGAAGAAGAAGAAAATGGAGAGAGAGAAGGAGAAGAAGAAAAAAAAGAAGAAGAGGGGGAGAGAGAGAGAGAGAGAGGGGAAGAAGAGAAGAAGAAGAAGAGGGAGAGAGAGAAGGAGAAGAAGAATAGGGAGAGAGAGAGAGAGAGAGGGGGGAAGAAGAGAAGAAGAAGAAGAGGGAGAGAGAGAAGGAGAAGAAGAGAAGAAGAAGAAGAGGGAGAGAGAGAGAGAGAGAGAGAGAGAGAGAGAGAGAGAGTTGGTGAGTAGAGAAGGTGTCGAGGCTGTGTTTGAGGAGCCGTGTTCGAGAAGCCACTTTCAACAGGACTCATCCATTGCCGCACCCACGAAGAGAGAGAGAGAGAGAGAGAGAGAGAGAGAGATGGTGAGTAGAGAAGGTGTCGAGGGCCGTGTTTAAGAAGCCACTTTCAACAGGACTCATCCATTGCCGCACCCACGAAGGGACCTCCTTTCAGCCACCCCCTCATCTGCGAAGGTCACCTTACTCACGGCCTTTCCTTTCCCAAGCCTATCATCTTGAAGATCCGTTAAGGTCAGGACTATCCAAATTCTGCATGGTGAATGGCTCCCAAAGGAGAGTAGTGAGAAGTGTAAGTGCTAGAGCTACCAATGGTACGGGTAATGCGGGAAAGGCGAGCGGAGTGACCAATGCAACAAATGTCCCTACGATCACGAATCAAACCCAGGTCCTTTTGATATCCAAGGCTTTATAATTAATTTTGGTTAAGCATATTCTGTATTATTTCAAGAAGAGGAAATAAAGAGGTAGTTACATGCATGGAACAAGAACGAGTCTTAGGATTTTTTAAAACTCCAAGTGATAGGTTGCATGCATGAAATGGTAGAGCATGGAGTTCGCATAAGTTTATATGCATAGAATGATAGCTTTTACACACATAGAATGATAAGGTTTTCACATTATTTCACATAAAATAATAGTTTTTAAACTAGTTTAGTGCATGAATAGTCATCTAGAATTCATACTTCGCAATCATGATTAAAATAAACACATGAAATGTTAGTTTCCGTTCATAGGATGCAATTGCACCGATGGATAGAAACCTAGACTTCCATATACGCAAGTCACATGAGATCTGGTGCATTAGGAATAAGTATTCGTTTCTAGGTATGAAGAGAGTTAAAGGTCGTTTAGGATATACTAATATATTACATGCACCATGTGCATGATGGGTAAGTTTGATTGGAAAATTTTGCATAGTACTGCACTAAGAGAGATGGAATGGACGCATGCATCTAGACTGTATCCTGAAGGCCTAGATGAAAATTCTTGCATTGCCAAGTGTGTTAATTGAACTTGGTTCGAGGGAGATGAGTAAAGAACTGGAAGAATAAAAGACCCTTGGTTGGGTTGCGAATAAGGCTTGTCCGTTGCCTTGGTTGACCAGTTAATGCTTTGAGTTAGGGTTAAGATACCATAAGGTAAAACCCAAGGGGAAGAGCAAGTCAAAATAAGTTAACTTACCAAGATCATTTTCTTGCATGATCTTGTTTGACATTATTGGGATCTCACCAAGTCGCGAATGATCGAGGATCGGATGCTGGGAGCATCCGGGAAAAAGGAATCACATCTTAGCAGTTGGTCGTACAAACGGCCTTCGAAATGATCGTGATTGTACACTTAGGTACATTGTTTGAACTTCTTTGCTCAAGGAACTAATTCAAGGCAAAAACACTTAATGCTTCATGTTAAAAGGCTGGAGGAAGAGGCAGGATCAGTTACCTCCGACTGTCTGCCTGGCCCTATTCAAGGGGGTTGTTAGCCACGCCGGGTATATGGACCTAACCCGCCATGAGAGGTCTCTCCGTGGGTGCTACTTGGAGTGGGAGGACGCTTGGGTGCCAGGGGAGGCTCTAGCTATAAGTTCCTTACCTCCGGATCCCGCACAAGAGGCCGACGTGACTCGATATTGGGATCTCGAGGCTCGTGTACTAGTCTACGCGCGGAACTTGAAGTAGCAATCTTGTAGATTGCTGGGATAGCCTTCGAGCATAATACTTGAGGTATTCCGGGATACGGAAGGATTATTTCTACGGAGGCAGAAAGGGACACTTAATTCTCCTGTATGGGCGGGAGACAAACATTAACATGAAGATAAGTTAAGGAAGTGTTTGATCTTGTTTTATCTTGTCTTTGTGTCCGTGCCCTAAATTATGTAAAGGAACTTGTGGTTAACGGGTTAATTAATGAAGCTGTTTTTATATGTCAAACATAATGTGATGTAGGTAATTAGATAACTAAAACAACCCCCGAGGAAAACGTGGTGGATGTGACCCCGATGGGCCTATCCTATGGAAGGGTGGTCTCGGTTAGCCGAGAGCTTTCCTCAAAGGAAATGTTAACGAGAAATGTTAGGAAAAGTCAGACGATGACCTTAGACAATGTTGGTTAGAACCCTTATTCATACCGTTTTAGGGGACCGGAATGGGACTATGCCCTACGGGCAGAGAGATCGAGCGATGCATCCCTCTCATTTCCCATTCTCTTTGGACCAAGTGCGGTATGAGTCTTCTTTGGTCTAGTTGTATCTGCGCAAAGTGGAGTAGTTGTAGACCGACGCTAAAAGGCTGTTAGGAAGACCCGACTACGAGGAACCCGGACTTCAGGTCGATCCTAGTGGGAACGGTCGGATACTTCCGCATGGGGCAGGCTCGGGAAGACCTAGATCGCAAACCCTATGACATTCCTTGCGAGTGACAGGCGGCGCTTTCTAGACTCTCTTCCCGATGGGCTGCTAAGATGTGTCCCACAAGCTGACGAGCGGACACGTTACATTTTAGAATCCTAAAAATGTCCTTCTTTGTCATGGTTTCTTTAATAAGCTTAATTCTCGCATCATTCTCTCGAATATTAATGCTTGAAATATTAGAGACACATCTCTTCACAAGATTTAGTCTCCTTTTTTTCACCCGACTACACAAGCCCATTATATTTTTAAGCGGTTTTTTTCTCTCTGTAAATCCTATTAGAGTTTCCTTCAAGCGTAGTAATTTTTCTTGCAATGACTTGTTAGAATTTTCCAGAACATCATTCTTGTTCGTCAGCTCAGAAATAGTTTTTTGTACCAATATTAATGATTTCTTCATTTCATGTATTTGTTCTCTTAATGCATGAGATGCAGAATATAACCTCATACAATAGCCAAGTAACCCATCACAACCATCTCCAACGTATCTTATGAAGTCATGAATATTATAAAAAGGAGGATGTTTACCTGTAGAAGGGTCCGGTGGATAAATATTTCCATCCACCCATAAGTCTACATGCTTCTTTCCTTGTAATCGTAACCTGTTTTTAGCTTTGTCCTTGTCTAACAATACTCGATGGTGTATACTCCTCCACAATGAATAAACAGGATCTAGTTGAATAGTAAGTTTATACTTGCGTGTTGGGGCTGCGCTTGTGTTACTAGAAGAGGTACTTGTAAACATTTTGGTGGAGAACCCTTAATAGGGCAACAATGTCGCAGAGAGAAGGAAAAATAATAGAGGTGCAAAAAATGAATGTCGAGGAACAAACGAGTGTCTTTTGGTGCGAAAATTCAAAAATACAAAATTTTGCAAGTTCCAAGAGAATAAGACTGAAAAGGTGACCCTTAATGTCCATTAAAGATTGAAGATATTTAATGGCGAACCTCTTTAATGAATCATATATTCTCTCATTAATCACATCTAGGTAGCTAAATTTGGAGGGTTTTTTCTTTCAAAACCTCCTCTAATTAACAACTTAATCATTTTCTTAGAAGTGCTTTTTTTGAAGCGTTTTTTCCTCTAATATGATACTTCTTTAGTTGAGATACATGAAAGACATTATGGATACGAGTAGTTGAAGGTAAATCAAGTTGATAGGCAAGATCCCCAACTTTCTTTATTATTTTGTATGGACCATAAAATTGATGGGCAAGTATGGGATTTTGGAACCTTCAAGAAAACCCATTCACCTTTGTGAAATTCCACATGCCTTCGTTTCTCATCCACATAGGATTTCATTATCTCTTGAGCTTTTCTAATATTGTCCTTGCATTGATTCATAAGAGCCTCCATCTTCTCTAAAGCATGAGGATTCACATCATCATGAAACAACACGAAAGGCACTTGAACTTTATAACCATACAATGCTTCGAAAGGAGACATGCCAATACTCATGTGATGAGTATTATTATACCAAAATTCCACAAGATGAAGCTAATGATCCCATGCGTTTTGTGTATCATGGTTGGCAAAATTGTCGCAAATAGACCTCTAGCCATTTATTAATGCTTTGGTTTTTGCCCATTCCTTTGTGGATGATAAGCCATGCTAGGAGTCAAAATAGTCCCCATAAAAGAGAATAAACTCTTCCAAAAGTTTCCCATAAATTTAGTGTCACGATGGGACACAATCTTCATTGGCATCCCATGAAGTTTGAAGATACTTTCCATAAACTGATCAGCCACTTACTTTGTTGTAAATTGAACCTTTGTTGGGATGAAATGGATTGATTTAGTCAACCAATCTACAACCGCATAAATGTTATTCCACCCACGATTTTGTTGTAGGCAATCCCGTAATTAAATCCATGCTAATGTTAGTCCACTTTCCATGAGATATAGGTAGTGACTGAAGTAATCCACCAGGTCGAAGCATCAAACCCTTGTTTTGTTCATAGAAGACATCTCATGACATAATCTTTAACATCCCTCAAAAGTCCATTCCAATAAAAGCTCTTATAGATATTATCAAATGTCTAAATAAACATGATGGCTTGCTAAAGGTGAAGAGTGCATCTCTTGCAAAATACGGTCTTTGAAAGTTGAATTAGGAGTCAAATAGACCCATCCATGATACCAAAGAAGACCATTGTGCCACTTATAATCCGAATACTCTTCTATTGTCCATGATGCCAAAGAAGACCATTGTGCCACTTATAATTTGGATACTCTTCTCCTTTGCCTTGTTGAAATTCCTTCATCATTTTGGATACTTGCTCATCAAATAAGTACTTTTTTTGAATGTCATGGATCCAATCTTTATGCACAATGGAAATGGTGGAAATGGAACATGCCCAAATTCTTGACAAGGCATCTACTACTAAATTATCTTTCCAACCATGTTTGATATCTCAAAGTCATATTCTTGAAGAGTGGCTATTTAGCACACATGATCACATAGTTGATATCTTCACAAAGGCATTGGGTAGAGAGAAGCTTTGAAAGTTTTGAAGCTTACTTGGAGTTACAAAGATGCAGTTGAACTTGAGAGGGGGTATTGAGACAACAAGCTTAACATGTGCAGACATTGATGATGGGCAGCCTGGTTAGATAGGTCCGCATGTCTATACTTAACACATTGGTGGTCATTATGACTATTGCATGGCCATTGACTTATAACTTATTATATTTGATTTTGTTAAACCTATCTATAGCTAGTGTAGTTATAGCACTCATAGATTAGTATAGTCTAATATGCACTATTTTACTTAGTATGCCACTTTTCATATTGTATCTTATCTATACTTTGTATACATTAAAATTTGAGTGAAAGAAGAATAAAAAAACTAGAAATAAATTTTTTTGGCCTCCATCTCTTTTCTTGTATTCTTGAGTGAGTTTCCTCTTGTGTGTATGGTGTGTTGTTTGGTGCAACAGCTCAAATCACGCTATTCGTGACAAGAATCATGATGTTTGTAGATATGAGGAGTAGGATGACACATGTTGCTATCTTTTCATAGTGGAATTGGTGATGCTCTACATCGTTCAAAGTTGTAAGCTCTCGCTGTTGTGTATGTTGGCCAAAGTAGAGTAGTTTGGTTGTAGAGTTGCCCAAGGTTCAATGATTGAGCATGTAGAGATACATGCAAAGCATGGAAGAACTTGGGGAGAATAAATGTCTCCAAATTTGTCTTGGATGGTAATTCCTCCTGCACTACTTTGATCCATTCCTTGACCATATCTATAGTGGCCAATTTCTCAGAGTAGGGTACTCGTCTACTTTTGTTGCAGTAGCCTTCTTAGTTTGGAGTGCACTTTTTGTACTCAAACAAGAGCAATGCCTTGTAAAGTAGTTAATTGTATAATGCAATTCCTTGAGTACTTGCTTTAGCCCATATAGGGCCTTACAAGGCTTGAATACATAATCCAAATAATATTCATTCACATAGCTAGGTGGCTACTCAACATAAACTTCTTCTTGCAACTCCCCATGTAAGAAGGCATTTTTGACATCCATCGAATGCATGATCACTCATCCACATAACCAAGTGGCTACTCAACATAAACTTCTTCCTACAACTCCCCATGTAAGAAGGTATTTTTTACATCCACTAGATGCATGATCACTCATCCACATAACCAAGTGGCTACTCAACATAAACTTCTTCCTACAACTCCCCATGTAAGAAGGCATTTTTAACATTCATATGATGCATGATCCAAGCCTTTAATGCAACCACTACTATGATAGTCCTCAAAATAGCCATTTTAGCCATGGGACCATAGTAAAAGCATTAAATCCCATGTGTCATTTTCCTTGAGTGCAAATATTTCTTCACCCATAGCATTATCCCAATGCTCATTACCCACAAAATCCTCAAAACTATTGGGCTCTATGTCCTACACAAGCTTAGCCATATATGCATAGTGATGTACTACATAGCTATCATATGTGATTGACTTGCATGGACTTGGATCATTACCAAGTGCCTTAGTATCCTCTTGTTCCCTCCTTGTACCTAATTTCTCAATAGTAGATGGAGTTCCAAACTATCCATCTAAGCTTTGTTTAGGAACATTTGAATCCACATCAACATTAGAGAAACCTAGTGACACATTAGTCATAATAGGTGAGTCCCAACCTTCTCCTTACCTTTCCTTGATACATGTGATGTACTTGGTGTGGAGAAACCTATGACCCTAATCTACCACTCCAAGGTTTATCAACATATGACTGGGAAAATTTTATTATCTACTCAATGTCTATGATTGCTAACATGTTTTCTACATAGCCACACTCTCATGCACATTAGCCCCAATTGTATCATACACATTACTATACCAGCTACTCATTTCATCAAAGACAATATCCTTTCTAACTCTCAACTCATGTGTAATAGGTTTATAACATCTATATCTCTTTTGTTCAAGAGAATATCCCACAAATACACATTTTTTGCTTTAGGTTCCAATTTACTACACAACTCATAACATGGTTTCCCCTCTAATTGTTATAGTCACATTAGTGCGAAGGCCATCAAAGAGAAAAAGCTTTTAGCTTTAACCCCTAAATCCTTCAAAATATTTTGAGATCAGTAGTGAGGTTAACAACCTTATTAACATTAATATGAAAGTAGTGGTTCAGAACCCTTCATGGACTAGATCCTCTTTGGATATGATACTAGTCAAGATCAATCATGTCCTTTAGGATTTCCATCATAGCTCATAAACTTCCCTATCCAAAGTTTGACATGTAGTTTGATATATGGTCTTAAAGACCATGAAGTTCTTGTATGGTCCTCTCCCTCCTACTAGGCATACATGATTTTCCATGTTAAGTAATTGAAATACATCCGTGGAATTTTTTAAAAATAGAACTTGAGTTTATTCATAGAAAATAAAGAGTACATGAGCTTAGGTAAGGGAAAAAATTTGTAATTAGTATAAAATATTTAATACATCTTGTGATTATAATCCTAAATAGGGATATCAATAAATTCATGCAAGCTAGAGAAGGTATTTGCAAGCATAATGACATATCTTTTCCCTTCTTGACACAATTACCCCATCTGTAAGAAAGACCTTGATAACCTACTAGTACAGTTAGGTGCTCTCTAAATAAATTTGTCCATTTATACTAGTTATGGTTTGGAAGAATGCCTCCAGAATATATATACATGCTCAAGGTATATCTCCTCAAATCATCTAAGAATTTTTAGATTGAGTTTCATGTATTCAATCTATCTTGCATTTATGTAGAAATAGGCACTTGAGTGGTACCACATTGTGGATGAAAACCAACTCCAACTCAAATAGTGCATGTGAGAGAGATATACCTTATCCATTAATCTCATCCTCATTTTTGTAAAACCATAGCTAGAAGAGAAGAAAGCATTTCCATGTATGATTAAGAACACCAACAAATTTTTATACTTAATATTCAAATCATGTAGGTAGTGCAAATAGTTGCAAACATTTTCAATATCATTTTCAGCTTTTCCCATCCCCTAATTTTCTTAGTAGCCAATTGAATTCATGAGACTAACCATTTATCATCATTATCCATCTTGCATTCATAGAATGATTGAGGAAGATTGGGGAATCAAGCTTCCCCAAAAATGGGATTAATTCTAAAAAAACTGTTGAAATGTTTCATAATCTTAAGTGGAATAGCTAATCTATTGATTATCGTTCCCCTAAATGGGCTCAATTCTAAAAAACTATTGAAATATTTTACAAGCTTAAGTGGAATAGCTAATCAATTGATTGGGTCAAATCATTCAAAGGATGGAGTTGGGACCTCCATCCTTTAACTTTTCACCCATAAACTCAAAAATATTTATTTAATTACTACCATGTTGTTTTTATTAAATAGGGCTCTAGTGACCGCACAACTTATCCTCGATAGCCATCCTACTAAAAACATGTGCCCCTCTCTAGTTGTGCAAGAAAAATGAGGGTTAATATTAAGAATAATAACAAAAAAAATATAATCTCAACTTAATCATACTACCCAAAGCTGCGATGCATTTCTTTGTTAAATGAAACCGCCCATTTCCAGTGATGAATGTATGTTTAATTAATACTTATCAAACATTAATGATGTGAACTTGGGCTATGATGATTTTGGGGAATGGGTATTTTATTGTTAAATAGAAGTGCATTTTCCATCTCTCCATATGGATTTATATCTACCACATTAGTCCTATCTAGATGAATGATAAGGATAGTGGTCATATTGGTTATTATGGCAATCAAATGGCAATGTGGAGCCATGAATTCATTGGTTGATAATCTTGATGCATTAGTGTTGTGGAGAGAGAGAAAGGATCCTTTCTCAAGAAGTGTCTTGACTAGGAAGGTAGGCAATGAGTGTGACAAGGTAAGATGTGTTAGCTCCTTAGTTCACCTCTTTGCTGGAGTATCCTTCTCCTCTCATGGCCACTACTCTCATGTTGCTTCACGCACACCTCTCTCTCTCTCTCTATCAAAGGGGAGATGGTTGTGTATTTTGTGGGGGAAATACCTTTATAATAGGTTTTTGGAGAGGGAGAGTTTGTGTGGAATTCCTGTATAATCCTTTTCTAATGCAAAACCTTAGATTAGTAGACATCTTGCAATGACTAATTTTGTGGCATCTCAAAATTTTGCCTCCATCAATGGTTCATGAGGTTGTATTTCTTTGAAGTTTGTGCATCAAGATTATGGGGAGGCCTAGATTTGAAACCCCCCCACCCCCGAACTTTTGCAATTGTCAATGACATCAAGGATTAGCTTTTGCTAATTTAGTGAATAAAATCATTTTGTTCAATCTTGGTGGCCTTGAATAAAGGCTATTGATTTTAGTAGGCAAAACCAAAGACATAATCTAAGACAGTGCAACAACTTTTTTGGATTTTGTGAATGTGGACGATGCCATCTTTTCTCCCTTCATCTCCAAAGCGCATCATTTTTAATTTAGTTTAAAGTAAGCTTATTGTTTAGGCTAAAATCTCTTAATTTTGAGGATAGTTCATAGGATGGATTTACCCAACCCATTCTTTGAGCCTTGGGAGTTTAACACTTGATACACAGCACGATATATGTAACATGCCCGCTCCTCAATTCGTGGGTCATGTCTTAGCAGTCCATCGAGAGATATAACTAGAAGACACCGCCCGGAACTCCCAAGGAATGACACGGGGTCTGCCAACTAGGGTCTCTCGAGTCTGCCCCGCAACGGAACTTATCTGGCGTTCCCACTAGGGTCGACTTGAAGTCTGACTTTTCCTAACGTTTCTCATTAACATTTCCTTTGAGGAAAGCTCTCGACTAACCGAGACCACCCTTCCGTAGGATAGACCCATTGGTCACATCCACCATGCTTCCCTCGAGGGTTGTTTTAGTTATCTAATTACCTACCACATTATGTTTGACATATAAAAGTAGCTTCCTTAATTAACCCGTTAATCATAGGTTCCTTTATGTAATTTGGGGCACTGACATGAAGACAGGATAAAACAAGATCAAACACTTCCTTAACTTATCCTCAAATTAATGTTTGTCTCCTGCCCATACAGGAGAATTAAGTGTTCCTTTCTGCCTCCGTAGAAAAAATCCTTATGTCTCCCCACAATAAAACTCTAAGGTTTATCCTACCAAGATTCCGCCTTGTAACTAGTATCAAGGCCTCGAGATCCCATCTCCAGTCACGTAGAATACTTGTATAGGGCCCGAAGGCATTGGGATTTCGGCCAGAGGCCCCATTGGCACCCAAGCGTCCTCCTACACCAAGTAATTTCCACGGAGAGACCTCTTGCAGCGGGTTTAGTCCACATTCCCGGCGCGGATTCACAACCCCCTTGGTTAGGGTTTGGCGGTTCGCGGGGGGTAGCTAGCGCCATCCTTCCTTAATTATCCCTTTAGGAAATCAACCACAGCTGAAGCACCCAACTTAAAAACAATCACTAGGGGATGCTCATATGATCGCAGATCTACGAATGGTTATGCTTTTGGCCTTGGAAGTGGCATGATCAGCTGGAGCAGCAAGAAGCAACCAATGGTTGCATTGTCTAGTATTGAGGCAGAGTACAGGGGTGCTGCATTGGCAACATGTGAGATTTCATGGCTGCTCAAGCTTATGGCTGATTTGGATATTCAGGTGGATGCTCCAGTGACCTTATTATGTGACAATCTCAGTAGTGTACTCCTGGCAACAAATCCAGTTTACCACGCCAGGACAAAACACATAGAGGTACACTACCATTTTATCAGAGAGATGGTTCTTGCAGGGAGAGTAGATCTTATGCATGTGAAGACTGATGAACAGGTTGCAGATATCTTTATCAAGTCTTTGGGTAAAGATAAGTTCAGTAGTTTTAGACAGCTACTTGGAGTTCATCAGATGATTTGAGCTTGAGGGGGAGTGTTAGAATATCAAGCTCATAGTATGTATGACCGACATTAACTGTGTCCAGCTGTATCAGCAAGTGTGGGACATTAAATAAGTCGGTGGTCTTAGACCCAGTGTGAATGGTCCTATGAACCTTAGTACTATTTTACACACTTATGTTATGTTAGAAGTCTATGAAAAAATGAAATATGACGAACGACCTGAATGTTAGGCAGCAGCTCCATTACGTTGTCTCTCCCCCTCTCTCTTCCAACAATAAATTCAATAGTTGTTTGGCATATTGGGTTTCTCTTAATAAAGGAGCTACCTTTTCTAGATGGGAATTATGCCTTGTGTCCATGAAGTATTCAATCATAATGAAAATTTTCCATGAAGAGAGAGAATTAAAACCTCAAATAGTGGGCCAAAATTTAGTACATGTCAAGTACAACATAAGGAACAAATTGTGTTGTGTTAGACTTAATAGCTTCACATATATCATAATTCACAATTCGATTTAACATAAGTAATATGTGTTACTAATTTCAACATTTTAAAATCACATGAATGCAACCATATGAACATAAATGTATCCAAGATAATTATCCATTACACTTAACATGTATTGCAAAGGCGAGGGCATATCTACTAATGGTTATTTCACATTCTTTCTATACCCGATTATGCGATGAAGTGTTTAACTATGTAGGTTGAGATGCACCCAAGTTAAGTTCCTTTGATGCATTTCTTGAAGCTTCTATCATGAAAACATCAAAGATTGTACAGTTGCTACATATCTTTGCCCAAAACTTTATTCTCAAAACAATGGTGTAGAATCCTTACTTTAACCGCCATGATGTTATTGAGACATGGATGACCTATCATCACTCTAGACCCAAAAATCAAATTAGTGAAACTTGATAGATTGTATTCTAGGGTTTTATGCTATGTGATGTAAAACAAGGCTACTCCCATCATTGTAAGCTTATAGCTTTGGGAAAATTAAGGCCCATTGACTTAGTTTCAAGCAACATCAAGATATGTTTTTCATATCTTTTTCATATATATGTTTGCAAACCCTCATTGGCAATGCATATTAAGTATTTGGATATTATGATCATCATGATTTGAATGATAGGCCTCATCAACTTGCATAAGTAGTTCACATTCTAAAAATCTAAAGTTTGAATGCATTTTCATTCTTTATGCAATTAGATGGAGTCTCGAATTGACAAATAAACACCCATCCCTTGTATTTAAGGGTAGTCAGTACATTCTAGATTCCATTATCTCTCTTCGGGAGGGCACAAACCATGTTGAAAATTGTAAGAAGGAGTTCATATTCTTCAAAATTTACATTCACAAGGCCTAATGTAAAACTTGAGAATCTTACCTAGAATAAGGCTTCTTACAAGATTTATGCATATGTGATCACACTCCTTGCACGATCATAAGGAAATTATGGGCTCAAAGCCCCACTAAGCTTCCACAAGGTCTAATGCAAAACTTGAGAATCCTACCTAGAATGGAACCCTATAACCTTGCTAGATTGAGTTGTATGTGATCACACTCCTTCCCATGATCATAAGGAAGTTATGAGATCAAAGCCCCACTAAGCTTTCTTGAGTCTCCAATGTCATCCTATAGAAATTTGTTGAGAGTGGAAAAAGACTGAATTTTCGACTGATTTTTTTTGTTTTTGAGGCCTGAATGGTTGATTTTTTATGGATTTTGAGTGATGATTAGTTATTTTGGAAATATTTGAAAGTGTTTTTGAATGATATTGATTATATTTTGGAAGCTCATGATGATTCTCAGTATAAATATGAAGCTTTGTGATGTTCTGGTAGGTTCTATTGAGGTTCTAATTGTTTCTGATACCTTGTGTTTAGCTTCTTTTTTGTTTTGATTTTCTTCTGTATTATGAAGCATGGATTGATGATTGATGAAGGTTGAAATCTTTTGAAATATTATTGAATAGTTTTTTATAGTTTGGAATGATTTTAGTATGAGTTATGAGGTTCTCTTGTTCTCTGTTGACCTTCTGTAACCCTCTATTGAGCTTTTGTAGAGCCTCTATCTCTGCTCTATTCCTGTTCTGTTCTGTTCTGTACATCTTCTGTAAGTGTTCTGTGGAATGAGGGTGTGACTTTGGGAAAGTTTTCTAAATTTTGGAAATGATTAATCTAAGTTCAAAAGAGCTAAAACAAATGGAAGAAGCAGCTGATGAAGACTGAAGAGCAAACTGAAGTGACAAAGACAGAAGTGAGCTATGAAGAGACACTGAAGTGGCTCTGGTGCCCTTTCATGCCTCCCATGCCTCTTGGAAGGTGCATCCACGACCTAAGGATGATTATTATGAGTGATTATTGATTATTTTAGTGAAGAGATGCTGTACTATTGATTGAGAGAGAGCGAGAGAGTTAGAGATGGCCAATTCTATCAAAACAATGTGTCTATCTATGAGAGATTGAGAGAGGAAAATATGAAGACAATGAAGATGAATACTATGTGATTATTTCCATTCAAAAATGGTGTATTATTTTGTGTTCCTTGTTGTATTTATGGATTCTATGAAGATATTGAAGATTATGGTTGATTCTATCAAATCCGTGGGAGATATCTATTATGATGTTGCGTGAAGATTTGTTCTTTTCCTTGTTGCGGTTCTCAAAAGAATGAAATAAAAGTGTGTTGATGTTACAAGATAGATTTTCTTGCAATAGAAACCACTTTTCCTTGGTGTTCCTCTTGGGGCTCCATTTTTTTGGTGTGCAACCGAGGAATTTTGCCATCAACAAGCATCAGAAGAGGTTGAAAATGAAGGAAATGGCATTGCCAAGAAGAAAAAAATTCAATGGATGTTTGCAAAGTTCCTTCTTCCACTAAAGAGTTGGAGATTCTCATTATCAAAGCCACTTTCCACAATAATTTCATCCCACAATGGCAGAAACATATTACCATCATGATGCAAGCTCTGTGTGGTGGACTATTTCCTCTTCCTGTTGAAGCAACAAAGACGTGCATCTTGGTGGCAAATTGTTTGGGAACAAACCGAAGAGCAGAAATAGAGAGAATGACCATCCATGGAAGATTTGGCATTCATTGAGAAGTTTCTAGACATCATTAACTGGGAGATTGTGAAGAAGCTTTAGGAGTCGTGGTCTGTGGAGGTTCACAAAAACAAGAAAGAAAAGAGTTGGATTTTGTTTGTGGATGCTCAATAGCAAGATACGTGGGATGCTTGGTGCACTCACAACCTCCTGTTTGTTCAATTAGCAACCCACTGGAAGTTGGTAGACAGACTGTTCTTTACAACATACACTATTGAAACCATCAAAAAGTTAGCATTATTATGATATTGCACAACAACGATCCTAAGAAGAATGAGTTTTGATACTTTGAGAATGGAATATCTCCCCCTTTGTAGTGGTTTGAAAGCTGAATTTAGAAATGTTGAAAAGAAGGAAGTAGAAGAGATGTTGGGAAGAGAATCCTCCAGAGATTGAAGCCCCTCTCTGATTCTATTCTATTGAGTACAGACCAATTGATTGGAGCCAACCCCCTGATGAATGATGCAATCAAGAGGCAAGCGCTAGAACTAGTCCAGAGGTACGTGAGAAGAGAGAAGGAAAGACTCGAGGCCGAGAATGAGCTTGCAACAGAAGCCTTATTTGACACCTTAAAAGCACTCTTTACAGAAGTCCTCATGGCAACTTAAGGTCCCCTTCCTAGTCAGATTCGTCCTGGAAATATTGATGACAGGCCAGAAAATGTAGTCCCATTGCCAATTTTTAAGGGAGAGTACAATGAAGACCTCGATCTTCATATAGCAGAGTTTATAGTAGCATGTGTGGCTAACAATGAAAGAACCCCCGAGCATTGGTTAGCAATCTTCCATGCCACTTTCAAGGGCGCGGTGTCTCAATGGTATGAGAGACAAGCAACATGAACTTTTGGCACATGGGACAACCTGAAGTTGGCCTTCCTCACTAAATTCAGGCGTGAAGGTTTTGAAGAGAGGATGTGAGAGGAGTTCATGAACCTAAGTCAGTCCTCTGGAGAAAGAGTAGAAGCTTATGTCTCGCAAATGGAATCCATCCTGAAGAGATGGACTAACCATCATTTGGATGAAGGTATCCAGAAAGGAGTGTTCCTCAAAGGCTTCCAACCAGAAGTTTGCAAGTTTGTGGAATTAAGAAGACCAGTCAATTTTCAAGCTACAGTGGAAGGTGCAAGATTGTATGACGAAGTCAAAGCAAGGTCGTCAATGACTCTAGGAAGAGGAGTCTTACCTCCTCCCATGCCACGAAATGTATACCCACCAAATGCAGTCCCAAGGATAGTTCCCTATCCCTACTCCCAAATGCAAATAGTGTCGCAGTACAATGCACCTAATCCACAGTTGTCACAAATGATAGTGCCTCTCAAATGATGGTTCAACCACAACAGCAATGGTCTCAAACAGTTCCTCCAATGGTGACTCAACAATAGTGGGATCCTACCAACTGGATTCAACAACCCAAAGTCTCAACAGGAGCTCTAAATCAAAACTAGAATAGAGGACCTCTGGATCAACCCAACCAGTGTATGCAGTAATAGCAGAAGCTTCTCGAAACCCTACTACAAGTACTCCAGGAGGTGAAAATTTGAAGGACTACTTATCCAACTCAGTCGCAAGTATCAAGAAAGAGCTTATGGATGTAATTACAGAGCAGCCACAGACACTGAAGGTGAATACAGCCAATATATCCACTCTTGCGGGAGGTGGGAGAGATGTGATGTGTTCTAATACATGCTACAGAAAGTGCCATCAAGTGGGACATTTAGCCACTGAATATACCCGAAAACCAACCATTCCTGGAGCCTTCTATTCATACTATTTGAGGAAGAACCATACAGAGGATATCTGCTCTCTGAAAGAGATGCATGAATGAAGACAGAAAGATGAAAATGCAAGATTCAACTTACTAGAATCTAAAATGACAACGCAGAATATTGGACCAAATCCTAGGGAGTTTGGTCCTAATTTTGGTCCAAGGAGGTTTCCCTCTCAAAATTACAGAGGACGATAGTCTGGCAGTGGTCAAAGACCAGAGGTGGAATGTTACAGATGTGGAGAAAAGGGTCATATCTCCCCAAATTTTCCAAACCCTAGAAGATCTGTGGATTACAAGCCCTTATGCAGCTGATGCAAAGGAGAAGGCTATACTGCAAAAGATTGTCCAAGTCCATCCCTTATTGTCAAGATTGTGGGAGAGAAGGAAGGAGTCTCGCTTGAAGCTTTCTTGCTTGCACAATGGGGGAAGACACACAAGGGTGGAGGCTGAAAACAGTTTCCCTCTTCTTAGTTGTGTAAGCCAAAAGAACTCAAGTACAAAGAAATAGAAGAACCCTCTATATGGGTCTCAAACCAAACTCAACTAACTAAGGTGGCATACTAACTGAGCCACGAACTAGAGTAGATAAGGATAGCTATCATGTAGCTATTATTCATGGGCGGTGTACCAACCGCGTCTGCAACTGACAAGTCGGTGACATAAATACACAACGGTCACCCTGGCGTATCACGAGTGGAGCTCGATATCTCAACACTCCCCCTCGAGCTCAATCCCAATTCCTGCACACCAAGCATGTCTCTGAACTTGCGCAGCTTCTCTGCGCCCAATGCCTTCGTGAATATGTCAGCTACCTGATCCTCTGTGCTGACATAAACTAGATCAATAAGACCTAGTAAAACCCTCTCTCGCACATAGTGATAATGCACCTCAATGTGCTTTATTCTAGCATGATAGACTGGGTTATTTGCCAAGTGTATACTATTCATGTTGTCACAATAAATGACAACTGGTCCATCTGTAGACTGATGCATATCATAAAGTAGCTTATGCAACCAAGTTACCTCACATGCAGCCATTGCTGCACCCCTGTACTCAGCCTCTGTGCTCGACAGGGCAACTGTAGGCTGTTTCTTGCTGCTCCAAGTGACTGCAGCACTCCCAAAAGAGAACACATATCCACTGGTAGATCGTCTATCAGAAATACTACCAGCCCAATCAGCATCAGTGTATCCATGCAACTGTATCTGAACCCAGTCTCATAAAATAGTCCATACTGTAATGTGGCCTTCACATACCTGAGTATGCGTCTAGCCGCATCCAAATGTGGTTTCCTTGGAGCCTGCATAAACTGACTTACCAATCCAACAGCATAGCTCAAATCTGGCCTGGTAATAGTCATATAAATCAAACTTCCTACTATGCGTCTGTACATAGTAGGGTCTTCTAGAAGCTCACATGCATCTGTGCTCAACTTCACATTTTGCTCCAAAGGAACTGAAATAGGCTTACAGCCTGTCATCCCATATTTGGACAGCATGTCCAATCCATACTGCCTCTGCAAGAGCTGTATCCCACTTGGTGATCTAATCACCTCAATGCCCAAGAAATAACGCAGCTCTCCCAAATCCTTCATCTCAAACTTCTGCTTCAATAGCATTTTCACATGAAGGATATCTTCATCACTGTCACCTGTCATAATCAAATCATCAACATAAATGACAAGTAGCATAATACCTTTCTCTGTTTTTCTCACATAAAGTGAGAAATCTGCCTTGGAAATCTGAAAGCCAATAGTGACAAGATACTATCCTATCTTGTCAGACCATGCTCTAGGTGCTTGCTTCAAGTCATACAAGGCTTTCTTCAACCTGCAAACAAACTCATGATGAACAGCATGCACATAACCTGGTGGCTGCTCCATATAGACCTCTTCTTGCAAATCACCAAGCAAGAAGGCATTCTTTACATCCATCTGATGTAAAGACCATCCCTTTGATGCAGCCATAGCAATGACTGCTCTTACAGTTGCCATCCTTGCAACTGGACTGAATGTTTCTTCATAGTCAATGCCATATGTTTGTGCATACCCCTTGACTACTAATCTTGCCTTGTATCGCATTCTTATCTTTAGGCAAAAGTACTAACTCCCATGTAGCATTTGCTTCCAAGGCATCAATTTCTTCATCCATGGCTTTCTCCCATTTTTCTTTTCCCATGGCTTGCTCAAAAGATGTGGGTTCTGGTTCCTGTATCACTTTGACCATATATGCATAGTGAATGGCTGTAAATCCATCATATTTCAGCCTATCCACAGGATACCTAGCTCTCGTAGACCTGCGCAAAGTAGATTCACTCCCAGGTGCTCTCAAAACATCCCTGGTCTTCCTTACTCCAGGTGTAACAATAGAATGAATACCCAACTCATCATCAATGCTCTGTTCTGAGCCACTGGATTCACCATCCACATAAGAGTGACCTGCATTCATATCAAACATGGGCTGATCAACCTTCTCTTTTCCTTTTCGTGATACCTGCATACCACTATCTGCATTACTTTGAGAAGATTCTCCTGATCTCAATCTGCCTGTCCATGGCGAAGAATGTGAACCACTACTAGAGGACACTCCAGGTCCACTAATATTTTGTGACTGCTGCTGTGAATTCTGTGCAGCATTACCATTTTGTGCATCTACATCATCAATCAAATTTACTGGTTTATACCAGCTACTCATCTTATCAAAAATAACATCTCTGATCACTGTAAACTTACGAGTAGAAGGGTTATAGCATCTATACCCTTTTTGCTGCAGAGAGTAACCAATAAAGATGCACTTTTCAGCTTTTGGATCCAACTTGGATCTCAACTCATCTGGCACATGTACATAGGCAATGCAACCAAAAATTTTCAAATGAGAAATATCTGGTTTCCTACCAGTATACCTCTCCTCTGGAGTCATTCCATGTATTGCTGCAGTGGGAGTCCTGTTCATTATGTAGACTGTTGTAGCAACTGCTTCAGCCCAATAAAAATCTGGCAAGTCTTTTTCATTGAGCATGGCACGAGATACCTCTCCAATATGCCTGTTTTTCCTTTCTGCAATTCCATTTTGTTGTGGGGTATAACTGCATGAATATTGCTGCTTTATGCCATGCCCCTGCAAGAACTTTGCAAACTCATTTGAGAGGTACTCTCCCCCTCCATCTGACCTTAGGCATTTTATTTGCAGACCTGTTTCTTTTTCAGCCATAGCTTTAAGGGTTTTGAAATGCCCAAAAACTTCACTTTTCTTTTTCATAAAATACACCTAAACTTTTCTGCTATAGTCATCAATAAAAGTGACAAAATAATGACAGCCTCCAAGAGATGCAGCTTTAGTAGTCCACACATCAGAGTGGATTAATTCCAATGGCTTCTCACTCTCTTGAACATATCTAGAAAATGGTTTCCTTGCCTGTTTTCCAAACTGACAGGCTTCACATACCTTATGCATTTCTGCAACCTTGAATTTTGGCAATCCTGCAACAATATTTTGGGCTTGCATTGATTTAAGTCGCTGTACATTAACATGACCAATGCGTTTATGCCAGATATCAATATCTGCAACTACACCGGTCCCATGTGCAAACATTGCTGCACTCAATTCAGACATGTCTGCATCCAACGTAAACATTCTGCCCTTCTTCTTTCCTTTTGCTATCAAGCAACCTTTATTTTTCATATCCTCAACAAAGCATCCATGAGGATTAAATTTGACCTGCAAGCCCTGCTCAACCATTTGACCGATAGAAACCAAATTCTTGGTGATATTCGGGACATGAAATACATCAGACAGGTATTTCTTTTTCCCATCCTGCATAGACAAGGGAATTTTTCCAATCTGCACAATAGGATGTGCAGTATCATCACCAGTCTCCACAAATCCTGGTTTTTCCATTTTCCTTGCATCCTCCATCCATTCTGCATGACCTATCATGTGGTTTGATGCACCTGAGTCAACATACCATACATCATTGCTTTCTTCTGCACTTGTCACAGAATTGTTCATGTGCTGCACCATGAACAAATGCTCATTTCTGTCTTCACCCTGTCTACTAGAAGATGCATAATTCCCTTGTTGCAGTTTTCCATTCATGATGTCATTCTGCTTTTTATAGCAGTCTTTAGCCATATGACCCATTTTACCACAGTAGTAGCATTCAACATTACTGTTTGCATTTTGACCTCTTTGCCATCCACCACGACCTCTTTGGCTCCCCCTGCCTCTAGAGTTACCACGTCCTCCTCCATAGGACTGGTTTTCTTGAGTTTGCTGCATATTCTGATTTCTACCACGGCCTCCAAATCGGCCTCCTCTACCTCTGCCTCTACCTCTTCCAGCATTTGAGTAGAAGACAGCTTCTTTTGAAGTTCCTCCTGAAGAAGATGCACCACCATTTCTTTGCTCCTCAGAAATTAGAAGAGCAATCAGCTCCTCAAAATCAGGAAATCTTTCACGAACTGAAATGGATGTCCGAAACTGTGCATAATCCTTTCCTAGACCATTCAAGGTCACAGAAACTAAATCATCATCTTCCACTGGTGACCCAATGGAAGCAAGTGCATCTGCAATCTTCTTCACCTTCATGTGGTAGTCGTTGATGCTCATATTTTCTCTTTGCACATTGTGCAACTCTTGCTTGAGCTGCATTTTCCTGGCTTGCGTATTTGTGCTATACATTTTTGACAAAGTATCCCATGCCTCCTTTGGCGTACTTGCATCCTGAATATGCACAATCATAGAGTCTGAAATGCTGATAGACAGCCAATACATAACTTTCTTGGCTCTCTCATGCCATGCTTTAAATGCCTGCATTTGCTGTTGATTGGGAACATCAGGAAGAACTGGTTCTTCTTCATTTCCTGCAACAAATTCCCAATATCCTTTTCCCATAAGGAAATTCGTCATTCTAAACTTCCATGCTTGGAAGTTGTTCTTGTCAAGCTTTTCAGTGACAATCTGTGAAAGAGAATCAGATGCCATTACAGAAGACTGCAAAAAATTCTGTCACTGCAAAAACCACAGCTTCACCCTCACAAGGGAAAATCTGCAAAACTGGCGAAAGTGGTATTTGACCACACAGTCACTTCCTAGTGATGATTTTGCATCAACAGGCAATAGGGATGATTCTGTAACTCCCAATGTCTCTGCGCACAAGCATACAATGCAATTTTTACAGTAACTATTCACCGACCTGTAGAACAGTGGCTGCACAGCATAAAACTGGGCCTTTTCCTGAGTGCGTGCAGAAAACTTCCGCCTCCAAAACAGGGCCCGAAATGGCCTCAAATCAAAAAAACAGGGTCGCCAAGGGCTAAAGCCCTTTCCCGCAGCATATACTGCCCTCTTGCTTCACCGCGAAGGGCGTCTCAACCTGAGACAATACACTCCTGCACTTTCCGGCTGTGCTACCTGCAGAGATCTTCTCCCAAAACAGAAAATGAAAGCAACACTGCTCCTCTTACCAGAACACCGTGAGCTTGGCTTGCTTTCTTGAGCTCCTTACCACGAACAAGGCTCTGATACCATGTCAAGATTGTGGGAGAGAAGGAAGGAGTCTCGCTTGAAGCTTTCTTGCTTGCACAATGGGGGAAGACACACAAGGGTGGAGGCTGAAAACTGTTTCCCTCTTCTTAGTTGTGTAAGCCAAAAGAACTCAAGTACAAAGAAATAGAAGAACCCTCTATATGGGTCTCAAACCAAACTCAACTAACTAAGGTGGCATACTAACTGAGCCACGAACTAGAGTAGATAAGGATAGCTATCATGTAGCTATTATTCATGGGCGGTGTACTAACCGCGTCTGCAACTGACAAGTCGGTGACATAAATACACAACGGTTACCCTGGCGTATCACGAGTGGAGCTTGATATCTCAACACTTATGAAATCTACTTCTGATACCCAATAGAAGACCCAAGAACCTGTTTCCAATTTGGTGGAATTAGAAGTGGTTGCAATAATGTGAGCAAAGAAGGGGGAACCCGTAGTTCCAAAAGAGAATCTTCCTTCTACGAAGACTATGAAATTCAACCTTCCTCGGGAAAAGCATAACAATGCAATCCAGAGTAAGGAAGTACAGAGCACTATAGAGCCACAGAAAGCTACAGAGACAGAAGCAGAGATAGGACCAGAGGTCCAGGAAATAGAGGATGCAGAAGTATCTCCTCATGAAGAAGAAGCACATATGTTGCCACTCCTAGAAGAAAAAGGAAAAATAAAAGTGGGCGTGGCCCCATTTCCCAATCGATTGGAAAAGCTTGTGGATCCTATCAAAGAGTATGATTTGGTCAAAGACCTAGACACCTTTAAACCAAACCTAACATTCTGACAGTTGTTTGCTGATGTTGTCTCCCAATTACCGAAATAGATTTAAAAGCATCTTGACAAGAAGATGCGGCCTAAGGATTGCTCCCCCAACAACAACAAAGTCCAATAGAGCCTCAGATTCTGTGAAGGAAGTGGATGTGGCTAATGCCTTCCTAGATCCTCAAACCCCAGAGATTAGTGTATGGATAGAAGGATGCTTTATTTCATATGCATTGATTGATGGAGGCTCATCAGTAAACATAATGACGAATGTGACAATGAAGGATCTAGGTTTGTAAGGAATTCAACCTACCCAGTGGCTTAGCAGATTGGCAGACCAAAGCAGAACCAAATAGTTGGGCATCCTCCCATACGTAAAAACAACCCTTGCAAGAAGAGACTATTGGCTAACATATTTGGTGGTCAAACCAAATTCTTATGGGACCTCATAGCCTTTTATCTTGGGAAGACCTTGGCTTTTTGAAGCAAGAGCCAGGACGATAGACTAGTTCAAAGGCACTCTAACCCTAGGTAGAGGACCCAATAAAGTGGTGTTGAAATTGTATGGATCGCAAAAAGGAAATGGATCCACATCCATTGAAGTCATAACAAACTCCTCCAATAAAGTAATAGATGGTACATTAGGAGATGAAGAGGCTATTAAACAGATCTTTCCCAAGAAAAAAGAGGCACAGTCCCTAACAGTGGGCATAGTAAGCCAACTACTGAAGAAAACAAAGTCTTTGTCCATGGGAGAATACCTCCTGCCTCAACCCGAATTGACTTCTGAAATCACCTCTAACAGTGAGATAGCAGCATGGATGTACTGTCCTCCCTATTACATGGCAATCACAGAAATAGAAGGAGAGTTAGAATTAGAGACAGAACCAGAGACAAAGGCAGAAGCAGAAGTAGTCACAGAGGTGGAGGACATGTTCTTCTCCTACATAGCCTCTACAGAAGCAGAGACAGAGCCTACAAAGAAAGAGGATGAAAATGATGAGGAAGAAAACAAAGCAGGTTATGAAAGTGCAGATGAAGAAGTTCCTCTGATAGCAGATGATCTTGTTGATGTCCCTATAGAGACCTTAGAGGCTTGGATCTCGAGGTGTTGGATGGAATGACCATGGTTCCATTTGGGTTGACCAATGGACCACAAAGTATGCAAAATCTGCATAAGAAATGGATCAAAGGTATAAAAGTTAAGTTCACCAGTGGCTCCTGTCACCTTGACTATTCATTCTGGAGAAAGCCAACAGAGAGCCATCAAAGCCATGGCTTATAGAAGGTCCGTGCTATGTGACATTCCTAGACGCATCTTCTGAAGATGAATCCCTAAGTCCAAAAGAAATCACCACTCACACAGAAATAAACAAAGCTCTGATACCCTTCCAACAATCTCAATAGACAAATGATTCATCTGTTCAGAAGGAGGACACTAGTTCTAGCGGACCATCAGATGATGACACTACTCTCTTGAAGGAGTCAGACCTCTATCCAGAAGAAATCCGTGGAACATTTATCCGCGAAATGGAGGGTGAAAGGCAAGTGACGTTCCTGGATACTGATGGTACTGAACGTCACCTGAAAGTGGGTCTCAATCTTCCAGAAGAAGAACTAGTGGTCTTGCGAGACCTACTAAAGGAGAACTTAGACGTGTTTGGTTGGTCGTACAAAGACCTAAAGGGGATTGACCCTACTGTTTGTCAACACCACATCGATTTAGATCCTGATGCCAAACTTGTGAGGCAAAGACAACGTCATATGAATCCAAATTATTATGCTCTGGTGAAGGATAAATTATTGAAGCTCCTTGAAGCTGAGCTCATTTATCCCGTGGCTAACAGTGAATGGATCTCGCCCATTGTGGTCGTACCCAAGAAGAACGAGAAACTTTGAATATGTGTGGAATTTTGAAAGCTAAACTCCAAGACAAAGAAGGATCATTTCCCTATTCCTTTTACAGACCAACTGTTGGACACAGTGGCAGGCCATGAGCTCTATTCCATCTTGGATGGATTCAACAGATATAACCAAGTCCAAATCGTAGAAGAGGACCAATCCAAAACAACCTTCACAATAGAATGGGGAACCTACGCTTACAGAGTGATGCCGTTTGGGCTTTATAATGCTCCTACCACCTTCCAACGAGTAATGATGGCTGCCTTCCAAAACGATCTGCATGATTTCATTGAGGTGTATCTCGATGACTTCTGTGTCTATAGCCTAATCCGTGAGCATTGGGGACACCTAGAGTTATGTTTTGACTGATGCCAAGAGTATGAAATCTCTCTCAACCCCGACAAATGTGTCTTTGGCATCTCATCAAGAGTTCTTCTTGGCCATATTGTCTCTGCACAAGGGATTGAAATAGACCTGGAAAATGAGAAGATTGCCGCCTTGACAACACCAATAAACCTCAAGCGATTGAGAGGGTTTCTTGGCCATGTAGGCTACTACATAAGATTTATTGCACATTTTGCAACTAAGGAAGCCCCTCTGCACAAGCTTCTAAGGAAAGATGCGGATTTTTCCTTTGGACTGATGACTACGAAGAAGCCTTTAATACCCTAAAATAGTGCCTCATCAGAGCACCCATCCTGCAAGCAGCCTCTTGATTGGACAAAGGAGTTCCATGTGCACACGGATGCATCAGTAGAAGGGCTAGGTGTTGTTTTATGTCAAAAGAGCCCCTCTAAATTAGATCAACCAATCTATTATGCAAGTCGAAAAGTAACTGACCGAGAGTGGAACTACATAGTGATAGAGCTTGAGTGCTTAGCAATGGTGTTTGCACTAGAGAATTTTTGACACTATCTACTGTCAATGCATTTCAAGTTCTACGTGGATCATGAAGCCCTGTTATTCTTGATGAACAAAGCAGATGTTAAAGGACAAATGATGAGATGGTTGCTCTCGTTCCAGGAGTTTGATTTTGAATTAGTCACTAAGCCCGCAGCCGTTTCCATGTCCTAGCCAACCATCTGTCACGGATCCGTCAAACTGCAGAAGAGGAACAGGATGATCCAGACCTTCCTGAAGCTTCCTTATTTCTAGTCAAAACAATTACTCCCTGGTATGTAGACATAGCCAACCTCTTGGCAACTCAACAGCATCCTCCTGGCATCTCAAGCCGTGAGAAGAAGAAGCTTCTGTTGGAATCAGTCCCCTACACCTTGCTAGGCAGTGCAATGTACAAGAAAGGTAAAGATAAAGTGTTGCGAAGATGTGTTGTAGGAGACTAGATCGGGATTATTCTTAAGGCTTGTCATGACGAGCCATGTGGTGGACACTTTGGAGGAGAAGCGACAACTAGAAAGGCTCTGCCCGCATGATACTAGTGGCCAACCCTCCACAAGATGCATATGAATACTACAAAAGATGCGATGCTTGTAAGCAAATGGGGAAACCCACCAAAACAAATGCCATGCCACTACAACCTATCCTTCCCCTAAAGCCATTTGAGAAGTGGGGGATTGATTTTGTAGGTCCCATTGATCCACCCACCAGATGGAAGCAGAACAGATACATCCTGGTATGTACGGATTATGTCACAAAGTGGTGTGAAGCTAAAGCTCTGAAGCAGGACCATGGTAACAGCATATCTCTGTTCATATACGAGAATATTATCACCCATTTTGGCAGTCCCATTGAGCTGGTAAGTGACACAGGTACTCAATCCCTTAACAAGATCATGGAAGAGTTGACAGAACTATATAAGATCCACCATCGCAAGTCCACCCCCTATTACCCCAAAGCCAACGGCCAAGTTGAAGTCACCAATCACATCCTCTGCTCAATCCTGACAAGGACGATTACGGCACATTGTCACGATTGGGATGATCGACTTATAGAGGCCCTCTGGACATACAAAACCTCTTATAAGGTAGCTACATGATAAACTCCTTTCCAATTGGTGTATGGCACAGAAGTTGTCTTCCCAGTTGAGCTGGAGTTGCCCTCTTTGCGAGTGGCAGTTGAAGAACGCCTCAGAGATGATGAGTCCCTCTAATGCCTCCTGTTGCATTTGGAATGTTTGAATGAGATTCGGCGGATGGTCTTACAATGCATGGAAACCACTCAAGCGCGACGCAAGGCCTATCATGGCAGCTTCATCAAGCACAAGGAGTTCAAAGAAGGTGATCTTGTTCTGGCCTATGATTCGCGATTTGGAAAGTTTCCTGGAAAGATTCAACAACATTGGATGGGTCCCTATAAGGTACTTGTTGTCAATCCTAATGGCTCTATCCAAGTGCAGGCCATTGACACCTGTGATGATCCCTTTCTGATCAATGGCTATAGCCTAAAGAAGTACCTCCCTCCTTGGGGATCCTAACAATCATAGTTGATGCACCCTTTCCCTTGTGGGCATCGCACTGTCCTTCTCCTTGTGCTTCTGATAGCCCTTATGATCTTCCTCATGAGACGGTCTCATTCTACTAACCCCTCCCAGACACCTCCCATCCTTACAATTTTCTCCTCTCGTCTGATCTAGCAATGGTAATTGGATGGCCCTACCATGTGGTATTTCTACCATACTCTTTATTTTATTTTTTAAAGAAAAAAACAAACAAACAAACAAATTTTAATGGGAGAAAAGGAAGTGATTCCCTGTCATAGTAGGCCTCATTCCAAGAAAATGTGGCAAACACCCTTGGGCAGGAAGCTGGCTGTGGAAAAGATGGTAACACCCAGCATTCCAGAAAGTTGATCCATTAGTTGACATCTCCAGGACCCAGTTCCAAAGCTGCCTCCCTCAGTGTGATGTGTCATGTGCCTCTGCGCCAAGGTCTTCTAGTAGACGATATGTTCTATATCTGATACACAGTTCTGATCTATTGGCTACCTCCCTGGGTATGCCTCTTCCTCAACAGACAAAGTGATCTTCATCGACAACCTCCTGAGTGATGTGAGTTTTCATCCTAACTGGATGGGGATGTGAGTATTCTACCCTCTGTATCTATCAGTGAGCATGAGATAGAGGGTGGGGTGAGTGACTAGACCTTTCCCTCAATTCAATTAAGAGGTGCGATGTGTGAATGGAGTGTTGCACGCACGGGTTGGGCCTCTCAATGCACAAAGCACAATCTATTCCTATGCACTACACTATAAGGCTCCTCGGCCTTCCTTCTCACATCGTATGCTAGCATAGGGTGGGATGCACAGTTGCACCATCAAATGTGCACACGACATACAACTTTTGCACAAGTGACTGTGAGGATTACATCAATGGGTTTCAAGAATGGGATGCTCTCTGTGTCTTTCAAGAGAGCGTGAGACAAAGGGTGGGCTGAGTGTGATTGGTGTTTCTCCTCAATCAATTCTGAGAGGTGAGGTTGAGGGACGTTATGACAATTGGTGTTTCTCCTCAATCAATTCCGAGAGGTGAGGTTGAGGGATGTTATGACAATTGGAGTCAGGTACATTTCTGTTTCCCTATACATACACGGGATGGGTCTCTACCATCATCACAGGACACGTCACCCTCTTCTGTACACTACACAACAAGGCTCCTCAGTCTTCGTGCTTGCACCTATGCCAGATGGGGTTGGATGCATGAATGCACCATCAACTGTGCATCGTAGCATACTCTGTCTATCCCATCCCCTTATCAATTTCTAAACCGGGTATGCAATGCGGTTTTTCTTCATTATTCACTCGAGTGATGTGAGTTATGGGGTGAGCCATTGTTCTTCCCTTTACATTTGAGTGATTGTGCACTGAGTGCAACCTTCTTCGTCATCATCACATTTGCTACACCTTCATCAGCAAAGTTACCACCCTGGGTGCTGTTGTGTGGTCCCTGCCCCACTAAACATATGCTGTGAAGACATCTGTGTATCTCCTGCCGCCGATTGCGACACAAAACGCAACGTCAATCGTCAACCGCAACTCTCGGCAAAATCGGCCAAGTTTTTCTAACCCTACCTCTTTTGTTTGCACGTGATGGTAAATGTCTTAAGTGTGGGGATACCAGCGTCTAGTTGATTGACAAGTCCGTGGCTGTGTTGATCAATCTACCCTAACCGGTAAGGTCTTAAGTGTGGGGATGCGTCCCTACCCGTCTCTTGTGTATACCCCTTGCATATGTCATTATCCAATCATATGTGTCTACCACGTATTAATTCTGCCATGATGGGTTTCCTTCCTCACCCACCCACCCTCGTATCCCTTGTCCTTGAGGCCGTTTCCCTTGTGGTTGCTTTTATTGCGCAAATTTTTTATTTTCTATGTGAACATACCCTATGTTCACCAAACTCCAAATCCAACATTATAGCCTTGTTTTTTCCTTTGAATGACACACTTTTCCTTTTTACATCCCCCTGTTCCGGCTTACCGTTTTTTAGTTATTAATTTTTGAAGCTTTTCTCGCACAATTGGATGTATTTTCATGCGAACACGCCCTTATCGCTTCCAAATAGTAATCTGACATTCCTACGCCTTCCCCTGGACATTTTTCCTTTTACCCGCCTATTATTCCAATGTACGGTTTGTCCATAATTAACTTTTGTGTGGTTTCATGTCTTTTTTCACGTACATTTTTTACTGTTTTTCATGTGAACCTGTCCTATTCTCCTTAGAATTCAAATTTGACTTGATAGCCTTGTCCAGTTACCCTTCTTGCACAATTCTCATTTTCCCTCTGCCATGTTTTTCCCTCTAAATTCTCTGTTATTAAATTTTATTGGTGTTTTCGAGCTCAATTTCTTGGTTTTTTCCATGTGAACGCCTCCTAACCCCATCTGAACTGAGATTTGATGTGACCCCCATGAAGATTATACATGTCCTGACATTTTTTCTTTTTCCTTCCCTTCATTCCGATGCACGGGTCCTTAGTTATTAATTTTTGAATCTCGTTTCAGATACGATTTTTGGGCTTTCTCCATGTGAACGGGGTTTCTTTTGCTCGACACTATGTTCAAACATGATAGGATTGTCGGGCACAATGTTTTGCACATTTTTCCTTCTTGCATCACTTCGTTTTGGCTAATGGATTTTTCGATATTAATTCCCGTATGCATTTTTGGGGTCGTTTTCCCTTGGATACGCATTTTATTGTGCTCTCCCTGTGAATCCCCTTCCCTTAGACATTTTTCCTTTTTACCTCCCTTCGTTCCAGTGCCTGGATCTTTTTATATTAATTTATGTGTCCCATTTTAGGGGTTCTTTTTTGGTTTTTTCTAGGTGACCGGGTCTTATCTCCATCGGAATGGTGTTCTGACATGATAGGCCTGCCTGGCTTGACTTTTCTCTCAACTTTTCTTTTTCCCATGTTTCCATTCGGCAAACGGATTTTTCGATATTAATTGTCGTATGCGTTCTCAAGCCTGATTTTTCCATTTTCCCATGGGAACGTCCTGACTTGATCCCGGACACTCCATTGTACTTTTCCACAGTCTCCCCCTCGCCTTCCGACACAGTTTTCCTTTTTATTGCATTGCATTCTAGCTCACGGTTTGCATGTTATTAAATTTTCTTTGTTTTGCCATGTCCCCGCGCACCTCGCTTCGCGTGTGAACGTGCGCGTTTTTGCTTTTACGTGCCTTGCGATGCTCCAGTGGTGTCCTCGCCTTCCCGTCGCTGTCTTGGCCCCCGTTGCTTCCCACCAGTGCAAAAATTTTTACCTCGCTCCGTGCCTAAGCAGCACGAGACGAGGGGGTTCTTTTAATTATTTTTCTCTTTAGTTATTTATTTTTTTTCATTCTTTTTTTCATTTTAAAAAATCAAATCTCCCCCCCCCCCCCCCCCGATGGTTCCTCCCCCTTCCCTTCTCCTCTCTCTCTCCTTTTCTTTCTCTCTCTTCTTCTTCTCTCTCCCCGATCCCTCCCTCTCTCTCCCCTCTCTTTCTTCTTCTTCTTCTTCTTTCTCCTCCTCCCTTCCTCTTCCTTCTTCTCCTCATCTTCTTATTCCCCTCCTCCTCCCCCTCCCCCTCCCCTCTTCTTCTCCTCCCGCTTCCCTCTTTCCCCCTCCCTTTCTTCCCTTCGCCTCCCTCCTTTCTCTCCCTCCTCTTCTTCTTCTTTCTTCCTCCCCTCTCCTCCCCCTTTCTTCTCCTTCTTCTCCCTCCACCCCACCGCCTCATACCTCCCTCCACCCAGCCCCATCGCCTACTCCCCCCTCCACCCAGACGCCTCCTACCTCCCTCCACCCCCATCAATCACTTCTCCCGCCCACCATCTCTGCTGGCCTCCTCCCCCCCCGCACATTACTCCTCGCCCGCCGTTACACACCCCCCCATTTCCCTCCCCGCCTGTGGCCCCCTACCCTCTAATTTGGCCCCTCCCCCCTCTACTTTGGCTCCCCCCCCCCCTATTTTGGGCCTCCCCCCTATTTTTAACCCCCCGCCCGCCCGTTTACCCCCTACCCTGCCCATTACACACCCCCTCCCCCCCCCCCCCCCCCCCGGCGGCAATCTTAAAACCCCCCCGTAGTCCCCCATTCCCCCCACCCCTTCCCCTTTCCTCCCTTACCTACGCCCCCTTTCCCACTCACTCCCCCACTCCGCAACCACCCTTCATCGGCGGTTCCCCTTTTCCTCCTCCTCTTACGCGTCCTCCTAACGCATTTGCGGAAGCTTACGGGTCTTCGTGCCACGTTTGAGGGAGTTCTTGCACACCTCGGCATTGTTGTGCCGTGTTGTTCATGGGCTTTTTCGCGGGTGTTCACGTGTGAGGATGTGCATAAGACTCGTTTATGGGTGTGTTCAGCTGATGTTCACACGAAGTCTATGTACCTCCTTTTATTTTCTAAAAACCCGCGAAAAATACCTAAAAATACCTAAAAACGCTTAAAAATATTTTTAAAAATTCATAAAAAATCAAGGAAATCCAATAATAATAATAATAACCAAAACATTAACTAAAAATTTTGGATTCTTTTCTTGGTCATAATTGCAAAAAAATAATTGTAAATAATTAAGAATATTTAAAATCTTTTAAAATTCATTAAAAATTGCATAAAACTCACTAAAAATCCATAAAAATCAAAATTAAATTTAAAAAAATCATAGAAAATTACATTAATGCATTTGACTACTTTTGGAATATTTTTATAAGCTGAAAAAGTCTTGACACATGACCACCCTATTATTTTCAGGTCAAAATGTTAAATTTTTACCTAAATTCATAGAAATTTCATTTTAAATTCAAAAAATAGGTTGAAAAATTACTGATAATTATAGATTCATTGTTGAAGCCTGATGGTTCAATTATCACTTAGGGTTTATTGCAAAAGCTAGTTATTAAATTTGTTTTAAAAAACCATAATAAATCAAACATTTGAAAAAAAGCACATAACTAAAAATAAAAATGATAATAACACCCAATTATTAGTCGGAATTAACTAAACCAAATATGATCCAACTAACCTCGCCTTCATATTTCTTTTTTTTTTAAAGAATAAGGTGTTTCATTCTTTTTTCAGTAGTGGCTTTTGCTTCTTTGTTGGACTCATTGTATCTTGGGATCCATCCATGCGCCCTCTGTCTCTTGCATATACACCCTTGTCAGGTATTTATATTTTTTGCTTTATTTATTTATTTTTGGTCACCCCTTAACCATGGTTAATGGTTAAAATTTACCCACTTTTCCACGCGCACTCGCGCCAAATACACATTTTTCTAAACAAATAAAATGAACCACCGTTTACTTAGCAGGTGCTTCGTGCGCTATAGACACCTCTAAGTTTATTAAAAAAGAACCCGCCGTCACGAATGCACGCACTACACAAAAAGTGCTAAACACACACTTAATTTTTAATCAATGAATATGCATTTAGAGACATGAATCTAGGTATCGAAGTCCAGGATCCGTTAAAAGCAACATTGCACATTAATAAATTGTAACTAACAATTTAAGAAGGAACCGTCATTTTCTTATTAAGGTTTACAACCTAATAAAATTTCACCCATTTTTTAATAATTTATTAATACGAACCCTTCACTAAAATAATTCCCCTCAATACACTTTTTTCCCTTTTTAATAAATGCACTTTGTGGGATGGGCACGTGTAGTCTTTCAAGTTGTCATTGCTTATCGAAGTTATGGTTATGTCCTGAGATGGTTATTGAGGTATTATGGTTTGATTGTATGATACAATTACGGGTGTGGTCTGTAGTTTTCTTTTATGCCTGATATGGGGTCTCGGATGCATGTTTGTTGCATTGCATGAAGCTTTTGGTTGCATATGTGTAGCGGTCATGCTGAATTTTTTCTAGGATATGGATTGTTTGGGGTGGTCAGTTAGTTAGTCACGTTTGTGTGTGCTTATTTTGGTCGATGTCTTTTTTATGGATATTTTGTTGTTTTGCAGGCATTCCCTGTGATTTCGTGTGTGTGTAATCTATCTGAATGGGGCCTCAAGCTCCTCCTCCAGTCTCCATTGGTCTCTCACGATTATTCTTTATTGATAGAGTCTAAACTTATTGGCAAAGCAGGCTTAACAAAGTTCATCGCACTCTCATTACCACTCATTTCAGAGGATACTGATACTTGTGATCAGTTCTAGCCTCTTACAATAAGAGGTCTAGTCTTATCAAAGGAACCATTGTCCAATTGACGCCTAAAATTTTTGCAAAAGTAGACATAGGATGTGTTGGATCCCAAGAAATTTCTTACCACTTCTGGCATCAGTGTCTCCATGATCTCTAATCCTGTGTGGAAGCAGTTATGCCCGTTCCTTTAGGACAGGTTTATTCCTGCCTAGACACCCTCTAATCACCTTTCAAAGGAGTTGTTTACAGCTTCTAGAATCGTGTTAAAAGGCATAACGATTGATTGGAGTTCCTACCTTTTGTCCAAAATGGATCAACACTTTGTCAGAGTTACCAAGGGTAATGTCACTAATGTTACATTTGGATCCTATCTTTATGTCTTTTTGGCATATACTGCCCCTTCGAAGGAAGTTCCTACCTTGATAGTTGATCCACCAGATGCTCCTCCCCTTGTTGAACACTCTGATGTCGTCATTGAGGATCTTGATCCTATCCCTCTTGTGGTAGTTCACAGGAAACACTTAAAACGAGTGGCTGAATCAGCTCCAGCTCCTCCTCCAGTCTCTGTTCTTGATCAATCTAGCAGTCACCTACTATCAGTTTTCCTCACAATGCAGGTCTTTTCAGAGCATATCATGAGGATACTCTGGAGATTTCCATCCCTTAAATGCAATGCTTGGTAACTAGAGATGCAATTCCCTTCCTATGTCAAGATGTTCAGTGTTCTATAGAGCTCTTAGTGACTACACGTATCCAACAACTCTATTCCTCTTGCTATGATGAAGTACAACAGACCAAAGAAGAGCTGACAAAAGCAAATGCAGAGCTAGCTTCTACTCATGAACATTTTTATGATCTTTGTAACCAAGTGGAGCAACAGACTAAGATCATTGATGCTCAGAAAATGGACATTTCCAGTTTGCACACTCAGTTGGCTAACACTAGCACTCAAGTAGTTAATGTAACTGAGGAACGAGATAGATTGTTGAAAGAATCTCACAAGCTTCAAGCTTTGCTAGCCACCTAGACAGGGGAGCTTAAAATAGTAAATACCACCTTAGACTAGAGCCGAAACCAAATTCAACACCTTAACGAGCAACTGGTCCAGTCACGTTCTTCTTCACAAAGCCCTATTGTGCAACCAGTTTCTTCTTTGACCCCTTCAGACTTGGCAGTTCTCCAAAGACAAGCCACATTATGTCCGTTGTTTCAAGCTAAAGTTGAAAGATTGCACTCTAGGATGGATTTTTTATGGTCTACATTTGAGCAATTTCAGGAGTATGTTCCTCCCTACCATTCCTTTTTTGTCCCTGCAGAAGTTGGCCTTCTATATTAAGCTCTCAATGATGGATCTACCTCTTTCAGAGGATGGTTGGAGTGAAGCCTGGTCTTTTGATTTGCTGACAGAAGTTGTCCGTATGGTCTTTGAAGATTCTGTGACTTTGGATACCATGCTGCTATCTTATATGTATCTACGAGGTGATATATTAATTACAGATGATGTAGATCTGGCTTGGTATGTAGGGGATATGGTCTTAGAAGCTGCCTTATATGTCAACCATTTGGAGTTGAGGATAGATGAAATGTTCCAGTGCTATTCTTCTAAAGTGGTTGCTTGCCCTGACACTTTATGGAATTCAATGATTGATTCCGTAGTCCTAAACCAAGGACAGAATACAGCATCTACTCATGTGTAGAACACTAACCAATTGAGGGTGGATCTTTTAGCTTATCTTTTCAAGAACCCTCCATTTGAATCATCCTTCTTTGATGCCTACAATCGACCACCTATTTTAGGTCCCTCTGTTCCTAGATTATTTTATTATCAACAAATGGCCCATCGCTATGATGCTTATTTTTTCCTTTATCAATCCAACTCAGCAGTCATCTTTACCTATTGTTCTTTTATTGAAGATCAAGTATTTTCCCCTTCTCGGCCTTGTCCTTCCCCATTCAATTAACACCTTTCTTAATTGATTCGCCTAAATTTTCAACTAATCCTTCTTTAGCTTATTCCTCATTTTATGATTTTCCTTACCCATCTCTTCATCCTCTTTTACTCATTCCTCTTCCATCTCCTACCACTTCTATTTCTCAACCCCCTCAGTTTGTTAGTGGGTATGAAGGATTTGATCACCAGATTCCAAGAAGAAGAGGATGGCTCAACTAATTCTCTTACGGGACCACAAATTAATTGGCCATTAATTCCAGGGGACTGGACAACTGCTAGTAAAGTGTACCAAAATTATCTAACAATATTCACAATCTCTAGATCCTTCAGTGAGATTGACAGCCCATTTTGCTTGGTACCTAGCATATATGCATAGGCATTCCCATAACGATCAAAAGGCCATTCCCAAGATTTGTATGAATGTCAATGTGAACATTGATTCCCAACAATTGGATGTCCTATATTTTCATGCCCTTTGTCTACCTATAGATACCTTGTCTTGCTAGAATAGATGTGCTGCCTTCAATTCTTTCAGAATCCTCCAAAATCTTTTGTAGATGAATCATTATCCATGGATCATTTTCATAATCATCAAGCTTTCAAGAGGGATCATCTTCACTGATACCCCTCGATGTATCTTCTATGCTTCTTAATGCTATATCTCTCTTTTGGAGGTGCCATTCAGTATTTGTGCTTGTGTTGTATTAATTTTTATGTGATGAGTTCGTGCTGGTTGAATAATGGATTTGTTTGAGAACTCTCTTTTTGACTATTGACGCTAATGGTCATGGTGGATGGAAAACCTACAATGCAACACCGCAGAACCTCTTATATCATTTACAAATTTGTCATGACTTTCAATTGTTTATACGATGTGTTAATGCATAATGGTGTTTTCCTTTAGTTGTATTCTTTCTTAGATACAGGTGATAAGTTGGGGTCGTGGTTGGGGTGATTATTGAAGATGCTAAAAAAGCTCAAATTTAGCTCTTTATTGAACTTATATTCTTCTTTTCCTTAGGTCACGAGGACGCTTCCTTTCTAAGTGTGGGAATATGTTGAGAGTGGAAAAATACTGAAATTTTGACTGATTTTTGTTGTTTTTAAGGCCTAAATGGTTGATTTCTAATGGATTTTGAGTGATGTTTAGTTGTTTTGGAAATTTTTGAAAGTTTTTTTGGATAATATTTATTATGTTTTGGAAGCTCATGATGATTCTCAGTAGAAATATGAAGCTTTGTGATGTTCTGGTAGGTTCTGTTGAGGTTCTAATTGGTTATGATACCTTCTGTTTAGCTTCTGTTTTGTTTTGATTTTCTTCTGTATGAAGCATGGATTGATGATTGATGAAGGTTGAAATATTTTGAAAGCTTATTGAATAGTTTTTTATAGTTTGGAATGGTTTTAGTATGAGTTATGAGGTTCTGTTGATCTCTGTTGACCTTCTGTAACCCTTTGATGAGCTTTTGTAGAGCCTCTGTCTCTGCTATGTTCCTGTTCTGTTCTATTTTGTAGATCTTCTGTAAGTGTTATGTGGAATGAGGGTGTGACTTTGGGAAAGTTTTCTAAATTTTGGAAAGGATGAATCTAAGTTCAAAAGAGCTAAAACAAATGGAAGAAGCAGCTGATGAAGACTGAAGAGCATATTGAAGTGATAGAGACAGAAGTGAGCTATGAAGAGATACTGTAGTGGCTCTGGTGCCCTTTCATACCTCCCATGCCTCTTGGGAGATGCATCCATGACCTAATAAGGATTATTATAAGTGATTACTAATTATTGTAGTGAAGAGATGATGTACTATTGATTGAGAGAGAGTGAGAGAGTCAGAGATAACCAATTCTATCAAAACAATGTGTCTATCTATGAGAGATTGAGAGAGAGAAATATGAAGATAATGAAGATGAATATTATGTGATTATTTCCATTCAAAAATGGTGTATTATTTTGTGTTTCTTATTCTATTGATGGATTCTATGAAGATATTGAAGATTATGGTTGATTCTATCAAATCCATGGGAGATATCTACTATGATGCTGCGTGAAGATTTGTTCTTTTCCTTGTTGTGGTTCTCAAAAGAATGAAATAAAAGTGTGTTGATGTTACAAGATAGATTTTCTTGCAGTAGAAACCCCTTTTCCTTGGTATTCCTCTTGGGGCTCCAAAACCACTAGTAGGACAAGGTATTGGTACTAACTAAAGCAAGAAAAATACAAGGGAAGGAAACTCAAGCATAGAAATGGTGAGGAAAGTCATGTTATCTTAATTAAGGAAGTGGATTTAATATTTTACAAGTTGACTTAAAGATTATCTAAGGCCATGATTTTTCTTTGGACAATATCTGGTGCTTGTTTGATCATATTTTTATTACCAAGGCAAGGGCCATACAAGGATATCTTGTGAACCTATGGATGTATTGAAAGATAATGTTCATGCAAGGGTGTAATGGTTCTTGAGCTATTCATTGTGATCATAATGAGGTGATGATATATAAGATAAGGATCATGTAATTAAATCATCTTAGTGATGTTGTCCTTGTGTGAGATGCACCATCGTAAGGATAGGGAATTAGAATGTATCAAATGTGCTCATTATGAGTGTACTAAAACCACTTGGCTCTTTACCCTATCAAGTGTTTGAGTGGTCACAAAATAAAATAGCTAGCTCCTATAAGAGCATAGGACCCTATCAAGTGCTTGAGTGGTCATGAAATAAAACACCTATCTCTTATAAGAGCATAGGCCCCTCACCCACAAGGTGAGTTTTCATGAAACCTCCAAGATGCTAAGGTGCATTAGTATGGAGATCTTAATGGCTTGTACAATAGCCTCTTATTTTTCTAGCTACCACAAGCATGTATTTTTAGGGTAAGATGACCATCAAATATAAAATACAAAGATAATCACATCACAATCATGAAACATCACTTTTTAACACTTTATAACCATGATGTGTGTGAAACTACCCTTGGTTTTATTACATTATATATTTCTAAATATATAACATCTAGCTAAAGTTAGTTCTATTAAGTCAATTCTTGACCAATATAAATTAAAGGACCAAAATACTAATTCTATGCATCTTTTTAGGCATTGTCAAGTCTCTTTTTATATTTCTACCAATGCAAAATATCCAAACCTAGTTATCTTCATTTGGTTATATACCATTGCATAGAAACACTATGACTTTAGGTTGTCATCTAACCACTAGCAACTTGAGTTGCATAGGTTCTATGGCCTTCTCAAGTTGCACTTCAGCCTTGGGATGTGGTCAACCACCCATCTTACTCATAACCCTAACTATATATGTACACACTCATTCTTTATTCTTTAAGTGATAAGGATAAGGTAATGTTGTAACGTGCCTTCGAACATGTTTTTAGTGGTCCATCGAGAGACAAATCTAAGCGATGCAGCTTGGGACTCCCATGGAATGTTACAGGGTTTGTCGCCTAGGGTTTCTCAATTCCACAATAGAACGTTCGTGGCCGAACCCATTGGGATCAACCTAAAATTTGGGTCCCTAGTGGTCAAGGTCTCCTGATAGTATTCTAGCACCGGTTCCTAGACATCCTACTTTACACAGAGATACCCAAGCCAAAGCAAATCCATACTGCACTTGGTTCAAAGAGAATGGGAAACGAGAGGGATGCGTCGCTCAACCTCTCTACCCGTAGGGCATAGTCCCATTCCAGTCCCCTAAAACGGCATGAATCGAGGTTCTAAACTAACAATTCCTAAGGGTTGGGGACGTTAGTAAAACCTTGTGAGAAGCCTCCCAGTTCTCTAGGACCACCCTGCCATAGGACAAACTTGTCGGGGGTTCCACCCACCTACTTTCCTTAATAGGTGTTCTTTAGTTATTTAATTAGGATCTACCACATTTATATGTGACATTTAAAATCAGCTTCCTTAATTAAGCCTTTTAGGGAGGAACATGATTCATTTGCGTAGTTTACAGCACTGACACAAAAACAGAGCAAGTAGTCCTTTTGACAAACAAGTTCCTTAACTTATCTTCAAGTTAATATTTTCTCCCTGCCCATATAAGAGAAATTGCATGTCCCTTCTGCCTTGCAAAAGTAACCGGTCCAAATCACATGGCACCACAATTTCCATCCTTTATCTAGAATAGGATCTTCCAATGCCACAGACGTTGGGACCACGAAGGTCTCTCAACTCTGTTCCGGACTTGGCAAGGGGTGTCTAGAGCTCCACCTGACCCGCAAGCTGCCTATAGGAGTGAAATATCGTTCCCGTGATTGGCCTTTTCACCACTTGACCTTTGGCCTGCAAATCGAGCAGTGCTCTTCTCAAGTATATCCGAAGTGCAATCTTGGAGGTGATCCACCCTTGCAAATAACCTTTCCTTAATTAAATCATTTAGGAATCAAGCATAGTTGTCATGAAGAGAACATGAGAGAGAGAAGAGGAAGAAGAGAGAGAAAGACTGCAAAAAGAGAGAGAAAGAGAGTGACGAGGAGAGAGAAATACTAGAAAAGGAGACAGAAAGGTAGAAAGAGAGAGGAAGAAGCCATGAGAGCTTGGAGAAGGAGATGAAGATGAAAGGAGACTTGTATTATAATCTAATGGTCCAAAAATCAAGTCCCTAACACCTTAGATATACCAACCAGTGTAGCTAGTATTTCCCCATTGTTAAATCCCCCTCTCTTACATTCTATCCCCACCCGAAGGTTTTTGCCCTAAAAAACAATTTGGGCACTTATGATAACTAGGCAGGAGCAGATCAGAGTACTACTCTACTGCATTATTACATGGGTATACTAATGAATGAAGAGGTATTATTGAGTATGATGGGTCATTGGGGTATGTATGATACATGGGCCTTATTGGGGAATTATAAAAAATGAAATTTAACCCAAATATCTTGAGTAAATGCGAGTTGTAGACGACAGTAAGCTATTTACTACAGGGCCCCGCTGTAGTAAATCTGTCATAACTTTCTGTAGGAGACTCTGATTGAGGCATGCTACACATCAAAATGGAGCTCTGGGTAAGTGCTTTCAGAGCATGTAGGTTGGGTTTGGCTGTTTCAAAGTTTAGGGTAAAATCTGTGTAAAATAGTGAGTTGTCTGCAATCTTCCCCACACTAAAATATGGCCATAGATAACCAATCTTTAGCTAAAAGAGTCTACCAAAAAGATGGATGTTGGTCTAAATGAGATCCCAAGCAATCCATTAACCTCCTGGATCAAAAGGTATTCCATCATAATGATTGTCCAAGAGAAGAGAATGCCCATCAACCACATACTCCAATCCACCCAGATCAAATGGATACAATGAAGTATCCCCATAATCAAGTCCATGATCACATCCATAATCTCCTGGATCATAGGGAAAAACAATGCCATCTTCATATTCATGTATGCCCAAATCATGTATTATATCATCATCGGACATGTGCCAATCATCATAACCATGATCAAGGTACTCATTATCAAATGCGTTCAATGGCTGTTGTAAACCTTGATTAAGTGTAAACTAATGCTCAAGAATATCATCATGAGGTTTCTCCAAGAGTCTAAAACCTTCAGCATAACCATCTACATCTGTGAGTGCCTCATGTGATTCATCAACAAAGATGTCATCGGCTTGTACATCTTGCTCTTCATTGTTCGCTTCTTGTATATCTTCTTGGTCTTCTTGCTCATCTTCTTGTTGATCATGTTGCTCATTATCCCAATCTTGTTGTTCAGCTTGCTCATTGCTCTCTTCTTCTTCATCAGCACCATGGTAGTTATGAACTTGCTATTGCTTATCAAAGCTAGAAGAGTACTAATAAGCATGACCATTATTGTCATGTCCATAAGAATCGGGCTGTTGAATTAAGGAAGATTCACATATATAATCATGACTATGTTGCTGAAAAGGTGGATGCTCATAAGCATAAGCATGTTGCCCATAATAGCCATTCTGCCGCCAAGGTTCAATGGAATGATACTCTTCATTATGACATGGTACATCATATCTATAAGCATTAACATGCTATCCAGATGTACTTGCATACTACTCATGTTCATTTGCATGTTGCTGCTGTCCATATTCATATCATAGTGTGTACCATCAGCATATACATGTTGGTCATAAGCATAAGCATTGGGTGCATAATGCCCATGAGAATACTCATCGTGACCATAATACTCATCATGCTGTTGATAATACTCACAGTGATGAGAATCCATACTTGATTCAAGTCTTGCTCTATTGTCTTTGTCCGCCTTCATAAGAGCAATATATTAATCAATTAAAGCTCTAAGTTTGTCAATATTAGCCTATGTTTGAAGGCAACCTTGTTTACTACAGCTAGAGCTATTGATCTCAGTCTCCATAACTTGTACAGTATGTTTCCTAGCCACCAAGATACTTCAAATTGGCAAAACCCAAATACCAATGCTGTGAAGAAATAAGATATGAATCTGCCACTTTGAGTGAATGGAGCAAATTCAAGTGTATCCCTGTCTGATGTAAATCCTCAGCATCAATGTGGCCTCTTCATTCCAAATAGTTGTGGCTCAGAAGAAAGTATATACATTGGAGAAAATGATATCCCAAATGGTTTTGATCTATCACACCAAGACCTTTATCAACTCATGTAGATAGGCTTTGTAAATGATATGCCATGCTCACTCATGTTAGCATGTAATAGACAACACATACACAATTGGCATTCCTATAGATGGCTCAATTCTGAATGATGAACCAGGTTTTGTTCCTTGTGATATGATGATAAGCCACAATAGAAACTCAGAGTTCAATCCTTCATAACCTTCAGCAAGTTGCTGGCCATGTAACTGTCTAGTTTTCCCACATGCTCCATCATAGCAGTACTGATTCAGAACCTATCAATTTCTCTGAATCCAACATTGAGCTTGCAAGTATGAGGGCATCATCATCAAGTGTGTAAGAACTATTTTTGTGTCTTCTTTAGTTATGCTAAGTTTCTTTCTTCTTCAGTTATGCTACCACTAGCAAGAAATGGTGGCAAGGGTTTGATTGATGGAGCTTCAGATTTTCGGATGTGCCTATCAATGAGGATTGAAGAAGAGCTATGAGGATTGCTCTTCTGAGTCTTCTGGGAGATGAGAGAGCTTATTGCAAGCACATTAGCAGCAACAGAAGAAGCACAAAGAGGGAGAGAGACCTTTCTGGCAGCAACTCCTTGTGTTCTCCTTCCTCTTCTTCTGTTGATAATGACAAAGATGAAGGATGATCCTTCTTATCAAATGGAGGTCTGTCTGTTGTTGTAAATGGTGGAACATGGAGAGAATGGGCTGATCTCCTCCATGAAAGCTTGAGAGAAATACTAAAAGAAAGAGAGAGAAAAACCGTTTCTAAAAAGTAACCAGAACTTTCCCCTCTTCTACTCCATTTACCATTGTCTCTTAAGAGAATACCTTCAAAATTGGCCAAAAATGATCCAGGAGTTGCTAACTTCAGCCTTCCTGCCACCAAAATTGGTCCAAGACTCCATTAATGCACCAAACATGTAGTCCTTGTGGTCCAGAAATCATTGGTAATTGCACTACTGCTCCATGTCATGTCTGTACCGGTGTACTTGTGTACCTGTGGCTCTTAAATCTGTGTGACTAAAAAAAAAGATAACTGAATGGAATGTTGACCAACTAGATCAAGAACCTATGGCTCTGATAACACTTGTCATGGAGAGGACAAGAGAGAGAGAAGAAGAAGAAGAGAGAGAGAGTGCTGAAGAGAGAGAAAGATTGCAAGAAAAGAGAGAAAGAGAGTGACATGGAGAGAGAAATACTAGAAAAGGAGAGAGAAAGGCAAAAAGAGAGAGGAAGAAGCCATGAGAGCTTGGAGAAGGAGATGAAGATGAAAGGAGACCTGTATTATAATCTGATGGTCCAAAAATCAAGTCCCTAACACCTTATATACCAGCTAGTGTAGCTAGTATTTTCCCATTATTAAATCCCCCTCCCTTACAACAGTCAAGGTAGTCAGCCCTAATATCATTTTCCAAGAAAATTTTTCTTTATCCCCATGGCAATTTGTCATCATAGACCCCTACCATGAATTTACCATCAATCACAAGCACTTGGGATAATCATCCAAATGACATTCCAACAATCAATTGAATGTAAAAGCATTTAGGATGTTTTTTGATCAACCACAAAACCAATTCTATTTTTCCAAACAATGCAAGAATAGACGTGATAACATTTCCATTCGCATATTCGCTCTCCCCCTTGGGATCTAAGGGCGATACTATGCAAAATTTTACTTAACATTCCCTTCCTTTGGCTAAGGCATATGTCAAGGTTTCAAACACTATACAAGAGGTAAGTTCTATAGATCACTTACATTGTTCAATAACCCAACCTTCTTCCCAATAAGTATAAAAGTAGTGGTCTTTACTTTGTCTCAGGATTTCCCAATCCCTTGAGCTCTCTACTTGCCTTTGAAGCTTGGAGTTGTTGTTTGTATCTAGCCCCAACCTCGAAATTGGATTGATGAAAGTCGTAGTTATCAGATGGATCTCAAGACATCTTAGTTTTAATCCTTATGATTAATTTATTGTACTAACTCTTAGTCAAAGTCATGAAGCAAACATGAAATTCTCATATATCAAACATGTTATTGGCATATTGTATAAATATTCGATAAGGTAAGTGTGAGATAATCTCAAGTAACTAGACTCCAACAAGCCTTGCATTGAGCTAGAATCTAGTTTTTCTTAATATTTGGGCTCCTAGGCTAAGTACTTTTGAAGTATCTAAACTTTAAACTAAGACTTCCTATTTATGATTCTTAATGTCATATTCTTTTAGCAATTATGCTATTGGTAACCCTTGACTATGCTTTAACCTAGCACTTGTATACACATTTCTTAATGTCATTCTTTTAATGATTATACCATTCATAACCCTTGACTGATTCTTCCTTCTAATTGCTCTATCAACAAATAGGCCATATGCAACTAAGTTGGGTTAAAAGGAACAATCAAATGCCAAATCATAACAATAGGATAAAATAAATTCAAGCTACTCCTTTAAATGAATTCATGTGCATGCCAAAGCAATATAACCTATGTCTCAATGAATAGAGGAGATGTCAATTAGTACCTGGGTATTCGGAGATGAATTATCCATACCCAACATTGTATTCGTACTAAGGGTAACACCCTGATTGATGGCTCCATTGTTGGATGTAGGATTACCATTGGTGCATGTCACCCTTCATTTTGGAGCCATACTTTTAGCTTATGAATCTCTCTCTCTCTCTCTCTCTCTCTCTCTCTCTCTCTCTCTCTCTCTCTCTCTCTCTCTCTCTCTCCTCAGAGAGATAGCGTGGCGGGACGACTCTCATCTATTGGGGAGGGGGGGTAAGCTCGCGGATAAGAGGGAAAGGGTAAACGTGTGTGGCCACCCTCTAAAGAGGGGAAGGGAGGAGCCTTCCAGAAGGCACACACACACACTCTCTCTCTCTCTCTCTTCTCTCTTCTCTCTCTCTCTCTCTCCTCTCTCTCTCTCTCTCCCTCTCTCTCTCTGTGCCATGCCATCTCTCACCTTGCGATGGGGAAGGGGAAGAAGTGATGAATCACAGCCCTAGGGAGTGGGGGTTTTATATCAGGGGGAAATGTAGAGGCAAGTGGAGTGGTGGTGGTGTCTGCCACCTATTGCTATCTGCAGGGCCACGAGGCAGACTGGTCAAGAGCCAGGGGGTGGTATGCCACGTGACCTCCCCCCTCCACATCATCATCAATATCGTGATCATCATCCTCCTCCACATTATGGTCATCCACGTCATCATCGTCTTCTTCCTCCCCCCCCGCCACCTATTTCAGAGACAACAGGGGGGAGGGTAAAAAATTTCAACTATTTTCATTTATTTTTTAGAGGAGGTTCCTATGCGTAGAGGGGGCGGGGAGTTGTATTACATCTAACGTGCCCTGTCCAAGCACATTTGTAGCGGTCTATCGAGAGTCGAATCTAAGCGACACTGCTTGGATAGTGGGCACATTACAAATGCTAACAAGAGAGCTATTTGGGGTCACCACAAACATACTATCCTCTCTCTCTCTCTCTCTCTCTCTCTCTCTCTCTCTCTCTCTCTCTCTCTCTCTCTCTCTCTCTCTCTCTCTCTCTCTCTCTCTCTCTCTCTCTCTCTCTCTCTCTCTCTCTCTCTCTGCAATCTTCCTTCACCTTGTAGCTCCAACAACTAGTATCAGCGTGGGAGGGAGTCTCTAGCCAATGTTACTTGCTAGATATGGCTTGATACATCATATTTACTCTTGCATCTATGGTTTATACCTTAGTCTATGTTGTGTCTTCATGTGAATAGGCTTAATGTATCACATGACATGTAGTTATTAGTGGTCGTTATAGGTGTGGCTTTAAGAGACACATCAATCTATCATTCTATCACTAATGGGATTTTGTGAATACAAAATTTCTTTAGCAATTTGCACCATCATTTTGATGTGTCTTTATGTCTTGTTTTAGCCATATTCTCTATTATCTACCTCTATTATGCTGTCATAATTGTTTTGTGAAGTTTCCTTTATGGTTCTTTAGTAATTATATTTGAGTTTCATGTTCATTTCTTGAAGAAAAAAAGTTGTCCTTTGCAATGCCTATAGTAGCATTCTAATATTACCTTATGTAGCAAGCCAATCCTATTATGGATTCTATATAAATTAGGGCTATACAACTTTGGTGGTCCTACCATTGTCATCTTGAACCTCTAGTTCGAAACTTAGTCAAAATTGACTTTGTTTCATGAAAGAAAAATCCAAATTTCTTGTATCTTTGAAGCAAGATGATGCAATTATACTTCCCTGTATTTTTGGTCTAAAACTTTATTAAAAAATCACCCCATTTATGATAGAAATTTGAATTTCTTATAAAGCTTGAGGCAATCAAACCCTTGTTGAAGCAAGAAGATGCAGTTTAAAGGCCTAATTTTGCATTTTGTGTGTATGTTAGAGAATTATCCCCATCTGTCCAATGTCATTTTGACAAGGAGTATATCTAGAGAATTATAGGAGTTTTATTGCAAGAAACTAGTAAAGGAAGCCATTACAAGATGAAGAAGAACAAGCCAGAGCATTTGCAACCCTAGATGAGGAAGGAGAAACAATCCATCTAGAGGATTATCAGGATGTGGGTACCTCTATGGGTACCATTACGTGTATCATTCTCCTTGTAACGTGCCCGTTTGTCCGCTTGCGGGACACGTCTTAGCAACCCATCGGGAGGAGGGTCTAGAAGGCTCCACCTGGCACTCGTAGGGAATGACACAGGGTTTGCGATCTAGGTCTTCCCGATTCTGCCCTGAGCGGAAGTGTCCAGCCGTTCCCACTTGGGATTGACTTGAGATCAGGGTTCCTTTCCTATCAGCAAAGTCTCTAGGAAGAAGCTAGCGTCAAGCTCCAGATGTACCACTTGCGTGGGAACAACAGAGTTGAAGTAGGTTCATGGTGCACTTGGTTCAGGGAGAATGGGAAATGAGAGGGATGCAAAGGTCAACCTCTTTGCCATATGGCATAGTCCCATTCCTTTCCCCTAAAGTAGAATAAACTGGAAATTCTACATCTACTGGCACTAGGTCTTCATTGTCTTATTATCTCGTCATTTGAGAAAAGTTCCTAGCTAACCGGGACTACCCTTCCGTAGGACGGACCTAAGTCACGCCCACCGCACTTTCCTTAGTTTGCTTTAGTTATCTAATTACCTAACACATTACGTTTTGACATGCAAAATCAGCTTCCTTAATTAAACAAATTAATCACGGGTTCCTTCACGTAACTTAGGCACTGACACAAAAACAATGCTAAGCAAGTTCCTTTTTCTCCAATAACTACTCTTTATTTATCAAAATCCTGGAGTACATCCAATATCACGCCCGAAGGCTATCCTAGCAATCTATAGGATCGCTGCTCCAAGTTCTACCCGTTGACTAGTACATGGGCCTCAAGATCCCATCTCGAGTCACGTCAGTCCCTTGTGCAGGATCCGGAGGCAAGGGATTTACAGCCAGAGCCTCCCTTGACACCCAAGTGTCCTCCCGCTCCAAGCAGCACCCACGGAGAGACCTCTCGCGGCGGGTTAGGTCCATATACTCGGCGTGGCTAACAACCCCCTTGGATAGGGCCAGGCAGACAGTCAAAGGTAACTATTCCTGCCTCTCCCTCCAGGCTTTCAACTTGAAGCATTAAGTGTTTTCCTTGAATTAGTTCCTTGAGCAAAGATCAAATAATGTACCTAAGTACAAGCATGAACATTTCAGAAGTCGTTTACACAACCGACTGCTAAGGTGTGACTCCTTCCCCCCCCCCCCCCCCCCGGATGCTCCTAGCATCCGATCTTGGGTCTTTTCGTGACTTGGCGAGAACCCAATAATTTCAAACAAGATTATGCAAGCAAATGGTCTTGGTAAGTTGACTTATACTTGCCCTTTTCCCTTGGATTTTACCTTAGGGTATCTTAGTCCCTAACTCAAGCATTAGCTAGTCATTCAAGGCAACGAACATGCCTTATTCACAACCCAACCAAGGTTCTTTTAATCTCTAATTCCAACCATGCTCAGTTAACATACATGGCAATACATGATTCTTCATTTAGACTTTCAAGATGCAGTCTAGATTCATGCAATCCTTCCAATTCTCTTAGTGTGGTTCTATGCAGGATTTCCCAATCAACCTTAACCATCGTGCACATTGTGCGTTTAGTATAGTTGTACCTCCTAACGACTTTTATCTCTCTTTAATCCTGGCAACAAGTACTTATTTCTAATGCACCGGATCACATGTGACTTGCGTATATGAAAGTCTAGGGTTTTATCTAACAATGCAAGTGCATCTCATGAACAAAAATTAACAATTCATGTGTTTCTTTTTAACCATGATTGCAAAACGTGAATTCTAAATGACTATTCATGCACTGAACTGGTTAAAAAGCTATCATTTTATGTGAAGTAAGGTGATAACCTTATCATTCTATGTGTGTAAAAGCTATCATTTCATGTGAGGTAAGGCGACAACCTTATCATTTTATGTGAGTAAAAGCTATCATTTCATGTGAGGTAAGGCGATAACCTTATCATTTTTTGTGAGTAAAAGCTATCATTTCATGTGAGGTAAGGCGATAACCTTATAATTTTGAGTAAAAGCTATCATTTCATGCATAAAATTTTATGCGAATTCCAAACTCTACCGTTTCGTGCATGCAACTTAGTTCTTAGAGTAAACAGAACCCTAAGACTCATTCTTGTTCCATGCACGTTATCAATACTTCCATCCCTTCCACGAGAAATAATTCCTAATTAATTTTAAAGCTTAGAACCTAGGCTTGATTCGTGTGTGCTATGTTGGTCGCTCCGCTCGCCTCTCCAACATTACCCGTAGCTTGGGCACCTACACTTCCCGCGACTTTCTTCTTGGGAGCCATTCGCCTCGTGGAGATTGGGCAGTCCAGACCTTAACAGGTATTGGGTTGACACGTTCGGGTGGGAAAGACCACTGGATGGGGTCCTTTGTGGAGAGAGTGGTTTGGGTGTGGCTTGTTGCGGTTACTCACCAACTCTCACTCCCTCTCCTTTCTTTCTCCCTCTCTATCTTCTTTTTCTTTTCACTTATTCTCCTACACACACACTCTCTCTCCCTCTCTTCTTCTCCTTCTCCCTCTCCCACTTCTTTTCTCCTTCTGCTCCTTCCCTCTCTTTCTCTTCTCTTCTCTTCTTTTCTCCTTCTACTCCTCTTCTTCTTCTTTTTCTACTATTTCTCTCCTCTTTCCTTCTACGGGGCATGAGGAGCCATTGAGAACATTAGCGTGAACCAAGAGAAGCGGCTTTGTGTGTGTGTGTGTGTGAGAGAGAGAGAGAGAGAGAGAGAGAGAGAGAGAGAGAGAGAGAGAGAGAGAGAGAGAGAGAGAGAGAGAGAGAGAGAGAGAGAGAGAGAGAGAGAGAGAGAGAGAGAGAGAGAGAGAGAGAGAGAGTGCAGGAGAGTGTAATGGAGGGGAAATACTTAGGTCAAGTTAACCTAAGTATAAAAGGTGTAAGGGACATTGCATAGGTACCATTTTGATGAATGCAGGTGGACCCAAAGATGGGACATGGATTTTGATGAATCCTAGTTTCAGCATGCAGTGGATTCTATTTCCAAAGGTGTTGCGATCATCCAAGCTAAACCAGAGGTCAACAAGGCAGTCTCGAATAGGAGCAGCACGAGGTCCTTTACAGACTTGTTGTTCTTGTCATGGCCACAGACGGTGACAAGAGCCGGAACTTGGACATGGACTGAGTTGCCTTACAAAGGCTGGAGGAGACACAACAGAGTTGGCTTCTAGGGCCAAGCGAGAAGAAGAAGAAGAAATATGTGGATATTGGCTATATGGTATGCAGCAGGAAGCTATTTTGCTACGTTGTAGGCAGTTTCGTGGCTGCCATTTTCATTTCAGGCTTGGTAAATCTGATTGTGAAGACGGTGACGCATCATCATCTAGTGCCACCTCCTGAGGACAATTACTCGCAAGCTTTGCACAAGGTTCTTCTTTTCTTCAATGCACAAAAATATGGCAAACTACCCAAGCATAACAACATCTCTTGGAGGGGGAATTCAGGTCTAAAAGATGGATCAGCTGCAAGTGTGGATTTAGTGGGTGGTTACTATGATGCTGGTGACAATATCAAGTTTTGGTTTCCTGGTGCCTTCACTATCACAATTCTTAGCTGGAGTGTCATAGAGTATAGTGCAAAGTATGAAGCCACTGGGAAATTTGTTTTGTATAAAATTATGTAAAGGAGCATATGACTAACGGGTTAATTAAGGAAGCTGCTTGTATGTGTTGCCACTAATGTGCCCTTAGGTAAGTAGAAAACTAAAGCTATCAAGGGAAGCAAGTGGACGGAACCCTCGACGGGTCTGTCCTATGGCAGGGTGGTCCCAGGGGACTAGGAGGCTTCTCAACATTCAAATCACAATGGCGTATTGACCTTAGATAATATAAGGTAGAACCTTGGCTCATATCATTTTAGGGGATTGGAATGGTACTTTACCCTATGGGTAGAGGGGTCGAGTAATGCATCCCTCTCGTTTCCCATTCTCTTTGAACCAAGTGTAATATGAGTTCGCTTTGGTTCTGATGCTCTATGCAAAGTAGATCGTTCGAAGATCAATGCTAGAAGGTGATAGAATGACTTGACCGTTACAGACCCAGAAAATTCAGGTTGATACGTTTCATTGTGGAGTAGACTCAGGAGTTGCTAACCGACAAACCCTGTGACCTTTCATGGGAGTGCTATAGGCAACGTCTTTTAGATCAGACTCCCAATGGACTACTAAAATTTATCACCACCCAAGCACGTTATAGTTGGTATCAAAGTAGACTAACAAACAACATAAGCAAGATAAGAATAAATCAGGTAGAGTGAAGTAATGTTTTTGCTATAAATTTTTTTTTGCTTGCTCACATGAGTATTTTTGTTGCATCCAGACCTATGAGGCATGGAGCACATTCCTCATATTTCATACCATGTTTGAGATTGCTATGAGCTTCTCAATGCTGAAAAACCGACATGATGGGGATCCTGGATCACCTCTACAATCCTTCACCACTTTATGCAGAAAGGCATTGGACTTGGAGTGCAGGTTACTGCTACATAGATGTCAACCAGTTTTCTTATCTTCAAAACAATCTGAAGAGGCTAAAATGGTTGGAGGACTTGAAGATTATCAAGTTATTTATCTTCTATGAGACACGTGTAAGCTCGATCCTGCACATCAGATGCCGGCAGGTAGAAAAAACTTGCTACATCTATGAAGAGGTGGTCAAAGTCTTGTCAGCAAATAGAATTAAAGTAATAGGGTGATACCAACATCATGGCTATCAAAAGCCAGGATTCCCTAAACTTCCCATGACTTACCGCTTCCTAAGAATCCATTCCCCAAATTCATATTACTACTCTATCCATGTCAAAGAATCCAATAATAAATTGCTCTCCTAGTGTTGATGTATCTGTGACTGCCGATCGCTAAATATAGTCAATAACATTTGGTGGTCGTCTAAGGTCTTTCCTAGCTATCGTCATCCACACTCCACTGGAATGTTTGGACTTTGATCAGTCTAGGGGACCCAAGGTCCACCTCGCAAAGGAACATCCTGCCTCATCCCAGGAGGATTGACCTGAGTGTTTCCTACTGACCTAACAGTCTCCTGCCTTTAGCTATAAGCTCATGTTCAGATGTGTCCTTTGAGGGGCTTCTCGTCCAAATGGAGAGGGGTCATTACCCTTGGTTCATGGAGTGCAATGCTTTTTTCCAGTAACGAGATCAGGTTTGTGAAACCCTAACGTGTTCTGGCACATCCGTTGCACCTTTCCCCTAAGATAATGATTAGCCCGGGTTCTAAGACCTTGACCCTAGGGTAAGTCATCGTATTAGCTCTTATCCTATTTTTCCCTTTCAAGAAAGCACCTGACTCATCAGGTCCACCTTGCCATCGAACACCTTTTGTTGGGAAAGATCACTCACCCGCTTCCCTTTAAATAGTGTTTTCTTTAGTTATCTAAATAGAGCATACTACCACACTATTGAACATATAAAAACATCTTCACTAATTATCTTTTAGCACACGTTTTGTTTCACGTCTTCATTAAGTCATGACATGAAAACAATAATAGCAGTCCTTTCAAAACATTGGATAAAAGCATATTTATATATTTTCAATTCCGCCCTCAAAACCAGAGGTACGTTCGCCCTAAAAAACCAGATAAGTGTTTCCAGCATGTATCTCTAGGATCCAATGCAAAACTGCATTGATAGCAATATAGATTTCCGACTACATATTCTAGAAATAAGTTCCAACCAGAGCCCCTCATGGTTATGAGTCACCATAGGAGGAAACCTTCTGTATTGGACCGTTTTTCCTAAGTGCTGGTCAGTGCTCTAGGCAGACCAAAAGATATATCCAACTCGTTCGAGCTCTAGCAGTTGACCCCAAGGGAAAGTCAACCACTAAAATCACCCTTAATGTAGGCAATAATATTTTCTTCCATTAGTGAAGAAATCACAATCAATCCAGGTTTCAAAAATCAAAAACCATCAACCATCCAGTCCTTTGTAGTCAATATTTCTTGAGTAATTAATGCTACTAGAAATAATATTTTATAAAGCCACTTGCAACTTTATTGAAAAGATTTTTCAATGACTTTGATTTTGACAGCCAATAATTTCTAAGGATTTCCATTTCTTTCTTTTTCCTTTTTGTGGTTATTGAATTTTCTACGATAATACTTTGCTTGATTTGTTTTGTAAATTTTCTAATTTTTCAAAATTATGGCAACCAATTCTTTTCTTCCTTCAATTACCTTCTTTCCCTATGACATTTTTTTAAAAGTTTACTAAATCAACCATTTCCTATACTTTTGTATTTATCTGTTTTGTAACCCAAGAGTTAGGAAATCAATTTCTAAGTAATAATCTATATTTCATATGTTGTCTAGGATAGGTTATGATTACGAAAGTTTTTCCATGGCCAAATCGATAGACACTATTCTTATTTAAAGGAGTCTCTAATTCTATTAACAATTATCATTATCATAGAAATAAGTCTTATATGTTTAAACGTTCATAGAAACCATTAATTTTTAGTCAAGAGAATAACTCAAATTTCAATGATACATCTAAATAATTATTACTATAACTATACTTAACTTTTAGAGATGGACTTAACTAATTTATCCTTAGTTAATATTTAATATTTCTAAGGATTCCACTAATGTCATTCTTATAAGCATGATACTAAAATTTATGGTTATCTCAATCATGGAAAGAATTTTAATATTCTATACATGTTTCTTTAATACTAATTCTAATATCCTAATAATGTTAGTTTTCTAATAGATTACCTTGGATAAGCCTTAAACTAGATATGATGCTAAACATGATTTTTGACTTAACATTTTATGTAAAATTTTCTAGAGTATAATAGTTAGCATAACATTCTAAGTTAAAAAAGTTTCAAGTATACTTGTTTATTCTTTAGTATAACATTCTATGTTAGGATTTCTCTAGAGCATAATAATCATTTTTTTAAAATTGACTTTATTATCCCATTTATATATACAACTAATTTTTTAATTATTTTCAATGACTAGAACCTAATCCAGCTTTAACTATAATTATCACTAATTTTTTCTTTCTAAAAAAGAATTATCATTCGATTAAAAAAAGATCACCAAATACTAATATTTAAAAATTACTTTTTATAATTAATTTATTGATATTTTTTACTTTAAAGTAATAATCTAATTCATGCTTTCAAGAATAAAATAACTTTTATTATTCTTCTAAAATAATATAGCATTTTCTTAATTTATTTTAGAACCTGGTTTTGGCTAGGATTATTTGTAGCCACCGACCCTACATTAAGTGATGATATTGGCAGTGTAGCCACATTTGGGGGTGATGTCACACCTCATCTTCTTGGCAGCATGATGAGGATATTTTTGGATTTTAGAGAAAGAAGAAAATTAAGAGAAGATTTTGGAAGCATAAGGGTGATGTCGTCGCTTCTTTGATCGCCCTTCTTCACAATAGAGTCTGTTTAGCTCCACACTCATGCTCTTATAATGGAGGAGAGGGGTCTTATTTATAGGAGAGGGGGGGTGTGGGATGATGCGTGTATAAGCGGCATCTGAGGTATCACATGGTGGCACCATGAAAATGATGGGTGATGGGTTGATTAACTGGGTGTTAGCTTGTTAAAATTTCCTAAATTATTTTCAACATGAAAATACCATGTGTATGAGATTTCTAGTGAGGTGATAGTTTGAGATTTTTTAGAAAAAAATCGTTTTTTGATGCTAAGAGAAAATTAGAAAGAGGGTATGAGGTGTCTTGAAGAGGTTAAAAGTGGCTAAAAATATCCCAAATTTTTTTAATGAAAATTGGAAAAATTGAAGGAGGAGTACTGGTGTGGCAACTTAGGAATTTTTAATCAATAAAAAAGAATCTTGTTTTTGAAATTTTCATGAAAAATTAGGATATGAGAAATGAGGTGTCTTGTGGAGGTTAAAAGTACTAGGATTTTTTTTTTTTTAAATGTGATAGTTGGAAAAATAGGGGAATAAGTACTTATGTAGCAAGAGATGGGAGGAAAAGTACACACTCTTTCTAATCATTGCTTATCTCTCTCTCACCATGTGTCATTCTCTTGTAAAGTCCTACTTACAATTGAACTCTTTCTCTCTTTTAGTTAACTACTCTTTGGCTTTTAGTTAGAATTAGACTAATTTGATAATTTTTCTTTTCCTCCCATTTTTCATTTTCATACATGCATAATTTCTTACTTGTTTTGTCAACGACTAAGGTGCAGTTTTCATTATAAGAAATAATGCACATACACTATTGAAAATAATTAGTCCATGTTTACAAAAACTATTCTTTTTGCACGTGCTCAAATGCTTTTAAGTAAATGCACAACCGTACATCAAGAGTCAACCGTACATCAAGAGTGAGGTTACAAGCGTAAATTATATCTTTATTTATGAAATGTGCATGCACATGTTCATATGTATACGTGTGCACATATGCCTAAGGAGGAGGTCAAATGGATATTATCCCCACCGATTTGGTACTTTAAGACTTAAGTCCTTTGGCTAGTGGGAGAGGGGGAGAGTTCATGCAAGGATCAATGATTTTGCTCGTGTATACGATGAAGAAAATTGCCATGGGAGATTTATTAAATTTTTTGTGTGTACATTTTTTGTTGTCAAGGTAGTTTGTTACATCCTTTTTTCCTTAGAGAAATCGAGATGTCCTCATTTGGAGAGAAACTTTGGGTGGTCTCTCCGAAGAATGGACTCCTCGATCCAGGTGGCATCTTCTTCAAGAAAGTCCTTCCATTGTACAAGGTACTCACGAAGAGTACAATTTCTGAGAGGCTTCTCTCAAACCTCTAGATTTCTCTCAGGTTGAACTTCTAAGACTCCTTGAGTTGGCATTACAATCTGTCCATCATCTAAGACATGATCAGGACTTGGGACATATTGTTTTAGAAGATTTACATGGAAAACATTATGAGCTTTGAGATGAGGGGGAAGTTCTAATTTGTAGGCATCCCTACCAAGACATTTGATAACTCTGTAGGGGCTGCAATATATAGGGCTTAGCTTCTTGAATTTTCCAAGAGATAGAGAACTTTTCTTAGGTTGAACCCTTAAGAAGACCATCTCGCCCTCCTTGAATGTGCGAGAAGTTCTCTTGTTGTCTACATAAGCCTTTTTCCTACCTTGAGCATCCTTAATGTCTTGACGGATCGCTTTGGTCTACTCTTCCATTTCTTCTAGCACTTTCCTAGATGCTTCGACCCTTAAGGTTGGATCTGAAAAATTTAGAGGAGACAAGTACTCTTGCCTATACAATTCCTGAAAGGGATTCATGAAAATGCTTTGCTTATATGAGGCATTATAAGAAAATTCCACCAAGGAAAGATATTGGATCCACTTCTTAGCCTCTTTGGTGCAATAAGCCCTCAAAATTGTCCTCCATTGACCCATTCAGTTTTCCCATCTGTTTGTGGATGATAGACAGTACTCAAGCATTGAGTCACGTATCTCAGAACATCAAATTTTAATCCTGGTGGCCAATGATAGCTTTTCCTAACAACATTGATTGTCTTAGCATAGCCAGGGTGTCTAGCTATGGGACTGTCATGGGCCTCCTGGAGAATCTTCTTTTTGAGGTCTCAATTGTTAGGCACACATAGCCTATGCTGATAGTACAATAGTTCTCCTTCAAGGTGATAATGTTTGTATCTGGGATCTAATTTTGAACCATCACCTCTTTCTTTGATGGTCTCTCTTAACTCGAAATAATCTGTCATTGGGAATCTCTGTAGCCATTGCTTCCAAGATGGGATTGCTTGGCATGGAAATTAAGCTAGCAAGAAATCCTTTATTGCTAGGATATTCTAAGAATAAAGTATTAAGGAATGATTTCTAGCTTAAGGCATCAACTACCACATTTTCTTTTCCAGGGCGGAGCTTGATCTCAAAATCAAATTCTTGAAGCACTTCAATCCATCTCCTCTGTCTCATGTTCAAATCAGGCTATGTGAAGATCCATTTAAGACTTTTGTGATTAGTCACAAGTGTGAACCTTCTACACAGCAAATAATGACACCAAATTTTCAAGGGATGGATGACTACTAAAAGCTCCAGGTCATGCGTAGCATAATTCTTCTCACAAGGTTTCAACTTTCAATAAGAATATGCGACTGGATGACCTTCTTGAGTAAGGACACATCCCAATGCCATGATGAGGCCATGATACTTGTATCAGTGATGACCTCAAATTCCATTGAGAAGTCTGGCAACTTTAGGACAGGAGCAGTGGTGAGACACTCTTTTAGCTTATCAAATCTTTCTTGCTCTCGTTTTGTCAATACAATCTTAACTTGCTTCTTGAGCAACTCAGTGAGAGGTGCCGCAATCAAAGAATAATCCTTGATAAAAATCTTGTACCACCCTGTTAGACCTAGAAAACCTTTGATTTCTCTTACATTTTGAGGTGGTGGCCAATCTTGGACATCCTTGATCTTTGCGGGATCTAGTGATATTCCTTCCTTCAAGGGCATGGAGTAAGCTACATTTCCATAAAAAAATGTTTTCAAAATGATCAACTCTAGCTCTAGATATCTGGAAAAAACCAGGCCTGGGTCAAAACCCTAATCCAGGAAGCCATAGCCATCAAGGTGCAAGCTCATTTTTTCTTCAATTTCTCATTTCCTTCAACTTAGGGCACACACTGCCACTCTTATCTGAGTTTGAACCCAGTTCCCAGCAAGATTAACACTTCAAATCAACAAGCAAGAAGAAGATCAAGCACCGACATTCAATACTAAGCTCAAGAATAGTATCTATTGATACTCAACTAGTGTCAGTTGACACTAACCTCCTTGTGACACTTCACAAATCCCCCTTGCTAGTCTTTTCTCAGTTAATTGGAGCTGCTCAACATGGTAGAACTTGAGCAAATAGCAAAGTTCAATGGAGAAGGCTTCCATGTCTGGAAGGAAAAGACCATGTACCACCTGATGCAAAAGGATTTATGGGACTTGTTTGAAGATGATGTAGATAACAAGAAGGAAGATGATGAAGACGGGTTCGTTGAAGAAGACCAGTTCAAATCCAAAGAATGGAAGAAGATGAATAATAAGGCACTAGGCATCATTGCTTGGGGATTAAGTGATGATGTGCTATATCATATATCTGGCATTAGAAATGCTAAAACCGCCTGGGAGGAACTTGATAAAATGTTTGGTACTCAAGCAAAGAATTCAAAGGTAAAACTTCTCATGCAGTTTTATAAACTGGATATCAAAGACAGTGCTTCGATGACCATACACATTAATAAGTTTAAGAGTTTAAAAACTCAACTTGCATCTCTTAAAAAGAATATTGAGGAAGATGAAGCAATAGCCGTATTGCTTGCAAGTGTAAACAAGGATCCATATGAAAATCTTGTGTCCACTTTGAGTAATGTTCCAAGCCTCACACTTAAAGATATTGAGCACTCACTACTCGATGAAGAAGGCAAAGTAAAAACCAAGAATGCAAAAGACAATGTCTCATCATCTAGGGACAATCTTTTGTACACCAAAGGAGCTGCTGGACCTAAAGGAAGAGGTCGAGGAGTCATCAACAACAATAACAAGGATCGGATTACATGTCACTATTATGGTAAGACTGGCCACGTAGCTAGTGAATGTTTCCACAAGAATAGAACCCAACAATTGCAAAGTGATCATCACCAGAACCAATACATGGAAGAAAGAGAAGAAGAAGAATATGCTTCCACTACCATCAACAACTCTGACAGATTGTTTTGAAGAACTTTCATTGTATCTTTCATATGTTTTTCCCATAGTGGATCTTTCTTTTCCTTAGTGAATTTGATTTCAAGCTTTAACTTGACTAGGCTGCCTATGAGCTAGTCTTCCGAGCCATGTTATCATGAAGGGGGGGCAAAAGCCAGCAAGTGTAGGAACTCATCATTTGAGGGGGGGTATTGAGAAATAGACAAATGATGTATGCTCCAAGAGGAGCTGTCCTGAATCCCATATGCACAATGAGGAGAGTGGAACAACTCAAAGCCTATAAAGCATTGTACTTGACTATGAAATGAACACAATATCATGATGCTTTGTACTTTCAGTTAAGTGTCTGTCATTGTCGATTCTATACAAGATTGTGTTTATGAGTCCAAGCTAATCTATCTTGGAACCTAATTCACTTGTGTAATAGTTTGTCTCTACTTATCCATGTCATTATGAACTTGGTTTACATCTTTGATCCACCATAGCTTGTGTCATGTCCTAAATCCACATCATTCAACACTATTGAAAGTGGTAGGAGCATTTGTTAGTGAATGACATTACTGTGAAATCATCATGGCTATACCTGGCATTAAAAGCTGTTTTGGGAATGTCCTCTTCTTTTATCTGGATCTAATCATATCTAGATCTCAAGTCAATATTTGAGAAGATCATGATTCCTTGTAATCTATCCAATTCATCAATTCGGGGAATTGGATACTTATTTTTTATTGTAACCTGATTCAGACCCCTATAGTCAATGCATAATCTAAGGGCTCCATCCTTCTTCTTTTGGAGGGATAGACAGGGAGTCCTTTCCCATCAGTCATGGATGTTCTTCTTCATCTTTGTTATCCTCCACTTTGTTTAATTTTATTAGATAGACAGGGAGTCCTTTCCTAATACCCTTCAAGATCCGACTGGCTTTAGCTAGCTGGAATTTTGGCTTGCTTGACTGTCCTTGTGCTTGGACTGTTTCATCTAGGAGATTCTTAAATGTAACTCTTCCTCCACAATGAATATTTGCCTGATTGGGACTCAACCAATCCATTCCTAGCAAACACTCATATACCCCTAAAGGCATAACCCAAAAATTTTCTTTTGTGGTTTCCCCATCTAACTCAAATTGTATGTTGTTTATGGCATGAGTTGAGACTATTTCTCTACCATTTTCTAGCTCTACCATCAATTTTCCAACACACTCAGGATTTAACTGCAGCCTCTTAGCACACTTTGGGCAAATAAAGGAATGAGTTGTGCCACAATCAATGAGGATTTTAAAAGAAATACATTTATATGAATGAATCCTCTCTCAACTTCTTCTTCCATAGTTGGATCCACTTCTTCCAATGTGACGGCACATGCGCGGATTCTAGCTTCATGGTTTGCTTCTTGCCCCATTCCATGACCAGCTCCTCGCCTACCCCCACGTTCACATTCTCTATAATTATTAAAATTCTCATTTCTTTGAGGACATTGTGGGACGTTGGCATTGGCATTGGTCCCTTTATTTGGGCATTCAGAGCGAAAATGACCTGGATGATTACATCTCCAATATCATGGCTCATTATTCTAGTCTCTATTTGTGTTGTTATCTCCACCCCAATTTTGAGGAGCACTGACTGCATTAGCTTGTCCTTGATTGTAACTCCTTTGCTATTGATATCCTACCCGTGTTGTTTTGGAGTAGGGAAATCTATTGTTGAGCCTATTATTTGACTTAGAGTAAGCCTTCGCCAAAGGTTGTGCCCTTAGTAGTGCATCTTTCAAGTTCGTAGGCCTCATTGCTTCCAGTTGTTCATTAAGGGGAAAATTGAGACCTTGGCAGAAACACGCCACTTGTTGCTTCATTGACAAGTTGGGAGTGTACTTTTGCAAGATCACAAATCGAGAATAGTACCCTTCCAAGGTCATTTCCAGCTGCTGCTGCTTGAGGTCAAAGAGCTCATTCATCTTGAGTGTCTAATAGGTAGGGGGTAAGTAGCAATTTTGTACATTGGTGGAAACACTGGTGCAGAGACCAAGCGATCTCGGAGGGGACCGTCACCTAGAATAAGCTTAAGGAAGCTGTGCAAGGGAGGTATCTGCCACCTGCCTACCGCACACAAAAGATGAATGAATTCTACGACTTGAAGTAGCTAGGATTATCCCTTGAAGCACACTATTCGAAATTCTTTTCACTCCTAAAGTATGCGCCCCCAATGGATATGACACAACAGGTATCAAAGTTCTATGCTGGGTTGAATCCACCCATAAACACTCGATTGGAATCAATGCGCCCAAGGACTTGCAATACGCATTACTCCGAGCGAATCCAATCATTCAAGAACTTAAATCAGGCAACTATGATGAAGATGACTCACGGGATCAAGACAAGAGGTGCCACAAGTGTGGCAAGATAGGACACATCCGTAAGAGATGCCCCAACCGCTGATGTTTCCACTGCAATGAACTAGGACACATCCAAACAGATTGTCCTGAGTTGGATCTTGAGAATCAGGAACGTGCGGTCAAAAGAAGCTGTCTAAACTCTACCTTTGACTCATATTATGAACCATATAATGACAAAGGCTTGGAGCCTATTGTAACCCTTTGAGGATGACTAGATATCCTAGGAAGACCCTCTTGAGGTAATAAGTCTTGTACTTGGAATAAATCCTTGAACCTATGTGTTGTGGCAAGTTGTTATTTTAAGATGAGAATTTGAGTAATCAGAGTTGCATAGCGAAAGCATGATGGGTCCTAACCCATAGATTTTAAAACCCAATAATAATTGGTTATCAATGAACCCTAAGCGCATTCGAGATGAGGACATCTCGATTCCTATAAGGGGGAGAGGATGTAATGTCCCCGTGCCCATAGGAACCACCCCTTTCTTTTCTTTTTTTTCAATTGTTTTTTCCCTCTCCCTCCCCCCCGACAGTACATCGGGGAGAGAGAGAGAGGGAGTGAAGTAGGGAAAGGGGGGTGCATGCCGCCCAAGTGGCGGTGTTTAGCTGCGCCCCCCTTTAAAAGGCCACCCTCCCCCTCGTCGTCGAGAAGGCTTCCCCCCCCCCCCCCCTGCCCCCCTGTTGACGTACAAGCCCTTCCCCTGTGATCCTTGTTAGGAAGAGAAGAGGGAGAAGAGGGAGAGAAGGAGAAGGAAAGAAGAAGAAGTGGGAGAGAGAAGAGAGAGAAGAAAGGAGAGAGAGTGGGAAGGAGAAGAGTAAGGGAGAAAAAGAAGAGAGAGAGAGAGTAGGAGAATAAGAGGAAAGAAGAAGAAGTGGAGGAGAGAGAAAAAGAGTAGGGAGATAGTAGAAAAGAAGAGGAAGAGAGAGGGAGAGAGAAAGAAGGAGAGGGAGTGAGAGTTGGTGAGTAGCTGCAAGGAGCCACACCCAAACCACCCTCTCGGCGAAGGGCCCCATCCATCGGTCTTTTCTTTCGAACTTGTCAACCCGAAACCCGTCAAGGTCCAGACTGCCCAATCTTCGTGAAGTGAATGTCTCCCAAGAAGAAAGTCGCGGAAAGCGTAGGCGCCCAAGCCACCGGTAATGCTGGAGGGGCGAGCGGAACAACCAACGCAGCACACATGAATCAAGCCTAGGTTCTAAGTGTTAAAAATTAATTTAGGAATTATTTCTTGTGGAAGGGATGAAAGGATTGATGTCATGCATAGGGTTTTGTTTACTCTAAGAACTAAGTTGCATGCGCAAAACGGTAGAGTTTGGAATTCGCATAAGATTTTAGGCACGAAATGATAGCTTTTACACACATAAAATGATAAGGTCATCACCTTACTTCACATAAAATGATAGCTTTTTAACCAGTTCAGTGCATGAATAGTCATTTAGAATTCACATTTCGCAATCATGGTTAAAAGGAACAAATGAAATGTTAATTTCTATTCATGGGATACACTTGCTTCGTTAGACAAAACCCTAGACTTTCATAGACGCAAGTCACATGTGATCCGGTGCATTAGGAATATGTATAATTGCTTGCGAATTGTTTTATCGATCTTGCTGTGGACTATCGCAAATGGATAGGCTCCTAGCTTAGTTGAAGCTGGTGACCTAACCCAAATGGATTGTTGACCCAAGTTATGCTTGGCGGTTTGAAAAGGTTGTAAATCCCTTAAGCAACTGTTTTGATACATCTAGTTAAAATTCTGATTGTGCATGCAATGGGATTGCGATGCCTTGAAGCAAGAGGTTGTGCATTCAACTATTTGCTAATGTGGTTTTGGATGTTAACCCAAGTGGGGAGTGTTTGATGATTTCATGGCCGGGTCTGAGATGACTGATTGCCATGGAAATGAAAGGGATGTTTTCCCTAGCAATTGTTACTATGCTGGTTGCTTCAGCTATGGTTAATTTCCTAAAGGGATAATTAAGGAAGGATGGCACTAGCTACCCTCCCCCCCCCCCCCCCCCCCGCGAGCTGCCAAACCCTAACCAAGGGGGTTATGAATCCGCACCGGGAATGTGGACCGAACCTACCACGAGAGGTCTCTCCGTGGAAATCACTTGGTGTAGGAGGACGCTTAGGTGCCAGTGGGGGCTTTGGTCGTAAATCCCAATGCCTCCGGGACCTACATAAGTATTCTACGTGACTCGAAATGGGATCTCGAGGCCTTGATACTAGTTACAAGGCAGAATCTTGGAGGGATAAACCTTCGGGTTTTATTGCGGGAAGACAGAATGTTTTTTCTGCGGAGACAGAAAGGAGCACTTAATTCTCCTGTATGGGCAAGAGACACACATTAATCCGAAGATAAGTTAAGGAAGTGTTTGATCTTATTTTATCTTGTCTTCGTGTCCGTGGCCTAAATTACGTAAAGGAACCTTTGATTAACGGGTTAATTAAGGAAGCTGCCTTTATATGTCAAACATAATGTGGTAGGTAATTAGATAACTAAGACAATCCTCGAGGGAAGCGTGGTGGATGTGACCAATGGGTCTATCCTACGGAAGGGTGGTCTCGGTTAGCCGAGAGCTTTCCTCAAAGGAAATGTTAGGAAAAAGTCGATCTATGACCATAGACAATGTTGGCTAGGAATCCGGACTTCAGGTCGATCCTAGTGGAAACGGCCGGATAAGTTCCGTTGCGAGGCAGACTCGAGAGACCCTCGTTGATAAACCCCATGTCATTCCTTGGGAGTGCCGGGCAGCATCCTCTAGATTGATCTCTCGATGGGCTGCTAAGACGTGTCCCACAATTTGAGGGGCGGGCATGTTACACTTGCTTTGATTCTCACATGAGATACATTAGGCTATGTACTTTATGGTGCTAGAATAGGTAATTGAAAATGATAAATTGCATCTCAAATATTCAAAGATGAAGTTTGTGAAGTGCTTGTATCAAGGGGAGTTAAATTGTATCTAGTTACTATGGGATAAATCCATGCATAGCATAAGCAACATATGGGACTCTAAAGTATTGAGCATCGATGAGTCTTTGATTAATCTTTACCTAGGACAATATTGTTTAAGGTTCGAAAATGCACATAGATGGTACATACATGGGAGATATTATGTGAAATTTACATTAATGACATGCGACTCCTTGCCTTAGGAGAAAGGAAGATAAAGACAATATAAAATGCTGCATAGTAGGAAAAAGCTAAAATATAAATGTCACTTAGAGAAGAGGCATAAATGCTCTTGCTAGATTGATTAATTCACATTGGAATGATAGAACTTACGGCGTGTATAGTATTTGAACCTTTAGCATATACCTTAGCCAAAAGGAGGAAATGTAAAAAGAAATTTTACTCTTTGGTCCCAAGAGGGAGAGTAAAATTGCAATTGAATTATTATTGCATCTATTCTTGTATTGTTTGGGAAAAATGCAAGTAGTTTTGTTGGGTGATTGAACAACACCCTAAATGTTTTTCTTTCAATCAAGTGATTGTTGCATTGTGATTTTCCAAGGCTTGTGTTGATGGCAAATGTATGGCAGGGGTCTGTAATGACAAGTTGCCATGGGAATAAATGAATGTTTTCCTAGAAGATGATATTAGGGATGATTTCCTTGATTATGCTTGATTCTTAATTTGGTTAATTAAGAAAGGATATTTGCATGGGTGAATCATCTCCAAGATTGTATCGTGGATTACCCCAAGAGGGCACTGCTCAATTCATAGGCCGATGGTCGAGTGGTGAAAAGGCCAACCACGGAAAGTGTGTCTCGCTCCTAGGTCACTTGGGGTCAGTGGAGCTCTTGACACCCCTTGCCGAGTCCGAAACGAAGTTTGTAGACTGACGTGAGCCCAACATCTAGAGGCGTTGGAAGATCCTATTCTAGATAAAGGATGGAAATTTTGGTGCCATGTGATTTGGACCAGGTACTTCTGTTGGACAGAAGGGACATAAAATTTTCCTATATGGGCAGGAGACAAATATTAACTTGAAAATAAGTTAAGGAACTTGTTTGTCAAAAGGACTGCTTGTTTTGTTTTCGTGTCTGTACTGTAAGTTATGTGAATGAACCATGTTTCCTAAAAGGCTTAATTAATGAAGCTGATTTTAAATGTCACACATAAATGTGGTAGGACCTAATTAGAAAACTAAAGCTATCAAGGAAAGTGGGTGGGTGGAATCCCCGACGGGTCCGTCCTACGGCTGGGTGGTCCTAGAGAACTGGGAGGCTTTTCACAAGGCTTTACCGATGATGACTTTAGGTATTGTTAAGTTAGAACCCGATTTATGCCATTTTAGGAGATCGTAATGGGACTATGCCCTACAGGCAGAGAGGTTGAGCGACGCATCCCTCTTGTTTCCCATTCTCTTTGAACCAAGTGTAATATGGATCTGCTTTGGATTAGATATCTCTGCGTAAAGTAGGATGTCCAAAACCCGATGCTAGGATGCTATCATGAGACTTTTTCTACTAGGAACCCAGATTTGATCAGGTCGATCCTAGTAGGTTCGGTCGTGGATGTTTCATTGCGAGGCGGACTCGAGAAACCCTAGGTGACAAACCTTGAAACATTCCATGGGAATGCCGGGCGGCAACGGCTAGAATCGTTTCTCGATGGACCGCCAAAACATGCTTGGACAGCCGATAGGCAGGCACGTTACAACTTTATTGAAAAGATTTTTCAATGACTTTGATTTTGATAGCCAATAATTCCTAAGGATTTCCATTCCCTACTTTTTTCTTTTTGCAATTATTGAATTTTCTACGATAAGACTTTTCTTGATTTGTTTTGCTAATTTCCTAATTTTTCAAAATCATGGCAACCAATTTTTTTCTTTCTTCAATTATCTTCTTTTCTTATGATATTTTTTTCTAAGTTTACTAAATCAATCATTTTTTATATTTTCATATTTATCTGTTTTGTCACCCAAGAGTTAGGAAATCCATTTCTAAGTAATAATCTATATTTCGTATGTTGTCTAGGATAGTTTATGATTACTAAAGTATTTCCATGGCCAAATCGATAGATACTATTCTTATTTAAAGGAGTCTTCAATTCTATTAACAATTATCATTATCATAGAAATAAGTCATATATGTTTAAATGTCCATGAGAAATTGTTAATTTTTAGTCAAGAGAATAACTCAAATTTCAATTATGCATCTAAATATTTATTACTTTAACTATACTTAACTTTTAGAGATGGACTTAATTAATTTATCCTTAGTTAATATTTAATAATTCTAAGGATTCCACTAATGTCATTCTTATAAGTGTGATACTAAAATTTATGGTTAGCTCAATCATGAAAAGAATTTTAATATTCTATATATGTTTTTTAAATACTAATTATAATATTCTAATAATGTTAGTTTTCTAATAAATTACCTTGGGGATAAGCCTTAAACTAGATATGATACTAAACAAGATTTTTGACTTAAAATTTTATGTAAAATTTTCTAGAGCATAATAGTTAGCATAACATTCTAAGTTAGAAAAATTTCAAGCATACTTGTTTATTATTTAGTATAACATTCTATGTTATGATTTTTCTAGAGCATAATAATCATTCTTTTTTTAAATTGACTTTATTATCCCATGTATATTTGCAATTAATTTTCTAATTACTTCCAATGACTAAAACCTAATCCAACTTTAACTATAATTATTACTAATTCTTTCTTTCTAAAAAAAATATCATTCGATAAAGAAAAATATCACCAACTACTAATATTTAAAAATCAATTTTATCATTAATTTATTGAGATTTTCTACTTTAAAGTAATAATCTAATTTATGCTTTCAAGAGTAAAATGACTTTAGTTATTTTTCTAAAATAAGATAGCATTTTCTTAATTTATATTAGAACCTGGTTTTGACTAGGATTATTCGTAGCCACCGACCCTGCATTAAGTGATGATGTTGGTAGCGTAGCCACATTTGGGGGTGATGCCACACCTCGTCTTCTTGGCGGCATGATGAGGATATTTTTGGATTTTAGATAAAGAAGAAAATTAAGAGAAGATTTTGGCAGCGTGAGGGTGTCATCGTCGCTTATTTGATCGCCCTTCTTCACAAAAGAGTTTGTTTAACTCCACACTCATGCTCTTACAATGGAGGAGAGCGGTCTTATTTATAGGAGGGGGGTGTGGGATGCTACGTGTACAAGAGGCATCTGAGGTGTCACATGGTGGCATTATGAAAATGATGGGTGATGGGTTGATTAACTCGGTGTCAGCTTGTTAAAATTTCTTAAATTCTTTTTAACATGAAAATACCATGTGTAGGATATTTTTAGTGAGGTGGTAGTTTGAGCTTTTTTAGAAAATTTTTATTTTTTGATGTTAAGAGAAAATTAGAAAGAGGGTATGAAGTGTCTTAATGAGGTTAGAAGTGGCTAAAAATATTCCAAATTGTTTTTAATGAAAATTGGAAAAATTGGAGGAGGAGTACTGATGTGGCAACTTAAGAATTTTCAATCGATAAAAAAGAATCTTGTTTTTAAAATTTTCATGAAAATTTAGGATATGAGAAATGAGGTGTCTTATGGAGGTTAAAAAATACTAGGATTTTTCTATTTTTTTTAAACATGATAGTTGGAAAAATAGGGGAATGAGTACTTATGTGGCAAGAGATGGGAGGAAAAGTACACACTCTTTCTAATCATTGCTTATCTCTCTCTCACCATATATCATTCTCTTGTAAAGTCCTACTTACAATTGAACTATTTTTCTCTTTTAGTTAACTACTCTTTGGCTTTTAGTTAGAATTAGACTAACTTGATAATTTTTCTTTTCTTCCCATTTTTCATTTTCATACATGCATAATTTCTTACATGTTTTGTGGATGACTAAGGTGGATTTTTCATGATAAGGAATAATGCACATACACTGTTAAAAATAATTAGCCCATGTTTGTAAAAACTATTCTTTTTGCACGCGTTCACATGCTTTTAAGCACATGATTCCCCTTTCTTTGGTCATCCAGGATATGCCACGACCCTCAACATGGTCAAGAAGAGCTATCATTGGGAAAGACTTAAGGGAGATATACTCAAATATGTCACGGAATGTCTATCTTGTCAACGCATCAAGGCAGAGTATGTGAAGATGCCTGGAAGGCTACAACCTCTTGACATCCCTCAAATGAAGTGGGAATTTATAAGCATGGACTTTGTTGTTGGGTTGCCTCCAGTTCTAGGTGGGTACAACTCAATTATGGTTGTAGTAGATAAGCTCATCAAGGCTGCACATCTCATTATAGTAAAGAAAATTTATAAGGCTTCAGATATTGCCAGACTATTCATTAAGGAGATATTCAGACTCCATGGTCTACCCAAAAGGATCATCAGTGATTGAGACTCCCTTTTCACATCTCATTTATAGAGAGGGATATTTGGAGCTATTGGGACTCAACTCTATTTTAGTATGGCCTATCATCCTCAAATGGATGGCCAAACAGAAAGGGTCAATCAAGTGAGCATATTGTTGTCATGAGCCTAAGAAGTGAATCCAATATCTACCCTTGGTGGAGTTTGCCTACAATGCTTCCTTCCAGCAAAGCATTCAAATGACACCTTTACAAGCATTGCATGGGCATGATTGTCATTCTCCATTAAATTTCTCGGACCCTACTTTAAGGGTAGAGGCTTCCAAGAAGATGCTAGAAGAAATGGATGAACAGGTTAAGGCCATTAGGCAAGACATCAAAGCCTCTAAGGATAGGCAGAAGGCTTATGCGGATTTAAATAGGCAAGAGCGGCTCTTCAAGGAGGGGGATATGGTTTTCATTCGTGTACAATCCAAGAAGAGTTCCTTATCCTTGGGAGGGTATAAAAAGATTAGTCCAAGGTATTGCAGGCCTTACATGATCCTCAAAAGCCTAGGACCTAATGCTTACAAACTTCAACTTCGTGAAAAGGTAAAAGTTCACAACGTATTTCATGTTAGTCTACTAAAGAAATATGTGCCTAATCCTAGCTATGTACTTAGCGATTAACAAATTGTAATGCCTAGCCAAGGAGTCCTTGAACTATAGCCAAATAAAATCCTAAATACTAGGGAGAGACAATTGAGAAGTAGAACTCTTAGGGAATATCTCATCCAGTGGAGAGGCTACCCCGAAGAGGATGCCACTTGGGTTGAGGAAGCTTCTCTCAATTAGCAATGCCCCCACTTCCTTTCAAGATGAGGACATCTCGATTTCTCTAAGGGGGAGAGGGATATAATATCCCTATTCACACACAAACCCCCCTTGGCACTGAACAACAAAGGTTAATGTTAATAAACATTTGATTTTTTTAAAAAGAAAAAAAACAAAAAATTTCACCTCTCCCTCTCTCTCCCCACCATCACGAACTGAGAGAGAGAGAGAGAGAGAGAAAGGGGCTACCTCCATCATCTGGTGTGGGGGGAGAGAGAGAGAGAGCCTCAGCACCACCACCTCCTCCCCTTTCCAACCACCCACTCCACCTTTCCTGCCAGGTGGACAGCGTGTTGGCCCCACTGCCATGCTCGCCACAAAGGAAGGGGGCAGCCCCATACATAGCCACAAGGGAGAGGGAGATCACAGATCACCTCCCCTCTCCTCCCTCTCCTCCCTCACCTATAAAACCCCCTCCCCATTACTCTCTGGGGATTTCCGTCGACTAGGGAGGAAGCCATCTTCGACTTCTTCATCTGAGATCCGACATCTCCAAGAGGAAGAGGGGGGGTTCTAGAAACATCTACAACAACCTCTTACAAGGGAGGCTTTCACACACTCTATTTAGAAAACCTCTTGCATGCTCCTTCTCTCTTGCCCCCACCCTCGACAGTTAATTCAAAACCATTCGAGGGTAGAGTATTCTACTCCAACAAGTAGAGAAATTCCTGCAAATTTTTGGTAGCCACCGCACGGAGAAAGAAGACCCGTGCTCTAGGACGAATTCCGACTTAAGATCACAACCAAGTTATTCCGCAACTTTGCATGCATCCATGGCCCCCAAGTGGAAGATCTCTCCAAACGTTGTAACTCCCACCACAACCAATGGGACCACGAACCAAGGGACCGCAACTACGGGAAATGCATCTCTTATGAATCAGATGCACCCCGTTGTATTAGGAAAAATAAATTGGGAGAAAAGAATGTTTACATTAATTATCACAAATTAATTGAGCATGTTTCGAGATAGTGAGCATGCTAGGAAAATTTTGTTCATCACATTCATCTTAGGTGATCGATTAAAATTGCACTTAGAAGCGGTTAAATTGCACATAAATTGCATGTAAATTTCATGCTAATATATATATGAAAAGTTTCAAGAATATGCATTAAACTACAATTAAGCTAGATAGATTTTTTGCATCGGCATTTTTTTTTTGCTTGGTTGAAATAATAGGAAATCCTATTACATCTCACAAAACATAGATTGAACTTGTGTTAGAATATGTATAGGGATTGTGCGCTTGGATTTAAAAAAATCATTATTTGCACAAAGTTATGATTGAAGCATTTACATTAGATAAAAATTAGTATTTGAGGAAAAAGAGACTTTTGCATTAGGAAGTATACAATAGTTTTGAAGGATTTTGATAGTTCCTTTAAATTGCGCTTATATTATGCATTAGATAGAGTGCACTTGTGAAGTTGCATTCATGAAGAAGAAAAAAAGATGAATGCATACCCTGTAAGTAGGTAAATGGATCAAAACTTAGAATATATTAGCCTTAGAGTCATGGTAAAGTAAAGTGATTAGTCAATTGAGTAACTGGAATAAGGGTTATGATGTTTAGATTTAAAATAGGATTCCACACCATACAATTAACTATTAATCAGTGATTGAGAATCATTAGATTCTTTTCATCATGAGAGAAATTGCTAGTATAAATTGTGTTGGCCAATATCTCGTGGTCCATGTAACATTTGATAAAGACACATGGATTGTATTAAATTGTTCTTACTAAGCCTTAGGATTGCTATGATTTCTAATATGAAATCAAGAAGGGTATTTGGTATGGAAAAACCATAACATAGGGTTTCGTTGTAGAGAAGCCAATGTCCCAGATTGCAATCAACATTGCAAGGATACTCCATTCAAAAGAATGAGGAAATTAAAAATAGGTTATCTCTAGAAATCTCGGACGATAATGGGGATAAAGTTGAGATAAGATGCTACCACATCAAATCGAAATTTCCTTTGGCAGAGAGAACAAAAAAAATTATCTGGTACATATTAAGGAGTCATCTAACAAAGGAATTGATAAGAAAAAAATCTTTCAAATTGGATTTATGTTGAAACACCTAGGAAAGGTGTGTTGAGCACCCCCAGCTAGCTGCCCAGCCTATCCAAGGGGGTTTTTAATTGCCACGCCTTGAGAGGTCTCTCCGTAGAAACGTCTGTTCATAGGAGGATACTCGGGTGTGCCAGGGGGATCTGGCTATAAATTCCATGTCCCCCGGATCCTCCTCTGATGGTCTATGTGACTTGGGAAGAAATCTTGAGGCCCTGCTACTAGTGCAAGGGTGGAAACTTGGAGGAAAATAAGATGCATCCTTATAGATTGTAGGATTCATCCTATGGACACGATTTGTATCTCAATTGAAAATTTAATATAATTTTATTTTAAAGGAATTTTTTTGAACTGTTCTCGTGTCGGTGCATAAAATTACGTAAAGGAACATGTGACTAACGGGTTAATTAAGGAAGATGCTTGTATGTGTTGCCACTAATGTGCCCTTAGGTAAGTAGAAAACTAAAGTTATCAAGGGAAGTGGGTGGGCAGAACCCTCGATGGGTCCGTCCTATGGCAGGGTGGTCCTAGGGGACTGGGAGGCTTCTCAACATTCAAATCATGATGGCATATTGACCTTATATAATGTAGGGTAGAACCTTGGCTCATATCGTTTTAGGCAACTGGAATGGGCCCATTCTCTTTGAACCAAGTGTGATATGAGTTTGCTTCAGTTCAAATGCTTTGGGCAAAGTAGATGACGCTAGAAGAAGGTAGTAGAATGACTTGAGCGTTAGAGACCTAGAAAGATTCAAGTCGATCCTAACAAGGTTGGCCGATACATTTCGTTGCGGAGTAGACTCGAGAGGAGTCACTATCGACAAATCTTATGACATTTCGTGGGAGTATCAGGCAGTGCCTTTTAAATCAGACTCCTAAAATGTGTCACCACCCAGGCACATTACATTTCCAATGCCAATCTTCTCTGTTGAGATCTCTAGACAAGTCTGCAAGTGCATTACCCAATCAAGAAAAAAGTTGAGCATTTAATCACAAAATGAATTAAAGGTGTGGACTTGAACATTGAACAGCTCCCCATCAGGCAATTGATAATTTACCCCTTACTCAAGGTCCACTGATTCAATTCTACTAAAAAAATTAGCCATATCATGATCTTTTCCCAGTGTATGCACTATTTTACAATCAAACTTTTGCAAAAGAGCATCCACCTTGCGAACATTCCCATCAAGTGGTTTATTAACAAGATACAATAAATCTTGATGATCCACATGGAAAATAACTTGATTTTTGAGTAAATAATATCTAAAATTCTATAATTCAAATATCATTCCAAGATCTTCTCTCTTAGTCACTCTATAATTCTTTTTAGTTGTTGTAAGCCTTCTACTTGCATAGTAGAGAAGTCTAAATTAATGTGCAACTTTTTCTTGCATTAAGATTGCACCCACTACAATTTCATAGGTATCAACAAATACATGAAATGGGATGTTCCACTATGAAGGTTGCAAAATTGGTGCCAATATAAGCATATACTTTAGTATAGCAAAAGATTTATCCTGATCATGCCTCCACACAAATTGAACTCCCTTCTTAGTAAGCAAAGTGAGCGGAGCATAGATATGAGCCAAATACCAAAGATAACTACTATACCACTTCACTTGCCCCACAAAGCGCATCACCTCTTGAACTATTGTAGGTACTGATGCCTTTTGAACTACCTAAAATTTCCTTGGGTCTATAGCCATACCTTCCTATGAAATAACATGGCCCAAAATAACCCCTTTTTTAACAACAAAAATTGATTTAAATGGGTTAAGAGACATTCCAAATTGACAACATCTTTCAAAGCATAGTCTAGGATGTTGAAGGTGATCTACCTTCTTACCAAATACACAGAAATCATCAATGAAACTCTCATAAGAGTAGTAAGATATGGATCAATTTTTTTATGTACTACTCCTTGAAACTTTGCTGGTTCATTTTTAAACCCAAAATTCATAATAACACTCACAAATGCTCACCATTCAATGCCATCCGGATGCATTCAAATCTAATTGTATCCTGAAAAACCATCTGGAAAGCTATAAATTTCATGAATTGCTACATCATCCAACAAAGAATCTGTGAATGGAAGAGGGAATGGATCAGTGATAGTTGTCGCATTCGATTTCCTATAGTCTACACAAATTGTTATCTTGCCATTCTTCTTTGGTACCACCACTATGGGTGACAACCATGCGACTTCATTCACAAAATTTATAAAGCCAACTCTAAGTAATTTATTAATCTCTTCCTTTACCTATTTAGCATAATTTGGATTCATATGATATCATTTTTGCATTATAGGTTTAGCATCTACCTTCAAATTGATCATGTGTTGACAAAATCTTGGATCGAATCCCTTCATACAATATAGTTCCATGCAAAAATATCCTAGAATTATTTGCATAACTGAATTAATTGCTTCTTGAAGTCTTTCTCAATAAAAATACTCATCTTGATTGGTTTAGAATTTGAATCAACATTCAAATATTTTTCATGAACATCTTCCAACACTCTTGCTGACTTACTCATAGTATGTTCATACTTCAATTCAACGTCAATAATAGCTTGTTGACTAGCTCTATCAAGAGCCTCCTCTATCTTTGATGAATCATTTTCTTGCTCTTTGCAAGTCTCTACATTAAGTCATTGACTTCCCTTAGGAATTTTGTCCATCCATTTTAGTAGTATGTTGCATCATGCCACCATTTTCCTATATGAAGTCTCTATTTTCCTACATTAGTGAACTTGATGCTTGCAACATCGGTGGTAAGCCTTCTGAATGCAGTGGTACAGGTGCTTCTTGCAGTGGTGTTGTAGTAAATACATTGTATTTAGATATGATTTTCTCCACATAACCACATATTTAAGAATTTTGGAATTTTTATAAATTGAAAATTCCTAATGTGATTAATATTTGGACACATGGTCAAATCTTATCCCCTTACTTAAATGTGAAATTTTCCCTAGATACTATATAAGCCATCCCCCCAAGTCCTACTCTCAAATATGGGATTAAGATTTAGCCACTTGGTCAAAAATTTACTCATTATTTGAAAGTGGAATTTGGGAGATTCCCAAATTCTCTAAGATGCCATTACATCTAGCTCAAACACTAATATAATGGTATGGTTAGCTCTTAAAAAGAGTTCTGCTTCATCATCTTCAATCTCAGGTGCAACATTTATTATTTAAGTAACCAATGGATGGTATTGGGGTTGCAATACTACTTGATTAGCTGTAGATAGTTTGACCTCCTTACCACCATGAGGAATAATGAATGTATCTACACACTATTCCTGCTTTAATTTGGACAATCTAAAACCAAGTCCTTCCCAACAATGTGTTATATGAATCCCATAATCCTTCCATGTGCAAAACAACAAAGCTTACCATAAAAATTAACCATGCAACTCAAATTAGTTGATTCTTCAAGATCCCCAAAGGTTGAAGTCTCCCTGATTAGCCATCTTAACTTGAAATAGTGCTAGGACAAGTCCCTATAATTTGTGTGTAAGATACCCAAGTAAGATTGTGTGTAAGTTTTATACCCAAGTACTCAACTTGAATGGTAGGAACTTTATAATCTACCACCTCTACCTATGTAGGGATCATAAGTTGACAATCTAAAATATTCTTTTGTTCCTCCACATTTTGCTACCATACCTTTGATTAAACATTATATTCTCTAGGATTTTCTTCTTAAATCCTAGAATTAGACCAAGGATGTGTTCCAAGGTGAAATACAAAGAGGATTTAGCTAAAACTACAAATAACTCATGTGAACCTTGAGAGTATTCATCCTGATTTAAACTTTGTTGCTGGCCACTATCTTCCAGCCCTCTAAGTGGCAATTGTAGTTGTTTTTCTATGTGTTGGGATTGACACTCATGTACTTCATATAGTAATTCTATAGAGTCGAGTTGTTTGAACTCTTTCTTCTTTTGCAACTTTTGAATTTCTTTAGAGGTTGCTTCCCTAGCCTTCTTGTGCTCCTACCAATATATCTTATGCTTAGATTTAGCTCTAGTTAATAGATGAAACTATTGTCTCTTCTAGAAAATATTCCACAATTATACAACTTGAATAATCACAACCTACTTGTAGCTCAAGAATGTTATTTAAAACACCTTTACCTAGCACATCTTTCTGAAAAAATTCCATGTTTTTCTACTCCGCAACTTTTGGCCTATTGCCTAGCTTGTCGTGACCTCTCCAAGTATTTGACTAAGACCACTATTGCAGGTGTTGGTGGTTGCTGACTACGAGCTAGTCCTGCTGATAGAATTTCTATCTACTCTTTAGTCTGAATTCCCCTTTTAACCCTACGGCGTGTCCATAGCTCGCACTTAGGTGTCCTAACATATGTCCCTGTTTGAGTAGTAGCAAGGCCCTCATTGCCTTTGTTGGGCATTATTCCACTGCCTCGACTAGTCATTGCCCCATTTCTTACCTTCCTTTTGAAACCTCTAAATCCACATTTTTGTGTCATCGCAGGTGCAATTTGATTTACTGATGATGCCAATGGTATTGGTTGTGGACTTGCATTTTGCACCATTGGATTGTACCATCACTCCCTAGTCTCACGCATATATATTGCATGACTTTACATTCCTAGGAGTGTTAATAACTCCCATGTCCAACAACTATTTCTTGATTTTCTTTTCTAACCACTTTTCTAACACTATATTTTCTTTCATTTATTTCCCCTTCTTCTTATCCTTAGAAGCTTCTTTGCCTTATTTAGACATTTTCTTCTGGTGTGTTCGTTGCCTTTTTTTTCTCTCATCCTCCGAGTCACTTGATTCCATATTTAAATCTAAAATTGATGAAGTGTCCTCATCGTTATTGCTATTTTCAAAATTTGAATCTTCCAAATGAGAATTGAACATATCCTTGCTTGTTTTCTTCTTAGACTTGCTTTTAACAAGTCTCCTCTCAACTCTTTGGGTAGTCTCGACCAAACAACACATCAATTGTAGCATTTGCTTGCAATTCCACATTGGCTATGGCACTCACAATTGTTTCATCCCATCCTTTGACAAAATAAGAGCTTTGTAGGTCCAAAGATGGCCTATCTGTAGCATCTAATATTTTTAAAATATTTTTAAACTTTTGTGCATAGTCCTGCAATAGCACGAGCATTGATCTATTCTTCATTTGTTTCAACTTCTACAAGACGTCTCTAGTAGTTTTATGCTTCCTAAATCTACTAAGAAAAGCATCTTTAAGTGCATCATATGTAGTAAAATCAGTAACATCATAAGTACTATACCAATCCATGGCCTTTCCTTTGAAAGTTGCTACAATTTGCTACCTCTTACCTTGATCCCCATACATAGTATTAAAGCCACTTCCAACCCATCGTGTCTCAAACTGAGCCACATGACAATCTGGGTCGTCCCCCTTCCTACCAAAAAATTTTCAAGCTCTTACCTTAGGATTGACCATCTAATTAGGATCCATTGTGTAATGTTCCTTAGGCTTCTTTATGTTTGAATATCAAGCTCCCATTACTCTCCTGTCAGTATGTATGACCGACATTAGTTGTGTCTAGCTGTATCAACAAGTGTGGGACATTAAATAAGTCGGTGGTCTTAGACCCAGTGTGAATAGTCCTACAAACCTTATTACTATTGTATACACTTATGTTATGTTAGTAGTCCATGAAATAATGGAAGATGATGAATGACTTGAAGGTAAGATTGCTGCTCCATTACATTGTCTCTCTCCCTCTCTCTTCCAATATGGTATCAAAGCCATCATGGATGGGCTCTTGAAGGCATGAAGCTGTGAGAAAGACCTGCAACCTGAAGACTCAGGGCAGTGGTTGAAGAGAAGCAGGCTGACAGTGTGCAGGCTGCCATTGTATCTGTGAAGGTATGCATTTTGTCAATTTGAGTTGTCATTATACAAGAGGGTTGTCCTGGCCTGTTTGAAGCACTGTAGAGGCTTCATTGAGCACTCAAGAGAAAGCATCAACTATCCTTGTGGAGTATACCTGCTGCTGAAACCCCCCGAGCTGCTGACGTGTTTGCACCTAATCTTGAATGGCCATTTTTTGCTGCTAATGAAGATATCAATCACTACCTAGTTGATCTCCAGCTTGAAAATGCTTCTCGGAAGGTCCTTTGATGCCTTGATAAGTCATTGCTTGGTCTGGGGCTGATGTATGAGCTGGAACAGTGAACTTTAGATCTGAAATAGAGTCCAGGTCTGTTACAAACAGGGAATACACAGCATATATGTATCTCCGACATGAGATTTGAGCATAGATATGCTTATGCAGACATATGTATTGGTTGGTATGCTTATGAGCTGAAGTCTTGGTGGCAAAAATATTCAAATCTGGAATTTTTTAATGGCTGGAAACTGTCATTGAACAGGGCAGCATACACTAGAGCCCTCCTGAAGATTTGAAGCCATTTGATGAGCATTTTGAGCTCTACTGAAGTGAGGGTTCATTCAGGAAGCATATGTACTGAGTTTGATGCATTTGGGTTGCATTTTACTAATAAAATATTTAGATCTGAAATTTTATGACAGACTGAAAACTGTCATAAAACTGTCATCATCATATAGTCATTGCCTTGAAGAAGTACATGCCTTTTGTTACCTACAGGGAGTTGTATGGTACGGAATATGATTGTTGAATGCTATGAGCATTGAAGGCTCTTTAAAACTGAAATCTGAATCTGGAAACAAATGTATTCACAGGGTATTGGCTGGTCATAAACAGTGAATGCATTATATGACATTGCCTCTTACAGATAGAGTGTCTGCGGATGCTTGTTTGGTCATGTATTGACCTGTACACAGAGTGGCATATGTATGAAGTGGCTTGAGGATCTCTTGGGCTGAAATACATCTTGGTTTGACAATTTATTGGCTGTATACAATCTGTGAGCAGATTTATGTCACTTGTACTTGCTGGATATGCACTGTTTTGTGCCCGTATGACTATGTCTAGTTTTCTACATATACTAGCAAATGTCTGGGAAAGTTTGGAGCATGTATGACATGATCTAAAGTGGTTTTTTGACAGTGAAATCACTGCTAGTTATTGAAAAATTGCAGGTTTCAGACTGCGTATTCTCTTCAATGTAGTAAGCTTGCATGACATAGAGTTACAGTACCTACAAAGTCTATGTACTGACTTATGTACCTACGGGTTATACCACATGTTTGTGGATGTTTTGGAGGTTGTAAAGGGCTGAAAATTCGCTAGTTTTTTGCAGAGAATAGTTGCAGAAAACTATCATAAACAGTCAAGGATTGAAGTTGGTTAAAGTGACTTGTTGGCTTGCAGGAGGTCAGGCAATGACTAGATATTGTCTGGTACAATATGGCTAATGCAAAGAGGACTGACAACATAACCCAAATAGTGGGGGAAAAGCTTGACAGTAACAATTATGCCATATGGAAGTTCCACATGGAGAACTTCTTAATAGGGAAAGGCTACTGGGAGTTGTTGACTGGAGCAGAAGCTGAACCTGAGCTCCTAGAGCGACCTACGGCGGCTGATTAGAGATGACTACACCGAGCTTGGACAGAAAGAGCTCATAGGGTGTTGCACTGGCTATCTCTATGTATCTCAGATGACATGGTAATGCAGATATAATGAAGTGCAACTCTCCTAAGAATGCATGGGACATTTTGGTCAAGTACTATGGCACAACCACAAGTGCCAGAAAGATATAGTTGAAGCAGAAGTTCAACAACATGGAGAGAAAGAGCAGATCTATACAGGATTATGTCACAGAGGTTAAGACGATTGCAAATCAGCTGGAATCTATTGGTTCATAGGTTGAAGATGAATACATGGTTTCTCTGACTTTGAATGGCTTAGGGCCTGAGTATAAGTCTTTTGACACTTTTATGTCTGTGAGGGCTGAAATGCCTGATTTCAATGAGCTGGTTGCATTGCTTATCCATGAAGAGGTTAGGTTTGGCTTGGCTAGAGGATCTAGCAGTTCTAAAAACAAGGATGCAGTTTTCTATTCCATCAATGCGGCCGTGGCAGCCGTGGTAGAGGCTATGGATCTGGCAGAGAAGACTGGCAGAATGCATCCTATGGCAGTAACAACCAGCATGTATCAAACATAAGAGGTGGTGGAAACTTTAGAGGCAGGGGGAGATCTAGCCCTAGAGGCAGAGGCTCTTGGCAACATTGGCATCCATCTAACAATCCGAATAAGGATAAGGATTGTCATTACTGCAGGAAGTATGGTCATGTTGCCAAGGATTGCTGGAAGATGCAAGGCAATCAGAAAGGCAAACAACATGGACACTTTGCTACGTCTAGTCAGGTAGATGATACTTCAGGAGATAGATTGTTTGGCATGCAGTATGTAAAAGACAGAGCTGTTGAAAAATTCATTGATGATGCAATTTGATATATTGATTCAGGGGCATCGAACCACATGACCCCTCACGGTGATTGGTTCACTGATATGGTGGCTAAAAAACATGGCTATGTCTGTACAGGTGATGACACACAACATAGCATTGAATATAAAGGCAAAGTTCCTCTTGTGGTTCATGATGGCAAAAAGAAAAATTTGCATGATGTACTGCATGTTCCATTGATTACAAAGAACTTACTGTCTGTCGGTCAGATGACGCAGCAGAACTTGCACGTTAGATTCAATAAGCATGGTTGCTTTATTGAAGAGTTTGGAAATGGATGCAAGTTGATAGCTCGAGGTCACAAGAATGGCAGAATGTTACTCTTGATGCTACTTTGCTAGAGCTGAATTCAGCTATGTTTGCTCATGGTTCTGGCACTATCAGAGATTTGGAAATTTGGCACAAGAGAGTGGGGCATGTAAATTTTCAAAGGCTGCAAATTATGCAGAAAAAATAGCTCGTTGCAGGTTTACCCAAGTTCCAATACTTAGATATTGGTCATGTATGCGATGCTTGCCAGTTTGGTAAGCAATCCAGGTTGCCATTTGTCAGGCATGTAAGGTAGAGTACCCGTCCATTGCAGTTAGTGCACTCTGATGTTTGGGGGTCAGCCCATAATGCATCTATGGGAGGCTCGCAGTGTTATGTGACATTCATTGATGATTACTTGGGTGTATATCCTGAAAACAAAGGATGAGGTGTTTGTTGTTTTTGAGCAATTTAAAAAGCAGGTTGAAAAGGGATTTGACTGCTATATCTCTTGCTTGAAATCAGATAGTGGTGGGGAGTATGTGTCAAATGAGTTTGACAATTTTTGGCTGAAAATGGCATACACAGGCAGCTTACCTGCAGCTACACTCCTCAGCAGAATGGGGTAGCTAAAAGAAAGAACAGGGTCTTGATGGAAGCTGCTCGTGCCATGATGAATGAGAAGAAGATGCTACTCTATTATTGAGCTGAGGCTATTATGACAGCCATGTATATCTTGAATTGGACTCCCACTACAGGTATTCATGAGATGACACCGTTTGAGAAGCTGTATGGCTATAAGCCGGATGTAACTCACATGAAAGTATTTGGTTGTCTTGCCTATGTGCACATTCCAGATGAGAAAAGGAAGAAGCTGGATCCAAAAGTGCATAAGTGTGTTTTCATTGGATATTCGTAGGAGAAGAAGGCATACAAATGCTATGATCCCTCTACCAGGGAGACTTTGGTGAGCGGGGATGTTATCTTTGATGAAATGGGATCTTGGTATGTATCACCGGCTATAGTGCCATCGGATATGCCTTCTACTCATGTATCTATAGTTGATTCGCAAAACAGAGCACTGCTATGACAGGTCCTAGTGGTCAGATAGTATCCCCATGGACAGAGAGATTGAGGAGCTCATCGTCCACTGACACTAGTATGTCAGTGAGGGGGAGATATGATGTCTTGGACAACAAAGGAAAAGAGAACTACAAAATCAAATGCAAGTCGGATGGCAGTGTGGAAAGGTACAAAGCCAGGCTGGTTGCTAAGGGGTATGCCCAACAGTATGGACTTGATTATGAGGAAACATTCAGCCCTGTTGCCAAGATGGCAACCATACGCACTGTGATTGCTTTGGATGCTGCTAAAGGCTGGAAATTGTAGCAAATGGATGTGAAGAATGCCTTTCTTAATGGTGACTTAGCAGAGGATGTTTATATGGTTTAGCCTGAAGCGTATATTCACCCTGATTTTCAACATTATGTATGTAAGCTGAAAAAAGCATTGTATGGGCTGAAGCAGGCTCCAAGAGCCTGGCATGCCGAGAGCCTGGCATGCAAGGATCAATAATTACTTACAAAGTTTGGGATTTGTTGTTGGCAGGGCTGATCACAGTTTGTTTACGAAAAAGACAGACAAAGGCTTGGTAGTGCTGGTCATCTATGTTGATGACTTGATAATCACAGGAGATGATGATTTGGGGATAGAGCATGTTATGCAGATGTTGAAATCTGAATTTGACATGAAAGATCTAGGTGAATTGAAGTACTTTTTGGGTATTGAGGTGATCAAGGCTGAAAATGGTTTATGTGGCTGATGCAAAAATATTATGCCATGGAAATGCTGAAGAAATATGGCATGGCTGATTGTAAACCATTGGATACACCTCTTGATCAGAATGTCAAGCTGGACATTAGCACTGGAGCTGAAATTCACGATGTGACTATGTACAGGCAGATGGTTGAAAGTCTGATCTACTTGACCCATCACTAGGCCGGACTTGAGTTATGTAGTTGGGCTCATAAGTCAGTTTATGCAAAGCCCAAGAAGCCACATTTGGATGCTATTAGGCGGATTATGAGATATGTTAAGTCCATTGTAGATTATGGGCTGTTCTATGTGAGAGATAAGCCCTTGAAACTGGTTGGATACACAGATGCGGATTAGGCAGGATGCTCATATGATTGCAAATCTATGAGTGGTTATGCTTTTGGCTTTTGAAGTGGCATGATCAGCTGGAGCAGCAAGAATCAACCAACGATTGCATTGTCTAGTACTGAGGCAGAGTACACGGGTGCTGCATTGGCAGCATGCGAGATTTTATGGCTGCTCAAGCTTATGGTTGATTTGGATATTCTGGTGGATGCTCCAGTGACCTTATTATGTGACAATCTCAGTAGTGTACTCCTGGCAATGAATCTAGTATACCATGCTAGGACAAAACACATAGAGATACACTACCATTTTATCAGAGAGATGGTTCTTGCAGGGAGAGTAGATCTTATGCATGTGAAGAATCATGAATAGGTTGTAGATATCTTTACCAAGTCTTTGGGTAAATATAAGTTTAGTAGTTTCAAATAGCTACTTGGAGTTCATCAGATGATTTGAGCTTGAGGGGGAGTGTTAGAATATCAAGCTCTCATTACTCTCCTGTCAGTATGTATGACCGACATTAGCTATGTCCAATTGTATCAGTAAGTGTGGGACATTAAATAAGTCGCTGGTCTTAGACCCAGTGTGAATGGTCCTACGGACCTTAGTACTATTGTATACACTTATGTTATGTTAGTAGCCCATGAAATAATGGAAGATGATGAACGACCTGAAGGTAAGGTTGATGCTCCATTACATTGTCTCTCTCCCTCTCCCTTCCAACACTTTAGTGGAGGTAAATGGTTGAACTTCCACTATAAGATATAGGCCTTATACTGACGTTAAAAGAGACGAAAATGTAAATAAAGAAATTTTCCCCCGTCGTCGCAAAAAGCGTTGTTATTGGCGATGCCATAGAATAGTCGATATCAGTGTCGTTATCAGCGTCGTTATCAGTGTTGATACTGATGCAAATAATGACGCTGACAATGATGCTTTGCGACGCTAATAACGATGCCAATAACGACGCGTGCAGTAAATTTGTGACCCTAATAGTGACGGTAATAGGGAAAAAAAATCTTGTGGCGGGGCAGCTTGTGTTTTATTTGGGCTATACAAAATAGTTTCTGCACTGTGTACAATGCTCATGTAAATAAAGACAAAGTGTACTTAAATCATAACACTGATACATGAATAAATACATGATTGCATAATGAAAGTGACTGGTACAATCATGGCAAGCTATCACTGCTACATAGAAAATATCTATACATATTAAGTGACCAAAAAAGAAGGATGTGTGAGCTCCAAGGATCCAAGGGCGAGCTATACATCCTCACCATCTGAAAGCTCATCCTGCTGCAAAGGAGCATTGAATGGACTCTGCAAAAAAAGAAACAACTACACATCAGTCCACCATATAATAGTGCATTCTAATTAAACATGGTAACTACGGACAAGAAAGATGAGTGACTTACAGGGCCGCAGGTCTATACAATCGGTCAATCAATGCAGTGAGATCGTGCCTCTCTGCATATCGAGTCTCAAGTCTGGTCGGATCATGATTTGTAATGGAGTGCTGCAAAGGAAACAAAATACTAACTATTAGAAACACAATTGTCAGTACAAAGGATATTGCAAAAAAATAAGCAAGCAAAACAAAAGAAAAACTTACAAAGTCCTCCAGATATGTCCTGTGACTGCCACTCCCAAGATGATGGACCACTCCGGCCTCTCGTCGTGCCCTCGCCGCCTCGCGTTGCTGACTCCAACGTCCTGAAGAATCTATAGCCTCCTCCCTCAGTCGCGGCGCCAGTCGTCCGTGTCTAGCCACTCGAGCTTTGTAGCCCCACTCTTAAGTGCTTTGCGTGTGTCCGATCGTCTGTGTGACATATATGCACGCATGCACTCCATCATCCACCTCGTAGAAAACCTATCTGCTGTGGTGGCTGGAACCAGAAACTCCTCATGCAAGGATGCTACTATGTAGTCCTTGCTCCCCTCCGGTATGTTTTTCCAATGATCCAAGATGTTGTGCCGAAAAACTTGTTGGCACAACTCTCTCATGCGAGCTATCATCGTTCTCCCCTCATCATTCATGATGATGGCTCTTGACCTATCATATACAAGATAGGCATACACCTCTAGGATATGCCTAAGATGGGTCCTCTCCCACCTGCGACCATGCTCCTGGGCATATCCAAGAGACTCCTGTACATCTGGTGTACCGACTGGGGTAGTATCTATCGGTGCAGCATCCATAGGGGTGCCACCTACGAATGGCTGAGCAAAAGCCAGAGTAATTGGAGTAAACATCCCCACAGGTGTGACAAATCCTAGAGGTGACTCAACTCCAGTAGAATGACAAGACGGAGACACCCATCCATGCCTCCACAGCAACCATCTAAGCCACGCTCTCTGGAACCGCCACGAGAACAAGGAGTAGTACCTGTATCCTAATTCGACCGCGGGCTCATTGCCTCCGTATCTCTGCAGAATCCCCCTGTCCCTGAAGCACTCCCTCTCTCTAGTCCAAGTCTGGAGCGTCGACCTCGTCTGCTCGAAGTGAAGCATCCAATCACGCCGAAGTAGATCTAATAGAGTGGCCTGATGATGTCCGAGACAGCTCCTAGTCCGCCATGTCTCTGAATCTCGCCATTTGATCTGGAGGCATGCGCGTGAAGATATCCTACAACTCCTCATCGCTCATCCCTCAACTCATCCTGATGATCTAAGTATCCACAAAGGTCACCTGCATAGACAGAAAATGATGTTAGCATAATCAATTTAAATCATACAAAGCACGGTAATATAAATCTTTAAAAAATGATAAAGAAGAAAAAAAAAACTACTACTACTACTACTACTACTACAACAATAAACAAGAAAAGAAGAAAAAACTACTACTACTACTACTATTACAATAAAAAACAAGAAAACTAAACAACAATAAACAAGAAAAGAAAGAAAAAAAACTACTACTACTACTACTACTACAAACAAGAAAACAACAACCTCTCCCTCCTTCTCTCTCTCCCTTCCTCTCCCTCTCCCTCTCTTTCTGTCTTTCCCTATTATGTTTAATGTTTACTCCCTCTCTCTCTAGTTCTTTCTTTCCTTTTCTCTCTTCCTCTCCCTCTCTCATTTCCTCTCCCTCTCTCACCCTCTCACCCTCTCCCTCTCTTTCTCTCTTTCCCTATTATGTTTAATATTTTTTCTCTCTCCCCTCTCTCTCTCATTTCCTTTTCTCTTCCTCTCCCTCTCTCATTTCCTCTCCCTCCCTCTCCCTCTCCCTCTTTCTCTCTTTCCCTACTATGTTTAATGTTTTTTATCTTATCTCCTCTCCCTCTCTTATTTCCTTTTCTCTCTTCCTCTCCCTCTCTCATTTCCTCTCCCTCCCTCACCCTCACCCTCTCTTTCTCTCTTTTCCTATTATGTTTAATATTTTTTCTCTCTCCTCTCCCTCTGATGGGACCTAAAATGGGCCGGCATTGGCTATGGTACTAGTCGTACCTCATGCATATGACAAACAACCCCACCACACGGCCTCGCGGGCTAGGAGCTTCTAAAACTCACTTTGTACTAAATGCTTATGACGATTTTGCGTTTGTATCCAATATGTAGTCCAACGTTCATCTTCCCATCTCCTCAAAGGGAGATCCCATAACATATATGCATAATGCCTCGTAATAAACATATAGGAAAGCACCTCTTGGCTGATTGCTGCGGCTCCACTGTGACTCTCTTACACCTCAGGGATTAGCCCCAAGATGCGTCGCTAACATATATAACATTCGCACAAACTCCACTCTTTCATAATTCAACGTTCCAGGAGATTTTAATTTACCTCACAAAACTTTTCCCAATGGAAGTATTCGTCTAACCTACAACTTAGGTTTCATGTCGTCTCAGCGTTGGTCAAAGTTTATCAATCAAGTGCACTGCATTTCAGGAGATATCACATAGCATGCTTGATGCAAGGTGTATGAAAATTGTGCACAACCATTTTATGATTAAAAAACCAGCCATGTGAGGTGCGAAAAACAGCCCTTTCATGGATTTTAACTAAGCGTTACGTGCTGCGCTACTTTAGGGACTAGCACCGGAACTTTCGTGCTACTAGTCACCTATATTTAATTATGGAACGATCCCTAAATGCTATGCACAAAGAGGGAAATAAAAATTTGCATCTTTTCAGCAATTAGATCGTCGCACAAACTTTATTCCCCCCTCACCGTTTAGGTGTTGCTGCGGTGCGTAGGTGTAAATGGTTGTTTTGTATCATTTTTGTATGTAAAAAGTGATAAACACAGACTATAACACAAAGGACAAGGCCAAACTAAGGCCTAACCTCATGCTTTAACCTTGCCAAACATTCACACACATAAATCTTATTTTTTCATATTTTTTGAGCGCGAAAAACCCAAATTTTTCCAATTTTTGCTATTTTTCTCTATTTATTATTCATGAAAAATAGATATTTTATGATTCACTTGTATTGGCTTATCAATTTGACTGAAACTTAACATTTTCTTTGATTTTATCCCATTTCCATCCCTTTTCTCCAACTCAAAATCGAAAAAAAACCACTAATTTTGACTAAAAATGACATTTTACTGGTTTTTAAAGAATTAATAACGACTCTAAATCATTACGAGTTCTATATTTCTATAATTCTAGCCCTCAACCATGATGCAAATAAGGTTTAGATAAAAATTCATCGTATATGAACAACATTTGGACCATGAAACAACAAAAATACTCAAATTTCTTTGTAAAATTGGAGCATACCGCGTGTCTTGCGTGTTGCGGGTTTTTTAATAAATATTCTGAGCAGCCCACAGACCGACCAACAACCATTCTTCAGTGCTGAACCTCTCTCCTCAGCCTCCTCTTCATCTTGAAGCAATCCGATCACAATCGGACAAGCATTCTTCAACCCCTCTTCTTCTGGACTTCTTGCACATGAATTGCCTCTATGCAGGAGAGAGAGGGAGGAGAAAGAAAGACTAGTTTTTGTTCTCTTGACTCAGTGCATCATTTCTTGATCTATTTGTGGCCATGGAGGGCAAAGGATAGAAGCATTCCAGCCCAGGAGCATTCCTCTTGCTTCACCCGATCAAAGGAAATCATGATTTGGGGAGAAAAGAGGGGGCGCAAGAAACTGACCCCCCCCCTCCCCCCCATTGTTTCATTTTGTGGGCATTTCTTGCCTTAAGCTCTTTGTTAAGAGCTTTCAAACTCTAAATCAACTTAACTAGTTCATGACTTTTGCATTCACACTTTCCATCAAATGGGTTTTTCAATTTTGAGGGGGCAAACGACATCGAAATCGAGATCCGTCTGGACGGGTGGCTCCGTGGCGTCGAAATCTACAAAGTTGGGCCCTGTCACGCTCTTCTCAGCTTCTGGATCTAGTAGCTGTTCCATAACCCCAAACCTTGCGGGGATTAAATGGGGTATCAAAAGACCTCAAAATGGAGATCTGACACTTGCGTTGGATTCCTGACATCATTTTACATCTAGGAAAACTTCAGCTCGGCTATTCGCCACCGTTTGATTTCCATGAAAATTAGCACTACGCTTAGGCACTTATTGCTTAAAATTGTACTGATTGCCACTGCCGCCTCGACAAATTCTATTTTTCCCCGGATATTCGTAAATTTTGGCTATTTTTAAGCACTTCTCAGCATCAAAAATCATATGTCATTGTCGACCACAAGATAGGGCGACTCAGCTAGTCGAATCCCACAAAAAGATCTGCACATAAACAATAAAAAGGAGCATCAAGCTGATACAAGAAATACACCACACTACACATCACAGCTCATACCCTACTCCTGACAAAACCAAGGCATGAAATCCACGAGGAGTAGGCCTAGCATAATCTGATAGAAGGCCCGAAGCCAGTCACTAACCAACTGCTACAACACAGCCAAGCTTAAAAGAACTATCAAAGAGGTCACCCTAAGTGGTGGTCTGAACTACCTACCTAACTAAGGACAACTCAACCAGGAGCTCCTCCTAGGTGAGGACTCCTATAGCCTGATCAAGAAATGTTTTCTTTTAGCACATTACTCTTCTTTTAGGTTTTCATTTTCCATACTCGGGCATGTAAAAAGGAGGGAGCTGAGCATAGTGACCCAAGGAGAACAGGGCATCCGCCTCAGGTCCTGTCTCGGTACCCAAGAACCTACCAAGCCATTCGCAAGGCAACACTTAATCCTTTTCTAACGCTCACTTTTATTTTCGCTCCAACCTTCTTATATTCTCTTCTTTTATCTGCTAGATACCATCCCTAGGAAGACAAGGCATCGACCCCGAATCTTGTCTCATCCCTAGGAACCTACCAGACCTTCACAAGGCGATAAACAATAGCTCAAGGATTTTGCTTTCCTTCCTTTTCTATTTCTATAGGGGTTAAAACCCCTTTTTACACACCTCTGTATATTCATATATTGTCTTTCAAATCTTTAGGGTTTTGTCTCTTTCCATCATTATTTTAGTAGGCTTCTCTAACTGCCTCACAACTAGCACAAACTCCTAGAATGGCCGCCTAGCATGTCACTAGAACTCCCATCTAAAACATGTCTTTCAATGTCTGACAATGCCTGGCAGGAGGCAATGGCTACTCAGACCTCCCCCAGACATACCTAACCTAAACGTGGGACTTCATGCCTCAAATGCCGGTCCCTAACAAGAAAGAAAACCCTTACATGCACATATATCATTAATTGCTTAAAGGAAGAAACTAGAATAGGGGACGAAACCACCCGGAATGGCCACAAGAAGCTTCTTCACGATAAAGGCTCCCTCCAGCGACTTCGTCAACTTGTATGGTGCAATTACTAAAACAACAAAGCATTAAACATACCTGGACCAAACAGAGATAGGGCCCTCTTGGCCTAAAGAAATAGCACATTTCACTGCAAACTAACTGGCCCTCTTGGCCTGAAATGGACAGATTATTAAAATCTGAAAAGAAAGGGCCCTATTGGCCTAAAGAAATCAGACATTAACTACTTAAAGCTACTGGCCCTCTTGGCCTAACGGAATCAAACAAAATAACTCATAGAGATCCCTCCTTGGAAGAAGACAGATATATGCAAATATGCTCCATTCCAAGGGGAAAAATAGGGCTCTCAGCCCTAAACTAAATGCATCAAATTATGGCCCATACCTCCTGCACATATAGCAAGAGGCGTACGCATAACATGTCGTTTGATCAACCTATGGGTCCAGGATAACAATGGTAGATGGGTCTCAGCTACTCTTTGCATTACCCATATCAACCATCTCCTGCCATGTAACGCGTGGTCCGATAACATCCCCCACAAGTGACCAGGTCCTATCTCAGTATCAATAACGATGTTCGGACTAGGGCCACAATTGAAAAAGAGGTCCTCTTCATAAGAAAAATTAGCTAAGAAATCCGCAAACTGATTCCAATAATGGGGAATTAGCTGAAGAGATATGCTCTCAAATTCATTAAGTAGGGTTATAGCAATTCGATGATACATACAAAGGAGAGGATTTCGAACTGTATATGTCCCATTGAGTTGATTTAAGATCAGCTGGGAATCCCCTTTTATTAACAACCGCCTAATGCCACCTTTCTTAGCAATATTCAATCCCATAATCAGGGCTTTGTACTCCGCCATGTTGTTAGTAAATCCTACCTCGAGATAAGCAGCTAATTTCATGGTAACTCTACGTCGGAGATCGTGGATAACTACTCCAACACTTCCTTTTCTATTAGGGCCCTTGGACGCTCCATCAAAATATGATGTATACGTCCATAATGGGTTTACACAACCAGTCATCAAGAACTCCCCTATTCGTAATTATGATAGTCAAAGTTTAGCATATTTAGAGGATGAACTGACGGCTCCATCCCACCTTCTTCATTAAACTCAACAGGGATGTTTGTCAAGATTTGTAAGCAGTGATGGCAAAAAACTTTAATTTCCCACACAAAGGTACCATCTTCTTGCTCAATCACTTTATATCACTTGCTTCACCAGATAAGCCTGTTAGATATGATCAATGCCCCACCCTCATTAGGCGCTATCAATGATCCATGGTGCTCAAAGTTGTAAGGCCCCCATTATGAGGAGAAGCCAAATGTGAGCCCGGACATTGGTTGAGTCCTGACTTGTATATCAGATGAGGTCTATGTGACCGGATGGCAAAAAGGTGACTGTTGTGGGTCTAATCTTTGGGTTAGATGGAGTGGTTAAGCTGGTAGCAACTCGAGGCACATTGCATTGAGTTGCGTGGTAAGGGAGTTAAAAGGGGCCCCTATTGTGGGGTTCGGGGGCCGCGGAAGCGGCCCCTGGCTAGGGGGTCCCAGGGGGGCCAGCGGCCCCCCTGGCGGGGGTCCGGGGGCAGCGCCCCTGGCCCGATGGTAAAGGGAATATTCCCTGGCCGACTAGTGGAGGCTCATATGGTAGGTCGGTCAGCAGACCGACCTAACGACCTTCGCGGGCTATAAAAGCTAAACCCCTTCGCAGCCATCACTCACTCATCTTTCACCCAGTCAGAGTTGTTGTTCCAGCTAGCCTTAAACTCTTCACCTATCTTCTGTCTAGATCGCCATCTAAGCTTCACACAGTGGAAGCGCACGGGTGGACAGAGCTATCTTTGTATCAATTGTTTGGAGTTAAAGAATTTACTGATTCTCCTCTTATCTGTTGTGTACTCTCTATCTCTTTCTCAGATTTTTTTTCGCTGCGCCGTGTAATATTTTACAAAGCCTCCCCTGATGATATCTTTGCTCAAGATATGGGTGCTCCAAATAAGGGATTAACCGCCCCATCAACCAATTTAAGCTCTCCTGCAGGTCTCCAATCAGCCCCAGTATGGACCTGCAATGCATTTAGCATGTTAGCATATTTAGAAATAATAAGGTTTAATTTTATTAAGATTAACCTTTTTCTTAAATTCCACCCCTTGTAGATCAGCCAATAGAAATGTGGACTTATTTTTACCTATCCGAACTATCTTGTAAGGGCCATCCCATCGAGGTTCCAACTTTCTTGGAAATAGCTCCCTACACACATCGTAATATAGAACTAACTACCCTTTCTTAAAGGTATATTTCTTCGCTTTCAGATTATGCATCCGTTTCATCCGACGTTTAGCTACCTCCTGGTGCAACAAACTCTGCAATTTGAGCTCGTCCAAGTGGGCTATAGTCGTAAACCGCTCAAATAGGGCATCTTCATCACCCAGAGAATGATTGATTGCAAATCTAATGGTCGGCAACTCTATTTCTAAGGGCAAGACACACTTCTCCCCGTAAAATAATTTGAATGGAGTGTGACCAGTGGCTCATTTAAAGGTCGTATTATATGCCCAAACCGCCACATATAATTGTGTATCCTAGTCCTACTTCTTTTCGGAGACTATCTTGGATAGGATACCCACAAATTGCTTATTGGTACTTTCGACTTGTCCATTTGCTTGGGGATTATAGGGGGTTGTCTTGTTATGCTTGATTTTCCATGCTTCAATCTCAGACTTTTAATCACTTTATTTAAAAAGTGAGTTCCACGATCCGATACTATTTCCTTTGGCAGACCAAAACCGCAGATGATTTGCTCGAGTAGGAAACTGGTAGTCTCTTTTGCATTGTCATGCCTCGTCACCCGTGCTTCTAACCATTTTGTAAAATAATCAGTTGCTACTATAATATATCTCTTCTGAGTAGTAGATGACGGGGTAATAGGACCCATAAAGTTAATGCCCCACTTCTCAAATGGAAGGATAGCCATGATAGGTGTAAGTGGACGCTTCCTATTCTTTCGACTATCATGTCTTTGACATGTATCGCATCTCTTAACATAGTCAAATGAATCTTGGAAGATGGAGGGCCACCACTATCCAGCTTGTAAAGCTTTCTGTGTCGTTAACCACCCAGCAAAGTGCCCTCCACAAGCGGAGTCATGGCACTCTTCCAAAATAAAGGGAACCTCGTCAGGCATCACACATTGGTGATAAATATCATCAACACCCTGCCGATATAATGTGCCTGCAATCAAGGAAAATTTTAATACATGCTATTTAATTTTTCTCTTCTCCAATTTTGATAAAGTAGCTCCAGTCAAAGTCTCCATGTCACTTCCTTCAGTCACAACCTCTTTTGGTTCTCTGAAATCCACAAGACACTCTACAATGCCCTGATGCTTCGGCGGCTTGCTCTTAATCTCATAATCAAATTCTTGCAAAGTGATTAACCACTTTGCTAAATGGTCTCAGGCAGCTGTAACTTATTCAACAACAATTGAAGCCCTTCCGCCTTCATATAAAAAACCACCCTCTCATAAAGAATATAGTGCTTGAATTTTTTGGTCGCAAATACCATCGCAAGGCACAACTTCTCCATATAGGTGTAGTTAATTTTCGATATGCCCAACTTTCGACTAGCAAAAGCTATCAGATGGTACCACTTTTCCTCCCAAATTTGAGCTAAACAACAGTTGATACTATGCATGGTTACTGCTGAAAATATATAGCCCATAAGGGACTCCGAAGACGCACTTCCGTGGGTTAAGAGCTATGCAAAATTTTCTGCAATGCTCAAAACACTTGCACAAAATGATCAACTGTCTATCCCTTACGGTGGCTACCCCCAGATCGTCAATGAATACTTTCAGCTCCTCTGGGGAGATGTCACCAAAGGTCTTGTCGGCTATTCTTTGCCACAAACCAGGTGCATTACACAACCCAATTGCCATCACATGGTACGCAAAGGTACCGAAGACTGTAATAAATGTCGTTTTTAGCTTGTCTTGCTCATTGATCGCCATTTGGTTATACCCTGCAAAGCAGTCCATAAACGAATATATTTTCCTACCCGTTAGTTGATCCAAAATTTGGTCAATAAACGAAAACAAGTAGTAATATTAATAGTCTGCTTATTCAACTCTCTAAAATCTACACAAAGACAGATTTGATTATTATTCTTCTTCCTGATCACAACTGGTAAGCACCATTCAGTATGTTGAACAGGGAAGATCAAACTCACTTTCTGCAACTTCTATAGTTTCTCGTACAACCCATCCCTTAATTCAAAAGGCATACGCCTTACTTTGTGATGTACAGCGCGGGTACCTTCCTTTACAGGAATAGTATGCACAACTAGACTCGGAGGAATACCCCGAAGTTTGTCATAGCTCCAAGAAAAGATATCGCTGAACTCTCGAATTAAGGACACATAATCCTCTCTTTCTTCCTAACTGAGCATGGACCCTAATTTTTTAATTGGCCGCGAATCATTTAGCGTACCAAGATCCAGCAGCTCAATAATTTTCGCATCTCTTATTCGATCATGAGGCTCTATCAGCTCATTCAAGGTTATCTGATAAATATCCTCTGTAGTGGACCCTTCCTTAGATCCATCGCTCGATGACATCTCACTACCAAATGGATCATCTACTGTTTCTAGTTCAATGGAGGATAGTGGATCTTTCTCACTTTGAGGAGACTCAGGGTAAGTATCCACTATTACACGATGGGCACCTCGACCTAGAATCACTCGACCAGCGGGTATATCGACTTGACAATCTGTCCGTAGAATCCATGGCCTGCCTAGCAAAACTCGATAGCTAGGATGTCTTGCAAACCTTATCACCCTAAAGTCCAGTTAGGATTCCACGCTCGCAACTGTAACGTGGACCTTAGTAATGCAACCTTCCGGTTGTCTTCTTGGATCTCTAGATCTAACCTCTCCATCAAGTCTGAACTTATGATATTGACGGAGGATCCAGTGTCCACGATAGCATGGTCCACTAATATTCCATCCACATATGCTGGAACCCTAGGGCAATGCTTTTCAGCATGATCGAACCAATCTTCCCCCACTCTAGCTATGCCCAAAGGTTCTACTATATACCCTATATGCAGGATTTTCTTGAATTCCTTGCGTACTCCTGGAGAAAGTTTAATCAATTGCAGGAGATTCACGTCTGGTTTGACTTCGCAAAGGGAACTTGCTAGATCAAAGTCATGGTAGTTTGCCAAAGCTCTCTTCTCTTGCCAAACCATCCTCTTCTTTGGTCTTTCCATCAGCTTTGGTGCCTCTTTTTTAGCCTTTACCTTCTTTCTTGGCAATCCTTTATCCTCCTCGGGATTGACTTTGCTACCATTAGGTCTTAACGGTCCACCTTCCATATCAATATTCAAGGCTCACTTTTCCCTAACATCTTGTTTATAGCTTCCTTCGACAGGTTTTACAATTCCTTTGTCATCCTCTTTAATCTCTTGACTTCTTGTTACGGCTCGTAGATTAGAAGTTTCGGCATCATTGACACGTACAGCCTCAATAAGGCTGACTCCACTACCATGAGGTAACTTCTCTACAACAGTCTTTCCTCTTTGCAGTATTTGCCTTGGTCCATCATCTTGTGGGAGATTATTCCCTTGTGCGCGGTGGTTAACTGGACCTAGTTGTTTACTCCCTTGTTGGAGGAGAGAACTGATCTTACTCCAACAGGTAGCAGCTAAGTGGCCAGACTTCCCGCAAATATCACATTTGACATTCGGGCAATTCCTAGGGAAATATTGGCCCCCACACCACTTACAGCTGAATCTTGAGGGGCCACCCTCTTCATGGCATTGGCTTCCTATCAAATTCTGTAGCTTCTTAAGAAAATTGACATCCACAGCTATTTGTTGATACTGTTCAAAGATCATAGTGGTGTAGTGCTTCATCATGTCCTTAACTTCACCAAGGACATTAGAAGCACTCGACTCATAGCCGCGATCATCAGTCTGTCGCCCCATGGGCCTAACCACTTGATTAGGAATTGGCCACTGACCAATTGGGACAACATTAGGATTCATTATTTGGTTTCCACCACTATTTACTGAGGCCGCCTGACTAGCCATATAGGCATAGTCATGCTAGGAGGAGCTGGTAACATAGGCAGATTCGACATAATATTTCCTCTGCCACTTGTGTTTAACATGGGGTCTCCTTCACTCCCATTGGTTAAGGCCAAATTATTACCATTCCAAATTATCCTTACTGCATAAGCCACTTGTAAGCGCGACTCTACTCCTTTTGCTTGGGTAATGGCAATATCAATATCAGTCAAAGCAACGCTACTCGATTGCACATGGATATTAAAATCCAATCCATGTAGAAAATATTGCAACTGTGTAGCCACTGGAATGGGAATATAAGCGTTAAGTTTGCAAAGAACTTGCTTTAGTTTCTTGGCATATGCCTGGACATGCTCATTTGGCTCTTGGCGTGTTACATTCAGAACACACAACCAATATTGCCCACCCTTCTCAAGGGCAAACTCCCTACGAAAAGCCGTAAAGAATTGGGCACTGCTAGTTATGGTTCTGGCTTCTAGACCGTGATACCACACTACCGCTCTTCCTTTTAACGTCATGTTGAAGAACATCATTAGGTGTCCTTCCTCTTGGATTCGATAGTTGAATATGAGCATTTGAAACTCCTTAATGTGGAGTTCTCCATCTTCTTCTACTAACCCATGGAAAATGGGCAACGGTGCTCCTAATGCCGGTAAATCCGGTGTACCTGCTGGAATTGCGATAGGTTGTGCCATGGCTACAACCGGATTGACAACAGGAGTTTGTGTAGGCAACACTACACCCCCACTTCTTGTGGGTTGATTAACTGGAAATAGGGAAGTACCAAGACTTCCACTTGCACTTGAAGAGCTACTCGTAACACCTAGGTTACTAGAACCACTGCCACTTATGCGTAACGGGCTGCTTCTTTGAGGAGAATAGTGTCTTACAATCTCCAACCGCTGTCTAGCCCTCTCAGCACATTGTGCTTTTTGTATTTCGGCTTGACGGTCCTTATCAGAGGACATAAACCAACTATTTGGTTCCTAAAAACCCTAGATTCGAGAACCACAACTTGTTTGGGACCTAAAATGGGCCGGCACTAGCTATGGCACTAGCTGGACCTCATGCATACAACAGATTACCCCACCACATGGCCTTGTGGGCCAGGAGTGTCTAAGACTCACTTTGCACTAAATGCTTATGACGATTTTGCGTTTGTATCCAATATGTAGTCCAACATTCACCTTCCCTTTTCCTTAGAGTGAGATCCCATAACATATGGGCATAATGCCTCGTAATACACACATAGGGAAGCACCTCTCAGTTGATTGCCGCGGCTCCACTGCGACTCTCCTACACCTCGGGGATTGGCCCCAAGATGCGTCACTAACACATATACCATTCATATAAACTCCACTCTTTCATAATCCAGCGTTTCAGGAGGTTTTGATTTGCCTCACAAAATTTTCCCCAACGGAAGCGCCTGTCTAAACCTACAGCTTAGGTTTCCTGTCCTCTCAACGTTGGTCAAAGTTTATCAAACAAGTGCAATGCATTCCAGGAGATACCACATAGCATGCTTGATGCAAGGTGTATGACGATTGTGCACAACCATTTTATGATTAAAAAACTAGCCATGTGAGGTGCGAAAAACAGCCCTTTCATGAATTTTAACTAAGCGTTACGTGTTGCGCTGCTTTACGGACTAGCACAGGAACTTTCGTGCTACTAGTCATTTATATTTAATTATGGAACGATCCCTAAATGCTATGCACAAAGAGGGAAATCAGAATTTGTATCTTTTTAGCAATTAGATCATTGCACAACCTTCCTTCCCTCCTCACCGTTTAGATGTTGCTGCGGTGCATAGGTGTAAATGGTTGTTTTATATCATTTTTGTATGTAAAAAATAATAAGCACGTATTATAACACAAAAGACAAGGCCAAACTGAGGCTTGACCTCATGCTTTAACCTTGCCAAACATCCACGCACATAAATCTTATTTTTCTATTTTTTTTAGCGCGAAAATCCCAACTTCCTCTATTTTTTGCTATTTTTTCCTATTTATTATTCATGGAAAATAGGTGATTTATTTGTGTTGCCTTATTATTTTTATTGAAACTTAACACAACATGATGCAAACAAGGTTCAAACAAAAATTCATTGCATATGAACAACATTTGGACCATGAAACAACAAAAACAATCAAATTTCTTTGTAAAATTGGAGCATACCGCGCGTGTCTTGCATGTTGTGGGTTTTTTAATAATTATTATGGGCAGCCCACGAACCGACCAACAACCATTCTTCAGTGCTGAACCTCTTTCCTCGGCCTCCTCTTCATCTTGGAGCAATCCGATCACAGCCAGACAAGCATTCTTCAACCCCTCTTTTTCTTGATTTCTTGCACATGAATTGCCTCTATGTAGGAGAGAGAGGGAGGAGAGAGAAAGATTGGTTTTTTATCTCCACAACCAGGCAGCCAATTGATGCGCGGTTTGGAGCGATGGAGAGCGAAGATCAAGGGTAGAACAGCCATGAGATCAGTGGGGGGGTTGCTTGTAGGTGCCATAGCCCCCCTTCTCCACAAATAGAAGAATGGCGCCTTCTCTGCACTAGGTGGTGAAAAAAATGGCCCATCTTTCCCTCATTTCGTTGATTTTTTGGGGGCCAAAGGGCCCCCTAAGGGTCACACCCTTTGGCTTCTCCCCACTTTGGCCCTTTGGCCTTCTGGGCACTCCCATTTCCATGTCCAATATCCGAACTGCGAGCCGAAAATTCCTGCACGTCCGTCTTGAGGTCTCGCACTGCCAAGCAGGTTCTAGGGTCTCATCTCTCATGCCAAAAAATTATGAAAATTCACCGACTGCCATCCAGTGGCTCTTTTAAGTACTTTTCGGGCATTGCCGCTTAAAATTGTACTGATTGCCACTACAGCCTTTGACGAAATCTATTTTTCCCCTGATATTCGTAATTTTTGGCTATTGTTAAGCACTTCTCGGCATAAAAAATCATCTGTCAACGTCCCAACTAACAAACACTTCAAATATTCCTTGGTCTTTACACCTTTATTTCCACCAAATTTGGGGTTCTCCATCTTATCCTCTTCAAATTGGTATGAAGGAAGGCAAGACGATTTGCATCGATATAACAATATCCAATGCTTATCATCCAGCATCTTTCCCAGTATAGGGTACAAGGATCGTAGATGCAATCCAGAATCTGCATTACTTGCATTCTCCATCCATAATTCGTAGAATGCATTGCCGATGTAAACATTGCTCAGAAGACTAGGAATTTCTTCCAACCTTCATCTCTCTGGGTAAGATTTTTAAAAATAAACACATATTAGCGAGGGAAAAGGAAAAACAACTCATCTCAAGCTACACCAATTTTTTTATTTCTTTTGGCTCTGATACGATCCCTTGATTATGTGACGGATAACATTTTAGTAGTTGCCCAGAGTTTACCTTCTAGCCATCACCATCCGTACTCTAACCAAAATGATCAAATTCTCTTCGGCTATTTAACCTAAGGTCTACCCCACAGGGGAAGCATCTTGCCTTACCCATGGAGGACCAAGCTAAAGGTTCCTAATTGACCTAACAACCACCTATCAACAACTAGCTCACATTTGGAGGTGTCCTTCGAGAAGCTTCTTGTGTCGAAGGAGCGACTGCCATTACCCTTGGTTCATGGAGTATAACGCTTTTTTCCAATAGCAAACTAAGGATTTATGAAATCCCTCACAGTGCTCTGGCATAGTCGCCATACCTTTCCCCTAGGATAATTTACAGTTCCGATTTTGACACCAAATCCTAGGCAAGTCACTAAATTGGCCCTTCCTAGAGTTTCTTCCTAGTGTTTGTTTTTGGGAAAACCTCTTGGCTAATCGAGACCACCCTGCCATAGGACTGGATTCGTCATGAATCTATCCACCTGCTTCCCTCTATGGAAGTTCTTAGTTATCTAATTATCTACCACATTATGTGAAACATATAAAAACACCTTCATTAATTAAAAGAATCCTTTTATGCACATTTGTTTATTTGCATAATTTACTCATAGATATACAATCAGAATAAAATAAATCCATTGATTATGTTCCATAATGTGTGTTCTCCTACCCATACATGAGAAAAATTACAATTTCATGTGTTGCCTCATCCGACGCATCTGCATGTCACCAAGATCAAACCCACCTATAGCTAGTGTTTTTAGGTGTCCCAAGTAGAACTCGGGCCATACATGGGGACCAAGTAGTTCCTAGGTACATAAAGGATTTACTAGCCGGAGCCCCCCTAAAACCTTAACCACCTCCTAGTTAATATGATCCCTCCTGGCAGACCTCTCGCCATTGGAGTCGGTCCATGCTTCTGTGGCGGTAAAAACATCCCCTCTTGGTATGGGGATTCAACATCTATCCTTGGAGGAGGTATAGAGCTCCTCAATTTATATATATTCCAATACCTAAATCAATCAGGATCTAATCTAGAAAATCACAAACAAGATTGATGTCTTCAAGCAGTTATGACTTCAATCAATCATGCAACCTTCAAGTGATGATTAATCTAGTAGCAATCGATACTTGAATTTCACATAATGAACTCTTCCCCTTGGAATTTGACCAAGGGTATCTAGATTTTGGGGTCTCTAACTTCTTAGCTTAAGCTTTATTCTTGTAACCAAGTTTCTTGGTCTTAAGTCAATTTCTTTAACTTAGAGATATTTCGGGTCTTAAAATCTTCTATCAAAGCTTCTAGATTAAACTATATCCTTGACTAATTTCTTCGGGGTTCATTCTTAATAAATATGTCTTGAAAAATTCCTCATGATTTCTCTTGAGTTCTAGAATTTCGTACTTTTCCTAATAGTTTCTAGCCTATAGGATGTTCTAAGAATTTACCAAGTGAATACTCTAAGATCGCAGTATCTCTTAAGAGACTTATCTTATTTCTATTGAATTTTTGAAAAATATGTGGTATTGTGATTGGTAAAGATTGTTATCCGTGCCTATGACTCCATTAGTGACTCCCTTGCTCACAACTCCAAATATTGCTTCCACGTTAGTAGGGTCATTCACGATTTCTGATTTTGAATTCTTTTTCTTCGGGGCCATGATGGAAATATGATTCATAGAAGAAGAAGAACACGACAGTAATACTAGCTGGCAAGGGTGTAAGACTCTCAATGATGATGATGGCTATTACGGGATTCAATGATGTAGGCCTCACGGATGGTTCTTCTTGCCTCATGGAGAGCAATACTTCTCTCTCTCTAGTAGATGGAATAGGAACAAGAGTAGAGGTATGACTTCTAACAGGATTGATAGAATAGGATAAAGTTCTTCAGTGTCTTCTCTTCTCGGATTAGAGTAGAAGAGGACGAGAGACCTTCTGCATATCCCCTTCCTTGGGTTGAATGGAATGATGTCTCTTCATCTCGCAGAATAGAGTCTCCTCCTTCTTGATCAACGTCTCGTCCTCATCAAGATTTCTCTTTTCCCCTTTCTAGTCATCCCCAAGCCCTCAATTTATAGTTTTGTAGGGGGTAAAAGAGAGAATGCTTGCTTTTTTAGTGCTTTTCGATGAAAAAGAGAGAACACTTTCTTTTAGCGTTTTTGATGACATCATTGATGGTGTCAGAGCGGGAGCTCCATTTTTGTAGCACAAAGATAAAAATTTACGAATCTATGGGCAAGCACCATGTGGCACGTCATCAAGCGGTTGTCACTCCAAGGCTTATGACCAAGACATAGACCTTGGCATCTTGGCCTTGGCATTCTTGGCAAAAGGCTACAAAGGCTTCGTCGGCGCCATTGGTTGCATGTGAGAAGCTCCCACTAGCTTGTTGGAAAAACTTCCCAAGAGGTCACCCATCCTGGCAATGTCATCACCCAAGTGCACTTAATTCCCAAGTGACTATCCACTAGGCTAGTGAACTGGCATATAATACCTCATTAATAGTACTTATTATCTTCATAATGAGAGTTATTTTCATAAATCAATTTTCTTTGGAATTTATACACACATTAAAATAAACTAAGTAATGGGAATATTACACCCTTAGAGAAATCAAGTTTCCCTGATCTCAATAGAAAATTAAGGTGAGGATGGACTCCTCTATCCATGTGGCATCCTCTTTGGAAAAGTCCTTTGATTGAATAAGGTACTCATGGAAAGTATGATTCCTAAGAGCCTTCTCCCTAATCTTAAGAGTCCTATGAGGCTGAACTTTTGAAATTCCCTAAGTTTGAATCATAATTCTTCCATCATTTAGAACATGATTAGGGTCGGGAATATAAGGTTTCAAAAGCCTTACGTGAAATACATTCTAAACTTTGAGATGAGACATAACTTCTAATCTATCGGCATTTCTATAAAGACTTTGATAATCTTCTAGGTCCCACACTATATTGGATTAAGTTTTTTTAATTCCCAAGGGATAGGGAACTCTTTTTTAATTGGCCGACCCATAGGAATACCATGTCTCTATCCTTGAAAGTCCTGGGAGTCCTCTTGGGATCAGCATAGGCCTTCTACCAGTCTTGTGCTACTTTGATGTCTTGGCAGATTACTTTAGTCTCTGCTCCTCCATCTCATCTATCATTTTCTTGGATGCTTCAACCCTTAAGGTTGGATGAGAGAAATTGAGAGGAGATAAAAAATCTTGCTTTACAATGCCCGAAAAGGGTCCTACCAATGCTTTGTTGGTACAAAGCATTGTAGGAAAATTCTACCAGGGGTAAATATTCAATCCATCTCTTAGGTTCCCTACTATAGTAAGCTCTCAGAATGTCTTCCAAGACTTGATTGGCCCTTTCATTTTTCCCATCAATTTTAGGATGATAAATGATATTAAAACAGAGTTGTGTACCAATGACTTGAAAGAGACAAGCCTAGAGTTTAGAGGTAAACAATGAATCTGTTTTCGCTGACAATTCTTTTTAGAAACCCATGCAATTAGAAAATCTCATTAACAAACAACCTAGCGTTGTCATCAGATTCTTTGAATGTGGTTTTCATAAGAACGATGTGAGTAACCTTTGTGAGTATATCCATGACTACTAAGATTGAGTCATAATTTCCTTGCACAATTGGAAGTCCAACTACAATATCCATATCAATGAACTCTCATTTCATTTGAAAAATGTCAATAGGATGCAACTCTTTGAGAATTTTAATCCTTTTAGCCTTTATATGCTGACAATTTAGGCATTGAGTTATATACCTTAATACATCAACCTTTGATCCTAATCAATAGTAAGTCTTTCTTATCGCATTCACATTCTTTGCGTAGTGGGAATGTCCAACTATTAGGCTATCATGGTCCTCCCATAAAATCTTCTTCTTGAGATCCCAACTATTTGGCACACACACCTTGTGCTAAAAAGTATAGAAGTTTTCCTTCAATGTGGTAAGGCTTGAATTTGACCTTTTCATTTTGGCTATTTTTCCTAAATTTAGTGGACCCTTTTAGCTCAAGGTAATCAAGGTATATAGGAATTTTAGCAGCTATAACCTCTAAGATGGGATTGCTAGGCATGCAAATTGAGCTCAAGAGAAATCCTATGTTGGCCAGTTCTTCCATTAGTAAAGAATTTAAGAAGGATTTCTTACTTAGGGTGTCAACTACTTCATTGTCCTAGCCAAGTCAATATTTTATTTCAAAGTCAAATTCCTAGAGGATTTCAATCTAACACCTCTATCTCATATTGAGATTAGGTTGGGTAAAAATCCACGTTAGACTTTTGTGATCTGTCTCAAAAGTAAATCTTGTCTTGAAAAAATAATAATGCCATAGTTTTAGGGCATGAATGACTACTAAAATCTCAAGGTCATGAGTAGTATAATTCTCCTTGTAAGGCTTAAGCTTGCGAGAGAAATACACCACCGAATGTCTTCATGAGTGAGAACACATCCTAGTGCCATGATGCTAGCATCAATAATGACCTCAAATTCGTTTGTTAAATCTTGCACATTCAAGATGGGGGTGGTAGTAAGACTTTGCTTCAGTTTATCAATGCTCTCCTACTCTCATGATATCCATGTAATTTTTGTCAACTTTTTAAGAAATTCAATGAGGGGTGTTCCTAACAAGGAATACTTTTTTATAAAAATCATTTACCACCCTATGAGACCTAGAAATCCTCAAATTTCTTTGACACTCTGAGGTGATGATCAATTTTGAAACATCATTGACTTTAGTAGGATCTATTGATATGCCTTCCTTCAAGATGATGAAGCCTAGGTATTCTTGAAGAATGTGCACTTTTCCTTCTTAGCAAAAAGCTTGTTCTCATGAAGAATTTTTAAGACAATCCACAAATTTCCAAGATTTTCTTCCTCTATCTTGGAGTAGGTAAGAATTTCTTCAAAGAATGTGAGGACCAATTGATCTAGGTATGTGTAAAGAAGATAATTCCCACAGCAAGCTAAAATACTGAAAATAAAAGAAATACACTAAAATGCCAAGAAAGCCATAGCCAAGGTAGCTAGGCTACCATGAATCATATTAATACAAAGGCTAAGAATCATTCATAAGAGGCTGCAACATGATATCCTCCTCATGCTATGGAGGGGCATGGAATCTACCCCAATGCCATGGTGGCCAAAGAGTATGCACCATCAATGGATGTTGGAAGGTGGAAACCTCAAACAATAAATTTTTACAATTGGAAAAAAATCCTCGCAAGTTATAACTTAGCCTTTTATGTCTAACCCTAAACCTAAAGCTAAATATTGGATAAGGTACTATTTTTCTTTATTACAAGCCATCTCGACATAAAAGAGCTTTGTCCTCAAAGCTAAAATTGGAACAAGATACAATGAATATGACAAGGATAGCTTGAAGCATATGGACCATGCCAAAATCAAACTTCAAGTTGAATAATATCATGTAACTTGATAAAGGAGAAGTGCATTTGTTGAAGAAACTAATATAGACTGTCCAAAATAGAGTATAATTTTGGCCATAACTTGAAGTAGAAGTGTCCAAATTCCATGTGTAAACTATAGATATGTAGAGGACAATATGTGGTATCCAAAAATGCCATCAAAATTCACTTTTGATGAAGATAAGACAATTAATTTTTGTATAGAAATTTAATACAACAAGATATTTACAAGTCATTGAGGGAAGTATCCTCTTCAAGAAGCCATGAAATTGTTTCAAATACAAAGCATATTGCCAAGAAGACTCTTCCATAGGAAAACCCTTCTGCTTAATGAGATACTCCAAAAGAATGCAATTCCTTAGAACCTTCTCCCGCTCCAACAACCTTTTCATATTTGTAAATGATCAAACTATCCTCATCAAGAAGAGGTAGTTCTTCAAGAACTTGAATTTCAAGCCAATAAACTTTTTAAGTTGAGATACATGGAAGACCTTATGGATACCAATAGTTGAAGGAAAATCAAGTTGATATGCAAGATCTCCAACTTGCTTGATTATTTTATATGGACCATAAAAGTGATCTTCATCAAGGGGAGGTAGTTCTTCAAGAACTTGAATTTTAGGGCCAACATACTTCTTAAGTTGAGATACATGGAAGACATTATGGATACAAGTAGCAGAAGGCAAATCAAGTTGATATACAAGATCCCCAACTTGCTTGATTATTTTGTATGGACCACAAAAGCAATATGCAAGTTTATTATGCCCTTCCTTAAGAGAAGCATAATGGGATTTTGGAACCTTTAAGAAAACCCATTTACCTTTGTCACATTCCACATGGCTTCGTTTCTCATCCACATAGGATTTCATTGTCTCTTGAGCTTTTTGAATATTGTTCTTGCATTGCTTCATAAGAGCCTCCATCTTCTCTAACTCTTCACGAGCATGAGGATTCACATCATCATGAAATAACAGGGAAGGCACTTGAACTTTGCTTGATTATTTTGTATGGACCATAAAAGCAATGAGCAAGTTTGTTATGCCCTTCCTTAAGAGAAACATCATGGGATTTTGGAACCTTTAAGAAACCCATTCACCTTTGTCACATTCCACATGGCTTCATTTCTCATCTGCATAGGATTTCATTGTCTCGAGCTTTTCGAATATTGTCCTTACATTGCTTCATGAGAGCGTCCATCTTCTCTAACTCTTCACAAGCATGAGGATTCATATCATCATGAATAATAAGGAAGACACTTGAACTTTGTAGCCATACAATGCTTCAAAAGAGACATTCCAATACTCATGTGATGAGTATTATTATGGCAAAATTCCACAAGGTGAGGCCAATGATTCCATGCGGTTTGTGTACTATCATGGCAAAAGTGTCATAAATAGACATCTAGCCATTTGTTGACCCTTTCAGTTTGGCCATCCATTCGTGGATGATAAGTAGTGCAAGGAGTCAAAATAGTCCTCATAGAAGAGAACAAACTCTTCCAAAATTTGCCCATAAATTTAGTGTCATGGTCGGACACAATCTTCATTGACATCCCATGAAATTTAAAGAATCTTTCCATAAATTGATCAGTCACTTGCTTTAGTGTAATTTGAACCTTTATTGGGATGAAATGGGCTGATTTAGTCAATTGGTCCACAACTACATAAATGCTATTCCACCCATTCTTTGTTGTAGGCAGCCCCGTAATAAAATCCTTACCAATGTTGATCCACTTTCCATGAGAAATAGGTAGTGGCTAAAGCAATCCACATGATAGAAGTGTGGAATCCTTGTTTTTTTAACACAAAAGACATCTCATGACATAATATTTAACATCCCTCCAAAAGTCTTTCCAATAAATACTCTTATGGATATTATCAATTGTCTTGAACAAACCATGATGGCCCGCTAAAGATGAAGATTGCATCTCTTGTAAAATATAGTCTTTGAAAGATGATTGAGAAGTTAAATAGACTCATCCGTGATACTAAAGAAGACCATTATGACACTTATAATTTGAATACTCTTCTCCTTTTCCTTGTTAAAATTCCTTCACTATTTTGGATGCTTTCTCATCAACTAAGTACTCTTCTTGAATGTCATGGATCCAATCTTTATGTTTGGCGGAAATAATGGAAATGGAACATGCCCATATTCTTGACAAAGATCCACTACCATATTATCTTTTCCGACCATATATGATATCTCAAAGTCATATCCTTGAAGAGTGGCCAACCATCTTCGTTGCTTGGGAGACAAATTTGGTTTGCAAAAGAAACTATTCTAGTACACAATGGTCGCTTTTGACTTTGAAATGGCTACCATAGATATAGTGATGTCACCTTTTAATAGCATGCAATATTGCTAACATCTCTTACTCATAAAAATGTAATTGGCACTCCTCATCACCAAGCTTTCAACTCTCATAAGTTATGACTCCATGATCTTGATATAAAACAGTCTCTACTCCTCTTCTACAAGCATCTGCTCAAATAATAAAATCCTTAGAGAAGTTCAGACATGCAAGAATAGGTGCTAAAATTAGAAGAGCTTTCAACTCATTAAAGCTTTTGTCATCTATGGAGTCCCAATAAAAAGCTTTTTTTAAAAAGCATATCCCTTAATGGAGCTACCGCATGAGTATAATTCTTAATGAACCTCCTATAAAAAGAAGATGATCCAAGAAATTCTTTCAAAGATGTCAAATTTGTAGGGGTAGGTCATTCTTTGACACATTTCACATTGTTTAGACCCACTCTAATTCCTTGCTCTTCCACAATATGACCTAAATATTTCACTTCATTTTCCATGAAACAACACTTCTTCATCTTGGCAAAATAGTGCATGTCCTCTTAGGGTATCAAAGACCTCCCGTACATGCTTCAAATGCTCATCCTTGGACTTGCTATAGATAAGGATATCATCAAAGAATATAATGACTATTTTGAACAAGAATGGATACAATATTTTGTTTATAAGGGCTTGAAAAGTAGTAGGTATATTGGAAAGCCCAAAATGCATAACTAAGAAGTGGTATAATTCATTTTCAGTCGAAAATGCCATTTTGAACTTATCCGCTTCCTTCATTCAAATTTGATGGTAACTCGAATGAAGATCTATTTTCGTGAAGAATGTTACATCCTTAAGCTCATCCAAAATATCCTGAATGTGGGAAACACGATTACCTAGTCTTAATCATTGACTTGTTCAAGTATCTATATTCAATGTACATGCAAAATGATCCATTCTTCTTCTTGACCAAGAGCACACAAGATGCAAACAGTTCCCTCCCAAATCTAGATAAGTGATAGGAAGGTTTGTTAATAGGCTTTTTATTAGGCAACAAGTCGATAGGATGGTCAATATCTTGTTTAGGAGGCAAGGATGATAGTGGCTAAAACAAAACATTATATTCCTCTAATAGCTCTTCCAATCTTGGGTCCTTTTTCTTTGGAGAAGAATATAGCTAATGTGTTGGTTGATCTTCATCTAATTTTGCAAGCAAAAGAGTAAAAATGCATGACTTGACATTGATTTCCTTTTGTACTTTCTTCATGGAGATCAACTCTATGTGTTTGTAATTCTATGTGCTGCCCTTGCCAATTAAATTCCTTTTTTTTTGTTCCGAATCCAAAATAAATTTACCAAGATTTTTCATCCAATTATAGCCAATAACAAAATCAAATGGCCCCATATCCAAAGTGATTAAATCCACTTTTATGGTGCAAGTAGAAGATAATTCAATAGAAGTACATGGAGCACTTCTTTACTAGATTTGTAGGCACCATTTACAACTTCTATCCACAAAGATGATTCCATATCAATGGGTAGTAACCTCAAGCCACTTAATATTTAGTATTGACAAAGCTATGAGTGCTCCACATATCCACAAGAATATGTGCAATCTTGCCATTTATGACAACTTTGAGTCTAAGTGTATTTTCTCCTTTGCAACCCGTCCATGTATAATGTGAAATAGTACATAAGGAAGAATAAGAAGCATTGGCACCACTCGAATAAAATGGAAACCTGTCTATGAAATCATAAAACTCCTTATCAGTGACATCCTCTTCTTCGTGCGTTTCTTCCACCATTGGATAAGCATCAATATGCAATAAATTGACCTCTTATTCCTCTTCTTCTTCCACTTCCACATCTTGAGTAATCATCAAGTTGATTTTGGAATTTTTGACTTTACACTTCAGCTTGTGATCTTGGGATCATGCATTTCCTTAAGCTTGTCATGAGGAAGAAAGTTGTTGTTGGAACTATTTTAAGTAAATTTTGGAGTTCTTTCAACCCTTTGAATTTTTCATTTTGCCTCAACCATATTTCTAAAATTTATCCTTATTTTGGAGCATAATTTCACTCCTTTTAGAAGCATAAATAGTGGGATAAGTTGGCACTTTACTATAATTATTGTTATGACTACTAAACCCTTGTTTTCTTGCTTGAAACATACTCTTTCTTGATTGGCTGAAGACTTGTCCATATCTTGTAGGTGGATTAGAGAAACTACTCCCCAAACTTCTTTGTTGAAATTTCCATGCATCTCTCTTGTATTTATAAGAATATATTTCAACCAAATGAATTACTTCATGTAAAGTTTTGGGTTGTTAAGCTCCCACTTCCAATGACAAGGCAGGGTCAAGACCAAAGATATACTTATTCAACTTTGCAAAATCTGATTGAAATAAGTATTTGAATAATCTCTAATGGACATTTATCTTTGGGTCCATACATACCATCTTCTTTGAAGTTTTTTATTTTTTTGAGGGAAAAACAAAAACAACAAGCATGGCTTGCTTGAAATCTTCCTATGAAGAAAATTGTTGACCAACCTTGCATATATATTGCTACCGAGTGTGAGCATATCCTTCAAGGTGAAGAGCCTCAAAATAAATTTTTTATTCATCACTTTGAGGATAGAGAGTGAAATACATCTCAAGTTTGTTTATCCACTCCTTCTACTTCGAAGGTGAAGAATTTTTCCCCTTGAAGTTTGTTTGATCTTTTCTTTGTACTCCTCTCATTGTAAGGTGGATGCAAATTGTTATTTGGCTATCCATAAGAGTGTTGTCTCCCCATGAATTCTTATTCCAAGAATATTTCCTAGGCTAGGATTATCCAAATCCAAGTGATGAGGTTGACCATTTGAGATGTGCTCTTTACTTGAATGATCTTGGGTTGATCTTCTTCCATCAGTTTTCCCATCACCATGAGCTTGGTTATTGACCCCATTCCCTTTAGGCACATTAATGGGCTAATGATAAAAAGATTTATAAAATGGCTCATATCCATGATAATCTTTATCCATCCTAATGTCATCTTTTTCATTTACATGTCTATGATCATCTTTAGGGTTGTTGAATTGAGCCCTTGAAGTATAATTGCCATGGGCTTATTATGATGAAAAGAAATTACCCCTTACTTTTGATGGTTCACCTCTTTCAAAAATAGACATAATGTGTGGAGTACTTTCCTTGTTAGGATGGGTTGGATTGGAATCACGAGAGACTCTATGAAGGCCACCAATAGGTTGGGATTCTCTTGTGATTTGTTATCCATATTCCTTATGGCTAAAATAAGCTTTGAAAATAGAGATTTGTTGCTTTTCTTAGTTCAATGATCCCCTTATTCATTTGTGCCACTCATTAAGTCAACCCATTATTTATTTGTGTCAAACCTTTATTCAATTTCTTCAAGTCATTAAAAATCCCTTCATGCATGTGGCCCAAATCTTTGGATAATAACAAGTATTCATTGATTGCATGTGGCTCATAAGTAGCTTCAATCCTTTGATGCATATTGTAGGAAAATCCTACACTAATGTCTTCGTTCCCTTGCTCATGATTTTGGGCCTCGATAGTGTGATTTTGACCCTCACAAAACTCTCTGACATCATCATTCATTTCTTCTAAACAAGATCCTTCTTCTTGTTCGTGGCCATTGAAAGAAGAGTATTGTAATAGTGGATTGTCAGTCAGTAAATCCTTTCTTTCTCCCTATAAGTGTAGCTCCAATCCAAGTGTTATATAGCTCAATAGGAAGCTTAGAGGTGGGAATATACTAGATTTATAGAGGTTTCAACTTGGGATAAAGGCCTAGGTGAAATAGTGTCAAACAGTATTACCATGTTATGCTATCTAGGTATTGTCCCAATGTACCTCTTATCAGTAAAACGTAAATATCTTGAGCTCCTTATATTGGATCAATGAGATTCTTGGTTCAAAATGGAGTTGAATATCCCCTCCATTTATGGAGCTATCAAGCTCCAATTATGGATCAATACATAAATTTTTGTAATAAGATCTTTACTGCTATATAGAAGTTCCCTACACCTTATCTACTACTGTAAATGCCTTGTTTGGACATGTAAGAACTCAGTGGATACAATAAACCCTATAAAACCTATAGGGACCTGAAAAGGATTATGGAGCACCCATGGAGATCAAAGTAGACCTATAAAATAATAAGTACCTACTGTGTAAACCTGTAAAACTTGTAGGAACCTGTAGGTATCAAGAGAGCAAGAAATACCTTGCTCCTCTTCCACTGTTTGTTCCAATGTCTGAATGGGTTGAGATACTATTGTATCATTATCAACCACTACCAAAGGTTATGTATCTACACCTAAACTTGAAATTTGTGTGGGTTCCAAGACTTGAGGGGTGTGCCAAGTTCCTCCTCAAGTCGGTTGATGCACCCCTTCAAGGTCATAATCAGGAAGGGAGGGTCAACTCTCTATTAACTTCCTGACTCACCTAGCATTTATTTTTTCCTTGTGAAAAAAAAAAGCAAGTATATACTATTGGGATAATAAAATAGTGATGTTATGTATTGATTGAAAAATTCTTTCAATCTTTTAATGAAATGCAAGTGGGAAATAGGAATCGACTAAATTGTAATGAGCTAAGGATAGGGTATTACCCTTTGTAGTGACTCAATGCATTACATGTATCCCACTTACCATTTTCACTAATACTTTTAGACAAGTAGCATAAATGATCAGCCAAAAAATAAAATTCTAAGTTAGATACAAAATGTAGGTAATGAAACAATGCTTGCAATCAATTTTGACACTAATCTTGAGTGGACAAGATAAAGAAATATGAAACAGTCACAATCAGCCCTATGTTATGCTCTTCAATATCAAGCTTGATGATCAATTACTCTTAATTTTCCTTTTTCAACAATAATATTATCTCAAAAATAGGATAATAAGAGAGATTCAAAGCATTAAGTAGTAGGAATACCTCTTGTTAAGTAGGAGTACTACCTCTTGCTGATGAAGAGTATTGAATGGGCTTCAATAGATCAAAACCCCATATAATACATCCCCAAAATTATAAAGATTGAGTGCCATAGGTTCAATCTCATGTTGACAAACACAGATCTTTGAGCAAGGTTTAGTTATGGTGGTTGGAATTCACGGACAAGAAGCATAATGACTTAGAGTATTACTCAAGTGAATCAGGTGCCAAGATAGATTATATTGAACTCATAAATATAATCTTCAATAGAAAAGGACAAGATTGAAAGTATAAAGTATAATATCATTCTCATCAAAAGATTGTCAAGTACATTCTTTTATAGTTGCAGGATGGTACCACTTTTCCTCACTATGTCTATGTGATAGAAGGTAGTTCTTCTAGACCATTGCATGTCCCTTGCCTTACTCCTCCATACAAAGAGTCTCTCATAGAAGTATGATTGCATAATTCTCAACACCCCTTCTCAATCACAGCCATAAAAACACTGAATATATAGAGGCTATCACGAGTAGAACCTTGCTAAGTGTAGACATGGAAAAACCAGCCATATGTCCCATGGTCGTAAAGCCTCTCTTACATGTCATTATTGTGGGAAGTAGGGTCATATTTGGCCACAATTCCATAAGATTCTCAGAGTTGTGGTTGCTTGATTTGGGGGACTTCCTTTCATGTTATCTTGCATAGGGATTGGTTTCAATCCTATCACAACATGTCACGTTCTTGAGATAGAAAAATGACTTGGATTTTTGTATCTCATGTATTAATGTTATTTTTCAACTCGAGTTTTTCAATTGCTTTGATATTGTATGTAAACATAAACATTATTTATAAATAAAATTGTATGACATTTTCATGAATGTCTTAGGACACCCAAGGCATTTGGAAGGGAGGTTTTGCTTAAATGTGTGTACATCTAGGGTCCTATATTTACATATCATTGCACTTATACGTACAAATGCATGCATACCCTTATGCTTTGATGTCTACCAACTTTCGATTTGGCATATTAATTAGTGTGGTAGAGACATTACCAAATTTTGGAGAAAGAATCTTGAGCAAGACTCCAATGCATATGTCTTCTTCTATTTTTAAGTTAATCCATGCAAGTTGAGTTAGCAGGCTTTCCATATAATTAAGTTGAGTTTCTAGGGATGTATTAACCTTCATATCCAACCAGAAAAACTAAATCAAAAATCCATATTTTGAAGATTTATATTGGGCACCAAACAGTGTGTCCAATTGTTTCCAAGTGGCATGAGATGTATCACATGTGTCTACATGGTGGATGTAACTGCCATCAAGCTCAAGATGACTGATTGAGCTTTATCATCGCTATTTTTCCATACAAATACAAGAGCAACATCTTTGGGTTTCTTCTCATGTCCACAGGTTATTGATCATAGACCTTTCTTCATGAGGATTAGCTTTATCCTTGTTGGTATAATTTGAAGTGTAAACCTTGTTGGAGACTAAGTGATACAACGAATCAGAGTGGCAATGACTTGGTTGAGCTAGAGGAAGTAAGAAAATAAATGGATTTATAAGCTTGAAGAAATGTGGTTGTGGTTACCACAGTTAGGTTTTTGACAGGGGCTTGGTTTTTTCTTCAAGCAACTTAAGGAGTGTGCCATTGGGGCTGATTTTTGGTGAGAAGAGAGCTTAGATACCTTGCTCCAAATGCTTTGTGGTCATAGGATAGATCACATCCTATTTGCACTATTTGAGGTGTAGGATCGGATGGAGGCACTAATTTGGACATTGATTAACAATTTCTACAATGCTGGAGTGGGAGGTCACCAATGTCAAGGATTGAGGTGCCAACCAGCATCCTGATGTAGAGAAAAACTCTCTAGAAGAAATTGTGAAGTACATTCTTTTATAGTCGCAATATGGTACCACTTTTCCTCACCATGCCTATGGGATACACGGCATTATTCTAGGCTATTTCATGTCCCTTGCCTTATTGCTCAATATAAAGAAGCTATCATAGGAGTGTAACCAAAATTTGGCCCCATAATGCTTGCCCAACTATGTCTTCATCTTGTAGTAATGAAGAGTGCTTCAATGGATTATTAGAAATCCATGCTTGAGTAAAAGACTTCAATCACCGCCATAGGAGAAGAGCCTTTGAGCAATGAAGAAGCACTAATTCTTGATGGGGATAAAGAACTAATGAAGATACCATACATTCAAGTGTCCAAGAGTGAAGATATCACCAATCTTGATGATATGCTTCCGTTGATTATATGACTTTACTCTCACCTTTCTTGAGTTGAATACATCATAAGCCCCATGGGGATTGAACCTCGTTGAAGCTGAAATTTGAAGAAATTTGTATAGCTACCCTATTTTTTCCCAAATTGGAATGAAGAAATTGATTAAAATCTTGCCAAGAAGCTCCAATGTCAACTCAATGATAAATGTAGATGCTTGTCTTCAACTTCCTAATGCCAAGGAGCATAAAAGCTCTCTCAAATATTTAAGAAATGGTCCAAATATGCTTGGTTTCCTAAATATGCCATAGCTAGGATTCTGGAAGCTTCAAGAAAGTTCAATAAGCATGAAATAATGGCTAATGTGCTGTAATACTTCCGCACAATAAAAGTTAGTTGGTTAGCTTGAAAGTTAGTCAATTTATAAGTTACTAAGGTTAGCTAACTAGTTAGTCATCTTATACATTAGTAAGGTTAAGAGTTAGTAAGTAAGTAGGTTAGTTAGATAATAAGTTAGTTAAGTTAGTAAGGTTACTAACTAAAGACTAACCAAAGTAAAAACTAAACTAACGTTAACAACTAACTAACTAACGTAAAGAAAACTAACAAAAAGGAAAAAAAAAATTAAATAAAAGGGGGGGGCGTTGAGCCACCGAAAAGAAGGCCACCCCTCCTAATCATCATCAATGTCATCATCATCATCATCCTAATCATCATCAACGTCATCGTCGTCATCATCCTACTCATCATCATCATCATAATCATTATCATCATCCTCATCAATGTCATCTCGTCATCCCCATGATTGTCATCACCATAATCATCATAATCGTAAAAATCCCCTTTCTCATGAAAATCTCATTTACCATAAAAAAGGAAAATCTTATTTTCCATTTACAGGTGTCGACAACCTCACAACACCTTCCCCCCTTTTCAAATTCAAAAAATTAAATTAAAAATAGTAAAAAAGGGAGAGAAACAAGCTCCCGCTCTGAGGGGAGGAGTTTTCTTTGCTCAAAGAAGGGCAAAAAGATAGGGGAAGGGAGTGGCAGCCTGCACTCCCTTTAGCCTATAAAAAGGCATGCCCTCTACCCCATCTATAGAGGCAAAAGAGGCCTCGAGAGGCTTCGAAAGGAAGTGAGAGAGAGAGAGAGAGAGAGAGAGAGAGAGAGAGAGAGAGAGAGAGAGAGAGAGAGAGAGAGAGATAGAGAGAGGGGAGAGCTACTCGAGAGGCTGTGAGGAAGAGAGTTAGCTCAACCCCCTTGTCTCAGTCTTCAACTAAGCCATTTTCTCTCATGCTCTCCCATCTAGAATTTATTCCCCCTTCTCTATCTCTCAAACCCACTTTTGGGGACGATAGCTCGAAAGTGACGAGGTGGAAAGACCATGGGAACCACCGCAACCGATCAAGGAAGGTATTGCAAGAGATAGGAGAGTGCCCGAGGTTGCCAGAGTTGCCACTACCAATGGAACATCGGGTGTGGCTAACGTAAGTGCAAGAAAAGACATGATTCCCAATGATATCGTGGCAAACCAGGTTATTCACTACTATGCTATTATTCTGCCACATAAAATAATAATGTTTATGCCAAAAGTTTACAAAAAATATTAGTCTTTGCATCAAATGGTACAAGAGCAACTTGTTAGATTGCATGGATAGTATCCATATAAGAATTAATTACATAAAATATGAGCTTCCATATTTTACACTTACACAAATTGATAGTTTCTTCTAGAAGTCATACTATTACACGCATAAACAATTAACCGCTATGACTTGTAGTTAGATTAATCGGGATTATAAATCATAGAATCATGATGAAATAAGTTGTAGGAGGTTATTGCACATATGAATTTATGCACACTTGAGATTAATAAAATAACTCGATATAATTATTGTCAAATGCGACAAGGTTAAGTGTTGTGATTAATGCGTAAAAAGTGAAACTCTATTTAAAGGTCTTGTAAGTCATCTCGTTAAGTTATTGTCGTAATATATTTCTTTAAGGAATTTTATTTATATTGGTAAAGATATCCCTAAGCAATAAATTCATGCCTTGCTTAATAAGTTGAAAGAAATGCCGAAATGGGATTTTTCCTTATGGGCAGGAAGGCTAACATACCGCACTCCCCTTCGTCTCCCATTCTCTTTGAACCAAGTGCAATCAAAAGTCCGCTTCAATTCAAGTAATCCTATAGGAAATGGGAACTCGAAAAAACTACTGATGCTAGCTGGCTATTAGGAGACCCATCTAATTTTAGAAACCCAGAAATTCAGATCGATTCTAGGGGAGCGTCTAGGTGGTATCATTTTGGAAAACCTACTGATGGACTACTAAAAGGTGTACCTTGGATTGAGATTGGCGGACTCCTCACAGTTGGTAAGAGCGCTCGTTAGAAGAGAATATGATATAAGCTTAAGAAAAATATATTTTTTCTTGGATGGTAAAAATAATCGAGGACATGTTTTCTTCTCTTGTTAATGTATGTTTTTGAATTATGGTATAATAATGAATCTTGGAAACGATTCTTGATCTTCTGAGTAATGTTTATGTTAGCTATGCATTCATCTAGTTTTGCCTGGAGAAATCAAATGATGTGGATATTAGATCAATTGTACAACCCCTCACCTTTATATAATGAAAGATGGTAGATGATTAGCGGAGGATACTACTATATCAATGCAAGTCATCTAGCTTATCTTTAGAATAATTTGAAAAGGGTAAAATGGATGGAAGATCTTAAAGTTGTCAAGATCTATCTATTTTATGAAGCCAAAGTAAACTCAACTCTATATACTAGAGGCAAGAAGATCAAACTAGTATATACTAGCTCTAGCCGCTGCGACTATAAAAAGGACGGATTTTCTAAACTCCCTCAAAAATATAGATTCATAGATATCTACTCTCAGAATCCAAGTTACTTCATTAAGGATGTATTAGAATGTCATGCTTAGATTATAGTAGGGAATTCTTTTCTCAAAAAAAACAAGATGAGCCTATGAGATATTTGAATAATGTATTTCTTTCCATTTGATTACCTTGTACATCCATTGTAATAAAATTGATTGATACTTTATCAATCAGAGAAAGAATGGAACCTTATTTTCCCTTGGAACCTCTGAAATTACAGTTTAAGTTTAGCAATGGGAAAAGAGTTATATTTGAAATCGTTTCAGTAAATTAAGTGAGAAACAATTTGAGTATCAAACTTTAATGTTAACGCTATATAAATTTTGTAAAGTTTAACTTGGGAATTGTTGAAAATTTTCCAAAATTTCGCACCCACAATAATTCCCAACAAAACCCAAGAGAAAATGAATCTTTTGAAGCAAATCTAACCTTTGAAATTTGAAAGGAAAGGCGAGAATGTGGAAGCCGATGCAAAAATTTGGATTGATTCCATGGAACATTATTTTACTACTCTATTGGAACTGTCCTAGCCAACCAAGCCATGATAACTAAGCTAAAATTAATTGGCGAAGCTCGACTCTAGTGGAAGCAATGGTGCCGAGATCAAGGTGTCCCTAAAAATACCATTACTTGGGATTTGTTGAAATATTATTTTACTACTCTGTTGGGGCGGTCCCAACCAACTAAGCCATGATAACTAAGCTAAAATTAATTGGCGAAGCTCAACTGTGGTGGAAGCAATGGTGCCGAGATCAAGGTGTCCTTGAAAATACCATTACTTGGGATTTGTTGAAAGAAAATGCAAGAGGAAGATATTTACCTTTGGCTTATTGCACCCACAAGATGAATGAGTTCTTTAATTTGAAACAAATGGGAGTGACCCTAGAAGTATATTACTCCAAGTTTTTTTCACTTATTAAATATGCACCCTCCATGGATACTGCTCAACAAGTTTCCAAGTTTTGCAATGGGCTAAATTCTCCTCTGAACACTCGCTTGGAGTCAATGCACCCAATAGACCTCCAAGATGCTTTGATTTGAGCTACTTCTATTGTGTGATAAGTACAATCAAAACCTAAAAATAATAAATTCTAGAGCTACAATAACTAGAACAAAGAAGGATTCAAAGGTCAAGCAAAAAATACCCAAGGCCAATTCCACCAAGGTCAAAAGAAAAAGGAAAAATCCAATGCAGTTGGAAATTTTGTTCCTACCCAGGGAAACAAGGATGGTCCTAGGTACTTTTATTGTAATGAACCAGGACATTTCAGGAGAGATTGTCCAAAGCTTAGTGGAAACCATCGCCAAGGCCAATTTTGAGGTCAAGGCAGAGCTACCCAAGGCCATGGTCAAGTAGCTATGGCAAGAGGAAGAACATCAAATATTACGCTAAAAGAGATTAATAAGGAGGAGACCCTACTATGGAAGAAGATATTGAAAAAGTAACTATTCATTATGCATTCCACAGGAAGGGCCCAAATCATCAATATCCAGTAATACAAACATGAACTAGTCACAGAGGTAAATCATTTAAAGTTTTGATTGATTGTAGAAGTACACACTCATTTATTTCACCCAAGTGTGCTAAGAAGTTAGAAATAGATACATTAAATGCATCAAAACTTCTTGTGGAATTAGTAAATGGAAAGGAAGCACTTTCTACACAGTAGCAAACTGCCGAGGTAGAGTTTAACCTAGGAGGAAACCTTTCAAGTATGAGGTTCAAAGTAATAAACTTAGGAACTTATAAATGTTTACTGGGAATGGATTGGCTAATTCCCAATGATGCTCATATCCATTGTGGAGAAGGTCAAGTCACATTTCAAGATTTGAACTGTGAAATAGCAACTACACAAGGTGAAACAGGGAGCTTCTCGAATTGTGAAAGGCCTGAAGAAAGGATTACTTGTTTACTTGATTAAGCTTAACAAGGTAAATCAAGATGGTCAAACAAAAGAATAACCATCCTGGTTAAAAGAGTACATCGACATATTTCCTAAAGAGCTAATTGTGTTACCTCCGAAAAGAGAAGTCGATCATGAGATCAAACTTGTTCTAGGAGATGCTCCAGTGGAAAAAAGACCTTACAAAATGTGTATTCTTGAAGCCATCAAACTAAAAGAGCAACTCAAGAAACTGCTAGAACAAGGGTATATTCGCCCAAGTAGTTCACCATGGGGAGCCCCAGTATTATTCCAAAAGAAGAAAGATGGAACTCGACTACCAAGGGTTGAGAACTAGGTAACAATAAATAATAAGTAATTGATCCTGAGGATAGAAGAGCTTCTTGATCATCTACAAGGAGCAAGGATCTTTTCTAAGATCGATCTTCAATCAATATATTATCATATCAGAATCAAGGATGAAGATATTCCTAAAACCGCCTTCAACACAAGATACAGTCAATTCGAATTCATCGTGATGTCATTTGGGTTGACAAATGCCCCAACTACCTTCAATAGGTTAATGCAGGACATTTTCAAACCTAATCTTGATGATTTTTTTCTTGTATTCTTTGATGGTGTCCTAACTTATTTTGAGGAAGAAGATCATGAACCACATCTTCGCATTGTCCTAGAGACGATGATGAGAACACATAAATTGTATGCCAAGAAAAAGAAGTATGCCTTCTTCAAAAGGAAGAGTGAGTACATGGAATTCATAGTGTCTGTTGAAGGTATATCAATAGATCCTACCAAGGTCAAAGATGTTCAAGATTGGCCACCCCCAACCACCATCAAGGAAGTGAGAAGTTTTCTAGGTCTAATAGGATGGTATAGGATATTCATCAGAAACTATGCCCAAATTGCAGCTCCTCTTACAACCTACTCAAAAAGCAAGTTACCATTATCTGGATGCCAATTAAACAATCTAGCTTTGAGAAACTAAAGCATAGTTTGATAACTGCTCCTATCTTCAGGATACCTGACTTAAGCAAGTAATTTGAAGTTGTCACAGATGCCATCTCTCTTACATTAGGGTGCATACTAATGCAAGAAGGCCATCTTGTAGCTTACTCTTTGAGAAAATTGAAAGCCCATGAAAAGAGATATGCTACTCATAATCTAGAGTTGTTAACTGTGATTCACGCTCTCAAATTATGGAGGCATCACTTGCTTGGAAACAATTTTCCCTTAGTCATAGATGATAAAATTCTTAAGTAGATTTTTACTCGCCTGATCTTAATATGAGGCAATGACGGTGGATCAAAATTCTGCAAGAATATGACTTTGAAATCAAGTTCAGGCCTAGTAAAGAAAATGTAGTAGTAGATGCCCTTAGTTGTCGTAAAGCCTTACTCAATGCTCTTATCATCTCCCTGAAGAACCATCTAGGGAAGAAACTCTGGCTATAATGATATCAATGCCAACTAATCATATCATCGAGTTGACTAATGATGAATCAAATAAGGATCCAAACTATCAACAATTGTTTTGGGAAGTTCAGAATAAGAAACAAGATCCCAAACTCAAGACTAAGTATCAAGAATTCTCTACAAATGAAGATGAAGGGCTTGTTTATTTCAAAATGAGACTATGCATTCCTTCAAGTCAAACTCTCAAGAGGAGGATACTTTTGGAAGCACATAACTCTCCTTTTTCAAGACACCCGGGGTATACAAAAACCCTTAATGTTGTCAGGAAAAGTTATTAATGGTAAAGACTCAAGGGTGATATACTTAAGTATGTCACTGAATGTCTAAATTGCCAAAGGGTTAAATCTAAACATGTCAAGTTACCAGGTAAACTCTAGCCACTTGACATTCCCCAGATGAAATGGGAGTTTATTGGCATGGACTTTATAGTTGGGTTACCTTCTCTACAAGGAGGATAAACACCATATTTGGGAATATGGGAATTTCCCATAAGTTTGGGACATGTGGTCAAATCTTTGGATTTGTCATAACTTGAACACTATAACTCCAAATTGAGTGCTCTATAGCTCAATAGATTCCATTTTTCAAGCACTTTCCAATGATAGGTCACATGATATGTTTTTGAGAAACTTATGGGCATGTTATCTGGGTGCCATCTTTTAAGTATTCAAAAAATGGGAATTGGGAGATTCCCAAAGTCACTACTATTGTGTTGATATAACTCAATAATGGTCATAGTTGACATGCTAACAAAGGTCGTTCATCTTATTCCAACAAAAATCAATTACAAAGCTTCAGATATTGCAAGAATTTTTATAAAATATATTTTAAGGTTACGTTGGTTACCTAAAAGAATCATCAGTGATGATCGTGATTCTCTTTTCACATTACATTTCTGGAAGAGTTTATTTGAAGCCATTGGGACCCAACTTTGTTTTAGTATTGCTTATCATCCACAAACTAATGGGCAGATAGAACAAGTTAACCAAGTGGTTGAGGATATTCTACGCACATATTGGAAAAAGGAACCAAAAAGGTGGATTCAGTATCTACCCTTAGTGGAATTTTCTTATAATGCCTCCTATCATCGAAGTATTCAGATGACTCCATTTTAAGCACTATATGATCAAGATTTCCACATGCCACTTACTTTTTCCAATCCTACTCTAAGGGTAGAAGCTTCAAGAAAAATGTTAGAAGAAATGGATGATCAAATCAAGATTATCAGACAAGATATTCAAGCTACGAAGGACCGACGACAAAAGGCATATGTTGATCTAAAAAGGCAAGAATGAATCTTCAAAGAGGGAGACATGGTCTTTATCCATGTCCATTCAAAGAAGAGTTCTTTGTCTTTAGGAGAATTTAAGAAGCTACGTCCAAGATATTGTGGACCCTATAAGGTTCTCAAGTGCTTTTAAGACCAAGCGCTTACAAGATACAACTTCCTGATAATATAAAAATCCATAATGTATTTCATGTTAGCTTATTGAAAGCATACATAGTTAACCCTAACCATATCCTTGATGATCAACAAGTTGTAATACCTAGGTAAGGAGTCCTTGAGCTATAACTTGGCAGAGTAATTGACATAAAGGAGAGAAATTTGAGAATTAGAACCCTTAGAGAATACCTTGTCCAATGGAAGGATTATCCTAAAGAAGATGCTACATGGATAAATGAGAATGCTCTTTATCAACAATACCCACGGTTTCTCTCGAGATGAGGACATCTCGATTTCTCTAAGGCAAGGAGGATGTAATACTTCCATGCAATAAAAATTAGTTGGTTAGTTCAAAAGTTAGTCAATTTATAAGTTAGTAAGGTTTTCTAACTAGTTAGTCATCTTATACATTAGTAAAGTTAAGACTTAGTAAGTAAGTAGGTTAGTTAGATAATAAGTTAGTTAAGTTAGTAAGATTACTAATAACTAAAGAATAACTAACTAACTAAAGTAAAAACTAAACTAACGTTAATAGCTAACTAACTAACGTAAAGAAAACTAACAAAAATGAAAAAATAATAATGTTTTAAATAAAAAGGGGGGACGACCGTTGAATTGACAAGGCCTCGCTGAAAAGAAGGCCGTCCCCCCTCCTAATCATCATCAATGTCATCATTGTCATCACCCTAATCATCATCAATATCATCACTACAAGGGAATGGGGCAATAGCGACGCCGATTAGCGACGGCGGATGTCGGCGTCGCTATATGCATCGCATTTGCGACGCAAATAGCGACGCCAATTGCCACGCCGCAGGGAAAAAAAGCGCGGCCGAAACCAGAGCGCCGTTTTCATTTTGTTTTCTTCGCCTTTTGAGAGCGAGAGCGAGGGAGAGAGCGAGGGAGAGAGCCAAGGCTTTGTGGGAGAAGAGGAGGAAGAGACTTGCCGCTGCCGCCGCCGCCGCCGCCACCACCGCCACCGTCGTTGTTCGTGAAGGAGAGGAGGAGCCCTCGTTGCAAAGAGAAGCCGCCCACGCTCGCCATATCTCATTGGTGAGTCTCCCTCTCTCTTTCTTTTACTTGTTGAAGGTTTAAATCGTTCTCTTTTGTTTGTTTAGGAGAGGAAATGAAAGAGAAGGAGAGGGAGAGGGAGAGAGAGGGAGAGAAAGAGAGGGAGAGAAAGAGAGGGAGAGGGAGAGAAAGAGAGCGAGAGTGCATTCTCTCTCTCCCTTTTGCTTGTTTAATGTTTAAATTACTTTCTTCTTTGCTTGTTTAGGAGAGGAAACGAGAGAGTAAGAGAGAGGGAGAGGGAGAGGGAGAGGGAAAGAAAGAGAAAGAGAAATAGAGGGAGAGGGAGAGGGAGGGGGAGGAAATAGGAGAGGGAGAGAAAGAGAAAGAGAGGGAGAAGGAGGGAGAGTGCATTCTCTCTCTCCCTCCCTCTCCCTTTTGCTTGTTTAATGTTTGAATCACTTTTTTTTTACTTGTTTAGGAGAGGAAATGAGAGAGAAAGAGAGTGAGAGGGAGAGGAAGGGAAAGGAAATGAGAGAGGGATAGAAAGAGAAAGAGAGGGAGAGTGCATTGTATCTCTCCCTCTCCCTTTTGCTTGGAGGATGTTTAAATCACTTTATTTTTTGCTTGTTTAGGAAATGAGAGAGAAAGAGAGATAGAGAGGGAGAGGGAAAAAAAGAGAAAGAGAGGGAGAGGGAGAGGGAGAGGGAGAGGGAGGGGGAGGGGAAGGAAATGAGGAAGGGAGAGGGAGAGGGAGAGGGTGAGGGTGAGAGAAAGAGAGGAAGAGAGGGAGAGGGAAGGGAAGAAAATTTAAGATAATATACGTATTGATAATGGTATGCAATGTGCTTTGCATACGGCCACGTACTTCATCAAAATGAACCCAAAATTATTGTTATAGAAAAAGAAACCCTTAAATTGAGTATAGGATAATTTCTCTCAGGTCTTATGACTATGAGTAGAATTGATTGAAATAAATTTTATTACTATAGTTATAAAATTTCATAGATGGCGCGCATTAATTTTAAAATGGATTACTTATACTCAAAGCCGAGATATAACAAAAAATTATCTACCGGGACAAACAAATCGTTGAGCATGATACAAGGCCGAGATATAACATCGGAAAATCTCTCGACTACTATATACAATGCAAGGTTTATGGTCAACTTGCAACTTGATGTACATCTCCATAAAGCTATCCATTTAAGCCTTGTTTGCTGTAATGTAGATAAGATGGCAAACGAAGAAGGTCCTATTGTTCAAGACCGCGAGTCGTATCTTAATCAGCGTGTCCCATGTCCTTGCTCTCAATGCAAGTTGGCAATTAGACGAAAACGCCGATTGTCTATAGAACACGTACGACGATTTGGCGAGTTTCAATCTGAGATCATTGATCAAGCGATTGCAGACTTTCAGAAAACGGTACGGTAATTTGAAGTTAGCATTTTTCATGCATTGTACTCTCAAGCTAATTGAAAACCATACACAATAAGATTGGGTCTTGTTGGTAAATTTTGTATCCAGGGGGGTGATGTCTCAACCCAAGGGGGAGTGCACCCTTTGCGGCCAATTAGAAGAGTTTGTGGACGTGCGATGGATGGATTGCAGGAGTCAATCGACCACTCGCAAGGCCCATCTATACTGTCAATGCCAGAGGAGACAAACAACCTTCCCGACTTGCCTACAATCTTGGAGCCTGAGATGGAGGCAATGATCGATGCATTGATTCCCATGGATGTTGAGACATCTGACCCGCTCAGAGAGGAAGCATCCATACCATTATATGATGGGTGCCGAGTATCTCGATTGAAGACATTGCTTGCACTCTTAAGTGTGCAAGCAAAATACGGTTGGAGCGATACGAGTGTGACTGAGTTATTCAGGTACCTTGCACACAGACTTCATTGTTTTTTTTTTAAACAGTATTATTGCAAACATGGATAGATTTTTCAAGGTGTTTTATGATTTTTTCAGGTTATTGAAATATCATATATTGCCACCTGCAAACACCATGCCTGAGTCTCGTGATGATGCGCAACATGTTTTACGGAAGCTTGGCATAGACTACAATAACATCCATGCATGTATCAACGACTGCATATTGTTTCGAGATGAATACGAGAGTATGGAGACATGCCCAAAGTGTGGTGCTCACAGGTATCGACAGGACTTGCAAGGGCAAACCATCCCTCAAAAAGTCCTCAGACACTTTCCGCTCATCCCCCGCATAAACCACATGTTTCGCACGTCTGCCATGGCAAGCTTGACAACGTGGCATGTGCAGAATAGGTCCACGGATGGAGTTCAACGAATATCAGCAGATTCGCGCGCATGGAGCCACATTGACTCTACCTTCCCAGGCTTTTCACGAGAGCCAAGGAATCTTCGGCTCGGTCTCGCCATGGATGGTGTGAACCCATTCGGTCTACGCTCGACTTCTTACAGTGTGTGGCCTATAGTGCTTGTCAACTACAACATTCCTCCATGGCTTTCTACAAAGAAAGGACATCTCATCCTTAGCTTGCTCGTCCCGGGCCGCTACAAAGTAAAAAATATGGACGTGTATCTTCGTCCATTAGTCGATGAGCTTAAGATTTTGTGGGAGGAGGGGGTCACGGTGCAAGATATGAGCAGGCGCGATGGTCGGCGGTCAGCCAACATTCGAGCCATTCTCATGTGGACGATGCATGACTTTCCGGGATTGGGAGAGTGCTCAGGTGAGCAGACCTTTGTTCTCGCCGGTAATATCTATATTTTATTTCATTCAATCAAGTATTCACTAAGTCGTGGATCGCCTTGCAGGTCTCGTTACCTCAGGTTATCATGCATGTCCATTGTGTGGGCCACAGTTAGACTCCCGAAGGTCACGAACCATGAAGAAGATGGTATACCAAGGACACGCCGCTTTCTTGCCGGAGGATCATGAACTCAGGGAAGGTTTTCTTGGACGACCTCCAGCACGTATAAACGCTGCAAGCTGGTACGAGCTGAAAATGGTAAACCCGGATTCACATCCAAATGGAATGCGGCGGTTCTCAGTTTTCTACGAGTTGCCATATTGGACCCACTTACAGGTCAACCACTTGTTGGATCCCATGCATATTTTCAAAAATGTGGGCAGCTTGCTATGGAACCACATCACAGGAAAGAGAGACACTATAGGGGCACGAATGGATTTAAAGGAGGTAGGTAAGATGGAGGCGCTTTGGCCGCAGTCGCGTGCTGAAGGGGGAGTGCAGCTTCCTCGCGCTCCCTGGGTTTTGTCTACCAAAGAAGATCGCATTGTGAAGCAAGTAATCAAGTCTATCCGCACTCCGACGGGTATGATGCGTTCTCTCAGGTCCGCATTTTCTAAAGATGACCAGATTTCTGGGCTAAAATCCCATGATTGGCATAAGATATGTCAGGTTTGTGAACAGAATGGATTTTAATTAGCGTGGACATTTTGAAATTTGAAAAGTGACCATTATTCTTAATGCTTTCTCATTTTTGGCAGTTTGTCCTACCGATCGCGATCGCGGGATGCCTAACTCCAGAAATTCGCGGGGCCATTTACAAGCTGTCGACTTTGGTGCAATGGATCTCACAGAAAGAGATTAAGACGTCCTCTATTGAATCCGCAAGGCGGGGAGCAGTTGAGACGGTCTGTCTCTTTGAGAAATACCTGCCCACTAGCATGCTCACGATACAAGTTCACCTTCTTGTGCATCTTGTGGATGAAGTGGAGATTGCTGGACCTGTCCATACGCGATGGATGTTCTTCCTGGAGCGCTTCATGAAAACCCTGAAAGGCTTTGTGCGACAACAAGCTTGTCCGGAAGGTAGCATGGTGGAAGGTTGGTTGGTGTCATGGCAAGGTTTGAGCAAGAGAGCCGGCGACGAGCAACGGATCCGAACACGGTTGTGGATGAGATGGAGTATTTTGGGAATTTGCAAAGTATTATTACGGTGGATTACCGTAGCTTCTCCATGATAATATTCAACGTGCAGTGGTTCAAAGTGGTACTTGGAGGAGCTGGCGCAACAGTTCGACGAGGTCCATCTGGATTTCTCAAAATAGATTCCGAAAAAAAATGGATGGATTTGCGCGACACCTTTGTGTTGCCGGCCCATTGTGAACAGGTGCAACTACGCATTTGCTTGCTAATTGTAATACGACATGGTTTATGTCACAATGGTTTGAAGACGGTTTGTAAGTGTTTGTGAACAGGTAATCTTCTATCCAAATCCCCGACAACCTCGATGGTGGTATGTTATACCTTCAACTCCTCGAGGTGCAAGAGTATACGATCAAAGCGATGTTCCAGGCATAGATGAAGAAAATATGCAAATAGAGGGATCGAAATTACAAGGGGTGGAGGCCACCGCAAGCTTGGAGCCTGCATCGGCTAACAATGATGGAAATACAGAAGTCGTAGAATTTTTTGAGAACGAGACAGACTCGTTGTTTTGTGGTGACATGTCTATCGACCTTCCAGTGTATGCAGAGTTGTGTCAGGAGATTAACATGGGACCATAGAATATTTCATTCTTGGAGAATTGTATTACTCAATTCGTTGTTTAGATCTTCCATAAAGGTAGATAAGATATGCATTTTAAGAGGGATTTTTGAAAAATGATTTTATTAATGTGCTTCGTATAGTTTAAATTGATTATTCTAACATTATTTTTTATCTGTGCAGGTATCGACATTTTCAAGATGAGTCGAGGGATGAGCGATGAGGAGTTTCAGGAGATGATGGCACGTATGTCTCCAGATCAGCTCGCGAGATTCAGAGAGATAGCAGATCAGGAGCTGTCTCGTTCTTCGTCAGGACGCTCTGCTAGATCAGCTTCGGCGCGATCAGATGCTTCAGCTTCGAGTAGACGATCTCGACGCTCGCGACTTGGGCCAGAGAGAGGGACTGCGACTGCAGGAGGATTAGGGGGGTGCTGCTGTGGAGACACGGACGCGGTGTCTCCGTCTCGTCGTTCAGCTAGAGCTCGGTCACCGCCAGGATTTGTCACACCTGTGGGGACGTCCACTCCAGTTACTCCGGCTTTTGCGCAGCCATCGGCAGATGTCACGCCTTTTGGTGGCACTCCTTTTGGTGGCACCCCCTCTGGTGGCACTCCTTTTGGTGGCACACCCTCTGGCGGCACCCCTTTGTGTGGCACTCCGGGAGAGGGTACCCCCGTCGGTACACCGGATGTTCAGGGATCTCCTGGATATGCCCAGGAGCGTGGACAGAGATGGGAGAGGGCCCATACACGGCACACTCCTAGGGATTATGCATACCTAGTGGATGGCAGGTCAGGAGCCATCATCATGAATGATGAGGGGAGGAGGGTGATTGCTCGCATGAGGGAGTTGTGCCAACAAGTTTTTCGGCACAACGTCCTGGATCATTGGAGGAACATACCGGAGGGGAGCAAGGAGTACATAGTAGCATCCTTGCACGAGGAGTTCCCGGTGCCAGCCGCAGTGGATAGATTCTCTACGGGCTGGATGATGGATTGCATGCGTGCATACATGTCACATAGACGATCCGATGCACGCAAGGCAATCAAGAGTGGGGCTCCAAAGCCCGAGTGGTTAGATACAGACGACTGGCACCGACTGAGGGAGGAGGCTACAAATTCGCCAGGACGTTGGAGTCAGCAGCGGGAGGCGGCGAGGGCACGAATCGAGGCCGGATCGGTACATCATCTTGGGAGTGGCGGCCACAGGACATATTTGGAGGACTTTGTAAGATTCTCTTTTGTTTTGCTTATTTGTTTTTTTGAGATATTCTTTGTACTGACAATCATGTTTCTAACAGTTAGCATTTTGTTTTCTTTGCAGCACTCCATTACAAATCGCTATCCGCAAGGCCTTGAAACTCGATATGCGGAGAGGCACGGTCTCAAATCATTGATCGACCGATTGTATAGACGCGGCGGCCCAGTAAGTCACTCATCTTTCTTGTCCGTAGTTACCATGAGATATTTGAATGCATTATTGTATGGTGGATTGATATGTTGTTTCTTTTTCTGCAGAATCCGTTTGATGCTCCTTTACAACAGGAAGAGCTTTCGGGGGACGACGATTTGTAGCTCGCCCTTGGATCCTTAGAGCTCACATACCTTTAGTTTTTAGTCGCCCGATCTATGTAGACATTTTCTATGTATTAGTGATATTGTTTTATGATTGTACCAATCGCATTTTATGCGATATCATGTATTTATTTCATCCATCAGTTTTATGATTTCAGTATACATTCTTTTTGTTTGCAAACGCTTTGTATGAAGCAGTGCAGAAACTATTTTGTATGGCTCTCATACAGCACACAGTGCTATATGTGGCAGGGCAGCTTGCTGCCCTGCCACAAAAAAAAAAATTTCTCTGTTACCGTTGCTATTTGCATCGCAAATTTACTACACGCGTCGCTATTGCCGTCGCTATCAGCATCGCAAATTCTCTGTAACCGTCGCTATATGCATCGCTATATGCGCGACGCATATAGCGACGGTTATAGCGACGATTCTATGGAGTCGTCAATAACGACGCTTTTTGTGACGACGGGGGTAAATTTTGTTGTTTGTATTTTCGTCGCTTTAAACGTCGCTATAAGGTCTATATCTTGTAGTGCATCATCATCATCATCCTACTCATCATAATCATTATCATCATCCTCATCAACATCATTGTCATCCCCATCCTCGTCATCACCATAATCATCATAATCCTAAAAATCCCCTTTATCATGAAAATCTTCTTTACCACCATAAAAAAGGAAAATCTTCTTTTCCATTTATAGGTAGCATCAACAACCTTACGACACCTTCCTCTCTTTTCAAATTCAAAAAATTAAATTAAATTAATAAAAAAGGAGAGAAAGAAGCTCCCCGCTCTAAGTGGAGGAGCTGTCTTTGCTCAAAGAAGGGTAGAAAGAGAGGGGAAGTGAGAGGGAGCCTATACTCCCTTCAGCCTACAAAAAGGCACAGAGAGAGAGAGAGAGAGAGAGAGAGAGAGAGAGAGAGAGAGAGAGTTACCCTAAGAGGTTACGAGGAAGAGAGTTAGCTCAACCCCCCTATCTTGGTCTTCAACTAAGCCATCTCCTCTCACACTCTCCTATCTTGAATTTATTCCTCCTTCTCTATCTCTCAAACCCACTCGCGGATGATGGCTTCAAAGAAATAAGGTGGAAAGACCATGGGAGCCACCACAACCAGTAAGGAACAAGTATTTCCAGAGATACGAGAGTGCCCGAAATTGCTGGAGTTGCCACTACCAATGGAACATCAGGTGTGGCGAGCGCAAGTGCAAGCAAAGACATGATTCCCAACGATGCCATGCCAAACCAGGTTATTCACTACTAGGCTATTATTTTGCCACATAAAATCATAATGTTTATGCCGAATTTTTACAAAAAATGTTAGTCTTTGTATCAAATGGTACAATAGCAACTTGTTAGATTGCATGAAAAGCATCTATATAATAATTAATTACATAAAATATTAGATTTCATATTTTACGCTTACACAAATTTCTAGTTTCATCTAGAAGGCGTACTAATACACGCATAAACAATTAGGCACTATGATTTGTAGTTAGATTAATTGAGATTATAAATTATAGAATCATGATAGAAATAGTTGCATGAGATTATTGCACATATGACTTTATGAGCACTCGAGATTAGTAAAATAACTCGATATAATTATTGTCAAATGGGACAAGGTTAAGTGTTGATTAACGCATAAAAAGTGAAACTCTATTTAAAGGTTTTGTAAGTCATCTCATTAAGTTATTATCGCAATATATTTCTTTAAGGAATTTTGTTTATGTTGGGTAAGATAGCCCCAAGCGAGAAATTCATGCCTTGCTTAATAAGTTGAAAGAAATGTACTTAACACTTCTCATTGGGGAGGTGAATCCTCATTAGATTGTAAGATTACCTTAGGCTAAGGTCTACCTTTGCTATGCAAAGCTGTGAGCTGTGTTGAGATGGCAAGCTCAACACGTGTGAACATTGATAATGGACCGCTTGGCTAGATGGGTCCGCACATCTACACTTAGCACATTGGTGGTCATTATGATACTCACATGGCCACTGACTTATCACTTATTATATTTAGTTTGTTACACCTACCTACAGCTTAGCAAAGACATAGCACCAGTCGATTACTGTAGTCGATTATGCACTATTTGACTTAGTAGGCCACTTTCCTTTATGCTGTATCTTATGTATACTTTTTGTACATTGTATAGTATGTGGAAGAAGAAGAAAAAATCAGCAAGAAAGCGTTTTGGCCTCCATCTCTCTTCTTGTGTTCTTGAGTGAGCTTCCTCGTGTATACAGTGTGTATTTGGCACAGCAGCTCAAGCAAGTCCCCCCACCACGGGATTCTTGACATGGTATCAGAGTCGCACCACTGAGAGAGGCTAATTTTGAAGGCTGAAGTGAAGGAGAAGAAGCAAGGTTTGAGCAAGCAAGCAATGGGTAAGAAGCTCTCCCATTATTCCACTCTCTCTCTTGGATAGTGCCTGTGGAGGCACCGGAAGCAGGGTCAAGCAAAAATCTCAGATTGTTGTGAGATTTGGTATGCGAGCAGTTATTTTGGTCGTCTGAGGCCATTTCAGGCCCCGTTTTAGAGCCGCAAGGTTGCAGACAGCAGTTTCAGGGTACACTGTGATTTCGGCTGTATTGACCGAAAGTGGGTGCGCAAGTTACAGATTGCAAATCTGTAATTTTTGAGGTGTTTGCAGGAAGCAAACATAAGGCTTATATGCAAACAGGTTGTAGATTACATGTACTGTTGAGCAATCCGTGAAAAAGATTGCTTGGTGTATTACTATGCACGTGTTGTGGAAGATTGCTGAAGACTAGCTGGCTGTGTTATATCCTTGTTTGTGAAAATGGCAGAGAATAGTGGAAATCCCATTATTGAGAAGCTTGACAAGAACAACTACCCTTCATGGAAGTCCCGTGTGACGAACTTCCTCATTGGAAAGGGCCTTTATGAGTTTGTCTCAGGTGAAGAAAAGGAGCCAGAGCTAGGTATCCCTCCGACTGCATATGAGTTAAAAGCATGGAAAGAGTGGAATGCGACAGACAAAAAGGTGATGTACTGGCTATCTACAGTAATTGATAATACTATGCTGGGACATATCAAGAATGCAGAAACTTCACATGCAACTTGGACAATTTTTGAGAGCATGTTTTCAGTAAATACAAAGGCACGAAAGATTCAACTCAAGCAAGAGTTGAATGCCTTGAAGAAAGGGAAAATGTCTGTCAATGAGTATGTGTTGAAGGTGAGGAGCATTGCAGATGCTTTAGCAGCGATTGATGCAATGCCGGATGATGATGATGATTTGGTTTCATCCACTGTGAGTGGCCTTAACAATGAGAAGGCATGGAAATCATTTGTTACTTTAGTATATGTACGAAAGCCATTTCTAGATTTTGATGAGCTGATCTCTCTCATGATTACTGAAGAGATCAATATGCAGGGTGATTCGTCTAAAAGAAATGGTAAATAGGTCTAAGCATTTTACTCGAGTTCAAGAAGGGGACGTGGTAGATCCTCTTCAAGAGGTCATGGTATGGGACATGCTAACGATAACCAGCAAAACAGGTTCAATCAACAATTTGGTAAAATGCAAGTTTCTAGAGGCAGAGGAAACTTTAGAGGCAGGGGGAGCTCTAGAGGAAGAGGTGCATGGCAGAATAGAGGTTCTGGAAATTCTGCTATTGTTTGCCATTATTGTGGCAAAACAGGCCATATTGCAGCCCATTGCTATGCAAAAAGGATTATATTCGTAGTGGTAAATTGCAGCAAGGAAACTATGCATCGTCTTCACAACAGAATGAAGACAAAAATGAGTGTTTGTTTGTTATGCAGCATATGATGAATGCGGTTACAAGAAAGGGGGCACATGATGATGTATGGTATATCAATTCAGGTGCATCTAATCATATGACCAGTCATGTTGAATGGTTTGGAGAGATGCAGGACTTACAAAACCCAGGTTATGTGCAGATGGGTGATGATTCATGCCACCCAATTTCACACATTGGAAAGGTTTCCTTGTCCTTGTATGATGGCCAGACAAAGAGTCTGACAGATGTATTACATGTGCCATCAATTACAAAGAATCTAGTATCTATTGGCCAAATGGTCGAGCAGGGGTTGCAAGTCCGATTCAATGCAAAAGGTTGTTTTATAGAAGACTTTAATGATAAGTGCAGGTTGGTCGCAAAAGGAAGTAGAGTTAGCCGAATGTTCACTTTAGATGCTAGAATTCCTGCAATGGATGCTGCTATATGATGGGACCTGAAATGGACCGGCACTGGCTATGACACTAGCTGGACCTCATGCTCATGACTGACAAAAACACCCTCACAACCTCACGGACCAGGAGCGTCTATCTACTGCTAAAGGAAAAACTGTCATAAAGCCTAATCTATGCGTTTATAGTTTTGTAGTTTTGTAGTCCAACGTTTCCCTTTCTATAAACTCCACAGAGGGAGAACCCATACATATTCGCAATGCCATGATCACATACATGGAGGCAACCTCTCGGTAGAAACACCGCGGCCCCACTGCAGCTCTCCTACATCGCAGGGATTAGCCCCTTGATGCGCTGCTCAACATATAAAACAAACGAACACACCCCACTCTTCATTTCAAACGTCTCTAGGAGATATACCATGTGTCCTTACTTAATAGTCCCTTAGGAAACCGACCCTCTATCCTACGGCAAGAGATAACCTTACGCTCTCAATCGTGGGTCAAAGTCCTAAGAAAATAATTTCTATGTAGTCTAGGAGCTTTTCCTTTGATACCATGAATTATGCATAGTGCATAATGTGAACCGTTTAGTGCACAAACAGAAGAAAATCAGCATTGTGCATCGTGTGAAACCAATCTTTTCATGATTTCCATGCTAGCGCTTATGTATTGCAAAGAGAAAAGACACCGAGCCTTACGCTCATGCTGCCTTTCCCTTTATTTTAAAACAACATCCTATAGACATGATGTAACACATAAACCAAATTTTAATTTATATTTTGACGCTCAACGTTGTCAAGAATCGCGTGGTGGGGGGGCTTGCTCAAGATGCTGCGTCGAACACACAGAATGCACAAGGAGAAGCTCACTCAAGAGACAAGAAGAGAGATGGAAGCCAAAACGTTTTCTTGCTGGTTTCTTCTTCTTCTCCCACACTCTTTACAATGTACACAAAGTATAGATAAGATACAACATAAAGAAAAGCGGCCTACTAAGTCAAACAATGCATAACCGACTACACTAGTCGACTGGCGCTATAACTATGCCAGCTGTAAATAGGTGTAACAACATGAATATAATAAGTAATGAGTTAGTGGCCATGTGAGAGTCATAATGACCACCGACGTGCTAAGTGTAGACGTGTGGACCCATCTAACCAGGCAGTCCATCTTCAATGTCCGCATGTGTTGAGCTTGTCATCTCAACACTCCCCCTCAAGCTCAACTGCATCTCTGCAACTCCAAGTAAGCTTCAAAACTTTTGAAGCTTCTCTGTACCCAATGCCTTTGTGAAGATGGCAGCTATCTGATCCTGTGTGCTGACATACACCAAGTCAATCTCACCTACTAATACCTTCTCTCTCACAAAGTAGTAGTGTACCTCAATATGTTTTGTCCTGGCATGGAACACAAGGTTCCTAGCCAACTGTATACTACTCATGTTGTCACAATAAATGACAACTGGACCTTCCACCTGCACATCCAAATCAGCCATTAACTTTTGTAGCCATACTACCTCACGCTGCAATAGCAGCACCTCTATACTTAGCCTCTGTACTCGACAAAGCAACTGTAGATTGCTTTTTGCTGCTCCAAGCAACAGCTGCACTACCAAGAGAGAGCATGTATCCGCTGGTATATCTTCTATCAGACATACTACCAGCCCAATGTGCATCTGTGTATCCAAACACATGTATATCTGTACCTGCCTCATAGAAAAGTCCATAATGTAATGTGGACTTCACATATCTCAATATGCATCTGACTGTATCCAAATGTGGCTTTCTAGGTACTTGCATAAACTGACTCACAAGACCAACAGCGTAGCTCAAGTCTGGCCTTGTAATGGTCATGTAGATCAAACTCCCCACTATCCCTGAATATAGTAGGGTCTTCTATCTCATCCCCAACATCAACACTCAACTTTACATTCTGCGCCAACGGGACTGAAAGTGGTTTGCATGCTGTCATACCATACTTGGACAACATATCCAAGCCATACTGTCTTTGGGACAGCCATATGCCATCATCACATCTGATCACCTCAATGCCAAGGAAGTACCTTAGCTCACCTAAATCCTTCATCTCAAACTTCTTCTTCAAAAAATCGTTGACTTCAGTAATTCCACTATCACTATCTGTAAAAATCAAGTCATCCACATAGATGACTATGATGACCAAACTTGCATCTCCCTTTCTCACATAAAGTGAGTGATCAGCATCAGAAACATAAAAGCCAATATTGACAAGATACTCTCTAATATTGTCAGACCATGCTCTAGGTGCTTGCTTGAGTCCATAGAGCGCCTTCTTCAACCTGCACACATACGTGGGATGCTCTAAATCTTCATAACCTGCTGGCTAATCCATATACACTTCTTCCTGCAAATCACCATGCAAGAAGGCATTCTTCACATCCATTTGCTGCAACCTCAAACCTTTGGCTGCTGTGCCAAAGCAATCACACATCTGACAGTTGCCATCCTAGCAACTGGACTGAAGGTTTCATCATAATCTATGCTATATGTCTGGGCATAGCCTTTTGCAACCAGCCTAGCTTTGTACCTACTAATAGAACCATCTACATTGTGCTTAATCTTATAAACCCACTTACATCCAATATCTTTCTTGCCCTTAGGCAATGATACGAGATCTCAAGTCTTATTGGCCTCTAATGCAGCCATCTCCTCATCCATTGCTGCATCCCAATGAGTATGACCAACAGCATCCTCAAAACAGTGGGCTCAACATCCTTAACTAGTTTCACCATATAAGCATAATGGTGAGCTGCATAACCTTCAAAACCAAATCTTTTAATAGGGTATCTGACCCTGCTAGATCTGCGTACCACCGGATCCCTCAATGGAGCCTTTCCATTACTATGAGCTCTCTGTACACCTGGTGTCTTGACAGAAGGAATATCAAGCTCATCATCCAAGCTCTCTGAGCCACTAGAGTCTCCATCAAGAACTGCATCAATGCCATCTGACACTTTATTCTTTCCTTTGTCTTTACCTGTAGTGCTACTAGATGCACCGGAAGATGTAGAGCTACTCCTTAGTCTCCTAGACCAAGGACTACCAGATGATGTCTTTGGTCCACTAAGAGTCCATGATTCTTGCTTTTCAGCCTACACATGAGTGTCATGATCATCATCATCATCTAATGCATCACCACTTGATGCATACCAACTGCTCATTTCATCAAAGATGGCATCCCTGCTCACTCTAAACTTACATGTGATAGGGTTATAACAGCGATACCCTTTCTGCTCTAAAGAGTATCCAATAAAGACACATTTTTCTGCCTTTGGATCAAGCTTCTTCTGTAGCTCATCTGGCACATGAACGTATGCAACACAGCCAAATACCTTCAAGTGCGATACATCAGGCTTCTTGCCAGTAAAGCATTCTTCAGGAGTCATCCCATGAACTGCAGCTGTGGGAGTTCTATTCATAATATAAACAGCAGTATGAATAGCCTCAAACCAAAAATGCTTAGGCATATTCTTTTCAGCCATCAAGGCGTGTGCAACTTTTGCAATATGCATGTTTTTCCTTTTTGCAACACCATTTTGCTATGGGGTATACCTGCATGTGAACTGTCTCTTTATCCCATGAGACCTCAGAAAATCACTGAACTCATTCGAGAGGTACTCTCCCCCTCTATCTGACCTCAAGCACTTTACTTTCAATCATGTTTCTCTTTCAACTACAACCTTGAAAGTTTTAAAGTGCTCAAAGGCTTCACTCTTTTCCTTCATAAAATATATTCACAGCTTTCTAGAATAATCATCAATGAATGTGACAAAGTATGAACGGCCTCCAAGAGAAACATTTTGTGTAGACCCCCAAATGTCCGTATGCATAACATCAAGGATATTTCTGCTTACATCTCTTTCATGTGAAAAGGGTTGTCTTGCCTGCTTACCAAACTAACATGCTTTGCATACCTTATGAAATTTTGCAACTCTAAATGTAGGCAAACCTATAACCAACCCTTTGGACTGCATTAATTTCAACCTTTGTACATTTGCATGTCCAATGCGTTTGTGCCAAATTTCAATATCTGCAACAACACCTTTTCCTTTAGCATACATAGCAGCATTCATAGTAGGAATTCCAGCATCCAGAGTAAACATACGTCCAACTCTACTTCCCTTTGCTACCAACCTGCACTTGTCATTGAAGTCTTCTACAAAGCAGCCCTTTGCATTAAATCTAACTTGCAGCCCTTGCTCAATCATCTGATCGACTGACACCAAGTTCTTTGTAATAGATGGCACATGTAATACATCTGAAAGACTCTTTGTCTTACCATCATGCAAGGACAAGGGAACTTTTCCAACGTGTGAAATTGGGTGGCATAAATCATCACCCGTCTGCACATAACCTGCATTTTGCAAATCCTGCATCTCTCCAAACCATTCTGCATGGCTAGTCATATGATTGGATGCATCTGAATCAACATACCAAACATCATCATGTGTTCCCTTTCCTGTAACAGCATTCAGCATATGCTACATAACAAACAGACGTTGATTTTTATCTTCATTCTGTCGTGAAGACGATGCATAGTTTCCTTGCTGCAACTCACCACTGCGGATATCATCTTTCTTAGCATAACATTGGGCTGCGATATGACCTGTTTTATCACAGTAGTGGCACACAATACCAGAGTTATTAGAACCTCTGTTCTGCCATCCACCTCTTCCTCTAAAGCTCCCCTTGCCCCTTAATTTACCACAACCTCCTGAAACTTGCATATCGCCAAATTGCTGATTCAATCTGTTTTGCTGGTTGTCACTACCACGTCCTGTACCATGGCCTCTTGAAGAGAACCTGCCATGTCCCCTTCCTGAACTGGAGTAGAAAGCTTGGACCTGTTCACCACTTTTTTCAGATGTCTCACTCTGCATATTGATCTCTTCAGTGATCATAAGGGAGACCAACTCATCGAAATTTGGAAATGGCTTTCTAACATATACGAAAGTTACAAAAGACTTCCAAGCCTTTTCATTGTTAAGTCCACCCAAGGTAGACGACACCAAATCATCATCATCGGGCATTGCATCAATCGCTACCAAGGCATCTGCAATGCTCCTTACCTTCAGTGCATACTCATTGATAGACATCTTCCCTTTCTTCAAAGTATTCAACTCTTGCTTGAGTTGAATCTTTCGTGCCTTTATATTTATAGAAAACATACTTTCAAGTATGGTCCAAGCTGCAAATGAATTCTCTGCATTTCTAATGTGTCCCAACATATTATTGTCAATTACTACAGACAACCAATATATGACCTTCTTGTCTTTTGCATTCCATTCCTTCCGTGCCTTTGTCTCTTCTACAGTTGGAGGATCACTCACCTCCGGCTCCTTTTCTTCACCTAAAACAAACTCGTAGAGGCCTTTTCCAATAAGGAAGTTCGTGACACGGAACTTTCATGAAGGGTAGTTGTTCTTGTCGAGCTTCTCAATGATGGGGCTTTCACTATTCTCTGCCATTATCACAAAATTAATGCCAACAACAAGCAAATCTTCTGCAACCCTTGACCTGTAGTGCACAACAATACACTAGACAGCCTTTTTCATTGTCTGCTCAACAATACATGCAATCTGCAATCAGTTTGTAGATAAACCTTGTGTTTACTTGTTCTTCGTGCACACCAAATCTCACTGCAATCTGAGATTTTTGCTCGACCCTACTTCCGGTGCCTCCACAGGCACTATTTAAGAGAGAGAGTGGAAGAATGGGATAGCTTCTTACCTATGGCTTGCTTGCTCGAACCTTGCTTCTTCTCCTTCGCTTCAGCCTTCGAAATCAGCCTCTCTCAGTGGCGTGGCTCTGATACCATATCAAGAATCGCGTGGTGGGGGGACTTGCTCAAGATGCTGTGCCGAACACACACATAATGCACAAGGAGAAGCTCGCTCAAGAGACAAGGAGATGGAAGCCAAAACGTTTTCTTACTAGTTTCTTCTTCTTCTCCCACACTCTTTACAATGTACACAAAGTATAGATAAGATACAACATAAAGGAAAGTGGCCTACTAAGTCAAACAATGCATAACCGACTACACTAGTCGACTGGCGCTATAACTATGCCAACTATAAATAGGTGTAACAACCTGAATATAATAAGTAATGAGTCAGTGGCCATGTGAGAGTCATAATGACCACCGACATGCTAAGTGTAGATGTGTGGACCCATCTAACCATGCGGTCCATCTTCAATGTCTACATGTGTTGAGCTTGTCATCTCAACAAACCTCCCCTCTCACCCTATCGTTTAATGTTTTGCATTCGTTGATAGGTGAAAGGGTCGTTTTATGTGTGTTTCCTTACAAAGAAAGTGATAAACACGAACGGAAACATAGAAACGAGGGTAAACCAAGGCCAACCTCGTGCTCTACCTTCATTATATGTTGCACAAACACACATGTAATTTTTTGGAATTTTCCTTTTACCGTTTGCTATTTTTTCCCATTTAAAATCTATTTTTTACCATTTTTAGTATTTTTTCTCTATTTTCTTCAATAAAAAATGACTAAAAATTAAGATTGATTGTGGGCTGTGGCCCTTAGGTTCTTTGACAGCAAAATTTCAGGTTTTGTTGATGTTATATCTCATATTTCTCCTTTATTTTGCAAAAAACTCCATTTTTACCCCTTAAACGCGTATTTTACGGGTTTTATACCATTAATTTCATCCATATCACTTATGATTTTCTGATTTTCAGATCATAAACTGATAAAACTCATAGCAAACAACATCATAATGCATAATCAACCCATGGGAACAATGTTTCATAAACCAAATAGCATAAAACCTCATTGTTTCTTCATAAAAATTGAATTACCGCTTGAGTTTCGTGTTTCGGGATCTTGGTTTTGCTGCGGGACTGCAGGTCAGCTCACATTCAATGTCTAGCATCTTCACAATCAGCAATCTTGATGTCTACATCGATTAGGAAGCAATCCAGTTCTAACCGGACAAGCTTTCCTTCACCATTCTTCATTTTCTCTTGTACACAAGAAGAGCCCCTTAGAGGGGAGAGAGGGAGGAGAGAGAAAGACTAGATTTCTATCTCTTCATTCATTCCATCATTCCACGAGCAAACACAAACAATAAGACCAGCCAAGAGAGGGAAGATCAGCCCCATGATCGATTGTATGGGTTGCATTCAGCCTGCATACTCCATCTCCATCATGAGAGGGCGCAAAAAACGGCTACCATGTTGCTCCACGTTTTTTCTTCATCTTCCTCATGTTTTTTTCATCAAGATTGTATTTTTTTATTTTTTTTTTTGGGAGGGGGGTGTCCAAGGCTCCCAAAAGAGGGTTTTTATGCTTCCATACTCGGGCATGTAAAAAGAAGGGAGCTGAGCGTCGTGACCCAAGGAGAACAGGGCATCGACCTCAGGACCTGTCTTGGTACCCAAGAACCTACCAAGCCCTCGCAAGGTGACACTTAATCCTTTTCTGACACTCACTTTTATTTTCGCTCCAACCTTCCTTACTTTTTCCTTTTCCAGCAAGATGCCACCCCTAGGAAGACAAGGCATCCGCCCCGGGTCCTGACTCATCCCCAGGAACCTACCAGGCCTCCACTAGGCGATGATCAACTGCTTATAAATTTTTCTTTCTTCACTTTTCTATTTTTATAGGGGTTAGAACCCCTTTTTACACACCGTTGTATATATCTATTGTCTGTAAGATATTCAGGGCTTTTTTTCCTCTCTATCATCATCATTGTTCCTTTTGGCAGGCTTCTCTAACTACCTCACAACTAGCAAGAACTCCTAGAATGGCTGCCTAGCAGGCTAGCAGAACAGGGTCACTAGGACTACTTTCTAAAACGGGTCTTTCGATGCCTGACAATGTCTAATTTACAGGAGGCAACGACTACGCAGCCTTCCCCCAGACATACCTAACCTAAACTTGGGACTTCATGCCTTGGACGCCGTCCCCAACAAGAAAAGAAAATCCCCTACAAGTACACAGACACACTGAGCATAAAACCACGGTGCTTATAAAGGAGAGATATCATCTGGATAAGGCCACGAGGAACTTCCGCGCAACAAAGGCTCCTTCCAAGCTCTTCTTTGAACCTGTCTAGCATAGGACTAGAACAAGAAACCATTAACCGCATCCGCACTAAACAGACAACTGGCCCTCTTTGCCTAACGAAATAAAACATTTCACTACGAAAACTGATCGGCCCTCTTGGCCTAACAAAATCTGGACGTAATATCCAAAGCAGCTAGCCTTCCTAGCTTAAGACTAGATAGGTCATTTTAGTCCACGTAATACTAATGTCCTTGGCATATACATCACATCCTATCAGACTACCTAGGGTGCCAAGGATAGTATATCATAGTTCGACTAGCCCCATGCTACTTATGCAAGTTGGCTAAAAGCTTGATCTTGTATTTTTTTATCTTAGGTTTTTTTTTAGAGCTACAAGTCCAAGCCTTTCCACAAATAACTCATCAATAAGGCCGATCCCTTCTTGGGTACTATAGGCTGAATGAACGGCCTGAGTGGGCTCACATGTCCCACATTTATTGTCATCTGAATAAACTGGTCATTCAAGCAGTTGAGTGGCTCCTTTGGCAAAAATAATCATAGCTTTGTACTCATTCGAACCTCCCCTATTTGGGTTTTCACATGAATCAGTGCTATGACCCAAACTAGGTAGAACTTCAAGCCTAGGCACATCACATGGGTGTATCCCAAGGCAGTGTATATTGTCAAACGTATATCCAGTCTTATCCTCTTGGGGGTTCAACAAAATATATCCATATGGGATCCTTGGCCTTGCATCTGACACTTCTGCCATACTTTTGGAGATTTTGGGTCTCCAAACCCATCTCACATTTCCCTTAATATTCTTGCATTCCCTCAATTTGCTGCACTAGTCTAACGAGCTCGATGCAAACTTATCCCTATGGCCAAATGGCCTCACATCCTTATGACCTTTGTGAAGCACAGGTGGACTTTTAGCATTTTTCATCCTCTTTACAAAAGATGCCTTTACTGGTTTGCGTCCATACTGCAAATTTTTTTCCATAAGAACCATGCTTTCATTGAAGGGAACAGCATCCACCCGAAAGCATGATTCCGGCACCAAAGGTCTCTCAAGAGCCTTACTAGCAACAAAATTAGAACCATGCACAGAATTCTTATCAACACTCATAGGCCCATTGGTTCTATCCATGCTGCCACCACAACTACCTCTCGTGGAAGTGTTGCAAGCCCTAATGGGACTTACATGGCTTCGAACCTTTTCACTGAGAGACATGTCATTACTACTCATAGGATGGCCATTTTTTGCTTTGAGATTTTGGCCACCAAGGTTCCCCTCATAGACTGCCTTGTTATCAACAAGTGCGTTGTCTTCTTACAGAAATGGTTGGAAGCTAGGATGCACTTGTACTGAGCAGGGAAAACTCCAAAAGTTTTCCCAACATCTCTGAATATGACCCTCATAATCAATGGCCTGCATTTTTGCTTCCCTTAACGACTTAGGATTCCACGGTCCCACTTGGATTTGCGTATTAATCTCTAAACCATTCAGAAAGAGCTCACATAGCACATCATCTGGTAATGCACTGGCTCTTCTTGGCCAAAGCCTAAGAGTACTATCAAAGGCTCTAGCATACTCTTTAACAGAAGAATAAGACTCCTGTCTAAACTGCATAAGCTACCCTAAGACCTGAATCATAGGGAGCTTCTTTTCATACTCATCTAGAAAACTATCACAAGACTCCTCAAATGATTTGATCGACCCTCTTGGGAGGCTTCAGTACCATTTCCTTGCCTCTCCCTTTAGGGTACTTGGGAATACGAGCATCCGATGTATATCTTCGAACCCACTTGCAATGCAAGTTAGGCCATATTATCTTAAATGAAGCATCCGATCCTCATTTGGCAACCCATAAAACACTGGGAGATCCCTATAAAGAGGAGGACATTTAGTCCTCTCCTTTGGGATCAACACCAGGTCATTAAAATCTTCATATTCATCATGATCTGGGTCCAGTCTCTTAGGATCTTTAAGCTCTTCCATCCCCACCCTTTTCGGTGTAGGGAGGTTAATATCCTCATTGACATCCCTTTCTACTAACTCACTGAGTGGTCTAGGGAGTCCTATAAGTTTCAACATGTCATTTTGATCCCCTCTTAGAGGATCTTCCATACCTTTCCCTTTAAAAGGAAAGTCCATAACTGGTTTATATAAGAGCTTTTGGTCCTTATCTAAAGCAGATTTATTATTACCACTTCTTAAAACTTGGGAACCGTGCCTTTTTAAGCAACGGTTTTCCCTTGATAGCTAGGGCTTCTAACATCCTTGTGATGCCTACTATGTCATCATGGTGGCCCATTACACGGGATGTTTCAACCACAAGCATATTCCATCGTATATCAGCACTTTCCCATGGCATTATGGCTTTAGCATGATGACCTACTAATGCCATAACTACCCTAGTTTCCAACATGCTTGTTTCATGCCCTCTAAGTTGATGGATGGTTAAGCATGATTTCTCTTGGGTAGAGACCACACCAAGGCATACCTCGGCCCATACCATCGTATTAGAGGATGGGGTAAACATTAATTGGCTACTCTTTTCATCACATAAATTATCTTATGTAGAGGACTCATGCTCTACATAACTAACTAAGTCCATTAGTAAGTTTTGTATGGGGAAAGCCAAGTTTTTCCATCCTTGAACAAACCCCATTTTATGGATAATTTAGGGTCCCTTGAAACCCTAGATTCAAAAACCGCCACTTATAGGCAGCTCCCGGTAGATGCACCACTGATGGGACCTGAAATGGGCCGGCACTGGCTATGGCACTAGCCGGACCTCATGCTCATGACAGACAAACACACCCTCACGGCCTCACGGACCAGGAGCGTCTATCTATTGCTAAAGGACAAACTGCCCTAAAGCCTAATCTATGCGTTTATAGTTTTGTAGTTTTGTAGTCCAACGTTTCCCTTTCTATAAACTCCATAGAGGGAGAACCCATACATATTCGCAATGCCACGATCACATACATGGAGGCAACCTCTCGGTAGAAACACTGCGACCCCACTGCAGCTCTCCTACATCACAGGGATTAGCCCCTTGATGCGCTGCTCAACATATAAAACAAATAAACACACTCCACTCTTCATTTCAAACGTCTCCAGGAGATATACCATGTGTCCTTGCTTAATAGTCCCTTAGAAAACGGACCCTCTATCCTACGGCAAGGAATAACCTTATGCTCTCAATCGTAGGTCAAAGTCCTAAGAAAACAATTGCTATGCAGTCCAGGAGCTTTTTCTTTGATACCATGAACTATGCATAGTGCATAATGTGAACCGTTTAGTGCACAAACAGAAGAAAATCAGCATTGTGCATCGTGCAAAACCAATCTTTTCATGATTTCCATGCTAGCGCTTATGTACTGTAAAGAGAAAAGACACCGAGCCTTACGCTCATGCTGCCTTTCCCTTTATTTTAAAACAGCATCCTATAGGCATGATGTAACACATAAACCATATTTTAATTTATATTTTGACGCTCAACCTCCCCTCTCACCCTGCCGTTTAATGTTTTGCATTCGTTGATAGGTGAAAGGGTCGTTTTATGTGTGTTTCCTTACAAAGAAAGCGATAAACACAAACGAAAACATAAAAACGAGGGTAAACCGAGGTCAACCTCATGCTCTACCTTCATTATACGCTACATAAACACACATGTAATTTTTTGGAATTTTCCTTTTACCGTTTCCTAAATTTTTCCCATTTAAAACCCATTTTTCACCATTTTTTGGTATTTTTTCTCTATTTTCTTCAATAAAAAATAACTAAAAATTAAGATTGATTGTGGGTTGTGGCCCTTAGGTTCTTTGACAGCAAAATTTCAGGTTTTATTGATGTTATATCTCATATTTCCCCTTTAGTTTGCAAAAAATCCCATTTTTACTCCTTAAACGCATATTTTACGGGTTTTATACCATTAATTTCATCCATGTCACTTATGATTTTCTGATTTTCTGATCATAAACTGATAAAACTCATAGCAAACAACATCATAATGCATAATCAGCCCATGGAAACAATGTTTCATCAACCAAATAGCATAAAACCTCATTGTTTCTTCATAAAAATTGAATTACCGCTTGAGTTTCGTGTTTCGGGATCTCGGTTTTGCTGCGGGACTGCAAGTCAGCCCACATTCAATGTCTAGCATCTTCACAATCAGCAATCTTGATGTCTACATCGATTTGGAAGCAATCCGGCTCCAACTGGACAAGCTTTTCTTCACCATTCTTCATTTCCTCTTGCACACAAGAACAACCCCTTAGAGGGGAGAGAGGGAGGAGAGAGAAAGACAAGATTTCTATCTCTTCATTCAGTCCATCATTCCACGAGCAAACATAGATGATAAGACCAGCCAAGACAGGGAAGATCAGCCCCATGATCGATTGTATGGGTCCCAATTTTGGCCTTAAACTTGTCCACCTCTTCAAATCTTGACCATTTTGCGGTCACTTACCCGTCCTAGCTCCGATTTGAGCTCTAAAAAATCTTGGGCATTCGGCTTGACATCTTGCATTGATTGACAACTCCTAACAACCCGCACAGTAGTCTGAAAAATTATCAAAAATCAACAAGTGTCACTCGGGCGCCTTTTAAAAGCCATCTATCACTTGCTTAAAATCGTCCTAGCTGGAGCCACCGCCTTCGATGTTAAATATTTTTTTCCTAAATTTCAATTTTTTTGGAAAATTTTAGGCACATCCTGGGCTCTAAACTCCGCTCTCACTATGTATGCTAAAGGAAAAGGAGTAGTTGCAGATATTGAAATATGGCATAAACGTATTGGACATGCAAATGTGCAAAGGCTGAAATTAATGCAATCTAGAGGATTGATTACAGGGTTGCCTTCTTTTAGAGTTGCAAAATTGCATAAAGTCTGTGAAGCATGCCAGTTTGGTAAGCAAGCAAGAAAACCCTTCTCGCATGATAGAGAAGTGAGCAGAAACATACTTGATGTAGTACATACAGATGTCTGGGGGCCTACACAAAATGTATCTCTTGGTGGCAGTAAATACTTTGTCACATTTATTGATGACTGTTCAAGGAAGCTATGGGTATACTTCATGAAGGAAAAGAGTGATGTGTTTGAGCACTTCAAATCTTTTAAAGCAACTCGTTGAAACAAAAGCAGGCTTAAAAGTGAAGTGCTTGAGATCAGATGGAGGGGGAGAGTACCTCTCTAATGAGTTCAGTGGCTTCTTGAGGACTCATGGGATAAAGAGGCAATTTACTTGTAGATATACCCCATAGCAAAATGGTGTTGCAGAAAGAAAAAACATGCATATTGCAAAAGTTGCATGGGCATTAATGGCTGAAAAGAATATGCCCAAACATTTTTGGTCTAAGGCTGTCCATACCGCTATTTACATTATGAACAAAACCCCCACAGCTGCTGCAGTTCATGAGATGACTCCTGAAGAATGCTTTATTGGCAAGAAGCCCGATGTATTGCACTTGAAGGTATTTGGTTGTGTTGCATACGTTTATGTGCCAGATGATCTACGGAAGAAGCTTGATCCAAAGGTAGAAAAATGTGTTTTTATTGGATACTCTTTAGAGCAGAAAGGGTATCGCTGTTATAACCCTGTCACAGGTGAGTTCAGAGTGAGCAGGGATGTTATCTTTGATGAGATGGGAAGTTTGTATACATCTGCTGGTGATGTTTTGGATGATGATAATGATCAGGACATCTATGTGTAGAAAGATAAACAAGAATCACAGAGTCTTAGTGGACCAGAAACATCATCTGGTACTACACCTACAGTACGCCCTTGGTCTAGGAGACTAAGGAGTAGCCCCACATCTTCAGGAGGATCTATAAGTGCTGTAGGGAAGGACAAAGGAAAGAAGAAAGTGTTGGATGGTAATGATGCATCTACCAGTCATTTGGGATTGGATGGAGATTCTAGTGGTTCGGAGAGTTTGGATGATGAGCTTGGCATTCCTTCAGTCAGGATGCCAAGTGTACAGAGAGCTCATAGTAATGTAAAGGCTCCATTGAGTGATCCAGTGGTACGCAGATCTAGTAGGGTTAGATACCCTGTTAAAAGATTTGGTTTTGAAGGTTATGCATCTCACCATTATGCTTATATGGTGAAACTGGTTAAGGATGTTGAGCCCACTTGTTTTGAGGATCCTGTTGGTCATGCTCATTGGGATGTAGCAATGGATGAGGAGATGGCTGCATTAGAAGCCAACAAGACTTGGGATTTGGTACCCTTACCTAAGGGTAAGAAAGCTATTGGCTGTAAGTGGGTTTACAAAGTCAAGCATAATGAAAATGGCTCCATTAGCAAGTATAAGGCTAGACTGGTTGCAAAAGACTATGCTCAAACATATGGCATAGATTATGAAGAGACATTCAATCCAGTTGCTAGGATGGCAACTGTTAAGTGTATGATTACCTTGGTAGCAGCCAAAGGTTGGAGTTTGCAGCAAATGGATGTTAAGAATTCCTTCTTACATGGTGAATTGCAAGAAGAAGTGTATATGGAGCAGCCAGCAGGTTATGAGGATTTAGAGCATCCTACATATGTGTGCAGGTTAAAGAAGGCGCTCTACGGGCTCAAGCAAGCACCTAGAGCATGGTCTGACAAGATTGGAGAGTATCTTGTCAATATTGGATTTTATATTTCTGATGTTGATCACTCACTTTATGTGAGAAAGGGAGATGCAGGTTTGGCCATCATAGTCATCTATGTGGATGACTTGATTATTATAGGTGACAGTGACAATGGGATTGTTGAAGTTAAGGAATTCTTGAAGAAGAAGTTTGAGATGAAAGATTTGGGTGAGCTGAGATACTTTCTTGGTATTGAGGTGATCAGATGTGATGATGGTATATGGCTGTCCCAAAGGCAGTATGGCTTGGATATGTTATCCAAGTATGGTATGACAGCATATAAGCCTCTTTCAGTACCCTTGGAGCAAAATGTGAAGTTAAGTGTTGATGTTGGGGATGAGATAGAAGGCCCTACTATGTTTAGGAGGATAGTAGGAAGTTTGATTTACATGACTATCACAAGGCTTGACTTGAGCTATATTGTTGGCCTTGTTAGTCAGTTTATGCAGATGCCTAGAAAGCCTCATTTGGATACAATTAGACATATATTGAGGTATGTGAAGTCCACTTTACATTATGGACTTTTTTATGAGGCAGGTAAGGACGTACAGGTCTTTGGATACACAGATGCAGATTAGGCTGGTCGCATGTCAGATAGAAGATCTACAAGTGGATTCATATTTTCCCTTGGTAGTGCAGCAGTTACATGGAGCAGCAAAAAGCAACCTACAGTTGCTTTATCAAGTACGAAGGCTGAGTATAGAGGTGCTGCTATGGCAACATGTGAGGTGGTATGGATACAAAAGTTATTAGGTGATTTGGATGTGCAGGGAGATGGTTCAGTTGTTATTCATTGTGACAACATGAGCAGCATACAGCTAGCTAGGAATCCAATGTTCCATGCTAGGACAAAACACATTGAGATGCCACTTTGTGAGAGAGAGGGTACTTGCAGGAGAGATTGACTTGGTATATGTTAGCACACGGATCAGATAGCTGACATTTTCACAAAGGCATTGGGTGGAGAGAAGCTTTGAAAGTTCCGAAGCTTACTTGGAGTTGCAGAGATAGAGTTGAGCTTGAGGGGGAGTGTTGAGATGGCAAGCTCAACACGTGCGGACATTGATGATGGACCGCACAGCTAGATGGGTCCACACGTCTACACTTAGCACATTGGTGGTCATTATGATACTCACATGGCCACTAACTTATCACTTATTATATTTAGTTTGTTACACCTACCTACAGCTAGCAAAGACATAGTGCCAATTGATTAGTGTAGTCAATTATGCACTGTTTGACTTAATAGGCCACTTTCCTTTATGTTGTATCTTATCTATACTTTGTGTACATTGTATAGTGTGTGGAAGAAGAAGAAAAAATCGGCAAGAAAACGTTTTGGCCTCCATCTCTCTTCTTGTGTTCTTGAGTGAGCTTTCTCTTGTGTATACAGTGTGTGTTTGGCACAGCAACTCAAGCAAGTCCCCCCACCACTCGATTCTTGACAAGCTACACAATGATATGATTGGCATTGCATCATTCGTTATATGTTTGAAAGGATTGTTTGTGTTTGCTAGAGACTAGAGCTCTGATTAAAAACATTGACAAACAGGATAAAACGAAAGATCGCACTAGGCTATCCCCAAGCTAGTTGCGAGACCCTGCTCCAAGGGGATCATGGTTATCACTTTGAGAGGCTTAAACTGGCTCCATAATAGTTAAAGGTTTGTCCGTAGGAATAGTCTCGAGCAGTAGAAAATGTGGGTGCAAGGGGGGGCTCTGGCCATAAATTCCACATTTCTCCTAGAATTTGACGAGGCCCCTTCCCGATCCAGGATGGGATCATGGAACCCTAAATACTAGTTACAAGGGTGGAATCTTGGTGGGTAAAATACCCTCATGGAATTATGTATATCTTCTGTAGAGACGAGAAATGGAATTTATAATAAAACTTCAATATAATAAAGGAATTTTCTTTTTATTCAAGGGTTGTTTGAATTGTATGCGTGTCCATAAAATAAATTACATGAAGGAACCTATGATTTAACAGACTAATTAAGGAAGTTGGTTGTACATTTTTCAATAAATGTGTTGTAGGTAATCTAAAAAACTAAAGATGATACCATCATCAAAGGAAAGTAGGTGGGCATGACCCCTAATGGTAGGGTGGTCCTAGTTAGCTGGGAGCTTTTCTAAATTGGTGATAGAAATAGGAATACGATAAATTGAATTAATTGTTAGGTAGAACCGAGTTGCATTGTTTTAGGGGGCCGGAATGGGATTTTGCCTTATGGGAAGGAGGGTTGATATACTGCACTCCCCTCCATCTCCCATTGTCTTTGAACCAAGTGCAATGGCAAGTCCATTTCAGTAATACTATAGGAAGTGGGAACTCAAAACTATTAACGCTAGCTCGCTGTTAGGAAACCCGTCTAATTTTAGGAACCCAAAAATTCAGGTCGATCCTAATGGGTTTGGCTGGAACTCTTGCAGTGCGATGTAGACTCTGTATAGCCTAAGTGACAAACACCGTGATACTCCAAGGGAGCGCCATGGGCAGCATCATTTTGGAAAACCTATTGATGGACTACAAAGGTGTGCCTTGGATTGAGACTGGTGAACTCCTCAATGCGTCATGGAAGATAGTAAAGAGTTAGAATAGAGGCTTGTTCAAGCTTGATGCAAGATTTTATGAATCAATGGCTTGCTATCCCAACATATTCATCTTGAATACTCAACTTGAATGATGAAAATGAAGCCTACTTCATTTTCTATACTCCTCTTTGATACCATTAGAGATTACAAGGCTTCATGATACAGAAGAGGCTATGATGAGCAATACCATGGAGGAGATGATATGCAGTAGTCGTGATCACCCCAAGGTCTGCAAATATAGCACAAATTGCACTTATCTACTCGCTATTCATGTGGCAAAAATCTCTTCTAATATGGTGCTTGTTGAGCTTATAGAGAGGTCAAGAGTCAAGATAGGGATGCCTCTCCTAGAAGCCAAGGGAAGAAGATATGATTAAGATTGATCCATGGAAGCTTGAGAACAAGCTAAGAGAAAGAAGAGAAACACTTTTTTAACAAAAGTAATCCTTATTTAAGCTTTTTTCTAATCTTCAGTAAGCTCACTTATACCAAGATTTTATAGGGCCTCCTTGCCACACCACTGGTTCACAGCACTAGGGACTAGTTTGATCTCATGATCTACATCCCTTTCAAGAGCTAACTCTGTTAACTCCTTGAGAAAAAATCAAAGAACCTCACTTAACCATGAAGTCTTGTCTCCATCCTTGGTATCCTCAACCTTGTTAAGTTTGACTATGTAAATAAAAAGTCATTTTCTTAATCCATTCAAGATTTTACTAGCCTTGGCTACCTAGATCTTTGTTCACCTGACTTTTCTTATGATTTGACCATTGTTTTGAATAAATTTTCAAATGTGACCCATCCTTCCCCACAATGTATGCTTGTTTGATTGGGTTCTAACTAGTCCATTCCTAATAGTAGGCAATCAAAAATCCCTAAATGCATGACTCAAAAATTTACTCAAAATTTGCTATAGTGGTCTCTTTCCCTAGTTTAAACCAGACATTATTAATGGATTGAGTTGACAATGATTTGTTCCCATTTACTAGTTCCACAATGAGTTGTCTAGAGGTTGTGGAATTTAACTCCAACCTTTTAGCACATTTAGGAGAAATAAATGAATATGTATCTCCATAGTGAATCAAGATTTGAAAGGGAATAGCTTGATGTTTAGCTAGAATTTAGATAATTGAAAACTACTGCCCAATGCCTTGGTTATTGATTTTTGAATCATGAATTGTCCCTTTTTGGACTTCTTGATCAAGAGATGGATCCATCTCATCACTTGCAATGGCATAGACATGAGGTTTAGCTCTATGCCCAGCCCTATTTCTAGCTTTCCGCCTTGCCCCACATCCACATCCTCTATTATTATAGTTTCCTTCCCTTGGAAGATTTCAAGGAGCATTAGCATAGGTGTTCATTTCCTTTTTGGAACATTAAGCATAGAAGTGGCTTGGTTGGTTGCATTTAGTAAGATACGCAAGAGAACATTCAATTCAAGTTGCTAAAAATTGCTTGAGAATCCAACAACATCAATGGGGATAATTATCCTCTACAATGACTACACCCATGGGACCTTCTTCTCTACATCCTTAAGTACCATTGCTAGAATTACAATGATAATCTCAAACCACTCCCCCAAAAGGACCACCTCACACAACCATCTCTCAATATGATGTTCTACACTATTATGTGCTATGGGATTGGCACACCTCTAGAAGGGGGTAATGTCAACCCTCTCAACGGCACAAACACAAGAAGGGCTAATGATAAGTGTAATGGCTATATAGAAACATCACTCACACTAGAGATCCACCCTAAACATCAATAACTACAAGTCCTAGGGTTCTTGAATCAAGAAACAACAGATATTGACAAATAATTTTTGGGAACATGATATAAAAATTTAGGATACATCTTGAACAATAGAGAAAACATCTCATCCTAAATATTACAGACTCCATCTTCCTAAACATGGAAATGATAAGAAACAACGTTTAATCTTTAGGAAAATGGTATTAGAATTTATGTCACATCATAAACATCCAAGAATAGTCGTTATCTTGAATATTCTAATACAAAAATACTCTAAAAGGCATGATTCATGACTTTTACATCAAAAAATTGCATTTCAATTGAAGTCTATAGGTTGTTTTACATCAAACCATACCTAAGCATAAAGACTAAGGTTCTAAAGTAGCAATTCAAACCTCAATAATGAGCAGCAAATTTTACAACATATTGTAATTATTTTTTCCAAAGATTTTTGTCAATGTGACTATTTTTGTTGAAGTTGAGCAAGTCACATTTCAATTTCAAAATGCATGCACTGTAAGGCTAGTCAAAAGGCCAAAGTGTTGATTGGATACCCAAAATAGGTGTGAAAACCCTAGAAGCATTATGCAAAAAGGATGAAAGATAATGAAAGAAGCTATTCACGTATGTGAAAACTTGTGATCTCCCCATTCTTTCTTATCTTTTCATGCTATTGTGAGACTAAAGAGAGGAAGGGAGTGTGTGAGAGTGAAAGACTTAGTGGAGAGGATCTCTTGCCATTCCTCCTTTCTTATTCTTTCCTTTCATGGTAAGAGGTAAGATTGATGTAGTGCATGTGAGAGGTAGAGTTAAGAAAGTGTGAGGGATGTCTTTAAAGCTTGTTTGCTCTACTTCCACATCTTCTTCTTCATAATTTCCTCTTCACATCACATGTGAATGTGGATGTGATTATGGAGAACCAAGGAGAAATGTGTGGATCATGGAGCATACTTTTTGCTAAGATGTCATGACTACAACAAGGTAAGTAACTGGTAAGTATGTTTGCTACACCCACGTTTCGACTCATTTTGTTACATCTGTGATAGATAGATTTGTCATAAAGTTTTTGTACATGTGAGTAGGCTAGGTGAGAGCATGTAATACTTCGACGCAATAAAAGTTAGTTAGTCAATTAGTAAGTTAGTAAGGTAACTAACTAAAGTAAAAACTAACTAATGTTAATAACTAATTAACTAACAATTATATATTTTTTAAAACCCGAGGATTGTAACCCAATATTTTTTTTAGATTGACAAGGACTATAGCCACCCATCACGGAAATTACCACGTGAACGAGATTTATGAGCCATATTAGTCATTAATGTCAATGTGTATAGTATCGATGGTCCAAAAATACTAGATTTTTAGACAAAAGTAGCATATTTTTTATATTTTGGATATTATTTATTGTAAATATCCTAAAAAGCTATAGAAATTTCTAGAACACTATGTCATGTAAAAAAAGAAAGTGGCTTTTTTAGCCAGTTTTGGAGATTTAATGAAAAAAAGAAGGATTGGTGAAATTGCACACTTCCCGATCATAGTATTTGTGATTTGAGCATGAGATTGCATCTTAGAAGTTTTATATTGCTAATTTTACCAAGATCCCCTCCATAAAGAGCTCTTATTCTCAACCACAACCCTTCTTCTCTAATTTAGCTATAAATAAGAGGCATAGGGAGCAATTTAGAGAAGCTCAAGGAGACCCCGAGAGGCTATGAGAGGGAGGTAAAGAGAGGGAGGTAGATGGATATCCCTCCAAGAGGCTACAAGATGGAGCTAGAGAGAGAGAGAGAGAGAGAGAGAGAGAGAGAGAGAGAGAGAGAGAGAGAGAGAGAGAGAGAGAGAGAGAGAGAGAGAGAGAGAGAGAGATGAATTACCCGAAGAGGCTGCGAGGGAGAGAGTTAGCTCAATTCCCCATGTCTCGAACTTCAACTAAGCCATCTTCTCTTATGCTCTCCCATCTCAAATTCATCCCTCCTTCATCTCTCAATTCCACTTGCAAACAATGGCTCCAAAGCGATGAGGTCGAAAGACCATGGGAAACACTGCAACCGCTGAGTATTGCCAGAGATACAAGAGTGCTCGAGATTGCCGAAGTTGCCACTACCAAAACGGAACATTGGGTGTGGCGAACATGAGCATGATCAAAGAAAAAATTCCCAATGTCTTCGTGCCAAACCAGGTTATTCATTACTAGGTTATTACTTCACCACATAAAATAATTACATAAAATATCAGCTTTTATATTTTACACTTACACGAATTGATAGATCATCTAGAAAGCATACTAACACATGCATAAACAATTAATCACTATGATTTGTAGTTAGATTAATTGAGATTCTAAATCGTGGAATCATGATGAAAATAGTTGCAAGAGGTTATTGCACATATGACTTTATGCACACTCGAGATTAGTAAAATAACTTAATATAATTATTGTCAAACGCGAGAAGGTTAAGTGTTGACTAGCACTTAAAAAGTGAAACTCTATTTAAAGGATCTGTAAGTCATCTCATTAAGTTATTGGCACGATATATTTCTTTAAGGAATTTTGCTTATATTGGGTAAGATAGTCCAAACGGAAAATTCATGCCTTGCTTAACATGTTGTAAGAGATGTACTCAACACTTCTTTATGGGGATGAGAATCCTCATTAGATTGTAAGGTTGCCTTAGGATAAGGTCTACCTTGGCTATGGAAGCTATGAATTGCACGATGGTGTGATTGTCATTGTTGAAAGGACTATTTGTGTTTGCTAGAATCTAGATCTCTAATTAAAAACATTACAAACAAGATAAAAGGAAAGGTTGGGCTAGGCTACCCCCAAGCTAGCTATGGGACCCTACTCTAAGGGGGTCATGGTTATCGCTTCAAGAGGCTTAGACCGGCTCCATAGTAGTGAAAGGTCTGTCCCCATAGGGATAGTCTCAACAGTAGGAAATGTGGGTGCCAAGGGGAGCTCTGGCCGTAAATTTTACATTATTCCTAGAATTTGACGAGCATGTTCGTGACTCAGGATGGGATCCTGGAACCCTAAATACTAGTTACAAGGCTGGAATCTTGGTGGGCAAAATACCCTCGTGGAATTCTGTGTATCTTCCACAGGGTCAGAAAGATGGACATTGTAATAAACTTCCAATATAATTAAAATTTTTATTTTATTCAAAGGTTGTTTGAATTGTATGCATGTCCATTAAATAAATTATGTGAAGGAACCTGTGATTTAATAAACTAATTAATGAAGCTAGTTATATAAGTCCCAATAAATGTGTTGTAGGTAATTAAAAAACTAAAGATGATTGCATCATCAAAGGAAAGCGTGTGGGCGTAACCCCTTGACGGGTCCATCCAATGGTAATGTGGTCCCGGTTAGCTGGGAGCTTTTCTAAATCGACAATAGAAATAGGATGACAATAAATTGACCATTGCTTTAGGGGGTGGGAATGGGATTTTGCCTTATGGATAGGAGGGTTGACGTACCACACTCCCCTTCGTCTCCCATTCTCTTTGAACCAAGTGCAATGGCAAGTCCACTTCAGATTGAGTAATCATGTAGAAGAGGGAACTTAAAATTACTAATGCTACATGGCTGCTAGGAGATCCGTCTATTTTTAGGAATCCAAAAATTCAGGTCGATCCTAGTGGCTTCAGCCAAAACACCTCCATTGTGATGTAGACTTAGTGGGGTCTAAGTGGCAAACCCCATGATTTTCCAAGGGAGCATTGGGCACAGTGGCATTTGGAAAACCTTCTGATGGACTACAAAAAGGTGCACCTTGGAATGTGGCGGACACCTCACACAGCACTTCTCGATCAAAATCCTTGAAATAATAAGAGTATGTCCATGATTGTGATGTTCGGCTTGTGAGGGCAAGAAGTACATCACCTTACACAACAATGTAGGACGTGTACTTCTTGTGTAGGTTTGTGCAGTCTATCCTTCATATATGCTACAATCATGATAAATAGAATATCAAAACATTTAATTTATGTCAAAATTGAGGATTTGCAAATATATGTATCAAAATGATCAGCCTTAGAAGATATCATCAAATCATATGCTACTCGACATTAAGTCAATTAACCCTAATTTTCCCAAAGATTTAGGCTTACAACTATGTGAATAACCTTGTTTTACATCATATAGCATTTAACCTCAAAATAAAAATACACATATGCTCATGCCTTCATAATATGTGTTAAGTGTGCTAATGCGATACATGATTATCTTGATATACATTTACATTCATATGAATGCATTAATGTGATCTTACAACTCTTACATGTGAAGGTATAAACCTAACACACCATGATTCATTCCTTACTCTAAACTTAACTTGGCATTAAATTTGGCCCACTAAAGAATGCATTTGTAGATACTATTTCTAAAGCGTAGTCCAACATGTTGCCCTTCTCACTCCAAGCAATTGGATTTCCCAAACATAATGATGATATACACCTCGTATCACATACAAAGGGAAGCACCCCCAACTAATTGTTGTGGCCCCACTATGGCTCTCTTACACCCCAGGGATTAGCCCCAGGATGCAGCATACCAATATAAAGCACATGAGAATTGTGGAAGCACTGCTTGTTTTGCATACGGCTTTTTCTTAGATGAGGGAAAAATTTTCAAAAAGACGACAGTATCCATCAATTGCACCTATTTACAAGTTTGACAAAAAAGGAAAAGCAATGAATTCTTTGGTTTCCGGTAGATCATAATTTTTTATAATTGTTTCATGCATAAAATCTATATTTTTCTCATTTTTTAATATGATCCCATATGAACACCAAAAGAACCATGAAATCTCATAAAACCCTCAATTTCTCCCAAAATCCACCAATTTTCACATGGCAAATTTTCTCGATTCATTTTAATTATGCAAACAGCAAGAACCAATTGAAAATTTTTATTTTTCAAGCACTAGAAATCACATTTAATCATTTGAAACCATTTTCCAATTTGTGTGCAAAAGATTCATCATAAAACAACCAAATCGAGCACTTACGTATTTAATTTAATACGAAGCCGTATACATTTCAAAGTTGAGAAGCTGCTGACACTCTTGCATAGATGGTAACACATCCCCAACCTTCAATTTATGCTCCATAACACTTCAGCATCATCACACATCCAAAATCTATCACTATAGTCCATCCCCCTCTCACATAGATTAAGCCATAGGAACAAGGTGCAAAGAGGAGAGAGCAAGAGGAGGAAGAAATATGATTTCTGAATTTTTTTATCAATGCATCATACTACGCATGGTTTTGTTGAGAGTGGAAAAAGACTGAATTTTTTACTAATTTTTGTTGTTTTTGAGGTCTGAATGATTGATTTTTGATGGATTTAGAGTGATGTATGATTGATAATGGAAGTGCTTGAGAGTGTTTTGGATGATATTGATTATGTTTTGAAAGATCATGATGATTCTCAGTAGAGATATGAAGCTCTATGATATTCTAATAGGTTCTGATTAGTTATGTATACCTTCTGTATAGCTTCTGTTTTGTTATGATTTTCTTCTGTATGAAGCATGGATTGATGATTGATGAAGATTGAGATCTTTTGGAAGCTTATTGAATAGTTTTTGATAGTTTGGAATGGTTTGAGTATGATTTATGAGGTTCTGATGACCTTCTGTAACCCTCTGTAAACCTTCTGTAGAGCCTCTGTCTCTGCTTTGTCTCTGCTCTGTAACTGTACTGTAGCTGCTTTGGTACTATATTGTACTATTCTGTAGATCTTCTGTAAGTGTTCTATAGAATGTATGTGTGACTTTGGAAAAGTTTTCTAACTTTTGGAAAGGATGAATCTAAGTTCAAAGAAAGCAGATCTTTCCTAAGAAAATAGAGGCACTGTCCCTAACAGTGGGCACTGTAAGCCAACTACCAAGGGAACCAAAATCCTTGTCCATGGGAGAATACCTCCTGCCTCAATTAGAATTAACTTCTGAAATCACATCTAACAGTGAAATAGAAGCATGGATATACTGTTCTCCCTGTTACATGACAGTCGCAGAGACAGAACAGAGACAGAGAAAATACAGAGTAGTAACAGATATAGAGACAGAATAGAGACAAAGCAAATACAGAGCAGTAACAGATACAGAGACAGAGCAGAGGTAGAACAGAGACAGAGCAGAAGCAGAGTCAGAGACAGAACCAGAGACAGTCACAGAGATAGTGACTATAATCGAAGCAAAAGCAAAAGTAGATGCAAAGGCAGAAGATATATTCTTCTCCTACAAAGCCTCTACAGAAGCAGAGACAGAGCCTCCAAAGGAAGAGCATGAGAATGATGAGGAAGAAAATGAAGCAGGTTATGAAAGTGCAGATGAAGAATTTCCTCTGATAGAGGATGATCTTGTTGATGTCCTTACGGAGACCTCAGAGGCCGAAGATCTCAAGGTGTTGTACGGAATGACTATGGTTCCATTTGAGTTGGCTAATGGATCACAAAGTATGCAGAATTTGTATAAGCAATGGATTAAAAACATAAAAATTAAGTTCACCAGTGGCTCGTGTCGCCTTGACCGTTCACTCCAAAGAAAAGACGATGATGATGCCCCCTGCCAACAGAAGCCAGAGCTATCAAAGCCACGGCCTCTAGAAGGTCTGTGTATGCAACATTCCTGGATGCATTCTCTGAAGATGAATACCTAAGTCCACAAGAAATCACTACTCACACAGAAGCAAACAAAGCTCTAATACCCTTCCAACAACCTCAATAGACAAATGAGTCATCTGTCCAGAAGGAGGACACTAGTTCTAGTGGAACATCAGATGAGGACACTACTCTTTTGAAAGAGTCAGACCTCTATCCAGAAGCAATCCGTGGGACATTTATCTGCGAAGTGGAAGGTGAAAGAAAAGTGACGTTCCTGGATATTGATGGTCGCGAACGTCACCTGAAGTGGGCCTCAATCTTCTAGAAGAAGAACTAGTGGTCCTGCGAGACTTATTAAAGGAGAACTTAGATGTGTTTGCTTGGTCATATAAAGATCTAAAGGGGATTGATCCCTTAGTATTCCAGCATCACATTGATCTAGATCCCAATGCCAAACCTGTAAGACAAAGACAAAGGCGTATGAATCCTAGTTACTCTACTCTTATGAAGGCTGAATTATTAAAGCTTCTTGAAGTTGAGTTCATTTATCCCGTGGCTAACAGTGAATGGGTTTTGCCCATTGTGGTTGTACCCAAGAAGAATGGGAAACTTCGAATATGTGTGGACTTTCGGAAGCTCAATTCAAAGATGAAGAAGGATAATTTTCCTATCCCTTTTACATACCAACTTTTGGACACAGTGGGGCAGGTCATGAGTTGTATTCCCTCTTGGATGGATTCAACGGATATAACCAAGTCCAAATCACAGAAGAGGACCAATCCAAAACAACCTTCACCACAAAATGGGGGACCTATGCCTATAGAGTGATGCCATTCGGGCTCTTTAACGCTCCTGCTACCTTCCAACGAGTAATGATGGCTGCCTTCTAGAATCATTTGCATGATTTCATTGAGGTGTATCTTGATGACTTCTGTGTCTATAGTTTGATCCATGAGCACTGGGGACACCTAGAGTAATGTTTTGACAAATGCCGAGAGCATGGGATTTCTCTCAACCCCGAAAAATGTGTCTTTGGCATCTCATTAGGAGTTCTTTTGGGCCATATCATCTCTGCACAAGTGTCAGAGAGAAAACCAGGGAGAGAGAAAGAGGAGAGAGAAGACTGCAGAGGAGAGAGAAAGACTGCAGGAAAAGAGAGAATAAGAGTGACGAGGAGAGAGAAAGACTAGATTTAGAGAGAGAAAGACAAGAAAAATAAGGAAGCCATAGAAGCTGTGAACAAGAAGGGAGAGAAAGACTGTAATTATATTAATGTGTCAAAAAGATATGAAAAATTACATCTTCTCTCCTTTTATACCAATGTCAGTGTGACATGGCATATTATCAACATTTTTTACTATTCCCAGCTTCTTACAATCCATCCTTTCCCAAAAGTTTTTGTCCTCAAAAACAAACCTAGAAACAACTAGAGAGGAAATGGATAGAACAGAGTACTACTCTGTTTTACAGCTTTACAAATGGGAAATGAATGAAGAATGACCATTACAAGAGCTGAATTTGAAGAACGGAAGTAAGGCCCAACTATATACATGATTTGAAGTACTTCGGAAGCAAATGGAGCCATAAAGTCTTCAACAAATAGTCCTAGAAGAAAGTAGACAGCTTGCTGAATAAACAGTCCCTGATGGACCAAATCTGCCATAACTTTTGATAGAAGTGTCCAAATGAGATGTACCACATATCAAAACGAAGCTCTTGAAGAGTACTTTAAGCCCATGTAGATAGCTTAATTCTGAAAATTAGGTACGATAAAAACTGTTCTAAAACAGTGTGCTGTCCTGAACCAGTCTGTATCAATACTAGCTCCATAAGCAATAGGCTTTAGCCACCAATATCTCCCTCAAGTATGGATACTCATCCAATATAGAACAGGTCTCCAAGAAGCCTCTTCAGAGGATAAACCTCTCCATTTGATCAAATATTCCACAATAGAACGTGATCGAAGCTACTTTTCACGCTGACCTATAACAGCCTTTGGGATGTACTGAACAAGACCATCTGCATCAATAGGTGGCAGCTCATCAACTATATCCACTGGATCACCATAATAGGGCTTGAGCTAACTAACATGGAAGACGTTATGAATCTTTGTAGAAGAGGGAAGCTCTAGTTTGTATGCCAAATCTCCAATCCGCTTAAGGATCCTGTAAGGGCCATAAAACCTGTGGGCAAGCTTATTAGTGGATCCATCTTTCAACATAGAGTACTTGGATTTGGGCACCTTCAACAAAACCAGCTCTCCTTCTTGAAACTCTAAAGGCCTCCTCTTCTCATCAGCATACATCTTCATTTGATCTTGAGCCTTCCTTAGATTCACCTTACATTGCTGAAGAAGGGTCTGCATTCTTTCCAACTCTTCCTTCCCATGAGGATTGATCTTTTCATTAAAGATGACTGTGGGTAAGGGCACCTTGTAACCATACAAACTCTCAAAGGGTGAAGCTCCTATGCTCGCATGAGTGGAATTGTTGTAAGCAAACTCAGCCAGGTGTAACCAAGAATCCCATGAGGTTTGGACATCATAGCAAAAATGGCGAAGGTAAGTCTCCAACCATTTATTAACTCTCCCTGTCTGTCCCTCATAAACTTTGAATCCCTATCATGGACAATCACCTGCGGTAATCCATGTAGTCTAAAAATATGCTCCATAAACTGATTGGCCACTTGAGAAGCAGTAAACTAAATTTTTGTTGGGATAAAATAAGCTGCTTTGGTGAGTCTGTCAACCACCACATAAATACTATTCCACCCCTTCTTGGTAGTAGGTAAGCCAGTGATAAAGTCCATAGTAATATGAGTCCATTTACCCGTAGGAATAGGCAATGGCTGTAACAAACCTCCTGGCTTATAGGTGCTATCCTTATTTTGCTGACAAGGCATACACTTCATAACGAAGTCCTTGACATCTTTCCACAATAAAAGCTCTTGCTGATCCTGTCATGTCTTGAAAACTCCCAAGTGTCCAGCTAAATGCGAAGAATGTAACTCTTCCATAATTTTTCACTTGAAAGAAGAAGTAGAAGGAATAACAATCTTGCCCTTCCACCAAATAAGACCATTTTTAAGCTGGTAATGCGAGTTTTCTTCCATAAGACCTTGCTGTAATTTTTGAAAGATTTGGCTGAATTCCTCATCTAAAAGATAGGCCTCCTGTAGTTCTTCAATCCAATCATTGTGTAGTTCTGTCATGACTGACACTTTGCAGGCCCACATACGAGAAAGAGAATCAGCCACTATGTTATCTTTGCCCCTTGTATGAGTGATGTCAAAGTCATAATTCTGTAATGTAGCTACCCATCGTCATTGCTTTGGAGTGAGATTTGACTGAATAAGGAAATACTTGAGTACCCGATGATCACTATGTACTCTAAATCGGCTACCATATAAGTAATGGTGCCATTTCTTGATTGCATGCAGGATAGCCAACATTTCCTGGTCATAAACATTCATGGCCATCTCCTTATCTGTAAGCTTACGGCTCTCAAATGCAATTACTCCATGCTCCTAAAGCAAAACAGCCCCAATGCCACGGCTACTAGCATCACACTGTATAGTAAACTCTTTGGAGAAATCCGGGCATACTAGGATAGGAGCACAAGTAAGTAGTTCCTTTAACTGGTTGAAGCTGGTATCTGCAAGAGCATCCCAAAAGAAAGCCTCTTTCTTCAACCTGTCAGTCAAAGGAGCTGCAATTGCTGCATAATGCTTTATAAATCGGCGATAGAATGAAGATAGACCAAGAAATCCTCTAAGAGAGGTAGTAGTAGTAGGCGTTGGCCAATCTCTTATGCATTGCACATTCTTGGAATCAGCGTGTATTCCTTTTTCACTGACTATATGCCCCAAGTATTCCACTTCAGTCTGCATGAAAGAGCACTTCTTCTCCTTAGCAAAAAGCCTATGATGTCTCAACACATCAAAAACCTTCCTCATATGTAACAAATGATCCTGTAAAGTCTTGCTATAGATCAAAATGTCGTCAAAGAACACCAAGACAAACTGAAAGAGGAAAGGTTGCAAGATCTTATTCATCAGGCTTTGAAAGGTAGCTGGAGCATTTTTAAGCCCGAATGGCATCACTAAGAAATGATAGAGCCCACAATTAGTCCTAAAAGCAGTCTTGACTTCATCACCCTCTCACATACGAATCTGATGATACCCTGATCTCAAATCAATCTTCGTGAAGAATCGAGCCCCCTTAAGCTCATCAAGCAAATCATCAATCATGGGTATAGGATACATGTTCTTCACTGTTATCTTATTGAGATCCATGTAGTCAATGCACATTCTGAAAGATCCATCTTTCTTTTTGACTAACAGGACTGGAGATGCATAAGGTGAAGAACTTGGTTCAATGAATCCCATTTCAAGAAGCTTTTTGATTTTCTTGGCTACTTTCTCTCGTTCACATTTTGATAATATGTAAGGTGGCTTATTGATTGTCTTTGAGTTGGGCTCCAAATCAATGGGGTGATCCACCGCTCTCTTAGGAGGCAATGAAGTAGGTACTTCAAACAAATCTCTATACTCCTCAAGAAGAGCTGTCAAGGCTAGATGGTTTGCTGAATTATTGGGCTGATCCTGTGTTTCTTTGTTCAAATGCAAAACAAATATCTGTGAGCGCTTCTTGTACTCTCTCTTGAGTTGTTGAATGGTGATAAGCTGAAAATCAGATCTACTAGGAATTCCCTGTAAATGGATGAGCTGTCCATTGGAGAAAAACTCCATATATAACTGTGAGAAATCCATAGTAATCCTGCCTAATGTCATCAACCAATCACAACCAAATACAATATCTATGGGCCCCATTTCCAAAGTGATCAGGTTTACTTTGACTTCAAAATTTTCAGCCAACTGCAAAGAAACCTGTGGGCAAATCTGAGTGTTGATTTCCTCTTTACCATTAGCCACTTGTACTCTAATGGGCTGTTGTAAGTCTGTGGGAACACAATTCAACTTGTCCATAATGGACTTATTGACAAAACTGTGAGTACTGCCACTATCTATCAAAATGAACACTGGCTTTCCACATATGCTTCCCTTCATACAAAGTGTATTAGGGCTCTTAGATCCCGTCCAAGCATCCATAGAGATAGAACAATTAGTGGCAGCAAGCGACTCATCACAAGATCCACCAAGATCAAATGGAACATCTCTGCCTAGATCAAAAGGAAAAGAGTCGGCTGGATCATAAAAGTACTCCTGTCCAATGTCCCCCTCAAGATCTTCATTTTCAGCATTGATTGTCACTGCATTAGCTTCATCTATGTCATCTTCAAAGTCCTCAAAAACTAGCATACTTTGAAGCTTTGGCTTGACATTTTTGTATACACACTTTGAAGCATGGTCAGGAGTATACTTTTCTCCACACTTGAAGCATAAGCCCTTGTCCTTCCTTTCCTTGCAAAGATCCATTGGAATAGATTTGGGATTTTATTAGCTGAAGTGGACTTAGGCTTGTTGTCACCCTGCTTAAATTCAACCTTTGGACTGTTTGCTGTCCTGAAATTACTTTGAGACCTAGAAGCATTGAATGGAGGATAAGTTTGTACCTGTAAGCTCCCACTAGGCATATGATTGCTGCCATAAATGTTACCAACTTGCCCTTGCTTTAAAACAGTCCTTGGCTGTCCATAACTTGGCTGAAATGAAGACTCTTTCCTATACTTTCTTCCATAGCGCTCCGCAAGCTCAATAGCCTTGAAAAGTGAAGTAGGATTTTGCGCCATAACATCAGCTGATAAAGATGGCTTTAAACCATACATAAACTTGTGAAGCTTGGTCTCATCACTGATGCTTTCCACATACATGGTCAAGTTGAGGAATTGGTTTGTATATTCTCTTACACTTAGGCCCCTTTGTTCCAAACCATACCATCTCTGTGCTAGCTTCTCTTTTTCAAGAGGCGAAACAAAGACTTCAGCCATAAGTGCCTTGAAAGCTTCCCAATTCTCAATAAGTACATTTTCTTTCTTGATATACCTCCACCAAGTATGGGCAAATCCTTCTAAGTGCAAGGAAGCAAAGTGAATCTTCATATCATCAATTTTAGGATATATATCAAAGTATGACTCCATCTTAGAGGTCCATTCCTCTAATTCTGATGGTGAAGATGACTGGCCATTGAATTTGGCTAAAACAATTTTGTCCTTGAATTCTCTATCATGAAAGGGTTGCTGTCCCAAAATTGGCTGATCAGGATTTCCAAGTACAGAACCTCCAAATTGAGACTGAAATCTTCCAACAGGTGGCTGAGAATTACCATATAATCTTCCTGTTGGTAAAGTACCCTGGAATTCTGAGTATGCAGTCCAAAAGCTTGAGTATTGGCCCCATTCAAACTGCCCAAATAGTCATCATACCTTTGTGAAGCTTCTCCTACTTCATACTAACTATTTGGAATGCCTCTTCTTCCAATGATCCCATTTCCATGACCATTCTGGTTAGATGGCTGAAGTGGGACTGAAGGGCCACTGTTTGAACAAGCCTTCTCATTAACTTCCTTTGATGCCATTTGCAATTGCATAAATTTAACAATTTGTGCCATGATTTGTTCGTTGGATTCTACCAACTTATCAATAGAAGCCTTGGTCTGATCAGTAGATTGAACCATCTGCTCCATTCTTGACAAGATGGCCTCATGTCGTTCCCTATGTCTTTGTTCATGGGCACACAAAGTATTATTGAGCAAACTGCCTTTTTCTTGTTGTTGAAGCTCTTCAGGGTTCTCTTGAAGTGTGCTATCCATCATGGAATCCCTGATTTGCTGAGCATAATCCTCCTGGACCTTATTTTTGCCTTTATGTCCTGCCATATTAGTGCAGTCCTGCAGTACCCCCTATCAGTAAAACGGCTATAACTTTGGCTAGGAAGCTCCAATTTCAAAACTTTTTTGTGCGAATCGAAGCTAACAATGCCCTCTTCGAGATGAGCTATAGCACGCTATAACATGTTTAGGACAGAAAATTCTGTAGCTGGATTTCAGAGTCTGAACTGTCCAGTCCTGCACCCTATCAAGACCTGTAAGTGCCCTGTTTTGACCCTGTAATGCAAGATAGTAACCCCAAATGGCTACCAAACCCTGCAAAGGGGTATATAGGACCTGTGGGTACCCTGTAGTACCTGCACCTGTGCTTCAGCAATGAAGGGTGTACTTGTAACCACCTGTAAATACCCTGTAAGTGACCTGTAAATTCCCTGTTTTACCCTGTTTTGGTCCTGTAGGTACTTGAGTCTTTGGAAAGTCTTCAATCTTCAATCCTCCACTCGCTGTACCTGTGTGAGGGATAAAACAGCATGACAGGCTCCCTACAGGGGCTCCGAATCACCGGGAGGTGGGCAAAGTTCCCCCCGAGTCGGTTGGTTGCACCCCTTCGGGATCTTCGATAGTGAGGGAGGGTCACCTCTCTTTTGTCCCACTATCTCCCCCGACATCCACCTTTTTCCTCGGTGGAAATATCAACATGGCAGAGGCTAGTGTGCTAAGCAATCAACATGATATACAATTCAAAAATATTCATTCAGCCTTTCATGAGATGCAATTGATTGAGATAAGAAAAATTGAGATGGGAGAAGGGTCTTACCTATGCAATTCAGTGACTCACTGATTGCTAGTACTTACCCTTTTACAATATTTCAGCTTGGGTGAGAGAAATTCAACAAAACAAATCAAGGTTATGCATCAAGCTGATCAAATGATACCTATGATGAGTAATGGTTTGAATCAAAATGGAATTCAATGAAATAGGCTAAAATTGGGGAAAATTAACACTAATCTCTGATCTATTGATCAATCCAGTGAATTAATTGATCAATAACCTCTCATCAACAAGTGGAAAGGTCATTAGCAATAGGATTATTGAGAGATTTCAGAGATTAGTAAAAGGGAAATACCTCCATTAAGCTTGAAAAATATGATGGATGTCAGCTTCAACCCCGTTGATGCAAAAGTTCTTCATAATCCATCATAAATCCATCATAAAGCTTGAAATCTCCATGAAATCAGTCCATACATGCTTCAATATGATGAAATCCTTGAAGAATCAATGCTCCAGCCTTGCTTGAACACTTGAACCTCAAAGATTCAAGTTCCTTGATGAAAAGCCCCAAAATAATCCTTCCATTTGAGCTCCAATGTCATGCACGGGCTGAAATCTCTTAAATGTCTTCAATCTTGAAGTCTATCCAGCTTGTACTTAGCTTTAGAGAAGCCTTGAAGGTCGGGGAAGTCCAAAATTTAAAGAAATTTGAGCTTCCAGGTCTGTGGCTATGGCTGCCCTGCTGTATATTAGGGTTTTGAGCAAAAGAATGGCTGATCAGAGTTCTCCTGTAGTAGCTGAAAATTGTTGTACACATGTGTTTGATGAAGCCTTCAAAACCTTTGATCAATGAGCTGAAGATTTGGAGTAGACTGAACAGGGAGAAGGAGCAGGAAACTCAGCGCAATTTTCGGCGCAATTTTCGGGCTATTTCTGGGCTGAAAATCTGCAGCATGCATCAACTATGGTACTCCTCCTGAAGCTTAGGCAACAAAGAACCTTTGCCCCATGCTTTGGCAGTGAGATATTCAGCATAGAGAGAGATATTTGAAGAGATTCTTGACAACCACCATGAAAGCTTCAGCCAAAAGCTTGAAGGAGAGAGAATAGAATCTCTCTTTTGAAAAGTAACTGTAGTTTAGTCTCTAACTAAGCCCGGTTAACCATCCTTTACCCTAGTTACCTCCATTTTTGCATGAAATTTGATGACATCCAGCCATTTAAGCATTTACCCGCCATGTCTGACCTTGGATATCTCCAAATGTTGTCTCTTGCTAACTATAGGTGTCCTGAAGCACTCCACTAGTCACTGTCTTGTACCATTTTTGTCTGAAATTGGTTTTGAAATAGGAAAATGGGACTGAAAATGGAAGAAAATAATGGATCAAAGACTCAAGCTTTGATACCACTTGTCAGAGAGAGAACCAGGGAGAGAGAAAGAGGAGAGAGAAGACTACAGAGGAGAGAGAAAGACTGCAGGAAGAGAGAGAATAAGAGTGACGAGGAGAGAGAAAGACTAGATTTAGAGAGAGAAAGACAAGAAAGATAAGGAAACTCACGAGTATCCTTCTGGCATCTCAAGCCGTGAGAAGAAGAAGCTTCTGTTAGAATTAGCCCCCTACACTTTGCTAGGTGGTGCACTGTACAAGAGAGACAAAGATGAAGTGCTACGAAGATGTGTTGCAGGGGATGAAATTGGCATAGTATTGAAAGCATGCCATGATGAACCATGTGGTGGACACTTCGCGGGAGAAGCGATAGCCAGGAAGGCTCTGTTAGCAGGATACTAGTGGCCGACTCTCCACCAGGATGCATACGATTACTGCAAGAGTTGTGATGCTTGTCAGCAAATGGGAAAACCCACCAAAACAAGTGCCATGTCCCTGCAACCTATTCTTCCCCTAAAGCCATTCGAGAAGTGGGGCATTGATTTTGTGGGTCCCATTGATCCACCTACCAGACGGAAGCAGAATAGATACATTTTAGTATGTATGGATTATGTCACAAAGTGGTGTGAAGCTAAAGCTCTGAAACAGGACGATGGTAATAGTGTAGCCCTGTTCATGTACGAGAATATTATCACTCGTTTTGACAGTCCCCTTGAGCTGGTAAGTGACAAAGGTACTCATTTCCTTAACAAAATCATGGAGGAGCTGACAGAGCTGTATAAGATCTGCCAGCAAGTCCACTCCTTATTATCCCAGAGCCAACGGCCAAATTGAAGTCACCAATCGCATCCTTTGTTTGATTCTAACAAGAACGATTGTCGCACATCGTCGCGATTGGGACAATTGACTTATAGAGGCCCTCTGGGCATACAGAACCTCTCATAAGGCAGCTATAGGATAGACCCTTTTCTAGCTAGTGTATGGTACAGAAGCCATCTTCTCTGTTGAGCTGGAATTGCCTCTTTGCGAGTGGCAGTTAAAGAATTCTTGGGAGATGATGAGTCACTGCAACGCCGTCTCCTGCACTTGGTATGCTTGGATGAGATACGGCGGATGGCCCTACAATGCATGAAAACCACTCAAGCGCGACGAAAGGCCTATCATGGCAGTTTCATCAAGCACAAGGAGTTCAAAGAAGGTGATCTTGTCCTAGCTTATGATTCGAGATTCGGCAAGTTTCCTGAAAAGCTTCGACAATGGTGGATGGGCCCGTACAAGGTACTTGCTGTCAATCCTAACGGCTCTATTCAGGTGCAGACCGTTGATGCCTCTAATGGTCCCTTCCTGATCAATGGCTATCGCCTGAAGAAGTATTCCCCTCCCTGGGGATCTTGACAATCACAGTTGACCTACCCTTTCCCTTTTGGGCATCGCACTGTCCTTCTTGTCGTGCTTCTGAAATCCCTTATGATTCTCCTCATGAGGCAGTCTCATTCTGTTAATCCCTCGTAGAACCCTCTCCACCCGACCTTGTTCTTTTCTCGTCTGATCCAACAATGGTGGTGAGGTTGGTCCTTACACATGGTATTTCTACCATTCTCTTTCTTAATGAAAAAAATAAAAAGGAAAAGAAGAAAAAAAGAAAAGAAAAAAACAAAACAAACAAAATTGTCATGGGAGAAAAGGAAGAAATTCCCTGTCATAATAGGCCTCGTTCCAAGAAAATGTGGAAATACCCTTGGGGCGGGAACACCCTTGGGGCCAGAAGCTGATTGTGGAAAAGGTGGCAAAACCCCGTAGTTCAGGATAGCTGACTCACCAGCGGAACCTTTCTAGCAAGTAATTTGAAGCCACCTCCCTTGGTGCATTGTCTCTACAATATCAGTCTGTCTGCCCTTCTTAAGAGATGACCTTTCTTACAAGTTATTGAAGTATGAGATTTGTAGGCTACCTCCCTAGGTACGCCTCGTCTTCAAGATCCTAATAACAACAATAGCCACCATGATCTTCATCACCAACCCCTTGAGTAATGTGAGCTTTCATCCTAACAGGATGGAGATGTGAGTATGGGCTGCCCTCTGTATCAACAGAGCGTGAGACAGAGGGTGGGGTGAGTGACCAGTCTTTCCCTTTACATCAAATGAGAGGTGAGATGTGTGAACTGAGTGTTACACACACGGGATGGGCCTCTCAATGCACAATGCACGGTCTGTTCCTGTACACTGCACCATAAGGCTCCCTGGCCTTCCTTCTTGCACTCTATACTGGCACAGGGTGGGATGCACAGTTGCACCATCAATTGCACACAAGGCATACAACCTCTACACAAGTGACGGTAAGGATTACATCAATGGGTTTCAGGAATGGGTTGCCCTCTGTATCTTTCAACAGAGTGTGAGACAGAGGGTGGGCTGAGTGTGACTGGTGTTTCTTCAATCAATTATTGAGAGGTGAGGATTGAGGGACATTACGACCCTTGGAGTCAAGTACATTCATGTTTCCCTATGCACCCACGGGCTGGGTCTCTGCCATCAGCACAGGACACGTCACTCTGTTCTGTACACTGCACTGCAAGGTTCCCTGGCCTTTCTCCTTGCACCTACAGCAGACGAGGTTGGACGCACTGATGCACCATCAATTGTGCACCCTAGCATACTCTTTCTACACCACCCCCTTGTCGATTTCTAAATCGGGTGAGCTCTGGGTTTTCATCATTATTTCCTCGAGTGATGCTAGTAATGGGGCGAGTAACTGCTCTTTCATTCCATTTGAGTGATCATGAGTTGAGTGCAATATCCCTCGTCATCGACGAATTTCCTACGATTCCTTCAACCAGCTACCTCCCTGGGTGCTACCGCTTGGTCCCTGCCACGAAGCATGAAGGACGTGTGCTGTGAAGACACCTTGTTACCTCTTGTAGTCGACAATGACACAAGACGCAACCTCGGTCGCGTCGATATTCCTCCTTGGCAATATGGACCAAGTTTTTCTAACCCTACACCTTTTGTTTTTCAGTGACGGTCATGTCTTAAGTGTGGGGACATTCGTGGTTGGTCTAATGTGTAGTACTAGATCCTTGTTGTTCGGTTTACCCTTCCTGCTAAGGTTTTAAGTGTGGGGACGCATCCCTGTGTGTCTATGTTGTATACTCCCATGCATATACCCTGTTATGATCATGCATCTATGCCATGACTTCATTTTACCCTATTGGAGTCCCTTCCCCACTCTTCTGTTCTATTTCACCCTGTCCTCAGAGCTGTTCGCGATTTTTCCATGTAAATGCATCCTACGTTTACCGGAATCTCAATCCAACCTTATAGCCCTGTCTGTCCCTTCTAACTGCCCATTATCCTTTTTACCAACCCCTATTCCGACAGATGGTTCTCAAATTATTAATTTTTGAAGCAATTCCCGTAACTTAGATGGTTTTCCATGTGAACACATCTTCATTGCTTCGGAACCTTGATCTGATGTGCCAGTCCTGTCCTACCCCTTCCCCTTGACATTTTTTTATTTTTACTCCGTGTCCTTTCGATAATTTTTACGGGTTTGTGGGTCCTTTTCATGCCTATTTTTCACATTTTTCCATGTGAACCTGCCCTATTTGCACCGGAATTCCAGTTTAATTTAACAGTCATGTCCTACCAGCCTTTCCCCCACTTTTTCTTTTTTCCTCCCACCTCTTCCAACTGTCGGATTTTTAATTATTAATTTTTTCGAGTGTTTTCGGGTGTGTTTTTCGTGTTTTTCCCACGTGAACCCCTCCTAATTTCCCCCAAACTGAGTTTTGATGCACCAGCCCTGTGAATCCCTTCCCCCCTAATATTTTTCATTTTTACTATCCTCTATTTCAAGGCACAGTTTTTCCCGTATTACTTTTTGAGTCCATTTTTAGGCCCCTTTTTGGGGTTTTTCCCATGTGAACGCATCATATCTTGCTTGGAACTGTGTTTTGTCGTGGCAAGGCTGTTGGAAACATTGTTCTGCACAATTTTCCTTCTTTTCACACTTCATTCCGAAGCGCGGATTTTCCAATATTAATACACGTATGTGTTTTTAAGCTTGTTTTTTGTGTTTTTTCCATATGAACACCCTAATTTTTCCCCAAAACCCATGTCGCATGTTTCCATCATTTTCCCCTCATCTTCTAGCACATTTTTCCTTTTAACAGTTTTTCGATCCGACGAACGGTTTGGATTTTACTAATTTTTATTCATTTTGGTCGTGTGACACATTTCTCGTATCGCGCGTGAACGAGCCTATTTCTGGTTTTACGCGCCTCGGGACACCCCTGTGGCGTTTGTGGTTCGCGCATCGTCGTCCCTGCCCCGTTTGATCCCGTCACTGCAAATTTTTTTACCCCTACCCGCGCATGCGCACGGGATGGGGGTGCATGTTTTTGCACACCCATCGTCCATTTATTTTTTATTTTTATTTTTCCAAACACAAAGAAAAAAAAAGAAAACAAATAAAAACAACCAAAGAAAAAGAAAAAACAAAAGAGAAAAACAAAAAGAAACAAAAAGAGAAGAAAAAGAAAAAAGAGAAAAATAAAACAAAGAGAAAAAAAAGAAGAAAAAAGAAAAAAAACAACAAACAACAGAAAAAACAAAAGAAAAGACAAAAACAAAGAAAAGAATTTTCAAAAAAAAAAACCCTAACTACCTTACCTGTCACCTCCAGGCCGCCGCGTCGCTTGTCCTCTTCCTCCTCCTCCTCTTCTTCTTCCTCCTCACACCTCACCCTTCTTCTTCTTCTCCTCCTCCTCCTCCTCTCTCTTCCCGCCGCCTCCGCGCCGCCAGATCTCCTTTGCCCCTCGTCGCCCTCCACCGCTGGACTTCTTCCACCATCCCATCATGCTTCTTCGTCGCCGCCTGGCCCCTTCCTCCTACTCCTCCCCTTCTTCTCCTCTTCCTCCTCCCCCGCCTGGCCACTCCCTCTACGTGGCTTGGTCCTCCTCTCCACCGCCTCCTCGCCGACGGCCCGCCACCCTTGCCAATAGCAGACGTCTTGCCACCCTCGCCAATCGACGCCCCGTTGCCTCACCTGTGCCTGCACTGGACCTCCTCTACCCTTGCGCTCCTCTGCTATCATCTCCTCCTCCTCCTCCTCCTCCTCCTCCTCCTCCTCCTCCTCCTCCTCCTCCTCCGTCGTGCGGCCACCTGCCCTTCTCCCCCACCCCTGGTTAGTGCCTTACACTAACCCTAGTTACCTTCAATTAACTCTAGTTAAATTCACCTAACCCATAGTTAATTAACCTAACCCCTAGTTAATTAACCTAACCCTTAGTTCCTTAACTAACCCTTAGTTCCTTAACTAACCCTTAGTTAATTAACTTTACCCATAGTTAGATTAACTCACCCCTAGTTAGATTAACTAACCACAGTTAGCCTAACCTAACCCTTAGTTAGGCTAACGCACCCCTAGTTAGCCTACTCTAACCCCCAATTAATTAACCTCACTATAGTTACTTCAACTAACCCCAGTTCATTAACCTAACCCTAGTTACTTAACTCCCCCCTAGTTGACCTCACTTCCCTAACCATAGTTAGCCCTCACTAACCACAGTTAGCCTAGCCTAACCATTGCTTAACCTAATTGATTTAACACACTAAACTAACTTAATTAACTTTCTCAGACTAAGCTAACCTAATTAACTTAATCTACTCAGTTAGTCCCCCGTTCCTGCCCTTTCTCCTTCGTTGTTTTCCCAATGTGTACGAGTGTGCTAGCGGGCATTCACGTGCGGGGACGCGCTTGTGACTTGTCCGTGCGGTGAAGTATTGCAGTCCGCCATTCACACGCAATCATCCTCCACTGTTCACACACAGTTCGGGTACCGCCTTTTATTTTCCAACCCGCAAAATACATAAAAATATATAAAAATAAACATAAAACACATAAAAATTCTAAAAATTCATTTAAAATTCAAAAACATTGCAGAAAAATTTCTAAAAATTTACCAACATTGTTGAAATCATGTGGAATATTTCTTAAAGAGGAAATTCAAGAAAATAAATTGCCGAAAATTCAAAATCTGAAAATTGCTTCAAAATTACATGCAAAATGAGTAAAATTCATAAAAATTTAGTAAATATTCAGAAATAAATCCAAAAAATTCCACAAACCCCCTTGCCCCTTTTTTCAATAATTTCTCAATTAAAAATACTTTCATAAATGGAAATATATTATTTGAAGTAAAAACCCTAAATTTGATACTTCACTTCATAAAAAATCATTTTAAATTCTAAAAATCAGCTGGAAAATTATGGATAAATTACAACACCTTGTTGACACTTGTTGGATTGCTGAAATCTCACTCTTATACTTCATAACATATTCATGTGTCATATATCCTGATTTAATTATTAATTTTAAAAAAACAAAACCAATAAGCCAAAACCAAACAATATATACAATACAAACACACCTAAAATACAATTGAAAAAAAACCATAAACAAATAATAAAATAAAAATAAAATAAAAATAAAAATCAAACAAAGACACTAAGGTACTTTATTTTTTCCAGACAGTGGTGTTTTTTTTTTAAACTGGATTCCTTGCATTTGGGAACTACTCCGTGTGCCTTCAGTCTTTTGCATACATACCCCTACCAGGTATTTATTTTTTGAGCTTTATGTATTTTCATTACCCCTTAACCACAAGTAATTGTTAAAATGAACTATATTCACCCACCTTTTCACATGCATTCGTGCTAAACACACAGTTTCTAATAATAAAAATCAACCAGCCGTTCACTTTGCATGCGCTACGTGCGCTTAAGAGGCACCTTAATTTTTTAATAAAAATGAACCAGCCGTCACAAAAAAGCACGCGCTGATTAAAAAAAATGCTCCACATCACCATTAATTTCTAATTAATGAATTTGCATTTAGAGACCCCAGTCTGGGAATCGTAGTCCGGGTTTCGATAAAGCACTATTTCACCCTAATAAATTGTAATTAAAATTTTAAGAAGGAACCGTTGTTTTCTTATTAAGGTTTATAACCTAACAAAACATCACCCATTGTTAATAATTTCTTAAAATGAACCCTTCATTAAAAAAAATCCCCTCACTGTACTTTTTTTTCCTTTTTAATAAACACGCTTTGTGGGATAGGCGCGTAAAGTCCTCTTAGTTGAAATTATTGGTCAAGGTTATGGTCAAGTCCTGAATTAGATTTTTATGGTATTCTGGTTTGTTTATGTGCTACGATTATGGGTACGGTTTGTAGTTTTTCTTTCTTTCTTGCCTAATACGGGGTTTTGGGTGCCTATTTGTTGCATCACATGAAGTTTTCGATCGCATATGTGTAGAGGTCATGCCGAATTTTTTCTAGCATGTGGGTTGTTTGGGGTGGTAAATTGGTTAGTTACGTATGTGTGTGTCCTTCTTTTGATTGATTTCTTTTTTATAGCCCTTTGGTTGTTTTGCAGGCATTCTTTGTGATTGTCTATGTTGTGATGTGTGTGTTTTCCATCTGAATGGCGCCTCACACTCCTCCTCCTATCCAGTATGTCCCGCTAATCAGTAGGGATTATTCTTCCCTACTAGCTTTTGAGCCTATAGCGAAAGTCAAACTTGCGACTTTCGTGGCTGCTTCATTCCCATTGATTCCAGATTATACATCCTTGTGTGAGGAGTTTCTTGCCTCATACAGCAAGAAGTCGAGCCTAGTTCATGGTGCTTCCATGATATTGACACCCCGAGGGTTAGGGAAGACTTTGTCTCTTCCCTACAAAGGAGAGCCCTTTGTTACAGCTAGACAATTATTCTCCAACGATGAGATTTTCAAGCTGTTACAGAAGCAGAACAAAGAGATTCTGGATGTCAAGAAAGTGATAAACACTTAAGGAGTATCTTTTTCCATGATCACTAATCCTCTTTGGAAGTTAATCTGCTAGTTTCTCCAAGACAGGTTTATGCTTGCCAAAACACCATCTCATTATTTGTCCAAAGAGCTCTTCACAGCTTCTAGGATGGTGTTAAAAGGGGTGGCCATTGATTGGAGTACTTACCTGCTTACAAAGATGGACCAACATTTTGTCAAAGTAACTAGAGGAAATGCCACAAATGTTACTTATGGTTCCTACCTGTATGCTTTCTTGACATACTGAGGTCTAAAGAAGGGTGTACTACCACCTCCTCCATCTGATCCAGTACCTCCCCCACCACCTTCAGAAGAGTCAGAACCTATTGACATAGAGGATCTTGATTCCCCTCCTCCACTAGTCATTCAGCGAAAGCGCTTGAAGCGTGTGGCAGATAAAACTCCTTCAGTCACAATTCCTGCTGCTTCTGGCAGTGACCTCCCTGATTACCTCACATGTAACAATTTGTTCAAAAAGGCACATAAAGAAGGTTCTTTGGAAATATCAGTCCCTTCATTGAACAGTTTAATATCATTCCTTTGTAAAGACAGTTTAATATCAAGAGATGCTATTTCATTCCTTTGTAAAGACATCCAGAGTTCGATTGAACTTTCAATGTGACAGCTTGTGTTCAACAGTTGTATGCTTCTTTTTATGAAGAACTGATGCAGTCCAAAGACCAGTTGCATAAGGCAACCTCAGAGTTAGCCTCTACTAAAGACCCACTTGCAGATTTGTTTAAGCAGATGGAGCAGCAAACCCAAATTATTGAGACCCAGAGAGAAGAGATGTCTTCTTTGAAGATTCAATTAACAGAAGCTCAGTCAGAGGTCACTAAAGTCTCAGAGGAGAAACAAAGGATATCCAAAGAAGCTCAAGAGTTTCAGACTCTTTTAGATGCAAAACTGTCAGCCTTACAGACTCCTCATAACATAGTGGAATCACAAGCTTCCCAAATTAAGCAGTTGCAAGACCAACTGGCATAATCACGGTCTGTTCCTCCAAGCCCCAATGTTCCTATGATTCCTTCTATCTCTAAGCAGGACTTGGCAGTTCTCCAGAGACATGCCACATTGTGTCCATTGTTCCAAGATAAAGTGAAATATTTCAGTCCATGATGGATTTGTTATGGTCTACATTTGAGCACTTTCAGGAGTATGTTCCTCCAGACCATTCTTTCTTTGTCCACTATCAATTGCAGAAGTTGGCCTTCTACATGAAGCTTTCAATGATGGATCTTCCTCTTCCAGAGGATGGTTGGAGTGGGGCTTGGTCTCCTAAGTTGCTGACAGAAGTGGTCCGTATGGTGTTTGAAGATTCTATGACGACGGATACCATGTTGCTATCTTACATGTATCTACGAGGTGATCTATTGATTCCAGATGATGTAAATATGGTCTGGTATGTGTTGTTTTGTATGTCGACTATTTGGAGTTGCGGATAGATGACATGTTCCAATGTTATTCCTCAAAAGTGGCTATTTGCCCTGACAATTCATGGCATTCAATGATTGATTCTGTGGTCTTGAATCAATGTCAAAATACAGCTTCTACTTATGTGCAGAGCACTAACCAACTAAGGGTGGATCTCCTAGTTTATCTTTCCAAAAACCATCCATTTGATTCATATTTTTTTCATGCCTATCAGAGAAGATCTGTCTTAGGTCCCTCTATTCCTACCCTATTATACTACCAACAAATGGCTCATCGTTATGATACTTATCTTTCCCTTTATCAAACCAACTCAGCAGCTATCTTACCTCTTCTTTTTCAACCTTAGGGTTTTCCTCAAATTCCTATATTTACCTATTGTTCTTTCATCGAAGATCGAGTATTTTCCCCTTCTCCACCATGCCCTTCACCATCTATCCATATACCTTCTACTTTTCCTGTTTATCAATTGACACATTTTCTAACTGATTCACTTAAATTTTCAGCCACTCCTTCTTTATCTTATTCCTCCTTTTATGATTTTGCCTACCCATCTCTTCATCCTCTTTTACTTATTCCACTTCCATCTCCTGCCACTTCTATTTCTCAACCCCCTCGGTTGGTTAGTGAATACGATGAATTTGATCAGTAGATTTCAAGAAGAAGAGGATGGAGCTCAACTGATTCTCTCATGGGACCACAGATAAACTGGCCAATAATTCCAGGGGACTGGACTACTGCTAGTCAAGCATACAAAAATTACATTCATTTTGCTCACCAATATTCACAATCTCTAGATCCTTCAATGAGATTGACAGCTCATTTTGCTTGGTATCTAGCATATATGCATAGGCATTCCCATAATGATCAAAAGGCCATTCCAAAGCTTTGTATGAATGTCAATGTGAACATTGATTTCCAACAGTTGGATGTCCTCTGTTTTCATGCCCTATGTCTACCTAGCAGATACCTTGTTTTGCTGGAAAGGATGTGCTGCCTGCATTTCTTTCAAAATCCTCCAAAGACATTTGTAGATGAGTCATTTTCCATGGATCGTTCTCGAAACCACTAAGCCTTCAAAAGGGATCATCTTCATTGATGCCTTTGCAATGTATTTTGGATGATTCTTAATTATATATATCTCTCTTTTTGGCGGTGTCATTCAGATGGTTGTGTTAGTGTTTGTGTGTATTGTAATAATTGTATGTGATGAGTTCGTGTTGATTGATAATAATTTGTTCGAGAGCTCTTTTCAAACTATTGATGGTGGATGGAAAGCTGAAGAAGAACCTCTAATATCCTTTACAAATTTTTTATGATTTTTAAATGATTATTAGATGAGTTAATGAATAATGAAAGTTTTCCTTTAGTAGTTTTTTCTAGAAATACAAATAATAAGTTGGGGTCGTGGTTTGGCAAGATTGTTGAAGATCCTACGAAATATAAAATTGAGCTCTTTAGTGAACTTATATTCTTATTTTCCTTAGGTCACGAGGACGCTTCCTTTCGAAGTGTGGGGATATGTTGAGAGTGGAAAAAGACTGAATTTTTGACTGATTTTTGTTGTTTTTGAGGTCTGAATGATTGATTTTTGATGGATTTAGAGTGATGTATGATTGATAATGGAAGTTTTTGAGAGCTTTTTGGATGATATTGATTATGTTTTGAAAGATCATGATGATTCTCAGTAGAGATATGAAGCTCTACGATGTTCTGATAGGTTCTAATAGTTCTGTATACCTTCTATATAGCTTCTGTTTTGTTCTGATTTTCTTCTGTATGAAGCATGGATTGATGATTGATGAAGATTGAGATCTTTTGGAAGCTTATTGAATAGTTTTTGATAGTTTGGAATGGTTTGAGTATGAGTTATGAGGTTCTATTGACCCTTGGTAACCCTCTGTAAACCTTCTGTAGAGTCTCTGCTGTCTCTGCTCTATCTCTGCTCTGTAACTGTACTGTAGCTGCTCTGGTACTGTACTGTACTATTCTATAGATCTTTTGTAAGTGTTTTGTATAATGTATGTGTGACTTTGGAAAAGTTTTCTAAATTTTGGAAAGGATGAATCTAAGTTCAAAAGAGCTAAAACGAATGGAAGAAGCAGCTGAAGAGAAGACTAAAGTGACAGTGACAGTAGTGAGCTGTAAAAAGACACTGTAGTGGCTCTAGTAACTCTTCATATCAGACATACCTCTTGGGAGGTGCATCCACGACCTAAGAAGTATTATTGAGAGTTATTATGAGAGTATTGTAGTGAGGATATGATGTACTATTGATAAAGAGAGAGAGAGAGAGAGAGCTGGGGATAGTCAATTCTATCAAAACAGTGTAACTGTATATGAGAGATTGAGAGAGAGAACTATGAAGACATTGAAGATGAATACTATGTTATTGATTTCCATTCAAAGATGGTGTATTCTTTTATATTCTTTGTTATATTGAAGTATTCTATGAAGATGTTTAAGATTATAGTTGATTCTATCAAATCCGTGGGAGATATCTACTATGATGCTGCGTGAAGATTTGTTGTTTTCTTTGTTTTGGTTATCAAAAGAATGAAATAAAAGCTTGTTGAAGTTACAAGATAGATTTTCTTGCAGTAGAATCCCCTTTTCCTTGGTGTTCCTCTTGGGGCTCCAAGTTTGTGTGGCCATGTAGAGTGAAGAAATTCTCTATCTCATCCCTTAGAGCATTCCTCTCATCCCCTCTCGTCAAAAAATCCATGAATTGATGGATTTGAGGGGATGCAAAAAAATTTGCATCTCCCTCCCCCGCGCCCCCCCCCCCCCCCCTTCACACTTTAAAAAAATAGTTTTTTTGTTAAGCCCCTAGCTTAATCATTAACTTTTGAACTTAAGTGTTTTAGTTTTTGCATGTTTATACTTCTCGAAAGTGGTTTCGGCCTAGATGAAGGACTAAATGAGCTCGGAATCGTGAACGGATTGGATGATTGGCTTCATGGCATTGAAATATATTGACTTGGCCTTGGTCATGCTCTTTTCAATTCCCAGATCTGGTAGTTGCTTCATAATGCCAAATCTTGCGAGGATTAAATCGGGGTCAAATGGACTCCAATTGACAAGAACGAAGACTTGTGTTGAATTCCTGGCATTGAAATGCATCTAGGAAAACTCCAACTCCTTGATCCACAACCAATTCATTTTCCATGAAAATTTGCTCTTTTATGCCTCTCGAGTCTTTTGCACTTTAAATTGGCTTCCAAAATCCACTCTCAGCACACACTCTCATTAGTACTCACGTACACATATTCACACACATCCCCACACACACTTATACACACATGATAGCACACATTAATCCACACTTAACACACATATACACACAAGTATGCACTTTTAATAAATCCTATTTTTTGTTGTAAGTACATGATAGGGTCATTTTTCTTTTGAGTGGCTCCACTCTCCCACCCAATCATATTGCAATAATATATGATCATGAACATGTAGTATTTCCCCTTAATTAATCCCTCATATTCTTTTACTAATTCTTTAATATGATTTTGATAAGGCATATAAATAGAATGTGTGTGCTTTACATCAACAAGTCTCCTTCTCAAGTGTATTTTGCTAGATGTATATGTGTGAAGATTTCTACTTCAAATAGGTCACTCTACTACAAGCTTCATCAAGCTCTCACATGTGATCCTGGCCCTCCATTTGCTAAATTAATACTAGCTCAGGGCACATATGCTTAAAGAGCATCTCTAGGAAAAGTCCTTGCCACTAGTAGACCTTCTAGATAATATTTTGGTTATAAAGGTTTATCGATGACTTGATCATGGTTGATGAATGGATATGTCTTATGGTCTAGCATGGCCTATTGTTAGACCCTATGGTGCATAATCATTGACTATATAGAGTGAGTAGCATTATTAGGAACATCCCTAGAAACAATATGTAGGATCAATTGTCTAGTTGAGTTTGTACTAAATTTTTTCTTGTTTTGTGTCTTTAGGACAGGAGTAACTTCATAATGATAGCTTGCTCCTTGTCTCAATGGACAATAGAAATTGAATATGATTAAGAAAATAATCTATATATTTTCATTGATGGTCTCTTAACTAGGTAGATTGCTATAATTAAAAAATTGTCCGATTATTTTTTACTAATATTTTAAGTTTATATCTCTTCAGTACTGTAACATGTCGCCCGAGCTATTCCTTGGCGGTATGTTCTTAGTAGCCCATCAAGAGATGTCCTAGGAAGCATCGTCCTGGATTTTGATAAAACCCTCAGAGTTTGCTAACTGGGATCACTTGAGTCTACTACGCAATGGAAGTTCAAGATGCTCCCATGAGGATCGACCTGAGTTTTTCTAATCTAATCTATTACTAGCGGCTAATTAATATTAGTGGATTTTAAAGTGATGTGAGTCAGTCTTTCTGGTTTCTAATGGTCCATAAAGTGCAATTTTTATTCCTTCTTAGGAAAGCTCTCAGCTTACTAAGACCATCCAGACATAGGTCTAGATCTGCGGAGGGTCCATCCTCCCGCTTCCCTCAAGAAAGTAGTTTTAGCTCGTTAATTACCTACCACTTTAGGTTCAACATATACAATCAGCTTCCTTAAATTATCTCCTAATACAAATTCATTACATGCCTTTAATTTACAACACAAAAATAGAGTAAAGAAATTTCTTCTTAATAGTTCCTTTCAAAAAAATGACTTTTACAATGTTTACGTTCGAAGTATTATTCTCTCCAAGTTCCGTTCCCCAATCAATATTGGAACTTCCAAAACATAATCTGGAAATCGAAGCCTGGTAGTTGGAATTCATAAGAGCCTAAGGAGTTTATAACCAAAGCCCCCTAGTATCCTCACCTCCTCCTATATCGACTAGAGTTCCCTATGACAAGACCTTTTGTGTCATGATTGGTCTAAACTCACTAACGTGAAATAAAAAAAGAAAAACCCCTTGGAGTAGGCTTTATTCATGCTAGTCTTGAGGAGGTCTAGCACCATCAAGAACACTGCCTCTGTCAGCATTTTGTGTTCACCAAAATACTATCTCAGTTTGCAATCTGTACTCAATCATCCATCTTTTAGCCTAATGATTTTAGGAAAGATCAGCACCTAGCTTACAACCACAAATATATTATTTCGAATGCATTATTCATAAACTCTTAACAAGTTTATTTCCAACACAAATCTTTTCTTTCCAAAAATAATAACATCGATTCAATTTAGCATAAGTGACCAAATAACTTTGAGACAAATCAACATAAGTGGCAATACCTTCCAATAGTCTTCTTGGATTCCTCTTCCTTAGGGATTAGTTTGGATTGAATTTAAGCAAGAAGTTCATACTTGAGGATAACTCCCTTGGGGTTTTGTGGGTCTTTGCATGCAATAAAAGAAAATCTTGATTAGTTTAATTATGAATAGTATCATTTGGCAATTACATCTCAAGGTCTCTTATATGCTGAGGATTAGTATTTGTGATTTGGAGATTTCATTTGATCAACACAAAAATTAGAAATATTAAATCTTTTAGGGACACAGTACATTCCTTGTACTCGAATAGGTTCATCTTGTACAAACCCAAGTTAACCCTTGGAATTCGCGATTAAGAATTCCTCAAAGAAATTATATGCATGAATCAAATAAAATCTTATGTTTCATATGTAGCTTCTATTGTCTATTCATGGAATAAATGCCTATTAGCTACTTTATTTTTAAGAAAATTAGTACTTGAAGATCCGTGATGATGGGTGCTTGGTTGATGGTATTCGTGGCTTTGTTTGTAATCCCCATACTCGCCATTCCATTTGTAGTAATTGTGTCTGCAACGTCATTGCTCATGCCTCCGCGACCTTCGTAGCTTTCTTCTTTGGGGCCATGGTATTTATCTCTCTAGACTGCAAAAAAGGGGAATTTGGTGAAGGAGCTTAGGGGTAATTGGATTGGCAGAATTTGGATTGACAGGGGGGGAAGCAATCACCAAAGATTTTGAGAAATCGAGAAGAGTTTTGACTCCATAGGAACGAATAGGATAGAAGAGATGGAGGAATTGAATTTGAGAACTCTCGGAGTATCCTCCTTGTCTTCTTGATGAGAAATTCCCGTGCTCACATTTCTCTTGCCTCACTCCCTCTTGTTCTATACTCATGAGAAGAGCCTCTCTCCTCTTGCTTGGATTCCTCTCAATGGCTCGCCATGCCTCTTATTTATAGCTAAATTAGAGAGGAAGGGTTGTGGCTAAGAAGAAGAGTTCTTTATGGAGGGGATCTTGGAAAAATCAGTAATATGATACTTAGATCATAAATTTGGTGGTTCTTTTGGCTCCGAAAGGGGGGTAAAACCCCAAGACACTTGATTAGATATCTTCTAGATCACTCCTTCTCCCCCTATTCAAAGTGTTGTTTACTGCTTGTAAACTGCAATCTCACTATGCGCGTGATTTTGTCAATCCCCTTTTTTGCATTAAATCTCCAAAACTGACTGAAAAAAAACCACTTGCTTTTTTTTAATGATATCTTGTTCTAGAAATTTTTATATTTTTTAAGATATTTACAATAAATAATATCTAAAACATCTAAAATATGATAGTCTTATCTAAAAATCTAATATTTTTGGACCATCCATATTATACACATTGACACTAATGACTAATATGGCTCATAACTCTCATTCACATGGTAACTTTCGTGATGGGTGGCTACAGTCCTTGTCAATCCAAAAAATGTCAGGTTACGATAATGTTGTCTTTTTGTTCGAGATCTTCTCTATTTAATGATTTTAGAGTTCTTAAAGTCCATTTTTCCTGAGAAGTTGGAAAATTTTTAAATTAAATTTGGGATATCATATCCTCTCCCCCTTAGAGAAATTGAGATGTCCTTATCTCGAATGAAACTAGGGATATTGGTTGCATAGCAATTCAAAAATCAATCCAAGTGGTATCCTCTTCAGGGTAGTCTATCAACTAGACAAGATATTCTCTAAGGGTTTTGCTTCTTAGAGAGTTTTCTCTCGCATGTCAAGTATCTATTTTGGTTGAAGTTTGAGGACTCCCTGACTTGGAATTACAATTTGTTGGTCATTAAGTACATGGTCTAGGTTAGGGGCATATGCTTTCAATAGATTGACATGAAATACATTATGTACTTTCAAGTTGTTAGGGAATTGCATCTTGTAGCCATTTGGCCCTATACACTTTAGCACCTTATATGGCCCACAATACTTGGGACTTAGCTTCTTGAATTCTCCCAAAGATAAGGAACTTTTCTTTGGGCAAAGTAGTTGGAAAACCATGTCACCTTCTTTGAAGATGCTTTCCTTCCTTTGTTAATCAGCATATGCCTTTTGTCGATCCTCAACAGCTTGAATATCTTGCCTTATAGCTTTCACTTGTTGATCCATTTCTTCTAGCATTTGCCTAGATGCTTCTACCCATAGGGTGGGATCGGAAAAATTTAATGGGATAAGAAAATCTTGCCCATATAGTGCGTGAAAAGGAATCATTTGAATAATTTGATGGTATGATGCATTGTAGGCAAATTCAACTAAGGGTAGGTATTGGATCCACCGTTTGGGTTCCCTATTACAATAGCCCCTTAGTATGTTCGCAATAACTTGGTTGACCCACTCTATTTGACCATCAGTTCGGGGATGGTAAGTAGTACTAAAGTAGAGCTAGGCTTCTAGAGCTTCAAACAAACTCTTCCAAAAGTTTGAGATGAAGAGATGTAATATTTTCACACAATTAAAAGTTAATAAGTTGCTAAGGTTACTAACTAAAGACTAACTAATGTAAAAACTAACTAACATTAATAACTAACCATTTTTATTTAATTAAAAATATTTTATTTAAAAGAGTCCTAAATTCCATATTTTTCTCGAATTAACAAGGACCATAGCCACCCTTCACGGAAGTTACAATGTGAATGAGAGTTATGAGCCATATTAATCATTAGTGTTAATATGTATAGTATGGATGGTCCAAAAATATTAGATTTTGGGCAAAACTAGCATATTCTAGATATTTTAGATATTATCCTAAAAAGATATGGAGTTTTCTAGAATAAGATGTCATTTAAAAGAAAATACAAGTGATGTTTTAGTTAGTTTTGGAGATTTTATAAAAAGAAAAAAATAAAGAGAGTGATTGATGAAATCACGCGTGCTGCGATTGCAAGTCTACAGGCACTACAAGGGAATGGGGCAATAGTGACGGCCATTTGCCACACAAAAAAGTGGTGTCACCAAAAGCGTCACTATTAGCATCGCTATTTGCGTCGCTAATAGCACTAGCGACACTAACAGCGACGCTAATAGCGATGCCGGTCTGAGGAAAAATTTTCGAAAACCCGAGTGTAACATTTGCCAAGAAAGCATTTGCGAGAAACAATGAGAGAGAGAGAGAGAGGGAGCTCATCATCATCGTCACTGCCACTGCCACTATACACAAAGAAGAAAGAGAAGTGTGCAAGGGAAAAGGGAGGGAAGGTGCAAAGAGAAGGTACAAAGGGTTTCATCTTCAGGCCTTTGAGGTAGGTACATTGCCTCTTCTTGCTTTATTTTTGTGTTTTCTTGTTTTTTTTTGTTTTTCTTTGCAAAGTGATACATGGAAAGAGAGGGAGGGAGGAAGGGAGGGAGAAGAATGAAGGGAGAGGAAGAGAGAAACAGGGACAGAAATGAAACAAAGAGAAAGAGGAAGAGAGAAATTAGAGATGAAGGGAGGGAGAGAGGAGGATGTGTGAGAGAAACAACGAGAGAGAGGGGGGGAGAAACAAAGAGAGAGGAAACAAAGAAAGGGAAATAGAGAAAGAAAGAGAGGGGGAGAGAAATAGAGAGAGGGAGAGGGAAGGAAGAGAGGAGGAGGAGGTAGAAAAGAAGGGTGAGGTAAAGAGAGGAAGGAGAGTGAAAAGAAGAGAGAGAGAGAGGGAGAGAGAGGGAGAAAGAGAGATAGAGAGAAAAAATAGAGAGCGAGAGAGAGGGAGAGAGAAATAGGAAAACAATGAGAGAATGAGAGAGAAGGTTAAGAAAGAAAATTAAAGGGAGAGGGGGGAGAGAGAGATAAAGAGAGGTGGGGTGACATTTCTTTCAATATCTTTGTTTCTTAAGATTTTTATTTTCTATCTTTGATTGTCTTTGCAATGAGATGAGTTGAGTGAGAGTGGGGAGGGAATGAGGGAGAGAAATAGAGAGAAGAAGGGAGGGGAAGGAAGAGAGAGATGGAGAGAAATAAAAAATGGGAGAGAGTGGCTTCATAAAAAAGTGTCAAAACCAGAGCATGGCATTTTACAAGTTTGTAAACAAGCAAGAGAGAGAGAGAGAGAGAGAGAGAGAGAGAGAGAGAGAGAGAGAGAGAGAGAGAGAGAGAGAGAGAGAGAGAGAGAGAGAGAGAGAGAGGTCGCCACCACTGCCGCCATCAACGAAGAGGGGGGAGACAAGTGTAAAGGAGAAGGAAGGAACTCCTAAAGGAGAAAAAAAATGAGAGAAGTACAAAGGGATTCTTCTTCAAGCTTTGAGGTAAGTGCATTATCTCTTCTCTCTTTGTTTTTCTCTTTTCTTTACTTCTCTCTTTCTTTTTGTTGATGAAGAGTGTATAGAGAGAAGAAGTGAGAGAGATCAACGTGTGCAAGGGAGATTGAGAGAGAGAGAGAGAGAGGTCACTGCCACTGCCAATCCACCATAAAAAGAGAGGGGATAACTGCAAAGAAGAAGGAGGGAACCCATAAAGGAGAAGAAGAAGAAGGAGAGAAGCGCAAAAGGATTCTTCTTCAAGCTTTGAGGTAAGTGTATTATCTCTTCTCTCTTTGTTTTTCTCTTTTCTTTACTTCTCTCTTTCTTTTTGCTGATGAAGAGTGTATGGAGAGAAGAAGTAAGAGAGATCAACGTGCACAAGGGAGATTGAGAGAGAGAGAGAGAGAGAGAGAGAGAGGTCATTGCCACCGCCAATCCTCCATAAAAAGAAAGGGGACAACTGCAAAGAAGGAGAAGGGAACCCGTGAAGGAGAAGAAGAAGAAGGAGAGAAGCGCGAAAGGATTCTTCTTCAAGCTTTGAGGTAAGTGTATTATCTCTTCTCTCTTTGTTTTTCTCTTTTCTTTACTTCTCTCTTTCTTTTTATTGATGAAGAGTGTATAGAGAGAAGAAGTGAGAGAGATCAACATGCACAAGGAAGAGAGAGAGAGAGAGAGAGAGAGAGAGAGAGAGAGAGAGAGAGAGAGAGAGGTCACTGCCACCGCCAATCAACCACAAAAAGAGAGGGGACAACTGCAAAGAAGAAGGAGGGAACTCATGAAGGAGAAGAAGAAGGAGAGAAGCGCGAAAGGATTCTTATTCTTTGAGGTAAATGCATTATCTCTTCTCTCTTTGTTTTTCTCTTTTCTTTAATTCTCTCTTTCTTTTTATTGATGAAGAGATGTATAGAGAGAAGAAGGGAGACAGATCAGCACAAGGGAGATTGAGAGAGAGAGAGAGAGAGAGGCTGCCACTACCACTACCATTGCCACCGCATCCACTAAAAGAGAGGGGACAACTACAAAGGAGGAGGGAACCCCCAACCTCTGTCTCTTCTCCATCTTGCCCTCCTCGAACTTGCATGGCAGGCACCAAGCAAGCATGTCCCTGTTTCTCGGCCATGGGAAGGCCTCATGCCAAAGCCCGCCACCTGGAGCACAAGGTGGATCCTCCTCTAATGCAGCAACAGGTGCTCCCCATAGAGCACAACGACCACCAGAGAAAAAGAGGAGATGGAAATCGGGCACTATCTCCCTTCAGGAGATAAGGAGAATGCAGTGCGGATATGAGCTTCTCATCCCCAAAAGATCTTTTCATAAGGACATTATTCGGGAAGTCATGAAAGACTTGGAGCTAAAAGGGATGGAAAGATTTTGGGCACAAGTGCGGGACAGCCCACCTGTAGGAAGGTAGACTGCTACAGCTATGACAATAGAAAGAAGAGGCTACATGATGTACTACATGTACCTTCTATTACCAAGAATCTATTATCGATTGGACAGATGGCAGAACAAAATTTGCAAGAATCTACTATCGGTTGGATAGATGATTTCAACTGATACACATGGCTGTACATTCAAAAGTACAAGGATGAGGTACTCGATGACTTTAAGAAAATGGGTTTATAAAGAGAAATGCAAGTCAGATGGTTCGTTGGAAGGTATAAAGCCCGGCTCATTGCAAAGGGATATGCACAGCAATACGGCCTAGATTATGAGGAGACTTTCAGCTCGGTTGCCAAGATGGAAATGGTAAGAATAGTCATTGCATTAGCGGCTTCTAAGAGCTGAAAATTATGAAAAATAGATGTCAAAAATGCATTCTTGAATGGTGACTTGCTTGAAGAGATATACATGGAGTAGTGTGAGGGTTATGTACACAACCTGAGGTGTATATGGATGCTAGCTAGCAACCCCGTCTATCATGCTAGATCCAAACACATAGAGATTCATTACAATTTCATCGGAGAAATGGTACTTGCAGGACAGATTGATCTACTTCATGTAAAGGCAGAAGACCAGGTAGCCGATATCTTTACCAAATCACTTGGTAAAGAGAAATTCGTTTGTTTCAGAGATCTACTTGGAGTACATCAACTAGACTAAGCTCAAGAAATGGAGTTTGAGAAGGGGGAGGATGAGCTTCATTCTTTTGATCTTAAAACACCTCCATCCATTGAGATTGAGGGTGAAGACAAGAAAGAAGAGATAGAAGATTTATTAGACATAGGTAAAAACAAGAAGAAAGAAGTAGAGCTTAGAAACACTACCACTCCCTATATAAGTATTTCTAGCTCCAACACCATGGTATAACTCTTACAGATGTCCAAATGTTCCCCCAAAAAGACTTGAACAAGTTTGGAATAAGCTGGAGTGAGTAGAAGATCAATGGGACTTATTCATACCTCAGGGTCCTGACTATAATGAAAGCTTGAAGTGAAGCTCTTCTTCTTGGGCCTAACAAGTGATAAAAAAGCTCCTTGAGTAATACTTTTTTGAATTGATTATATCTAGTGTTTGCAATCACAAGCTCTTTTTCTTCTCGGGCCTAAGCAAGTGATGAAAAAGCTCCTTGCGAAATACCTTTTCGAATTGATTATAGCTAGCTTTTGCAATCAAAGGATTCAATTTTTTTGAAAATTTGATACACAATTTTTAGATATTAAGTGTAGGTGACATTGACAAATGAATTATGCAAGAATATTTAGTGCGTATAGCTTATAACCGTCACTATTTGCATCAAAAATTTACTCTACAACCATCACTATAAGCATCGTTATTTGCGTCACACTAACCCAATTAGCGATACTAATAGTGATGCAAATAGCGACATTAATAGCGATGCTAAAAGCGAGAATCGATCGCGTCGCTATTATAGCGATGATGGGGGTAATTTTTTCCATGAATAATTTTATCGCTTTAAACGTCTTCGCTATTGGGTCTATATGTTGTAGTGAGGCAGTAGACAGCACTTTGAACAGGGAGAGAAAGAATAAGTGATTTGAAATATTTCTAATCAAGTGTCTTGCCATTTTATCCCCCTTTTGGAGCCAATGGAACCATCAAATTTATGATCTGAGCATCATATCATTTATTCTCCAAGAGCCCCTCCACCAAGAACTCTTGTTCTCAGCCACATCCCCTCTTCTCTAATTCATTATAAATATGAGGCATGGGGAGGCACAAGGGAGCATAAGAAGACCTCGAGAGGCTGCGAGAGAGAGGTAGAGAGAAGGATACCCCTCCAAGATATTGTGAGAGAAATCGAGAGAGAGAGAGAGAGAAAGGAGTTACCCCAAGAGGCTGCAAGAGAGAGAGTTAGCTCAACTCCCTCTATCTCGATCCTCAACTTAGCCATCTTTTCTTATGATCTCCCATCTCGAATCTATTCCACCTTCTTAATCTCTTGAGTCTACTTACGAACGATGGCCTCCAAGCGAAGAATGTCGCATGCGGATGGCAATCCTACAACTAGCAATGAAGCTTTGGGCAAAGGCATCATTGTCAATCCAACTGCGGTTCCGATTGTAAGTAATGTATTTCTAAATTGATAAGTGCTTGTTTTGATTCTCGCATAAGATACATTAGGCTCCATACTATGATGTACGAGAATAGGTCATGGGAAGGGATAGGCCTCTTCTCACATATTCGAAAGATGGAGTTTGCAAAGTGCATGTATCAAGGGAAGTTAATTGCACTTATTTGTGTATGGCTTATTCGTCGATAGAGCAATCGGTCAGGGGTTATGAATAGGATAATCATAAAAAGAATAACATTAGGAATTGTGCGTACAAGTACTAAGTAAATGTTTTATAGAATCACTATTTGATCCCAAGGGGGAGAGCGAATATGTGATAGAATTATTATTGCATCTATTCTTGTATTGTTTGGAAAAATACAATTAGTTTTTTTAGTTGATTGAACAACACCCTAAATGCTTTTTGCAATCAATTGATTGTTCCATTTGTGATTTAGATAAATATTCTAAGTGCTTGTGTTGGATGGTAAAAGCATGGCAAAGGTCAGTAATGACAAGTAGCCATGGGAAATAAAGGAATGTTTCACTGGAATATGATATTAGGCTGATTGCCTTGATTATGCTTGATTCTTAATTGGATTAATTAAGGAGGGATATTTTGCACGGGTGGATCATCTCCAAGATCGAACCGTGGATTACCTCGAGAGAGGGCACTCCTCGATTCATGGGCCGAAGGTCGAGTGGTGAAAAGGCCAACCATTAAAGTTGGGTCTCACTCGTAGGTCACTTGAGGTTAGAGCTCTTGACACCCCTTGCCTAGACCGGAACAGAATTGTAGACTTCCGTGAGCCCAATGTCTAGGGCATTGGAAGATCCTATTCTAGATAAAGGATGAAAATTTTGGTGCCACGTGATTTGGACCCGGTACTTTTGTTGGACAAAAGGGATACATAATTCTCCTGTATGGGTAAGAGACAAAGATTAACTTGAAGAAAAGTTAAGGAACTTGTTTGTCAAAAGGACTGCTTGTTTTGTTTTTGTGTGTGTGCTATAAATTATGCAAAAAAACCATGTTCCCTAAAAGGCTTAATTAATGAAGCTAATTTTAAATGTCACACATAAATGTGGTAGGACCTAATTGGAAAACTAAAGCTATCAAGAGAAGCAGGTGGGCGGAATCCCCGACGGGTCCGTCCTACAATAGGTTGGTCCTAGAGAACTGGGAGACTTCTCACAAGGATTTATCTCCGTTAGACTTTAGGAATTGTTAAGTTAGAACCCAATTCATGCCATTTTAGGGGGCCGAAATGGGACTATGCCCTATGGGCAGAGAGGTTGACCGGTGCATCCCTCTTGTTCCCATTCTCTTTGAACCAAGTGCGGTATGGATCTTCTTCGGATTGGGTATCTCTACATAAAGTAGGATGTCCAAAACCCAACACTAGAATGCTGTTAGGAAACCTTGGCCTTAGGAACCCAGATTTTAGGTCGATCTTAGTGGGTTCGGGCCGTGAACGTTCCGTTGTGAGGCGGACTTGGAAAACCCTATGCGACAAACCCCAAAACATTCCTTGGGAGTGTCAGGTGGTGACGCTTAGATTCGGTTCTCGATGGGCTGCTAAAACGTGCTTGGACAGCTAATAGGTAGGCATATTACAAGAGAGAATCGCCATCGCTGATGATTCTTTGGGATGACCCATGTAACCTAAAAATTTCCTTAATGAAAAGCTTGGGGATATCGAAAGCCTTGTAATTGGTTTTTACAAGAATAAGGTGTGCAACTTTTGTCAGCATATCAATGACTACCATTATGGAGTTATATCCTCCTTGTACCAAGGGTAATCCAACTATGAAGTCCATGCTGATATACTCCCATTTCATTTTAGGGATGTCAAGTGGCTGGAGCTTTCATGGCATCTTGACATGCTTGGCCTTAATTTATTGGCAGTTTAGGCATTTGGTGACATACTTGAGTACATCACCCTTGAGTCTTTCCCAATAGAAGCTTTTTCTAACTGTATTAAGAGACTTAGCATAACCAGGATGATCTACAAATGGGGTATCGTGAGCTTCCTAGAGTATTTTTCTTTTGAGCTCCTGACTTGCATGAATACATAGTCTTATCCTTTAATAGGCAAGCTCCTCGTTTATGGAAAAATCTTGATACTTAGTCTTGAGTTTTGGATTTGAATCCTTGATAAAATTTTCTTTTAACAAGTCTTGATAGCTTGGATCCTTCACCACCTCTTCTTTAGTCATTTCTAGGAGAGGGTTACTGGGCATTGAAATCATTGTGGCAAGAGTTCCAGCTCTAGAGGGTTCTTCTAGGATTAGAGCATTAAGGAATGATTTACGTCTTAGGTTATCTGCAATCACATTCTCCTTGCCTGGTCTAAACTTGATTTCAAATTCAAATTCTTGCAAGGTCTCAATCCATCAGCGTTGTCTCATATTGAGATCTAGCTGAGTAAAAATCCACTTTAGGCTCTTATGATTAGTGAGTAAAGAAAACCAATTACCAAGCAGGTAATGTCTCCATAGTTTAAATGCATGAATTACATCAAGTAATTCTAGATCATGTATGGCATAGTTTCTTTCATGGATCTTTAATTTTCTTGAAGCATAGGCTATTGGATGTCCTTCTTGCATAAGCACATAGCCCAAAGCAAGAGAGCTTGCATCAGTTATAACTTCAAATTCTTTGCTGAGGTCAAGTAGCCTTAGGATAGGGGAAAATACTAAACTCTACTTAAGCTTCTCAAATCTATTCGGTGGATGTCTATGTAATGGAGACTTGCTTTTTGAGAAGGTCAGTGAGAGGTGCAATGATTGAGGCATAGTCTTTAATGAAGACACTATACCAACCCATTAGCCCTAGAAAGCTTCACACTTCCTTGACCATTGTTGGGGGTGGCCAATCTTGCACATCTTGGACCTTGGCAGGATCCACTGAAATGCCATCTATCGATACTATGAATCCTAAATATTTAATCTACTTCTTGAAGAAAGCACATTTCTTCTTTTTAGCATACAGGTTGTGGGCTCTCATTGTTTCAAAAATTGTTCATAGTTGTGGTTCATGGTCTTCTTCATTCTTGGAATATGTTAAGATATCATCAAAGAAGACGAGAACAAAGTCATCAAGGTAGGTCCGAAAAATTTCTTCCATCAACCTGTTGAAGTGGCAGTAGCATTTGTTAACCCAAATGACATCATAATAAACTCATAATGACCGTACCTTATGTTAAAAGCAATTTTAGGGATATCTTCCTCCCTAACTCTTATTTGATAATATCCTAATTTAAGATGATCTTTGAAAATACATTTGCTCCCTAGAGTCGGTCAAGAAACTCATCTATCTTGGGAATTGGATATTTGTTTTTCATTGTCGCCTAGTTTAATCCACGATAATCAATACAAAGGCACAGTGTTCCGTCTTTCTTTTTCTGAAATAAAACCAGGGCTCCCCATGGTGAATTACTTGGTTGATGTATCCTTGGTCTAATAGCTTCTTGAGTTGTTTTTTTATCTCAATGGCCTCAAGAATTGACATTTAGTAAGGTCGTTTGGTGACAGGGGCAGTGCTTGGAATGAGTTGAATTTTGTGATCTACTTCCCTTGCATGTGGGAGCTCTATCAGGTCTTTTGGAAAAACACCTGCATATTCTTTTAGCCAAGATGGATGCTCCTTGGCTTCACTATCCTGCTCAGCCTTGTCGAGTTTAATTAGATAGACGGATAATCCTTTCTTCAATCCCTTTACTATTTGGGAGGCTTTAGCCAACTGAACCTTAGGGTTTCCTACTTCTCCTTGAGTGGTTACTTGTTCTCCCTTTGAGTTCTAGAATGTAATTTGACCCTTTCCGCAATGGATATGAGCATTACTTGGAATTAACCAATCCATTCCTAGTAAACACTCATAAGCCCCGAGGTTCATAATTCGAAAGTTCATTTTGTAAAAATTTCCACCCAAGCTAAATTCTACCTTGCTAGTTTGTTGTGTTGATAGAACTTTTTTACCGTTTGTTGATTCCACAAGAATTCTAGGTGCAAGAATAGTGCGTATGCCTAACCTTTTTGCACATTTCAGTGATACGAAAGAGTGGGTACTTCCACAGTCAATTAAAATTCGAAAGGGTTTACCTTGATAATATGTTGGTGTTTGAATTACTAATAATTGGTGATTTGTACCCTTCTTATTGAGAGTGGCATGTACTCTGGCTCTTTCCATATCAGATTCCATTGTGGGATCTTTATCATTACTATCCTCCTTTAGATTTATTCCAACAACCTTCCCCCTAGCATCTTGGCTTTGCTTGCAAAACTGGCCAAGCTTCGAGCATTGCCTCTTGAAATGTCCTAGTTCGTTGCAATAAAAACACCTTGGAGTCTCCTTGCTCCTTCCTGCAGGTATAAAGCTTCCCACTGCATTTGATTTTTAATTTAAAAAAAAAGTCTATCTACTATTTTTGATTTATCAAGGAGACAAATGGATGGACAAAAAATAATTATTTACGTCAATAGGAAGGGAATACATTATTTAAGTAGTTCGGGAGCTCATATTATTCTTGGAAAAGTATTTCCTACCACAATCTAAGTATGGCATTGCAATACGCCCATCACATAGTAATTAGGATTCTGAGAATAGATATCCAAAAATCTATATTTCAGAGGAAGATCAGGTAATCCATCTTTCTTGTAGTGGCAGCAACTAGAGCATCCTATAACCATGACTCAATCACCCGGTGATGCCAGGAGGCATATTTCATGGTGAATTCCATGCCACGGTGGATTCCGTGAGGTTTTACAGTGGATTCTGTAAACTTTGATGACCGGGGCTCATACACAAAGTGGATTCTTTGTGCGAGAAGTTGATGGGGACGCCTGTCCTTTTCGGGCGTTTCATTAATTTAATGTGTACATGGGTGATTCCATAGCGGGTGATTCCGCAAAATGCATATTAAATTAATAAATGTTTATGAGTTTAGAGTGCGCACTCGTAATAAATTAAGGTTAGGATTTATTTCTAACCAGTTGATTTATTTATGTAGCTGAAGACTGCTAGGTATTCATTTTTGTCGGTTTAATTGTATTATTTTACTAACGATTGTGAATGCTTCAGTTGATGTGTAGAGATAGCAGCAGTGGCGAAGGAAAGCATTGGAGGATAGCGAGTATTTGATCTATGGATTATATTCTGATAGGCGCCACGCCTATATTTTTTCATGCCTATTTATTGAGGCATCGATTATTTATTATTATTTTGTATGCGCATGGGTGCATGGTTATGTTATTTCTATTTGGACATTATATTGGGTGTGCCAGACTCTTTGGGCACCGTCCATTAGCTTTATTTCTATTTTTGTAAAAGCAAACTCAAAAGCTAAAAGCTTGTTATATTTTTGTAAATTGGGCTATTATTGAGCATGAAGATGAAATATACATAAAATACATGCTTTGTGAAGCGCTCACACAAGGCATGGGGGGAGATTGCACCCAATTGGTCTCTTGCTCTTGTCGTTCATGCTTTTTACCTTGTAACTTGTGCAAAAAGTAGAGTTCATTGTTCTTGGGGACCTTCCGGCATTCACTACGCAAGTATACAACGTCCGATCTGCGCACCAGTGGTATCAGAGTGGAGCTGAGATCAAGAGCTTCCAATTGCTACCCATCTCGTGCGAGGGCGGAGCTCCTGGAACGATTGGGCTCTACGGTCAATCTCGTCGCGAACCGTCGATATAGGCAGACTTCTGGCGATCAAGAACCCCTGTTTCTGTCATTAGATTGCGAAGGACTGGGCTACAGCGACGAAGGACCACTCCTTCATCTCCTTCATCAAGTCATGGCTACACAGAGAGATAAGTCATCAATTTTCCACTTTTCAAGCTTTAAGCTTTAAAGCTTAGAGACCTTAGGAGAATCTTTAAGCTTCGAATTTAATCGCGAGGTCTCTGAGGACCTCTGAAAATCTCGCGACGGCACAAAAAACGGCCCCCCCCTCCCCCACGATCTGCGTCGTTTTATCTTCCTAAAGCTTAAGCTTAATCAATTAAGCTAAGTCAACTAAGGCTCACTTCTACAAGTCACAAACTCCAGGTCACACCCAACAAAATCAAGTTCTGCAAGTATTTTATGATCAAGTTCTGCAAGTTCCATAAATCGAGCTAAAGGAGTGCATTGCTAACATAAACATAACTTGGAAAATCAATAATCGTTCCCAAGGTTCGTCTTTCTGCCATGAATCAAGAACATATATCAACAAGAGAAGATTTCACTACTTAAGGAAATGTTTTTTTTAATAAATATAACTAGTTTTATTTACTTGCGTCATGTCCTACATCAACATGTGCTCTAATACCAACTGTAACATGCTGCCCAAGCTATTCCTTGGTAGTACGTTCTTAGTATCCCATCAAGAGATGTCCTAGGAAGCGCCGTTCGGGATTTTGATAAAAACCTCAAGTTTTCTAACTAGGATCACTTGAGTCTACCCCGTAGTGGAAGTTCTAGTTGCTCCCACAAAGATCGACCTGAGTTTTTCTAATCTAATCTATTACTAGCAGCTAATTAATATTAGCAGATTTTAAAGTGATGTGAGTCACTCTTTCTAGTTTCTAATGGTCCATAAAGTGCGATTTGTATTCCTTCTTAGGAAAGCTCTCGGCTTACTGAGACTACTCAGCCATAGGTCTAGATTCCATCCTCCTGCTTCCCTCAAGAGAGTAGTTTTACTTATTTAATTACATGCCACTTTAGTGTTGAGAAACAAGGCATAGTCTAATCCTTATCCTATGGTTGTACTAAGTAAGTGTGTGAGAGGCTATGTAAAGGGTCCTAAAGGTCAAAGAGTATCTCTTTGAGAGAGACTTGGAAAAGTGGATTGTAGAGAAGATAGGATGAAGATGAAGAAGAAGAGGACAAAAAATGCTTGAGCCTCCATATCCATATCTCAACCACCTTCTGTTGTGCACTCCCATCGAGTCTCTCATCAATTTTTTAGTTGGTATCAGACAAGCACGGGAATAAAAGGTCTACAACGGCTCAAATGCTTGCTATTCGCCATTAAAATCAGGTACAAATTCCTATCTAAATCACCCACAACAAGTCTATGGATTGGATGAGCTGCTAAAGCTCAGATTTGGAGGCAATTTGAGTCCACACTAGATGCATTTGGGAACCCAAATGAGGATGGAAATGAGGAAGAGGAAACCATCTCTTCTTTTTGGTGTCTATGAGATAGAGAAGAAAAGAGAAAAAATCTCACTTAATTGAGAACTTGAAGCTCTAAAGTGAGAGCTTGAAGCTCTACAGTATGGCGTTGAGTATTGGGTATGCAGTCGTTGAGGGACCAACTACATAATATTATCCAGGTGCAGTCAACACAGGCGGGTTGCCTCACCAACCTGTACACCAGACTAGAAGCTCTCGGACACAAGCTTCGTTCTCACCAATCCAGCGCTACTGACTACATCATCAAACCCTAGGCCCTTGATGATTTAGCTCCCAACGATCGAGGTGGTGCCGACAAATATGACGTTCTAACAATGCATCCAAAATAATCCCACTCAGCAATGCATCTCTAACCTTATGCATTAAGGTTAGGAACCTTCAAATTAAACCATGTTCATATTGGCCAAGTGGTGAACCTTTGCACTTGGTTCAAAGAGAATGGGAGACGAAGGGGAGTGCGATACGTCAACCCTCTTGCCCATAAGGCAAAATCCCATTCCAGAAAAGCTCCCAGCTAACTGGGACCACCCTACCATTGGACGGACCCGTCGGGGGTTACGCCCACCTGCTTTCCTCTGATGATGGGTCATCTTTAGCTTTTTAATTACCTACAACACATTTTTTGGAACATATACAACCAGCTTCCTTAATTAGTCCATTAAGTCACATGTTCCTTCACATAATTTATCTCACTAACACGCATACAATTCGAACAGTAAAGCAAACTTCTTTATTATATTGGAAGTTTATTACAATTTCCATCATTCTGTCCCAGTGGAAGATACACAGAATTCCATAAGGATATTCTGTCTACCAAGATTCCACCCTCATAACTAGTATTTAGGGTTCCAGGATCCCATCCTGGGTCACGAAGGGGCTCGTCAGATTCTTGGAACAATGCAGGATTTACAGCCAGAGCCCCCTCTAGCACCTACAATTCCTACTGCCCGAGACTATCCCTACTGATAGACCTTTTGCCTACGGAGCCGGTCCAAGCCTCTCGTAGCGATAATCATGACCCCCTTGGAGTAGGGTCTCGCCGCTAGCTTGGGGGTAGCCTAGCGCGATCCTTCCTTTTATTTTGTTTGACAATAATTTCAATCAAAAATCTAGATTCTAGCAAACACAAACAGTCCTTTCAAATATGTATCAAATAATGCAATGTCAATCATCCCAACATGTAAATCACGGCTTCACATAGCCAAGGTAGACCTTATCCTAAGGTAACCTTACATTCTAATGAGGATTCTTCTCCTCATAAAGAAGTGTTGAGTACACCTCTTATAACATGCTAAGCAAGGCATGAGTTTTCCATTTGGATTCACTTATCCAACATAAGCAAAATCCCTTAAGGAAATATATTGTGTCAATAACTCAACGAGATGATCTATAGGATTCCTAAATGGACAATCGGTTTCTATAACCATCACTAATCAATTCTTAACCTCGTCACATTTGATCATAACTATATTGAATGCGCATAAAGACATATGTACAATAACCTTGGCAATTAATTCTATCCTGATTCTATGCCTTAGAATCTCAACTATTCTAGCTACAAATCATAGTGATTAATCATTTTATGCTTGTACTAATATGTTTTTTTCTAGATGAGTTATCAATTTAATGTGTAAGTGAAGAATATGGAAGCTAATATCTTATTAATTATCTTATATTGCAAAACAATAATCTAGTAATGAATAACTTGTTTTGGCAGCATGACGACATTAGGAACTTCATCTTTACTCGCGCTCGCATTAGCCACACCTGATGTTCCATTTGTAGTGGCAACTCCCGCAACCTCGGGCACTCCCGTATCATTGGCAATACCCGTTGCTTGACCGGTTGCGTTGATCTCCCTGGTTTTTCCACTTCGTCGCTTTGGAGCCATCGTCCACGAGTGGTTTGAGAGATAGGGAAGGTGGGATCTCTCTCTCTCTCTCTCTCTCTCTCTCTCTCTCTCTCTCTCTCTCTCTCTCTCTCTCTCTCTCTCTCTCTCTCTCTCTCTCTCTCTCTCTCTCTCTCTCTCTCTCTCTCTCTCTCTCTCTCTCTCTCTCTCTCTCTCTCTCTCAGTTCACTCTTTCTTCTTTTCTCTGTTCAAAGTGCTGTCTACTGCATGTAGACTGCGATCGCAGCACGCGCAATTTCGCCAGTCACTTTTCTTTATTTTTCTTTTTATAAAATCTTCAATCTAACTAACACATCACTTGTTTTTTTCTTTTAAATGACATCTAGTTCTAGAAATCTCCATATCTCTTTTTTTTTAAATTTAAGATAATCTCTAAAATATTCTAGTCTTGTCCAAAAGTCTAATATTTTTAGACCATCCAAACTATACACATTATCCTAGTGATTAATATAACTCATAAGTTTCGTTCACGTTGTAATTTACGTGAAGGGTGGCCACGGTCCTTGCCAATCCAAGAAAAATATCAAATTTACAACTCTTGATTTTTCTAAATAAAATATTTTAAATTAAATAAAAATTATTAATAATTAATGTTAGTTATTTTTTACCTTAGTTAGTCTTTAGTTAGTAATCTTGCTAACTTATTAATTAACTAACTAACTTTTGAACTAACCAACTAACTTTTATTGTGTGGAAATATTACAATACTGCAAAGAAAAAGAACTAGTTGGTTTGAAGACCAAAAAAGGGCAGTCTCTATGCAACTTACAGGAGGCTATTTGGAGGCCAATTTTTTCTCAAAAAAGTTTTGCAAAATTTTTGTAGCTTCAAGTTGATATGTACTTCCATCTTGGCACAAAAAAATGCATAAAATTTGCAGAAAAAGTGGTCAATTTTAGACCCGTGTTTTGATGCATTTTGGGTCATATGGACATCATGTGGGATCCGATTTGGATGTTTCTTGTTGGGAACTGAATGTATGACATTTTGCCATCATGAATGGATGTATATGACAGTTTTTTTGGACACATGTATGATAGTCATATTTCTAGAAGCTATTTTTACAAGCATTTTGGGACTATTTTTTATGTTTTGATGTTCTGGACTAGGGCATGCTACTGAATACCATTTGTGGATAGTTTGTATTGCTAGTTTTTCTGAATTTGTAGCAAAACCATAATATTTGACACAGCACAAATCACTCGGATTGTGGGAGACAAATTGACCAAAGACAATTATAGTGTTTGATCTTACAGGATGGAGAATTTTTTTATGGGTAGAGGTCTATGGGATCTCATAAAAGGTGATGATAAATGTCCAAAAGTTCCTGAACATCCAACTAAAGAGAGCAAAAGAAAGCATACAAGGATTGGACAGGGAAGAATAGGAAGGTTTTGCATTGGATCTCCATATGTATTTCACAAACCTTGATTCCTCAAATCAAAAAGGCAAGTACTTGTAAGGAGGCATGGGAAATCATAGAAAAAATGTATGGAACGTGTACAGAGGCTCGTAAGATACAACTCAAGTAGAGATTACATGGTGCATGGAGAGGCAATCGCAGTATCAGTGACTATGTGGCAGAAATCAAGCAAATTGCAGAAGACCTTGCATCCATTAATGCACCTGTTGATGATCATGATGATTTAGTATCAATGACACTAAATGGACTTAGACCAGCTTTCAAATCTTTGGATACCTCTATTTCAGTTAGAGGAGGCTCTATGCCTGACTTTGAGGAGCTTATTGGATTGCTACTTACAGAAGAAATCAAGTTAGGATTGAATGCATCTAGTAGTGGCAAAAATGCAGGTGGAGATAGTGTTTTCTATCACCAAAGAGGTCGTGGTAGCTCATCTAGAGCTAGAGGCTCTTCACTTGGTCATGGTAATTATGGTTTTGCTTGTGGAAGAGGCAACTTTGGTCATGGTGACTTCATGTATAGAGGCCGAGGGAGATCTTTCTCTAGAGGTAGAGGACAGTCAAGTCCTTCACAAAGAGATGTCCCTTGTCATTATTGTGGGCAATTTGGTCATTTTGAGAGGGATTGTTATCATAAATAGAATGCCATGTCTAGGGGTTATGGAAGGACACAATATGGCCACTATGCAGGCACTTATGGTGGTATAGGTTATGGAACTAGAGGTGGATCGCCTAGAGGTCACCTATTTGCTATGGAGCATGTGCTTAGGAGCATGACTCACCCTCTTAGTGATAATGACTGGTTTTTGGATTTAGGAGCTACAAACCACATGACTCATCATGCTGAGTGGTTTGATAGCAAGGAGCAAATGCTGAATGAGGAATATGTTGCCCTGGTGATGATACTTTACATAAAATTACTCATATTGGTAGTGTGCCACTTGTTACTAAAGATGGGATTAAGAATAAGCTTGGTGATGTACTTTATGTGCCCACAATAACTAAGAACTTAGCATCAATTGGTCAAATGACAGATTAAGGATTGCAGGTGAGCTTCAATAAGTTTGGATGTTTTATTGAGGAGTTCCATAATGGAAGACCTGGCAGGGTGATTGCTCATGGTAGAAAGAAAGGGAGATTATTTCCTTTGGATACAGGTACTCCAATGATTCAAAACTCTATGTATGTTGAGAGAGGACATGGGCAAGATAAGGATGTGGAATTATGGCATAGAAGGATTGGTCATGTCAATTTGCAAATATTGAAGCAAATGCAATCAAGACACATAGTCCATGGTCTACCGCATTTTGGATATGTGAATTTTGATCATGTATGTGAGGCTTGTCAATTTGGCAAGCAGTCCAGATTTCCATTTCCAAAGAGGGGGAGAATAAGTAGCTATCCTTTGAAAATGGTACACTCAGATATTTGGGGCCCATGTCAGAATGTTTCCATGAGTGGAAGATGCACATTCTATATCACTTTCATTGATGACTTTAGCAGAATGACTTGGGTGTAATTTATGTAGCATAAAAGTGAAGCATTTGAAAAGTTCTTAGAATTTAAATCTATGGCTGAAAAGCAGTTTGGATGCTACATAAAATGTTTGAGGTCAGATAATGGTGGAGAGTACATGTCATATGAGTTTTGTGATTTCTTGAGAGATCATGATATCAAAAGGAAATTGACATGTACACACCTCAGCAAAATGGTATGGCTGAAAGGAAGAATCGGATCATTGCAGAGGTTGCAAGGGCAATGATGAACCAAATGAACATGGCATTGTCATATTGGGCAGAAGTAGTGCATACTGCAGTTCACATTATGAATAGAACACCTACAGCTTTGACTCATAATATGTCACCATATGAGAAAATGTATGGCAGGACATCCACTGTTGCATACCTTAGAGTCTTTGGATGTGTGTGTTATGTTCATGTTCCAGATGATTTGAGGAAGAAGATGGAACCAAAGGCTGTAAAATGCATTTTCCTTGGATATCCTGATGAGAAGAAGGGAGACAAATGCTATGATCCAGTGAGTAAGGAAGTATACATAAGCAAGGATGTCAGATTTAGTGAATATGAATCATGGTACAAGCCCAAAATTGCAGTGGATGTTGATTCCTATGAAAGTAGTGATGATGATGGCTATGGAAGGAAAATTTCAGCAAATAACAAGGCTGAAAATCAGCACGTGGAAGATGTTTCAGGACCTCAAGAGAATGTGGAAAGCAGTGGCAGTTACAGTCCATGGAGTGGTAGGTTGAGAAGTGCACAAAGGAGTGCAGAAGTTGCAAAAGGAAAAAGATCTATAACTGAAAGTTTAGAAGATGAATCTATAGATGATGAGTATGGCATTCCACATGTTAAAACACCTGGCACTAGAAGTGCATGAAAGTATATTCCACCACACACTAGATCAGTTGAGACACATGGTAGTGCACCTCAAATGAGAAGGTCATAAAGGGTAAGGTATCTGGTTGATAGATTGACTTACAATGGGTTCATGAAGATGCATTATGCATACATGGTTTCTTATATACAACATGTGGAGCCTACTTGCTTTGAAGAAGTAGTAGAGAGCAAAGAGTGGAAACAAGCAATGGATGAAGAGATGGATGCACTAAGGAAAAACAAGACTTGGGATTTGGTGAAATTACCTCATGGCAAGAAATCCATTGGATGTAAATGGATTTATAAATTCAAATGTAAGTTAGATGGTTCCCTTGAGAGGTATAAAGCAAGGCTGGTTGCAAAAGGATATGCACAAACTTATGGTTTGGACTATAAAGAAACATTCAGTCTAGTAGCTAAAATGATGACAGTGAGATCGGTAATTTCCTTGGCTTCTATCTATGGTTGGAAGCTTTATCAAATGGATGTAAAAAATGAATTTTTGAATGGCAACTTAGAAGAGGAAGTGTACATGGATCAGCTAGAGGGCTATGTAGACCCAAAATACCCACATTATGCATGCAGGTTGAATAAGGCATTATATGGACTGAAGCAAGCACCAAGAGCATGGTGTGATAGAATCAGCAAATTCTTATGCAATATGGGATTTCAGTAGAGAAAAGCTAATTATTCACTTTATGTGAGGCATACAGAAGATGGTATGGTTGTTGTTTTCATCTATGTTGATGATCTCATTATTACATGTACACTTGAGAAGGAGATTACTGAAGTCAAGCATGAGTTACATAAAGAGTTTGATATAAAGGACCTTGGTTTGATGAGATACTTCTTGGGTATTGAGGTTATTGACACACCTCATGGTTTATGGCTGATACAAAGGCAATATGCATTGGAGATGTTGGAAAAATATGGCATGATAGGATGCAAACCGGTTGATACACCATTGGATCAAAATGTTAAGTTGATGGATGATGGATTTTATGTTGAGGATGTCACTATGTTCAGAAAGATGGTTGGTAGTCTTATCTACTTGACCATTACAAGACCAGACTTGAGTTATGTTGTTGGATTGATAAGTTAGTTTATGCAGAAACCATGCAAATCACATTTGGATGTAGTGAGAAGAGTTCTTAAGTATGTGAAGAAGACAAGTAGATTTGGCTTGTTTTATGAAAAAGGAATCAAGCCTACATTGTTTGGATACTCAGATGCAGATTGGGCATGCAGATCTATGGATAGAAGATCTACTAGTGGCTATGCATTCTCATTTGGGCCAGCCATGGTAAGTTGGAGCAGTAAGAAGCAACCTACAGTTGCTCTATCAAGCACTGAAGCAAAGTATAGAGGCATTGCATTGGCAGCATGTGAGCAGACATGGCTGAGATTGATCTTATATGACATGGGAATAGAGATTGATGGTGGAGTCATTATGTATTGTGATAATGTTAGCAGCATTATGTTGGCAAAGAACCCAGTCTACCATGCAAGGACAAAACACATAGAAGTACACTATCATTTCATTAGAGAAAAAGTCATTGATGGAGAGATTGACTTGGTCCATGTGAAAACAAATGACCAAGTTGCTGATATCTTTACCAAAGCATTAGGTAAAGATAAGTTTGAGTATTTCAAGAGTACACTTGGAGTATTACCTTTGCAAGCTCGTTCTGAGCTTGAGGGGGAGTGTTGAGAAATAAGGCATAGTCTAAGCCTTATCCTATGGTTATATTAAGTAAGTGGGTGAGAGGTTGTGTAAAGGGTCCTAAAGGTCAAACAGTCTATCTCTTAGAGAATGAAAAATGCTTGAGCCTCCATATTCGTATATCAACCATCTTCTATTGTGCACTCCCATCAAGTCTCTCATCAATTTTTCATTTAGGTTCAACATATAAAATTAACTTCCTTGAATTATCTCCTGATACAAATTCATTACACGCCTTTAATTTACGACAAAAATATAGAGTAAAGTAATTCCTTCTTAATAGTTCCTTTCAGAAAAATGACTTTTACAATGTTTTCTATTTGAAGTATTATTCTCTCCAAGTTCCATTCCCCAACTAGTATTGGAACTTCCAGAACACAGTTTGGAAATCGAAGGGTAGTTAGCAGTTCATAAGAGCCTAAGGAGTTTATGACCAAAGCCCCCTGGTATCCTCACCTCCTCTTGCCGACTAGAGTTCCCTACGACAAGACCTTTCATGTCATGATTGGTTTAAACTCACTAACGTGAAATAAAAAAAGAAAAACCCCTTAGCGTAGGCTTTATTCACACTGGCCTTGGGGAGGTCTAGTGCTATCAAGAACACTGCCTCAATCGGTGTTCTGTGTTCACTAGAATACTACCTCAATCGACGATCTGTACTCAATCATCCATCTTTTAGCCTAATGCTTTTAGGAAAGATCAGTACCTAGCTTACAATCACAAACATCTTATTTTGAATGCATTATACATAAACTCTTAACAAGTTTATTTCCAAGACAAATCTTTTGTTTCCAAAAATAATAACATCGATGCAATGTAGCATAAGTGAAAAAATAACTTCGACACAAATCAGCATAAGTGGCAATACCTTCCAATAGTCTTCCTAGATTCCCTCTTCCTTGGGGATTAGTTTGGATTGAATTTAAGCAAGAATTTCATACTTTAAGATAACTCCCTTGGAGTTTTGTGGGTCATTGCCCACAATAAAAGAAAATCTTGATTAGTTTAATTACAAACAATATCATTTGGCAATTATATCTCAAGGTCTCTTATATATTAAGGATTAGCAAAAGTGATTCAGAGATTTCAATTTATCAACACAAAAATCAGAAATATTAAATCTTTTAGAGACACAGTACCTTCCTTGTACTCGCATAGGTTCATCTTATACAGACCCAAGTTAACCCTTGGAATTCGTAGTTAAGAATTTCTCAATGAAATTATATGCATGAATCAAATAAAATGTTACTTTTTGCATGCAGCTTCTGTTGCCTATTCATGGAATAAAGGCCTGCTACCTAAAGATCCGTGATGATGGGTGCTTCATTGATGGTATTCATGGCTTCGTTTGTAATCCCCATACTCACTGTTCTCTTTGTAGTAATTGTGTCTGCAACGTTATTACTCATGCCTTTGCAACCTTCATACCTTTCTTCTTCGAGGCCATGGTCTTTATCTCGTGACACCGCAAAAAAGGGGATGTGGCGAAGGGGCTTGGGGATAATTAGATTGACAAATTTGATTGTCGAGAGGGGAAGCGATCACCAAAGATATTGAGAAATCAAGAAGAGTCTTGATTCCATAGGAAGGAATAGGATAGAAGGGATGGAGAAATTGAATTTGAGAACTCGCAGAGTATCCTCCTTGTCTTCTTGACGAGAATTTCCCATGCTCATGCTTCTCTTGCCTCACTCCCTCTTGTTCGATACTCTTGAGAAGGGCCTCTCCCCTCTTGCTCGTATTCCTCTCAATGGCTCCCCATGCCTCTTATTTATAGCTAAATTAGAGAGGAAGAGTTGTGGCTAAGAAGAAGAGTTCTTTATGGAGGGGATCTTTGCAAAATCAATAATATGATGCTCAGATCACAAATCTGATGGTTTTGTTGGCTCCGAAAGGGGGGTAAAACCCCAAGGCACTTGATTAGAAATCTTCTAGATCACTCCTTCTTCTTCTCCCTGTTCGAAGTGTTGTTTACTGCCTATAAACTGCGATCTCACGACACGCACAATTTCTCCAATCCCCTTTTTTGCATTAAATCTCCAAAATTGATTGAAAAAAAACCACTTGGATAAGTGGATTCTTCAAACATTAAAATTGAATATCATGCATGATATTCATATCTCACTAAAATGCAGGAGAGCTTCAAGATTAGTGGGTCTTTCATGGTTTGTACCAATTCATGTTTTTGCTTATATCTTCAAAAAAACTAATACACATCAATATCCCTCCATGTTTATTAATAAGGATATGACTAAGGACTTTCTTAATTCCAATTTTGAAGAAGGATGGAATGAGGTTGTGGGATGCACAAAGGTGACATCTTTTTGTGTAGAGTGGTGGTCTCTAGTGTCATCTTTCGTTACTTGATTGATGTTCATCATTTTACATGCACTTCTATTATCAATGTTGGATGAAGAAAGCATGCCAATAGATTCCCTTGGAGTCCATTGAAGACATGGGACAAGCATATGATATTCAAATTCATTGTGCCAAGTGGAATGATTGAGGCGATCACAGTGAATGGTTGGTGCAGTCTCCTGAATCTATGGAGCATATTGTCTTGATGGGAACTGTTCATACAGAGAGCTTTAACCTCTCTATTGGTGGTAGAAAGGTGAGCTTGTCTAATATTCAAATTTTTTTGTTTTGGTTGTGGGACAAAATATTTTAAATCTTATTTTATATTTTTTTCATATGGACAAAAGAATGGAGAAGAATTATGTGTTATCAAGTGCTCTACAACAAGTCAAAATTTGTGTGGAAAATGATGTATCAAAAATTTACAATGAATAGATCAAGGGGTTTTATTTTTTAATTCTTTAGATGTATCTTGGATTCTCTAACATTGTATATTTTGGATTTCTTTTTCTTTTTCAAAACTCTATTCAAAACAAGTTAATAGTTTTGTTAAAACTAAAACTTTAAGTCCGTGGCCTATAAAAACCTTTCACTTGGTCTCTCATTCTCATTTTATAACTCTCCAACCACTTCTGCTCTCCCAAGTATCTCTACACTTGCCTCCTATATCCCTTCTCTCACAATGGATCACACTCTTAATAGCTTCATGTAATTAGGGTATAGAATTTTCCCACCACATATCATAAATCTTTGTCTCAATATCAACTACTACCATATAGTATTGTGGCATGGTCCAAGCCTACAATACCCTATCAAGTACGTGAACATGTACTTACAAGAGTATACTATCAAGTTTGGAGATTCTATCAAGGAATGGATGCCCTGCAATATCCTAAAATATATCAATCGTATGGAGGTATTCCACAAATGACTAGGTCATTTCTATGCAAATCTCACCCTCACCTACTTCAGGTACCTCACTCCTCAACAGGCCAAGGAATATGGCTTAGATCAGCATGGCACTGACTACCTAGTGGAGAACACCAAGGAAGTGGAGGTAGCAAAAGAGGTAAAAGCTCTAGACCTTATGGTCGATAGAGCTATAGTTGTTGTGGACAATACCTTAGGACGTGGCTCAAGTGAGCAAGAGACTGCACCCTCTACCATTGATGTAGATTGTCGCATAGATAGCATGAGTAAAGTCTTCTTTGATGAAAAGAATTTGTGTTTCTCCGTGATGTGGAAAAAAAAATTGGAGTGATGGAGGATGAGGCATTGTCAATACTAGCAATCGCCAATAATGACTTTCCCCTCATGTCTAATGATCTGCCACCATAGAGTAGAGAAACCTGAATCTACAAGATATAGAGGGTGCACTCAATAATTCTTAAAGATGTCATAGACCTAGCAGAGCATGCCATGGTTGGCATCCAAGAGTTTAAGGCAGTTCAAGCCAACTTGGTGGCAGGATAGGTACCCTTTGGAAGAGTAGCAAGCCCCTCCCCCCCCCCCCCCCCCCCGGGATCAATGAGTTTGAACCAAGTGTGGACTTGACCAAATCCCTAGAGGTTACCATCAATGTTAAGAAGAAAGTAATTGTATCAATAGTTTATCGAGACACTTTGTTTTTGTAACGTGCCCACCCCTCAAATTGCGGGATACGTCTTAGCAGTCCATCGAGAGATAAATCTAGAAGACGCCGCCCGGCACTCCCAAGGAATGACACGGATTTTTCCAATTAGGGTCTCTTGAGTCTACCTCGCAATGGAACTTATCCAACCGTTCCCACTAGGATCAACCTGAAGTCCGAGTTCCTAGCAGTTGGGTTCACCTAACAGCCTTCTAGCATCGCGGTCAACAGCCGCTCCACTTTGCGTGGATACAACTGGACCAGAGCAGACTCGTACCGCACATGGTTCAAAGAGAATGGGAAATGAGAGGGATGCATCGCTCGACCTCTCTGCCCGTAGGGCATAGTCCCATTCTGGTCCCCTAAAACGGTATGAATCAGGGTTTTAACCAACATTGTCTAAGGTCATCGTCCAACTTTTCCTAACATTTCTCGTTAACATTTCCTTTGAGGAAAGCTCTAGCTAACCGAGACTACCCTTCCGTAGGATAGACCCATTGGTCACATCCACCACGCTTCCCTTAGTGGTTGTTTTAGTTATCTAATTACCTACCACATTATGTTTGACACATAAAAGTTAACCCGTTAATCACAGGTTCCTTTACATAATTTAGGGCACAGACACGAAGACAAGATAACAAGATCAAACACTTCCTTAACTTATCTTCATATTAATGTTTGTCCCCTGCCCATACAAGAGATTAATGTTTGTCCCCTGCCTCCACAGAAATAATCCTTCCGTATCCCGGAAGTAAAAACCCGAAGGTTTATCCTACCATGGGCAACACATAGAAGATTATCGGCATGCTTTCAAATTCGATAGAAATTTCAACCTTGCACTTTCTCAAAAGTGTGTAGGGTTGGCCTCCATAAGGGTTGAGCTTAGCATTAGTGGGCTGCAATTGTGGTTTTCCAATTTGGGTCCAATGGTCATGGGTTAAGACATTAAAATCAGCTCCCTCATCGATCAAAGCATTGATGATGCATGTGTGCTTAGCAATTGTGACTGTCATGCTTAGGTAAGCTGGTTCTACTGGTTCCTCATCTTCATCGTCCATCTCAGTGATAGTGGCCACTTGTACATGGACAGGAGGTGCTAGCATTGGGGGCTCATGCAATAGGTTTGTGGGAGGTAAGTACTTCTTTATGTGGATGCCATTGAAAAATCCTATGCCCTCACATTCCATGGTTTTGAGCTCTACGTTGCTAGTTTGGCTAATGGTTTGAACCCTAAAGATCCTGATGAAGAAGGGCCCTTGATTAATAAATAGGGCCAAGAGAAGAAACCTAGAGATGTTTTTCTTGTAGTAGTATGGAAAAAGAATAATGACAGAGCCCAAGAAATCATCAAGCTTGATCTTGATGACAATTATATCCACCATGTAGATACATGTGATACATCGCATGCCACTTGGGAATATTTGGACACACTATTTAGTACCCAATCTAAATACTCAAAATATGGATTGTTGATTGAGTTTTTTAGGTTGGATATGAAGGCTAATACATCCTTTGTAACTCACCTTAATTATATGGAAAGTCTGCTAACTCAACTTGTAGGGATTAACTTAAAAATGGAAGAAGGCATATGCATTGGAGTCTTGGTCAAGAGTCTTCCTCTAGACCACACTAACTAATATTTCAAATCCAAAGCTAGTAGATATCAAAGAATCACTCCTAGAAGAAGAAAATAAGGTCAAAGGTAAAGAGAAAGCAAGCACTTCAAAGGAAGAACAAGTTCTCTTTGTCAATAACAAGTACAAAGGAAAGAAAGACATTGTCTATGACTTTTGCAAAAGAATGGAACACATTGAAAATTTTGTCATGCCGAGAAAAGATCACAAAAGTCCTACCTAGCAATTACCAACTAGCAACTACAAAAGAAGAAGAAGACCATGAAGAAGAAGACACTCAAGAGAACAGAAGGACAAGCCTCATCAGTCCTTCTATTCCCACTATTCAGATCCAATTTTTTAAACCTTGTATATACTCGCATTAATCATCCAATTATAAGCTTTGTAACCTCCATGTAACCTATGCACTATAGCCTCTACACACTTAGTGAGGCCTTGTGACTGTCTCTAGCTTTATATGGTTGGTTTTTCCATGTCTACACGTAGCAAGGTTCTACTCATGATAGCCTCTATATACTCAATGCTTTTTATAGTTGTGATTGAGGAGTGCTAAGAAATATGCAATCACACTCCTATGATAGCCTCTTTGTAATGGAGCAGTAGGGCAGCATGGGACTTGCAACAGCCTAAGAGAAGCTACATGTATCCCATAGGCACAGTGTGGAAAAGTGCTACCATCATGGAACTATAAAAGAGTGTACTTGACAATCATTTGAATATGAATGATTCTATATTTTACACTTTCAGCCTTATCTCTCCACTCAAGATCGTGTTTATGAGTCCAAGCTAATCTATCTTGGAACCTAATTCACTTGAGTAATAGTTATTATGTCTAGTCTCAGTCATCTTGCTTCTTGTCATTGACTTTTATCATCGATAGCTAAACCTTGCTCAAGAATCCATGTTTCTCAATAGTTCAAACACCCTCCCTAAATCGGCTTTGGAGACTTTGAAAAGAGCTCATGAGCAAGAAGACTCTTTCAAAGAGGAAGAAGCAAGTGAGGTTGTGGAAGCTGATAGCAACCAACCAGAGAATAGTGAGGGTGACCCTTCTATGGATGAGGAAGGAAAAAACAATGATGATGAGGGGAACATTGATTATGACATCAATAGACATCACAATGGGATAGAATGGTATGAGGCTAGTATAGATGCAATTGAGGGGCACTCAATGGTGGGTGGTAATCCCCCATGTGATGCCCCAAGCTACAAATGAAACAAGCTAGGCAACTTTCTCCTTCTCCTCCAATACCCCTCCTCCCGACTCTAGAACTAGCTCCTGCCAAGCAACCTCCACTTGAGCCCTAAATTAGGCCAAATAATCACAAGGATGATAACCACAGTGAGGTCCAACTAAATGAGTCCTAGGATAAAGGCTAAAGTAGAGGAAGAACTATCACTTGGTAGCTCTTAGGAAGATCCACAAGTACTAGAAAAGCACAAAATTACTAATCAAGAAATTGCCCTTTGCATGCTTATTTTAAAAAAAACTTCACTCTTACATATATCAATTCTACATGCAAGGGATTGCATGGAGGATATCCAAGAAGCCACAGAAACATACCTTGTTTCTCTTTTTGAGGATGTAAATTTGTGTATGATTCATGCCATGTGGATGACCATCATGTAGAGAGATATGCAATTAGTTATATGAAGAAGAGGGAGTATGTGAACTGCAAAGCAAAGGAAGTGAAAAACATGGCATCAAGAGGAAAAGCACAAGGCCAAAAAAAGGAAAAGGCACCCTACAAGAGAGTGGACCTGGAAAAAATCTAAAAGTATGGGATCAACCACCAGGAAGAAGTCCCAAGAAGCCAAAAGCAAGAAGGCTCACCTTTAAATGTAAAGGCATAGCCAAAACCTTTGTAAAAGAGTGTAGGCTTCCTCTTGTGCAATTTGAACCATGAACGAGGGGTAGGACTAAGCTAGGAAGAGAGGAGGACAATGGGAAAAAGGGCCTAGGCCGGCCATGTAAGAAAAAGGGGATAAGGGGATGATTGCCCAAAAGGGATTTAGGGTTTTGTATATAAAGTTCAAAAAGTGAATGAGAGCTCATTATTTGGTATGTGGCATAGTAGACTCTTCTTCTTCTCTTCTTCTCTTCTCTTTCTTGCTTGTGAGTGCTTGAGGGAGGAAGTGTGAGTGAGTAAGGGAGTGAGTGTGTGAGAGTGAGGGCTCTTGGAGGTGAAGCCCTCCACCATCTCCTCTCTTCTTCTTCTCCTCTTCTCTTCTCTCGTCTCACGTGTGGCTATGGAGGACGGAGCTTGAACGCAGAGGCTTGAGGATGCTTGAGCATGCATTACAAATCGTGGAGCTATTGGAGTGCTTGAGAGAGGAAGCAACTCAATCGGGCATTAAGGTAAGCTCACTAAACTCATAGAGAGGGATAGCGCGTTGGCTATGTGAGAGGTAGCCATTAGTGCTCACTTGAAACACTTGATCAATAAGCAGTCTGCGAGTCTTAGCAGTTGACGCCTCTATATTTTGGTTCTGTTGCCGGACCAACGGATTCAAGCTTGAGTGCTTGTGTTCTTCAAATCAAGCATCGAAGTAAGGGTTTCATCCTCGAACTAGAGCTTGAGATAGATAGGAGATTTTGGGTCTTTAGTCCATGCTACAAGTAAGTATTCTTGGTTTTTTATGGTTAGTTGGGTAGGAGAAATCAGTTTAGTACTTTGCTTTTGATTCTTGTTGCATTTAGAATAAGTTAAGGTTAAGAGATCGGTTGGAAAAGCATAGGGTTTTTTGCTATAAAACAGGCCAAGTAGGGCATAAATCTAGGAAAAATGGGAAGAAAGAGTGTCGAAGGGGGTTGAGGTCGACAAGCAAGGGGTCAGGAGTGGCAAGAACCTTGCAAAGGAGGGTTTTAATAGCCAAAAGATCAAGGGGGAGCTCATTTGAAACCCTGGTTGAGAGAGAGAGAGAGAGAGAGAGAGAGAGCTCCATTGCACGGATCTGCTTCAACCACGTCACAACAAGTTTGTTGCCCACTCCAAGTATACCCACATCTTCTCCTTCATGCATAGGTAGGATCTGGAGGTGCTCAGCTATTAGGAAGCCCACAATCACTCGATATGACGAATTTTTAGTCACTTCGAGAAAAACATGCCGTGTTCGGCCTCATTCGAGTTATGCTGACTCTGGGCCAAGTCCCAGAATTGGCCCTCGACCTTATTGTATTCGGCCATTTGGCCACTCGACTCGGACCTGTGGAAATTCAGCTCTCGGCCCACTTGACTTGGATGCCCACTGCTCGGCCCATCCAAATCAACAACTCGGATCAACTTGCACTCATGGCCTGCCATCCTAATCATCCACTTGGACCAACTTGTGCTCGTCGCCCACAGCCTAGTTTGGCCCATGCACCTTCGGACATTAGGAACTCTGGTTTTAGCTACTCGGCCTGTCCGAATCAATCACATGGCCCCCTGCAATTCAGAGCTATTGGGTCGAGTCTGGTTTTTTCTAGAATTTTTAATTTTAGACTAGACCACCTAGACACCAGCCGTACAAACATCCAAAGACCATACAGACGCTTGAGATGCCTTTCTGGCATAAGGAATAAAGGAATCAGTGAGACACAAGCATAGAGGTGGCACTACTTGACCATCTAGTGATCCAATCCATCAGCAACATTAAGCAGAGTCATAGAGGGCTAATGAATCATGACTGAGTGGAGGGAATGGCAGAGAACCCTATAAGCTAGCAAGGACGGCTAGAAAGCCGGGCCAGAAAGCAAGCGTGCAAGCTTATTAGGCTAAACCCACGACAAGAGTGCTAGAGTCATCTAGACACTTGTTATCTCACTCACTCTGATTTCTAGCCCTCAAAACACACTTGGGAAGAGCTAAAAGCCTGATTTTGCACACTAATGCATAGAAAAGAACACACACATATACACACGCATAGAGTGAGGGTAAGTTGAGGACTGGTTGTAATTAACAAGGAATTCACTCAGACTTAATGTTGAGATGGCAAGCTCAACACATGTGGACATGGATGATGGACCGCCTGGTTAGATGGGTCCACACGTCTACACTTAGCACGTTGGTGGTCATTATGACTCTCACATGGCCACTGACTCATCACTTATTATATTCAAGTTGTTACACCTATTTACAGCTGGCATAGTTATAGCACTAGTCGACTAGTGTAGTCGGTTATGCATTGTTTGACTTAGTAGGCCACTTTCCTTTTATGTTGTATCTTATCTATACTTTGTGTACATTGTAAAGAGTGTGGAAGAAGAAGATGAAATCAGCAAGAAAATGTTTTGGCCTCCATCTCTCTTCTTGTCTCTTGAGTGAGCTTCTCCTTGTGCATTCTGTGTGTGTTCGGCGCAGCATCTTGAGCAACCCCCTCCACCACGCGATTCTTGACATGGTATCAGAGCCGCGCCATTGAGAGAGGCTGATTTCGAAGGTTGAAGCAAAGGAGAAGAAGCAAGGTTCGAGCAAGCAAGCCACGGGTAAGAAGCTCTCCCATCCTTCAACTCTTTCTCTTGGATAGTGCCTGTGGAGGCACCGGAAGCAGGGCAGAGCAAAAATCTCAGATTACAGTGAGATCTGGTGTGCGCGAAGAGCACTGTATATTCTACAAATAAGCCCTTTAGGGCTTGCCCGCAGTTATTTTGGGCATTTGAGGCCGTTTCAGGGCCCGTTTTAGAGCCGCAAGGTTGCGGACAACAGTTTCAGGGTACACTGTGACTTCGACTATATTGACCGAACGTGGGTGCGCAGGTTACAGATTTCAGATCTGTAAGTTCAAAGGTGTTTACCAGTGAGTAAACATAAGGTTTATCTGCAAACTAGTTGCAGATTGCATGTATTGTTGAGCAGACAGTAAAAAAGGCTATCTGGTGTATTGCTATGCACTACAGGTCAAGGGTTGCAGAAGATTTGCTTGCTGTTTGGTATTAGTTTTGTGATAATGGCAGAGAACAGTGGAAGCCCCATCATTGAGAAGCTCGACAAGAACAACTACCCATCATGGAAGTTTCGTGTCACGAACTTCCTTATTGGAAAAGGCCTCTACGAGTTCGTTTCAGGTGAAGAAAAGGAGCCGGAGGTGAGTGATCCTCCAACTGCAGAAGAGACAAAGGCATGAAAGGAATGGAATGCAAAAGACAAGAAGGTCATGTATTGGTTGTCTGCAGTAATTGACAATAACATGCTGGGACACATTAGAAATGCAGAGAATGCATATGCAGCTTGGACCATACTTGAAAGTATGTTTTCTGTAAATACAAAGGCACGAAAGATTCAACTCAAGCAAGAGTTGAATACATTGAAGAAAGGGAAGATGTCTATCAATGAGTATGCATTGAAAGTAAGAAGCATTGCAGATGCATTGGCAGCGATTGATGCAATGCCCGATGATGATGATTTGGTGTCGTCTACCTTGGGTGGACTTAACAATGAAAAGGCTTAGAAGTCTTTTGTAACTTCCGTATATGTCAGAAAGCCATTTCCAGATTTCGATGAATTGGTCTCCCTTATGATCACTGAAGAGATCAACATGCAGAGTGAGACATCTGAAAGAAGTGGTGAACAGGTCCAAGCTTTCTACTCCAGTTCTGGAAGGGGATGTGGAAGGTTCTCTTCAAGAGGCCGTGGTACAGGACGTGGTAGTGACAACCAGCAAAACAGATTGAATCAGCAATTTGGCGATATGCAGGTTTCAGGAGGTCGTGGTAACTTTAGAGGCAGGGGGAGCTTTAGAGGAAGAGGTGGATGGCAGAACAGAGGTTCTAACAACTCTGGTATTGTGTGCCACTACTGTGGCAAAACAGGTCATATTGCAGCCCAATGTTATGCTAAGAGAGATGATATCCGCAGTGGTAAGTTGCAGCAAGGAAACTATGCATCGTCTTCACGACAGAATGAAGACAAAAATGAACGTTTGTTCGTTATGCAGCATATGCTGAATGCTGTTACAGGAAAGGGAACACATGAAGATGTTTGGTATGTTGATTCAGGTGCATCCAATCATATGACCAGCCATGCAGAATGGTTTGGAGAGATGCAGGATTTGCAGAATGCAGGTTATGTGCAAACGGGTGATGACTCATGCCACCCAATTTCACACATTGGAAAATTTTCCTTGTCCTTGCATGATGGTAAGACAAAGAGTCTTTCAGATGTATTACATGTGCCATCTATTACAAAGAACTTGGTGTCAGTCGGTCAAATGGTAGAGCAAGGGCTGCAAGTCAGATTTAATGCAAAGGGCTGCTTTGTAGAAGACTTCAATGACAAGTGCAGGTTGGTAGCAAAGGGAAGTAGAGTTGGACGTATGTTCACTCTAGATGCTGGAATTCCTACTATGAATGCTGCTATGTATGTCAAAGGAAAAGGTGTTATTGCAGACATTGAAATTTGGCACAAACGCATTGGACATGCAAATGTACAAAGGCTGAAATTAATGCAGTCCAAAGGGTTAGTTACAGGTTTGCCTACTTTTAAAGTTGCAGAATTTCAGAAGGTATGTGAAGCATGTCAGTTTGGTAAGCAGGCAAGACAACCCTTTTCACATGACAGAGATGTAAGCAGAAATATCCTTGATGTTGTGCATACAGACATTTGGGGGCCTACACAAAATGTATCTCTTGGAGGTAGTTCATACTTCGTCACATTCATTGATGATTGTTCTAGAAAGCTGTGGGTATATTTTATAAAGGAAAAGAGTGAAGCGTTTGAGCACTTTAGAACTTTCAAGGCTGCAGTTGAAAGAGAAACAGGCTTGAAAGTAAAGTGCTTGAGGTCAGATGGAGGGGGAGAGTACCTCTCCAATGAGTTCAGTGATTTTCTGAGGTCTCATGGGATAAAGAGACAGTTCACATGCAGGTATACCCCACAGCAAAATGGGGTTGCAGAAAGGAAAAACAGGCATATTGCAGAAGTTGCACGCGCCTTGATGGCTGAAAAGAATATGCCTAAGCATTTTTGGTCTGAGGCTGTTCATACTGCTGTTTATATTATGAACAGAACTCCCACAGCTGCAGTTCATGGTATGACCCCCGAAGAATGTTTTACAGGTAAGAAGCCTGATGTTTCACACTTGAAAGTATTTGGCTGCATTGCGTATGTTCATGTGCCAGATGAGTTGTGGAAGAAACTGGATCCAAAGGCTGAAAAGTGTATCTTTATTGGATACTCTTTAGAGCAAAAAGGGTATCGCTATTACAACCCTGTCACATGTAAGTTCAGAGTGAGCAGGGATGTCATCTTTGATGAAATGAGCAGTTGGTATGCATCTAGTAGTGATGCATTGGATGTTGATGATGATCATGACACTCATGTGCAGGCTGAAAGGCAAGAATCACGGACTCTTAGTGGACCAGAGACATCATCTGGTAGTCCTTGGTCTGGGAGACTAAGGAGTACCTCTACATCTTCGAGTGCATCTAGTAGCACTACAGGTAAAGACAAAGGAAAGAATAAAGTGTCAGAAGGCATTGATGCAGTTCTTGATGGAGACTTCAATGGCTCAGAGAGCTTGGATGATGAGCTTGGCATTCCTTCAGTGAGGACTCCAGGTGTGCAGAGAGGACACGTTAATGCAAAGACTCCATTGAGTGATCCAGTGGTACGCAGGTCTAGCAGGGTGAGATACCCTGTTAAAAGATTTGGTTTTGAAGGTTATGCAGCTCACCATTATGCTTATATGGTGAAACTAGTTGAGGATGTTGAGCCCACATGTTTTGAGGAGGCTGTTGGTCATTCTCATTGGGATGCAGCAATGGATGAGGAGATGGCTGCATTAGAGGCCAATAAGACTTGGGATCTAGTATCATTGCCGAAGGGAAAGAAAGCTATTGGATGTAAGTGGGTTTATAAGATTAAGCACAATGCAGATGGTTCTATTAGCAGGTACAAAGCTAGGCTGGTTGCAAAAGGCTATGCCCAGACATATGGCATAGATTATGATGAAACCTTCAATCCAGTTGCTAGGATGGCAACTGTCAGATGTGTGATTGCTTTGGCAGCAGCCAAAGGTTGGAGGTTGCAGCAAATGGATGTAAAGAATGCCTTCTTGCATGGTGATTTGCAGGAAGAAGTGTATATGGATCAGCCAGCAGGTTATGAAGATTTAGAGCATCCCACGTATGTGTGCAGGTTGAAGAAGGCACTCTATGGGCTCAAGCAAGTACCTAGAGCATGGTCTGACAAGATCAGAGAGTATCTTGTCAATATTGGCTTTTATGTTTCTGATGCTGATCACTTACTTTATGTGAGAAAGGGAGATGCAGGTTTGGTCATCATAGTCATATATGTGGATGACTTGATTATTACAAGTGATAGTGATAGTGGGATTGCTGAAGTCAAGGATTTTTTGAAGAAGAAGTTTGAGATGAAGGATTTAGGTGAGCTAAGATACTTCCTTGGCATTGAGGTGATCAGATGTGATGATGGCATATGGCTGTCCCAAAGACAGTATGGCTTGGATATGTTGTCCAAGTATGGTATGACAGCATGCAAACCACTTTCAGTCCCGTTGGAGCAGAATGTAAAGTTGAGTGCTAATGTTGGGGATGAGATAGAAGACCCTACTATGTTCAGGAGGATAGTGGGGAGTTTGATCTACATGACCATTACAAGGCCAGACTTGAGCTACGCTGTTGGTCTTGTGAGTCAGTTTATGCAAGTACCTAGAAAGCCACATTTGGATGCAGTCAGACGCATATTGAGATATGTGAAGTCCACATTACATTACGGACTTTTCTATGAGGCAGGTATAGATGTACAGGTGTTTGGATACATAGATGCAGATTGGGCTGGTAGTATGTCTGATAGAAGATCTACCAGCGGATACATGTTCTCTCTTGGTAGTGCAACAGTTGCATGGAGCAGCAAAAAGCAATCTACAGTTGCTTTGTCGAGTACACAGGCTGAGTATAGAAGTGCTGTTGTTGCAGCATGTGAGGTAGTATGGCTGCAAAAGCTATTGGCTGATTTGGATGTACAGGTGGAAGGTCCAGTTGTCATTTATTGTGACAACATGAGCAGTATACAGTTGGCTAGGAACCCTATGTTCCATGCCAGGACAAAACATATTGAGGTACACTACCACTTTGTGAGAGAGAAGGTACTAGCAGGTGAGATTGACTTGGTGTATGTCAGCACACAGGATCAGATAGCTGCCATCTTCACGAAGGCATTGGGTACAGAGAAGCTTCAAAAGTTTCGAAGCTTACTTGGAGTTGCAGAGATGCAGTTGAGCTTGAGGGGGAGTGTTGAGATGGCAAGCTCAACACATGTGGACATGGATGATGGACCGCCTGGTTAGATGGGTCCACACGTCTACACTTAGCACGTCGGTGGTCATTATGACTCTCACATGGCCACTGACTCATCACTTATTATATTCAGGTTGTTACACCTATTTACAGCTGGCATAGTTATAGCGCTAGTCGACTAGTGTAGTCGGTTATGCATTGTTTGACTTAGTAGGCCACTTTCCTTTTATGTTGTATCTTATCTATACTTTGTGTACATTGTAAAGAGTGTGGAAGAAGAAGATGAAATCAGCAAGAAAACGTTTTGGCCTCCATCTCTCTTCTTGTCTCTTGAGTGATCTTCTCCTTGTGCATTCTGTGTGTTCGGCGCAGCATCTTGAGCAACCCCCTCCACCACGCGATTCTTGACACTTAAGAATTTGAAATAACCCACAATTAAGAGAAGACCCAATGACATAGAAGGGTAATCGAATCCCCAAAGGTAGGGCCAAGCAAAGAACATAGCTCAAAAGTCGAGCGCAATGAGGACAGATGCTATCGTGGAAGTGGATCTACTCGACCTTATCAACTTGATCGACAACTTGACAGAATAGGAAGCTTTGGACATGGAAGAGGGCAGCTGAGGTCATAGAAGCAACAAAGAACTGGACCTAGGTGATTTTCATGAGGCTATCCAACAGTTAGTGAACAAATACAATGCTCAAACCCAGCTAGAACACCGAGGTAGACCTATAGAGGACATCATAGCAGATCTTGAGGAGGAGAGAAATCTCACACATAGGGCTCTCCAAGGCCTAGCCACGTACAACCAAGATCAACAAACTAGAAACTTGTGCTAGAGCATGGAAATGTGAGAGATCTAGAGAGTGCTAGTCTTGTGGAAAAATCAGAGTTGCACCATTGGAATGTGTGCACAAGAAGGAGAAAGAGGCTCAAAGTACAAGAACAAATTCTTGTTTATTAAGTTGCTCAAGGTACAACTTGGGTACACTCTATCTCAAGTTTCATAGTGACCCATAGGCTGTTTATATATAGCCTCTGCCAAGCTAAGGTTAGGGTTTCCCCTGCCCCTAAGGCTATTCACACCCATCTGCCCTCATACACCCTTGCTTACAGTGGGTTCCTATTCCTATCTTCTAATGCCCCCCCCTCAATGCTAGGGTGGCATTGGATTACAAGGCATGTAAGATGTCCCCCCCCCTCCCTTCCGAGATGCCTTTATAATCAAGCTTACAAGAGTGTTTTAGGTAGATGATTTAAAGAGTCAAAATATTCGATCTTCAGATGGATTGGAGGCATAGTTGGCCACCAATTCTTTGGGTACATCAAGAGTGTTGGGGCATTTACTAGCGATATGCCTTGTCTTCTTACATTTGTTACATTTCCTTTTCTCGGGATACTTCTTCCAACAATTGTTTATAAGATGTCCTTTTTTCTTACAGAAAGAACATCTAATGAGAACTGTATGTACCAATACTTGATCACGGGAAGTTGAAGATGCCTGACTGTTGCTGCTTTCTTTGTGGTTCCTCTTTTCTTCATCCAAACAGGATTGGATGGTACTTGCCAATGTGGGGTCTGGAATGTTGGTAAGAGTGGTTACAAGAGTAGGAAGCACCTGTTTTATAGCTTTTAGGAGAATAGCAATAGCATCTTCTTCATGTATTGGAGCTTGTATAGAGGCAAGCTGTGCCATAAGTCCCTTCATGTGAGAGATGAATGTTTCCAAATCTTCTCCTAATCTATATTCCAAGCTAAAGAATTCAATTTTAAGGAAGATTTTAGTATTTTTACCAGTGGCTCCATAAAGCTTTTCAAGCTCATCCCATTTTTCTTTAGTAGTGTTTAGTTGATCAACATGATGAATCAGGGACTCATCTAAGTGTAGCATTATGATGGCTTGGGTACGTTGGACATCCTCTACATCAACCAGATTTGTAAAGTTTACAACTCTAGTGCCTTGAATGAGAGGCCAATACCCTCTCTCCATCATTTTGTACTTTATAAGTACCTGCCATGGGTGGAAATCTTTGCCATCAAACTTTCGAATTTGAGGATGGACATTAGCATATGTTGTGGCCATTGGGAAGGTCTCACCACTTGTTAAGACAAGGGTAGTGTCTATTCCCTTACAAACTTGCCACTGAATGCGGAAGCAAATCAAACAATTGAAATCAAAGTTGTAATGAGGAGAAAGGCTGAAAATCATACAAATGTAATATTTCAAAGTATGACTGTGGTGGTCCTTTCTTATGTGCAATCTTCTTCCGAGGTTTAATAGTCTTTTTAGGTTTTAATGAGGTAAACCTAGACTGGACTTCAAGCTCCTCCTTGTGGTATGGCTTAGTGGATGAAGCTTGTGTTGAACAAGGTTGATCTATGATCTCAATGCTTGTTGCTGATGATTCCGAGGAGAGTACAATGACACTCATCCTTTTGATTGCATTGACTAGTGTACTTGAACCAAAGTCACTCAAGATATGCAATACAATTCTAGTGTATGATGGTTTATGTGTTTATAATTGTACACATAACCTTACAACAATATAAGAAGAGGAAGTTGACAAAATAGCACTCACTAGATTTAGTAAATACCCAACAAGCAAATGATTAGATGATTAATGATTAGTGTTTAGAAACACTAATGTCAAGCTTAGTGAAATGCTTGAATGAAAGCAGGTTGGAAGTCGGCTTCCCAATGCACTTAGTGATGTCCATCGAGCATGTCCAAGAGCTTTTAGATTTCAAATAAGCTTTAGAGAAGATGCTTTAGTGATTAGAATCACTGTTAATAAAGCTCAGAGTGAAAAAGGTGAAAAATGCCAAGTTTAGAGCTTACTGGCTATGGATACCACAGGGTACACAGTAAGGGTTTGTCAAAGATCTCTCTCTGTAGAGCAAATTTCCACGAATCCTTGTATACGAGGATAGCCCAATAGGGAGGCTATCAAATCCCCAAGGTGGTTGCTAGGATTGCATCCCCTACTGCATGCACATTGGTACGGATGTCACACTGATAGAAAACTGTGCATGTTCTGGAAAGCGCGTAATGTCGGGCTCAATCTCATGGACAATGTTGGGGGCAGACTTGACGAGCAGCTGCGTCCTAATGTGGAGAAGGGATCTCCAAAAGAAAATAGGAGCAGATATGGCCTCCTTTGTCCTCCCCAAGTCCTCCAAGGTTTTCAAGTACAGGCTACCTATGGAGGTGAAGGAAATAAGTTGATGATGATGGAAAATCTTATGCACTTAATGAGGCTAAGGGTATAGGAAGCTGAAGAGATTAGAGGAGGTTCTGATACCATGTGGAAAAATCAGAGTTGCAGCATTGGAATGTGTGCACAAGAGGGAGAAAGAGGCTCAAAGTACTAGAACAAATTCTTGTTTATTAAGTTGCTCAAGGTACAACTTGGGTACACTCTATCTCAAGTTTGATAGTGATCCATAGACTGTTTATGTAGCCTCTACCAAGCTAGGGTTAGGGTTTCCCGTGTCCCTAAGGCTATTCACACCCATCTACCCTCATACATCCTTGCTTAGAGTGGGTTCCTATGCTAGCATGCAAGTATCGATCGGAGAGTGATTTATGGAACTAAAAGGCCCTTGCATTGGATATGATCCTTGGTGTTAAGAGAGGCTAGTTGGAAAATCTGTCTTTGAAATTGAATATTGTGTTGGATGGATCTATCGCCTCGCTTGATGCGGTTTCCTTCTCTTGCGATATTTCAAATGAGCTTCTTCATTCACTTTTTGACTAGGGCTGTCACGTTGGTTGTGCCTGCATGGTGGCATGCCGCGTAAGATGGGGAGTGCATTGCATGGATGATGGGGTCTGTGGGGTCGATGGTCAAGGTGCCAATTTGTACCTAGAAAGAGAAGAAGGTGCACTACTGGGGGTGTGTCTACCTTACCATGGAATGTGTGGTGTCAATGCTTATAGGATTGGAAGATGGGTCCAACCTTGGGCAACAAGCCCTTCATGTGTCCCCACACTTGGGGACCAAATTTGTGCATAAGGGAGGTGTGATGCAGGGGACTTAGGGTGACAAGTCAAACCATTGGCAAGAATTACCTTGCTAGGTATGTACTGCCCTTGATGTGCCCTAAGCATGTGTCGTGGGGGATGGGGCTAGGTATGGAAACCCTAGGTGCAGTGATTGTGGGGTGCAAGGTGCTTTTTGGGGGATTTAGTGTTTCCACTTTTTTTCTTTTGGGTGGATGTAGATGATTATAGCCAGCATTTGGATGCAAGGGGTGCTCTCAGGCTCTACCCTGATCTTCCTCGGATGAGTCACGAGGTGGTCTTAGGGATTTAGTCAAAAAGGCGCAGCTCTGCAGGTATTCCTTGATGTTTGCCTTTGCATTAAGAGGTGTGGTTGACAAGAAAGGATGATTTTGTCAAGATTGTGGGAGAGAAGAAAGGAGTCTCGCTTGAAGCTTTCTTGCTTGCACAATGGGGGAAGACACACAAGGGTGGAGGCTGAAAACAGTTTTCCTCTTCTTAGTTGTGTAAGCCAAAAAGAACTCTAGTACAAAGAAATAGAAGAACCCTATATATGGGTCTCAAACCAAACTCAACTAACTAACTAAGGTGGCATACTAACTGAGCCACGAACTAGAGTAGATAAGGATAGCTATCATGTAGCTATTATTCATGGGCGGTGTACCAACCACGTCTGTAACTGACAAGTCGGTGACATAAATACACAACGGTCACCCTGGCGTATCACGAGTGGAGCTCGATATCTCAACACTCCCCCTCGAGCTCAATCCCAATTCCTGCACACCAAGCAGGTCTCTGAACTTGCGCAGCTTCTCTGCGCCCAATGCCTTCGTGAATATGTCAGCTACCTGATCCTCTGTGCTGACATAAACTAGATCAATGAGACCTAGTAAAACCCTCTCTCGCACATAGTGATAATGCACCTCAATGTGCTTTGTTCTAGCATGATAGACTGGGTTATTTGCCAAGTGTATACTACTCATGTTGTCACAATAAATGACAACTGGTCCATCTGTAGACTGATGCATATCATAAAGTAGCTTATGCAACCAAGCTACCTCACATGCAGCCATTGTTGCACCCCTGTACTCAGCCTCTGTGCTCGACAAGGCAACTGTAGGCTGTTTCTTGCTGCTCCAAGTGACTGCAGCACTCCCAAAAGAGAACACATATCCACTGGTAGATCGTCTATCAGAAATACTACCAGCCCAATCAGCATCAATGTATCCATGCAACTGTATCTGAACCCCAGTCTCATAAAATAGTCCATACTGCAATGTGGACTTCACATACCTGAGTATGCGTCTAGCCGCATCCAAATGTGGTTTCCTTGGAGCCTGCATAAACTGACTTACCAATCCAACAGCATAGCTCAAATCTGGCCTGGTAATAGTCATATAAATCAAACTTCCTACTATGCATCTGTACATAGTAGGGTCTTCTAGAAGCTCACCTGCATCTGTGCTCAGCTTCACATTCTGCTCCAAAGGAACTGAAATAGGCTTACAGCCTGTCATCCCATATTTGGACAGCATGTCCAATCCATACTGTCTCTGCAAGAGCTGTATCCCACTTGGTGATCTAATCACCTCAATGCCCAAGAAATAACGCAGCTCTCCCAAATCCTTCATCTCAAACTTCTGCTTCAATAGTATTTTCACATGAATGATATCTTCATCACTGTCACCTGTCATAATCAAATCATCAACATAAATGACAAGTAGCATAATACCTTTCTCTGTTTTTTTTCACATAAAGTGAGAAATCTACCTTGGAAATCTGAAAGCCAATAGTGACAAGATACTGTCCTATCTTGTCAGACCATGCTCTAGGTGCTTGCTTCAAGCCATACAAGGCTTTCTTCAACCTACAAACAAACTCAGGATGAACAGCATGCACATAACCTGGTGGCTGCTCCATATAGACCTCTTCTTGCAAATCACCATGCAAGAAGGCATTCTTTACATCCATCTGATGTAAAGACCATCCCTTTGATGCAGCCATAGCAATGACTGCTCTTACAGTTGCCATCCTTGCAACCGGACTGAATGTTTCTTCATAGTCAATGCCATATGTTTGTGCATACCCCTTGACTACTAATCTTGTCTTGTATCTATTCACAGAACCATCTGCATTGTGCTTCACCTTATAAACCCACTTACAGCCAATTGCATTTTTACCTTTAGGCAAAGGTACCAATTTCCATGTAGCATTTGCTTCCAAGGCATCCATTTCTTCATCCATGGCTTTCTCCCATTTTTCTTTTCCCATGGCTTCCTCAAAAGAAGTGGGTTCTGGTTCCTGTATCACTTTAACCATATATGCATAGTGAATGGTTGTAAATCCATCATATTTCAGCCTATCCACAGGATACCTAGCTCTCATAGACCTGCGCAAAGTAGGTTCACTCCCAGGTGCTCTCAAAACATCCCTGGTCTTCCTTACTCCAGGTGTAACAATAGAAGGAATACCCAACTCATCATCAATGCTCTGTTCTGAGCCACTGGATTCACCATCCACATAAGAGTGACCCGCATTCACATCAAACATGGGCTGATCAACCTTCTCTTTTCCTTTTCATGATACCTGCATACCACTATCTGCATTACTTTGAGAAGATTCTCCTTATCTCAATCTGCCTGTCCATGGTGAAGAATGTGAACCACTACTAGAGGACGCTCCAGGTCCACTAATATTTTGTGACTGCTGCTGTGAATTTTGTGCAGCATTACCATTTTGTGCATCTACATCATCAATCACATTTACTGGTTTATACCAGCTACTCATCTCATCAAAAACAACATCTCTGCTCACTGTAAACTTACGAGTAGAAGGGTTATAGCATCTATATCCTTTTTGCTACAGAGAGTAACCAATAAAGATGCACTTCTCAGCTTTTGGATCCAACTTGGATCTCAACTCATCTGGCACATGTACATAGGCAATGCAACCAAAAATTTTCAAATGAGAAATATCTGGTTTCCTACCCGTATACCTCTCCTCTGGAGTCATTCCATGTATTGCTGCAGTGGGAGTTCTGTTCATTATGTAGACTGCTGTAGCAACTGCTTCAGCCCAATAAAAATCTGGCAAGTCTTTTTCATTGAGCATGGCACGAGATACCTCTCCAATATGCCTGTTTTTCCTTTCTGCAATTCCATTTTGTTGTGGGGTATGACTGCATGAATATTGCTACTTTATGCCATGCTCCTGTAGAAACCTTGCAAACTCATTTGAGAGGTACTCTCCCCCTCCATCTGACCTTAGGCATTTTATCTGCAGGCCTGTTTCTTTTTCAACCATCGCTTTAAGAGTTTTGAAATGCCCAAAAACTTCACTTTTCTTTTTCATAAAATACACCCAAACTTTTCTGCTATAGTCATCAATAAAACTGACAAAATAATGACAGCCTCCAAGAGATGCAGCTTTAGTTGTCCACACATCAGAGTGGATTAATTCCAATGGCTTCTTACTCTCTTGAACATGTCTAGGAAATGGTTTCCTTGCCTGTTTTCCAAATTGACAGGCTTCACATACCTTATGCATTTCTGCAACCTTGAATTTCGACAAACCTGCAACAATATTTTGGGCCTGCATTGATTTAAGTCGCTGTACATTAACATGACCAATGCGTTTATGCCAGATATCAATATCTGCAACTACACCGGTCCCATGTGCAAACATTGCTGCACTCAATTCAGACATGTCTGCATCCAATGTAAACATTCTGCCCTTCTTCTTTCCTTTTGCTATCAAGCAACCTTTATTTTTCATATCCTCAACAAAGCATCCATGAGGATTAAATCTGACCTGCAAGCCCTGTTCAACCATTTGACCAACAGAAACCAGATTCTTGGTGATATTCGGGACATGAAATACATCGGACAGGTATTTCTTTTTCCCATCCTGCATAGACAAGGGAATTTTTCCAATCTGCACAATAGGATGTGCAGTATCATCATCAGTCTCCACAAATCCTGGTTTTTCCATTTTCCTTGCATCCTCCATCCATTCTGCATGACCTGTCATGTGGTTTGATGCACCTGAGTCAACATACCATACATCGTTGCTTTCTTCTGCACTTGTCACAGAATTGTTCATGTGCTGCACCATAAACAGATGCTCATTTCTGTCATCACCCTCTCTACTAGAGGATGCATAATTTCCTTGTTGTAGTTTTCCATTCATGATGTCATTCTGCTTTTTATAGCAGTCTTTAGCCATATGACCCATTTTACCACAATAGTAGCATTCAACATTACTGTTTGCATTTTGGCCTCTTTGCCATCCACCACGACCTCTTTGGCTCCCCCTGCCTCTAGAGTTACCACATCCTCCTCCATAGGACTGGTTTTCTTGAGTTTGCTGCATATTCTGATTTCTACCACGGCCTCCATATCGGCCTCCTCTACCTCTGCCTCTACCTCTTCCAGCATTTGAGTAAAAGATAGCTTCTTTTGAAGTTCCTCCTGAAGAAGATGCACCACCATTTCTTTGCTCCTCAGAAATTAGAAGAGCAATCAGCTCCTCAAAATCAGGAAATCTTTCATGAACTGAAATGGATGTCCGAAATTGTGCATAATCCTTTCCTAAACCATTCAAGGTCACAGAAACTAAATCATCATCTTCCACTGGTGACCCAATGGAAGCAAGTGCATCTACAATCTTCTTCACCTTCATGTGGTAGTCGTTGATGCTCATATTTTCTCTTTGCACATTGTGCAACTCTTGTTTGAGCTGCATTTTCCTGGCTTGCGTATTTGTGCTATACATTTTTGACAAAGTATCCCATGCCTCCTTTGGCGTACTTGCATCTTGAATATGCACAATCATAGAGTCTGAAATGCTGATAGACAGCCAATACATAACTTTCCTGGCTCTCTCATGCCATGCTTTAAATGCCTGCATTTGCTGTTGATTGGGAACATCAGGAAGAACTAGTTCTTCTTCATTTCCTGCAACAAATTCCCAATATCCTTTTCCCATAAGGAAATTCGTCATTCTAAACTTCCATGCTTGGAAGTTGTTCTTGTCAAGCTTTTCAGTGACAATCTGTGAAAGAGAATCAGATGCCATTACAGAAGACTGCAAAAAATTATGTCACTGCAAAAACCACAGCTTCACCCTCACAAGGGAAAATCTGCAAAACTGGCGAAAGTGGTATTTGACCACACAGTCACTTCCTAGTGACGATTTTGCATCAACATGCAACTGGGATGATTCTGTAACTCCCAATGTCTCTGCGCACAAGCATACAATGCAATTTTTACAGTAACTATTCACCGACCTATAGAACAGTGGCTGCACAGCATAAAACTAGGCCTTTTCCTGAGTGCGTGCAGAAAACTTCCGCCTCCAAAACAGGCCCCGAAATGGCCTCAAATCAAAAAAACAAGGTCCCCAAGGGCTAAATCCCTGTCCCGCAGCATATACTGCCCTCTTGCTTCACCGCAAAGGGTGTCTCAACCTGAGACAATGCACTCCTGCACTTTCTGGCTGTGCTACCTGCAGAGATCTGCTCCTGAAACAGAAAATGAAAGCAACACTGCTCCTCTTACCAGAACACCGCGAGCTTGGCTTGCTTTCTTGAGCTCCTTACCACGAACAAGGCTCTGATACCATGTCAAGATTGTGGGAGAGAAGCAAGGAGTCTCGCTTGAAGCTTTCTTGCTTGCACAATGGGGGAAGACACACAAGGGTGGAGGCTGAAAACAGTTTTCCTCTTCTTAGTTGTGGAAGCTAAAAAGAACTCTAGTACAAAGAAATAGAAGAACCCTATATATGGGTTTCAAACCAAACTCAACTAACTAAGGTGACATACTAACTGAGCCACGAACTAGAGTAGATAAGGATAGCTATCATGTAGCTATTATTCATGGGCGGTGTACCAACCGCGTCTGCAACTGACAAGTCGGTGACATAAATACACAACAGTCACCCTGGCGTATCACGAGTGGAGCTCGATATCTCAACAGATTTCACCTCGTAAAGTGGTTATCACTCATGTCTTCAAGGATCCTCATGCAAAACGAGGGAAGTAGGGTTGTCCTCATCATGAGCCTAGCCATAGCGCAACTATCTATTCCTAGGTTAATGTCAAAAAAGAGTGGGGGAAGGTGGGCTTCCTCGACTGTTGGCTATTGTTTAAGCAAAAACCTAATGGTCCTAAGGTAATTACAAGTAGTTATGAAGGCTGGCTCCATGCAGGAAGAGAAATTCTCGAGGAAGTAATTGATGGAAGGGTGCAAGTTTTGGGGAAGAGAAATTATTGAGCAAGCAGTTGATGGAAGGGTGCAAGTCCCATGCTGTAAAGGTCATGCATTCCTCGAGAGTTGCTGCATTGACATTGTAGATCTTTGGAAAGTCGTACCTGCCATGCACCCCCTATCGTAATCCACTCTGTGTTTGCAAGGGTAGGGCATGTAGATAGGATCATTTTATTCTTCCTGTAGTGTGCCACAGAAGCCCATCCATGCATCAAAATTGGTGTCCCAAATCCTCCTCCGCTACTTTGGTTGCTCCTCATAACCTCGGACGGTTTTGGGAACCTGATAAACCTTGTCTTGCCAATAGTCCGTGGAATCCCGCCTCCATTGTTTGATTATAATGCTCCGCTCCTCGACCCATCGATTCACTAGAGTATTGCCCAAATAAATGATCCTTTCCACTACCTCCAGGGGTAAGACTCGGTCCAAAGCTCATGGGTAGACGAAGGAGAACTCAAAGTGTTGGGATTGGATCTCCCGCTGTTGCTAGATAGTTAGCTCCTATGGCCACTTAACGAGATGCTGATCCTCGCATAGTGGCATGGGCTTGTCAAGTAGCTATTGTGGCTATGCTCATGCCCTTTAGTGGGCTTGCTCCACAAGTTCTCGTCTTCTTCTTCTTGTAGCAATAGCACGCTTAGGAAACTGGGCATCCTCTAGCTCTTCTAGGGGTAGATCAGGCAAGGGTGGACTCGGCTCTCTGATTTGCAATTCTTCTTTGAATGCCTGTGTTCGAAGTTCGACCCTTCCTCAGTGTTTTGTTCCATAGTGATTTGGATTGGGGGTGGATGGGGTTGTTGTTGTTCCTCAAATCCAAGTTCCTTGATCTCATCGGTGGAGAGGTTGGCTTGTCGCAAGTAGCTACATTGCTACTCCTTGGTTATGCTTGTGCTGATTGGGAGTGTGCACTCTTACAGGCCATACCTTAAAGTTCTAGTTGTCAATTCCAACTTCCTTTTCATTCTCTCCACCAAATCCTCACCTTCAGCTTGTGTGACATGAAGCACTGTGCTCAAGAAAGCTTTCCTCTATGTGATGGACCACGCTTCAGCGGCCTCAGCTCTGGATTTTGCTAGAACCCTCTCACACTCTGCCATGACCAGGCACTCTGTCAACCCTTGCACTCTTTCAAAGTTGTGCCTTTCCCACTATCGTGCCTTCTCTTCTAGATCTTCCTTGCCCCTTTTCATCTCCTGAGACAACATCATTACCACCTACTGCTGCTCATCCCACACTTCCAGCATTTGGGTCTTCTCTTTATCCCGGTGGTTCTACTGCTCTTCAGCTATTCTTCTATCTTGATCAGCCACGGAGAACTACTAGTGGGCCTCTGTGAACCTTTTTGATAGATCTTCAGTAGTTTGCACATGGCTTTCTAGCTCTACCAGGTGTAGTTTTCTTTCGATCATGGCCATGGCCATTAGTGCCTACACCTCCTGCTGGGCATTCTCTAGGCTGTCTTGCAGGCTTCTTATGGCTCTGTCTATGGCCTCTTTCTTCATTTCTGACACGACTCCTACTTCTCTCTCCAGTCTTCCTTGCTTCTCCATTACTGACCATAGTTGGAATACTAGGGCATCCTCTTGTTCTTGGCATTGTTCTTCTAATGCCTAGTCTCCTTCTTGCACGCTCTCCCGTAGTTTTGTATGCATAGTTTCCACCCATGCCATTTGTTGCTGGAGCTTAGCGTATTGTTGGATGAGCAACTTGTGGTCCCGTTGCTCTACCACTAGGTCTTGGGCTTCATTGTCTAGCCTTTGCCTTAGGCGATCTTTGTTCTCTTGTGCCTACTTTTCCTTGGCACTGAGTAGATCTTTCAGGTTTCGAATTTCTTCTTTATGCTCCGCGGCTTGCCATGTCATCTCTAGATGAAGAGCCGTGACAACTTCTCTTCAGCCTCTAGTTCCATAGTCTCGGTCTTCTTCTCTTCCTTAGCCTTCTCTAACTGGGCTAGGAGTTCAGCCATGTAGGCATCATAGTCCACAGTCGGGGGCATCGTTGGCGGTGCTGTGGTCGTGGATGCTCCCAACCTTTGCTGCTTTTGGTCTTGCCTTGACTTGGCATCTGTTGTAACCAACATTTTGGCTCCTTTGCCTGGCGCCATCTCTTGTACTTTCATGACCAGTAACTGCATCATGGACATGAGCTGAGTTGTGTCCATGGTAGGCACTGGCTCCTGTGTGGTGGAGGTTGTAATATACTAGTTCTCACAGCAAGACATATAACTGGAAATTTGTGAAATACACCATACTTGCAAAGGAATAAAATAAATACACCATGTTTGCAAGGAGGCCATAGCCAAGGTAGCTAAGCATGAAATAGTATTGCCATGGAAGGTTGAGAATCATAGATGTAAGCTGCAACATGAATACTCACCTCATGTCAAGGTGGGACATGGTATGCACCCCATATCTTGGTGGCTAAGAACAGGCATCCTCTTAGATGGTGGGAGGAAGGAACCTCAAAGCATGTATTACTTTAAAATGGCAAAAAGATCCCTCACATGTTATATCCCCACCTTTTATACTTAACCCTAGCCTAGTGTAGACTAAGGTGATTTATGCTTTATTACAAGCCATTCCAACCTAAAAGATCTTTGTCCTCAACGTTGAATTGGAAACAAATTATAAGGATGATTAAAAAGATGGCTTGAATAATTGGAATCATGCTGTAATGAAGCTCCATGTTGAGGAAGATCAAAGAAGTTGATGAAGAAGGATCATATAAATGGAACAGATTGCTGTAAACTATCCAAAACATGTTGTAGTACAAAATTGGCCAAATCTTGAGCTAGAAGTGGCCGATTTCCACATGCAAGATATAGAAATATAGAGGACAACATGTAGTATCCAGTCATGCCTTCAAAATTGAATTTTGATGCTGATGAAACAATTTACTTTCACACGGAAATTTAATATGGCAAGTTGTTTACTGTCCTGTTTATGAATTGTCATCTTGCTTAAGTCATGGAAATTGTTCCAAATATGATGCTTGGTGCCATGAATACTCTTCAATAGCCAAACCCTTCCATTTGACTAGGTATTCCACAAGAATGCGGTTCCTTAGAACCTTCTTCCGCTTTTGCCAATAATCTTCTCAGGCTCATATATGATCAAACCATCATCATCCAAGGGAGGTAGTTCTTCAAGAACTTGAATTTGAGGACCCACATACTTTTTATTCTTGTGTTTGAAGGTAAATCTAGTTGATAAACAAAATCCCCAACTCGCTTGACAATACGATAAGGGCCATAAAACCTATGAGCAAGTTTATTGTCTCCTCTTTAAGAGAAGAATAACGTGACTTGTGAACCTTCAAAAATACCCATTTATCTTCCTCAAACTCCACATGTCATCTTTTCTCATCCGCATAGACCTTCATTGTCTCTTGAGCTTTGAAAATGTTGTCCTTGCATTGCTTCATAAGGGCCTCCATCTTTTCCAACTCCTCACGGGCTTGTGGATTTACATCTTCATGAAACAATGCGGAGGATAATTGTACTTTGTAGCCATATAAAGCTTCATATGGAGACATTACAATGCTCTTATGGTAAGTATCGTTGTAACAAAATTCCACAAGATGGAGCCATTGGGTCCATGCATTTTGTGTCTCATGGGTAAAAATGCCTCAAATAAACTTATAGCCATTTGTTAACTCTTTCGATTTGCCCATCTATTTGTGGGTGATATGTGGTACTAGGAGTCAACAGAGTCTCCATTAAAGAGAACAAACTCCTCCAAAAGCTCCCCATAGATAGTGTGTCGTGATCGGACACAATCTTCATTGGCAAACCATGAAGCTTGAAAATATATTCCATGAATTGTTGAGCCACTTGCTTTGCTGTAAATTGGGCCTTAGTAGGGACGAAATGGGCTGATTTAGTCAACCAATCAACTACCATATAAATGCTATTCCACCCATGCTTAGTTATAGGCCATCCCACAATAAAATCCATAGAGATATCAGTCCACTTTCCTTGAGGAATAGGGAGTGACTGAAGTAAGTTGCCAGGTAGAAGAGATGAGTCTTTATTTTATTGACACGGAAGACATTGCATCACATAATCCTTGACATCCTACCAAATGCCCTTCCAATAGAAGCTCTTATGGATGTTGTCAAATGTTTTGAATAGCCCATGATGACCCACTAAAGGTAAAGAATGCATCTCATGCAAAATATGATCTTTGAAAGAGGATCATGGTGTCAAGTAGACTCTACCATGATACCATAAAAGACCGTTGTGCCAATTGAAATTGGGATACTCTTTTCCTTTTCCTTGCTGAAATTCCTTCATCATCTTTGATGCTTGCTCATCAAGAAAATATTCTTCTTGGATGTCATAAATCCAATCCCTATATACAATTGAAATTGAAGATAAATAACATGCCCACATATGTGATAAAGCATCTGCCATAACATTATCTTTTCCAACCATGTACAATATTTCAAAATCATAGCTTTGAAGAGTAGCTAGCCACCTCCTTTGTTTAGGGGAAAATTTTGGTTGGGAAAGGAAGTATTTTAGCACACGATAATCGCTCTTCACCTTGAAATGGCTACCATATATATAGTGATGCCACTTTTTGATAGCATGCAAAATTGCCAACATCTCTTGTTTATAGACATGTAGCTTGCGACTTTCATAGGCTATAACTCCATGGTTTTGATATAAAATAGCCCCAACTCCTCTTCCACTAGCATATGCACATATAATGAATTCCTTAGAGAAATCCAGGCATACAAGAATAGGTGCCAAAACTAATAAAGATTTCAGCTCATTGAAGCTCTTGTTGGCTATGGAGTCCCAAAACAAAGCTTCTTTCTTCAACCTATTGGTCAAAGGAGCCACCACATGAGCATAATTTTTTATAAACCTCCTATAGAGTGAATATAATCCAAGGAAACCTCTCAAGGAAGTAGAATTCATAGGAGTAGGCCACTCTTTGACACATTTCACCTTGTTAGGATCCACACGAATGCCTTGCTCTCCCACAATGTGACCCAAGTATTCCACTTTATCTTCCATGAGAGAACACTTTGACATTTTGGCAAAGAGTGTATGTCTTCATAATGTGTCAAAGACATCAAGATATATGACTGAAAATTTATGAAATATACCATACTTACAAAGAAATACAAGAAATACACCATGTTTGCAAGGAAGCCATAGCCAAGGTAACTAAGCATGAAATAGTATTGCCATGGAAGACTGAGAATCATAGATGTAAGCTGCAACATGAATACTCGCCTCATGTCAAGGTGGGACATGGTATGCACCCCATACCTTGGTGGCTAAGAGCATGCACCCTCTTAGATGGTGGGAGGAAGGAAACTCAAAGAATGTATTGCTTTAAAATGGCAAAAAGATCCCTCACATGTTATATCCACACCTTTTATACTCAACCCTAGCCTGGTCTAGACTAAGGTGATTTATGCTTTATTACAGAGGTGGTGGTAGCGGTCTAAGGTTTGAGAGTCAAAGGGAGGGGATGCAACAGGGCCTTGCCCTTCCTCGCAACAACTGGGGCTACTTTAGCATTGCCGCTTGTTTGCCTTTGTGCTGTGGGCTCAAGGTGGCCATTTCTCTGGGGCCGTGGGTCTCCTCTACAGACCTGTGCATGGCCTCTGCCATGTCTTCATCTTCCTTTCTCCTTAGCTCTTCTGCCTCTTGTTTTTCTTTTCTCTTTCTCTCATTTTTGACCCTCTTGGACTCTTTTTGGGCCTTCCTTAACTTGGCATGTTCCTCCCTTGTCATTGTTTCTTTTGTCTCCTTCTATAGCTTTGATGGGGTTCCCTTCTTCTGCGCCTTTGGCTCTCGTTGCCGGACTATGTCTCCTTCTCTTCTCTATCACTTATAGTCCTTTCACTGGACTGCACTTGTTTGTGGTGAGGCCAATCGCCAGGAGTTTCCCCTACTCCCTCTCCACCTCCCTTTGTGTCCTTCAAGGCCTCTTGGATGATGGTCATTAAGATTCCATCCCGAACCTGATGGTGGATGCCTTGGAGGAGGACTTCTTTCGAACTGATCTTGCTATGGAGGGTGGGGATTCCCCTCCTGCCACTACTGTGTCGGTGATCAAAGCTTTCGTTGAGCTTTCAATAGTTTTTCACACGAAGGCGCTCTAATATATTTCATTTGGGGATCCTGCTACAATGCTCTCCAACAACAACACCCTGATTTTGTTCATAAGAGCATTGTACCTTTGACTGGAAAAGAGAGCATGGACCATTTTTTCCTGTAGCTTAATCTTTGGATTTGGGATATCTGCTAAGCTTTTCCAATCCATTATGCGTACAGCAGCCTTGTTCATCCCTAGCATGCTATACACGTCCCTCTTTGGGTGCGTCACTCTGTTCTGTAAGTCAAACCTAGGGCTTTCTCCACCACCGCAGGGTTCAATTCCACCTCCACTTGGTGAGCTTCTTCCTCTTTCCTGAATGTCACTATACCATAGTTCCTTTCGACATTGAAGCTCCTCAGAAATTCTACACATTTTTCGTAATTGCCGACCTTCTCTACATACTTCTATAGGCTGCATTGGTCCACGAGTTGTTTAATGGGCGGCTCTTCCATGGTGGCATCTTCTAGGTTTATGGCATGCTTGAATGTGAACTGGCTGTAGCCCCTTGTTTCTACCGTCAAGCCATACTTAGCTTGCTCTTCCTCCGTGAATATTTTTGCTACCTTTATCTTGCCCTACCATTTTAGGTTCTTGTCATATATCATGGTTCACCATTACTATTTTTTAAGACATTTTCTTGCTAGAAGATAAGAATTGGATCATGCTTTTATGGAAAGAAGAACATGCTTTAAGCCTAAAAAGAGAATTTTCCTTCGAGCAGTTCTATTCATTTCTAGGATTTTATGACACTTTTCCTTGATTTCACCTTACTTCACCTTACCCCCTCCCCCCCTTGGGAATGAGAAGAATCCGTCCTAGGATTAGACATGGGAGAGGCAAGACATTTGAGCACAGTAGGGTGCTATTTACTTGGGCATGAGCCAACTATAGAAATCATGGTTGTATTCCAAGTGTGCATGACGATCGAGATTACGAGGAATAATGAATACTTGGGTAATGTAAGTTAGGACATCGGTTAGAAAATCACTCGATTTGATGCGGCTAGCCACATGTAGCTCCTCTTCCATAAGGATGCAATCAGTGTAATGATGGGCCAAGACCTATGGTCGTCTAGGTGTTTGTATCGAGTGATGGCCAAGACCCTGAAAGAGGTTCGTGCTACTTAAGTCGGGGTCATACTCGATTGTTTTGATGGCATGTTGCTACTCAGCATTAGTCATTATTTGGCAACCCAGTTTCTCCCATTGGAGACATAGGTTACAACATTTTTGTAGAATGAGGAGTCAGAGTAAGCGAGGCGAGTGAGTTCCTCAAGCTCAATGGTTGACGCAGGCCTTTGGGGCTTGCAGTATGATGTTATTAGTTGTCTGATGAACGTGTGCTCTTTTGAGATTTCACCATTATTGATTAACTCCTTTGAGACTTTGGGAGATGTTATGGTCATAAAATCATATTTCTCCCAAGTGCAAGATAAAGAACAAACCTCAACGGCAAGGGGTTCATCACGCAAGCCGAGGTCAAGTCTTTTGTAGCTCCTAGCAAATGTGGTGAAGGTGTTATCTAATAGCTTGATGTAAGTCACCAAGTCATCTCTTGTGATCTCAGCAAAGTCCTTGGTGATTGATAGAAATAAACATTGCTTGTAGGAAGGCCCAAGACCTACTGGTGGTTGGTGTGGAATTGAGCTAGACACTAATGGTTCAAACTTGACAGTGGTATGTCTAATGGTAGCTCTATAGTTTGATCAGTGTGTTCAATGCTGCTTTAGGTACTGAGGGTGGCTCCAGTGGCAAAGATGGTGCATTGCCCTCTTGTGCAGCCACTGGGGTGCCAAGCTCTCTGAACTTAAATGATTCCACGGTATCATGTAGTTGTTTGGGTCGATATATTAGTTGGGGTTTTTTTACTGTAACTATCGCGGGTTCTGTAGTCTTGGCCGCTCGATTTTTTTGGGTGTTCACTACCTTAACAAGAGTGTGGCTTCCTGGAGATGGGGTGGCAAGTGATGGTCATGGTTGGACTATGCTTCTAGGATATTTATTCTTGGAACCCATATCGAGGTGTTTCCTTCTTCTATTATCCTTGGGCTCGCAAAATCTTTGGGGATCCATTGTGGCTTGATTGTGCGCCTATGTCGATAGCATCAGATCGGTCACTTAGGTTTTGAATTATAGTTGTAGCCTTGTGGGGCTATGTTTGTTGGCTATGAGTAGGTCATTTTTGGTGCTTTGGAACCCATTTAAGCGTGGGCTTTGTGGCTTTGGGGATGGCCTTAGTTGGCAGTGGTTTTGTAGTTTGGGTGGGTTGTGATGACTCATGACCCCCCTCCCTAGGCTTGGTCCTAGGTAGCTCTATCGGTGGCATGGCAGGCTTAGGTGGAGCTTCGCTTCCCTTGTTGAAAGCTGTCACGATTCGAATGTTGCCAATGGCAAGGTGAATGTGCTGCAGATCATAATCTATGTTGCACTGTGCTTGCTTCTTAAAAGTGCATCCTAATAACAATTCTTGACCTGCATCCTTTGTATTTGGCAATACATGGAAGATGACTAATAAGCTCTGAGACTCGATAGAGACTGTGATCTTGCACTTCCCTAGGAGTGCATATGACTTGCCCTCAAATGGGCTAAGTTTAGCATTGGTGGGGCTGTAACTGTGACTGACAAATGACGATCCAATGAGCATGAGTCAAGACATTGCAACCAGCTCCCTTGTCAATAAAGACATAAAAAGCGTGCATGCACCAAGTGGTGGCCGTGATGGGTAGGTATGCTAGTGCTACTACCTCTTCATCCTCATTCTCTAGTTTGGTGATGGTGATTGATGGGACCTAAAACGGGCTGGCACTGGCTCATGCACTAGTCGGACCTCTATCATGCGCTCAACAACCCCACCGCCTCGCGGCCAGGAGGGTGGATGACACATACATCATCTTCCTAAACATCTTGCATTTGTATCACGTCTCGTAGTCCAACTCTAACCCAATTAACACTCCTCAAAGGGAGTCCCAACACATTACCAAATAGCACAAAGTACAAACATAGGAGGTTCTCCCACGGCGGCTGACTGCCGCTACCTCACTGCGACTCTCCTACACCTTGGGGATTGGCCCCTCGATGCGTCGCTAAACATATATAACACTTCATCGCACATAGTTCTCTCAAGGTACCAATCGATCATATCCATGAATGTTTCTCGGGTGAGAGGCGGCGATATGATTGGCATCCAGGAGGGAATGAGGGGCAATGATCAATTGCCATGATTGTTTGTAGCAGGCATGATGCATCTCCATCCACCAAGCGCATTTTTCGGCGCCTATTCCTCACGCCTTCTCTCCACGATTTGATGCATGCTCTCTCCTCCAAACTTTCATGTGACATTAAATTTTGGGCTCCCAAAGGTCACTTGCCCATTTTGGCCAAATTTTGTCCACCCCTTCGCATCTTGACCGGTTTCTTGGCCATTTCCCCGTCCGGACTCCGAATTGAGCTCTGAAAAGTCCTGGGCGTCCGGCTCGGCATCCCCCATTGGCCGTAACTCTTGTCAACCCGCACGACAGTCTAAAAAATTATGAAAAATCAACAAGTGTCATTCGGGCACCTTTAAAGCACTTTGATGCTTAAATTTATCCTAGATCAAGCCGCCGCCTTCGACGTTGAATATTTTTCCCTTGATATTCGTAATTAGCTATTTTTAAGCACTTCTCAGCACCAAAATTCCGCTCTCATTGGCGACCACGGGATAGGGCGACTCAGCCCGTCGAATCCCACAATAGATCTACACAAAAACAACCAAAGGAAGCATCAAGCTGATATAAAACAAATATGCAATAAAACTCAGCACAATGCTCTCACCCAACCCCCTAACAGAACCAAGGCATGACATCCACACAGAGTAGGCCTAGCATAATCTGATAGAAGGTCCGAAGCTAGTCACTAACCAACTGCTCCAACACGGCCAAACTAAAAGGACTATCAAAGAGGTTGCCCTAAGTGGTGGTCTGAACCACCTATCTAACTAAGGACAACACAACCAGGAGCTCCTACTAGGCGAGGACTCCTATAGCCTGATCAAGAAGTATTTTCTTGTAACACATTTCCTCTTTTAGGGTTTTTATTTGATTGCCATACTCAAGTATGTAAAAAGGAGGGAGCTGAGTGTAGTAACCCAAGGAGAACAGGGCATCGGCCTCAGGACCTGTCTTGGTACCCAAGAACCTACCAAGCCCTCGCAAGGCGACACTTAATCCTTTTTAACGCTCACTTTTATTTTCGCTCCAACCTTCCTTAATTTCTTCTTTTCCAGCAAGATGCCACCCCTAGGAAGACAAGGTATCGGCCCCGGGTCTGACTCGTCCCCAGGAACCTACCAGGCCTTCGCAAGGCAATGATCAATTACTTATAGATTTCCATTTTTTTTCTTTTTGTTTATAGGGGTTAGAACCCCTTTTTACACATCTTTGTATATATTAATTTTCTTTTCAGATACTCGAGGTTTTATCTTCCCTATCATCATTATTTTTCTTCGGGCAGGCTTTGCTAACTGCCTCACAACTAACAGGAACTCCTAGAACGGCTGCCTAGCAGGCTAGCAGAACAGGGTCACTAGGACTCCCTTCTAAAAGAGGTCTTTTGATGCTTAGCAATGTCTTTACAGGAGGCAACGACTACTCAGACCTCCCTCAAACATACTAAACCTAAACCTGGGACTTCATGCCTTGGACGCCGGTCCCCAACAAGAAACGAAAAAACCCCTTAACAAGTACACAAACACATATAACATAAAAACCACAGTACTCATAAAGGAAATATATCACCTGGATAGGGCCACAAGAAGCTTCCGCGCAACAAAATGCTCCTTCCAAGCTCTTCTTCCGAACCTGTCTAGCACAAAACTAAAACAAGAAACCATTAACCGTACCTGCACTAAACAGACAACTGGCCCTCTTGGCCTAATGAAATAAAACACTTCACTACCAAATTTAATCGGCCCTCCTGGCCTAACAAGATAAAACATAGTAGCACCTACACATCCTTCCCTGGAAGAATCCAGATATACAATAATAAGCTCCCTTCCAAGGAGGAAAAACAGGCTCATAGCCCTAAACTAAATGCATAAGGTTATGACCCATCCCTCCTGCATAAATAGCAAGAGGCGTACGCATAACATGTTGTCTAATTAACCGATGGGTCCCAGATAATAACGGTAGATTGGTCTCGGCTACTCTTTGCATTACCCATATCAACCATCATCTGCCATAGATTGCATGTTCTGATAACATTCCCCACAAGTGACTGGGTCCTGTTTTATCATTGATGACAATATCCAAACTAGGACCACAATTAAAGAAGAGGTCTTCTTCATAAGCAAGGTTGGCCAATGAGTCCGCAAATTGATTCCAGTAACGTGGAATCAGCTGACAAGACACTCTCTCAAACTCTTCAAGTAGGGTCATCGCAATCCGATGATACATACAAAGAATGGGATTCTGTACTGTGTATATCCCATCTAGCTGATTCAGGATCAACTGGGAATCCCCTTTTACTAACAATCGACGAATACCACCTTGCTTGGCAATATGCAATCCCATAATCAAGGCTTTATACTCTGCCATGTTGTTAGTGAATCCTACCCCGAGATAAACAGCTAACTTCATCCCAACTCTACGTCGGGGATCTCGGATTACTACTCCAACACTTCCTTTTTTACTAGGGCCCTTGGACGCTCCTTCAAAATATAATGTATACGTCCACAACGGGTTTACACAGCCGGCCATCACAAACTCCTCTATTCGTAATTATGGTAATCAAAGTTTAGCATGTTGAGAGGGTGAACTGACGGCTCCATCCCACCTGCTTCATTGAACTCAACAGGGATACTCGTCAACAGTCACAAGCAATGATGGCAAAAGACTTTGATCTCCCACATAAAGGTTCCGTCTTCTTGCTCAATCACTTTATACCCTTTGCTCCACCAGATGAGTTTCCCCTGATGGTATCTCTGCTCCAGATATGGGTGCTCCAAATAAGGGATTAACCGACCCATCCACCGTCTTTTAAGCTCTTTTTTGCAGGTCTCAAGTCATCCCTAGCATGGACCTGCAATGCATTTCTTTTGTATTAGTAGACTTAGAAATAGTAAGGTTTAATCTTATTAAGATTAACCTTATTCTTAAACTCTACTCCATGTAGATCAGCTAATAGGGCTGTAGACCTATTCTTCCCTAACCTGACGATTTTGTAGGGCCCATCCATTTGAGGTTCCAATTTTCCTGGAAACAGCTCCCTACGCGCATTATAATATAAAACCAGTTGTCCTTTCTTAAAGGTATACTTCTTCGCCTTCAGGTCATGCAACTGTTTCATGTGACGTTTAGCCACCTCTTGATGTAACAGGCTTTGCAACTTAAGTTCATCTAGGTGCGCTAAAGTCGTAAATCGCTCTAATAGGGCATCCTCATTATCCAAAGAATGGTTTATTGCGAATCTAATGGTCGGCAACTCAATTTCTAAGGGTAAAATGCACTCTTCACCATAAACTAGTTTGAACGGCGTGTGGCCAGTGGCTCGCTTGAACGTGGTATTATATGCCCATACTACCACATACAGCTTCTTGTCCCAGTCTCGTTTCTTCTCAGAGACTATCTTGGACAAGATACCCACAAGCTGTTTATTAGTACTTTCAACCTGCCCATTTGCCTGCGGATTATAAGGAGTCGTTTTATTGTGCTTGATTTGCCAAGCCTCAGTCAAGCTTTTGATAACCTTGTTCAGGAAATGGGTTCCACGGTCCGACATTAATTCTTTCGGGGGACCAAAACGGCATATTATCTGCTCTAAAAGGAAACTAGCAGTTTCTTTAGCAACATCTTTCCTTGTTGCATGTGCTTCTGACCACTTTGTGAAGTAGTCAGTTGCTACAATAATATACCTCTTTTGCGCAGTCGACGACGGAGTAATAGGATCCACAAAGTCTATTCCCCACTTCTCAAATGGAAGTATTGCCATAATAGGGGTGAGTGGTCTTTTCCTATTCTCTCGACTATCATGTTGTTGACAAATATCGCATCTCTTAACATACGCAAACGCATCCTGGAAGATGGCAGGCCACCAGTAACCTGCTCTTAAAGCCTTTTGTGCTGTAAGCCGTCTAGCAAAATGACCTCCACAAGGGGTATCATGGCACTCTTCCAAAATGAATGGCACCTCATCAGGCATCACACATCGGCGATAAATGTCATCAACCCCTTGCCGATATAGTGTACCTGCGATCAAGGCAAACTTTAATGCATGCTGCTTAATTTTCCTTCTCTCAGCTTTAGATAGTTCGGATCCAGCCTCTCCTGTCGATAAATAATGCGTTATTGCAGCATACCAGGAGGGAATAGATGCCGTATCTATCTTAAATAATGACTCTATGTCACTACCTTCAGCCACACCACAGATTCTTTCGGCTCCCCAAAGTCCACAAGACATTCCACAATACCCTGTAACCTTGGTGGCTTACTCCTGATCTCATAATCAAACTCCTGCAAAGTGATTAATCACTTCGCAAGACGATCAGGCGGTTGCAACTTATTCATCAATAATCGAAGCCTCTCCGCCTTCGTATAAAGCACAACTTTCTCATAGAGAATATAATGCCTGAATTTCTTAGTCCCAAAGACCATCGCAAGACACAACTTCTCCATGTAGGTATAATTGATCTCTGAAATGCCCAATTTTTGACTAGCAAAGGCTATCGGATGATACCACTTTTCCTCCTGGATTTGGGCTAAACAGCAGTGATACTATGCATGGTGGCTGCTAAAAATATATAGAACACCTCACCTCTTTTAGGTGCTTTCAAAACAGGTGCTTTTACTAGCTCCTGCTTCACATCCTCGAATGCTACCTTACAAGGGTCACTCCATACAAACAAACAGCTAAAGGACAATAGATTTGTAAGCGGCAACGTTCTTTCTGCCAAGGCGTTTATGAATCTACGGTAATAACCAACTGAAGACAGAAAGCTATGAACTTCTTTCGGAGTGCGTGGTGAACCCATGGCAACTATGACTTTGACCTTCTCGGGATCTGTCGCAATTCCTATTGAACTAACCACATGGCCTAGCAATAGCCCATAAGGTACACCAAAAACACACTTTCGTGGGTTTAGAGCGATACAAAATTGTCTCCAGCACTCAAAGCACTTCCTTAAAATGATCAACTGCCTTTCTCTCACGGTGGCAGCCCCTAAGTCATCAATAAACACCTTCAACTCTTCAGGGGATATGTCACCGAATGTTTTATCTGCTGTTCGTTGCCACAAACCAGGCGCATTGCATAAACCAAAGGCCATCACATGGTACACAAAAGTACCAAAGACAGTAATAAAAGTTGTTTTCAACTTGTCCTCTTCTGCAATTGCCATCTGGCTATATCCTGCAAAGCAATCCATAAACGAATATATCTCACTACCCGCTAATTGATCCAAAATTTGGTCAATGAATGGCAACGGGTAGTAATCCTTAACCGTCTGCTTATTCAGCTCTCTAAAATCTACACATAATCGGATTTGATTATTTTTCTTCTTCTTGATAACAACTGGTGAACACCATTCCGTGTGTTGAACAGGGAAGATTAAACTAGCTTTTCTCAGCTTTTGTAACTCCTCAAACAGCCCGTCCCTCAATTCAAAAGGCATACGCCTTACTTTTTGACGCACAGGACGACTGTCTTCTTTTACAGGAATAGTATGAACAGCTAGACTGGGAGGCATGCCTCTCAGCTCATCATAACTCCATGCAAAGATATCGGGGAATTCTTGAATCAAGGACACATAGTCCTCCCTTTCTGCTGAACTGAGCATAGAACCTAATTTAATTGGCCGCGAATCATTCGGCATGCCAAGGTCCAACTCAATCACATCTGCATCTCTTATACGATCTTGAGCCTCTATCGACTTGTTCAAAGTGATCTGATAGATGTCTTCCGTGATGGATCCCTCTTTGGACTCATCACTCGATGATGTCTCATTGGCGGATAAATCCTCTAATGTCTCCAATTCTGTAGAAGATAGAGGAGCTCTCTCACTCTGCGGGGACTCAGGATAGGCATCAATCACCACGTGCTGGGCACCTCTGCCGAATATCAGCGCCCGACCGACGGGTATATCCACTTGGCAGTCCGCTTGCAAGATCCAAGGTCGTCCAAGTAATACTTGGTAACTTGGACGCCCTACAAAACGAATCACCCTAAAGTCCAACAGGCATTCTACATTTGCAACAGTGACATGGACCTTAGTAATGCAGCCTTCCGGCTGTCTCAAACTATCATCCCCCATTCTGAGAATTGTGGAGGTATCTTTCTGGATCGCAAGACCCAACCTTTCCATCAGTTTAGAACTCATAATGTTAACAGATGATCCCGTGTCGACAATGGCATAATCTACTAATATCCCATCGACATAGGCTGCAACCCTTGGGCAATGCTTCTCAGCATGCTCAAACCAGTCATCACCAACTCGCGCAATACCCAAAGGTTCCACGATATACCCAGTATGCAGGATCTTTCTAAATTCCTTGCATACTCCTAGGGAAAGCTTAATAAGATGTAGAAGGTTCACATCCGACTTGACTTCACAAAGAGAGCTCGCAAAATCGAAATCATGATAGTTCGGTAGAGTTCGCTTTTCACACCAAACCATCTGCTCTTTAGGTTGCTGAACCGGCTTTATTGCTTCTTTTTTAACTTTCACCTTCTTCCTCAATGGTTCCTTATCCTTCTTAACATCGGCTTTACTCTCCACGAGCTTCAGAGGTCCCCCTTCCATGGCCGGATCCAGAACTTGCGTTCCTTTGTCGCCTTGTTTAGGGTTTCCGTAGACAGGCTTATCCTTGTTGGCCTCTCTACCCTTTTGACCTCTTGTAAGGACAGCTCACAGATTAGAGGTTTCAGCGTCATTAACACGCACACCTCAATCAAACTAACCCCACTACCACTAGGCAGCTCCTCCACTATAGTCTTTGGTCATTGGAGTATTTGTTTAGGTCCGTCTTCTCACTGGGAATCATTTCCTTGCGCACGATGATTAACAGGCCTTGGTTGCCGACTACCTTGCTGGAGGGAACTAATCTTACTCTAGCAAGTGGTTGCTAAATGGCCAAATTTCCCACAGATGTCACACTTGATATTTGGGCAATTTCGTGGATAATGTTGCCCACCACACCATTTGCAGCTAAACCTCGAAGGTGCACCCTCATCTGGGTATCTACTTCCTATCAAATTTTGTTGTTTTTTAAGAAAGTTGACATCAACGGCTATTTGTCGATACTGCTCTGTAATCATGTCGATATAATGCTTCATCATGTCCTTAACCTCGCCAAGAACATTGGAAGCGCTCGACTCATATCCTTGATCATTACCCTGCCGTTCCATCGGCCTAATGATCCGATTCGGCACTGATTGTTGAACCACAGGTATGGTATTAGGATTAACTGCCTGGCTTCCACCATTTGGAGCCATTTGACTGCCCATAGGCATCGACATGCCAGAGGGAGCTGGTAATAAAGGCACATTCTGCATCATGTTCCCTCTCCCATTAGGATTAGCCATCGCTATCCCTTGGCTACTACTGCCATTAGCCGTCGCCATATTATTTCCCAATGCTAGACCCATATTCAGATTGCCTCTAGAGGCATAGGCTGCTTGTAGCCGGGATTCCACCTCTTGTGCTCGTGTAATGGCAGTATCTATATCCCCCAAAGGGACAGTACTCAACTGAAAACTGGATATTAAAGTCCAAGCCATGCAGAAAATATCGCAATTGGGCACCTGCGGGGATAGGAATAGAGGTGTCCAACTTACGGAAAACCTCTTTTAGTTTCTTCGCATAAGCACGAATATCCTCGTGTGGTTCTTGACAGGTCACATTAAGTACACGCGACCAATATTGCCCACCCCTTTCAGGGGCAAACTCCCTTCGAAAAGCTCCATAAAATGAATCAATACTCAATATGGTTCCGGCCTCTAAACCATGATACCATATGACAGCTCTTCCTTTGAGAGTCATGTTGAAGAACATCATTAAATGTCCTTCTTCTTGGATGCGACAGTTAAATATCAGCTTTTGAAACTCCCTGATGTGGAGTTCTGCATCTTCCTCAACTAGCCCATTAAAAATGGGTAGCGGGTAACCCAGAGCCAGTAAATCCATCGTTCTTGTAGGAATTGCAATGGGCTGCGCCATGACGGAAATTGGATTTGCACTAGAAATAGGGGACGGTGAGGTTACACCTCCTACACTTGATGTAGACTACCTTGTGGAAGGAAGGGGAGCACTAGAGCTTCCACCTCCTCCTAACTTACTGCTTGTGGCACCAAGACCACTAGATCCACTCCCTCGTAAGGGTTCAGCACCACTACGCTTAGGGGAATACCTCCTAAGAATTTCAACATGTCGCCTAGCTCTTTCATCTCTCTCTTGCTTTTGGATTTCGGCTAGATGATGCTTATCGATGAATAACAAATCAATCTCAGTATCCTTTGGCATAAACTACTAACTGGTCCCTAGACAACCAGGATTCGAGGACCGCCACTTCTAAGCGGCTCCTGGCAGACGCACCACTGATGGGACCTAAAATGGGCCGGCACTGGTTCATGCACTAGCCGGACCTCTATCATGCGCTCAACAACCCCACGACCTCGCGGCCAGGAGCGTGGATGACACATACATCATCTTCTTAAACATCTTGCGTTTGTATCACGTCTCGTAGTCCAACTCTAACCCAATTAACACTCCTCAAAGGGAGTCCCAACACATTGCGAAATAGCATGAAGTACAAACATAGGAGGTTCTCCCACGGCGGCTGATTGCCGCTACCTCACTGGGACTCTTCTACACCTTGGGGATTGGCCCCTCGATGCGTCGCTAAACATATATAACACTTCATCGCACATAGTTCTCTCAAGGTATCAATCGATCGTATCCAAGAATGTACCATTTTCCTCACTTTCTTTCCCCTTAGACCCAACGCCTAGCCTACAGCTTGGACAACCTGTCTCACTCAACGTTGGTCATGTTCTTCTAGAAAGCAATTGCCATGCATCCAAGAGATATTGTCTCATACCTTTTAAATTTCTTTATGATTCATGTAAATTGTGAATGTCCACATGCTCAAACAATTAAGAAAATCAGCATTGGTGCACATGTGGAAAACGTTTCTTTCAATGATTTCAACTATTGCTCGTATGCGGCGTTGCATGAACCTAGCACCAAGAAACCCTCGTGCTACTAGGTTCTTAATTTAGATTAACGACCAACCTAAATGGTATGCATAAAAACCAGCAAGCTTTTCATCATTTCATTTAGCATTTAAACACCTCTTATACACTCTACCCCCTCACCCGTTTAGATTGTGCATGGTGCATAGGTTTAGGGTTCATTTTCCACATTTTTATTGTATGAAAAGCCATAAAAACTCACTAAAATATAAAGGTAGGGCTAAACTGAGGCTAAACCTCATACTTCAAACCCCCCATACATCCACAAACATGAATCTTATTTTTCCTTAATTTTCGGCACTCAAAATCTATTTTTTCCCTATTTTTACCCATTTTTCCTATTTTTCTTATTTTTCCACAATATTAAATGACTAAAAATACAAAATGAGTTGTGGGCTGTGGCCCTTAGATTCATCTGCAGCAAAAATACAAATTTAATTGGTGTGTCTTATTATATTTTCCATTGATATATCAAAAACACCCTATTTTTCCATATTTTGCATGTTTTACGGGTTTTACGCTATTAATTTCATCCACAACACTTATGATTTTCTGATTTTCTGATTTCAAACAGTTGGAAGACGTTGCAAACAACATTATATCACATAATCATCCCATGGGAACAAGTATTCATGAAGCAACTTGCGTAAAACATCAATTTCCTTTGTAAAAATGAGATTACCGTTCTTTGCGGGTTGCGGGTTTTTATTTGCCATATCTCAGGACTGATTTCCAGCCACCATTAATGCTCATGACAATCCACAATTAGCAATCTTCCTTCCTCTTGAACCACGGAGCAATCCGATCTTCATTGGACAAGCATCCGTCATCCATTATTCTTCTTCTTCTTCACCACATGAATCTGCCCTTAGGGGAGAGAGAGGGAGGAGAGAGAAATACTGAAATCAGAATTCTTCATAGAGACCACCATTTCTCGGGTGAGAGGTAGCGATATGATTGGCATCCAGGAGGGAATGAGGGGCAGTGATCAATTGCCATGGTTGTTTGTAGCAGGCATGATGCATCTCCATCTTCCAAGCACATTTTTCGACGCCTGTTCCTCACGCCTTCTCTCCACGATTTGATGCATGCTCTCTCCTCCAAACTTTCATGTGACATTAAATTTTGGGCTCCCAAAGGTCACTTGCCCATTTTGGCCAAATTTTGTCCACCCCTTCGCATCTTGACCGGTTTCTTGGCCATTTCCCCGTCCGGACTCTGAATTCAGCTAAAATCCCGAGCGTCCAGCTCGGCATCCCGCATTGGCCGGTAACTCTTGTCAACCCGCATGACAGTCTGAAAAATTAAGAAAAATCAACAAGTGTCGCTCGGGCGCCTTTAAAGCACTTTGACGCTTAAAATCGTCCTAGAACGAGCCGCCGCCTTCGACGTTGAATATTTTTCCCTTGATATTCGTAATTTTTAGCTATTTTTAAGCACTTCTCAGCACCAAAATTCTACTCTCAATGGTTACGCAGCAATTGACAGGGGCTTCCAACATAGGGGGCTCATGCAGTGGGTGGGTGGGAGGGTAGTACTTCTTTATGCGACTACCATTAAATAAGCCTATGCCCTCACCTTCAAGGGTTTCAAGTTCTACATTGCCCGTCCTACTAACGGTGCACACTCAGAAAGGTCCCAACCCTTGGAATTTCATTTTCTACTTGTGGCCCTTTATCGAGTAGAGCAAAAAAAGGTCTCCATACTCAAAGTCGTGTTGTTTGACATGCTTGTTGAACTACATCTTCCATCGTGCTTTCTCACAAATTAGGGCATGGGTGGCTAGGAGCCAAATCTCAGTGAGTCGTTCCAATTCCATGAGGCAGTTGGTCCAAGCTTCCTTCCCTTCCCATCTCTCCTGCACTACTATCCTTAGGCTAGGGACAAAGAATTCTAATGGAAATTTTGCCTTAGTCCCATAGGTCATCCTAAAAGTGTGTCTATCCCACAACCATTTTATAGGCCATCCGATAAGCCCATAATGCTGCCATAAGTTTGTTGTCCCAGTCACTTCGTGAGGTAGAAAGTACCTTCATAAGGATGTTGACTAAGATATTGTTCATGGATTCTACTTGGCCATTAACTTGAGGGTAGTAGGGTGAGGATTTCATGTGGATAACTAAGAAGGTTGAGAGTAGGTGGGCAATTACCTCATTGATGAAGTGCATCCCTTGGTTGCTTACTAGTTTAATAGGGCAACCAAATCATGAGATGACTTGCTCCCACAAGAACTTCGCTATGGTATGAGCATCATTCTTCCTGGTGGCTCATGCCACAGTCTATTTCATAAGATAGTTAGTTGCTACAATGATGTCTCTAGCCTATGAGTATTGTGATGGGGGACTGACGGGTCCAATGAAGTTGACTCCCCATTTCTCAAAGTTTGCCGTGCAATGATAGAGTTCAACTCCATCTTATCCTTTTGAGCATGAACTTTAGTCCTTTGGCACTCATTGCAATGCTTTACAAACTTAGCAGCGTCACGGAATAGGGTGGGCCACCACAACTGAGATTGCAATCATATCCCCCCACTGAAGTGCCCTCTAGCAATCCCTCCATGTGCTTCGCTCAACACAACATGAATTTCATGCTCACACACACATCTCCATAGCAACCCATCTTGCCCTAGCCTATAGAGTTGACCAGCCATTGATTGGTAAGGTTGGATTCTCAGAGTAAGTCACGTAGGCCTGGCCTTCTCAATAGGTCTATCAGGCAAACCATCCTCTAGTAGTTGGACTATATCATCTGTCCATTACGGCATTAGATCGACTTTGAACAAATATTTCCTGCTAGACAAGCTGAAAAGATGAGCGTCTCGTCAGCTATGCCCTGCCCAACAACTTCTCATGAAGGTATTCAGGACATGTGATCAGCCATGTAGTGCTGCTTGCCCTTGTGCATCACCATAGAGAAATCAAATTCTAGAAGAAGAAGCAACCATCTAGCAATGTGTCCAGTAGCACATGGCTTATTTATGAGATAGAGAAATGGTTGATGGTCTATCAAGAAGGTGAAAGGCGTGGCCAGGAGATAGTCTCAAAACTTCTTCACAGCAAACACCATGGCCAGCCCTTCCCTTTCTATGGTGGAGTAGTTCATCTCCGTGTTAATGAGTTGTGTGCTGGCAAAACTCATGGGGTAATCCAAATTATGCTCCCTAGGTTGGCACAAGATAGCTCTAATAGCACATTTAGACACATCTATATGCAAGTGAAAGGTGATGTTCCAATTTGGGGCTCGTAAGATTGGTGTAGTTGTAAGAGCCTTCTTCAACTCCTCATATGCTCGTTGGTACTCATCAATCCACTCAAACACAATCAACAGCTTATACAATGGTCTTGCAATCAATATGTAATTCAACACGAAGCACTGATAGTATCCAGTGTGACCCAAGAAATACTAAACTCCCTTACAGTCCTTTGGTGGCAGCAAGTCGACAATGACCCTCACCTTCGAAGGGTCAGTAGCTATGCCATTCTTGGACACCACGTGCCCTAGGATGCATCCATGCTTAACCCAGAACTAGCATTTCAAGGGGTTCAATGATAGGTTGTAAAGCCTACATCGTTCAAAGATTACTCGCAGCTTCTCCAAGTGTTCTGCCCAACTAGAGTACACACATAGGTCATCTATAAACATCTCTAGCTCTTGTCTAATCATATCTTTGGAGATAGTGCACATTAACCCTAAAAGGTTGCAGGTGCATTTATCAACCCAAAGGGCATCACAATGTAAGCAAAAACACCCCACTTAGTGGAAAATGTGGTCTTGTGCCTATTGTTGGGATGTACTTGCACCTCATTGTATCGTGAGAAGCCGTCCAAAAAGCTTTAGGCCTCTTTGCCTGCTACCCTTTCAAGCATGTGCTATGTGTATGCTATGTGTAAGGGAATTTATAATTATCCCTTTTCGTTGCAGCATTAACCTTCTTATAGTTCACACACACTCGTATCTTCCCATTCTTCTTCATGACTATCACAATCAGTGATACCCAGTCTGTGTGCTCTATTTCATAGATGAATCCTGCCCACATTAGCTTATTGATTTCCTCCCTCACGGTTTGGGCATGTTTTGGATTCATAGGGTATTTTCATTGTTTTATTGGCACTGCATCAGGGGCCATCAATATGTTATGTGTCACCTCTCTAGGATCCACTCCTTTGAGCTCATCTAGGGACCAGGTGAACACTTCCACGTACTCTTGCAAGAGCGCAATGAGACTAGCCTCTTCCTCCTCGGTCAGGGCATTAGCTATAAACACTGGCCGAGGCTTCTCGCCTTCCCTTGCCAAGTTGACTTCCTTGACCTTGGCCGGTCCCTCGATTGGATCACTTGTTTGTCTTTGTCTTTTTGCCCCCAATAGGACCACTACTTTGTCATCTTTCTTAAACTTCATAAAGTGTTTTGATAGATCTTGTGGTTTCTTATGTTGCTCCGCCTCCACCTTCTTCGTTTGTCCTCTTCTTTTTTCCTTCAACCGTCTGTGCCTCAGGTGGACTGGTAGGTCCCCCTTGGTGTGTTTGGTCCTAAGAGGTCAGGTTGGGTTGCTCTCTATATACTAACCTTTGATTCAGAATTAAACTTGCAATCCTCGCTAGAAGAAGTTGGCTTCTCCTGTCTGCTGCTTGTCATCCCCTAGACTCTTGTCTCTGGCATGTCCTTTGTTGGTGACTATGGCCCAATTGTACATTAAGTTCAGGTCATGCACCTTAGTCCATTTCCACTTAGGATCGTCCAGGAGGTCTCTAAGGGGCTTGAGATTAGCAGTGGGATTTCCAATCAATTTTCATGTTAAATACTTGAGGATCTTGTGTAGCTCTAGCCTATTGCTAGGAACATGGGAAGAGATATGTCTAGGTCAGCTACTTGAGCTCCTGGCCATCATACATAGTGGAACTGTGGGCTCCCTCTTTGACACGCTCGCAATTTTTATAGCTTGTTTGTATGTCCCCTCCTCATCTGAGAATGGGAGATCGATGGTCGCTAGGATGTGCATCCAATCTCGCTCATCCTCAGACAAGGAATGTATTTGGTTAAAGGTCCATGGGACTTCCTTATTGGTGTATCACCCCTGAGTATGGCAGAGATGGCATCCAAGTCGACGGGGGTTGTCTTCCATGTTGAGAATAGCAAATGATGTATGCCCATAGAGGCTAAATGTGTGTCCAAAAAAGGCTTGCCCATAAGTGGCTTTGTATGAGAGATATGACAAAGATGTATGCTCTAGAAGCTCTAAGAAGAGATGTCCAAAATCCCATATGCAGAGTGAGGTACAGTGGTACTATCCAAAAAGCTATAAAGGCATGTACTTGACACTCAATTCAATGCAATGACACTATCCGTTTGAGTCACTCAAAACTTTCTTTATGAGTCCAAGCTAATCTATCTTGGAACCTAATTCATTTGAGTTACAATCTCTCACTTTGATAATGTATCGTGTGTTTGACTTGCATCCACCATAGCCAACTAACTCTAGATCCGTGTTTCTCAACATGGTATCAGAGCCATGGCTGAGCTAGGAAGCTAGTAGGTGGAATCTCTTCATCTGTGCATGCTCTAGGATTTTCCCTCCTTCATTCTTCTCCTTTTATAAGCTCATTCCAATCCCAATCTTTCAAACCATCCAACATCCATTGTGTGTATGAGGAGAAGAAGCTTAAGGAAGGAGGTGCTACCAAAGGAGCTCAAGGAAGAAAGTGCTGCTACGCAAGAAGATCAGTTTAGAGTTTATATTGAAGGTATTGAAGGTCTTGCTATTTCCATTTCTCAAGTTATCGTTTGGAAGAAGAAGAAGAAGGCTTCACACCAGGAAGCAGAGGAGGGTAAAAAGGCTAGACCTCAGGGTCGATTCCAACCTTCACAGTATTACAAAGAGAGGATAATACATGGTGATGATGGAGGAAAGGCAAGCTGATACAGCAGGTCCTCAGAACACAGAGAACGCCAATCTTGCATGATGACGTAGCAGAGACTAGCCCTCCCCTCCATCTCAAGGTCGCATATGGTCTTCACCTACACGATGTTTCCATTCCTTGCCATGCCACATTTGGAGATTTAAAACCTGTTCTTGAATGTTTGACCGGTTTACATCCGCAAGCGCAAAGGCTATTGTTTGTAGGAAAAGAGACAGAGAAGAAAGATAGAGCTTGAAGCTCTGAAGCTTGGTGCCGATTGCTGCTGCCTTGGGTGGAAGAAGAAAGCTTTCCATCCACGACGTGACATCAGATCGAGAGGAGGAGACAGAATCGAGGGGCATCCATAACTCGCCATCAAATCGAGAGGAGGAGACAGAAAACGGCGCCAGAAGCTGCAGTGGAATCAATATAAAGCCCTATTTACTAAGGTTAAAGCTGCCAGAACCTTTCTTTTCTAAACTAAGGTTAAAACTCTCCCCTCATTTCAACCCCAAATCAATATAAAGACCATTCACACGTCCTTCTTCAAAACAACTCCATTCAAATCAACCTACTCATCTCACACTGCATTATCAAATTACCTTCACACTATATGTGTTTGAACTCGGCTTGAACTAAAAGAATGGATTGTTAATACGCTTGAAAATTAGTTATCAAAAATCCTAAGAGGTTACTTGTGATTAGAATTTCTATTCTTGTAAGGGATTAGACACTGCCATTGAGCAAGATTGCCAATTGGTAAGACCTTCCCGCATGAAATTATTTGCTTGCACAATTATCGAATCCCTTGTAAATCTCAATCTTCTTGTAAAAGGATAGACACTGCCCGAGAGTTCTCGTGGTAAGACCTCCTACTAAAGATGACTAAAGTGGAGCATATAGCAAAATTTAATAGTGAAGGCTTCCATGCCTGGAAGGAGAAGACCATGTACCATCTTATGCGGAAAGACTTATGGGACTTGTTTGAAGATGATGCAGATAACAAGAAGGAAGATGATGAAGATGGGTTCGTTGAAGAAGACCAGTTCAAATCCAAAGAATGGAGGAAGATGAATAATAAGGCACTATGCATCATTGCCTGGGGACTAAGTGATGATGTGCCACATCATATATCTGGCATTAGAAATGCTAGAACCACCTAGGAGGAACTTGGTAGAATGTTTGGTACCCAAGCAAAGAATTCAAAGGTAAAACTTCTCATGCAGTTTTATAAACTAGATATCAAAGACAGTGCTTCTATGACCATACAAATTAATAAGTTTAAGAGTTTAAAAACTCAGCTTGCAACTCTTAAAAAGAATATTGATGAAGATGAAGCAATAGCCGTACGGCTTGCAAGTGTAAACAAGGATCCATACAAAAACCTTGTGTCTACTCTAAGTAATGTTCCAAGTCTCTCACGCAAAGATATTGAGCACTCACTGCTTGATGGAGAAAGCAAATTTAAAAGCAAAGATGTAAAAGAAACTAGCTCAAGGGAAAACCTCTTATACACTAGAGGAGCTACTGTACCCAAAGGAAGAGGTCGAGGATTCAACACTGACAACAGGAATCGGATGACATGTCATTATTGTGGTAAAACTGGCCATATTGTCAGTGAATGCTTCCACAAGAAAAGAGCACAGCAGATGCAGAATAACCACCACCAAAATCAATTCATGAATGAAGAAGAAGAAAAAGATACTTCCGCTACCATCAACAACTATGATAAATTGTTTTAAGGAATTTGTTCCCATAGTGGATATTGTAAAAACCCTACCAAAGATGTAAAGTTTCAAGCCTTAACTTGACTAGGCTGCCAAAGAGCTAGTCTCCTGGTCCACGTCTACATGTAGGGGGGGTCAAAAGCCAGCAACGATAGAGACTCATCATTTGAGGGGGCGTGTTGAGAATAGCAAATGATGTATGCCCATAGAGACTAAATGTGTGCCCAAAAGAGGCTTGCCCATAAGTGGATTTGTATGAGAGATATGACAAAGATGTATGCTCTAGAAGCTCTAAGAAGAGATGTCCAAAATCTCATATGCACAATGAGGTACAATGGTACTATCCAAAAAGCTATAAAGGCATGTACTTGACACTCATTTCAATGTAATGACACTATCAGTTTGAGTTACTCAAAACTATCTTTATGAGTCCAAGCTAATCTATCTTGGAACCTAATTCATTTGAGTTACAATCTCTCACTCTGATAATGTATCGTGTGTTTGACTTGCGTCCACCATAGCCAACTAGCTCTAGATCCGTGTTTCTCAACATTCCAAGTGTCCATCTCGACCTTTACCATTTCCATTCGGTTCCCTAGGAACATTAGACCGTTTCCCTAGTCTTCAATGACTCGAGTGTTCCTCATCTAGGGTTGTCCTAGCAGAATGTCGTAGTCCACTCCCTTCATGACAATGAAGTTCACAAAGAACTAGACACATGTGATCTTTACTAGCCAATTCTCTAAGAGTCCGAATGGCCTTGCTTTCGTTTCCTTAGCTAGAGTGACGTTGAACTTAGCGGTTTGGACACGCAGGTTTCCTAAGACCTGGAGCACACTATTGCTCAACACACTCACTCCCGCCCCAATATCTACAATTCCCTTCTGTGTTACGTCTCCTAGGGCTAAGATAGGCAAGATTGCATGCGTCTCAGTGCCTTTCCAAAAGGCATTGATGTGTAATGAATTTGGCATGGAGTGCAACGTTAAGCTGGGTATCTGCGTGATTGCATCATGATCCTGCAAGTCAGTCGGCATCATGCTCCATCGGTGCTTCCATCCAGTGTTTCAACTCTTGCCATAGCATGGGGTGCCAAACTTAGAGTTATTGGGGTGGTCACTAACATTGCAAGGAGGTTACTGGTTGCTTGCCTCTCTCCCAGGTTTGTGCTTCTTGGCCATTGGACTTGCGTGACTGGGTGGCTTGTGGCATCTAAACTTGGTCTAGGTGGCACCGCCTATGGCATGGGTGCATCTCTTGGGTTGTGCAAGTGAGACTGGCATGCTCACACTAGAGAGATCCTTGACCTCATCCTCTAAGATAGGCTTAGTATCCTTGAGGTGCTCCTGGGCTTCCCTTACCCACTCCTTTACTTTGGCTATTGCCTCGAGTTGGCACCTAGGGTGGGGATACTCCCTTGCCTTTGCACTCTCTTTCTCTGCCGTCCTTGGAGCCGTGGTTTCTGCCTCTACATCCATGACCTTCTTGCCAGTCAGAGTGTTGTCGCATCCTTAATCTTAAGAGTGACCTTTGCGTCAATCTTTTTCTTCCTTCTCCTTCGGCTCTTCTTTCCTACTGAGGTTGCATCTAAATTGCTGGGCCCTGGTAGTGATATGCCTGCTTGCTTTGTCTGTGCTCTGGTCATGACATGCAGTGGCATGGGTGTGTCCTCGCTATCGAATGTCTCAACTCCAAACAACCCCAAGGGCATTGAGGGCACGATTGTTGGGCTAGGGGATGGCTTCCATCTAGGACAATTAGCAAAGAGGTGAGTGATGCCACACTCAACACATCTGAGGTTTGCTTTCTCCTTATTCGCTTGTTCTATCTCTGGACAACGTGATGAGATGTGGCTCGGGTGATCGCAAGTCCACACGAGATTGCATCTTGGGTTGGCCCTATGAATCCTCTTCCCCTAGCTCTACCTAAAGCTATCACTGGTACTATTCAATAGTCCATCAGGACTGGATTGCCCCCTTCGTCATACGAGATGTAAGGGTTTATGTAGGATTCATCTTCATTAGGCTCCTCCACGTAATGGATTGGAGCATCACTCGTCGGTGGATGGGTCACATAGGGTCCTGGGTGCCTGGTTATGCCCATTGAATTGATCTTCATCCTAGGGATGATGGGCTTTGCATCATTTGGTGCTAGAAGTGCCAACCGGGCTCCTCTTCCAAGGAAATTTGGAAGCCTGTTCCCCAGATACAATGGGTTGTACTATTGAACATAGGGGAATCTCCTAGGTTACCTACAGTGCATAACATCATGTGGCCGAATCTACCACAGTTTGTGCAAGGCCTAGATCTAGAATCCTGGCACTTGGCTGGAAGCTGGTTGCCGCCACAAATGCACACATTGGATGTGTGGTCACATTGGTTTCCTCACCAATTCCTGCAGTCATGATAACTCCATTCTCACCTCAGCTAGCTCCTGGCCATGATCTACACTCTTTCCCCTGTCCTACGTGCTAGGGGTTGATCCCTCACTAGAGGTTGTAGTCCTCTCTGAGGTCCTTTGACTGGAGTTGTCATGGTTTGAACTTTGAGAGCTTCTCTCTCTCAGTTGGTCATCCATCCCTAATTGCTTCATCAAAAACCCTAGCTAACACGTCTCATTGCAAGCTAGAGTTACATGCCAAAGCCTTATACAACTCCTCGTTGCAAATTCCATTCATGAACACGATGGAGACCGCTCTTTCATTTGGTCGCTCATTTGTGGGGATTCTCTTGAAGAGGTTGTGCACATGAGTGACATAGTCTCTTATATCCTCCTTGTCCTTTTGACTGACATTCATCAGTCGGACTATGAGGTTATCAGAGTATCATGCTTCCAAGAATCTCTTAATGAAAAAATCTTTTAGTTGGGCAAAGTTTTCCCGCTCTGCCATGTCTAAGTTGGTGTACCATGTCCTACCCTTATCGCCTAAGTAGAGTCCAGAAACTTGGGAGTGTTGTGCAAGGTTCGTGAGACCATTGACCTTGCCAACTTGCAGGAACTGCTCTACAAAATTGTACAGGTCGCTACTAGGCTGGTAGTTGTCTAGCTGCTTAGCTACTGTAGGGATTTTTTATTGGCTCCTCACCCCTTGAGTAATTCCTAGGCCTGAAAGTAGCGAGGTCTCTAGTGCTGCCACACTCTGTTCAACAGCCGTGTTATTGATGAGACGCTTAGTCATAAGCTTGCTCAACATGAGGTCTGCCTCTAGTGTTCTCTCTCTCTCTCTCTCTCTCTCTCTCTCTCTCTCTCTCTCTCTCTCTCTCTCTCTCTCTCTCTCTCTCTCTCTCTCTCTCTCTCTCTCTCTCTCTCTCTCTCTCTCTCTCTCTCTCTCTCTCTCTCTCTCTCTCTCTCTCTCTCTCTCTCTCTCTCTCTCTCTCTCTCTCTCTCTCTCTCTCTCTCTCTCTCTCTGTGCGGTTGGTCCTGTCTTGCTTTTGCCGGCTAAGGCTAGCATGTGTAAAGCCTCGTGCACATCTATGTAGCTTCCTAGTTCTCTGCTCATGGTTGTAGGCAGTTATGCCCTGCAATGCTCTCCTAACCGCTTTCCTCTCTTCCTCCAAGCTTGCCACTACCTCCTCTATTGGCCTACCGTGGACCATAGTCCTGGCTAACATGTCGTACTCATTGACCATGTCTTGGACCGCGACTGGGAATTCACCCAAGTCTAGATGTGGTCTATGTTTGCTCCTGACATTGTTCTTGCTTCCTACTCCACAAGGTTTTCAGACAGTCCTAATAGCTCTGGTATCACTTTTCCCTCAATCTTGTTGTCCTTTCAACCCTATCGTTGTCCCCAAGGTCCTATCAACGGGGCTCCAGGGTACTCGACTATGTTATGGGGTCTCCTATTGGTGGGTTCCTTTTTGGTTTATTAAGTCTGACAGTATTCCTTGTTGTCGAAGACAGTCCTCAACTTATGTACACTTAATGCTGGGTGCTATGTTGTGCATGGTGCAAAATCAGGCTTTCTATCCTTTTCCAGTGCACTCATGTGGAAGAAATCACTGTGTGGGGTGCACTTGCAAAATGATTATGTAATTCTAGCTATCCCCCCTTCTTTTCTACGACCTAATATGGCTCTAAGTGAGGCCTTTGGTCACTCCTAAGGATTTTCTGGGGTCTATGTTGTTCCCTCTATGATTTATCAAGGCTGGGTTACAATCTAGAGGCCATTCTTTGGGCTACACATCTAGTCGGCTATGTGATCGGGCTCCTAGAGTTTACCTCTAGACCGTATAGTCATGGTTTCCTCTAGTTACTGGCTTTGGCAAGCCATGTGGGTTTCCAGGGGTGTTTTGGTTATCCTGACTGGCTCTGAGCCATGGAATTGGTCCTAGGTCTGTGTTTTCTTATTTTGGTTTGTTGGTTTTGATTCCCAGAATCGGACTATCCGATTTGGGGTGGTTCGACTCTGGGAGTCGAATGGTTCAACTGTGCATCCGATTGGGTGGTCCCGACTGGAGTAGTTGGATGGGCCGATTGCGGGAGGTCATCCGATCAGACGGTTGGTCCGATCGAGAAAAGGACTTGGTTGGACTATCAAAGAGTGTCCAACTAGACGGTTGGTTGGATCGGACCTAGGGTGGCATCCTGACTCGTGGAGTTGGATGGTTGGATTGCCCAACTTTGGGAGTCAGACCAAGACAGCTCTGACTATGAATATGAGGACTGATGTTCCTTTAGTGATGAGAGTGAAAGGAAAATAGATACCCTAGAATACGACATTGGGGGATATATAATTGAACAAATACAAGTAGATCCCAGACCACGCAAGTAGAGTGCCCTAAGAGTAGAGAAAGGAGTCAAACACAAGGACTGCGATTGAACTTGGTTGGAGCACACAAGTGCAATTGATTATGAGCAGGTAGGCCTAGCACAATCGAGTGATGCACCACTATCGAACGGACTCACCTTCTAAGCTACGACCACCAAGAGAGAGCCCCTCTTCTAGCAAAGACAGAGAGTTTGATTCTAAATTGGAAGTTAGCTCAAATATTGACCTTGAAATACCTCAGCCCCCCAAGACTAGATGCACTAAGGGGGAGCTAACCGTCCACCTAAGACACCAATGGTTAAGGGAGGAACAATAGAAGCTACCTAAAGAAATGCAGGCAGAAGAACTACAAGAACTGCAAGACCTACCAAAATGATTCACAAAGTTCAAAAAGGGAGATAGGGTGGTGATCCTACTAGGAGTCAAAAGACAGGGGCAAGCAAGCAAACCAATTGAGAGACCTGCCAAGGTCAAGGAGGTCAATTTAGCTAGGGGAGGGGAGATCCTAGGACCTATCTTTATAGCTGATGACTTGACTAAGGAAGAAGAGGTAGGTCTCATTGCTCTCTTACGGGAGTATATAGACATATTTGCTTGGTCCCTATAAGATCTCAAAGGGGTAGACCCGAGTGTGGTGACTCACAACATACCCATGACACCTGATGCAACACCGGTCAAGTAGTGACCATATCCCATGAATCCAAGGTACACCCATGCCATCAAGGAAGAAATTGACAAGCTAATGAGAGCAGGATTCATCTACGGAATTGAACACATGAACTGGGTTTCCCCCATAGTCATCGTATTAAAGAAAAATGGAAAGATTAGAGTGTGTGTCAATTACAATAAGGTAAATGCACCTACAAACAGAGATAATTACCCACTGCCATACACCAAGCACATGCTCGAGAGAGTGGCTGGCAAAGAGGCCTATAGTTTCCTAGAGACAGCTTCTCTGGATACAATCAGGTGCAAGTACATCCTAATGATAGGCATAAAATCGGGGCATCTTTGCCTACATAGTCATGCCTTTTGGGTTAACTAATGCACCAACCACCTTCCAATGACTAATGTGCACAATATTCAAAGACATGTTGAGGAAGGAGTTAGAGTTTTTCATGGATGACTTGTGTGTTCACTCTACTTGGCAAGAACACTTAGACATCGGTCTTTGAACGGTGTTGACTGTATTGTCTCTCCTTGAACCCCTTGAAGTGCCAGTTTTGGGTGAAGCATGGATGTATCCTAGGACACATGGTGTCAAAGAATGGCATTGCCAAAGATTTCTCAAAGATCAAGGTTGTTGTCAAGCTTCCACCCCCAACTAATTTCAAAGGTGTTTAGTGCTTCTTAGGACACACATGGTATTATCGACAGCTCGTGTTGAACTATGCATTGATTGCTAGACCTCTATATAAGCTGTTGATCATATTCAAATGGACCAAGGAATGCCAGCATGCATATGAGGAACTGAAAAAGGCTCTCACCACAGCACCAATTCTACGAGCCCCAAATTGGACATTCACGTTTCATGTGCATGTTGATGCTTTGAAATTTGCCGTAGGAGCTGTGTTGTGCCAACCCAGTGAACACAACCTAGATTACTTAGTGAGATTTGCTAGTAGATAACTCATTGAGACTAAAATAAATTACTTGACAATGGAGAGAGAGGGCTTGGCCATGGTGTTTGCTGTAAAGAAATTTTGACGTTATCTTTTGGCTACGCCTTTTACTTTCTTTGTTGACCATCAAGCCCTGTTGTATCTTGTTAACAAACCATGAGCTAGAGGACGCATCGCTAGATGGCTTCTTTTTCTTTTGGAGTTTGACTTCTCTGTGGTGCTACATAAAGGGAAGCAGCATTGCATAGTTGGCCATCTATCTCATATCCCCACGGGAGAAGTGGCTGGACAAGGCATTGTGTATGAACTGCCAGACATGTATCTATTCCACTTATCCAACAAAAAAGATTTTTTTAGAGCTAACATGATGCCGTATTGCGCAGATAACATAGTTGAAGTGCTTGAGCATGGACTATCGGAACAACCAATAGGAAAGGTCCGACTTAGGCAGCTCATCTTGAAGATCCAACCCTATTAGTTGATAGCATGCCAACTTTACATGCTGGGGCAAGATGGGTTACTACGCAAATGTGTGTGTGAGCATGAGATGCATGACCTATTGACAAAGGCACACGGCGTGATCGCAGGAGGACATTTCAGCGGAGACGCGATAGCCCGCAAGGTGCTGCAATCCCAGCTGTGGTGGTCTACCCTCTTTCGAGATGCGGCATGATTTGTGAAGCATTGTGATGAATGCCAACGAATAAAGTCCCGATTTGTAAGGATCACACGGAGCTAACCCCAATTATCGCATGACAACCCTTTGAGAAATGGGGGATTGACATCATTGGACCCATTAGTCCTGTGGCACAGTATTCACAAGCCAAATACATCATCGTGGCCACTGACTATCTAACAAAATGGACAGAAGCATGAGCTATGAGAAAGAATGACACTAGGACCACTACTAAGTTCCTATGGGAGCAAGTGATCTCATGGTTTGGCTGCCCCATTGAACTAGTTAGCGACCAAGGCACACACATCATCAACGAAGTGATAGCTCACCTCCTGTCCTTCTTCTTAATCATCCATCAGAAATCTTTGCCTTATTATGCTCAGGCAAACGATCAAGCTGAATCCACAAATCAAATCTTACCCTTACTGCCTCCTATTCCACCTTTGACCAAATTCACGATCATGATGCACTGGACACAGAGGATGATGGCAACATTAGTGAGTAAATTTTGTGGGTTCGAGTCTATCATGTGTGTTAGTGTTATAGGAGATGACAACTAGTAGCCTTTAAATCTAGGAGCTACCAACCAACAGCATATTAATGTAAAATATTACACGGCGCAGCGAACAGAATCTGAGAAAGAGATAGAGAGTACACAACAGATAAGAGGAGAATCAGTAAATTCTTTAACTTCAAACAACTGATACAAAGATGGCTCTGTCCACCCGTGCGCTTCCACTGAGTGAAGCTTAGATGGCGATCTAGACAGAAGATAGGTGAAGAGCTTAAGGCTAGCTGGAACAACAACTCTGACTGGGTGAAAGATAAGTGTCAGATGGCTGCGAAGGGGTTTAGCTTTTATAGCCCGCGAAGGTCGTTAGGTCGGCCTGCTGACCGACCTACCATATGAGCCTCCACTAGTCGGCCAGGGAATATTCCAGGGAATATTCCCTTTACCATCGGGCCGGGGGCGCTGCCCCCGGACCCCCGCCAGGGGGGCCGCTGGCCCCCCTGGGACCCCCCAGCCAGGGGCCGCTTCCGCGGCCCCCGGACCCCACAATAGGGGCCCCTTTTAACTCCCTTACCACGCAACTCAATGCAATGTGCCTCGAGTTGCTACCAGCTTAACCACTCCGTCTAACCCAAAGATTAGACCCACAACAGTCACCTTTTTGCCATCCGGTCACATAGACCTCATCTGATATACAAGTCAGGACTCAACCAATGTCCGGGCTCACATTTGGCTTCTCCTCATAATGGGGGCCTTACAACTTTGAGCACCATGGATCATTGGTAGCACCTAATGAGGGTGGGGCATTGATCATATCTAACACCCCCCCTCAATGTCCACCCATAGGTGAACTATCTCCTCGGCCCAATGCCGAGTCTCTGAAGATGAACTTGAAGCAGATCCTTCGTAAGTGCTTTGGTGAAGATATCTGCTCCATTCTCCTCTGTTGGACAGTAGACCAATTCCACTATCCCATCCTCCATCAAATCACGCACATAGTGATACTGGATCTCTATATGTTTGGTGCGTGCATGAAACACTGGATTTTTGGCAATGGCGATGCAACTCTGATTGTCACATCTCAGCACAGTTGGTTCTTCATCCTGCACTCCCATATGCCATAGAATCCTTCTCAACCATACGGCCTCACATGCAGCAAAACAAGCTGCCTTGTACTCTGCTTCGGTAGAAGACAATGCCACTGTTGGTTGCTTCTTACTAATCCAAGAGAAAATTCCTGAACCCAAAGAGAAACAATAACCAGAAACTGACTTCCTGGAATCAATGTCTCCTGCCCAATCTGAGTCACAGTTCCCCACAAGAGAAGTTCCGAAACTGTATGTGATACCATAGTCAAGAGTTTTCTTCAAGTATCTGAGCACCCGCATCCCAGCCTTCCAATGACTCTCATGAGGTTTATTTGAGAACCTGCTCAAAACACCAACAGCAAAACTGATATCTGGTCTGGTGTTACACAAGTAGATCAGACTGCCGACCAACCTCCTATACCTCCCAATGTCTGCTAATGCTGATGTATCCTCGACGGATAACTTTGCATTCACCTCCATAGGTGTAGCTATCTCCTTGCACTCGGTCATGCCAAATGCCTTCAAGATCTCCCATGCATACTTCTTCTGAGAGATGAAGATCTTTCCTGGCTCTTGCCAGACTTCAATCCCCAAACAATAGTGCAGCAAGCCCAAGTCTGTCATTTCAAACTCAGAACTCAAAGCCTTTCGAGTTTGGTTGATCATATCTTCATAGTCACCTGTAATAAGAAGGTCGTCCACATATAGGACAATCACTACAGACTTTTTACCATCCCTGTAAACATACAAGTTAGCATCTGAGGCACATCTTTTGAAGTTTAGGTTTAAAAAGAACCTATCTATCCGCTGGTACCATGCTCTGGGGGCTTGTTTCAGCCCATACAATGCCTTCTTCAGTTTACACACTTTGTTCTCAGAATGGGGGGCCTCAAACCCTGGTGGCTGAGCCACGTACACCTCCTCCTTGAGGTCACCATTTAAGAACGCTGACTTAACATCCATTTGGTACACTGGCCACTTCTTGTGGGCAGCCACTGCAAGCACTGTGCGAATAGTGGTCATTCTGGCAGTTGGGGCAAATGACTCTTGAAAATCAAACCCTTCAACTTGTGAAAAACCTTGGGCAACCAGTCTAGCTTTGTACTTTTCTAAGGTACCATCAGCCTTGTACTTTACCTTCCAGATCCACTTGGTGCCAATAATCTTCCGCTTTGCTGGCCGATCCACTAGCTCCCAAGTGTCATTCTTCATTATGCTGTCATACTCCGCCTGCATAGCAGCCTTCCATGATGGATCTGCAAGTGCTTCTTCTAAGTCAGTTGGCTCCTTTACTTCTCTCATAATCTCAACCATCAAGGCCATGTTGACTATGTGAGCAGAAGCCCTCCTTTGCTCCTCTATTCTCTGAGACCTCCTTGGTCCGTCTGCCTTCTCCTCAACAGATGCAGGCATAGGATTATTGTGGTCATAGAGCTGCTTCACCCAGCGCGGCAATGGCTTTTCCGGTGGGGTGATGTCAGGTTGGTGAACTTTTTCCTCATCATCTGAAGATGATGCTTCCTCCTCCTTAAGGATAGGGATAGCTCTCGGGACAGGTTCATAGTGGACTACTTCTTCGCTTGATGATAAAGTGGAAGACCTTGCCTTCTCCTCCTCCACTGTATGCGGCTCCTCCTTGAACACCACATCACGGCTCGCGATGATCTTCTTTGCCTCTTGGTCATATAACTTGTAAGCCTTCTGCTCATCACTATAACCCAAGAAGATACATTTTCTGCTTTTTGGTTGTAACTTGTTTCTCTTCTCATCTGGAACATGTGCATAACATTCACATCCAAAAATTCTGAAATGTGAAACAGATGGTTTCTTACCAGTGTAAGCCTCATGAGGTGTTTTTCCCTTGAGAGCCTTTGTGTAGCTCCGATTTAGAATGTAGACTGCAGTATTAACAGCTTCAGCCCAAAAATGGTTAGGCAATCCCTTGCCCTTTAGCATGCATCTTGCCATCTCCACAATGGTACGATTCCTGCGTTCCACAACACCATTTTGCTGAGGTGTGTGAGGCGTCGTCAATTGACGCTTGATCCCTTTGCTCTTGCAAAAGCCTTCAAACTCCTTTGAGTTGAACTCACCACCACCATCTGTTCTAAATTTCTTCACACTTTTCCCTGTTTCATTCTCAACAAGTATTAGCCATTCTTTAAACTTACCAAAAGCTTGAGCCTTATCACGAAGGAAGTACACCCACATCTTCCTACTGTAGTCGTCGACAATCAACATAAAATAAGAAGATCCCCCCAAGGCCTGTGTAGGCATCTTACCACACAAGTCAGCATGCACCAACTCTAGAGAAGCATGTGCTCTATTCTTGCTTTCTTGTGGAAATGCCTTTCTCTGTTGCTTGCCCATCATACAAGCTTCACATGGTTCCTTCAATTCAGTTATTGTAGGTAGGTGAGCAACCATACCTTGCTTTTGCATCTCCTTCAATACTGCAAATCCGATGTGTCCAAACCTTTCATGCCAAAGCTTACTTGTGCCCACTCCAGCGGTGGCTGTAAGAGCACTTAGCTCATACAGGTTGTTCCTTCTTTCTCCTTTGCCAACAATTGTGCCAGCACTATCAATAATTTCTGCACCTGTCTTCTTGAACCTCACTTCATGACCAAGATCAGTTATGGCAGCAACTGATAAGAGATTTCTCCTGATTTCGGGAACATACAACACATTTGAAAGCTTTTTGACTTCACCATTTGCAGCAACAAAAGAAATAGTACCTGTGCCCGCAGCAGGGCATTTAGCATCATTTCCAACCGTCACACTGATGGATTCTTGTAGAGGCTGCATAGAACTGTATAGACCTTTCTTGTTGGTCATGTGACGGGAGGCCCCACTATCCAACACCCAAGAGTCAGTGGTAGATTCTTCTTGCGCCGAGGAGCACACTTCCTCAATGGTCGCCATGAATAATTCCAACTCTGCTTCAGCCGTATTGGCTGTCTCTTTCCCTTTACTTTTAAGGGTACCATTCTTTTCATCTGCCTTCTTGACACGACAATCTGCAATTGCATGTCCTTTCTTCTTACAGTAGAAGCACTCTCCTTGAAACTTCTTCTTGCCGCCCTTCTTCTTTTTGTCACCATCATTTTTGGTGGAGGAAACACCTTTGCCTTTTGCATTGGCAGAGAATGCAGCATCTCCATTGTTGCTTCCTTCTCGGGCTTTCAGCCTCAACTCCTCCTCCATTAATAATGCACAAAACTCCTCAAAAGTCAAAGCTTGAGGTCTCACCTGAGTATTAAGGGCAGTTACTAGTCCATCAAACTTTTGTGGACAAATCCGAAGACACCTCCGAGCTAGCTCTTCGCTAGTCTTTTGTATCCCAGCGCCAGCCATCTGGTCGCGCAGATTCTTAATCCGAGTGATGAATGCTTCAACCGTCTCTCCTTCAGCAAACTTCTCCGCTGCTAGTTGATTCTCCAAGTTTTGAATCCTTGTTTGGTTTCGTGTTTCATACTGACTCCTTAGTACATTCCAAGCCTCTGACGCTTTGGTTGTATGCTGAATCAGAGTCAAAACACTGTCAGAACAGCTTGTAACTAAGGCACACAATGCATCTGCATTCCTTCGTTTCCAAGCTCGTAGAAGATCTGCATTCGGAGGAATCATCACACTAGGATTTGATGGGTCGGGGGTAGGCTGTGGTTCTGCGTCAGTCCCCAGCACAGTCTCCAGAAGCTCATAAGAATCAAGGATAGTAGTAATTTTGAACTTCCACAAGGTGTAGTTTGTACCATCTAACTTGCCTTCGCTGAAGGTTGGTGGACGAATCCTCAGTGTTTGAATAGCCGGTACAGCAGCACCACCTCCTGCACCGCTTCCTGATGCGCCAGAACTGCTTCCCGGAGTCGACATCGTTTCTCTTTGCTGTTGAAGCCTTTGCCTCTTGCACTCTCTCCGATCTCTAGAGCCCCCTGGGCTCTGATACCATGTAAAATATTACACGGCGCAGCGAACAGAATCTGAGAAAGAGATAGAGAGTACACAACAGATAAGAGGAGAATCAGTAAATTCTTTAACTTCAAACAACTGATACAAAGATGGCTCTGTCCACCCGTGCGCTTCCACTGAGTGAAGCTTAGATGGCGATCTAGACAGAAGATAGGTGAAGAGCTTAAGGCTAGCTGGAACAACAACTCTGACTGGGTGAAAGATAAGTGTCAGATGGCTGCGAAGGGGTTTAGCTTTTATAGCCCGCGAAGGTCGTTAGGTCGGCCTGCTGACCGACCTACCATATGAGCCTCCACTAGTCGGCCAGGGAATATTCCAGGGAATATTCCCTTTACCATCGGGCCGGGGGCGCTGCCCCCGGACCCCCGCCAGGGGGGCCGCTGGCCCCCCTGGGACCCCCCAGCCAGGGGCCGCTTCCGCGGCCCCCGGACCCCACAATAGGGGCCCCTTTTAACTCCCTTACCACGCAACTCAATGCAATGTGCCTCGAGTTGCTACCAGCTTAACCACTCCGTCTAACCCAAAGATTAGACCCACAACAGTCACCTTTTTGCCATCCGGTCACATAGACCTCATCTGATATACAAGTCAGGACTCAACCAATGTCCGGGCTCACATTTGGCTTCTCCTCATAATGGGGGCCTTACAACTTTGAGCACCATGGATCATTGGTAGCACCTAATGAGGGTGGGGCATTGATCATATCTAACAATTAATGATCGTGATGGGTGCAAGAGCAATAAAGACTATTTGGAAGAACACATGGGTAGAGAGAATGTCGCAGCAAAGAACGGTTTTGGTTAGGACATTAATCAAGATTTTGTTTGTAGCTTCATCTTGACCATTTGCTTGTGGGTAATATGGGGAGGATTTTTTGTGTATAATAATGAATGTAGATAGCAAGTGTGAAATCACCTCATTGATGAAGTGTGTGCCTTGATCACTCACAATCTCAATGGGGTTGAACCATGAGATCACCTGCTCCCATAATAATTTTAATGTTGTTCTTGTATCGTTTTCCTCCCGGCCCTAGCCTCAAACCACTTGGTCAAGTAATCAATAGTAACAATAATATATCTAGCCTATTAAGCAACTAGACTTATAGGTCCTATACAATCTATCATCCACTTTTCATATTGTAGTCATGCAATTACTTGTGTTAGGTCCTTCTTATTCTCCCTAATTAGAACTTTTGTGCATTGACATTCATCACAAGGATTAACAAACCTTTAAGCATCATTGAACAAAGTTGGCTACCATAGTTGAGGCTGCAAGATTTTTTGTGTCATGGAGTCTCTATCAACAATTCATACATGTGCTCCAACCAAAAATTCATGCATCTCATGCTCATAGACATAGTGCCTCAAGAGGCCATCTTGGCCTAACTAATATAGTTGTCTAGTGAAAGGCTCATACGGTTGTGTTTTGATTAGAAGTTAGTAAAGTCAAGCTTTTTCCATTGACTAGTTAGGTATTCCATTTTCCAACTCCTATTAGCCTAATGGGGTGTGAGATCGGCTTTAAAGAGATCTTCTGTTTTAGACATTTTAAACAAATGTGCATCTTATAGGTCGTCTATGATGCCTTCTTTTCCTAGCTCTCCATTGGGTGTTGGAAGAGAGGGAGAGAGACAGAGTGGAGCGAAAGATGAGCCTCAGCTCATTGTTGTTCTTCTTTCATTATTCTTCCATCATACAAACTAAAAAGAGACTTACACACATAGGTATGACTAACCAAGACTAACTGTGGTTGAGTCACTGACTACACCAACTTATTGAATGTCACAAACGTGTACAGCTATATCCACCTAATGTTAGGTCATGCGCATAAAGATAGACTGACTGAAGAGTAACGGGAACTTGATATTCTAACACTCCCCCTCAAGCTCAAACCATCTGATAAACTCCAAGTGTCTGAAGTATATGAACTTTTCTTTACCAAGAGACTTGGTAAATATGTATGCTACTTGGTCTTCAGTCTTCACATGAATCAAGTCAATCTGCCCTGTAAGAACCATTTCTCTGATGAAATGGTAGTGAACCTCAATATGTTTGGACCTAGTATGGTAGACAGGATTGCTAGCCAACATAACACTGCTGAGGTTATCACAATGCAATCTCACTCTGCTTTCCCACTGTATTCCCAAATCTTTCAGCAGTTTCATCAACTAAACTGCTTTGCAAGTCGCTAAGGCAGCTTCTCTGTACTCAACTTCTGTACTAGACAATCCAACAGTAGGTTGTTTCTTACTCTGCCGACTAATCATATTGCTGCCCAATCCAAATGCATAACCACTGGTTGACCTCCTGTCATAGGCACAACTAGCCCAATCAGCATCAGTGAACCCTGTCAAGTCAAGGGATTTTCTATATGCATAAAACAGCCCATAATCTGTAGTACTCTTTACATATCTCATGATCCTCTTGACTGCATCTAAATGTGGTTTGTGAGGCTTTTGCATGAATTAAATAATCATCCCCACTGCATAACATAAGTCAGGATGACAGGTAATAGTCAAGTATATCAAGCTGCCCACCATCTGTTGATACATGGTTACATTCTCTATGTCATTCCCAACATCAATCTGCAACTTGACATTCTGATCAAGAGGTGTCTCCATAGGCTTGCATTCAGCCATACCATACTTCTGTAACATGTCATGAGCATATTGCTTCTATAGCAGCCATATACCTTGAGGCGTAGAGATTACCTCAATCCTAAGAAAATACTTTAGTTCACCAAGGTCTTTGACTCTGAATTCAGCCTGTAAACATGATTTAATTTTAGCAATGCCCTCTTCATCATCTCTAGTGATGATAAGATCATCTACATAAACCATTAGAAACACATATCCTTGATCTGTCTTCTTTGTGAACAAACTGTGATCTGCATCACCCAATCTAAATCCATGTTGCTGTAAATAACTCTTGATCCGAGCATTCCATGCTCTAGGTGCCTATTTTAGTCCATATAAAGCCTTTTTTAGCTTACATATATGTGTAGGAAAGTCCGAGTGAACATAGCCTTCAAGCTGCTCCATATATACTTCCTCAACCAAATCACCATTCAAGAAAGCATTCTTGACGTCCATTTCCATAATTTCTAGCCTTTGTATGCTGCCAAAGCAATGACAGTTCTGACTATTGCCATTTTAGCCCACCGAACTGAAAGTCTCCTCACCAAGGCCATATTGTTGTGCATACCCTTTTGCAACCAGCCTGGCCTTATAGCATTCTAACGAACCATCTGACTTGCACTTAACCTTGTACACCCATTTGCAACCAATGGGGACTTTGCCTTCAGGCAACTCAACTAATTCCCATGTCTCATTTTTAGCTAGGGATGCATACTCCTCATCCATGGCAGCACACCAGTTATCATATATAACTGCATCATCAAACTTTGTAGGTTCTTTGTAACCTATCACACTAGCCATATATGCATAATGGTGACCTGAATAACCAGTGTATGTAAACCTGTCAATTGGTTTTCTAACTCTCTCATATCTCTGTAACTACTCATGAAGTGACCTATAACGACTATGCCTTGCTCCAAGTGTCATAATAGACGGAATGCCCAACTCACTATCCAAACTATCACTGTTAGATGACTCATAACCTACTATAAGTGGACCCGTCACATCCTCAAGCATCTTTTATTTTCCCTTATCCAATCTCCCCCTCATTGACATATCCGTGTTAGTGGACATAGGAGTAGGACTTCGCAAGCGTCCTGACCAAGGACTTACTATAGGTGACCCATCACCTGTAGGGCCACTCATAGATGTACTCACTGTAGGTGTATTTTCAGCATTACTAGTGCTGGCTAATCCATCAGTAGCCACTGCAATAGGATTACCAGACCACGATGCCAGCTCATCAAAAACAACATCCCTGCTAATCAATGTCTCATGTGTAGACAGTAAGTAACACTTGTAAGCTTTCCGGTCTTGTGCATAACCAAGGAACACACTCTTGAAATCTTTAGGATTCAATTTCTTCCTCTTTTCATTAGAAACATGCACATATGCAATGCTGCCAAATACCTTCAAGTGTGAATTGTCAGATTTATAACCATACAACCGCTCATATGGAGTTACATCATGAATCCCTGCTGTAGGAGTTCTATTCAACACATAGACAGTAGTCACTACTACTTCAGTCCAATAACCATTTGGCAAACTCTTCTCATTCAGCATAGCTCTTGTTGATTCCATCTGTACCCTATTTTCCCTTTTTGCTACACCATTTTGCTACAGTGTATAGGTGCAAGTTAACTGTCTTCTGATCCATGTTTAGCAAGGTACCTTTCAAAGTAATTAGAGACATATTCTCCACCTCCATCTGATCTAAGACATGAAATTTTAAAGCTCAACTCATTTTCAGCATGCTTCTTGAAGTCCTTGAATGCATCAGACACATCATCCTTATGTTTCAATATGTAAAGCCAAGTATACCTACTGAAATCATCAATGAAGGATCCATAGTAACGAGCACCACCAAACGAAGCATTATGAGACAAACCCCATACATTTGAATGTACCAATTGCAAGGGTCGTGACCTATTCTGTACATGTCTCATAAATGGAAACCGTGCATGCTTTCCAAAATGACATGCATCGCATACATGTCCAAAGTCATGATACTTGAACTTAGGCAGTCCAAGCACAATCTCCTTTTGCTGCATAGATTTCAGCTTTTGTACATTCACATGGCCAATCTACTTATGCCATATTTCAACATCCCGTATAGCACCATCATCATGTGCAAACATGGCTGTGTTCAACTCTGGAATTGACGCATCAAGAGTAAACATTCTGCCATCTCTTTGTCCTCTAGCAATCAATTTACAGCCATTACCATATTCTTCAGCAAAGCATCCATCTCTATTGAATCTCCCTTGCAGATTCTATTTTGTCATCTGTCCAACTGACAAAAGATTCTTGGCTATTGTAGGTACATGTAGTACATCATGCAGGCTCTTTTTCTTGCCATCAAGCATCAACAACGGAACAATTCCTGTGTGCTAAATGTCATGTTGGGTGTCATCCCCAGTACACACATAACCATTTGAACCTACAACCATCTCATCAAACCATTCTCCATGGGGTGTCATATGATTTGAAGCCCCTGAATCAATGTACCATCTCTCATCTTTGTTCTGCCTAGATGCATTCTTAGATGCATGCTTCATAGCAAACAATCTGTCAACCTTCTCATCATGAGCACCGCTAGAAGATGCATAATGCCCATGCTGTTTGCCCTTTGCCTTCATATCTCCGTACTTCTTGTAACAATCCTTTGCAATGTGTCCATATCTGCCACAGTAATGATAGTCCTTATCTCTGTTTGACTGATCATTTGACTGCCATGAACCAGATCCACCACCTCTACCATGGGGTGATCTCCCCCTGCCTCTAAAGCTGCTAGATCCACACTGGCCCTGTGCATTTGTGCCATGCCAGGCATTCTCTTGATGCTATCCATAAGCATTTCGAGTGTCTCCTTGACCTCGAAAAGAGCCACAGCCTCTGCCACCTCTACCACGCTAGCTAGAGTAAAGAATAGTCTCCTTGCATTGAGACGTACTAGAATCTGTATTCATCCCAAGCTTAACTTCCTCATGCAGCAGCAAAGAAATCAATGCATCCCAATCAGGGGATTCAACTCTCACAAAAAATAGACGTATCAAATGTTGTATACTCTTTGCCAAGTCCATTCAATGTCACTGCAATCATATTATCTTCAAACACTGAAGATCCAATGGTGGCAAGCCAATCCGCTATGTTCTTAATCTCTGTAGTGTAGGCATGAATGCTTCTGTCATTCCTAGACATGTTATTGAACTGTTGCTTTAGTCGAATCTTTCTTGCATGTGTTACATTTCCATAATTCTTCATGAGTATGTCCCATGCATCTTTTGGAGAACTGCATCCAGTAATCTGTATAACCATAGCATCTGATATACATAAGGAAAACCAATGTAACACCTTGCATGCTCTCTCAGTCCATAGCTTATGAGCCCTTTTCTGATCATTTGTCAGATTTCTTTCATGCATTTCAGGTTTAGTCTCATCACCTATACATAAGTCTAAATAACCTCTACCAACCAAAAAATTCTTCATACAGAACTTCCATAAAGAAAAATTTTGTTGTCCAGCTTTTCTCCCACAATTTGAGTGATATTGTCAGTGCCTTGAGCATTTGCCATAGTTGCAGCTTAGGTATTTAGTGATGTATACAACCTGTAAGTATCTGACTCCTTTTCCTATAGTTCAGGATATTGTCAGTGCCTTGAGCATTTGCCATAGTTGCAGCTTAGGTATTTAGTGATGTATACAACCTGTAAGTATCTGACTCCTTTTCCTATAGTTCACGATATTGTCAGTGCCTTGAGCATTTACCATAGTTGCAGCTTAGGTATTTAGTGATGTATACAACCTGTAAGTATCTGACTCCTTTTCCTATAGTTCAGGACCAATTTCCTGCTATTCATGATAGTTTCTTGTAATTCAGGACAGTTTTCCTGACAAGTCTCTTGCTATAAATTGTATTCCAACAATGAAAAAACACAATCAACTAAGCATAAACCAAGCTCAAATCAATTCAAAACATTCTATGGTAGTGGCAAAACATCCCAGCAACAAACTATGTCCATATAAGTATGTTTGTACTGTATGCAAGTAGCAATACCAAATACAGCCATCCCACTGCTATAACCAGCAGTATTTTGTTTGTTAAAACAAGAGTATTCAGACCTCAAAACAGCCCCAAAACATCTCATTCAGTTGCCACTCTATGCAGGAGTTGATACATGTCCAACTAGACAGAATATATTGCATGTATGTCAAGTGAAGATGATAAGTATCCTTCCTGTAGACAATAACTAGTCAATACCCTGGTATAACTAGCAACAAATCAGTCCAAACTTTGGACTTTCAGCACTCACAATATCGCAAAAAGCATTTTTCACTAGCAAATAAGCATCACAAATACTTCAACCATGTAGGTATATTGTTTCCAAATTTAGGACAACAACCAGTTCACTGTTTCCAGCCTACAAATAAGCTCCAAATTTGAGCATTTAAGACTGCAATATCATGCTCAAATGCATGATAATAAGGGTATATACATTGTTAGGATGAAAGCCACGAGTGCCTTGGAATCACATGTTGTTTAGTTAACAGCCAGACTACACAGGTCTATGCTGAATATCTCAAAATTTGTGAGGGATTTGAAAAAACTTTCTTCTGCAAAGTTGTAGACCACGTCGAAACAATCAAGAATCATGGGTTGTTTCTCCAAAAACCATTTCTGCAACAAGATATAGCTTCTGCAAAAAAAAAACAGGTTGCAGGCACAGTCTCCTTTGATGACATTTTCTTCATATCTGATGTCTTGATGTCAAATGGCCACTGCCAATCCTTCAGGCTTTAGGCGTTCAAGCTCTAATACCATGTTGGAAGAGAGGGAGAGAGACAGAGTGGAGCGGAAGATGAGCCTCAGCTCATTGTTGTTCTTCTTTCATTATTCTTCCATCATACAAACTAAAAAGAGACTTACACACATAGGTAACACTAACCAAGATTAACTGTGGTTGAGTCACTGACTACACTGGCTTATTGAATGTCACACAGGTGTATAGCTATATCCATCTAATGTCAGGTCACACACATAAAGATAGACTGACTGAAGAGTAAGGAGCTTGATATTCTAGCATTGGGTATTCAAGGGACAAATGGTTAGCCATGTAATGTTGCTTTTCCTTTCACACTACAACTGAGAAGTCAATTTCAAGAAAAAGCAACACCATTGGGCTATGTGATTGGTAGTCACATGACTTATTAACAAGATACAAATTTAGAGCTTAGTGATCCACGAAGAAAGTAAAGGGCATCTCTAGTGGATAATGTCAAAACTTCTTTATGACAAATACCACTGCCAATCTTTCTCTTTCAATGATGGAATACTTCATCTCAGCATCTATGAGCTAGCAACTAGCAAACCTCATCGGGTAGTCTAGTTTATATTCTAGAGGTTGGCATAACACTACTCCCATGGCAAACTTCGAGGCATCAATATACACATGGAAGATTATATTCCAATTTGGGGCTTGTAAAATTGGTACTGTGGTTAGAGCCTTTTTTCAATGTTTCTTAGGCACATTGGCATTCTTCAATCCATTCAAAAAGAATCGATAACTTGTATAGAGATCGAGTGATCAATGCATAGTTAGCGCAAACCATCATAATATCTTGTGTGACCAATGATGCATTGAACTCCCTTATAGTTCGTCAATGGTGGAAATTCAACAATGACTCCTAACTTTTGAGAAATCTATTGCAATGCCATTCTTTGATACCACCTTCCCTAGAATGCAGTTGTGTTTCACCCAAAATTGGCACTTGAAGGGGTTTAAGGAAAGATTGCATTGCTTACACCATCCAAAGACTACTCATAGATTCTCGAGATGGTCTGCCCAATTGATATGCACATAGAGGTTATCTATAAACACTTCCAACCATTTATAAAGCATGTCATTGAAAATTGTGCACATTAGTTGTTGGAAGTGAGAGGTGCATTAGTTAGGCCAAAGGGCAGTACAATATATGTAAATATGTCCCATTCAATGGCAAAGGCTATGTTGTGCCTATTGTTCTAATGAACTTGCACTTGATTGTATTCTAAGAATCCATCAAGCAAGTTGTAGGCTGTCTTTCCTACAACTCTTTCCAACATTTTCTCGGCATAAGGTAGTGGATAGTTGTCTCTTTTTGTGTGACTGCATTGACTTTCTAGTAATTTATGCATACTCTAATTTCTCCATTTTTTTCAACACAATGACAATGGGTGAAACCCAATCTCTATTCTTGATTTTGTAGATAAAACTAGCATTTAGAAGCTTATGTATTTCCTCCTTCACTACATTGGCATGTTTTGGATTTATTGCATAAAGACATTGCTTAATTGGCACCACTTCGAGCACCATCGGAATATTATGGGTGACAATGATGAGGTTTATTCCCTTAATTTCCTTGAGTGACCAAGCAAACACGTCCTTGAACTCTCACAAGAGATGCACAAGATTAGTCTCATCATCCTCCATAAAGTCATCAGCAATGAAATGGCAAGTCTAGGCTTGTCGCCCTCAATAGTGGTTAAGTTGATCTCTCTAACTTTGTCTAGTCCCTCAATCAGTTTGGCTCTAATGAGGCAACTACCAAACCAAGCAAGGTCAAGTAAATGTCTATATCACTTTTGCAAGAATGAGCTAGAGGATTTACTATTCTATATAAGTTTCTTCATTTCTAACTAGCTACTCCTCATGGTAACAAAAGAATAAGAGAAATAAGTCATGGTTGGTGATTCCAACTATTCTTGTGAAAAGGTTTTTGAAAACTCATTCTGGATAAGGCTTCTTTTATACGAGAGATTATCTGTTGCTCCAAAGTGGATGGCCATTTTGAAGCAAATAGAATCATGTTAGCGTCAACAAGACCCATGTCTATCACAACAAATAGCTTTGCAAAGGTATAAGAGATAGAGCCAAGTTGGAGCAACTTCTTCTCTTGAAAAGAATTATCCTGTCTAGTCAACTTAACAACCATACTTTAACATATGAAAGCAAGCTTAAGGTTGGCAATAGGATCAAGTTTATTGGAATTGTCTTAAATGTGAGTTTGGGCAACCCCATCAAGAGCATCCTAGGATTTAATTGGCTGAGAACATGGTATGACTAGTGAGTTGGGTTAGTAGGGACTTCAATAGCTTCTAGCTTTGGGTCTCAAATCTCAAGTTTACTACATTTTGCTACTATATTGTTATTAGTAGAAATTTTATGTGCATCCTCTTGCTTCACATCATGCAATGAAATTTGTTTTATGTAGAAGTGGAAGCATAGGAAAGATTTGGTGTTATGTCACCTAGCCTTAGAAAATAAAGCATTCAAAGAAGAGGGGATTGTGTTGAGATAGAGCATAGTAGTCAAGTAGCATTTCCTTCGACCGGAAAAGTGGCCATTGGTTCTGGGTCTTGGGAAAGGAAAAAGGAATATGTATTGATATCAAGTACCATGCTTCCTTCTCTGAATCTGCTATCCACATGTAGCTCTTTCTCTAAAAGGAGTTTTCACACAAGGGATGTTTCGTAGCTAGTTCAACAAGTTTGAAAGTAAGGAAATTTGTGAGTAATCTCAAGAAGGTAGAGGAAATATACATCAAATCATGCAATGAAGTCCAAAGCACCCTTACTTTCTCAGAAATAGTCAATAATCAACTACAAATTTTGGTTGGTAAACCTCGATTGGCATACCATTTCGGTTAAATACATTGTCCTTCTCCTTTCTCTTCCAATGCTTCAACTTCCTCTTTGCTTGCTTGCCTTGCAAGAATCAATGTAGAATGAGGAAATCAAATGAAGCTAATTTAGTTTAGCTTTAGGCATAATTGTTGTTGATAATCCACCTTAATCTAAAACTTCATAGACTATTTGAAACTAGAATAGAGCATGACATAAAATAGAGAGACAAGAGCATAAGAAGAGCACAACACAAATTGGGTGCAATCATTTTCCCATGCATTAAGACTCTCCCCAATGCATGTATTTGTAGATTTTCATCACGCGTGCCCAAAAGAACATATTGCATCCATAATTTTCTCTCTTTCTGTGAATGGTTCCCTTCTCCCCCTGATACCTAGTCAATATCCAAAAGTATACACAACATCTTGAATAGCTTGGGCTTAAAAATAATAATTTTTCCCAACCTTACAAGCATACAATACAATGTCTAATGTTTAGAAGCATACAATAAAATATCTAGCACTTTAGGTGTGTGAATAACAATATTAATTATTAACACTTTGTCTAGTGCTTCATGCCTTACTTCAATTCCTTAATTTAAATATCTACCCCCATACAAAACACATTAATTCTCCTAACGCCTACCTTGCACAATGCAAATTGTGCTACATGATCTTACATGCAACAAGTCGCAATATGTGATGAATCAACCAAAAAAAAAATCAGCATAAGATATAAAATTCTAGTCACTTTAAATCAATGGCCAATATTAAATAGCTCTCTAAGTCCCTTGATCTAAATATCTGTCAACAACACAAAACACTTGGAGAAAGGCACAAAGTGCTAGACTTAGTGCCAATAATTAACCTTGTTATTATGCATGCATTTGAAGTGCTAGATATTTAATTGTATGCTTCTAAGGATGACATTTTATTATATGCTTATAAGAATAGGTGAAATTATTGTTTTTGAGCCCAAGATTATCAAGATATTATTTAGCTTTTTGGTGATACTGACCATGGATTAGGGAGAAGGGAGTTATCACAAAAAAAGACAAAATCATGGATGCAATATGCTATTTTAGGTACAAGCATAATGAAAATCTATAAATATATACATTAGTTAGGAAGAGCCCTCTTAATGCATTGGGGGATGATTGCACCTAATTTGTGTTTTTGTCTCTTTATTTTACTTTTTGTTCTATTCTAATTTTAATTAGTTTATGAATTTGTGGATTAAGGTGGATTATAAATAGTATAAGTCTCATGACCTCACCTATGACTCTATTGGATAACGTGAACAAATTTACTCTTGTTATTCCCAGGTCAATGGGGTTTTTGAGAGTTTCTTATATTCGTCTATCAAAATTCCCATGTCAACATGAAGATATGCATGAGGTAGAGATGTCATTGTATCATCTAGATCCTAGTGGCACTTAATTACCAATTGATCCTCTTCTTGCACTCTTTGTTGTGCCTTCTCCACCACAAAGCATCTCTTAGACTTTAAATTCACTCAAGCTTCTAGTCTCACGAAAGAATATAACTTGTAACTATTTAGATTCATTGCGCTCTCTATGCTAAATTTTTTCTTTTGTGATACTAGAGCATTAGAGACTTGTTACTTAGCAAGGCTGATAGGCTTGGTCACATCCAAGGGTTGTGACTGTGCAAGGTTTCACTTCAAGATTGGAAGAAGTAACTAAAAATTAAATGGATTGTTAAATCTTGTGAGTCAAAGATGACTACACACTAGGACCCTCAAACTAATTTGAATTTCGATTGTATTTGTGACAATACTATCGGGGAAAGATCATCAACTCTTTAATGTTTTCTTAGTTGTCCTTGTGGATCCTTTTTCTTGGATTGAGTGGTTATACTAGGCTACTATTGTTGGTTCTTTTGTTTGGGCTTAGCAAACAAAGGTTCTTTGATTTTAGGAGACTTCAAACATTTGGATGGACCCACAATTGTCTCAAAGGATTGCTTGTCAACACTTGAGAGCTCTATCATATCCTTCTTAGACTTTCTCCTTCATCTCTTGAGTAGCATCACTAGGGAGTGACTGCTTGATCTTCTTCCCTTGGGTTGATGGCTCCTCATGTAGGTCACACACCACATGTTTCTCATGTAGGTTAAAACTACGTCAAGCTATTGCATTTATGTGATTGTAGGTTCATGTGTCTTTCCTTAATAGTCAAAAATTGGCTTATGAATATCGAGCTAAGCTTAATTTCTAATTGCTTTGGATTTATCTCCTCACTGGACTTGGATCTTGATGAAGATTGATATTGTGTTATCTTTCTCTTACTCATTGTGAAAGGCAAAGGAAGGTGGAAACATGAGCCGAAGCAAAAAGAGACCAAGATCTATGGAGGTTCAAGCAAGAAGAGAGAGACCTATGTGTGGGAACTCCAACATTCACAATGTATGACTCCTTCCCTTATTCTATTTACCACTAAAAGAATAAAGAATCAAGTGATAGTGATAAGTGCCCACCACCTACAAAGTACAGATGTGCATATCTATATACAATAGTGTACAGATGTGTGGTTCTATATACAATTAAATGTAGGTGGCTAGGCACATGTGGCCTTTAATCCCCAACAACCTCCCACTTAAAGGTGAATGTGCCTCAATGAGGAGTAAAAGAAAAAGACACAAGTACAACATGTACATAGAGTACAACGAGATGAGGAAAGATTTTATCTCATCCTATGCCCATCAACCTCCAAAGGAAGGCATATCGTTTCATTGGGAGACGTTTAGTGAACAAATTTGTAGGATTCATATCTATAGGGATCTTGACAAGCTCAATGGACTTGTCTTCTATCACCTCTTTGATGAACCGATAGTGCACCTCAATGTGCTTTGCCTTTGCATGGACGACTAGATTACGGACCAACTAAGTATGAGGTACTATCTCTTCAATTTGTACACTAGGTGTTCATTGCCTTTCTCCACAAAGCCCTTAGGCTATTGTATATAAATACTCTCAAGCAAGTCCTCATGTAAGAAATTCATCTTAATGTCCATCTGATAAAGATCCAAATCTAATTGAACAACTAAGGCTAAGACCAAGCATATGGTAGTCATATTGACCACATGAGAGAACATATCATCAAAATCAACTATATTTTCCTACTTAAAGCCCTTAGCAACCAGTCTAGCCTTATATATTGGCTTTGGGAAACCAGGGGCACTCTTCAACTTGTGCATCCACTTACATGGCAATTGAACGCTTTCCATCAAGCAAGAAGACTAAGTCCCATCATGTACGATTTCTCTACAACGAATCAAACTCTGACTACATAGCCCTTTGCCAAGAATGAGAATCACCTCTATGCATAGCCTCCTTATAAGTAAGTGACTCAATAGAGTCTATCACCATGACATAATCCATAGAGGAGTCATAACGATCAAGAGGACGTGAAGCTTGAGCAGAGCATCTCAAAGCTGGGTGCGGGGCATGTACAACATATCCTCTCTATCCAACATCATGATCATATACAACATGCAAATCTAGGGCCACTGCATCACTAACAGCTATAGCAAGTTGTCTCACTATGGCTAACTAAACTTTGATAGGAGGCTCCTCTTGAAAGATCTCCCTATGTACCTTAATCACTTGCTTGATTCTCATATGCATCTTATCATCATGAAAGATAATATCATGACTATGAATAACCTTCCAAACTTGCAGGTCCCAAAGATGATAGTCCATCTCACCTACATCCCCATATCCAAGAAAGATGCATTTGATAGAATTTGGATCCAACTTATTGCACTTCTCTTTGGGAATATGGCAAAAAGCCTTGTGTCCAAAGACTTGCAATTATGCATATGAGGGAGGTTTACCAAACCATACCTTCTCTACAAGTGTACCACCAAGAACAGTGCATGGGGATCTATTAATGAGATGTACAAAAGCCTTAACCGCCTCAACCCAAAAATGTTGCGATAATCCTACCTGACTAAGCATACTACAGACTCTTTCCCAAATAGTCATGTTCATGCACTCTACAATACCATTCTAGGGTGGGGTGTATAGGGGGGTCAACTGATGCTTAATACACTTCTCATCACATAGATGCTTAAAATCCTTAGATACATATTCAACCCCATTGTTAGACTATAGGCATTTCATATTATGCCCAAACTAGTTCTCAACCATGGAGAGAAAGTACTAAAATGTAGACAAAACGTCCTATTTAATAGTATTAGCCCAACCGTATATTAATAATCATCTATAAATGTAATAAAATACTTCGTGCCACCCAAGGATTTCACAATTTATGGGTCCATAAACATTGGAATGCACAAGAGCCAAAGGCTCACTCACACGCATAGAACCAGACTTCTTATGCAAGTTACAAGTCTATGCTTGCCATACAAATAAGGATCACATGAATTAAACCAAGAATAATCCAAGTGTGATACTACAAACAAGTTAATACTTTCATTCCTTTCATAGACATGTGCCCAAGGTGACAATGCCATAAAGATACATACAAAAGACCAATCACCACCATTACATGGTCAGCAAATCCAAAAATAAGCAAGGGGTAGAGGTTGCCAACCTTGGCACCCTCTAGCAAACACAAGACTACCATGGATAATCTTCCATGAAGAATTACCAAATGATAAATGGTACCTGTCATGATCCAACTATCCAATTGAAATAAGGCTTTTTGTCAAAGCCAGGATATGATATACATTAAGCAGCACAAAAGAAGCACTAGTACCAAACTACAATCTAACATCACCTATACTAATGATATCCAATGCAATGTCATCTACTAGTCTAACAAAACATGTAACAATATGGTAGCTATGAAACCAATAATGATGTAGGGTAACATGGAAAGAAGCATCCGAATCAAAAAGCCAACTCTGAGAGTAACAAGACAGTGTATCGACCAACTAAGAAGCATCAAGTGATAAAGCATCAAGCATATAATCATCAAAATTGTACTCAAGGCATTTATCTGCTCGACCTTCATACTAGACTTAGGTACAATCTCAATGGACTTTGCATTTTCCTATACTTTTCACCTGCCTTTCTCATCACATCTATCATCGCACATTTTATGGCAATGCATGCTAATGTGACCCTATTGCCCACAACAATGATGTGTCAAAGAGAACTTACAACCACATGACTTAATATGGGATTGTACCCCTACTATTGGACTATAACTCTCTACTATTATTACCATTTTTGCCTCTAGCAATAAGTGCATGAGAAGTGTAAGCTGCATCAATATTCTTCACGTTTATTATTACCATTTCTGCCTTTAACAATAAGTACATGAGAAGTGCAAGTCACATCAATATTCTTGACATTTACTTCTTCTATGAGTAAAGCACTCTCTACATCACTACATTTAAAACCACCCTCAGAGATATTAGCACTCATAGTAGTACAAAATGTATCCCATGACTCTGGTAGTGTGACAAGCAAGAGCAAAGACTTTATGCAATCCTCAAACTTGATGCCCTACGAAACAAGCTAACTGAAAATAGAGGGGATCTCATTCAAATGAGTAGACATAGTTGTGCCATCCTTCATGCGAAGGTCGAAAAGATTCTTCAACCAATAAACTAAGATGCACAACTCTACTTGTCATAAAGATCAAGGATCTTCCATAAATCATATCCATCAACCTCAGTAGAGATAGCATTGAAATACACCTACTTAGATAAAGACAGTATGATCATGGACTTACATAACTCATCAAGATTGTGCCAATCATCTCTATCCCAATCTTCTAGCTTTACCATTGGTCTTTAATGGCCTAACTTGCTTCTTCTACACCAATACTTGCCATATTTGTATCTTTCAATATTGGAAGTTCTTACCATCAAGATTTTCAAAGTTGAAAATAGCACTATTGGTTGATGCATTGGAAGTACCTGCCATAATAACTGCAAAGAAATTCAAAGTACAATGGTATGGGCTGCTATAATTATAGTAAAACATCCCAAAACTAAGCCAAAAGGGTGGGCAAGAGGTGGGGAACAAAAGATGATGTCCACAAACAGTATGCAATAGAGAACTCAAACAATATGTCGGTACTCAAAGAAACTACCCATAAACAGTGTTCAATATTAATGTCTACCATAATACCTATATATTAGTAGGAAAATTTTCCAACAGAGTAAGCTCCCATTGCTAGGAATATCCATGTAGAAATCTAAGATATATAGAGTGCAACTAGTAGTATAGCAACCAAATACCAAAAAATGTTAAAGCATACAAAGTGTCAAATACATAGATACATAAGCATCCACTATTCGACAACGAACTGACAATGATAGGTATAGGGTACCCAAGTTCTCAAAAGAAAATCCACCCACAAGAATCAATATCTATAAGAACAATGTATGCTTATATCAAAATTGAGCATATGTAACATAGGCAAGAGACTCTCATGGTCTCTAAAGAATCAAGCATTGCTAAGTAAATACAAGTGTCTCCCACTAGAAGCAAATCTATACTATTCAAGGGCACAACAAGGCTCAATGCATCAAGCATATAACATCTGGAAAGCCAAAGCGCATCAATGATACATCCCAAAGTATATACATCCAATGTGTCTTCAATCTGCAAGTGAAGAATCGCTTATGAAAATGGCTAATACCCAAATACATCCAGCAGAGATCAAATCTAAGCTTCAAAGGTCACCATAAATATACCAAATCATAAACATCAACATTGAGCATCAACATAATCATATGGAAGACCTAAATAGCATGGCGGCATGTAATACATAAAGCTTTGTAATATATAAGCTTGCTATCGAACTAGAACTATTTTGTTCTATGTAAAACTAAGAACTAAAAACTACACAGAATCAATTGTGTCAATGCTCAACTCTCTAGTTCTCCTCGCACTCTTCATTTCTAGCTATAGAACATCTCAATCCAATATTGCATGCAAAAGTTATGGCCAAAATATGAAAGTGTTTTCAAGCTGTCATAGATGTCCTATGACTTCTACAGCATACTCTGTATCCACTCAAAAATGGATAGAATGGCTATTTATTAGCTCAATAAGCACTCACTCAGTTAAGCCCTAGAAAGTTCCTCAACCAACCTCGAACAAGTATTGAAGGTAGGGAAGCTAGCGCATACCTCAAATGGACTAAAATAGACTACCATGAAAGCTATAAGTCAAGCCCTCTTCCCAAGCTGAATGCAATGTCAATGAAACTCCTCTAATGCCCTCTTTGATACCAATTGAAAGGTGGAGCAAAAGGTGGAAGCACGAGTGGAAGCAAGAAGAGAGCAAGAGCTATGGAGGTTCAAGTAAGAAGAGAGAGACCGGTGTGTGGGAACTCCAATAGTCACAATATGTGGCATGCCTTCCCTTATTCTATTTGTCACTAAAAGAACAAAGAATAAAGTGACATTGATGGATGTCCGCCACCTACAATGTACAAATGTGTAGGTCTGTATGTGGTGTATAGATATGTGGGTTTGTATACAAGTAAATGTAGGTGGCTAGGCATAGGCCCTTTAACCCCCAACACTTTGATTTTGATGAGACTTGGGCTAAAATCAATGAAGGTAGATGTGCAAGTGGTTTTGGTAGCCAACTCCATCTATTTCCTATGTAATTACCTTGAGCACGTAATAACTCTTTGGGAACCCATCACAACTTGGTGCTAACTCTCCATCAATGCTTTTGATTGTATACTCTATATCTCCTCTTCTTTTGGGATGCAACTATTTTCTCCATAGCTTTGGAACTTGTTATATTGATCCTTGTAACTTAGGTCTTTCATCTTGGCCTATGAGGATTCCTACCAAATGGTGCTCTATTCCCTGCTTGTGCCTTGAGCGGTTCTTTCAACACTCTTTATCCAGTCTTACTAGGGTTTTGGTTTGACTTTGAGTGGGGCTTCTTGCCTTTTCCTAGAGAAAATACTTTGCTTAAAGTAGTGATCAACTTAATACTTGACAAGCTCAAGTGTATCTAGTGTGCTACATACATAGCCACTTCACATGGGGTTGCATACTTCAAAGGCCTTGCATATAAGGCTTCATTTTCCATATCTTCTTAATTTGGGAGCACATAGAACATGAGAGGCATGATTTTAGTCTCTAAATTCAATCAAATTTTGCATATATCTAATAGGGTGACCCACCACATGGCATGTCAATCTCAATCCATGCATCATAAGTCAAGATGTTGTAATCCAAACCTTTGTTTTTATGAGAGCATCAATTATGAGCTCTCGCTTGGTAGTAATTAGCTTGACCCTAAAATACACATGAGGATTTAGGTATTCGTCTTTGAGGTCAATGTTTGTGACTTTGACCTTTCAGGTGTTAGGTTGGGTAGACCTAGATAGGATGCTATTGGATGCCTTGCATGTTGGAAAATCATGGTACATGTGAGTGATGTTGCACTCAATGCATCTTAGTTCAACTTCATGATATATATTAGTCTCCATCCAGTACGCTATAGATAAGGCCTAGGCTCTTCTCTTGCTAGCTCAATGATCTTGTCTATGGATATTTGGATGTGAATATTCTCTCTTAGTTGACTAATCAGGTTTTAAGACGTGTAGACTACTCAATCTAATTGACTATCAAGCATGTCAACAAAGTGTCAAGCTCTTAATAACTTGATGAAAGCTCAACTCTTCTTGCAAGGTCAAGTTCTTGTGTGATCATGTCTTTTGTGTACTTCTGCTCTTTCAAACCTCAAGGCTAATCACTTTCTCCTTAGTCTCTCAACCCTATGTCTTCTAGTTCTTGTCATTCAAATTTGTCTCCTCAAATTCTTGATTTTGTGTTCTTCTCCTTACTTGTGCATAAGTGCAATTTTCCTTGGATTTCCTTTCATATGCCTCTATTCTTAGCTTGGTGTTTAATATTTCTAGATTGACTAATTCAATTGCTTGGTCAATGAGAACCTTGACTAGTGCGGTCTCAAGGATCAAGTTCACAACTGAGTGGACTCAAAGTTTGATACCATAGTGGTTGGTTTGCTATTGTGGATTAAAATATATCATGGTTATCATAGTTTTTTGGTTATATGTGCATCAAAGGAAGGGAAGTGATCAAAACTCCAAAAAACACAAAACTCACAATGCAAGAATCAAATGCACAGCTGTTGTTAACATTGTTTAGTTGGTTGTTGCTTGTTACCAAATGTTGAGTTGGATGTTTCCATTTGGTCCTTGTTATTTTCTTTGATCCCAATTGATACCCTTCTTGTCACACTCTTGCACACACCTTGGTACTCTTGCACATAGTACTCTTACGCATACTACTCTTGCACATCCACTCTTGCATTAGTGCTCTTGCACTAGCACTCTTGCACCAATACTCTTGCAATAGCACTCTTGCATGTAGACATAACACTCATTGACTCTAGCACTCTTACACCCCAACCTAGCACACACTCTCGACTCATCTCATCCACTCATCCACTAGCTTTCTTCTCAACATCTCGCCTCAACCACTCATCCATTAGCTCTTGTCTCAACCTCTTATCTCTTGTCTCAACCACCCATCCACTAGCTTCGGTCTCTCATCTCAACCACTCCTCTCTTGTCTTAACCTCTTGTCCAAAAGCTCTCATCTCTCATCTCAACCTCTTGTCTCTCATCTTCATCTCTCATCCATAAGTTCTTATCTCTCATCCACGAGCTCTCATCTCAACCTCTCATTTCTTGTCTCAACCTCTCATCCTCTTGTCCACAAGCTCCCATCTCACCCACTTACATACCACACGCACCCATGCACCTCTCTATGTACTCCATACACACACTCTAAACTCATACTACACTTGCATAGTCAACATGTATACTAACACATCATTCACACTTTTTTACATCACATGCACACACACTCGTACATTTCTCTCATGCATATGCACATCTTCCTCACACACTAACACATACTTCACACACTAGCCATACCATAAGGTTATCTCATCAACATGCATCACAAATTTTGAGTTTGGATCTTCAAACTTAAAGAGGGTGCATCAAAGTGCTCCTTCTTTTGCATCAAAAGACCCCCATCTAGGAAAGCATTCATAGTTTCATTTCAATTGCATCTAGGTGTCTAATCCTTGCATTGCATTAAACTCAACTTGATACAATGGCATCTTAGTGATCATGGTACTCTGTGAAATTGCTTGTGCCCATGCACATTGATTTGGAAAGAAAGCTTGATTTTTCACATCACACGATTGCTTTTCTAGATTTCAAAAGTCATTGAAAGACCCATTGCACATCACACTTGCTTTTTATCATTGGAAGACATATATCAAATCAAGAGGCCTAAGAAACACTTTGTCACTTCATAAGGAGCTCAAATGTAGAAAAATCCTAAACCTTCAAGGCCTAGGATATTATCTCTCTCATTTTTGGCCCAAGGATATATTCCAATACGTCTCCTCCTAGTTCATAATTTCAATTCTCTATCAAACAAAAGGCAAACATTGCATTGATGTATCTTGCATCCAATCCTCTTATAGGCTAATCTCCAAGCAATTCTATAGTCTCTAAGATTGTTGATAGCTTCATTAAATCTTTGCTTCATTTTCAAAATCTATTAAAGTGTCCTATGGTGCCTAATGAATTGGCAATTTTCAAACCGAGCATGCAACATCAACAAGGCTTGTCTGACTAGTGTGATGTGATTGATTGCACACACATTTACATGAATAGATTGTTTTATGAATTGTTGACCACAAGGTTCAATCGCAAGAGAAAGCACTAGACTATCCTACAATACATTGTGAAGTGTTATTTTTCACTCTCATACGCTAATTTCCCTAGCTCTACAAATGATAAAACATATTTGCAAACTTCTACATTCTTCTACTTTGTGCAATTCAACTCCAACTGAAGAGTCCTTTCTTCACACGTCTAGGATATAACATTAAAGAGTATATTATCAAGGATAGGGGCTACTATCAATCGTCTTGGTTGTTCATTCCTGCTTAGGCTCCTTTTGCCTCCACAATCATGCTACAACTTTGGTCTTTCATTCATACGATTGATCATTGAGCATACAGCTTCAACCACTTGAAAAACGTACAAGTCCTAAATGGAGTCATCCCCAACCCTAACATATAGAAAGGTCCCTAAGTTTATTGTAGTTTCTTGTATCCACATAGCATGGCAATAGATCATTGGCCTTGAGTTGTTGAATGACTTCATTGATCATGCTTTGGCAGCTTACAATGTCAATGAGCATTATCATGATGATGCATATGTTACAATCAATAAGGAGGCTATTGCTATATATACTAAGATGAGCTTCATAGCGTGCATGCGTGCGTGCGTGTGATTAACTTAGTTGTCAATGGTACTTGCACATTATATTTTTATCTACTGCAACTTGTGTACTTCAATTATTTTCTTTACACTAGCTACATGAATTTGTGCTTTCTTTTTTGCAACTCATCTCCTATACAATGTAAAGTACAATTTGAAAGATTTATATTTAGCAATAAGTTTTTCCTCACATTCATCCATTTGTACCATTGACACATGACTACGTTCAAAACTTCACACCTAATCTCATAACTCTATTTGCATTTGGTACTTGAATCCCATTTAACACAAGATATGAAATTGAATATTCAAAAGGAAGGAAACCATAACATGAGTAGAAAGTTTCAAATATTGATCAATCTAGAGAACAAAGGAGGTGACACCCAATAGTCTCCTACTCATGTAAATAGAAGCATCTTGAACTTTGTAAACCCTATTTTTCAAAAATGTGCACATAGACTAATAGATCAATGATTTCCCACTGCTCAATTGAACCATGGTGGTTTAAGAACTTCAATTGATGGAAACCAATAGAGATGATGGTAAAAATTTGTTCTAGTGTTTTGTAAGCTGTGATGAATTAGAAGAGTTGTCTCCGCACAAGAGACCGTCATTTCTGACATTTATCGACTTTCCAAGATCTTCAAAATAAAGGGATTGATAGGCCGTGCTTGACACAATTCATATTTGTAATATAAAACAAAGCCAAAACCCAACACCCCCCTTCCCTTCCCCTTCTAACATTCCTCATTCAAAGCACAGTTAACATGATGAACCTTTTCAAATTTAGACTTAAGAGTGTGAAATGCCCAATACATATCCCCTCTACCCACTTGCCAATTCTTAGATATATGAGACAAACTTATGCATTGAAATAGCAATCGAAATGGCAACAGCTACTAAATTGACCATTTTACATATCATACAACACCTCATAATTAATTTACTGCACGTGTCTTTTTACAAAATCAATTTATAACAAGAATGCCTATAAGTTCGTTGGAACTGGCAGAGCTGGAGGAGTACCAGCAGGAATACACGCTGCACCCATGTCACCAGCTACCACACACAGAGATTCTGCTTCTTTCAATGCTCCTTCAAGGTCAATGCGGCCACTCAGTTCGTTGATGAACTTCAGCAACGTGTCAAAGTCCATCTGCTCTTCCACAATTTTTCTCCGATATTTTTTCAATAAAGCCACGCACATATATAAATGGAAGTGCTCTGAAAGGTAGTGTGTCCAGAATACTTCCCATAACCGCATCACGTTCTCAAATTCAAACTCCCTAGGCATCAACAATGCAAGATTTTTAGCCCAGAATCAGAAATTAGTAGTGATAAGTATAAGAACAAATTAAAATGATCATTTCCCCACCTTTTAAACTGGATCAAGATCCATCGAAAACAGAAGAAATAATTCAAACAGTCTGCTTGCTTCAAATACTTGTGGAGAGGACTGTCCAGAAGCTCAACCAACTGAAACATCATATGGACATATGTATGTCATAAACATAAAAGAGTGGAAAAAAAGAATTTTTTGTAATCCAATGGCTACCCTAATGGTAAGCCACTTTATTTATATTAACCAGCTGACCCGAGTTCAAATCTCGCTTTTCTATACCTATACTAAATGACCATGCAGAATGTAGGAGTTGAACCAAAGACCTGGTCACCATGCGTTCAACTTAACCAACTGAGCTGCATCCAGATTTCATTTGGTCTGGAGCATGCGCACAAGTGCACGCACATGCTAAAGGAGAATCTTTACATGCGCAGAAAACACCTCCGCACTACCCACAATGAGCCTTGTAACTCATCAAATTGTTAATTCAAACGTCAAGATCAGGTGAACATTTGAATAAATCCAATAACACACAGCAGATTTTGTTCAATTTTCCCTGTCTGAGCATGTTTTTCTGCTCGAGCCTTCACAGAAACATGCCACTTCTCCTGACCTTGTGGCAGTTTACCTCAAAAGACTAAAGCAACATGATCTCAAGTTGCGTTGCATGCATGGGCATATCTGTAAGTGTGCACGCATGTGTGCTTGCATATGTATGAAGTGCATACACATGCCTGGAGGGCTATGTGGCTGCATGAGTGTACCTGCACACACACACAAGTGACAGACTAAAATATCTCATAAATTTTGCATCAAATTGCAGCTGGCAGGGTATTACACCATGCTGACCAGGGTGGACATGTCATACATATGTGGAACCAACTTCTAGGTTTGGGCTCCCCAACAACGGACGTAGACTGTATTTACTCTTTAGTCTGAATAGCTCAGCATGCATCTCGGTTTTTCTTAACAGCAGTATTGGCTGCTTTAACGATAATCATTTTTTGCTGATCTGACAAGATCTATTTGTCTGTGGAATTAGGAGAGCATATATTATCTTAATTGAGCCTTTAGAACCTCTTATTACAAACATAGGTCAATTCTAAAAAGGAACAACGATAGTCAATTAGAAATTATTAGATATATGTATCTTAGATACATATGTATGTACAGGAAATAAGGGAACATGTATTTCATCAGAAACTGTAAAACTATCAAACTCTGAGGAGTCTTACATTGAAACCTTATGCTTACCAATCAAGATCTAGAAAAGACAATGAAAGGAGTTTGATTGCTCTCAGCAGAATCTAAAGAATAGAATGTCTCAACAATGCCTGACATAGGACTCTCTCTACAATGAACATTTTGAAATTCCCAAAAGCTAGTTAGAACAGAAAAACAAACCTTGGAAACAGCTCGAAGTTGAGAGTGCATCCCATTTTGATCCCGATGGAAGTTTGGAGCCAAATGCTCCATCAGAGCCGCAAAACACCAAAAAGCCTCAGATTCATCCTCCATCACAAAAAGGATAGGAGACAAAAAGTCGCTCATTCCCTGCATGGACATGTTTTATTATTATGCAAACAATTATGAGAAGTCATGGCAAAGATGTTCAAACATTACCTGGCAGTAGCCCAAGTCAAAATTGTAAAATGAGTAGGTAACCAAGATATCGTGAAGCATTGTCACATTAGGATTATCATCACCTGCATAAAATGGTAATATGCGATCTGTTCGTACCTGGAGGCAAAAAAGTCAGCATCTGCTCTTCCTCCAGCAACTAATGATCAGACACTGTAGCATTTCAGTTTACTGTCAAAACCACAATTTTTTATCAGCATACCACATCCTTTTCAACTCGACTCTTCCTTTCCCGATACTTTGCAAAGCGTTTAGCTTGTTCTTCTGAAACTGTCTGCAAAATCAGTTTTCTTTTTTCATTACAAAAAAAAATCTTGTCATGTCAACAAATCAAACATGTCACCCCTGAACTATCTAAGATCTCTCTGAGTATGTGCAATGTGGGCAATAAACTTTTACCTGCCATTGAGCTTTTAAGATTTTGTATTCCTTGTGTTTTCGCACATACAGTTCTTCTCGTTCTGTGTATGTAGAATCATAACTATGATACCCTAGAAGAAACTTCCAAACCTGGTATTCATTTCTACTAATGAATCAAGGAAGAAAACCACCAAATTGTTGAAAAAAACTTGAAAAAGCATCTGCAAAAGGAAAGTAAATGAAATGGAAACACACCTTGTGTCGCAACCGATGCTCAATTCCACCATAAAATATCCTCTTTCTCAAAGCCTTAGAGTCAACAACACGTCCTTCACTGTCCAGAAAGGTGGACCACTGCAAAACCACATAGCATCCATAATGTCATCAAGGATATGAATGTCAGACACCATACTGCTCTTGCACTAACATGGTATGATAGCTGTATTACCCACCTCTTCATTTTCTAGAGGAGGAAGACGAGCTCTCCCCCAAGCCAGAAGAGGTGGGTCATTCTATCCAACAACTAGCCCTCATAAGTTCAAAGCTTCAAAAAAGTATATCACATAATGTTATCAACTTCAAGATCAAATTCCAAGTAAACCTGTTTGTGATCCACAAGCTCAAAGGTGCCTACACCCGTAGATGCCAGTTCATCAGCTCTTCTAGTCCCTCCAAACTGAGAGCATTCCGTTGTTAACTTTGACACACAAAGTGAAACTGGATTAAAATATTCTCTGAGTCACAATTGCAACTGAGACATCCCTACATTTGAATCAGAGAAAGTAGGGTCTTGTGTGTTGTCCGCATATTGCTGCACTGTGGGTTTTGAGTGTTGTCGCCTTGGTTTGAACTGGAGTGTGGACTTCACTTCTTTTTCTTTATACTCAGAGAGCAACCCTTTCTCAGGTAAATGTGATGTTGGTTCCCTTGCAAACCTGGAGTTGATAAGAGTTTCCCAAGATCAAACAGTATGGGATGAAAGGTTCGACCTTCAACTTGCTATTAACTTGAAGTCATTTCAGTAGAATAACCAGTTGTCCACTTACTTCTCTTCTTGTTGACCGTCAAACACTCGAGGAATGTTTTCTGAAGGGGCACAAGATGTAACTGAAACCACCTCTCTTAATTCCAAAGAGGAAAGGCTTCGCTGGGAGAAAAATCAAATTGTAAACAAAAGTAGAATATGCCTAGAAGAAACTTGATTCTTTCCAGAAAAGGCCCAGACAGGAAAGACAAGACATTCTATGATTTCAAAAAAATCCTCAGTCAATCAACATGTAAAATTTCTCTCAAATATAAGAAGATGGATCACTGCAAACATATGCAGGCATCGAATCCAAAGAACAATGGGCATGGAAAGAATGATACCCCTCATTACCAGCATTAGAGGAAAACGTCATACGTTGCAACATATTTCTAAGCACATAAATGGCAGGGTGCATATTTTTAGAAGAAAGCTCTTTAAAATTATATACAAAAGCAGTTGACCCACAATCAGATAAAAGTAGATTTCCTGCCATACTCTCAGGGAAAGTGTTTCCTTCAATTTCTCCTTCACAATTTTTTCCAGATCTAAACTAAGGGTGTAAAAAAAAGCTTGACAGATGCAATATACTGAAATTTGCACATATGAGAGAGATGAATTAAACAAGGCTGTAAATCGAAATATGAGAGAGAAAGAGAGAGAGAGAGAGATAAATCCAACAAGACTTCATCCACAAAAGGATGGGTTATCAGACTCTTCATTTAAGATGAATCATCTAGCAACAACAGAAAGGGTGGCAGAGAGTAAACCTTGAGAGATCACATGTGCCCAGCACTAGCAGCGATAAATGCAAAAAGACACTTAATCCAGTGAATGACTAACAGGCTGATAAAGCTTGCAGTGAACACTCAGTGTGTTCAGGAGCCTCAGCAAGTTTCATTTTTCTGCTAGTAGCCATATGACTTTTTCTGGTTCTCTTTTAGGCTGTGCATATGATTTCCACGGTCCGGCCAGAAGGCCTTCTGTACATTTGATTAGATTTTCTTTAATTCCACCACCTTTAGGAAACACAAAGCTTGTGGTTGAACAGTGGAACAAACCTGAAGAGGGTCTTGACTAACATCATTAATCACGTACAGATTTGGATCATCTGCTGACCTGCACATTCAAGCAAATAGTCATGAACTCTGCAGTATTCCAATGAAAAATGGAGTTTTCTTCAGTACCTTATTAACACACCAGCAGTAATAGTAAAGAAACCTTATAATTTTAAATTGAATATAATGATGATAAACTCGTCAGCACTTAGTTGAAGGAAAATTCATATGTTTCTTAGAAGCAGCATGAAAACTGAACACATATAACAAGATTGACAGCACATGCTGTAAATGCCAGATAGCTGAATTGCTAAACAGAATGTGCCAAAGGTCCAAAGAACAAGAATGTAGCTAAATATTGATTATGAATCTGAGGGAGCAACAACGAACTTGGCAGTACATTTTTCAAAGCATTTATTGCCTTACGTAACAGAGGGCCATAAGAAAATAATCAAGCTCAAAGAAAAGAATCAAACTGTTTTTCTTCACTTTGGACTCTGGTACCTTCTTTTACTTAGAGTCTGTTAGAGATCATAGCCTGTTTAGAGGGCAGGCCTGCACAGTCGGACCAGCAGGCTGCTGCACAGTCGGACTGTGCAGTCGGACTGCCACGTGGCAGTCCGACTGCCTGCAGCCGATTTATTCCAGGCTGCGCCCTATTTCTGGCGCCCCAGTTTGTGGCTGTTTTCGACTATTTATAGTCGACGTCTCCAGCAGTCTGGCCATTCTTCTCTGTCGCAGATTACAGACCGGTGCCATGCAGATTTTTGTCTCTGTTCACAGATTTCAGACAGCAGACAGTGCAGACTGCAGCAGACTTCGAGGTGGACAGCAGGTCGCATCGTCGAGGTGGAGACACGCAGTCCAGCGCACTGCGCCCATGTATATCTTTGTATTCAGCATTCTTTATACAGCAGATCTTCATTGTACACTGTCTCTTTCTCTCCCTTTTCTCTCTGCGTTCTCTCTCTCTCAGTCCTACGCTTCCGCACCGCTGCACTCTGACATGGTATCAGAGCAGTGTTTGAGGGCTGACTGAGCGCAAAATCAACCTGAAGTGGAGTTTCCATCGCGACACAAATTTGCGTTTTTTGCGTTTAAGGGCAGACAGGAGGGCTGCGCCTTAGAACAAGGCTGAAACGAGTGTGGGCGCACAGGAAAGGAGTACAGGTGGTGGATTTGCTGCTGTTTACTGCTGTTTGACGCGGAGGAAGTTTTGAGTTTTCAACCTAAAAGTGCAGGTTTTGCTTTTTCATCGCCTCCGGCGGGTGAAGAAGCTTCAGGACGCGGAAGAGCCTGAGCAGGCTGAGTTTACCCAGTCAGAGGGGGCTGCTTTTGCGTTTGAGGAGGCATTGCAGGTGAAGATGTCTACAGAGATGGACTTGGAGTTCCGGGGGATAATGGACCGGAAGGTGCCTGTCCTACCGGCTCTTCCTACAGATCAGAAGCTCGACGGCGACAACTACCGCATTTGGCGCATTATGATGTTGGCCATCCTTGAGTCCTATGATTTGGCGGAGTTGGTCCAGGAAGATATTGACCGGCCTTCGGTAAGAGATGAGTCCAAACTCTCTTCCGATGCTCGTGCGGAGTTGGCCAGGGCCCAGTCTCATTGGGACAAACTGAATGCCAGGATTCGATCCTTTCTCTTTCTATCATGCACTACAGCCGTGATCGCTCACATCGAGCACTTGACGGTGGCTCGTGAGATATGGCTGGAGCTTGATCAAATGTACAATCGGATGACCCTGATGAAGAGGGTTTCTTTGGAGGTCCAGATGCGGACTTTGTCCGTCAATAAGTCTTCTTCGCTAAGGGAACACATTAACAAGCTAAGGCAGCTACAGATGCAAGTTCAGAATGCGGGGAAGCCGATTTCCTCCGAAGACATGGTGATCACACTCTTGTCCCAGTTGCCGCCACGATTCGGTACATTTTACTCTGCCCTTATTGCTTCGGGGCGAGAGTCTACTCTTCGGTGGGAAGAGTTGGTTCCTATGGTCTTGGACCAAGAGGAACAGTTAAAGGGACAGAATGCTTCCAAGACGGAGGCGTTGACAGGTCAAGCCTCTCAGAAGAAGGGGAAGGACCAAAAGAAGAAGAAGGGGGATAACAAGTCCAAGAAGGACAAGGAGAAGGACAAGGATAAAGACTCCACATGTCATATTTGTGGAAAGACTGGCCATTGGAAGAAGGATTGCCCTGACAAAGACACGAAGGACACCAAGAAGAAGGATACCAAGGATTCTGGAGCGGTGGATGCACCCTCATCAGCTGCATTTCTACATCTAGTTGTCATTGAGGACGCTTCACCGAATGCTTTTGATGCTGCGATGACGGCTCCCCAAGCTCGAGAGTGGATTGTTGATAGTGGTGCCTCACGGCACATGACTCCTTCATCAGATGATGTTGCCCAGCTGCGACCTTCGCGTGGGCAGGTTCTCATTGGAGACAGCTCTTCAGTTTCTATTGCAGGTCGGGGTAAGATGCAGCTTATTCCGGATGGACGAGGTGGCACCCATACCTCAGAGGTTTTGCATGTACCAGGATTAGGGTACCATCTCCTTTCAGTTCATAAGATTTGCTCCCTTGGTCTTTTGGTGGAGTTTGACAGTTCTACTGTGCGAGTCCTTGATCGTGAATCGAGGAAGGTTCTATCATCTGGATATGAGGAGAACGGCATTTACAAACTGAAGTCTTCCACTGCCCTCTCTACTCTTCTTCTTACCTCACAGTCACAGTCTGAATTATGGCATGCTCGGTTTGGTCACCTGAACTATGACTATCTTCGGAGGGCGTCACGTGGACAGCTTGTTCGAGGGTTGCCGGATATAGTGGTGAGCCAGCAGCCATGTGTCTCCTGCATACGGGGGAAGCAGCATAGGGATGCCATTCCCCACACAGCTTCGCGGCGGTCTACTTCACCGATGGAGCTAGTATCTACGGATCTATGTGGCCCTATGAGGAATGAGTCCCTGCGTGGGAGCTCTTACTTCATGCTGATCGTGGATGACTACAGCAGGATGACATGGGCCTATTTTTTGGCACTAAAGTCAGAAGCTTTCTCGCACTTCAAGGATTGGCTTCTCTTTGAGGAGAACCGATCAGGCCGGAAGTTGAAGACCTTGAGATCCGACAAGGGAGGTGAATTTGTGTCTAATGAATTTGCTCGGTTTTGTGCAGATAGAGGAATTCACCAGGAGTTTGCCAATACCAATACTCCTCAAGAAAATGGTAACGGAAGAACCGCAGTGTGATCGAGATGGCGCGCACCATGATGGAGCACCGACAGACCCCTCACGTTCTGTGGGCCGAGGCTGTGGCTACTGCAGTCCACATCCTTAATCGATCCCCTACTTCGGCCGTGGCAGGGATGACTCCATTTGAGGCTTATTTTGGGACGAAGCCAGATGTTTCTTACTTTCGGGTCTTTGGGTGTGATGCCTATGTTCACATTCCCAAGGCTCACCGTGATAAATTTGAAGCGGCTTCCCAAAAACAGGTATTTGTTGGCTACAGCTCCCAGTCCCAAGGCTACCGACTGTATGATCCCGTAAAGCGGGATGTATATACTAGCCGTGATGTGCGGTTTGTGGAGGTTCCGGCTTCTTCAACGGGTGATGAGCATCCCGTTCTTGGAGATCCAGGGGAGAGTTTGGCTCCTTCTACAGTTCCACTGGAGCCCGTGCCTTTTGGTTATGATTCTGTTTCTGACACAGAGTCTACTGTTCCACCGGACCCTTCTGAGGAGTTACCACCGGTGGACATTCCAGAGTCTTCTACTGATGGAGAACGACGAGGGGAGGTTCGGCCTCCTCCTCGCTGGGCCCGTGACACACTCCGTGATTCAGGGATAGAGGGGGTTCCTGAGGAGTGGGGACCGCAAGATGGTCCGCGGCGGTCACGGAGGCACCAGGCCCATTCTTCGGAGCTTGTTTGCTCCAATTATTGTTAGATGTCCCGTGTTATGCAGGATCAAGAGCCCACCTCCGTGAAGGAGGCTTTACAGTCCGCCCCATGGAAGAAAGCTATGGAAGCTGAGTTGGAGGCTATTGAGAGGAATGGCACTTGGTCACTTGTGTCACGCCCCCCGCAGAAGAAGGTGATTGAAGTCAAGTGGGTCTTCAAGACCAAATATCTCAGTGATGGTACTTTGGATAAGCACAAGGCTCGCCTTGTTGCTAAGGATTTTGCCCAGCGCCCAGGGATTGACTGTCATGACACCTTTGCCCCCACAGCTCGTATGGCAACCATTAGAGCTGTTCTTGCTTTGGCTGGCCATAGGAGATGGCCTGTTTATCAGTTGGATGTGAAGTCGGCCTTCCTGAATGGTGATTTGAAGGAGGAGATCTACGTTGAGCACCCTCTTGGCTTTGGTTCTTCAGATGGGAAAGTCTACAGGTTGAAGAAGGCCCTGTATGGTCTCAAGCAGGCCCCGCGAGCTTGGAACGAGAAGATTGATTCGTTCCTCCAGTCTCAGTTGGGATATCGGCGGTCCAAGGCCGATCCGCAGCTGTATGTTCACACTTCCGAGGATGGTTGTGTGCTGTTTGTATTATATGTTGATGATTTGATTGTCACAGGTGATGATACACAGCAAGTCCAGGAGACAAAGTCAGCTTTACATCGGACGTTCGAGATGACGGATTTGGGGCTACTCCATTTCTTTTTAGGCCATGAGATTTATCAGTCTCAGAGGGGGATCTTTCTCTCCCAACAGAGATATGTACAGGAGCTCTTGGTGTCTTTTGAGATGGAAGATTGTCGGGCCCTCTCTACTCCTATGGATCCGAACTGGAAGGCCACTTCCCATTCAGCTTCTCCTTTGGCGGATGTGTCCCGCTATCGACAGTTGATAGGGTCCTTGATTTGGCTTCTCAACACCAGGGTTGATCTATGTTTTGCTGTTGGGCTCTTGGCAGGGTTCATGAGTGAACCTAAGACGGTGCATTGGCAGGCTGCTCAGAGGATACTTCGGTATCTGAGGGGGACGTCTAATTTGGGGATTCATTACCCCGTAGGGACAGATGGGTCAGATCTTGTACTTGCAGGTTGGAGCGACTCGGATTGGGCCGGTGACGTGGACCATAGGCGGTCTACAACAGGTTACTGCTTTACTTTGGGTGCAGGTGTTATTTCATGGAGTAGCAAGAAGCAGCCCACGGTAGCCCTTTCGTCTACTGAGGCGGAGTATCGGGCCGCGTCTTTCACCACATGCGAGGTTGTGTGGCTTCGGAGATTGTTGGAGGAGCTTGGGTGCCCCCAGACTCGTCCTACATTGCTGCGATGTGACAATGAAAGTTGCATTGCCTTGGCGAGGAACCCTGTTTTTCATGCCCGGACGAAGCACATTGAGATTCAGTACCACTTCATCCGAGAAAAGCTTATGGATGAGACCATCACTGTGGAGTATTGCAAGACGGAGGATAATCTTGCTGATTTGTTTACGAAGGCGCTTCTTCAGGCTCTCCTTCGGCAACATTCCAGATCCCTCAGGCTTCTGCCCTGTCCAGGCTCTGAGAGGGGGTGTTAGAGATCATAGCCTGTTTAGAGGGCAGGCCTGCACAGTCGGACCAGCAGGCTGCTGCACAGTCGGACTGTGCAGTCGGACTGCCACGTGGCAGTCCGACTGCCTGCAGCCGATTTATTCCAGGCTGCGCCCTATTTCTGGCGCCCCAGTTTGTGGCTGTTTTCGACTATTTATAGTCGACGTCTCCAGCAGTCTGGCCATTCTTCTCTGTCGCAGATTACAGACCGGTGCCGTGCAGATTTCTGTCTCTGTTCACAGATTTCAGACAGCAGACAGTGCAGACTGCAGCAGACTTCGAGGTGGACAGCAGGTCGCATCGTCGAGGTGGAGACACGCAGTCCAGCGCACTGCGCCCATGTATATCTTTGTATTCAGCATTCTTTATACAGCAGATCTTCATTGTACACTGTCTCTTTCTCTCCCTTTTCTCTCTGCGTTCTCTCTCTCTCAGTCCTACGCTTCCGCACCGCTGCACTCTGACAGAGTCACACATGGTTTGGCATTACAAACCACCTGATTGGCTATTCAGTAAACATATATAACATAAACCATATCAAACTAAAGCCCTTGTATTAGACTTTTTCCTGTATACGTCATGCATATTTGAAGACCTTCCTGAGCTTACTTCGTAATTTTACCTCCGAAAGTCTCTTCAAAGGTGTTTATTATGCGATTTCTTTCTTCTTTGGAACAGGCAATCACATTGGCATCATAAACATCATTATTCCTCAAATCTTCACAAAAAAAAAAACATGTCTTGTTCTTTGATTCATGACTCAAAGGATTTCTGTGGTTCTAATGGAGTTCCAAGCAATCATGGACCGGAAGGTGCCTATCTTACCAACTCTTCCATCAGATCAAAAGCTCGATGGTGACAATTACCGCATCTGGCGTGCGATGATGTTGGCCATATCGGAGTCTTACGATTTGGTGGAGCTTGTGATGGAGGAGATCAACCGGCCCTCAGTGAGATGAGTCCAAACTCTCTTCAAATGATCGTGCGGAGTTGACCAAGGCCCAATCTCATTGGGACAAGATGAATGCCAGGATTCGTTCTTTTCTTTTTCTATCGTGTACAACAGCCATGATAACCCATATAGAGCACTTGATGGTGGCTCAAGAGATATGGTTGGAGCTTGACCAGATGTACAACCGGATGACCCTTATAAAAAGGGTTTCTTTGGAGGTGCAAATGCGGACCCTATCTATGAATAAGTCTTCTTCGCTTCGAGAACACATCAACAAGCTTCGGCAGCTTCAGATGCAGGTTCAAAATGCGAGGAAGCCCATTTCCTCCAGAGACATGGCGATCACCTTATTGTCCCAGTTGCCACCACGATTCGGTACATTTTATTCCGCTCTTATTGCTTCAGGGCAAGAGTCAACTCTTCGTTGGGAAGAGTTAGTTCCTATGGTCTTGGACCAAGAGGAACAGTTGAAGGGACAAAATGCTTCCAAATCGGAGGCATTGATTGGTCAAGCCTCTCAGAAGAAGGGGAAGGACCAAAAGAAAGAGGAGGACAACAAATCCAAGAAGGACAAAGAGAAAGAATCGACATGCCATATTTGTGGTAAGGCCGGCCATTGAAAGAAGGACTGCCCTGACAAGGACAAGAAGGACACCAAGGAGGACACGAAGGATTCTACAACGATGGCTGCACCCTCATCAGCTGCTTTTCTACACTTAGCGGTCATTGAGGACTCTTGACTGAAGACTTTTGATGCTACGATGATAGCTCCCCACGCTTGAGAGTGGATCGTGGTGGACAGTGGTGCCTCACGGCACATGACTCCTTCGACAGTTGGTGTTGACCATTTGCGACCCTCACGTGGGCAAATTCTCATAGGAGACAACTCTTCTATGTCTATTGCTGCACGGGGCGAGATGTTGTTGATTCCAGCTGGACGTGGTGATACCCACACTTCCGAGGTGTTGCATGTGCCAAGTCTAGGGTATCATTTGCTTTCAGTCCATAAGATTTGTTCTCTTGGTCTCTTGGTGGAGTTTGACAATGATGTTCGAGTCCTTGATTGTGGATCAAGGAAGGTTCTCTCTTCAAGGTCTAAGGAGAATGGCATCTACAAATTGAAGTCTTATTTCACTCTTACCTCTCTTCTTCTTACCTCTCAGACATAGTTCGAGCTATGGCATGCTCGGTTTGGCCACCTGAACTATGAGTATCTTCAGAAGGCGTCGTGAGGATCGCTTGTTCGAGGTTTGCCGGACATAGTGGTGAGCCAACAGCCATGCGTCTCCAGCATTCGTGGGAAGGAAACAACATAGGGATGCGATTCCCAACAAAGCTTCGAGGCAGTCTACTTCACCTATGGAGCTTGTCTTATGGATCTTTGAGGCCCAACAGGAATAAGTCCTTGAAGGGGAGCTCGTACTTCATGTTGATCATAGATGACTATAACAAGATGACATGGGCCTCCTTGGCGCTGAAGTCAGAGGCTTTCTCCCACTTCAAGGATTGGCTTCTCTTCAAGGAGAACCGATTGGCCCGGAGATTGAAGACCTCGCAATGAAACAAGGGTGGTGAATTTGTTTCTAATGAGTCTGCTCGTTTTTGTGCAGATAAATGCATTCACCATGAGTTTGCTAATACCAACACTCCTAAAGAGAATGGCATTTTGGAGCAGAAGAACCGAAGTGTGATCGAGATGGCACACACCATGATGGAGCACTAACAGACACCTCACTTTTTGTGGGCCGAGGCTGTGGCTATGGCAGTGCACATCCTAAATCGATCTCCCACTTCGACCGTTGATAGGATGACACCTTTTGAGGCTTGCTTTGGGACTAAGCCTGATGTCTCTTATTTCCGAATCTTTGGATGTAACACCTATGTGCACATCCCAAAGACGCAGCGTAACAAATTTGAGGTGGCTTACCAACAACAGGTATTTGTTGGCTACACCTCCCAGTCCCAAGGTTATCACCTATATGATCCCGTGAAGCGAGATGCCTACACGAGCTGAGATGTGCAGTTTGTGGAAGTTCCGACCACATAAGGGGGTGAGAAACACCCCGTACTTGGAGATCTAGGGGAGAGTTGGGCTCCCAAGACAGTTCCTTTGGAGCCAAAGCCTCTTGATGGAAATTATTCTTCAGATTCCGAGTCTTGTCTTCCACCGGCCTCCTTAGTGGAGATTCCACCGGTGAATGTACCGGAGTCCTCACTAGATGAAGAGCGACGAGGAGAGATCCAGCCTCCTTGTTGGACCCGTGACACCCTTCGAGATTCAGGGATCGAGAGGGTCCCTGAGGAGTGGGAACCGCAAGATGGACCGTGGAGGTCACGGAGGCACCATGCATATTCTACAGAGCTTGTTTGCTCTAACTACTGTTTGATGTCCCGTGTTATGCATGATAGAGAGCCTACATCAGTGAAGGAGGCTTTACAATCTGATCATTGGCAGAAGGCGATGGAAGCCGAGTTGGAGACTATTGAGCAAATGGCACTCGGTTCCTTGTGCCCCGTTCCTCTCATAAGAAGGTGATTGGTGTCAAATGGGTCTTCAAGACCAAGTATCATAGTGATGGCTCTTTGGACAAATACAAGGCTCGCTTTGTTGCTAAAGGTTTTGCACAGCGCCCAGGTGTTGACTTCCATGATACTTTTGCCCCTACAGCTCACATAGCAACTATTCCTACTATTCTTGCCTTGGTTGGTCATAGGAGATGGCTTGTTTTTTAGTTGGATGTAAGTCAACCTTCTTGAATGGTGATTTGAAGGAGGAGATCTATGTATAGCAGCCTCCTGGTTTGGTTCCTCAGATGGAAAGGTTTATAGGTTGACGAAGGCCTTGTATGGCCTGGAGCAAGCTCCACGCACTTGGAACGAGAAGATTGATTCGTTTCTCCAAGCCAAGTTGGGATATCAATGCTCTAGGGCCGATCTACAACTTTATGTGCACACTTCAGGGAGTCGTCATTTGTTTGTTTTGTATATTGATGACTTGATTGTAACAGGTGATCACGCCTAGAGGTCGATGAGACGAAGGCCGCCCTACATCAAAAGTTCGAGATGACGGATTTAGAACTTCTCCATTTCTTTTGGGCCACGAGATTTATCAATCTCAAAGGGGGATTTTCATCTCTCAGTAGAGATATGTACAGGAGCTCTTGGTGACATTTGAGATGGAGGATTGTCGGTCTGTTTCTACTCCTATGGATCCGAACTAGAAGGCCACTTCACACACAAATTCTCCTTTGGCGGATGCTACCCGCTACCGTCAGCTGATTGGATCCTTGATTTGGCTCCTCAACACACGAGTTGATCTATGTTTTGCTATAGGTCTCTAGGCTGGGTTCATCAGTGCCCCTCAGCAGGAGCATTGGCTGGCTGCTCAAAGGATACTATGAGTCTCTGAGGGGGACCTCCAACCTCGGGATTTCCTATCCCACAAGTACATGTTGAGAGTCGTCTCCTACCACATCAGCAGTGCCACATGGCAGTCTGCCACGTGGCAGCAGTCAGACAGCCAACTGCAGTCGGCTGCATTAAATGCAGCCGACCTGGTTATTACGGGTCATTTCTGAGGCATTCTTTTCAGCCGTTATAAGGCTGAGTTTCCAGCAGACTTCAACACTCGTGTCTGACAGAATTCAGCCTGCTGCTGACGGAGACTGCACTCGAGGCTGACGGAGATCGAGGTCCTCGAGATGGATATATACGCAGATATTTTCTCTGCACCCGTATATAATTCTTCATCCTTAAACAGCATTCTTCACTGTAGATTTCCTGCGTTTCACTATCTCTTTCTCTCTCTCTGTTCACTCTTTGTCACGGTCATTCGCTTCCACATTGCTTCACTCTGACATGGCATCCATACAATTAACCTTGAAGAATAGGCTCAAATAAAGCTGCAAAGCATAGCAAAACACAATGCTCATGAAGCCATCATTGAGCCTACATTCACATACTTGTGTAAACCTCTTTTTGTTGTGTATGGTTGCTGGTCTTCTATGAGATTTACTTTCTGACGACCCATCCTTAGAGGTGGCCACTCTAAGGAACAATTTCAGTTGTGCCACACATGAGGCATTTATATAATGTTTTCATATTGAGTGTAGGTGGGTTTATAGCTTTAATTTTATACCAAATAATTTTGCAAATCTAAAAAACACTTCCTTAGCCTAAAGAATTGGTTGATTATAGCATTGTCCTTTTACTTTTACATGTTTTGAGACTTGGGAAGCAAGGGTACATATTGACAAGAGTGAGTCGCACCAAAACATAATCAAGGGCCTTTATCTATTTGTAGGACCTCCTGGTGACAAGTCCATGTCCAAGAGACTAGGGTTAAAGAGAGGTGGTGGAGACTCTGACTTATATGCACACAATGCAGCTAAATGAACATGGGTCAATGGTAAAATGAAGAGACACACTTGTGTGTAGGTACAATGTAGTGATGACCTAATTGTGAAGATTGCCTACACACTTGAAGGTTAGTGAAAATTCTTATTAGCTTACAAGGTTAGATTGACAACTTTAATAACCTTAGTTTTAAGGCAGCATTTAATCAAACTTACCTAAATCCAAAAAGGGAGATCAATTAAAAACTAGAAACCAAAAATAGAAACCCTAGCTCACCTTTGATCTTTTCTCATCATGAAACCCTAGCTGAAGGGTCACAATGAGAAAAAGAGGGTTGTTGTTCATCATCAGTGTTGACTGGTTGTTTTCTCTTCTTAGTATTCTCTCATCCCTTTATGGTGCTCCTAAAACCAACCTTCCTTCCGTGGATTGGTGGTAGTTTCCTCATTACAACTTAGATACAATAGCACATTTATTACAAAACCGAGAAATGCAAAATAACTTACAATCTTGGACAATGAACATCCTGTTGGCCCCAAAACTAACACCCCCTTCAGTATTTCTTTAACTTAATTGAAGAATAAGTTGATATACAATGGGATTCTCCCAATCTCTTTCGGTATTCAAACTCCCCTTGCTGTCCAAAATGACCGGCAAGTCTTCAATCTGATTTGCCCCTTGATTCGAGCAATCAATTAGCCTTCACCCGCTTGGATGGAGATGGAAAAAAGCCCCAAATTCATTGATTTGCTGGCCTGTCTACTTGAAATTGACTGAAACACCTTCAGCCCTATTGAATCCAAGTCTTGGAGCTTCCAATTTCTAGCATGCTTCTTGAGGCTGCTGCTAAACCCTAATTTCAATTGCAGATTAGAGTCTATAGAAAAGAAATCTAAAATTTCTCAACCTCTAGTGATCTCAATGCTGTAATATTCAGAGCAAGGCTGTAGAAAGGCTCGGAGATGAGAGAGAATGCCAAGGAAAGAGAAAAATTCGGACTTTCTTCGCGAAGAATTAAAGAAAATCAGTCAGTTACTACTACCCTGTCTCGACAGCCTATAGATGCTCACATGCTGTCGATTGGTCTTCTCCTGCCCCTAGTTGCCTCAAAAGATCCTCCAATGGCTGGAAATCAGACCAACAACATCTCCTCCCACTCTCTTGCAGACTAAATGCCTAAAAATGCCTCTCTCCAACCTCTCAAATGTTTTTCAATCTAGCATAAGCATTATTGACAAGTTGCGACATTCCCAAATCGTTTTTCCAGCATTATCCATAATTAAATATTAATTCAATCTTTAAATACTAAAAAATAATCTAAAAATTATTTTGGTACCCAAGAAAATATTCTGACTAGACAATAATTGAATTGGCTAGGAAACTTCCATTCCCGAGTGTCTCTGCGTCATCTTTGACTATCAAACTGGTGTTAGGTATCATTAAACATCACTTCTCTAATGTCACCAACTAACACTTATGGCCAAATGAATGACCTAGGCCAACAACTGAGACCAAATACAGTATAATTTATAGTAACTTTTGCCTTTCACATCCTGTGATTCCTTGGGTCTTAGGCTCGTAAATTTACTCTAGCCCTAATTATACCTTACATGTGTAACATTTACTTAACCATGTGATTAAAAATTAGACCACATGTTAAGTGAAGCTTCAAAAATATATGTCCTCGTGATAGCTCCACCCAGATTTCTCATTTTTTAATCCCATGGGAAGATTTGTGTAACCTTTAGGCTTGCTAACCTATCTATCCTTGTGTGACTATTTAGTGAAGGGATCAGGTAACTTTAGTTTTTGGAATGAATTGCAAACAATGTAAGCTCAAGAGAGTGTATTAGCTTAAGATTCCACGACACAAATAAAAGTACAACTAAGGTCTAAGGTTCACCTAACCACACTCCCATATCCTAACTAGAGTTGAATTAACTTAACTCTAGAGTCTAGTATCACTACATTTTAAGTCCAAAACACACTATACTTTGACACGTTAATAATTGTTCACACCATATAAACTACAGTGGGCCTTACCCAAAATTAGCAAATTTTAAATACCCCCCCTCCCTATAGTGCCAATGTGATAAAGTATAAGGATTATCAATCATCAAAGGAAAATAAGTTGAAGAACTTGCGGAAGGCCTCAAACTTCTCACGTGGTAAAGCCTTGGTGAAAATACTTGTAGCATTTTTCTATATGTGAGCATACATCAAGTTGATCTCTCTTCATAAGATCTCTCCCTAACATAGTAATAGTGAATCTCAATGTGTTTCGTGCGAGCATTAAACACAAGATTTCGAGCTACTGCAATAGCACTATTGACTGTTTGAGAGAATGAGTATATGACTCTCCAAAACCTATAGATCAGCGCCGGCAATCTCCACAACCACACACGTTCAACTGTTGTTGTGAAGGCTACCCTATACTCAACCTCACAAGACAAGGAAGCCACTATAAGTTATTTCTTACTAAGCCATGAAACGTCTAAATGGCCCAAAAAGAAACAATATCCACTAGTAGACTACCAAGTATCTAAGTCTCCAGCCCAATCTGAATGATTGTAAGCTTGTAGCTGCGAGTCTCTCCCCTAGAAAATATCAAGGTGTATAACCAAGTACCTTGCAAGTAATGGAAGATCTACTTAACAGCTTGCCAATGAACTATACGTCAACTATGCATAAACTTGCTTACCCAAGATACTACAAACTATATGTCAAGGCATGTGTTGCAAAGATAGATAAGGCATCCAACAGCCTAGCTATAAATTGCAACATCAGTCATTTCACTACAATCATGCATAGAAATCTTCAGTCTTGGCTACATAGAAATACTCATAGGTTTACAATCTTGCATGTTAAATCTATGCAGAAGCTTTTCCACATACTATGACTGTGACATGACGATATCGTGTTGATTCTAGATTAACTAAATCCCCAAATAGTAATATAAGAGGTCCATATCTCGCATAGCAAATGTATTCTTCAATCCAACCTTAAAATCTACAATTTTATCCTCTCCCCCCCCCCCATTCTTAATGTGTAGAGTAGGAGCAATTGGACTGTTCTTGAATCCTTTGCTATTCAAATAAGCATCTATCTTTGAATACCATGCATGAGAAACTCGCTTCAAGCCATACAAAGCCATGTTTAACTTGCAAACCAACTACTCTTTGCCTTTAAGCACAAATCCTAGAGGTTGTGATATATAAATATCCTCATGCAAGTCACCATTAAGAAATGTAGTCTTAATGTCCAATTGATGCACTCTTTATCCATGACGGGAAACCATATCAGTAACACATCTAACGGTACTCATGCAAGATGTAGAAGAAATAAGTATCCTCAAAATCTATGTCCTTTTTTTCATCATATTCTTTGGCAACCAAGCATGCCTTGTACCTATCAACAGAACCATCAACCTTGTGTTTGATTTTAAAACCCCATTTAGTGCCAATAGCCTTCTTGCTAGGTGGCAACTCAACAAAATCCCAAGTACCATTAGTAGCAATGGAATCTAGCTCTTCTTTCATGGCTTGCAAACAATGTACATCTTGCTCTACATCATCAACTAAAGTAGGCTCATCTTCATCCAAAAGCGAGCTCATAAATGCATGCTCATCAAGAAAAGCATCTACTTCAAGATTTTCCACAAAATGTGCCCCCTTGCATCATGAGTTGCTTGTCTAGCAGCCTTTCTAGTCTATTGAGGTAGAGAAGGATCAATTTTACTCTCCTCGAGAGTCTATAATAGTCATCTAGGGACTGTTTTCGCTGCATTTACAGCAGCCCTTTCTTGCTCAACTGCTTGTTCCAATGCTGGAGACAAAACAAGATCAACCAAGGGCTGATCTGGAGCAGGTAGAGAAACAACAGCTTGCTATAATACATCTGTTTCTGCATTTACAACAAGCATAGATCCCAATGCAAGTGGCAAAAGACCCTCAATGACATCACCATTCTCATAGGTGGCTGGCATTTCAAACTGATCATGAGAATATGCTTCATTTTCAGCAAATATGACGTCTCTCCTGACAAAACCTTGTGAGTGTGAGAATCATACAAATGATAGCCTTTGCTCTCTGAACAGTTCAGCCATGAGTATGCGATTCTTTCTTTCAGCCACCCCATTCTATTAATGTGTCATCCTCACAGTGGCCTGATGTGTAATGCCATGCTCGAGCAAGAATGTCTCGAATACGGGTCTAACCGGCAAACATGGTCACACTTCTAACCAGCACTTTTGTGAAAAATACAAGGCAAATAGTTTGTTAGTGCAACTCAATGAAGGCCATATATGCTCTTGCTAAGGCATCATGGAAAATGCATTGCTTTGCCTTTAAGAAGGATGGTGCAGTGCATACTATCTGGAAAATGCAGGTTATACACACTGATGTCTGTGGTCCTATGTGGATGAGAGCACTCAGTCGGCAGTTGTATTTTTTTACATTTATAGATGCCTATTCTTGTTACACGTAGGTGTATGGTCTCAAAGCAAAACCGGATGTATTTATGCACTTCAAATGTTTGGTTGCGGAATTGGAAGCAGAAATTGGTTTGAAGGTGCAGACCCTATGCACAGATTGAGGGGGGGAGTATAGGTCTTTTTATGAATCTGTGGAAGATACAGTAGCTTCTACCTTGCTAGACATGGGACTTCCCATTTACCTCAACTAACCCTACAATTTCACAAATTTGAAAGTACACTTTTGGACTAAGGTTCTAGGGCAAGGCTGTAAATCCCATTCTAGGAGAGTAATAATGTTTAACTCCCAATGTCCTCCAAGTGGGTTACAATCATGACCCCACTAACCACTTAGTGCTCAAAGCAAGTATGCACTAAGGTATGCACCTTCATGGCAACTTCATAGAGAAGGCGATGATCCTTAAGATCTTGTATCACCACCCAAATTATGTGCTTAAAGAAGACAATTCATGTCTAGGAATTCAAGAGTCTTGGCATGCAGGGATGCAAGGAGCATGTGTAGTTACTAGTGCAGTACCAATGGAGCACTACTCCCTAGGATAATCTCTCAAAGACTCTTTTAGAAAGGTGAGGCAAAAGGCCTGCTTTAACTTGCTTACAAACAATGTACCTCATAGAAAATGAACAAATGCTCAATGGAAAATGAGACATTAGGTTCCCTAGAAAATCTAGGCTGATGAGCAAGAATGATACTAAGGATCACAAATGCTGGTATGCTGCGAAGTACATTTATGATAATGATTAGACACGTCTGTGCTGGCAAGAAAGTCAATTGTCATGAACTGCTTCTTTTCAATGGGTTTTCATCAAACCCAAATGTATTTATAAAACTGACACAAGCCCTGAAAATTCCACAAATGCTGACACTCAAACATATAAGTTGCCTTCTTCAACTGATGCGACAAATCTTGTCTTTATCACAGGTAAAATCAATGATGAGAGAATATTAACTTCCATGTTTTTCTTCATTGCTTGCATACATCACACCAGTTGTACATGAACATTATGCAGAATGCAATCAGAAAATACAGAAAAATCAGCATGCTGACACTGAAGTGTATGCTTTACCTTACTATATGAACGTGTTCCTTCAGAATGTTCAAGAATTCCCGAATGCCACCATTGTGAAAATACAGAGGTGGGTATGCAAGACCTAAATCAGAAGACAATTGATCAAGAGATAAAACAGGAATTCAAGATACTCAGACCAAACAATTTGGCAGAAAGAGCCAGAGCATCATACCACAGGTTCGCACCACAATGATGTACTGCCAACCTAGTGGTGGGCTATGCCGCCATATTGATCTGATTTCAGCTAAACGAATGGTTCGTATTGTATATAAATTTCTATCTGGGAAACACAAAATAATCAGATATAATGTACAGGAACTTTTTGGTTCTTATCATATATGTATTTCAATTGTTTAAAAGTAAATTTTGTGGTTTTGAAAAGGACTAGCACTCTCACCTCGCTCAGACAAAGAATTTGACGCTGCATTTCCTCTTTGAGTGTAAGGAATCCATGTCTACATCCACCAACTATCAAGTAGGTGAATAGGAAACTACCAACTCCAAACATAACAATGGAAAGCTTGTTATTGCTGTTGTTCATTTTTTTGAGATATACTCCCAACCAAGAATAAAAGTAAAATCTGACATAACCTGAATAGGTACAAAAGCTACCATGAATAAAGAGGGACCTTGCTTGAGGAGACGGAGGCGCCCATTAATCCGTTGACTTGGATTTTGTGTGGGATGCATTGACACGTTCTCTTTGACATATATAACCTCAGATTCATCTCTTGTGCCCCTTCTTCCCTCAAACACCTGCTGCATAAGGTTAAGTAACTGTCAACACCAAGTTCTTAGAAAGGACAAGGTCAGAAGCAATTGAACTGCAACATGCATAAGGGAATACGAATGTTTAAGAAATAAGTATTATGTAACTTGAGAACTCAACAAAATTAATCCCAATGTCGCATTTTGAGGCTTATAATGACTGCTTCCCCTTCCCTCTCTCATAGAAATCTCTAGCGCAATGGAAAAGAATGCAAAAACCTGAAAACAAAGGAAGGCCATGTGATAAACAAAGAAGTAGATAGAAGTACCCCCATTTGAAGCCCAAGGAGGGGTCTAAGGATTCAAAGACAACCAAACTACCACTGAGTCTGTCTTTGTACATGCATTCAAAGAGGAGGATACAGCTCTTGCTTCTTCCACCACAGAGAAGCCTTGCAAAACATGATAGCCTTTTTCATAGATGAAAGGTTGGTTGCATAGAGATGGCACATAAGATCCAAACAAATGATAATCTAAGATCATACTACATAAAAGAGTCAAGAAGCATCAAGTAACAACTACAGTGGACTAAATATGGGAGCTTGGAATTTGAAACTCTCTTAAAGCAACCATTGGATTATACATGGTTGCCACTAGCAACAAGGCTATCAAGAAGACTATCATCCACATTGTCTAAGAAAGCCATATCATCATCAAAATCAGCATTTGCAAGTTCCAAAGCATCCTAATTATCAGCCATATCTATAGGCATAGGTGTCTCCCCATCCTCATCATGCAAGGACTCTTCTTCATCAAGAGAGACTTTTCTGCCTTGAGGGACACCACACCTACAAGCAAGCGTAAATTTGCACTCACAAATACCAAGACATTAACTTGTTTTGTCCCAAATCTATTCCTCTTTTTAGATGCAACATGCCCAAATACACTCCATAGTTGCTCAATGTGAGAGGAGCTTGTACCTTGAGACAAAATCTGCACTACCAATATTTGAAGCTCAAGTATACATGCCCATAATCTTCCCACCACAAGGCAACCCCAATCTTAAACCGATCTATTTGTGCATCAACACACCCAAACCTTCCCAACTTGTTTCTATAAAAAGCAAGCTGATCTTTCACTAATCTTCTCTTAGTATCAATGGAACCAACCTAGAGAGCACTATGCCCCAACCTTCCATCTTGCCTCACATAAATCTCGGACTTCTTAATACTTTGTATCATCCAAACCAAGTTGTCCTAGCTTCTCAATCGTGTGATCCACCCCTCGTAAGCCTTTCAAATGCATGGCTCTCGTCCATCTACTATTTACATCAAGCACATGATTGGCTTTATGACGATATCAACTAGTAACCCCAGCATCAATCTAAAGACCAAACATGTTGGTGTGCACTACCATTTTACCAAAGAGTAAATGGAGCTAGACACCATACACCTAGAGTTTATACATTCATCAAATAACTTTGCAAGCATTTTGACCAAGCTGGCCAACTGACTGTTCCTTCAAAACTTGCTTCCACGGATTGGCATGGGTGCTCCCTCCCCTTCTACTTCAGCCTATAGGGGAGAGGGGCTCCCTATAGCTTTCCATTCCACCATCCAACGGTGAGAGTGTTGAGCTAAAACACGCTTTACAGCCGACTTACATTTTGTAACAACCACCCCAAATCATGCTTAATTAATGAAAACAAAAATATGGTGCACGGTTTGATAGAGTTTCAATGGTTACCGAAAACCCTAATTTTTTGGGGCACCGTTCAACATCTATAAATAGACAGGCTACCCAACATTCAACCTCATCCTTTTAGGCAGTTTTCTCACTCTACCATGCAAATTTCAACCATCTGCCACCTACCATCGGCTGTTCAGCCATCACTAACTGTAGCCCATCACTATCCAAAACTAGATGGCCTGTTTTCAGCCATCACCTTGCTGTTTGGAGGTCTCCATCTGTTGCGTCATCATAGCACCTGATCAGCCTGCGTTTTCAGCATCTTGTGTGAAAGATGACTTCGAAAAGACAGAGAGAAAACCCATGAAACCTCTGAGCACGAGTGATTCTTCTCCTCCCAACCACGCCTAGATCATTGCTGGCCCTTCTCACTCGGATTCCTTTGCCAGCCGTCCACTTCTCTGGAGTCCTACTAATCTTGGACTCTCTTACTCTCTAGGCTCCCCTTAACCCCGTTCGGGCGCCCAAGAGCCCGGACGGTCATTCTCGTACATGTTCCCCTAGATTTACCTTAATGTCACATTAAATGTCACTTTTAATGTCATTCCATATTTATGACCTTAACGTGACATTAAATATCACTTTTAATGTCACATTTCCTTCCCCTTAGGAATCGGTTTCGTCCTCGAAAACGATACTTGGAAGGTCTAATTGTAAATCGGGAAACCTTTTCTTTAAAGTACTTACTCGCTCCCATGTTGAGCTTTCTTCTGAACAATCTTTCCACTTAACCAAACATTCCTGATAAATAGTATTCCTTGTTCGTCTATTACAAACATTTAATATTTTTCTGGTTCATGTGGATTAGATTGGTCATTGAATAGCTCTTCAATATCATCATTTAAGATTAAATTATCCAAATCACCCAGCTTCTTCCTTAATTTACTTATATGAAAAACTGGATGTATTTTACTACCAGCAGGTAGTTGGAGCTTGTAAGCCAATTCTCCCACCCTTTTAAGTATTATGAAAGGACCACAATACCTTGGTGAAAGCTTTGGACATTGTCCCTTTTTCATAGTTTTAGTTTGTTCAGGCACCTTAAGATAGACCAATTCTCCTTCTTCAAAGGAGATGTCTCTTCGGTGAGAATCTGCATATGCTCTAGCTCGATTTTGAGCTTTTTTAATATTTTCTTGAGCAAATTTTAACATACTATTCATATCCTCCAAAAAGTCTTTAGCTGCCTGAACCTTTTCCTTATGCAGTCCTACTGCAAAAGGAGCTCTGGGCTGAAACCCATACATTAACATAAATAATTAGTTTGCCTTTTACTTACATATGCCCTAAGCATATCTTCAAGAATTTGGTTAACCCTTTCAGTTTGCCCATCTGTTTGCGGATGATCCGCCGTACTCATGCTAAGTTTAGTATCCAATTTCCTAAATACCGCACGCCAAAAATGGCTATCAAATTTTCTATCCCGATCAGAAACTATATTTGCCGGAAGGCCATACAATCGGTATATGTTCTCTACGAACAATCTAGCCAATTCTGGTGTTTTAACATCAGTTGAAGTTGGAATAAACCTAGCCATTTTGGTTAACCTATCCACAATCACCCACACAGAGTCGTGCCCCCTCTGTGTTCTAGGTAAAGCAACAATAAAGTCCATGGAGATACTCTCCCATTTTCCCGAAGGGATTTCTAATGGATGGAGAAGTCCTCCCATTTTTAATCTTTCAGCTTTATTAACTTGGCATTTATTACATTTGACCACATAGTCAAGGACGTCCTTATTCATTCCAGGCCAATAGAACTGCCTTTTAATAAGACTACAAGTCTTATTAACTCCTGGATGTCCCGCACTAGGGGTATCATGACACTCAAAGAGTATCTGGCGCCTTATTACTGTATCTTTCGGGACACATACCCTACCCTTGTAGAGTAAATAACCATTATCAATGGGAAAATTCTTCCACTTGAATCCAGTTTGAGCAACCCCTGATGCTCCATTTCCTTGTTGAACATCCTCAGATATTCCCTCCTCAGTAGAAGCACTTTCATTTGGATCCCCATTTTTTATTGCTTCCCATATGTTAGAGTATGCAGGATCAACCTGGCATTTCCCTTTTAAAGATTCAAGCAAGTTGGAAGTGAACTGAGTAAAACTCAATTCATTAATAATGGGCATTCTGCTGAGTGCATCAGCTACTATATTATACTTTCCTTTTCTATATCTTATCTCATAGTCGAACTCTTGGAGGAGTTCGGCCCATCTGGCTTTACGCCCGTGTAAATCCGGTTGATCATTAAGCCACTTAATGCTTTCATGATCCGATAAAATCAAAAGTTTGGCACCATACAAATAGTGCCTTCATTTCTTCATTGCATGTACTATTGCATACAGCTCCCTCTCATAAACAGAATAATTCTGTTTTGCACGATCTAATTTCTTGCTTTCAAAAGCAACTGGTCGACCTTCTTGTAATAAGACCGCGCCTATTGCCTTATCACTCGCATCAGCTTCAACCACAAATGGTTTGTTGGGATCCACTATTAATAGTACTGGAGCTGTAGCAATAGCTACCTTAAGTTTTTGAAAACTTTCATTTTGGTCTGTTCCCCAATTAAAACTTTTCCCTTTCCCTTTAAGTTGGTCTGTCATTGGAACAGCGATTTTGGCATAATCTCGAATGAATCTACGATAAAATCCAGATAAACCTAGGAAGATCTGCAGCTCTTCCAGGTTCCTTGGAGGTGGCCATTCAATAATTGCCCTTACTTTTTCTGGATCCATGTTGATTCCCTCTTTCGAGATAATATGCCCCAGATATTTAACCTCTTATGCAAAGAATTCACATTTAGTTTTCTTCGCATAAAGAGAATGTGTTCTTAACAGTTGGAATACTAAGTGTAAGTGTTCCAAATGTTCTTCTCTTGATTTACTAAAGATCAAGATATCATCCAAGAAGACTACTACAAAATGTCCTAGATAGGGCCGTAAAACACTATTCATCAGCTTCATAAAGGTAGCTGGTGCATTAGTGAGACCAAAAGGCATCACCAAAAAATCATAATGCCCGTATCTAGTACGAAAGGCCGTCTTGGAAACATCTTGTGCCTTAATTCTTACTTGGTGATAGCCTGATCTTAAATCTATCTTTGTGAAGAATTTTGCCCCTTGCAATTGATCAAAAAGATCTTCCATTCTGGGCATAGGAAATTTATTCTTCACCGATATTTTATTAAGTGCTCTATAGTCAACACAAAGTCGCATAGAACCATCTTTTTTCTTTACCAACAAAATTGGTGAAGCCCAAGGTGAATTATTGGGTTGAATAAACCCTTTATCCAGGTAATCCTTAATTTGTCTTTCAACTTCTTGATGCTGTGTTTCACTTAACCTATACGGTGGTTTTGAAATTGGGTGTGTATCCTTATTTACATCAATTGGGTGATTTATATCACTCCTATCTGGTGGAAGGCCACGTGGTAAATCAGAAGGAAACACATCTTTAAAATCATCTAACAAACTATTCAATTCATTATTAACATTCAACTCACAAACATAAGAAAATTGTTGCTTTATATTACAGAAAGTAAAAGTATTCTGTACAGGAAGAGACCATAGCATATATACCTCACAAACTGCCTTCTTTATCAGCTTCTGAACTTCAGTAGAACACAGCAAAGGATTATCAGATACTTCATGTTCACTTTGAATGACAAAAGTCTTACCATCCCTTTCAAATTCCAGTGTATTATGGTGATAGCTACGTTTTAAGGATGGTTCCAATCCCCATAGCCACTCCCTCCCTAGAGCAATATCAGCTCTTTCCATGTTCAGTATTTGGAAATCAAGCTTATCTTTATATCCTTGAATCTCAATTTCCAAATTGGATACCATTGTATCCCATATTTTATTGTCTTGGCCTTGCATCATACGAACAACATATTGATGCTCACTGTTTTGTTGGGGAAGTTTCAATTTTTTGACAAGTGCATAATTTATAAAATTATGTGTGGCAGAGTCATCAATCATGACTCTAACCCTTTTTCCAGCTATCAATCCATGTACTCTAAGTAAATCATGTGGCCCAAAAGTAGGCTGCCACATAGAAGTTGACATACAACACTTATGTTGTACATCCATGTGCAAGACCTCAAAAGATTTATACTTTTCATGGCCCTTTAATTCTAAGATCTGCACTACATGGATTTGTTTTTCTTTTCCCTTGCCCTTGTCCTTATCCTTTCCTTTGTCTTCCCCCTTTTTCTTTTGAGGGCAATTCCAAGCAGCATGGTTAGGGGATAGGCAATTAAAACACAACTTTTCTTTTTTGGCCTTATCAAAGTCATCAGGACTTAACTTTGGCCGCATACATGGTTTCTTTTCAAAAGGTTGTTTTTTACCCTTAAAAAATGGCATTTTCCTTTTAAATTTGCCCACAAATTTTGAGGTTTCCAATTCCTTAGACTTGGGCTCCGTATCAGTGAGACTAGTGAGTGTACCTGGACGCATACTATCTTCATAAATTAATGCAAATTTAATTGCCTCTTCCAACGTCTTAGGTAAACTCCGTTTGACTTCCTTTTTACAGGCTTTATCCAGTCCCCTAATGAATCCTCTTGTTTTTTGGAATTCATCTATTCCTTCCAGTTTGAGGATTATCTCACGATATTCCTCCAGATATGTCAGCAGGGGTCTTCCCTTTTGTCTGACATAATCCCAATCTTCCCAATTTCTTTCCATTTCATTTTCAGGAAGAAATTCTTTCAAAAAGACGGATTCAAATTGAGCCCAAGTTTCAAGTATTTTATTCGCCTCTTTTAAAGTTCGCCACCACTTATATGCTTTGGGTCCCAAAGTTAAACTAGCCTCCAATGCTTGGAGATGTGGTGGGGTATTTTTTAATTTATGTAAATCTTCCCATTTTTGGAGGAAATTAAAGATTGTGTCTTTATTCCTATCTTTTTCCTCCCCGTAAAATTGAGGTGGTTTCATATCCTTTAGAACTGGATTATCCCTCGATTTATGGCAAGTTTGGGGTTCCTTAGGATCTCGCATAGTCACATCTAAATCTTTCGATGAAGATGGGACATCTGAGATTTCTATCTTATTTTTATCTCTTTCCAACAATAAAGTTAACTGAGATTTTATTTCTGTAAGTGTTTGAGTTAAAAATTCCATTTGAACCCCCTGAGTTTGCACACGAGCAGTAAGATCGTCGAATTGCTCTCGCGTAGCAAAAAATTCTTCCCATTGTTCCTCTTGTATTTCTGGTTCATGGGGATCTACCATAGGTTGATCCCCAGAACTAGAGCTTTCCATTACCCTTTCTTTCCCTTTTTCTGCCATTAATACACTGGAATTGGAAAGCAAAAATAAGAAATTTGCATACAAAGTAAAGTACTTCCCTGATTTTTAATGACAGACTGTGGTTGCTGGTTTGGAAAGAAGCCCGAAGAGTAATGAACAAATTTTATCTTCCCAAACTAGAGCAGTAAAACAGTCATGCTGGAAATTCAATTTCCTGACTTCAGTCATGTATGACATTCTTCTGTCCCTCTCACAGCAGTCGCAGTCATGTCCATCTCACAACAGCCGCAGTTACCCGTCAACAGCAGTCGTGACAAAGTCACGTTTCCTCGTGACCCCACGCCTGATCCTCACGACCCCACGCCTCGTCTGGTCCTCGCGACTCCACGTCCAATCTTTTTCCCTGCCCGTAACGTGTCACATTAATGTGACGTGGCACCTCACTTTTCTTTCTCTTCACGGCCCGTCGCGTTTTCACAGCGCCTGGCACGTCTCACTTTTCTTTTTCTTCACGGCCCGTCGCGTTTTCACGGCGCCTGATACTCACACGACCTTGCGAAAAGTTGACGACCTGGCGAGCAACTGACTATCTAACGAACAACTGACGATCTCTGACGGACGACAGAGCTGGTCGTTGAACCATAGGCTCTGATACCAATGAAAGATGACTTCGAAAAGACAGAGAGAAAACCCATGAAACCTCTGAGCACAAGTGATTCTTCTCCTCCCAACCACGCCTAGATCATTGCTGGCCCTTCTCACTCGGATTCCTTTGCCAGCCGTCCACTTCTCTGGAGTCCTACTAATCTTGGACTCTCTTACTCTCTAGGCTCCCCTTAACCCCGTTCGGGCGCCCAAGAGCCCGGACGGTCATTCTCGTGCATGTTCCCCTAGATTTACCTTAATGTCACATTAAATGTCACTTTTAATGTCATTCCATATTTATGACCTTAACATGACATTAAATATCACTTTTAATGTCACATTAATGTCACATTGTGCCACCTCATTCTTTTGTACAGGTTTCTCACTCTACCATGCAGATTTCAGCCATCAACCACCTACCATCTATTGTCTAGCACCGACTACAGCCCATCACTATCTAGTCCTAGGCGGCTTGTTTTCAACCATTGCCTTGTTGTTTGGAAGTCTCCATTTGCTATATCATCATAGCACCTAATTCAGCCTACGTTTTCAGCATTTGGTGCCAAGCGTCAAGTTCTTGCCATCTCTCCCACCAAGGGACGCCATCTCTCCCACCAAGGGACCACTACAATATCTGCGTTTTTGTTGTCCAGCAGTCATCTACATCAACAAACACCTCTCCTATTGTCACCCCAATTCCCTAACACTCTGGTTATCAACGTTTGGTGTTTCCCGCACTCCAACACTCCAAGTAGTGGTCACAGCACTTGGGATCCGTCTCCGATAGACGTCACACTTTGACACTATATTGCTCTACCCTTGGACATTCTATATGCTATTACATTCATTTAGAGAATTCATTCACTTTAGAGTTTCTTCTCTCTGTTTTTGTCTATGTGTTTGAGTTTTGAGTTTTTGCATTTCCGTTTCGCATTTAGGGTTTGCGTTTTGCTTGTCTCTGTTTGAGTCTTTGTGTTTCAGTCATGGTCGTATATGCTGTGCTTCCTCAATGCAAACCCTAGCATATCTTCACATGGTATCATAGCCGGTGCTCTTCTAAAGAGTATCCTACTGTGATTGAGGTGGCTAGTCTATGTGTGGGACTCACACACGACTCTATCCTGACTCATAATGTCTGAGACACCTTCTTCTACGGATCCTATGATGCCCTATCAAGCTTCTCCACCATTGGAGGCTCTTAGAAGACATTATGGTCTCGAGGAGGTAGACAAACCTTCACCTTTACCACCTTTTTCTCCTCGTTTTAGTCATCTTACAAATGAAGAGTTTGAGAAGTACTAGCGCTTTACATTTAGTTCGGTTTACAATCCTCCAATGAGTGCTACTACTCTGTCTAGCCTTATGTCAAGTTTGTATAACCCTTTCAAGTCGCATGAGCCAAAACCCTCTCTTGTTTCTCCTTTTGGTGTGCAGGAGCTGGATAGTTTTCAATATATAAACTTTAATAGAGGAGACTCTCGAAGCAAATACCCTTCATTATGTATGTCTCTATATCTATTTCATTTGAGCAAGTAAACCACACCTCTCAACTCCCTCCCATCCCACCACTATCTTCTCCACATTCTAATCTACTCACATCTTCATTCCAAAATCTTGGATTACATTCCACTTCCACTCACAGCATACTAGGGGTTGGATCTTCCATCTCCACTCCTCAAACTTTCTCTTTCTCCATCCCACCATCTACCTACCCTCCCTTCACCTCTTAGTGCATCATTAGGGGGAATGTCACCTTTAACATTGTACCTTCCACCTACCCCAGTTTACCCCATTCTTTCACTCTGGGACGATTGTGATGGGCATCCCCCTCACTATCCCCGGACACTCACAAACCCCACATACGACCTTTCAAACGCAAGGATATCCATCCTCTGCTTATGGACTATCGTCACATATCCCTTGGGTCACTCCTACGTGGGAATTTTTCATCCTCTGCTCCCCGTGTCCCTATCCCTCCACCATGAGCTCCTTAGGCAATTACCATGTCCATACCCAATTTTCCCTTGCCCACATTTGGATCCGCTATATACACTTCTCCTATGCATAGTGGGCACTCTGGGATTACTTTCCAAGTTTACTCCACTCTATCTCCCTATCCACCCTACCCCCATTACATACCTTCTCCATCTCTTAGCACTACCACTCGTGTTGCAACGGCCAAGAATGCCTTCATGGATAAGATTCGTTTTAACAAGTCATATTTCACCAATTGGTGTAACTTCATGCAACAAGTGCTCAAATCTCAAGGACTTTGGAATCTTGTCGTTGCCTATGCCAAACCCTCGATTAGCTCACCCTGATCACATCCATCAATGGAGAACCCACAATGCCGCAGTCAATGTTGAGTTAATGCAAGGGTCGCTTCCTGAGTTCCACTCTCAATTACAACATTTTTCCCTCGCATCTAAGCGTTGGAGTCATTTCATTGACCACTATTCAGCTCCAGATTGCACTCGATGTATCACAACGTATCAATCTCAAATTTGCGCTTCAAGAGTTTTCCATTAAGGAAGGGGATGATTTGAAAGTCATATTTGCCGAATATTGACAATTACTCATCGAGTTTGCTACTACTGGCTTCCGAAAGTCAGACGACGATCAGGTTACGTCCTTCTTAAACAAGTTGCCCGACAAATACTTCAATTTTATTCAACGCATTATCTCACTACCTAGAGTATCAACCTTCTACGAGTTCGAGTGTTACTTCTTGCATTATGCGAGGCTGCATGATCAAGTCCACAAGAAGTCCTCCATACACATCCATTCAGAGGGGCGAGGGCTGGTTGCCTCTTCTTCGAGAGGAAAAACGAAAAGTGGCAAGAACTCGCAAGATACTAAGGCAAGCAAAAACAAGGGTGATACCATTTCCTCGGACGGAAATAAAGAAACATAACCCCTTTGGCAGCAAATTTATTTAAAAAATAGGTTTTGCACACATTACCAGAGGACGGCAAGCCATGTGGACGAGGAGTGTCTTACCAAGGCCCACGATCTTCCTCCTAGAAAACCACAGCAAACTGTTGTGACTACCTCCACTCTAACTGGCTAGCTCAGTGGGGCTATGTCTCCCACTGTTGCACCATCTACTCCATCCGCACGAGTGGCTATTGGATATGTGGCGTACGAACAGCCTCAATAGCCTATCTCCTTCACTACTCCTGAAGGATTGGCTAATTGGTTTGTTAGTGACTCACCTATTGCACTTTACACATCCATTCCTAGGACATCCACTGCACCTTCTAGGACCACTTCCTCACCTCGTATGCGATGGTGACCCCACACTTAGCCTTTCTCTTTATAGACTTCCGTTGCATACTTACATACTCCTTGCATTGCACTACTTTGCTTTGTTTTATTTTTAGTTCCGTTTTTTAGAGCATCTTACTACTCACATTTGTGCTTGTAGATTTTGACCGCTTTTGCAAGGTTTTGTATTTTAGTGTAGGGCTAACATGTAGGCTTATACCGATCCTTTTTGAGCTGGAGATAGGAGATGTGTGCCGTTCCTTTCATGGTTCCATCTACTTGGAGTTTTGCTTTTCTACTAGCATAAAGGCTTCTCCTCCCACATCGACATCCAGGTTGAGAAGGGATTCCTACCCTTCTTGGTATTCTACAAGTTTTGGTACTTGTCTTCGACATTGGCCTTTCCCCCCTGTTGCACCTTGCCCTATGCATTGCATGATTTCATCATCGTTATACTAGGACGCTTGGACAAGTGAACAATTTCTCCACAAGGGACACTGTCCAAGTGGCACCTACTACATGATCATTCTTCAACATGTAGCATACTATGCATCCCATCGTGTAGAGCACCACTAGATGGATCTTGAGCTATTTCCATCGACGGATTATACCACCATCCTTCTTCACACGATACTTCTTCACCTTTCCCTCATCATGGACATCCTTGAGTGGTTGAGTAAGCTTGTATTGTTTTGTGATGTGTTGGCTGTACCATCCCTACTCCCATCTTCTAGGTCACTATTACTTAATCAGCTGCCACCCCTAAAATTAACTTTCCACCAAAAAAAAAAAGTTCAATGTGGTTCCATCCGCCTTGATAGGCCACTAGGTAGCTGACAAGCACTCTTTGTCTGATACCCTATCCTCTCTAGGGTGACTACTTCGACTCCTTCAGTAAGATAACCATCACCTATGTAGTCTTGGTAAGCCACTGGGCAGCCAACATGCACCCTTTGTCCAATGCTCTGGCTACTTCGGGGTGATACGCCTTGGGATAAACATTGTCGTCCTTTCCTTTTAGGCTCAATTTTGGACTTGAGAGGGGGTGTTGAGCTAAAGCATGATTTACAGTTGATTAGCATTTTTAAACAACCCGAAAACTCGCTTAATTAATGAATAATGCAAATTTAGTGCGCAATTCGAGAGAGTTTCAGTGGTCCCCCAAAACACTAATTTTTTGGAATACCCTTCAACATCTATAAATAGACAAGCTGCACAAGCATTCAATCTCATCCTTTTGTGCAAGTTTCTCTCTACCACATAGATTTCAATCATTAGCCACCTACCATCTACTGTCAAGCCATCATCGACTACAACCCATCACTATCCAACCCTAGGCGGCCTATTTCCAACTATTACCTTGTTGTTTGGAAGTCTCCGTATGCTATGTCATCATAGCACCTGATCAACCTAGGTTTTCAGCACCTATTGCAATGCGATAGGCTGCTGTCATTTCTCCCACTAAGCAACTGCTACAATACCTACGTTTTTGCTATCCAACAAGCAGTCTACATCAGCAAACACCTCTCTTATTGTTGCTTTAAATCCCTAGCACTCTGGTGATCAGTGTTTGGTGTCTTCTACACTCCGACTAGTGGTCACAGCAGTTGGGATCCGTCTCCGATGAATATCACTCTCCAACACTACACTACTCTGCCCTTGGGCATTCTGTGCACTCTTACATTCATTTACAGCATTCATTCACTTCAAGGTTTCTTCTCTCTATGTTTGTCTCTATGTTTGAGTTTTAAGTTTTTGTGTTTTGCCTTTTGCATTTAGGGTTTGAGTTTTGCTTATCTCTATCTCTGTCTTTGTGTTTCAGTCTTGGTCGTACATGTGTTTCCTCAGTGCAAATCCTAGCATATCTTCACAAAGAGATGATGGCTTCTTCTCTTAATGCTTATAGGATTTTGGTCACCATTATTTCAGTGATGCTTGCACTTTGTATCATCATCCGTTTGCATCTTGATGATCATGATTATAAAAGGAAACTTTGAACAAGTAAACAAATCCCCTATGAGGGCACTATCCAAGTAGCACTATTGCATAGCATTTTATTTTGAGCATGACTCTTGCATTACCCCATGCATTGATATTTTGTTCTTGTGAGTATGAATCTATGCATACTTACCCATTTTCCCTTCATCAAAGAGTGGTCGACTTGGATCTACCATATTCATGGCAACTCATAAGATAGTCTCCATGGCAAGACCTCTATAGCAACATTCACCACATACGTCTATACTTTCCTCATCATTGACACCCAAGACGAGTGGTTGAAACAGCTTTCATTGATGTTAGATCCGACCATCCCTTTCTTTCCCCATGGGCACACATACTTTTTTCGAACACCCATTATAAAAAAAAATTTTAAAAAGCCAAGATCCACCATATTCATGGCAACTCATAAGGCAATCTCCATGGCAAGACCTCTAGAGCAACATTTATCACATACTTCTATATTTTTCTCATCACTAGCACCCAAGGTAGGTGATTGGGATAGCTTTCATTGATGTTGGATCTAACCATCCCTTCTTTTCCCCATGGGCACTATAGTTTTTTTTAAAATACCCAAAAAAAAAGAGAGTTCAAAGCAGTTTCATCACCTTTGTAGGTGAAAGCAGTCTTTGGAAGTCAAAAGGGCAATAGACCACATTTAGCAAACACTTGACACAGTTCAACAATAAATTCAGTAAGAAAAATCCACACATAATTGGAGCTAGAGTGCTTCTGCATCACACATGACACCTGTTGGCCCCAAAGCTTAGTGCCTCTTTTGGTAATTCTTTAGATTATCGATGTATGCTCGAAATTGGTTATAAATGATTGTATTTCAGCTATTTCTCGCAGCACAACTTATCCACATGTACATAATAACCTTGTCACCTTCAATGTTAACCTCCAACCAACTATAGTGTGTTCAAAAATGCGACTGAACACTTCAACCTGCCAAACCCTAAAATTAGGGCCAACATTTTGTCAGAAGTGGATGCAACAATGGAAGCATATACATATGCTGATATAGACTATTGAACACAAGGCAAAGATAAAAGAATACTGCAAAAGAAGAGAACTCAAACGAAGACTCCCAAAATGGAATCCATATACCAAGATATGAGATAGTCTTGTACAAAAGTGATTCATTAGCTGCATGGGCACTCACACTAGCTCCTCTCTCCAATTAAGACATCTAAGTGATGAATACCATAACTGAGGAGGAGGAGCACAATATATAGGTAATAAATATGTCATAAACAACAATTGGTTGACCAACATTAAATGTTGGCCGACTAGTCGATTGGCATAAAATGCCCTAATATGCCACAAATAAAGTACATTAAAAATGCCTAAAATATCTTAACACATGCCTAGCCCAATCTAAGACACACAAACTCACACATGACCTCACATATTTGCTAACACTCTCTCAAATCATGGGTAATCACTAATCTGATACAATACGATATACAATGATAATGTCCCATCATAGTACATACAACGATGTCCACTAGAGTAGAACCATGGATACCCAAGCAATAGGTACACAAGCCACCACCAAGGTGCCTCGAAGGAAAGCTAATGTCGATCTCAATCATACCAACTCCTGAAAATAGAGAAGAAACAAAGCAGCTTTCAATGCCTATAAACAATGTCTTGCAGTAGCATACAAGACCATCCCATCAAAAATGCCTCTAAACATGTGTAGCTGTGGCTTTCCCACCTTTGGCTAGACTACCAAAATGTCCCCTCATGTATACTCAACCTAGGAGCCAAGCCCGCTCTTTGTCAAATACCAGCCCATCATGAACCTAGCTGTCAATCCCAGCTCCATGATTTAAACCTGTCAAACTTCCATCGATACATCAGGGATGTCTCTCTTGGAACCTATGCACCTATATACCCGTATAGATGAGGCTCAACTGCCCCATCTCAACGCCCGCTCACACTCCCTCTCCAGCAATGGAGAGTCATGAGGGATAACCACATCACATATACTAGAAAGCATCAGAGGAAGGAATAGCCAAGCCCTTCCCTTGATCGGAAGACGAGGATACCTTGCGTGCCTTGGCCTTTGGCAAGGCCAAAGAATCTGAATCGGAGTTTGAGGAAGAAAATGACTCAACAAAAGAGACTGGATCTTGCTGCATCTCCTCCTCCTCCTCCTCCTCCTTCCTTGAAGCTACTTACTCTTTATAGTCCTTTCATAAGTGTCCCTTCTTACCATAGTGATAACACTAGGCCTTCAGCTTCTTCTTGTCACCCCTCCCGGAAGCTACAAGAGCCTCAATAGAGCCTGTATAATGAGACGGAAACTTGCCCTGTAGATGGAAAGATGTCTCATGCTCAAACACCATAAAGGACATATGGGTAAAGCTCACAGGTGTCAAGGATATCTGCACCCTCAAAGCATTGGCTACTCCATCAAACTCCAAGGAAAGCTTGTAGAGTACCGTCCCTATAAGATGTGCCTCTGGAAGAGCAGACTACATGTGTCGAAGTTGGTCCTATACCTCTCTAACAAGGAGCAAAAATAACTAAATAGTGTCCTTTGGCTTGAACTTCATCTCTTGGAGCTGTCCATAAAGTATCACTACACACATAATGAAAGATGCCTCGTACAACATCTGAAGCTTTGACCATGCTTTGGGAGATGTCCTACAAGAGATGACCACAAGTAGAATTTCTTTAGAAATACATCGAAGAAGGGCAAAATAGGCAGGTGTGTCATTCTTATTCCATATAAGCACAGTTTCCTCATGATTGTGCTCATCAAAATCTTCTAGAACTGAAAAAGGATGCTGAGGACATCGAATAGCTCCACAAACAATGTACCATGACCACTTCTGCACAAACCACGCTTTTATAACAGCACTACAATTTAAATAGTCAAGGCCATGTAACTTTATCATCAATAGAAGTGCACGCAAGAGCCATCTGGAGACAATAGGAAGAGAAGATAGGGAATAGAAGGTGGACAGAGAGAGAAGACAGCCAAACCAGCAGCAAGACTCCACAAAATGAGAGTTCACATGCAGTGTAAACCAATACCTGATCAGAAAAGAAGGGTGACTACTGCAAAAGAATGAAAACTCAACCAAAAACTGCCATAAACAACAAAAACGCCTGTAGAAACAGTTGCCCAGCCACAATTAAAATCAAAAAACCAAATACACATGCTGAGGGAGCAATAAATGCAGCAAACTGACAATGACAAGCAAAAATGCAGGCAACAGTGAGCAGCAAACAAGCTGAATAGGAGGCACCAGCAGGTCGTCTGGGCAGAAGAGGTGTGACAAACCCGAAATCAGCAGAAAAACTGCAGGATGAACATAGATCCTGCAATCTGATACCGTGCCAGAAGTGGATGCAGCAATGGAAGCGTATATGTATGCAGAAAGAGACTGCTGAACACAAGACAAAGAAAAAAGAATAACATTGCAAAAAAGGAAAACTCAGAAGAAGTCTCAAGAAATGGAAGCCATATACCAAGACATGCGACAATTACATACAGAAGTGAGTCACTAGCTGCACGGGCACTAGCAATGGCTCCTCTCTCCAATCAAGACCTCTGGGTGATGAATATCATAACTGAGGAGGAGCACAATATATACATAATAAATATGCCATAAACAGCAGCTGCTTGAAATATCTAACACGTGCCTTGCCCAGAGTGGCATGCATAGACTTATACATGAGCTGACATATCTACTAACACATTTGAACCCGATTTTGCATAGCATGTCAAAGTGAAGCGATGCAAAAGCCAATGAACAGGGCAAGAGGAGAGAGAAAGAAAGAGAGAGAAACGCAGAAAATCTACAATGATGAATGTTGTATTAGAATGCAGATATATACACGGGTGTAGAGAGAATGTCTATGTATGTCTTCACCTCGAAGATCTCACTCTCTATGAGCCCTGAGGGTAGTCTCCATGAATTGCAGCCTGAAAACTGAGAGCACAACTACGCAAAAGTGTGAAGACTAGGGCCAATAAATAGGCCACTAATGATGCCCCAAAATAATGAAGGTCGACTCGACAAAAAACTGTCTGATTACAACCCCATTGTCCCCGACCTGACACATATCTCCAGCCTATCACCTATTGCTGGCATCAGCTGCCACGTGGATTGCATGTTGTACCTGCTGCACCTGCCTATCTAGGGAATGTCAATCTCTAGCACCCCCTCTTAGATCCTGGACACGGCAGAAGGCTAAGGGATCTAGAGTGTTGTCGAAGTAAAGCCTAAGGAACCGCCTTCATAAACAAGTCTACAAGATTGTCCTCTATCTTGCAGTAGACAAAGGAACTCATCCAATGTCATGAGGATGTGTATTTTGAAACCTCACTTAGCATGTGGATTAATTTCTAATCACATGATTAAGTAAATGTTGCACATGTGAGGTGCAACTGGGGTTAAAGTAAATTTACAAGCCCAGGAAGAAATCACGGGATGTCAAAGGCAAAAGTTGCTATAAGTTATGCCGCATAGGTACTTGGTGGTATCTGGTGCTAGTTGTTAGCCTAGGTCATCCATTTGGCCATAAGTGTCAGTTGGTGACACTAGAGAAGTGGCGTTTAATGGTACCTGACGCCAATCTGATGGTCAAAGATGGCACAGAGACACTCGGGAATGGAAGTTGCCTAGCCAATTAATTATTGGCCAGTCATATTATTTTTCAAGGCACCGAAATAATTATTAAATTAATTTTCAATATTCTAAGGCTGAAAATTAATATTTAATTATAAAAATGCTAAAAAACCATTTGGAAAGGCTACCACTTGTGAAAAATGCCCATGTAAGACTGAAAAACGTCTTTAGAGACTGGAGAGAGGCATTCCTATAAATTCAGCCTGCAAGAGAGAGGGAGGGGAGGCTGCTAGTCTGATTTACAACTATGGAGGACCTTGTAAGGCTGCCAAGGGCAAGAGAAGACCAATCACCAGCAGGAGGCAGCATCTACAGGCTGTTGAGACAGGGCAGCAGCTGTAAACAACTGATTTTCTTCAGTTCTTTGCATCTACAAGCTGTTGTGGCAGGGTAGGAGTTGCATTTGACTGATTTTCAGTCATTCTTTGAGACAAAACTCTGAATTTTCTCTCTCTACAGCTTTTCCTCTCATCTCCCAACCATTTCACAACCTTGCTCCGAAGATCTCAACATTCGGACCCTTGGAGGCTGAGAAATTGCAAATTTCTCTACTGTAAACCCTAATTTACAGCAGAAATTAGGGTTTAGCAGCAGCCTTGGGAAGCGTGCTAAAAATTGGATGCTCCAAGACTTGGATTCAACAAGGCTAAAGGTGAATTTCAACTGAATTCAAGTGGAGGACTAGCCAACCATTGAATTTGGGGCATTTCCATCATCTATGAAGTGGGTGAAGGCCAATTGAGTGCCCGAATCAAGAGGCAAAATAGATTGAAGACTTGCTAGTCACTTTGGATAGCAAGGGGAGTTGAAATACCGAAAGGGATTGGGAGAATCCCATTGTAAATCAACTTTTTCTTCAATAAAGCTAAAGAAATCCCAGAAGGGGTGCCAATTTTGGGGCCAATCGAGTGTGCATTGTCCAAGTTCAGTAGGTAAATTTGTATTTTCAGATTTGCATTTATTGTTTGCTGCTGTAATTAAGTTGTAATCAGGGATTTACCACCCTATCTGAGGAGAAAGGCTGGTTTCATCCAGAATCTTCTCCCAAATGAAATGGTATTGGATCTCAATATGCTTCGTCCAAGTATGAAACACAAGGTTCCTGGCCAAGGCAATGCAATTCTCATTGTTGCGCTGAAGAACAGTAAGACCTCGCTACGGGCAACCAAGCTCCTCTAAGAGCCTATGAAGCCACACTATCTCACAAGTAGTAGAAGGCGCCGCCCAATACTCCGCCTTAGTCAAAGATAGGGCAACCGTGGGTTACTTCCTTCTGCTCCATGAAATCGCACCAGCACCAAAGGTAAAGCAATAACCTGTCATGGACCTACGATGATCCACACCGCCAACCTAATTGGAATCACTCCATCTTGTAAGGACCAAGTCTGTAGCACCTGTACCTACAGGATAATAGACTCCAAGATCAGGAGTCCCTCATAGAAACCGCAAAATCCTCTGAGCAGTTGGTGCACCATCTTGGGTTCACTCATGAACCTGGCTAGCCCAAGGCTATAGCGAGCTTTCCGCAACCTGTACACCTTACCATTAGAAGAACCGAAGCCGAGAGGTTGCTTAATATAGATCTCCTCCTTCAACTCCCAATCCAAGAAGGCAGACTTCACATGCAAGGACGACACGAATAGTAGCCATCGAAGTTGTAGAGGCAAAAGCATCATAAAAATCAATGCTTGGGGCATTGTGCAAAACCTTTAGCAACAAGGCAGGCCTTGTGCTTGTCCAATGTGCCATCACTACGGTACTTGGTCTTAAAGACCCATTTGATTCCAATGATCTTTTTATGAGACGGCTTTGGCACAAGATACCAAAGGCCATTCCACTCCAGCTCCTGCTCCATTGCTCTCTGCCAATGATCATGCTATAAAGCCTCCTTCACGAAGGTGGGCTCCCAATCTTGCATGACACGAGTCATCAAACAGTAATTAGTGTAAACAAGCTCGATGTAATGTGCATGGTTCTGTGCAGAGAACGCCATGGGCCATCTTGCGGCTACCACTCCTCAAGGACCCCCTCAATCCCTGCATCGCGAAGAGTGTCAGGAGTCCAACAAGGAGGAGGCCGGATCTCGCCTCGTCATTCACCAGTTGCTAAAGCTTCTCGAAGGTCCATCGACAGCTAGGGTGCAATCAGTGAGTCCGATGGGTGAGAACTAAGTTCCTCATCCGCAAAAGAGTCCTCAAGAGGCACAAGCTCCGGAGGAACAATCGTGGGTGCTCGATTATCACCAAGATCTCCAAGAATAGGGTGCTCCTCATCCCCCTTTGAGGCTGGAACTACCACGAACCAACCATCACGGCTCGTGTAGACATCCCGCTTCACAGGATCATACAATCGGTAACCTTGAATCTGCGAGCTATATCCCACAAAGACCTGTCGTTTGGAAGCCGCTTCAAATTTGTCACGCTATGTTTTCGGAATGTGAACATAGACATCACACCCAAAAACCTTGAAATAATAAACATCTAGCTTGGACTCAAAGTATGCCTCATAGGGAGTCATACCAACAATAGCGCAAGTAGGGGATCAATTTAGAATGTGAATGGCAGTAGCCACAACCTCAACCCATAGACACTGAGGTGTCTAACGATGCTCCAACATGGTATGGGCCATCTTGATCACACTGCGATTCTTCCGCTCCAACATGCCATTCTCCTAAGGGTATTTGTATTGGCAAACTCTTGGTGAATACCACGATTTGCACAAAAACAAGCAAGCTCATTAGAAACAAATTCTCCGCAATCATAAGGTCTTCAATTTCCGGCCCGATCGGTTCTCCTCGAAGAGCAACCAATTTGTAAAGTGGGAGAAAGTCTCTAACTTCAGATTCAAGAAATAAGCCCATGTCATCTTGCTGTAATCATCCATAATTAGCATGAAATACAAGCTTCCTCTAAGGGACTCCATCCTCATTGATCCACAAAGATTGGTAGAAACAAGCTATAAGGGTGTTGAAGACCGCCTCGAAGCCTTGCTAGGAATAGCATCACGAGTTTGCTTCCCATGGATGCAAGATACACAAGGTTGCTAGCTCACCATAATATCCAGCAAACCTCGAACAAGCTATCTGACAAACACCTTCCAAAGGTAATCATACTTGAGGTGGCCAAACCGAGTATGCCAAAGCTTGGACTAAGTTTAAAAGATAAGAAGAAGAGAAGTCAAGGCAGAAGAAGACCGCAACTTATAGACTCCATTCTCCTCATAACCTGAAGAAAGAACCTATCTCGATCCACGATCAAGATCCGAAAAGAATCCACATCAAATTCGACTAAGAGGCCAAGGGCACAAATCTTATGCACCAAAAGTAGATGGTATCCCAAGGCCGGCACATAAAGCACCTCAAATGTATGGGCACCACCTCGCCCATCTCGAATAAGATGCAAGTAGGAATAGAAGAACCATCACCAATGAGAATATGGCCATGTGAAGGCCGCAAATAAGTAACACTTGAGGAAGGAGTCATATGCCGTGAGACACGACTGTCATTAATCCACTCTTGAGTGTATGGGGCCATCAATGCAGCATCAGAAGCTTATAGGATCAGTACCTCAACCACCTCTAAGTGGAGAAAAGCAGATGATGAGGGGGCAGCCACAGCTCCGAAATCCTTTGAAGATTTCTCCTTTCCATCTTCTCCTTGTCGGGGCAATCCTTCTAGTGACTTGCCTTGCCACAAATGTGACAAGTGGACTCCTTTTCCTTGTTCTTCTTTGATTTGTCCTCCTCCTTCTTTTTTTGGTCCTTTCCTTTTTTCTAAGAAGACTGGCCAACCAAGGCCTTAGATTTAAAAGCATTGGTCTCTTTCAATTGCTCATCTTGGTCCAAGACCATAGGAACCAACTCCTCCCGCCAAAGTCTCAGACCGCCCTGAAGCAATCAAAGCGGAATAAAAATCACTGAAACAGGGCAGTAACTATGAAAGAAGAGTTATCGCCATGTCTTCAAAAGTGATCATCTTCCTTGCATTTTGAACTTGCATATGAAGCTGCCTCAGCTTGTTAATATGCTCCCGCATAAAAGATGACTTGTTGACACTCATAGTCCTCATCTGTACTTCCAAAGAAACTCGTTTCATGACAGTCGTATAATTATACACCTAATCAAGCTCTAGCCATATCTCACGGGCCACCGTCAAATGCTCAATATGAGAGAGAACAGCTGTAGTGCATAAGAGATAAAAACAAGTGATGCGGGCATTAAGTTTGTCCCAATGTGCCTAAACCTTTGCCAACTCCAACTTATCACTGGAAGAGAGTCTAGACTCATCTTACAAAAAAGGACGATGAATAGCCTCTATAACAAGCTTCACTAAATCATAGGACTCCAAAATGGCAAGCATCATAACCCACCAAATGTGGTAGTTCTCGCCATCAAGCTTTTGATCTGATGGAAGAGTCGATAACACGGGTATCTTCCTGTCCACGATCGCCTAAAACTTTGTCTCTACCTCAGAAGACATCTTCACCTACAATGTCTGCACAAAATACAAAAAGCAACACCCTCTGACTATGTAAAAGCAGCTTGCTAAGGCTCTTTGTCGCTCGTCGCGCTCCTTCACCCGTCAAAAGTGATGAAAAGGTAAAATTTGCACTTGAAGGCCCAAAACACGGCCTTTTTCCTTCTCTAACAGCAAAAACCAACAGCACGTTCAGCAAATCTTCTCCTTTCTCAGACACTCATGCTTGCCTCAAGCTCTCAGCCTTGTTCTGATGTCCAGTCCTCCTGCTCGCCCTTGAATGCTAAAAATGCAATGTTGTGTCGCACTAAAACCTCCTCTTCAGGAAGGTCCACCCTTGGTCAATCCTTCAATGCTCTAATACCATGTCAGAGTGAAGCAATGCGTAAGCGAATGACCAAGACAAGGAGTGAATAGAGAGAGAAGAGAGAGAAAGAAAGACAGTGAAATGCAGAAAACCTACAGTGAAGAATGTTGTATAAGGATGCAAATACATACACCGGTACAGAGAGAATGTTTGCATATGTCTCCACCTCGAAGATCTCACTCTCTGTGAATCCCGAGGGAAATCTCCACAATTTGTAGCCTAAAAACCGAGAGCAAAATTGTGCAAAAGTATGAAGACTGGGGCCAATAAATAGGCCACTAATGATGCACCAAAATATTGCAAGTCAACTGCATTAAATGCAACCAACTGGACAGAAAACAATCCAACTGCAGCCTCACTATCCAACCTGACACGTGTCTCTAACTTGTCACTTGCTAACGTCAACTACCATGTGGACTACCTTTTGTACCTGCTGCACCTGCCTGTCTAGGGAATGTCAATCTCTAACAGAGCATTCACCTAGACTGTCTTGCATAGTTCCCATGCAATCCCACATTGTTTCTCTCACAACAAAGGGGTTTCTCATAATAAACTTTAAGAATGTCACTTTCTTCGCCACAAAATTGCCCAAATATACATTTTCAAGCTTCTCTCAATGTTTGATATGGCCGATTGTCAGCCTATTTCTTGTCTCCATGAACCCAAAGTCCAAGCTTTTAGCAGCAGGAGCTCCCCTTACAGATGCTACCCGTTATAGGTATCTTGTTGGCTCCCTCATCTAGCTTGTTCACACCCAAGTGAATATTTCTTTTGTTGTGGCATTGTTGTCTTCTTTCATGAAGACTCCTACTCAGGAGCGTTGGAGAGCAGCCTTGTGTGTTCTACAGGATCATGTATGAAGAGAGGGTTACTCTCTCTAGTTGGAGTGACTCTAATTGGGCAGATAATGTGGATTCACGACGGCCCTTTATGCCTTCTCGCTTGGATCAGGAGTTTACCTCATGGAGCAGCAAGAAGCAGCCTATTGTCGCCCTTTCTTCTACATCTATGAAGTATTGATGGAAATTGGTTTTTCTCAGCTTGGACCTACAAAGCTACGTATGGACAACTGGAGTACTCTCACTCTAGCAAAGAACCATGTGTTTCATGCTCGCACAAAGCACATCGAGGTTCAATACGACTATATTCGAGAGGGGATCCTATATTCCGAGTTAGCAATGGCCTCCTATCCCACAAAGGACAATGCGACAGATCTCTACATTGCCATGATTTTTTTTTTTGACGGGGGGGAGGGGGGGGAACCCCGGTAGCCTACCCATGTTAGTTATGTCAGTCTATTATTTCTTGATTATGAGCTCCTGTCAAAGTCTGATGGAGACATAGGAGCTCTACCAATTTAGATGCATTTTCTTTATTTATCGACTTCCTGTGTGAATTCCTAGGCCAGTTATTGCTTTCCACAATGTGCCTACACCTACCGGACATTGTCGTTGTCATCTAGGATTCTTCCCGGGTCACCCCTATTTTTTTGGCATTTTATTCTCCAATGAAGAGCATTTATTGCTGGTCGGCCAACATTTATGGCCTCTCCCAGGGCAAGTTAGCCAAATTTAGGCATTTATGGCTATTTATAGCTAGTCCCCCCTCCTCCACTTGGCAAATACACACTCTTTAGTATTCAATCTTTCCTTTGCAAGTGCACACTCCAACACTTCAACTCTCTATGCTTGGTGCTACCGTCATTAGCTTGATCCGGTGCCCTCACTAACGCTTTGGGTTGCATGCAAGGCATAATCATTGTATCATCATTCTTCTTCAATCAATGCAATATTCTTCCTTCATCCAATGCTTCCTCTCTTTCTCTCTCTCTACTTCTCTCTACGTTCCTATCTCTCTTCTACTACGCACTCTCACATAAACCTAACATGGCCATCAATTGATAACCAAAGAGTAAATCCAATCATGCTAGTAATGCACTAGAGAGACATGCCACGACTGAACCAATTGCTCCAAGAGTGTAAATACCCCTAAAGAAGTGAGTGCTCTAAAGGTGCATATGATTCAACCATGCTCCAAGTGAAAGAACTCCAACAATGCAAATGCTCTGAGTCTAAGAGCTTCAACCTTCAAGGTTTGCATTTTACAGAGTACTCCAAACATGCAAGAGCTTTGAGCCTATTGCTATGCCATGGACAGCAAGAAAGGATGTTGACACATATAAACGTTTAGCTAAGCTGCATGTTCCTCTACGAGACAACATGCACATTCAGAACATTAAAAGAAAGGTCCGATGTATAGCTTTTAGCATATGCACTAATACAGAGTTTCCATTCGGATCAAAGCTAGGTAAATGCCCTTTAAACGGTATCATGAAAACAAAGCATAGAGAAGCTCAAGGCAGCTGATACAGCAGAAGCAGAAAGCGATACATCTGAAATAGCTATTCTACAATCGAAGGCGATCAGTGCCTTACGTGCTCCGATTCTGTAAGTTTCTGATGGAATCTTATGTCTATCATCCGCTCCGAAAGGAACATGGCGATGGATCGGAACGATCACGAATCAAGAGTATGAAAAAAAGTACAGTGGAGGGAGGAGATGTGTACCTTGCTGGATGAAGCTGGAGATCCTGGCGGGGCTGAAGGCCAAGCTCTGGCTTGTTGCTGATCCATGGCGCTTCGAACCATAGCTGAGCGGATCCTCTCTCTCTCTCTCTCTCTCTCTCTCTCTCTGTGCCCGCAAGCGAGGACGGACGCTGGACCCGACACAGCAGTCACGACCAAAAGAAAAAGAACGAGGGAGGCCCCAGGGGAAAAAAGGAAGCCTTGCGAGAGTTAGCTACCCTTCGTAATAAGAATTTACCCGACCAGCATAATCGTTTCTTTCGCTTTTCTTTTCCATTAACTGAATTTAAGTTGCCACATAATCTTTGTTAATAATATAGTAGCTAACATTTTTTCGCATATAAGAAACATTAGGTCTAAGGTCCCTTAGTAGGAGAAAGCAGTTTCATGTGGAAAGCGAAGTTGCTCTGCAAACTCGCACTTCCTCACCATACATTATATTTTGGTTTCCTCGTGTGTTTTTGTGTGCATGTATGTCCACTTCCATCACCACCTACGAATTAAGCATACCTTGCATTGATTAATGTGAGCTCAAAGAGAGAGAGCGAGAGAGAGTGTATGTGTGTGTGTATGTATGTGCATGTATGGTGTACTACACAAGGAGAGAGAGAATGTGTGTATGTATACGACAATGTGCTAACAAAGAGATGCAAACACGTGAGGCTATAATTCTCTCTCACATATATATCCTCTTTTTGTCTCAGTTGTACCTCTCTCTCTCTCTCTCTCTCTCTCTCTCTCTCTCTCTCTCTCTCTCTCTCTCTCTCTCTCTCTCTCTCTCTCTCTCTCTCATATTCATCTTACAATGTTTAATACACCACAATACATATACATACACTATTATAACATGTACACATATTCGTAGTTTGTATCCTTGAGTGTAAGAAATCACATGCTTGCTTTGTGTGATATCTAGAAGTGGCTCTATATATGGTCCTTAAGTGTTACAATTAGAAATAACATGAAATGGACCATAAAGTTTAAGTGTATCCAAGCATTACAAAGAGAGTCTTGTAAGAGTATGCACATACAAAGTAACTATGCAAAAAAAAAAGGGGAGAAAACTTATACTTTTATGACACGATAAAATCATATTATGTCTGATTATTAGATACTACCACAAAGTCCTTTGGCCTTTGTAAAATCCACCTTTACACACACACACACACACACACACACATATGGCATACTAATATCATAATATAAATAAAAGATGAAAGGGAACAAATTACAAAATTTGTAACATAAAAGGAATTCTAGTTTAAGTGTATAGAGAGTTATATATACATATAATGTCTTTTATGCATCAAACCTATAAACTTGTATCCATAAACATTTAGGTGTATAGAGAGTTGTAGATGCATGTATACTAAAATCATAATATAAATAAAAGATAGAAGGGAACAAATTACAAAAATTGTAATATATAAGAAATTCTAGTTTAAGTGTATAGAGAGTTACATATACATATAATGTCTTTTATGCATCAAACCTATAAACTTGTATCCATACACATTTAGATGTGTAGAGAGTTGTATATTTATGTAATGCCTTTTATGTATCAAACATGTAAACTTGTATCCGTACACATATTCTTTATTTGTATACTTGAGTGTAAGAAATCACATGCTTGCTTTAAGTGATATATGAAAGTGGCTCTATATATGATCCTTGAATGTTACAATTAGAGATAGCATTGCTATGCTAAAATGGACCACAAACTAAATGTATATTAAATGCACCATAAAGTCTAAGTGTATCTAGGCATTACAAAGGCGTTCCTAATGTTAATAAAAAATAAGACTTTCTCTAAGTGAGCTAACCAAAACAATGCTTTTTTCTTTTTTGAGAAATTATTATGATATTCAAGGATAACATACACAAATGAAGTAAGGCACAAGACAATAGTTTGTTATAAACATTGTGCTAAGGATTCTACACCATAAAGTTAGATATAAGCATTCTAATATCAATTATAAACCTCGGATCAACAAACCTTGAAGTTATTTTCTTGAACATTATAGATGGATGTCATTAAGTTCTACAATCACATAATCTAAAACACTCTTTTAAGTAGTATGTGTGTGTGTGTGTGTGTGCACATACATACATACATACATACATACATACATACATACATACATATATATATATATATATATATATATATATATATATATATATATAGAGAGAGAGAGAGAGAGAGAGAGAGATCCAAATGAATGCATATGCATTCCTTAAATTATCTTGATATTTTAATTGGAGGCTCAATGGATGGATACACACACATGCTTATATATGCATATGCAAGTATAAGACATATAAAGAGATCATAAAGCGATCCCTCAAAACATATACTCAATCTTGCCAATATAAAGCTAGAGCCACTTGAGTCAAAGTCGCATGTTCTTGAAAATTATTGATAAGGTGTCATAAAGTTTGTTGCATCAAAAGTGTGGCATATTTGCTTAGCGGATTACATGAAGCTTACAAAAAGAAAGCTAGTAACATAACAGAGACACAGAGAGAGAGAGAGAGAGAGAGAGAGAGAGAGAGAGAGAGAGAGAGAGAGAGAGAGAGAGAGAGAGAGAGAGAGAGAGAGAGAGAGAGAGAGAGACACACACACACACACACACAAACAGAGAGAGAGAGGGAGGGAGAGAAAAAGAGAATATACGAATATAAATTGTTGGGGAGCTCACAAACAATACTTGGGAGCAAATGCTAATGTTAGGGAGTTGCCAAAAGGGTCGCCCAAGTGACGAGAAGTGCAAGGAGCTAGAGTATGAGTGCAAAATACCTAAGAGACAAGGCAACATTGTAGGCACAAATCATGCACCTTGCTGCTACCCATTGTGTGCGCTAGTTTTGCTCAAGGCTCACTTCACAAGGCTGAAAGGGGTTTAGAGAACCTCTAAAGCAAGTTGGAGCAAGGGGAAACAAATCAAGAGATGATCATAGTCAATGCATACCTCGGGGTATCATAGACATGGCTACAATGAATGAAATAGAGAGACTCGAGATAAATCTCTATGGCATAGCAAATGCTAATGTTAGGGAGTTGCCAAAAGGGTTGCCCAAGTGACGAGGAGTGCAAGGAGCTAGAGTAGGAGTGAAAAATACCAGAGAGACAAGGCAACATTGCAGGCACAAATCATGCAGCTTGCTGCTGCCCATTGTGTGCACTAGTTTTGCTCAAGGCTCACTTCACAAGGTTGAAAGGGGTTTAGAGAACCTCTAAAGCAAGTTGGAGCAAGGGGAAACAAATTAGGGGATGATCGTAGTCAATGCATACCTCGGGGTATCATAGCCATGGCTACAATGAATGAAATAGAGAGACTCAAGATGTTGGGGGTAAAGGTTGTTAGAGAACCTCTAACAACCTTTACCCCCAACATAAATCTCTATGTATAAAATACAATTTTTAAAATATCTAAACATAAATCTCTAAGAAACACTAGTTACTGTTATTTAGATATTTAAATATTAAATTATATATACTTTCAAGCATACACATACCTTCATAGAGAGAGAGAGATGATGATGATGATGGAGAGAGAATATTAATGCAAATCTCAAAGTATTATTATTTAAATATTTAAAATCCAAAATTATATGTACTTTTAAACATTGTATCTTCTCAGCTATACCTTTATAAGTCAAAGAGAGACACATATATACAATTTGAGTCCAATGATCGTGAGTTAAGATATTAAAATCAGCTCCCTTATTGATCAATACATGTGTTTGTTGGGTTGTGAGCATATGCACAAGTAAGGAGGTGCTACTGTCTCTTCATCCTCCGCATCAATTTCTGTTATTGTGGCAACTCAGACATTCATAAGGGACTCTAGCATGGGAGGCTTGTGCAGTGGATGTGTAGGAGGGTAGTACTTCTTTATGTGGTTACTGTTGAAAAAGCCTATGCCCTCTCTATCTAGGGTCTCAAGCTCTACATTGCCAGTTTGGCTGATAGTATGGACTTGCAAATGCTTTGAGTCTAAGAGCTTCAACCTTCAAGGTTGCATTTTATAGAGTACTCCAAACATGCAAGAGCTTTGAGCCTATTGCTATGAGCTTGATTAGGTGTATAATTGGACTATCATGAAACGAGTTTCTTTGGAAGTACAGATGAGGACTATGAGTGTCAACAAGTCATCTTCAGAGAGAGAGAGAGAGAGAGAGAGAGAGAGAGAGAGAGAGAGAGAGAGAAAGAGAATATACAAATATAAATTGTTGGGGAGCTCACAAACAATACTTGGGAGCAAATGCTAATGTTAGGGAGTTGCCAAAAGGGTTGCCCAAGTGACGAGGAGTGCAAGGAGCTAGAGTAGGAGTGCAAAATACCAAAGAGACAAGGCAACATTGTAGGCACAAATCATGCAGCTTGCTGCTGCCCATTGTGTGCGCTAGTTTTGCTCAAGGCTCACTTCACAAGGTTGAAAGGGGTTTAGAGAACCTCTAAAGCAAGTTGGAGCAAGGGGAAACAAATCAGGAGATGATCATAGTCAATGCATACCTCGGGTATCATAGCCATGGCTACAATGAATGAAATAGAGAGACTCAAGATGTGGAAACTTCAATAGTCATGATGTGTGATTGACCTTCTCTTTATTCATTAGTCACACTGAAAGAATAAAGAATGAAGTGACAGTAATAGGTGCCCACCACCTGTAGTGTAGAAGTGTGTGGGTATCGTAAGTGTAGTGAATACACGAGAAGCGTAAGCACATGCACCTTTTTTGAAAGAGAGGGTGAGATAGAGAGTGGACCAGAACCATCATCTTCATTATCTTCTCATTATTCATTGCTTGACTACAAACTGAAAAAGAGACTACAATAGGTTTTACACTAACCATCATGTAACTATGGTTAGATCAAGTCTACACCAACTTATTCAATGTCATACACATGTACAGCTATATCCAGCTAGCGTCAGTCAGTCACACAAACATAAAAAGATATGGGTGGAGCTTGATTTCTAACACTCCCCCTCAAGCTCAAACCATATACAATACCCCAAGTGGCTACCTAGAATAGATGAACTTTTCTTTACCAAGTGATTTGGTAAATATATATGCTACCTAGTCTTTAGACCTCACATGCATCAAGTCAATTAGCTCTACTAGTACCATTTCTCCGATGAAATGGTAATGTACTTCAATATGTTTAGATCTTGCATGGTAGACAGGATTGCTTGCAAGCCTCACACTGCTCATATTATCACAATGCAACTTCACTTTGCTGTCCAAGTGTATCCCCAAGTCATTCAGTAACTTCAACAACCAAAACAGCTTCACAGGTCGCTAAGGCCACATCCCTGTACTCAACTTCTATACTAGACAATGCAATTGTAGGCTGTTTTTTACTTCGCTGATTGACCACATGCTGTTGCCCAATCCAAATGCATATCCACTAGTTGACCTCCTATCATAGGCACAACCAGCCCAATCAGTGTTAGTGTACCCTGTCAAGTTAAGGGGTTTCCGATATGCATAGAATAGCCCATAATCTATCGTCTCCTTTACACATCTCATGATTCTCATGACTGCATCCAAATGCGGTTTGCGAGGCTTCTGCATGAATTGAGTGATCAGTCCCACAACATAGTTCAAGCCAGGTCGAGCAATAGTCAGGTAGATCAAGCTACCCACCATCTATCTATACATGGTTACATTCTCTATTTCATGTCCAACATCAATCTGCAACTTGACATTTTGGTCTAGGGGTGTATCCTTAGCCTTACGTTCAGCCATACCATACTTCTGTAACATGTCATAAGCATATTGCTTTTGTAATAGCCATATGCCTTGAGGCATACACACTACCTCAATTCCCAAAAAATATTTCAACTCACCAAGATCTTTGACTTTGAATTCAATTTGCGGCAATGACTTTATTTCAGCAATCCCATTCTCATCATCTCTAGTAATGATTAAATCATCAACATAGACAACCAGAAACACATACCCATGATCTATCTTCTTCACAAATAAAATATGATTTGCATCACCCAATCTAAATCCATGCTCCTGTAAATAACTGCTAATTTGAGCATTCCAAGCTCTGGGTGCCTATTTTAGCCCGTATAATGCATTTTTTAGCTTGCATACATGTGTCAAAAAATCTAGATGCATATAGCCTTCAGGCTGCTCCATATAAACTTCTTCCTGTAAGTCACCATTCAGAAAGACATCTTTTACATCCATTTACCATAACTTCTAGCCTTTGGTTGTTGCCAATACAATGATTGTTTTGATTGTTGCCATTTTAGCTACATGGCTAAAAGCCTCCTCATAGTCAAGGCCATACTGCTGTGCATACCCTTTTGCGACCAACTTGGCCTTATAGCATTCCAATGACCCATCTGACTTGCATTTAACCTTGTACACCCATTTACAACCAATGGGGACTTTGCTTTTAGGCAATTAAACCAAATCCCATGTTCCATTTTAGCCAAAGCTTAATACTCTTCATCCATGGCAGCACACCAGTTCTCATCTCATCAAACTTAGTGGGTTCTTTGAAACGTGTTACCTTAGTCATATAAGCATAATGACGGGTTGAATGTCCAATGTATGTAAACCTATCAACTGGTCTTCTAACCCTTTTAGATCTTCGCAACTATGGCTTCACTTTGAGCTTGCCTCTCATGAGGTGATACATACCGATTCTGCCTTCCACTAGGTGTCATAACAGAAGGAATCCCCAACTCATTGTCCAACCTATCACTGCTAGACGACTCATAACCTGCAGTAAGTGGACATATTACATCCTCAAACATCTTTTCTTTTCCTTGTTGAGAAACATGGATCTAGAACTATGGTAGCTATGGTGGACGAAGGTTATATACATAAACCATGACTAAGATAAAGAATTGTAACTCAAGTGAATTAGGTTCCAAGATAGATTAACTTGGAGTCATAAACACAATCTTGAGTGTCACAAAATGATGATAGCTTACCTTGAAAATAGAGGCAAGCACATGCTTATATAGCTTTTGGATGGTTCCACTCTTCCTCACTGTGCTTATGGGATTTAGGATATCTCTTCCTAGAGCAACATCATTATCTATCTCTCATACAAAGCCTCTTATGGGCAGCCTTTTCTAGGCATACACCAGCCTCTATGGGCATTCATGTTAAGCCTCATTTGCTATTCTCAACACCCCCCCTCAAATGATGAGTCTCTAACCTTGCTGGCTTTGGCCCCCCTGCATGTAAACATGGACCAGGAGACTAGCTCTTTGGCAACCTAGTCAAGTTAAGGCTTGAAACTTTACATCTTGGTAGGGTTTTTACATCCACTATGGGAAACACGATCCACTAAGGGAGATCCACTATGGGAAATTCTTTGTTGTCAGCAACGGAAATTTCTTTATCTTCTTCTTGCTTCTTTGGCAACCTCTTGGTTTTCATGCCCTCGTCCCTTTCGTTGATGCATGGTACATGCCTTGACTTGATAGATTCTCTTTGGACAACTCTTAACTAGCATGACTTGATAGCTCATTACATTTTCCTTGGACACATAGGATTTGCAACTTGGGTTGAATTTCATGATTTTCTTTTAAGAGTTTCAATCATGGATTTCATGGAGAGGTCTTACCATGAGCTTGCAATTGCTCAGGCAGTGTCTAACTCCTTACAATGAGATTGAGGTTTTTCAAGGATTTAATCAATTGTGTATACAAACACTAGCTTGTTACAAGGATATGAATCACTATTAAGCTCAAAATCAATTACCTCAACTTATGAAAAAGAGGATAATGTGAATGAGGTCAAAACTGAACTGGTAGGTGTGAATATAAGGAGAATAATTTAGCTCACAATAAGAAAAAATAAACAAAGATTCCAGAGTTGATTGTGTCGATGATTGACTGTATCCAATCTGGGAGCTCCTTTGACCTGCTACGTTTCTACCTCTGTTCAAGTCGGTGGGCAACATCCTGGCCATCATCCTATGTCACATCGAGGCCTTCCTAAGAATAGTGTTCATGCCGGCTGTGGCTCAGGTTGAAGGTGTGGGTGATGGCCTTCCTTCAGAGCTTGGGCATCCTGGTGCAAATGCATGAGGATCGGGAAAGCTGCTAGCGAGCTTCTTGAGCGACTTCATAGGTTGCAACGTTGCTTTGCTCTCCTTCTTCTGCTCGATGTAGGAGATGACCTTAGATCATAGGGACCTCTGCTCCCTCTCCATCACCAGCGCCGCCTTGAAGCTTCCGTATTTCTCCAAGAACAGAATGGACGTGCCTCACAATTTCTACAACATTACCAGTGCCAGCCTCACCTTTTGTTCTGATCATGGCTACACCCTCTGCTATTCTTCGCAAAGCCTCTCCCAAGTTTCGACATCCACAGACAAAAGGAATACGAAAATTGTGCTTGTTTATGTGGTTAACATCATCTGCAGGTGTCAACACTTCGCTTTCATCGATGTAATCAACACCAATAGCCTCAAGTATCTGGGCTTCAACAAAATGCCCAATCCTTGCTTTTGCCATAACAAGGATAGTGACTGCATTCTTGATTTCCTTGATCAGGCCGGGGTCACTCATTCTTGCAACTCCACCTTCAGCCCTTATATCAGCTGGTACACTCTCTTGTGCACGTCCCTCACCGTCTCTCTGTGGTCTGCTCTACTTTTTGGATTACCGGGACTGATTCCATTCGCAAATGGCAAACAATGGAGTTGTTGCCGTGTATGGGAACGGACCTATGTTAACCCCAACACAAAGAAAGCAAAAGGAAGTGGAAAAGACGTAGGGCAAAGGCGGAAAAAAGGTAGCCCGACTGAAGAAAGAAAAGGAGAAAAGGCCAAAAGCGCAAGGGCAACCTTAAAAGTCCAAGGCAAAGGCAAAAGGGGAAAGGCGCATTTTAAAATGAAAAGGCGCACCCTTAAATCTTGTAAAAGAGCGCCGGGCTCTCACCCGTGCAATTTGTAAATGTAGATGGGCGGTGGAAAGGAAGCTAGGAAGATAGAAGGACAATGGGAAAGAGGGCCAAGGCTACGGCCGGCCATGTAAAAAAGGGAAAAGGGGATGACCGCCCAAAAGGGATTTAGGGTTTTGTATATAAAGTTGAAAAGTGAATGAGAAGCTCATTCTTGTGTGTGGCCAAAAGTAGCTCTCCTCTTCTTCTTCTTCTTCTTCTTCTTGCTTGCTTGAGCTTGTGCTTGAGAGAGGGAGTGTGAGAGTGTGAGGGAGTGAGTGAGTGAGGGTGAGGGACCGAGGAGGAGAAGCTCTCCATCTTCTCCTCTCTTCTTCTCTTCTCTTCTCTTCTCTTGTCTTGCTCGCGGCAATGGAGCTTGGAGCGTGGAGCTTGAGGATGGAGCTTGCTTGAAGCTTGCACTTGGATCGTGGAGCTACCGGAGTGCGCGGGAGAGGAGGTAACTCGAATGGCACGGAGGTAAGCTCACTACACCCGTAGATATGGATGGCGCGTCGGCTATGTGAGAGGTAGCCATTAGTGCTTGGCTTGGAACGCTTGAAACAATAAGCGGTCCGTGGGTCTTGGCGGTTGAGTGAAAGCTCCCACATTTTGGTTCCGTTGCCGGGACCAATGGATTCAAGCCTTGAGCGCTTGCGCGCTTCGAATCGAGCATCAAAGTAAGGGTTTCCCTGAACTGGTGCTTGAGATAGGTAGGAAGCGAGGGGGTTGAAGATGGTATTCGATCTCCTTGGCAAGTAGATTTTTTGCTTTTTGTGATTTATGTTGTGGAATGAAGTAGTGTAGGAATTTACTTTGTGATTGGATGCATTAGGATAGGGAAAAAAAAAAACAAAGAAAAAGAAACAAATAGTAGTGTTATTTGTTGCTGTATAACAGGCTAAAACATGGAAATAGGGGCACAGATGCTTGGAGTGCCGTTTGATTCGAGCACCACAGTGGTTCCAGGCATGTCTGGCATTCCCTAGTAGTGTCCTGCACCCATCTGGAAGGCGCTGGACGATTCGGTGTAGTAGACGTCAGCCTAGAGGCATCGCGTGCAACTCGCAGGCCGTCGTCCGTGCCGTCGGACCAAGCCGTCCGAGTCCCAGAATCGGACCAGTCCATACTCAGACACTCGGACTCGGACCACTCGGACCAGTCCATAATTGGACGCTCGGACAACCGTCCGATCGGACCATCCTGTTTGACTCGGACACTCAGACACTCGGACCACCCAGAATCGGACCACCTTGTCCGATATGATTCCCAAAATCGGACCACTTTTTCGACCCGATTCCTAGAATCAGACGTGAGCAAAATCGGACCACTGGGCTGATCGGACCCATCCAAAATCGGACGTCCGATTCTGATAATCGGACTCCTGAAAATCAGACATCGGAGAATTGGACAGAAAACTGTCAAAATCGGACACGTGTCTAGAACACAAATTTTGATATATCTAAACCCCGAGATTGACCCCTAAGGCTACGTAGAGCTGAAGGCACATCATAGATCCATAACCGGGCTAAAATTTAGAGCACGAAGTTCAAAATTTGGCTATAAATGGTCCTCCAAATTGCATATGGCGTCTACTGTAATGGCCCTGCGGGCCGGGGGGGACTGCCCCCCCCGGACCCCCGCAGAGGGGGCTCTGCCCCCTCCGCACCTCCCCCGAGTAGGTTGGAGGGAAAATGCGCGCCGCGACAGGTCCTCCAAATTGGACCCTAGAGTAGTAATGGCTCTACACGAGCATGGATTCTCATTTGCAAAAGAGCAACCAAACGCCTGTACTCGAATAGAGACAAACAGAGACCCTATACCATCAATGGGCCAATCTAGCCATCAAGGGCAAAAAGGCCACACCACAAGTACATATGTACATTGTGATCACACCGTGTCTAGTCGGAGCGAAATGCAACATCAGCAAACTACAAAGGCCAAGATGACTAGACATGACACTCTTGACGAGAGATGTACCTTGAGCAACACTGCACAGACAACCCAAGACATCAGTGGGGAATCCACATCTGGTCGTGCAGTCGAGAACTCAAGGGCATATGTCAGAAGGCTTAAATTTACAAGCCAGGACCCGGAAGATGAAGACATAGTACCACCTGCCTATCTTAGGGTCAAACTCACCGCAAAAAGAGAGCATACTATTGATGCTCTAATTGATGAAGGAGCAGATTTCAATATCTTGACCTATGAATCATGGACCCTACTGGGCCAACCAGAGCTCACACCGACTAGTGCAACTCTTAGCCCTTATGGGGAACACCCACAAGCACTCATAGGGAAGTGCAAAATCCTTGCAACAATTGAAACAGAAAGCTTGCCTATCCTATTTCATGTTCCTCCAAATAGTGCTATAGCTGCGGGAAAGAAACCCTCCTAGGAAGACCCTTCAAAAGGGCGACCAAGTGTGAGGCTGACTATGTAGCATAGAGGATACACCTGACACTACCGGGTGTGAGGATAGTCACCACATTTAGCAAGGGTGACCTCATCGAACCTCAAGGGAAAGGCAAGGAAGGTGATGACATAACAATCACGCCTACAAACGAGGGCAAGGACTTGTTGGAAGAGTTGATACAAGCACAGGTCGAACAACGAGAACCAGTGAGTGAGGCCATGCCGGAAACAAGAAGGTCAAGAGACAAGGCCAAGGACAGGGTTTGGACTCACAAATATCATAGAAGACCACGAAAGAAGCCCAAGCCTTATAGACGGAGGTGTCGATGGAGAGCTAGCACAACGCAGCGATGGATATCCAAAGAGTTGCTACGTGCTCAAGGATACTACGCAGGTAACCAATGGATTTGGGTACCGAAATCCCCTGCTAAACCGCCTCCATCAGCTGAAGGCCAGAGTGCCTCAAAGGCATGGCAAAGGAGGAGATCTAAGAGAAACTCTAGGTCTCAAGGCAAGAAACCAGACATGACTGTTCGAAGGAAAGAGCCCCAGCCTAGCATGCTAAATAGACAGATGTCATACGTAGCCATTGAGCAGGCACAAAAATCGTTAGCGCCCAAGGAGCCTTTGATTCCCCAAGGGGAGAACAAGCATCATAGGCACAACATTGCTCAAGGCAAGGCTGATTGCTCAACAAAGCAAATGGCACAATCGTCTAGTAACCTCGAGCAGATCATTCAGCGAGTGCCAAGTCCACCCAAGAGTCCTAGATCTCTTACGCCCTCTTCTCCCAAACGGACACAAGAAGCACCACAGCAGTTGTCAAGGGCGACTGCTCAATTCCAATCACTATCTCCATCTAAGCTTCCAATCGTCAAAGAGGTGGGACATGATGCCATCGGTAGCTCTCGACCCAAGGATATGCCTGAGCCACCTAATGCGACTAGATCAGCTCATGTTCGATCTACACAAATGAGTGCTCAAAGGCCAATGAAAGACACAACCACTTCTGATCGCCCTAGGGACTTGACACCACAATCCACCAAGGGTAGCCAGCCCACTGAACTAGCTGCTACTACTTTCAATCAGGGATCACAGCAGTCACAGCCCTTGGCCGTGGCAATACCCTATGTGGAACGTGTCCTTAATAGTTTACCTGTGGAGAAGGTGTCGCAGCCAAATCCCTCGGCAACTCCAGCACTTTCAAAGTGCCTAAAGCCTAGGCTGGAGGAGTTAAACACAAGGGAGTTGGCTGAAGGGCTAGACTCTCTGAAAAGGGAGGCAGTTGTGCTCTCACAACCTAGCGAGGCTGTTCCGCAGACCACAACTAGGTCCCATGAGGACACACTAGAGAAGGGAAATGCTAAGGCTCAACCAAGCACATCAGCGGTCAACCTAGCCCAAGGTCATGAGCCATTAGATGCACCTGCACTGACCAAGAAAAAGAGGAGAAAACAACAAAAACAACAATAGTTGCAGGAGGTTGTGAACCCCAAGAACATTGAGACGAAGAGCGCCGAAGAGCTGATGAATAAAGCCTCAAGTCCATCCACCAATGAACTCATTGATGCCTCTCCGAATAGCGGTGAAACCCCAGACACATCCGTGTGTTCTGAGAAACCAAAGCAACCATTGCCATCAACAGTTGCTTGCAACACTCTATCCACTGACAATAGAACTCACATTGATCAATCAAGAGTGGATACAACGCTGTCACAACAGGGTGACCAATCTATACCAGTCACATCTGAGAAAAACCATGACGAAATGGTAGCAAAACCTCAGGAGAAACTTGAGAACCCCAAGAGCATAAGAAATCCTAGCGTTGACCAATCTTGCTCATCTAGACCTGAGCCCCCAGCCATGCTAAAGCCTAAGGAAACTCTTAGGACTTTGCATGAGATAGCAACTGAGCAAGCCCTCGTTGAACATAGAAATGTCGCAGAATGCTTAACCGTGTTGGAGGCTAAGCTCAAAGTGGTCGCGCGTGTCTACGTCCTTGCAGATGTGGGCACGATCCCCAAGGAGCAGCTTGGAGAGTACTTGACCTTTCCTCTATCATGGGAAGAACAAGAACATCTTAACGGGCACTATGACAGGCTCCTGCATGAACAGATGCGACTCATCCCTGACGAGGAGGCTGATGAACTACGCTTAACCGTCACGTTCAATGAAGTGCTCTGCCGACCGAATCTCATAGACATAGAGCTACTAAAGCGACTGTCAGCAGGCCAGAGTCAATTTGAGCGGCGTTGGTGTGAAAGCCGCGTCGTAATGGCCGAACTAGGGGCTCAGATCATGACAGTCTCAGAAGAGAGATTGGCCAAATGGCGATCCCAAAGGGATCCAACCTATGTGGCACCAACTTCCCTTCGAGTGCTCATTGACATTCGGGGTGCGGACTTGGCTGGGACTAGGCTACAGGGCCCTTTGATTGATAAGGTTCTCACCGAGGAGGAGTTACATATTGCCAGTAGACTCGGTCAAGGTTCCATGCTACTTGACGTGGCAAAATATCTATCAGTATTAAGTCAGCTGCCACGAATACTAGATGCGTGTGCCATGCTCCGGTACAACCCCGAGTTCTACACTTGGTTCTTATCCTCGTGATGTGACATGGATTCATAGATATGTATATAAATAAACACTGATTTTTGTGTCACCTTGTATAAACAATATCAACACACACAAGTAATGATAGTCAAGCGCAGGGAGAAGAGTTGGTTTTAACAGGCTAACCTCCTCAAGTCCTCTTCTCATCACACATTTAAAAGCCGTGTGACCATTCCGACCTCCAAGTGAAGGGCATGCAACCCACGCTACCGCCATAGGAAGCCTTGACCAACAACACTGATGGCGTAGACAGAGTGCAGCCCCTTTCTATACACCTTTTCCCTTTTTGGTCTATCCTTCCGAGGATGTGCCCTATCCCACTCCATGACAACCAGTCCACACAACTTAGCAAAAGCCAATATTGGCTAATGGCTAGAGGCAAAACGAACATCATCATGGGGGCCATCCAGTTACGACAAAACACTGCATGCCTCACCCCTCCCCTTCTTGTCACATGCGCTTGATAAACCACACTAAAATCCCTTTCATACAAACAGTTGTATCTTGTATCAAGGTCTGACCCTTGGAGTGCGTCTGGCAGGTTTCCTTTTTTGGCGGAACGCATGGAGACTCATGAAGAGTTGGCTTGCAAAGACGCTCTTCGCAGAAGGCGAGAGCATGTGGCACGCGCCCCTCCACCGGAGCGCTATGTGCCCACCATCAAGAGGTATGCCAAGAAGCGAGGCCCTAAACGACATTGCCCAGGGCGAAGGCCGAAGAATCCTCGAGTCAAGAAAGTCGAGACTCGAAACGCGCAACAGGTGGTAGCACTAGTGGTGCGCACTCCCAGCTCCTGCTCGGGCCCCAGACGCTCAAAGGCAGAAAGGGCAGCTCGGGAAAAAGAAGAATTTAATGAATTATTTAAAGAAATTCTGGAGACGGTAGCGAGCCGGGATTACACCATTCATATCCCGGCTGACATGTTCCCTGCTCGCCCCCACGGGAGCCCCACACCAGCAGAGCCCCAATCACCCGGCCATCCAGACTCGCCCCGCCTCGTACAAATCAAGTAGCCCATAATGCATAAAGGGCTTATCAAATGATAATTGGCCAGGACTTTTGGTTTTTAATGGTTAAGTGTTCCCGACGTGTTAAGTGTTGACATGTTCCTGACTTGGATGAACTTATTATATCTGCATTTAATATATGCTACGTCTTTAGCAAAAGAAAAAGCTAATCAAGCGTAGGTGATAAATGTCTAGTCAACACCATAGAATTCAAATAAGTGATGTCTCCTTGCATTGCACTGGTTTATTATAGTTGCGGCATACACAATGCATATGCTCTCATGAAGCGACAAGTGGATGCAGGATAATACAGGTCCCTGTGCGAAAATGCTTGATGCCAATCACCGCAACACCCACAACCCCATAGCAAGCCGCGGCAAAGCCATGCTGCCGAAAGCACCCTTGCCAACCGCCCACATTGCATGGCCCACAAAACATTCCTGGGCCATGCCCCCTTTCTGGGTCAAGCTCTATAATTGGCTCACGGCAGTCGTCACCTCAATTGTAAACTAGCCCCCGGTCTTCTAACTATGTAATATCTAAGTATGCACGGGCACTCACCTAATATATGCACCAAAGTATATACACAGTTTGGATCCTCAAGTGCGGGACAATACTCTCAGCTTGCTTAGAGTTCGACCTGTCTCCCAAACTAATCAAATATGTCTTGTGCACGATAAGAAGACTAGCACTACCCCTTAGGGAGAGACCACACGAGAGGTTTTCAAATTGCAGGTGTTGAAGACTCCAACAAAAGTGTCGTTCGATCTTCATCAACACCCAACTCTGAATGCTTATCCCTTACCATTCGACAAGCCCAAAAAGGATCATCATGTGAAGAATCCCCAACAAACCAACACTTGTGCTGGCCATCAATACAATCCCCAACACAGCATAGCCCTACCACCAACTCCAACAATCTTCCACCAGCCACCTTGGCCACCAACAGGCTCCCAGGACCTTCTGCCACACCACCACCAACACTCCTCCATGGAAACCACAGGCGTCCTTGTTACCCACGTCTTCAGTGCATGCCACAGCCTGCTACCTACGACGGTGAGTGCCATGGGACTGCACTCGTCTAGGAGGGGGTAATGTTAATCCCAACACGAAGAAAGCAAAAGGAAGTGGAAAAGACGCAGGGCAAAGGCGAAAAAAAGGTAGCCTGATTGAAGAAAGAAAAGGAGAAAAGGCCAAAAGCGCAAGGGCAACCTTAAAAGTCCAAGGCAAAGGCAAAAGGGGAAAGGCGCATTTTAAAATGAAAAGGCGCACCCTGAAATCTTGTAAAAGAGCGCCGGGCTCTCACCCGTGCAATTTGTAAATGTAGATGGGCAGTGGAAAGGAAGCTAGGAAGATAGAAGGACAATGGGAAAGAGGGCCAAGGCTACGGCCGGCCATGTAAAAAAGGGAAAAGGGGATGACCGCCCAAAAGGGATTTAGGGTTTTGTATATAAAGTTGAAAAGTGAATGAGAAGCTCATTCTTGTGTGTGGCCAAAAGTAGCTCTCCTCTTCTTCTTCTTCTTCTTGTTCTTGCTTGCTTGAGCTTGTGCTTGAGAGAGGGAGTGTGAGAGTGTGAGGGAGTGAGTGAGTGAGGGTGAGGAACCGAGGAGGAGAAGCTCTCCATCTTCTCCTCTCTTCTTCTCTTCTCTTCTCTTCTCTTCTCTTGCTCACGGCAATGGAGCTTGGAGCGTGGAGCTTGAGGATGGAGCTTGCTTGAAGCTTGCACTTGGATCGTGGAGCTACCGGAGTGCGCGGGAGAGGAGGTAACTCGAACGGCACGGAGGTAAGCTCACTACACCCGTAGATATGGATGGCGCGTCGGCTATGTGAGATGTAGCCATTAGTGCTTGGCTTGGAACGCTTGAAATAATAAGCGGTCCGTGGGTCTTGGCGGTTGAGTGAAAGCTCCCACAGCCTATCTCAGACCCGAAGAAATCATCCTACACCGTCAAGGTGGGCCTTGCTCAGATGCTCAGAGGAGGTGTCATCATGGATGTGGTGAATGCGGAGCAAGCACGCATTGCTGAGGAGGCTGGGGCCATTGTGAGGACCAAAAAATGAGGTAGTAGAAGTAGAAGAGAGAATGGGTGTGGCTAGACATAGCTCACCATGGCTCTGATACCATGTTGAGAAACACGGATCTAGAACTATGCTAGCTATGGCGGACAAAGGTTATACACATAAGCCATGATTGAGATAAAGAATTGTAACTCAAGTGAACTAGGTTCCAAGATAGATTAACTTAGACTTATAAACACAATCTTGAGTATCACAAAATGATGATAGCTTACCTTGAAAATAGAGCCAAGTACATGCTTATATAGCTTTTGGATGGTTTCACTCTTCCTCACAGTGCTTATGGGATTTAGGATATCTTTTCCTAGAGCATAAATCATTATCTATCTCTCATACAAAGCCTCTTATGGGCGGCCTTTTCTAGGCATACACCAGCCTCTATGGGCATTCATGTTAAGCATCATTTGCTATTCTCAACATTCCCTTATCCAATCTCCCCCTCACTGACATGTCTATGTCAGTGGACGTAGGAATGCGATTCCGCAACCATCCTGACCAAGGACTCATTGTAGATGACACATCACCTGTTTGACCACTCATAGATCCATCAGTAGTAGCCATTGCAACTAGATTCCTATACCAAGAGGCTGGCTCATCAAAGACAACATCTCTACTTATCAACATCTCAAGAGTAGATGGCACATAGCATTTATAGGCCTTCCTATCCCATGCATAACCCAAAAACATGCTCTTGACAGGCTTAGGATCCAATTTCTTGCTCTTTTCATCAGGAATATGCATGTATGCAATGCAGCCAAATACCTTTAAGTACCTAATGTCAGGCTTATGACCATACAACCTCTCATAAGATGTTACATCATGAATCCCTACTGTAGGGATTCTATTCAGCACATATATAGCAATCACCACTGCTTCAGCCCAATAAGCATTATGCAAACACTTTTTGTTCACCGTAGCTCTAGCTAACTCCATCAGTATCCTATTTTTCCTCTCTACTACACCATTTTGATGCGGTGCATAGTTGCAAGTAAGATATGTTCTGATCCCGTACTTTGCAAGACATCTGTCAAACCCTTTAGAGACATATTCTCCGCCTCCATCAAACCTAAGATAGACCTAAGACAAGAGATATAGTAGCCTAACTCATTTTTAGCATGCTTCTTGAAATCTTTGAATGCATCAAACACTTCATCTTTATGTTTCAATATGTACAACCAAGTGTACTTGCTGAAAACATCAATGAAAGATACATAGTAATGAGCACCTCCAAACAAAGTATTATGAGATGGACCCCAAACATTAGAGTGTATCAATTGCAAGGGTCTTGAGCTATTCTTCACATATCTCATAAATGGAAATCGTGCATGCTTTTCAAACTGACATGCAGGACATACATGGCTAAAGTCATTATACTTGAATTTCGGCAATCCAAGTACCACTTCCTTTTGCTGCATAGATTTCAACTTTTGTACATTAACATGGCCAATCCTCAATAACATGCCAAATCTCAACATCCCGAATAACACCCTCATCATGTGCAAACATGGCTGCATTAAGTTATGGTTGGTCGCATCCAATGTAAACATCTTGCCATCCCTTCTGCCTCAAGCAATTAATTTGCAGCCATTACTGTATTCTTTAAAAAGGCAACCATCTTTACTGAATCTAACCTACATATTTTGTTCTGTCATCTCTCCCATTGACAAAAGATTCTTAGTTATTGACGGTACATGCAATACATCATGCACACTCTTTTTCTTGCCATGAGGCATCGTCAACGGAACAATTCATATGTGTTGAATGTCATGCTAGGTGTCATCCCTACTACAAACATAACCATGTGAACCTGCAACCAACTCATCAAACCACTCTCCATGGGGTGTCATATGGTTAGAAGCCCCAGAGTCAATGTACCATCTCTCATCTCTGTTCTGCCTAGGTGCATTCTTGGACACATACTTCATGGCAAACAACCTGTTACCCTGCTCATCACGAGCAGCGCTAGGAGATGTCGCATAGTTCCCATGTTGTCTGCCCTTAGCCTTCATATATGCCTGCTTCTTATGGCAATCCTTTGCAATGTGCCCATATCAGCCACAATAACGGTAGTCCTTGTCCTTGTTGGATTGATCATTTGACTAATAGGATCCACCACCTCTACCTCAGGGTAATCTCCCCTTGCCTCTAAAGTCGCCAGATCCACACTGGCCATTTCTATTTGTGCCATGCCAATTACTCTGCTATTGCTATCCATAGGTGTTTCGAGTGTCTCCATGACCTCGAAAAGAGTCACGGCCTCTACCACCTTTCCCGCGCTGGCTAGAATAAAGGACAATGTCTCTGCTTTGAGACATACTAGAACCTGTGTTCAATCCAAGCTTTACTTCCTCATGCAACAGCAAGGCAAGCAACTCATCCCAGTTAGGGGGTTCAGATCTAGCAGAAATAGATGTATCAAATTCTTTATATTCCTTGCCAAGTCCATTTAGAGTGACAACAATCATATCATCCTCAGATACTTGTGATCCAATAGTGGCAAGCTGGCGCACTATGGTATTTATCTCTATTGTATAAGCCTAGATGCTTCTGCCATTCCTAGACATGTTGTTGAATTATTGTTTCAGCTGAATCTTACGTGCATGTGCTACATTTCCATAGTTCTTTATGAGTATGTCCCAAGCATCCTTCGAGAAGTCACATCCAGTGATCTGTATTGCCATAACATCATATATACATAAGGAAAACCAATGTAGCACTTTGCAGGCTCTCTCTGTCCACTGTTTATGAGCCCTTTTTTGTTCATTAGTTGGATTCTTCTCAGACACTTCAGGTTCAGCCTCATCACATGTACATAAGTCCCAATATCCTCTGCCAACCAAAAAGTTATTCATTCTGAATTTCCACAAGGAAAATTTCTTGTTATCCAACTTCTCACGTGCAATCTAGGTAATGTTGTTAGTGCCCTGTGCATTTGCCATGTTGTAATAGACTATGTCTGCCTGACTACATGCAAGCCAACAAGTCTCACTAACCAACTACAATCCTTGACTATTTATGATAGTTTCTTGCAACAAATTCACTGTTAAAACAAGGGTATTTCAGCCCATCAGCATGTCAAAAACACCCACCAACATGTGGCATAACCCGTACGTACTGATGCATTTAAGGTTCCATACATGATCATTCGGGCATAGATTAGTGCATACACAATAAGTACAAGTGTCAAATATCTTGCATGTAGGTTGCAGTTAGCAAATACTAAGCAAAACAAAGTTTATCTAGCTCCAAAAAGTCTTCAAATCACTTCATACATTTGCTTCAGTGTGTCGAGGTCAATACATGACTATACATACAACCATAGACACTCTGTCTTCAAGAAGTCAAGTCATAGATTGCATTTATAGTTTGTACCCAGCCAAGACAATGTAATTGCATTAATTTCTAGCTCCAGACTTCAATTTTTAGTAGTATTTAATGCTTGTCTTAATGCTCCCAAACATTCCCCAAGCATATCCCAAGCCATACATTTGATAGGGACCAATCAATGTCATGTAGTGCGTTAGGCAAAGACCATGCTTGCTACTCACAGACTTGTGATAGTTTTCAACTTGTAAAAGGCTCCCAAATTTGAATATTATGGCCTCCAAATTTCAGCTCCAAGGCACAAGAACAAGTGCATATGTGCTTCTTGCGTATACCTATGCTTCAATGATGCTTTCTGAGCATGTCAGAGAGTTCTTGTGTGTCAATCATGACAAAGTACATGCTATCCATTCAAGTATATAGCAGTTCAGACTTAATTTCATGTCTAAAATTCATTGCTACATCTCATAGATGAGCTCCCATAAAGGCAATAGCATAGCACAACCTTCAAGTACCATCCAATGTCTATGGGCAAGCACTTTATGACCCAATGAGCATCCCAATGTCAAGATTTGTAGCAGGGTAGAAGTCTGCTAATGTAGGTGCAATTCATGTAGCTTGATAGGATGTGTTTACACTAGATCTGAGCTTTATAATGCTCATTGGCCACTCAAGTATGCTCAATGGAGCCTTGATAAGCCCCCAAACAAGTCACAAACAATGCTTCATTAGAATGAGCACATACTCTTCAATGCATACCTTTGCTAGGAACAATGGTAGCCTGCTTGTCTTCAGAGAACCTAGATCTTCACTTTCTCCATGTCTTCTTCACTACCTCTTGCTGCAAAGAGCCCACCTAGCATGGCTCTGATACCATATTGAAAGAGAGGGTGAGACAGAGAGTGGAGCGGAACCATGAGCTTTAGCTCATCTTCATTATCTTCTCATTATTCATTGCTTGACTACAAACTGAATAAGAGACTACAATAGGTTTTACACTAACCATCATGTAACTATGGTTAGGTAAAGTCTACACCGACTTATTCAATGTCATACACATGTACAGTCGTATCTGGTTGGTGTTGGTCAGTCACACAAACATAAAGAGATACGAGTGGAGCTTGATTTCTAACAACCTTTACCCCCAACATAAATCTCTATGTATAAAATACAATTTTTTAAATATCTAAACATAAATCTCTAAGAAATACTAGTTATTGTTATTTAGATATTTAAATATTAAATTATATATACTTTCAAGCATACACATACCTACATAGAGAGAGAGATGGTGATGATGATGGAGAGAGAATAATAATGTAAATCTCAAAGTATTATTATTTAAATATTTAAAATCCAAAATTATACATACTTTTAAACATTGTATCTTCATAAAGAAGTCAAAGAGAGACACATATATACAATTTGAGTCCAATGATCGTGAGTTAAGATATTAAAATCAACTTCCTCATTGATCAATACATCGAAGGCATGTGTTTGTTGAGCTGTGAGCATTATGCACAAGTAAGGAGGTGCTACTGTCTCTTCATTCTCCTCATCAATTTCTGTTATTGTGGCAACTTAAACCTTCATAGGGGACTCTAGCATGGGAGGCTCGTGCAGTGGATGTGTGGGAGGGTAGTACTTCTTTATGTGGTTACTATTGAAAAAGCCTATGCCCTTTCCATCTAGGGTCTCAAGCTCTACATTGCCAGTTTGGCTGATAGTATAGACTTGAAAAGGCCCTAATCCCCTAAACTTCATCTTCTATTTATGGCCTTTTATTGAGTACAATAAGACTAAGTCACCTTGCTCAAATTCTTGCTAATTGACGTGCTTGTCAAACCAGCTCTTGCGTCGTTCCTTTTCGTAAATCAACACATGGGTGGCTAGAAGTCGAGTCTTCGATAAGCATTCTTGCTTGATTAGGTGCACTGTCCTTGCTCCTTTTTATCCCATCTCTCTTGGATTGCTCTCGGGACAAAGAACTCTACAGGTAGAATAGCTTCAGTCCTGTAGGTTAACTTGAAGGGAGTCTATCCTATCACCATTTTATAGGCTATTCAATAGGCCCATAAGGTTGCCATTAGTTTGTTGTCCCAGTCGCTACACTAGGCACATGCTACTTTGGTCAAGATGTTCACTAAGATCTTATTAGTAGACTCAACCTAGCCATTAGCGTGAGGGTAGTAGGGTGAGGACTTTCGATGGGTGATAAGAAAGGTTGACAAGAGGTGAGCTGTCACTTCATTAATGAAGTGTGTGCCTTGATCACTAACTAGTTCAATGGGGCAACCGAATCATGAGATCATTTGCTCCCAAAGGAACTTAGTAGTTGTTCTAATGTCATTTATTTTGTGGCTCATGCTTCTGCCTACTTTAGATATAATCTATGGCAACCATAATGTACTTAGCCAATGCGTATTGTGTTGCAGGACTAATTGACCCAATGAAGTCAATTTCCCATTTTTCGAAAGGCTGTCTTGCAATGATTAGGGTTAGCTCCAATTGTCTTTGCAGACATGTATCTTAGTCCGTTGACACTCATAGTGCTTTACGAATCGTGCAACATCTTGAAAAGGAATAGGCCACTTCACTGAAGTGTCCTCCAACAATTCCATCATGTGCTTTTGCAAGTACATCATGTATCTCATGTTTACATATGCATCTACGCAACAATCCATCTTGCCCTAGCCTATAGAGCTGGCCCGCTATCAATTGATAGGGTTGTATCTTTAAGATGAGTTGCCTAGGTCGGCGAGCAGGCCTTCTGGATAGGTCGTTCATGTAGTCTGTATTCCAGCACTTGGACTATGTCATCTGCCCAGTATGGCATCAGATCGGCTCTAAACAAATCTCTCTTGGTAGACAGGTTAAACAGATGCACATTTAGCAAATCATCCGTGATGCCTTCCAACGACTTCTCTTGTGGGTATGCGAGACATATGATCACCATGTAGTGTTGCTTCCTTTTGCATACAACCATAGAGAAGTAGAATTCTAATAGTAGAATTAACCATCGAGCAATGCATCTGATAGCACAGGGTCAACCTTCGGTGCCTTAGGTGGATTGGTAGGTCTCCCTTGGCACATTTGGTCTTAGGTGGTCGTGGTATCTCGGGATCATTGTCTGAGCTTACTTCCGAATTAGAATCAAGCTTCTCCGTCTTCGCTAGAAGAGGGAGTCTCTTCTGGTGGTTGTAGCTCAAATGGTGATTCCATTCTAAATAATGGTATGGCACTTGGTTGGGCGAGGTTTGCTTGTTCATAATCGATCACTCCTATGTGCTCCAACCATGTGCGATCGCAATCCATACACATGATTCCTTTCTCGATTCTAAAGACACTCTTCTTTTGTGGTTCTGAGTTTGCCTATATTTGTTCAATCATGTGTCCCTCAGTGTCATACTCTATTGTGTCGATCTCTTCTTTGCTCTTATCTCACTGAAGGAACAACAATCCTCGTACTCATCGTTTGAATCGTCCTCATTCGACTGCTTGTCATCCCTTAGGTGTTGATATTGTGTTTCCTTGTCATTGGTGACTAAGGCCCAATTGTACATCAAGTTTAGATCCATTCACCTTGGTCCATCGCCACTTGGGTTCGTCCAAGAGATCCTTAAGTGGTTTAAGATTTGTGGCTAGGTTACCAGCTAATTTGTATGTTAGATGTACTAAGATCTCGCGGAGCTCTCATTTTTGTTCGGGACATGGAATGTGACAGGGGTGGGTCGTCTATGAGAGTTTCTAGCCATTATACAGACTGGTATTAAGGGTTTGTTCTTGGGCTCACCAAACTACCTTGGTAGCTTGTTCGTAATCCTCATTGTTTGAGAATGGTAGATCGATTGTGACTAGCACATTCATCCAATCTCGCTCATCCTCAGGGTAGCAAGGGATATACTTGGTTAGTGGCCCATAAGATTTTCTTATTTGAGCGTCGCCCTTCAAGATGGTTGAGATGGTGTCTAGGTCGACTGTAGTCTTGCAAGTATCCATCTCCACTCTCACTGCTTCTGTTCGATTGCCTAGGAAGATCAGATAGTTGCCCCAGTCTTCTATGACTCATGCATTGTGCATCCAGGGTCGGCCTAACAGGATGTCACAGTCCACTCCTTTTATGACTATGAAGTCTATGGAGAATTGGACTCCTGTGATCTTCAATGGCCAAATTTTCAGCACTTTGAATGGCTTTACTTTCATTCTATTAGCCAGTGTGACATTGAACCTAGCATTCTCAATAGGTGGGTTACCCCAAGCCCAAAGTACTATGTGGCTAAGCACACTGACTCTTGTCCTTGTGTCGGTAATCCCTTTCCTCGTTGTATCACCACCTGCAGTAGGTTTGGTAAGATTGTGTGCATCTCTATGATTCCCAGAAAGCATTAATGTGCAAGGACTTGGGTATTGAGTACAACGTTAGGCTTGGTATTCACATTACTATGTCATGGTCTTGCAAGTCAATTGTCGTTTGCTCTAGCGATCCTTCTACCCACTGCTTTAACTCTTACTGTAGCACACTAGATGCTGCCTAAGCAGGTCTCCTAAGCTCAAAGTTAGAGGGGTGGCCACTAGCATTGTCAGAAGATTGTTTGCTTCTTACTTCTCTCCTAATTCTACGCTCTTTTGCAAATGGCCTTGACTAGTTTGCTGGCTTGTGGTGTTCAAGCTCCATCTAGGTGGCACTACTTGAGGTGCAGATGCGTCTCTCAGTCATGTGGGAGAGACTAGCATGCTTATTCTAAAGAGATCATTGATCTTGTTCTCCAAGATGGGCTCAACATCCTTTGGGTATTCCTGGGCTTCTCTCACCCACTCCTTGACCTTTTCTATGGCTTTGAGTTGGCGCTTCAAATTGGGGTACTCCCTTACCTTAGCACTCCCTTCCTTAGCAGTCTTTGGAGTGGATGTTTTTGCCTCTATGTCTATGACTTTCTTTCCAACAAGTAGTGTCATTGCGCTCTTGGTTTTAAGTGTGACCTTTGTGTTGGTTTTCTTCTTCCTTATAACATGCAATGGGATGTGGTTGTGGCCTCTTTGTCGAGTGTCTCGACTCCAAATAGCCCCAATGGTATTGAAGATATGATTGTCGAACTAGAGGTTGGTTTCCATCTAGGGCAATCAGTAAAAAGAGGCGAGTGATTGCGCACTCTGCACATTTGAGGTCAACCTTATCTCGGTTGGCTTGCTCCTTCTTGAGGTAGTAAGAGATGTGTCGTCCTGGGTGACCGCAAGTCCAACACAAAATTGGCTCTTGGGTGTGCCCTCCTAAGTCTCAGCCTCTTCCTCCTCTTGATGCCATCATTGGCATTGGTCAATAGTCCAAGAGAACTGAATTCCCCTCTTCATCGTATGAGATGTAAGGGTTCACATAAGGCTCCTTATCATTCGACTCCTCCACATAACGGATTGAAGTATCGCTCGGTGAATGGGTTACGAAGTCGCCCTCCAAGAGTAAGGGGGAGAGCAACACAAATGCAATCATTGAGTTTCACCAAGCTACAACTGTTGCAATTACATGTGGGGAAGGGAGAAGGTGGGTATGCTTTAATGACGCCGACAAGGAAGAGCAAGAGAAAGCTCATAGTATCAGAGAGTGATACGGACGAGGAAAGCGATGACCATCAAAGCATTGAGTCCTTAAATGCATAGTAGGGGCATGGTCCCATGCAAAGCAAAAAGAAGGGAACACAAAGAACTAAAAAGGAGCTCATGACATAGGTCGATGAAACAACTAGCGAGATCACTCTCACAATCACTTGCGATAAGCGTATTGTGCAAGCATGTATAGAAGACCAATTGGAAACGTTGACGGTGAGTGCTTATAAGATATGGGCATCCACCCCTTTGCCACCCATCCCATTATGTTGTTTGGTTTCCATGCCTACAATTAGACAAGTCGCATTGAGAAGTACAAGCAACTCTCAAATACATTTTTCAGCAATGAGTACGTAGAGGGGTGGGTATATTCATAGTATCATTAGAGACTCCAAGGCACTAGTGCAAGGAGATTGATGATATGGTTAGAAATGAGTGGGACCCCCATTGACTAAGGAAGCATGAGGACTTTGAGATAGAAATTAGCGACACTGATTAGGCCTTTTTGTCAAATTGCATGTTTTACATTTGGGATGGTAACCATCGATTCACAGCATGGATGAATGAGATACACACATGTGAGTGGCCCTAAACCATAGGACCTTAATATTTTGGAATGTGTTTGTTGCTTACATTATCATTAACATAATTGATTGTTTGCAACACCCTTTCCAAATAACACGAGAGGCAGCATGTGTGCGTTGATTGTCACCTTGTGAAAGTGACAAGTGTGGTAGAGGGGGAGATTTTGTCAGCTATTTCTTGTAAAACAGGTATGCAATGGACCATATTCTCATATGATTGGATTACCTTGTGCACTAAAGGTCTCGTGGATATGATAAAAATATGCATGAGACCCTAATATAGAATGTATGTACACATGTTAGCACAAAAGGGGGTTGTCCATACCTCATATCTAGACCTTGTTTGTGAAGTAAGGATGCTAGGGCACGCTGACCATGCCACTATTTTTGACAAGTTAATTGATAAGGCAAAGGCATGGGTGCAAGAGCACAAAAAGTCGGCGCCCATTCCCACATGGAACAAGGTACCATTGATTGCACTTGCCCATGTTGTGTGGAAGGTAGGTAGTTCTTCAAGTTAACTTAACAATGTTTTTCCTGATGCATTTTTTCCTAATGCAATGATGTTGTCCTTAATTACCAAGTGCAGGATGAGTATGATATGGTAGTGCAACCAATCGAATAGAAACGGACATAGCTCTTCGACTTTGAGTTTAGAACCAAGTGGGGCGAGGCATACTGTAGTGTTAATGAAAATCTCATCAAGAAAACTTGACATTTGCTAAGAGTTGCAGACATCCCAATCTCGGAGAGAAGTGGTATCAGTAAGTTGCTACCTCTTTGTACTTGCCATTTATATGTACTCAAACTACATTGGTCCAGAGTAACAATGTTTTTATCAATGCAAAACTGTCTAATGCCTGGAGTGGGGCTCCAAGACAGGGGGTATATTGAACAAGGAGAGAGTATACACATTGGCACCCTCAAAGCTAAATGAGGTAGATCGCATAAAGATGTTAAAGGCCATGGAGAGTTATGACAAGAAAATTCAAACGTTGATGGGCATGCCTAAATGCAGGTTATTCTTGTTCATCTAAATTATGTGCATCATAAGTTTGAGGAATCGGTATTAAATGACATAACTTTGATTCGAGTAGATGGAAATGCACTGCTTTGAAGTTGGGTAAGACAAGAGACCTTTTGGGCCATGTTGCAAGGTGGCAAAAAGAGATTGCTTTTGAGTTGGGAGGACTACTATAACATTCGAGTGGAACACGATTTATTCTTCGAATACACCCATGAGATAAAGAGAAATCATAGAGAGCAAATGATTTGCACTATCTTCCATGATTTCAAGCCAGATGAAGATATAGAGTCACAGAATTCAACGAAGTTGGCAACATGGAGGCTTTTGTATAACTATTTCACAATATCCTTATTTAATAGCATGTCTATGGTACTATCTTGCCAATCCATTCTAGAAATGTAATGTGGTGACTTTGTAAGTCAGGTTCATGTACAAGCAGATGGAGAGGGGGGCTATACAAACTCTACTGGGAGAATGTGAGGAGAACTAGGCAAACCTTAAGAGGATCAGTGCATGTATGAGGATTACCAGATAGAGCAAGCATGGGATGAGGAGGTACATCAAAGATGCCCTATTTTCCTCGACTATGCAAAAGGTGAATACCCCTTCAATGAGTAGGGTTTATACCAAAAATACTCAAGGAAAAAACAAACATATGAGACACAAGGATCTAGAGGCATGATAAGTAAAATGAGTTGTATTTTTAGGAGTATATTGCACTTTGTTGTCTCTTAATAAAGAGACAGTGATGGGTTCACAGGAAATTGATACTAGTAGAGCAGTTACTGAAAAAAGATAATAGAAGAGCAAGTGCATATCTAATATCGTTGATGAAGAGAGGGCCAAGCAAGGCCCTCATCACCAATTAATTTGGTTTCTCTACACCCAAAAGGTTTGATGTTTTGAAGTTCTATAGCCAAGATATCTCTTGTGTCTCTATAGTGATAAATATTTATTTGAATATGAATCGTAACTACCAAACCATGTAGGCCCCTTGATTGATACCATTGAAGAGTAGATTGCAATGGAAGGCACCACCAAGGAAGTCCGTGTCATTGGCATGGATAGAAGGATACAACAAGTTCTTCTAGATCTTGCGGTGGAGAGTGTTACCTTACACATCGCTACAAAGAGATGCATGACAATGACGAGAAGTAGTGAGGCATCATGTCAAATTGAAACACATATTATAGAGCACTAAGATGGTAAGCTTGCTTTTGCACAAAACTCATGATGTGAAGGCACGTAGTTCTTGTTCATCACCAAAGTAACAAACATGAATAATATTTTTTACTATGCAAAGGGTGGAAGAATTGAGTGCCTTAGATTTGAGGTCACATTGGACGTGGCTCGTGCATAGAGAGGTAAAGAAACGATGCTCGTGAATTCCACACATGTCGTGATTGGATGACGTAAGATCGTTAAAATATTCTATCATTATATGATGTTAATAGTGATGTGTGTCCTTGTGTAGGGAAGGAAAGAATGCTAGAACATGGAGTAGTAGAACCAGGAGATGTGGCAGCCCCACCGATAAACAAGCGTGACTCATAGTTTTATTTCCCACAATACAATGTCAATAATAATGTTCTATATTTTGGCAGAGGGGGATACAATTTTTTATTATCAACCTATAATGTTGGAGGATGTGCTAACCATAAACACTAGTGAACTAACGTGTCTCAAGAATACTATCTACAATAACATTTTAAAGGAAGAATATATTGCTAATCGTGAATTCATCATGTAGAGGGCCATATTGAAAGTCATGTGGAAGTCCCCTTGCAAGACATTGTCTTACACGAAGCTATAATGGTGCAAGATGTGACAACCACACACAAAGGTAAACAAACATGTATTAAGAATATTAACTATTGTGACATTCAACGAGAATAATATGTTACTAATCGAGGAGTCAATGTACAGAGGTCCACACTAAAAGCCCCATGGAAGACCCCTTGCAAGTTGTTGTCTCCCATGCCGCTATGATGGTGAAGGTGGAGTGGCGTACTATTCTGTGCGATCCTTTCAAGACAAGAATTGCGTTGCAAATGATCAGCCAAGTGAGGCATTCTCTCAATCGGTAGAAGCATTCAAGGAGGTCAACCAACACAAGATGGTGGAGGTTGATGAAGAAACCGCAAACATAGCATGTGATATCGTGGTGGTTTGTCTCCCTGAAGATAGTGCTGTGCATGGATTGGGGGATGGAATTCCATCATGGAACTCCCAAACTGAGGCAGAGTCATTCAATGGCATGTATTTGACTGATCATGTTCTCAAGGACACAGGGATGTTACTTTTTGTTAACCCTCAAACGAACAAATTAGGTGGAAAATCCAGAAAAGAGGAAGCAAAAGACAAGGCCAAGGCAAAAGTGAAATGGAAGACCAAGGCACGCCAAGAAAAATCTAGAAACACAAGAAGCACAGAAAAGTCCTAAATAAGGGAAAAAGGCGCACAAGGAAAAGCGCAAGTCAATAGATGACCGCCCAAAAGGGATTTAGGGTTTTGTATATAAAGTTGAAAAGTGAATAAGAAGCTCATTCTTTTGTGTGGCCAAAAGTGGCTCTCCTCTTCTTCTTCTTCTTCTTGTTCTTGCTTGCTTGAGCTTGTGCTTGAGAGAGGGAGTGTGAGAGTGTGAGGGAGTGAGTGTGTGAGGGTGAGGGATCGGGGAGGAGAAGCTCTCCATCTTCTCCTCTCTTCTCCTATTCTCTTCTCTTCTCTTGTCTTACTCGTGGTGATGGAGCTTGGAGCGTGGAGCTTGAGGATGGAGCTTGCTTGAAGCTTGCACTTGAATCGTGGAGCTACCAGAGTGCGCGGGAGAGGAGGTAACTCGAATGGCATGGAGGTAAGCTCACTACACCCGTAGATATGGATGGCGCATCGGCTATGTGAGAGGTAGCCATTAGTGCTCGGCTCAGAACGCTTGAAACAATAAGCGGTTCGTGGGTCTTGGCGGTTGAGCAAAAGCTCCCACATTTTGGTTCCGTTGCCGGGACCAACAGATTCAAGCCTTGAGCGCTTGCATGCTTAGAATCGAGCATTGAAGTATGGTTTTCCCCGAACCGGTGCTTGAGGTAGATAGGTAGGAAGCGAGGGAGTTTGAAGAGGTATTCAATCTCCTTAGCAAGTAGGTTTTTGTTGTTTTGGACTTGGGAAAGCATGATGGAGTATTGTAGGTATTTTTCTTATAAATTTTTCTTGCATTTAGGAAGGATAAGAGAAAAACATTGGAGCAAACAATAGGGTTTTCTATTGTTGTATAACAGGCTGAAACAGGGAAATAGGGGCACACATTCAGATTTCTGGCTGGAAGAGTATGAGGGACTAACTTCTGAGGTCAGAGCAGGCTGGGATGGGGCAATAAGAGGCCTAGGTAACTAGGAAAGACCACACTTGACATCTTGCCTTTTGAGAAGAGAGTGAGCTTGAGAGCCAGGGAGAGAGTGAGAGAGAGAAAGCAGCAGGGAGATTGTTGAAGTGCCGATCGATTCGAGCGCCACATTGATTCCAGGTATGCATAGCAGTTCCTTGCATTGTTTCCAGGGAGTAGGCGTTGACCTTGAAGCATTGCGCGGATCGTCGTCTACGCCGTCGAACCAGTCCGTCCGATTCCCAAAATCAGACCATTCAATTTCGGGGTCGGATTGTTCAATTGCTAGAATCGGACCACCTTGTCCGATCCGATTTCCAAAATCGGACCATTGCAAGAATCGGACCCTGTCTCAAAATTGGACACTCGGACCTTGAAAATCAGACACACTGAGAATCAGACTTCAAAATCGGACACTCGAACCCTGGAAATCGGACACAAGGAATCGGATGGCTTAGAATCGGACGCCTATCAAAATCGGACGTCCGATTCCAGAAATTGGACGTGACCAAAATTGGACCACTGGGCCGATCGGACCAACCCAAAATTGGACGTTCGATTCTGATACTCGAACTCCTGAAAATTGGACATCTGAGAATCGGACAAAAAACTGTTAAAATCAGATAGGTATCTAGAACACAAATTTTGACGCATCTAAACCCCAAAATTGACCCTAAAGGCTACGTAGAGCTATAGGCACATCACAGATCCATCACTGGGCTGAAACTTAGAGCAAGTAGTTCAAAATTTGGCTATAAATGGTCCTCCAAATTGCACATGGTGTTTATCGTAACGGACCTGCGGACCGAGGAGGACTGCCCCCTCGGACCCCCGCAGAGGGGGCTCCTCCGCACCTCCCCCAAGTAGGTTGGAGAGAAAATGCGCATCGTGATAGGTCCTTCAAATTGGACCCTAGTGTAGTAATGGCTCTACACAAGCATGGATTCTCACTTGCAAAAGAGCAACCAAAAGCCCCTACCTGAACAGAGAGAAACAGAGACCCTAGAACGTCAATGGGCCAATCTAGCCAACAAGGGCAAAAAGGCCACACTGCAAAAACACATATGTATTGCATACGGACTGCATCTAGTCAAAGCAGAAATTAACAACATCAAGTTGCAACTACGAGGAGGACTAGATATGACAGTCTTGATGATAGATGCTCCTTGAATAGCACTGCATTCACGATCCAAGACATCAGTGGAGAATCCACATCTGGTCGTGCAGTTGGGGACTCAAGGGCATTTGTCAGAAGGCTTAAATTTACAAGCCAAGACTCGGAAGATGAAGACATAGTACCACTTGCTTATCTTAGGGTCAAACTCACCGCGAAAAGAGAGCACACTATCGACGCTTTGATTGATGAAGGATCATATTTTAATATCTTGACCTATGAAGCATGGACCCTACTAGGCCAACCAGAGCTCACACCGATTAATGCAACTCTTAGTCTTACAGGGGACACCCACAAGCACTCATAGGGAAGTGCAAAATCCTTGCGACAATTGAAACTGAAAGCTTGCCTATCCTATTTCATGTTCCTCCAATTAGTGCTAATTATGGGAAGGAAACCCTCCTAGGAAGACCCTTCAAAAGGGCGACCAAGTGTGAGGCCGACTATGTAGCACAGAGAATACACCTGACACTACTGGGTGTAAGGATAGTCACAACCTTTAGCAAGGGTGACCTCATCGAACCTCAAGAGAAAGGCAAGGAGGGTGCTGACATAGCAGTCAAGCCTACTAACAAGAGCAAGGGCTTGTTGGAAGAATTGATATAAGCACAAGTCAAACAACGAGAACCAGTGAGTGAGGCCATACTTGAAACAAGAAGGTCAAGAGACAATGCCCCAAGGACGGGCTTTGGACTTACAAATATCGTAGAAGACCCCAAAAGAAGCCCAAGCCTTATAAACAAAGGCATCGAGGGAGGGTCAGCACAATGCCATGATGGATATCCAAAGCATTGCTACGTGCTCAAGGGTATTACGTAGGTAACCAATGGATTTGGGTGCCAAAACCCCTTGCTAAACCTCCCTTGTCGAACTGAAGGCCAGATCGTATCAAGAGCAAAGAAGCGTAGGAGGAGATCTTAACGAAAAACCAAGTCTCGAGTCAACAACAGTGGAGTGATCGAGCCCCTCATGGTCAAAATCAAGAAACCAAATGGGACCAATCGGTGGGTAGATCCTCAGCCTAGTGTGCTTGACAAGCAGATATCATATGTAATCGTTGAGGATACAGAAAAGCCACTAGTGCCCAAGGAGCCTTTGATTCTCCAAGAGGATAGTAGGCATCATAGGCACAGCACTACTCATGGCAGGATTAAATGCTCAACAAAGCAAATAGCAAAATCATCTAACATCCACAAGCAAATCTCCTAGCCAGTGTCAAAGCCACTTAGGAGTCCCAAGTCTCCTACACTCACTTCCCCTAAACCGACACTGGAAGCACAACAGTTCGTCAAGAGCGGCTACTCAATCCCAATCTCTACCTACATCAGAGCTTCCAAAGGTCCAAGAGTCAGGACACGACACCACCCTTAGCTCTCAACCTAAGGATATGTCTGTGCAATCCACCGTGGCTAGCTCAACCGATACTCGATCTATGCAAGTGAACGCTCTAAGGGCAACAAAAGACACGATCACTTCCAATCGACCTAAGGACTTGACACTGCAATCCACCAATAATAGCAAGTCCACTCAACTAGCTGCTACTATTTCCAATCAGGGATCACAGCAGTCACAACCCTTGGCCGTGACAATGCCCCTTGCGAAACGTGTCCTTAGTAGTTTACATGTGGTCAAGGAGGTGTCACAACCAACTTCATTGAAAACTCCAGCACTTCCCAAGTGCCTAAAGTCTAGGCTGGAGGAGTTAAACAGAGGGGAAGAGCTAGATTCTCCAAAAAGGGGGGCAGTTATACCCTCACAACCTAGGGAGGCTATTCAGCAGGCCACGGCTATGTCCCATAAGGACACACTAGAGAAAGAGAATGTTGAGGCCCAACCAAGCACATCAATGGTTGACCTAGTACAGGGTCCTGAGCCGTTGAGAGATGCACCTTCACTGACCAAGAAAAAGAGGAGAAAACAACGAAAACAACAGTAGTTATAGGTGGTTGTGGACCCCAAGAACATTGACACCAAGAGCGCTGGAGAGCTGAAAAATAAAGCATTGAGTCCATCCACTAATAACCCCATTGATGCCTCTCCTAATAGTGGTGAAACCTCAGACACATCCGTGTACTCTGAAAAATCAAAGCAGTCATTACCATCAACAGTTGCTTGCAATACTCAATCCACCGACAACAAAACTCGCATTTACCAATCAAGAGTGGATACAATGCTGTCACAACAGGGCGATAAATTTATACTAGTCACATCCAAGGAGAACCATGATGCAATAACAAAGCCTTAGGAGAAACATAGAAACCCCAAGAGCATAAGAAATCCTAGCGTTGACCAATCTTGCTCATCTAGGACTGAGCCCCCAGCTATGCTAAAGCCTAGGCAAACTCCTAGAACCTTGCATGAGATAGCAATCGAGCAAGACCTCGTTTAACATAGAAGTGTCACAGAATGCTTAACCGAGTTGGATGCTAAGCTCAAAGTGTTCCCACGTGTCTATGTCCTGGCAAACATGGGTGCATTCCCTAAAGAGCAGCTTGAAGAATACTTACCATTTCCCTTATCTTGGGAAGAGCAAGAACATCTTGACGAGCACTATAACAGGCTCCTGCATGAACACATGCAACTCATCTCTGATGAGGAAGCCGACGAACTACGCTTAACTGTAACATTCAATTATGTGCTATGCCAACCAAATCTCTTAGAGATAGAGCAACTAAAGTGATAATCAGAGGGTCGAAGTCAATTTGAACAACGTTGCTGTGAAAATTGCATTGCAATGGCCGAACTAGGAGCCTAGATCATGACAGTCTCAGAGGAGCGATTGGCCAAATGGCAGTCTCAAAGAGACCCAACCTATGTGGCACCAACTTCCTTTCGAGTGTGCTGACTGCCATTTGGGGTACGGACTTAGCTGAAACTAGCCAAGAAAACTCTCTATCTGATAAGGTTCTCACTGAGGAGGAGTTACATGTTGCCAGTAGACTCGCACAAGGTTCCATGCTACTCGATGTTGCAAAATATCTTTCGGTATTGAGTAAGCTGCCACGAGTACTGGATGTGTGTGCCACACTCCAGTATGGAGTTCTACAATTGGCTTTTATCCTCGTGAAGTGACATGGATTCGTAAATATGTACATAAATAAACAATGAATTTTGTGACCCTATATAGACAATATCAACACACACAAGCAATGATAGTCAAGTGCAGGGAGAAGAGTTGGGAACAATAGGCTAAGCTCCTCAGGTCCTCCTCTCATCACACATTTAGAAGTTGTGTGACCATTCCCACCTCCAGGTGGAGGGCATGCTGCCCTCATTACTACCATAGGAAGTCCTGACCAACATCTTTGATAGTGTAGATAGGGTACCATCCCTTTCTATACACTTTTTCCCCTTTCCGGTCTATCCTTCCGAGGATGAGCCCTGCCCCACTCCATGACAACCAGTCCACGCAACTTAGCATGAGCCAAGATCTGGTAATGGCTGGAGGCAAAACGAACATCATCATGGGGGCCATCCCTCTACAACAAACATTGCATGCCTCACCTCTCCCCTCCTCATCATATGTGCTTGACAACCCACTATATAATCCCTTCCATGCAAATAGTTTTATCTGGCCTCAGGGCCTAATCCTTGGTTCGCATTTTGCAGGTCCCCCTACGATAGCCGACATGGAGCACCTAGTGCAACTAGCTTGCAAGGACGTTATTCGCCGTCGAAGGGAGCATGTAGCACAAGCTCCTCTGCTGGAACGATACGTACCTACCCTTAAAAGGTATGCAAAAAACGAGGCCCCAAGCGATGCCGCCCCGGACATAGGCCGAAAAATCCCCACGCCAGGGGAAAAGAAGCTGAAGGGAGCACACAAGGCGTGGCTACACCGGTCGTGCGGGCTCCCACCAGATGCTCGGGCACTAGGTGCTCGAAAGAGGAGAGGGCAGCTCGAGACAAGCAGGAATTTGACGCATTGTTTAAAAGCATTCTGGAAACAGTTGTGGCCACAAGGACTATGCCATCTGGGTCCCAGCCGACATCTTCCTCGACCAGACTCACAGGAGCCCCTCACTAGCACAGCCTCAGTCACTCGACCACCCAGACTTGCTCCACCTCGTACAAATAGAGCAGCCCTATGTTGTAGAAAAGGCTTATCAAATGCTACCTAGCCATGCCTTTTTACCTTTAAATGGTTAAGTGCTGACATGTTCCCCGATTGTACAAAATTTTCATATTTGCATTTAATATATTTCCCGTCTTTAGCAAAAGAAAAAGCTAATCAAGCGCAGGTGATAAGTATCTAAGCCAACACCATGGAATTCAGATAAGTGATATCTCCTTGTGTTGCACTAGTTTATTCTAGTTGCGGCATATGCCGTGTATGTACTCTCATGAAGTGACAAGTAGATGTAGGATGACACAGGTCTTTGGGCGAAAGTGTTCAATGCCCAAGTCACTGCAAGACCACCAATCCCACAAAGAGCCGTGACAAAGCCACGCTGCTGAAAGCAAAAATCACCCGTGTGAGTGCCCACATCGCATGGCCCAAAGCATGATCTTAACCACTTCCTCCTTCTAGGTTACACTCTACGTCGAGCAATCATGGCAGATGTTACCCCAATTGTACCAACATCGCACGTTCCAAAGAGGGTTGCAATATCTCAAGTGTATCTCCCCATCTCAACGATTGCTTCTCTAACAATGAGGCTAGGGCATAGTCATCACTGTAATATCCATTTCCTAAGCCTTCGAAGTTGACATTTCCCAACCCATTGAAAGGCTGATAGCCTCAACATATTGCAATGATTGTACTCAGGTAAGTCTTAAAAAGAAAAGAAAATATAAGAGAAAGAAAAAAATAAAGAAAGAAAGAAAAGCAGCACAAGAATAAGAAACAAAAAAGAAAACCAAAAAGGGAAAAAGAAAAGAAAAGAAAAGAATGAAAAGATACGAAGTACCCACAATCACAGCACAATACCTAGGGGTCCTCAAATTAGGTACGTCCAGTGATCTTGGTCGGCTGGCTCCGTCCCTAGTCCCCTAGCCCTTTAGCATCACCCACAATTGTTTAGGGCACATCAAGGGCAGGACATACCTAGGGAGCTTGTCTCGCCTATGGTTAGACCTGTCACCCTAACCCATTTGCACGATTCCCTCTTACACTCTGTCTTAATACCATTGCAATCAATTATGGTAAGCACCGCATGAATGGCCATGAAAAGTACACTATCCTCATCATGCAAGTCCAATAGCTACCAGCTACCAACAGTGTAGTGTCCCTGTGTTCAATTATGTTACGTCATGCAGTCACAACGCAAAGGATGTCGCATACACCTTCACGTGTACTTCTTCTCAACATGGACAACTTTGCTTCATCCACACATTGTTACGAGAAACCAGCCTGCGGTCTTCTAACTACGTAATATCTAAGTATGCACGAGCACTCACATAATATCTGCATCGAAACATATACACAATTTGGGTCCTTAAGTGCAGGACAATACTCTCAGCTTGCTTAGAGTTTGACTTGTCTTCCAAACTAATTGAACTATGTCTTGTGCACGATAGAGAAGACTAGCACTATCCCTAGGGAGAGAGCACCTATGAGAGGTTTTCAATTGCAGGTATTGAAGGCTCCAACGAAAGTGTTGTTTGCTCTTCATCGACACCCAACTTTGAACTCTTATCCTTTATCATCCTGCAAGCCCTCCAAGAATTGTCATGTGCAGAATTCCCAAAAAACCAACACTTGTGCTGGCCATCAGTGCAATTCCCAACAAAGAACAGCCCTATCACCAACTCCAACAACCCTACTACCAGCCATCTAGGCCACCAACGTGCCCCCAACGACCTTCCTCCACACCACCACCAACACTCATCCATGGCAACCATTGATATCCCTATCACCCACGTCTTCAGTGCATGCCAAAGCTTGGTACCTACGATGGTGAGTGCCATGGGACTAGCACTCATCTAGGAGGGGGTAATGTTAACCCTCAAACGAACAAAGGTGGAAAATCCGGAAAAGATGAAGCCGAAGACAAAGCCAAGGCAAAAGTGAAACGGAAGACAAAGGCGTGCCAAGAAAAATCTAGAAACACAAGAAGTGCAAAAAAGACCTAAATAAGGGACAAAGGCGCACAAGGAAAAGCGCAAGTCAATACTTTTGTAATAGAGCGCAAGCGCATCATGATTTAATTTAAGGAGCATCGGCTCTCACCCGTGCATTTTGTAAATATAGACAGGCAGTGGAAAGGAAGCTAGGAAGATAGAAGGACAATGGGGAAAAGGGCCTAGGCCACGGTCGGCCATGTAAAAAAGGGGATAAGGGGATGACCGCCCAAAAGAGATTTAGGGTTTTGTATATAAAGTTGAAAAGTGAATGAGAAGCTCATTCTTGTATGTGGCCAAAAGTGGCTCTCCAATTCTTCTTCTTCTTCTTCTTCTTCTTCTTGCTTGCTTGAGCTTGTGCTTGAGAGAGGGAGTGTGAGAGTGTGAGAGAGTGAGTGTGTGAGGGTGAGGGACCGGGGAGGAGAAGCTCTCCATCTTCTCCTCTCTTCTCCTCTCTTCTCCTCTCCTCTCCTCTTCTCTTGTCTTGCTCGCAGTGATGGAGCTTGGAGCGTGGAGCTTGAGGATGGAGCTTGCTTGAAGCTTGCACTTGAATCGTGGAGCTACCGGAGTGTGCGGGAGAGGAGGTAACTCTAACGGCATGGAGGTAAGCTCACTACACCTGTAGATATGGATGGCGCGTCGGCTATGTGAGAGGTCGCCATTAGTGCTCGGCTTGGAATTCTTGAAACAATAAGTGGTCCGTGGGTCTTGGCGGTTGAGGAAAGCTCCCACACTTTTCCTTGCCACAACACACTCCATGGTAGAGCTTGTAGAGCAGGTTGTGGAGGATAGACGCCGATTGATGGAGTCAAGGCAGGAGTGTTGGGCCTTACGCATGGCACGAGTTGTTCATTATGAGATGCCTGATTGTGTCATTGGAGGTAGAGAGGTGAGAGTTTTAAAGGTATGATATGCTCATGCTAGATACTATTTATGTATCACACTTGTTGGCTCCGTTTAGTGAGTGCAATGATCAAAATTAGTATTTCAAGCTTTAAATGCAAGTACATGTTATATATATTCTAGTGTACATGCGTTCAAATATCATTTACAATGGAATCATCCCTCCAGAGTTCACAAAAGACGACATTTTTGCAAATGAGTGGGTACAAGATACTTTAGGATCCCCATTGAGAGGTCGATATGAGATCCAATGTTGTTAAACTACTGCAGATATTTTTGTAGACATTTAGTAGATTCCTAATCCATTATATGAATACCATATATTATAGGTGGCATGCAATGTGGTAGGGCTTTTTGGAGCTCGTTCTTGCAAATGTACACAAAAGAAGAGGATGCCATTTTAGATTACAATGTGGGATGTGGTGACTTTGCATCAGTAGCAGTTAATTCCAATAGATAGATTGCATGTCTCTATTGCTTTGTTGAAGATGGAAGATATCTAAGAGCAATGGTAACATGTTTACATAAACTTGGACAATATTTGATTGTAATGTAGTGTTCTTTTTCATTATACCAATACATGGGTGCTCACCCTTCCACATGCACATATACAGTTACCTCCCACAACCCAAAAATTAATTGTGTTTGATATGAATGGGGTGCTTCTACATAGGTAGCCAAAGCAGAAGGGATTGTTACCAGTGAAGCCCCTAGAAGTAGGCAAGTATGGGGTAATTTTGTAGCCAAGGCTCACAAGGTTTTTGAAGGAAATATTTACATTGTTTAACATTGCCATTTGGAGCTCGATGAAGGAAGACAACTTAAGTGAGCTACCCCAATTGGTTAGAAGTGAATGTGTGAAGTTGTTAAAGCAAGCACCGACTTTTGTATTTCAATATGGACAAGGCAAGTGCAGAGCAACTCCCATAACAACTTTTGCTAGAAGGAGTTATACAAAGCCCCTTTTCGTGAAATGTTTTGAGGATATTGATTGGTCACACTTTAGCCCAACAACGACACTATTTGTGGATGATAGCATGGAGAAAATGCATATGAACCCACCCAATGCCTTTATATGCCCACCCCCATTTGAGGGAAACCCCATGGACATTGTCCTTCTGGAGCACCAATTCCACCCCCCAGCAATGGAACTTGATTGATATTTGATGTGCATGATGAATATGTACTTTCAAAATTATTAGATTGTGTTTATTTACAAGCGCAATGAAATGAGGATGAGAGGGAAGAGGAGAAAGAGAGAGGAATGTGCAAGTGAAGGGCATTGTGTATAGGTATTCGCTCAATTGTAATACTATAAGCACGTGCAAAATATATAGGGAAGGGTGGAGTGTAGAAACATGCGCGCACGTGAATGGATATGTGCACAATGGATTGAGTAACAATGAGGTAATATTGTTGTCCCGATATTAACTATTTGAACAAAGTGAAAAACAATAGATATCACACGTTATTACAGTGAGGGTAACAAACTATTTGATACCCTATCCTCTTGAAGTAAGTCCACACAATAATGCTCAATTAAAAGTAGTGAAAACATATGCGATGTAGTTTCGCTTATGTATGCACAATGGAAGTGCATATCAAGATATAATATCAAATCATGAACATAAAAGTGAGAGGTATGTGAATATATATATATGCATGTGGGAGTAACAATGTAATATTCTCTTCATCTTGATATTAACAACTCAAAGTGTCTAAGACAATGGACCTCATGCAAACCCTTGTCCCTTGCAAAAATAAGAGGGTTGTGAAAAACGAATATATATATGCATGTGGGAGTAACAATGCAATTCTTCATCCTGATATTAACAACTTAAAGTGTTTATGACAATGGACCTCATGCAAAACCTTGTCCCTTGCAAAAATAAGAGGGTTGTGAAAAATGGATAGATTACCCTTGCAAAATTATAAGAGAGAGAGAGAGAGAGAGAGAGAGAGAGAGAGAGAGAGAGAGAGAGAGAGAGAGAGAGAGAGAGAGAGAGAGAGAGAGAGAGAGAGAGAGAGAGAGAGAGAGAGAGAGAGGTGTGTGTGTGTGTGTGTGTGTGTGTGTGCATGTGTATTTGTGAGCGCACAAGGGGAGAGAGAGAGAGAGAGAGAGAGAGAGAGAGAGGGTGGGAGAGAGAAAGAGAGAGAGGAGGAAATGAGAGAGAGAGAGTGTGTGTGTGTGTGTGTATTTGTGAGCGACACAAGGAGAGAGAGAGAGAGAGAGAGAGAGAGAGAGAGAGAGAGAGAGAGAGAGAGAGAGAGAGAGAGAGAGAGAGAGAGAGAGAGAGAGAGAGAGAAGGGAGAGAGACTTGTACTTGAGGTAATTAACATGGGGGGAGAAACATGGGAGGGGACGATGGAGGTGGTAGTGATAGCGGTGATGGAGGTAGCAGTAGAGGTGGTGGTGGTGGTACTAGGGGGTAGTAGTGGTGCTTGATATGTGCACACGAGAAGAGGAGGAATAAGTGGACTATGTGGAACAAGATTTGGAGGTTGCCCAAAAAAGCTGGTTTAAAAAGCTCGCTTCTCACATGCACTCATCGCTAGATTCATTTGTTGAAACAACTATTCAATTGATATAATAAGGCATTATACCTACTAACAGTCATTTACAACCACTAGAATGGTAATCGACAATCCCTTTGGCAAATCATTAGCTCATGGTCATCTCCATGTCCCCCAAAATGATATCCATACATCATTCACTAATAGATTCATTAAGTTGCTTGTTTCACAAATAGTTGTTGAAAATGCTTTTACTTCACTCTGGGTGTGCTTTTCTCACCAAAATGCCATTCAAACCTTTGCCCAGCTCATTCAATTTTGCTAAGAAAATATCGAGTACATGATCAACATGTGTTCCTATTTCCAAATCTATCAACTCCTTTATCTTGTTCTCAATACATTTAACATCTAATAGGCTTCATTTTTCTTCGAATCCTTGTAGTTCTTGTATAATTAGCAATGTAAATTTCATGTCTCCTTGCCACTTCATTTTTTGTGTGTTCACTCTATTAATAGAGTCCACATTTGGGCTGTAACAAAATATTAAAATGATTTTCTCTAAAAATTAATACAACACTTTAACCTAAGCTGAGTTAAAATTGAGTAACTTCATACCCATGCAAATGACACTATACATGCAAGCGTCAAAGAGTTGATGTTGTGTCTATTTTTAGCAAATCTACTAGATCCATTTTACTCAATGGAGTTGAAAGTATTATATCTATGATATCTTCCATGGATTTGCTTCATTCCATTACTATATGAAACTATTTTGGGAAGTCTAGTTCACTATGGCATCCAAAAGGAGCACTATGGTAGCTAAGCAAGCCCTAGGTACAATGAGATGGGAGCAAACTATGCCACTATGAGCATGTCTCCTCTTCTACCACTACCTCTAGTTTACCCATGTGTAGAAGAATTTAATTGGATAATACAACTCATAGGTAAATCCATGAAAAGCAACAAGTATAATTTTCATTTGTTATTTAGCCTTAACTTTTGATAATTAGAAATATGAATTCTAAGTAGTTAAAATAATCTATTTTATTAATATTTTAAACATGCACCTAAAGTCAACTATCCCCTACTACATATAACAATTTTATGATACATTGCATTTAATTGAATGTAGTTTAGTCTATAGGTAAATTATGGACCAAGATATCACACTAAGAGTTGAAATTTTTTGTATTTAAAAGGATTCTTAAGTTCAAAATTAAATGCATTTAAAATCCTTGCACCATGAAAGAAACACATTTTCAATTACACAAGCCATGAATCTTTTAAAAAGGGAACTAGAATAAACTTTGTTAGACATTCCTGATTTGGATAAATGATGCAACCATAGTGATTGTATATTTAAATCATTTCTATTTGTCACAATAATAAATGTAATGAGGTAAGGATTGTCTAAAAAGGCTTGTTTGCAAAGTATTAGTCTCAATAAGACATGGTAATTTATGCAATAGTGGTCACCAGGATTTTGGTTTCCCAATGCAAGTATTGATGGATTAGTCTGTACAACTGGTATAGGGTGTGGTGATGGCTATTCACAAGTATACAACATGTTCCTCCAACAAACCTATTGCCATCTTGGTTGCTAGGACTAGCACCATAGATGAGAGATCTCTATGCGCATACAACTAGCTTCCAAAGTAACTAGTGGGGCTCTAGGGATACCACCACAATATTTAGGAAGGGGCCAGTGCCCTATAAACCTAGAGAGGGCTTGAAAGATCCCCATTCTAGATAGGGGGTGAATGGTGAATGATCAGTTTTGGGCAGCTTTAACCTAGTATAGATGGTTTTTGTGCTTGATTTATAGGCCAAGATATGGCTATGGATGATGGTTGAAAATGAAATGTACCTCCTTCTGGGCAGAATAAAGGACTATTTTGAAAGATTTTTTTTCATTTGTCTTCATCTCTATATGATAATTTATATGAAGGAAATCAATTCTTCATGGGTTAATTAAAGAAGTTGGTTATAAGTGTTCCTATTAACAATGCTAGGTAATTAGATAACTAAAGAATACCTTGGGTGCATAGGTAGGAAGCAAGTGGATTTATCCCTCAACAAGAGTACACTATGGGTGGGTGGACCCAACTTGTCAAGTGCTTCTTGAATATATTTAATATATTAGAGCCAAATTTATAACCATCCTAATGTTCCTCTCTTAGAACCAAATGAGTACCATTTCAAGGGATTGGGTGAGACCAAAAGGACACATTTTGCAAAAATTACAAAATAATATGTTTATAAATTTTTTGATTGGTTGTGAATATAAAAAGTACATCTTGTTCTCACTTTACAAACTAGGTAGGGAAGACTCCTCATCCAAAAGTGGGCAAGGATTTCATCTATTTAGCAAGTAAACAACAAGTCATGTCCTCTCCGATGTGTAAAGGACTATGGACACCCAACCTTGAAAGAAGTAATTTGATTGGTTAATACTTGTAAAGTGGGTGTCTACCATTTGGTGTGTAACCAACCTAAGTGTGAGGAAGATGATGGAGCTAGAGATGATAATGGGTCACCCAATTCCATTCCCTTATTGCCAACACTACTAGTGTTGTTTCTCTCATTACATTGAGTAGGTTGAGGCCATTGCATCCTCATCTCAAGCTTGAAGCACCTCATCATCTACTCAAGATGGATTTTAAATAGAACAATGGCTCATTGGATGGCGGTTCATTGTTTAGTACACACAACTATACCACATAAGATTGGAAATCTTGCATTAGGCATGTACACCACTCACATGTACATACTAGAACTTAGGCATAGTCAGCCACTAGTACAACCACACACACTTAGAATGCATATGCACTATCATGCATGACCCTAGATCATAGTGCTCATCTCCATACTATAGGATAGTGGGATAACCCTTTTTAGTTTGACACATAGGCATACTCTTATAAGTCCAAACTATAATAGTCTCAGGAAATACTTAAAGCCTTTAGACTTCACCCCATAACTTTGGATGCACCATAAGATCTCCATACTCAAAGATTTGGACCTTCCAAGTAGTTGCACATCATGGTTTCTTAATAGGCCATTCCCATATGCATACAAATTGGGATCACATTTCTCAAATCACACACAATCCTAACTTTAGGTAAGGTTCACTCCTCATCCCTTACACATTCTCTACACATTTCACCTCCTACCATTATGTAACACCACATTCATAAGCACATACTTACACTAGTATGGTGGGACTAAGCACCATAAACTTGGCCATACAAACCCACATTGTTAAAACTTTAGAACTGCATCAGGTCTATATGTCATCCTTAGAAGTAGCATACTCCATTTTGAGTTGAGAAATACCACCCTTACACTCAAAAAGCTCTAAACATTTAACCGTGCATATATTGTGACATTAGAGCCATCCAACAACTAAAACGACTAACCAAACCCTAAGCACACATACAACTTTAATCACACTCAAATCTTAGGTCCACTTGCATCCCCAGTTCACCACTCACATCCTAGTCATATCACACACCCTAGCCATTAGATTAGGAACACATCTTCCCTAAGGCTACTAGATGGACACTCCTTAGGGAACCTCATCATGTGATCTTTCTTAACTCACATTAGGCACATAAGCACTCCATAGTATAGGCACAACCATTCCCATCTAGGATACTAATCCCACACCCTAGCCACCATTCATAAGGCATTCCCTATAGGCACTTGAGCTACGAACACATGTCTTCTAGGTCTACACACACCCACACCATAGTCTTAGGTTAGTTTCCAATACACTTACATCACATCATAGGAGCACAAATCATCCCTAGCCAACCTAATCCCACCCATTAAGCACCACACTAACCATAGGCATGAGTGCACTCAAGTCTAGGATAGACTCACTTCTCCCTCAGTGGATTATGTCCCTTACACATTTATAAACAAGGGTACAATTACTAGGATTCATGACTTCTAGCTCACCCACTTAGACTCAGTGAGGTTAGTCAGCATAGATGTTATCATTAGGCCACTCATACTTTACATAGCCACAGCCTTGGCATTATTACATGTAAGGTAGACTAGGATTACTCACCATAATCGTGGGTGGGACTAGTTAGGACATACAACTATTTGAGTGCTAGACCTAGCCACTAGTTACCCTCAATTCCACCCACCAAAACATCCATCTAGACTTTGACTCCATCCATTCATACTAATCATTCCCTTAGACACCCTTAAATACACCAACGATTGCCTTCACTAGGAGGGTGAGCTAATTGATATTGCTACAAATAGTGTGCTAAAATTTAGACATTACAGAGCACATCTAGAAGTGCATCAAGATCATTGGAGTGAGTTAAAAGGAAACATTTGAGCCAACACTTTCAAGAGAGCATAGCCAAGGATTAAGTTGACAGTAAGGCTATGCTCTAGTTACCTAACAACTTTTTTCGAGCTCAAATTACTAAGAATCCAATCAAATTTCTCGTCTATTCAAGTTGCATGCAAGTCAGATTTACTCGCGTATTTTGATTTAGATTGGTTAAGCAACTTATCTTTAAGCACTATTGCTTGACTTGAGATAGCATCGAGCAAATCTCTCAATTTCTCATTGCTTAAGAGCCTACCAAGGGTAGCTAAGTGCTATGAGAGCTTGTGCACAAACCCGTTTAAGCTTCAAGACCACAACTAGATCATCCAAGAGGCCAAATAGATCAAACTCCACATTACAATGACCCTTAGATATATTAACCTGAGAAGATTTTAATCAAATAAGAAGTATTGAAAGCCTAGAATCACGAGCAATTACCATCCCATGACCTAAGAAGAAAAAGCCTCATTCCAACTTGACACAAGAAATATAGAACTACACATGCCTAAGTAGCCACCCTTCAAGGACTGAAGATTTTAATATCCTGACCAAACTTAGATACAAGTGTGTTCTTGAAGAGAGGGTATTATAACTTCAATCCCCTTGTCTAATCTAATAAGGTTGATAAAGGCCATGATAACTACAAAAGAGCCTAAAACAATGCCTGAGACAAGCTCTAACATCGAGAGTCTAGGGTATGAGTTGATGGCTTTCTCCTAGACATCTAATGGCTAATTACGTAACATAATCAACACGTGAGAGTAGAGCACATATGGAGACTAGTGGATGACATATTTGGTGAATGTGGCAATCAAGAAAAGATTGAGTAGGGATGTCTTGCAACAAGTGGCTAGGTTGACATGAACGCAAATATTAGAGAAGCTTAGAAAGGAAGCAGAGATAGAACAAATCCCACAAATCCTAAATAGATTAGAGAAAGAACAGATCTCACAAATCCTAAACCTAGTAGGGGACCCAAAAATTAGGAAGATGCAAAGGCACTAGACCATTACATGCAAACCTAACAACCTCTGACATAAGTGACAAAAAAAAAGCCGCTCTTATTGCATCAATTTCAACCAGATTATAAGTAACACTCAAATCAAGAGGTCAATCTAAATGAAGCAAGTTAATAAGTATAGTGCAAGTGATGACTCATGCAATTTTATTACATAATTTGAGCAACTCTGTGAGGCAAGTAACCTCCAAGACACAGATAAGAGAGCACAAGCCTTTGGTTTGTGTCTAGGTAAAAAGATAGGACCTAGTTTATGAGTCTTAATGATATTGTTTACAAGTCATGCTCATTAAGAAGTTCTCTAGAGAAAAATATGTAGATAACCTTATTTTCTAACTCACAAATGTGAGTCAAAAAGACAAGGAGAGAAAATCCAAGATTCCATCAATCACATGCATGGTCTTTATAGGAGAATCCATGTAGTGAAAGAGCCACATAGAAGCCTGCAACAATGGTCTTCATCAATGGGATAAATAATGAATAACTATATAAAAACTTGCAAGTAATTCGAGCTTGAGACATGACAAATTTTCAAAGGCATATCAAGAGGCTATATAAGTAGATGATATATTGAAGGAAAGGAATAGCACAGCCATTCAACTATCAGGCATCATCAAAATCTAGATTGTCTCCAAAGAGCAAAGAAAGGAAAAGGAAATTGCTCTCTCCCAAAAAATATCAAATGTCAAGTTGGAGCTTGCCAGGTTTTGAGAGGCTTTGAAATAATAGCCTATAAGGCCTAATGTTCAATGCATATATTACAGAGGAAACCCCCTTTAGGTAGAATGCCCTAAGCCTCAATCAAGATTGTGAATAAATTGTGGGAGATTTGACCATGAGGCAAAAAATTGCCATTGCTAAGGAGATTATCATATCATCATTCCTACCATCAAGATCCCTATTAGATGAATAGGTAGAACCACTATGGTAAAGGAGATCCTCTAGCCTTACTTGCACCTAATGATTAGAGGCGGTTAGTATCTAGAGACAATTATTACCTAGGGTGGATATTAGGCAAATAGAAATACCAAGACCCCCTACAACAATCATAATGCTTTTGCAAAGAAATGGTCCAATCCACTACATGGAGAAGAAACATGAAACGTAACCAGATATGAATCCTTACATCTGTACGACGAAGAGGACAATGCAATCCTTATAGGTCATAGACTAGCTCTAATGATGACATTAGTGTAATGAATGAAGCTGAGAGGAGAGAGAAGAATGAGCTTATGAGAGAGAAAGAGATAATGAAGAAGAAGAAGAAGAAAGACCAGAAGAGGAGAGAGAAAGATAGGGAAGAGGAAAGAAAGGAGGAAGCCATGGAAGCTGGAGATGAAGGTGAAGAGTATGTTCTTGATAATAACTGGATGCCCTTAACTTGGTCTCTTACACCTTATATACCCCAGTTAGTGTGACTGGGTGTCTAACCCCTAGTTCCCATGTATCCCACTCATTACAATCCATCCCCACTCTAAAAGTTTTTGCCCTAAAAAACAAAAGACAATCATAGGGGCTTAATAGAGGGGGTAAGAAGTGGGGTGCATAGTACTACTCTGGTCCACATTACCATGAAAATGGGTGGGTAAAGACTATGGATAACATGTTGTCCACTACAAGCCTATTGAGGTAAATCTACCATAACTTTTGATAGGCTGCTCCAAATGGGCCATGCCACATGCCAAAATGGATTTTATGATGTGTGCTTTCAATTGATGTGGGAAGCACATGGCTGTGATTTTTGGGCACGTACAAGATTGTTCTAAAATAGTGTAGTCTATAGGTAGGATGTGGTTAGAGGGGACATAAGTTGCTAGTCTTCAACCCATTGGGCATCTTGGAGGTGAGGAAATTCATTGATAATAGTTGTTGAGCGCCAAGAGGCTTCTTCCAAGGTTAGGCCTTGCCATTTGATGAGGTATTCCTTGATGGATCAAGATTCTAAGTGTTTATTTTGTTGCCCAATGATTGCCTTAGGGATGTTTCAGCCAATCACAACACAAGATAACATCAATAGGGCTCATGTCTAATGCAATTAGGTCAACCAATGCCACATAATTCTCAACCAAGCATAGGGAGACTGTGGAATATACATGTGTATTGATTTCTTCCTTGCCATTTGCTACTTGAACTTTCTGAGGATACTATAATTCCATAGGGGTGCATCTAAACCGATCAATGGCTGAATTATTGACAAAACTATGAGTACTATCACTATCCACAAGGATAAATGCATGCTTCTCGTTAATACTTCCTTGAATGCGTAGGGTGCTCGAACTCCTAGAATCCATGCATCCAAGTAGATGGAGCAAAGAGAGGTGGTAGTTGGGTGGGATGTCAAATCAAGAGCATGGGATGGGCAACTAGGTCAAAGGGAAACCCATCCTTCGAGTCATAAAACTACTTGTGGTCTACATTCTCAGCATGCTCTTCATTTTCAATAGGTAATTCTTCTTCATCATTGTGACAATCTTCCATTACATACATGCTATGAACTTTGACCTTGGCTGCGTTGTAAGGGCACTTGGAGGCATCGTCGATAGTGTACTTGTCCCCACATTTAAAACATAGGCATTTTTCTTTCCGTTCCGTAACAACATCGGAGAAAATGAACCTTTGGCCACTTGAATCATTGGAGGGTGATGCAATGGAGCATCTATTTTTAGCATGTTTACTCTCAGCATTAGAGGCAAGTGGTGTCCCAAAAGTGCCCTATTTTCTCTCAGCATGGAAGGGGGGTAAGTGGGTATTTTGGGGCTACTATTAGGTATAGAATTTCCTATAAAACCACCCCCATATGGGACTGACCTCAATGGGGTTGGGGTTGTCCATAACTTTGTTGAAAACTGTCATTCTTATGGTATTTTCTTGCATACCTTTTAGCCAATTCAATTGCATCAAATAGTGTAGTAGGCTTTTGAGCCATGACATATGTCGATAGGCTTGGTTCCAACCCATAGATATACTTGTGCAATTTGGCATCATCACTAATGCTCTCCACATACATGGTCAAGTTCATAAATTGATTTGTGTACTCTCATACAATGAGATTACGTTGGTCAAGAGTGTGATATCATCTTGCCAGTCGCTCTTTTTTTATGGTGAATACAAGTACTTGAACCATATGCATTTTAAAGTCTTCCCAATCAATGAATTGATGATTCTCTCAATTGATATAGTGCCACTATGTGTGTGGGCAAATTCTTCTAAGCGGAGAGAAGCAATATAATTTTCTAATCATCCGTATGGGGGTAAGTATTGAAGTAGGACTTAATTTGGAGGTCTGTTAACCACAACACAAGAAAAAGTAAAAAAAGTGAAAAAGCACAAGTCAGGACCTAAAAGAGGTGGCCCTGAAGGAAATCAGACACAGTAGAAGAAGCGGGAAGGGAAATGGAAGAAAGCACAAGGGCAGTCTCAAAAGCTAAGACAAAGGCAAAAGTGCACATTTAAATGTGAGGCGCCCCTAAAATTTTTTGTAAAAGAGCGCCAAACTCCCTCCTATGCAAATTGTAAAGGTAGATGGGCAGTCAAAAGGAAGCTAGGAAAATAGGAGGACAATGGGAAAAAGGGCCCACGGCCATGTAAAAAAGGGTATAAGGGGATGACCGCCCAAAAGGGATTTAGGGTTTTGTATATAAAGTTGAAAAGTGAATGAGGAACTTATTCTTTGGTGTGTGGTGAAGTGGACTCATCTTCTTCTCTCCTTCTTACTTGCTTCTGTGTGCTTGAGAGAGGGAGTGTGAGAGTGTGAGGGAGTGAGTGTGTGAGGGTGAGGGATCAAGGAGAAGAAGCTCTCCATCATCTCCTCTCTTCTTCTCTTCTCTTCTCTTCTCTTGTCTCACACGCGGCTATGGAGGATGGAGGTCAAAGGTGGAGGCTTAAGGTTGCTTGAGCTTACATCAAGAATCGTGGAGCTACTGGTGTGCTTGAGGGAGGAGGCTACTCATTTGGGCATCAAGGTAAGATCACTACACCCTGGTAGGATTGAAGGTGTGTTGGCTAGGTGAGAGATAACCATAGGTGTTCACTTGAAACGCTTGAATAATAAGCAGTCCGTGGGTCTTGGCGGTTGAGTGTGAGCTTGCCTTTATATTTTGGTTGAGTTGCTGGGACCAACGGATTTAATCTTGAGCACTTGTGCACCTCAAATCGAGCAATGAAGTAAGGGTTTCATCCCTGAACCGAAGCTTGAGATAGGTAGGAAGTTTTGGGTTTTCGATGATTAGGCAAGTAGAAGGAATCATTTCAGTATTTTGCTTCTGATTTTTATTGCATTTAGAGTAGACTATGACCAAGAAATCAAAGGAGAAAGCTTTAGGGTTTTTGCTATTGAACAGGCCCGAGCAGGGCATAAATAGGGAGAAAATTGGGAAAAAGGAGTGCTTGGAGGTGTTAGAATCTCATGGCGAGTGATCGGGTAGATTAAGGTTGAGCCCAACAAGGGTTTAAGCCCTAGGAGGCAAAGGGAGACCTCATTTTGAGGTTATGTAGTAAAGAGAGAGAGAGAGAGAGAGAGAGAGAGCTTGTGCAGGACTTGGTGCTTCCAGCAAATCGATCAAAGGCCACAAGAGTTTATTGCTTGGATCAGGTGTGTAGAAACCTTTTTGTGCATCTAACCTTCGATTTTGATGAACCTTCCTAGTATGCGTGGCCAAAAATCATTGGCATGAGTATATTTTCTTCCTCTTATTTATGTGCCAATGGAATTGGTGGACAGGATCAGCAAGTGTCTGATTCCCAGAATCGGATGCTCAGACGCCCTACATCCATCCAATTCCAAGAATCAAATGGCCAACACTTGGACCAACTAGACTTGTCCAATCGGACCTAGACACTAGGACGCCCCAATAATCACCACTACCATGCATCCAATCCTGAGGATCAGACACTCGGGCATGACCTTGTCCGATTTTGAAAATCAGACTCTCGGACCACCCTGTCCAATTTTGGAAATCAAACACACTCAAATCGAACCAACTTGACCTATCCGATCAAACACACCCTGTCTGATTCCTAGAATCGAACATCCCATAATTAGACAATTCCAAAATTGGACAAAGCAAATCGAACAGCTAAAATTGGACACATGTCAAATCGGACGTCCGATACCTAAAATCGGACATTGTAGAATCGGACCAGATCTTGACACATCAAAATTGACAAATTTAGTGCATTCGGGGTGACAGAGAGTACCACCTGCAAACATGAGAATTCATCAAAAGCCTTATAGGAAAATTTGACCCTAGAAATCGCAATCGAATGGCCAGGCACAGTGCTAACACTCATATCAGCATATTCGATACACTTAGAGCCATAGGCTAACTAGCAAATCCCATTTGACCCTGAGCAAGTTGAATGATGCAACACAGACCCTCGAGACCAAAGGAAGTGGCCAGTAATTGAGTGTAAAGACCTATTCGGCCAAGTACATAGACGAGAGTGTGAAAGCTGCAAGTATCACTTCGTATTCACACTCATATTGTTTTCCAACACTTGAAGTGCACCTAAGAAAAGTTGAGAGCCTGATTTCGCATGGTGCACGAAAGATATCATGCACACACACACCAAGTGAGTGTAAGTTGAGGACTATTTGTAAATAATAAGGAACTCACTCAAACCTAACAATCTGCGGAAACCCACTAGTAGAAGAATGTAATGTGCCCACTTATCGACTGTCCAAGCACATTTTTGAGGTCCATCGAGAAATGAATCTAAGCATTGCTGCCTGACACTCCCATGGAATGTTCCGGGGTTTGTCGCCTAGGGTTTCCCCAGTCCGCCTTGCAACGAAACGTTCATGGCTAAACCCACTAGGATTGACCTGAAATCTGGGTTCTTAGGGGTCAATGTCTCCTGACAGCATTCTAGCGTTGGGTTTTGGACATCCTACTTTAGGTAGAGATACCCAATTCGAAGCAGATCCATACCGCACTTAATTCAAAGAGAATGGAAAACGAGAGGGATGCATTGCTCAACCTCTCTACCCGTAGTGCATAGTCCCATTCCAATCCCCTAAAATGGCGACCACCCTGCCGTACCCATCGAGGTTCTGCCCACCCGCTTCCCTCAATAGGCATTCTTTAGTTATCTAATTAGATCCTATCAAATTATGTGTGACATTTAAAATCAGCTTTCTTAATTAAGCCTTTTGAAGAACAGGGTTCGTTCGTGTAATTTACGACACATACACAAATACAAAGCAAGCAATCATTTTGACAAACAAGTTCCTTAACTTATTTTCCAATTAATCTTTATCTCCTGCCCATACAGGAGAAATTATGTATCCCTTCTATCCAACAAAAGTACCCAGTCCAAATCACATAGCACCATGATTTCCATCCATTACTAGAATAGGATCTTCCAACGCCCTAGACATTGGGCTCACGACAGTCTACAACTCCATTCTGAACTAGGCAAGGGGTATCCAAAGCTCCAGTGACCCCAAGCAACCTATGAATGAGACACAACTTCTGTGGTTGGCCTTTTTACCACTCGACTTTGGCCCGTGAATCAAGTAGTGCCCTCTTGGGTCGAAACGTGGTGTGACCTTGGAGATGATCCACCTGCGCAAAATATCATTCCTTAATTAATCCAATTAAGAATCAAGCACAATCAAGGCATTCAACCCTAATATCATCGTCCAAGAAAAACATTCATTTATTCCCCATGGAAATTTGTCATCGCAAACCCCCGCCATGAATTTACCATCAATTACAAGCACTTGAGTAATCATCCAAACCACAATTCAACAATCAGTTGAATGCACAAGCATTTAGGGAGTTGTTCAATCAACCAACAAAAACCAATTGTATTTTTCCCAAATGATATAAGAATAGATGCGATAACAATTCCATCGCATATTCGCTCTTCCCCTTAGGATCAAAGAGTGATTCTATACAAAATTTACTTAACACTTGTATGCACAATTTTTAATGTCATTCTTTTTACGATTATGCCATTCATAAGCCTTGACCGATTCTTCCTTGTAATTTTCTCTATCAACGAATAAGCCATATGCATCTAGATGTAATTACCGTCCCTTGATACAAGCACTTCACAAACTTCATCTTTGAATATTTAAGACGCGATTTATCATTTCCAATGACCTATTCTAGCACAGCAAAATACGGAGCCTAACGTATCTCATGTGAGAATCAAAGCAAGCATTTATCAATTTGGAAATATATTACTTACGACCAGTACCGCAGTTGGATTGACAGTAATGCCTTCACTTGAAGCTTCACTAGTTGTAGTATTACCATCCACACATGACATTCTTCACTTGGGGGCCATCGTCCGCAAATAGATTTGAGAGATAATAATGAGGAATAGATTTTGAGATGGAAGAGAGTAAGAGAAGGTGGCTTAGTAGAAGATTGAGATAGGGGGAATTGAGCTAACTCTCTCCCTTGTAGCCTCTCGAGGTAACTCCTCTCTCTCTCTCTCTCTCTCTCTCTCTCTCTCTCTCTCTCTCTCTCTCTCTCTCTCTCTCTCTCTCTCTCTCTCTCTCTCGCAATCTCTTGGAGGAGTATCCTTCTACCTCTCTCTCGTAGCCTCTTGAGGTTTCCTTGTACTTCCTTGTGCCTCCCCATGCTTCATATTTATAGTGAATTAGAAAAGAGGGGCTGTGGCTGAGAAAAAGAGCTCTTTGTGGAGGGGATCTTGGAAAAATCAGTGATCTGATGCTCAAATCATAAATCCGATGGTTCCATTGGCTCTGAAAAGGGGGTAAAACTCCAAGATACACTTGCTTAGAAATCTTCTAGATCACTCCTTTTTCTCCCTATTCGAAGTGTTGTCTACTACCTGCAAACTGTGATCGTGGCGAGCGCGATTTCGCCACTCTCTCTTTTTTTCTTTTTATAAAATCTCCAAAACTAAGTAAAACATCACTTTTCTTTTTTTTTAAATGACATCTAGTTTTAGAATCTCCATATCTTTTTAGGATAATATCTAAAATATGCTAGTTTTTGCCCAAAAATCTAATATTTTTGGATGATCCATACTATACACATTAATACTAGTGATTGCTCGTAACTCTCATTCACATTGTAACTTCCATGAAGGGTGGCTACAGTCCTTGTCAATTCAAGAAAAATGTCAGATTATGACTCTCGATTTATTTATTTATTTATAATTAGATAAAAATATTTTGTTATTAATGTTAGTTATTTTTACTTTAGTTAGTAACCTTACTAACTTATTAATTAACCAACTAACTTTTGAACTAACCAACTAACTTTTAATTACATGGAAATATTACAAAGAAGACCCTGAAACATAGTCGGTGATCGAGAACCCCAAGCGTAGGATACCATTGGAGTGAATTTGCCCGACTTGATCAATCTCATCACCAACCTAATGAAGCACGAGATCGCAAACATGGCAAAGCCAGGCACTAACCACGACATGATGAAGAGGTTGACCTTGGCGGTTTTCTAATAGAAATCGAGTGGCCAATTACGATCTATAGACCTGGATAGGCCACCACGGTAGGACGTCTAAGGATATCATAGTGGACCTCCAAGGGGAGAGGAGATTAGTGCAGGAAGCTTCGCAGGGCATATCGGCCTACAATCAGGAAAATCAAACCAGAAGCTTGGGACAAAACATAGAAATGCACAGGATTCAATGAGTGCTAGCCCTAGCAGGCAGAAATAGGACAAGACCTGATGTTGGAAGGGAAAGTGCATTGGAAGGCCATCTCACGTTGAGCGAGCTTCTTACGAAGTGACTGCTAAACAACTCATCAGCAAAACAAAGTGCCACTACAATGGCAACCTTGTTGCTTGCAGGATTAGGAGTTAACCAAGGCTCTAAGAGCCAATCAAGAATCCCTGTCATCGCTAAGCAACTAGACAAGTACCAGCCAAACAATGACCCGTATAGCTTCATAGAGCAGTTTGAGCAATCTGTGAGGCCAATGACCTCACTGATCTTACTCAGGGCTCGCAAGCTTTTGGTCTATGCTTAGGAGATAAGGGTAGGACTTGGTACACGAGTCTGGACGTTGATGAGTGGACTAACTTCAACAACCTCAAGAGTCTCTTCATTAAAACTCAATCTTAAAAGTTAGAGTGCTACCATGCTCATGACAGAAAGACATCACAGACGTTGAAGTAGAAACCTCAACACCCAAAATGGAAAAGAAAGGGAGTGATAGAACAAGAGAGTACATTGACCCCAACCAAAAAATGCAAATCATGAAGAAGGTCGAAGGTTGGGAAGAAGAGGACCAAATGCACACTAAAGATACAAATTTTGGTATTAGATCATGATTTGAAATGTATTCAATCCTACTAGTACTCACTTTTTAAGCTTGTATAGATGGAATTATAAAGCTACAACTAGTGCAAACATGTAAAACCAAACCCTAAAATGCACATATCCCACTTAATACCTAGCCTAGTACTTAAAATCTTACAAACCAATGTGGGTTGGGAAGGGATTGAAATGTATTCAATCCTACTAGTACTCGCTTTAAGGGACACAACTTGACATAGGTTTGTTGATACTAGAACATGTGTGAGTGCTCTAAGCCGCATGGTCTTGCAAGTATGGGACAATCCTCCTATGGATATGGCTTGCTTTAATGTAACATTGGCCAATAGGACAAAGGTAAGACCATTTGGAATTTCGAAGGATTGAGCAATGAAAATTACAAGTGTCTAATTCTTTGTAAACTTTATTATTATGGAGGGAGTAGACTACAATATCTTGCTAGGTAGACCATGGATGAAGAGTGCTCCAATAATTGAAGATTGAGGTACTTCACTAATTTTCTTTGAAAATACAATGGAAGTTGTCCACATAGAAACGGATACATGCAAGACTTCACCAGTTGACCTATTTGTGATGCTCAAAGGCAATTCATGGAGTGCACCTAAGTATGGACCTCTCACTAGATGTATTGCTTGTCTAAAGGATGAGCATGATTGGACACATATTCTTGCAATCATAAGCTTTTTGTTATCAAATGACGATGAAGATTACAAGAAAATGGTTGAGAAAGTAAGCAAACAAGAAGGTTGTGGCTATGGATCAAGCCTTGAATAAAGGGCCACCCTCTACTTTTATGCATGACAGCAAAATTAGTGCAAGTAATTGAAATTTTCTTAGCACGAAGTTATAAGCACTACTATGTAGGTTAGAGGTAATTAGAATCCTCAAGTTTCTTAAAGGAGCCTTGAAAAACAACCTAGCAACTATTTTGAATTCCTTGCAAGAAATTCAAATTCAACGCATATACTTAGCCCTTCTCAACATGAAAATCATCCAGAGCTTTTAGAAGGGTTATCTTGTCTATACCAAGTAGGACATGCCACCCATACCTTTAGCAAAATAAAATGCCTCTATGAAGGGAGGTAACAACCTAATCAACGATATATAGAAGGCACAAGAGCAAAATAAAAATTGATAAGTAAGGTCACAAATCCTAAGAATGACCTAAAGAAGTGGTCCCCAAAAGTAAAAGGCACTAGTAAGAAAGTTGTTGCACATGCAAATCAATCACAAAGTTCTATTTCCACAATTGAGATAAATGTGTCATTGATATGGAAGGAGAACTAACATTAAACCATGATATATCTCTAAGGCCTTATTGCATGCTCAAGATTACTATGTTGAAAATGTATGCATATGGCTTTCCAAGTCTCAATGACTATATACAACCTTCCAAACTACCAACACATCCACTATAGTAACCCAAACATCTTTATCTCACCACTAACCACATCAACCAACTGCATAGTCTCGAGTGAAAACACTAGAAATGATGAAGAAACAACATGAAAATGTGATTATTTACAATAATAAAGAACCAATAGTACTTCTGATGCAACAACGCACTATCGTAAGCTCTAAATAAAAGTAGATAGTTCCATCAAACACATTGACCACAAAGAGATCGGTGCCATAACAACTTCAAAATACTGATAAGGTATTGACTATGCAAGAGAAGGCATCATAATAACCATTGACCATTGACACCACACAAATTGATTACACAAAAGCAAGGAGAATAAATACTCAACAACTACCTCCTCTCATTCCTCATGAAAATCAAAGTTTGCAAGAACAACAAAAATCGATGACTATCCCACAAACATCAACCATCATTGGCAACAACCAACGACTTAAATCAAAGAAGACAACAACAACTAATGAAAAGGTAAAACCAAAATCAAGAGTCCATCATCAACGTTGAAGGTATTAGGTAATCCTCACAACCAAGTATATAGTACTAGACCTAACCTACCTCCATTCATGATATAATAGATCATTGATCCTAGAACTACCTATCAAGATGGATAGATGCATAGGTGAAGCTATCATCACGTGCATAAAATGATGGATAGCACTTTTGCTATGTTTACTTGCAACTATGATTGTATGTATTTAGATCTTGTAAATAGCAAAACAATTGAAGCAATTAAAACCCTTTTGTATTCTTGGGAGGAGTACAAATTTACATTCATCAAACACACCATCATAGTAAAGCAGGTTGATAGAAAAAGAAGGATCGAGATAAAAATCTCTATATGGCCATTTGATCATGTCCTTCGAACCTAGGTACTTAGCCATTGAAAAAGACCTAGATGACTTTGACTATCTAGCAAAATAAGAATCATCATTCTTATAAGAGTGGTTTACTGAGTGATCATAATGGGAAAGGATCAATCGTCAAGATCGTGACCAATGGTGAATAACGACAAGGAATCAATACAAATGAGTATGATCCAACCTATTTTGGTTCTACATCCTTCAAGGTGCTTGCCTTATCTGTAATAGATCTCTAGAAGATAACATTCTGCCCATCTCTTCTTGGATAGAATGTCAAGTGAGGAAGAGCTTTAAGTGGCCTATATATTAGGATTAAGCAATTTCCTAATGAAGTCTTGACCTTGATCACCCAGATTGGCATGGATCTCTATGCATCATTAGAGTACTATCCTCACTTTTTTGAATGCTTGCTACAAGAATCACTATTTGCAAATAAACAAACCTCCAATCTTCTACAAATGAATAAATTTCATTTTCCTTGTTATTTATACATTAAATAAATTTAGTAAAAAAGCATCACTTGAATAAACTATTAGACCACCTTCTTAGTCACCCCTACATCATCCACATTTATTGCATAGGGGAATACAACGTGCAAGTCCAAACCTATTGTATAAGGTATGATGGTAGAAAGCTCAAGGTGTCATCGAATACAATGCACAAGTCCAAATCTATTGTGTAAGGTATGGTGGTAGAAAGCTCAAGGTATCATTAAAATTTCCAATTTTTTTACCTAGAATCAACAGCATGGTGCTCTCAAGTCTTTACTGAGTGAATGCTTGATAAAAAAGGTCACAAGATCAATAAATCAATGCTTGAAGGTGAGATTGCATGAAATAACTTTTCGTGAAGGACTACAAGCCATAGGACCATCTAGCCAAAGATCAAGCAAAAAACTCAAAGTAGGAATCAAAGACATATGAAACCACCAACTATAGAAACCCATCTTCTTCAAATGGATTGTGCCTTCTTGGGCATCTACCTTAAACATCCATTGTCTTCCTCAAGAAAATGCAAATTTCTCCAATGTGAAAACATAGGCCTTCACCAATAACAATGATTCTTCTTTGGCAACATCCATCTCAATAACCAAGCTTTGAGCTTCAATTGCCTTAGCTCAATATTCATTGGTTGCACTTAAGTATATTGGTTATATCAAGCAGGTTTCTTGTCTTCAAATATCCTCCAAATCTCCTACAGTTCCAAATCACTTAATGTGAGACTGAAAGTCTAAAAGTATGGCATTGTAATTATTTTTAAAAAAAGAGAAAGTGAAAAAAAAAAAAGAATACACACCCATGCTCACTGCACTGCACTTTGAGTTCCTCAAGCTAGGAATGCCCTAGTGATCTTGGTCAATTGGCTTTGTCTCTAGCTCCCTAGCCCCTCTTTCCAACCTCCACTACATTCACTCAAGGTCCATAAAGAGTATGACTTACCTAGGAAGTATTGATTTGCTTATGGTTAGTAGACATGTCTCCCTGAGTCACTTGCACTATTTCCTTCTTTTGTTGCCTCTTTATCCAATACTGATACAATAATAATGAATGCAATGTCAAAAAGACATATTAATAGACAGATACCAAGATAGCAAGTACGTCAAATTCTACTGGTTGTTACTCCATTAAATAACTTTATACCTCAAAATCTATTGAGATGGACTATCTATTCTATCTTCTAGCTCTCTGAATGATCCTCTCCAAAAATTTGTTTTCCTTCAACATTAATGCTTCCCATTTTCATCCACTAACATGTGATTTACTTCATCAAATACAATGACACTAAGAACCCATGGATATGCCTTCTAACTATGTATTAGTCTATGTAAATATGGATACTCACATAATAGTTGCACCATAACCTATACAAGCTTTGGATCCCCAGATATGGTACAACACTCCAATTTGCTTGGAGTTTAACTAATCTCCTCATCCAACAAAAAATGTCCCCTCCATGCAAAAGAATATTGCCACTACCGTATAGGGAGAGAATGCATGCAGAGTTTTTATAGGTGTACAAGTGCATGACAAATTGCAATTGACTACTTCTACCCCAAACATGAATATCCCATTTACTACAACTTCCAATCCATTCCCTATCCTCATTCGAGCCCCATCCAAAAAACAAGAATGTCAATACAATGTACTAAATTCTAATTGAAGGGAGAAGCCTGAGTGGAAGGACAAGCAAGCGGAAGAAGTAAGAGAAATGTGAGCTATGGATGATGGAGCAAGAGAGTAAGAGAGGGAGACACAAAATGTAAGAACTCGAATAGTTACAATGTGTGAAATTCTCTTCCCTTTATTCAATAGTCATTGAAAGAACAAAGAATAAAGTGATAGTGATGGGTATCACCACCTATAGTGTATATGTGTGTGGTCTTTCTGTGTGAAATAAATACAAGGATATATAGGTACACACACATTTAATCCCAATAACCTCCCACTCAAAGGTGAATGTGCCTCTAATGAGGAGAGAATAAGAAAAAGTGACAAAGTACAATGCACATAAAATCCAATAGGATGAGGAATGGACGTTATCTCATCCTATGCCTATCATCTTCCCAGGAAGGCAAGATTCCCACTGAGAGACTTTTAGTGAGCAAATCTATAAGATTTTCATTGGTCGAGATTTTGACAAGCTCAACAGACTTGTCCTCTACCACCTCTATGTGCTTTGTCTTTGAATGGAAGACTAGATTCCTAGCCAACTAAATAGTGCTCATAGAATCCAAATGCAGTGTAGGAGTAACAGTAGTACTAAGGTTTTGGCCTAACCATAGGGCCTCCTTACAACCCTTAGTGGGACAATAGTATACTCTACCTGAGTAGTAGATAAGGCCATGCATTTTTGCACCATGGACATCTAAGAGATTGCACCTCTAGCAAAAGTGAAGACATATCCAAAGGTGGACTTCCTACTATTTGCATGTCTTACATAGTCAGAGTAAGTATAATCCATGATTGTAGTATCATGGCCACCATAGCAACTACTTATATCTACAATTCCTTTTAGGTACCTCATGATACCCTTCACAATGTCATCGTGTCACCAACTAGGTGTAGCCATATAGTGTGCCACAACTCCAATTGCAAATGCTATGTTAAGGCATGTGGCTATCATGGCATACATCAAATTGCCCACTGTAGATGCATAAGGAATCTTGACCATGTTAGCTTTTTGTTCATTTGATTGGGGATGATTGGCATGATTGACCTTCATATGGGAAGATGAAGGACAACCAATAGGCTTAACATCCTCCATATGGAATCGCTCAAGCACCTTATGTATATATACTTACTATGACAGGTAAAGGAATTCCTTAGAGCGATCGCACATGATGTGCATACCAATAATATATGAGACCTACCCCATGTCCTTCATCTCAAAGCTCTTTTTGAGTCGAGTCTTCAAAGCATCTAGCTCATCAAGATCTCTCCCAATAATTAGCATATCATCAACATAAACTACCAATATAATAAGACTACAATCATGAGCCTAATTTTGTAAAGGACAGGGATCTAAATCACTACGAGTGTATCCCTGCAAATACATGAAAGCATTGAACTTATGGCACCATTCCCTAAGTGCCTATGTAAGGGCATAAACACTTTTTCTCAACTTCACAGTAGGTGTTTCCTACCCTTTTCCATAAAGCCCTTAGGCTATTGCATATAGATATCCTCATATAAGTCCCCATGCAATAAAGTTGTTTTCATATCCATCTGATAAAGGTCCAAATCTAACTATGCAACAAAGGCCAAAAACCAATCATAGAGTAGTCATCTTGACTATAGGAGAAAAGACTTTATTAAAGTCAACACCATGCTCCTACTTAAAACCCTTGGCCCAACCTGGCCTTGTATGTTGGCTTGGGGCATCTAGGGGTACTCTTCAACTTGTACACCCACTTGCATGGCAATACATAATTTACTATGAAAAGAAACCAAATCCCATAGGCATAGACATCTGTATGTAAAAGATCTCAAGATCAATGGCAAATATTCATCAAATACACAGTTGATTGAGTAGAGAGGAATGAAGCTCAATATATAGCCAAGAAGCACATATACATCACTAAATCTTGTTGATAAAGGTAAGTGCATGTATCCAAAGCATGTAAATCAATCAACCCACTAGGTGTAATTGCATCCAAGAGTATCTAAGAGAGCATGTATATAAGGTAAGAATCCTAGTCTTTTAGTAGACCAAGCTCAACTACATAGAAGATCCAAAGCTCAAATGCAAAATATCCAAATAAATGCAAATATCTCAAAAGTGTATCCATATAAACATATCTAGAGTGTAAAAGAGCAATGCAAGACTCAGTACATCAAGTACATAACATTCAGGTGCCCATAGATATTAGTCAGTACATGCAAGAGCATAAAACCCCAATAAGTCATCAAAATCGTAATGTTAATCACTAAAGCAACTGAACCATACATCTAATACTTTAGGACATAAAAGTTAGCTCAAAGCAAAGACTCAAATGTCACCATAGTGTTGGTGGTAAAGGTGCCTCTGCCTAGTTGCCCGTGTATTACTACACTGATAGTACCCACGTCTGCACACTGTAGGCAGCAGGTGCCCATCACTGTTACTTCATTCTTTATTCTTTCAGTGACATTTGAATAAAGGCAAGGCGGGTCACACATTGTGACTGTTGGAGTTTCCACATATTGTGTGTGTCTCTCTCTCTTGCTCTTGCTCTTTCCACCATAGCTCTTCCTCCTACTCTGCTTCTACTTCAAGGCTCAGCTCCCTTCAACTAGCATCAGAGCCTTCTTCTTTGTGAGGTTGATGGTCCAGTACACTCTCAGCTTCTATTCGAATACTTATAGCAGTCATCTCTTTGTTGGCGGCCATAGCCACTCCATTCGAGCTTCCTATCCGTTACATTCTTCTTGGACACTCTTTGAGCTTTCTCAAGTAAGTTGGAGCAGATAGTCCTCACCCTATTGGTGCAACATCACGTTGCATGGAACATGCCCTTTTTTAATAGCAACTCACTTTTTTCATATCCTATAGCATATCTTCTTCATTGGGCAGTTATACAAGCACTTATATACTTGGTTTTGATGCTTATCATTGATCCTTCCACTCTTGGCCTTCGATTTGAGTGCTAAGTTTGAGTTTTTGGACTTTATAACAGTCCATAGATTGTCGTAAAATAGAGCAGTACTCATCTTTGATGCCTATACTCATTGCCATTGGTTGGATGATGCATGGTTATGCCTGGTTGATGCTTATATATTTGAGGATGCTATGTCATTGCTTGGAGTTGATTTTGGATTGATTTAACCACTTCATTTACTTTGTTTTAGGCTGAGGTTTGCTGGCTGGAAATACAAGGCAGCACTCTATTTGATGCTTCTATGGCCAGCTTTGTTGGTCTTATGTTGCCATGTTATGTTGGGGTGCTGTTTACATGTATGGGAATGCTATGCCCATGTTATGGATTGGATTTGGAGCTAATTTTGGTATTGAAATAGCTTGGTTTGACAATGTATTCACTATTGTATACAATAGGGCTAAACCTCTTTTAATATGTATTTTATATGCATATTGCTCTTGGCCATGATTCGGGTGTTCTATATGCACTACAAATGTGTACCATTGATGCTAGTACGTTGGTATATTATATGCCCATGATTTGAGGTGGCTTTGAGCTTGATTTGAGGATTGATTTACTTAATTTGACAGTGAATTTACTAATGTAATAACTAGGGCTAAAGCGTATTTGGTTAGTGTATGCTCTACATATTAGTCATGTGTGCTTCTCGGGTGACTCATATGCCTACACAAATGTTTACGGAGGTTGGCACATGTCTTGTGTTGCTTCGAAATGCCTTTTGAGCTTTGAACGAGCTCCCTCTCGGTTGGCATTTGATTGACATTGGTCTACAGTGGCATGCTTTGTGACAATCATTATACCTATGGTCTATGCTTGAACCTTCGGTACATGCTTTGACGCATATGTCAGAAATGCATGCTTCTTACATTGTCTATGTTTGATTGCCACTTGGAGCTTTAGTTGGCCTTTCATTTGCATACTTTGGAGCTCTTGGGTGCTTATTTGGGTTTTTGGAGATTTGACATTAAGTTTTATATGATTTACTAGATGTTATCGATAATGTTTAACTGACCCCTTGCTTTGGATACTCTTTTGATATACATTCTTAGCTCCATGATGCCTTATGTATTCACATGTTATCTTTGAGCTTGTTTGCTTGATTGACATTGATTATTTTGCCAGTGGGAGCTTCATTCTATCTTTGGATATTGCAAAGCTTGTGGTTTATACAGTGAGCTACTTGAGTACTTGAGATTGGGACCTCTTACATGTTTATGCTCTTGATATGATACTTGTCTTCATTGGATGCTTTTGGCTTATTTGATCCGTCTTCTCTTTGAGCATACACCGACCTTTGTTAGGGCCTATCAGTTAGGCATACACCTAGCTTGGCTTCCTCTCCAAATTCTTTATGCTAGGGCTTGCATCCTCCTACCGACATTGATTGCTCTGACACATTTGGGTGTTTGGCTCATGGTTCTTGATTGCTACAATGTTTGTTACATGCCCGCTTCATGTAGGATCTGACCTAGCAGTTATCCTTGACTTTGAATCACTGCTAGCTCATTGTTTACACTCTTTTTCTCACTACTGTGATTTATTATAATAGGCTATTTTATGTGGAATGTGATGTATTTGATGAGCTTAATCATGTCATTTTGAAGTACTGTTGGTACTATTTTGTGGGTAGCTAGTCATTTTAGCAGTTTCTCTTATTTTTAGCTTGTTTTGCTAGTGGTTTTGGCCTATTTATTGCTAATTACAACAAGTTGTTTTTTCCATAGTCTGCCTCTGTTTTGACTCATTATGGCTGGTTATCTCAAAGATATGGCTTTGTTTAACATTCCCAAGTTGGATGGCACCAACTATGGCTACTAGAATTCTCAAATATGGCAAGTTCTGATACAAAAATTGTAGATTAAGCCAGTAAGAAACAAAGGTATTAAACCTGAGAACATGGATGATGATGACTGGGCTAATTTAGATGTAGTATGCAAGTCCACTATCATTTATCACTCTCTGAAGATGTCCACAATAATGTTGTATAAGATGAAGATCAGAGCACATGGAATCTATGGGAAAAGATTTAGGAACTTTATGCAAAATAAAGCCATGCTTTCCAAATGTATTGGCTCAAACAGCTGATGGATCTCCACATGAAGGAGGGGATCCCATTGTCTGCTCACTTTGGCCAGTTTCATTCTATCATGAAGAATCTACTTTAATAGGGTATTGAGTTTCAGGATAATCTGTGTCCTTTGTTTTTTCTTGGAACTTTACCTGAGTCTTGGGATGTATTTCACACTCTGCGATCTATACCAGCAAACTTGATGGGTTGAAATTGAAAGATGTAGAGAGTGATCTTTTGACTGAAGAAATTAATAGAAAAAACAATGATACTTCCCTCAATTCACATACTTTATCCGTTAGAGGTGGTAGAAGTGGCAAGAAAGATAATAACCGTCATGGGAAGGACTCTCAGAAGTCCCAGCCTAAGTCACGTGGATGCAACAAGTCCTGTGGAAGGTAAGTCTAATCTTACATGCCACTATTTTGGGGAAGCAGGACACATATGGCAGTAGTGCCATAAGATGCATGATGATAAGCGCAAAGAAAAGGGGAAAGAAAAAGTGCAGGAGAAATCCAATGATCACAACATTATACCTGCAAAGTCCAGCGTAAAGATTGAGGAGATAAATGTCACGTAGCTTGAGGAGTCCGATGGTGACTACATCTTAGCAGCCTCTTCATGTGATGCCTCTCAGCAACAACTAATCAAGGCTCAGTCTATGCATGCACAGTGTTGGCTCTTGGATTCGGGCATGTCTTTTCATGTGACCCCCTACTGCAAGTGATTTCATACCTATTGCAATGTATCTGGTATTGTGTGCTTAGGCGATAATTGGTCTCTTGCTATTGTTGGCATTGGTGATGTCACTCTACAATTTCCCTCTAGTAGCACTTTTATTCTGCATAATGTACATCACGTACCCGCACTGACTAAAAGTCTTATGTCTACTCGGCAACTTGATGATGCAGGTTATCATATATGCTTTGGTGATTCTGCATGGAAGATAACTCGTGTGGCAGGCTTGTTTTTGCAAGAGGTGCCAAGTCTGGCAACCTCTACCCCTTGGTTGTATTCGGTACTATTGACCATGTTTTGTCAGTGGGTTCTATCCCACATGTATCTCTTTGGCATGCTCATCTTGGGCATATCTCATTTAAGGGAATGAAAATGCTTAGTGTTGTGCAATATCTTCTATCTTTTGACTACTTGCATTTTGAGTCATGTGATCATTGTTTATATGGCAAGCAGACTAGGAATTCCCATAAAAAGCCTGGTATTCCACGCATGGGTGAGCCTTTGGCTCTTGTGCATTCAGATGTATATGAACCCATGCCTTGTTAGTCATTAGGGGGTGTGAAGTAGTTTGTCACATTTATTGATTATTTACATAAGGTTTGGGCTTATCCCATAAAGCAAAAATCTGATGTCTTGGCCGTCTTTCAGTGTTGACTTGCTCTCATCGAGAATCGGTCTAGGCATAGGCTGAAATGTCTAAGGACTGGTAACGGGGATGAGTTTGTCTCATGTAATTTTGAGTGGTTTTGTGATGAGTGGAGTATCAAGTGTCAGTTGACCACCCCTTACACCCCTCCCTAGAATGGTATGGCGACTGAGTGTATGAATAGGACTATCCAGGAGAGGGTCCATAGTAGGCTTACCACAACATTTTTGGACTGAGGCAGTCTCTACTACCGTGCATCTCATTAGCAGGTCACCTTATAATGGTATTGACTTCCAAGTTGCAGAGGAGGTATGGCCAGCAAAACTTCCCTCATATGCTCATATGTGTGTCTTTGGATGTGAGGCCTTCTACCATGCGCCGAAGGACAAATGCAATAAGCTAGATCCTAAAAGTGTAAAATGCATTTTCCTTGGCTACGAAGATGTAGGTGAGATGGGATATCATCTTTGGGATCCACAACCATGATGTTGTGTTCCAAAGGACAAAATGCATATGTAGCCTAAGAAAGTTGTTGAGATACATAGGGTTATCTTTCAAGAGGAGCACCCTACTATTGCATAGCTAGCTAAACAGTCTGCACCAGCAAGTAGCAACAAGCAATCCTCATGACCAGGATATTAGACAGGTAGCACAACCCTACATTGAGGTGTTCTACTAGAAATAGATGACCTCCTAATCGCTATGAGCCCTCCATAAATTATGTCTTGGTTATAGATACAAGAGAGCCTCTCACTTATGATGAGGCTATACATAGCGGTAATAGTCACTCTCCTAGGAGAGGGCTATGTAGTCTGAGATTGAATCATTTTATCAGAATCATACATGGGATTTTTTTTCCTTGCCTAGTGGCAAGAGGGATTTGCCTTGCAAGTGGATGTACAAGTTGAAAAGTACCCCTAGACACCCCAGGCTGGCATATAAGGCCAGATTGGTAGTAAAGGGTTTTAAGCAAGAGCATGGTGTTGACTTTGATGAGGTCTTCTCTCCTGTGGTTAAGATGATCACCCTACGCTTAGTCTTAGCTTCGGTTTCCCAACTTGACTTGGACTTATATCAGTTGGATGTCAATACGGCTTTCTTACATGGGGACTTGCATGATGAGATATACATGGAGTAGCCTAAGGGCTTGCAGAGCCTGGTAGGGAACACCTAGTGTGTAGATTGAAAAAGAGTCTTTATGGCTTGAAGCAGGTACCTAGAAAATGGTACCACAAATTTGATGCATTCATACAGTCACAGGGCTACAGTCGTAGTGCTATGGATCCATGCTTGTATAGAAGAAAGCATGTGATGGTTCATTACCGATTTTGGTACTCTATGTGGATGGCATGCTTTTAGCAAGGAAAGCTCATGATGAGCTAGATGCTCTTAAGACTCTGCTCAAGAAGAGCTTTGAGATTAAAGATTTGGGACGTGACTCTCATATACTTGGTATGTGCATTACACATGACAGGTCTCAAGGACTACTCTATTTGTAAACAGAAGGAGTATATCCATAAAGTCCTTGAGCACTTTCGTATGCAAGATGTGAAGCCTATTGGTAGTCCATTGCCTTGTCATGTGAAGGTATCACATGCCAATTGACCGCAAACAGATGAGTAGAAGACCAAGATGACCAAGATTCCCTATGCATCCATAGTGGGCAATCTTATGTATGCCATGATAGCCACCCATCCAGATATTGCATTTGTAGTTGGTGTCGTGGCACGTTATATGGCTACACCTAGCAAGAGGCATTCGGATGCCATGAAGGGTATCATGAGGTACCTAAAGGGCATGGCTGATATGTCCATATGTTATGGTAGCTAGGATGTAGGAGTCATAGGATACAGTGACACTAACTATGTAAGACATGCAGATAGTAGGAAGTCCACTTCTTGTCACTTTTGCTAGAGGTGTTGTTTCATGGATGTCCCCAGAGTGCAGAAATGCATGGCCCTTCTACTATAGAGGCTGAGTATATTGCAGCCACTAAGGCTTGCAAGGATGCCATTTGGTTGGGTCGTTTGGTTTGCTGACCTTGGTATTGTAGATGCTATCCCTACATTACATTTGGATTTTATGACTACTATCCAGTTACCCAAAAATCTAGTCTTCCATGTGAAGATGAAACACATTGAGGTGAGGCATCACTTCATTCGTGAGGTCATTGAGGATAGGTCTGTTGACCTTGTCAAGATCTCAACTAACCAAAATCTTGCAGACTTGCTCATGAAAAGCCTCTCTATAGAGCACTTTGCCTTCCTTAGGAGGTTGATGGGAGTTGGATGAGATGACATCTTTCCTCATCCTATCGTTGTTGAGATATCGAGCTCCACTCGTGATACGCCAGGGTGACCGTTGTGTATTTATGTCACCGACTCGTCAGTTGCAGATGCGGTTGGTACACCGCCCATGAATAATAGCTACATGATAGCTATCCTTATCTACTCTAGTTCGTGGCTCAGTTAGTATGCCACCTTACTTAGTTGAGTTTGGTTTGAGACCCATATATAGGGTTCTTCTATTTCTTTGTACTTGAGTTCTTTTGGCTTACACAACTAAGAAGAGGAAAACTGTTTTCAGCCTCCACCCTTGTGTGTCTTCCCCCATTGTGCAAGCAAGAAAGCTTCAAGCGAGACTCCTTCCTTCTCTCCCACAATCTTGACATGGTATCAGAGCCTTGTTCGTGGTAAGGAGCTCAAGAAAGCAAGCCAAGCTCGCGGTGTTCTGGTAAGAGGAGCAGTGTTGCTTTCATTTTCTGTTTTGGGAGCAAATCTCTGCAGGTAGCACAGCCGGAAATTGCAGGAGTGCATTGTCTCAGGTTGAGACGCCCTTCGCGGTGAAGCAAGAGAGCAGTATATGTTGCGGGAGAGAGCCTTAGCTCTTGGCGACCTTGTTTTTTTTATTTGAGGCCATTTCGGGGCCTGTTTTGGAGGCGAAAGTTTTCTGCATGCACTCAGGAAAAGGCCCAGTTTTATGCTGTGCAGCCACTGTTCTACAGGTCGGTGAAAAGTTTCTGTAGAAATTGCATCATATGCTTGTGCGCAGAGACATTGGGAGTTACAGAATCATCCCTGTTGCCTGTTGATGCAAAATCGTCACTAGGAAGTGACTGTGTGGTCAAATACCACTTTCGCCAGTTTTGCAGATTTTCCCTTGTGAGGGTGAAGCTGTGGTTTTTGCAGTGACAGAATTTTTTGCAGTCTTCTGTAATGGCATCTGATTCTCTTTCACAGATTGTCACTGAAAAGCTTGACAAGAACAACTTCCAAGCATGGAAGTTTAGAATGACGAATTTCCTTATGGGAAAAGGATATTGGGAATTTGTTGCAGGAAATGAAGAAGAACCAGTTCTTCCTGATGTTCCCAATCAACAGCAAATGCAGGCATTTAAAGCATGGCATGAGAGAGCCAGGAAAGTTATGTATTGGCTATCTATCAGTATTTCAGACTCTATGATTGTGCATATTCAGGATGCAAGTACGCCAAAGGAGGCATGGGATACTCTGTCAAAAATGTATAGCACAAATACGCAAGCCAGGAAAATGCAGCTCAAGCAAGAGTTGCATAACGTGCAAAGAGAAAGTATGAGCATCAATGACTACCCCATGAAGGTGAAGAAGATTGCAGATGCACTTGCTTCCATTGGGTCGCCAGTGGAAGATGATGATTTAGTTTCTGTGACCTTGAATGGTCTAGGAAAGGATTATGCACAGTTTCGGACATCCATTTCAGTTCGTGAAAGATTTCCTGATTTTGAGGAGTTGATTGCTCTTCTAATTTCTGAGGAACAGAGAAATGGTGGTGCATCTTCTTCAAGAGGAACTTCAAAAGAAGCTGTCTTCTACTCAAATGCTGGAAGAGGTAGAGGCAGAGGTAGAGGAGGCCGATTTGGAGGCCGTGGCAGAAATCAGAATATGCAGCAAACTCAAGAAAACCAGTCCTATGGAGGAGGACGTGGTAACTCTAGAGGCAGGGGGAGCCAAAGAGGTCGTGGTGGATGGCAAAGAGGCCAAAATGCAAACAGTAATGTTGAATGCTACTATTGTGGTAAAATGGGTCATATGGCTAAAGACTGCTATAAAAAGCAGAATGACATCATGAATGGAAAACTGCAACAAGGGAATTATGCATCTTCTAATAGACAGGGTGATGACAGAAATGAGCATTTGTTTATGGTGCAGCACATGAACAATTCTGTGACAAATGCAGAAGAAAGCAACGATGTGTGGTATGTTGACTCAGGTGCATCAAACCACATGACAGGTCATGCAGAATGGATGGAGGATGCAAGAAAAATGGAAAAACTAGGATTTGTGGAGACTGGTGATGATACTACACATCCTATTGTGCAGATTGGAAAAATTCATTTGTCTATGCAGGATGGGAAAAAGAAATACCTGTCCGATGTATTTCATGTCCCGAATATCACCAAGAATCTGGTTTCTGTTGGTCAAATGGTTGAACAGGGCTTGCAGGTCAGATTTAATCCTCATGGATGCTTTGTTGAGGATATGAAAAATAAAGGTCGCTTGATAGCAAAAGGAAAGAAGAAGGACAGAATGTTTACATTGGATGCAGACATGTCTGAATTGAGTGCAGCAATGTTTGCACATGGGACCGGTGTAGTTGCAGATATTGATATCTGGCATAAACGCATTGGTCATGTTAATGTACAGCGACTTAAATCAATGCAGGCCCAAAACATTGTTGCAGGATTGCCTAAGTTCAAGGTTGCAGAAATGCATAAGGTATGTGAAGCCTGTCAGTTTGGAAAACAGGCAAGGAAACCATTTCCTAGACATGTTCAAGAGAGTAAGAAGCCATTGGAATTAATCCACTCTGATGTGTGGACAACTAAAGCTGCATCTCTTGGAGGCTGTCATTATTTTGTCAGTTTTATTGATGACTATAGCAGAAAAGTTTGGGTGTATTTTATGAAAAAGAAAAGTGAAGTTTTTGGGAATTTCAAAACTCTTAAAGCTATGGTTGAAAAAGAAACAGGCTTGCAGATAAAATGCCTAAGGTCAGATGGAGGGGGAGAGTACCTCTCAAATGAGTTTGCAAAGTTCTTGCAGGAGCATGGCATAAAGCAGCAATATTCATGCAGTTATACCCCACAACAAAATGGAATTGCAGAAAGGAAAAACAGGCATATTGGAGAGGTATCTCGTGCCATGCTCAATGAAAAAGACTTGCCAGATTTTTATTGGGCTGAAGCAGTTGCTACAGCAGTCTACATAATGAATAGGACTCCCACTGCAGCAATACATGGAATGACTCCAGAGGAGAGGTATACTGGTAGGAAACCAGATATTTCTCATTTGAAAATTTTTGGTTGCATTGCCTATGTACATGTGCCAGATGAGTTGAGATCCAAGTTGGATCCAAAAGCTGAGAAGTGCATCTTTATTGGTTACTCTCTGCAGCAAAAAGGGTATAGATGCTATAACCCTTCTACTCGTAAGTTTACAGTGAGCAGAGATGTTGTTTTTGATGAGATGAGTAGCTGGTATAAACCAGTAAATGTGATTGATGATGTAGATGCACAAAATGGTAATGCTGCACAGAATTCACAGCAGCAGTCACAAAATATTAGTGGACCTGGAGCGTCCTCTAGCAGTGGTTCACATTCTTCGCCATGGACAGGCAGATTGAGATCAGGAGAATCTTCTCAAGGTAATGCAGATAGTGGTATGCAGGTATCACGAAAAGGAAAAGAGAAGGTTGATCAGCCCATGTTTGATGTGAATGCAGATCACTCTTATGTGGATGGTGAATCCAGTGGCTCAGAACAGAGCATTGATGATGAGTTGGGTATTCCTTCTATTGTTACACCTGGAGTAAGGAAGACCAGGGATGTTTTGAGAGCACTTGGGAGTGAACCTACTTTGCGCAGGTCTACGAGAGCTAGGTATCCTGTGGATAGGCTGAAATATGATGGATTTACAGCCATTCACTATGCATATATGGTTAAAGTGATACAGGAACCAGAACCCACTTCTTTTGAGGAAGCCATGGGAAAAGAAAAATGGGAGAAAGCCATGGATGAAGAAATGGATGCCTTGGAAGCAAATGCTACATGGGAGTTAGTACCTTTGCCTAAAGGTAAGAATGCAATTGGCTGTAAGTGGGTTTATAAGGTGAAGCACAATGCAGATGGTTCTGTGAACAGATACAAGGCAAGATTAGTAGTCAAGGGGTATGCACAAACATATGGCATTGACTATGAAGAAACATTCAGTCCAGTTGCAAGGATGGCAACTGTAAGAGCAGTCATTGCTATGGCTGCATCAAAGGGATGGTCTTTACATCAAATGGATGTAAAGAATGCCTTCTTGCATGGTGATTTGCAAGAAGAGGTCTATATGGAGCAGCCACCAGGTTATGTGCATGCTGTTCATCCTGAGTTTGTTTGCAGGTTGAAGAAAGCCTTGTATGGCTTGAAGCAAGCACCTAGAGCATGGTCTGACAAGATAGGACAGTATCTTGTCACTATTGGCTTTCAGATTTCCAAGGCAGATTTCTCACTTTATGTGAGAAAAACAGAGAAAGGTATTATGCTACTTGTCATTTATGTTGATGATTTGATTATGACAGGTGACAGTGATGAAGATATCCTTCATGTGAAAATGCTATTGAAGCAGAAGTTTGAGATGAAGGATTTGGGAGAGCTGCGTTATTTCTTGGGCATTGAGGTGATTAGATCACCAAGTGGGACACAGCTCTTGCAGAGGCAGTATGGATTGGACATGCTATCCAAATATGGTATGACAGGCTGTAAGCCTATTTCAGTTCCTTTGGAGCAGAATGTGAAGCTGAGCACAGATACAGGTGAGCTTCTAGAAGACCCTACTATGTACAGACGCATAGTAGAAAGTTTGATTTATATGACTATTACCAGGCCAGATTTGAGCTATGCTGTTGGATTGGTAAGTCAGTTTATGCAGGCTCCAAGGAAACCACATTTGGATGCGGCTAGACGCATACTCAGGTATGTGAAGTCCACATTGCAGTATGGACTATTTTATGAGACTGGGGTTCAGATACAGTTGCATGGATACACTAATGCTGATTGGGCTGGTAGTATTTCTGATAGGCGATCTACCAGTGGATATGTGTTCTCTTTTGGGAGTGCTGCAGTCACTTGGAGCAGTAAGAAACAGCCTACAGTTGCCTTGTCGAGCACAGAGGCTGAGTACAGGGGTGCAGCAATGGCTGCATGTGAGGTAGCTTGGTTGCATAAGCTACTTTATGATATGCATCAGTCTACAGATGGACCAGTTGTCATTTATTGTGACAACATGAGTAGTATACACTTGGCAAATAACCCAGTCTATTATGCTAGAACAAAGCACATTGAGGTGCATTATCACTATGTGCGAGAGAGGGTTTTACTAGGTCTTATTGATCTAGTTTATGTCAGCACAGAGGATCAGGTAGCTGACATATTCACGAAGGCATTGGGAACAGAGAAGCTGCGCAAGTTCAGAGACCTGCTTAGTGTGCAGGAATTGGGATTGAGCTCGAGGGGGAGTGTTGAGATATCGAGCTCCACTCGTGATACGCCAGGGTGACCGTTGTGTATTTATGTCACCGACTCGTCAGTTGCAGACGCGGTTGGTACACCGCCCATGAATAATAGCTACATGATAGCTATCCTTATCTACTCTAGTTCGTGGCTCAGTTAGTATGCCACCTTACTTAGTTGAGTTTGGTTTGAGACCCATATATAGGGTTCTTCTATTTCTTTGTACTTGAGTTCTTTTGGCTTACACAACTAAGAAGAGGAAAACTGTTTTCAGCCTCCACCCTTGTGTGTCTTCCCCCATTGTGCAAGCAAGAAAGCTTCAAGCGAGACTCCTTCCTTCTCTCCCACAATCTTGACAATCGTATCTATGTATATGTTGTATTGTCTTTTCTTTTCTTTTTATTTTCACTCCTCACTGAGGCAGATTCACCTTTAAGTGGGAGGTTGTTGGGGATAAAGGTGCCTTTGCTTAGCTGCTCATGTATTATTACATTGACAATACCCATGTTTGCACACTGCAGGTAGCAGATGCCCATCACTGTCACTTCATTATTTATTCTTTCAATGATATTTGAATAAAGGGAAGACCGATCACACATTGTGACTATTGGAGTTCCCACATATTGTGTGTCTCTCCCTTGCTCTTGCTCCTTCCACTATACTCTTTCTCCTACTCATGCTTCCACTTCAAGGCTCACCTCCCTTCACATAGACTGATCCAAGCCCACACATATGTGCCAAGTGTTCACATAAGCATATGATATACATGAGAAGCATGTAAGCCTTCAATACATAAGTCTTTGCCAATTAAATGCTTGCTATCCAAATAGTGTACAATAATAAAACCCTACACAAATTGAGCTATTTAAGCTCAAATGAAGCCAATAAACACCTCAATACATCCTAATGACATCCATCAATGATATTGGTACCAAATAGGCATCAATAAGAGCATACATGGGCTTCAAACTCTAACACAGAACTATCTTCAACCTATATAAAATAGGTGTCTTGTATGTAACAACAATGACTAAGGTTGTACCACTCCGAATGACCAATAGATGGAAGCCAATGACAAGGTGGAAGTGCCAAGATGTTTGCCCAAGTGGTAAAGAGTATCCAAGAGTTGGAAGGGACTATTACAAGTTAGGGAAGGGAGCTAAATATCCAAGAGTAAATCACACTAAACTGGTTGCCTTGTTTGCCAATCTTAGTGCTAAATACTGAGGCTCAAACAATGATAAGGAATGTCTTTTACACCCCTGGAACAAGCCTCGATATGTGAGAACAAGCCACGAAGAAGTGGGAGAATAATCCATACCTCATGTGCAAAAGTCATGGCTACCATAAAACATTGAGCCAAAGCTTTGAATTCGGGCTAATGGAATGAAGAAGAAGCTCCTTGAATGGTTGTAGCTCTAATACCAATTGAAGGGAGACGCTTAAGTGAAAGCATGAGCAAGTAGAAGCAAGAGAGATATGAGCTATGGAGGATGGAGCAAGAGAGTAAGAGAGACACACGCAAGATATGGGAACTCCAATAATGACAATGTGTGGCCAACTTTTCCTTATTCAATAGTCACTAAAAGAATAAAGAATAAAGTGATAGTGATAGGTGCCTACAACCTGCAATGTATAAGTGTGCGGTCACGATGTGTAAAATAAATATAGAGCGGCATAGGCACAGGCACCCTTACCCCAATACTAATCCCTATCAGTATTGTCACAACTCAAAACTTTAATTTATCACCTCCTAAGTGGCTAGACGACAACCACCACTCCTCTCCAATATCCCAATGTAACAAAACATTTCATGTCTACAGTGCAAGCTCAAGTGTGCTAGCTTCAACATTGAGTGCCGAGGGACTAGCACTTCTCTCTAGAAGCAAGGTAAAAGTTTTCCATTTTCAATATCATCTATACAAAAAAGTTCAAGTTCGTAAGCATAGAAAGGCTAAATTTAAAGTAGAAATGACTACTCAAAAATACGTTGACTATACCAAGGTGGTAAAAACAAAGCCAAGAGTAAAAGTGCATCTTAAAATGCAAGAAAGCCAAACATGGCATGAAGGCATCAGGCATTGCAAGTCAAATTAGAGAATTAGATTTAATGCCTAGGAATCCCAAATAATTATTGTGAAAACATTCTCAAGTATCGGGCTTACTCCCATGCAATTTGTAATTTAAAATTTGCACATATGTAAAAGCATTATGTGTGTGAGAGTCAGTGGAATTAAAAGAGACATGTTCATGGGCCAAATGCCCAAAGGTTGTGAGCATGTAGAATGTCTAAGCATGGGGCCAAGAAGAAGAAACCGCCCAAATGTAAAAGAAACCAACCATATTTAAGGTGGAAAACAATTAAACCAAATCATTCTAATGGTTTTGCAAACTTAAATGCGGCATATCTTTCTTTTGCTCCCATATTCATTCTTCTCCATTGAATGAATTGAATTTGAGCTAGATAGCAAACTAGCTGAGCTAAGTTTTGAATTCTACCTTTGGGATGTTGTGAACGTATCTAGGACAAACAAGCTTAAGAATAAAGCTAAAAAATTATGTATTGAAGAGGAGGTGATCTTCCACTTCTTGGAAGGAAATATCATGAAGACATATGAAAAGCTAGGAGAACCACTAACTAACTAAGGGAAGCCGACTTTAGAAAGGATCGAGGAAAGGAAACCAGTCTGTATGACCCAATTAAATAAGGTCAAAAAGACTAAAAAAGGCACATTACCCACTTGAATCAATGACTTTGAAGACGTATTACCAAGACGTACTTTGAAGACATATTTTTGAAATAGCTAACTCAACTACACTTGAACCAAGAAATCGACCAAGAGGTAGAACTGATTCTTGGAGCTAAACCACTATCCCAATGACCATACAATATGAGCTTTCTTGTTCCGCGATGCTCTTGCATGATAAAGCCCCCATAATAAGATAACACCCATAGAAGCTTAAAGAGTACTCTCTTCTCACACTGTGATGGTCTAGGCCTTGCACAACATGAAGGGGGGCATGCAAAATCCTTGAGGTCCCCCCTTGCATTGTGCGAGCCACCCTCCAGGACTTACACAACATGAAGAGAGGGGTGCAAAAATCTCAAGCTTTCCCCTCCCTTGTGGTGTTTCATGGGTCACCCCTCCTCGTGACCCGTACAATGCGAAGGGTGCAAAAATCTCAAGGCCTCTCCTAGGACCCACACAACATGAAGAAGGGGATGAAAAAATATTGAGGCCCCCCTTTCATTGTGCAATTCACCTAAGACCTTGAACAACACGAGGGGAAAAGGGGGGAGGAAAAATTTTGAGCACCCCCTTTGTTGTGCTACAACAAAAATTGATGAAAAAATCACTTAAAATGAGGATCGTACCTTAAGAGAGGAAGACCTTTGAGCGCTTGAGAGAGAGTGTGTGTAGGCATGCAACATGGAGAGAGAGAGAGAGAGAGAGAGAGAGAGAGAGAGAGAGAGAGAGAGAGAGAGAGAGAGAGAGAGAGAGAGAGAGAGAGAGAGAGAGAGAGAGAGAGAGAGAGAGAGAAGTCCACGAGTAATTTTGGCAATCTTCTAATTTGCAAAAGAATAAATGCTTGAATGTAGAGTGCCTAGACTCCTCTAGTTAAATACATTGATGTGCTTAGTTTTTGCAATAGATTATTCAAACAATAAATGGACATGGAGGCAAGTATGTTCTTGTAATTTGTGATAGCATAATGATCATGTAAGAAACTTTGCATAAGGCTACTATGTGCTTCTTAGCATTTTGAGTCCATGCACATGACAAATAGTGGCCTAGTGCAATCTACATCTTGTCTATTGATTTGTTGTGATTGACCTCCTTGAGTAGAAACAACATCCAATGCAACAACAATGGCTTTGACACTATTGGTACACATTGTTTTTTTTATCCCTCAACACACATCCACATGCTTGCCCAAGCCTTCTATTTACCTCTAAAGCTTAAGGAGCCTTTGTTCAATGAATAAGCCAAAACTTCTTATCATGTTTGTGTTTGTACAAATTGCGATTGGGCACCTCATCCTGAGCTTTTCATCCTTCCTTTTTACAAAGCTTCTTATAGAGTTCCTTAAAGACACATTTAGCCCTAACTTTTAATTAATGTTGGCTACCTTCTCTTGAATGCACAAGGTGCACTAAATCCTCTTACAACTATGAGGTGACCACCCACACAATTAGCCCCTACTTTGATCCATAATAGCCCTAGCTAAGCAAGATCCTACCCCCCATGGTTGGACACTCAAGTCCGCACCTCCATCATTTATGAGGCATTTAGATCCTTTACGATATTGATAAGTAGAGAATATGTATGCCATGGCATGAGGATTTGAGGTTGCAGGTGGGCGCTCTTATGGATCATCAACTCCTAGCCTTGGCAGTGTGATAGTTGTTGGGGGTAAAGGTGCCCATGCCTAGTTGCCCATGTATTACTACACTGACAATACCCGCACCTACACACTATAGGCGACGGGCACCCATCACTATCACTTCATTCTTTATTCTTTCAGTGTCATTTGAATAAAGGGAAGGCTGGTCACGCATTGTGACTATTGGAGATCCCACATCTTGAGTCTCTCTCTCTCGCCCTCTTGCTCCATTTCCCATAGCTCACACCTCTCTTGCTTCCATTTATTCATGCTTCCACTTGGGATTTTTCCTTCAACTGGTATTAGAGCCACGTTCTCCATGAACTTGAGCTCAATCTGGCATTGCTTCAGTGCTCATTTGAGTTACCTACAGCAAAATTTGACCATTGATAGCCATAGCTCCACCTCTTGAGGTTCATATTGAGCTCTCATTGCTTTAGGACTTCTCAAGACCTATTAGAGCTATCTCAGGGAAATCTTGAGCTCAATTGAGCTTATTTCAGGGAGTACTCGACTCAATATTTAGGACTAGAAATACAAACACATTTTTTCAGCTGTGGCCACTTTCAAGTACTTGTGCTTGCTCAACCACTCCCTGGAATTGGATAAAGGATTTGGCATTGTTTACCACTCCCCCCGGTATTGACAATTAACATTGAGCATTGGTTTTGAGTCATTGAGCTTTACTTATTAACTGTGAAAATAGGGTAGCATGTTGTATAAAATAGGGACAGCCATATCTTTAATGTTTGGAGCTCGTATATGCTTCTCAAGATGCCCATATACCTATGTTTGTTGTCGAATACTTGGGGGATCATATGTCATTGGTTTGAGATGCTATTTGACTGATTTGAGCACTCTTTTAGCTTAGTTCTCTCATAGATATCACTCCTGTCATAACATGACTGAATGCTATTTATTTAGAAAATGTCATGCTCTTGGCTTATGTGATGCTCTTGAGATGCTCATTTGATATTGGACACTTGGGGAATGTTTGGCCAATGTATTGGAATGCTTTCGGATTGATTTGAGCTCATATATGGCTTTGTTTTACTGTCATTTTTACTTATGTAATAAGTAGGGCTGAAGATTATTTTATTATTGAAGCATATGCCTATTGCTTGTTGATGCTTCTCGACTACTTGGGATGATACATCAATGTCTATGGTTGATGCCACATGCTTGGCCATGCTCTCAAAATGCTTTTGGCCTTTGATTAAGCTCACTTTTGCTTTGGCTTGACTGCCATTTTATTGTTGTACATACAATGAATAGCTAGCTTTTAACATGGATAGTCTATGCCTAATGCTTTTGCATGTTGTTTGGGCATACTATTGGATGTATTGGTGCATGATATTGAAGCTTTATGCTTGGTTATGTTATTAAATGCATTTGAGCTTAGGACATTTGACATCAATTGTCAATTACTTCCTTGGATGGTTCAGAGGTCTATGACCTTATGGGCTTGAAGCTTTTATTGGGTCTTATGCTCTCGACTATGTACTTGATGTATCTTGGATGCTTGGATGCCACTCGCATGAGGATTTGAGCTTTGTTTGCTCACTTGGCATCTGACTTTTCTTCCTATGGGAGCCGCTTACTTGACCCTTGAATGTCACATTGAGCTTTGGATTTTATTTGCAACGAGCTTGAGTATGTTGTACCTCATTTTCAGCACGCTGTAATTGCAGACTGTTGTATTATTTATGAGAGTCATCTCCTCCATTTGACGCTATTTTGGTCATAGTTTGTGGACAACTCATTATTTGGTCCATATCTCTTGTTTTCAACTTGTTTTGGGAGTGGTTTTGGGGCTATTTATAGGTATAACAACAGCTTGTTTGGTTTATATTGTGCCTCTTTTTCTTGCAGTATGGCTAGTAATTCAAATGATAGTGCCATCTTCAACTTTAAAAAGTTGGATGGCAGCAGTTATGGCTATTGAAAGACCCAAATTTGGCAAGTTTTGATACAAAAATCTCAGATTAGGCCGGTCAAATGCAAAATCATTAAGCCTGAATGTCATAATCAAGATGTATGGGATGACTTAGATGAGTTTTGCAAGTCTACAATTATCCTATCCCTCAACAAGCAAGTTTTTTTATAATGTTGTCACAAATGGATAGCCTGTATGGGATCTTTGGGAGAAAATCTGTAATCTCTATGATAAGCAAAGCCCCACTTCTCAAATGTATTGGCTAGAGCAGCTTATGGACCTTCGCATGAAGGAAGGTACTAGTGTTTCCCAACATTTGAGCAAGTTTCATGCTATCATTGGGCAACTGTCATCGTAGGATATCAACTTTAAGGACAATCTTCCACATTTATTCTTATTGGTCACACTGCCTGAGTCTTGGGACACATTTCGTACTACTATGTGTGCAAATATGCTCGAGAATGGGCTAAAATTATCTGATGTAGAGGGTTCATTGTTGACAGAGGAGAGCAATAGGAAGAATGTGGATGCTTCTCATGCTTCTCATGGGTCACCATGATGGTAAGAGTAGGAATGACTTCCGTGGTAGAGACTCATAGAAGTCTCATTGTAAGTCTCGTGGATAGTCTCGCAGTAAGTCCCGTGGACATAAGTCCAATTTGACATGCCATTATTATGGGAAAGCAAGACATATCAAGCCGTTGTCATGCCGCTACACACACACTATGCGAAAAACTCTGGAGTGTGGCTTTCTTATTGATCTAGAGAGCCAATGCCATTTTAGACATTAGTGTTAGTGTCCATGGTTTAAAAATATTAGAATTTTGGACAAGTTTAGCCAATCTTTGACATTTTAGATATTATCTATTGTAAAAATCCATAAAACTGTAGGCAACTTCTAGATTAGGATGACATGTAAACGAAAGTAGGTAGCTTTTAGCCATTTTTAAGAGGATTTTATGTAAAAAGAGGGATTGGCAAAATCACGCGATGCACGATCACTGTTTTCAGGCAATGAACAACACTCCAAAGAAGTGGGAAATGAAGAAGGAGTGATCTGACATAATTTTGGCCACGTGTTCTAGTATTTTATCCCCCTTTCGAAGCCAATGGAAGCATCAGATTGGCGATCAAAGTAGCATAGAGGAATGTATTATTTTATGCATGTTTTTTGTCTACAAGAGGTTTATCTTCTCGTAATGCAGAAATAAATTAACAGGCTTTACCTTTGTGAGTATTCTTCTACATCTTCTATTTCTTTCTGTTAGTATTCTTCTATATCTTCTATTTCTTTGAACCCCTTCACTTCCGTCTACTCCTCTCCCTGAATCTCCCTTCACCCTGTTGTTCTTACCCCTGCGGAAGACTTTCAACCCCCAAACACTCCAACACTGGTGGACTCGATGTGAAAGTCGACAGCAAAGGTGTGCAAAGATGGGGGATTCTGTTGGATCAAGTGGTGATGATACTTTACAATACATGATTGCTTTGTTGTAACAACAACAATAGCAACAGTTGCTACATGTGCAAACTTGGCAAGAAGCAGAAAGAATTGATTCCTTAACTATGAATGCATTGCAAGCTGTGGGGCAAGAATTGAAGCAATTTAAAGGTCAAAATGTTTTGGCCTTCATCTGGCTGTATGAAGAAAAGATGTTGTTTCATGGGGTACCGTAGTATGCATGGAGTTAGTATTTCTCCCATTTGGCCATGCATGCATGATCGGATTAATGAGTTATATAGAAGAGATGCTGATTGGGCAACTTTCAAGAAAGCTTTGAGATAAGAGTTTTTCTTGGAAGATGCAAGATTGGTAACTGTTAACTGTTAGACGAACAAGGTGGAAAATATGGAAAATCTAAAGTAGAAGACAAAGGCCAAGGCAAAGTGAAACGGAAGATGAAGGCGCACCAAGAAAAATCTAGAAACACAAGAAGCGCAGAAAAGTCCTAAATAAGGGAAAAAGGCGCACAAGGAAAAGTGCAAGTCAATACTTTTGTAAAAGAGCGCAAGTGCATCATGATTTAATTTAAGGAGCGTCGAGCTCTCACCCATGCAATTTGTAAATGTAGACGGGCGATGGAAAGGAAGCTAGAAAGATAGAAGGACTATGGGAAAAAGGGCCTAGGCCACAGTCGGCCATGTAAAAAAGGGGATAAGGGGATGACCGCCCAAAAGGGATTTAGGGTTTTGTATATAAAGTTGAAAAGTGAACGAGAAGCTCATTCTTGTGTGTGGCCAAAAGTGGGTCTCCTCTTCTCCTTCTTCTTCTTCTTCTTCTTGCTTGCTTGAGCTTGTGCTTGAGAGAGGGAGTGTGAGAGTGTGAGGGAGTGAGTGTGTGAGGGTGAGGGACCGGGGAGGAGAAGCTCTCCATCTTCCCCTCTCTTCTTCTCTTCTCTTCTCTTCTATTGTCTTGCTCGTGGCTATGGAGCTTGGAGCGTGGAGCTTGAGGACGGAGCTTGCTTGAAGCTTGCACTTGGATCTTGGAGCTACTGAACTGCACGGGAGAGGAGATAACTCGATCGGCATGGAGGTAAGCTCACTACACTCGTAGATATGGATGGTGTATCGACTATGTGAGAGGTAGCCATTAGTACTCGACTTGGAACGTTTGAAACAATAAGTAGTTCGTGGGTCTTGGCGGTTGAGCGAAAGCTCCCACATTTTGGTTCCATTGCCGGGACCAATGGATTCAAGCCTTGAGCACTTGCGCGCTTCGAATCGAGCATTGAAGTAGGGTTTTCCCCGAACCGGTGCTTGAGGTAGATAGGTAGGAAGCGAGGGAGTTTGAAGAGGTATTCGATCTCCTTGGCAAGTAGATTTTTGTTGTTTTGGACTTGGGAAAGCATGATGGAGTAGTGTAGGTATTTTCCTTATAGTTTTTTCTTGCATTTGGAAAGGATAGGAGAAAAACGTTGGAGCAAACAGTAGGGTTTTTTGTTGCTGTATAACAGGCTGAAACAGGAAAAAGAAGGGCAAGAAATGAAATTTTGGGTTAAATGTTAGTAAGGGAAGGAAGATTAAGGTCAGTGCATGCCTGGACAAGGTGATAAGGGGCCAAGAGTGGCAAGAAAGACCACATTGTGCATTGCAAGGTTTCAGGAGAGCAGAAGAGAGAAAGGAAGCTTCGTTGAGTGGATCCGCTTTGATCTGGCCATCCAGGAGTTATTTGCCCAACCCAAATAATTCCACACCTTCCACTACATGAGTAGGTTGGATCTAGAGCTGCTCAACTAGTAGGACGGCCTCCATCGCTCGACGCGATGAATTGCTTGAAGTCCAATGAAAAAACACATCGCGTTCGGCCCGTTCGAGTGACCATGATTCTAGGTCGAGTCCCAAAATCGGCCCTCTGACCGCTCAGCCATTCGGCCCTCAGCCCTTCCAACCCAGTCTTGACTTCGCCCACCTGGCTTGGCCCTCGGCCCACTCGACCACTCGGCCCTTGAACAACTAGACTCAGACTAGCCAAATTTAACATTCAGACTTGTTATATTCGCCCCTTTCTACTCGGCCCTCGGACGGGCCGAATCGGGCACTCGACCCCTGCAATTCGGACTTGTTGGGCTGAATTTAGATTTTTTTCAAATTTTAACTTGAAGATAGTGAAACTGACCGAGATACCATATAGAGCCGAAACCATATCATAGATCGATCACTGAGTTGACACTTAGAGCAAGTAGTTCAAAATTTGGAGAGAAAACGTGCACCGTGATAGGTCCTCTAAATTAGACCCTAGTGTAGTAATGTCTCTACAATAGCATGAATTCTCACTTGTAAAAGAGCAACCAAAAGCCCATACACGAATGGAGACAAACAGAGACCCTAGAACCTCAATGGGCCAATCTAGCCAACGAGGGCAAAAAGGCCACACTGCAAAAACACGTATGTGTTACATTCGGACTACATCTAGTCAAAGCAAAAATCAACAACATCAAGCTACAACTGCGAGGATGACTAGATATGATAGTCTTGACGATAGATGCTCCGTGAATAGCACTGCACTGACAATCCAAGACATCAGTGGAGAATCCACATCTGGTCGTGTAGTTGGGGACTCAAAGGCATGTGCCAAAAGGCTTAAATTGATGAGCCAAGACCCGGAAGATGAAGGCATAGTACCACGTGCTTATCTTAGGGTTAAACTCACCGCGAAAAGAGAGCACACTATCGATGCTCTGATTGATGAAGGAGCAGATTTCAATATCTTGACCTATGAATCATGGACCCTATTAGACCAACCAGAGCTCACACCAACTAATGCAACTCTTAGCCCTTACAGGGGACACCCACAAGCACTCATAGGAAAGTGCAAAATCCTTGCGACAATTAAAACTGAAAGCTTGCCTATCCTATTCCATGTTCCTCCAAATAGTACTAATTGAGGGAAGGAAACCCTCCTAGGAAGACCCTTCAAAAGGGTGACCAAGTGTGAGGCTGACTATGTAGCACAGAGGATACAGCTGACACTACCGGGTGTGAGGATAGTCACACCCTTTAGCAAGGGTGACCTCATCGAACCTCGAGGAAAAGGCAAGGAAGGTGTGCTGACATAACAGTCAAGCCTAGTCTATGGTCCCATATCAATATCCTGGTATAACTCCACATACACTAGAAGGTCGATAGACAGGTCACCATATCAATATCCTGGTATAACTCCCCATACAGTAGATAGGTCACCATAAAAGGATGAGTCCACCTCGTTCTCAAAGAATTCCTGGCCTCTTGTCTTTCCATCATCGTTACCTAATTCTACCTCCTCTACACGCTCCAAGCTATCTTTTCCCTCCACCCCTTGCAATATCAAGCCCTTCATTTGCATACTCTCCTCATCTATACTGGAAACATTACTTTCATCATATACTCTTGCACTCCGAGGAGCTAAAGGCACAACATACCACCATCAAATTATGGATAGAAAATTACATATTCAATATCATATATAAGAGAGATTCAACATCGTGACATATCTATGTCATGAAATTTTTTTAAAAAATGATTCACACACATATTCACAATGGGCTGGCAAGACAAACATGTCATTGAAATAAGAAGGTTAGGAGACAATGCCAAGGACGGTCTTTGGACTTACAAATATCGTAGAAGACCCACCCCAAAAGAAGCCCCAAGCCTTATAGACAAAGGCATCGATGGAGGGTCAGCACAACACCGCGATGGATATCCAAAGCGTTGCTACGTGCTCAAGGGTATTACGCAGGTAACTGATGGATTTGGGTGCCAAAACCCCTTGCTAAACCTCCTCTGTCGACGATTGAAGGCCAGATCATATCAAGAGCAAAGAAGCATAGGAGGAGATCTAAATGAAAGACCAAGTCTCGAGTCAAAAACATTGGAGTGACCGAGCCCCTCACGGTCGAAATCAAGAAACCAAATGGGACTAATTGGAGGGTAGATCCTCAGCCTAGCATGTTTGACAAGCAGATATCAAATGTAATCGTTGAGAATACACGAGAGCCACTAGTGCCCAAGGAGCCTTTGATTCCCCAAGAGGATAATAAGCACCAGAGGCATAACACTGCTCGTGAGAAGGCTGATTGCTCAACAAAGCAAATGGCATAATCGTCTAATAGCCTTGAGCAAATCATTTAGCCAGTGCCAAGTCCACCTAAGAGTCCTAGATTTCCTACACCCTCTTTTTCCAAACAGACACAGGAAGCACAACAGCAGTCATCAAGGGTGGCTACTCAATCCCAATCTCTATCTCCATCTAAGCTTCCAAATGTCTAAGAGGGGGGACATGACACCATCCGTAGCTCTTGGCCCAAGGATGTACCTATGCAACCTAATGTGACTAGATCAACTCATGCTCGATCTACACAAGTGAATGCTCAAAGGGCAACAAATACATGGCCACTTCCAATCGCCCTAGGGACTTGACGCCACACTCCACCAAGAGTAGCCAGCTCACTGGACTAGCCGCTACTACTTCCAATCAGGAATCACAGCAGTCACAGCCCTTGGCCTTGAGAACGCCCCTTGCGGAACGTGTCCTTAGCAGTTCACCTGGGGAGGAGGCACCGCAACCAGTATCCTTGACAACTCTAGCACTTCCAAAGCACCTAAAGCCTAGGCTTGAGGAGAAACGTCTCAAAGATGTGGCCAAGGAGATGGCACATCTGGCCAATCAACCTAGCAAGGCTGTCCAGCAAGGTGCAGCTACGTCCCATGAGGACACACTAGAGAAGGGGAAAGCTGAGGCCCAACCAAGCAAATCAATGGCTGACCTAGTTCAGGGTTCTGAGTCGCTAAGTTATGCACCTTCACTGACCAAGAAAAAGAGGAGAAAACAACGAAAATAATAGCAGTTACAGGTGGTTGTGGACCCCAAGAACATTGAGACCAAGAGCACTGGAGAGCTAAGGAATAAAGCATCGAGTCCACCCATTGATGTCTCTCCTAATAGCGGTGAAACCTCAGACACATTCATGTGCTCTGAAAAATCAAAGCAACCGTTACCATCAACTGTTGCTTTCAATACTCAATTCATCGACAACAGAACTCGCATTGATCAATCAAGAGTGGATACAATGCTATCACAACAGGGTGACAAATTTATACCAGTCACATCCGAGGAGAATCATGACGCAATAACAAAGCCTCAGGAGAAACATGGAAACCCCGAGAGCATAAGCAACCCTAGCATTGACCAATCTTGCTCATCTAGGCCTGAGCCCCCAGCTATACTAAAGCCTAGGAAAACTCCTAGAATCTTGCATGAGATAGCAACCGAGCAAGCCCTCGTTGAACACAGAAGTGTCATAGAATGCTTAACTGAGTTGGATGCTAAGCTCAAAGTATTCGCACGTGTCTATGTCCTGGCAGACATGGGCACATTCCCTAAGGAGCAACTTGAAGAATACTTGCCATTTCCCCTATCTTGGGAAGAGCAAGAACACCTTGATGAGCACTATGACAAGCTCCTGCATGAATGCATGCGACTCACCTCTGAGGAGGAAGCCGATGAACTACGCTTAACTATAACATTAAATGATGTGCTCTGCCAACCAAATCTCTTAGGGATAGAGAAACTAAAGCGACAATCGGACGGTCAAAGTCAATTTGAGAAACGTTGCTTTGAAAACCATGTTGCAATGGCCGAACTAGGAGCCCAAATCATGACAATCTCAGAAGAGTGATTGGCCAAATGGCGGTCTCAAACCTATGTGGCACCAACTTCCTTTCGAGTGTTAACTACCATTCGGGGTACAGACTTAGCTGGAACTAGCCAAGATAACTCTTTGGCTGATAAGGTTCTCACTGAGGAGGAGCTACATGTTGCAAGTAGACTCGGACAAGGTACCATGATACTTGAAGTTGCAAAATACCTGATGTTATTAAGAAGGCTGCCACGAGTATTGGATGTGTATGCCACACTCTTGTACAATCCTGAGTTCTACAATTGGTTTTTATCCTCGTGAAGTGACATGGATTCATAAACATGTACATAAATAAACAATGAATTTTGTGACCTTGTATAGATAATATCAACACACACAAGCAATGATAGTCAAGTGCAGGGAGAAGAGTTGGATTTGACATACTAAGCTCCTTAGGTCCTCCTCTCACCACACATTTAGAAGTTGTGTGACCATTCCCACCTCCAATTGGAGGGCATGCAGCCCTCATTATCACCATAGGAAGCCTTGACCAATATCTCTGATGATGTAGATGGGGCACCGTCCCTTTCTATACACCTTTCCCCTTTTTTAGTCTGTCCTTCCAGGGATGAGCCCTACTCCACTCCATGACAACCACTCTATGCAACTTAGCATAAGCCAAGATCTGCTAATGGTTGGAGGCAAAACGAACATCATCATGGGGGCCATCCCTCTACAACAAACATTGCATGCCTCACCTCTCCCCTCCTCATCATATGTGCTTGATAACCCACTGTATAATCCCTTCCATGCGAATAGTTTTATCCTGTCTCAGGGCCTAATCCTTAGTTTGCAGTTTGCAGGTCTCCCTACGGTAGCAACCATGGACCACATAGTGCAGCTAGCATGCAAGGAAGCCCTCTGCCCATCGGAAAGAGCATAAGGCACTAGCATCCCCACCAGAACGCTATGTGCCTACTCTAAAGAGGTATGCGCCGAAAAGAGGCCCTAAACGACACCACCTAGGATGCAGGCTGAAAACCCCCCAAGCCAAGAGGACGAGGGCTCAAGGGAGCACACAGGGTGTGGCAACACCAACCGTGCAAGCTCCCACCAGACGCTCGGGCATCAAGTGCTCGAAAGAGGAGAGGGCAGCTTGAGACAAGCAGGAATTTGACGCATTATTTAAAAGCATTCTGGAAACAATTGCGGCCAGGGAGGACTACACCATCCGGGTCCCAGGCAACATCTTCCCCGCCCAGCCTCACAGGAGCCCCTCACCGACACAGCCTCAGTTGCCTGACCACCTAGACTCGCCCCGCCTCATGCAAATAGAGTAGCCCCTATGATATATAAGTAGCTTAACAAAGGCCTTCCTGCCATAACTTTTTGTCTTTAAATGGTTAAAGGGGCATGCTCCCCACTTGTATACACTTTCCTTACCTATTGCTAATATATGCCAAGTCTTTAACAAGCACCGGAATATGCATCGCAATCAGCATCATAGGATTTTGATAAAGTAATGTCTTGACATGATTGCATCTGTTCGTTGTACTTGATACATGCGACTTGCGTATACTCTCATGAAGTGACAAGTGGATGCAGGACGACGCAGGTCTTTGTGCGAACATGTTCAATGCCCAAGTCACTGCAAGACCACCAACCTCGTAAAGAGCCGCAACAAAGCCACACTACTGAAAGTGAAAATCACCCTTGTGAGTGCCCACGTCGCATGGCCCAAAGCATGATCTTAACCACTTCCTCTTTCTGGGTTACACTCTACAACGGGCACTCACGACAGCTGTTACCCTAATTGTACCAACATCGCATGTTCCAAAGAGGGTTGCAATATCTCGAGTGTATCTCCCCATCTCAATGACTGCTTCTCTAACAACGAGGCTAGGGCACAATCATCAGTGTAATATCCATTTCTTAAGCCTTCGAAGCTTGACATTTCCCAACCCATTGAAAGGTCAATAGCCTCAACATATTGCAATGGTTGTACTTAGGCAAGTCCAAAAAAAAAAAGAACAAGAAAAAGAAATGAAAAAGAAAAAAAGAAATGAAAAGAACGAAAAGATACGAAGCACCCATGATCACAGCACAACACCTAGGGGTCCTCAAATTAGGTACGTCCAGTGACCTTGGTTGGTTGGCTCCATCCCTAGTCCCCTATCCCTTTAGCATCACCCACAATTGTTCAGGGCACATCAAAGGCAGGACATACCTAGGGAGCTTGTCTCGCCTATGGTTAGACATGTCACCCTGACCCATTCATACGATTCCCTCTTGCACTCTACCTTAATACCATTGCAATCAATTGTGGTAAGCACCACACAAATGGCCATGAAAAGTACACCGTCCTCATCAAGGAACTCCAATAGCTCCCAGCTATAGAAAGTGCGGTGTCCCTGTATTCAATTATGCTACCTCGTGCAGTCACAACGCAAAGGATATCTCATACACCTTCACGTGTACTTCTTCTCAACATGGACAACTTTGCTTCATCCACACATTGTTACAAGAAACCAGCCTGCGGTCTTCTAACTACGTAATATCTAAGTATGCACGAGCACTCACATAATATTTGCACCGAAATATATACACAGTTTGGGTCCTCAAGTGCAGGACAATACTCTCAACTTGCTTAGAGTTTGACTTATCTCCCCAACTAATTGAACGATGTCTTGTGCACGATAGACAAGACTAGCACTACCCCTAGGGAGAGAGCACCTATGAGAGGTTTTCAATTGCAGGTATTGAAGACTCCAACGAAAGTGTCGTTCACTCTTCATCAACACCCAACTCTGAATTCTGATCCTTTATCATCCTGCAAGCCCGCCAAGAATCATCATGTGCAGAATCCCCAACAAATCAATACTTGTGCTAGCCATCAATGCAATCCCCAATAAAGAACAGCCCTACTACCAACTCCAACAACCCTACCACCAGCCACCTAGGCCACCAACGTGCCCCCAACGATCTTCCTCCACACCACCACCAACACTCCTCCATGGCAACCACCGATGTCTCTTCCACCTACGTCTTCAGTGCATGCCAAAGCCTGCTACCTACGATGGTGAGTGCCATGGGACTGGCACTCGTTTAGGAGGGGGTAATGTTAACTGTTAGACGAACAAGGTGGAAAATATGGAAAAGCTAAAGCAGAAGACAAAGGCCAAGGCAAAGTGAAACAGAAGACGAAGGCACGCCAAGAAAAATCTAGAAACACAAGAAGCGCAGAAAAGTCCTAAATAAGGGAAAAAGGCGCACAAGGAAAAGCACAAGTCAATACTTTTGTAAAAGAGCGCAAGCACATCATGATTTAATTTAAGGAGTACCGGGCTCTCACTCGTGCAATTTGTAAATGTAGACAGGCGGTCGAAAGGAAGCTAGGAAGATAGAAGGACAATGGGAAAAAGGGCCTAGGCCACGGCTGACCATGTAAAAAAGGGGATAAGGGGATGACCACCCAAAAGGGATTTAGGGTTTTGTATATAAAGTTGAAAAGTGAACGAGAAGCTCATTCTTGTGTGTGGCCAAAAGTGGGTCTCCTCTTCTCCTCCTCCTTCTTCTTCTTCTTCTTACTTGCTTGAGCTTATGCTTGAGAGAGGGAGTGTGAGAGTGTGAGGGAGTGAGTGTGTGAGGGTGAGGGACTGGGGAGAAGAAGCTCTCCATCTTCCCCTCTCTTCTTCTCTTCTCTTCTCTTCTATTGTCTTGCTCACGGCTATGGAGCTTGGAGTGTGGAGCTTGAGGATGGAGCTTGCTTGAAGCTTGCACTTGGATCGTGGAGCTACCGGAGTGCGCGGGAGAGGAGGTAACTTGATCGGCATGGAGGTAAACTCACTACACCCGCAGATATGGATGGCGCGTCGGCTATGTGAGAGGTAGCCATTAGTGCTCGGCTTGGAACGTTTTAAACAATAAGCAGTCCGTGGGTCTTGGCGGTTGAGCGAAAGCTCCCATAGTAACTAAAAAATACATTTATAAATTAGATTGAAAATCCCAATAAAGGGTTGATTGATATAACTTTTCTCCATGAATTTGAAAGTCGATATGCGTAGTTGGATGCCGATGACCAGCAATCATTAGAGAGTTAGAAAATTGATTTATTTCTGAAGGCTATAGATCTTGTTTTGCATGAGAAGCTAATTGGTCATTTAGAAGATGCCTCTTCTGAAACGAGAGTGAAGTCAGATTAGGCCAATGTAACTGAGACAGTGCATATGTTGGTAAAGAGAGAGCGGATGAAATTAAGATGGGGTATAGGTACCATACCTTCCAGTGCTCAAAAGGGGGTTGAAATTGCAGCCAAGGTGCATGTAGCTATGGCAAAACAACCATCTATACATGTTGGTTTGACTCTTAAAAGTGATGTTGTGTATGGATTAATCAAAGGCATGTGTGATTTGAGGTTAAATTTGATAGAAATCTATGCAAAAGTCAAAAAGTTGGATGTCAAGGTAGAAGAGAAGGGCCGGGCAACAACCCAAAGGCCGTATAGAGAAGGATAGAAGAGGAGATACATTTGGTGTGACAATTTACAGCATGAAAAGTGAGATTGTACAGCCTACCGTGAAGCGAAAGCAAAAAGGTTAGCCTTTTGGAAGGATGGCAAAATACATGCAACAGAAACTGGTCTTCCAATAGAGCCAAATTTTGGAAATGGTGGCACATGCAAAAGAGGTTTGAAGATATGGCTACAAGGACAACATTTGTTGCCATAGATGGGTTGAGAGTTGAAAGGACTCATGAAGCTCGTAAAGGAGACATTGTTAAAAGAAAATCTCGCATTTAGATGCAAGCATTAGATTGCATGGAAAAATGCAAAACAGTAAGGTCTGAATTGGCTGATGCAAATCAAAGTATACGAGGAAGAACAGGATGGAGTGCACCAATGGATTCATTTTCAGCCTATGCTTATTTGGATGAGGTTCATAATCAAGAAGCACTTGTGGAAGAAAAGAGAAGAAGAGATGAGGACACTACTGGTCCTTCCTCTTCAGGTCCATTTGAACGCATCACACAAAGTAAAATGGAGCAGTAGAAAGAGGCTAAAAAGGCCATATCTGAGCATGTTATGAGGATGCATCTCAAGAGAAGAGAAAATAAGGGAAGAAAAGGGGCAAATAGCCCGGTTACAAGTTACAATCAGATCTTGAGACTGCCACAAACCTTTAAAAAGTCTTGGAAGATCGCATACTTGGTAGTAGAGTGGAATTCACACTTGCCAAAGTTCTTGAAATCACAAAGCGTGAATTTCATGATACAATCATTGATATGCTGAAATGAAAAAGGCAGTTTGATGGTGAAGTTTTGCAAGCATTGATGTAGGTTGACAAAGACATAGAGAAACATCTTCAAAAGGGAATATGATGATGCATGTAATGTTGTTTTGGAACAGGCTGATGCTGAAAATGGGTTAAATGGAAGTGTAGACAGCAAGCTTGTGGGTGAAAATGGTATTATGGGCAGCAGTAAGCATAGAGAGAAGGCTATGTATAATAGGGATGTCCATCAACAAGCACATGAAGAAGAAGATGCTCATTTTATTCCAAGAAATCATTATTCATGAACACATTGGGCTCGTGCTACAACAGAGACAATTATTAAAGTGGGAGAAAGAGAGACCCCTTGCACAGCTCTCTTGGATCATGGTTCTGAAATCAATGTTATGGCATGCAGCTTGTATGAGAATGGAGATTGGCCAATTGATGTAGATCCGGGATAGCGCATGCGAGCAACAAACAATTCATCAAGGGATCTTTATGTGGCTTATCCGAATGTACCCGTGACTATTGGAGATGTTAGGGATGGATATCATTTTTTTGTGCAAGATTCATGTAGTTATCTGGTGATTTTGGGGCAGCCCTATATTTCAAAATCAAGGCTGGAAACAAAAGCCTTGGATGATGGTTCTTCATATGCTCGGGTTCGGAGTAAAGACAATACAAAGGCAGTACAATTTCTCACTGTTTGTGTGAATCATCCCTGCAATCGGGATAGGCTGTGGGATAATCCCATGCCACCTAATGCACGAGAGTTTAAAGGTTTTTAGACAGCATTGTTGTAAGTGGAGGCTATGGCAGTGCCTCTAGGAAGATAATTATGCCTCCAAGAAAGGGGGGAACTGTGTTTGTGTCTGGATTGCAGGAATGGACAACATGTAGTCTTGGCAATTTTAAGAATATTTCAGCCATGTGCAGGGATGAAAAGAAATATGTAGGATGGGCTGAAAAAGAGTTGAAGACGTATGGTTTGATGGCTACAAATAAAGGTATTTCAAGGCTATTTTCAAGGTTGGTTGATGTTGATACAACGGTTGAAATTTCTGCAGCAATTAATGCTAAAAATAGGGCAAAAAGAGAGGTTATTTATATTGACACTTTAGAGATATATGAAGTCATTCAAGAGTTTGCTGAGCATGAATGTTATGGGCTGCAAAACAGGGCGGGTGGATACAAAGTGCAAAACAATTGCAAAGAAAGTTAAGCTTGTGACTTTGCCTTTACCACCTGAAGGTGATGGGTTGGCTAAAAAAGTGACTCAGCATCCTAGTTTATGGGATCCACATGGAGTAGGACATAAATTTATAGCTGAAACTTTACAAAAGCTAAAAATTGGTGATACAAGCTTTCTTTTCCCTACAGAAAGAGCTTGTTTATTGCAAATTTGGCAAGGCATGGGAAAGCCTTTGCATTTCAGCTAGATGAAATTGGATGTGTTGATCCGATCTTTACAATACCTCATGTGCCATGGAATTTAAAGCCTATTCCAATGCCTTGGGAGTATTTGCCTAAGCTGTTGGAGCTTTTAAATGAGAAGATCGAGATGCGGATTTTGGAGCCCTCTTCAGCTCCATATTCAAATCGGTGGTTTATTGTTCTAAAGAAAAATGGTTATTTGAGATTTATACAGGATTTACAACTAGTTAATAAGGTCACCATAAGGAATGTTGGATCAGTCCCAATAGCGGATGAATTTGCAGAAGCGTTTGCAAGCAAGGCAATTTACTCAATGGGAGATTTATATTCAGGATATGATCAGTTGGAGCTTGTATTAGAAATCGGGGATATCACTATCATGAAGACACCACTTGGATTGGTCAGGATGTGTATGCTTCCACAGGAAGCAACCAATTTAGTGGCACATATGATGAATGCTATGCATAAAGTTTTGAGGGAGTATATTCCTCAGTTGACCTTACCCTTTCTTGATGATGTGCCGATAAAAGGGTGCGATATCCATGAGAAGAATGAAGAGCTAAATGAGCGGGGATATAGAAGATTTGTGGTTGATCATATTGCTGATTGTGATAGGATTTTGAGCCGTCTTGAAAAAGTACATTTGACTCTATTAGGAGAAAAGTTGGTTTTTGGAATGGAGGAAGTATTAGTTTTTGGGCACATGTGTGGACCATATGGAAGAAAGCCCTCACCAATAAAGATTGATGCCATAAGTAGGATGTGGGAGACATATTTGAATGTATCTGAGGTGAGAAGATTTTTGGGTGCATGTCTTTTACTTGATATGGATTCCACATTTTACTCATGTGGCTAAAAGTTTATATCAGCTCTTGAGAAAAGGGCAAAAGTTTTGGTGGGGTAAACAGCATATGAAGGCAATTCAAAAGTTAGAGAGCTTATTCAAAAGTTATAAAGTCACTTAACCCTAAATTTTTAGCATATTGTAGGTAGAGAAAACCCTGTGGTTGACATGCTTTCACGAGCAAGGTTTGAAGATGAAGAGGAGCTGATGGAAGATGAAGAGGATGATGTGATAGGTGTTGAAAATGACTTTATGACATCAGGGAATGAGTATGCAGTTGCTGTTACTGCAAGTACAACTGTTGTGACAGAGATTTCAATAGTAAGAAAAGAGCTTACAGCCATGGAGAAGAGATGGGAAGTAGAGAGAAAGCATCATCAGTGTTATGATTCAGTGAGATCACACTTTTTGGAAGAGTTGTATGAAGATAATTGGCTAAAAATAGGCCAATATCTCAACCTCATGACAAAGAATTCTGAGTGGTCTGAAGCTGAATTCAAAAGGATTAAAATAAAATCTTATGGATTTTTCTTGAAAGATGGATATTTATGAAAGTAAGCAAAGAAAAAGAGAGGAGCTCCAATACATGTATTGGGAGATAGGGCTTCTCAACAACAAGTGATGTAGGAGTTTCATGAAAGCTTATGGATTGGACATAGAGGGGTTTGGGGCTTATTTTCCAAGATCAAAGAAGTATTGGTGGCAAAACATGTATAAAGATGTGGAGGATTATGTGGAATCATGCAGTGTCTGTCAAATGTATTCCATGGTAAAGCATAGAGATGTGTTGCAACTGACCTATCCATTGTCTATGCATTACAAGTGGGTAGTTGATCTGGTTACCATGCCTACACGTTTATGGAATATGAGATATCTTGTGCTTGCATGAGAAGACTTGACAAATCAAGTGGAAGGTTGAGCTCTTAGTACAAAGACTACTCAAGCAGTTTGCAAGTTCTTATTAGAAGAAGTCTTTTGCAAGTATGGTTGTGCTAGTAAAGTGGTTGCAGATAGAGGAGAATTGGATGTGGATGAGGCCTATGACTTCTTTTCACAATTGGATATCAAGCTAGCTTTAACTTCAGCCTACAATCTCGAATCAAATGGAAAAAGTGAAAGAGGTCATCAGCTTATCATTAAGGCATTAGCAAAGTCATGCAAGGGCAGGATGAAAGAGTGGCCAAGAATGTTACCCTTTGCTTTATGGGCTGATAGGACCACTCATAGTGCAGGTATAGGGTATATGCCTGTTGAATTAATGTGTGGACAATAGCCAATCATGCCTATTGAGGAGACTATTGCTAGTTGGAGTGTTCTACCATGGAAAAAGGGTTTGAATAGAGAAGAGTTGCTAGTCCTACGCATTAGACAGTTAGAAAGAAGGCCTAAAGACATTGAGATAGCCATGAAAAAGCCAAAGACTGTAAGGATCAAGAACAAGAAGAGATTTGACAAATGACACAGACTTTGACCACGAGTTATACAAGAAGGGGGCTAGGTGCTGGTTTATGACAACAGCTTGGAAAATCAGCATAGTGCTAGTCGAAAGATGGCAAATCGGTGGTTTGGTCCATATGTGGAAAGGTTTGTTTTTGATAATACTACCTATGCATTAAATGAGCTGGATGGGATAGCTCTAAGGATTCTAGTGGCTGGAAAACATATCAAGCTCTTTAAACATAGGGAGTCTTCAGCATATGAGTTGAATGAGTTGGATACTGAGCATGAACATGAGAATATGGAAAAAGAAGAGGTAGAAGATGAAGACATTGACATGGCAGAGGATACTTCTTTTGATACTGCAGATCCATAAGACTTTGGCACATTCCAGAGGATGTGTAGGTTAGGAGGGGATGGATGTCGTGCCGCTACATGCACACTGTACGAAAAAATCTAGAGTGCAGCTTTCTTATTGATCTAGAGAGCCAATGCCATTTTAGGCATTAGTGTTAGTGTCCATGGTTCAAAAATATTAGAATTTTGGACAAGTTTAGCCAATTTTTGATCTTTTAGATATTATCTCTTGTAAAAATCCATAAAATTGTAAACAACTTCTAGATTAAGATGACATGTAAAAGAAAGTAGGTAGCTTTTAGCCATTTTTAAGAGGATTTTATGTAAAAAGAGGGATTGGCAAAATCGTGCGACACGCGATAGTCGTTTTCAAGCAGTGAACAACACTTTGAAGTGGGAGATGAAGGAGTGTTTTAGCAGAATTCTGGTCAGGTGTCCTAGTATTTTACTCCCCTTTCGGAGCCAATGAAAGCATCAGATTGGCGATCTGAGTAGCATAGAGGAATGTATTATTTTATGCACTTTTTTTCTACAAGAGATTTATTTTCTCATAATGCAGAAATAAATTGACAGGCTTCACCTATGTGAGTATTCTTCTACATCTTCTATTTCTTTCTATGAGTATTCTTCTACGTCTTCTATTTCTTTGAACCCCTTCTCTTCACTTTACTCCTCTCCCTGAATCTCCCTTCACCCTTTTGTCTCTTACCCCCGTGGTAAACTTTCGACCCCAAATGCTTCGACACTGTAGTGCCATAAAATGTGCAATGACAAGCCCAAGAAAAAGGGCAAAGGGAAAGCGCATGACAAGTCTGATGATCACAACATTGTCCCTACTAAGTCCAGTGTTGAGATCAAAGAGATCAATGTAGTGTAGCAACCTGAATCTGATGATGATTACATACTTGTAGCTTTTTCTTTGGATGAGTCACAGCTATATGATGCCTTGCCTAGTTTTACTCAATGTTGGTTGATGGATTGAGGGACTTCCTTTCATGTGACCCCTCATAGAGAGTGGTTCCACTCCTATCGCAATATGGCCGGATCTGTCCATTTGGGAAATGACTTGGCATTGCAGATAGTTGGTATTGGTGACATTCGATTGCAGTTTGGTTTAGGTAGTATCTTTACTTTGCATAATGTTCAACATGTATCGGCTCTCACAAAGAGTCTTATCTCTGTTGGCACACTGGATGATGAGGGTTACTTTGTTTCCTTTGGTATTCTTCTTGGAAGATCACCTGTAGGAACCTTGTTATGGCACAGTCTAGCACTTTATATTCCTTGGTTGTATTTGGATCTATAGATTATGTTTTGTCTGTATGGTTGCGGTTCCACATGTATCTCTTTGGCATCGTCACCTTGGGCACATGTCCTTAAAAGGAATGAAAATGCTAACTCATTTGCAGCATTTTCCATCCTTTGACTATAAGTGTTTTGAGTCATGTGATAATTGTTTGTATGGCAAGCAAACACCTAGTATGCATAAGAAGTATGGCACTCTGCGCATGGGTGAGTCTTTGGCTCTTGTTCATTCTAATGTCTGTGGACCTATGCCCTTTCAGTCGTTAGGAGATGCCAAGTACTTTGTCACATTCATTAATGATTACTCACATAAGGTTTGGGCCTATCCCATAAAGCTGAAATCTAATGTTTTGGCTACCTTTCAGTGTTAGCTTGCATTGGTTGAGAACTAGTCTAGGTATAAACTGAAATGCCTACAGTTAATGCCTACTATTAGATAATGGGAGTGAGTATGTCTCTAAAGCCTTTGAGCAGTTTTGCGATGAGAGGGATATTAAGCGTCAGTTAACCACCCCGTATACCCCACCCTAGAATGGTATGGCTGAGCGCATGAATAGGACAACATAAGAAAGGATCCGTAGTATACTTAGCGAGGCAGGCTTACCATAGTAGTTTTAGGCTACGGCAGTGACTACTACTGTACGCTTGATCAACCGATCTCCTTGCACTTCTATCAACTTTCAAGTTATAGAGGAGGTGTGGTTTGGAAAACCTCCCTTGTATGATCATTTGCATGTATTTGGTTATGAGGCTTTCTGTCATGTACTTAAGGATGCACAAAGCTGGATCCTAAGTCCGTAAAATACATCTTTCTTGGTTATGGGGATGCATGTGAGATGGGCTATCGCCAATGGGATCCATAGGCTTAGAAAGTCCACAGCTAAGGAAAATATATATAAGCAACCTAAGTGGGTAGTCGAGATACGTAGGGTTATCTTTCAAGAGGAGCCTCCTACTCTCATACACCTAGCTAAATAGCCTGTGCAGCAGCAACTAATGCTCTAGTAGCCCATGACCATGATTTTTACAAAATCTGAAGGCTCCTCAACCTGCCTTGAGATGCTCTGCTGGAGCCAGATGTCCTCTTGAGTGATTTGAGCTCTCCGTTGATTATGTGATGGTGACAGATGTAGGTGAGCCTCTCACTTATGATGAGGTCATGCACCATGGTGATAGACACTCTTAGGAGAGCGCCATGTAGTCAGAGTTTGACTCTTTACAAAAAAATCATATGTGGGAATTGGTTCCTTTGGTTGGCAAAAAGCATGCATTACCATGCAAGTGGGTGTACAAGTTGAAGAGAAACCTCGAATGCCCCGAGCCTGCTTATAAGGCTAGATCGGTTGCTAAGGGTTTTAAACAAGAGCATGGTGTTGACTTCGAGGATGTCTTTTCTTGTGTATTCAAGATGACTATCCTACATCTGGTACTAGCAAATTGGTTGCTAAGTTAGATTTGGACCTTTATCAAATGGATGTTAAGACAACTTTCTTAAATGGGGACTTGCATGAGGAGATTTATATGTAGCACTCTGAGGGCTTTGAGGAAAAAGGTAGAGAACACCTCCTGTGCAAATTGAGAAAGAGCCATATGGATTCATGTTTATACAACACAAAGAAGGCTCATGATGGCAGCCTTTTGATTTTGGCACTCTATGTGGATGATATGTTGATTGCCGAGAGAGCTCCTAAGATGAGTTGGATGCTCCAGCTTAAGAGAAGAGCTTTGAGATGAAGGACATGGGATAGCCCTCACATATTCTTGGGATGCACATTATGCGTGACCACTCTCAAGGGCTTTTTTACTTGTCACAAAAGGAGTATATCCAAAAGATCCTTGAGTGATTTCATATGCAAGATGTTAAGCCTATTGGCTATCCTTTGCCTTCTCATGTGAAGCTGAGCCAAGCTGATTGTCCGCAGTATGATGAGTAGAAGGCCGAGATGGCCAATATCCCTTATGCATCCGTAGTGGCCAATTTGATGTATGCCATGATAACTACTCGTCCTGGCATAGCTTTTACAGTGGGAGTTGTGGCATGCTGTATGGCTACACTTGGCAAGTGGCATTGGAATGCCATCAAGGGTATCATGAGGTACGTGAAGGGCATAGTAGATATGTGCATATGTTAAGGTGGCCATGATACAAGAGTCATGGGATATACTGACTCTAATTATGCAGGACATGCACACAATAGAAAATCCACCTTTAGCTATGTGTTTACCTTTGATGGGGGTGCTGTTTCTTGGATGTCTAGGGTGCAAAAATACAAGGCACTCTCTACTATTGAAACTGAGTATGTTGCAACCACTAAGGCTTGCAAGGAGGCTCTCTGGTTAGGTGGCAGACCTTGGTTTTATTGACATGGTTCCTACATTGCATTCGGGTTCTATGAGTGCTATCCAATTAGACAAGAATACCATGTAAAGATGAAGCACATTGAGGTGCAATACCACTTTATCAAAGAGGTTGTTGAGGACAAGTCTATTGACCCTCAAGATCTCAACTGACCAAAATCTTGTAGATCTGCTCATGAAAAGTCTCTCAGCAGAGCGTTTTGCCTTCCTTAGGAAGTTGATGGGTATTGGATGAGATGACCTCTATTCCTCATCATGTTGTACTCTATGTACACATCGTAATTTATCACTTTTTTTTTCCTTATTCCCTCTTCACTCGAGGCACATTCACCTTTAAGTGGGAGGTTGTTGGGGGTAAAGGTTCATGTGCCTAACCACTCGTGTATTACTACATTGATAGTACTTGCACTTATACACTGTAGGCGACGGGCACCCATCACTGTCACTTCATTCTTTATTATTTCAGTGACATTTGAATAAAGGGAAGGCCAATCATACATTATGACCATTGGAGTTCCCACATCTTGAGTCTCTCTCTCTCGCTCTCTTGCTCCATTCATCATAGCTCACACCTCTCTTGCTTCTTCTTACTCATGCTTCCACTTGGGCTTCTCCCTTCAACAGAAGGTGCCTTTGCAAAGGGCTTTGGGATGCTTATGGTGAGCTAGTTGGGACTCATTGTGGTATGGGCCTTGCAGGTGGCAATCATGCAATATGTCTTCGTGGGCACCTTTGTGTCACATTATAGCTAAAACTCCACCTTGGAGCTCTAGGTGGGTTTGGCCACGATTGCCTACCCATGGAGGTTCAATGGCATTGCAACATCAAGTCCCTAGTTGACAAGGAGTATAAGGTTGCAATATAGAGAAATGGAGCTTTACCTAGGAGGCTATGTGTGAGTGTGTCTAGTGGATCATCCAAGCAAACCACCTTATTTGTCTACAAGCTTGCAAGATAACGTGTCATTACCTCCTCCATAACACACCATGCACCCTTAGGACTAGGGTGCCCTCATCAATCACCATTATGCAAAAGCCCTCGAGTCAACTATAATAATGGGAATTTCTCAATTGGCTATTGTTTCAAGTTATCAATAATCATTGCAAGTTGTTAATTACTAGATAATTTAATGCTTTGATGAGAGAGAGAGAGAGAGAGAGAGAGAGAGAGAGAGAGAGAGAGAGAGAGAGAGAGAGAGATGATTGCTCCTCATATCATAATTGTAATAACTTTTTTGAATACACGTTGTTCCTTGGACATATTATTTGCAAGCATGGTTTACTTTAACATATGCAATTCCCTTTAATCATTATTACACAAACAAATTCATATCAATTTTGACTATGCATTTATTAAAATGATATGCATTTAAATGGGTTATAGGTTGCATCATGCTCTTCTTTACATGTCCAAGTGCATCTAGATAAACTGACACACACACACACACACACACACACACACACACCCCACATCTACATGTACACATGAGATATTGTAGAATGCACATGCAAGGCACACCATTATGTTGCGCGAATAGCACCCTATTTATTTTCTGTGAGCATGTCTCAAGAAGAGTTGCAAGCTTCAGAAGCTCGTAGACTATATACATTGCATAGTTATGGGCCAGCTAGGCTAGCCACTATAAAATATGGAGATTGCATGCCCATTCCTTTTGACTTGATTTGGGACTGACTCAAGGCACGAATGTCCAACATTCATTTCCATAAGGATTGACGATAACAAGGGTTCATTCATACGCATGCTCAAAACTTTAAGGACCAGCATTGCCTATAAACGTTCCATGCAGATATGGCCCATATGCTCATATTGCCGGCTGGTAGCATCCCATCTCCACTATAGCGTCGAGGTGTACCTGATTTGTGCGTGTTTTCGAATCCATGGCGGCCTCTGTGTGCTCTGCCGATTTCATGGCCTCAGGTAGATTCTTGCAGATCTGTTAAATCCTTGTTTGTACTGTCTCCAGGCACAAGCGCGCACACGAGAGAGAGAGAGAGAGAGAGAGAGAGAGAGAGAGAGAGAGAGCTCCAAATCCGGGAAGGTATGGCCCTTTTGCCTGCATGTCTACCCACTTACAAGCCATCTGATAGATTTGCATCGCGAGTTTAGTCATTTACCGTCGTACATCCACCCTTATTACTATCGGATACGATTGCCTTGCTAATAAACAGACAACGATTGACAGAAGAATGCGTAACCTATGTTCTTATCTACGCTACTGCATTGATTAAATTGCTTGAGATCTCCTTGACTGGAGCAATAATTCCATATGCTGTAGGGCCAATCCGCGTTTTCCTGCACACACGAGTAAGGAATGGGAGTAAGGAACAACTCGAATGCTTCCTTTATACAAGGCTACACATAGAAACTACAGCTTTTTGGTCTTTAGTAGTGACTGGAGTTTGGCTGCTTAGGAAGAAGCACAAGTAGAGTGCAAAGAGTGTGTAGCTGGAGAGATTTTACCAACGTGAGGCAATATTTGGATCAAGCCATGTACTTTATCTCTCAAATCCAGGCCAATACTAAAAGTCACTCAACCAACCACAATGTCATTTTGAGTTCAAAGCAACTGATGTGGTGCTTATGCTTTGGAAGCCATGTGAGTATGTTTTGTGATTGCACCATTGCACAAGCTAAGCAACCACATTATTCGTAGTTTTTTTTCAAAGGCTATAAACAATTATCACACGTTGGACCACTCTAATGATGATTTAAAAAGTCAAAGTTCCTAAGTTGGAAGAAATAGAAATGAGAGATTTTGGTGCTTCGGGAGTGCTTCTTTGGTAATGCGCTCAAGATGGTCATATGTTTGAGGAGTATGAAGAACATTCTACAAGTGCCGTTATTAGATTGTCAAACACTCCATGACTTGTACTAAACTCAAGAGTGGTATACTAGCGAGAGATGGAAGGTCATGAGCATCATAGCAAATTGGGATGCATGGAAGATAAGGTGTGGTGGTGATTGAGCAGCCAAAGGATGTTAGCCATTGGGCTTGACATTACTAACTCTTCGAGGGGCTACTATGTGTAATTCAAGAGAAGCTTAGAGAGAGGACGAGGTGAAGGCACTTTGTTTGTGGGAGCTAGGTTATCTTTTGCTCTATAGATGGTTCCATAGGGTGGAGTTGACCTTAACACTTCCATGTTGGTTGCTCAATGCTATTCAGATTGTAGTAGCTAGCTATTGTGAAGTCTTTTTGATGTTGGGTTCTTTTCTAATAGTAAGGATGATATACTTTGTGTGGTCTACGGGATGTTTGAATACACAATATTGATGGAATGGCCTTTGTAAAGGCTGCATGTAGAGTGTTTCATGTCCTTCTTTCATCGTAAATACATTTCTTTCTAGTGATTAACAATTGGGATTAACCAATATCTACTTTGTTAGTCACCTTGCATCTTTCTTTGACATGCTAACCCTAATGGACTTGGTGTAGGAATACACTAGGGTTTGGAGAGAAAAGATACAAGTACTACATGAACTTGGAGGTAGAATGAGAATGAAGAAACGAACTCACTCAAAGAACAAACCAAGTCTGCAGGTTATGATATAATGGAGGCCCAATAAGTGGAGGGCTTGTGAAGATATGCTAGGGTTTGAATAGAGAAAACATAGTGTACAAACATGAGTAAAGCGTAGTGAACTTATACAAGAATGCAAAATGTAAGAAGGAAGAATTTGATGAATGAATGAATACTGAAATGAAATAAATGAAGAAGAGGATATAGATGCGGTGATTTTCAATGAGTGGAGATGTCCAATAACCATGGAATCTTGTGGGGGTGGCTTGAGGGAGAGTGCCAAATAGTGCCCTCCTCCATGTATAAATCCCGAGAATAGCAAAACCACCAAGAATGATGTAGATGTAGTAGATTAGAGCTGAGGGTGATGAAAACTAAGCAGCAGCTGAGGGCCAATCAGTGATTGAAAATGCTGAATCTGATATCATGGGGCAATTGGCAGCAAAAAAGCAGATCTCTGCAAAGGTGTTTGACAGCTTATGACTGTTGCAAATGGCGCAGGCAATGCTGGACAGCGGTTTGAACCTGAAAATGCGGATCTTTAGAGGCTAGAGAAGGCTGGCGACAGCAGCAAAGAGTGATGTGGATGGGTTGCAGATTGAAATGCAGCAGCAGGAGATCTCCATGATGTACAGTGACAATAGGGAAGAACCTCTAGCCAGCTGGCGGTAGCATTGTGAGATTGGGTGGTGGGCTGGCAGCAGGGGCGGCACCTCTTTATGGCTGGATGGTAGGTTCTGGGGTTGAGAAGGAAGGCTGATGACAATGTAGGATAGTGCAATCATCTCCTAGCTTTGCTCCATTGCATAAACATGATTCAGTGTTCATCATTCTTCATTCATATGGTTCTTTAGTGTTTTTGAGTTTCCTTGTCTCAATATTTGTCGTACAGTGTGTTTCTCCCTGCAAACCCTACCATTTCTCAATAGTGTATCGGAGCATATCCTTCTGTCTCTCGACATGGTATCGGAGCAGAGATGCTCCAAGAGCTAAATATCCTCATTCTTCATCAAGGTGAAGAAAGGTTGCAAATGCATGTGAATGTGAGTGTGCATCCAGATAGCTGCAACTGAAGGTCGAGAGTGGCCGTTGGCACTCTAACCAGCACTGAATGCATACTTAAACAGCTCTCTGACAAGATAATGTGGATGCATTCAATTGCAGTGTATATGCTTTGCACTCATCCAAGGGTTGAGGTGTTGCACTTGTCTAGGTACATGTAATTGCAAATAAGTACTGGCTATGTAGAGCATGCATCTCTTTTGTTCATAGTGCTTATGAGATCAGTGGAATTAGACAGTACATTTCCACTTCTTTATGCTGTGAATGTGTGTGCATCCAGATAGCTGCAACTGAAGGTTGAGAGTGGCTCTTGCTGGTTGTTATTTTCCAGAGTAGATTTTCTTTGTCTAGCCTCTAATCCCATAGTGGAGCTTCAGCTGTTTTACAAATGCATCCAGTTCTCTGCTGCAGTTACATTAAAAGTATTTTAGATGGTCAAATGTGTTTAGACTTAAATTCAAATGCGTTTAGACATTAAAGCATTTTAGATGATCAAATGTGTTTAAACTTAAATTCAAGTCTGAGCGATTGGTGAATGTATGGTCTCCCTTATAACTTAGGTACTGTCTGTTTTTATTTATGTGTAAGGCACCTATAAGCTAGTTATCTGCTTCTTATTATCAATGAGTTATATTATGATATCATTCGATTATTCAAGTAAACTGAAGCCCTTCCTGTCTGAATATTTAACCTGGGTGCAGGGAGCTCAGCTTTCAAAACTACTGAGTTTGCAAAGGTGGACTGTTTGCTCATCCCAAATATAGCCCGAGGGTCTAAACATTGGAGAGGGAAGCATCCTGATCTCCAATCTCTACCTATGCGACAGAGATTATGCATATCTGCACAATATGAGTAAGTTCTGAAAGACATAATATAACATTCAGGTGCATGCAGTGCTTATTATAATGTAATTCTTTATCAACCTCTTTATATCAAATCTACAAGCACATATCAGGTCGATGCACATCTTTTCATTCAGATTCAAAGCATTTTGAATGTACTTTAGATTTCCGCACAAAAGTTCCAGATAAGACTCCTATACAAACATAGGTAGCCCACCCTTGGCCGGGTACTCTATAGCGCAACTGATACATGTATAAATAGCTATATAAGTGAAGGTGGGGAGGAAACTCTATAGGGAAGACACTTTGAGAGGTGTTAAGCTAGAAAATGTGCATTAACAATAAATTTTTCATTAAGCTCATTAAACAGCCCCAAAACTCAAATGCACAATTGTGCTTCAGTGTCCCATAAGCAAAAGCCTAAATTTTGGTTGCTTCCATCTCTATAGATAGAGAGCTAGTTCATGTCCATCCCTTTGCATCCTTTTGCAGCCCCAATCTCTCTAGTCTGCACATCATCACCAGCTGCTGGCGTGACCATCTGAAGGCTGCCCACACTTATGTTTAGTTCCAGCTGCTGTTGCCATCACTTCAGCCCCGTTTGTCTGCTCCAGCCCTTGTCAGAGAGTTTTCAGCTGTCACCTTGACCAAGACGACTTGGTGGACTGCTGCATTTACACCAAAACAAGCTCCCCTGCTACTGTTCCTTTGCCTGGAGTTCATCCACACTGCTGACACCTTCCACAGCTGCATTTCACTGTTTACATCACTTTGTCATCATCACCTGGTTGCTGGTCTGCTCCTACTGACTAGGCCATCTTGATTGCCACGTTATTGTCCGGATGGTTACTTGCTGTGGTTTGAGTTTTTCAGCACTTTTCTGCATTATCCTAATTTGTTTTTGCATCTTTGGTAGGTTTTTGAGTTTTCAGCACTTTTCTACATCATCCTCTAATTTGACTGGTGGTTACTACACTTGGGATCCGTCTTTGGTAGGTGATATGCTCGACACCTCCCTTAGTCCATTGCCATGAGAGTCCTCGGCTGTTGGACTGCTTTGCTCTTGAACATTGTGTGTATTCATTCATTCAGTATACGTAATTCATTCGGTTTCATCATCTTCTCCCAATTTTCTTGTTTTGCATTTCGGTTGGAGTTAGTGTTTTAATCGTGTCTATACACTCTACGTTTTCTCAATGAAAAATCTAGTATATCTTCGTGAGAGGCATGCATGTCATGGTGACTGGCCATTCCATTTGTGTTATTTTTTGTGGATGTTGCTTATGTTATGTCTCATGTACAAGTTGAATCTTAGGGGGATTTTTCAACTAGCAATCTACTTAACCATTGAAAGAGAAGTGTAAGAATGATATTGCATTTCTACTATATAGGAAGCTGTTGAGAAAGGGGATCCAAATTTATGGGCATCCACTAAGGAAGGATGCCAAGGGATGTTCATTGTGGATTCAAGGGAAAAAAATTCACCATTGATGAAGATTATTTACTCTATAAGGATAGAGGATGTGTCCTAATAGATGAAAAAATGTGGTGCCATACTTTTTAGTACCATGATACCGCTAGTGCAAGGCACTTAGGAAAGGTAGTTTTATTTGTTTAGAATGTATAAGGACATCGTGCACTGTGTAGTCAAATATAGTACATATCAGTTATAAAGCAGAAGGATTAATTCCCTTTATTATAGAAAAGATTGTTTATAAATGATGACTTAAAAGAGGCATTTAACTTTCTAGGATAATGGGGATAGCTTAGACAAAAAGCATGTTTATAAGATGGTTGTTTTCTTAAATGGTGCCTAGTGCTTTTGTGGTTGCATTTTGTGCCAAGATAGAGATAATGGATTGGTACTAACTTAAGAATGTTTGAGTTTATGCAAGTGGATTGCCATAAGGGAATTGCGTGGATTTGATGTTGAAAGAAATCAGTGCCTTGGTGTGGCTGTTCTTGACTATGAGTGGTAGAATAGAGAAGAACTAACATGGATTATGAATATGTAAATTAGTAATAATTTTTTAAAAGCACTACACTCTCCCTTGAAGTCTTGCTAGTTTTGGCTTATCACTCAATTGGCATTATTACCCCCAAAAGTGTGAATACCCACACCTAGGATGATGAGGTTGTCCGTTAGAGGAAGGTTCTCTCCTATGGGAGTACGGGGCTAGAGAGGGGCTAAAGATGGAGCATTTCTCCACCCTATAGATATTCCTTTGAGAAAATGTGAGAGCATCTTCATGGTTTTCATTGTTGGATTACCTAGGATACAGAGGAGGCATAATTGTTGAGCTAAAAATGCCTTAGCTTCACTTAAACAGCCCCAAAACATACTTAATTAAGGAAGAAACCTTGTTTATTTGAAAAGAAATGTATTCCTAGAGAGCATTTGTATCCCATAAGCACAAACCCACTTGGAAGGGCCCAAACTTTCTATAAATAGGTATGCTGCCCTCCATTCAGTCCTAATCTTGTTTTTGCAGTTTTCAAGCATTTCAGCTTGCTGCCCATACCCTACATGCGGAGGACACTCCCGGTCATTGCTGTCTACAACAGTTTGGTGCCTGTTTCCAGTCTACCACACACTGTTTGGAGGTGATTTCAACATATTGACTGTTGCTGCTGGTTTTCTTGCGTTTGCTGTTTTCTCTCTCCTGCAGCCTGTGTTTTTAGTTGTATCTCTTTCCTCATTTGCGTTTTTAGTCTCTCTTTTCTTATTTGCGTTTTTAGTATTTCTCTCTCCTGTATCGCTGTTTGCATCATTAGATTCAGTCTTCCTTGGTTGCATTTGTTAGTGTTTGACATCCAGAGGTTGCCTTGCTACGATTGGAATCCGTTCGGAGTATGATACACTCTTTAGCTCATTGCCCTTGTCTTGATCCTTAAGATACAGGAGTTCGAGGTACAATATTCATTCACTACATAGTGTATTTGCTACATGAGCATTGTATATTCAGCAGTCATATCACTTCATTCATTCTCTGTGTTCATTGTCTCTGAGTTACCTTAACCCCAATTGTGTTTTTCTATTAGTCTATGCTTTGTCGTAGTGTTATTTGTGTTTCTGTGTTAGGGTATTTCTTCACATGGTATCAGAGCTGAGTTTTGTGAGAGAAACTTAGACCTTGATTTGAAAGCTCTACACTAGAAGCAAGAACAACAAAAGGGCAGATGACTTCGAACACTACTTCCGCACCACTTCTCACGTTCAAGCTAAATTCATCGAGGAATGAGTCGGAGTACGCCTCACAGCTTGCTTCAAAAGCTTCCGACATGGCTTGGACTACCATGAGTTCCATGATCTTAGGAGATCACTGCTGTTGAGTACGATCTCATTTTGATGCATAGAGCGCAGCAGCAGATAGAAGGTAAGTTTGAATTTCACCCTTTAGATTCGGTGCATCAATCTACCGACCATGTAGGAAGGGCGGAATCTCCACTTAGGATTGGCCAGCCACAAGTGGAAACTGGTATAGAGTACACTCCATCGCCTTCATACTTATTCTCTCCGGTGCCAGGTATGTCTACCATCTTAGATTCTGTTAATGATGATTCTCCTTCTCCTATTGGTATGGATAATTTTCATGATGAAAGAGTATGCAAAACAATTACTGGTTTATGAGTAATTAGAAAGATAGATATTTCTTTATGAACTCAAGACTAGATGAGTAGTTGAAACAAGAAATTGTGAGTACTCCTTTCTCTTTTTTTCCTTCAAACAATTTTGGTCGAAATCAAGTAGGTGCATCTTCATCATCATTATTTCAATTTAATGTATTTAATAGACAAAAGGAACCCACATTATTTTCCACATCTACATCTCTACCCCTCATCTTCTGCTAAGCATGCATTCAATGACAAGACTCGTTTTAACGGGTCAAACTTTACAACTTGGTCGAACTTGATGAGACATGTCCTTGACTCACAAAACCTATGGGATCTTGTGCAGGGGTTGGAATCCCAACGTGATCTTGCACTTGTTCCATACGAGGTCGTTCACTCATGGAAGGCTAGGAATGCCTTCGCTATTGTCGAGTTGATGTAAGGCTTATTGCTCGAGTTTCATTCTCAGCTTCAGCATTTTGACTTAGCATCAGAGCGATGGGCGCACTTGATTGGCCGTTATGTGGCTCGGGATAGGACCCGTTCAATAAATCTTGACCATGAGCTTCAGAACTTCAATATCTCTAATTGGGATGACTTGAAAGTCAAGTTGGTTGAGTATTAGCGTCTCCTTGCCGAATTCTCTACTATAGGGACTCCTAAGTCGTCTGACGATCAGGTTACATTGTTTCTTAACAAGCTGTCGTGTAAATACTTGAATTTTGTGCAACTAGTGGTTTCTTTGCCCAATTTACCTACATTCTATAAATTTAAATGTCAACTATTGCATTATGTACGGTTGTTTAATCAGTTTTATATGAATAATCTCTTAGAGGGGACTCTTGTTGCTCATTCTTAGAAGGAGCAGGAAGGGAAGGGTAAACCAAATCAAACTTAAAATCAAAATCAAAATCAAAATCGAAATCAAGCAAGGGAATCACAAGGAAACTCCTAGTCTCAACTCAAACTCGAGTGGTAGAATGTACCTAAGAAGAATAGGTATCGTCAACATTGTCAAAAGGTTGGCCATTTTTACGATGAGCGTCGATCAAAGGCAAGAGGTACAACACCAAAATCCAAGTCACAAACCCCCGCTCCTCAATCGGGCAACCCCCATCAGGGGAGGTAGAGTGATGGCAAGGGGTTGTGGAAAGATCAGACTCACACTACCATTGGTTAGCCATCTCAGTCGACGTTCCTAACTCTAGAGGGCTTGTTTGACTGGTCTGTTGAGGCCCACATCGTCTCTGTAGAGACATTTGATGTGAGTCTCGTCCACATTTGTGAGTTGCCTGCCAACAAGGTTACCGTAGAGGTCCACTCGTCATAGCCGAGCACATCAGCACCTGTTTGAATTGTGGATAGTGGAGCTACACATGACATGACTTCTATAGAGGACATCTTCTGTACTTGAGCCCTTTCAGTTGCGTGGGTTTGCGTAGGACAACTCCTCAGTCAAGATCCAGGCTCAAGGTTGCGTCAGCTTTGCCACTGACAAGGGTCGAGATTTGGCTTCGCTGGACAATGTATACTATGTCCCTTAGCTTGGGGTGAACTTGTTATCTGTTTAGCAGCTTTGCCAGTTGGGGCGATCGGTTTTCTTTATAGCGACAATAGTCAAGGTCCTTGACTCTCAAATTGGTTTAGTGATTGCTTGGGGTGAGGCACAACCTAATGGTTCTCTTTATGAGGTGTCTCGCCATGGGATGGTTGAGGGCCTTTAGCACTTGAAGCTAGCTCGAGATGTATATAGAGCATGTTAGCTCGGAAAGTAGCACTGTACTATATTTCCTCCGCAGTCTACATATAGAGTTGAGACGTCTCTTAGATTGATTCATGTTGATCTTTGTGGGCCCACATCCACTGTCGCCTTGAACGGCGCGGTGTACTTTTTGACAGTGGATGATCATTTGAGATACATGTGGGTGTATTTCCTTAAGCATAAGTCCGATGCTTTCACATATTTCTCTGCTTGGGTGTTGCTAGTTCATAACGAGACATGTCGTCATGTTGGTTGCATGAGGAATGATAGCAGCGGTGAGTTAATCTCCCACAAGTTTTTTGAGTTTCTATAGCAACATGGCATCCCTTGCTAGCTCACCTCTATCAACTCCTCCTCTCAGAATGGAGTCGTAGAGTGTTGGAATTGAATAGTCATGGAAATGACATGCTCTATGCTATTCATAGTAGAGCTCCCTGAGCGCCTTTGGGTGAGGTTGCTAACATTGCAGTGTACATCCTCAACTTGTGCTCGACCCTTTAGGAACTGCAAAATCCTCATAGCAGCCTTCTAATGTATCATCTTGTGTTCACTCATGAATGCGGCTAACAGACCTACATGAAAAGCACAAATCAACCCAAGAGTTAAGAAGCCAAATCAAGGACCCAATCAATTGCCTGTAGCAGTTAGTATCTGTTGCTGAAGAACTACATAAGCCATAGCCTTCGAGTTGGGATCCATAGGAGTAGAAATGGCCTTACATCCCTCCATCTCAAATGTGGCTAGAAGCTTCTGCACAGAGCACTACTGGGAGATGAAAATACCCCTCGGAGTCTGGTAAATCTCATGGCTTTAAAAGAATGAAGAAGGTCCATTTTTGTCATCTCGAATACCTCATCTAGTGCCGCAGTATCCTTGACCTTTTGGACATGGTTACTTGTCAAAATAAGATCATCCATATAAAGCACGAACAATGTATGCCTTCCAACGGAGGTGTGGACATACAAGTGGGGATCTGAAGAGGAACAATGATACCCCAACTTCCCTTGGAGGAACAAGTCTATCTTCTCGTTCCAAGCTTGTGGATCTTGTTTGAGGGCGTAAAGGGCCTTTTTCAACCTATACACCTGTCCATCTCATGAGGAAAAGCCAGGAGGTTGTTTAATATAGATCTCCTTCAGATTACCATCTAGGAAGGCAGACTTCACATCAAGCTAATAAACTGGCCATCTCCTATGGCTTGCTAAGGCAAGAATGGCTCTAATAGTAGCCATCCAAGTTGTAGGCGTAAAGGTGTCATGGAAATCCACCCCTGGTTGTTGTGTGAAGTCCTTTGCAATGAGCTGCGCCTTGTGCTTATTCAAACTACCATCATTGTGATATTTGGTCTTGAAGACCCATTTTACACCAATCACCTTTCTATGAATGGGCCGATTCACAAGGTTCCAAGTGCCATTCCGCTCAATAACATCCAACTTCTACTCCATAGCCATCTTCCAATGCAATGACTACAAAGCCTTCTTCATGGAGGTGAGCTCCCTATTCTATATAGCATGGGTCATCAAACAATAGTTAGTACAAACAAGCTTAGTAGCATGTGCTTGGTTCCTTCAAGACCGTTGTAGACTATCTTGTGGCTGCCACTCCTCAAGGAGTCCCTCAATTTCTGAATCACGGAGTGTCTCGAGCTCATTGAGGAGTTGGAGCACGCACCATTTGCTAAAGTCTATGGAACATCAACCGATGGAGGACTCAATCGGAGAGGCCGATGTGGAAGTAATATCCTCATCCGAAGATGATGCATCTCCACGAGGTGTGGGCTCCAAAGGTACAATCACTGCCGCTCAACTATCTCTTGGATCTCCAAGCATGAAGTGCTCCTCACCCCCCTTCAAGGTTGGAACTTCCATGAAATGAACATCTTTACTCGTGTAGACATCTGGCTTAACGAGATCATACAATCAATAACCTTGGGATTGTGAGCTATAGCCCACAAACACTTGTCTTTGGGAAGTTGCTTCAAATTTATCACGCTATGTCTTCAAGATGTGGATATAGGCGTCACACATAAAAAACTTGAAATAAGGAACATTAAGTTTAGATCCAAAATATGCCTCATAGAGTGTCATACCAACAATGGTTGAAGTGGGGGATTGATTAAGGATGTGGATGGTAGTAGCCATAGCCTTAGCCCAAAGATATTGAGGTGTTTGTCTATGCTCCATCATGGTGTGAGCCATCTCAATCACATCTCGATTCTTCCACTATAATGTTTCATTTTCTTGAGGTGTGTTTGTGTTTGCGAACTCCTGATGGATACCAATGTCTTTAGTTTCCGGCTTGATTGGTTCTCAAAGAGTAACTAATCCTTGAAGTTGGAGAAGGCCTTCGACTTCAAGTGTAAAAAAAAGGCCATATCATTCTAATAAGATTGTCCACAATGAGTATGAAATACAAGCTTCCCTCAAGGGACTCCATCCTCATAGGTCCACATAGATTTGTAGAAAAGTATTGAAGTCCGCCTTGAAGCCTTGTGTAAACGCCCCGAACAACGTAGTATGCTTAACAATTATGATATTTGCTTGTTTTCGAGATTTAATATAAAAGAGAATGAACACTTAAAGTTGAAAATGAAAATTACTCACAAAATTACAGCCATAAAAATGTAAAAGTAATGGAGACAAGATTGAGGGTTGAAGATGGGCAACCCCCCCCGAAGGAATGTATTTCTGCTCAACCCAAGTCCCTTAGGGAAGAGCTCAGTTACAATCAACCTGAGAGTGAGAAGAAGTAATTCTCACTCTCACAAGATCATGCAAAGATGTACAAACACACATGCATTATCTATTATGCAATGATAAGAACTGATTTCTTTACAGTATGAGAGAAGAAAAAGGAGAATTCAGCCTTTCTCCATCGTTGATCAGCAGTACAGGGATAGAGCTTGCTTCTTGTAGCTAAAATGGAAGAAAGAGCTCAAGAAGGAGGTGCTGTAATGAATTTACAGGCTTGCTGTCTTGTAAAACAGCAGTGATAGAAGAGGGAATATGGAAGAATTTGATAATGGAGAAGTGGGGGATGATGATGGGGATGGATGGGGCCAGTTTCTGGCTATCTGTGGGTGCTGTACATGAGTTTACAGCAAAGAAAAATGATGCTCAATGAAGAAAAACGAGCTCTTATTTATAGGAGAGGGGAGAGCTAGTACAAAAGGGGAAAGTGGAGTAGCACAAGACAAGTGTCCAGCCACATGTCATGAGATGTGACAAGTGGTGGGACACTTGGAAACTTGTGTGACAAGTGTCTTGACACTTGTCTCTTCTTTATGGCCTTCCTTTTTGGGTTGAATACTGTCAAGAATAGAAACAACCAAATTTAGTAAGCACAGTCAGAGTACAGAACTTACTATTTTTAGAATGACATCCCTATTTTGTAGGACTAGCATTTTTAGGCTAATTCGAGGCTCCTAAAATTTAGGGACCTCCTAAAATTTAGGGATCTCCTAGAATTTAGGGACCCCCCCAATATGGGTATCATATGAAAGTTTTTTCCGTGTACATCGCAAAAATGGTATCCGAATCTTCATGTGACTTTCCTATGCAAAGAAATGTGCATTTCAAGCTTTCAGCCCACACATGCACATTATACAAGCATTTCATGATCATGCCATCTTGTTGATTGTAACTGTCTGTTCTGGTGGATCTAGCCCACACTTCAAGGCATCAATCCTTTCTGTGTGCGAGTCTAACCCTGATATGCGTGAATTCTAGTCACAGGCGCCCAATCGGGTCATATGGGTGGAAGTGTGAACTATCTTTTCTCTAACCCACCGTGTGGGTCCACCATAACCTGTGACCACTCATCAGTGGCCAGCTCCAATGCACTTTTCTTTATATCTAATTAGTGCAAAGGAAATAAATTTAATAAATCATTATATAGATAAATTAATGAAAAAGGATACAAATTCTGTTTCTATAGAGTTGTGACAGCCCTCTGGCTTTTATTCAGCTGTCCTCAGCTGAAAATCTTCTTGATATTGTTGTAGAATATTTGGGTAATCCTTCATGAATTTTTCATCTACCCACTGTGCATCTGTGGTGGGTAGATTCTTGAATTTTAGCAAGAATTTTCGTGTCACAAGGCCACTTCTCGTGGTTCGATCCTTGAGAAACAAAATCTTTTCAGGTTCCAAGAGTTGCTCTGTTTCTTCAACTTCTGGGGGATCTTCAGTAATGGGTTCCTTTGGTTCTGGTCCTATGTAAGGTTTTAGCAAACTTACATGAAAAGCATTGTGTATTTTCCAATGAGTAGGAAGCTCAAGTCGATAAGAAACTTCATTTATTTTCTCAATCACTTTGAAGGGTCCAAAGTATCTACTGGAGAGCTTTGGAAAAGATGAATTTTGACCAGAACCTTGTTTGAGCCTGCTTTTATCAAACTTTAGCAAGACATATTGACATTTTTCAAAAGCCAAAGGTCTTCTTCGTTTATCTGCTTGCTTCTTTTGTCGCTCTTGCGCAACTTTGATAGTGGCTCGAACTTGATCCATTGTTGTTTTTAAATCTGAAGCAAACTCATCAGCAGCAAAAATCTTATCTTTAGTGCGAATAATTGGAGGAGGAATCACTTTACCCTGTACTATTTCATTTGGAGCTTTCCCTGTGGATGAGTGCACTGTATTGTTGTAAGCAAACTCCAATAATGGAAGATATTTCTCCCATTGTGACTTATGTTCACTAACATAAGCTTTCAACATATCCAAAAGAGTGAGATTCATCACCTCTGTTTGGCCGTCAGTTTGAGGATGAAAAGCTGAGGAGAACTTTAAAGTGGTTCCCAAATTCTCAAATAAAGCACGCCAAAAGTTACTTGTGAATTTGGAGTCTCTATCTGAAATGATCTCAGAAGGCATACCATGTAATCTGAAGATATGTTGAATGAAAAGTCTTGCAGCTTGTGCGGATTTCAATGTTTTATGACATGGAATAAAATGTGATTGTTTGCTGAATCTATCAATTATGACCCAAATCATATCATGACCTTGAGGTGTTCTTGGAATACCTGAGATGAAATCCATTGTGATAGATTCCCATAGATCTTTGGGCACTGAAAGAGGTTGCAACAATCCTGGAATCTTCTGCCTATCATATTTGGATTTTTGGCATACCAGACAAGCCTCAATGAAGTTATGTGTATCTTTTCGTAATGTTGGCCAATAAAAGTAGCGCTCAATTGCACTTAGAGTGGCTGCCCTCCCTCTATGCCCTGCATAAGGGGGTTCATGACTTTCTTTAAGCACCTTTTGTCGAACAGGAAGAGTGACACAAAGGCGATTGTTCATGAGAAGGTAACCATCTTTGATGGAATAATCTGGATGAGAACCTCCTTGCTGTAAATTTGACCAAATTGCTGCAAAATCAGTATCTTCATCATAAGTATTCTTCATTGTTTGAAAATCTTCATGATGAGCCACTGTAATAGTTGCAATGCGAGGCACTCTAGAAAGTGCATCAGCAACTACATTTTGTTTCCCTGAGTGTACATAATTTGAAAATGAAACATAGACAAGAAATTTTCCCATCTTGCATGTTTCTCCTGCAAATGCTTTTGAGTCTTGAAATACTTCAAGCTTTGATGATCGGTTTTAATAAGGAATTCATTGCCTAAAAGATAATGTTTCCATATCTTTAAAGCATGAATCACTGCTAAGAGCTCCTTTTCATAAATGTCATACCTTTTCTCCACATCATTTAGACGGCGGCTTTCAAAGGCTACGGCATGGCCTTCTTGATTTAGCACTGCACCAATACAATCACCGCAAGCATCTGCTTCCACCACAAATGGTTTTACCAGATCTGGAATGATAAGAACAGGTCCAGAAGTAAGAGCTGTTTTCAGCCTTGTGAAGGCTGCCTTCTCTTTTTCCTTCCATTGGAAAGAGATCTTCTTCTTTGTAAGGTCATGAAGTGGAGAAGCCATATGTGCAAAACACAAGCACAGACTGCAGAAAATGAGAGTTCACATGCAATATAACCCAAAATCTGATCAATAGAAGACAAAATCTGCTGCAGAAAGTCAAAAAATCAGTCAACAACTGGCAAAAACAGCAAAAACGGCCTGAATTAACAGTCACCCAGCCATGAGAGATGCTGAATCAGCAAAACACAGGCTGGAAACTGCAGAAAAACAGGTAGAAAACTGTCGCCAGCAGCTGCTGATGGAAAACACAGGCAGCAGAGGGTGCGTAGGCAGCAGGCGATGGCAAAACTGCAGAAATTGCAGGCTGAAACAGCCCCAAAACAGGTCGCCTGGCTACTACAGCAATTGCCTGATCAGCAGGGGTACAAAACAGTCCTGAAATCAGCAAGAAAACACAGCAGGAGCACAGATCCTGAGATCTGATACCATGTCAGAAGTGGGGCAGCAGTGGAAGCATAAACATGTGCTGAAATAAACTGCTGAAACACAAGACAAAAAGAGAAAAAAAAAGAACACGATACAGATGAGAACTCAGATGTATGCACGGGAAATGGAATCCATATATCTGAACACGAGACAGTCGCATACAACAGTGAGTCACTGGCTGCGTGGGGACTGGCACTGTGCTCCTCTCTCCACAGAGTCTGCAGATGGTGAAGTTATTGACTGAGGAGGAGCCACTTGAGTATAAATAGGCTGAAAAGTGGGGAGCAATAAATGCTGGTCGGCCAGCATTAATGCTGGCCGACTGGTGCATAAAATGCTCCACTGGCATAAAATGCCACACCAGAAAAAATACCTAAAATACCTAATAAAAATGCCCAGCCCAGATCAAGCTCAGACTCACACATGAGCTGACAAATACTCTGCTAACACTTATAACTAGAAGCAAGCGCCTATCTTGATCCAGGACTAAGAATCTAAAAGGAATCCTTGTCAAAGTCAACCAAGAGGCCAAGGGCACAAATCCAGTGTATTGAAAGCAAATGGTAACCCAAGCCTTGGCACATAAAGCACCTCTGAAATATGGGCACCACCTTGCCCATTTGGAATAAGATGGATATTACCCCTCCCTTGAATAGGGACAGAAGAGCTATCGCTGATGAGAATCTGTCCATGTGAAGGCCACAAATGGGCAACACTTGCTTTAGAAGGAGTCATGTGCCCAGAAGCACCATTGTCAACAATCCACTCATGAGGGTGTGGGTTCATCAATGCAATATCAGAAGCCCTAGGGGTTGATGCCTCAATCAACTCCAAGTGGAGGAAGGCAGCTGATGAGGGTAGCCACACTCCTGAATCCTTTGAAAACTTCTCCTTCCTCTCCTTGCCCTCCTTCTCCTTGTCGGGGAAATCCTTCTTTCAGTGACTTGACTTGTCATAGATGTGACAAGTGGAATCATTCTTTTTGTCCTCTTTCAATTTGTTCTTCTTTTGGTCCGTCCCCTTCTTTTGAGAGGAGTGACCTATTAATGCCTTTGATTTGGAAGCATTGTGTCCTTTCAATTGCTTCTCCTGGTCCAATACCATAGGAACTAACTCTTCCCAACGAAGAGTCTTTGACCGCCCTGAAGCAATCAAGGCAGAGTAAAATGCACTGAATCAAGGTAGTAATTGTTGAGAAAGAAGATTTATTGCCATGTCCTTTGAGGTGATCATCTTCCTTGCTTCGTCAAGGTCATTTGATTGTACATTTGATCAAGCTCTAGCCATATGTCTCGAGCCATGATCACAAGCCACAGTCAAGTGCTCAATACGTGCAATGACTACTGGAGTGCAAGAGAGAAAGAGGAAAGAACGGTGCGGGCATTCAATTTGTCCCAATGCGCCTATACCTTCATCAACTCGGCTTTCTCATGTAAAGAAAGCTTGGAGGCATCACGAGTTGTAGGACGGTCTATAGCCTTGATCACGAGCTCCGCTAAATTATAAGACTCCAAGATGGCCAGCATCATTACGTGCTCCCCATTAAGCTTTTGATCTGAAGGAAGAGTTGGCAACACGGGGACCTTATGGTCCAATAGCTTGAAACTCCATGTTGATTTCGGTCGACATTGTGAATAGAATGACATGCATGAAAAAAAAGGGCAGCCCCCTTCGACTTTCCACATGGTGTTGGTGCTTGCTAGGGCTTCCTCCGCTTGTTCTCAAAGAGTTTCACTCGTTGGAGGCGATGAAAACTTAAAATCTGCAGCAAAAGGCTAAAAACATAGCCTTTCCTCCTTTACAAACAGCAATGACCTGCAAAACAGCAACTTCACTCCTTCTCCACGCACAAGCTGTTCATTGTAGCCTCGAAAGGCTAAAAACTCAAACTTTTGTCGTGAAGAATCCTCTCGATCATGTTTCCACAATCAATCAGCCCTTCTACGGTGCTTTGATACCATTTCAGAGTGCAGCGAATGCGGAAGCATATGGACAAGACTGAAAGACAACGAACACGAGAAAGGGAAAGAGAAAAGAGATAGAAGAACACAAAAATCTGTAGTCAATGAAAGCTCAAATGAAGAGGGCAGATATACAAGGGCTCTCAATGTATCTCCTTGAGCCGTATCTCTCCCACCAGCACTTGAAAAAACAAGTGAGGAGGGCAGGCTGCCAACTAGGCCTAAATAGGAGGAAATAATACAATACAATAATGGAAGTGACCGGCAAAACTGGCCGACCTGATCAAAAAGCTGCCAACTACATAAAAATTGAATAAAATAATCAGCAACTGATCCTCCAGCTGCCACATGGCATCATTGCTTGCCTGATGGAATTGCCCATACAGTGTGCCTGCTGAAAATGCCCACTGACTGACAAGAATACCTCCAAGAGAACTGGCTGCACCAATGGTAACCTAAGAAATGCTAGTCCAGGGGATGACTAATTTTCTAACAATGATAGCTAAGTGAGGGATGAAAGTGGCTGTCCCCCTTCCCTTTGGATAGCGTTTGTTTGGACTTTTGTCTTACCAAATTCTCAATAACACCAAAATAAATCGGATTTGCTCTTTGGGGCTTTATGAGAGTTGCATGAATTGGCCAGTAATTGAGAAATTAGGTTTGGCCTAATTTTTCATCACTTAACAAATTGTGACTGGTAAGTTGGGAGTTGAGGCAAGAAAGATTTAAGTAAACTGTATGTGGAACCTAGAATGAAGCTTTCCATTGTTGAAACTTGATGGATTTAACACTACTTACTCCTTTTTCCACTTCATATCTGGATTTTGGTTATTCTAAGTTCATGTTCCTCAACCTAAACTTCAAGCTAAAAACTTCAGTTCAATGTTTTTAAAACAGGGTTTCCAATCCAATCAGTTGACATGTTCTACAAATGTATCATGTCACGAAGTGATCCCATTCTGAATAACCTGCTGTTGGCATTTCCTTGAATCTGATACTTTTTCAAGCCATGCCAAATCCTTGAATTTCATTTTGTGGACTAACTAGGCCCAAATTAACACTAAAGCTGGAGGGAATTAGGGTCATTGCTCAAATTGAGCGGTCACTAATATTCTAAGCAAGTCCAAAATTTGCAGTTCCGATTTGATCATCCCCCAATTTCTCCAGTTCATAGGATTTGAAATTGATAGCTTGATGTCGTTTTATGCACGAAAGAGTTGTGTGTGTAAATGTGTAGCTTGATGTTTAATGGATGTTATTTACAGTGGCAGGCGGGGCAGTGGGTCTGGTGAATTTCTTGCTGGTTTTGTACTGGGAGGTGTGGTGTTTGGGGCCTTAGGCTATTTGTTTTCTCCTCAGGTAACTCTTCAAAGGAAAAACTCTATTTGTTTTCAGTTGAAAAGCTCTATAGAATCATGCCATGCTGGCAGGTTTACCCTAATTGCTTCAAATTTCTTGACTGCAGGTTAGTAAGACTCTCGCTAGAGTCAAAGATGGGCAGCTAGATAACATCTCAAACTTTTTAGATGTCGATGATGGCATTGAGGTGAGTACTCTTCACAGGGTGTTAGTTAACATGTGCAGTTGTTTTTTTAAAAGGGTAGATTTTGTTGATGCACAAAAATTAAAGGTGCCTTGCCTTATTTTTGTAATGATAAGCTTTGCACCCAGCCAGTCCAGTTGCTATTGACATTACCTTTTAGTGGTTGAATCATGCACCGATTGTAGTTAGGTATTCTAAACTTGCACTGGAGAATTACTATGCAGTGAGTTTTTATTTCTAGTTCTGTGAAGCTATTTCAATGCCTTTCGTATTAAATGCTGCTGATAAGCTTCAGCTCAGCCAGTCCACTTGCTATTCACCTTACCTTTTACCAGTTGAATCATGCACTGAGTGTAGTTGGTATTCTAAACTTGCACTGGGGTATTACTATCCAGCGCAATAGCCAAAAGTTACCTTCGTTAGCAAATTAAGGTTTTATTACTAGTTCTGTGAACCTATCCCAATGCCTTCCATACCAAATGTAGCTATAAACGCATTAATCTAAAAGAGGTACATGATTTGGCACAGACCAAAATGTTTTCATGAGGTACTCACTAAGTTTCTGCATCCAAACGCTATTTTCCAAATCCGTCACATCAAAACAAGTAGATATCATAAACCTAGGGCTGGAGAGAGGTTAGGGTTGTTAGCAGATTAGTCAGTTCATGGCTGTGCATGTGGTACAGCAGGCTGGGCACCAGAGATATTTTAGGCTTTTTATTTGCCAGCATTTATTGTGATTTGGCATTATTTGCAGCCAGTCAGCCAGCATTTAATACTGGCCAACCAATCATATTTTATGGCATTTATTTGGCCTATATATTCTCAAGCTCCCTTCTCCACAATCATTCATTCATTGCCTGACAATTCTTGGGGAGAGGGAGTAGGTGCCAGTGCCCCTAGAGCCGGTGACTCACATTGCTTCTGTATTGTCTCATGTCTTGGTATATGGATTCCATTTCCTGAGCATCTCTTTTCTTTTGAGTTCTCTTGCAGTGTTTCTCTTTTCTCTTTTCTCTCTCCCTTGTGTTCAGTAGTCTATTACAGTAGTTTTCCATGCTTCCATCGTTGCATCCAATTCTGGCAAGGGTCTAATGGGTTTTGATTGTTAACTCCCTAGGCCACCTTTAGATCATGTGCATGATTTGGAGAGATTTACAGGGTCTGCCATGGCATGACCAATCTTTTTAGCATTGGGGCATAAGCAAAGCAAGAAGCTAAGTACAGTTTAAAATGGCTTTCTATCATGACTTCTCACAACCACTAGATTGACCCAAAACAAATACTTTGATAAAATCGGTGAGATCTATCTTCCTGCTCTATGCATGAACCATTTTTTTTAGCTTAAGGGGTTTCTCCTCAAGGTCAATTGTTTGCGACCAAAGATGTTGACAATAATCTTTGTTGTGTTAGATAAGAAGCAAAAATGGCTATTTGGAAGGAATTGTAACGAGATGTTTTGGTGCACCCTTAAGATTACCGGTGTGGCTTAGCCTAGTTTCTCAAAGAGTCAACAAAAGACCAAGTTATGTGACAAAGACCTATTAACTCCCTAGTATGCTTAATTAATGAAAACCCTAAAATGGTGTGTAGTTTGAGAGAGTTTAAAACGGTGCGTGATACAAGATCATGAAACTTTCTATAAATAGGTAGGTTGCCTTTCATTCAGCCCAATCTCGTTTTTGTAGGTTTTAGGTCTTCTAGCTTTGCTGTCCACACCCCATTCATGAAGGACATCTCGACCAAGGTTGTCTGACCTTGTCTACATCCATCCAAGGCTTGTTCCCAGTGTTCATCGTGTAGTCCACACCAATGATAGTTGCTTCCAATCCGGGAGCTGCTGCCCATCCATTTGTTGCCACCTGTTGCCATGTGGCAATCTAGAGTGCATTGGTACTTGTTGGCTGCTGCCTAGCCCTAGGCAACTGGCTGCCGTATAGGCTGCCACATCACCATCTAGATCTGTGTTTACTGTGCAGGCTGCCACGCCGTCAGCTGAATCTGCATTTGCTGTTTTTCTCTCTCCTCTACTTTTTTGACACAGATCTAGTACATCTTATGCTGTGTTTGCTACTGTCCGACATCTTGGAGGCTGCCCTGTTGTGTTTCACGATTCGTCAGGAGTACGACACACACTCCAGCTTATTACCTCTGCCTTGGTCCTTGAGACATGAGATTTTGGGTACAATTTTTATTTCCTGCATGGTTTGTTCGTTGCACGAGCATTGTATATTCTGTATTTTATTCATTTATTCAGATCTTTCACTATGTTCTTTGTCTTTGAGTTACCCTAATCCTAATTGTGTTCTGTTGAGTTTATGCTTGTGGTAGCTTCCATTTATGTTTCTGTGTTGGGGTATTTCTTCACATGGTATTAGAGCAAGTATCTCTTTGACAAAACCTTGGCCTTTAATCTTAAAGCCCTTCGCAAGAAGCAGGAACAACATGAAGGCAAGTGACTTCGAACACATTTCACCACATCATCATGATGCTTTTGAGCTGAGCATATCGAGACATGAGATGGAGTGGCCTCATAACTTGTTTCTCCTACTTCTGACATGACTGGGTTTGGACTACCATGGAGTCCATAGACCATATGAGATCTCACAAGCTGAATATGATCTCATCCTCATGTAGCAAGATTAATAGTAGATTGAAGGTAAATTTGAGTTTTTTTCTTCAGATTCAGTGCACTGGTCTAATGATATTGCAGGAAGGATGGAAGCTCCACAAAAACTGACCATCTTGACGTGGAAATTGACATGGAGTACAAACCATTTTTCTCTCTACCACAATCATCTCCATCTCTACCTCTTTCATCTTTTCCATACACTTCTCCACCTTCATTCACTTCTATTCAAATAGGTATATTAATACTTCTCAATCTTTTGAATTTACTTTCTCTTTTCCTCAAGATATTGGTGATGCTTCAGGATGAAGGAACTTGTTAATCATATTTTGTGAAGGCTGAATATCAAAGAAAAGTGAAAGCTAAAATGTCGGATTGTTATTTTTGGAGTGCTTCAATGATTATTTCTGGATACTTATAGTATTTGTGTACTTTATGGACACATCAGTTTATCATGGTTGTATTATTTTGTGAGAGTTGGGCTCACTCCCGTGCAACATTGTATTAGTTCCCATAGTTGTATTTGTCGCACCCGCAATTGTTGTGTGGGTTGTGCACGTGGATTTGTGACTAGAATAGCATAGGCTAGGTCTCTTTAGGTTAAGGCACAAGCATGCTTCAAGGATTAATTGGCTTAGATCCCATTAAGTGGGTAGGACGCCCAAGAGAGGGCGCAAACTCTAGTTTATAGGGACACAAACCCTAAAATGCAAAGTGAGGTGTAAACCCTAAAACGTAAACGGGGTGCCGCCCTAGAGAAGTCATTGAACCCTAACCCTAATCCTAACCCTAACCCTAATGCGTTTGGAAATTTTCCCAGACATTTGAAAAACAGACATCTAAAAACCCTGTTTCAGACATGGTGTTTTAAAAAAAATAAGAAATTTAATGGCTTGAAAAAAACAAGCGATTATTGGTTGCTTTTACCAAATGACTATTGCCTTGAGTCAACGCAACCTGGAAAACACTTTTGTGACTGGAAACGATTAAAATCAGCCTGCAGGAACTCCATGTGGCATGGACTGTGGGAAACACAGCTCCCTACTGCTGCCCCAAACTTTCTGATCACACAAGGTAAGATCTCTCTCTCTCTCTCTCTCTCTCAGCCTTTGAAGTTTGAGACTTGAGCACTGCAGTCTGCAGTGTATTCAGCATGGGCCCTGGGGCCTGCATTGTCGCTATTCACAGTGCACATTGGCCTCTCTCTCTCTCTCTCTCTCTCTCTCTCTCTCTCTCTCTCTCAGCCTTCAAAGACCGCAGACTGCAATATGCACCGTGAAGTGTGCAACTTGCACTGTTAAAGCTGAAGTTGAAACCTACAACTAACAATGTCATGTGACATGTCTACATAAAATTTGTGTCAAGTTTTAACTTTTGAAGATGGGAAGAAAGCGGAAAGCTGAATGGGATCATGTAACTGTTGTCAAAATAGTTGGAAAAGGGTAGAATACATGCAAATGCAAATATTGTAGACACACTTTGGATGGTGGCCCGCTATGCATAAGGGCACGTATTTTGGGATTGATAGGTCTTGGTGTGGAAAAGTGCATGCTAAGGATGTATACGGCAGATTGCATGTGGGTGTTGGAGTGCAAGACTCCACTGCAAACATTGATGCAACTGTGTTAGATTTGGGAGATGCTTCTCATGTTAGTGGCTCTAGCAATGTATCTATGCAAGTGTTACTGTTGGGCAGCTTGGGCAATCAAGCATTGCTGACCATGTGAGAAAAAAAAAGAAAGTTGTCAAATCATAGGGCACATTGGCAAAAGCATGGGATTTGCAAGCACGAAAGGAGGCAAACATTGCTGTTCATTGCTTCTTTAATGTAGAGGATATCCCATTTTGAAAAGCAAAGAATCCGTATTTTCTTGGCATGCTAAACGTAGTTGGGTAGTTGGGTCAAAGCTATAGACCACCTTCATATAATAGTTTATGCACGAAGGACCTTATGGAGGAGATTAAATGCATTGATAGTGACTTGCTTGATATTAGGGAGAAGTGGAAGAGATGGATGTAGCATTGTTTGTGATGGATTGTCAGATGCAAGGCACAGGCCTATTATAAATGTTATGGCTACATCTATTTATGGTTCAGTTTTTAAAAACGCTTTTGATACGAGTGAAGAATACAAGTCTGAGTTCATCTTTGGCATCTTGAAAGATGTGATCCTTGATATTGAGCCAGATTATGTGGTGCAAGTATGTATGGATAAGGCAACTAATTGTGTGAGGTGTACATGCCATTGCTTGGATCTTCTTTTAGAAGATATTGGGAAGCTTACTTGGATTTGCCCCTGTGCTTGTTGAAGCAAATAAAGTTATTAGATTCGTTATGCGTAAGCATACAATATTGGCACTGTATCGCTAATTCAAGCAGAAAGAATTATTGAAGCCATTGACTACATGCTTTGCGTATATGTTTATCATGTTAGTGAACTTGTTGGATGAGAGATGCTATGCTTTTTTTTTTTTTGCAAGTAAAATGTGGCTAATTATATTACTCAAATGGCTGATTACAATGGAATGCTCATACTCAACAGACTAGCTGGAGCTGATGCAAATCACAAATACATCATGTATACAAGCCTCTCAAGGCGGTCTGGGGGGATGGGGGCAAGAAGCCATGGAGGGGGGGGGGGGGTGTAACGCCATCTGGGGCTGCCTGCTTGCATCATGAAGAATAGGTCCTGGCCGCCCCACGTGCGCTGAAAGTGAAAACGGAGCTCTTGACGAGCTCGAGACTTGCCCTGCAGCTGGTCCCACCAGTCGCGGAGGGAGTGGATGATGGAAGTTCAAAGCTTTGCCAAAGTCGCGTGTACTGAAAGGCACTCCCCGCCAAAAACCTCCTGACAACGTGCCTTCCAGATGTGCCATCCTGTAAGACTCCCTACAATCTCCCATACCTTTGAGCGGTTTGTTGTGGGCTCCAGTACTTGGTGGCTGAGTAAAGTCCCCAAGCCGACCACTGCACAAGACCCAGCCTCAATGATGAAAATCGTGTCTTGCATCCCGGCCTCATACAAAAGGTGACGGTCGTGGCTGATTGCTTGCCAGTAGAAAGCTCTCCACGAGATACATCCAAGGTTGGGTGCCACACGACAAAGAATGCGGTAAGCTCCTCTCCACACGAGCTATGCCTCCTTGCAAGACCAAAGGCAGTGCTTTGGAGTTTCCAAAAGTTGCTGTGGGCAGCGTTACCCCCTCCATCCTGTTGCATCTGGGCCAGCCAACTCCCAACCGCTAGATCTCCATGTGCCAAAAGCCATAGGAAATACGACACCCTCCTCGGCCTCCAGCTGTTCCATAGGTAGCGCCAGAAAGTCCGACAGAAGGCATCCGTGATGCTGTGCTCCGCCCAGTATCTGCTACACAAAGGCGCCTGCCGCCTAGTCCATGTCCTCCTGCATGAGTACATGTCTACCAATCTTGGTTGTGTACTCCAAGAACCTTAGTGGCTTCTTTGCGACCACAGTGGTCGGCCATAGCCACTCTCCAGGGTCCCACTCCAGCTCATCAAGTGGCTTGCTCTCCCATATCCAGAGGTGCTATTCCCGAAACTCCTCCCAGAATACATAAGGATCTAGACGCCAGGTCTTCCCTTGGAGACCAACCACCCGAATCCTCCTCCAAGAAGGAAGGACGATGATCTCCTTATCCTGCTGCCCTTTGTCAAGGATCAAACGCCCCCCATCATGCACAATGAAGAAAATCCTGTAGGGGGCGCCGCCCGCTCTACCTCTCACTTGTAAGGGCATACCTGGCGCCGGTGAGAATCTAGTGGCCCACACCTCGCCAAGCTCCACCGGCTCTCGGATCAGGGGGTCAAGCCACTCTCGAGAGATCGTTGAGTCAATCTCCCTTCTCCTCAACTCAGCTCCTTGCTGATAACCTGTTGCTTGTTGTAACATCTCATGATCCACCGTCCTATATACCTCTTGCCATGTCTTGATAGTACGAGAAGGGCTAGCCTCCCATCCAACCCATTGGATGTGGGGGTGCTCGCCAATCTGTATCCTGTCCCGATCTTTGACCTGGGGGTTCCAGACCATCAGCTGGCGGTCTATCTCCTGTTGGCATCATGGGGGCCTATGAATTAGGGCCTTGTGGTGGCCTTGCCACACACGAAGTAGGCTGCGGAGAAAGGAGGATCTGGGTGGCGTGATGTGGGCAGCTGTGATGATCCATCTCAAGGATGGCCTCCGATCACCACCAAGCCTCGGTCTGCACTCTTGGAGACCCTCCTGTAGAAGGATCTTCCAAGTCTGTTCTCCTAGTGTGAGCCTATGGACTACTAGCTTGCCCAAAAGAGCCACGCTCTGAAACTCTGGGTCTATGATCCCAAGCCCTTCCTTAGGATGATGGTTGTTCATGCCACCTTGGCTCGAGAGTCCGTGGAATTGTTAAAGCTGGCCCATAGGAAGTTCCGCACTAGATGGCGAAGCTGAATCACACAAGACGAGGAGAAGCACCAACACGAGGCAATGTAGTGGGCCGTTGCAAGGAGGACCTGGTTGACCACCAAGGCTCGATCCGCTAAGGAGAGGCGGACAATGCTCCAGTAGATCAGCTTCCGCTTGATAGAGTCGAGAACTAGAAGAAACTGTTGGGCAGCAGTGATGTCGAGTTCCACTTAAAACCCTAGGTATCGGATGGTCCCCTTGCACACCTATCTGAACCCCAAGTGGACGCCCCATCCGTAGTAGCGTCTGGGTCTGTAAGAAAACCAATTGACTTTTGCCAGTTGATTTTCGCTCCCGCTGCAAGGCAGAACACCTCCAAAGCTAGTCTCACTCTCTCCAGCATCAACACATCATCCTCCATATAAAGAGCAATATCATCTGTATACTTTGAATCAAGTAGCTCCGTCTCCTTCTTTATCGGAAGTCGAAGGCCATGTAGCCCGCTCACACGTGAACGGAGGAAGTAGGACATCGCCTCTGCAAAGAGTAAGAATAGATATGGGGCAAGAGAACAGCCCTAATGGACAGATTTCTCCAGCCGAAACTCCTCCCCCCTCTTGCCACCTATGAGAACCCTACTAGTGGCTGATTTGTAGAGTGCAGAGACCCCGCAAATCCATGCTTGGGGGAAACCCAACCTTGCCATGGTGTCCTCTAAGAAGTCCCAGTCAACCCTATCATAGGCCTTCTCGAAGTCGAGTAGTAGTACAGCCAATCCCTGGCCATTGTGCTGGGCCCATTCAATCGCCTCGAAGAAGGTGAAGACATTGTCTAGGATGCTCCTATCCTGGACAAAACTTGTATGTGTGTCATGAATAATGTTTGGAAGCACGGAGCAGAGCCACCCACCGATCATCTTGGCTAGTGCCTTATAGGCCATTGACAATAAGGTGATTGGTCTCCACTGGGATAGCTCCAACTGGTCTCCCCCTTTGGGGAAGAGATTGACAAGACCTGCTGATAGACTCCCAGGCATCCGTCCTGAACAGAAAATCTCTTGAAAGGCCAACATGATGGGATCCTTCACCACCTCCCAGTAGTAGTTAGTGAAGAAGGCCTTCGAAAGACCATCCTCTCTTGGGCATTTCTACCTATCCTGCGCATGGAAAGCCTCCGCTAATTCCGTCTTCGTGAAGGGGTCTAGGAGGGAGTGACCCATCTTTGCGGCGAGGAACGGAATGCAATCCCAGACCTGCTGTCTACAATGCTGTCCCCTAGCTGAGCTTGCCTCTTGCTAAAAAAGGTGACTGTAGTAGTCAATGGCAATCTCCATCACCTCATCTGGGCTAGAGCGAATTCTCCCATATTGATTACGGAGGTTATGAATCTAATCTCTTGAGGTGCGAGGCTGGTGCACTTGAAAAAACTCCCTACACATCGTGTCCCCCTTCTGCGTTCAAAAGGCTGCTAAGGTATGGAAGGAGAACTCCGAGCTCTTGTCCTCAAGACCAGCAAGGGCTGCCCGTGCGTGCACCTTCTGTGTGTGGAGTGGGATCCCTTGGTGCCTCCTGAAGAAGTCTTTGCGTGGTAGCTAGGTCTCGCCGGAGTGCTCTCATAGTATCAGAGCGGTGAAGATGGACTGACTGAGGGCTGAACCTATCTGAAGAGGAGATTTCAGCGTGACACAAAGCTGCATTTCGAGGATTCGAGGGCGAGCGGGAGGGCTGCACATCGGATTAAGGCTGAAGCGAGCATGGGCGTGCGGGAAAGGAGTCTAATTGGTGAATTTGTTGCAGCAGGTTATTGCTGTTTGAAGGGGAGGAAGGCTGCGTTTGAGGCCTTCCATTGCAGATTTTACTTTTTCATTGCCTCCGGCGGGTGAAGAAGGTTTGGGTAGCGGAGGAATCAGTCCTAGAAGGCTGCGTTTTCACAGTCAGAGGGGGCTGCTTTTTGCGTTTGTGCAGGTATTGCAGGTTAACATGTCTGCAGAGACTGATTTGGAGTTCCAGGCCATCATGGACAAGAAGGTGCTTGTCCTACCGGCTCTTCCAACGGATCAAAAGCTTGATGGTGACAATTACCGCATCTGGCGGGTGATGATGTTGGCCATTTTAGAGTCTTATGATTTGGCGGGACTGGTGATGGAGGAGATTAACAAGCCCTCGCTGAGGGATGAGTCCAAACTCTCTTCCAATGCTTGTGCGGAGTTGACCAAGGCCCAGTCTCATTGGGACAAACTGAATGCCAGGATTCGATCTTTTCTGTTTTTGTCTTACACCACAGCCGTGATAGCTCACATCGAGCACTTGATGGTGGCTCGTGAGATATGGCTGGAGCTCGATCGGATGTACAACCGGATGACCCTGATGAAGAGGGTTTCTTTGGAGGTGTAGATGCGGACTTTGTCTGTGAAAAAGTCTTCTTCGCTTCGGGAACAGATCAATAAGCTTTGACAGCTTCAGATGCAGGTTCAAAATGCGGGGAAGCTTATTTCCTCCGAAGACATGGCGATCACTTTACTATCCTAGTTGCTGCCAAGATTCAGTACTTTTTATTCCGCTCTTATTGCTTCAGGGCGGAGTCGACTCTTCGGTGGGAAGAGTTGGTTCCTATGGTCTTGGACCAAGAGGAACAATTGAAGAGACAGAATGCTTCCAAATCGGAGGTATTGGTTAGTCAAGCCTCTCAGAAGAAGAAAAAGGATGACAACAAATCCAAGAAGGACAAGGAGAAGGAATCAACTTGCTATATTTGTGGAAAGATCGGTCACTGGAAGAAGGATTGCCTCGACAAAGACAAGAAGGATATCAAGAAGAAGGACACGAAGGACTCTGGAGCGGTGGCTGCACCCTCATCAGCTGCTTTTCTATACTTAGTAGTCATTGAGGACTCTATATTGACAACTTCTGATGCTGCGATGACAGCTCCCCAGGCTTGAGAGTGGATTGTGGACAGTAGTGCCTCACGGCACATGACTCCTTCTTCCGTTGGTGTTGCCCATTTGCGACCTTCGCATGGGCAGATTCTCATTGGAAACAGCTCTTCTATGTCTATTGTTGTGCGGGGTGAGATGCAACTTATTCCAGATGGACGTGGTGGTACCCACACCTCTGAGGTGTTGCATGTGCCAGGACTGGGGTATCATTTACTTTCAGTTCATAAGATTTGTGCTCTTGGTCTCTTGGTGGAGTTTACAGTGATACTGTTGGAGTCCTTGATCATGGATTGAGGAAGGTTCTCTCTATAAGGTATGAGAAGAATGGAGTCTACAAATTGAAGTCTTCTTTAGCTCTTACTTCTTCTCTTCTTACTTCTCAAACACAGTCCGAGCTATGGCATGCTCGGTTTGGCCACCTAAACTACGAGTATCTTTGGAAGGCGTCGCGAGGGTCGTTTGTCCGAGGCTTGCTGGACATAGTGGTGAGCCATCAGCCATGTGTCTCTTGCATTCGTGGGAAACTACATCGGGATGCGATTCCCAACAAAGCTTCTAGGCGGTCTACTTCACCCATGGAGCTTGTATCTACGGATCTTTGTGGCCTGATGAGGACTGAGTCCCTGAAGGGGAGCCTGTACTTCATGCTGATCGTAGATGACTACAACAGGATGACTTGGGCCTATTTCTTGACTTTGAAGTCGGAGGCTTTCTCTCACTTCAAGGATTGGCTTCTCTTTGAGGAAAACCGTTCTGGCCGGCGACTGAAGATCCCCAAGAGAATGGCATTTTGGAGGGGAAGAACCGAAGTGTAATCGAGATGGCATGCACCATGATGGAGCACCGACAGGCATCTTAGTTTCTGTGGGCTGAGACAGTGGCTACCGCAGTTCACATCCTTAATCGATCTTCCACTTCGGCCGTTGACAGGATGACACCTTTTGAGGCTTACTTCGGGACTAAGCCTGATGTCTCTTATTTCAGGATCTTTGGGTGTGACGCCTATGTGCACATTCCGAAGACGCAACGTGATAAGTTCGAGACGGCTTCCCGACGACAGGTTTTTGTTGGCTATAGCTCCCAATTCCAAGGTTATTGTTTGTTTGATCCCGTTAAGCGGGATGTCTACACGAGCTGAGATGTGCGAGTAGCGGCCACAGAGGGGGATGAGGAGCACCCTGTCCTTGGAGATCCAGGGGAGAGTTGGGCTCCCGAGACAGTTTCTTTGGAGCCAGAGCCTCTTGATGGAGATTCTTCTTCGGATTCGGAGTCTTCTCTTCCATCGGCCATCCCCAAGGAGCTTTCGCCGGTGGATGTTCCTGAGTCTTCAGTAGATGGAAAGCGACGAGGAGAGATTTGTCCTCCTCCTTGTTGGGTCCGTGACACACTTCGAGATTCAGGGATCGAGGGGGTCCCTGAGGAGTGGGAACCGCAGGATGGACCGCGGAGGTCACGGAGGAACCAGGCACATTCTTCTGAGCTTGTCTGCTCCAACTATTGTTTGCTGACCGTGTTATGCAGGATCGAGAGCCCACTTCAGTGAAGGAGGCTTTGCAGTCTGATCATTGGCGGAAGGCCATGGAAGCCAAGTTGGAGGCTATTGAGAGGAATGGCACTTGGTCTCTTGTGCCTCGTCCCTCTCACAAGAAGGTGATTGGTGTCAAGTGGGTCTTCAAGACCAAGTACCTTAGCGATGGTTCTTTGGACAAGCACAAGGCTTGCCTTGTTGCTAAAGGTTTTACTCGGCGCCCAGGCATTGATTTCCATGATACTTTTGCCCCACTGCTTCTATGGCGACTATGTGAGCTTGTCTTGCCTTGGCTGGCCTGTTTATCGGTTGGATGTGAAGTCGGCCTTTCTGAATGGTGACTTGCAGGAGGAGATCTATGTTGAGCAGCCTCTTGGCTTTGGATCCTCGGATGGGAAATTTTACAGGTTGAAGGCGGCCTTGTATGGCCTCAAGCAGGCTCCGCATGCATGGAACGAGAAGATTGACTCGTTTCTTCAGTCGAAGTTGGGGTATCGGCGCTCCAAGGCCGATCCCAGCTTTATGTGCACACTTCCGAGGTTGGTCGTGTGTTGTTTGTGTTGTATGTTGATGATTTGATTTTGACAGGGGATCATGCACAGCAGGCCCGAGAGACCAAGACAGCTTTACATCAGGCATTCGAGATGACGGATTTGGGGCTTCTTCATTTCTTCTTGGGTCACGAGATTTATCAGTCTCAGAGGGGGATTTTCATCTCTCAGCAGAGGTACATTTAGAAGCTCTTGGTGACTTTTGAGATGGAGACTTGTCGGCCCATTACCACTCCTATGGATCCGAATTGGAAGGCTACTTCACACTCAGATTCTCCCGTGATGGATGCTTCATGCTATCATCAGTTGATTGGATCCTTGATTTGGCTTCTTAACACTCGTGTTAATCTTTGTTTTGCTGTGGGTCTTTTGGCAGGGTTCATGATGGAAACCCAACAGGTGCATTGGCAGGCTGCCCTGAGGATTCTTCGGTATTTGAGGGGGACCTCTAACTTAGGGATTTCTTATCCCGCAGGTATAGATGCTTCCGATTTGGTTCTTGTAGGTTGGAGTGACTTGGATTGGGCTAGCGATGTGGACCACCGACGGTCTACTACAGGCTACTGTTTTATCTTAGGTACAGGTGTTATCTCTTGGAGTAGCAAGAAGTAGCCCACGGTAGCCCCTTCTTCTACTGAGGCGGAGTATCGAGCTGTGTCTTCCACCACATGTGAGGTTGTGTGGCTTCGGAGATTGTTGGAGGAGCTTGGCTACCCCTAGACTCGTCCTACTCTTCTGCAGTGCGACAATATGTTATGGTATAACTTGCATTTAAAATTTGTGTATGATTCTTGATGTATAAAAGTTATATTATGAGTTGCAAATCTCACAATAAGGTAATTGTTAGCATTTTCTTACCACAAACTTGCAAAACTTCTACGCAATAGTTTTGACTAATTAAAACTTGACAAAATAATCTTATACAGACAACTTTAAGTCGTAAGATTGAGCCTCCAATTTAAACTTACTTCATGATTTTGTTGGCCACAACCAACACATTGCTCATTTGGAGTCAAATCATAAGTTAGAAGTCCTAATTGTGCAGTGTTGTAGAATGCTCTTAAACCATTTACATTATTCACAAAACATTAGCTAACATGTCATCTTATAAATATTTGATAGTGACTTTTTCTTCAGAGGAAGTCTACCAAATTTTGCAAGTGACATCTTTAAGTCCTACACACCCCATCCACTACAATAATGACGACTCAACATAGAACCAAGGAGGAAGTATTGTTGGTACTTTGTATATGAAACCAAATAGTTTCCTTCTGTGAAGAGCAATGTTTCTTTTGCTATGGAAATCAACATATCACTTCATTTGGGAGAAGCTTCTAGATGGGACCATTGATGTGGAGTATTGTAAGACGGAGGATAATCTTGCAGATTTGCTCACAAAGGCGCTTCCCCAGGCTCTTCTTTGGCAGCATTTCCGATCCCTCAGTCTTGTGACCTGTCCAGGATCTGAGAGGGGGCATTAGCAGATGCTTTGGCATGATTAAACATGCTTTATTGAGATTATCAATAAAGATACTCTTTTAAGGAGTTGTTAGACTAATGCAATGGCTCTCTCTCTCTCTCTCTCTCTCTCCAAAAATTTTAATTCTCTATCCCTAATTTTTTTCTACTTAAGGTTCTCTCTTTCTCTAAAAGCCCTATGTTTGTTTGTCTATGTCTTTAAATTTTTAATTCTCTTTTTCCAAACTGTTTAATTTTCTCTTCGCCTTGAAAAAATTTCCCTCTCCCACACACTCTTCCCCATTCTCTCTTCAAATGTTTAATTTTCTCTCTCTCTCTCTCTCTCTCTCTCTCTCTCTCTCTCTCTCTCTCTCTCTCTCTCTCTCTCTCTCCATGCTCCCAAATCTTTTGCGCTTTTCTCTCCCATTCTCTCCCCCCTCTATTTTTCCTTTTCTTTTCTCTAATTCTCTCTCCAAATTTTTTAATTCTCTTCCCAAGTAAACCCCCCCTCTCTCCTAGCCCTAAAATTCCCCCCCCCCCCCCCCCCCCCACACACACACACTCTCTCTCTCTCTCTCTCTCTCTCAGATTCTCTTCATATTTTTAATTCTCTTAATTTTTAATTTGCTCTCCAAATTCTCTCTTTCTCTCTTTGTTTGTGTCACCAAAAATTTTCTCCACTTTTTTATTCTATTCTCTTAAAAAAATTTCCATATCTAGTTTTTGGAAGAGCCTTTGCAACCTCCTTGGAATCCAAGTTAAGTTATCCACATCCAATCATCCACAGATTGATGGTCAAACAGAATGGGTAAATCAAGTCTTGGAACAATATCTCCGCTGCACCATCAACTACCATCAGAATGATTGGTTTGAGCTCTTGCCCTTTGCAGAGTTTGCTTATAATAATATTATCCATGCATCTACTGAGCAAACTCCTTTCTTTGCAAACTATGGCCAGCATCCAAGGATGGATGTGCATCTCTCCAATCAAGTAAAGAACCCTGCCACCCGAGATAAACCTCAACACCTAGCAGATATACACCAAGAACTCAGGCAACAAACCCAAAAGGCTCAGTACTATGTGGATCAACATCAACATCCAGTATACAAAGTTGGTGATAAAGTATGGTTACTTAGGCATGATCTCCAGACAACAAGGCCCTCCACCAAGCTAGACCAGCAGAGATTTAGGCCCCTTACTATTATAGCCCAGATCAACCCAATTGCTTATTGACTCTAACTCTCTGAAGATCCACCCAGTCTTCCATGTTTCCTTGCTCCAGCCATACCATAGCTCATCACTAGGGGGTAGAGATTGGATCGGCCACCACATGTCCAGATTGATGATCATGAAGAATTTGAGGTCGAGCATGTCTTAGACTCAAGGATCTCCCGAGGTTGATTAGAATACCTTATTCACACATGCCTTTAGAACTCATTACCAGAGATTGCGAAGGGACCGTGGAAAGCATTACATGTTTCCCCCCTTGCAAGCCCACTTAGGAATAGCCTTTTGGAAACTACTCAACAGATGCCTTGGCCACATTGAACTGAATATTTCGATAGTGGAAACACATAAAGCAATGCTTGGTGTGGAGTAAATTTGTCACAGCCTACTTTAGGCGTGGAGAATGGGGACATTATTACAAAGAAAGCATGCATGGCAAGATTTAAAAGGATAACCAACACTATGAAAAGCTTGGAAGACAAGAATAAAAGGACTTGGTGGAGGGGAAGGCTGATGTGCAGGTTGAGGAAGAGGGGTGGCAAGTGGTGCAAAGGAAGAAGGGAAAGGAAACTTGAAAGGACAAAAATGGAGGCACCAAAAAATGCATGGGCATAGTCATCGCAAGTATTTAGAAACTTCTGGCAAAAAGCCTCTATTCCCAAGTATAATAGCATTGTCAACAAGATTCCCATCTAGCAACTTGAAACAGAATATCTAGGTATCGACACAAAGGTACAATTAGCGTCAGCAAAGCAAGAGGGCGAATTTCTTTGACATGCATGGCTCGGGATGGCTCGAGGCCCAAACAAACTTAGAAAGAGGTAATATGAGAGACACAAGTAAATGGTTCCATGATCATGCACATTGGAAGAGTGGTAGTAAGGGATTTGAGGGCAAAAAAATTGACCAATCTAATAATGATGGAAGAGCTTAAGAATCTCAATTCGGTGACATCTAACATCAAAGGCATTGGAGGGGAGGTCAAATGAAGCCTCCTTTGGCTCTAGGTGAAAGAGAACTAACTAGATGTTATCCTATTGCAAGAGCATAAAGTGAATAACATAAGTGAGACATGCTTCACGTATGGACAATACTTAGGCTTTGTCAGTGGTTCAAAGGGAGGCAAGCTTGAATACATAACTTTGGTGAAAGAAAAATAATAGCCAAAGTTGAAAGAAAATTCAAGGGAGGGAAGATGGATAGTGGTCACAATGAATTGGCTAGGAGAGCCTTTAGACATTGTAGATGCTTACGAATTTAATGACCCCAGATTGAGGGAAGTGATTTGGGATTCATTAAGAACTTGCAACTTGAACAGATCCCTCGTTGGGAGGAAACTTCGATATGACAATTGGAGAAACGTGTAGGAGGAAAGGAATTAGAAAAATGGGATGAATTGGTAGATTCCCCAATTCTAATGGATGTCAAACAATATTTGCAAAAGGAGAAAAGCTTAAGGACCTACAATTCACTAAATAGCATGGGTTACTGGGCCCAATTAGACCATTGGTATGCAATAGACAAAGGGGAATGGCTACTTGCAATGGTCAATGTGAGAATGGATTATGGATGTATTATTTTAGACCATATGCCTATTTGGATGGCCCTCCAAGCATTTGAGCCATGTAAGGTGAACGGTCAAAGGAAATGGTTGGTGGCAAATAGTAGGCATTTCATGAAAACAAATTTTGGGTACATGTCAAAGGGGGCTATACAAATATTGGAAGAGAACAGTCGGACAGGACAGGCTGCAGTCAGACAGTTTTTTATATTATTTTCCTGCAGTTGGCTGCATTTAATGCAGCCGACCTGGTGCTGGGCATTCTTTTCTTTTTGGCTATTTATAGCCAGTTGGTGGCACACTCCAGTCATTATCATTGTTTAGTGATTTCAGATTCTGATCTTGAGATCTGTTGGCTGAGACAGATTGTGCTCGGGCTGATAGAGATCAAGGTCATCAGGTCGAAGACATACGCAGATATTTCCTCTGCCCCCTTGTGTATTTCTCCACTCTTATACAGCATACTACACCGTAGATTTTCTGCGTTTACACTGTCTCCTTTTCTCTCTCTCTCTCTCTCTCTCTTCTCTCTCTGTGTTCACTCTCTCTCAGTCTTTGTCCTACGCTTCCGCATTGCTGCACTCTAACACAAAGAACTCCGTATGAGGCATATTTTGGCTCTCGGCTTGTAGTTTTCCACTTTAAAGTCTTTGGAAGTCGTGCCTATATGCATACCTCTGATGATAAAATAGGCAAGCTCACTCTATGAGCTGATCTTTTGGTTTTTGTAGGATACTCCTCTAAAGTGAGAAAGCTTATTGTTTGTTCGATCCTAAGATAAACAAGGTGGTTGTTAGGAGAGATGTAGTGTTTGATAAGAGGGACATTGTGCAGTGTTTTATACCAGATTATGAGTCCTTTTTTCACATTCTCCTTGGAGATGGTATCTTTTGAGCCAAGTCTACTGCATGCTCTTGACCCACCTGTTGATTCTTTTGTTCCTAGGCCTCCTTCATGAGACATGTTAGCTCGCTTGTACCAATAGATCATGTGGGATTCGGGGATTCTTTCACCTTCAGAGGGTCCTAGAAGATTTTCTTGGCTTGCACCTTAGGCATCATTTGCGTTGTCGTTTACAGTTGATTACATAGCATATTCTGAGTTGGACAGTTGGTAGGAGGCTCTTGAGCATCCCCAATGTCGAGAGGCCATGGAGAATGAGCTAGAGAGTAAGAATGTCACTGACATGTTGTTTATAGTTTTTTAAAAGACATTATGTATATTGTACTTTGTACTTTCATCCACATCATTAGGATGACATGAGTGTAAAGGGGGGCTTGGGCAAGCGAACAATTCCCTTGCGAGGGCACTGTCCAAGTGGCATCGTTGCATAGTATTTTGCATAAGCATGATCACACTTGGATTGCCTCTTGCATAACTCCAGTGCATTGGCATTTTGTTCTTGCAAACATGCATTTGTGCGCATTTATTTCTTTTTAGTCTTTTGGAGTAATTGACTTTGGATCCACCATATTTGCTTCACACACCCTTTGCCTCTCTGTCGTCATCGATATTTTGTAGTGGTAGGGATAGCTTATTTTGTGAAAGCCTTTGGGTCTTCCCCTTAGTCTCTCGTCGTCAGTTACTTAATCGACTGCAACTGTCAATATTTGGAAAAACAAAAAACTCATTGTGGTTTCATCCACCTTTGCAGGACTTGGTAGGCTATTGGGTAGCTGATGTGCATCCTTTATCCGATGTCTTGGCCTCTCCAGGGTGACTACTTGGACTTGTTGGGTAAGATAACCATTGGCTCTATTGTCTTGGTAGGCCATTGGGTAGCCACCATGCATCCTTTGTTTGATGCCTTGGTTGCTTGGAGGTGGGACGCCTTGGGGTAAAAACACATCTAAATAAAAAACACAGGAACCTTTGGGTTGGCCTTCCTTTCTAGCCCATTTTTGGGTATGAGAGGTGTCGAGGTAAAATAAGCATTACATGCTGAATTAGCCTCTTAAATAGCTCCAAAAATGCATATTTAATGAAATCCCTAAAATAGTGCACGGTTCGAGAGAATTTAGAACATTGCATAGTACGAGGACCAGAAACTACAGTGCGCGGTACAAGGACCTGAAACTTTCTATAAATAGGTAGGCTGCCCTCCATTTAGCGCTATCTCGTTTTTGCAAATTTCAGGCCTTTTAGCTTCATTGCCCAAACCCCGTTTGTGGAGGACATCTTAGCCAAGGTTGCTCAACCTTGTTTATGTCCATCTAAGTCTTGTTTCCAGCCTTTGTCATGCAGTCCACACCACTGACAGCTGTTGCTGCTCATCCATCTGTTGTCGCCAGCTGCCATGCAGCAATCTTTTGTTGCATTAGTACCTGCTGGCTGCTGCCCAGCCCTAGATGACTGCTGAAACCCTGTGTTTGCTGCAGCTGGTTGCCGTACAGGCTGCCATGTCACCATCCAGATCTGCGTTTGCTGTGCAGGCTGCTGTACAAGCTGCCATGTCATCAGGTGAATCTATGTTTGCTGTTTCTCTCTCTTCTTTGTGCATCTGACACTGACCTAGCACATCATCTACTGTGTTTTTCTCTCTCCTCTGCATGTCTAACACTGATCTAGCACATCATCTACTGTGTTTGCTGCTGTCCGACATCTTGGAGGCTGCCTTGCTGCGTTTCGGGATCCATCAGGAGTATAACACACTCTCCAACTCATCACCTTTGCCTCGGTCCTCGAGCCATGAGAGTTCAAAGTACAATTTTCATTCCCTGCACGGTTTGTTTGCTGCAGGAGCATTGTATATTCTTCATTATTCAGATCTTTCAATGTGTTCATTGTCTCTGAGTTACCCTAACCGTAACTATGTTCTATTGAGTTTATGCTATGTCATACACTTTCATTTATGTTTCTGCATCAGGGTTATTTCTTCACCCCTAGGTTGTTACCCTAGCCTATTGCTTCAATTCTTTGGACAGTAAGAGCATTCATAGATGGCTTGTTACATCAATTGACGGTTTAAGGTTCCCTTGAATATTGGGTTGCGTTTGTGATATCTCATAGTGCTTGATGTTCAGAGCCAATATCTTCTTGGTAATGTATGAGGACAAGGATGTGTCTGCTCCTTATGCTTGATTAGAGTAGGAAAGTGGGTTTAAACTACAGGGAATGACTTGGCTGACTCTTTTTTGGGTGTGTGTGTGAGCATCCGAGAGAAGTTTGTCCATTATACTGGGATGAGCTTAGCACTCCATTCTGAATTGTTATGGTTGGCAAAATTTTATCACAGCATGATTGTCAAGATATTGGAAAGCAACATGTAATCAGGATTTACACATGTTTATAAAATGTGTCTTCTTCTACATATGCAAATTTCTAATCTGATTCAATCACTTTTGTTTTGCAGAAAACAAGAAGGAACCTCAATGAAAAGATAGCCAAACTTAATTCTGCTATTGATGATGTATCTGCACAATTAAAAGCAGAGAATGGCGTTGCTTTCCCAGATGACAGTGTAGCTGAACTGGAGTCTGCAGCTTGATTTAGCTGTTAGGATAAGAGGATTTTACTTTCAAACATGTGAGAGAGACACACTCTTTGAAAAGGAATACTGAAGACAATGTCCTCTTGTTCCTAAGGGGAAGTCTTGGATTTAACTAAATTTGTAGCAGGCTTGATGGAAAGCTTGCTTCATGTGTTTAGGGCTTGTTAGTGCAAAGCCAATTTGCAATCTCAAAAATTACCTATGTAAGTATCAACATTATTTTATACAAATGGCTATTGCTCCTTTTAACATATTTTTCTTATGAATCTTTACCTGTGCCTGTTCCCTTCAACCCGGTAACTATGGCCATTTATGAGGTTGTTTTAGCGGCTTTTGCCTTTCTGTGGAGCCGGATTAATGATTGGTTACCTAACTGTCGATACCTGCTTCTTACACGGTCTTTAGCTGTTTAAGAAAATACCTGTAGTCATTGTTCTTAAATGGTGTCTCTAATGGTCTTATTTTGTGTTCTTATTTACATCTGTCTCCTTTTGTTCGTTTACTGTTACTTATTACTTCTGACTTCCACCTTTTAAAAGGAGCATAGCTCTTTCTCATTACAATCTTAACTCTTTTTCATAGGACCGGAGCCAAGCTTTTGCTTTTGCTCCTTGGATATCCACTTATCACAAAGGAAGTGAAGTTTCTTAATTCATCACCTATCTCTCATTGGGCCACTTGCTTATGCATCCCTTTGTATTTTTGGACATTCAGTTGCTTGAGCGCCTCATTGAGTTTCTTGATCCCATCTTAGTCACACATGGCTCTGAGTGCTTGTTTCCTAATTTTTATAGGTAGAGCCAATGGTATCATATTTATGTGCATTTTGATATTATAGCAGTTATACATGCAATTACATTTGGTCTCATTGTTGTTGGTTATATATATATTCAATTAGACTGTCAATTACCATTGTTAGTTATATGTATTCAATTACATTGTTAGTTACTTCTCATCACACAACGGTTATGAAGTTTACTATAGATTTTGTTTTCAGCCTTAATCCTTAGGCACGTTCCTACATAGTGGTTTATTTTTGTGTGAGACATTTTCAGGCATTTCACTTACAATATACAATATGTAGATCTTGTAGGGTCATTACTTTTGTGCTCCATTGAGAAATTTGTTTTCCTGTCTATCATTTTGTCATAATTATATAGTGGATTGCACACATGCATTCGTGAGCACTATCTTGAGTTTGTGCATGATCCTTCTTGTTGTGTGCATTCACATGAATCCTTCTTGCACCTCATTGTATCATCTTCGTGTGTGTGTACGCGCATGAGCATGCCTGCATGTGCATCTTGGCACATCTAACTCGCACTTGCTTTTACGTCACATTGCCCATGCTTAGCATCATTTTGAGCATTTCTTTACACTTATTGCACATTACTAAATCAATTTTACAGCATTTATGGTTCCATCTCTTAGATTGGGGATTATCTTTTGTCATTGTGATTTCTTAGCTTGCTTATTGTTATCTTCTTTATGGGAGGATGAAGTACATGTCATCTTGTATCAATACATCACTCTAGCTACTCAAGTTCCAAATGTTAATGTTTGGAGATTCGGTTTGACCATGCATATAGATTAAATCCTTGTTGATTTTGATTGGGATACATAGATAAGTTGTGATATCATCTTTTATAGGTTTTGATTCTAATTTCAACACATCTTTAGATGGTTCAATTGTACAAACTAGACCACCTGCTTGATCAAGTTTACATAATTTTGGTGATCATTTGTCCCCTTGTGATTCTTTAGATTTGGATTCTTATCCCAACTCACATGATTCACCTAGACTAGCATATTCTTTTCGTAGATCATTTGCTTGTAGGTCTATGAGATCACCATCGCCTTCATCTAAAGCATCTAGTAGGAAACCTATGCTATGTATTACAATGATGGGAAGCTCCTAAATGATTCCAATCCATTTGTAGCTTGAGATCCTATTTAAGGGCATTGTGATCATGCTTTTATACATTTTAGATAGCACATGGATTTTTCGATTGATAGAGATGTCTCTTAGTAGTTTGACGTCTCTTTAGCACAGTCATCAAAAGCCCTTGTGAAAAGATCTACAAGTTTACGTTATGTTAGCATATAGGCCAATGTGATGTCTCTTGTAGAGAGACTCTCCTTAACATAATAATAATGCACATTATCGTGCTTGTACGTGCATGGAACATTAGATTTGTGCAATTGCCCATGCGCTTTGGCTATTAGGGAAGACGCTGGTAGATGATGACCACCACCCAAATCAACCAAAAGGTGTTTGAGTTAATCACTATAGTTGTGAAAGTTATCATTTACTTAGCAGCTTCACAATTGGAAGTGGCCACATTGGGTTGCTTCTTGCTCAATCATGATATGTATGAGTTGACAAGAATAAAGCAAAAACCACTCGTGGATTCATGATTATTGTAGTAATCAAACCAAAATCCAAAAAGACATCTAAATATGGTGGTAATGGTCCTCCCTTGGGCTAAAACAACCCAAAGTACTGGAGTATCACTCAAGTAGCAAGATATATGCTTCACTGCCTATTGATGCTTGTGGCTAGGCTATACATAAACTTTCTTATCTACGAGACAACAAATTGAATATCATGCCTCATAATGCATCCATAAATTGAATATGTAAGAATCTATTGACGGAAATAGATATCAAAGCATTCTCTAGGATAATGAAATCTCAAGTTCATACCTATTATTTGGGTGCTTGTTTTAAACCACATAGAGCTTCATTAAGGAGACAAACATGGTTAGAATACCTTTGAGCTACAAAATATGGTAGTTGGGATATGTAGATTTCCTCTTCTAAATGTCCATGGAGAAATGTAGTCTTAACATCTACATGGTGCAAAAATAAATGTAATTGAGCAACCATGGAAACAAGTATTCGTAAAGAAGTCATGGATAATATTGGAGAGAAGGTACTTTTATAATGCAAGCCTTCTATTTTTTCAAATCCTTGATCTACCAATGAGTCTGTGTACTTCTTGATCGTGACAACAATGAGACTAGTAAGGGTTGTAATACTATTGGCCGAAAACATTGCATCAACGGGCTAATCTCTTGTGAACTTCGACTAATGAAGATGACTTCTTGTTGCTTTGACCTCTTGCTCGTATTGAAATGGGTGATCTAGGGACTAAAGATGGTGAATGTGGTTGCTCATGTGCTAAAGAGATGGTGCTTTTATTAGCAAGTGAAGGGTTTGTTGTTCCTTGTCATGTTGGTATTGCTACTTATGGTGCCATCTGTGGGCAACCAATGTGTGGAGAGGGAGATATAGATGAGTAGCTAGGATGTTCTAGAACATGATTATACTCATAAGAATCAAGGGAAGACATTGCAAGAGCTGTAGGCATAGATTGGGCATCATGCCCAGATTGTTGTAGGTCACCATATTCATGGATGAAGGGTTATAATTATTTAGATAACCCTTTTTAAAAAAAAATTTGGGAACCTTAGAGACATTAAAATCTTTTGTCTTTGTAATAGAGCCTTGTCTCATGTGGCTCGTGTGTTGGCAAGTTTACATTGGATAAGATTTGAATGCTTGGAGCTGAATGCGTTATATGGGACCCATCACTAAGATTGTGGTGATTAGTGTATGGAAAGAGAGATGTGGTGGATTATAGTGGTGCAATTTGATATAGGGTAAGTGATTGAGAATGAGTGGTGGCTAAGGATCTTGGAAATATATTTAACTCATGAAATATTACACTCCGATCATAGATAAAGATTTTGTGGAGAGGATCAAAGAAGCTATAGGCCTTGTGGCCATAAGGCTCACCATAACTAGTGAAGACAAGCTATGTGGCTCTGGGTGAAAATTTTGATTTGTGGTTGGTATTAACTAGAAAAGCCGTGTATCCAAATATCTTAAGATGTGATAAGTTAGGAGTGTGACCAAACCATAATTCATAGGGAGTGTGGTCGTGAAGAGGTAGAGTACAATCTATTTTGGAGATAAGTTGCAGTGGCAATTGACTCTTGCCAATATTCTTTGTCAAGACAGGCCATAAAGAGCATGGCTCTTGTTGTGTCTAAAAGAAAACTATTCTTTCATTTAGTGATTCCCTTTTGTTATGATGATATGGTATGGTGAGTTTGTGATGAATTCCTAAAGCTTTGCAATAATCATGAAACTCATTTGAGGTGTACTCTCCTCAGTATTCGCCGGTAGTTAATTTGTAACTTGTACTTATTCTCCACCACTTCTTTATACTCTCGAAACTTTGAAAACACTTGTGACTTCTTTATAAGAAAATATACCACAGTATATCTAGAATAATAATCTATTAGCACCATGAAATATTTTGCTCTTGTGAGAGAAGCGAGATTGATATGACCAGAAACGTTGGAGTGTACTAATTAAAGGGGTTGAGATGTAATGGAGTGTGATTTAGAGTAAGGGCAGTGTGTGGCTTTGCTCAAAGCACAAGTTTGATGGAAGGGAAGATAAGAGAGAGACGATGGGATGCCCACAACAAGCCTTTTATGGACAAGTTGCTAGAGGACATGTTGAGAGGCATGACCAAGTCGAAAGTGCCATAGAAGAGAGTCTTGAGATGTGCTTGAGAGTGTGTGGGATTAGCAGAAGTATTAGTAGAAGATTTAAGGATTGAGTAACCAAGAGTATAAAGCCTTCCTAATTTGGGCTAAGTGAGTTTGATAGAAGGTGAAATTAGTTGGAGGACACAATGGTCCTTAAAGAAGTGAGTAGTAAGAGAGGCTTGAGAAGTGAGCTTAGTGATACTAAGAAGATTTTTCTTGACTTTTGGAACATAATAAACTTTTTGTACCTTGATGATGTGGTTGGATGGAAGCTCCACTCGATTGGTGATGTACCCTTTAGCTTGGTGGATGCTATTGTCCCCTATGGCTACATTGAGTGGAGAAGACATCTCCTTGAAGTTGACCAACTATTCTTTGTGGAAGGTCATATGATGGGTAGCTCTAGAGTCTAGTAACCAAGTGTATTCTTCTTTGAAGTCTTGATGAGATACCTAGATACTTGTAGCTAGGATGACGATGGTGTCTAATTGATATTCTATGTTATAGTTTCCCATCCTAACAAAGTGAGCTTTCCCTTTGGATTGATTCTTATTAAATCTATCTCTTTGCTGACAATCTTTCTCTATATGACCTCGTCTTTTTACAAATATTGCATATGAAGTGGTAGTGAGGATTTCTAGGAATAGATGAATATTAAAATGAGTGATGAAAATTGGATTTATGATATAGATTACCAAGGATTGTTTTGAAGTTAGAATGAGAAGAGATTTTGGGCCTTTGATGAAGGATGTGAGGCATTTTGTGAATATACTTCGGATTAGGTAGTTATAGCTAGAGATTTTTCTTGGGTGGAGGAAGTGGAAAGAGTTTCCTTCATGATTGGTTCTTGCTTAATTCTATTGATGAGAGGCTAAAACTGGAGTTTATCAATGGAAGTTTGAGTAGTGATGAAGGCTTTGCAAGATAGAGACAAAGAGGAGAGTAGAAACATAGCTTTTAGTTCTTAAAAAATGACTAAACCAAATATTATAATTTCATCCAACAAGGACGGCCATTGCTCTAAGAACTTAGTCGCAGATTGATCTTCATGTATAGTAGCAATGGGCTAACTTTCTAAACATGTTCATTTGATATACAATATCTATGTGTTCATAGATATATTTAAAGAATTCTCAAATACCTTTTGTAATGGTTGTTGTTTTTACTAGTTGCACTTTGTCGATCTCCACAATGGATTGAAATCTCCATCCTTACAACTATATCTCTTTGCATCCAATCTTCTTGGTTTGTTCTTTCTTATTCAAGGTATTATTTTTTGCCATTGATGATATTCCAAAGGTTGTCTTGAGATAGGTAGAGCTTCATCCTTAACTTTTAAACTTCATAGTTATTGCCATTGAGTTTGTCGAACTTAATGTGGCAGTTGTAAGTAGTGGCATTGATGAGAGCCATTGGATTAGAATAATGAGAATAAAAGGAGATAAAAGAGCAAGGAGTTTGTGGTTTTGGAAATAGTAGGGAAGAATGGGCTTGATAATTAGAACCGTCACCCTGATACCATGAACTAAGAATGATAGGCTAAAAGATAGGATGAGAAGACATTGTGCACAATGTATGGAGAGAGATAGAGATAATATGAATGATAGAGTTATTTATTTCATTACTTTTGTGTGTGTTTGTATACAATGTATGGAGAGAGATAAGAGAGAATATGAATGATAGAGTTACTTATTTCATTACTTGTGTATGTATGGAGAGAGATAGAGAGAATATGAATGATAGAGTTACTTATATCATCACTTGTGTGTGTGTGTGTGTGTGTGTGTGTGTGTGATACATTGAATGGGATATGCGAGTCTCTTTTTGTAATATCTGAGATATTTACAATGAGGATCATCATGGGATTCTTTTGTCCGCATGTTCTATATCTTTATCAAATATCTTATCGTGCTACACTTGCATCGTAACACAAATGCCATGGATTATTTTCCTATGATGAGGGAGAGAATGAGAACTTGTGGCCTCTACACAAATGGAAGCAATCTCCATACATTAAGGGATGCAAAGGGGCACTACCTAGCCAAATGGAAAGTGGACTAGAGTACTTTTATACACGTGAGCAGAGTGATGATGATATAAAAGAAAAAGAGAGGAGAAGGCATGGTACAATATGAAGCAAATGATTAAGGATATTAATATTTAGGGTTACAACTAATGTATCCCAACCCAAAAGGATGGGCGGGACAAGCACATATAAGTAGAGGGATAATGGTGGTGATAATGGTGGTGATAATGTAGGAAGAGAAAGAGGAAGAAGGGGTGGAGAGGATGATGGTTCGGAGGGGTTTGGGGTAGTGGAATGGGAAGGAAGGGGATAATGGAGGGATGGAGAATAAGGGAGGATGAGGGCAAGGGTATGATGAAGTAGGGGGCAAGGAGAGTGAAGGAATTGAAAGATGGATGGGGGGTGAGGGAAAGGGAGATGGTGTGTGTGATGAAGTGGGAAAGAAGCGTGGTGGAGTGGAGAGGGATGGGGGAGTAGTGAAGGAGAGAAAGAGAATAGAGGTTGTGAGAATGATAGTAGAGTGGAGTATGTGTGTCTCCCCCTTGAAGGCTCAAAGGGATCTCATTTTATAGACATTTGGTTGGATTATATTATCTGCTAATCCTAATGAATCAACCATAATTTTGATTGATTAGAGCCCCAAATTGGATGATACACTAGGTGATGTAAGACGTCGTATAATATATTTTGTTATCTTGTGTGTATGAGTCTTCATATTCAAGCTTCCCAAAAAAAAAAAAAAAGGAAAGGTAAACTACAAAGGTTAAAAAAATGTGAGAGAGAGTTATACATGTGTATTACTAATATAATGTGATGCTTTATAATATGGGATTGATAGTTTAACAAGGTTTTAAGTAGAGAAAAAAGACTTTGAATAATAATTGAGAAGAGTCTCAAATCTCCACTATTGTAGATGTGGCCTTTGTTACGAATCCTTTTGTGCACCAATATATTATTACCTTTCTTTTGGTGACCAAAGTTTTTTCTGTGTGTACACCATTTATGAAGCTCCAAATATTAAAAGGAAGAAGATCATAGTTAATAGGCTAGGGAAGATGAGATGCATGAAATAAAAACAAATATAAGAGAGAAGAAAAATGAAAACAAATATATGTACCACATGAGAGAGTTATCAGAGTATTTCTTAAAATACTCAGAGGCATGTGTATCCAAGCTTGGTCCCACCTCCTCCTTTCATTTTCAAAGATTCTAGCTTCAAGTAACTGATAACTTTGAATTTTTATAGAAGGTGTCTTCATATCTCCTTGTTCTCATGTTGACTTTTTTGTATGCTTGGCACCATTTCCTTAAATGTGAGAAGACTGTTATGCACCACTCCAAGGTTTTTTAAATATCATGTGGCTCACTTCCGAATCTATCAAAGCCTGATGCTAGAATTATTGTAGATAAATATTCTTAAAGAGGATTAGTTATAAAAAGGAAATTTCCAAGGAAAAAGTAGATCACTCTTATTTGGTAGAAATGTGTAAGCCTTTATAAGCATTGGTTTCTATATAAGGCTTAAACTACGCACCCAAAAGCTATATATATCTTGTGTGATTCTAGGAGGAGGATCATATAGAAAAATAAAAGATTGTGAAACGTATCCATCAATGGTAAGTGGGAGCAAAGGCCTTATCAAAGTCAATGCCCTTCTATTAAGCATACCCCTTTGCTACAAGTCAAGACTTATAATGATCAACACTACTAAAACTAGCTTAGACTTCAACTTCTAAACCCACTTAGTATCAATGGCCTTTTTGCCAGGAGGTAAGTTCTATAAGAGCCAAGTATAAATTTTAACAATAACATCATATACAAATTACATAACAGCCATCCAAGTTTTTGAATATTGTGTCTTTTTAGAAGAAACAAACTCATTCTCATCACATAGACTAGAAATGGCCAATGTATAACAATTTGATGCATAAGAGACACTGTCACTAAATTGATATCTTGTTACACATTCTCTAATTAATAAATTTATGTCAATAAATTAATGAATCACTTTTCTTTAAGTATCGATGATGATCTAGCATGGCCATGAGACCATTTAGAGACTAGTATTCCTACTGCATCACTTAATGGGGAGATTAGAGCACTGTGACGGGGATATCTGGTACATGCAGTACAAGTTATGAAGGGGAAAAGAAGTGTTTGCCAAGTGTAAGAGTGTACATAAGAACCAAGGAGTTACACATAAATAAAGATGGATTGAGTTTTAAGAAGAGGAAGTGCATTAGCATTATGTATATGTATTTATGTGTGTATCCAGGGACGCCTGGGAACGTTTACTTGTGTGTAATGGGCATTGCATTCTTTTGGGGTCATCCTCTTGCTTACAAGTCAAGGTTTAAGGTTTTTTCTTTCATTAAGAAAGATGAGAGAGGTAATTCTCTCACTAAGAAAGACAAGAGACGTGATCCTCTGGAAGTGAGGAGAAAAGTGATTTTCTCTTTCTAAGGTCTAAAATGACACAAGCTTTTGTGTGGAAGTCAATCTTAAGGTTGAGGTCCAAGGCAATTTAATGAACTCTCCTTAAGGTGGTTGGATGGACCACAAGTTAAGAGTACAATTTAAGAAACTGTTAAAAAAAAAGACATGGTGACTCCATTTTTAGAATATCTCGCGATAAAAAGATGATCTCTAAAAACGGCCAATGAAAGTTATCAAAAACGACGAGATCTACAACTTTCGTGTTGGACATTTTTTCATTTGAGCAACGCATAGAGAGATATCTCAAAATTGGTGTTGTAGAGTAGGTCATGAAACAACCACATCTTGCTTGAAGATCAACCTTTCCAATCTTGGCACTCAAGTCTCTCTCGTATCCAAGAGGAGAAGAGAAGGTGCAAGTGGTGCGAAAGCTCTGCTGAAATCAAGTGTCGCAGAAGCTCTGCTGAAATCAAGTTTCAAGAGGAGAAGAGAAGGTGCAACAGTTGCGGAAGCTCTGCTTCTTTTTGCTGAAATCAAGCTCCAAGAGGAGAGCCCTACACATATTGTGTAGTAGGAGAGAAGGAGACTCAAGAAGGATCAAAAGGTGCCAACTTCCAAGTTGTGCAAGTATTAGCTGGTTGTATACCGTGCAAGGAACCGCGATCTTGTTTCCAAGATCTATAAGTAAGAATTGGTTTAAGTGTAATGGAGGAGCTTGCTCCTTGTCAATAATATAACTCCACAAGGGGGGGACTGTGCCCATCTTCCAGTCCCTAGTGTGTTTTCAATTTCTCTCTCTCTCTCTCTCTCTCTCTCTACATCTTTCTTTTCTCTCATCTATTCTCTCTCTGCGCCAGCATAATATTTACCATATATATTTTAAGTATATAAGAAAGTTGAGCGTGTATCTCGAATCTTATAATAGTGGCATCAGAGCAGATCTCTTTGCTTTTCTCAAAGTAAAGGCGATCCTTGTAAGAAGAAGGTAAAAATGGCAATCGATGAAGTGCCTATAAGTGAGCAATTACAGGCTCAATTGACAGAGTATCGTAGCTTGTTGGAGATTCCCGAAGTACATCAATTGATTGACAGCTTAAGGGCAAGGGAAGAAGCTACTTATGAAGGACCGAATCCTCCAAAAGATGGATAGCTTAAGGGCAAGGAAAGAAGCTACTTATGAAGGACCGAATCCTCCAAAAGATGGTGATACTGGAGGAAACACCATTACACCAATTGATGGTGAAGGTGCAAAGCATCCAATTGCTGAGAAGCTTCCTAGAAGGAACAAGGACTCTCGGGTCAAGAAGAGTAAAAAGACCTCACCTCGAGTGAGACAGATAAGAAGGGAGTCATCTCCCTCAGCAACTAGCTACTCCCGTGATTACTCAAGTTCCTCCTCCTCCTCATCGTCTTTTAGTTTCTACTCTCTTAGTTCTAAGTCTCGTGCAATCCGCAAATGGACAAAGAGGGACCATAAGAGGAGCAAGCTTAAGAAGACTAAGACTTTCAAGTCTGGGCATAAGGACATCAAGTTTGACTCTTACTCTGGTAAGAGAGATCCTGCTAAGGCGTTAGTCTTTGTCAGGAAATTTGAAGTTGCTCTTTCTGATGGTAATTTCTCACAAAAGTCCAAGCTTAGGCATGTAGGAATGCACTTGAAGAAAGACACCGCTAGCAATTAGTGGTTGACCCTCATTTTGGAGGAAAGGAAACCTACAACTTAGAAAAACTTCAAGAAGAAGTTTTATGCTCAGTTCTTACCTCCTGATTTTGAGAATGATGTCAAGAAGGAGTGGGATTGGCTAGGCCAAAAAGAGCATGAGAAGGTCACTAGTTATGTGGACAAGTTTTGGTCTACTCTTCTCAAGGTTACTCCTTTCATGGAGATGAGAGATGAAGAGAAGAAAAGGAAGTTTGAAGCTGGCCTACTCCCTCATTTACACAGAACCATGAAGGTGTATCCACATGAAACCTTATCTCGCATGATGGAGTCTGCCATCATAGCTGAAAGTTTGCATACACTTGGTACATCTCGAAAGTTGGAGATGAGTTCTTATAGAGGTAGACAAGAGCAACTTTATGATCAACCAAGAGACATGACTAATCGAAGAAGACCTACCTCTATCCATGACCAATATTCAAAGCTAGAGGGTAACAAGAAGAATCGCAAGTATCTCTGACCCTTTGAGATACAAAAGTAGAAAGAGGAAGGAAGGTGCTTTCTTTGTGGTGAGTTAGGGCATATGAAGCCTGATTGTCCTCACAAAAGGAAGGAATCAAATGTGGTTAAAGATTCTCCTCCGCCATCCTCAAATTCTATTCTGGATGTGCAAGCTAACACTCATTCAAATGAGAAGAAAAGACAACTGTTAAAGGGTTGGGGGACACTCAACAATAAAGGAGTTTTGATACTCTTTGATCCAGGGTCCACAGATAATTTTGTGTCAGCAGATATTGTTGAAAGGCTAAAAATTCCACTGGATCGATTGGGACCACCAATTGGAACAGGTCCAAGGACTTACAACCAATTCTACTCCTATCCAGGGGAAGTTGAATCTTAGAATTGGGAATTACAGTGACTAAGAATCTTTTCTACTTGCACCCATTGGTAATTGTGATGTTATCTTAGGCATGCCTTTGCATTACAAGATTAGACCTCTTTTTGATTTTGTTAAGAAGACCCTTGCATTTCAATTCAAGGGTCAGAACATAGTATGCATTGCTAATGCTGGATATTGGAATGTGCCAATGGTTAGTCATGTTAGCATTTCTAAAGAAATGAAGAAAGCTATTTTTGCGTACATGATTTTTATGAGAGAGTCAAAAGAAGCTAATGATTCAAGGGCACTTGATGCCTCTAATGAACACACAATATCAACTAATGCTTCTAAGTATCAGACTTTAAAAGAACCCCTCTCTTTAATTGATCAAGCAAGACATGATTTTTTTTAACAATATAAAGATTGTTTTAGTGATTCACTCCTAGGAGAGTTACCTCCTAAGCGCTCAGAAGATCACACAATGGATCTTATCCCAAGCATTTCACCACCTAACCAAGTTCATCAACCTAGCTCTTCTCCATATTGCTCTCTAGTCTTACTTGTTCAAGAGAAAGATGGTTCTTTTCGTATGTGCATAGACTATTACAGATCTTTGAACAAGATCATAATCAAGAATCGTTTTCCTATCCCAAGGATAGATGATATCTTGGATAAGTTGCAAGGGGCTAGTATCTTTAGTTGCATTGATCTCAAGAGTAGCTATCACCAGCTACGGATAGCACCTGAAGATGTTCATAAAACAACTTTTCGTACAACATTTGGACTATACGAGTTCTTAGTCATGCCATTTGGTTTGGCTAATGCACCCACCACATTCAATAGAATGATGGAGAGAATTTTCAAACCTCACTCAAAGTTCACAGGTGTCTTCTTTGATGACATTCTAATATTTGCACGGTCTGAAGAAGAGCATGGAAAACATATATCTATTGTTTTTCAAGAGCTTCGCAAGAATAGACTACAGGTCAATGTTAAGAAGAGTGAATTTTTCCTTTCGGAAATTCATTACTTGGGCCATATTGTTTCTCACAACTTGGTGAGAATGGATCCTGAGAAGATTCGAGCCATTGTTGAATGGCTTACACCTACTTCTATACATGAAGTTAGAAGTTTCTTGGGCCTATGTTCATACTACAGGAGGTTCATACGAGGTTTTGCATATGCTGCATCTCCTCTACATGACCTTAGTAAGAAGCGGATGCCTTTTTGCTGGGGATCAAGGCAACTACAAGCCTTTGAAAGAATTAAGTTTCTTATGACTCAAGAACTAGTTCTCATAGTTCCGGATCTTCAAAAACCTTTTGAAGTTCAATGTGATGCTTCTGGGGATTGCATTGGAGCTGTGCTTAACCAAGAGCATCCTACAATAGCATTTGAGAGCCAATACCTCAAGGATCATGAGCTACATACTCCAGTATATGTGGCGCTGGTACATGCTTTTCAAGTATGGAAACACTATTTACTTGGTGCAAATTTTGTTATTAAAATAGATCACCAAAGTCTAAGATACTTCCTCACTCAGAAGAAGCTCTCAGAGAAACATATGCACTAGGAAATGTTCTTATCTATGTTTCATTTTCAAATCCTTCACACATCTAGAACTACGAATGTGGTAGCAGATGCTCTATCATGGCGACCTCGAGTGAATGCAATCACAACTGTTTACCATAACGAGTTCATGGATTTACCCAGAATGTATGCAACTGATTCTGACTTCTCAACCATATGGGATCAGCTTAACTCAGGTTAGTTAATTACACCTTACTCGATTCGAGATTATTATTTATATCATCATCAAACAATTTGTATAGCATCAACATTCCGACACAAGGTAATGGATGAAGCACATGCATCCCCATATGCTAGACATATGTCTATTCTTCCCACTAAAGCATTAGAAATATATTTCTTTTGGCCCACTCTTAGAGCTTACATTGAAAGATATGTCCGCGAGTGCAAGATATGCCAAAAAGTAAAGTATGACATGCATAATCCACCTGGTCTACTGAAGCCATTACCTATTCCCAATGAGCCTTGGGAAAGTATAGGCCTGGACTTTATCATGGAGCTTCCTCACACACAAGCATGTAACAATGCAATCAGGACTATCATTAATAGATTCAATAAGCAAGCTCACTTTATACCTATGCAAAAGACAATCAAAGCTGATCATATGGCTAAGCTATTCATTGCTCATATTTTCAAGCATCATGGCATGCCTAAGTCCATTATAAGTGATCGAGATCCCCGCATGACCAGCCTCTTTTGGTAAGCTCTCTTCGAGAATCTCAGGACTCAGTTAAAGTTTTCATTCTCTTATCATTCTCAAACGGATGGGTAGAGTGAAAATGCTAATTCTACTATTTTGGACCTTTTGAAATCCTATGTCTCTGATAATCAAAGAGAATGGGAAAAATATTTGCCTTTAGTAGAGTATTTGTACAATAACATGGTGCACTGTAGTACTAGTAAGGCACCCTTTGAGATCATCTATGGTAAGCCTCATTTACCACCCATTCTTCTTACAAAGGATAAGATCTTTGCAACAGATGAGTTTGTTAGAGACATTGATATAGCTTTCATTCAAGTAAAGGCTTGTATCCAAAGGACACAAGAGAAGCATAAACGCGAAGTTGATAAGCATCGTCGTAAGTTAGATCTCAAGTTGGGGCAATATGTTCTTCTTAAGTTTGAGAAGGCTCGCTTGAAGAAGTAGAAATGTCAAAAGGGTAAAGTGGTTAAGCTTTCTAATCTCTATTATGGCCCTTTCAAGATCACATACAAGATAAACAATGTGACTTTTTGTTTGGATCTACCAAGTCATTGGTACATTCATAATGCTTTCCATATAAGTTTGCTACGTCCCTATATTGGAGAACCTCTAATGGAACCAATCAAGGAAGATTTACCTGACATAGAAGAAAAAGAAGAGTTCCTTGTGCCTGAAAGAATTTTACATCATCAGGACAATACTCTAAGGTCAAGTAAGGTATTACAGAAGTATCTGGTTAAGTTTAAGAATTATCCCCCATTGGATGCTCAGTTTATGACTAAGAGAGAACTAGAAGACTTTCTAGATCTTCTTAAGGACTATCTATCCCTTCTACAATTGAGGTCAACTGTTTAGAAACCAGAGGGATGCCACTAAATTGATTGCTTATTACACATTCTCTATTTAATAACTTTATGTCAAAAAATTAAGGACTCACTTTTCTTTAAGTTAAGTGCTAATGATGATCTAGCATGGCCATGAGACCATTTAGAGACCAGTATTCCTAGTGCATCACTTAATGGGGTGATTAGAGCATTGTGAGGGGGATATTTGGTACATGTAGTACAAGTTATGAAGGGGAAAAGAAGTGTCTGCCAAGTGTAAGATTGTACGCAAGAACCAAGGAGTTAGATATAAATGAAGATGGATTGAGTTCTAAGAAGAGGAAGTCCATTGCATTATGTATATGTACTTAAGATGCATCCAAGAACGCATGGGAACGTTTACTTGTGTGTAATGAGCATTGCATTCATTTGGGGTCATCCTCTCCCTTACAAGTCAAGGTTTAAGGTCTTTTCTTTCATTAAGAAAGACAAGAGAGGTAATTATCTCACTAAGAAAGACAAGAGATATGATCCTCTAGAAGTGAGGAGAGAAGTGATTTTCTCTTTCTAAGGTCTAAAATGACACAAGCTTTTGTGTGGAATTCAATCTTAAGGTTGAGGCCCAAGGCAATTTAATGAACTCTCCTTAAGGTGGTTGCATGGAGGACCACAAGTTAAGAGTATAGTTTAAGAAGATATTAAAAAAAAAAAGACATGGTGAATCCATTTTTAGAATATCTCGCGATAGAGATAGATCTACAACTTTTGTGTTGGACGCTTTTTTATCTGAACAATGCACAGAGAGATATCTCAAAATTACTGCTGCAGAGTAGGTCTTGGAACAACCACATTTTACATGAAGATCAACTCAAGTCTCTCTGTAAGAAGAGAAGCTCTTGAAATCCTATAAAAGAGGAGGCTCCACTTGGGTGTGAGAGAGGTGGAAGGAAGCATCACTTTGCATGCATCCAAGAGAAGAAGAAAAGGTGCAACTGGTGCAGAAGCTTTGCTAAAATCAAGTTCCAAGAGGAGAAGAGAAGGTGCAAGTGTTACGAAAGCTCTACTGAAATCAAGTTCCCAAAGGAAAAGAGAAGGTGCAAGTGCTGGGGAAGCTCTGTTGAAATCGAGCGCCAAGAGGAGAGCCCTACACATATTGTGTAGGAGAGAAGGAGACTCAAGAAGGATAAAAAGGCGCCAACTTCCAAGTTGTGCAAGTGTTAGCCGGTTTTATACCATGCAAGGAACCATGATCTTGTTTCCAAGATCTACAAGTAAGAATTGGTTTATGTGTAACGGAGGAGCTTGCTCCTTATCAATAATATAACTCCACAAGGGGGGGGGGGACTGGCCCATCTTCTAGTCCCTTGTGTGTTGTTAGTTTCTCTCTCTCTCTCTCTCTACATCTTTCTTTTCTCTCATCTATTCTCCCTCTGTGCCAGCAAAATATTCTCCATATATATTTTATATATATAAGAAAGTCAAGCGTGTATCTCAAATCTTATAACAGTGGTATCAGAGTAGGTCTTTTTTCTTTTTTCAAAGTAAAGGTGATCGTTGCAAGAAGAAGGTAAAAATGGCAACTATGAAGCACCTACAAGTGAGCAATTATAGGCTCAATTGATAGAGTATTGTAGCTTGTTGGAGATTCCCGAAGTACGTCAATTGATTAACAAAGTAAGGGCAAGGGAAGAAGCTACTTATGAAGGACCAAATCCTCCAAAAGATGGTGAGATTGGAGGAAACACTATTGCACCAATTGATGGTGAAGGTCCAAAGCATCCAATTGCTGAGAAGCTTCCTAGAAGGAACAATGACTCTCCGGTTAAGAAGAGTAAAAAGAACTCACCTCGAGTGAGGTGGATAAGGAGGGAGTCATCTCCCTCAGAAACCAGCTATTCCCCTGATTGCTCAAGTTCCTCCTCCTCCTCATCAACTTCTAGTTCCTACTCTCTTGGTTTTAAGTCTCATGCAATCCGCAAACGGACAAAGAGGGACCATAAGAGGAGCAAGCTTAAGAAGACTAAGACTTTCAAGTTTGGGGATAAGGAAATAAAGTTTGACTCTTACTCTGGTAAGTGAGATCCTGCTAAGGCATTCGCCTTGGTCAGGCAATTCAAAGTTGCCTTTTCTGATGGTAATTTCTCAGAAAGGTCCAAGCTCAGGCATGTAGACATGCACTTGAAAGACACCACTAGCAATTGTTGGTTGACTCTCATTCTGAAGGGAAGGAAACCCACGACTTGGGAAAAGTTCAAGAAGAAGTTTTATGCTCAGTTCTTGCCTCCTGATTTTGAGAATGATGTCAAGAAGGAGTGGCATTGGCTAGGCCAGAAAGAGTATGAGGAGGTCGCTAGTTATGTGGACAAGTTTTGGTCTACTCTTCTCAAGGTTACTCCTTTCATAGAGATCAACGATGAAGAGAAGAAAATGAAGTTTGAAGCTGGCCTAATCCCTCATTTACATAGAACCATGAAGGTGTATCCACATGAAACCTTATCTGGCATGATGGAGTCTGCCATTATAGCTGAAAGTTTGCATACACCTGGTACATCTCGAAAGTTGAAGATGAGTTCTTATAGAGCTAAACAAGAGTAGCTATATGATAAACCAAGAGACAGGACTAATTGAAGAAGACCTACCTTTACCCATGACCAATATTCAAAGCTAGAGGGTAACAAGAAGAAGCGCAAGTATCTCTCACCCTCTGAGATACAAAAGTAGAAAGAGGAGGGAAGGTGCTTTCTTTGTGGTGAGTTAGGGCATATGAAGCCCGATTGTCCTCACAAAAGGAAGGAAGAACTATGTCTACGACATTCCAAGGGAGTTCAAGATGGCATCACCTCTAAGACTATCTCTTGATGGACTATTGAATCGTGCCCAACGGACACATTTTTCTGTCCAAAAGGTATTTCTTACCGGAATATAATCCTAAGGACCTCCTCAGTCTTTTTGGGCTCATGAGAGAGAGAGAGTCAGAGATAGCCAATTCTACTGAAATAGAGTGATTGTATATGAGAGATTGAGAGAGAAGACTATGAAGATATTGAAGATGAATACTATGTGATGTATTTCCATTCAAAGATGGTGTATTCTTTTGCTTTCTTTGTTCTATTGATGGATTTTATGAAGATATTGAAGAATATGGTTGATTCTATTAAAAACCGTGGGAGGTCTACATGATGCTGCATTATATTCTTAATGTGCAAGCTAATACTCATTCAAATGAGAAGAAATGACAACTCTTAAAGGGTTAGGGGACACTCAACAATCATCGAGTTTTGATACTCTTTGATCTAGGGTCCACAGATAATTTTGTGTCAGCAGATACTATTGAAAGGATACTTTTGAAAGGCTACAAATTCCATTGGATCAATTGGAAACACCAATTGGATCAGGTTTGGCATTTGAAGGGCTTACAACCAATTCTACTCCTATCCAAGGGAAGTTGAATCTTAGAATTGGGGATTACCGTGACCAAGATTCTTTTCTACTTGCACCCATTGGTAATTGTGATGTTATCTTAGGCATACCTTGGCATTACAAGATTAGACCTCTTTTTGATTTTGTTAAGAAGACCCTTGCATTTCAATTCAAGGGTCGAAACATACTATGCATTGCTGATGCCGGAGATTGGCTTGTGCCAATGGTTAGTCATGTTAGCATTTCTAAAGAAATGAAGAAGGCTATTTGTGCGTACATGATTTTTGTGAGAAAGTCAAAAGAAGCTAATGATTCAAGGGCACTTGATGCCTCTAATGAACACACAATACCAACTAATGCTTCTAAGTCTCAGACTTTAAAAGAACCCCTCTCTTTAATTAATCAAGCCAAATATGATTTTGTTAAACAATATGAAGATTGTTTTAGTGATTCACTCCTAGGATAGTTACCTCTTAAGCGCTTGGAAAATCACACAATTGATCTTATCCTAGGCAGTTCACCACCTAACCAATCGCCTTATCGAGTGAGTGCAAGTCATCAAGCGGAGATCCTAAAACAAGTAAACGAACTATTGGAAAAAGGGTTAGTTCAACCTAGCTCTTCTCCATATTGCTCTCTAGTCTTACTTGTTCAAAAGAAAGACAGTTCTTTTTGTATGTGCGTAGACTACAGATCTTTGAGTAAGATCACAATCAAGAATCATTTTCCTACCCCAAGGATAGATGATATCTTGGATAAGTTGCAAGGGGCTAGTATCTTTAGTCACATTGATCTCAAGAACGGCTATCATGCAGACTGTGAATACTGCTGGGCAAAATGAACATAGTTTTGATAAGCTTGACTAGAAGCTGTCCATTCTCCCGGAATTACTGGCCAATTAATCTGAGGTCCTGTAAGGCAATCATCCAAACTCCATCCCCTTCTTCTGGAAATCTGATTATCAAACCCGTCACAGTCACTAACCAACTGAGGTGGTTGAGATATAGAAGTGTTAGGAGAGGGTAGTGGAATAAGGAAGAGTGGATGTAGGGAGGGATAGGAAAAATCATAAAAAGAAGAAAAGGTTAAAGAAGGAGTGGCAGAAATTTGTAAGGAATCACTAAGGAACGGTGTTAACTGATAAATAGGAAATGTGGAGGGTACATTTATGAGGGGTGAAGAACAGGGTGGAGAAGGGGAAAATACCCTATCCTCAATAAAGGAACAGTAAGTGAAAATAGGAATTTGAGGGAAATTTGAAGGTTGGAAAAGAAGAGGTAAAATAATTGTGGAATTAGATTGACAAATGGAAAGATATATAGCATAGCGGTGAGCCATTTGTTGGTAATAGAGGAGGGTAGGAACAGAAGGTCCTAAGAGAGATCGTCTATGATAGGCATCAAAGAAGGGAGCATCAAATGGATTATGTTTGGAAAGATAGGTTAAGAGATCCATCCTCAGTTGATTAGTACTCTGGGCAAAGGTAGAAGCTGTGTTTTGTCTTTGATTGAGGACCACCGAATCAATCATGGGATGCCACGAACTATCATGACAATCAGCTACTTTGGAAGAATAACTTTGAAACATATCAGCTATGCGCAACTCCAAATGATTGACATATAAAACAGCCTGTAAGACCACATCCCCCACATACCATGCCATATCTACCTCATCTGGGATTAACAAATCTCCTCGGAGATACATGTATGACATCAACATGGTATCTGGCGTGACAGAATCTTCAAAGACCATTCTGACTACCTCTGTCAACAACTCAGCAGACCAAGCCCCACTCCAGCCATCCTCTGGAAAAGGTAATTCCATCGTGGAAAGCTTCATATAAAAAACCATCTTCTGTAAGTGGTAGTGGACAAAGAAAGAATGGTCTGGTAAGACATATTCCTGAAACTGCTCAAAGGTAGACCATAATAAGTCCATTCTGGACTGCAATCTTTCCACTTTATCTTGGAATAAAAGGCACAAAGTAGCCTGTCTCTGTAGGGCAGCCAAGTCCTGCTGTGAAAGAGAAGGAATCAATGGAACAGGAGGGCTTGGAGGAACAGAGCGGGACTTTGCAAGCTGATCTTGGAACTGCTGGATTTGGGAAGCTTGGTTGGCCACTATGTCATTAGCCATCTGTAAAGCTGAAAGCTTGTCATCTAAAAGAACTTGGAATTCTTTCGCTTCGCTGGACATCCTCTCCTTCTCTGCTGAAAGGCTAGTAACCTGGGATTGAGCCTCGAGTAACTGGGTCTTCAATGAAGAAATCTCATCGCTTTGGGTGGCAACCAGTTGGGTTTGTTGTTCCATTTGCTTAAATAAATCTGCTAGGGTATCCTTAGCAGAAGCTAACTCAGATGTTGCCTTATGCAACTGGTCCTTGGACTGCATGAGCTCTTCATAAAAGGACGCGTACAGCTGTTGAACACAGGCTGTCACTGACAACTCAATGGAACTTTGAATATCCTTGCAGAGGAAAGGAATGGCATCTCCTGAAACGAGACTGTTCAGGGAAGGAACTGAGATCTCCAATGATCCTTCTCGATGTGCGCGGAACAGGTTATTGAAAGTGAGATACCCAAGGAGTTCACTGCCAGAAGTAGCAGGGATAGGTACTGAGGGAAGTACAGCAGGGGCTTTATCCGCTACCCTCTTCAAGCGTTTGCGCTGTATGACCAGGGGAGGCGGAGAATCATCATCCTCAATGTCAATGGGTACTGACTCTTCTGAAGGTGGAGGAGGAGGTACTGGATCTGATGGAGGAGGTGGAGGCACAGTCTTCTGTAAACCTGAATAGGTCAAGAAGGCAGACAAATATGATCCATACGTAACATTGGTAACATTACCCCTCGTGACTTTAACAAAATGCTGATCCATTTTAGTGAGGAGGTAAGTGCTCCAATCAATAGCAACTCCTTTCAACACCATCCTGGAAGCAGTGAAAAGCTCTTTGGACAAATAGTGGGATGGCGTTTTGGCAGGCATAAACCTGTCCTGAAGGAACTAACACATCGTCTTCCATACGGGATCAGTGATCATAGAAAAGGAAACTCCTAAAGAGTTTATCACCTTCTTAACATCAAGGATTTCCCTTGTCTGCTTCTGCAACAGCTTGAGAATCTCTTCATTAGAGAAGAGCTGACGAGTGGTCACAAAAGGTTCTCCTTTAAAGGGAAGAGACAGAGCCTTCCCTAAGCCTCGAGATGTCAATGTCATAGACATTCCTTGGACTACGCCTGTCTTCTTGCTGTAAGAGGCCAGGAACTCATCACATAACGACGGATCCTTCGGAAGCAATGGAAAAGGAGTGGCCACAAAAGCAGCAAGTCCCGCCTTTGTGAGAGGCTCAAAAGTAAGTAGGGAAGAGTAATCCCTACTAACTAATGGGACGTACTGGATAGGGGGAGGAGCATGAGAAGGCGCCATTCAGATGGTTACACACACACCACAAACACAGACAATCAAGGAGAATGCCTGCAAAGCAACAGACAAAAAACCAAGGATAAGAGAATTACCAATAAAACGTGACTCGACCTACTAACCCCAAGCAAACCACATCCTAGAAAAAATTTGACATGACCTCGAGACAAATGCGACCGAAAGCTTCATGCGATGCATCAGACAAACACCCTGAACCCCGTATCATGCAATAAAAGAAAAAACTGCATACCGTACTCGTAACCATAACAAAGACATGAAACCAAAACCATACCATATCCGACACATATCAAAACTATATCGGTGATAAACCAAGACTGAACCATGGAAAATAACACTAATGACTGCGCATACCCATCCCACGAAACGCTTCATTAAAAAGGGGAATTAAGTGCAGTGAGGGGGGAATTAATTTAATGAAGGGTTGATTTTAATCAATTATTAAAAATGGGTGAATTTTTATTAGGTGATAAACCTTAACAAGAAAACGGCGGTTCCTTATTATAAATTTAATTACCAATTATTAGGTGAAGCGGTGCAGTTATTCGATTCCCGGACTTCGATTCCCAACTGGGTTTCTAAATGCAATTCATTGATTATAAATTAAAGTGATGTGGAGCGCTTTTTTTCCAGCGCGTGCTCATGTGACGGCTGGTTCTTTTTAATAAAAAATTAAAGTGCCTCTTTAGCGCACGTAGCGCATGCTAAGTGAACGGCTGGTTGATTTTAATTAAAAAAGTATGTGTGTTTAGCGCGAATGCGCGTGAAAACTGTGGGTGAATTAAAGGGTTCATTTTAACAATTAATTTGTGATTAAGGGGAAAAATAAAAATAAATAAAGCACATAAAATAAATACTTGGAAGGGGTGTGTATGTAATGCAGAAATGCAGACGGAAGAGTCCACCAAAAGAAGTGAATCCAATAAAGGAAAAATAAAGATCACTGATGAAACAACAACAACAATACCTTAGCGGATGTGTGGATTGGGTTTGTGTTGGTTGTTTATTTTTATTTTTATTTTTAATTTATTGAGTTTTTGTTTTTATTTTGTTTTGTGTTAAGTTGTGATTTTTTATGGTTGAATAGATGGAAAATGATCAAGGGAGGTGAGGGGAATTTTTGAGAATTTTTTTAGAATTTGTTTAGAATTTTTTTACTATTTTTAAATGAATTTTCTACATTTATTGGCAATTTGGGGGTTAAATGAGGAAATATTTAATTTTCAGAAATTTTAGGGTAGGCAATTGCCAGCAGACAAATTCCCAAAAATTGGCAAAAGGCAAAAGGAATTTTTAGAAATTTTTCTGAAATTTTTTTATGGAAAAAGTAATGTAGTGATTAATAAAGTCACCTAAATCACATTAATCAGATAAGTCAGTGAGGCAGAAGTCAGTTAAGTCTGGTTAGTGAGGGGAAGTCATGTTAGTCTGCCCAAGTCAAGTCAAGTTAGTCAAGGTTGCTTAGGTTAGTCAACTAAGTTAGGTTAGTCAACTAAGTTAGGTTAACTAGGTAGGGGTTAGTCAACTAGGTTAATTAAGGTTAGGTAATTAAGGTGACTATGGTTAGGTTAGTCAACTAACTAGGGGAGGGTTAGTAAACTAACTAGGGTTAGTTTAGGGAACTAACTAGGGTTAGTTTTAGGGAACTAACTAGGGTTAGTTTAGGGAACTAACTAGGGTTAGTTTAGGGAACTAACTAGGGTTAGTTTAGGGAACTAACTAGGGTTAGTTTAGGGAACTAACTAGAGTTAGTTTAGGGTAGGTTAGGTGTAAGGTTACTAGGGCGTTAGGTTAACCTAGGGGGTTAATTGAACCTAACTAGGGTTAGTGGGAACTAACCGAAGGTTAGTTGGTTAGGGGGTGGGTTAGGTTAGGGTAACTAGGGGGTTAGGGGGTTAGACTAACTACTTTAGGGTTAGTGTAAGTTAATTAGGGTTAGATTAACTTAATTAGGATTAGTTTAAGTAACCTAGGGTTAGTTTGACTAACCTAGGGTTAGAGAGGGGGAGGAGGAGGAGGTGGTGGGGTCGGCGGTGACGGCGTCCAGGCGGTGGCAATTCCAGGGCGCGGCAGCACTTCCGGGGCGCGGCGGCACTTCCGGCGGAGGAGGGGGAGCGGGCAGGCGACTTCCGGCGGAGGAGGGGGAGCGCGACGGCGTCCAGGCGGTGGCGTGGCCAGAGGAGGATGATGAGGAGGGAGGGTGGGACGGAGGGCGCGCTGGCGAGAGGAAGAAGGAGGGAGGGCGCTGTCGAGAGAAGGAGGCGGACGGGGGGCTGGGGAGGAGACAGCGGCGGACGGGGGGGGCTGGGAGAAGACAGCGGACGGGGGGGGTAGGGAGAAGACGGAGACGGGCGGGGTAGGGAGAAGACAGCGGACGGGCGGGGGAGGGAGAAGACGCGGCGGACGGGGGGGGTAGGCAGGAAGGCGGCGGGTAGGCGGGTAGGGAGGAGGGAAGGAAGGAAGGGCGGGGCAGAGGGCTGGAGGAAGGAGAGAGGGACGGAGGCGGTGATGGCGCTGGGGAAGGGGAGAGGAGGAGGCGGCGATGGCCGCTGGGGAAGGGGAGAGGGAGCGCTGGGGGGAGAAGGCACGGACGTCGGGGGGAAGGAAGGAGAGAGAGAGAGAAGAGAAAGAAAGAGAGGGAGAGAAAGAAAGAGAGGGAGAGAAAGAAAGAGAGGGAGAGAAACGGGCGGTTGGGGGGAAGGGGTGGGCAGTTAGGGGAAAGGGGTGGGGGCCCATGGGGGGGCCATGGGGTGGGCAGGTGGGGGGAAAGGGTGGGGGGGCAAGGGCGCGTACCCCCGTCCCGCGCTCGTGCGCTGGGCGGGGTAAAAAAATTTGCCGTGACGGGATTGAAATGACGCGGGGAAGATGGTACGGGTGACGCGGACACGACCGGGGCGCGTGGAGACTCGTAAAATAAAAAAAGGGCGCGTTCACTCACAAAACGGGCGCGAGAAAAACGTAAAAATAAAGAAAAATTAATAACTCCCAATCCGGACGTCAAAACGAAACAGCGTAAAAACAAAAAGTGGGCAGGACAACAGGAGGAAAACAAGGAAAATATGGGACGGGGATTCCGGGAGGGGTAAAGGGCGGTCACGTGCAAAAAACACAAAAAATGAACCAAAAATCCGAATTAAAAATTAATATCAAAAGATCCGTGCATCGGAATGAGGTGAAGAAAAAAGGAAAACTGTGCAGAAAGATGTGCCCGACAATCCTATCACATCAAAACATAATTCCGACGGAGATAAGACGTGTTCACATGGGAAAAACCCAAAAAACAAACCCGAAAATGGGAGCAGAAATTAATATCGGATGAACCATTCACCGGAATGACATGCAGTAAGAAGGAAAAATGTCCGCAGGAAGGGGTGGCACAGGGTTATCATGTTAAACCGCAGTTCCGGTGGGAGTAAGAGGGGTTCACATGTGAAAAACTCCAAAAATACTCCCGAAATCTCATTTAAAATTTAATAAGTAAAAATCCGGAAGTCGAAAAAGGGGGGAGGAAAAAGGAGAAAGGTAGGGGAAGGCACAGGGGACACGGCTGTCAAATCAAATTTGAATTCCGATGTAAATAGGGCAGGTTCACATGGAAAAATGTCAAAAATACGTATGAAGAAGTCTTAAAAAACCGGAAAATTAATAACGGACAAACCGTGTATCGGAATGATGTGGAATAAAAAGAAAAAATGTCAGGGGAAAAGCGTTGGTCAGGGCTATGACATCAGATCACGGTTCCGAAGCAAGAAAAGCATGTTCACATGGAAAACCGTCTAAATTGCGTAAAATGCTTCAAAATTTAATAACTCAAAAACCGTGCACCGGAACAAGGGTAGGTAAAAAGGAAAAATGGTCAGTTCAATGGGGGGAACAGGGCTATAAGGTTGGATTTGGATTTTGGTGAACGTAGGGTACATTCACATGGAAAAATCTCATAATCAGGGAATGAAGGAAAACTGCAAGGGAACAGCCCCAAGGGTGGGTGGAACATAACCAGGTGGGTGGGAAGGTATCCCATGAGGGTAAAAGCAAGTCATGGCATATATGCAAGAACAGGTTGAGGTAGATGCAGAAAGGTATGCAAGGTAGACGCACAGGGACGCGTCCCCACACTTAAAACCTTAACGGATAGGGTTGACCGAACAACAGGGACCTAAGACCATGCCACAGACCATCCACTAACTTCCCCACACTTAAAACATGACCGGCACAAAGAAACCAAAGTGTAGGGTTAGAAAAACTTGGCCCGTTTCGTCAAGAATCAAGGTTGAGTATCGATGGCACGTCCAGTGTGGTTGTCGGCGCTGGAGGGACCAAGGCATCTTTACAGCGCACACGTCCGTCATGGCAGGGACCATGCAGCAGCACCCAGGGAGGTAGCTGATGGAAGGAATCGCAGGAAATTCGTCGATGATGAGGGATATTGAATACAACTCACAGTCACTCAATTGGAATGAAAGAACAGTCACTCACCCCATGACTAATATCACTCGTGGAAGAATGATTAAAACCCATATCGCATACCCGGTTGAGGAATCGACAAGGGGGAATGGTGCAGAAGGAGTATGCCAAGGTGCACAGTTGATGGTGCAGTAGTGCGTCCAACCTGTCTGGCATAAGTGCAAGAAGGAAGGCAAGGGAGCCTTACAGTGCAGTGTACAGAACAGGGTGATGTGTCTTGTGATGACGGCAAAAACCCATCTCGTGGGTGCACAGGGAAATGGGAACATACCTGACTCCAAGTGTCGTAACGTCCCTCAATCTCACCTCTCGGTAAGTGATTGAAGAAACTCCAGTCAAACTCAACCCACCCTCTGTCTCACGCTCTATTGATAAATACAGGAGGGCAGCCTTTTCCTGAAACCCATTGATGTAATCCTCACGGTCACTTGTGCAAAGGTTGTATGCCTTGTGCGCATTTGATGGTGCAACTGTGCATCCCGCCCTGTGCCGGCATACAGTGCAAGAAGGAAGGCAAGGGAGCCTTATGGTGCAGTGCACAGAAACAAATCGTGATTTGTGCATTGAGAGGCCCATCCCATGCGTGCAACACTTCATTCACACTTCTCACCTCTCATTCGATTTGAAGGGAAAAGACTGGTCCCTCGCCCCACCCTCTGTCTCACGCTCTGTTGATAGATACAGAGGGCAACCGTACTCACTTCCCCATCCGGTTAGGATGAAAGCTCACATCACTCAAGGGGTTGTCGATGAAGATCGCGCCATCAGTTGTTGAAGAGGCGTACCCAGGGAGGTAGCCATCAAATCGAACGTTGTATTGGACAGGAACATGTTGTCTGCTAGAGGACAGTTAATCACTTTGCAAAGAGACCCAGGACACAGCATACCAAGGGAGGCAGCTTCGGAATTGAATCCTAGGGATATCAATTAATGAATCCATTTTCTGGACTGCTGGGTGTTGCCACCTTTTCCACAGCCAGCTTCTCGCCCAAGGGTGTTTACCACCTTTTCTTGGAACGAGGCCTGCTATGACAGGGAATTGCTTCCTTTTCTCTCATAACAGATTTGTTTGTTTTTTTTTCTTTGTTCTTTGTTTTTTTTTTTCTTTTTCTTATTTTCCCCTATTCCCGAGGGTGTTTCCACCTTTTCTCGAAGAATAGGTCGGCATGACAGGGACCTAAGTCCTTTTCTCCCATAACCAATATGTTTTGTTTTTTTTTTCCTTTTTTTTTCTTTTTTTTTTTCAATATTGAGCAAGGGAATGGCAGAACTACCATTTGTCAGAACCCACCTCGCCACTGTCGCTGGTGGAAAATAGAGGATAAGAGATCAAGGCTAGAAGGGGGTTTTGAGGGGACAGAGGGTTGCGTCCACCTCATCAGGAGTGATTGAAGAACGGCTATCAGAAGTAGCATCATAACAAGTACAGTGCCGCGCCAATGAGGGAAAGGATCAAGTGTCCGTAATTGTCAAGATCCCCAAGGAGGAAAGTACTTCTTCAGGCGATATCCATTGATCAGAAAGGGATCATCAGAGGCATCAACGGTCTGTACTTGGACAGAGCCATTAGGGTTGACTGCAAGTACCTTATAGGGGCCCATCCACCGCTGCTGGAGCTTGCCAGGAAACTTGCCAAAGCGTGAATCATAGGCTAGGACCAAATCACCTTCTTTGAACGCCTTGTGCTTGATGAAGCTATCATGGTAAGCCCTGCGTCGAGCTTGCGTGGCTTCCATGCACTGTAGAGCCATCCGACGAATTTCGTCCAGACATTCCAAGTGCAGGAGACGGCGTTGCAGTGAATTATCGTCCCCCAAACGCTCTTTGATAGCCACTCTCAAAGAGGGCAATTCCAGTTCAACAGGAAAAACAGCTTCTGTACCATACACCAGCTGGAAGGGTGTCTGTCCTGTTGCTGCTTTATGGGAGGTTCCATACGCCCAGAGGGCCTCTGTAAGTCGATCATCCCAATCACGACGATGTGCGGCAATTGTTCTTGTCAGAATCGAGCAGAGGATGCGATTGGTGACTTCGACTTGGCCGTTGGCTTTGGGGTAATAAGGAGTGGACTTGCGATGGCGGATCTTATACAACTCTGTCAACTCTTCAATGACTTTGTTGAGGAAATGCGTGCCTCTGTCACTTACCAACTCTAAGGGACTACCAAAATGGGTGATGATATTCTCGTACATGAACAGGGCCACGCTGTTACCATCGTCCCGCTTTAGGGCTTTAGCTTCACACCACTTTGTGACATAATCCGTACATACGAGGATGTATCGGTTCTGTTTCCTTCTGGTGGGAGGGTCAATCGGACCTACGAAGTCAATGCCCCACTTCTCAAACGGCTTCAACGGAAGGATAGGTTGCAATGGCATGGCACTTGTCTTGGTGGGTTTCCCCATTCTTTGACAAGCATCACATCTTTTACAGTAATCATAGGAATCTTTGTGGATGGTAGGCCACCAATATCCCGCTAGCAGAGCCTTCCTGGCTGTAGCTTCTCCTGCAAAGTGACCTCCACATGGCTCATCGTGGCAAGCCTTCAGAATAATCCCAATCTCTTCTCCTGCAACACATCTTCTGAGCACTTCATCTTTGCCTTTCTTGTACAGTGCACCGCCTAGCAGGGTGTAGGGGACTGATTCTAGCATGAGCTTCTTCCTTTCCCGACTAGAAATACCAGGAGGGTACTGTTGGGTTGCTAGCAGATTGGCAATGTCTGCATACCAGGGAGTTACAGTCTCTACCAAGAATAGGGAAGCATCAGGGAGATCTGGATCATCCTGCTCCTCGTCTGCAGTTTGTGGGATACGCGACAGATGATCAGCCAGAACATGGGAACGACCAGGCTTAGTAATCACCTCAAAGTCGAACTCCTGGAATAGAAGGAGCCATCTCATCATTCGTCCTTTCACATCTGCTTTGTTCATCAAGAAGGACAGGGCCTCATGATCCACATAAAATTTAAAGTGGGTAGATAGGAGGTAATGGCGAAACTTCTCCAGGGCAAACACCATTGACAAGCACTCCAACTCTGTCACTGTATAGTTCCGTTCCCTATCAGTGACTTTCCGGCTTGCATAATAGATCGGTTGATCCAGCTTCGAGGAGCCCTTCTGGCAGAGGACAGCACCTAAACCTTCAATTGATGCATCAGTGTGTACATGGAACTCTTTCGTCCAATCAGGAGGTTGCAGAATGGGTGCCTCTACTAGACACTGCTTCAGAATGTGGAAGGCTTTATCACATTCTTCTGTCCAAGTAAACTCTGCATCTTTCCTCAGGAGCTTGTGCAAGGAGGTTGCCTTTGTCGCAAAATGAGCTATGAACCTTCTGTAGTAACCCACATGGCCTAGGAATCCCCTCAACTGTTTGAGGTTGGTGGGTGCTGTCAGAGCTGTAATCTTTTCAATCTTTGCAGGGTCTGTTGATATCTCTTGTGCAGAGACAATGTGGCCCAACAGAACTCCAGAAGAGACCCCAAAGATGCATTTGTTGGGGTTGAGGGAAATCCCATACTCCCGGCATCGGTCAAAGCATTGTTCCAGGTGTTCCCAGTGTTCACTGATCAAACTATAGACACAAAAGTCATCCAAATATACCTCAATAAAGTCGTGCAGATGATTTTGAAATGCGGCCATCATGACTCATTGGAAAGTAGCAGGGGCATTGCAGAGCCCAAATGGCATCACTCGGTAAGCGTAGGTCCCCCATTCTGTGGTGAAGGTTGTTTTGGATTGGTCTTCTTCTGCGATTTGGACTTGGTTGTATTCGCTGAATCCATCCAAAAGAGAATAAAGTTCATGTCCTGCCACTGTGTCCAACAGTTGGTCTGTGAAAGGGATTGGAAAGTGATCCTTCTTCGTTTTGGAATTAAGCTTTCTGAAATTCACACATATTCGCAATTTGCCATTCTTCTTAGGTACAACCACGATGGGTGAAACCCATTCACTATTTGCCACTGGATAGATGAACTCGGCTTCCAGAAGCTTCAGCAGCTCCGCTTTCACCAATGTGGAATAATTCGGGTTCATTCGTCTCTGTCGTTGCCGTACTGGCTTGGCATCAGGGTCCAAGTCAATATGATGTTGACATATTGTGGGATCAATCCCCTTTAGGTCTTTGTAGGACCACGCAAACACGTCCAAATTCTCTTTCAACAAGTTGTACAAGGTTGACAACTCCTCTTCTGGGAGGCTGCTACCCACCTTCAAGTGGCGTTCAGTGCCTTCTGAATCCACAAAGGTTAACTGCCTTTCACCTTCTACTTCACGAATGAAGGTCCCGCGGACTGCTTCTGGGTACAGATCCGACTCCTTCAAGGGAGTGGTGTCCTCTTCTGATGTCCCACTAGAACCAACTTCTTCTTTTGGTGGAGACTTAGGTTGCTCCTTAAGACGTTGGAATGGGATTAGAGCTGTTTCGGGTTTGGTTTCAAAACTAATTACCTCTTGGCTTGAAGACTCCTCTTCTGAAGATGACACATCCAAGAACGTCACATAACAGGGACCCTCTGATGCCTGTTGGGTTTGTGGGACTGGTGTTTGTTGGCACGGTGCATCATCATCATCTTTCTTTGGCAAGGATAGGTTAGGACGGCATGAGCCACTGCTGAAAGACGGCTTGTTCTTCTTAATCCACGTCTTATAAAGGTTTTGCATATGAGAAGATCCATTTACCATACCAAATGGTACCATCGCCATTCTGTCCCATAGCATGAGCTCATCGGCTTCTGATGCTTCTGGAACTTCTTCCTCAAATGTATCCTCTTCAGGTGGGATAGATTCTTCTGGCTCACTTTCATCATTCTCTTCGTCCATATCATATTCAACCTCTTCTGTCTCTGCTTCTGCTTCTGCTTCTGTTTCTGCTTCTGCTTCTGTTCCTGTTGCTGCTTCTGTCTCTGTAGGAGCTCTGTAACAGAAGAATAGATTCTCTGTTTCCTCTTCTGCCTCTGTCTCTGCTTCTGCTTCTGTTCCTGCTGTGACCATGTAACAGGGAGAGCAGTACATCCATGCTTCTATCTCACTGTCAAAAGTGATTTCAGAAGTCATTTCTGGTTCAGGCAGGAAGTATTCACCCATTGATAATGGCTTTGCATCTTTTGAAAGTCGGCTTACAGTATCCACTGTTAAGGAATGTGCCACTATTTTCTTAGGAAGGATTTGTTTGATAGCATCTTTGTCTGCTGATGTTCCATCTGTAGCCTCATTAGGGGAGTCAGAAGATAATTCCAAGGAGGTGGATCCATGTCCTTTCTGAGAACCATACAGTTTCAGCACCACTTTGTTGGGTCCTCTACCCAAGGTCAAGGTTCCTTTGAACCAATCCGTCCTTGCTCTGGCTTCAAAAAGCCATGGTCTGCCCAGTAACAGAGGATAGGATGTGCCATAAGAGTTTGGCTTCACCACCAAATAGGTTAGCCAATAATCTTTTCCAGCCACTGTAGTCTTCACATATGGAAGAATGCCCAAAGGCTTGATTCTACTCTGATCCGCCAGTCTGATGAGCCATTGGGTTGGTTGCACACCTTGTAAGCCTAGATCCTTCATCGTCACATCCGTCATAATGTTTACTGATGAACCTCCATCAATCAGTGCATTTGCAATGAAGCAGCTTTCTATCCACACACTAGTCTCTGGAGTACCCGGATCTAGAAAAGCATTAGCCACATCCACTTCTTTTACAGGCTCTGGAGCCTTGTTGGACTTTATCACTGTTGAGGGAGCAATCCTTAAACCACGTCTTTTTGTCAGTATACTTTTGAATCTTTTCCGGCAACTGGGGGACAACATCAATAATTGTCGGAATGTGAGGTTTGGTCTAAAGGTATCTAGATCTCTAACCAGATTGTATTCCTTAATAGGATCCAATGGCTTCTCTAAACGATTAGGGAATGGGGCAACACCCATTTTCATTTTCCCTCTTTCTTCCAACAGAGGAATTACAGGAACTTCTTCTGCCACTTGTGGCACTTCCTCCTCTTCTATATCCTGGACCTCTGGTCCTGTCTCTATAACTGTCTCTGTAACTCTCTGTGGCACTGTAGGGCTCTGTACGGCACTGTTAGGCTCTGTTCTGTTCTGTTCTTCTGGTGGAAGATTGAACTTCACTGTTCTGGCAGGAGGGTTATTTTCTTTCTGGATAGGTGGTTCCTTCTGCTTTGCACGCGTGATGGCAGCAACTTCCAATTCCACTAAATTGGAGGTAGGCTCTTGGGCCTTGGCTGGACTATCAATAGCACTGTTTTTCATTGGGGCTGGACTTGGACAGTCTTTTGCAGTGTGGCCTTCTCCTTTGCATCGACTGCATAAGGGCTTGTAATCCACTGACCTTCGAGGATTTGGACAATTTGGTGAGATGTGTCCCTTTTCTCCGCATCTGTAACATTCCACTTCTGATCTCTGACCACCGCCAGACTGTCTTCCTCTGTAACTTTGAGAGGGAAATCTTCTGGGTCCGAAATTAGGACCAAACTCTCTAGGCTTGGGTCCAATATCTTGTGTTGTCATTTTGGATTCCAGCAAGTTGAATCTTGCGTCTTCTTCCTTCCTTCTCCTATCATGCATCTCCTTCAGAGAGCAAATGTCCTCTGTATGATTCTTCCGCAAACAGTAGGAACAGAAGGCTCCAGGGATGGTTGGTTTCTGTGTACATTCAGTGGCTAAATGGCCTGCTTGATGACACTTACCACACCAAGTATTTGACCGCATCACATCTCTTCCTGCTCCCGCAACATTGGATATGCTTGCGGTATTCACTTTCAACGTCTGTAGTTGTTCTGTAATCACATCCATCAACTCCTTTTTAATGTTTGCAACTGAGTTGGATAAATAATCCTTCAAGCTTTCTCCTCCGGACGTACTGGCAGGAGGGTTTTGAGGAGTCTCTGTAATTACTACATAAACGGGTTGGGCTGGTACAGAGGGGTCTCTGTTCTGGTTCTGATTCAGAGCTCCTGTTTGAACTGTTGGCTGTTGGCTCCAGTTGGTAGGATTCCACTGTTGCTGCTGATTTGGCATTGAGGAAATTGGTTGGGACCATTGTTGTTGTGGTTGAACCATCATTTGAGGCAGGGATTGTGGCCACTGTGGATTTGGTGCACTGTACTGTGATACCGGGGGCATCTGTTGGTAGGGGTAGGGAACAGTCCCTGGAACTGCATTTGGTGGATACATCATTCCTGGCATCAGAGGAGGTAGGACTCCTCTTCCTGTATTCATCGCTAATCTAGCTTCCACTTCATCATACAGTCTTGCTCCTTCTGTTGCAGCTTGTAGTGTGGCTGGTATTTGTAGCTCCACAAACTTACGGACTTCCGGTTGTAATCCTCTGAGAAACACCCCCTTCTGAATGCCATCATCTAGATTATGGTTAGTCCATCTCTTCAGGATGGATTCCATTCGTGAGACATAGGCTTCTACTCTTTCTCCAGAGGACTGACTTAGGTTCATGAATTCCTCTCGCATCCGCTCTTCAAAACCTTCACGCCTGAATTTAGTGAGGAAGGCCAACTTCAGGTCGTCCCATGTGCCAAAAGTTCCTGCTGCTTGTCTCTCATACCATTGAAACGCCACGCCCTTGAAAGTGGTGGGGAATATTGCTAACCAATGCTCAGGGGTTCTGGCATTGTTAGCTACACATGCTACCATAAATTCTGCTACATGAAGATCGGGGTCTTCATTGTACTCTCCCTTAAAAACTGGCAATGGGACTACATTCGCTGGCCTGTCATCAATATTTCCAGGACGGATCTGGCTTGGAAGTGGACCTCCAGCAGGAGGAGGAAGGGCTTGATGTGCCATTGGGACTTTTGTAAAGAGTTCCGCAAGGGCGTCAAAGGCGACTTCTGCTGCGAGCTCGCTCTCGGCTCTGATTCTTGCTTTCTCTCTTCTCACGTACCTCTGGACTCGTTCTAACGCTTGCCTTTTTATTGCGTCATTCATTAGGGGGTTGGCTCCACTAGGTTGTTAGTGCTCCACAGAGGGTTAACAGAAGGCTTCAGTCTCTGGAGGACTCTCTTGCCAACATTTCTTCTACTTCTTTCTTTTCAACGTCCCTGAATTCTGCTTTCATGCCACTGCACAGAGGAAGGTATTCGGTTCTGAAGGTGTCAAAATGCATACGTCTGAGCATTGTGGTGGTGCCATCATCATAGTAATGCCAACTTCTGATGGTTTCAACAGTGTATGTTGTGAAAAACACTCTGTCTACCAACTTCCAGTGGGTTGCTAATTGAACAAACAGAAGATTATCAGTACACCAAGCATCCCATGTATCTTGCTGTTGAGCGTCCACGAACAAATTCCAACTCTTTTCCTTCTTGTCTTTGTGAACCTCTACAGACCAAGACTCCTGAAGCTTCTTCACAATCTCCCACTTGATGTTGTCTGGAAACTTCTCAATGAATGCCAAATCTTCCATGGATGTTCATTCTCTCTGTTTCTGCTCTTCAGTTTGTTCCCAAACAGTTTGCCACCAAGATGCAAGTTTCTGCTGCTTCAACAAGGAGAGGAAACTGTCCACCACATAGAGCATGCATCATGATGGTGATGTGTTTCCGCCATTGTGGGATGAACTTCTTGTGGAAAGTGGCTTTGATTATGAGAAATTCCAACTCTTCAGTGGAAGAAGGAACTTTACAAACATCCATTGAATTCTTCTCTTCTTGGCAATGCCAATTCCTTCATTTTCAGCCTCTTTTGGTGCTTGTTGATGGCAAGTTTCCCCGGCTGCGCACCAAAAACATGGAGCCCCAAGAGGAACACCAAGGAAAAGGGAATTCTCTTGCAAGAAAATCTATCTTGTAACATCAACAAGCTTGTTTATCATGTTTCATATGACCACAATGAAGAAAAGAACACCAGGCACAACAAATCTCTCTTCTTTGGCCTTCTTCTACGGAGTCTCTTTCTTTGACTTCTTGGCCTTTCCTTGGCCAGATTGTGCTTCTTGCTCACCTTTGTCCTCACTCACGGTCCTTTTGTTGGATTGCTCTTACTGTCCTTGGTGCGGAGGAGACCTATCCGGCATATTACCAATTTTCTCATTGTGTCGTGCTTTCCCTACTGCTTTTCTTATGATGGTTGTCAAGATTCCTTCAAAGCCAATGGTGGAGGCCTTTGAGGATAACAACTTCTTGGCTTTGGAGGTCAGGGGTTCTCCCCTTACGGGCTTTCCACTGGTGGCTAAGGCTTTTTTCAATGTCTCTATCGTCTTCCTCGCACTACAATCTCTCAAAAATCACACTCAATAATCACTCTTAGGTCGTGGATACCCCTCCCAAGAGGTATGTCTGATATGAAGGGTCACCAGAGCCACTACAGTGTCCTTTCATAGCTCACTACTGTCACTTCACTCTAGTCTTCACTTGAGTCTTCAGCAGCTACTTCTTCCACTTCCTTCAACTCTTTTGCACTTGTATTCACCTCTTTCCAAGGCTAGAAAACTTTCCCAAAGTCACACATACATTCCACAGAACACTTACAGAAGCATACAGAACAGTCTACAGAACAGAGACAGAACAGAACAGAACAGAAACAGAACAGAAGCAGAAGCTCTACAGAAGACCTACAAAAGGTTACAGAAGGTTATCAAAACCACATAACTCACTCTCAAATCATTCCAAACTCTCACAAACCATTCAATAAGCTTTCACAATATCTCATTCTTCATCAATGAATACTCCTTCCCTCCTTACAGAAGACAATCAGAACAAAACAGACCAAAACAGAACAAAACAGAAGATATACAGAACCATTCAGAACCTATCAGAACATCACAGAACCATCAACAAACATCATGAACTTCCAAAACACAATCAATATCATCCAAAACACTCTCAAACCACTTCCAAATCAATCAATCATCCCATAAAATCAACCATTCAGCTCTGAAAAACAACAAAAATCAGCCAAAAAACAAGTCATTTCAACACTCAACACTTCTTCTGCTCTTCCTTGGTCATTTGCTTTATAACTTCTCCTACACTACTGGGTAATCCAACAAATTTATGATACTCAACCATATCAAAGGGTTTTCTAAGAGTTCATGGTGGTCAGTAGTCACGGGGGATTCACTAGTAGTAATAAGGACATGTCACCTACGTGCAAGAAATATATGAAAATACCCCTTATCTACCCCCTATTTATGGAACCTTACCTTATAAAATGTACATTCCTTCCCTTAAATAACCCCCCTTCCTTACACTCATGTGGTACCATACGGTAAACCCTAGTGGACCCCCTGGGTTAGTAGTCTGAATTCCAAGGTCGACATGAATATATGCACGAGCAAGTCAAGTCAAGAGTTTTTCATCTAGTTCCTGAGAATTTGTAGCTTCTGATTGATTTCTGTGTTGCCCCATCTTTTCTAACATCCCCATGATCAATCGTTTAGCTGGTTTCAAGTATATTGGAGATTTTGGTCAAGAAGAACATGACTTGTGAATCAATGGGTTCATTGTGCTTGTTGCACTAGATTCTATATCCTTGTTTTAGACTGAAGTACTAGAGCCTTGTTCTTTAGCTAAACTGATAGTCTTGGTCATAGCCAAGGGCTGTGATTGTATGGGTTCCATCTCAGAATTGGAAGTAGTAACTTTTGATTTAGTGGAGTGGTCAATTGTGACAGTCAAAGATGATTGTGCACTTGGATCCTCAAACTGAGTGGAAGTGTTCATGGTTTTGGTATTTCCAGATTTGTTTGTGACAACACTTGTAGAGGGAGGTTGTCGTTCTTTTGATGATCCTCAGACTGAATGGAAGTATTCATGGTCTGGGTATTTCCAGATTTGTTTGTGACAACACTTGCAGAGAGAGGTTGTCGCTCTTTTGATGTTTTTATAGTTGTCCCCCTTGTGGATCCTTTTCCTTAGATTGAGTAGCTACATTAGGCAGGTGCTGCCTGATTTTCCATTTTTGTTTGGATGACAAAGTTCTTAGTTTCGAGGAGACTTTGGTTGTTTTGAAGAACCAGTAACAACCTGGGGTTGTTGCTTATCAACATCTGAGGGCTTTATCTCATATGAAAGGGAAGTAAAACCTAGGAGGAAGAAGCTTGGTGGTGAGAGCTATGGTGAATGGAGAGCAAGAGCAAGAGAGAGAAAGAAAATAAAAAGTGGAAACTCCAACAACCACAATGTGTAGTTGGGCCTTCCTTTATTCAAACTGTCCCTAAAAGAATAAAGAATAAGTGACTATGATGGGCACCCGCCACCTGCAGTGTGCATTGGCGGGTACTGTCAGTGTAGTAATACACAGGCGGCTAGACGGAGGCGCCTTTACCCCAACAATCTCCCACTTAAAGGCAAATCTGCTCCAGTGAGAGAGAGAAAAGAAAAGAAAAGATAGTACAACAGGATGAAGAAAAATACGTCATCTCGTCCAACGCCCATCAATCTCCTGAGGAAGGCAAAGCGCTCTGTAGTGAGGCTCTTCGTGAGCAAGTCTGCAGGATTCTGCTGAGTCCGAATCTTGACAAGATCAATAGACCTGTCCTCAATGACCTCGTGAATAAAGTGATATCTCACCTCAATATGTTTCGTCTTCGCATGGAAGACTAGATTCCTATCCAACTGAATGGCACTCATAGACTTCGAATGCAGTGTAGGCATAGCATCTGTCATACCAAGGTCTGCAATCAAACGGCCTAATTAGATAGCCTCCTTGCAAGCCTCTGTGGCTGCAATATACTCGGCCTCTGTAGTAGAAAGAGCCATACACTTCTACGCCCTGGACATCCAAGAGATAGCCCCTCCAGCATAAGTGAATACATAGCCAGAAGTGGACTTCCTACTATCTGCATGTCCTACATAATCAGAGTCAGTGCACCCCATGACTCCTATATCTTGGTTGCCATAGCACATACACATATCTGTTGTGCCCTTCACGTACCTCATGATACCCTTCATGACATCCCAATGTTTCTTGCCATGTGTAGCCATATAACGTGCCACAACCCCAACTACAAAAGCAATATCTAGAAAGGTGGCTATCATGGCATACATAAGACTGCCCACAATTGATGCATAGGGAATCTTGGCCATCTTGGCCCTCTGCTCATCTGTTTGCAGACAATCGGCCTTTGGAACCTTCACATGAGAAGGTAATGGATAGCCAATAGGCTTAACATCCTGCATAGGGAAGCGCTCAAGGACTTTATGAATGTACTCCCTCTGTGATAGATAGAGTAGTCCTTGAGATCTGTCGCGCATAATGTGCATAACAAAAGTGTATGAGAGGCATGTCCCAGATCTTTCATCTCAAAGCTCTTTTTGAGCTGTGCCTTAAGAGCATCTAGCTTCTCATGAGTGTCCCTGCTAAAAGCATGTCATCCACATAGAGTACAAAAATCAATAAAGAACTGTCACAGGCTTTCTTCTGTACAAGCACGGATCCATAGCACTACGGTAGTAGCCTTGTGACTGTATGAATGCATCAAACAATTGGCATCATTCCCTAGGTGTCTGCTTCAAGCCATATAGACTCTTCTTTAGCTTGCATACTAGGTGTTCCCTGCCAGGGTCTGCAAAGCCCTTATGCTGCTCCATGTAAATCTCATCATGCAAGTCCCCATGTAAAAAATTTGTCTTGACATCCATCTAGTACAAGCCCACGTCAAGCTGTGCAACCAAAGCCAAGACTAAGCATAGGGTGGTCATCTTGACCATAGGAGAAAAGACTTCATCAAAGTCAATACCATTCTCCTAATTAAAGCCCTTGGCAACCAATCGAGCCTTATATGCCGGCTTGGGGTGTCTAGGGGTACTTTTCAACTTGTACACCCAGTTACATGGCAAAGCCTTCTTACCTTGAGGCAAGGAAACCAAATCCCAAGTCTGATTCTTATGTAATGAGTCAAGCTCAGACTACATAGACCTCTCCCAAGAGTGATAATCACCCCTGTGCATAGCCTCATCATAAGTGAGAGGCTCTCCTACATCTGTAACCAGTACATAATCCATAGAGGGTGCAAAACAGTCAGGAGGTCGTCTATCTCTAGTAGAACGCCTCAACCCAAGCTTTACGACCTGACCAACATCCTGTCTAACATCAGTATGTCTAACATCTAGGCCATGAGCATTAGGTGATGCTACACGCTGTCTAGCTAGCTAGCTGTGGAACGGGCTATAGGGGAGCAGGTGGCTCCTCCTAAAAGATAACTCTGCATACCTCAACCACTTTCTCAGGATGCATATGCATTTTTTCCTCATGAAAGATGACATCATGGCTGCGGATCACTTTCCGCTTTTGCAGATCCCATAAACAGTAACCCATCTCTCCTGCATCTCCATAGCCAATGAAAATGCATTTGACACTTTTAGGATCCAACTTATTGCGTTTTTCCTTGGGCACATGGCAGAATGCCTCACATCCAAAGACACGCAAATGATTATAAGAGGGGAGCTTGCCTGCCCGTACCTCCTCTGCAACCTGAAAGTCAATGCCACTTCTAGGTGACCTATTAATGAGATGCACTGCAGTAGTAACTGCCTCAGCCCAAAAGTGCTGCGGTAAGCCAATCTCTGGCTAAGCATGCTACGAACCTTTTCCTAAATGGTCATGTTCATGAGTACATCCATACCATTCTGGGGAGGGGTGTAAGGGGCGGTCAATTGATGCTTAATACCCCGCTCATTACAAAATTGCTCAAAAGCACATGATACATACTCACCCCCATTATCTGACCTTAGGCATTTCAGCCTATTCCTAGACTGGTTCTCTGCTAATGCAAGCCAACGCTGAAATGTGTCTAAGACATCGAATTTTCTCTTTATGGGATAAGCCCAAACCTTATGTGAGTAATGATCTATGAAAGTAACAAAATACTTTGCCCCACCTAGTGATTGACAGGGCATGGGTCCACATACATCTGAGTGCACAAGAGCCAAGGGCTCACCCATGCGTTTCTTACCAGACTTTTTATGTGTATTCCTAGTCTACCTGCCATACAAACAATGATCACAAGAATCAAAATGCGAAGAGTCAAAAGGCGGAAGATACTGCAAAGCACGGAGCATTTTCATTCCTTTAAGGGACATATGCCCCAAACGAGCATGCCAAAGGGATACATGGGGGATAGAACCCACATACAAAACATGATTCAAGGTAGCTCTAGATATAAGTAAGGGATAGAGGCTGCTAGACTTGGCACCTCTTGCAAGCACAAGCCTGCTACGAGTAATCTTCCATGCAGAGTCTCCAAAAGACACAAAATACCTTGCATCATCAAGTTGTCCAGCTAACATAAGGCTGCAAGTCAATGCATGTACATGGCATACATCATACAAAACAAAAGAATTGCCAGAAGGAAACTGTAGCCTAACATCTCCAATGCCCATAATGTCAAGAGACCTGTCATCACCAAGACGCACAGAACCAGAGATGGTGCGATAGGTATGGAACCAATCTCTACAGGGTGTCACATGAAATGATGCACCTGAATCCAAAAGCCAGCACTGCGCATACATAGAATGTGTCTCAGAAGCCTGTAAGGCATTGCATGAAGAAGCTGCAAGTATGTAATCCTCATTTGAATCAGTGGCATGCATGACATTAACCTCTTCTATCTTCACATTGGACTTTGCAGATTCAATACTGCGCTTAGAAGACTTTTCCTGCACTTTTTCTTTTCCCTTTTCCTTGCACTTATCATCATGCATCTTATGGCACTGTGGCCTAATATGTCTTGCTTTCCCACAATATTGACAAGTAAGATCAGACTTTCGTCCACAGGACTTACTGTGGCCATGTGACTTTCACCTGGACTTTTGAGAGTCCTTGCCCTTATGATCATTATCATGCCTGCCATGTCTGCTACCTCTAATGGTCAATGCATGTGAAGAGCGGGAAGCATCATTGTTTCTCATGTTGATTTCCTCAGTCAATAAAGCACTCTCAACATCTTTGATTTTCAGCCTATCAAGCTTGTTCATGCATATGGCAGTACGGAAGATATGATTTAGGCAAGGTGCCAAGCAAAAACAATGGGTGCAAGTTGTCTTTGAACTCAATACCTTGTGACAACAGATTCTTCATGATAGCATGAAACTAGCTGAAATGAGATGATAGAGATGTCCCCTCCTTCATGCGAAGGTCCATTAACTGCTTCAGTCAATACATCTGTGACACAAGACTCTCCTGCACATAAAGCTCCTGAATCTTCTCCCATAAGTCCCATGCACTCTGATTCTCATCTTCACAACAACATTATGATGGACCTCTTCTAAGAGTGACAAGATAATGGTAGACTTTCATAGCTCATCAACTTCCATTCAAACATCATCATCCATATCCTCGGGTTTAGCACCCTGAAATGCAATGGTTTAATCTGCAACTTTTGCACCAAACCTACCATATCTGGGACTTCCAATACCCATAGTTGGTATCATCCAACTTGACAATGTTAAAGAGAGCTGTGTCTTTCAGATGACGAGCCATACTATCCCAAATCAAAGCAAAAAATGCAAAATTGCAGGTGGTTGTAATTAGCAAAAAATGCACTAAAATCACTGCTAAAACTGAAAGAGTGGATATCACCAAGAGAACCACCGATCCACCAAATATAACCAAGATAACATCAAACAGTAAGCATTACCCTCATACAAGTGCTCAAAATCTGCAGATTTCAACTTGTTGGAATAAATTACAACAGTATGTAAAACTGCCCCAAAGTGAAGCAATCACTGATACATATGTCACTGCAACTGCCAGGTAGCAAGATACATCCAACAGGGAGTGTCAAGGGGCAAGAAGGTACCAAGAACTGTCAAACCAATAACCTGTCAGGCAAGATACATCTCATAGGTCTAGAAGTCATGCATGTAATGGGTCTCAGGGTAAGAGAAGAGACTAAGCAAAGCACAACTGATAGAGCAAGAAGCTCAATGCATAACCATCCAAGATGCATGCAAAACTGACAAACCTATGACAGAGATAGGTGCCTACCCCAATAGGCATATCAAATCAGCCTTTATAGACTAAGTACAGACATAAAGCTCTTAAGAGAGCAAATGCATGTAACTATCCCACAAGCTCAAGCTCAAGCGTAAGTAAAACTTTGTGTACATTCAAATATGCCAAGAGGCTCCCATTGGAAGTAAAGTCAGATGCAAATAGAGCAAGCAACGCTCAAATACATCGAGTACATAGCATCAGACATTCCAAATCCCAGTAGGGTACATCCATAGCATAAATCCCAAGCTATCTCAAACCCGTAAAGCATAAGCCTGAAAGCATTCAAATAGCATGTAACTGACAACCAAATGTAATTCCTAGTAGGTCCAAAATGCTCAAATACATCCAAAGACGAAGCTATAAGGGGCTATCATGCATGGGCAAACCAAGTGATAGCCATATCTGACCAAAGCATAAATGCAAGAGGCTTAAATGTCAAGCAGTGACGATAGGCATAAACTAGTCCAAAGCATGCCAACTTAATCCAAATGCCAGTGTATGAAGACCAAGATGGAGCCTAATCCAAGCTCAAAAGCATTTCGGAACCAAAAATAAGCATTTGAAAATCTCCAAATACATCGGTATGATCATTCAAATCTCCAATAAGCACCCCGTATCCAAGAACCAATGCATACACCAAGTAAATGAGCTTCAGCCCACTGTATTACAACAGCATATTTACTATCAGATAAATCTCAATTGGTGCCCAAATGTGCTGCAAATCAGTCCCAAAGCATAGACATAGCATCCCATAACATGTAAGCATCACCGGGCATCAATAGGCATCAAACGGGAAATGCCAAGAAGCATCAAACATCAAATGTCAAGTGCTACCCTATTTTTGATAGTCCTGGGACTGTGTATACATCAATGACTGAAGGTGGAAGCACTCATATCGATCGGCGGGAGCCAAGAACCAATGCCAGGGAGTCCAAAGATGATCGAGAAGATTGGAAAAAATGCCAAGAAGTCGGGGAAGGAGCTGGATATGCAAGGAGTGGATCAGCCCAGCCCCCTAAAAATGCACCGCACTTTGCGTTGGCTGCTCCTAGGGGCTGGGGAATCTTCAACTGTTCTACTAAGCACTTGGCAATGATTAGGGGGTTCCAAAGCAGCCCTGCAAGAGGTGCCGAATGAAGGCTGAAAGATCACCGAGGAGGCAGGAGATCAAAACATACCTACAAATGAAGGTGCCATGGTTGCCACTGAAGCTCGAGTTGAAGCTCTTCAAATTCAGGCTGAAGAGAATGCCGGGAAAGCTCCATTAACTTTGCTCTGATATCAGTTGAAAGGGAAGTAGAACCCAGGAGGAAGAAGCTTGGCAGTGAGAGCTATGGCGGATGGAGAGCAAGAGCAAGAGAGAGAGAGAGAAACTCAAAAGTGGGAACTCCAACAACCACAATGTGTGGCCAGGCCTTCCTTTATTCAAACTGTCACTAAAAGAATAAAGAATAAGTGACTGTGACGACAAGCGCATGCCACTGCAGTGTGCAGTGGTGGGTACTGTCAGTGTAGTAATACACAGGCGGCCAGGCGGAGACGCCTTTACCCCCAACATCATCTATGCTTGGACTTTCCATTTCAACTTGAGTAGCCTCACATGGAAGTGGCTGCTTTGGCTTTGGCTTTTCCTCCTTTCTCGATGACTTTTTAGACACTACCAATTCCTCTTGTGGATTAGCAACAACTTCAAGTGGTTGATCTTTTGGAATTGTGGGCTCAAGTGTCATAGGAATTAGCTCGTTAGTCACTAACTTATCTAGTGTTGTCTCCTCAAGTATCTTGGTCCATGACCTAGATCTATGTGTGGGTCTCTTTTGCTTTCTCTTGGATTTGGATGGGACTTGGTTTGTGGTCATTAGAGGTGGCTTTGCGGGTGGATTTGTATTTGGTAACCAAATCCAACAATTTTTCGCATAAAGCCCTTTAGCATGGAGGAGCAACTCTTTGGACACCCATCGTGGGCTTGTGCTAGCTCTCCATCGATGCTTCCCATTACTTGCATTAAATCTCTTCCCCCTTCTAAATGTAGTTTGATACCCAACATTAGCTTGAGAAGTTGTGGTAGTGCTTTTAATAGATGTGGTCTTTCCTTTGGTTCCAGGAGGGTTTCTCCTGAGTTGTTCTCTCTTGTTCTCATGTGCCTTGAGTAGTCCATTATTAAGAACTCTATGGTTGTCCTCTCTAGGTATTTGATTTGACTCTAAGACAAGCTTCTTGCCTTTCTCTAGAGACAAGACAAGGTTCCCTTTGCTGAAAGTAGTGACTATCTCCACGTCTCGGAAGCTTAGGTGTATACAGTGTGCTTCGTAGTCCAAATGCACGTGGTTGCACGTTGTAAGGTTTTCCAAGAAAGACTTCCTTTCCCATATCTTCTTGATTTGGAAGCACATAAAAAACCATGGGAATGCTTTCAATCTCAACAGTCAAGAGAATTTTGCATCATCCTAAGAGGGAATAGGCTGATCCTCCATACGGCTTGATTGTAGCTATATTGGTTGGAATGAGTTGAGGTTGTCTACTTCACAGATCAAGATGTTGTAATTTGAACCTTTGTCTGACCCTAAGATACGTAAGAGGGATTAACTCTTCATCTTCTACGTCAGTGTTTGTGGCTTGGACCTTTCAGATATTAGGGATGGTAGACCTAGTTAGGGTACTATAGGAAACCTTGCATGTTGGATAGTCATGATACATGTGAGTGATGCTACACTCAATGCATCTAAGGTTAGCCCTTGGAAATTTATCTATCACCATTCGGTTTGCTATCCCCATGGCCTAGGCTTTTGTGTTGCTACTCCTCTGCCAATATGTGAATGGGAATATTCACTCATTTTTGTGTTGACTCATCAGGTTTTAGGACTTCAAGACCTGAGGTTGAGTCCACTATGAGGCACGTCAACAAAGTATACGGCTCTTAAACTCTTCTTGCAATGGTCTTGTGTGGTTCTTGGTGTGGGTGTTCTCGTTCAACTCTCTAAGCTTGTCAGTTTGGGACTTTTGGCAGCTTGGTTGACAATATTTTACTCATCGGGTAGTGTGTCCTATATGTATATGTGAAAGTGACTATTGTGGTTGTGCACTATTATCCTAAATGACCTAAGGTAATGTCAGCCCACTGCATGTTGTCAAGGTTTCCTAGGCATTATGTGCAATGTGTGCTAGGTCCTTGGAATATGATGAGGTGGTAAATTAGTTTAACAAGCTCCTTGTTGAGTTCTTAAGTCATTAAGATATTTACTTCAAATTCTTGACTTCAAAACCCACAAGTTATCAAGGCACTTTGCAACACTTTGTTTCAAAAACTCGCAAGAGGGAGGTGTGCAAAATCAGGCTTTCTTCCTTTCCAATGCAATGTGCATGGGTGCAAGAAATTCCTCAAAGTATCAGAACCATGTCATGATAACAATATGGCAAGTAAGGATGGCACATTGATACAAATACGTAAAACAAGAGGTTCAAATTTAGAATGTGATTAAGACAAGTATGAGTGAGCTTTGAGGCGTAGTGTGTGTGTAAGTGGGAGTGTGAGTGAGTGTGGGAGTGATTGGTTAGTGTGAGTGGGTGATTAGTGAGAGTTGAGGGAGGATGAGTGAGTAGGGATGAGTGAGAGATGAGTGTAGATGAGTAAGTGGTGAATTAGTGAGAGAGGAGTATGAATGAAGGATAAGTGAGGTGTGAGTGGGCTTGTATAGTAGTGTGTGTAAACATTCCTTTTGTGTGAGTGAGGTGTGGTGGTTCAAGTGAGGGGTGAGTGGTTTGAGTGATAGTTAGGGTTTATGGGTGTGAGGGTGAGGGATTAGGGTTGGGGTGGTGTGAGTGAGTAGTTTGAGTGAGTGAGGTGGTGCAAATGAGGTGGGTAGAATGAGTGGTGTGAAGGAAGTGGTTTGAGTGAGAGTGGTGTGAGTGAGTGGTTTGAATGAGTGAGGTGGTGGGAATGAGGTGGGTCGAGGTAGTGGTGTGAAGGAAGTGGTGGGAATGGTGAGAGAGGTGGTTCGAGTGAGAGTGGTGCGAGTGAGTGGCTAGGGTTGAGTTGGTGCAAGTGAGGTGGTTTGAATGAGTGAGGTGGTGTGAAGGAAGTGGTGGGAGTGGTGAGAGAGGTGGTTCAAATGAGTGAGTGGTGTGAAGGAAGTGGTGGGAGTGGTGAGAGAGGTGGTTCGAGTGAGAGTGGTGCGAGTGAGTGGCTAGGGTTGAGCTGGTGTGAGTGAGGTGGTGCGAGTGAGTAATCTAGGGTCAAGGTGGTTTGAGTGAGAGTGGTGCGAGTGAGTGGCTAGGGTTGAGATGATGTGAGTGAGGTGGTTCCAATGAGAGAGGTGGTGCGAAGGAGGTGGTGTGAGTACTTGTGAACAAGAGTGAGCTATGCATTTGGTTAGTTGTCAATCATGAATACATACGCAATGATCACAAGGGCAAGCAAAATAAACCATCATTCGCAATGTTGCCACACGGGTTGTCCAAGCAAGGGTTTGAGTTTTGCGTTTTGTGGTTGAGATTTGAGATTTGAGTTTTTTGTGTATATGTGTGTTTTTTTAAGTTTGTATTTTGTATTTTTTCCTACCCTAACAATGTCTATCTTCACAATCTCAATCCAATGAACCAGTTCCTTCTAATTCGACCTTCCTAACTTGGCCACATGGATTTTGGAATGCTAGCCACAAATGCGGACGATTGCAACCCCATAAATCCCATCCATGCCCATGCACAAGCCTCGTATTCCTCCACATGGTAGGAGTGTGAGAACCTTGATGGTTGCATCGTCTTAGGTCCCGGAATAGAACCAAAATATTGAGTCAAATGAACCAACAATCGGGAATTTGGATGGACTTCTATTGTTTCAGAAGCTGCTGCAACTCACATTAGCAACAATCTCTCACCTTGTCTCTCAACACTCCACTCTAACTAACCAATCATCCTTCTCCAAACCCAAGAAAGCAAGAACACAAGACTAGCTTGAGTTGTAGTGAACTCACCTAACTTACCTTCTTGCATTTGATTACTCGAAGACTCAAAGATGGTTCCACGACCATGATCAACACGATCTAATGTCGTCGCTCCTTCACATCCACCACCAAAAATACCAACAATTTGAAGAGCTAGTAGAGAAGATAAGAAAAGCAAGTCTATGGCAAAGAGCTTCACCTTCCCTTGATCCCTCGCTCAACACACCTCTCACTCTCTCCTTCTCAGTCACTCTCAACACAATGGAAGAAAGATGATAGAATAGAAAGCTTGAGTAGTCACACTAATAGAGCTTCCGTAGCATGGATGTGCCAAAAGGGGGTGAATACAATTAAGACCTCCCATCCTTATATAGACCAAGAATTAGGGTTAGGGTTAGGGTTTTTTTTTTGTTTAGGGTTAATTAGACCAATCCTATGCTAACATGTGCATGGCCCATGCAACACTTGCAGCTGTGACAAATACAACTATAAGAGATAAATACAATGTACACGGGAGTGAGTCCGGCTCTCACAAAGTAATATATCCATGATAATGTGGTGATTTCCATAATCTTCCAAAAAATAGTAGCCGACACTTGCACTTTCTGTAGCCTTCTCAAAGTACCATTAACAACTACAAAGTACAATAGTGCAAGATCAATTCAACCCTTGTTGAGACAATTGATTAACTCAAAATTGAAAGTCCAACATAAATCTTGACCTTGAATAAGAAGATATCATGACCCTACTATACATAGGCCTATGTGATAGGAAAAAGCATCAAATTGCTACAGAAGTGCATGAATCTTGATGGGGGAAGGCCACTCCCTATTGAATGCTAAATTGACTAGATTTTTTGGTTCATTTTTGTTATTTTTGAAGGCTGAATGGTTGATTTTGATGGATTTTGAGTGATGATTAGTTGTTTTGGAAATATTTGAAAGTGTTTTGATGAGATTGATTATGTTTTGGAAGCTCATGATTATTCTTAATAGAAATATGAGGCTCTGTGATGTTTTGATAGGTTCTATTGAGGTTCTGCTTAGCTTCTGTTTTGTTCTGTTTTTCTTCTGTATGAAGCATGGATTGGTGGTTGATGGAAGTTGAGGTCTTTTGAAAGCTCATTGAATGGTTTTTGATGGTTTGGAATGGTTTTGGTATGAGTTATGTGGTTTTGATGCTTTCTGTTGACCTTCTATAACCCTTTTGTTGAACTTTTGTAGAGTCTCTATTCCTGCTTTGTTTCTGTTTCTGTTATGTTATGTTCTGTAGATCTTCTATAAGTGTTTTGTGAAATGTATGTGTGACTCTGAAAGAGTTTTCTAGCCTTGGAAAGAGGTGAATATAAGTTCAAAAGAGCTCAAAGAAGTGGGAGAAGCAGCCGCTGAAGACTCAAGAGAAGACTGAAGTGATGTGACAGTAGTGAGTTGTGGAAAGTCACTGTAGTGGCTATGGTGACCTTTCATATTAGACACACCTTTTGGAAGAGGAATCCACGACCAAATAAGGATTATTATGAGTGATTATAGAGGATTGTAGTGAGGAGATGATGTATTATTGATTGAGAGAGAAATAGAGGGTCAGAGTTAGTCAATTCTATGCAAACAATGTATCTATCTATGAAACATTGTGAGAGAGAACTATGAAGACAATGAAGATGAATACTATGTGATATTTTTCCATTCAAAGTGGTGTTTCTCTTGTGTTCTCTTTCTTGGTTCATGAATGCTATGATGAATATGAAGAGAATGATGAATTTTATTGAAGATAAAACCGTGGGAGAATTGTTTCTATGATGTTGTGTGAAGATTTCTTACTAGTGGTGTTCTTTTCCTTGTTGTGGTTCTCTAAAGAATGAAACAAAAGCTTGTGGATATTACAAGATAGATTTTCTTGTATTAGAATCCCCTTTTCCTTGATGTCTCTCTTGGGGCTCCACTCCTATTACTTGGAAACAATATCAATTGATAGAAATGGTTGAAGATGAAGAAAACCCTATATGGCCCTTACTTTTGGACTTTAGCCTTGCCTTTATTGTGTTTTACAGTAGCACTAAAATGCTCACATGTTTCTCCCAAAGATCTCAAGGTTATGCATTTCACAAGTACAAAGCATCCTTGTGGAAAACAAGCTACCCTATTGTATACCCTTTTATACCTTGTCTAGGATAGCCAAATGAAGGCCAATAACTCTCTTCTCCCTTGCCCTCCTTCCTAATGGAGCTTATTTTTCCTTTTATTTTTCTCTCATCTGCATGCCAAGATCCCTCCTTTTCTAGCCATGACTAACCTTTGCCTAAGTTCCACAGGTTTACCCCCCCTTAAGCCATACACCAGGCCACATGCAAACCATGACTTACAAAGTCTGTCTATTGACTTAGCCACATAGTTGAATTTCCAATACTTAAGACTTCCTGTAAATTGAGTCAATGTATTGAATAAAATCTCCTATAAGCCTATCTCACCATGTCCTATAGGTAGAGCATAAAACTTTGGAAGGTACAAGGAATCATCAACTTTTAGGGCTTAGACCAAAATTCCCATGACAATGTTGTGAATCTCACATGTTGTACTTGAGTTCATGACTTGATTAAGACAATCACCCACAAATTAATACCGTTCTATTTTTTATTTCAATGATTTGATTGGTGGGTTCTCTATTGGGCTCCCTTGATTGTTGCATTTTTTCATTTTCAATATTTGTTCAATCTCTTTCTTCTAGTGTGCGCCATCCCATTTAATTCATGTTTATAGTTTATGTTACTTGGTTGAGTGTGTGTGTGTGGGGGGGGGGGGGGGGGGTTGTGCGTGTACACTTGTGTGCCATGATGTGTTGCTTCATTTGGCCTAGTGTTGTGGGTTGTGTGTCTAGTGAGTGTGGTAGTGCACATGCACATGTGTGCATGTGCAGTAGGCTATGTATGACTCTAGGATCCGCAAGTAGTATACTAATTACGTGGATGCAAGTGTCGTAATGTGTGAGTTGGAACATGCAAAGCAGTTTGTTTGCAAAAAAAATTATGCCCAAATAACTATTTTTTAAGTTAATGCATGATGGTGCATTAGTTCACTTGTAGGTGTAGATGTGTGTACTAGTGCATGTGCGCTAGCCCAGGTGTAGTGATTGTGAGAGACATGTGAGCCTATATGTGCGTGAAGGGATGGTGCATGGTGAGGGTCAATGTGCAAGGGTTATGTGCACAAGAACATGTACAAGGATAATAGTGCACCAAGGTTGTGTACTAGTGCACTAGTGCATTAGTGTAGTGCATGTACACTTAGGATGTGATGATGTGGACAAGATGTGGTGGCTTGTGCACAAGTTCACATTGAGTGTGAACTAGGTAATTTATGTGAGAGGGATACAAAGAATGGTTATGCATGCTTATATGGGGGACTAGTGCACTTGTGCACAAGTTCACATTGAGTGTGCACTAGGTAATTTATGTGAGAGGGATACAAAGAATGGTTATGCATGCTTATATGGGGGACTAGTGCACTTGTGCACATGCACTCTACATGTGCACTATGCTATGTAGTGTGCATGTACATGTACTAGTGCACTATGTGTGTGCAGGGTGCATGAGCATGTACTAGTGCACTTGTGTGCAATAGGGTGGGTAATATGAGCTAGGATGAATTGGACTAACTATATGTGGATTTATACACATGGTATGAAGGGATGAGTGCAATAAGATGGTTCAGGATGGTGTACCAATGCATATGTGTAAGGGCTAGTGCATTGATCATGTGCATTGTGCATGAGTGTGGAGTACTAGTGCATTAGTGTAGTGCATTGGAGTACAATGAAGTGAGTGTTGTGTAGTGCTCATCAAGTGCACAAGTGGATTATGTAGGTGTAGGGGATATCCTAGGTGTAATGGTGTACATGTGTAGTGTACATGATGATGTAGGTGAACTAGTGCATGTGTGCACTAGGATGTGTGTGCTAGGATGATGCGAGGTGAGTGAACTATTGGGCATGCTAGTGTGCTTGCATGCACTAGGGGTGGGTAATCTTTGCTAGGGTGCAATGACTTGTGTCCATGGGATATGCAAAGATAGGTGCACTAAGAGGATTTAGAATGTGGTGCAAGAGTGCATGTGTGCACTAGGTGTAGTCCATGTGTATGGGTGCATGTGCACTAGTGTAGTGTACTAGTCTACTAGAGTAGTCCATTAGTGTTATGCACATACAGTGTGGCCTAGGGTGATGTGCACTAGGTAAGATGCAAGAAGAGTGCACTAGTTCGGTTGGTGCAAAGCCTATTCTAGTGAGTGGTGCTAGTGCACTAGGTGTGTGCTTGTATATACATGAGGTCAACGCATTGTGTAGGTGCGTTGAGATGGAATGAGGGGGTGCACAATCCAAGTGCATAGTACATTGGGCTGTAGTGCACTATGGTTGGTGTGCAAAGAAAGGACTAATGTACTAGTGTCCTAAGGTGCAAGGTATAGTGCATAGTAGGTGTATTATTGTGGTGCATTACAGTGCAAGTGTACTAGTGTGGTTTAATGGAAAGAGTACATTGTGGTGCACTAAGTTTGTGCATGAATATGTGTGGTGGGTGGTTGTACTATACTATACACTAATGGTGGATTGCGGATGGGTATGCTAGTGCAAAGTGCACTAGTATGTGTGCATTATACTTTTGCATTGCGCATGTGCAGTGTGCTAGTGCACTAGGATGAGTGGCTAGGTGCTATGCAATGGTGTCTATGCCCTATTTTATGTGCAAGATTGTGATTTGCACTAGGTATAGTGATCTAGGTGTATTGTACTAGGATGGAGCTAGTGCACAATGTGTGCACACTAAGGTATACTAGTGTACTAGTATGGTGCATTGTTAAAAGTGGTGGTAGTTAGCAACCTTTAAAGCTAGGAAGAGCCACTAACGGTGCATTGCTAAAATAGTCAATATGGTGGAGGGCTTAAGTGATGATGAAGAAGAGGAGTTCTTGAAGGCTAATGCTGATTTACAACCCTAGTGTCTCATTAATGTTCCAAATTGTGGAAAAGATAATACGGATGCTAATCAGATTGCTAATGTTGACATCAAATAAATACTAATCAAGAGTGTGAGTTTGAAGTGCAAAGGTAGGAGCTCACAAGGGTAAAGGAAGATGAATTAGACATAGTATATATTGGTCCTAGAACATACCAAAAACTAATCTTGTTCAGTGCCTTGGACTTCCATCAACAACTCATCAGCTTGTTGATTGAGTTCAAAGATGTTTTCACCTGGAAATGCTTCAAGATGAGAGAACTAGATCCTTTCTTTTATCACCGTAGTTCTTCTAAAATCAAATGATGTCTCACTCTAGTGTAGCACTACAGGATGAACACTCACATGGCCAAACAAGTTAAAGAGGAGTTAGATCAACTACTATACATTGGATTCATTACTCAAGTAGATTGATTGGCTTGGATTTTCTCTATTTTCATGGTTCCAAAAAAGAACAAGAAGCTACAACTAAGTGTGGACTACAAAAAGCTTAATGCAACCACAATCTCGAATCCCTCCTCCATCCCCTATCTGGATACTATATTGGATGAAGTGGCTAGCCACAAGATGTACTTCTTTCTCAATGGATTTAGTAGATATAACCAAGTTCGACTAGCTCTAAAATATCAATCTAAAACAACCTTCATCACTGCATGGGGAGTGTGTCTCTATGGTGATGTGGTTTGGCCTGGCCTCTTTTCAAAGAGACATGCATGAAATATTTGTGCCTTATATCTGACTAAATTTATGATTTTTTAAAAGATGATTTTAGTATCTTTGGAAAAGCCACCCTCTATCATAATTTTATTGGACCACATCATTTCTCAAGATGGCATTGCTGTCGACCCCACCAAGGTGGCCACAATCATGCAAGCCATAGTATTGGATTCACCATCTACACTACTTAGATTCTTGGGCCAGATCCGATGGCATGGCTACCACCTGCGGTGACTTTTGGCACACTTGTCTATCCCCTTGAATAAATTGGTGCATATGGCCAAACTTTTCTATTAGTGGAATGAAGAAATCGACTCAGCATTCTGTCACCTCTAGCTATTACTCTTTAGAGCCCCAATCATGATTCCACCAGATTGGGAAAAAAATTTCCATGTATTTGTTGATGCCTCCTTTGACATGGCTATTGGTAGTGCGCTTATGCAGTAGAATGCCAATGAATGGTTTTGACTAGTTTTTTATGCAAGTAAATGATTATCCCAAGCAACAAAGAGACACAATTAAGTCAACAAATGAGAATGTCTTGGCATGATCTACTCAATTAAGAAGTTTCGGCATTATTTTCTTGGGCATGCTTTCATTTTTCATGTGGATAATTCAGCTTTAGTCTACTTGGTTAAGTAGTAAAATGTCATTAGGCAACTCGCCAGATGGATTATAATGCTACAATAATTTAAATACACAGTAATACATCACCCTAGAACCTAATAGCTCATTGCCAACTTTCTATCCCACCTTGATTCTAGAGAACCTTCAATAGGTGGCTTCCTGGATGCACAATAATTTGCAACATAACAATATACATCAAAACCTGAGCCACCAAACCTCTGTATTCATGGTATGAAGAAATGATGACTTTCTTGGAAAATGGCATACCTCCTCCCCATCTCCAAAAGGACTAATGGAAACTGCTAACCCCAAGTCGAGATGGCCCCAAGTCGAGATGGTAGAAAAAGGAAGGAAAAAGCAAAAAAACATGGAAAAAGAGCAAAGACATGCAGGCAACCTCCAAAACTAAGCCGGGGCAAAAATCGCAATTTTAAATGAAGGGTGCCTCAAAAAACCCGAAAAACTTTTGTAAAAGAGCGCGAGGCTCCCTCCTGTGCCAATTGTAAAATACTAGATGGGTGTAGTCTAGAGGCATGAGGCTAGAAGAGGGAAATGGAAAAAAGACCTTGCCACAAGGGCCGGTCATGTAAAAAAGGGATGGGTGCCCATGGGATTTTAGGGTTTGTATACATAAAGTTCAAAAAGTGAATGAGAGCTCATTCTTTTGGTGTGTGGCAACAAGAGTCTTCTTCTTCTTTTCTTATCCTCATCATCTTGCTTGTGTGTGCTTTTGAGAGAGGGAGTGTGAGAGTGTGAGGGAGTGAGTGTGTGAGAGTGAGGGATCAAGAGGGTGAAGCTCTTCACCATCTCCTCTTCTTTTCTTCTCTTCTCTTCTCTTTTCTTGTGCGCGTGGCTATGGAGGATGGAGCTTGGAGATGGAGGGGGCTTGAGGATGCTTGAGCTCCCATCTAGGATTGTGGAGCTATCGGGGAGTGTGAGAGAGGAGGCAACTTGTATCGGCATCAAGGTAAGCTCACTACACTCATAGGATTGACAGCGCGTCGGCTAGGTGAGAGATAGCCATTAGAGCTCGCTTGGAACACTTGAAACAATAAGCGGTCTGTGGGTCTTGGCGGTTGAGCGAAAGCTCCCACATTTTCCGTTGCCCAAGACCAACGGATCCAATGAGAGCGGAATTTACGAGCCATGAAGTGCTTAAAAATAGCAAAAAATTATGAATATCAAGGGAAAAATATTCACTGTCAAAGGCGGCGGCTCGATCTAGGACAATTTTAAGCGCCAAAGTGCTTTAAAGGCACCCGAGCGACACTTGTTGATTTTTCATAATTTTTCAGATAGTCGTGCGGGTTGACACGAGCTACTGGCCAATGCGGGATGCTAAGCCAGACGCCCAGGATTTTTCAGAGCTCAATTCCGAGTCCGGACGGGGAAATGGCCAAGAAACCGGTCAAGATGCGAAGGGGTGGACAAAATTTGGCCAAAATGGGCAAGTGACCCTTGGGAGCCCAAAATTTAAATGTAGCATGACATTTCACATGAAATGAGATGCATGAAATCGTGGAGAAGGCGTGAGCAGGAGGGCGCCGATTTTTTCGCCCTCTTGTTGATCATGCCTCTCCCAGCTTGCAAACAACCCCCCCCAACGATCATGGGCATTCATTCCCCTCTGGATGCTGACTCTATCGCCGCCCTTCGCTCGCGCAATGATGCCCTCTTTGAAGATCACTGATTTCAGTCTTTCTCTCTCCTCCCTCTCTCTCTTCTAAAGGCAAGTTCATGTGGGGAGAAGAAGGAAGAAGAAAGAATGATGGAGGCTTGTCCGGCATGGATCGGATTGCTCCACGGGCTGGAAATGGTGATTGGTGATGGTGCTGGACATGAAGTGCTGCTGATTTCCAAATTTACAGCCATGGACATGAAACCCGAAACACACAAATAAGCGGTAATTTAAAATTTTCAAAGGAAATTTGAGCTTTTATGGCTTTTGTTTGATGAAATGTTGTTCATGTGGGATAAAAATTGTTCATGTTGCTGTTTTCTATGAGTTCTTGCTGGTCATAATCAAAAAATCAGAAAAATATGCATTTTGTGGTTCAAAATAATATGCTAAAACATGTAAAACATGAAAAAACAAGGGAAAATGAGGGTTTTTGGCATAAAAATGGGGAAGTAAATAGGAACATCAACTAAACTTTCATTTTTCTGCAAGAAGGAACTAAGGGCCACAGCCCATAACCTATTTTGAATTTTCAGTAATTAAATACTGCAGGAAAATAAGGGAAAATACAAAAAAAGGGTGGAAAAACCCTAAAAAATAGGGAAAAAATACATTTTGGGTTCCAAAAAATAAGGATAAATAAGAGCAATGTTTGTGAATGTTTGTGGGGACTGAAGCATGAGGATTTGCCTCAGTTCAACCCCACCTTCTTGTTCTAGTGTATCTTTTTCCGTTTTTTCCACATAAAATGATGAAAAAATACCCTATAAACCTATGCAACGATGCAATATTTAAACGGGGAAGAGTAGAGGAGTTGAAATATGTCTAAATGCCGTGTGAGATGATGGGAAAGTTTCTGATTTCTATGCATAGCATTTAGGACGGATGATAATTAAAATTAAGAGCTTAGTAGCACGAGGATCACCTCGGTGCTAGGCCCATGCAACGAAGCACGAACGGTAGTTGGAAACCATTAAAAGAATGTTTTTGCACTTGTGCACAATACTGTTTGCTAAATGTTTGAGCACTAGGCATCCACCAAATGCATGGAGCATGAAAAAGATTTAAAAGTATCAGTGATCAGCTCCTGGACATGCATTGCAATTGGTTTATTATGACATGACCTACGATGAGAGGCAGTGAGGTACCCATGCTGTGGGCTAGTCGTGGGGTCCTAAAGGGGAAAGAGAAGTAAGGACAATGGTACATTCCTGGACATGCTTATTTGGTACCTTGAGCGACTTTTGTGCGAAATGTCTAAATGTTGAGCGACACATCGAGGGGCCACTCCCCAAGGTGTAGGAGAGTCGCAGAGGGTTGACGGCATTCAGCCGTAGGAGGAACCCCATGTGTATGTGATTCGAGCCTATTTGGCTATGTGAAAGGGACTCCCTCTGAGGAGTAATATTGGGTTAGGATCAGTTGGACTACAACGTATTACAAATGCAATGTTTAGGAAGGCAGAGATTTTGATAGACGCTCCTGGCCGCGAGGCCGAGGGGTTGTCTTTGTGCGTAGTGACGAGGCCCGGCTAGTGCATGAGCCAGTGCCGGCCCGTTTTTAGGTCCATCAGTGGTGCGATTACCGGGAGCCGCTTAAAAGTGGCGGTTCTCGAATCCTGGTTGTTTAGGGACCAACTAGCAGTTTATGCCAAAGGATAGTGAGATTGATCCGTTATTTATTGATAAGCATCATCTAGCAGAAATCCAAAAGCAAGAAAGAGACGAAAGAGCTAGGCGACGTGCTGAAATTTTTAGGAGATATTCCCCTAAGCGTAGCGGTGCTGAAACCTTACGAGGGAGTGGATCTAGTGGTCTTAGTACCACAAGCAGTAAGTTAGGAGAAGGTGGAAGCTCTAGTGCTCCCCTTCCTTCCATAATCCAGTCTATACCAAGAACGGGAGGTGTAACCCCACCGTTCCCTATTCCTAGTGCAAATCCAATCCTCGTCATGGCGCAGCCTATTGCAATTCCAGCAGGAACGACGGATTTGCCAGCTCTAGGTTACCCGCTACCCATTTTTAATGGGCTAGTTGAGGAAGATGCGGAACTCCACATTAGGGAGTTTCAAAAGCTGATGTTTAACTGTCGCATTCAAGAGGAAGGACATTTAATGATGTTCTTCAATATGACTCTCAAAGGAAGAGCCGCTATATGGTATCATGGTTTAGAAGTCGGAACCATATTGAACATTGATGCATTTTATGGAGCTTTTCGAAGGGAGTTTGCCCCTGAAAGGGGTGGACAATATTGGTTGCGTGTACTCAACGTGACCCGCCAAGAACCACACGAGGATATTCGTGCTTATGCGAAGAAGATAAAAGAGGTTTTCCGTAAGTTGGACACTTCTATTCCTATCCCCGCAGCTGCCCAATTGCAATATTTCCTTCATGGTTTGGACTTTAATATCCAATTGCAGTTGAGTAGTGTTCCCTTGGGGGATATAGATACTGCCATTACACGAGCACAAGAGGTGGAATCCCGACTACAAGCATCCTATGCCTCTCGAGGCAATTCGAACATGGGTTTAGTATTGGGAAATAATATGGCAATAGCCAATGGCAGTAGTGGTCAAGGGATGGCGATGGCTAACCCTAATGGGAGAGGGAACATGGTGCAGAATGTCCCGTTATTACCAGCTCCCCCTAGCATGACGATGCCTACGGGCAGTCAAATGGCTCCAAATGGTGGAGGCCAGGCGGTCAATTCTAACACCATGCCTGTGGCTCAACAACCAGTGCCTAATCGAATTGTTAGCCCGATGGAACGACATGGTAATGACCAGGGCTATGAGTCGAGTTCTTCCAATGTTCTTGGCGAGGTTAAGGACATGATGAAGCACTATACTGACATGATTACGAAGCAGTATCGGCAAATAGCCATTGATGTCAACTTCCTTAAAAAACAACAAAATTTGATAGGAAGTAGATACCCAGAGGAGGGTGCACCGTCGAGGTTTAGTTGCAAATGGTGTGGTGGGCAGCACTATCCAAGAAATTGCCCAAATGTTAAGTGCGACATTTGTGGAAAATTTGGCCATTTAGCAGCTACTTGCTGGAGTAAGATCAGTTCCCTCCAGCGAGGAAGTCGGCAACCAGGGCCTGTTAATCATCGTGCCCAAGGAAATGATTCCCAGCGAGAAGTTGGGCCTAAACAAATACTTCAACGACCAAAGACTACAGTAGAGGAGCTACCAAGTGGTAGTGGGGTCAGTTTGATTGAGGCTGTACACGTTAACGATGCTGAAACCTCTAATCTGCGAGCTGTCCTTACAAGAGGTCAAAAGGGTAGAGAGGCCGACAAGGATAATCCTGTCGATGGAAACCCTAAACAAGGCGACAAGGGAACGCAAGTTTTGGACCCTTCCATGGAAGGGGGACATTTGAAGCCCATAGAAAGTAAAGCCGATAAGGAACCACCAAAGAAGAAGGTGAAAGTTAAGAAAGAGGCAATAAAGCAAGTTCAACGACCTAAAGAGCAGATGGTTTGGCGTGAAAAGCGAGCTCTATCGAACTATCATGAATTCGATTTGGCGAGCTCTCTTTGCGAAGTCAAGCCGGATGTGAATCTTTTGCAGCTTATTAAGCTTTCCCCAGGAGTACGCAAGGAATTTAGAAAGATCCTACGTACCGGGTATATCGTAGAACCTTTGGGTATTGCGTGAGTTGGTGATGACTGGTTCGAGCATGCTGAGAAGCATTGCCCAAGGGTTGCAGCCTATGTCGATGGGATATTAGTAGATTATGCCATTGTCGACACGGGATCATCTGTTAACATTATGAGTTCTGAACTGATGGAAAGGTTGGGTCTTGCGATCTAGAAAGATACCTCCACAATTCTCAGAATGGCAGATGATAGTTTGAGACAGCCGGAAGGCTGCATTACTAAGGTCCATGTCACTGTTGCAAATGTAGAATGCCTGTTGGACTTTAGGGTGATTCGTTTTGCAGGGCGGCCAAGTTACCAAGTATTACTCGGACGACCTTGGATCTTGCAAGCGGACTGCCAAGTGGATATACCTGCCGGTCGGCTGATATTCGGCAGAGGTGCCCAGCGTGTGGTAGTTGATGCTTATCCTGAGTCCCCGCAGAGTGAGAGAGCTCCTCTATCTTCTACAGAATTGGAGACATTAGAAGATTTATCTGCCAGTGAGACATCATCGAGTGATGAGTCCAAAGAGGGATCCACCACAGAGGACATCTATCAGATCACTTTGAATGAGCCGATAGAGGGCCAAGATCGTATAAGAGATGCAGATGTTATCGAGCTAGAGCTTGGTATGCCTGATGATTCGCGGCCAATCAAATTAGGTTCTATGCTCAGCACAGCAGAAAGGGAGGACTATGTGGCCTTGATCCAGGAATTCCGTGATATCTTTGCCTGGAGTTATGATGAGTTGAGAGGCATCCCTCCTAGTCTTGTTGTTCATACAATTCCGTTGAAAGAGGGCAGTCGTCCTGTACGGCAGAAAGTAAGGCGTATGCCTTTCGAACTGAGGGACGGGTTGTTTGAAGAGTTACAGAAGCTTCGAAAAGCGGGTTTGATTTTTCCTGTGCAACACACGGAATGGTGTTCGCCAGTTGTGATTAGAAAGAAGAAGAATAATCAAATCCGATTATGTGTAGACTTTAGGGAGCTGAATAAGCAGACAGTTAAGGACTACTACCCGTTGCCATTTATTGACCAGATTTTGGATCAATTAGCAGGTAGGGAGATATATTCGTTTATGGATTGCTTTGCAGGATACAACCAAATGGCAATTGCAGAAGAGGATAAGTTGAAAACAACTTTTATTACTGTATTTGGTACTTTTGCGTACCATGTGATGGCCTTTAGTTTATGCAATGCGCCTGGTTCGTGGCAACGAACAGCAGATAAGACATTCGGTGACATATCCCCTGAAGAGTTGAAGGTGTTTATTGATGACTTAGGGGCTGCCACCGTGAGAGAAAGGCAGTTGATCATTTTAAGAAAATGCTTTGAGCGCTGTAGACAATTCTGTATCACCTTAAACCCACGGAAGTGTGTTTTTGGAGTACCTTATGGACTGTTGCTGGGTCATGTGGTCAGTTCGGTAGGAATTGCAACAGACCCCGAGAAGGTTAAAGTTATAGTTGCCATGGGTCCACCACGCACTCCGAAGGAAGTTCATAGCTTTAATTCAGGCATTATATTCTCTATGAGAAAGTCGTGCTTTATACGAAGGCGGAGGGACTTCGGCTATTGATGAATAAGCTACAGCCGCCTGATCGTCTAGCAAAGTGGTTGATCACTTTGCAGGAATTTGATTATGAAATCAAGAGTAAGCCACCAAGGTTGCAAGGCATCGTGGAATGTCTTGTGGACTTTGGGGAGCCGAAAGAATCTGTGGCTGAAGGTAGTGACATGGAGTTGTTATTTAAAATAGATACGGTCTCTATTCCCTCCTGGTATGCTGCAATAACACATTATTTATCCACGGGAGAGGCGGGATCCAAACTATCTAATGCTGAGAAAGGGAAAATTAAGCAGCAAGCGTTAAAGTTTGCTTTGATCGCAGGTACATTATATCGGCAAGGGGTTGATGATATCTATCGCCGGTGTGTGATGCCTGACGAGGTGCCATTCATTTTGGAAGAGTGCCATGATTCTGCTTGCGGTGGCCATTTTGCTGGACGGCTTACAGCACAAAAGGCTTTAAGAGCAGGTTATTGGTGGCCTGCCATCTTCCAGGATGCGTTTGCGTATGTTAGGAGATGCGATATTTGCCAACGACATGATAGTCGAGAGAATAGGAAACGACCACTCAACCCTATTATGGCGATGCTTCCATTCGAGAAGTGGGGAATAGACTTTGTGGGTCCTATTACTCCGTCGTCGACTACGCAAAAGAGGTACATCATTGTCGCAACTGACTACTTCACAAAGTGGTCAGAAGCACGTGCAACAAGGAAAGATGATGCTAAAGAAACTGCTAGTTTCCTTTTAGAGCAGATAATATGCCGGTTTGGTCCGCCGAAAGAATTAGTGTCGGACCGCGGAACCCATTTCCTAAATAAGGTGATCAAAGGTTTGACAGAGTTGTGGCACATCAAGCATAACAAGACAACCCCATATAATCCGCAAGCCAATGGGCAGGTTGAAAGTACCAACAAGCAGCTTGTGGGCATCCTGTCCAAAATTGTATCGGAAAAGAAACGGGATTGGGATAAAAAGTTATACGTGGTAGTGTGGGCTTATAATACGACTTTCAAACAAGCCATTGGCCATACCCCGTTCAAGTTAGTATATGGGGAGGAGTGTGTCTTGCCTTTAGAGATTAAGCTGCCGACTATTCGGTTTGCCATCAATCATTCTTTGAGCGATGAAGACGCACTTTTTGAGCGCTTGACGACACTGTCACATTTAGATGAGCTTAAGTTGCAGAGCTTATTGCACCAAGAAGTGGCAAAGCGCCGAATGAAGCAGCTACACGACCTCAAAGCCAAGAAATACACCTTCAAGAAAGGACAGCTTGTTCTATATTATGATGCACGATGTGAATTATTTCCAGGCAAGCTAGAGCCCAAATGGGATGGGCCCTATAGGATCGTTAGAATAGGAAAGAATAAATCCACAGTCTTGTTAGCTGACCTTGAGGGGATAGAATTTAAAAATAAGGTTAATCTTAATAAGATTAAACCTTATTATTTCTGATTGCACTAATGCTATGACTGCCTTGCAGGTCTAGGCGAGATCGATCAAACATCTGCAAGGAAATCGTGATAGAGGTTGATGGGTCGTCTGATCCCTTATTTAGAACACCCATATTTAGAACAGAGGTATCATCAGGGGAAGCTCATTTGGTGGAGCAAAGGATACAGGGTGATTGAGCAAGAAGGTGGGACATTTATTTGGGAGATCAAGGTCTTCTTCCATCACTGCCTACAAATTTTGACGAGCATCCCTGTTGAATTCAATGATGAAGGAGGGATGGAGCTTACAGTCCACCTGTTGAATATGCTGAATTTTGATTACCATAATTACGAGTAGAGTTCCGGATAGCGGGATATGTAAACCCTTTATGGACGTACACCTTGTACTTTGATGGGGCGTCCAGGGGTCCATGCAAAAAAGGAAGTGTAGGAGTTGTCATTCGAGACCCCCGACGACGCATTGTCATGAAGTTAGCTGTTTATCTCGGGGCAAATTTTACCAATAATATGGCAGAATACAAAGCCCTGATTATGGGTTTGAATATTGCAAAGAAGGGTGGTATCCGCCAGTTGTTGGTGAAAGGGGACTCTCAGTTGGTTTTAAATCAACTCAATGGGACATACATGGTACGAAACCCCATCCTTTGTATGTACCATCATACTGCCATAGCCCTGCTAGACGAATTTGGTAGAGTATCTTTTCAGCTGATTCCACGGAATTGGAATCAGTTTGCCGATTCATTGGCTAATTTCGCGTATGAAGAGGACCTCTTCTTTAATTGTGGCCCTTGTCTCGATATATCTATTGACGATGAGACATGCCCTGGTCGTTTGTGGGGTATGCTTTCTGAACATGCCCTCTTTGGCAGGCGATGGTTGATTTGGGTGATGCAGAGGGTAAGCGAGACTCATCTGCCTTTATTATCTGGGACCCATCGACTGATTAGACGACATGTGATGCGAATACCTCTTGCGATATACGCAGGAGGGATAGGTCATAATCTAATGCACCTAGTTTAGGGCTACGAGCCCTGTTTCCTTGGGAATAGTATGCTTTGCTGTCTATCATGGTTGTTTCCAGGAGGATATTTTGTAGTATTGGTTTATTTCATTAGGCCAAGAGGGCCGATGCAGTTTTGTAGTGAAGTGTTTGATTTCATTAGGCCAAGAGGGCCATTTCCCTGTCTAGTGCAGGTGCGTTTAATTGGGTTTTTGTTTTAAGTTCTGTGCTAGACAGATTTGAAGGCAAGCTTGGAGGGAGCCTTTGTCGCGGCATCGATGGAACTTTCTTGTGGCCAATCCAGGTGATACCTCTCCTTTACGAGTATCTTTCTTTCCTGGTATCTGTGTATTTGTACTTGTCGAGGGGGCACATTTTTGTTGGGGATCGGCAACCAAGGCGTGAAGTCCCAGGTTTAGGCTAACTATATTTGAGGGAGGTCGGGGTAGTCATTGCCTCCTGTAAAGACATTGTTAGACATTGAAAGCCCTGTTTTCGAAGGAAGTCCTAGTGGACCTGTTCTGCTAGCCTGCTAGGCAGCCGTTCTAGGAGTTCTTGTTAGTAGTGAGGCAGTTAGAGAAGCCTGCTAGAAGATAATAATGATGATGCCAAGAAACTCTGTACATCCTAAAAGATGAATATACATACGAAGGTGTGTAAAAAGGGGTTCTAACCCCTATCAGAGAAAAGAAAAGAAATGGAAATGTATAGGTAGTTGCTCATTGCCTTGCGAAGGCCTGGTAGGTTCCTGGGGACGAATCAGACCCGGGGCCGATACCTTGTCTTCCTAGGGGAGGCTTCTTGCTGGAAAAATAATACCAAAACAAGGAAGGTTGGAGCGAAAATAAAAGTGAGCGTTAGAAAAGGATTAAGTGTCGCCTTGCGAGGGCTTGGTAGGTTCTTGGGTGCCGAGACAGGTCCTGAGGCCGATGCCCTGTTCTCCTTGGGTCACTACGCTCAGCTCCCTCCTTTTTACATGCCCAAGTATGTTCATCCAATAACAATCCTATACGAAGACATGTCTTGAAAGAAAATACTCCTTGATCAGGCTATAGGAGTCCTCGCCTTGTAGGAGCTCCCAGTTGTGTTGTCCTTAGTTGGTAAGTAGTTCAGACTACCACTTAGGGCAACCTCTTTGATAGGTTTTTTTTAGTTTGGCTGTGTTGGAGCAGCTGGTTAGTGACTCACTTCGGATCTTCTATTAGATGATGCTAGGCCTACTCCTTGTGGATGTCATGCCTTGGTTCTGTCCAGGGGTAGGGGAAGCATTGTGCTGAGTTTTATTATATAATTGTTTTGTATCAATTTGATGCTTCTTTGGTTGTTTATATGCAGATATGTTCGTGGATTCGACGGGCTGAGTCGCCCTATCCCGTGGTCGCCAATGAGAGTGGAATTTAGGAGCCATGAAGTGCTTAAAAATAGCAAAAAATTATGAATATCAAGGGAAAAATATTCACTGTCAAAGGCGGCGGCTCGATCTAGGACGATTTTAAGCGCCAAAGTGCTTTAAAGGCACCTGAGCGACACTTGTTGATTTTTCATAATTTTTCAGACAGTCGTGCGGGTTGACACGAGCTACTGGCCAATGCGGGATGCTAAGCCGGACGCCCAGGATTTTTCAGAGCTCAATTCCGAGTCCGGACGGGGAAATGGCCAAGAAACCGGTCAAGATGCGAAGGGGTGGACAAAATTTGGCCAAAATGGGCAAGTGACCCTTGGGATCCCAAAATTTAAATGTAGCATGACATTTCACATGAAATGAGATGCATGAAATCGTGGAGAAGGCGTGAGTAGGAGGGCGCCGATTTTTTCGCCCTCTTGTTGATCATGCCTCTCCCAGCCTACAAACAACCCCCCCCAATGATCATGGGCATTCATTCCCCTCTGGATGCTGACTCTATCGCCGCCCTTCGCTCGCGCAATGATGCCCTCTTTGAAGATCTCTGATTTCAGTCTTTCTCTCTCCTCCCTCTCTCTCTTCTAAAGGCAAGTTCATGTGGGGAGAAGAAGGAAGAAGAAAGAATGATGGAGGCTTGTCCGGCATGGATCGGATTGCTCCACGGGCTGGAAATGGTGATTGGTGATGGTGCTGGACATGAAGTGCTGCTGATTTCCAAATTTACAGCCATGGACATGAAACCCGAAACACGCAAATAAGCGGTAATTTAAAAATTTCAAAGGAAATTTGAGCTTTTATGGCTTTTGTTTGATGAAATGTTGTTCATGTGGGATAAAAATTGTTCATGTTGCTGTTTTCTATAAGTTCTTGCTGGTCATAATCAAAAAATCAGAAAAATATGCATTTTGTGGTTCAAGATAATATGCTAAAACACGTAAAACATGAAAAAACAAGGAAAAATGAGGGTTTTTGGAATAAAAATGGGGAAGTAAATAGGAACATCAACTAAACTTTCATTTTTCTGCAAGAAGGAACTAAGGGCCACAACCCATAACTTGTTTTGAATTTTCAGTAATTAAATACTGCAGGAAAATAAGGGAAAATACAAAAAAAGGGTGGAAAAACCCTAAAAAATAGGGAAAAAATGCATTTTGGGTTCCGAAAAATAAGGATAAATAAGAGCAATGTTTGTGAATGTTTGTGGGGACTGAAGCATGAGGATTTGCCTCAGTTCAACCCCACCTTCTTGTTCTAGTGTGTCTTTTTCCGTTTTTTCCACATAAAATGATGAAAAAATACCCTATAAACCTATGCAACGATGCAATATTTAAACGGGGAAGAGTAGAGGAGTTGAAATATGTCTAAATGCCGTGTGAGATGATGGGAAAGTTGCTGATTTCTATGCATAGCATTTAGGACGGATGATAATTAAAATTAAGAGCTTAGTAGCACGAGGATCACCTCGGTGCTAGGCCCATGCAACGAAGCACGAATGGTAGTTGGAAACCATTAAAAGAATGTTTTTGCACTTGTGCACAATACTGTTTGCTAAATATTTGAGCACTAGGCATCCACCAAATGCATGGAGCATGAAAAAGATTTAAAAGTATCAGTGATCAGCTCCTGGACATGCATTGCAATTGGTTTATTATGACATGACCTACGATGAGAGGCAGTGAGGTACCCATGCTGTGGGCTAGTCGTGGGGTCCTAAAGGGGAAAGAGAAGTAAGGACAATGGTACATTCCTGGACACGCTTATTTTGTACCTTGAGCGACTTTTGTGCGAAATGTCTAAATGTTGAGCGACGCATCGAGGGGCCAATCCCCAAGGTGTAGGAGAGTCGCAGAGGGTTGACGGCATTCAGCCATAGGAGGAACCCCATGTGTATGTGATTCGAGCCTATTTGGCTATGTGAAAGGGACTCCCTCTGAGGAGTAATATTGGGTTAGGATCAGTTGGACTACAACGTATTACAAACGCAATGTTTAGGAAGGCAGAGATTTTGATAGACGCTCCTGGCCGCGAGGCCGAGGGGTTGTCTTGTGCGTAGTGACGAGGCCCGGCTAGTGGATGAGCCAGTGCCGGCCCGTTTTTAGGTCCATCATCCAAGCTTGAGCACTTGTGCGCCTCATATCAAGCATCGAAGTAAGGGATTCGTCCTCGAAACAGAGCTTGAGATAGGTAGGAAGTTTGGGTGTTTTTGATCTTCAAAACAAGTAAGTATTTTGGTATATTTTGTTAGTTTGATGATTGGGAAACATGGAAAAATTATTTCAATTTTTTGCTTTCAATTCTTGTTGCATTTAGAGTAGGTTAGGATTAGGAAATCGCACTGAAAAAGGGTAGGGTTTACTGTTGCAAAGCCGAGCAAAACAGGGCAAAAATCATGCAAAACTTGGCAAAAAGCTCGCTTGTGATCCCTAAGATCGGCAAGTGAGTGATTGGGGGCATCAACACCATACCCGGAAAGGAGCATGAGAGCCAAGAGGCCAAGGTAGAGCTCATTTGTGACCATTTCAGTGTGTGTGAGAGAGAGAGAGAGAGAGAGAGAGAGAGAGAGAGAGAGAGAGCTAGCGCCCGATTCGATCCGATCGAACCATCAACGAGCCTACCACTCTATTCAGGTATATGAATCCCTTCTCCTATCCCCCTAGATAGGATCTGGAGGTTTGTGCTTGATACGATTGAGTAAATCGCAAGAAACGACTGAAATCAAACTCTCACTATCGACGTGCGCTGCGCTCGGCCCGTCCGAACAGTCACTTCTGGGTCGAGTCCCAGAATCGGTCCTCAGCCTTCTTTCGCTTGGCCCACTCAGCCCGAAACCCTAATCGGCCCTCGGCCAAACCTACTCGGCCCGTCCAAGTCGACCATTTGGACCATCGACCAATTCGGCCCTCGGCCACGTGTCTCGGCACTCGGCCCTCGGCCCAAGTGCCTTGGCACATCCGAGTGACCTTGTCCGAATTGACCACTCGGCCTGTCCGAGCCAACCTGTCCAAGCGACTTCGTCCAAGTCTGTGCCTCGGCCCGTTAGAGCCTACCCTATCCAAGTCCTGTATTTGGCCCTTGGCCCATGCATCTTGACCCGTCCGAGTGACCCACTCGGACCCTGCAATTCGAACCAGTTGGGCCGACTGAAAATTTTTATCAATTTTTCAAAAATTTGACTGATCCGGTTGGAGCTCAGCAGAGCGCAAACTCTCTAAAGTCCTTTTGGCACTCAGAAGTCGATTCTGGCACTTCAAATAGATGGAATTGTAGGGAGCAGCCGCTTGGTAGCTTGAAGTAGGCAGCAGCGAGACCCAAAGACCTAGACGCAAAGCATTGAGCAGTTAAAACCTGATTGGCCAAGAACAAACGAGGCAACATACTAGAAAAACTCTGAACCCTGTCAAGGCGGCCAGAAAATTGACCAACAAGCCTATCAGGCCCGAAACAAAGCGAGAGTGCATAAGACGCTTCGAGGTTGTTTGCCGCACTCACCTTGAATTTCCGCACTTGAATGCACTTAAAGAAATTGAAAGCCTGGTTGAGCACAGGTGCACTAGGAGGGACACACACACTGAGTGACCATAAGTTGAGGATTGTATTCAATAACCAAAGGAACTCACTTAGATAAACCACTCAAGGAACCCACTAGTAGGAGAGGACCCAAGACGTAGACAAATCATCAACGTGCGAAGTAGGACCAAGCAGGTGGCATCAACGACTTGGATCTGACAAATCCACTCAACCTGATCGACAGCTTGGGGAGCACGACAACACGACTATGGCAAAAGAAGGCTTAGACCATAGGTCTAGTGAGGAACTCGACTTAAACGTCTTCCGGGAGGCTATTCAGCATCTGGTCAGCGGCTATGATGCACTCGCCCGGTACGAGCACCGCGGCAGGACGGTAGACGCTATCATCGCAGGCCTAGAAGAAGAAAGGAAACTAGCCCGCAAGGCTTTGCAAAGCATAGTCGAATACAATAGGGACTAGCAAGCTAGGAGCCAAAGGCAAAGCATTGAGTTGCATGAGGTACAGCGAGTGCTGAACTTAGCAGCAAGAAACCGAACAGATCACGAGAGAGCCCTAGAAGGAGACGACGTTGAGCAAGCTTCTCATGAAGCGGCTGCTAGATAACACGACAACAGAGCAAAGTGCTGCGGCACTAGCGACATCTCTGCTCGTAGGATTAGGAGCAAACCAAGGCTCAAAGAGCCAGACTAAAATCCCTATCCTTGCCAAGCAACTTGACAAATACCAACCCCATGACGATCCATACAACTTTGTAGAGTAGTTTGAACAAGTCTGTGAAGCCAACGGCCTCAACGACCTGACTCAACGCTGTCAAGCGTTCGGGCTCTGCTTAGGTGACAAGGGAAGGACTTGGTATACAATCCTAGATGTCGTAGAACGAGCCGACTTCAGTGGTCTCAAGGATCTCTTCATTAAGAGATTTGTCGAGTCTGGATACTCCGATAATCTGCTAGTACGCCTGATGAACATCAAGCAGAAATAGAAGGAGGACATTCGCGACTACGTAACCCACGTGAGGAGTCTCTTCAAGAGAATCCCTATGGGTGAGTGACCGACTGAAAGAGCAGTTTCGACTGTATTCATCAGTGGAATTCGATATGAGGAGTTATTTAAGGCTCTGGCAGGCAATTTGAGCTTGCAGCGAAATGCGCTAGCTAGAGTGTTTGAGGAAGCCATCAGAGTCGATGATCAGCTGAAGGAGCGAAGCTCTAGGAGCGCGAACCTAGAAGAGACCAACTCGCGAAGCTCAGAGAGAGCGTAAGCCTCTAGTGAGGGATCGGTCCCATCATCCGAAGATAAGGGGAAGGCCACCGAGACGAACCAAGACTTGATTGATCTAAAGATGGAGTTTGCCAGGTTGCAAGACATGTTGAGACGGCCAATGCGCCCACACGTCCAATGCGTGTATTGTGGCGGAAACCACTTACCAGCCGAGTATCAAGACTCTAGGTCAAGACCTTGTGCTAACTGCAATAGGTTCAGTCATGATGTCGCGCATTGTAGATTACCAAGAAGACTTTTGTATTCGCAACCCTATGACCAGCCCTACCTAGCGAACATGCTGCAGCTATTCTTTGGAAGGGGAGCCCCATTAGCCCTTCCTGCGCCTAACGACATTAAGCCAACTGTTCCTAGGATGGACATAAACTCTACTGGCATACCCAGACCACCTGGTCCTTACGTGACCCATCCACCGAGTGATGCTCCAGTCCACTACATGGAAGAACCAAATGAGGAAAAAACTTACATATGCCCTTACGTCTTGCATGACGATGAGGGCAACGCTGTCCTCATGGATTATCGCCCTGTGCCAGTGATGGCGTTAGGAAGAGGACGAGGTAGAGGCCTAGGAGGGCAGACACAAGATCCAATCACCTGTTGGACTTGTGGTCACCCAGGTCATGTCTCATCGCGCTGCCTTGGGAGCAGCAAAACAGAGACAAGGCTGACCAAAGGTGTGCTGAGTGCGGAATCACTCATCTCTTCGTCGATTGCCCAAAGCGAAAGTCGTCTTCTAGCTTAGCCAATGTACCATCCGTCCCATTGGGGCTGTTTGGAGTCGAGAACCTCGATGGGGAGGCAACACCTATTCCATTACGGGTCATGACACGTGCCCAGACAAAGCAAGCCGGCATATCACTGCCAGGACCTAGCAACCTTGATGTAGCTTCAATAGGGAAGAAAAGTCACGGGCAGAAGAAGAAAAGGTTGGAAGCTAAGATTGCATTAAAAACGGAGAGTGCTACAACTCTGCCTGCTGGAAAGAAGGTCTCTGACGTAGAGGCAGAGACTTCAGCCCCTAAGACGGCCAAAAAGGGAAGCGCTAAGGTAGGGGAACACCCGCATCCGAAGCGACAGTTAGAGTCCATAGAAAAAGTGAAGGAATGGGTGAAGGAGGCTCAAGAGCATCTAAAAGACGCTGAGCCCATCATAGAGGACGAAATCGATGACCTCTTCAGCATAAGCACGCCAACCTCACCTCCTCAACCAAAGTCGGGAGAAGCAACTGCACCACAAGCAGTGCAGCTAAGGCCAAGCCTTGGTGCTACAAAACCGCGGATTAGCCACGGCCATTGGTTAGGACGATCTAGGTTAGGAGAGAAACGAGCACCCAACGATCTCTTGACCACCTTGGTGACTACCCCTGTAACACTTAGCCTGGGGGATCTACTTAAGCAGCATCCCACCCTATGGCAAGATCTTAAGCAGTGGGTTGAAGGCTCATGAGAGCAAGTCACGGCAGACCCTCATGACCATGATGCAGAGGCGCAAATACCGAGTTTGACGTTGTAGTCTATTCCTAAATCCTTACACGTCAATGCCTTCTGGGAAGGTTTTGAGATGCATGCGGTCTTACCGGTTCTAGCCTTAAGCGATACAATGAGAAAGGGGATCGTGGACACGGGAGCTGGGGTTAGTGTGCTTAGCCACACGATGCTTCAGATTTGGGGAAACCCGCCTGTCGAAACTGCTAGGTTTAATGTCACATTAGCAAACAGTATGAGAGTCAAGCCATTTGGGGTGCTTAAGAATTGGCCAGTGAAGATCGCAGGTGTCCAATTCTCTGTGGACTTTATAGTCATGAAGGGAGTGGACTATGATATCCTATTGGGCCAACCTTGGATGCGCAACGCTAGAGTGATCAAAGATTGGGGTAACGGCTTGATCTTCCTTGGCAATAGAACGGACGCCATGAGAATAGAGATGGACACTTGGGAGACCTCACCGGTCGACTTAGATGCCATCTCTACTAGGCTTAAGGGTAACAACCAGGTTAAGAAGTCCTATGGGCCCCTGACCAAGTATATCCCATGCCCAGAGGATGAGCGGGATTGGATGCACGTTCTTGCTACAATCGACCTGCCATTCTCTGATCACGAGGCATATGAGCATGCCATTAAAACAATCGGCAAGCCTAACGACACACCCTCCGCACCAATCTACATGATGGCAGGAACCCTTCGGGGGAAACCTAAGCCTATCAACTTCCAAGTCCCAACCAACAAAAGGGAACTCCAGGAGATACTGGAATACTTAATGGAGAAGCTACTTGGCAATCTAGCTGCCAACTTCAAGCCACTCCAGGATGTCCTAGATGAACCCAAGTGGCAATGGACCAGAGTGCATGACTTAAACCTCATGTATAACTGGGCCCTAGTTCCTGACCAATGACAAGAGATATACCAAGCCCTAGGAGATGATGAGCAGTCTCACAAAGAGGACACTAACGACGAATACGAAGACTTCCAATCCTTCAATGACGAAAGTGAGGGTGAGGTTGACACCGTGGAGTACGACACTGGAGGGCAAGAAATAGAGCAAATACGAGAAGAATCCAAGCCGCAGAAAAAGAGTATCTTCAGTATAAAGCGGGGAGTCATGCGCATGGAATGTGATCGTGCCTGGTCAGAACACGTAGGGGCCATAGATCTTGAGCAAGTAGGCCTAGCCCAGCCAGGAACGACATCTGTGCTTAGGATAGAGTCACCGTCCGAACTGTGCCCACCAGGGGAGACCACCTCTTCTAGCGACAACAGGGAATTCAAAACTGAGTCGGAGATTAGTTCGGATAGTGATCCAGAAATTCCTAGGCCGCCTACGGCCAGGTGCACCAAGGGGGATCTACCCAGCCACTTGAGGTGCAAACGATTAAGGCAGAAAAAGGCAAACAACCCAGGGATACACAAACCGAAGAACAGCGAAAACCGCAAGATCTCCCTAAACGATTTACGAAATTCACAAAAGGGGATAGGGTACTAGTTCTGTTAGGTGCCAAGCGTCAAGGGCAAATGAGCGAACCAATTGAGGGACGAGCCAAGGTCAAGGAGATGAACCTAGCCCAGGAAGGGGAAACACCCCGACCAGTATTCATTGCCAATGACTTGACTGAGGAAGAAGAAATAAGTCTTGTTGCTCTCTTGTGAGAGTACATAGACGTGCTCACCTGGTCCTTAGAAGAGCTTAAGGGGGTAGATTCGAGTGTCCTGACTCACAACATACCCATGATGCTAGACGCAGCACCGGTCAAGCAGTGACCGTACCCTGTGAACCCAAAACACGCTCGTGTTGTCAAAGAGGAGATTGATAAGCTTATGAGAGTGGGATTCATTTACGAAATTGAATACACAGACTGGGTGTCACCCATAGTCATTGTGATGAAGAAGAATGGAAAAATCCGAGTGTGTGTCAATTACAAGAAGGTGAACGCTGCTACTAAGAGAGACAACTATCCATTACCGTACACCGAGCACATGCTTGAGAGAGTGGCGGGCAAGGAAGCCTATAGTTTTCTGGACGGCTTCTCAGGGTACAACCAGGTGCAAGTGCATCCTGCGGACAGGAACAAGACTGCCTTTGCCACTGAGTGGGGCGTCTTTGCTTACATAGTCATGCCCTTCGGGTTGATGAATGCCCCTGCCACCTTCCAACGCCTCATGTGCACCATCTGTAAAGACATGCTTCGCAAGGAGTTGGAAGTCTTTGTTGACGACCTCTGTGTTCACTCGACCTGGATCGAACACTTAGACAAACTCTGCACAGTCTTTGAGCGATGTCACTTATATCATCTCTCCTTGAACCCCTTAAAGTGCCAGTTTTGGGTAAAGCATGGATGCATCTTAGGGCACGTGGTGTCCAAGAATGGCATTGCCACTGAATTTTCGAAAGTCAGGGTTATTGTTGACCTTCCACCCCCAATTAACTACAAGGGAGTTCAATGCTTCCTAGGCCATACGGGGTACTATCGGCGGTTTGTACTGAACTTTGCATTGATCGCGAGACCCTTGTACAAGTTGTTGATCGTCTTTGAATGGACCGAGTCATGCCAACGAGCATATGAAGAATTGAAAAAGGCTCTAGCCACAGCACCAATTCTATGAGCCCCAGATTGGACCATTACTTTCTACGTGCATATCGATGCTTCTAAGTTTCCCGTGGGGGCAGTGTTGTGCCAACTTGGCGAACACAACTTAGACTATCCAGTGAGCTTTGCTAGCAGACAACTCATTGAGACGGAAATGAACTACTCGACGAGAGAAAGAGAAGGGTTAGCCATGGTGTTTGCTGTGAAGAAATTCCAGCACTATCTATGGGCCACACCTTTTACCTTTTTTGTGAACCATCAAGCCCTGCTCTATCTAGTAAACAAACCTTGCACTACAGGATGCATAGCTCGGTGGCTCCTTCTGCTCTTGGAATTCGACTTCTTCGTGGTTGTATGAAAAGAAAAACAGCACTACATGGCTAACCATATGTTGTGTATTCCCACGGGAGAGGCCGCTAGACAAGGCATTGTTGACGAATTACTCGACGCCCACCTCTTTAACCTGTCCAGTGAGAGAGATTTATTCAAGGCTGATCTAACGCCATATTGGGCGGATGATATAGTCCAAGTGCTTGAACACGGACTACTTGATCGACTGATACCAATGCTTCAAGAATGGGGAGGCAGTATCAACGAGCTTTGATAGCACTGTGATTTCTTGATCAGTGATAGTAGAAGTGGTTTGATGATCGTATGATGTGATGAGGCGCCGCTTTGATGGCTTGCCCCCTGGAGATCTCGTTGTTGAGCAATTCAGCAGCAGAACGAGAAGTGTTTGCAAATGCAAATTCAAAGGTTTCCCAAGAGCAGGGCATGGTTTGAACTTCAGTTGCAAAGGGTTCCTCCAATAATCCTAAGTCCAAGCGATCGTAGCTTAGTGCTAATGACATGAAGGTGGTGTCTAGTCGTTTAATGCATTCCACCACGTCATCCCCGCTGTCCTCAGCGAGGTCAGCGGCTAGCGCTAAAAAGGATTTGCATTCATAGGAGGGCGTAAGGCCGTCGGGTGGTCGCGGTTTGCTAGAACTAGCGATGGTGACAACGACGAGTTGCGGTTGGGTGTGCTTTTAAGTCTGTGGTTGAGCTGCTTGGATTATGGGTGATTAGGGGCAGCCACCACGACGGACGGGCTACTGCATTCAGGGTGGATTTGAGGAGTCGGGTAAACTTGGTCAGGTGATGACTAATGTGACGGAGACTGTTATTTGGGCCGATAGGCTTGTGTGACTTTCTTGGGTCTAGGCGTGGATGAGTTGGATGGCTGTGGTTTTGGAGGGCGCTGCGGCAAATGGTTTGGAGGGTTTATGGGACTTGGGTTGATCAAGCTTGAGGGCAGCATATGAGTAGCGCCTTTGGCCGTGTAGGCCTTAGGGATCCACAGCCAGCTGTTGCCCATGTAGTAGCCTTGCACATGCAAGAGGGTTTTAGGGACCCATCTTTGCTTGATCATGCAGCGCTTGTTGTGACTGCGTTCTGGTCTCTTAGATTTATCGTTTTTGGTTTTATGAGGATAGGAGCGGCGATTCCTAGGCGGCGATTGCACTGCTTAGGCTGCCATTGAGATCTAGGCTGTTGGGCTTTAGGTTTTGTTGTTGCGGGCTGTGATTCATGAAATCTGGGCAGTGGCGGTCGCACACTACCCCCCTCCTTGGAGTTGGTTAAGGATATTTCTATCGATGGTGTTGCGGATAGTGATGAGGTCGCGCAGCCCTTGCTGAAGGCTGTGACAATGCGAACGTTGCCTATTGCGAGGTGGATGAGCTGCAACTCATAATCAACATTGTAGTGAGTCTGCTTTTTGAAAGTTTGCCCTAGCAGCGACTTTGTGCCTGCGTGTTTAACCTTTGGGAACACGTAAAAAACCATTGGAACAGTCTCAGACTCAATAGAAACGGCGGCTCTGCACTTGCCGAGAAGCGCATAGGAATGGGCCCCATATGGGCTTAATTTTGCATTAGTGGGTTGAAGTGGTGGTCTGCCAAGTTGAGTCCAATGATCGTGGGTTAAGACATTGAAGTCTGCTCCCTCGTCGATCAAGGCATTGAAAGTGCATGTTTGTTTTGCAGTGACCGTGATATGGAGGTATGCGGGCTCTACGGCTTCCTCATCCTCATTATCAATCTCTGTGATTGTGGCCACTCGTATCTTGATAGGCAGTTCTAACATCGGGGGCTCGTGCAAAGGATTGGTGGGACGGTAGTACTTCTTGACACGATTACCATTGAAGAAGCCCATGCCCTCACCATCTAAGGTCTTGAGCTCGACATTGCCTGTGCGGCTGATCGCACGAACCTTGAAAGGTCCAAGACCTCTAAATTTCATTTTCTGCTTATGCCCCTTAACTGAGTAGAGGAGCACTAAGTCGCCCTGTTCAAAGTCGCGCTGCTTGATATGCTTGTCAAACCAAGTCTTGCGTCGGGCCTTCTCACATATAAGTGCATGGGTGGCTAGAAGGCGAGTCTCTAAGAGGCGCTCGAGTTCGACCATGCATTGCGTCCATGCCTCCTTCCCTTCCCATCATTCTTGAAGTGCTATTCTCAGGCTAGGAACGAAGAATTTCAGTTCCATAGGTCAGCCTGAAGGGGGTTTGACCGACAGCCATTTTATAAGCTGTGCGGTAAGCCCACAGAGCTGCCATCAGCTTGTTGTCCCAGTCACTACATGAGGCTGAGACCACCTTGGTCAGGACATTGATAAGAATCTTATTCGTGGATTATGCTTGGCCATTTGCCTGAGGGTAGTATGGCGAGGATTTGCGATGGATGATGAGAAAGGTAGATAGGAGATGTGCTATCACTTCATTGATGAAGTGCGTGCCTTGATCACTGACCAGTTCGATGGGGCAGCCGAATCGTGAGATCACCTGCTCCCATAAGAGCTCGGCAGTCGTCCTAGCGTCGTTTTTTCGTGTCGCTCTTGCCTCTGCCCATTTCCTAAGGTAGTCCTGGCCACAATGATGTACTTGGCCTGTGAATACTAGGCAGTAGGACTGATGGGTCCTATGAAGTCGATTCTCCATTTTTCGAAGGATTGTCGTGCAGTAACAAGGGTCAATTCCATCTGGTCCTTGCAAATCGAGACTTTTGTCCATTGGCACTCGTCACAATGCTTGACAAATCGGGCTGCATCGCAGAAAAGCGCGGGCCACCATAGTTGAGATTGCAACACTTTTCGTGCTGTCGTGTCTCCGCTAAAGTGCCCTCCAGCAATGCCACCGTGCGCCTCTGAGAGCACGTTGTGCATCTCATGTTCACATACGTATCTGCGCAGCAATCCGTCTTGCCCCAGCCTATAGAGTTGGCCTGCGATCAGCTGATAGGGCTGGATCTTAAGGATTAATCGCATAAGTCGGGCTTTTTCTATCAATCGATCAGGTAGTCCGTGTTCAACCACTTGGACTATATCATCCGCCCAATATGGCGTTAGATCAGCCTTGAATAAATCTCTCTCGCTGGATAGGTTAAAGAGATGGGTGTCGAGTAATTCGTCAACAATGCCTTGTCCAGCGGCCTCTCCTGTGGGAATGCATGATATATGGTCAGCCATGTAGTGCTGTTTTCCTTTTCATACAACCACGAAGAAGTCGAATTCCAAGAGCAGAAGTAGACACTGAGCTATGCGTCCTGTAACGCAAGGTTTGTTTACTAGATAGAGCAGGGCTTGATGGTCCACAAAAAATGTAAAATATGTGGCCAATAGATAGTGCCGGAATTTCTTCACAGCAAACACCATGGCTAACCCTTCTCTTTTTATCATCGAGTAGTTCATTTCCATCTCAGTGAGTTGTCTGCTAGCAAAGCTCACTGGATAGTCTAAGTTGTGTTTGCCAAGTTGGCACAACACTGCCCCCACGGCAAACTTAGAAGCATCGATATGCACATGGAAAGTAATGGTCCAATTTGGGGCTCGTAGAATTGGTGCTGTGGTTAGAGCCTTTTTCAATTCTTCATATGCTCGTTGGCATGCCTCGATCCATTTGAAGACGATCAGCAGCTTGTACAAGGGTCTCGCGATCAATGCATAGTTCAGTATAAACCGCCGATAGTACCCCGTATGGCCTAGGAAGCATTGAACTCCCTTGTAGTTAATTGGGGGTGGAAGGTCAACAATAACCTGACTTTCAAAAATTCAGTGGCAATGCCGTTCTTGGACACCACGTGCCCTAAGATGCATCCATGCTTTACCCAAAACTGGCACTTTAAGGGGTTCAAGGAGAGACGATATAAGTGACACTGCTCAAAGACTGTGCGGAGTTTGTCTAAGTGTTTGATCCAAGTCGAGTGAACACAGAGGTCATCAACAAAGACTTCCAACTCCTTGCGAAGCATGTCTTTACAGATGGTGCACATGAGGCGTTGGAAGGTAGCAGGGGCATTCGTCAACCCAAAGGGCATGACTATGTAAGCAAAGACGCCCCACTCAGTGGCGAAGGCAGTCTTGTGCATGTCCGTAGGATGCACTTGCACCTGGTTGTACCCTGAGAAGCCATCCAGAAAACTATAGGCTTCCTTGCCCGCCACTCTCTCAAGCATGTGCTCGGTGTACGGAAATGGATAGTTGTCCCTCTTAGTAGCAGCGTTCACCTTCTTGTAATTGACACACACTCGGATTTTTCCATTCTTCTTCATCACAATGACTATGGGTGACACCCAGTCTATGTGTTCAATTTCGTAAATGAATCCCACTCTCATAAGCTTATCAATCTCCTCTTTGACAGCACGAGCGTGTTTTGGGTTCATAGGATACAGTCATTGCTTGACCGGTGCTGCGTCTAGTGTCATGGGTATGTTGTGAGTCATGACAGTCGGATCTACCCCCTTAAGATCTTCTAAGGACCAGGCGACCACGTCTATGTACTCTCTCAAGAGAGCGACAAGACTCGTTTCTTCTTTCTCGGTCAAGTCATCGGCAATGAATACTGGTCGAGGTGTTTCTCCTTCATGGGCTAGGTTCATCTCCTTGACCTTGGCTGGTCCCTCAACTGGTTCACTCGTTTGCCCTTGACGCTTGGCACCTTACAGAACTACTACCCTATCCCCTTTTGTGAATTTTGTAAATCATTTAGGGAGGTCCTGCGGTTTTTGATGTTCTTCCGTTTGTGTATCCCTGGGTTATTTTGCCTTTTACTGCCTTAATCGTCTGCACCTCAGGTGGCCGGATAGATCCCCCTTGGTGCGTCTCTGGCCATAGGCGGCCTAGGGATTTTTGGATCACTATCCGAACTAATCTCTGACTCTAATTTGAATTCCCCACCATCGTTAGAAGAGGTGGTCTCCCCTGGTGGGTGTAGTTTGGACGGCGGCTCTGTCCTAACCACTGATGTCATTCCTGGCTGGGCTAGGCCTGCTTGCTCAAGATCTATGGCCCCTACGTGTTCCGACCAGGCACGATCACATTCCATGCGCATGACTCCCCACTTTATCCTGAAGATAATCTTCTTTTACGGCTTGGAGTTTGCTCGTATTTGCTCTGTTTCTTGCCCTCCAGTGTCGTACTCCACGGTGTCTACCTCACTCTCACTTCCGTCATTGAAGGATTGGCAGTCTTCGTATTCGTCGTTAGTGTCCCCTTTATGAGACTGCTCGTTGTCTCCTAGGGCTTGGTATATCTCTTATTGTTGGTCAAGAACTAGGGCCCAGTTATACATGAGGTTTAAGTCATGCACTCTGGTCCATTGCCACTTAGGTTCATCTAGGAGATCCTAGAGTGGCTTGAAGTTGGCGGCTGGATTGCCAGCTAGCTTGTCCGTTAAGTATTCTAGTATCTCCTGGAGTTCCCTTTTGTTGGTTGGGACTTGAAAGTTGACAGGCTTAGGTTTCCCTTGAAGGGTTCTTGCCATCATGTAGACTGGTGCGGAGGGTGTGTCATTAGGCTTGGCGATTGTTTTGATGGCCTGCTCATACGCCTTGTGATCAGAGAATGGCCGATCGATTGTAGCGAGAACATGCATCCAATCCCCCTCGTCCTCTGGGCATGGGATATACTTGGTCAGGGGCCCATAGGACTTCTTAACCTAGGTGTTACCCTTAAGCATAGCAGAGATGGCATCTAAGTCGACCGGTGAGGTCTCCCAAGTGTCCATCTCTATTCTTACAGCGTCCATTCTATTGCCAAGGAAGATCAAGCCGTTACCCCAATCTTCGATGACTCTAGCGTTGCACATCTAGGGTCGGCCCAATAGGATATCGTAGTCCACTTCCTTCATGACTATAAAGTCCACAGAGAATTGGACACCTGCGATCTTCACTGGCCAATTCTTAAGCACCCCGAATGGCTTAACTCTCATACCGTTTGCTAATGTGACATTAAACCTAGCAATTTTGACAGGCGGGTTTCCCCAAGTCTAAAGCACCGCGTAGCTAAGCACACTAACCCCAGCTTCCGTGTCCACGATCCCCTTTCTCGTTGTATCGCCTAGGGCTAGAACCGGTAAGACCGCATGCATCTCGGAACCTTCCCATAAGGCATTGACGTGTAAGGATTTAGGCATAGAGTGCAGCGTCAAACTCGGTATTTGCGTCTCTGCATCATGGTCATGAGGGTTTGCCGTGACCTGCTCTCGTGACCCTTCAACCCACTGCTTAAGATCTTGCCATAGGGTGGGATGCTGCCTCAGTAGATCCCCAAGGCTAAGTGTTACAGGGGTAGTCACCAACATGGTCAGGAGATCGTTGGGTGCTCGTTTCTCTCCTAACCTGGATCATCCTGACGAATGGCCGTGACTGATCCCGGTTCTGTAGCACCAAGGCTTGGCCTTAGCAGCACTGCTTGTGGTGTAGTTGCTTCTCCCGACTTTGGTTGAGGAAGTGAGGTTAGCATGCTTATGCTGGAGAGGTCATCGATTTCGTCCTCTATGACGGGCTTAGCGTCTTTTAGATGCTCTTGAGCCTCCTTCACCCATTCCTTCACTTTTCCCATGGCCTCTAACTATCACTTTGGATGCGGGTATTCCCCTACCTTAGTGCTTCTCTTTTCGGTCGTCTTAGGGGCTGAAGTCTCTGCCTCTGCGTCAGAGACCTTCTTTCTAGCAGGCAGAGTTGTAGCACTCTCTATTTTTAATGAGATTTTAGCTTCCGACCTTTTCTTCTTCTGCTTGCGACTTTTCTTCCCTATTGAAGCTGCGTCAAGGTTGCTAGGTCCTGGCAGTGATATCCCGGCTTGCTTTGTCTGGGCACGTGTCATGACCCGTAACGAAATAGGTGTTGCCTCCCCATCGAGGTTCCCGACTCCAAACAGCCCCAATGGGATGGATGGTACATTGGCTGAGCTAGAAGATGGCTTTCGCTTTGGGCAATCGACGAAGAGATGAGTGATTCCGCACTCAGCACACAAGTCCAACAGGTGATTGGATCCTGCGTCTGCCCTCCTAGGCCTCTACCTCGTCCTCTTCCTAACGCTATCACCGGCACGGTGCAATAATCCATGAGGATAGCGTTGTCCTCATCGTCATGCGAGACGTAAGGGCATATGTAAGTTTCTTCCTCATTTGGTTCTTCCACGTAGTGGACTGGAGCATCGCTCGGTGGATGGGTCACATAAGGACTAGGTGGTCTGAGTATGCCAGTAGGGTTTATGCCCATCCTAGGAACAATTGGCTTAATGTCGTTAGGCACAGGAAGGGCTAACGGGGCTCCCCTTCCGAAGAATGACTGCGGCCTGTTCGCTAGGTAGGGCTAGCCATAGGGTTGCGAATACGGAAGTCTTCTTGGTAATCTACAATGCGCGACGTCATGACCGAACCTACCGCAGTTAGCACAAGGTCTTGACCTAGGGTCTTGACACTCGGCTGGTAAGTGGTTTCCACCACAGTACACGCATTGGATGTGTGGGCGCGTTGGTCGTCTCAACATGTCTTGCAACCTGCCTAACTCCATCTTTACATCAGCCGAGTCTTGGTTCGTCTCGGTGGCCTTCCCCTTATCTTGGGATGATGGGACCGATCGGTCACTAGAGGTTGACGCTCTCTCTGAGCTTTGCGAGTTGGTCTCTTCTAGGTTCGCGCTCCTGGAGCTCCGCTCCTTCAGCTGATCATTGACTTTGATGGCTTCCTCAAACACTCTAGCTAGCGCGTCTCGCTGCAAGCTCGAATTGCCTGCCAAAGCCTTGTATAACTCCTCATCTCGAATTCCACTGATGAATACAATCAAAACTGCTCTTTCAGTCGGTTGCTCGCCCATAGGGATTCTCGTGAAGAGACTCCTCACGTGGGTTACATAGTCGTGAATGGCCTCCTTCTCTTTTTGCTTGACGTTCATCAGGCGTACTAGCAGATTATTGGAGTATCCAGGCTCGACAAATCTCTTAATGAAGAGATCCTTGAGGCCATTGAAGTCGGCTCGTTCTGCGGCATCTAGGCACTTGTATACCAAGTCCTTCCCTTGTCACCTAAGCAGAGCCCGAACGCTTGAGAGCGTTGAGTTAGGTCGTTGAGGCCGTTGGCTTCGCAGACTTGTTCAAACTGCTCTACAAAACTATATGGATCGTTGTGGGGTTGGTATTTGTCGAGTTGCTTGGCAACCATAGGGATTTTAGTCTGGCTCTTTGAGCCTTGGTTTGCTCCTAATCCTGCGAGCAGAGATGTCGCTAGTGCCGTAGCACTTTGCTCTATTGCTGTGTTATCTAGCAGCCGCTTCATGAGAAGCTCGCTCAACGTCAAGTCTCCTTCTAGGGCTCTCTCGTGATCTGTTCGATTTCTTTCTGCTAAGTTCAGCACTCGCTGTACCTCACGCAACTCCGTGCTTTGCCTTTGGCTCCTAGCCTGCTAGTCCCTATTGTATTCGACTATGCTTTCCAAAGCCTTGCGGGCTAGTTTCCTTTCTTCTTCTAGGTCTACGATGATAGCGTCTACCGTCCTGCTGCAGTGCTCGTACCGGGTGAGTGCATCGTAGCCGCTGACCAGCTTGCTGAATAGCCTTCGGGAAGACGTTTAAGTCGAGTTCCTCACTAGACCTGTGGTCTGAGCCTTCTTCTGCCATAGTCATGTTGTCATGCTTTGCAAAGCTATCGATCAGGTTGAGTGGATTTGTCAAATCCACGTCATTGACGCTACCTGCTTGGTCCTACTTTGCGCATTGATGGTTTGTCTACGTCTTGGGTCCTCTCCTACTGGTGGGTTCCTTGAGTGGTTTATCTGAGTGAGTTCCTTTAGTTATTGAATACAATTCTCAACTTATGGTCACTCAGTGTGTGTGTCGCTCCTAGTGCACCTGTGCTCAACCAGGCTTTCAATTTCTTTAAGTGCATTCAAGTGCAGAAATTCAAGGTGAGTGCGGCAAACAACCTCGAAGCGTCTTATGCACTCTCGTTTTGTTTCGGGCCTGATAGGCTTGTTGGTCAATTTTCTGGCCGCCTTGACAGGGTTCATGGTCTTTCTAGTATGTTGCCTCGTTTGTTCTTGGCCAATCAGGTTTTAACTGCTCAGTGCTTTGCGTCTAGGTCTCTGGGTCTCGCTGCTGCCTACTTCAAGCTGCCAAGCGGCTGCTCCCTACAATTTCGTCTATTTGAAGTGCTAGAATCGACTTCTGAGTACCAGAAGGACTTTAGATAGTTTGCGCTACTGAGCTCCAACCGGGTCAGGTCAAATTTATGAGAATTTGATAAAAAATTTCACTCGGCCTAGCTGATCCGAATTGCAGGGTCCGAGTGGGTCACTCGGACAGGCCGAGGCGCATGGGCTGAGGGCCAAATTCGAGAGTTGGGACAGGGTAGGCTTGGACGGCCGAGGCACGGACTCGGACGAAGTCGCTCGGATAGGTTGGCTCGAATGGGTTGAGTGGTCAATTCGGATGACGTCACTCGGACGGGCTAAGGCACTTGGGCGAGGGCCGAGAATGACACGTGGCCGAGGGCCGAATTGGTCGATGGTCCGAATGGTCGACTTGAACAGTGGGCCAAGTAGGTCTGGCCGAGGGCCGATTAGGGTTTCGAGCCGAGTGGGCCGAGCGAAAAAGAGCCGAGGGCCGATTCTGGGACTCGGCCCAAAAGTGACCGTTCAGACGGGTCGAGCGCGGCGAACGTTGACAGCAAGAGTTTGATTTCGATCGTTTCTTGCAATTTTCTCAATCATATCAAGCACAAACCTCCAGATCCTATCTAGGGGGATAGGAGAAGGGATTCATATAGCTGAATAGAGCGGTAGGCTCATCGATGGTGCGATCGGATCGAATCGAGCGATAGCTCTATCTCTCTCTCTCTCTCTCTCTCTCTCTCTCTCTCTCTCTCTCTCTCTCTCTCTCTCTCTCTCTCTCTCTCTCTCTCTCTCTCTCTCTCTCTCTCTCTCTCGCTGTGAAATGGTCACAAATGAGCTCTACCTTGGTCTCTTGGCTCTTATGCCCCTTTCCAGGTATGGTGTTGATGCCCCCAATCACTCACTTCCGATCTTAAGCATCACAAGCAAGCTTTTTGCCAAGTTTTGCACGATTTTTGCCCTATTTTTCCCTGCTTTGCAATAGTAAACCCTACCCTTTTCCAGTGCGATTTCCTAATCCTAATCTACTCTAAATGCAACAAGAATTGAAAGCAAAAAATTGAAATAATTTCTCCATGTTTCCCAATTATCAAACAAACAAAATATACCAAAATACTTACTTGTTTTGAAGATCAAAAACACCCAAACTTCCTACCTATCTCAAGCTCCGTTTCGGGGACGAATCCCTTACTTCGATGCTCGATATGAGGCGCGCAAGTGTTCAAGCTTGGATCCGTTGGTCCCGGCAACGGAACTAAAATGTGGGAGCTTTCGCTCAACCGCCAAGACCCACGGACTGCTTATTGTTTCAAGCGTTCCAAGCGAGCTCTAATGGCTATCTCTCACCTAGCCGATGCGTCGTCGATCCTATGAGTGTAGTGAGCTTACCTTGATGCCGATATGAGTTGCCTCCTCTCTCACACTTCCCGGTAGCTCCACGATCCTAGATGCGAGCTCAAGCATCCTCAAGCCCCCTCCATCTCCAAGCTCCATCCTCCATAGCCGCGCACGCAAGAAAAGGGAAGAGAAGAGAAGAAGAGAAGAGGAGATGGTGAAGAGCTTCACCCTCTTGATCCCTCACTCTCACACACTCACTCCCTCACACTCTCACACTCCCTCTCTCAAGAGCACACACAAGCAAGATGATGAGGAGAAGAGAAGAAAAAGAAGACTCTTGTTGCCACACACCAAAAGAATGAGCTCTCATTCACTTTTTGAACTTTATGTATACAAACCCTAAAATCCCATGGGCGCCCATCCCTTTTTTACATGACCGGCCCTTGTGGCAAGGTCTTTTTTCCATTTCCCTCTTCTAGCCTCATGCCTCTAGCCTACACCCATCTAGTATCTTACAATTGGCACAGGAGGGAGCCTGGCGCTCTTTTACAAGAGTTTTCCAAGTTTTTTGAGGTGCCCTTCATTTAAAATTGCGCTTTTTGCCCCGGCTTAGTTTTGGAGGTCGCCTACATGTCTTTGCTCTTTTTCCATGTTTTTTTGCTTTTTCTTTATTTTTTTTTGCCATCTCGACTTGGGGTTAACAGAAACGACTGGCTCGTCAAAGCCAATGTTCGAGATTATCATGGGCAAGTTGTATTACCACACTCTCTCTAGAGTGCTATAAATAGTTATTCTCCCAATGGAGCAGCTTGATGTCTTAGAGGAAGCCCATCAAGGAATTGCGAGTGGTCACTCAGCTACTGAAGTAACAATTTGTAAATTCCAGTAAGCTAGCTTGTGGTGGCCGACTATGCATGGTGATGCTTGTAAGTGTGCCGTCTAGTACTACGATTCCTGCCAAAAGGTTGGGTCAACCTCTTGGAGCTAGAGACCGCTTGCTCCTCTAACCAATCCCACCTTTGGAACCCTTCCAAAAATGGGGTCTGGACTTCATTGGTCCCATTTCTCTGACTATTGCTTACACAAAAAACAAGTATATCATAACACCAACACATTATTACACCAAATGGGTAGATGCATGGGCTCTACCAAACAACACTGCCAAACCAATTGCTAAATGTTTATTTTGGGATATGTTCATGAGATATGGCACTCTCATTGAATTGGTCAATGATAGAGGTATACAACTTGTCAATAAAGTCATCAAAGATCTCACCTCATTTTTTCTCATTGTATAAAGAAATTCTTCTCCTTATTATTCTGCAAGCTAATGGCTTAGCAAAATCACAATAAGGTGCTATGTGAAATTTAACCAAGTTGGTAGATTGGAACAAAAAAGATTGGGATACTAAGCTCCTCACAACACTATGTGTCTTCTAGAATTCCTTCAAGGTCGCTCTACTGGCATGACTCCATACAAATTAGCATTTGGTGTAGAAGCCATTACATACTTGGATTATGTAGTACTGAGTTTTTGACTTGCAGTACAAGATTGACTCATCCTAGAGGAATCACTCCCATTCTGAATGGAAGCCATCACCCAACTATAAGAAGGTTAGATCTATAGCATCTACATTCTATCCAAATTCCAAGCTCGATAGAAACATCAAGTTGAGCAACCACTATTCCAAGAAGAGCGAACTCATCTTGGTCTTTAAGACTCAGATGGGCAAGCTTCCGAGCAACTCAAGGTTCAATGGAGCGGTCCTTTTTTGGGTATTTCACGATTCTAGCACTAACTTGTTCCATCTAATCAATTTACAGGGTAAACTGCCATCGTTGAAGCATATTAATGGATTCCAGATATGTCACTATCATGTTGAAGGCTTCTAATGCCCATTCCCTAACAAATTAGATTCCCTCATCACTCCTTCAAAATCAAATTTTGGATTTACTTCCCCATGGATTACTCACTTATAGATTGAATGGTTGCTACAATTCACTATTGTTAATGTGGCATTCATTTATGCCGCAAACCCAAGCTTGATGCCCTTAGGTTCTTGGCCAAGGCCCTCTACCTACAGGCCAAGGCATTTAGTGCCCACAAGAAGAGCCTCCCTCTTTTTTTCTCCTTTTGATACCCCCATTGCTTAGACCCATGTACTTCAAGAACGCCTCTTTGTCAAGGCAAGGTGCCTATCCCACAAGCCATTCTCCACCAAAACCATGAAGGTGATGTGTGGACAACACTTCACCCTGCTCTTCCCCCAACCCACCTTTCTTGACCTTCCTTGCAAACTTTCCTCACCTACGATGGATGTCGCCCAATCTCACCCTAAGATAAAGACCATGCTGGAGCCCCAACCCTACCCCTGCCAAAGACCATATGGAGCTATGCGATGAAGACCAAGTCCTCAAAAATGATGTAATATTTCCACATAATAAAAGTTAGTTGGTTAGTTTGAAAGTTAGTTAGTCAATTAATAAGTCAGTAAGGTTACTAACTAAAGACTAACTAAGGTAAAAATTAACTAACATTAATAACTAATAATTTTTATTTAATTCAAAATATTTTATTTAGAAATATCAAGAGTTGTAAATCTGATATTTTTGTCAGATTGACAAGGACCGTAGCCAACCCTTCATGTAAGCTACAACGTGAACGAGACTTATGAGCTATATTAATCACTAGTATTAATATGTATAGTTTGGATGGTCCAAAAATATTAGATTTTGGGCAAAACTAGTATATTTTAGATATTTTAGATATTATCTTAAAAAGATATGGAGATTTCTAGAACTGGATGTCATTTAAAAGAAAAGACAAGTGATGTTTTAGTTAGTTTTAGAGATTTTATAAAAAGAAAAATAAAGAAAAGTGACTAGCAAAATCATGCGCGCTGCCACGATCTCAATCTATAGATAGAAAACATCACTTCGAATAGAGAAAAGAAGGAGTGAACTAAGAGCTTTCTAACCAAGTGTCTTAGAGTTTTACCCCCCTTTTGGAGCCAATTGAACCATCAGATTTATGATCTGAGCATCAAATCACTAATCTTTCCAAGATCACCCTCCACAAAGAGCTCCACTTCTCAGCCACAAGCCCTCTTCTCTAATCCACTATAAATATGAGGCATGGGGAGGCACAAGAAGCATAAGGAGACTCCGAGAGGCTGCGAGAGAGAGGTAAAGAGAAGGATACCCCTCCAAGAGATTGTGAGGGAGAGCTTGAAAGAGAGAGAGAGAGAAGAGTCACCCTGAGAGGCTGCAAGGGAGAGAGTTAGCACAATTCCCTCTATCTCAATCCTCAACTTAATCATCTTCTCTTACACTCTCCCATCTCAAATCTATTCCGCCTTCTTAATCTCTTAAGTCTACTTGCAGACGATGGCCCCCAAGCGAAGAATGTCACGTATGGATGGCAATCCCATAACCAACAACGAAGCTTCAGACAAAGGCATCACCGTCAATCCAATTGCAGTTCTGGTCGTAAGTAATGTATTTTCAAATTGATAGATGCTTATTTTGATTCTCGTATGAGATACGTTAGGCCCCATACTATGATGCACGAGTATAGGTCATAAGTAATGTATTTTCAAATTGATAGATGCTTATTTTGATTCTCGTATGAGATACATTAGGCCCCATACTATGATGCAAGAGTATAGGTCATCGGAAGGGATAAATTTCATCTCACGTATTCAAAAGATCGAGCTTGCAAAGTGCATGCATTAAGGAAATTTAATTGCACCTAGTTGCATGTGGCTTATTCGTTGATAGAGCAATTACAAGGAAGAATTGGTCAAGGGTTATGAATGGCATAATCATGATATTAAAAATTGTGCATACAAGTGTTAAGTAAATTATATATAGAATCGTTCATTGATCCCAAGGGGGAGAGAAAATATGCGATGGAAATGTTATCGCGACTATTTTTGCATTGTTGGGAAGAATGCAATTGGTTTTGTTGGTTGATCAAACAACATCGTAAATGCTTTTACATTCAACTGGTTGTTAGTTGTTGTTTGGATGATTATTCCAAGTGCTTGTGATTTATGCTAAATGCATGGCAAGGGTCTGTGAAGACAAGTTGCCATGGGGATAAAGGAATGTTTTCCTAGAAAATGATATTAGGGCTGAATGCCTTGTTGTGCTAGATTCTTAAAGGATTTAATTAAGGAAGGATATATTGCACGGGTGGATCACCTCCACGATCACACCGCGAATTAACCCAAAGAGGGCACTGCTTGATTCATGGGCTGAAGGTCGAGTGGTGAAAAGGCCAACCATAGCTGATTGATAGTCAATCTTCTTTCTCTTAGTGTTGGTTACTCGATTCAAAAGCTTCCTTTCATGTGACCCCGCATTGTAATTGGTTCTATACTTACCGTACTATTTTTTATTTAATACACCAAGGGAATGACCATAACTTGATATTATTAGTATTGGTGATGCATGTTTATAGTTTTCAATCGGTACTTCCTTTATTTGCCCCTATGATGTGCATCATGTACTAGCTTTCACCAAAAGCCTTATCTCTGTAGTAGGAGAATAGTTGGATAATATTGAATATCATGTTTTTTGGTGATTTTGCATTAAAAATCACTCGTGGCAACCTCATTTTTGATAGAGGTGCCAAGATTGGTAATTTTTATTATTTTCTTACTTGTGGCTCCATTGGTCATGTATTGGTTGTGTTACTGATCTCCTTATGTATCTGTGTGGCATCGTCACCTTGGGCATATGTTACTCAAAAGGAATGAAAGTTTTGACTTGTTTGCAGTATCTTAATACCCTTGGACTATTCACGTTTTGATTCTTGTGATCATTGTTTATATAGCAAGCATGCATGTAACACACATAAGAAGTCTAGTTTTATGCGCATGGGTGAGACCCTATCTCTTATTCATTCAGATGTTTGTGGATCCATACTCTCTCGGTCCTTGGGTGGTCACATTTATTGATCACTTTCACATAATTTCTAGGCCTATCCTATAAAGCAAAAGTTGAAGGATTTAGCCATATTTCAGTGCCTTTTTACTTTGGTTGAGAATTGAGTTTTGATATAGACTAAAATATCTACGATTTGACAACAAGGGTGAATATGTCTCACATTCTTTTAAGTAGTTTTGTGATAATTAGGGCATTAAAGCATCAGTTGATTTCCCCTTACACTCCACCCCATAATGGTATTGTAGAGTGTATGAATAGGACCATTCAAGAGAGGGTCTACAATATGCTTAATCATACATGCTTACCTCATTCATTTTGAGTTGAGGGAGTTAAACTATCATTCACTTGATTAATAGATCCCCATGCGCAGCTTCTTCTGATAAGGTTGCTGAGGATGTATGGTATAGTAAACCTCCCTCATAAACACATGTGCAAGTCTTTGGATATGATTCTTTCTACTATATTTATGAAAACAAGCACAACAAGTTGGATCTAAAGTTTGTCAAATACATCTTTCTTAGATATGATGATGTAGGTGAGATGGGATATCACCTTTAGGATCCACATGCTAGGAAAGTTATATGTAGCATTATAGTGTATCTTATGAGAGAAAAGCATACATAAGGAACCTGAGATGGTGATTAAGGTGCACATGTGATCTTTCAAAAGAGGATCCTTCTATTATCATACCATCTATACCAGTTAGATAGCCTATAGTTGCTATTGATGCTCTAGTGGCCTAGGATGAGCCTGTTGTGCAGGATCAAGGTAATGATGGATAGAGAGGATAGGATGTACTGGCTCCATAGCCAATCTTGTGACACTCTACTAATGCCTCATGTCCTCCTGATTGCTATGAGCCTACTATGCAATATGTCATGGTCACAAATTTTGATAAGCCCCTTACTTTATAAGAAAGTTATGTGTAGAGGTGATAGTTCCTCTTGGAAAAGAACCATATAGTTTGTGTTTGACTCACTACAAAAGAATCAGACTTGGGATTTGGTTTCCTTTCCTAATGGTAAACATGCATTCCCATGCAAGTGGATGTATAAGCTAAATAACACCCTTGGTCGGACCCTAAGACATTATATAAGACACAAATGGTTGCAAAGGGTTTTAAACAGAATAGGGGTATTGACTTTGATGAGTTCTTTTCTCCGATGATCAAGATGATTTTCCTTTACTTGGTTTTGGCATTGGTTGCACAATTGGATCTGGACTTGTACTGGATGGATGTTAAGACAACTTTTCTGCATGGAGACCTACATGAGGATATCTATATCTAGTAGCCTAGTGGCTTTGTGGAAAAGAGTAGGGAACACCTAATGTGGAAGTTGAGAAAAAGTATTCATGGACTTAAGCACGCACCTAGAGAATGATATCATTAGTTTGATGCCTTCATGCATTCACAATCCTATACCCATAGTGCTATGGATGCATATCTTTACATGAAGAAGGCTTGTGATGTATTCTTATCATTTTAGTATTATGTATTGAGATGGTATGCTGATTATTGGGAGTGCTTATGATGAGCTAGATGCTTTGAAGACTCAACTCAAGAGGAGCTTTGAGATGAAGGACATAGAGCATAATTCTCACATACTTGGCATGTACATTATGCACAACCACTTTAAGGAACTTCTCTCCTTGTTGTAGAAGGAGTGCATTCATAGGGTACTTGAGTGGTTCCATATGCAAGGTTGTAATCCCATTTGCACCCCTTTACCTTCCCATGTGAAGGTCAATCAAATAGATTGGAGATGTTGAGAGGGTCAAGATCTCTTATGCATCCACAGTGGGTAGCTTGATATGCAAATAGTAGGTTTTTCAAGTTATAATCGTGATCTTCTTCAATATCGGAGTCAAAGCCTATTATAGTGTTCTTCTAGATATTGTCTTGGTCATTCAAGGCGGCTAAGAATACCTTGGGATCAAGGCACAGATTATTGATGTGATGTCACATTTTTTGGTGATCAAGAACTTTGAGATACTCAAGCCAATCCAATTCAGACATGACTTTAACAATCCCAACATCAATGAGTAGACTCTCAAGTTGTGTGGGTTTTGGTTCTAAGCATATTTTCTTAATGATGCAACCATTAATGTTTTTGTTCCACTAAATTTGAATCAAAATCTTCATTGACTTGAATTGATAGATAGCCCTCCAAGTCACTTGTCACCTCAACATATATGCCTTGCTCTTGGATCAGTAAACAGAACTTGGTGCAAAATTGTCCATTACCATGTGATGTTGTTCAAGGGTTCTTCAAAGATGGTATCGATTGTTGCGGAAACATGAATTCCACTAGTTAAGGATTTTACACAACTCAAGCCGGCCATTGGGGTTGGATAGCCTTAGAATGTGGTGGGTGCTGAGTCAAGGGCCAGAGTCAAGGGCCATCATGAAAAGAGGCACTGAAATGGAAGGTTTGAGGATGAGAGTTGTGGCATCCAATGCATTTTTCTAACTCATGCATTCATGGACAGATTAATATTCCAACTCCTAAGTGAATGGCAATTCTAGGGTTGCAAGGATATGCATCCAATCTTGCCCATACTCAATGGAGGGAATATATATAGCTAATGATTGAGTAGTTGACTCATCTTTTAAGAGCTAGCATCCATGTCATTGGGAGTTGTTTTCTAGGATTCCATCTCAATACATATTGTCTCTTTTCAATTTTCTAAGAAGACTAGAACATTGCCGCACTCTTCAATGAGGCATGCATTGCACATCCAAGGTCAACCAAACAGTAAGTCATAGTTAGCTCTTTTCATAATGGCAAAGTTAACCTTAAACAACACTCCTACAATTTTGACTAGCCAATCTCTTGGCACTCCCAGTGGTTGAACTTTGAATCCATCAACTACAATCAGGTTGAAGTGCATTAGTTGAATGGATGGATTACCCTAGACTTGGAGTATGGTATGGTTAACTATGCTCATAATGGCTCCTGTGTCTACAATGCTTTGACATGTCGTGTCTTTGAGGGTTTCCATGGGAAGCATTGCATGTCATTAGCCTAGAATGTGTTGAACCCTAAAGCACTTAATGTCGGAGGTGTATTAGGTCTTGGTTTTGGAATGGGGTGAGATTGACCAATATTTTTCTTCTACCCACACTTTTAATCCTTGCCAGATCGTTGGACTACCTTTAAGTAGGGTTCCAAGTGGAATGGTGACTTGGGTTGATGCTAGTGTTGTAGCTATGGAAGGTTCAATGTTCTCATAAATGTATTGTGATCGACTTGCATCAAGAATGAGAGAAACCTCCTATTCCATAGGTTGTGGACCAATTGGTGGCTCGATCGTGACCTCATCTGATTGTTGTGTCCTTTCTAGAATCGATGTGTTTGACATGTGAGATAGGCTAGGGAGGCTGATTGGCCCATTCTTTGTGCAGCTCATCTTGTGTTGCTTTCACCCATTCTCTGACTTTGTCAACCACAGCTTGCTAATACACTGGGTCAAAATAAGTGTTATCCTTAGCAATAGTCTCTTTTGTAGTTTGTGGTGTTGTTTTGACACTTTCCATGCTAGAGACTAGAGCAGTTGATGGGATTGAAGAGAGACTCTTAAGTTTGAGTTTAGCTCTCTTTCTCCTTTTCTTGCACTCTTTTTGACAATTACTAAGCTATTCATTGTTTTAGGACTTGTGATGCTAGCTCCCTCTACTTTGCCTTGTGCACAATGATAGCATGCACTAGAATAGAAATACTATCTTTGTCATTGATCATCCCCACTATAAATAGGCTTAATGGTATTGAAGAAACAATGGCTTTGCTAGTACTTGCCTTGTGTTGTGGACAATCAAAATATAGGTGTGATTTCACATTCCGAGTAGTATTGATCAATTTTGTTTCCCTTAGCTTGCTCTAACTTCTATGGGCATCTCGAAGATACATGTTCTTGTTGCTTGCAGTCCAACAAACAATAGGGTCTCTAAAAGATGGTGCTCCTCACCTGTGGTCTCACCTAAGATCATGATTGGAATAGGCCTACAATCCATAAGGATCAGTTGCCATTCTTCATCATAACAAATAAAAGGATTCGTGAATTCATCCTTCTCAGTTGGTTCCTCACATCACTAGGTAGATGGGGGGTCTTGGTATTCTTGAAGGATTGATTTTTTCCCTTTGCACAACCCCTAGATGTTCAAGTGGGTCCAACAATGCCAACTATTGGCCAAGTAGGGATTATCTAGGGGATAAATGGCACCTTGATTATTGTGCTAATAGGCAAAATTTGGACTAGGAAGCCTTTGTGGGGCTCTGCAATGTTGCTTCTTGACATCAACAATTAATTTCATTCTCTTTACTCCTTGTTTGTGGTTGTCCTACCTAGCTTTTTAGATGGGATCCCATTATTTGTTTGTCACTACTGTGTACTCTCTATGAAGATCATCCATACGAAAAGCCTAATCAAGGATGTCGGTGATGATGAAGCAGTTTAGCTTAGAGTTTTTGACAAAGGTCTCATAGTTTCTCTCATCGCTAATGCCCTTGGTGAAGGCTTTTGTGACTAGCTTAGATGTTGGTCTCTCTGCTACTAGGTATGTGTTTAAACAAGCTTTAGCAAAATGCTTGATACACTAATATTTTAGCAGTACGAAGGATGCCCTCTTTGTGGCATCTAGACTTGTGAACCAAATGTGCCCCTAGGCAAAGTCTGAATGCTTGAGCTTTCTTGACATTATCCACGAGGTTATTTGCCTCGAAAACTTGCTCAATTGTTCTATGAAACTATAAGGGTCTAGTGTTTGTCTGATTCTTTGGTCACTAAAGGGATCTTTGATTGGTCTCTATGGGTTGGTGTGCTTCCTATCTTGGTCACAATGGTTTGTGCGATATGTGTTCCAACTTGGAGCATATCTAATGGGTCAAACAATCTTCATTGCACAAGATCAGAGAGGGAATCTTGTGATGAGCCAATTTTTATTGTGTTGAACAACATCCAACAGATGCTACCCATCTCTTTTTGCATTGTGGCAAGTTGTAGCTTGGTGTCATTATTGAGATCAACCAGGCGATTGAGGGCGAGCATTCTTTGTCCGTTCAATTTTAATAACTTCTATTGTAATGCTTTGGGGTTCATGTTTGAAACATCAAAGCTTCTAGCTTACTAAAAGCTATCGACTGCACCTTGAAAATCATCAAAATTACCTTCTGAGTTATCTATCCATAGTGCTTATTGTAGTCCCTCTTATCTCTAAGATGACTAGGTTGATTATGTGATTAATGAGGTCGTGCACAAGTGTATTTTCTAGGTCAAGAGTGTGACTAGGGATTAGGTCCCTGCGTAGGTGGAGTACAAATCTCACGATTGCTTCTCAACATGCATGCAACTACTATGTTGGTCCTAGTCTATTAGTCAAAAATTTGCGATGGTTGTTACTTTGATCGTATATATGAAATGTATGAGTTCTCTTTTGTGTGTTGCTTGGTTTTATTGTCTCTGTTTTGTTTTCTTTGTTGGTGAGGCTTATCTTTTTTTTTATTTCATGTCCTTTTTTTGATAGCTTACTGTTCCGGAGCTTAAACAGTTATGGGTTCTTACTGCTCAGCAAACGCATATATTGTCAATATCACGTAAATATATGTGGCCTGATTTGGGTTGAAAAAGACAAGATAGAGTCAAGCTTCTGCCAAAAAAGTGGTTGCAAAACTTTCTTGCAGAATACACCGCGATTGTGACATATGCACATGTCTTAGTATGTGTGTTGTGTAGTGAATGATTCTAGACTAGTGCGGTGTCATGTGTGTAAGGCTAGAAGGAACAGCAATGTGACTAGGATGTAGTGAGTTTACAATGATTATTTGTGGATGCATGTGTGTGCACTCGGGGTACACATAGGCAAATATATGCACAAATGTTTACAAGGAATACACAAGTGCACGCATGTAACTACACATGTACACTAATGCTCACTAATATTCACCTTGTGCTAATGAATGCACCTAAGTGCATGTACGAGTGTAAGGTGCTAGGCAAGGTGAATGCATAGTGTTCGCAGATAGTTAATGAATTATGTGAGGAGTACTCATGTATGTTGTGAAATCTTTACGTATAGAATAAGTGATGACTGGTAGGGTGGGTGTACTGGCTATTGTATGACGATGTTCACAAGCACGCATGAGTTTCCATCAGTAAGCACAAATGTACACTAGTGTACATGGCCGCAAATGTGGTCATTAGTCTTATTTGTATTCATGGATGCACCTAGGTGTATATTAGTGTGCAATGTGTCCTTTTGTGTTGCTCTTGGGTGCAATATCGATGGTTTATGAATGTGCAAGTATGTGTGGTGAGATGCACTGTGTATGCAATCAAATGCGTTGTAGGTGCAGATGGATGTATTATGTGCAAGCAGATGCACTATGAATGTAGATGGATGCATAGTGTGTGGTGTGTGGTGAGAGATGCACTATGTGTAGTAGGAACCACACAATGTAAGAGGGTAGATGCATTGTAAGTCTATGAGTTCCTAATGTGTCTATGGGTGCAAGATGGGTTTGTGGGTCCCTAAAGTATGTGTTGATGGTTACACAGTGTACAATGGGATCACTATGAGGTGGATAAAATGTGGATGCTCATTGTAGCACTTCTTGCTATCCTCCTTGTGGAGAAGGGGTTATTGACGTGCACTAATATGAGATGTGCCTCTAGCTACGGGAGTGGAGTATGCATGGTCTATGTGTAGGTGAAGGGTATGTGTAGATAGATGCACTATGCAAATGAGTGGGTTACACAGTGCTATGTATGTGGGCTACTATGTGGGGTGAGTGCACTCTGTGTGCAGTGGGATGCACTATGTGCAACTAGATGTATTATGGATGCACTATGTGCAGGCACATGCATGGTGTACCATGGAATCAAGTAAGAGCACAATGTGTATGATTGTGTCTACAAGGATACACACATACACACACGTGTGTCTCCAAGGTTTCTTCCTCTTGCCTCACTTCTTCCTATTGTCCTCCCTTCCAGTAGGTTGGATTGGGTTGTGAAGAGGGAGAAGGTTCATATGGATAGACAATGTGTGTGAGGTCGTGCATCCCCTTAAAGAGAATAGATGGATGCATTGTGTATCAATGGGTGGATGCACTATGTGTGGATGGATACACAGTGTAATGAACATGTAGTGTGTGTCACAAAGATACCTCACTGGTTACCCTCTTCCTGCCTCACTTACCTACAATCCCTTTTCCAATAGGTTGGATGTTGGTTTTTGGAGAAGGAGAAAGGTCTCCAAATGCACCCAGTTGCCTATGTGGTTTTCATATGTGCACAATGTATGCAAAACATTGTGTGTGTGTGTGTGTGTGTGTGTGTGTGTGTGTGTGTGTGTGTGTGTGTGTGTGTGTGTGTGTGTGTGTGTGTGTGTGTGTGTGTGCGTGCGTGCGTGCGTGCGTGCGTGCGTGCGTGCGTGTGTGTGTGACATAATATGTGTGCTTGTGCGACAAGTGTATTAAAGATATTCAATGTGTTGTGTGCAATCATCAACCTAGGAATGGGAACAAACCAATGTATTACCTATATTCTTGCACACACCTATGTTGGTAGTGGTGCATCAAGATCCAACCTATCTTGCCACTCTTGTCAATCCTCCCTCCTAGTAGGTTGGATGGCTGAGTGTGTGAGAAGGTGGACTCTATGCTCACATGGCCGCACTTAGGTTCATATGGATGCATATAGACAATGCTATGCCAAAAGAGAAAATATTATCTTTTCAATTACATAGAAAGACTGCAAAGAAAAAAAAAATTACGACAGAGAATCCTACATGCAATAAGTGCACTACAATAACTACAACACACAAAGTAGATGCCCATACATTAAATCCTCTACGCATTAAATCTTTTTCTTTTAGTGCATGCACCAAGATTCAAATAACCACACATATTGCATTTAATGACTGCACATGTGCAGTGCACAAGTTGTCTAGGGCCTTCCCCTCTTCCTGTAGTGCATCTTTCCCACAATAGGAGGGGATTAAGTCATGTGTGGTTTTTGGGGGTCCTCTTTAACAACATGTGCTTCCCTGACTTTATAAAAGTAATGCTCTGTAGCACAAAAGGTTTCAGTGCATACCTGTTGTAGAGTGGCGGCCATCATGGTGGTGATAAGGTAACTCTTCTTGTTTTTAAAGGCAGCTCCTCCCTCTCTCAATAGCAGTTCTCCTTTGTTTGGTGGTGGTGTGAGTCAATGCATGGAAGATTAAATCTACTTTTATTAGAATCACTACTTTCTCCTAAGAGCAAGCTTTTAAGTTAACTCACTCTTTACATCTCTCTTTCCAAAAATCCTACCATAATTTTGATCTTATCTCATACACCCGATACTTCAACCATAAACTCCAAATATAAGAAAAAATCTAAATATATGCTTAAATATCTAAACACAAATCTAATTACTTAGACATGTTTTAAAGTAGGCAAGGGTGTCTCCATTTTTGCATCCATGAAGAATGTAAGCAATTTTGCGGCCAATGCATCCTTAGTCCCAGCAATAGAACCAAAATGTTAGGCAATATGTGCTCAACGTATTTAGGATGTTTGGATGCACTCCTATTATTTCAAGAGCCTTGACCACTTAATTGGCAATTACCTCTCACATAGCCTCTTGCACACAGTCACAAGATTCGTTTGTAGTGAATGCACAAAGCATACCTTCAACGATGAAAGATACTCGATGCACAATCCACGATCCAAAATATACCTCCTAGATTCTCAAACCCTCTACAGCGTTTGTTATGCTAAAGGAGAGCATCGTAAGATGTAAGAGTGCAAGAAAATATGGAGGCTTCACCCTCTTGGTCCCTCATCCTCACTCTCACTCACTTGCTCTCAAATCACTTCTCTCTCTTTTTCTCTCACTATAAAAGTAAAAAGGCAAGAATCCAAAGTTGACACACACAAGAATAGCCATTTTCATTAATTTTCAACCTTTTCATACACAAATTCTAGGGCTAGGGTTTTCCCTATGCCCTCCTTGGGCATCCTACCCTCCTTTGGGCCAGACTAGTCTTCTCCCTTTGCATGCACTTAAACACACATTCCCATGCTAAATGCTATCAATTTGATTTTTAATTTGTACAGTGGGAGGAAGCCCGGCTCTCATTTATAACAGTGATTCCTTTTCTCAAGGCATAATACTTTCATAAAAATTTGAGACTTTAAGGCTTCCATGTTCTTCTCTTTCTTTAGGTTTTCATGTCTTTAATCAGGTTAACAACATTGCAACCAACTAGGGCTTGCAAGGAGGCCCTATGGTTAGGATATTTGGTTTTAGATCTTGATATCACTTCTATGACTCCTACATTGCATTTAAACTTTACGAGTGTCATCCAATTGGCATGTAATCAAGTCTTTCATATGAAGACCAAGCATATTGAGGTTCATTATTGTTTCATCAAATAGGTGATTGAGAAGTCTTGCTCTCTTGTGTTTAAACCTCCATAGCCATTGATTTCTTGCTTCCCCTTATGCCAATTTTTTGGCTATATGGTTGGTGTTTCCTCAATTGCATGCCATCCCTAGGTGAAAATAAAACAAAGCTTATTCATTTTTGCTATTGGAGTCTATTAGCTCTTGGATCTACAAAAATGATAATGCAATCACTTTGTGATGTACAAAATTATAATGTAAATACTTCTTGCATGTTGCCAACAACGATCCTTGAATTATTGTAGCACAATGCAAAAATAAAATCTATTAGTATTGGCCTATTACACTTTTGTAACATAGGGTGAGATAAAAGAAAATCAAGGATGGTAATATTAGCGACCTCACTTCAGAGTGGATAGTTGAGCCAAAATCAATTTTAATATTCATGTTAGAAAAAGTGATAAGAAAGAATTACAAAAGCAAGAATCATGATAAAAGATGATAAATTTGAGTAAACCATGATTTAAAAAATGGTCTAAGAGTAAGGGTATTCTTTTATGGGAGAAAATAAGATTTGTTACTGAAGCATTAAAAAATAGTCCAACAATATCATGATGGGAAAAAGTAGATAAAGTTATAAAATCCATGGAAATATTGTCCTAAGGTGCATTAGGGATTGAAATAGATATTAAAAGACCACATTGTTTGCCATGATGTTGCTTTACTATTGTGAAAAAGCTCACATTTCTAAACAAAGAGATCACATTGGTGCCATTTTGGGCCAAAAGAAATCTTTGTGAAAAATAGAGATGATTCTGTTATGTCCTTGAGAGGTGGATATGTTTTTTTGCACAATACAAAGTAATGGACTAGAGAGATAACATAAAGAGATTTCAAAATGAACATGAAAACATGATCAAAAGAATAAGAATCCAATGGAATCTATTTTTGGTGGAATATTTTACACTATGGCTAGCTTCGTCAGTTTTTTTAAATCATGAATTAAGAGCCCATTCAATAGTATTTTCATTTTCATGTTCTTAAAGCATAAACTATCATGTAAATGTAAATTTTTTTATCATTGTTATTCTAATTAAATTCAACAAACTTTAACACCAAAAATATACAACTTGTGTAAATCTTGCACTAAAACAACACAAATGCTATAGCCACTTGTGTTACTAACAACCAAAAAAGAAAGGATATTTAAAATCAGAAACTCCCAAAACAAATGCATGGATTACAACATGCTTTTAATAACACAAATGACATTTGCTTTCTTTTTCCCAAAAAACAATTCCTTCCTAAGCAATAAAGTTAAGGGAAGCAAAGAAAAATTTTGATCGAAATTTTGATAGAAATGTACCAACCCTAGTAAACATCAAACTTCACAAACATTTTTAGGTTTTAGCCAAGTAAAGGAAAATAGGACCCTAGAAACAATGTAACCTAGCTATTTCATTTCAAATTGAAAGAATCATTCTTTTTTGAGTGCACATATAGAGTTTTAGTTTCAATAAGTCAAGTACTAAAGGTAAGTATTCTTAATGCTCTTCTTTAGTTTTAATCAAAACAAGAATATAATCAATTAAAGCAATTATATAATGTTTTGGAATTCCAAATAGATACAACTCATCATTTTACTGAAAGTGGTTGGGACATTCGTTAAACCAAGGGGTATAACTAAAAACTCATAACGGCCAAACTAAGTTCTAAAGGAAGTCTTACAAATATCATGTGTGGCCATATGAACTGGGTGGTATCTCCACCTGATGTGTTAGCAACGTGTATGGGGTAGCATCTTCCTGGTTGATTTTCCACAAAGAGCTAGGTCCCATTGCCTACTTTGATCTCACAAAAGATTTCCCGTGCGCTAAGCAAAAGCATAATGATGACACTTGAGAAGTGAACTCCATGTGCGCAACAGATTCACTGCTTCAGCAAAATGCCATGACCTTGCTAAAAGATCACCACAAATTATTCAAAATTGGTCGAACTGATACTTCCTATGTCACCTTCAAGTACTCTAGACCTTTGAAAACATCACTGGCATGGCTCCATGCATGCTGCAGGAGGACTGATAGAATCAGGCACCACCCCCTCTACTAACTAATCCGTATGACATTGTACAGCCATATCTAGTTTCATAGCTCTCTACAATATGCCTCTTATCTATTTCATCCATAGGATCAAAATATTGACAAGGCAGCTTGTCAAAAATCTCATATCTCACCACAAGCAATCTGTGTTCACCACACATTTTCAAGTAACATGCTTCCATCAGCATAGAACTTTTTCAAAGTTTGCATTCCTGATGCCAGCATGTAATTTGATATTGTTTCCAAGGCTCCTGCAATTTCACAAGCTTTCGACTAGCCAGTGTCGGCAAAGATACTTCACTGCTCAATGATACAACACTGGTTCGAGACGATACTTTCCCACATCACCTTAAAGTATTCTAGACCTTTGAAAACATGGCTTGGCTTTGCTGCATGCAGCTGCAGAGGTTTTAAGTGATGGAATCTGGCACCACCTTTGTTCAACCATGTTCATATTACGTTGTACGGCCATTACTTTCATCATTCTCACTGCATGCATTTATTAACGCAGTCATACTATCGACAGTGTAATTATATAACATTTCAACTAGGCACCTTGTCAGAGACTTTGTAACTTTCTGTAAGCAACCTGTGTTCATAACACATCTTCCAGTAACATGCTTCCGTCAGACAGTTCTTCAGAGCTTGTATTCGCGGAGTGCAGGCACACCTTCTAGTTGCATCTGTTTGAAACATTCATGCATTTCCTTGCCAAGCATGCATTGATCATCCCCTGCTCAAAATACTGTTGATGCATCATATCGAGAGCTACTCTGTTCCTTTTTGTAGAGATGCAGGAATATTTCAACTCATAGTGATTTATTACTGATGTTACTCGGTTTCTTCATGTTAAGACCATATTAACTCTGCGAATTTTGATTGATTACTCACTGTGACTCTGTCTATTCTTGCGAAGAATAAAACTCCTTGAACTATCAGGTGTTACTCTGATTCTTCTTGAAGAGATGCAGACATATGATATGGCTCACTGGTACTCTGTCTCTTCTTGTAAAAAAAACGCATCAACTCCTTGTATTATCTAGTGTTAGTCTGATTCTTCTTGAACAGATGCAGATATATGTCATTATTCGCTGGCACTCTGTCTGTTCGTGGAGAGGACATCAAATTCCTTGTATAATAAGTTGTTACTCGGATTATATGTCATCGCTCACTGTTACTCTGTCTCTCCGTGGAGAAACACATCAAACTCCTTGTCTTATCAAGTGTTATTAGGATTCTTCTTGAAGAGATGCAGACATATGTCAGAATACACACCAAGGGGGTCGTTCTCGAAAGAATCGACATAGTCACGGACGCTCTGCTGCTGGAGGGCTGCTTCGTCCAGGCTATGCTCCTTCTTCTTGGATGGAGCCTTGGAGGGCCTGCTATCGGCATACAACAGAGAAGGTTGACTCGCCGCTTGCTCTGGTGAGGGAGGAGGCAGAGGGTTGAGGCGCTCCCATGGCTGCGCGAGCTCCGGCCTCCTGGCGAGGACCTCCGCGCGCTGCCTCAGGGCGTCCAGCTCCTGCAGCGCGCGCTCCCGCCTGCTCATCACCTCCCTGCGCCTCTCCTTCTGCTGGCGCCACCATTGCCATTTGTTCAGTCCTCCTGGGAAGGTACGAGGCCCTCCTCCCATACAGGTAATATGCTCTCTCTCTCTCTCTCTCTCTCTCTCTCTCTCTCTCTCTCACACACACACACACACACAAAAGGAAAGAGTCTAATAATACACTCCTTGATAAGCCCATATATACATTCTTCATTCAGCTTCTTTTGTGCACATCTCTTTCCAATTTATGGTTCTAGTGAAGATGCATTGGTCATGGAGTCCCATCAAAATGATGAATAAATCAAACGCCCCGACATGGCAGCCCTATTGGTTGTGCATCCCACATGTGTGCATGGAGGTCTCAGATTCAATACACCTGACCAGGCATTATCGTGGGAGGGGTCGAGTTCGCCAAAATGGGCTTGGCCCATCACTTAAAATCTCTACCAAAAGGCCACTCAAACACTTTTTTGAAAAAAATGATAACTGACAACTATAAGCCACACTTCGCACGGCATTAAGAAAATAGAGTGCCTATCATGCCCCACATCATGATGCACATGGCGAGTGTGTTACAAAAACAAAGTGAGGCTTTGTTAAGAGCAGATGTTGTACTTCATGCAACATGTCAGTTCTAGGGGTCGTCTTTGATGAGGTTATCGAGCTTGTCAAATATATAGGTTGAACCTATACTGAATAACATCTTGCACCCATTGTCAAGTTATGGTCTCTTTTTTTGTCTTTAAGTGAGGTTTCAATGAGCTCAAGTAGCAAAGATGCAAGCATTGGCTTGAAACACAAACGTGCTTGAAGCTCAAATTCATGCATAAAGTTGCAATGCCAAAAGCCCTTCATACATGATGTCGCCTTTCATGGTACACCAATCCACGTGCTACTAGATTTCACACCACTGTGTATGTAGGAACAAGATTTGCACACATGCACATGCAAACACAACATGTCTACATGCATGATCCTTTTGCATGCATGCATGTGTGTGGTGTACATCTGTGTGCACACAACATTCGAGAGCAAGGTTTGTGTGCCACACATAGAGTGTGTGCATCCAAGCATATAGCTAGGGCTTCACTTTGTAAAGCCCTTGTCCTAGTTTATGGGTGGAAAGGCATTCGAATTGGAGGCCTTTCCTAATGAAGAGGTAGTTGAAGTAGTGATGCAAACAATGGAGAATTTTAGCATATAAGGTGACTTAGAGTGCCATGATGTGTGCCTTCGAGGTTTTCCAAAAGCACTATACAAGTGTTTCAAAAATTATATACTAATCCTTTTACGTTTTTGGGTTGTTGAACTAGAACACATATTATACATTGTGCCTTTATCACCATAGCCACCATAATAAGTATGATTTTTGCATGATCAAACTTTCCTACTGAAGATAGTATGCTCCTTGGCATATCATGATAACTATTGTGAAACTACAATTATCAAGAGCATGTGTTAAATGGTGCTCTTTTTGCAATTAATCACTTACATGTAAGATACATTGCTACAATGAACACACAATATTTAAGAAATGTCTCAAACTCAAACCCCCCCCCCCCCCCCATTATAGAGATACAAAAGCCTCTCTACATCACAAAAAAAGGGAGATATATAGTATATAGGCTTCATACATTCTCACTCGCATCGAAACCCTACTCCCTAACCACTTCAATCAGAGATCCATCCTACAAGGATGAATTGCACCACATCCTTCCAAACTAGATTGTGTTTCACATTGAAGATAAGTTATAGTCTACATGTCCTCCTGCATTGCCTCCATCACCATTTCAAACTTTGAATTTTTTTTTAATTTCTCATTTAGTTCTACATGTGGCTGCTTGGAAGTCTAGGTCTCTTAGTAATTTACAATCCTTTGTTGCTCCACTACCAGTTGTAACAACTTGCTCCAAGGAGCTATTAGAATCCACCTTTCTTCCAAAAACTCCAGAAGATATCTCACATTTTTTAAAAAATGCCATATGCATTCTTTTACACAAGATGATTTTGTGATGTAACTATAACTCATACAATATAAAATATGGATTTGCAAGGAATAAAGAGGCAAAGCAAAATGATTAATGAGCTAGAGTCTAGGGTAGAATAAAGTAGCCAACTATTTCATGACCAACTACAACCTTGGGTATAATGAGATGCTTGAAATAAATGGCATGCTTTAAACATGTTTAGATCTCTCGTAGGAAATGACAATTGTAATTTCTCTTTAGGCACAGGGACTAATGTTGAAGGCTTTTATTAAAACCTCGGTATACTAAGGAGTCATGTGAGGAGATGCACATTAAATTTTAAGACACCTCCATTTAATCACATGCAATTAGTGAGTGACTTCTCTTGTTAACTACAGAGCATGACTATTTTGATCAATTGCAAAGAGTAGCACAAAGACGAAATCAGACAAGCAAAGAGAGAGGGAAGCTCAAAAAAGGGGCTACCTTCAATCTACCAATTGCCAACTTTCAATTGACTAACTACTTTCAAAATATTAGTTTCTATTCTCACTCTACTTCATGTCTCATAGCCAATACTCAGTTATGTTAATGTCAATGATATGAAGTCTCCTCTCTATGTCAATGTTATGAAGTTACCTCCCTTTTATGCCAACACCATGAACTAAATCAATGTTTGTATATCAAAGCTATCGATCCCCTTCTAAGTTCCTAGCTTCTTAAGCACATTGGTCATTCATTAGCTGTTTTGTCAACCTTTGCTTCTACCCATTACTTATTGTGTTGACGTGTATTAACAAGGTGGTAAAAACAATGGTGTAGCAAAAATAACCAAAAAATAAGCACAATAATGATGGTAACATCTTATGATTTTCATATATAAATATCTCAATCGAAAAAAACCTCACTAATCATGGTGAGATCTATTGGTTTTTACCTCCATTCTCCTTGATCTCTTTAAGTGTGCTTAGTGCTCTTAAAGATTAGAAACTCATGTCCATTAGCCTATCTATAAATTTTTATTATCATTGATCTCAATTATGACCTACTAGTTTTTTTGGTTTGTTGATTGTCACTAAGAAATTCATACAATGCTCTCATGAAGCCCAATCATTTATTCATTTTCTCATCTATTTGTAACAAGTGGGATACATAGAAACTAGGGGTTAGACACCCAATCACATTGACCGGGGTATATAAGGTGTAAGAGTTCGAGATTAGGGCAACCTGTGATTATCAAGAACATACTCTTCACCTTCATCTTTAGCTTCCATGGCTTCCTCCTTCCTTCTCTCCTCTTTTCTGTCTTTCTCTCTCCTCTTCTAGTCTTCTCTTCTCTTCTTCTTGTTCTTTTTCTCTCTCTTCAGCTCTTCTCCTCTCTCCTCTCAGCTTCATTCATTACAAGCGGTATCAAAGCTTCAAACTTTGGTCCTTTTCTTCTTTCCCTTTCTCCCTTTTCAAATCCTAAAAACCCTAGTTACTCAAATGTTACAGATACAAGTATAGCAAGAAGGACTACAGTTAATCTCAGCTTTTTGGAGCAAGCAGGGGCTATGGCTAGAGACTCAGACATATATGGACATAAAATGGCTAAACTAGTAGGTCGTCACTTCTTTTCATGCAAAATTTAGGGGTTCCTGGTGGCCAAGTTTAGAGACCCAAGAGTTGGAAGAGGGCAAAAACCCCAGTTACTTTTTGCCTTAGCCCTCCTTCTCTCTCTTCTCCTATAAGCTGCCATGGCTGCTTGCCACAAAAAACTCCAAGATCTTTCTTGAGGTTGCTCCACAGCATCATCTAGCCAAGGAACCTTGTTCCTAACCCCACCAACTCCAGATCAAGCAATGGAGTCGGGGGTTGCTGCCTAGAAGGCCTACTGGGCAGCCCCCGCAATTTTCGCCCCATTTTGCGTTGGCTGCCCTACTTGCTCCAGCCCTCCTACTTCCCTCTAGCACTCTTACCACTCTAGGGCACTTGCTTAGCACTCCTCTCTCTCTCCTCTTGGCCTTGGCCTTGGAACCAACTTGCAAGATGGACAGTTTGGGTAGCCATGGATTCTTCAACCGAAGCTAACTTAGACCATTGAAACTCAGCCCAATCCCTCCTATCTTTGAGAGCTTAGCCCCCCCACAAGCCCTTTTAGCCCTGAATTACCTCCTTTACTACCCAGATTGAAGACCTAGAGCTCAGCATGCAAAGAGCTTTGTGGGCAGCCACCATGAAAGCTCCATTTGAAGCTTTCCACCCTTGAAGTTCAAGCTCGGGAACAAGCACATGAGCCCTCATCATTAGTGGAAGCATTCAAATGCTAAAGTCTTCTTCCATGTGAATGCCCCAACCAATCAAGCTTGCTTGATGAAGCAAATGAGCATCATGATGGGCTATACTTCAACTGTCTTCCCCAAGCACTGAAGAGGTATGTCAATTTGATATTAATCTCTCATATTTATCCACTTGCTGAGCTTAATCCCTTTGTTGGAGAGATTAAAGATTGAATAGGCTAGTCAATATTCTCATTTGCTTCCTAATGCATTATAACTAATCATGAATCAATCGTATTGGCTAACATTAACCCCCATCTTTGTCTTGTGCGCCTTGGATAAGCCTCAAAGTGAGTAATAGCCTTTGTAAATGGGTAAGTAACAGCCAGTGAGTCACTGAACTGCCAAGATAACCCCTATCCGTTCATCCTTGCATCTCATGAAACGACCTAATGTTTCCTTTCAAATGCATCTCATGTTGATTGCTTAATAAAAATGTTTGGCATGTATACTCCAGCTGAGGAAAAAGGCCGATGCCAAGCAAGGTGGTAAGACAAAAGAGAGGTGACCCTCCCTTACCACTTAAGACCTTGAAGGGGTGCACAACCCCCGGTCCCCGAGGGGAACTTTGCCCACCTCCTGGTGATCCAAAGCCTAATACTTGTATGCAGGTGCAGGTATCTCCCATGATCACCACCTCTCCTGATGCAATGATCCCCCTTGGACACCCTTTCAATGCTAATGGCACCCATGTATGACACTTGAAGTGCATGTAGTCAAAAGAGATGTATGGCAACAAACTTCACTTATGCATTGATGATAGAGTAGATGGATATACAATGATACTTGGGATGGTGATCAATATGCTCAGGATGCTATTCATGTTGTTGGTCAGGCCTCTCAGCATATGACTCATCCATATAATGCTTTTGCACTAAGAGATTGACAGTGTTTTTTGTCATAGTCAAGCAGGACAGTCATAAAGAACCTATTACAAAAAAAATTGTATTGCATCTAGGAGTAAACCCTATAGCTCATCTCGAAGAGGGCTTATCCCCTCTTGTTTGAATAAAAAATCTCCCCAGTCAGAGCTACGGTCTGAAAGTTATGGCCATTTTTGTGCACTAGGGTCACTGTGGACATGGCCGCTCCATGACAGACACAGAAACCCCATTGTAGTATATTTTGATCATTTTCTATTATAAATATTAATAGCTCATCTCGAAGAGGATTTTTCCCCTCCGATTTGAATCAAAAATCTCACCAATCAAAGTTTTCTACCAAAAGTTGCACCCCATTTACTGACAGTAGGTCCTATGGATTGCATCTAGATGGCTGGCCAGAAAGGCAAAAGTAACACCCATGAAGAACTCTAGAGGGAGATTAGAGACTCCAGGACCTCCATGAATGATGAACCAAGATGGGCACAAGATTACCATGGTGATATGCAGGAGGAAATGCTTGATACGGATCCCTACAACATGCTCAACCACATCCTTTTCAACATGAGCTTCGTCACATGGAACGGCATAATGACATGGTCATCAACCATTGCCAAATGATGTCCAAGTTTGATGAAGCAATTGAGCAAATGGCCCTCTCAAACTCAAGGACTCAACAAACCTTGGAGCAGCTCACCACTCGTTTCTCAGCTAGCTATAGCTTCATCCCAAGAGAAGGCAAATGACTCTAGGCACAAATCTAGATGTCCACCACCTCAGGAGCCATTGCATAGTCCACAGGGCATACTTGGTGCTCAGGGAATCCCCTCTTCTACCTATGAGATTGGTGAACCCTTTCATGTGCATGATGAGCCTTTGTTGAGCTCCCCCATTAACAACCATGTAGCCAACACCCCACTTAGGCCCTCTCCCACCCTTGGTAGAAATTCCCCCACTCTCCCTAGGAGCCCCCATGCAACCTATATGAATTAGCCCCATCACGGATAGTATGGTACCAATGGCCAACATGGCAATCATGGGCAGAATGGCTATAATGGACAGCATGGGATAAATGCACCACATGATATGTATGGGCAGCAAAGTATGTATGGACAAGAAGGGTTTCATGGGCACCAAGGCCCTCATGATCTACATGATAAGATTATCCTCACTAAGTACAATGGGCAATCTCCCTCACCATCAAACTTGGAGGAATGGACATCCAAGTTGGAGTCCTACTTCAATATCTACCCCCGCACTGATGATCAGAAAATTATCTTTGCTTCTCTCCACTTGGAAGGATTTGCCCACACATGGCACTATATCAATCGAGAGAATCATTAGTTCATTGACTAGGAAGATTTTAAAATGCATATGGTCCAAGTAACTGTGTCCCCTGTGGAAAAAGAGTAGTTGGCAAGACAACGGTATACTCTTGACCAACGTGACCTCACTATACGTGAGTAAGCAAATCAGTTTATGAACTTGACCATGTACGTGGAGAGCATTAGCGATGATGCTAAATTGCACAAGTATATCTATGGGTTGGAACCAAGCCTATTGACAGATGTCATGGCCCAAAAGCCTACCACACTATTTGAAGCAATTGAACTGATTGAGAGATATGTAAGGAAGTAACATAAGAATGAACATTTTCAGCAAGGTTCTGGAATAGCCCTACATCCCTTCAAGATCAGCCCCCCTATGGAGGTGGAATCTGAGGCACTTCTGTGCCTAATAACAGCCCCAGAATGCCCACTTACCACACCTTCCATGCTGAAAGAAAGCAAGGCGCTTTTGGGATAGCATTTGGCTCGAATGCTGAGAATAAGTATGCTAAAAATAAACAGTCCACTGTATCACCTTCCCATGGCTCTAGTGGGGGCCAATGCTTCATTTCTCTCAATGTTATTAAGGAATCGAAGGAAAAAGGCCTACGCTTTAAATGTGGGGATCAGTACACTGCTGACCATGCCTCCAAGTGCCCTTACAAGACAGCTAAGGTTAAGGTCCATAGCATGTATGTCATGGAAGATTGGTACACTGATGAGGATGACCTACCCACTGACCATGTTGAGCATGTTGATGATGTGGATCATGAGTAGTTTTATGACCCAGGGGATGGGTTTTCTTTTGACCTAGGTGGCTGTCCATCACAAATACTTGATCTGACATCCCACCCACGTACCACTTCCCTTTCCTCCATCTCCTTGGACACTTGGACGGGTTCTTGGAGCCCTAGCACCCTACGCATTTAAGGAAGTATCCATAGGAAGCATATCTTCATCATTGTGGATAGTGGTAGCACTCACAGTTTTGTCAATAAATCAGCCATTGACTGGTTGAAATGCACACCTATGGAATTACACCACCCCTTGAAGGTCTAGTAGCAAATGGAGAAGAAAAAGTTGGCACACGTGTATGTCCTGCAATCCCCTAATGCTTGGCTGAAAATAATGTAGCATTGGTTGACCTAATTGCCCTTGATATGGGCCCCATTAATGTTTTCTTGGGTTGTGATTGGTTGAAACAATTGGGGAAATTTGCTATGGACTTCTCTCAGTTCTACATGGAGTTTGTGATGCATGGACAACTCATCTTCCTAGAGGGAGTTCAAGATCATGCTGATTTTTAGCTCATTATAGGAAAGCAACTCAAACGAGAGTTTAAGAAATACTCACAAATCTTTGTCTTGCAATTGACTAAGGACAATTTACATTAGCCCTCTACCGTATCTAATGATTCAGCCTTGCAGGCCTACTTGAGGAGTATAGTGATCTATTTTGGATGCCTACAGCCCTTCCCCCCCTAAGAGACAAGTGGACCACCCACTTGATTTAGAGCCCCATTCCAAGCCACAGTAAACAAGCCACCTTACAGACTCTCCAAGTGTGAACATGAAGAGGTTGCAAAGCAAGTCAAGGAGCTGTTGGAGACGTGTTTCATTGAACCGAGTTCTTCCCCTTGTGCATCTCCTATCCTATTAGTCAAGAAGAAAGATGGCTCTTTCCGCATGTGCATTGACTATAGATACTTGAACAAAATCACAGTGAAGAACCACTACTCCATCCCACGGATTGACGACTTGCTAGATGAGTTGAAAGGGGTATGCTTTTTCACTAAGATTGACTTATGCTCCGGCTACCATCAGATTCGCATGAGGGAGGGAGATGAGATCAAAACGGCCTTCAAAATTGATCATGGACTTTATCATTTTCTAGTGATGCCTTTTGGGTTGACTTTGCCCCCGCTACATTTCAAAGCCTCATGAAGCTGAGAGGAGACAGGAGAAGAGCTGAAGAGAGAGAAATAGAAAAAGAATAAGAGAAGAGAAGACTAGAAGAGGAGAGAGAAAGACAAAAAAGAGGAGAGAAGGAAGGAGGAAGCCATGGAAGCTGAATATGAAGGTGAAGAGTATGTTCTTGATAATCACTGGTTGCCCTAATTTGGGATTCTTACTCCTTATAAACCCTGGTCAATGTGACTGGGTGTCTAACCCCTAGTTTCTATGTATCCCGCTAGTTACAATCCATCCCCACCCTAAAGGTTTTTGCCCTAAAAAATGAAGAGTACTGGGGGGAAGTGAGGGGTGGGCTTAGGGAGGGGCGCAAAGTACTACTCTGAGCCACATTACAATGAAAATGGGTGGGTAACTAGGGACAGCATGTTGTCCATGACCGACCTACTAAGGTAAAATTGTCATAACTTTTGGTAGGCTGCTCCAAATGGGGCATGCCACATGTTGAAATAGAGCTTATGATGAGTACTTTTAGCCTAGGTAGAACGCACATGCCTAAGATTTGGGAAAGTACAAAACTATTCTAAAATAGTGTGTAGCTTGTAGGTAGAGGGTGGTCAAATAGAGGCATAACCCGCTAGTTTTTTGTCCTAGTCTTTAGTCCATTGGGCCTCTTGGAGGTGAGGAAATTTATTGACAATGGTGGCTGGGTGCCAAGAGGTTTCTTCTAGGGGTATCCCTTGCCATTTGATGAGATACTCCTTGATGGATCGAGACCTTAAGTGCTTATCTCATTACCCAATGATTACCTTAGGGATAGACTAAATGATCCCTTCTTCATCTATAGGGGGAAGTTCTTCCACATAGTCCACTAAGGTGCCCATGAAAGGTTTCAACTGGCTGACATGAAACACATTGTGGATCTTGGTTGTAGGGGGAAGCTCTAATCGGTAGGCCAAGTCACCAACTCTCTTCAGGATCTAATAGGGTCCATAGAAGTGGTGGGCCAACTTGTTACTACCGCCCTCTTTGAGAGTGGAGTAGCGGGACTTAGGCACTTTCAAGAGGACCAATTCCCCTTCCTGGAATTCCAAATGCCTTCTTTTCTCATTAGCGTAGAGTTTCATGTGCATTTGTGCCTTTTGAAGGTTCACTTTGCATTGTTGAAGTAGGGCTTGCATGCGATCCAACTCGGCCTAACTCTGAGGGTTTATCTTATCATTGAATAAGACTATAGGGAAGGGAACCTTATACCCATATAAGGCCTCAAAAGGGGAAACTCCAATGCTAGAGTGGGTGGAGTTGTTATAGGCAAACTCAGCCAAGTGGAGCCACATATCTCAACTGTGTTATACATCAACATTATGGATTGGATTAGTCTTTTTAGTAGGTATATTGAATTCTTTTATATCTCGAGGAATAGATACACCAATTCCTTTATTAGAACTTATTGGGACTAAAGAATCATTGTATAGAGAATTTCCTTCTTTTTTTATTCTTTACTGGTATGATAGGTGGGTCAAGATGGTTCCCTAACCACTTATAGACAAGATCCTTATGAGATCAATGTAGAACACAAAAATATGATACCTTCTACAGAGTCTAGGTTGATTGTGAAGTCTAGCTTGAGAGATCCCAAAGAAACACACTCAAATCTATATGCTTGACCCCCAAAATCCCCCCTTAAATCTTCTCAAGTAAGCACTCAAGACCTAATTGACAAGGCTATGATCCCATCGACTAGCTTGATCGATCATGCCCTTGAGTCAACCCTTGAAACAATAACTCAGTCTAGGCACATTTTAGCTTGACCGAGTGTCATGGGATTGATCATTTGACTCTTGACTAGGCACTTGAGTTCAACCCTTAAGGCCAACACCATCAAGCTCAAGGAGGCCTCAATAACTTGAATTGATAGAGGGACTCAACTGAAATATCAAAAAGATGACTTGACTGGAGAACCTAAGATTTGAAAAAGTAAGGATTACTACTAATCAAGATTGGGTGTGCACCTACCCTTGATTTCTCAAAACAAAAGCCTATTTGAGAATGAATAATGGATCAAGAAGTTGTTGATTGAAATTGGAAGACCCCTTCAATTGGGGGGCAAACGCATGTAAGAGAAACCAACACTTATAAAAGAAACCCACCACTTCTAAAAGGGACCCAGCACTAGGAAGAATTAACTCTACAAACTTAAAAGGAATCTCATACATAATCATTACCAACCTAAAAGAATGAAAATCAAGCCATTGTGGGGGCTAAAATGTGCAAGCATCTATGCATTTATAAAGGAAGACATCACTCTAAATTTAGAACCATACCTATTCCCAATCTGGCCATTCTATTACAATACCAACACTCATAATGGAGAAGGAATATTATCTAAAGGACATGTCAGGACACTTAAGCGACACACTAGGGAACTTCCAACCTATGATGGGAAGAGACATTGGCAAATTGTATTAGATGTAGAGCAACCATACCAAGCATTGGTAAGACAAAGTAGAAAAAGACTAAATAAAATCATGGACTTGACTATTAGTTGCGGAACACGAGAAGGAGAGCATGTAGAGAGAGATAAGAGGCATCAGGAGCTTGCTACTAAATGTGGGGCTCATGGGATCCTCAAGTGACTCAATCATTGCATAGGAAGTTGCTTAACATTGATGCCCTCCAGATTGGGGCTCATAGAGTCAACTTGCTACTCTCAGGACTAGATGTTACTCCCAATTCCAAGGATTATCTTGATCACAAAGAAAATAGAGAACTATAGAGGAGGGATGATCCTTATGCCATTGTAGATCAGTTTAGACAAATCTATTAGGCTAATAACCTCATCTTAGACACAAAGAGGGTTCAAGCCTTTGGGTTATGCTTAGGTGATAAGAGAAGGACATGGTTCACTAATTTAGATATGATGAATATTTCTCACTTCTTTATGGTCAAGGACTTGTCCATCATGCACTTTGATGAAGTCGAATATGGGGATAACCTCATAGTATGGCTCATGAATGTAGAGCAACAGGAGGGAGAGACCATGTTGAGACTATGTATCCAAAGTCTAAAGCATGTACAAACAAATTTCTACTACTAAAAGATCCAATACTAAGATTGTAGCTAAGGCTTTTGCGAAAGGCATATGTGATGAGCACATTTAGAAAGCCCTAACCTTGCAACTTGATGATAAATAGCTCCAATCTCAATGGGGTTCTATACAAAACCATATGCATTCACAAATTTTACATGGAGAGAGGAATCATCATAAAAGGGATAGGTCAAGGAGCAACACTGCATCTACAAGGAGTAACTTAGAACTTGGCATGACCCAAGGCATGCTTTGCTACTTGTAAGCAATAGCAATTAGAGATAAAAGGGATAGGTCAAGGAGCAACGCCACATTTGCAAGGAGTAACTTAGAACTTAGCATGACCCAAGGCATGCTTTGCTGCTTGTAAGCAATAGCAATTAGCGATAGTCAAGTTTGCTAAGGCCCTAAAGAAACCACAATCTAACTAATAAAACATCTAGTGTATGCATTATGGAGGTGTCCTTGCCATTAGAATGTTTGAGATTACCACAAGTATGCACAAATTATGGATGCTTCGGGCATGACATAGCCTATTATAGGTGTGCTACCCTACCCAAGACCCTATGCAAGTAATGCATACCAATCTTAGAATAGGGCACCCTACTATCCGAAATCCACAACTAGCTCTACTAGCCCTCATTGCTACACAAAGAGCCAAAATCAACCCTTCAAGCATACCATGTCCACCCTCCCTGATTATCACTCGCCCTCCAAGTGATGTACCAATCTATTATGTGGAGGAGCCAATTGAGGAGGAGTATATAAACCCCTACATCGTGTGATGAGGAACGAAGACAATTATCATGGGCTACTGACCCATACATGTCATGATGTTATGGAAAAGAAGGGAAAGAGCCCTAACTCAACACAAGGACCCCATTGAGTGTTGTAATTGCAACAAGAAACTAGGGCATCTATCCTCAAGGTGGGTATAGAAAATAGAACCACATGAAGATAGTCAAGCAAAGTAGTGATACCATGAATGTGTAATAACCCACATATATCCCTACTATCGCAAACAAACAACCAATATTAGCAGGGCCATTGTCCCTATTTGCTCCTTAGCCTCTTTGCCATAGAGATGATAAATGAAAAATACCCTATACCTATCCTTGTGAATGCCATCACAAGGATGCCGAGTAAGAAGACTGGTATAAGCATCATTGGACCCTCCACTATTAATATATCAAGTCTTAGGTAAAAATAATTCCAAGAAGAGGAGAAAGAGTGCATTAGTGGCTTCAACCAATGTATCAATGTTGTTAGGGTTGCTATTATATGAAGTAGTCCTAACATTTGAAAGGCACTCAAACTCTAGGCAAAAGAAGGGATGGAACTACATGAACCACTATTGAACAAAGCTGCAAAATAATAACATTAATGTTGGTGTACCAATTCCCCCCTCTAGGGGTACTCAAAGTCAAGACATTCTAGGAGGGAGGCGAGCATCATGTCAACCGTCCTTTGGATGGAGACTCTTGATGACTTCCTAAGGAGAGGTATCATAAACACAAGTGCAAGAGTTAGCATTGTTAATCAATTGATACTTGAAGGATGGGGAAACTTATTCATAGAGAGTACATAGTCAAAGATATATTCTTTGGTGAAAAATGATACTTAGGATTTAGTTCCTTTGCTTAATGGTAAACATGCATTGCCATGCAAGTAGGCCTACAAATTGAAGATATCTGTTATGGCCTCTCAAGACCACAATAGAAACACAGGAAACATTGTAGTGGGAGCTCACGCTCATCCACCAAGACCCACAAACTACTTATTGCTTCAAGCATTTCAAGCAAGCACAAATGGCTACCTCTCACCTAGTCGATGTGCCTTCGATCCTATGGGGATGTAGTGAGCTTACCTTTATGTCGGAATGAGGTGGCGGGGAATTGGAAACTAAGATTGAAGAGGTTTCTAGCAATTTTCAGTTGTTTCCAGATTATCAACTCAGTGTGGAAGCTTGACGGGAAGTCATCCTGGCATGGTGGGATAGGTGCGGATGGCCCTACAACTAGTTTAGCACTCGGTCTCCTCCGTGCTTCCTCCACCATCAACTTCCTCTCTTCTCTAAGTGTAGCCTTTCTTTCTACAGAGGTGTCTGCTTGTTGCTTGTCTTTTGGACGTGGTGGGGAAGGAGGCTGTGGGACTAGTTCCTCTTCTTGAGGTCCCAACTCAAAGCTTGGTCTAACCCTTCTCCTTTCTAGTCTCCCTATGTTGCTCCCTCTGCGAACCCTAGTGCATCTATTTCCTATGGTGTCAATCCTACTTGCAGTAGGTATCTTTGTTGCTCTTCAAGGGTTAAGCTGACTCCCATGGGTTGTGGTGGCATCTGTAGGCCTACTCATAGGGCCATGCGTGCAATCCCTAGCTTTTATTTATGGCATCAACGGCCTCCCCTTCCTCTATCTGAGTGACGTCTAGCAAGATGTTGAGGAAGGCATGTTGCTGGGTTTTCTTGGGCGGCCTATGCTTTGCTTTCAGCTAGCACTTTTTTTACTCTTCTCTTGTTGTGGTTTTTAGCTCTCTTCTTCATTTCCTCAAGGCTTTGCCCTTGCCTCCGAACTAATAGCATTAGCCTTTGCTCTTGATCTCCAATCTCTCTTTTCAGTCTCTGTTGCTCCTCCTGCTCTGAGGCTACTTCTTGTTTCAAGTTTTCTATTTATGTGTATAATTTGAGAGTTTGTTCTTATTTATATGTTTCTAGTGTTGCCATGGCATCCCTGAGATTTACCATTTTCACCTGTAATTCTTTACATAACTCTCCTAGCTCCATAGAGTTTTGCTACATCCTCATGAAGCTATGTTTTTCTTCAATAGCCTTGCCCCCCACCGTCTGTCTTCTCCTTCCTTTGCTCTGAGCTCTTCTCTCAACTCGTATATTTCCTTTTGGCACATGGCCACCTGTCTAGTCTTCTCTAGCTGGAAGACAGCCACCGACTCCTTCTCGACTTCCAACTCAGCCCACCACTGCTATTTTCTTCTCCTCCTTAACTTCCTCCAACTGTGAGAGCAGCTCTTTGACACACTCATCGTAGTCAATAGTTGGCGTCATTATTGTAGGGATGGGAATCGTGGAGGTTTCCACTTTCTGTCTTTTCAGATCCTGTCTTGACTCAACGTATGCTGCTATTGCCAGTCTCTTTTGCCCAACACTTGTGGTTTCCACACTCTTCACCTGTATTAGTTCCTTATTGACAAAGTACTGTACCCAGGCCGTGAGATTGATGGCATCTACAGTGCCCGAGGTGCCTTGAGTAGGCGTTGTTGCTGCAGTGGTGGGTAATAAGAGGGGTGGGATGGGGTCAATAGGGGCCTTGCCCTTGCCCTCAGTCACTAGAGATGGTGTAATTTCTTGTACATGTGCACTCAAGCCTGAGCCTTCATCTCTTCGCGGGCTCAAGGCACCCAACTCGTCTTGCCTGCCTTGTTTTTTGATGGACAAGCACGTAGCTAGCACAACGTCCTCTTCTTCCTTTCTCTTCAATTCCTTCTCCTTTTCAGTAGCCTTTCTTTTTCTCTCCTCTTTTGCTCTTTTCGATTTTTCTTCCAATCTCTTAGACTCTTTATTTTTCCTTTCCTTCGCCTTTCTTTGACTCTTTCCTTAGCTTTTTACAAGTTTTCCTTTTCCTTTTTCTTCATGCTTCTCATGTGTTGTCTTTTCCTTGGGCTTTTTTTGTTTTCTTTTGTTGGACTAGGCTTTTGGTTCTCACTCCTCCTCACTAACTATTCTCTCACTTGATTGCTCTCGTTCATGATGGGGAGGTGACCTTCCAGGTGTTTCATCAACTCCTTCCTCTCCATCTTGCACCTCCTTTACTGCTTCCTGGATGAGAGCAATCAAAATTCCCGCATACCCGATGAATGAGGCTTTGGACGACGGTTTCTTTCTCTCAACTCCCTTTGATGCTGGGGATTCTCCACCAACCGGCTTGCTTCCCAGGGCTAGTGCCTTAGCAGATTGATCGATCATTTTCTGCACATAGCCATTCCAACCTATTTCATCCAATGAGTGAGTTGTCAAGCTCTCTAGCATGAGCACATTGATTCTGTACATGAGGGAGTTGTATCTTTGGTTGGAGAAGAGGGAATGGACGACTTTTGCCTGCATTCTGATTTCTAGGTCGGGGATGTCTTGAATGCTTATGCTATCATTTGTCAAGACTTGCTCCTTCTTCATGTTCAACATGGCATAAACGTCCCACTTCTGTCTCCTTTCCACCTTGGATTCTAGACCCAAGGCCTCACTAAGCTGAATCTACACTTGCTTAGCTCCTTCTCCCCTCCCCACAGTCACTGTCCCACATTCCCTATCAGGGTTGTAAGTCCTTAAAAATTCCACACATTTGGTGTGGTTGAGCTCCTCTCCAAATTTCTCGAGGTACTTGGCTAGGTTGCATTGCTCCACAACCCTTTTGGCAACCTCCTCCTTAGCCACCACCTCTTCAATATTGTGGATACTTCAGAACTTGAGCTAGTTATAGGCATAATTTTCAAGGGAAAGGCCATACTTCGCTCTTTCCTCATTCGTGAAACGGAAGATGGTGGGCACGATCCTATTGTGCTGCCATCTTTAGCTCCTGTCATGAAACCATGGTTCACCATTAGCGTTCTTAAGACCCTTTCTTGCTAGAAGATAAGCAGGAGTTAATCATGCTTTTATGGAAAGAAGAACATGCTTAAGCACAAAAAGAGAATTTTCCTTTGAGTAGTTATATTCATTTCCAAAATTTTATGACACTTTTCCTCAATCACAAGTTAATTTTCATCTATTTTGGATGTTGATTGAGACTTTAAATTTTTCCTTGCGTGTTTCATTTCCCTTACATGTTTGATTTCACCTATTGATTGCACCTTACCCCCTCCCCCCTTGGGAATGAGAAGAATCCTTCCTAGTATTAGAGCTTGCGAGATCAAGGGGATTCAACGTGTGTTCTTGGTACTTTACTTTTGCATGAGCCAAGCATGGAAATTTGGATTGTATTCTAGATTAGCATAGTGGCCCATGTCGAAAGGACGGATGCCTAGTTGAGTGATGTAGGTGAGGATAACCATGAGAAAGTCACCAGAGTCTACTCAATTAGCAATGTGTAACTCCTACTCAATCAGAATTTGATGTAAATACGGGTGGATCAGGAGGTTCTCTTCTAGGGGTCGGTTATGAATGGTGGTCAACACCCTATAGGAGGTTGGAGCTACATAAGTGGGGTCATACTTTGAGGTTTTGATGGCACATCATTGCTCAACGTTGGTCATGATTTGGTAGCCCTCTAGCTCCCATTGAAGTCAGAGAGCATACCATTTCCTCAAGAAAGTGGAGTCGATGTCAGCGAACTATTTTAAATCCTCGTCAATTTCTTGGGCTGTGTGGCAAGGACAATGCTCTTGTAATAGGACGTAATGAGGCATTGCTTTCATGTGTGTTCTTTGGAGATCTCGGTGGCAATTAGCTCCTCAGCTACTTCAAAAGCCTTAACGAATACAAATTCCGATTCTTCCCAAAAACAAGGGAATGTACACACTTCTGCCCTCCGCTATAGGCTCGTTCCAAAAGACCTAAATCCAGCATGTCATAGCTTTTAGCAAGTGTCATAAAGGTAGCATCCAAGTGTCTAAGGCAAGCAACCAAGTCTTCCCTCGTATTCTTCGCTAAGTCTACGAGACCAAAGTTAGAATTGATCTCCACTCATAAGAGCATCCAAGGTTAATCAGTGGTTGGGGTTTGACCAAAGTAGATATTTTAGCAAGTGATTGTTGTAGCTTGGGTTGCTCCTCAGGTTGTGGCTTGGCCTCTTATTCGACGGCCTTGGTTGGAGTTGTGGGTGTCACGCTACTAGATGCTTTTAAGGCCTTAAGGGCATAAATGGAATCAGGTTGAGGTAGCTTGTGAGTAGTGAGCTGCAATTTTTATCGATAGCTCAGTTTAGGCTCTATTGGCCTAGGCTTTTGAGGTTCTATGGGTTTCGCAACCCGAGTGTCTTGTGGCATGTGTGCCTGATTCATCTTGATGCTTTGGGTGGTCAAGCTTGAGGGCTATGTTTGAGTAGTGCCCTTGGTCATCTTGGCTTTAGGTACCCATATCTATATATTACCCTCGTAATAGCCTTGAGCTTACAATAAGGTCTTGGAGACCCATCGCGGCTTGACTGTTCATTGACGTCGATAGTTTTGTCTCGGCCTTCTAGATTTTTGAGTGCAGGTTCTTAGCCTTGTGGGACCGTGGGAGTCTACTCCTAGGTGGCGGGCCTTGATGTTTAGGTATCCCTTGAACCTTTGGTTCATAGGCCTCAGCTTTGGCTTCAATGATTTGCATGTCTTGAGGTTTGGCGGGTTATGATGGGTTACCACCCCCTCCTTAGACTTGATGATGGGTTTCTCTACCGATGGCTGTGCGGACTTTGAAGGAGTCGCACAGCCCTTGCTAAAAGTGGTGACAATACATGCGTTACCTATGGCGAGGTGAATACACTAGGACTCACAGTCGACATTGCAATGAGCTTGCTTTTTAAATGTGTGTCCTAACAACAATTTTGTACCTGCATCTTTAGTGTTTGTTGGCAATACATAGAAGATCATTGGTATGCTCTCAGACTCGATAGAGATTGCTACTTTGCAATTTTCCAAAAGTGCAGATGATTGGCCCCCAAATGGGCTAAGTTTGGTGTTAGTGGGCTGTAATTGCAGTTTGCCAATTTGGGTCCAATGATCATGAGTTAGGACATTAAAGTCAGTTCCCTCATTGATCAGTGCATTGAGGGTGGATGTGTGCTTGGCAGTGACCGTTATGCTTAGGTAAGCTGGTTCTATTGCTTCCTCATCCTCATCTTCAATCTCCATAATTGTGGCCACTCGTATATTGATAGGGGACTCTAGCATTGCAGGCTCATGTAATGGTGCGTGGAAGGGTAGTACTTCTTGATGCGACTACCATTGAAGAAGCCTATGCCCTCTCCCTCTAGGATTTCGAGTTCCACATTACCGATTCTATTGATGGCACGAACTCTGAAAGGCCCTAGCCATCTAAACTTCATCTTTTGTTAATGACCCTTGACTAAGTACAAGAATACTAAGTCTCCCTGTTTGAAATCTCACTGCTTGACATGCTTGTCAAACCAGCTTTTATGTCTTGCATTCTCACATATCAATGTGTGGGTGGCTAGAAGTCGAGTTTCCAATAGGCATTCTAGCTCAATTGGGTGCTCTGTCCATGCTTCCTTTCCATTCCATTTCTCTTGAAGAGCGATTCTCAAGCTAGGAATGAAGAACTCTACGAGTAGGATTGCTTTAGTCCTATAGGTCAACCTAAAGGGAGTTTGTCCTACAGTTGTTTTATAGGCTATGCGGTAGGCCCACAAGCAATTTGTTATCCCAGTTGTTGCGCAAAGCAGAGACTACTTTGGTTAGGATGTTCATTAAGATTTTATTAGTAGAGTCAACCTAGCCATTCGCCTGAGGATCGTAAGGCGAAGACTTTTGATGATGGATGATTAGAAAGGTAGACAGGAGGTGAGCAATCACTTCATTAATGAAGTGCATGCCTTGGTCACTAACTAGTTCGATGGGGTAGTCAAATCATGAGATCACCTGCTCCCATAAGAACTTGGCAGTGGTCCTAGCGTCGTTCTTCCGAGTTGCTCATGCTTCAGCCCACTTCGTGACATAATCTGTGGCAACGATGATGTATTTGGCTTGGGAATACTATGCCGCAAGACTAATCGGCCCAATGAAGTCAATTCCCCACTTCTTGAAAGGTTGTCTTTCAATGATAGAGGTTAGCTCCATTTGATCCTTGTGAATCAGGACCTTGGTCCGTTGGCACTCATCACAGTGTTTTACGAAGCATGCTACATCTCGAAAGAGAGTGGGCCACTATAGTTGAGACTACAGCACTTTGCAGGCTGTTGTATCTCCGTTGAAGCGTCCTTCTGCAATCTCGCAATGTGCCTCTGCCAATACATCATGCATTTCATGTTTGCATACACATCTACACAACAACCCGTCTTGCCCTATTCTATAAAGCTGGCCTGCTACTATCAACTGATAAGGTTGGATTTTAAGGATGAGTCACCTAAGTCGGGCCTTCTCGATAGGTTGTTCAGGGAGTCCGTGCTCAAGGACTTGGACTATGTCGTATGCCCAATATGGTGTCAAATCAGCTCTAAATAAATCTCTCTCACTAAATAGCTGAAATAGATATGCATCTAGCAATTCGTCTGGGATGCCCTGTCTAGTGGCTTCTCCTATGGGTATGCAAGACATATGGTCAGCCACATAATGTTGCTTCCCCTTGCATACCACCACAGAGAAGTCAAATTCTAAAAGTAGAAGTAACCATTGAGCAATGCATCCTGTAGCATAAGGTTTATTAACAAGATAAAGCAATGCCTGATGGTCAACAAAGAAGGTAAAAGGAGTAGCCAAAAGATAATGCTGAAATTTCTTTATAGCAAATACCATGGCTAAGCCCTCTCTCTCCATTGTTGAGTAATTCATTTCAGTATCTGTGAGTTGTCTGCTAACAAAGCTCACTAGATAGTCTAGGTTATGTTCACCAGCTTGGCAAACACAGCTCCCACAATGAGTTTCAAGGCATCGATGTGAACATGGAAGGTGATTGTCCAGTCTAGGCCTCATAGAATTGGTAAAGTGGTTAGAGCCTTTTTCAATTCCTCAAATATGCATTGGCATTCCTCGGTCCACTCGAATATAATCAATAACTTGTATAGAGGTCTAGCAATCAATGCATAGTTCAATACAAAACGCCAATAGTATCCTATGTAGCCTAGGAAGCATTGAACTCCCTTCTAATCAGATGGTGGTGGAAGATCGACAATAACCCTGACTTTTGAGAAGTCCGCGGCAATTATGTTCTTCGACACCACATGCCCTAGGATGATCCATGCTTTACCCATAACTAGCACTTCAAGGGGTTCAACGAGAGATGATATAATCGACATCGTTCAAAGATCGCTCGGAGCTTATCCAAGTGTTCCTTCCATCACACAAATCATCTATGAAAACCTCTAACTCCTTCCTAAGAATGTCTTTGAAGATGGCACACATGAGCCTTTGGAAGGTAGCTGGTGTATCCCAAAGGGCATGACTATGGCGAATGCAATCTTATGCATATCATTAGGATGCACTTGCACCTAATTGTATCCCGAGAAGCCGTCCAAGAAACTATAGAATTCTTTATCAGTCACTCTCTCGAGCATGTGCTCAATGTATGGCAATGGATAATTGTCTCTCTTCATAGCAATGTTTACCTTCTTATAGTTGACGCACACTCTAATCTTTCCGTTCTTTTTTAGCACAATCACTATGGGTGAGACCCAGTCCGTGTGCTTAATCTCATAAATGAATCTTGCTCTCAACAACTTATCAATTTCCTCTTTTAGTGCGTGAGCATGCTTGGGATTCATTGGGTACGATCGCTGCTTGATCGGCATTGCATCGGGTGTCATGGGTATGTTGTGAGTCACTACACTCGGATCTTCCCCTTTTAGCTCATCGACCCAAGGGACCAAACAAACACATCTAGATACTCTTGCAAGAGAGCAATGAGACTTACTTCCTCTTCCTCGATCAAGTCATCGGCTATAAAGACAGGTCGATGTGTCTTCCCTTCCTTGGCTAAATTGACCTCCTTGACCTTGGCAAGTCCTTCTATTGGTTCGCTAGCTTGCCCCTGACATTTGGCTCCTAGCAAGATCACCACCCTATTACCTTTTTTGAAATTCATGAATCACCTTGGTAGGTCTTGCATATTTCTTTGCTCATCAGCCCTGTGGTTCCTTGGGTTGCTTCCTCCTTCAACCTTTGGCGCCTTAGGTGAATGGGTAGGTTTCCTTTGATGCGTCTAGTCTTAAGAGGTTGAGGTATTTTGGGATCACTATCTGCTTACTTCCGACTCAAAATTGAACTCTTCATCTTCGCTAGAAGAGGGAGTCTCTCCTAGAGGTCGTAGCTCACACGGTGAATCTGTCTTGAATAATGGTGCGGCACTTGGTTGGACTAGGCCGGCTTGCTCGTAATCTTTCGCTCCTATGTGCTCCAACCATGTGCAGTCACAATCCATGTGTATGACTCCTTTCTTGATCCTAAAAACATTCTTCTTGCTTCATTTGGATTTTGGTCGTATCTGTTTTATCACTCGTCCCTCAGTGTTGTATTCTATGGTATCCATCTCTCCTTCGCTTTGGTCACTAAAGGAACAACAGTCCTCGTATTCATCATTAGAGCTATCTTCATCCGATTGCTCATCATCTCCTAAGTCTTGATACGGCTCCTCCTTTTCGTCGATTGACTAAGGCCCAATTGTACATCAAGTTTAAGTTGTGCATTTTGTTCCATCACCACTTAGGTTCGTCGTCCAAGAGATCTTGGAGAGGTTTAAGATTAGCAGTTGGGTTGCATGCTAACTTGTTTGTTAGATGCTCTAGGATCTCAAGGAGTTCTCACTTGTTGGTTGCTGGGGATATGGAATTTGGTAGGTTTGGTCATTCGTTTGAGCTTTTAGTCATCGTGTAGACTGGCATTGAAGGTTCCGTCTTTGGGCTTACCGACGACTGCCTTCCTGCTTGCTCATAATCCTCACCGTCTGAGAATGGCAAATCGATAAAGGCTAGCACGTGCATCGAATCTCCCTCATCTTCTGGACAAGGGATATACTTATTCAACTGCCTATAAGATTTTCTAATCTAGGCATCACCCTTCAACATGGTTGAGATGGCATCTAGGTTGACTAGTGTTGTCTTCCAAGTGTCCATCTCTACCCTCACTACTTTTGTTCTATTGCCTAAGAATATTAGACCATTACCCCAATCCTCTATGTCCTATGTGCATTGCGCATCCAGGGCCGGCCTAACACGATGTCATAGTCCACCCCCTTCATGACTATAAAGTCAACGGAGAATTGGACTCCTGCGATCTTTAAGGGTAAGTTCTTTAGCACTCCGAATGGCCTTACCTTCATTTAGTTAGCTAGCGTGACATTAAACCTAGCATTCTCAATGGGCAGGCTACCCCAAGCCTGGAGTAATGCGTGGCTAAGCACACTAACTCCTGCTCCCGTGTCTACAATTCCCTTTCTTGTGGTACCTCCGAGAGCTAGACCAGTAAGACAACATGCATTTCCGTGCCTTCCCAGAAAGCATTGACATGCAAGGATTTGGGCATTGAGTGCAGCGTCAGACTCGATATGTGCATCTCTGCATCATGTTCGTGCAAGTCAGCAAAACAGCTTGCTCCATCGAACCTTCAACCTACTATTTCAGCTCTTGCCACAATGTCAAATGCTGCCTAAGTAGATCTCCTAGGCTTAGCATCATAGGAGTAGTCACTAGTGTGGTGAGAAGGTTGCTTGCTGCTTGCTTTTCTCCAAATCTTGCATTTTGAGGCTAATAGCATTGGTTGATGCATTGGGCCATAGCGTTATTTAAGCAGCACTTTTTATGGTGCAATCGCATCTCTCGATTTTGGTTGTGGTGGTGAGTCTGGCATGCTTATGCTTGAAAGATCATCGATCTCATCTTCCAATATAAGCTCTATGTCTTTTTAGTGTTCTTGGGCCTCTTTCACCCACTCCTTCACTTTTTTGATAGCTTCGAGTTGGCACTTTGGGTTGGGGTACTCCCCAACCATCACACTTCCCTTCTCAGTTGTTTTTAGACCCGACATTTCTGCCTCTACGTCTGTCACCTTTTTTCCAGCAAGTAGTGTTGTGGCACTCTCTGTTTTTAGCATGACCTTTGCATCTGGTTTCTTTTTCCTTTGCTTATGACTCTTTTTTTCAATTGAGGCTGCGTCTAAGTTGCTAGGCCCTAGTAATGATATGCCGGCCTACTTTGTCTATGCGTGGGTCATGACATGCAACGGGATGGGCATGGCCTCCCCATCGAGTGTCTCAACACCAAACAACCCCAATGGGATTGATGGCACAATTACCAAACTAGAGAATGGTTTCTATCTAGGGAAATCAACAAAGAGATGAGTAATTCCACACTCTGCGCATATAAGATCTGCCTTGTCGTGATTGGCCTGCTCCATCTCGGGATAGCATAAGGAGAAATGTCATGGGTGACTGCAATCGACTCTTGGGTCTACTCTATCTCGTGATTGGCCTACTCCATATCGAGGTAGCATGAGGAGATATGTCATGGGTGACTGCAAGTCCAACATAAGATCGGCTCTTGGGTCTACCCTCCTGAGCCTCTACCTCTACCTCTACCTAATGCCATCATTGGTATTGGTCTATAATCCATAATGATCGAATTTCTTCATCGTTTGTCTTCTCCACATAGTGGACTAGAGCATCGCTCACTTGGATGGGTTACATAGGGTCCATGTGGTCTGGGTATTCCTATGGGGTTTATCTCCATCCTAGGAATGGCTGGTTTATCATTGTTGGGTGCCGAGAGAGCCAATGGGACTCCCCTTCCGAAGAATTTTGGTGGCTTATTTGCTAGGTAAGGTTGCTAGTACGAAAGTCTCCTTGGCAGACCACAATGCATGGCATCGTGGCCAAACCTACTGCAATTTGCACAAGGTCGAGACCTAGGGTCCTAACACTCAGCTGGCAGGTGGTTTCCGCCACAATACACACATTGAATGTGAGGGCATGTTAGTCGTCTCATCATCTCTTGTAGTTTGGCTAGCTCCAGCTTAATCTCTGCTAGCTCCTGACTTGGGTTATTCTGTGCCCTTTCCTTTGTCCTAAGTACTTGGGCCTGATCTTTCACTTGAAGTTGAAGATCTCTCGGAGTTTCTAAGGTTAGTCTCTTCTTAGCTTGAGCTCTTGGAGCTTCTCTCCTTGAGATGGTTATCCACTCTGATGGCCTCTTCAAATACCCTAGTTAGTCCATCTCGTTGCAAGCTTGAGTTGCTTACCAAGGTCTTGTAGAGTTTTTCACTCCGTATCCCATTGATGAAGACTGTGGATACCGCTCTCTCTATGGGTCGTTCACTCATCGGGATTCTCTTAAAGAGACTCCTCACATGGGTCACATAATCCCTGATGTCTTCTTTATCTCTCTGTTTCACATTTATGAGTCATACGATCAGGTTGTCTGAGTACCCAGCCTCTGAGAATCTCTTAATGAAGAGATTATTAAGGTTATTGAATTTATTGCGCTCTGTGGCATCTAGGCTGGTGTACCAAGTCCTTTCCTTATCACCCAAGCATAGGCCAAAAGCTTGTGATCACTGTGGGAGCTTTCACTCAACCACCAAGACCCACGGACTGCTTATTGTTTCAAGCGTTCCAAGCCGAGCACTAATGGCTACCTCTCACATAGCTGACACGCCATCCATATATACGAGTGTACTGAGCTTACCTCCATGCTGATCGAGTTACCTCCTCTCTCGCGCACTCTGGTAGCTCCATGATCCAAATGCAAGCTTCAAGCAAGCTCCATCCTCAAGCTCCACGCTCCAAGCTCCATCGCCGCAAGCAAGAGAAGAGAAGAGAAGAGGAGAAGAGAAGAGAAGATGGAGAGCTTCTCCTCCCCGGTCCCTCACCCTCACACACTCACTTCCTCACACTCTCACACTCCCTCTCTCAAGCACAAGCTCAAGCAAGCAAAAAGAAGAAGAAAAAGAAGAAGAGGAGAGCCACTTTTGGCCACACACAAGAATGAGCTTCTCATTCACTTTTCAACTTTATATACAAAACCTTAAATCCCTTTTGGGCGGCCATCCCCTTATCCCCTTTTTTACATGGCCGGCCGTGGCCTAGGCCCTTTTCCCCATTGTCCTTCTATCTTCCTAGCTTCCTTTCTAGCGCCCGTCTACATTTACAAATTGCACGGGTGAGAGCCCAGCGCTCCTTAAATTAAATCATGATGCGCTTGCACTCTTTTATAAAAGTATTGACTTGCGCTTTTCCTTGTGCGCCTTTTTCCCTTATTTAGGACTTTTCTGCACATCTTGTGTTTCTAGATTTTTCTTGGCGCGCCTTCGTCTTCCGTTTTACTTTTGCCTTGGCCTTGTCTTCTGCTTCAGCTTTTCCGGATTTTCCACCTTTGTTCGTTTGAGGGTTAACATTACCCCCCTCCTAGACGAGTGCCAGTCCCATGGCACTCATCATCATAGGTAGCAGGCTTTGGCATGCACTGAAGACGTGGGTGAAGGGGACATCGATGGTTGTCATGGAGGAGTGTTGGTGGTGGTGTGGAGGAAGGTCGTTGGGAGCACGTTGGTGGCCTAGGTGGCTGGTGGTAGGATTGTTGGAGTTGGTGGTAGGGCTCTTCTTTGTTGGGGATTGTAGTAATGGCTAGCACAAGTGTTGGTTTGTTGGAGATTCTGCACATGACGATTCTTGGCGGGCTTGCAGGATGATAAAGGATAAGAGTTCAAAGTTGGGTGTCGATGAAGAGCGAACAACACTTTCATTGGAGTCTTCAATACTTGCAATTGAAAACCTGTCATAGGTGGTCTCTCCCTAGGGGTAGTGCTAGTCTTCTCTATCGTGCATAAGACATAGTTCAATTAGTTTGGGAGACAAATCGAACTCTAAGCAGGCTGAGAGTATTGTCCTGCACTTGAGGACCCAAACTGTGTATATATTTTGGTGCAGATATTATGTGAGTGCTCGTGCATACTTAGATATTACGTAGTTAGAAGGCCGCGGGCTGGTTTCTCGGAACAAGATGTGGATGAAGCAAAGTTGTCCATGTTGATAAGAAGTACACGTGAAGATGTATGGGACATCCTTTGCGTTGTGACTGCACAAGATAGCATAAGTGAACATGGGGACACTGCACTGTCGGTAGTAGCTGGTAGCTATTGGACCTACGTGATAAGGACAGTGTACTTTTCATGGCCATTCGTGCGGTGCTTACCACAATTGATTGCAATGGTATTAAGGCAGAGTGTAAGAGGGAATCGTGCGAATGGGTCAGGGTGACAGGTCTAACTATAGGCGAGACAAGCTTCCTAGGTATGTCCTGCCCTTGATGTGCCCTGAACAATTGTGGGTGATGCTAAAGGGCTAGGGAACTAGGGACGGAGCCAGCTGACCAAGGTCACTGGACGTACCTAATTTGAGGACCCCTAAGTGTTGTGTTGTGATTGTGGGTGCTTCGTATCTTTTCGTTTTTCTTTTCTTTTCTTTTCTTTCTTTTCTTTTCTTTTCTTTTTTTTTGCTTTTTCGTTTTCTTTTTCTTGTGCTTTTTTTTTCTGTTTTTCTTTTTCTTTTTTTGGACTTGCCTGAGTACAACCATTGCAATATGTTGAGGCTATCAATGGGTTGGGGAATGTCAAGCTTCGAAGGCTCAGGAAATGGATATTACAGTGATGATTGTGCCCTAGCCTCGTTGTTAGAGAAGCAGTCGTTGAGATGGGGAGATACACTAGAGATATTGCAACCCTCTTTGGAACGTGCGATGTTGGTACAATTGGGGTATCAGCTGCTGTGAGTGCCCGGGCGCAGAGTGTAACCTAGAAAGAGGAAGTGGTTAAGATCATGCTTTGGCCATGCAATGTGGGCACTCGCACAGGTGATTTTTTCTTTCGGCAGCGTGGCTTTGTCCAACTCTTTGTGGGGTCGGTGGTCTTGCAGTGACTTGGGCATTGAACACTTTCACACAAAGACCTATGTCATCTTGCATCCACTTGTCACTTCATGAGAGTACATGCACGGCTCATGCCACAACTATAATAAACCAGTGCAACACAAGGAGACATCACTTATCTGAATTCCATGGTGTTGACTTAGATACTTATCACATGCGCTTGATTATCTTTTTCTTTTGCTAAAGACGTGAAACATAGTAAACGCAGATATGAAAAGTTTGTACAATTGGGAAACATGTCAGTACGTAACCCTTTTAGAGACAAAAAGTCATGGCCAGGTAGCATTTGATAAGCCTTTTACATAACATGGGGCTACTCTATTTGTATGAGGCAGGACGCGTCCGCGTGGTCAGGTGACTGAGGCTTTCCTAGTGAGGGGCTCCTATGAGGTTGGGCAGGGAAGATGTCGTCCAGGACCTGAATGGTGTAGTCCCTGGCCGCAACTATTTCCAAAATACTTTTGAACAATGCATCAAATTCTTGCTTGTCTCGAGTTGTCCTCTCCTCTTTCGAGCACCTGGTGCCCGAGCGTTTATTGAGGGCCCGCATGACCGGTGTTGCCACGCCTTGTGTGCTCCCTTGAGCTTCTATTCCCCTGGCCTAGGGATTTTTTGGCCTACGTCCGGGGTGGTGTCACTTGGGGCCTCGTTTCTTTGCATACCTTTTGAGGCTAGGTACGTAGCGTTCTGGCAGGGGAGCTTGTGCTGCACGCTCCCTTCGACGGCGGATAGCATCTTTGCAAGCCAGCTGCACTAGGTGCTCCATGTCGGCTACCATAGGGGGACCTACAAAATGTGAACCAAGGATTAGGCCTTGAGACAGGATAAAACTATTCACATGGAAGGGATTATACAGTGGGTTATCAAGTGCATATGACGAGAAGGGGAGAGGTGAGGCATGCAGTGTTTGTTGTAGAGGGATGGCCCCCATGATGATATTCATTTGGCCTCCAGCCATTAGCAAATCTTGGCTCATGCTAAGTTGCATGGACTGGTTGTCATGGAGTGGGGTAGGGCTCATCCTTGGCAGGATAGACCGGAAAGGGGGAAAGGTGTATAGAAAGGGATGGTACCCTATCTACACCATCAGATATGTTGGTCAGGGCTTCCTATGGTGGTAATGAGGGTTGCATGCCCTCCACCTAGAGGCGGGAATGGTCACACAACTTCTAAATGTGTGGTGAGTGCAGGACCTGAGGAGCTTAACCTGTTGAACCCAACTCTTCTCCTTGTGCTTGGCTATCATTGCTTGTGTGTGTTGATATTGTCTATACAGGGTCACAAAAGTCATTGTTTATTTATATACATATCTACAAATCCATGTCACTTCATGAGGATAAAAGCCAATTGTAGAACTCCGAATTCTACTGGAGTGTGGCACACACATCTAGTACTCATGGCATCTTACTCAATACCGATAGATATTTTGCAACATCGAGTAGCATGGAACCTTGTCCAAGTCTACTGGCAACATGTAACTCCTCCTCAGTGAGAACGTTATCAGACAGAGAGTTCTCTTGGCTAGTTTCAGCTAAGTCCGTACCCCGAATGGCAGTTAGCACTCGAAAGGAAGTTGGTGCCACATAGGTTGGGTCTCTTTGAGACCGCCATTTGGCCAATCGCTCCTTTGAGACTGTCATGATCTGGGCTCCTAGTTCGGTCATTGCAACGCGGTTTTCACACCAATGTTGTTTAAATTGACTTCGATCCTCTGATTGTCGCTTTAGTTGCTCTATCTCTAAGAGATTTGGTTGGCAGAGCACATCATTGAATGTTACAGCTAAGCGTAGTTCGTTGGCTTCCTCATCAGAGGAGTCGCATGTGTTCATACAGGAGCCTGTTATAGTGCTCGTCAAGATGTTCTTGCTGTTCCCAAGATAAGGGAAATGGCAAGCACTCTTCAAGCTACTCTTTAGGGATTGCACCCATGTCGGCCAGGACATAGACACGTGCAAACACTTTGAGCTTAGCATCCAACTCGTTTAAGCATTCTGCGACACTTCTATATTCAACGAGGGCTTGCTCAGTTACTATCTCATGCAAGGTTCTAGGAGTTTGCCTAGGCTTTAGCATAGCTGGGGGCTCATGCCTAGAAGAGCAAGATTGGTCAATCCTAGGATTTCTTATGCTCTTGGGGTTTCCATGTTTCTCCTAAGGCTTTGTCATTATGCCATGGTTCTCCTTGGATGTGACTGGTATAAATTTGTCATCCTATTGTGACAGCGTTGTATCCACTCTTGATTGGTCAATGCGAGTTCTGTTGTCGGTGGATTGAGTGTTGCAAGCAACCGTTGATGGTAATGACTGATTTGATTTTTCTGAGCACACGGATGTGTCTGAGGTTTCACCGCTATTAGGAGAGGCATCAATTGGTTCATTGGTGGATGGACTCGATGCTTTATTCCTCAAATCTCCAGCACTCTTCGTCTCAATGTTCTTGGGGTCCACAACCACCTACAACTGCTGTTGTTTTCGTTGTTTTCTCCTCTTTTTCTTGGTCAGTGAAGGTGCATCTCTCAATGACTCAGGACCTTGGACTAGGTCAACCGTTGATGTGCTTGGTTGGACCTCATCATTCTCTTTCTCGAGTGTGTCCTTATGGGACATAGCCGTGGCCTGCTGAATAGCCTCACTATGTTGTGAGGATACAGCTGCCTCCCTTTTTGGAGAGTCTAGCTCTTACCTTCTATTTAACTCCTCCAGCCTAGACTTTAGGCGCTTGGGAAGTGCTGGAGTTGTCAATGAAGTTGGTTGTGATACCTCCTCCACATGTAAACTACTAAGGACACGTTCCGCAAGGGGCATTATCACGACCAAGGGCTGTGACTACTATGATCCCTGATTAGAAGTAGTAGCAGCTAGTTCTCCTAAAGAAAATAAAACAAACCCCATTAAAGACTATTGGTCGATTGCGGTGTCAAGTCCTTAGGTCGATTGGAAGTGGCCGTGTCTTTTGTTGCCCTTTGAGCCTTCACTTGTGTAGATCGAGCATGAGTTGATCTAGTCACATTAGGTTGCACATCCATATCCTTGGGCTGAGAGCTATGGATGGAGTCATGTCCCACCTCTTGGACATTTGGAAGCTTAGATGGAGATAGAGATTGGGAGTGAGCAGCCACCCTTGACAACCGCTACTATGCTTTCTGTGTCCGTTTGGAAAAAGAGGGTGTAGGAGATCTAAGACTCTTAGGTGGACTTGGCACTGGCTGAATGATTTGCTTGAGGCTATTAAACGATTGTGCCATTTTCTTTGTTGAGCGATTAGCCATGCCATGAGCAATGTTGTGCCTATGATGCCTGTTATCCTCTTGGGAAATCCAAGGCTTTTTGGGCACTAATGGCTTTTGTGCATGCTCAATGGTTACATATGACATCTGCTTATTAAGCCTGCTAGGCTAAGGCTCTTTCTTTCGAACACTCATGTTTGGTTTCTTACCTCGAGACCTGGAGTTTCTCTTAGATTTCCTCTTGTGCTTCATTGCTTTTGATGCAATTTGGCCTTCAACTGATAGAGGTGGTTTAGCAGGGGGTTTTGGTACCCAAATCCATCGGTTACCTACGTAATATCCTTGAGCACATAGCAATGCTTTAGATATCCATTGCGGCATTGTGCTGACCCTCCATCGATGCCTTTGTCTATAAGGCTTGGGCTTCTTTTGGGGTCTTCCTTCTTATTTCAGGCATGGCCTCACTCACTGGTTCTTGTTGTTCGAATTGTGCTTGTATCAACTCTTCCAACAAGTCCTTGCTCTCGTTAGTAGACTTGACTATTATGTCAGCACCTTCCTTGTCTTCCCTCGAGGTTTGATGAGGTCACCCTTGCTAAAGGTTGTGACTATCCTCACACCCGGTAGTGTCAGGCGTATCCTCTGTGCTACATAGTCAGCCTCACACTTGGTTGCCCTTTTGAAAGGTCTTCCTAGGAGGGTTTCCTTCCCGTAGTTAGCACTATTCGGAGAAACACGAAATAGGATAGACAACCTTTCAGTTTCAATTGTCGCAAGGATTTTGCACTTCCCTATGAGTGCTTGTGGGTGTCCCCTATAAGGGCTAAGAGTTGCATTAGTCGGTGTGAGCTCTGGTTGGCCTAGTAGGGTCCATGATTCATAGGTCAAGATATTAAAATCTACACCTTCATCAATCAGAGCATCGATAGTATGCTCTCTTTTCGCGGTGAGTTTGACCCTAAGATAAGCAGGTGGTACTATTTCTTCGTCTTCCGGGTCTTGGCTTGTGAATTTAAACCTTCTGACAAATGCCCTTGAGTCCCCAACTGCACAACCAGATGTGGATTCTCCACTGATGTCTTGGATCATCACTGCAGTGCTATTCAAGGAGCATCTATCATCAGGACTGTCATATCTAGTCATTCTCGCTGTTGTAGCTCGATGTTGTTGCTTTTCGCTTTGACTAGATGCAGTCCGAATGCAACACGTATGTGTTTTTGCAGTGTGGCCTTTTTGCCCTTGTTGGCTAGATTGGCCCATTGATGTTCTAGGTTCTTTGTTTCTCTCTGTTTGGATATGGGCTTTTGGTTGCTCTTTTGCAAGTGAGAATCCATGCTCGTGTAGAGCTATTACTACACTAGGTCTGTTTCGGGGGACCTGTCACGACGCACGTTTTCTCTCCAACCTACTTGGGGGAGGTGTGGAGGGGGCAGAGCCCCTCTGCGGGGGTCCGGGGGGGTAGTCCCCCCGGCCCACAGGGCCATTATGGTAAACACCATGCGCAATTTGGAGGACCGTTTATAACCAAATTTTGAACTACTTGCTCTAAGTTCTAGCCCAGTGATGGATCTGTGATGTGCCTTTAGCTCTACGTAGCCTTTAGGGTCAATTTCGGGGTTTAGATGCATCAAAATTTGTGTTCTAGATATGTGGGAGCCTTCGCTCAACCGCCAAGACCCACGGACCGCTTATTGTTTCAAGCGTTAGCACTAATGGCTACCTCTCACATAGCCGACGTGCCATCCATATCTATGGGTGTAGTGAGCTTACCTCCATGCCGATCGAGTTACCTCCTCTCCCGCACACACCAGTAGCTCCACAATCCAAGTGCAAGCTTCAAGCAAGCTCCATCCTCAACCTCCATGCTCCAAGCTCCATAGCCACGAGCAAGACAAGAGAAGAGAAGAGAAGAGAAGAGAAGAAGAGAGGAGAAGATGGAGAGCTTCTCCTCCCCAGTCCCTCACCCTCACACACTCACTCCCTCACACTCTCACACTCCCTCTCTCAAGCACAAGCTCAAGCAAGCAAGAACAGAGAAGAAGAAGAAGAAGAGGAGGAGAGTCACTTTTGGCCACACACTAGAATGAGCTTCTCATTCACTTTTCAACTTTATATGCAAAACCCTAAATCCCTTTTGGGCGGTCATCCCCTTTTCCCCTTTTTTACATGGCCGGCCGTAGCCTAGGTCCTTTTTCCCATTGTCCTTCTATCTTCCTAGCTTCCTTTCCACCGCCTGTCTACATTTACAAGTTGCACGGGTGAGAGCCCAGCGCTCCTTGAATTAAACCATGATGTGCTTGCGCTCTTTTACAAAAATTTTCTCGCGCTTTTCCTTGTGTGCCTTTGTCTTCCATTTCTCTTTGCCTTGGCCTTTGTCTTTGTCTTCTGTTTTAGCTTTCCGGATTTTCCACCGCCTGGCACTCTTTTACAATATTTCAAGGTGCGCCTTTGTATTTTAAAATGCACCTTTTTCCTTTTGCATTTGCCTTGGACTTTTTAAGGTTGCCCTTGCGCTTTTGGTCTTTTCTCCTCTTCTTTCTTCAGTCGAGCTACCTTTTTTCCGCCTTTGCCCTACATTATTTTTATTTCATTTTGCTTTCTTCGTGTTGGGGTTAACATTACCCCCCTCCTAGACGAGTGCCAGTCCCATGGCACTCACTGTCATAGGTAGCAGGCATTAGCATGCACCGAAGACGTGGATGGCAAGGGCGGCTATGGTGGTTGCCATGGCGGAGTGTTGGTAGTGGTGGGGAGGAAGGTCGTTGAGGGCACGTTGGTGGGTTAAGTGGTAGGTGGTAGGGCAATGGGAGTTGGTGGTAGGGCTGTTCTTTGGGGGGGTTGCACTGATGGAGTACAATGGTAGACTTACAGGGTGATAAGGATAGGAATTCAGTGTTGAGTGTTGATGAATAGCGAACAACACTCTCGTTGGAGTCTTCAATACCTGCAATTGAAAACCTCTCATAGGTGGTTTCTCCCTAGGGGTAGTGCGAGTCTTCTTTATCGTGCACAAGACAGAGTTTAATTAGTTTGGGAGATAGGCTGAACTCTAAGCAAGTTAAGAGTATTGTCCTGCACTTGAGGACCCAAACTGTGTATATACTTTGGTGTAGATATTATGTGAGTGCTCGTGCATACTTAGATATTACATAGGTAGAAGACCGCGGGCTGGTTTCTCATAACGACGTGTGGATGAAGCAAAGTCGTCCATGGTTGGAAGAAGTATACGTGAAGGTGTATGTGACATCCTGGGCATTGTGATTGCTCGACGTAACAGAATAGAACACAGGGATGCTGCACTATTGGTAGCTGGTAGACATTGGGCCTATGCAATGAGGATAGTGTACGTTCATGTTCGTGCAATGCTTACCACAATTGATTGCAATGGTATTAAGGCAGAGTGCAAGAGGGAATTGTGTGAATGGGTCAGGGTGACAGGTCTAACCATAGGCGAGACAAGCTCTTAGGTCTGGCATGTCCTCGATGTGCCCCGAACTATTGTGGGTGATGCTAGGGGGCTACGGGACTAGGGACGGAGGCAGCCGACCAAGGCCACTGGACGCACCTAATTTGAGGACCCCTAGGTGTGGTGCTGTGATCGTGGGTGCTTCTTATCTATTCGTTCTTTTGTTTTTTTGTTTTTTTGTTTTTTTTTTTTTACTTGCCTGACTACAACCATTGCAATATGTTGAGGCTACCAGCCTTTCAATGGGTTGGGAAATGTCCAGCTTCGAAGGCTCAAGAAATGGATATGACAGTGATGATTGTGCCTTAGCCTCGTTGTTAGAGAAGCCGTTGTTGCGATGTTGGTACGATTGAGGTAACAACCGTCGTTAGCTCACTGTAGAGCTTGACCCAAGAAGAGAGCCTAGCCCATGACTACGCTTTGGTTCGCGTGATGTGGGCACTCGCAAGGGTGATTTTTTGCATTCGGCAGCATGGCTTTGTTGCGGTTCTTTGTGCAGTTGGTGGTCTTGCGGTGACTTGGGCATTGAACACGTTTGCACAAAGACCTATATCATCCTGCATGCACTTGTCACTTCATGAGAGTATATGCAAGTCGCATGCATCAAGCACAACGAACAAATGCAATCATGTCAAGATATAACTTTTCAAAGTGCTATGATGCTGATTGCAATGCCTATTCCAGTGCTTGTTAAAGACGTGGCATATATTAACAGTAGGTAAAGGAAGTGTGTACAAGTGGGGAGTTTGCCCCTTTAATCATCAAAAGACAAAAAGTTATGGCATGATGACTTGTCAAGTTGCTTGTACATTATAGGGGCTACTCGATTTGCACAAGGCGGGGTGAGTTCGGGTGGTCAGGCGACTGAGGCTCTGCTGGTGCGGGGCTCCTGTGAGGTTGGGCAGGGAATATGTCGGCTGGGACATGGATGGTGTAATCTCTAGCCACCACCATTTCCAAAATGCTTTTGAACAACTCATTGAATTCTTCCCTGTCTCGAGCTGCCCTTTCTGCCTTTGAGCACCTATTGCCCGAGCGTCCGTTGGGGGTTTGTGCAACTGGTGTTGCCACATCTTGTGTGCTTCCTTGAGCTTCTACTCCCTTGGCCCAAGGATTCTTCGGCCTACGTCCGGGGCGGTGTGGCTTGGGGCCTCGTTTCTTTGCGTACCTTTTGAGGGTGGACATGTAGCGCACCGGCGGAGGGGCGTGTGCTGCATGTTCCCGTCAACAGCGGAGAGCGTCTTTGCAAGCCAGCTGCCCTAGGTTCTCCATGTTTTCCTCATAGGGGGACCTGTAAGATACGAACCAAGGATTAGGCCTTGATACATGATAAAACCATTCACATGTAAGGGATTATAGTGTGGGTTATCAAGCGCATATGACGAGAAGGGGAGGGGTGAGGCATGTAGTGCTTGTTGTAGAGGGATGGCACGCATGATGATGTTCATTTAGCCTCCAGCCATTAGCAGATCTTGGCTCATGCTAAATTACGTGGACTGGTGGTCATGGATTGGGGCAAGGCTCATCCTCGGAAGGATAGACTGGAAAGGGAAAAAGATGTATAGAAAGGGACCGCACCCTATCTACACCATCAAATATGTTGGTCAGGGTTTCGTATGGTGGTAATGAGGGGTGCATGCCCTCCGCCCGAAGGTGGAAATGGTCACACAACTTCTAAATATGTGGTCAGAGGAGGACCTGACGAGCTTAGCCTGTTGACCCCAACTCTTCTCCCTGCGCTTGACTATTATTGCTTGTGTGCGTTGATAGTATCTATACAGGGTCACAAAAGCCATTGTTTATTTACATACATATCCATGTATCCATGTCACTTCATGAGGATAAAAGTCAATTGTAGAACTCTGGATTGTACTGGAGCGTGGCACATGCATCCAGTACTCGTGGCAGCTTACTCAATACTGATAGATATTTTGCCACATCAAGTAGCATGGAACCTTGTCCGAGTCTACTGGCAACATGTAACTCCTCCTCAGTGAGAACCTTATCAAACAGAGAGTATTCTTGGCTAGGTTCAGCAAGTCCGTACCCCGAATGGCAATTAGCACTCGAAGGGAAGTTAGTGCCACATAGGTTGGGTCTCTTTGAGACTGCCATTTGGCCAATCGCTCCTCAGAGACTGTCATGATCTGGGTTCCTAGTTCGGCCATTGCAATGCAGTTTTCACACCAACGCTGTTCAAATTGACTTTGGCCCTCTGATAGTCGCTTTAGTTGCTCTATCTCTAAGAGATTTGGTTGGCAGAGCGCATCATTGAATGTGACAGTTAAGGCAGTTCGTCGGCTTCCTCGCCCAAGATGAGTCGCATGCATTCATGCAGGAGCCTATTGTAGTGCTCGTCAAGATGTTCTTGCTCTTCCTAAGATAAGGGAAATGGCAAGTATTCCCCGAGCTCCTCTTTAGGGAATGCGCGCATGTCTGCCATGACATAGACACGTGCGAACACCTTGAGCTTAGTATCTAACTCAATTAAGCACTCGGTGACACTTCTATGTTCAATGAGGGCTTGCTCGGTTGCTATCTCATGCAAGGTTCTAGGAGTTTGCCTGGGCTTTAGCATAGCTGGGGGCTCAGGCCTAGACGAGCAAGTTTGGCCAATGCTAGGATTTCTTATGCTCCTAGGGTTTCCATGTTTCTCCTGAGGTTTTGCTGCTATTTTGTCATGGTTCTCCTCGGATGTGACTGGTATAGATTTGTCACCCTATTGTGACAGCATTGTATCCACTCTTGATTGGTTGATGTGAGTTCTATTGTCGGTGGACTGAGTGTTGGAAGCAACTGTTGATGGCAATGGCTGCTTTGATTTTTCAGAGCACACGGATGTGTATGAGGTTTCACCGTTGTTAGGAGAGACATCAATGGGTTCATTGGTGGATGGACTTGATGCTTTATTCCCCAGATCTCCAACGCTCTTGGTCTCACTGCTCTTGGGGTCCACAACCACCTGTAGCTGCTGTTGTTTTCGTTGTTTTCTCCTCTTTTTCTTGGTCAGTGAAGGTGCATCTCTCAATGACTCAGGACCCTGGACTAGGTCAACCGGTGATGTGCTTGGTTGGGCCTCAGCATTTCCTTTCTCTAGAGTATTCTCATGGGACATAGCCATGGCCTACTGAATAGCCTCACCAGGTGGTGAGGCTATAACTGTCTCCCTTTTGGGAGAGTCTAGCTCTTCAGCCAATTTCCATGTGTTTAACTCCTCCAGCCTAAGCTTTAGGCGCTTTGGAAGTGTTGGAGTTGTTAATGAAGTTGGTTGCAACACCTTCTCCACAGGTAAACTACTAAGGACACGTTCCATAAGGGGCATTGTCACGGCCAAGGGCTATGACTGCTGTGATCCCTGATTTGAAGCACTAGCAGCTACTTCAGTGGACTTGCTACTATTGGTGGATTGCGGTGTCAAGTCCTTAGGGCAATTGGAAGTGGTCGTGCCTTTTGTTGCCCTTAGAGCCTTCACTTGCGTAGATCGAGTATCAGTTGAGCTAGCCACGGTGGATTGCACAGGCATATCCTTAGGTTGAGAGCTAAGGGTGGTGTTGTGTCCTGCCTCTTGGACATCTGGAAGCTTTGATGGAGATAGAGATTGGGAGTGAGCAGCCGCCATTGACGACCACTGTTGTGCTTCCTGTGTCCGTTTGGAAAAAGAGGATGTAGGAGATCTAGGACTCTTAGGTGGACTTGACACTGGCTGAATGATTTGCTCGAGGCTATTAGGCGATTGTGCCATTTGCTTTGTTGAACGATCAGCCTTGCCATGATCAATGTCGTGCCTATGATGCATGTTATCCTCTTGGAAAATCAAAGGCTCTTTGGGCACTAATGGCTTTTGTGCACGCTCAATGGCTATATATGACATCGGTTACCTACATAATACCCTTGAGCACGTAGCAACGCTTTGGATATCCATCGCGGCGTTGTATTGACTCTCCATCGATGCCTTCGTCTATAAGGCTTGGGCTTCTTTTGGGGTCTTCTACGATATTTGTAAGTCCAAAGGCCGTCTTTGGCATTGTCTCCTGACCTTCTTATTTCAGGCATGGCCTCACTCACATTGGTTGTCGTTGTTCAACCTGTGCTTGTATTAACTCTTCCAACAAGTCCTTGCTCTTGTCAGCAGGCTTGACTGTTGTGTCAGCGCCTTGCTTGACTTTCCCTCGAGGTTCGATGAGGTCACCCTTGCTAAAGGTTGTGACTATCCTCACACCCGGTAGTGTCAGGTGTATCTTCTGTGCTACATAGTTAGCCTCACATTTGGTCGCCCTTTTGAAGGGTCTTCCCAGGACGGTTTCCTTACCATATTTAACACTATTTGGAGGAACATGAAATAAGATAGGCAAGCTTTCAGTTTCAATTGTTGCAAGGATATTGCACTTCCCTATGAGTGCTTGTGAAGGTCCCCCATAAGGGCTAAGAGTTGCATTAGTCGGTGTCAGCTCTGGTTGGCCTAGTAGGGTCCATGTCTCATAGGTCAAGACATTAAAATCTGCTCCTTCATCAATTAGAGCATCGATAGTATGCTCTCTTTTTGTTGTGAGTTTGACCCTAAGATAAGCAGGTGGTACTATGTCTTCATCTTCCGGGTCTTGGCTTGTAAATTTAAGCCTTCTAACAAATGCCCTTGAGTCCCCAGCTGCATGACCAGATGTGGATTCTCCACTAATGTCTTGGCTCATCAATGCAGTGCTATTCAAGGAGCATCTATTGTCAAGACTGTCATATCTAGTCATTCTCACTATTGTAGCTTGATGTTGTTGATTTCTGCTTTGACTAGATGCAGCCCGAATGCAACGCATATGTGTTTTTGCAGTGTGGCCTTTTTGCCCTTGTTGACTAGATTAGCCCATTGAGGTTCTAAGGTCTCTGTTTCTCTCGGTCTGTGTATGGGCTTTTGGTTGCTCTTTTGTTAGTGAGAATCCATGTTCGTGTAGAGCCATTACTATACTAGGGTCTAATTTGGAGGACCTGTACGACGTGCATTTTCTCTCCAACCTACTTGGGGGAGGTCCGGAGGGGGCAGAGCCCCTTCTGTGGGGGTCCGGGGTTTTTCTAATATGTTGCCTCGTTTGTTTTCGGCCAATCAGGTTTTAACTGCTCAGCACTTTGCGTCTAGGCCTCTGGGTCTTGCTGCTGCCTACTTCAAGCTGCCAAGCGGCTACTCCCTACGACTCCGTTTATTCCGTGTGCCAGAATCAAGTTCTGAGCGTCAGAAGGACTCTCGACAATTTGCGCTGCTGAGCTCTAGCTGTGTTAGGTCAAATTTCTAAGAATTTGATAAAAATTTTCAATCGGTCCAGCTGGTCTGAATTGCTAGGTCCGAGTGGGTCACTCGGACGGGCCGAGGTACAGGGGCCAAGGGCCGAATTCGGGACTCGGACAGGGTAGACTTGGACGGGCCGAGGCGCAGACTCGGACGAGGTCACTCGGACGAGGGCACTCGGACGAGGTCACTCGGACGAGGGCACTCGGACGAGGTCACTCGGACAGGCCGAGGCACTTGGGCCGAGGGCTGAATGTGGCACGTGGCCGAGGGCCGAATTAGTCGATGGTCCAAGTGGGTCACTCGGATGGGCCAAGTAGGTCTGGGCCGAGGGCCGATTAGGGTTTCGGGCCGAGTGGGCCGAACGAAAGAGGACCGAGGGCCGATTCTGGGACTCGGCCGAGAAGTGGCTGCTCGGATGGGCCGAACGCGGCGCGACGACAACAACGAGATGTCAATCTTGCTCGATTCGTGCGATTTACCCAATCATAGCAAGCATAAACCTCTAGATCCTATCTAGGGGGATAGGGGAAGGGATTCATATACCTGAATAGAGCAGTAGGCTCGTCGATGGGGTGAGATCGGAGTGAATCATGCGATGGCTCTCTCTCTCTCTCTCACTCACAAAAATGGTCACAAATGAGCTCTCCCTTGGTCTCTTGGCTCTTACGCCCCTTCCCGGGTATGGTGTTGATGCCCCCAATCACTCACTTGCCGATCGTAGGCATCACAAGCGAGCTTTTTACCATTTTTTGCACAATTTTTGCCATGTTTTGCAACAGTAAACCCTAATGCTTATTTTTCTTTGTTTTCTCCTGCATCCAATTCACAAAGTAAATACCTACACGATATAAATCTCAAAAAAGCAAAAAAACTACTTGCCAAGGAGATCGAATACCATCTTCAACCCTCTCACTTCCTACCTATCTCAAGCACCGGTTCGGGGAAACCCTACTTCAATGCTCAATTCGAAGCGCGCAAGTGCTCAAGGCTTGAATCCGTTGGTCCCGGCAATAGAACCAAAATGTGGGAGCCTTTGCTCAACCGCCAAGACCCACGAACAGCTTATTGTTTCAAGGGTTCCAAGCCGAGCACTAATGGCTACCTCTCACATAGTCGACGCGCCATCCATATCTACGGGTGTAGTGAGCTTACCTCCATGCCAATCGAGTTACCTCCTCTCCCGCACACTCCGGTAGCTCCACGATCCAAGTGCAAGCTTCAAGCAAGCTCCACGCTCCAAGCTCCATAGCCACGAGCAAGACAAGAGAAGAGAAGAGAAGAGAAGAAGAGAGGAGAAGATGGAGAGCTTCTCCTCCCCGGTCCCTCACCCTCACCCTCACACTCTCACACTCCCTCTCTCAAGCACAAGCTCAAGCAAGCAAGAACAGAGAAGAAGAAGAAGAGGAGGAGAGCCACTTTTGGCCACACACCAGAATGAGCTTCTCATTCACTTTTCAACTTTATATACAAAACCCTAAATCCCTTTTGGGCGATCATCCCCTTTTTTACATGGCCGGCCGTAGCCTAGGCCCTTTTTCCCATTGTCCTTCTATCTTCCTAGCTTCCTTTCCACCGCCCGTCTACATTTACAAGTTGCATGGGTGAGAGCCCGACGCTCCTTGAATTAAACCATGATGCGCTTGCGCTCTTTTATAAAAGTTTTGACTTGCGCTTTTCCTTGTGTGCCTTTGTCTTCCGTTTCTCTTTGCCTTGGCCTTTGTCTTTGTCTTCTGTTTTAGCTTTCCGGATTTTCCACCCCCTGGCACCCTTTTACAAGATTTCAGGGCGCGCCTTTGTATTTTAAAATGCACCTTTCCCCTTTTGCATTTGCCTTGGACTTTTTAAGGTTGCCCTTGCGCTTTTGGCCTTTTCTCATCTTCTTTCTTCGGTTGGGCTACCTTTTTCCGCCTTTTCCCTGCGTCTTTTTTATTTCATTTTGCTTTCTTCGTGTTGGGGTTAACAAGATACCTGTCCAATTTTGACAGTTTTCTGTCCGATTCTCAGATGTCCAATTTTCAGGAGTCCGATTATTAGAATCAGACGTCCGATTTCAGGTTGGTCCGGTCCAGTGGTCTGATTTTGGTCACATCCGATTTTGATATTTGTCCGATTCCTTACGTCCAATTTTCGTGTGTCCGATTCTGAAGTCCGATTTTCAGTGTGTCCGATTTTCAGGGTTCGAGTGTCCGATTTTGAGATTGGGTCCGATTATAGCAGTCGGACGGGGATGGTCCGATTTTCGAAGCAATCCGATTCTGGGAGTTGGATAAAAAAAGTGGTCTGATTTTTTAAGTCGGACGGTCCGACTCCAGGAATCGAGCAGTCCTATTCTGGGACTCGGACGGCCTAGTCCGACGACGCGGACGATAGGCCGCGGGTTGTGTGCGATGCCTCAGGGTCAACGCCTACTCCACAGAATCGTTCCGTGCCTTCCAAATAGGTGCAAAACAATAGAAGAAACTGCCATGCATACCTGGAAGCAATGCGGCGCTTGAATCGATCAGCACTTCAACAGTCTCCACGCAGCTCTCTCTCTGGCTCTCAAGCTCACTCTCTTCTCAGAAGGCAGAATGTCAAATGTGGTGTGTCTTGGTTCCCTGGGCCTCTTATTGCCCCATTCCAGCCTGTTGTAACCTCAAAAATTAGTCCCTCATACTCTTCCAGCCAGAAATCTGAATTTGTGCCCCTATTTCCCTATTTCAGCCTGTTATACAGCAACAAAAAACCCTACTGTTTGCTCCAATGTTTTGCTCCTATCCTTCCTAGATGCAAGAAAAAATTATAAGAAAAATACCTACACTACTCCATCATGCTTTCCCAAGTCCAAAACAATAAAAACCTACTTGGTAAGGAGATCGAATACCTCTTCAAACTCCTCGCTTCCTACCTATCTACCTCAAGCACCGGTTCGAGGAAAACTCTACTTCAATGCTCGATTCGAAGTGCGCAAGCGCTCAAGGCTTGAATTCGTTGGTCTCGGCAAAACGGAACCAAAATGTGGGAGCTTTCGCTCAACTGCCAAGACCCACGGACCGCTTATTGTTTCAAGTGTTCCAAGCTGAGCACTAATGGCTACCTCTCACATAGCCGACACGCCATCCATATTTACGGGTGTACTGAGCTTACCTCCATGCCAATCGAGTTACCTCCTCTCTCGCGCACTCCGGTAGCTCCACGATCCAAATGACAAGCTTCAAGCAAGCTCCATCCTCAAGCTCCACACTCCAAGCTCCATCGCCATGAGCAAGAGAAGAGAAGATAAGAGAAGAGAAGAGAAGAGAAGAAGAGAGGAGAAGATGGAGAGCTTCTCCTCCCCGGTCCCTCACCCTCACACACTCACTCCCTCACACTCTCACACTCCCTCTCTCAAGCACAAGCTCAAGCAAGCAAGAAGAATAAGAATAAGAAGAAGAGGAGAGCCACTTTTGGCCACACAGAAGAATGAGCTTCTCATTCACTTTTCAACTTTATATACAAAACCCTAAATCCATTTTGGGCGGTCATCCCCTTATCCCCTTTTTTACATGGCCGGCCGTGGCCTAGGCCCTTTTCCCCATTGTCAGTCTATCTTCCTAGCTTCCTTTCCACCGCCCGTCTACATTTACAAAATGCACGGTGGGTGAGAACCCGGCGCTCCTTAAACTAAATCATGATGCGCTTGTGCTCTTTTATAAAAGTATTGACTTGCGCTTTTCCTTGTGCACCTTTTTCCCTTATTTAGGACTTTTCTGCGCATCTTGTGTTTCTAGACTTTTCTTGGCGCGCCTTCGTCTTCTGTTTTACTTTTGCCTTGGCCTTGTCTTTTGCTTCAGCTTTTTCGGATTTTCCACCTTTGTTCGTTTGAGGGTTAACAATCACTGAGCGAGATCGGTGAGGCCATTGACTTGCTCGAACTGCTCTACAAAGCTGTAGGGATCATTGTCTGATTGGTATTTATCTAGCTACTTTGCGAGATTACAAGGATTTTAGATTGGCTCTTGGAGCCTGGGTAACTCCTAATCCTGCAAGCAATGAAGTTGCTAGAGATGTTGCACTCTGCTATGTCGCCGTATTATCTAATAGTCACTTCGTCAAAAGCTCGTTCAGTGTGAGGTTCTCTCTCTCTCTCTCTCTCTCTCTCTCTCTCTCTCTGTGGTCCTGTCCAATTCCTGCGTCCGATTCCTGCATGCCAGAGCTAACACTTGCTGGATCTCTCGCATTTCTATGTTCTTCCATAAGCTTCTAGTTTGTTGTTACTGTTTGTATGAAACTATACCTTGCAAGGCTTTGCATGCTAGCTTTCTTTTCTCCTCGAGATTTGCCATAATATCTTTGGCTGGCCTACTGTGGTGGTCCAGCCGGGTTTGAGTATCATATTTATTCACCATTTCCTGGATTACCTCTGGGAAATCTCCCAGGTCAAGTTCTTTGTTTTGTCTGTGGTTAGTACTTGTCTTTGCCATGCCAGTATCTTTCTCCACCAGATTGTCGATGAGATTGATTAGATCGGGTAGATTCACTCTCTAATGGTGTATGTCCTTGCTGCGTTTGGCTTCTCTGTTGCGTCTTCCACTTGGTCCTGCGCTTGGCGTTTCGATCAACCAACTATGTCTCAGGGTCTTCTCCAACTAGTGGGTTCGTTCTATGGTTACGTATGAGTGTGTTCCTTAATAATTACAAACAGTCCTCAATTTACGGTCACTCGGTACGTGTGTGTGTACTCTCTTCTATGCACTGTGCACAATCAAGCTTTCGGATTTTCTTAGGTATACTTCAAGTGCTGGAAAACAATACAAGTGTGAATGTAAAGTGACTATATGTAGCTCTTGCACTCTCGTTTACAGATTTGGCATGATAGACTGCAAGTTCAGTTTCTAGCCCCGTTCTCATTGGTCTTAGGATTTATGTTGCATCGTTCAGCTGGATCAAGATCTGTTTGGGGATCTATGACTCACTCTAGTGCTACTAGCGGCTTGGACTGCTAGTTGGTCGACTATAGTCACTTCTAAGTCTGTGTTTTGCTGATTTTCATGTTTCTCGCGCCAAAAATGTGTTTTGAGCGTTTGTATGGCCTTCGGGAGTTTGCATGGCAGTGGTTTGGGTCAATCAAAGTCTATAGGTTAAAAATTTGAAAAAATCCAAATTCGGCCCAGCAAGTCCAAATTGTAGGGGTTGAATGTTCGATTCGGCCCGTCCGAATGGCCGAGGGCCAAATGAGAAAGGGTCAAATGCAACTGGTCCAAATGTCAAATTTGGCCAATCCGATTGTGGTTATTCAAGGGCCGAATGGTCAAATGGTAGTGGGCCGAATTGACCGGGCCGAGGACTGAGTGAAGTGGGCTGAATGCATAGTTGGTTCGAATGGTAGATTCGGCCGGGCCGAGTCCTAAGCGTCCGAATGGTGGTGGGCCGAATGGCTGAATACAAGAGGGCCGAGGCCCGATTCTAGAGTTTGGCCCAGAATCGCTATCACTCGGGCGGGCCGAACCTAGTCCTCCATGAGGTCATGTGTAATTTTCATGAGCCAGATTCTTTCTAGTTGGGACAGGTTGAATTTCCTTGTTATTTCCTCTCGTTGAAGCCATGTAGTGCACTGAACATCCTAGATATCAACCCACACTATGAGACCTTTGATGTTCATGGAATTTGCAAGCTTGGTGTTTTTGTGAATTGGCGCAAACAAGGGATTACAGGCTAGGGGAAAGAACCATATATTTCTTCTAAGTGATGTGTCACTCCTTGTTCCCCTTGAGTTCCAGTCTACATTGTTCAGTATCTTTTGCCATTGTTTGACCAAACCTTGAGTGATCTCCGAAGAAGGTATCTTGATTGACAAGTGGGGATAGGCCAAGACATCCTGCCATCCGACGCCAACCCATCTCTTTCCTTTCATTTTAGTAGTCACAATTCAGTGTCTCATTAACACCATCCATGGTTGCGCTCCATCTAGCCTCCTAGAGAGGGCCATAGTGAGAGTTTGTGCCTTGTTGGCCAATGAATCATGTTTGCTTTTACATGTAAGGTTTTTCCTCATTTTATTTGCTCACGTTTTACTTTTGACAGCCATATATTAGAATAGTCGTAACAAATGGGTTGTTCTTTGGGTCTTTCCATGTTTGGAGGACCATAGCCATTATCGCTTCCCAAAATAATGTGTTGCTTGGACGCCGGTCGTACTGTTGACATGAGAGCGTATCGCATCATTAAAAGGTCCATCAAAACCAGGAGGAGGAAGAAAAATCGGGCAGTGGCAGCCCAGCGCGAGGAATGGAAGCAGTAGCCTGGCACCGTGGAAGCTCCATGGACATGAAATTGCCAGTCATGGAGCTCAAATTGCCAGTGCGGGATGCAGCAGCCAGTGCCTCCATCTCATGTCAGAGTTCTAACTTTGCTCAGTCTGAAGGATTCTCTTTCTTGTCTGTTTCTGTTGCTCCTTCTCACCTTCTCAATTCCTTAGTAGAAACCGGCCCATCGAGACATGCTAATGGTATATAGGATGCTGTGTATTAAGTGCAATCACTGGATGCCTGCATTTCTGTTCCTATGGAGGTCTGTTATGTCGGGGAAGATTGCTTCTGATGGCTATTGTTGCCATAAGTTATGTTGTTTAGGACGCTGTGTTTTGAGTGCAATAAACGAATGCTTGCATTTGTGCTCTTGTCCCAATTTCTGCTACTATGGACGTCTGGTATGTAGTGGTAGATTGCCTCTGATGGCTATTGTTTGTCATAACTTTCACTTTGTGGATTGGCCTTCTGATGTATCTGCCTTTTTTATACCATTTACATGATGTTTTGCCTGCAGATTTATATTATAAAAAAGGCAAGAATGAGTCTTTTCAGCAACTAATGGACATCGGAAAACTCATAGTAAGAATCATTACCAGTTTGCATGCAGCTGTCTATAACCATCCACTTACTCTTTTTGGTTGTAAACAATATGGGCACTGTTCTTATTCATTGACAATCAGGGGTATGGTCGACAGAAAAGATCAGAATTCAGTGTCAATGTTGCAACCCGTCCATTTCCTATAGGGTTTTTGGAGCAGGAAAGTTCTGTTGGAACTTTAGGGGACTTCGAATGGAAAAGCAGGGAGACAGAGAGCCATTTAATGCCCCTTCCTGGCACATCAAACACTCAACCTCTGCAAGAGAATGTCTGTTGGGAAATGCTGGCCCTCCAGGAGGCACTTGATTTATTAGAAAAACGGGATGAGATTGACCTAATAGACCACCTTGTGTTCATTCTTAAGAAGTGCAGAAGGAAGCGAGATCTGAGGTATGCAGAACGCTTTCATGTGCGAGTCTGTCAGTTTGGGTTGGAAACCCATGCCATGCTTGGAAACCACCTTGTTCCACTTTATGTAGACTGCAGGAATATGTCTAAAGCTGAGTCTGTCTTCTGCAAGTTACCTGGTCGGAATGAGTTTTCTTGGAGCTCACTAATATTAGGGTATGCAGAGTATGGTGAATTACACCATGCCCTTATCCTGTACTACAAAATGATTGAGGATTCTGTGAATCCCACCAGGCACACATATTTGTCTATGCTGCAAGAGTGCTCTAGGAGCAAATGTGTTGAAATGGGACAAAAAATACACATGGAAATTGCAAAGGAGGGATTTGAAGCAGATATCTATGTGGGTAGCACATTGGTGGATATGTATGCCAAGTGTTGCTCATTTGCAGAAGCAGAATATGTGATGGAGGGGCTCCCTGATCGAAATGTGGTAACATGGAATGCACTAATCACAGGATATGCAGAACATGGGTATGCAGAGGAAGCACTGGATTGTTTTGAACAGTTGAAGCTGACAAATGTGTCCCCTTCTGTTGTAACATACATTAGCACTGTGAAAGCTTGTGGCATCATAGGTTCTCTAGCTAGGGGTCAAGAACTGCATGCTGAAATCATTGAGCAGGAGTTGGAAACAGATCATATATTAGGAAGTACTTTGCTGGATATGTATTCCAAATGTGGATTACTTGTTGATGCACAGTGCATGTTTGATGAGCTTCAACTGCGGGATGCAGTTTCGTGGAATGCATTAATTGCAGGATATGCTGACCATGGCTTTGGTGAAGAAGCTTTGAATTGTTTTGAACAGTTACAATCCACTCAGGTTTGTCCGGATGCTTCCACATATCTGGCTAGCTTGAAAGCTTCTTGCAGCATTGGAGCCATGGGAAGGGGCCAGGAACTGCATGCTGAGGTTGTAAAGGAGGGGCATGAAAATGATTTTTCCATTGGTAGCACACTGATAGATATGTATTCTAAAAGTGGTTTGCTTGCTGATGCACAGGAAGTATTTGATGAGCTTTCAACCAAAGATGTGGTGTCATGGACTGCATTAATTGTTGGCTATGTTGAGCATGGTCTTGGAGAAGATGCTTTGAAGTGCTTAGAAAAAATGCAGTCGGAGGGTGTGTCTCCAGATAGCGTTGCGCTAGGGTGCTGTTTGAAAGCATGTAGCAGCATAAGAGCCATAGATAGGGGACAAGAACTACATGCTGAGATTGCTGTAGAGGGGTTTGATGAAGATCCATTTGTTGCTAATTCTTTGGTAGACATGTATGCGAAGTGTGGTTGGCTTACTGAAGCACAGGAGCTGTTTGAGCAGCTGTCAATTCGTGATGTAGTATCTTCCAGTGCAATAGTTGAAGGTTTTGCTAAAGTTGGACTAGGTGAAGAAGGTGTTGACTATCTACAAGATATAAATACCGAAGCTTTATCTGGAGATAATGCAACATTAATTGCTTGTTTGAAAGCCTGTGGAAGCTTGGGTGTCATTAAGAGAGGCCAGGAATTTCATACCGAGATCATAAAAATGGGAAAGGACAAGCTTTCTGTCAGAAGTAGTGTAATGGCTTATGGCAAACGTGTCTCACACACCCCTAAGGTGCTCTTATCTGCCATTGTTGACATGTATGGGAAATGTGGAAGCATGGCTGATGCTCACCATGTCTTTGATAAAATGCCAACAAGAGATCTCGTAGCCTGGAATGCATTGATGACTGGTTATGCTCATCAAGGAGAGAGTGAACTAGTGTTTTCTCTCTTTGAGAGCATGAGAAATGAAGGTGTGCAACCAAATGGTGTCACTTGGTTGAATCTTCTCTCTGCATGCACTCATGTTGGTCAACTGAGTAAAGGGCAGGAGTACTTTGAAGACATGGGAAGATCATATAGCCTTATCCCTTCACTTAAACACCATAATTGTATGGTTGATCTGCTTGGACGGGCAGGCCAGCTGGATGAAGCCATCAATTTGATAAAACATATGCCTGTGCCTCCTGATCTGGCGATTTGGAGCACACTACTGAGTGCTTGCCAAAAGTGGGGTAATTTAAAAGTTGCCAGGGAGGCTTTTGAATCTGTGGTGACACTGGACAAAAGCCATTCTGCAGCGTTCATATTAATGTCAAACATGTATGCTGATACGGGTCTTTGGGAAGAGGCAAAGCATATCAAAGAAATGAGATTGCTTTTAGAAGCATGCTAAAGTTATGATAATTTGCAGTTACTTGATTGAAGTTCTTCATGTAGGAAACTCGCAAGAAAAGCTGAATTGTGCATCATTAGTAGTTGGAGCATGGAAAGCCCTTGAACGTAAGCCAACTAGATTACTGGTCATTTGTGGAAAGGGAGTAGCAAGCTGGTTTTGCTCCACTCCACGGGAATAGGTTACAGGCAATCCTGATGGAGGAACATGAAATCATTACTATTCAAAATGTGTGCAGATCACATGTTTAGGCATGTTCATCTGCATATAAAGCTATAAATGTATACGTATGTAGAATTGTAAACTCACACAGACTTAGATGTACCAACGCTCAAATACATGCATGCATAAATTGCAGGGGGGGTGGCCAATTTGAAATTCTGAGGTAACATTCAAAGACAATATCCTTCTGTGGATGGATTACACCCCGTCTGTGAGAACAAGAGAGCTAATAGAGGGTGTAGAAAGTACAAACAACACAACTGACAAGTATCTTCTGAGAAGAATGGTGAATGAAAGCACAAGTGAGGTATGAGATATGATGGATGCTTGAGGAGCTGATTTAGCCAATTGCAATGTAGCTGGGCAGAAGTGAAGGCTTGAACTGAGGTGAGATAAGCTCACACAGGCCTCTATGACTCGTGTGTGGGCTGTGGAGTGCAGAGGAGTGGATGACACCACGAATTGGCAAGGTCAGTGTCTTGTACTGGGATGGGTCCCAGAGAGAGCACCCAACCACCTGTTCATGTCATCATCTCAAGGGAACTGTGCTGAGGATGCTGGTAGCAATGGAGGACTGGGAACACACCAATCTGGTGCAGGGCTGGTGATGTGGCAGACTGGAAACGCATGAGATCGATGCAGGAATTGAAGCATGACCTCCCAAGACAGCAGTCAATACTGATCTGGAAGGTCCAACAGCAGTGTTTTGATGATGAGATGGGAGTGTGGCAGTCTGGTATCATTTGGAGCAGTCCAACAGCAGCCTGCTCCTGTGTTTGGGTGCAGAACACCCTAGGCAGCTGGAGATGTTGGCGTTTGGCAGTAGTAGGAACAGCTAGCAGGACAGCAGATCAACTGCAGATGACAACACCTATGATGAGCAGTCTGGTATCATCTGGAGCAGTCCAACAGCAGCTGCTCCTGTGTTTGGGTGCAGAGCAGCCTAGGCAGCTGGAGATGTTGACGTTTGCCAGCAGTAGGAACAGCTAGCAGAACAGCAGATCAACTGCAGATGACGATGCCTATCTTGAATGCAGGTTGTGGAAGGACAAAGGCAGTCATGGGCAACAGCTAAGCTGCCAAAAAGTGGGATGAAGGTGATAGGGTGAAGAGTGGCTCCCATTAGTTAGAGTTGGGCAGGTGAAGGAACACCCAACAACAACTTTTTAGGGCTGCACAGAGAGCCAAACAAGACTACTAATAATTTGTGCTTAATCAAGGCCTAATTTTTCATTGTTTAACATCCTCTCTTAGGCCCAGAAAAGGGAGCTGAGGAGGTAATAATAAGGCTCAAATGTGTGTCTCTTTTTTTAAATAAAAAAGTTGAAGCAGAATATCAAAATACATTTTACATTTTTGACATTCTATATAATGTTTTATGTAATATTAACCAAAAAACGTTCTCAGATGGCATTTTTCTTCAACTGGAGGAGCCAATACAGGAAAATGCAGCAGTTGATGCCTTGAGCGGGAAGGCATTCATAAGGCAACAGTCATGGAAAAGGTTGTTCAAGAAGGGAGTATGACCAACGAGCAGGCCAAGATAAAAGGCTATTATGTTGGTGATGGATATCTTATACTTTCAAAATCGACCTTGCATTTCAAAGGGTCAAGAAGTTAAGGCAAAGATCTTGTGGGAAGCACAAGATAATCCCATATCCAGACAACTAGATATGCAAAGACCCTTAACGTTGTTTAAATAAGGATGTACTACATTAGGTAACCCTATGCATGTGTTGTCAAATGATTAGGGTAGAAAGGATCAAGATGCTAGGGGAACTTCAACCTATGCATAGTCCACAAATGAAGTGAGAGTCCATAAGCATAAATTTTGTAGTTGGCCTACTACGTTTGTAGATGAATGTGACTCAATCATGGTGGTGGTAGACAAACAAACAAAGGTGACTCATTTGATTATAGTCATGACCAGCTACAATATCGTCAAACTACATGGCCTATCAAAAAGTATAGTCAATGATAAGGACTCCAAGTTGTCAAAACTTGGTTATCCTTCACTAGCACTTGTCATCCTTAGTCTAATAGTTAAATTGAGAGGGTAAACCAAACCATTGAAGATTCCTAAGGGCTTACTATGTAAGAGAGCCTAGGAGGTGGTGGATTATGTGTACAATGCTATGTATCAATAAGCAATCAAGATAACCCAATTCCAAGCTTTCTATTGCCAAGAGTGTTGAACTCTACTCGTATTTTTTACCCTATCCTCAAAGTAGAAGCTTATAAAGCAAAGTCTAGGCCATTTGCCAAGACATTAAAGCAGTTTAGGACCGACAAATGTCTACTCAAATCTAAAGAATAATAAACGTAATTAAAAAAGAAAACATGGTTATTCTTAAGGGTTCGACTTCAGAAAAGTCCACTATAGTTAAGGAGTACAAGAAGCTTAGTCCAAGATAGTGTGGGTCGTATGAGATAATTAAGTCTCTGGGAAGGAAGATTAAAAACTCAAGGTCCATAATATATTTCATGTACAGTTACTCGAGTCCTCTGTATAGATGATAAATAGATTATGATGCTAGCTCAAGGACTTCTCGAAATACAACAAGAAAAGATCCTTGATACAAGAGAAATGTCCTTTAGATCTCACATTCTATGAGAACATCTCATGCAATGGAAGGTCTAACCCAAGAAAACACCACATAGTTGCTCTCGAGATGTGCATATCTGTATTTTCCTAAGGAAGGATGTGGCGTATCCATTAGCTACTCTTATACTTACACAAAGCCATGTATTTCAAGTTTTTGTTTTAGACCTTTGAAGTTGATGCATTATTTGAGAGAAGCATCCTTCTTCTTTTGGAAGTATAAGCATTTCCCAAAGCGAGTTACTTGAGTGGACGAATCCTTGTTCAATTAACTATCTTAGTTGCTCCTTAAGTTCAATGGCTTTTGGGACAAACATTTTGTAAGGCCTCTTAGGCAGCATCGGTTTGCTTCATGGATTAGCTAAATTTTATGGTCATTATTCTTGTTTGGGAAAAAGCTAGTCATTTCTTTAGAGAGTAAATCATCAAAATTGTTGATCTAAGAGGTTTCCTTAACTTCCTTAGGCTCTTCGAATTTGTCCAACCTGATTAAGTAGATCAGTTGTCGTTTACTTAACACCTTTTGGAATTGGCTAGCTTTACCTAATTAGATCGTGTTACTTCTAGTTCCACTATTGAGGTTTTGAAATGTAACTTCTTCTTTGGCACATAGGATTTGAGCCTTGTTTAGTTAAGCCAATTCGTACCCAATATATGATTATAGCATCCTAAAGGTAGTACTTGAAAAAGTATCTATACTTGTCTCCTTGTCCAATTCAAATTTGCTTTGTTCTACAATATTTACGGATGTTATTTCTTTTCTATTGGCTGGCCAACTCTACAATCATTTCCTTTGTCATTTTAATATTTAGATGCAACCTTCTTACATGCAACCTTTTTACTATCTTTGGAGATAAAAAAGAGTTAAGCCCTTCCACAATCAATTAGAAAATTAAAATATTTATCTAGGTAAGTTAATGGTGTTTGAATGAATGAACATTGGTGGTCAGCTCCTTTGGCAAATGGATTCTTGTTCCACCTCATCACCTATGGTGAATTCTTTTTAGATAGTATCATGGAATTGACTCAAGCTCATGTTGTTGTTCCCCTTATCTCTTGGGTTGATTGCCAATTGATTGAAGTTTGGGTGGTGAATATAATCTGCCCTTTTACATTGAATCTTTTCATACTAGGAGCATTGTTTATTCCCCATGCCTCTTTGTTTTAGGAGGATTGCGAATGGCCTCACCATTGTTCATTTTGGTTCCTTAGTGGTTCCTTCCATAGACACAACTTCTTTAGCGATTCTGAGAGGTTGTTGTGGGCTTATATGATGCATCATGTATTAGTTGCAAAGGGGTTTTGGAACATTGTGCATGAAATACAAAGACGTTGAGAGACTTGGTACATATGGCCAAAAGACATCGATTCTTAGAAAAACAAGAGCTCATAGCATGGAGATATGAATTTTTGAAGAAAATGATGAAAAGAAAGAGAGAAGGTAATAGATTGCAATAATAAAGAACAAACGTATTTCAACCCCAATGGTAGCTTATGGATAATTCATATAATCTTGTCTTTAAACCACATATATCATATAGATCAACATATACATCATTTTTTGAGACTATTGCTAATCATAAACCCAACTATATTAGTCCCATATGAAAATAATACACCATACATGAGTTTGGGTACCAACTTATGTATTTGTTGTTTAAAATGGTCCCATATATATATATATATATATATATATATAGTTCAAAACTTATTTAGCCCACCTCATGTAAGATAGTTAAGGATGCTTGGGATACTCTAGTTAGAGAGTGAACATATGGATGAAGGTAGCTCCATGGATAATTTTTAAATAACGATCAAATATCTTAAGGAACAGTTGATTATTGTAGATGAGATTTTTCCAAATATTTCACTTATGCAAATTGTTCTAAGTGATCTTCTTGATCCTTCATTTAATGATAAAAGGCAATCCAAATGCTTTATCAATTTGTTGGTTTTTATTTTGCTACAAGAAGAACAATCTAGGCAAAATAGAATTGTTATGTGTGTTGTAGGCCAAGCATTTATAGATGGTTAGAAAGGTAAAGGTAAAGCTTCCTCTTTTGCTAGTAAGTAGAAATCTACAAATACTACTAATATTGTTTAGACAAAGAGGGTTGATGAGGATGAGAAGAAAAAAGAGAGTGAAAAGATCATATCATTAAGGACTCCTAAATTGGTTATGAAAGAAGCTAAGAAGAAAGAGGCTACTATGCTTGTTTTGCATATGCCTCTCCTTCTAAGTTAGAATATGTCAAACATTGTGCATGATACAAAATGTGCATTTAGTGCACAAGGCAGTTATGACCCTTCTTTACATGCTTCTTTTATGTTTGTTGTGGATCTAGATGTATGGTACTTTGACAATGGTGCCATAAAGTATATTACTTCTCTATGTAATTTGTTAACTTCTCTTGAGCTTGTCCCTAAGGGCAGTATTGTGGTGTGCCAATAATTCCTCTTATCTTGTCAAAGAACTTGGAAAATTAGTGTTGACTACTATTAATGATAATACTTTCACGCTTATGGATTCTTTTTATCATATATAAAAAAGAATGTGTTGTCAACTTCTAAACTTTCCAAGATTAGCTTGAGTGTGAAGTTTGTTGATGATAAAAATATAGTTCATAATCTTTATTGTGGTGATATGATTATTGCATTTTGTTCACTATGTCATGAGTTGTATAAGCTCAATAACTATGGTGAATTTATGGAAGACATTGCATGTGTTGTTGCTAATTTACACAGTTTCAAATACAAAACTTTGGCATGTGCATTTTGGTCATCTCAATTTTGCTAGCTCGATGCATATGCAGAAATCATATGATTGCCTACTCTTAAGATACCCAGAAAACACATTTGTGAAGACTGCATATTGGGTAAAATACAATGCACTTCATTTCCAAAAGATGTTCAACGAGAGATGTTCGTAAACTATAGCTTCTACATAGTGAGGTTTGTGGTCAATGGAAATAACATCTTTTGGCAATTATCTATACTTAAGTGGCTTTCATTGATGACTAGTCCAAGTATGCATGGGTATATGCCATATGGTTTAAAAGCTAAGTCCAAAGTGTTTTTGTGCTTTAAGAAATTTATTAGTATAGTTGAAAATATGTCAAGATATAAAGTGGGTACTCTCTGCTCTAATCGAGGAGGGGAGTATACATCTAAGGAATTTAATACATATCTAGCTAGAGATGGGATAAAACACTAATGTGTAGTGCCATATAGACCACAACAAAATGGTGTAGCTAATGAGTGAAAAAACAAATCACTTATGGAGATGGCATGATGCATGATCAATTGTTAAGCTTTACTACATAGTTTCTAGCTTCAAGCTATTTTATGTATAGCTTATATGCTCAACAAGTGTCCCACTAAGGCTTTGGAGTCTATCACTCTGTATGAGGCTTGGCATGGTACAACTACATTTGTGGCTCACTTGTGTGTTATTATTTGCTTGTCTTATGCTTTAATACCATTGAAACAATGCATGAAGCTAGATGGCAAGCTTGTAAAATGCATTTTTGCTGGGCATAATAATAAATGCAAAGGTTATAAGTTATCCCATTCTCACAAAGTAAGTGTATCTTGGTCAACCATGATGTTGTCTTTGTGGAAGATGATATTCACTTTACTTTCATAGATGAAAGAGACAGATGTATGTTCATAGGATATCTGTGATACTTTGTTGCCTCTTTGTGTGAAATCATATATAGTGCCAAATGAGGCAATTTCAATCTATACAAGTTTCTCGCGATAATATCAATTAGCTATTTGGTAATGTAGATGTGAATGATGCACTTTTTGTTAAAAGAGTAGAGACTGAGTAGTCCAAGACTATGTTGAAATAGCAAGATTAGGTATTGCATGATAGTAAGTTGGATGCACCATTAGCTAGTCGTATTTGTTTAAGCTCTCATAGTACCTCTTATGCATCAAATTATTATGTATTGGTTGTTTCTAGTTTGTGTAATGAGGATGAGCCTGTGTCTTTTGAAGAGGCACAAAATTTAGAAAATTGGATGGCTACTATGCAATTTGACTATGGTGCTATTGTCAAACATGGTATTTGGTTCTTATGTGATTCTCTGCCATATCCTCTTTTTCTTTGGGGAAATATCTAAAAGGGCTTTTACACCCCCTATTTCATAGATTCTTTCGTATGGAGAAAGAAAAAAAAAACAAAAGAGAGTTCTAGTTTTGTAATCCTACTCTAAATTTTCTTGAATGACGAGGAGTCGTATGAGCTAGGAATCTCACGTATGATTCTATATAGTGACACTAGAACTAGCTATCTGTCGACCATTCCACATTGGTGAAAAAGGCTTTCCACAAGCATATTTCTAAGCAAAAAATATCTCAAGCTGTGAGGGAACCGGGGAGCCCATCCCCATCCCTCGAATTTCCCCAAGGATGGGATTCTTTTTAGTTTTCCTCCTAGCAAGCTTGGCCATTGGTACCAAGTGGGATTACAAGTTGAAGTGCAAGCCATACGGTAGTGTTGATTGCTACAAAGATGGACTTGTGGCAAAGGGTTATGCTCACTAGAAGGGCATTGATTTTTTATGAGATCTTTACTCCCACTTGACATATGTCAACTATTCATAGCACTTGTGTATTAGTAGGTTATAATGCTTGGAATGTATATACGTTAGACACCAAAATTCCATTTCAAAATGGTGGTTTACATGAGGAAGTATATGTGTTTCAACCTCATGTTTTTGTGGAGAAGGGGTAAGATCTTGATCTACAACATGCATACTAGAACTCTTTTGTCTGGATTATTCTTCGTGCAATGACAAAGAACTAACTCATCAATCAAATAACAAAGCATTTGGATTGCCTTTCATAATTAAATGAAGAGTAGATGTACAACTCTAATAAGAATCAAGAGACCATTGAGAATAATGTGCATAAGTGAACTGTCTGGTAAAATCTCAAATATAGCAATAAACTACTCGTTATGGTCTTTGTCAAAAAATTACCCATGGAGTCATCTCCATCCATATGTTCACTATCTATTTGCTTATGCAAGTAAGCAACATGAACCTCATTTTTTCCTTGATACAAATGTGCAAGTATATCCCAAGCATCCTTAGCTAATCTTACATGAGCAAAATTGTGGTATCATGGTACGTGTAATAGGCAATGCAATCAAAGCATGAGCCTCTATATCTCTACCATCCCAATGAATCTACTCAAGAGTAGGTAGTGGTGGTGCTTGAGCATTAACTAGAGCAAAACTTGCAACATTCTCAATAGCAAATATTTGTTACAAGTGGTATAGCGATGGAAGCATAGACAAGTGTTGAAATAAACTGCTAAACACAAGGAAAAAGAGAAAGAAAACAAAAGAATACTGCAAAGGAAGAGAACTCAAAGATGTGCTTGGAAATGGAATCCATATACCAAACAAGAGAATGACACATATAACAATGAGCCACTCGCATCGGCTCCCTCTCTCCACAAAACTTGTAAGTGATAATGATTTGAATGAAAAGGAAGCCAGATATATAAAGAAGGAAAAAATGCCAAAATAGGGGTAGTTCGACCAACATTTAATGATGGCTGGCCAGCGTAAAATGCCCCAAATAACCATACAATGACCATTATAAAAAAGCTCATAGATGTAGAGGATGTCTGCGCCCACAAAGCATTCACCACTCCCTCAAACTCCGAGGGGAGCTTGTAGAGTACCGTTCCCACGAGATGTGCCTCTAGAAGGACAGACTACATCTGTCGAGAAGCTTGTCCTAGACCTATGTAACATGAAGCTAAAATGCCTGAATAGTGTCCTTAGACTCAAACTTTATTTGCTAAAGCTAGCCATAAAGCTTCATTGTACGCATGATGGAAGATGCCTTGTACAACATCTAAATATTCAACCATATTTTGGGAGATGTCTTGTAGGAGGTAATCGCTAATAGAACTTCTTTAGAAAGACACTGAAGTAGTTGCACATGCATCATTCGAATCCCATGTAAATACAACTTTCCAATGGTTGTCCTCATTAATATCTTTCGGAAAAGGAAAAGGACATTGAGGCCAAGGAATACCTCCACATACAATGTACCAAATTCACTTCTGCACTAAACCAGGCTTTCATCACATCACTCCATGTAAGATAGTCAGGTCCACATAGATATCATCTATAGAAGTGCATAGCTGAGCCATTTGGAGAGAATAAGAAGAGAAGACAAAGAATATAACTTATATATAGAGTGAGAATACAACCCAACCAACATTAAATACATCACAAAATGAGAGTTCACATGTAGGGTAACCAAAAATCCAATTAAAAATGAAGGGCAAATGCAGAAAAAAGAAGAAAACCTAGTCAAAAACTGCCAGAAATAGCAAAAACTACTTGTAAAAACAATCAAACCTGAAAACACAGGGTGCAAGCTAAAAATGCAGGTAGGAGTGGACCTCTGACAGGTTGAAAATGATCAACAATAGGTTGCCTGATCAACAAAAGGAAAAAGGACCTATAATCAACAAAGAAAATATAACAAGAACCTAGATCATGCAATTTGATACCATGTTAGAAGTGGTAGAGCAATGGAAGCATATACAAGTGCTGAAAAAAAGTATTGAACGCAAGAAAGAAAAGAAAGAAAACAAAATAATACTACAAAGGAAGAGAACTTAAAGATGTGCTCGAAAAATAGACTCCATATACCAAACACAAGAATGACCTGTACAACAATGAGCCACTAGCTCCTAGGCACTAGCTCCGACTCCCTCCCTCCATAGAACCTATAGGTGACGATGATCTGAATGAGGAGGAAGCCATATATATAAAGAAGAAAACAATGCCAAAATAGGGGCAAGTCGACCATCATAAAATGTCCCAAATAAGCGTACAATGACCATAATAAAATGCCTAAATAACCTAGCCATGCTCGCATAGGTCAACAGACTCGCACATGAGCTATCTGGACTACTAACACTCTTTCTATTGTTTCTTATGCATTTGCAGCTTTTGGACTTCTGATAGGACGTCTTTCAATTTCATGTACAATGTTCCAAAGCCCCTCTCTAACCAATACATGACACATCATATAAGCCCACAACAAATACTTGGTTCCATCCAACTTGTCCTCAATAGCCAATATATGGAATACATCATTGTTGCCAACCATGGCCATTGACTATACTTGATGAAAAAGTTTCTTATATAGAGGAAAATATGCACAAAACCAAGTTGTGCTATGTAAAAGTAGCATAGTATGAAGTAGCATAGCATGTCAATTTTTTTGCACAAAAGGATGAAATAGCTTGTGTAGTATTACCTATAGTGCAAAAGGCCAAAAAGAACCCTCTGGGGATTCAATGCATGTAAATTCTCTATATCACCTGCATTCAAGACCCATTTAAAATAACCCTTATTTGTGATTTTTTCTTAAGTAGAACATATCCTTTTTCTATTCAATTTGTGAATGACCCTTTTGTATGGAACCCTTTTATATAAAACCAATGTGTAAAAATGGTATTTAATTTTTTTTTCTTTTGAACCCACATGATATGCTTATATATTTAACAATGACCCCTCTCTCCTCCCCCTCCCTCGAGAATGAACCTGAATTGAAAATATGTCAACCTAAGAATGCTCATCAAATCTCGTCCCAATATGAAGAAATCAAGCAGAGGGTGTAGATGACTCTGCCCAAGAGGTCAAAGCCTGCTACGATAACAATTGTTTGATTTAGGGTTGTAGGAACACAAGTACATAGCTAGGAGAAGAAGAAGTTTGAGAGAGCACAACTCAAAGTGTATTGAGAGAGATGTAAGGAGAAGATATACAAGATTGAGTATGCACTAAGGTGAATAGGCATATATACAAGGCCGAGGAAGGGCAAAAAGTGCCCCAGCAGTCCTAAGTGTGTTCAAGCACATTATTACCTAAATATGGTAACACGGCTTGACATCTATGGATCATATACTATGCTACTACATTGGGATTTCATGGTCACTTGCATATTTTCATGCTTATAGGCATACTATAGAAAATTAACTTTCATTCACATAACACCCACAATAAGTACACACCAACTATGCTAGTGAGAGGTGTTATGATAAGATTACATACACAAATCATTCTTATTGCAAAATTTCTATCAATGTAGACAATGGCTATTGCAATATTTATTAAATTTATAGTTATACAAAGTCCAAAGCTATTCAAGAGATGGCATCATATCAAAGGTGAAAAATGCATAAAATGTTATGTGCAACATCAAGAAATCCTATTCTAATAATCTCTCATAATTTATTCTCACATTGCATAATGAAGTATCATTTTTTAAGTATTTTCATGGAGGATCAAGCTACATAAAAAGCTTCCATAATGGAGTAGCATTTGTTAAGTATTTTTCATGGAGGATCAAGCTACATAAAAAGCTTTGTAGGTTATCATGCATATAGTGCAAATTAAAGCATAGTTATTTTTGTGGAGAAGCAAGTTATCCTGACACATCCTATCAATTTCTTAGAATAAAATATTATTTTCCCTTTGTAAATCCTCTTAATAATGTCAAAACCAACATTTTTAGCATTATCTATTGTACCATGCATGATTTTATTATGTGAAGAGTGATAGCTACATGGACTTTTGGCATACTTAACTAACACTTTGTATAGTCTTGCCAATATGAATATGTCATTTGCATTTGCAAAATCATCACTTCTATTTTTCCCTCCCTTTGGGAATGGGGTACCATATACTCTCAATGTTGCAAATAATTGCAACATATAATTTTTTGTTTCTACATGGAAGCACAAGAGATGACAAATTCTAAAAACTTCATTCTATTTGACCACAACAACTATCCAATTGATGACTTGAACAACTTTCTACATTTTTAATATTTCATTCTTTGACAATCAATTATACAAAGATTAAAGAACAAATTTCTACACAATTTATATTCACATGCTTTGACAATCCATCATACAAAGGTAAAACATATGTATCCAGAAAGGATGTACTTTATCTAACACCAACTTTTGTCACACATGTTGGCACTACCATAATTGTAGCTTCCATTACAAATTTGTATACAAAGATACAAGAGGCAATGACTACTTAACTAACACATAGATTTAGCCACAAAATATGGAGATATATGATGATGCATGCTCCAAAGTTGAACAAGAAAATGTGAAAGCAAGAGAATATGAGATCAAGGTAGATACACCTTGATTTGACATGCATGTTGATATCTTATCTAGACACTCTTAAAAACATTCTAACCCATGAGTATGTTTAGAATTTTTGGACATCTATCCATGCATTGACAAAGGAGGACTAAAGACATTGTTTATGTTGCATTTATATACTTGTTTTATATAAAAGTATTTGTTATACATTTAATACAACTACATGTTCCAATTATTATATAATTACTAATCTTTTGTACAAAACAAAGTTTCACACAAAATTTTGTATGAAACTTTCTTTCATCCAAAAGATATATTGTTTTATATAAGCATGAGCTCACAACTCATATTTCATTTGACAAAAGAAACAATCATACTTTCCTGCCCTTGCAACAATTTCTAGCTTTTTTTGCATCAAGCATGCTACACCAACATGTAAAAAATAAATGATTGAATAAAATATTAGTAGTATCTTATGCATATAAATAATAATACATAATAGAAGTACTAACGCCTTGTTATAACATGCTTTCATCTTATATCAATGCACTTAGGATTACAAAAAAATAAAAATGAGAAAATAGTTGCACCTTGTTGCAATATTCTTGCATCTTGGATCAATGCGCTTAGGCTAGAAATGCCTTAAGACTTAGCAACACAAATTGTTGGTTAAATATATGTAGGATATAAAATTCAATGCCCACCATCATTGTACCATACATGATGTGGACAATTTTTATATATTGGTTATCAGTGTGCCACAAACATTTAAATGGTTATCGTGGTAGAATGCATGCACGTTAAGAGCTACAACTTGTTGACTCTTCAAAATAATGAGATTAGCTATTTAGAACTTAGATCCAAAATTTTCATAATTTATATCATACAATTATCTAATTCAAAAAATATATATTTTTAGACATCATTTAATTCTATGTGTTTACATTTTAGGTCCCATAAGCCACATTGGTGAAAAGATAAGAGACATCATTTAATTCTATGTGTTTAGATTTTGGGTCCCTATAACTCACATTGGTGAAAAGATAAAAGAGACATTACTTAGGAAAGCCAAGTGAAAGTCCTATTTAAGAAAATCAATGACAAGAAATAACAAACACACAAAATGTGGACTTTAGAGTCCATTTTCATAGTATCACTTATTACGAAGGATTCATAAGTACTTACCTACTAATGATTTACTCATGGGTATGCAATCAATGGCTAATAAACACATGTATATGCAATTTGCTCAACATGACCCTAACTCAATAACCTTTTTAAATGAGGTTCAATGATGCTAGGGAACAATACAAGAGAAAATGTCCCATAAGATATTCAATCTTCTATTCTTTTTGTAAACAAAAGATGAAATTGCTACCAACAAACCTCTAGAGGTCATACTAAAAACCGGGACAATTTCTCCAATAGTAGAATAATTTGCCACAATCATCGCATCACATTGATCCCATCATGGTGGGAGAAGTACTCCATGAGGAACTTGCACCTAAAGAAGATAGAGTGCCACATGAAGCATGTTAGCATGGATAATAGAGGCTTGGCAAGCATATGTTGTAAAAGAGAGGAAATCTGAGATACATTCTTGCAAAACAAAAGAACTCTACCTACTTGTGCTGGAAGATTTTGAAGCAAGACTAAATTGCTCATATGTACAATTCTCTACTAGAAGATGGGGTGTTTAGGGGACTCTAATAAGTAGTTCTCTTGAACTTGTGAACTAATGACTAGATGAAATAATATGTTTTTGCAATCTTTTTAAGCATGTGACCCTAGGGTGCTTCTCAACCAATCCCATGCCTTATCCTTGATGTGTGGCTTTGTGACCATGAAGAGCTTATTGCATAATAAGAATTTTTTTCATTATGATTAACACATTAAGAACATTGTGTGTCACTTTTCCAAAATATCAAGGAGGGTGTTTGTTGGAGTCATCAAATGGGGCATGGCAACATAGTTTGACATGCAAAGTACATATCCTCCTCAACTAGTGAACCAATGATTGGATGAAATGATATGTTTGTCTAATCTTTATAAGAGTGTGGCCCTAGAGTATTTTTGACTAAACTCTTGCCCTTCAGTGCAAAGCATGAAAATAGCTCTATTAGATACAAAGAACATAGTCTTTGTAATTAGACAAGCCATATGTGACTCCTCATGAGTAAATTTTTAAAGAGAAATTGGAGAGAATCAATAGCCTTTTTATGAATAGAGAATAGACCTAAAGGCATCTAGTGTTGATATATCCATAGACCAAATAACAAAACATAGTGGAATGCTTTAGCTTCATGATTGTAGTGGTTTATGCTTCATGATTGTAGTGGCTTATGCTTAGAGAGAATGATGTATAACAACATATTCTCATTCATGCAAATGATAAAATCTTGGCTTATATCTAACCATTAACTAGTTTTATTTATCTAATATCCATTCTCATAAGTTCTTGCAATTTTTTGATGTGAAATCCAATCATTTTATGTTTTTAATATCAATGGTATTAGTTATTTTTATCACAACTTTGGATGCAAGTTAAATTGTGCAATGGTCTTGAATTAAAGTTTATTGCCTTAATATTAATGTTAATTAGCTATTCTAATCAAAATGTATTATGCTTTGTCAGAGTAATGGCTAACCTTTCGTTTGACCCAATGGAGTCACAACAATTTATGAAGGATAGTTTCATGACATTGGGATATACTAGACCATTTGATCTTATTGTTTCCCCCTATGATAACAAGTGCAAGGATCTACCACCATGCTCTTTGAAGGAGATCAGAGAACTATGTCCAAAAAATTTTGTGAGAGAACAATTATTTCAAAAGTCCAAAAACTACAAGGGTACAACATCTTTGAAGTTTTTTAACCATCAACATGTTGACATGGCATGAGTCATATTAAAACATTTTTATCAAGGTTGCAAAGACTATGCCAAAGAATAACCTTATTAATTGTATGTGTGTCCCAATAAATGTATGCTCATGACATTCTAAAAATCAAAGCCAAATTGGGCAAATGCATTTCAATGCAAGTAGTGGTTAGGGAGGGTAAATGTGAGGGCTAGTGTGCAAAGGGAAAATTGACCATTTGTGCACACTTCATCAATCAGAATGACAAAGGAGTAACATGAGTACTTTATGGAATGAGATGGAGTCACTTGAAGGGCTTGTCAATGACCTCAAACAACATGTTATCAATGCTCGTAAAGAAAGAGACAAGGCACAACAACCTATTGCCTTATTTCTATAAGAGCTCAAGACTACTCAAAACAAAATGGCAAAGAAGAAAAATAATGACAACTAGGAGTCAATTGGAAGGCTCCTTATTAACAAGGTCACCCAGGACTTCCCTCAAAAGCCTACCAATAACGAGGCTAGGCCCTCAAATGCTAATGATCTTGGACCCTATAATACCAATGAGTAAAGACTTGCTAGTGGCATAAAAGTAAAAGTGTTTAACTAATTGAGATCATTGTTGTAGCCTAAACACCCCTTGATAGTAAAATCAAACTATATACTAATTGATTCAATTATACTTTTATATAATGGTTTTGTATTATTTTAACGTTTGTCCTTGTAGTCCCTTAGCTCACGGTGTCGGAGTGTTTGGTGTCGAAGGTCTATCGCAGGGGCAAGAGACAATAGGGTAAAGGGAGATTCAAGGAGGAGAGGAGTAGACGAAAGACAAGGGGTTGAAAGAAATAGAAGACGTAGAAAAATACTTCATTGAAAGAAATAGAAGATGTAAAAGAATACTCACATAGATGAAGCCTGTCAGTTTATTTCTGCATTATGAGAAGATAAAACTCTTGTAGACAAAAACATGCATAAAATAATACCTTCCTCTAAGCTACTCAGGTCACCAATCTGGTGCTTCCATTGGCTCTGAAAGGGAGGTAAAATACCAACACACTTGACAAGAATTCTACCAGATCACTCCTTCTTCATCTCCCACTTTCGAAGTGTTGTTCACTGCCTGAAAACAGCGATCGTGTGTCGCGCGATTTTTCCAATCCCTCTTTTTACATAAAATCCTCTCAAAAATGGTTGAAAGCTACCTACTTTCTTTTACATGTCATCCTATTTTTAAAGTTATCTATAGTTTCTTGATTTTTACAAGAGATAATATCTAAAATATCAAAAATTGGCTAAACTTGTCCAAAAATCTAATATTTTTGAACCATGGACACCAACACTAATGTCTAAAATGGCATTGGCTCTCTAGATCAATAAGAAAGCTGCACTCTAGAGTTTTTCACACGGTGTGCGTGTAGCGGTACGACATCCACCCCCTCCTAACCTGCACATCCTCTGGCATGTGCCAAAGTCTTATGGATCTACCGTTCCAAAAGAAGTATCTTATGCCATGTCAATGTCTTCATCTTCTACCTCTTCTTCTTTTATATTCTCATGTTCATGCTCAGTATCCAACTCCTTCAACTCAAATGCTGAAGACTCCCTATGTTTAAAGAGCTTGATATGTTTTCTAGCCATTGGAATCCTTAGAGCTATCCCATCCATCTCATTTAATGCATAGGTAGCATTATCAGAACAAACCTTACCACATATGGACCAAACCACCATTTTGCCATCTTCCGATTGGCACTATGCTGATTTTCCAAGCTGCTGTCATAAACCAGCACCCAATCCCCTTCTTGTATAGCTCGTGGTTGAAGTCTATGTCACTTGTCAAATCTCTTCTTGTTCTTGATCCTTGCAGTCTTTAGCTTTTTCATGGCTATCTCAATGTCTTCAGGCCTTTTTTCTAACCATTTAATGTGTAGGACCAGCAACTCTTCTCTATTCAAACCCTCTTCCCATGGTAGAACACTCCAAGTGCCATAGTCTCCTTAATAGGCATGATTGGCTATTGTCCATACATTAATTCAGCAGGCATATACCATGTAACTGCACTATGAGTGGTCCTATCAGCCCATAAATCAAAGGGTAACATTCTTGGCCACTCTTCCATCCTGCCCTTGCATGACTTTGCTAATGCCTTAATGATAGGCTGATGACCTCTTTCACTTTTGCCATTTGCTTCAGGATTGTAGGCTGAAGTTAAAGCCAGCTTGATACCCAATCATGAAAAGAATTCACGAGCCTCATCCACATCCAATTCTCCTCTATCTACAACTACTTTACCAACATAGCCATACTTGCAAAAGACTTCTTCTAATAAGAATCTGCAAACTGCTTGAGTAGTCTTTGTACTAAGAGCTCAACCTTCCACTTGATTTTTCAAGTCTTCTTGTGCAAGCACAAGATATCTCATATTCCATAAACCTATAGGCATGGTAACTAGATCAACTACCCATTTGTAATGCATAGAAAATGGATAGGTCGGTTGCAACCCATCTCTATGCTTTACCATCGAATACATTTGACAAACATTTCATGATTCCACATAATGCTCCACATCTTTATACATGTTTTGCCACCAATACTTCTCTTTTGATCTTGGCAAATGTGCCCCAAACTCCTCTATGTCCAGCCCATAAGCTTTCATGAAACTCCTGCATCACCTGTTGTTGAGAAGCCCTATCTCCTAATACACGTACTAGAGCTCCTCCATCACCTATTGTTGAGAAGCCCTATCTCCCAATACATGTACTAGAGCTCCTCTCTTTTTCTTTGCATGCTTCCATAAATATCAATCTTTCAAGAAAAACCCATAAGCTTTTCTTTTAATCCTTTTGAATTCACCTTCAGACCACTCAGTCTTCTTTGTCATGAGGCTGAGATATTGGCATATTTTCAACCAATCATCCTCATGCAACTCTTCCAAAAATTGTGATCTCACTGAAGCATAACACCGATGATGTTTTCTCTCTATTGTCCATCTCTTCTCCATGGCTGTAAGCTCTTTTCTTACTACTGAAATTCCTATTACAATAGTTGTACCTGTAGTAACAACAGCTACATACTCATTCCCTACTACTATCATAAAGTCATTTTCAACACCTATCACATCATCCTCTTCATCTTCCATCAGCTCCTCTTCATCTTCAATCATAACATGGCTGAAGGGGTTTTCTCTACCTGCAATATGCTGAAAATCAGGGTTAAGTGACTTTATATATGCAATCCATCGTAACATGGCAATATCAGGAGTTGAGCAATTCACTATCATGCCCAATAGAGGTAGACAATCAGTCTCTACCACTACATGAGCTCCCATAAAATATTCCCTATCACACTTAGGGGCTGTCACTACACCCCAAAGCTCTCTTTTGACTTGAGAATACCGTCGTTGCTGTTCATTGAGGACCTTTGCTCCAAACCAAATGGCATACCTATTCCCATCAGCATCATCCTGACCCACTGCCCAACCAATGCCAATTGGGCTTGTATCCACAGTGAGAATAATAGGCTGCCCATTCTCATAATTTGCTCTCTTTAGTGTTGGGGCTAAAATCAATAAGCTCTTTATCTTCTAAATTGCCTTCGTATGTTGTTTTTCCCACCAAAACTTTTGCCCTTTTCTCAAGAGCTGATATAAACTTTTGGCTACATAAGAAAAATGTGGAATCCATATCAAGTAAAAGACACATGCACCCAAAAATCTTCTCACCTCAGATACATTTGAGAACATGTCTCCTGCATCCTGCTTATGGCATCAATCTTTACTGGTGAGGGCTTTCTTCCATATGGTCCACACATGTGCCCAACAACTAATACTTCCTCCACTCCAAAAACTGACTTTTCTCCTGACAGAGTCAAATGCACCTGATCATCCAACATTCCTTACGATGACCTTATTAACTGGTTGCAAATCATGTATAAACCTCAAAGAACCATTCTTCTTTGGAACAATGAACCACCGATTCGAATATGGAGCTGAAGAGGGTTCCAAAATCCGCATCGTGATCTTCTCGTTCAAAAGCTCCATCAGCTTAGGCAAATATGCCCGAGGTACTGGAATAGGCTTTAAATTCCATGGCACATGAGGTATTGTAAAGATCACCATAGGTGCACTATGGTCCGATCAACACATCCAATTTCATCTAGCTGAAATGCAAAGGCTTTTCCATGCCTTGTCAACATCTGTAAGAAATAATCTCTTTCTGCAACAGGTACAAGAAAGCTTGTATCACCAATTTTCAACTTTTGTAAAGTTTTAGCTCTGAATTTATGTCCTACTCCATGTGGATCCCATAAACTAGGCTGTTGAGTCACTTTTTCAACCAACCCATCACTTTCAGGTGGTAAAGGCAAAGCCACAGGCTTAACCTTCTTTGCACCTATTTTGTACTTTGTATCCACCCTTGCTTCAGTCATGTTTTGCAGCCCATAACATTCATGCTCAACAAACTCTTGAATGAATTCATACATCTCTAAAGTGTCAACATAAATAAGCTCTTTTTCTGCTATGTTTTCAGCACTAATTACTGCACAAATTTCAGCCACTGTATCAACATCAACCAGCCCTAAAATACCTTCATTTGTAGCCATCAAACCATATATCTTTAGCTCTTTTTGAGCCTGTCCTACATTATTCTTTTCGGCCCTACTGCCAAGACTACATGCTATCCATTCCTACAATCCATACACAAACACAGTTTCCCCCTTTTTTGGAGGCATATTTATCTTCCTAAAGGCACTGCCATAGCCTCCAGTTACAACAGTGCTATCTAAAAACCCTTAAACTCTCGTGCATTAGGTGGCATAGGATTATCCCGCATCGATTGCGGGGATGATTCACACAAATAGTGAGAAATTGTACGGCCTTTATATTGTCTTTACTCCGAACCCGTGCATATGAAGATCCATCATCCAAGGCTTTTGTTTCCAACCTTGATTTCAAAATATAGGGTTGCCCCAAAATCACTGAATAACTACATGAATCCTGCACAAAAAATGATATTCATCCCTAATGTCTCCAATAGTCACGGTACATTAGGACAAGCCGCATAAAGATCCCCTGATGAATTGTTTGTTGCCCGCATGGACCATCCCGAATCTACATCAATTAGCCATCCTCCGTTCTCATATAAACTACATGCCATAACATTGAATTCATAACCATGATCCAAGAAGAGAGTTATGCAATACATCTCTCTTTCTCCCACTTTAACAATTGTCTCTATTGTAGCACGAGCCCAATGCATTCGTGAATAATGACTGCTTGGAATAAAATGAGCATCTTCTTCCTCATGTGCTTGTTGATGGACATCCCTATTATACATAGCCTTCTCTCTATGCTAAGTGCTGACCATAATACCATTTTCAGCCACAAGCTTGTTGTCTACACTTTCATTTAACCCATTTTCAGCATCAACGTGTTCTAAAACAACATTACATGCATCATCATATTCCCTCTGAAGATGTCTATCTGTCAACCTGCATCAATGCTTGCAAAATTTCACCATCAAAATGTCTTTTTCGTTTCAATAAATCAATGATTGCATCATGAAATTCACGCTTTGCAATTCCAAGAACTTCGTCAAGTGTGAATTCCACTCTACTGCCAAGTATGCGATCTTCCAACACTTGTTTAAGCAATGTCCTCATCTCTTCTTCTCTTTTCTTTCACAAGAGCTTCTTAATTATGAACCTTAGCCAAATAAGCATAGGCTGAAAATGAATCCACTAGTGTACTCCATCCTATTCTTCCTCATATACTCTGACTTGTATCAACCAGTTCAGACTTTGCTGTTTTTTCATTTTCCATGCAATCTAATGCTTGCATCTAAACACGAGATTTTGCTTCAGCCATGCCTCCTTTACAAGCTTCATCAGTCCTTTCAATTCTCAACCCATATGTGGATGCATCTATGGCAAAAAATGATGCCCTTGCAGTCATATCTTGCAACCTCTTCTGCATACCACCATTTCCAAAATTTGGCTCTATTGGAAGACTAGTTTCTGTTGCATGTATTTTTCCATCTTTCCAAAAGACTATTTTTTTGCTTCTGCTTCATAGTAAGTTGTACAATCTAGCTTTTCATGCAGTAAATTGTCACACCAAATTCATCTTCTCTTGTATCCTTATCTATACGTCTTTTGAGTTGTTGCCCAGCCCTTCTCTTCTACCTTGGCATCCAATTTTTTGACCTTTGCATAGATTTCAATCAAATTCGGTCTCAGATCACATATGCCTTTGATTAATTCATCTACAACATCACTTTTAAGAGCTGGACCAATAGGTATAGCCGGTTGTTCCACCATAGCTACAGGCGCCTTGGCTACAATTTCAGCCCCCTTCTGAGCACTGGCAAGTGTGGTGCCTGTACCCCATCTTAATTTCATCCGCTCTCTCTTTACCAACATATGCACTGCCTCAGTTACATTGGCCCAATTTGACTTCAATCCCATTTCAGAAGAGGCATCTTCTAAACGATCAGTTAGCTTCTCCTACAAAACAGAATCCGTAGCCTTCAGAAACAAATTAATTTTCTGACTCTCCAATGATTGCTACTCATCAACATCCAACTACACATACCAAATTTCAAATTCACGAAGCAAAGCTATAGCAGCCAACCCTTTATTGGGCTTTTTAGTCCAATCTATAAATGTCTTTTTAGTTACCAATGTTGCATCTTCCAAGAAAAACGCTTCTCTCAAAGTTTTCTTGAAAGTTTTCCAATCAACACCTCTTCTATGTAACTCATCAGTCCGATCATGCAATGCATGCATGGCCAAATGGGAGAAATACGGACTCCATGCATACTACGGTACCCCATGAAACAACATCTTTTCTTCATACAATTGGATGCAGGTCGAAACATTTTGACCTTTAAACTGCTTCAATTCTTGTCCCACTGCCCGCAATGCATTCACAACTAAGGAATCAATTATTTCTACTTCTTGGCGAGTTTCCATCTATTGTTGTAACAACTGTTGTTGTTGTTTTGTTGTTGTTGCAACAAAGCAATCATCTGTTGTAAAGCATCACTACCACTTGAGCCAGCAGAATCCCCCATCTTTACACCCTGCTGCCGACTTTCACGTCAGGTTCACCACTGTCGAAGCATTTGGGGTCGAAAGTCTACCACAGGGGTAAGAGACAACAGGGTGAATGAAGATTCAGAGAGGAGAGGAGTAGATGGAAGAGAAGGAGTTGAAAGAAATAGGAGACATAGAAGAATACTTCACATAAAGAAATAGAAGATGTAGAAAAATACTTGCAGAGATTAAGCCTGTGAGTTTATTTCTACATTATGAGAAGATAAAACTCTTGTAGACAAAAACGTGCATAAAATAATACCTTCCTCTATGCTGCTCAGATCACCAATCCGATGCTTCCATTGGCTCTGAAAGGGGGGGGGTAAACTACCAGCACACATAGCAAGAATTCTGCCAGATTACTCTTTCTTCATCTCCCACTTCAAAGCGATGTTCACTGCTTGAAAATAGTGATCGCGTGTCAAGCGATTTCGCCAATCCCTCTTTTCACCTAAAATCTTCTCAAAAATGTTTGAAAACTACCTATTTTCTTTTACATGTCATCCTATTCTAAAAGCTATCTATAGTTCTTGGATTTTTAAAAGAGATAATACCTAAAATATCAAAAATTGGCTAAACTTGTCCATAAATCTATTATTTTTGAACCATGGACACTAACATTAATGTCTAAAATGGCATTGGCTCTCTAGATCAATAAGAAAGCCGCACTCTAGAGTTTTTCACACGGTGTGTATGTAGCGGCATGACAACAGACAGATTAGACATGCTAAGCCATAGTGCAACCTAGATTCTAAAAGGTAATATTATTTTGTACCAAAAAATCAATCATTTTGTCATGTTGCACTCACAAGCCCATCGAGAACATGGACACACACTTATTATTTCAAGGGTTTCAATTATGAAGTCTATGGCTATCTCTCACCTAGCCTACTCACACACGGTGTCATGCCGCTACGCGCACACTGTGTAAAAAAATCTAGAGTGTGGCTTTCTTATTGATTAAGAGAGCCAATGCCATTTTAGACATTAGTGTTAGTGTCCATGGTTTAAAAATATCAGATTTTAGTCAATTTTTGATATTTTATATATTGTCTCTTATAAAAATCCATAAAACTATAGACAACTTCTAGATTAAGATGACATGTAAAAGAAAGCATGTAGCTTTCATCCAATTTGAGAGGATTTTATGTAAAAAGAGAGATTGACGAAATCGTGCGACGCGCGATCGCTGTTTTCAAGAAATGAACAACACCCGAAGGGGGAGATGAAGGAGTGATCTTGCAAAATTCTAGCTAGGTATGCTAGTAATTTACCCCCTTTCAAAGTCAATGGAAGCATCAAATTGGCAATGTGAGCAGCATAGAGGAAGGTACTATTTCATACATGTTTTTGTCTATTAGAGTTATATCTTCTCATAATGCTGAAAGAAACTGACAGGCTTCATCTCTGTTAGTATTCTTCTACATTTACTAATTCTTTTTTGGAGTATTCTTCTACGTCTTCAATTTCTTCGAACCCCTTCTCTTCCATCTACTCCTCTCCCTAAATCTACCTCCACCCTGCTGTCTCTTACCCTCATGGTGGACTCTCGACACCAAATGCACCGACGCCGTGTTAGGGGAAGTTTATGCCATCAAAGCAGATGTGAATTTCAAAAGATATTTGGGCTAATTTGGGGCTAATATCTTCAGCCATATTCCCCAATTACCATTCCACTCAAAACCTTACTTACAGGTAGTCCAATGATTTATCAAGGGTTGAAAATCTGGGTAGACGGCGGTCCAAATCCTAGCTAATCCCACCACATTTCAAAATCTAAATTTACTACACCTCTAACATTAAGTGCTTTAGGGGTAAACACATTCTAGAGGGAGCCAAAAAACACACAGTAATTCTCGTGGAAACATTAGGAGACACCACATGTAAGGAATAGTAGACACTAGAGGAGCTGATGCTATTATAGTTAACCATTGCATACCCCAAGCTTGGCGAAATCCACCCATTGACCCAGTGCACTTCAACTTGATTATAACTAATAAATTCAAGTTGAGACCATTGAGATTTTTGCAAGAGTGGCTAGTAAAAGTTGTAGGAGTGCTATTCAAGGTTAACATAATCTTTATGAAAGGAGTAGACTACAACTTACTACTTGATCAACAATGGATGCACAATGATGCACATCTCATGAAAGACTCGAGAACAACTATCTAATATTCCTCAACAATTGGAAGAAGGAAGTTCACATTGAGATGCAATCTGGAAATACAACCACTATAGAAGCCCAAAGATGAAGGCAAGAGCTTGCGGAGCAAGCCTAGAGGAGAGCGAGAGTATGGCCACAACAACTCCCTGAAGAGCCCATGCCGATACGTGAGGATTCCCATCCTGTCAATTGGTCTTAGGAGTCGACTATATGGCGACAGCGGGAGTTCCAGACACGACCATTTGAGGTGTCCTTTTCTTATCCATGAGCTTTGGATCGTGTTCTATCCCTGGAGACGGTGGCAAGAATCAACAGAATTGCTAATGACCTCGCCAACAAATGGATAGAGGAGAGAAACATAGTGGTTACCAGATGGAGGCAGGAGCCAGCAGATTATTGGTAGGACAAGGTGAACCGGGTTCCCAAGACCATCCAAGGCTACGAAGTGCGACCGAAGTGGAGGAGGAGGATTTAGGATACCAACTTTGATGCCTGGACTGCTTTCTGCAGCACATTGCCTGAAGAGCGGAATGACCCCATCTATATGCCTTACCCCGGCAGACATGGAGTTGACCATGACAAGAACCTGCATGGGCCCCTTGACTTTCCAACAATCTACAATGTCAATGGACGGACTCCCAAGGGATGCTTGGTTTTTAGATCGGATGATATCCTTCCATCCATCAACCACTTCCTCGAGGATTTCTCCTCATGTCCATACCCGACATTTATAGTAAGCTGTAATTACCTTAGGCTCATTAAGTTATTGCTTAAGCAAAAGCCTATAGCTGAGGAAGCCCACCTTCCCCCACTCTTTTTTTATATCAACTTAGGCATCGATAGTCACGCCATGGCTATGCTCATGATGAGGGTGACCTTACTCCCCTCCTTCTACATGGAAATCCTAGAGGACATGAGTAATACCCACTTCACGAGGTGTAATCATCCCTTTTTGTCATCAGCACCTCTAAAGGTAAGAGCTAGCATCAAAGAATATCTGCAAAGCCGCGCAATTTTGACTAAGTGCCTAAGGCCACCTTGTGGACCATCCAAGGATTATAGGAATATAGCATAAGAACTCTTTTTGTATTCCACTCACATCCATGATCAATAAATCATCCAAAAAAAAGAGAGAAAACAAAAGAGAGAGAGAGAGAGAAAGAAAGAGAAAAAAGAAAAAGAAAAGAGGCCCGTACCAGGAATGAAAAGAGAGAGGGCACTAGAGGACAAAAAGATGCAAGAAAGAGAAAAGCAAAGGTTCGAGCTCCCCATGAAACATCTTGAGTTCCACATTCACTGCACCTAGGGTTTCCACGTAGCCCCTTCCCCACCTCACACTTAGGGCATATCAAGGGTAGAATTACCATACATGTCACCCTAAGATCTGCACCGCACCCATGACGATGCACGAACCGGGTCCTCAAGTGTGGGACAACACCGTGGGCTTGCCCAAGGTTCATTGCCCAAGGTTCAATCCAACTCCCAGTTCCACTGCCATGTGCATTGCACGCACCATGGAGAGGCAGACACACCCCTTAAGAAGTGCACAACTTTGCATTGCAGCAACTAAGATTGGGCTTTACTTCAACTTCAACAACTCCATTGATAGAGCTTGTTCCACCTTCAAAATCCCCTATTCCTTTGACTAATCAACCAACTCTTTCTTCTTTTGTTCCTTCTAAAAATGATGTCATGGATGAACTCATTAAAAGCATGCGTGACCTTCATTTGAATCTTACAAAAATTACTTCCAAGGTGGAGAATTTTGATGTCAAATTTGAAGAACGAGGACGATCATCAACTCAAAGCCCCATGAGAGAAGGCTTTTAGAGGCACTGTATTTGGTGTGACAGCCAACAACATGAAAAGAGGGAGTGTTCTGTCTTCTGTGAGGCTGAAGCACAGAAGCTTGTTGAGGGCTGAAAAGATGAATGGGTTGCCTCTTACCCACCCAACCTTCAATCCTCACTAAGAGAACTAAAGAGGGGCAGGGAGGATGGTCTAGGACATCCCTTTTCTCAAAGAGAATGGAAAGAACCAAGACACAACTTCATGAGAGAGAATATATGTACTAGACACCATATTAGAATATGAGAGAGAGAGAGAGAGAGAGATGAGAAGGGAGGGAGACAAAAGAAGAAGAGGTAGAGGAAGCTTGCCATTATGTATTCATGGAATGAGAAGATGAGGAGAGAGGGAGACAAGAGGAGAAGACATAGAGGAAGCTTGCCATTATGCTACATAATAAAAGAACTCACTCATAGCTTACCTCAAAGAGATGGACTAGCATGAGGGTATTCTAGAGTGCTCTCATGTGGAGAAGAGGTAGAGGAAGCTTGCCATTATGCTACATAATAAAAGAACTCACTCATAGCTTACCTCAAAGAGATAGACTAGCATAAGGGTATTCTAGAGTGCTCTCATGTGCTTGTTATTATGTATTCATGAAACGAGAAGATGAGAAAAGAGGGAGACAAGAGGAGAAGAGGAAGAGGAAGCTTGCCATTATGCTACATAATAAAAGAACTCACTCATAGCTTGTTGAGATATCGAGCTCCACTCGTGATACGCCAGGGTGACCGTTGTGCATTTATGTCACCGACGTGTCAGTTGCAGATGCGGTTGGTACACCGCCCATGAATAATAGCTACATGATAGCTATCCTTATCTATTCTAGTTCGTGGCTCGGTTAGTATGCCACCTTAGTTACTTGAGTTTGGTTTGAGACCCATATCTAGGGTTCTTCTATTTCTTTGTACTTGAGTTCTTTTTTGCTTACACAACTAAGAAGAGGAAAACTGTTTTCAGCCTCCACCCTTGTGTGTCTTCCCCCATTGTGCAAGCAAGAAAGCTTCAAGCGAGACTCCTTCCTTCTCTCCCACAATCTTGACATGGTATCAGAGCCTTGTTCGTGGTAAGGAGCTCAAGAAAGCAAGCCAAGCTCGCGGTGTTCTGGTAAGAGGAGCAGTGTTGCTTTCATTTTCTGTTTCGGGAGCAGATCTCTGCTGGTAGCACAACCGGAAAGTGCAGGAGTGCATTGTCTCTGGTTGAGACGCCCTTCGCGGTGAAGCAAGAGGGCAGTACATGCTGCGGGGAAGGCTTTAGCCCTTGGCGACCTTGTTTTTTTTATTTGAGGCCATTTCGGGGCCTGTTTTGGAGGCGGAAGTTTTCTGCACGCACTAAGGAAAAGGTCCAGTTTTATGCTGCGCAGCCACTGTTCTACAGGTCGGTGAATAGTTACTGTAAAAATTGCATTGTATGCTTGTGCGCAGAGACATTGGGAGTTACAGAATCATCCCTGTTGCCTGTTGATGCAAAATCGTCACTAGGAAGTGACTGTGTGGTCAAATACCACTTTCCCAGTTTTGCAGATTTTCCCTTGTGAGGGTGAAGCTGTGGTTTTTGCAGTGACAGAATTTTTTGCAGTCTTCTGTAATGGCATCTGATTCTCTTTCACAGATTGTCACTGAAAAGCTTGAGAAGAACAACTTCCAAGCATGGAAGTTTAGAATGACGAATTTCCTTATGGGAAAAGGATATTGGAAATTTGTTGCAGGAAATGAAGAAGAACCAGTTCTTCCTGATGTTCCCAATCAACAGCAAATGCAGGCATTTAAAGCATGGCATGAGAGAGCCAGGAAAGTTATGTATTGGCTGTCTATCAGCATTTCAGACTCTATGATTGTGCATATTCAGGATGCAAGTACGCCAAAGGAGGCATGGGATACTTTGTCAAAAATGTATAGCACAAATACGCAAGCCAGGAAAATGCAGCTCAAGCAAGAGTTGCACAATGTGCAAAGAGAAAATATGAGCATCAACGACTACCATATGAAGGTGAAGAAGATTGCAGATGCACTTGCTTCCATTGGGTCACCAGTGGAAGATGATGATTTAGTTTTTGTGACCTTGAATGGTCTAGGAAAGGATTATGCACAGTTTCGGACATCCATTTCAGTTCGTGAAAGATTTCCTGATTTTGAGGAGTTGATTGCTCTTCTAATTTCTGAGGAACAGAGAAATGGTGGTGCATCTTCTTCAGGAGGAACTTCAAAAGAAGCTGTCTTCTACTCAAATGCTGGAAGAGGTAGAGGCAGAGGTAGAGGAGGCCGATTTGGAGGCCGTGGTAGAAATCAGAATATGCAGCAAACTCAAGAAAACCAGTCCTATGGAGGAGGACGTGGTAACTCTAGAGGCAGGGGGAGCCAAAGAGGTCGTGGTGGATGGCAAAGAGGTCAAAATGCAAACAGTAATGTTGAATGCTACTACTGTGGTAAAATGGGTCATATGGCTAAAGACTGCTATAAAAAGCAGAATGACATCATGAATGGAAAACTGCAACAAGGGAATTATGCATCTTCTAGCAGACAGGGTGATGACAGAAATGAGCATTTGTTCATGGTGCAGCACATGAACAATTCTGTGACAAGTGCAGAAAAAAGCAATGATGTATGGTATGTTGACTCAGGTGCATCAAACCACATGACAGGTCATGCAGAATGGATGGAGGATGCAAGGAAAATGGAAAAACCAGGATTTGTGGAGACTGGTGATGATACTGCACATCCTATTGTGCAGATTGGAAAAATTCCCTTGTCTATGCAGGATGGGAAAAAGAAATACCTGTCCGATGTATTTCATGTCCCGAATATCACCAAGAATCTGGTTTCTGTCGGTCAAATGGTTGAGCAGGGCTTGCAGGTCAGATTTAATCCTCATGGATGCTTTGTTGAGGATATGAAAAATAAAGGTCGCTTGATAGCAAAAGGAAAGAAGAAGGGCAGAATGTTTACGTTGGATGTAGATATGTCTGAATTGAGTGCAGCAATGTTTGCACATGGGACCGGTGTAGTTGCAGATATTGATATCTGGCATAAACGCATTGGTCATGTTAATGTACAGCGATTTAAATCAATGCAGGCCCAAAATATTGTTGCAGGATTGCCAAAATTCAAGGTTGCAGAAATGCATAAGGTATGTGAAGCCTGTCAGTTTGGAAAACAGGCAAGGAAACCATTTCCTAGACATGTTCAAGAGAGTGAGAAGCCGTTGGAATTAATCCACTCTGATGTGTGGACTACTAAAGCTGCATCTCTTGGAGGCTGTCATTATTTTGTCAGTTTTATTGATGACTATAGCAGAAAAGTTTGGGTGTATTTTATGAAAAAGAAAAGTGAAGTTTTTGGGCATTTCAAAACTCTTAAAGCTATGGTTGAAAAAGAAACAGGCCTGCAAATAAAATGCCTAAGGTCAGATGGAGGGGAAGAGTACCTCTCAAATGAGTTTGCAAGGTTCCTGCAGGAGCATGGCATAAAGCAGCAATATTCATGCAGTCATACCCCACAACAAAATGGAATTGCAGAAAGGAAAAACATGCATATTGGAGAGGTATCTCGTGCCATGCTCAATGAAAAAGACCTGTCAGATTTTTATTGGGCTGAAGCAGTTGCTACAGAAGTCTATATAATGAACAGGACTCCCACTGCAGCAATACATGGGGTGACTCCAGAGGAGAGGTATACTGGTAGGAAACCAGATATTTCTCATTTGAAAATTTTTGGTTGCATTGCCTATGTACATGTGCCAGATGAGTTGAGATCCAAGTTGGATCCAAAAGCTGAGAAGTGCATCTTTATTGGTTACTCTCTGCAGCAAAAAGGGTATAGATGCTATAACCCTTCTACTCGTAAGTTTACAGTGAGCAGAGATGTTGTGTTTGATGAGATGAGTAGCTGGTATAAACCAGTAAATGTGATTGATGATGTAGATGCACAAAATGGTAATGCTGCACAGAATTCACAGCAGCAGTCACAAAATATTAGTGGACCTGGAGCGTCCTCTAGCAGTGGTTCACATTCTTCGCCATGGACAGGCAGATTGAGATCAGGAGAATCTTCTCAAAGTAATGCAAATAGTGGTATGCAGGTATCACGAAAAGGAAAAGAGAAGGTTGATCAGCCCATGTTTGATGTGAATGCAGGTCACTCTTATGTGGATGGTGAATCCAGTGGCTCAGAACAGAGCATTGATGATGAGTTGGGTATTCCTTCTATTGTTACACCTGGAGTAAGGAAGACCAGGGATGTTTTGAGAGCACCTGGGAGTGAACCCACTTTGCGCAGGTCTACCAGAGTTAGGTATCCTATGGATAGGCTGAAATATGATGGATTTACAGCCATTCACTATGCATATATGGTCAAGGTGATACAGGAACCAGAACCCACTTCTTTTGAGCAAGCCATGGGAAAAGAAAAATGGGAGAAAGCCATGGATGAAGAAATGGATGCCTTGGAAGCAAATGCTACATGGGAATTGATACCTTTGCCTAAAGGTAAGAATGCAATTGGCTGTAAGTGGGTTTATAAGGTGAAGCACAATGCAGATGGTTCTGTGAACAGATACAAGGCAAGATTAGTAGTCAAGGGGTATGCACAAACATATGGCATTGATTATGAAGAAACATTCAGTCCGGTTGCAAGGATGGCAACCGTAAGAGCAGTCATTGCTATGGCTGCATCAAAGGGATGGTCTTTACATCAGATGGATGTAAAGAATGCCTTCTTGCATGGTGATTTGCAAGAAGAGGTCTATATGGAGCAGCCACCAGGTTATGTGCATGATGTTCATCCTGAGTTTGTTTGCAGGTTGAAGAAAGCTTTGTATGGCTTGAAGCAAGCACCTAGAGCATGGTCTGACAAGATAGGACAGTATCTTGTCACTATTGGCTTTCAGATTTCCAAGGCAGATTTCTCACTTTATGTGAGAAAAACAGAGAAAGGTATTATGCTACTTGTCATTTATGTTGATGATTTGATTATGACAGGTGACAGTGATGAAGATATCCTTCATGTGAAAATGCTATTGAAGCAGAAGTTTGAGATGAAGGATTTGGGAGAGCTGCGTTATTTCTTGGGCATTGAGGTGATTAGATCACCAAGTGGGATACAGCTCTTGCAGAGGCAGTATGGATTGGACATCCTGTCCAAATATGGGATGACAGGCTGTAAGCCTATTTCAGTTCCTTTGGAGCAGAATGTGAAGCTGAGCGCAGATGCAGGTGAGCTTCTAGAAGACCCTACTATGTACAGACGCATAGTAGGAAGTTTGATTTATATGACTATTACCAGGCCAGATTTGAGCTATGCTGTTGGATTGGTAAGTCAGTTTATGCAGGCTCCAAGGAAATCGCATTTGGATGCGGCTAGACGCATACTCAGGTATGTGAAGTCCACATTGCAGTATGGACTATTTTATGAGACTGGGGTTCAGATACAGTTGCATGGATACACTGATGCTGATTGGGCTGGTAGTATTTCTGATAGACGATCTACCAGTGGATATGTGTTCTCTTTTGGGAGTGCTGCAGTCACTTGGAGCAGCAAGAAACAACCTACAGTTGCCTTGTCGAGCACAGAGGCCGAGTACAGGGGTGCAGCGATGGCTGCATGTGAGGTAGCTTGGTTGCATAAGCTACTTTATGATATGCATCAGCCTATAGATGGGCCAGTTGTCATTTATTGTGACAACATGAGCAGTATACACTTGGCAAATAACCCAGTCTATCATGCGAGAACAAAGCACATTGAGGTGCATTATCACTATGTGCGGGAGAGGATTTTACTAGGTCTTATTGATCTAGTTTATGTCAGCACAGAGGATCAGGTAGCTGACATATTCACTAAGGCATTGGGCGCAGAGAAGCTGCGCAAGTTCAGATACCTGCTTGGTATGCAGGAATTGGGATTGAGCTCGAGGGGGAGTGTTGAGATATCGAGCTCCACTCGTGATATGCCAGGGTGACCGTTGTGCATTTATGTCACCGACGTGTCAGTTGCAGATGCGGTTGGTACACCGCCCATGAATAATAGCTACATGATAGCTATCCTTATCTATTCTAGTTCGTGGCTCGGTTAGTATGCCACCTTAGTTAGTTGAGTTTGGTTTGAGACCCATATCTAGGGTTCTTCTATTTCTTTGTACTTGAGTTCTTTTTGGCTTACACAACTAAGAAGAGGAAAACTGTTTTCAGCCTCCACCCTTGTGTGTCTTCCCCCATTGTGCAAGCAAGAAAGCTTCAAGCGAGACTCCTTCCTTCTCTCCCACAATCTTGACATAGCTTACCTCAAAGAGATGGACTAGCATGAGGGTATTCTAGAGTGCTCTCATGTGGAGAAGAGGTAGAGGAAGCTTGCCATTATACTACATAATAAAAGAACTCACTCATAGCTTACCTCAAAGAGATAGACTAGCATGAGGGTATTCTAGAGTGCTCTCATGTGCTTGTTATTATGTATTCATGAAGCAAGAAGATGAGAAGAGAGGGAGACAAGAGGAGAAGAGGAAGAGGAAGCTTGCCATTATGCTACATAATAAAAGAACTCACTCATAGCTTACCTCAAAGAGATGGACTAGCATGAGGGTATTCTAGAGTGCTCTCATGTGCTTGTTATTGTCCCTCTTTATATCTCTATGGGCTCCTTATATAGTCTCCATGAGGGATTAAATTAAGCTAATCTTCTTGACTAACATAATCCTAGATTATATATGGCATCTTTGAAAATATGGAGAATAGTGGATGGGACAAGTCCCCACCTTGGTCATCATACAAGAAGCCAAGGGCGGTGGTAGACAAAATAGAGAAAGAGAGCTAGATTACAAGAGGTGGGTGACCAAAGCACATTATTATAATACATTTACAATAAGGATAGAATGGAAAGTTGATGTGGTGAAAGAGAGAAGAAAATTGCATATAGCCAGTAGTCTACGCCTTCGTAACTTCAAATTGGTGAAGAATCTGAAAAAAGATTCTCTGTAATGTTGTAGATCGGGTCGAAACTGATCGGGTTACGCAAAAAAAATTTTGAAATTCACTTTTCCTTGGGAGTTATTGAGATTATAAAAAAATGACTTCCAAAAGCTGCTTTGACTTTAGTTCCTTATATATATATATATATATATATAAATACATATAAGCATGTGACAGAAGGGGTCCATGCTTGTAAGCTTTTGTGTAAGATCCAAATGACACCATGATGTGGATTTTGACTTGTGTACTAGGGTGAGGCGTCCTCTAATGATGGTGATAGATTCCAAATCTTAGTGATACAGGCGGAACCCATGTGTATTTGGAGACTAGTCCTTTGAAAAATCTATGCACTCACTCAACTCCTAGGTGTAATCAATTTCCATCTTCACTAAGATAACTATCCCTTTTATCCTTTACATTGGCATCCCTCCTAAGAACTTGTTCCCCCCATTTGCTAGAGTTATCATAATCGAGAAGCAATGTAGCATACCTAGTGCTTGAAGAGTAAACCTAAAGTGATATGGTAAGGCTCTTGATAGGGGTTTTGGCCAAATTTTGTGGTAGAAATCTAGTTTGTAAAAAACCCGGATCGCTTATCTTTTGGAAAGACGGAAAAATTCATGCAGATGAAACTGATCTTCCATTGGAGCCAAATTTTGGCAATGGTGAAATGAAGAAAAGATTAGACGATTTAGCTATAAAGAATGCCTACACAACAATTGATGCAACTACTTATGGGTTGCAAATTCAACAAATCAAATCAAATTTGGAAGCATGTAGAGCTAATGTGCAATCTAAAGTATGGATCCATGCACTAGATCAAATGGAACATGGTAAAGCAACCAAAGAAAATTTGGCTAATGCCAGTCAGTGCATTCGAGGAATAACTGGTTGGAAAGAACCGGTAGATTCTTTTTTTGCCTTTGCACATTTGGCTGACGTCAATCATAAAGAAGTCTTGATTGAAGAAAAGATAAGAAGAGAAGATGAACCAAGGCCTTCCTCTTTTGTCCCTCCGAAACGGGTAACTAGAAGAACGCCTGAACAACCAAAGCTTGCTGAAAAAATAACCCCAAATCAAGAGATGGAAGATGCGCCACAAACAAAGAAAACCAAAGGAAAGAAGAAAGGCAAGCATCCAGGCTACAAATTGTAGTCTGACATAGAATCTGCAATCAATCTCAAACAAGTCCTAGAAGAACGAATTTTGGGAATAAAATTGAATTCACCTTTGGTAAAATTATTGGAATTGCCAAATGTGAATTCCATGATGTAATTATTAATGTGATCAAAAGGAAAAGACAATATATTGGTGATGAAGCTAAAGAAACGGTGCATGCTTTTTTGCAAGTTCTTCGAGTTTTTGTGCAGGGTGAAGAGAAACTGACTTCACAAGGAATTCATCTTGAAGCAGTTAAAGACATAATTGCAGAATTGAAGCTAAAGATAAAGAAAGCATTAAAGAAGTGAAAGCTAAAAACGTAATGGTCGGCTAGTCCAAACCAATTGGGCAGCCACCTCTCAAAAAAAGAGTCATTTACAGCACATGCATGAGGAGGAAGAGACTCAGTTCATTCCAAGCAGTCACTACTCCCGTACGCATTGGGCAAGAGCAACAACGGAGACAGTCGTCAAATTTGGAGAAAAAGAAACACCATGTATTGCACTCTTAGACCATGGCTCAGAGATAAATATCATGGCAAGGAGTCTCTATGAAAGTGGCAGATGGCCCATAGATGTTGATCCAAGTTGGCGAATGAGAGCTGCAAACAACTCTTGTGTAGAGTTATATGCTGCATGTCCTAATGTGCAGGTAACTATTGGAGACATAAAATACAATTTTCACATTTTTGTTCAAGACTCTTGTAGTTACCCTATCATTCTTTGAAAACCTTACATTTTTTAAGCCTGCTTGGAAACAAAAGCTCTTGATGATGGTTCTTCCTATACTCAAATCCGAAGCAAGAATAATGAACAAGTTGTCCAATTTCTTACTCTGTGTGTTAACCATCTTCGAAATGGAGATCGACTGCGTGATTATCCTATGCCTCATAATGCTCGAGAATTTAAGGGTTTTCGGGCTGCACTATTATAAAAGGAGGCTATGGCAGTGTTTCATGTAAAAAGATTGAACCTCCTTATGCTACAGAAATTGTCTCTAGCAAATCTATATTTATATACAGCCAATAGTATGGGCTATTATAAGTCTCTTCTAGCCATGACTAAAGCTGAAAGAAAATATTTATGTCATATAAAAAGGGTGTTGAAAACTTATGACATGATGGTTGAAAATGAAGATATTTCGGGTATTTTTTTAAGACTGGTTAGTACTGACACATTGGCTGAAATATATGTAGCTGCTCATATAGAAAATCAAGCTAAAAATCAATCCATAGAAGTATATACATTGGATTTTTATCAAACAATTCAAGAATTTGTTGAGCAGGAAGACATTGGTTTACTCAAAAAACCTAAAGCGCAAGTGAAGACAAAATACAAGATGGTGGATAAGAAAGTCAAGCCTGTGGTGGCAGTCCCACTGCCTCTCCTAAAAGTATAAAAGAGCTCAAAATAGGTGAAAATACTTTCGTTTCGCTGGCCAAAAAAACTCTTTTATGCAAATGCTAATGAAACATGGAAAAGCTTTTGCATTTTAACCAAGTGAAATAAGCTGTGTGGATCCAAATATTATGGCTCCTATGGTCATTTTTACGGTCCCACATGTGCCTTGGAACCTCAAGCCTATTCATGTTCCAAGGGAACATTTGCCCAAATTATTGGAACTTCTAAATGAGAAGATCAGAATGAAGATTTTAGAACCTTCTTCAGCACCTTACTCAAACCAATGGTATACCATGCTCAAGAAAAATGAATCTTTACGATTCATTCAAGATCTACATCCTGTTAATCGTATCACAATCCAAAATGTTGGTTTGGGTCCAATTGTTGATGAGTTTGCTGAAGCTTTTGCAGGTAGAGAAATTTATTCTATGGGCAATCTATATTCAGGATATAACCAATTTTAGCTTTCATTAGAAAGCTAAGCCATTACCACAATAAAGACACCTCTTGGATTGGTCCACATGTGCACTCTACCACAAGGTGCAACAAACTCCATAGCCCATATGATGAATGCCATGCACAAAGTCTTGAGGGACTTTATTCCACAACTCACTCTTCCATTTCTTGATGATGTGCCTATCAAGGGATGTGAAGTCAATGAAAAGAATGAGGAGCTTGATGAAGATGGTTGCATGAAATTTGTAGTTAACCATATTCATGATTGTGATAGGATTTTGACAAGGCTAGAAGAGATACATCTTGCCCTTTTTGGAGCTAAGCCGATTTTTAGAGTAGAAGAAGTCCTAGTAGTCGGACATTTGTGTGGCCCCTACGGACGTAAACCTTCACCAATCAAGATAGATGCTATCAGCAGAGTGCAAGAAAAATGTACAAATATCTCAGAGGCGAGAAAATTTATTGGCGCATGTATATTCTATCTCATATGGATACCGCCTTTTGCTTGTGTCACCGAAAATATTTATCAATTATTAAGAAAATGCCAAAGATTCTCTTGGGGGGAAGAGCATACTCTCTTTGTAAGCAAACTAAAGAAGCTATTAATTTCAACCCCCACTCTTAGGGCTGATTAATCAAATGGTCAACCCATCATCCTTATTGTGGATACAAGTCCCATTGGAATAGGATGGGCTGTTGGCCAAGAAGACCTTGAAGGTAATAGGTATGCAATTCGTTTTGGAGCAAAGGTTCTCAATGAACATCAAAGAAGATATGCACAAGTAAAAAGGGAATTGTGGGGGGTTATAACAGCATTGAAGTGTGATCGTGAATACTTTATAGGTGCTTCTATAGTGGTAGAAACTGATTTTCTTCCACTCTTGGACATGATTGCCAACTGCTCTACACCCGACATTGCTATGTTAAGATGGATTGCATATATTGAATCTCTTAACCCTGAATTAAAACATATTGTAGGAAAGGCAAATATGGTTGCTGACATGCTATCAAATGCAAGATATGACAATGAAGAAGAGCTGATGGAAGAAGATGAAGCTGAAGAATCTATAATTGCTGAATTTCATTCCATGCCTGCTGAAAGTACCTTTTTAGTTGCTGCATATACAAACCCAAAGCTAAATCTTGTAGGTGAAGCTAATCTTTTTAATGGTATAGCATTAAGTACAGTAAGAACAGGAAAAGGTACTCCTCTAAATCAGCATACAGCAACAAAGATCAAAGATTTATCTATGGAAGAAGGGTGGTTAACTAGAAGCCATCATGCTCATTGCATTGCTCAAGTTCTAGTTCATTTCCTTGAAGAAGATTGGCTGAAGATCAGCCAATATTTGAGCACAATGAAGAAGAAGGAGACTTGGATTGATGAGGAGTTCAAGCATATTAAGAGGAAAGCTTATGGCTTTTTTCTTAAAGAAGGGCATCTATGGAAGCACACAAAGAAGAAGAAAGGAGCGCATGTCCAAGTTTTAGATAACAAAAGATTGCAATAATAGGTAATGAAGAAATTTCATGAAAGCCTATGGGCTAGCCATAGAAGGCATATGGAGAACCTTTAATAAAGTCAAAGAAAAATATTGGTGGCAAAACATGTATCTGAACATAGCACATTTTGTTGAAACGTGTTATGTGTGTCAGATGTATTCTATGGTCAAGCATCGAGATGGGTTACAACCGACTTATTGTCACTAAATTGATTGCTTATTATGCATTCTCTATTTAATAAATTCATGTCAATAAATTAATGACTCGCTTTTCTTTAAGTGTTGATGATGATCTAGCATGGCCATGAGACTATTTAGAGACCAGTATTCCTAGTGCATCACTTAATGGGGTCATCAGAATACTATGATGGGGATATCTTGTACAAGCAGTACAAGTTATGAAGGAAGAAAGAAATGTATACCAAGTGTAAGAGTGTACACAAGAACCGAGGAGTTACACATAAATGAAGATGGATTGAGTTCTAAGAAGAGGAAGTGCATTAGCATTGTGTATATGTATTTATGTGTACATCTAGGGACGCCTGGGAATGTTTACTTGTGTGTAATAAGCATTACATTCATTTGGGGTCATCCTCTTCCCTACAAGTCAAGGTTTAAGGTCTTTTCTTTCATTAAGAAAGATGAGAGAGGGAATTCTCTCACTAAGAAAGACGAGAGACGTGATCCTCTGGAAGTGAGGAGAGAAGTGATTTTCTCTTTCTAAGGTCTAAAATGACACAATCTTTTATGTGGAATTCAATCTTAAGGTTGAGGCCCAAGGCAATCTAATGAACTCTCCTTATCTATGACTTAAAGTGGTTGCATGGACCACAAGTTAAGAATACAGTTTAAAAAGCTGTTTTTTTGGAAAATCCATTTTTAAAATATCTCGCAATAGAAAAACGATCTCTAAAACGAGCTGCAAAGATTATTGAAAACAGTGAGATCTACAACTTTGGTGTTGGACGTTTTTCCATCCAAACAACGCATAAAGAGATATCTCAAAATTAGTGCTGCAGAGTGGAACAACAACATCTTGCATGAAGATCAACTCAATTCTCTCTCCAAGAAGAGAAGCTCTTCAAAGCCTATAAGAGAGGAGGATCTCCTTGGGTGTAAGAGAGGGGTAAAGGAAGCATCACTTTGCATGTATCCAAGAGGAGAAGAGAAGGTGCAAGTGCTGTGGAAGCCCTCTTGAAATCAAGTGCTGCGGAAGCTCTGTTGAAATCAAGTTCCAAGAGGAGAAGAGAAGGTGGAAGTGCTACAGAAGCTCTACTGAAATCAAGTTTCAAGAGGAGAAGAGAATGTGCAAGTGCTGCGGAAGCTCTGGTGAAATCAAGCGCCAAGAGGAGAGCCCTATACATATTGTGTAGAAGAGAAGGAGACTCAAGAAGAATCAAAAGGTACCAACTTCCAAGTTGTGCAAGTGTTAGTCGGTTGTATACCGTGCAAGGAACCGTGATCTTGTTTCCAAGATCTATAACTAAGAACTGGCTTATGTGTAACGGAGGAGCTTGCTCCTTGTCAATAATATAACTCCACAAGGGGGGGGGGGGGACTGGCCCATCTTCCAGTCCTTGGTGTGTTGTCAATTTCTCTACCTCTCTCTCTCTACATCTTTCTTTTCTCTCATCTATTCTCTCTCTGTGCCAATATAATATTTGCCATATATATTTTAAGTATATAAGAAAGTCAAGCATGTATCTCAAATTCTATAACAGTGGTATCAAAGCAAGTCTCTTTGCTTTTCTCAAAGTAAAGGCGATCCTTGCAAGAAGAAGGTAAAGATGGCAACTGATGAAGCACCTACAAGTGAGCAATTACAAGCTCAATTGACAGAGTATCGTAGCTTGTTGGCGATTCCCAAAGTACGTCAATTGATTGACAACTTAAGGGCAAGGGAAGAAGCTACTTATGAAGGACCGAATCCTCCAAAAGATGGTGATACTAGAGGAAACACCATTGCACCAATTGATGGTGAAGATGCAAAGTATCCAATTGCTAAGAAGCTTCCTAGAAGGAAGAAGGATTCTCGGGTCAAGAAGAGTAAAAAGACCTCACCTCGAGTGAGGTGGATAAGGAGGGAGTCATCTCCCTCAACAACCAGCTACTTCCCATACTCAAGTTCCTCCTCCTCCTCATCATCTTCTAGTTTCTACTCTCTTGGTTCTAAGTCTCGTGCAATCCGCAAATGGACAAAGAGAGACCATAAGAGGAGCAAGCTTAAGAAGACTAAGACTTTCAAGTCTAGGGATAAGAACATAACTTTTGACTCTTACTCCAGTAAGAGAGATCCTGCTAAGGTGTTAGCCTTTGTCAGGCAATTTGAAGTTGCTTTCTTCGATGGTAATTTCTCAGAAAAGTCCAAGCTCATGCATGTAGGCATGCACTTAAAAGACACCGCTAGCAATTGGTAGTTGACTCTCATTTTGGAGGGACGGAAACCTATGACTTGGGAAAAGTTCAAGAAAAAGTTTTATGCTCAGTTCTTGCCTCCTTATGAGAATGATGTCAAGAAGGAGTGGGATTGGCTAGATCAGAAAGAGCATGAAAAGGTCACTAGTTATGTGGACAAGTTTTGGTCTACTCTTCTCAAGGTTACTCCTTTCATGGAGATCAACGATGAAGAGAAGAAAAGGAAGTTTGAAGTTAGCCTACTCCCTCATTTACACGGAACCATGAAGGTGTATCCACATGAAACCTTATCTCGCATGATGGAGTCTTCCATCATAGCTGAAAGTTTGCATACACATGGTACATCTCAAAAGTTGGAGATGAGTTCTTATAGAGCTAGACAAGAGCAGCTCTATGATCAACTAAGAGACAGGACTAATCGAAGAAGACCTACCTTTACCCATGACCAATATTCAAAGCCAGAGGGTAACAAGAAGAAGCACAAGTATCTCTCGCCCTCTAAGATACAAAAGTACAAAGAGGAAGGAAGGTGCTTTCTTTGTGGTGAGTTAGGGCATATGAAGCCTAATTGTCCTCACAAAAGGAAGGAAGCAAATGTGGTTAAAGATCCTCCTCCACCATCCTCATTTTCTGTTCTGGATGTGCAAGCTAACACTCATTCAAAATGAGAAGAAAAGACAACTCTTAAAGGGTTGGGGGACACTTAACAATCAACGAGTTTTGATACTCTTTGATCTAGGGTCCACAGACAATTTTGTGTCAGCAGATACTGTTGAAAGGCTACAAATTCCACCGGATCTATTGGGAACACCAATTGGATCAGGTTCGACATTTGAAGGACTTACAACCAATTCTACTCCTATTCAAGGAAAGTTGAATCTTAGAATTGGGGATTACCGCAACCAAGAATCTTTTCTACTTGCATCCATAGGTAACCGTGATGTTATCTTAGGCATGCCTTGGCATCACAAAATTGCACCTCTTCCCGATTTTTTTAAGAAGACCCTTGCATTTCAATTCAAGGGTTGGAACATAGTATGCATTGCTGATGCTGAAGATTAGCATGTGCCAATGGTTAGTCATGTTAGCATTTCTAAAGAAATGAAGAAAGCTATTTCTGCGTACATGATTTTTGTGAGAGAGTCAAAAGAAACTAATGATTCAAGGGCACTTGGTGCCTCTAATGAACACACAATACCAACTAATGCTTCTAAGTCTCAGACTTTAAAATAACCCCTCTCTTTAATTGATCAAGCTAGACATGATTTTGTTGAACAATATGAAGATTGTTTTAGTGATTCACTCCCAGGAGAGTTACCTCCTAAGCACCCGGAAGATCACACAATTGATCTTATCCCAGGCAGTTCACCACCTAACCAACCACCTTACTGAGTAAGTGCAAGTCAGCAAGAGGAGATCCTAACACAAGTAAACTAATTGTTGGAAAAAGGGTTAGTTCAACCTAGCTCTTCTCCATATTGCTCTCCAGTCTTACTTGTTCAAAAGAAAGATGATTCTATCCATATGTGCATAAACTACAGATCTTTGAACAAGATCACAATCAAGAATCATTTTCCTATCCCAAGGATAGATTATATATTGGATAAGTTGCAAGGGGCTAGTATCTTTAGTTGCATTGATCTCAAGAGCGGCTATCACCAGATACGGATAGCACCTGAAGATGTTCATAAGACAACTTTTCGTATGACATTTGGACTATACGAGTTCTTAGTCGTGCCATTTGGTTTGACTAATACACCTGCCACATTCAATCGAATGATGGAGAGAATTTTCAGACCTCATTCAAAGTTCACATGTGTCTTCTTTGATGACATTCTAATATTTTCACGGTTTGAAGAAGAGCATAGAAAACATATATCTATTGTTTTTCAAGAACTTTGCAAGCATAGACTAGAGGTCAATGCTAAGAAGAGTGAATTTTTCCTTTCGAAAATTCATTACTTAGGCCATATTGTTTCTCACAATTTGGTGAGAATGGACCCTTTAGCCATTGTTGAATGGCCTACACCTACTTCTGTACATGAAGTTAGAAGTTTATTGGGCCTATGTTCATACTATAGGAGGTTCATACGAGGTTTTGTATATGTTGCATCTCCTCTACATGACCTTACTAAGAAGCGAATGCCTTTTTGCTGGGGATCAAGGCAACTACAAGCCTTTGAAAGAATTAAGTTTCTTGTGACTCAAGAACTAGTTCTCATAGTTTCGGATCTTCAAAAACCTTTTGAAGTTCAACGCAATGCTTTTGGGGATTGCATTGGAGCTGTGCTTAACCAAGAGCATCATGCAATAGCATTTGTGAGCCGAAGCCTCAAGGATCATGAGCTACATGCTCCAGTTTATGAGAAAGAGCTTATGGCAGTGGTACATGCTCTTCAAGTATGGAAACACTATTTACTTGCAGATTTTGTTATTAAAACAGATCACCAAATTCTAAGATACTTCCTCACTCAGAAGAAGCTCTCAGAGAAACAAATGCGCTGGGCAAATTTCTTATCTATGTTTCATTTTCAAATCCGTCATACATCTGGAACTAAGAATGTGGTAGTAGATGCTCTATCACGGAGACGTCAAGTGAATGCAATCAGAATTGTTTACCATAATGAGTCCATGGATTTACCCAAAATGTATGCAAGTGATTCCGACTTCTCAACCATATGGGATCAACTTAACTCAGGTCAGTTGATTACACCTTACTCGATTTGAGATGGTTATTTGTATCATGGATGAAGCACATGCATCTCCATATGCTAGACATAGGGGTATTCTACCCACTACTCAAGCATTGTAAAGTTATTTCTTTTGGCCCACTCTTAGAGCTAACATTGAATTATATGTCCACGAGTGCAAGATATGCCAAAAAGCAAAGTGTGACAGGCATAAACCACCTGGTCTACTGAAGCCATTACCTATTCCCAATGAGCCTTGGGAAAGTATAGCCATGGGCTTTATCATGGAGCTTCCTCAGACACAAGCAGGCAATGATGCAATCTGGACTATCATTGATAGATTCAATAAGCAAGCTCACTTTATACATGTGCGAAAGACAATTAAAGTGGATCATATGGCTAAGCTATTCATTGCTCATATTTTCAAGCATCATGGCATGCCTAAGTCCATTATAAGTGATCGAGATCCCCGCATGACCATCCTCTTTTGGCAAGCTCTCTTCGAGAACCTCGGGACAAAGTTAAAGTTTTCATCCTCTTATCATCCTCAAACAAATGGGCAGAGTGAAAGTGCTAATTCTACTATTTTGGACCTTTTGAAATCCTATGTCTCTGATAATCAAAGAGAATGGGAAAAGTATTTGCCTTTCGTAGAGTTTGCATACAATAATACGGTGCCCTCTAGTACTGGTAAGGCACCCTTTGAGATCATCAATGGTAAGCCTCATTTACCACCTATTCTTCTTAAGAAGGATAAGATCTTTGCATCAAATGAGTTTGTTAGAGACATTGATACAACTTTCACTCAAGTAAAAGCCTCTGTCCAAAGGACACAAGAGAAGCATAAACATGAAGCAAATAAGCATCGTCGTAAGTTAGATCTCAAGTTACGACAGTATGTTCTTCTTAAGTTTGAGAAGGCTCGCTTGAAGAAGCAGAAAGGTCAAAAGGGTAAAGTGGTTAAGCTTTCTAATTTCTATTATGGCCCTTTCAAGATCACAGATAAGATAAACGATGTGACTTTTTGTTTGGATCTACCAAGTCATTGGAACATTCATAATGCTTTCCATATAAGTTTGCTACGTCCCTATATTGGAGAACCTCCAATGGAACCAATCAAGGAAGATTTACTTGACATAGAAAAAATAGAAGAGTTCCTTGTGCCTGAAAGAATTTTACACCATCAGGACAATACTCTAAGGTCAGATAAGGTATTACGGAAGTATCTGGTTAAGTTTAAAAATTATCCCCCATTGGATGCTCAGTTTATGATGACTGAGAGAGAACTACAAGACTTTCCAAATCTTCTTAAGGACTATGTATCCCCTCTACAGTTGAGGTCAACTGTTTAGAAGCCAGATGGATGTCACTAAATTGATTGCTTATTACGCATTCTCTATTTAATAAATTCATGTCAATAAATTAATATCTCACTTTTTTTAAAAGTGTTAATGATGATCTAGCATGGCCATGAGACCATTTAGAGACCAATATTCCTAGTGCATCACTTAATGGGGTGATCAGAGCATTGTGATGGGGATATCTGGTACACATAGTACAAGTTATGAAGGGGGAAAGAAGTGTCTACCAAGTGTAAGAGTGTACACAAGAACCAAGGAGTTACACATCAATGAAGATGGATTGAGTTCTAAGAAGAGGAAGTGCATTAGCATTGTGTATATGCATTTATGTGTGCATCTAGGGATGCCTAGGAATGTTTACTTGTGTGTAATGAGCATTGCATTCATTTGCGGTCATCCTCTCCCCTACAAGTCGGTTTAAGGTCTTTTCTTTCATTAAGAAAGACGAGAGAGAGAATTCTCTCACTAAGAAAGACGAGAGATGTGATCCTCTGGAAGTGAGGAGAGAAGTGATTTTCTCTTTCTAAGGTCTAAAATGACACAAGCTTTTGTGTGGAATTCAATCTTAAGGTTGAGGCCCAAGGCAATCTAATGAACTCCCCTTATCTATGACTTAAGGTGGTTGCATGGACCACAAGTTAAGAGTACAGTTTAAAAAGCTGTTTTTTGAAAAATCTATTATTAAAATATCTTGCAATAGAAAAACGATCTCTAAAACGGGCCGTGAGGGTTATCGGAAATAGTGAGATCTATAACTTTGGTGTTGGATGTTTTTTCATCCAAACAATGCATAAAGAGATATCTCGAAATTAGTGCTGTAGAGTGGAACAACCACATCTTGCATGAAGATCAACTCAACTCTCTCTCCAAGAAGAGAAGCTCTTCAAAGTCTATAAGAGAGGAGGCTCTCCTTGGGTGTAAGAGAGGGATGAAGGAAGCATCAGTTTGCATGTATCCAAGAGGAGAAGAGAAGGTGCAAGTGCTGCAGAAGCCCAGTTGAAATCAAGTGCTGCGAAAGCTCTGCTGAAATCAAGTTCCAAGAGGAGAAGAGAAGGTGCAAGTGCTGCGGAAGCTCTGGTGAAATCAAGCACCAAGAGGAGAGCCCTATACATATTGTATAGGAGAGAAGGAGACTCAAGAAGAATCAAAAGGTGCCAACTTCCAAGTTGTGCAAGTGTTAGTCGGTTATATACTATGCAAGGAATCGTGATCTTGTTTCCAAGATCTACAAGTAAAAATTGGCTTATGTGTAACTGAGGAGCTTGCTCCTTGTCAATAATATAACTCCACAAGGGGGGGGGGGGGGGGGGGGGGAGGAGGGGAAATGGCCCATCTTCCAGTCCCTAGTGTGTTGCCAATTTCTCTACCTCTCTCTCTCTCTACATCTTTCTTTTCTCTCATCTATTCTCCCTCTGTGCCAACATAATATTTGCCATATATATTTTAAGTATATAAGAAAGTCGAGCTTGTATATTGGATTCTATAACACTTATCCCTTGTCTATACATTATAGATGGGTTATTGATCTTGTAATATGCCTACAAGGATATGGAATATGCGGTATTTAGTGCTTGCCAGAGAGGATCTAACCAATCAAGTTGAAGGCAAAGCCTTAATAACCAAGTCCACTCAAGTTGTCTGCCGTTTTTTGCTTGAAGAAGTGTTTTGTAGATATGGTTGTGTGGGTAAAGTAACTGCAGATAGAGGAGAGTTGGATGCTGATGAGGCACGCAACTTCTTTGCTCAATTGGGTATTAAGTTGGCTTCAACATTAGCCTACAACCCTGAAGGCAATGGGAAAAGTGAGAGAGGGCGCCAACCTATTCTCAAAGCCCTAGCAATGTCTTGTAGAGAAAACATCAAAGAATGGCCTAAAATGCTACATTTTGCATTATGGGCTGACCGGACTACTCATAGTTCAGTGACTAGTTATATGCCAGCTAAACTTATGCATGGACAACAACCAATTATGCTAATTAAAGAATCCATTCTCACATGGAGTCTTCTACCTTGGGAGGAAGGCATCAGTAGAGAAGAGTTGCTGACTTTAAGCATATGGTAGCTAGAAAGTAGGCCTGAAGATGTTCAAGCTGCTATTAAGAAGCTAAAGACATCACTAAAGAACAAAAGAAGATTTGATAAGCGACATCAACTTCGGCCAAGAACAATTCAAGAAAATGATTGGGTGCTTATCTATGATGACAATAGCCTAGACAATCAATACGGTGCTTCTAGGAAGATGGTAAAGCATTGGTTTGGCCCGTATATATTAAAGGTTATTCATGACAATGCCACATATTCATTGGCTGAATTGTATGGAACAAGCATGAAGATACCCATAGCTAGAAAAAGAATCAAGCCCTTCAAATGAAGAGAAAGTTCAACATATGAGTTAAAAGACTTGGATATAATTCAAGAGCATGAAGACGTAGAGGAAGAAGAAGGGGCAGAAGATGAAAACATTGACATGGTTAAAGATACTTCTTTTGACATTGCAGATCTGTAAGACTTTGGCACATGCTAGAGGACATGTAGGTTAAGAGGGGGTGGATGTTGTGCCACTACGTGCATGCTGTGTAAAAAAATCTAGAGTGTAGGTTTCTTATTGATTAAGAGAGCCAATGCCATTTTAGACATTAGTGTTAGTGTCCATGGTTCAAAAATATTAGATTTTAGCTAATTTTTGATATTTTAGATATTGTCTCTTATAAAAATCCATAAAACTATAGACAACTTCTAGATTAAGATGACATGTAAAAGAAAGCATGTAGCTTTCATCCAATTTGAGAGGATTTTATGTAAAAAGAGAGATTGATGAAATCGTGCGACGCACGATCGCTGTTTTCAAGAAATGAAGAGCACTCCGAAGGGGGAGATGAAGGAGTGATCTTGCAAAATTCTAGCCAGGTATGCTGGTAATTTACCCCCCTTTCAAAGCTAATGGAAGCATCAAATTGGCAATCTGAGCAACATAGAGGAAGGTATTATTTTATACATGTTTTTGTTTATTAGAGTTATATATTCTCATAGTGCTGAAAGAAACTGATAGGCTTCATCTCTGTTAGTATTCTTCTACATTTACTAATTCTTTTTTGGAGTATTCTTCTACGTCTTCAATTTCTTCGAACCCCTTCTCTTCCAACTACTCCTCTCCCTGAATTTACTTTCACTCTGCTATCTCTTACCCTCGTGGTGGACTCTCGACACCAAACGTACCGACACCGTGTTAGGGGAAGTTTATGCTATCATGAGAGGTGAATTTCAGAAGATATTTGGGCTGATTTGGGACTAATATCTTCAGCCATATTTAGAGAATTAGCTACAGCTTTGTCCATTTCTTACTCTACGGAAGACATATTGTCAAAATATGCAAGTATTATATGCCCCTATGGTAGGGCAATGTTTTTAGATCATTCATAGATGCTTTGAAATGAATTAAGAGGAGCTTTTTCTCTTTATTATTGGCTGTGGTAACTTATCCTTATCAAGAACTCAATTTGAAGCTCTCTTGAAGCAAGTCTCTTTGCCCTACAAGCCTTGTAATTGACTCATAATCTTTTGTCCCTAACAATCTACATGCAAAATTGATTCATGCTATGGCATCATGTATGAATGATGGGATGCAAAGTTGTTTATGATACATGACAGCATATTGTACTTGATTTTATAATTTGTGATTGCTCTTACAGTCAAGAAAACAAGCTTGTTTTGAGTTAGAACTTATGAGATAATACTCTTGTGATCTTTGCTAAGAACATGCAGTTGGAAGCTCTATCAACACCATCAAGAACTTCGCTTGAAACCTTCAACCCTTCTCTTGTCTCTACCATCTCCGGAGTCTAGGCTCTTGAACCCCCATACACTCTTCTCTCTCAAACCCCTGTGATCAACCATGATGTACCTCTTGAACCTTTAAACATTCACTATAATCTACTTATCTCTTGAAGACACATCTCCATCTATCTTATCCAGTTTTCTTGCCAAACCCTGTGGTGACCTTCAACCCTATACGCTGCGACAACAGACAAGATCTTACGACAAATCTATCTACCACACATGCAATACAATGACTCAAAGTGTGGTTGCAGTGTGAACATACCTACCGACTTACCTCATTGTAGTCAAGATACCTTGGCAAGCATGCTCCATGACCCATGCATGGCTTATTGGTTGCTTCATGTTCTCATGTTCACTTTCATATGTGATGTAAGAAGAAGGTATGAAGGAGAAGAGCGAAAATAGAGCAAGCAAGCATCCCACATGTATTTTACTATCTCTCAACTCTACCTCACACATACTCCACGGATCTTGCCTCTCACCATGAAAGGAAAGAATGGAAGAAGAGGAATCGCAAGAGCTTATTTGAATAAGTCCTTCACTCTCACATCACTCTCTCCCTCTCCTCCACTCTCACCATAGCATGCAAAATAAGCAAAAAAAAAGACTGCAAGTTTTCACACACATTGATAGCCTTTTTCATTATCTCTTAACCTTTTAATACAATAGTTCTAGGGTTTCCTATCCCTTTTGGACATCCAACCCATGCTTATGGCCTCTTGGTTACCCACACATTGCATGTATGGCAAGCCTCACTTAGCTTGAGAAATTATTAATAGTTACAACTTACATAGGACCCTTACCTGTGCATCCTTATGGTTCAATAGACTAATTTGGATGCACTTGCCTAAGTCATAACCCAGATTTTTATGATTGGTGGATCCTCAAAGATCCAATTCTAAATAGATGATACCATTCTTGATGTACATGCTAATAAAACTATGACCATTGACTGAAGCACAACTTTAAAAATACCGCACACACTAAACTAAGTCCACAGGCTTGGAAGCTAGTATTATTTTCTACAAGGGAAGAGTTTCAAGCTATTCTTTGATGACTAACTCCTCCTGACAAGCAACAGAGCATCAAGCAATCAATCTATAATCAATTTTTATGGTAAAAGGTTTCATTAGGTAAAATATTGGTAAGTGAATTGCACTTTAATTTTTCCTTCTTTAATAATTCTAATTAACATTTTTTTTTTACTAATGGTTGGAAGCCCAACATGGCCCTACCCCTCCTATGTTGCCCATTGTGAACCATGTACTAATTGGTGTTCACTACACTACAAAGGTTGTATTTTGATCTATAAGTGAGAATGTGGGGAGTAGGACCTTAGTTCTAGCTCCTGACAATCTAGAAAAATTGATTGATACTTACCAAACCCTGAAGGAGCTAATAGCCAAGTGTGGCTTGACTGACTACATCCATGCCCTGGACACTAATGTTGACTTTATGGCATGCTTGGTCCTTATGAAAAGCTATCATCCAAACAATAAATCCAACAAGTTCTCCTATGCTATAAAACAAGGTGATAGATTTATGGAGAAGATAGTAAACTTCAAGGTAAGTCCATAATTAATAGAAGAAATACTTGGCATAAATACTAAATTTGGCAAATGCATTAGGACACAAAAAACACCATAAGTTGCACAAAGATGGGATGGCACCATCATGAACAACAAAGGGGTATTGTTAAAGCCATTATAGATGACAACCTTTAATCAACATCAATATGCTTCATAACATAAACCTTACTTGGACCCTTGACATCTCCGAATACTTCATGCATTTGGTCATCAGAGCATCTCCACAACATCAAATTTACATTCATTGGTAATGCAAAAATGTGGCTCACCCCTCCCATAGTAAGCTCAAGACTGCTTGCAATTTTACCCTGAGATTGTCTCAATATATCCAGCTGTACTGATGCATGTATATTGGCAGCCCATGATTGCCAAGGAAGACATGCAAATCGGTCCTCATGAAAGATCCCAATCAGAAACTCAATTGCGTAGAGGCATGCAAAAACAGCATCAACTATGGTAGTACACTAACATGAGTCATCCTACTCAATACACATGTGCCCTTACATGATAGTATACTGATCCAGGTTTTTTACAACCCGGATTACTACCACAAAATTTGGCCAAAGCCCCTATCAAGAGCTTACCATATCACTTTGGGTTTACTCTTCAAGCACTAGGTATGCTACATTGCTTCTCGATTATGATAACTCTAGCAAATGGGGGGAACAAGTTCTTAGGAGGCATGTCAATGTAAAGGGTAAAAGGGATAATTATCTTAGTGAAGATGAAAATGGATTACACCTAGGAGTTGAGTGAGTGCATAGATTTTTCAAAGGACTAGCCTCCAACTACACATGGGCTCCGCCTGCATCACTAAGATTTGGAATCTATCACCATCATTAGAGGACACCTCACCCTAGCACACAAGTCAATATCCACATCATGGTGTCATTTGGATCTTACACAAAAACTTATAAGCATGGACCCCTTTTGTCACATGCTTATATGTATTTATATATATATGGGGGACTAAAGTCAAAGCAGCTTTTGGAAGCTATTTTTTATAATCTCAATAACTCCCAAGAATAAGAGAATTTCAAGAAAATTCTCACGAGACTCGATCGATTTCGACCTGGTCTACAAAGTTGCATAAGAAACTTTTTTCAGATTCTTCACGGATTTGAAGTTACGAAGGCACAAACTGCTGGCTACATGCAATTTGCTTCTCTCTTTCACCACACCAACTTTCCACTCTATCCTTCTTGTAAATATATTATAATAATGTGCTTTGGGCACCCACCTCTTGTAATCTAGCTCCATTTCTCTATTTTGTCTACCACCACCCTTGGCTTCTTGCATGATGACCAAGGTGGGGACTTGTCCCATCCACTATTCTCCATATTTTCAAAGATGCCATACATCATCTAGGATTATGTTAATCAAGAAGATTATCTTAATCTAATCCCTCATGGAGGCTATATAAAGAGCCCATGGAGAATGAAGGGGGGAGGACAATGACAAGCCCATGAGAGCACTCTAGAATACCCTCATCTCATTGAGGTGAGCTATGAGTGAGTTCTTTTATTATGTAGCATAATGGCAAGCTTCCTCTACCTCTTCTCCTATTATCTCCCTCTCTTCTCATCTTCTCATTCCATGTAGCATAATGGCAAGCTTCCTCTATCTCTTCTCCTATTATCTCCATCTCCTCTCATCTCTCTCTCATATTCTAATATGGTGTCTAGTACATATATTCTCTCTTATAAATTTGTGTCTTGGTTCTCTTGATTCTCTTTGAGAAAAAGGATGTCCTAGCCCATCCTCCCTTTGGCTAGGTGGTGCCCCTCTTTAGTTCTCTTAGTGAGGATTGGAGGTTGGATGGGTAAGAGGCAACCCGTTCATCATTTCAACCCTCATATACCACCCATGTTTGTAGACCGACAATAACAACCACCACCACAAGAAACTATAGGAGAACATAACACTCAAGAAAATGAGAAGGGACAAAGGGAGGAAGCAAAAAACTCAAGCCCTATCAATAAGCAAGAGAAAAGAAAGAAGGAACAAAGAGAGGAGATTGAGCTTAGCTCATCATCTTCATCAAGAGAATTAGACAAAGTGAAAACAAAAGAACAATGAATGATCATGAGCTACAAGGAGGAGATCAAGGAAGGAGTGGAAAAAGTTAGAGGCCAAGATGAAATAAAGCCAAGAGGAACATGAGAGGGCACTTAAGGCTTCCTTTGTTGAGGTCTTGTGCAAAAAAGACGAGTCAATGTCTCAACAAGTAGCACAAATATTGGTAGAGAAAGGAGAGTCATACAAAGGAAATGAGAAGGTCTTAGAAGAGTCATTATCATCCAAGCCATCAACTATTTTTAAGTTAATGACTCAGTTGGGCAGTGTGAAAACATAGATCATTGAGCTCATTAAGGCAAATGAAACCACAATGACAACTCAAAACAACAAACCACCCAAACGATTTGTCCAAAAGCACCCATGAACCACCTATAGGAGGACAAAGTGCAATAAGTAGGGTGCAAGATTGGAAACGATTATGTGAGGAGCTCAAAAGAGATAAGGGTGAAGTCATAGCAACAAGACAAGGCCTACAAAAAAGATTGGATAAAACTCAAGAAGCTTATGAAGTTTCTGGTTGCATTAGAAGAGCAAGTGACAAATCTCCAATCTTAGCTCAAGGAAGAAGAATCAAAGTTACAGGAGAAGAATTATGAGATCCGACAGAAAGATGGGGCACTTAGAGTAGTCAAGGAGGAAGAAATAGACAAACTATGCTAGCAAATCTTGGACATGAATGAAAAATGTACGTAGACTTCCCTTGAGTTACACAAGGAGAAAGCTAAGATGAGATTACATGAAATGTAGACATTAGAACATCAATAGGAACAAGGCCAATGGAAGGCTACTTACGTAGGGTTACAGGAAACAATCTATGATAGCTTAATAGGAGCTGTGGGCAAGGTGGAGAGTAAAACCAAGTTTATCATTGCTAAGCAATAGAAGCTTTTCAAGGAATCAACATTAATGGCCCATACCCTATACACTGATGACATAGAGGAGTTCAAGGCTCTATTAGGGTTTATCTCAAACACCTTGGAAAGTATGGAGAAAAGTAAGGAGATCACCCTAATCAACAAAGAGCAAGCCAAGGAAGATTTACTTTGCTATCTCAGGAAGAAAGTTTATGAGAAGTATGAGCTAAAAGCCACATGTTTCATATAGCTAGACACACTTGTGTCAACCTCTCCCATTGCCTTAGAGCCATCCACTTTCATAATGCCCCCTATGGACATGCATGAGCTTCTAGAATTTGATACATGTGAGTCAAAGGAGTGCTCTTATGAAGAAGAGGAAGGCTCGAAGCTAAAGGAGGCCTACTCAATCATGATGCAAACATTGAGAGCTCATTCCAACAGGAGGGAATAGAACATCCCATTCCTCCTAAGCTTCTCCCACATGCAAAGGAAGAGAACTTGAAAAATTTTGTGAAGAGATACCAAGAAAAGTAGAAGTCTAGCTCTTTTGCAATGTTTGACTTCAAGGTCAATGAATAGAGCAAATTTAGAAGGCCGTTTCCTTTACACACTGTACAATTGCTCAACAAAGAGTTAAAAATATTGCAATGAAGTGGTTAGATCCCTTGGGTGTCGAGACCTATCAAAAATTCTCCATCAACCAATAACACCTTATGAAGATGGGCTACTGCCACCATTTTTTTTATGTCGATGTAGGAATTGATCAAGTGGCAATGGTTCACCTTCACCTCCAAGCCCTACTATTACCACATTTTGCACTCTCGGCTAGTATTGGAAGACGGTGGATAGCAAGTTCGCCTTGTGCACACATGCCTTTTACACTGACGCGCACAAGTGACTTAACGGGTACAATAGAGCTCCTTAAGACCCATCAACATTGTGGCCCATAAACATCATGATCCCTTGAGCATTAGCCATCACTTCTCCTTCCGTTTTTCAAGACAACCTGCTCAGCATCAAGTCCTCAATACCACTATGAGCCTACTCGACATAAGTTCCATAGGATTGGCAGTCATCTAGGAGGGGGGATAATGTTATCTACAAGGAGAAAATAGATAAAAGAGGCCCTTTTTTTTTTGAAAAAGAAATGGTTTTGTAGTAGTTTGTGCTATTATTTTTATGAGAGTTGAGCTCCTACTCATGCAAGTTGTAACAACTAGTGATACTTTGAAGTTGGCAATCGTATTAGTCAATTTTTTGTAAAAAACTAAGGTTTAGAAGCATGAATAGAAGCCATGACTGATCACAAAGGCCACTAAAGGGATAGGATGCCCAAGGGACATGGGGAAACCCTAACCCTAACTTCATGTTTAAAAAGGATGAGAACTAATGAAAAAGGCTATTCATATGTAAACTTTGTGTACTTGCTTTCTTGCTTTTGATTGAGGGAGAGAGTGAGAGATTGAGGAAGTGTGTGTGAGTGAGGGGCTAAGTGATTGAAGCTCTTCCATATCTTGTCCAAGCTCTCTTTTGTCATGTTTATGCTTTCTCTCATGCATGTGGAGGCCATAGAATTTCAAGAACTGAAGGGCGCTCTCTTGGATCATGGAGTTTTACCACATGCTTCTATCATGCTTGATGGAATGCCAAGCAAACTCACTACAAGCAAATCATCATAGTCATAGATCATGCGAGTGGCTCGGTGGGAGCTAGCCTAAGTACTTTGTATGTTGAAATGCCTAAAATAATAGGAGTGTGTCCGATGGTCCTAAAAATTAAGCTCATGTAGCGCAACACATCATTCCTTCTAAAGTATGTGTATATAGCTCGTGTTATTCAAGTATCTCATAACACTCTTTAGTACCTCTCAATCCTTCTTGCTAAGGTTTGCCATATACATGTGAACAAGTCCCATTGCATACACAATGTATGGATCTGTAGCAACCATGGCGTACATCAAGCTACCAATTGTGGGTACATAAGAAACCTTGGCCATTGCAGTCTTCTACTCATCTGACTTGGGGTTGTCCTCTTGGCTAGGTTTCAAATATAGAGGCAATGGAACATTGATTGCCTTAACGTCTCCATATTGAAACACTCCAATATCTTTCCAATGTATCTATTTTGGGACAAATAGTGTATCATTTTGTCTCTATTCTACATAATATACATGCCAAGACTATGACTAGTGTTTCCAAGTCCTTTATATCGAAGGTTTCAGGCAACCTTTTCTTTAGTGCGTCCATATCCATGGCTAGCTTTCTAGCAACAATCAACATGTTATCCACATAGATAATCAAAATCATAAGGTTGCCATGCATAGCCTTCTTTGTATATAGATAGTATTCTATCTCACTTCTAGTGTGCCCTTGAGACCACATAAAGACATTGAACTTATGATACCATTTTGTGGGAGCCTGTTTTGAACCATATAAGCTCTTATCTAGCTTATATACCAACTATTCCTTACTTTTCTCAACAAACCCCTCAAGTTGTTGCATATAAATATCCTCATACAAATCTCCATGTAAGAAAGTTATATTTACACCAATCTAAATAATCCCTATGTCTTCCTTGGCAACCCATGCAAGTACTATATGTAAGGTGGTCATCTTGACAATTGGTGTAAAGATCTCATCAAATTCAATCCCCTTCTCTTGCATGAATTCCTTGACCACCAATCTTGCCTTGTACTTAGGCAATGCATCCCTTTGCCACCAATCTTGCCTTACACAATGCATCAGATGGAGATATCTCCAATTTGTAGGCCCACTTGCATGGCAATGCATGTTTTCCCTTAGGCAAAGGAACTAACTCCCAAGTAGCATTTTTCACAAAAGAATCCATCTTTGACTATATAGCCTTCTTCCACTTATGATTGTCATCCCTAGTCATAGCATTAGCATAATAATCATTGCAATTTCCATAACCATGACATAATTTAGAGACAAAGTGTATCATTTTGGCAATGAAGAAACCCTTGTAGACCGCTATTAAACTTATACGATAGGAGCCTCTAGCTATCCCACCTGTCTATCCTATAAACCATGAGGCTATCCACCTACCTATGGCACTCCCATCTCAGCATTAAATAGTTGTCTACATATTCCATCATGTGGAACAAGTCATATAAATTGCTCATGTGATGGCTATCCATCCTCTTGGAACATTGTCTTGCAAATCTCAAGTGTTTAACATGCTACCTATGTATCTTATCCTCATTAAAAACGACCTCATGATTGTGTATCACCTTCTTAAACTCAAGATCCCATAAGCAATAGCCTATTTTTCTTGACCACTCATATTCAAGAAAGATACATTTATTGGACTTAGGATTAAGCTTACTTCACTTGTCCCTAGTTACATGCATAAATGCTTCATAGTCAAAAGCATGCAAATGATCATAACTAGGTCTCTTTCTAGAACCTAACTCCTCTGGGATTTTTCCATCCACTAGCTTATTAGGAGACCTATTAATCAATTTCATTGCTATCTTTTTAGTTTTAGCCTGAGACCAATTAGGAAGTAAAACATTAGAAAGCATACTACAAACTCTTTCTTTGAATGGTCATGTTCATCTTTTTAGCCACACCATTTTGAGCCAGATTTGTAGGAGATGTCAACTCTCTTTTGATGCCATGGCTTGCACAAAGTTTGTAAAGATATAAGAGGTATATTCACCACTAGTATCAATTCTTAAGAATTTAAACTTTTTGCTTAACTAATCCTCTACAAATGCAAAGAAATCTTAGAATGTATCTAGCATGTTGCTCTTTTTACAAAGAGGATAAGCCCAAACCTGGTTAGTGGCATCATATACAAAAGTGATATCTTCTAGTAATGTCATCTCTCTTATATGATAACTTAGTTTGCTTTTACTAAAAAGACAATGCTCACAAAAACTAACATGTAGAAAGTCTAAACATAGAAGATAGTTCAAATCGTACAAACCTTTCATTCCAGTAATTGACATGTGCCCCAAACGTATAAAGAAATTGATGGTTGTTCGATGACAGCCACAATGTGGTTTTTACCCTAGAAACATGCAAAGGATACAAAGTAGTAGCTTTAGGCCCTTTGACAACAACAGAAGACCCTTTGTAATTTTTCCATACACGATCTCCAAAGATCATCATGTAACCACAGTCATCAAGTTGTCCTATACTAGTTAGACTCTTAGTCAAGTCTAGAACATGCTATACATTTTGCAAAAAAAAAGAAAATGCATTGGACAATCAAAAATATACATGTCCTATACCAACAATGCCATGTGTGTAGTTATTACAAATATGGATGCATCATTGTCTCCAAGCAATAAGTAATGAACCATTCTCTATGTGGACTGACATGGAATGATGTTGCAAAATCGAGATGCCAATTCTATGACATGTTATTATCAAAGATAACTAAGAACGCATCACCAAAAGAGGACATTTAAGACATCTCCATCATCACTATTACATGCATTGATCTCTTCTATATTTGCTTTGGCCGTCTCTTCCCTTTTGCCATCATCCTCATTATGCTTTTTGCCCTTTTTCTTGTTTTTCCACTTATAGCAATCCTTCTTTGGATGTCCCTTTTTATTACAAAATAAGCATTCCACATCTTTCTTGTTACAAGACTTACTTCTCAACTTGCATGTCTCACAAGAGTTCCCCCCTGGTATTTGTCCTATCCATCATGGTGAGTGCACTAGAGTTTTTTGACCTTGCATTATTCATTCTATTCACCTACTTGGTGAATAAGTTGCTCTTAATATTAGTACTTGTAAGATCACCTGCAAATGCATAGTTTCTAATGGCTATCCTAAAAGTCCCAAATCTTAGGCAAGGTGACCAACAAGAACTTAACCAACTCATGAAAAGTGAGCCTATCCATCATGGTGAGTGCACTAGAACTTTTGACCCTACATTATTCATTCTATTCACCTACTTGGTGAATAAGTTGCTCTTAATATTAGTACTTGTAAGATCACCTGCAAATGCATAGTTCTAATGGCTATCCTAAAAGTACCAAATCTTAGGCAAGGTGACCTTAACCAACTCATGAAAAGTGAGCCTATCCATCACAGTGTGAGTGCACTAGAGTTTTTGACCCTGCATTATTCATTCTATTCACCTACTTGGTGAATAAGTTGCTCTTAATATTAGTACTTGTAAGATCACTGCAAATGCATAGTTTCTAATGGCTATCCTAAAAGTCCCAAATCTTAGGCAAGGTGACCAACAATAACTTAACAAACTCATGAAAAGTGATTTTTTATGACATTAGCTAACTAAAAATAGTATTGTTCTCATTGAGATGGTTGGATATAGAAGTCCCCTCCTCATTGCAAAGATTAATGTGAAGCAACACTTTCTTTCTCACAGAAGTCACAAAGCTTCTTCTATACACCAAATGCACCACCTACCATGTTTTTTTACATTAAAGTAAATGGATGTTCAGAGTATCAACATGAGAGTGAAATGTGCCAACTCATCCATTTCTTTCACATATATGCATCCATACCCTTGGGCTAAACACCATTACTTTTGATTGGCTTCACTTGCTTCTTTTACATTATAAATTTGCTATTTCTAGTAAGAAAAATTGGTGCCATCCAATTTTTAAATATTAAATAATATATTTTTTAAAGTAGATGAAGAAGCCATAATAGTTGCAATTTGTCATGTACATCAAAATACCAAGATGTGTCCAACTATAAGCCTAGAAGAGATCAACTGAACTGCAATATGAGTGACCTACAAACTCCCTGTAAAGACAAAGAATGGCTAAAATAGCATCAATAGCCAAAATTGAGACAAATGCACAAGAAATTATTAAGCTATGATCAATTGTAAGACCAAAAACTGCAAAATCAAGTGCTCATTGTAACAACAAAGATAACACCATAATAGCCCAAGCACGCTTTAGCACGTAACAATCATTTTGTCATTATTTTTGGAATTTCTTGACTATTGATTTTAAGAAAACAATAAAAAACACATGTATCTTATGTTTATAGTGTGAAACAAGTTCTAGATCAATTAATCTTAATCCAACGGTTACAAAGTTATGCTTTAGTATAATAAAATTCATGTATTATAGCTTCTAGAACACCAAAAAACATAAGAGGATTGGGAGAAGAGCTTAATGTCTCAAAATTCATCAAAGTAGGTCAATTTTTTAATATAAATAACCTTCTAGATCATGTGGAAAAGTAGCATAGCCCATAGACATCATTATCTCAGTAAACCATCAAGTTTCTCTCTCTTTCCTTTTATTTGTTATGCCAAATGTAGCAAGCTCCATACTAAAAGGTACTCCTTAAGCCCCTTGCTTAAGGCCTGTGCTTTTGGCAAGTAGGCCCCCTACTTCCAAATGACAAGCAGACCCTATGCTTGCATACATCAAAAGCATGTACCAAAATCTATTCGCAAGCATTTAAAACCAAGCTATTTTGCTTTAATTCTAGCCACTAAGGGATACCTAGATGCATCTAGATTGGGCTATGGCAGTCCCCCAAATTGAGCCTCAATCACTTGTCAAGCTAGAATACTTATGACTTAAATATAGAGCTTGATAAGTGAGAAAAGTACCTCTTTCAATATGTGGATAACAAGCATGAATGTTGCAAGAGAAGCTCAAATACTCAACTTCATAATGAAGCTTGACTCTTTGTGCTTCTTGCTCCAAGCACAAATGTTGCTATGATACCAATTGAGAGGGAAGCAATGACAGGATGTAAAGTTGAAGCTACAAAGTGTAAGAGAGACACACGAGAGAGTTTAGTGGTTTTAATGAATGGTATCCTTATTCTTTGTTATGTTTACTTGTATATGACTATGTAATGTGTTCACAAGGGACACCCACTTAGTTATCAACCATTGGCCTTTACTCCATTAATCGTAGTCTTGAGAATATCTTGATCCTTGATTCTAATTGGATAGTATCCTAACTCTAAATCAATCTTGAAAATGATTTTAGCACCATATAGTGTATCCAAAAGCTCATCAATTTAGTGGATATGATACTTATTATTGATCGTCACCTAGTTTAGACCTTTGAAGTCAACACATGACCTAAAAGGTCCATCTTTCTTTTTCTTGAAAGGCATATGCGCACCCAAACATAAGTAACTTGGTCAACTAAATTCTTGTTTAATTAGTTGTCTTTATTATTCTTTGAGCTCAATGGCTTTTGGGACAAATGTTTTGTGACATAGGTTCAACTCCAAATAATAGTTCAATTTTGTAATCTACTTCCATGTTAGGAGTTACATTTGTTAGCTTCTCATGGATGATAAAACATCAAACTTTTTTTTCTAAGAGGACTTATTGACTTTCTTGGATTCTTTTAGTTTGTTCAAGCTAATCAAGTGTATTAGTTGTCTCTTTCTCATTGGTCAACTTAGGTGTAGTATATTTGGCTTAAGACAATCCATTCTGGATCTAGAATCATAGTATCCTAATGCCCACATCATAAAGTTGACTACATTTGTTTTGCCACCTATCTCAAATTCAACTTACCTACTATTTCAGTGGATACTACTTTTTTGTTAGCCAATTCTACAATAATTTTCTTTGTTGCCTTAGTTTTTGGTTGTAACCTCCTTATTGTTTTTGGAGACAAAAAAGAACGAGTGCTTTCACACTTAATCAATCAAGTTATTGGCTCATTGGAGCCCCGAGAGGAACACCAAGGAAAAGGGAATTCTCTTGCAAGAAAATCTATCTTGTAACATCAACAAGCTTGTTTTTCATATTTCATATTGTCACAATGAAGAAAAGAACACCAGGCACAACAAATCTTCATGCAGCATCATGTAAATCTCCCACGGATTTGATAAAATCAACCACATTCTTCAACTTCTTCACAAAATCCATCAATAGAACAAAGAAAACAAAGAAGTACACCATCTTTGAATGGAAATACATCACATATTATTCATCTTCAATATCTTCATATAGTCTTCTCTCTCAATCTCTCATATACAATCACTTTGTTTGAGTAGAATTGGTTATCTCTGACTCTCTCTATCTCACTCCATCAATAATACATCATGTCCTCACTGCAATCTCTCAAAAATTACTCTCAATAATCACTCTTAGGTCGTGGATACCCCTCCCAAGAGGTATGTCTGATATGAAGAGTCACCAGAGCCACTACAGTGTCTCTTCACAGCTCACTACTGTCACTTCACTCTAGTCTTCTCTTGAGTCTTTAACAGCTACTTCTTCCACTTCTTTCAGCTCTTTTGCACTTGTATTCACCTCTTTCCAAGGCTAGAAAACTTTCCCAAAGTCACACATACATTCCACAGAACACTTACAGAAGCATACAGAACAGTCTATAGAACAGCTACAGTACAGAACAGAACAGAAACAGAACAGAAGCAGAACAGAAGCAGAAGCTCTACAGAAGACCTACAGAAGGTTACAGAAGGTCATCAAAACCACATAACTCATTCTCAAATCATTCCAAACTCTCACAAAACATTCAATAAGCTTTCACAATATCTCATTCTTCATCAATCAATACTCCATCCCTCCTTACAGAAGACAATCAGAACAAAACAGACCAAAACAGAACAAAACAGAAGGTATACAGAACCAATCAGAACCTATCAGAACATCACAAAACCATCAACAAACATCATGAACTTCCAAAACACAATCAATATCATCCAAAACACTCTCAATCCACTTCTAAATCAACCAATCATCCCATAAAATCAACCATTCAGCTCTCAAAAACAACAAAAATCAGCCAAAAAACAAGTCATTTCAACACTCAACATATCCCCACACTTAATAAGGAAGCGTCCTCGCGACCCAGGAAAAAGGGAATACAAGTTCAGGGAAAAGCTCAACTTTGATCTTCAATATCTTTTCACAAAGAATCCATCCAACACGACCCCAACTTATAACCTATTTCTGATATAAAAATACAAAGAAAGGAAAACTCTTTTGAAATTAACACCTCTTATCAAACTAGAAATCATCACAAATTTGTAAAGGATATAAAAATTTGCTTCTTCTTCATCAGCATCAGCTTCAACTCTCCATCCACGACCCCATCTCTACAAATCTCCAAAACATAGCTCGTACACAAAATCCAATAGGAAACCACCACGTTCGTTTGACATACATGAACTCACAACACAAACACTAATACACAACACAACCATCTGAATGACTTCTTCAAAAAGAAAGTGGTTCATTAAAAAGCTTCCACCATACATTGGAAAGGTATCAATGAAGATGATCCCTCTTAAAAGATTGATGTTGTCGGAATCGATCCATAGATAAGGATTCATCTACAAAGTTTTTAGGAGGATTTTGAAAAAATTGGAGACAGCACATCCTTTCCAACAGGACGAGGTATCTGCTAGGCAAACAGAGGGCATGAAAATACAGTATCTCCAACTGTTGGGAATCAATGCTAACATTGACATTCATGCACAACTTTGGAATAGGCTTTGAATCAGTATGAGACTGCCTATGCATATACGCCAGGTACCAAGCAAAGTGAGCAGTTAATCTCACTGAGGGATCTGCAGACTGTGAATACTGTTGGGCAAAATGAACATAGTTTTGATAAGCTTGACTGGAAGCTGTCCATTCTCCCGGAATTACTGGCCAATTAATCTGCGGTCCTGTAAGGCAATCATCCGAACTCCATCCCCTTCTTCTAGAAATCTGATTATCAAACCCGTCACAGTCACTAACCAACTGAGGTGGTTGAGATATGGAAGTGTTAGGAGAATGTAATGGAATAAGGGAAAGTGGATGAAGGGAAGGATAGGAAAAATCATAAAAGGAAGAAAAGGTTAAAGAAGGAGTGGCAGAAATTTGTAAGGAATCACTAAGGAACGGTGTTAACTGATAAATAGGAAATGTGGAGGGTACATTAATGAGGGGTGAAGGACAGGGTGGAGAAGGGGAAAATACCCTATCCTCAATAAAGGAACAGTAAGTGAAAATAGGAATTTGAGGGAAATTTGAAGGTTGGAAAAGAAGTGGTAAAAAAATTGTGGAATTAGATTGACAAAGGGAAATATATATAGCATAGCGGTGAGCCAATTGTTGGTAATAGAGGAGGGTAGGAACAGAAGGTCCTAAAAGAGAGCGTCTATGATAGGCATCAAAGAAGGTAGCATCAAATGGATTATGTTTGGAAAGATAGGTTAAGAGATCCACCCTCAGTTGGTTAGTACTCTGGGCAAAGGTAGGAGTTGTGTTTTGTCTTTGATTTAGGACCACCGAATCAATCATGGGATGCCACGAATTATCCTGACAATCAGCTACTTTGGAGGAATAACTTTGGAACATATCAGCTATGCGCAACTCCAAATGATTGACATATAAAACAGCCTGTAAGACCACATCCCCCACATACCATGCCATATCTACCTCATCTGGAATTAACAAATCTCCTCGGAGATACATGTATGACATCAACATGGTGTCTGGCGTGACAGAATCTTCAAAGAGCATTCTGACTACCTCTGTCAACAACTCAGCAGACCAAGCCCCACTCCAGCCATCCTCTGGAAAAGGTAAATCCATCGTGGAAAGCTTCATGTAGAAGACCAACTTCTGTAAGTGGTAGTGGACAAAGAAAGAATGGTCGGGTAAGACATATTCCTGAAACTGCTCAAAGGTAGACCATAACAAGTCCATTCTGGACTGCAATCGTTCCACTTTGTCTTGGAATAGAGGGCACAAAGTAGCCTGTCTCTGTAGGGCAGCCAAGTCCTGCTGTGAAAGAGAAGGAATTAATGGAACAGGAGGGCTTGGAGGAACAGAGCGGGACTTTGCAAGCTGATCTTGCAACTGCTGGATTTGGGAGGCTTGGTTGGCCACTGTGTCATTAGCATTCTGTAAAGCTGAAAGCTTGTCATCTAAAAGAACTTGGAATTCTTTCGCTTCGCTGGACATCCTCTCCTTCTCTGCTGAAAGGCTAGTAACCTGTGACTGAGCCTCGAATAACTGGGTCTTCAATGAAGAAATCTCATCACTTTGAATGGCAACCAGTTGGGTTTGCTGTTCCATTTGCTTAAATAAATCTGCTAGGGTATCCTTAGCAAAAGCTAACTCAGATGTTGCCTTATGCAACTGGTCTTTGGACTGCATGAGCTCCTCATAGAAAGATGCGTACAGCTGTTGAACACAGGCTGTCACGGACAACTCAATGGAACTTTGAATATCCTTGCAGAGGAAAGGAATGGCATCTCCTGAAACGAGACTGTTCAGGGAGGGAACAGAGATCTCCAAGGATCCTTCTCGATGTGCTCTGAATAGGTTATTACAAGTGAGATACCCAGGGAGTTCACTGCCAGAAGTAGCAGGGATAGGCACTGAGGGAAGTACAGCAGGGGCTTTATCCGCTACCCTCTTCAAGCGTTTGCGCTGTATGACCAGGGGAGGCGGAGAATCATCATCCTCTATGTCAATGGGTTCTGACTCTTCTGAAGGTGGAGGAGGAGGTACTGGATCTGATGGAGGAGGTGGAGGCACAGTCTTCTGTAAACCTGAATAGGTCAAGAAGGCAGACAAATATGATCCATAGGTAACATTGGTAACATTACCCCTCGTGACTTTAACAAAATGCTGATCCATTTTAGTAAGGAGGTATGTGCTCCAATCAATAGCGACTCCTTTCAGCACCATCCTGGAAGCTGTGAAAAGCTCTTTGGACAAATAGTGGGATGGCGTTTTGGCAGGCATGAACCTGTCCTGAAGGAACTGACACATCGTCTTCCATACGGGATCAGTAATCATAGAAAACGAAACTCCTGAAGAGTTTATCACCTTCTTAACATCAAGGACTTCCCTTGTCTGCTTCTGCAACAGCTTGAGAATCTCTTCATTAGAGAAGAGCTGACGAGTGGTCACAAAAGGTTCTCCTTTGAAGGGTAAAGACAGAGCCTTCCCTAAGCCTCGAGACGTCAAAGTCATAGACATGCCTTGGACTACGCCTGTCTTCTTGCTGTAAGAGGCCAGGAACTCATCACATAAGGACGGATCCTCTGGAAGTAATGGAAAAGAAGTGGCCACAAAAGCAGCAAGTCCCGCCTTCGTGAGGGGCTCAAAAGTAAGTAGGGACGAGTAATCCCTACTAACTAGTGGGACGTACTGGATAGGGGGAGGAGCATGAGAAGGCGCCATTCAGATGGTTACACACACACCACAAACACAGACAATCAAGGAGAATGCCTGCAAAGCAACAGACAAAAACCAAGATAAGAGAATTACCAATAAAACGTGACACGACCTACTAACCCCAAGCAAACTACATCCTAGAAAAAATTTGACATGACCTTGAGACAAATGCGACCGAAAGCTTCATGCGATGCATCAGACAAACACCCTGAACCCCGTATCAGGCAATAAAAGAAAAAAAATTGCATACCGTACCCGTAACCGTAACTAAGACAGGAAACCAAAGCCATACCATATCCGACATATATCAATACGACATCTGTGATAGAACCAAGACTGGACCATGGAAAATAACACTAATGACTGCGCATACCCATCCCACGAAACGCTTCATTAAAAAGGGAATTAAGTGCAGTGAGGGGGGAATTAATTTAATGAAGGGTTGATTTTAATTAATTAATAAAAATGGGTGAATTTTTATTAGGTGATAAACCTTAGCAAGAAAACGGCAGTTCCTTATTATAAATTTAATTACCAATTATTAGGTTAAAACGGTGGAGTTATTCGATTCCCGGACTTCGATTCCCGACTGGGTCTCTAAATGCAATTCATTGATTACAAATTAAGGTGATGTGGAGCGCTTTTTTGCCAGCGCGTGCTCATGTGACGGCTGGTTTATTTTAATTTAAAATTTAAAGTGCCTCTTTAGCGCACGTAGCGCGTGCTAAGTGAATGGCTGGTTGATTTTAATTAAAAAGTATGTGTGTTTAGCGCGAATGCGTGTGCCATGGTGGTAGTTAGGTTTGATTTAGGTTAAATATTGGTTTGTTGGGTTGTGTGTTTTTTTTTTGTCTCTGGTTGTTTTGTTTTGTTTTTTTTTTAATATTAACCGTGGGTTTTGGGGTAGCTTGTATGTATGTTTTATTTTGTTTTGTGTTGTTTTTTTTTTTAAACGAATAAAAGGGAAATACCTGGTAGTGGGTGTATGAAAATGCAAAGAATGCGCTTCTCCGCTATCCAAAAATATCTGGATGTTTTTTCTCGATACAGTTAGTTGGTGTGTTGAAGGAAAAAGGTGTGACTGATTATTGTATTGTATTTTTAAGGAATTTAGGGGGGAAATTAAATATTATGATAGCTAAGAAAAAGATACCAAAAATAAATAAAAATGTGAAGGGAAGGGTTATGAATTTTTCAAAAATTTATTTGAAAATTTTTAGCATGTTAAATGAATTTTTAGCATATTTTTGGGTATGTTGAAAGATTTTGGAATTTTAAAATAGGCAAAAATATTTTTTGCGGAAATTTAAAGGTTGAGAAAAAGAGGGCCATGGATTGCAAAAAGAAAAGGAAAGGTTTCTAGATTTTCTGTAATTTTTCAGAATATAAAGTGGTTTTTTAATGATTTATTTATATTTTTCAATGTTTTTGTGTGTTTTGTAGTTGTTATTTAAATGGAAAAAAGGAGTTACGGGTGTGTTAATTAAAAATCGGAGAAAAATACCCAGCAACAGGCTGCGTGGCAACAACCAACTAATGATCTTCCGCACTCGATCCCGCACAATCACACGATCAAACACGAACAAGCAACCAGCTCTCGCACGTGCGTACACAGCGATGCGTATGTCGATGTCACGAGGGTGTTGACAGGTGGGGCAAGGGTTGATGGATGGGATTGCGGTGGTGCCGCCGTGGAGCGGGGCTGCAGCGTAGGACAGGGGGCTTGGGTAGGGTAGTGTGTGTTAGGGGGCACGTGGGTAGTGGGGGGAATGAGGGTGGAGAAGGGGGAAAGTGAGTGGGTGGTAGGAATGGGGGGTTAGATGGGGGTGGGTTTAGTGGGGGTGGGAAAGTAGATGATGAGGGGGGTTAGTGGGAGGAATGGGGGTTTAGGTGGGTTAGAGGTGAGTGGGAAGAGGGGTTAGTGGGAGTGTGGGGTTTGTGTGATTGTGGGGGAAAGGGGGCTTAGAGAGAGGTTAAGTGTGTATGTAATTGTGGGGGGGGAAGGGGGCTTAGGTAGGGGGAATAGGGTGGGCACGTGGAGGATTGGGCGGCAGGAGGCCCAACGGGCAGGGCAGAGCCACGAGGCAAAGGCACTGTGGCGGCTACAGGCACGGGCACGCGGCGGACAGGGCGTCCACAGCGGGGCCACAGAGCGGCGTGATGGCGGGCGTCGTCGGCAGCGGTGGTGGAGGCCACAGGGCACGGACAAGGGCGGGCGAGGGCGGCCACAGCGGGGCCACGAGGAGAAGAGGGAGGGGCATCACTGCAGGGAGGAGGCCACAAGGAGAAGAGGGAGTGTCGTGGAAGAGGGAGGGAGGAGAGGAGGAGAATAGGCGGGAGAGGAGGAAGGGAAGAGTGGGGAGGTGGAGATGGAGGAGGAGAAGGAGGGGAAAAGGAGATGCAGGGCGACGAAGGCAGGAGGGAGAGGAAGGAGGGAAAAGAGAGGGGAGGAGAGGAGGTGGAGATGGAGGAGGAGAAGGTGGAGATGGAGGTATGGAGGGTGGTACGCAGAAGGAGCGGGAGAGGGAGACGGTTGGGGGACGGGGAGAGAGAAAGGAGGGTAGGGGGGAGATAGGGGAGGGTGGACATGGGGGGAGAATGGGCAGGGACAAGGGGTGGGCAGGGACAAAGGGTGGGCAGGGGGAAAGGGAGGAAGAAATGGGCGCGTACCCCCGTCCCGCGCTCATGCGCGGGGCGGGGTAAAAAAATTTGCCGTGACGGGATCGAAAGGACGCTGGGAGGACGTTATGGGTCATGCGGACACAACCGGGGCGCGTGGGGATGCGTAAAATCGAAAACGCGTGTTCATGCGCAAAACGGGCGCGAGAAAAAACGTAAAAATAAAGAAAAATTAATAACTCCCAATCCGGACGTCAAAACGAAATAGCGTAAAAACAAAAAGTGGGCAGGACGGCAGGCGGAAAACAAGGAAAATACGGGACGGGGGTTCCGGGAGGGGTAAAGGGCGGTCACGTGCAAAAAACACAAAAAACGAACCAAAAACGCAATTTAAAAATTAATATCGAAAGATCCGTGCATCGGAATGAAGTGCAGAAAAAAGGAAAACTGTGCAGAAAGATGTGCCCGACAATCCTATCACATCAAAACATAATTCCGACTGATATAAGACGCGTTCTCATGGGAAAAACCCAAAAAATAAACCCGAAAATGGGATCGGCAATTAATATTGGACAAACCGGTCACCGGAATGACATGCAGTAAGAAGGAAAAATGTCCGCAGTAAGGGGTGGCACAGGGTTATCACGTTAAAATGCAGTTCCGGCGGAAATAGGAGGGGTTCACATGTGAAAAACTCCAAAAATATGCCCGAAAACTCATTTAAAAATTAATAAGTAAAAATCCAGAAGTCGAAAAAGGGTGGAGGAAAAAGGAAAAAGGTGGGGGAAGGCACAGGGGACACGGCTGTCAAATCAAATTGGAATTCCGATGCAAACAGAGCAGGTTCACATGGAAAAATGTCAAAAATACACACGAAAAAGTCGTGAAAACCCGGAAAATTAATAACGGACAAACCGTGTATCGGAATGATGTGGAATAAAAAGGAAAAATGTCAGGGGAAAAGCGCTGGTCAAGGCTATGATGTCAGAGCATGATTCGGAAGCAAGAAAAGCGCGTTCACATGGAAAACCGGCTAAATTACACAAAAGGCTTCAAAAATTAATAATTCAAAAATCGTGCACCGGAACAGGGGTAGGTAAAAAGGAAAAATGATCAGTTCAAAGAGAGGAACAGGGCTATAAAGTTGGATTTGGACTTCAGTGAACGTAGGATGCATTCACATGGCAGGACCTCAAAATCAGGGAATGAAGGAAAACTGCAAGGAAATAGCCCCAAGGGTGGGTGAAACATAACCGGGTGGGTGGAAAGCGATCCCATTAGGGTAAAAGCAAGGCAAGGCATACATGCATGAGCAGGGTAAGGTATATGCAAAGGATATGCAATGTAGACGCGCAGGGACGCGGCCCCACACTTAAGACCTCAATGGATAGGGTTAACCGAGCAACAGGGACCTAGGACCACACCACAGACCATCCGCTAACTTCCCCACACTTAAAACATGACCATCACTAAGAAACAGAAGTTGTAGGGTTAGAAAAACTTGGCCCGTTTCGTCAAGAATCAAGCTTGAGTATCGATGGCACGTCCAGTGTTGTTGTCGGCGCTGGAGGGACCAAGGCATCTTCTCGGCACACGTTCGTCATGGCAGGGACCACGCGGCAGCACCCAGGGAGGTAGCTGATGGAAGGAATCGCAAGAAATTCGTCGATGATGAGGGATATTGCACTCAACTCACAGTCACTCAATTGGAATGAAAGATCAGTCACTCGCCCCATGACTAATATCACTTGAGGAAGAATGATTAAACCCATATCTCATACCCGGTTGAGGAATCATCAAAGGGGAATTGGTGCAAAAAGAGTATGCCAGGGTGCACAGTTGATGGTCCATTAGTGCGTTCAACCCGTCTGGCATAAGTGCAAGGAGGAAGGCAAGGGAGCCTTACAGTACAGTGTACAGAACAGGGTGACGTGTCTTGTGTTGACGGTAAAAACCCATCCTGTGGGTGCATAGGGAAACGGGAACATACCTGACTCCAAGTGTCGTAACGTCCCTCAATCTCACCTCTCGGTAATTGATTGAAGAAACTCCAGTCACACTCAACCCACCCTCTGTCTCACGCTCTGTTGATAGATACAGGAGGGCAGCCTTTTCCTGAACCCCGTTGATGTAATCCTCACAGTCGCTTGTGCAAAGGGTGTATGCCTTGTGCGCAGTTGATGGTGCAACAGTGCATCCCGCCCTGTGCCGGCATACAGTGCAAGAAGGAAGGCAAGGGAGCCTTATAGTGCAGTGTACAGAACAAATTGTGCTTTGTGCATTGAGAGGCCCATCCCGTGCGTGCAACACTTCATTCACACTTCTCACCTCTCATTTGATTTGAAGGGAAAAGACTGGTCTCTCGGCCCACCCTCTGTCCCACTCTCTGTTGATAGATACAGAGGGCAACCGTACTCACTTCCCCATCCGGTTAGGATGAAAACTCACATCACTCAAGGGGTTGTCGATGAAGATCGCGTCATCAGTTGTTGAAGAGGCGTACCCAGGGAGGTAGCCATCAAATCGAACATTGTGTTGGATAGGAACATGTCGTCTGCTAGAGGACAGTTAGCCACTTTGCAAAGAGACCCAGGACACAGCGTACCAAGGGAGGCAGCTTCGGAATTGGATCCTGGGGATATCAATCAATGAATCCACTTTCTGGACTGCTGGGTGTTACCACCTTTTCCACAGCCAGCTTCTCGCCCAAGGGTGTTTATCACCTTTTCTTGGAACGAGGCCTGCTATGACAGGGAATTGCTTCCTTTTCTCTCATAACAGATTTGTTTTGTTTTTTTCTTTTTCTTCTTTGTTTTTTTTTCTTTTTCTTATTTTCCCCTATTCCCGAGGGTGTTTCCACCTTTTCTCGAAGAAGAGGTCGGCATGACAGGGACCTTAGTCCTTTTCTCCCATAACTGATATATTTTGTTTTTTTTTTCTTTTTTTTTCTTCAAATTGAACAAGGGAATGGTGGAAAGACCATGTGTCAGAACCCACCTCGCCACTGTCGCTGGTGGAAAATAGAGGATAAGAGATCAAGGCTAGAAGGGGGGTTTGAGGAGATAGAGGGTTGCGTCCACTTCATCAGGAGTGATTGAAGAACGGCTATCAAAAGTAGCATCATAAGAAGTACAGTGCCGCGCCAACGAGGGAAAGGATCAAGTGTCCGTAATTGTCAAGATCCCCAAGGAGGGAAGTACTTCTTCAGGCGATATCCATTGATCAGAAAGGGATCATCAGAGGCATCAACGGTCTGCACTTGGACAGAGCCATTAGGGTTGACTGCAAGTACCTTATAGGGGCCCATCCACCGCTGCTGGAGCTTGCCAGGAAACTTGCCAAATCGTGAATCATAGGCTAGGACCAAATCACCTTCTTTGAACTCCTTGTGCTTGATGAAACTGTCATGGTAAGCCTTACGTCGGGCTTGCGTGGCTTCCATGCACTGGAGAGCCATCCTACGAATTTCGTCCAAACATTCCAAGTGCAGGAGACGGCGTTGCAGTGAATCATCATCCCCCAAACGCTCTTTGATAGCCACTCTCAAAGAGGGTAGTTCCAGTTCAACAGGAAAAACAGCTTCTGTACCATACACCAGCTGGAAGGGTGTTTGTCCTGTTGCTGCTTTATGGGAGGTTCTGTACGCCCAGAGGGCCTCTGTAAGTCGATCGTCCCAATCACGACGATGTGCGACAATTGTTCTTGTCAGAATCGAGCAGAGGATGCGATTGGTGACTTCGACTTGGCCGTTGGCTCTAGGGTAATAAGGAGTGGACTTGCGATGGCGGATCTTATACAACTCTGTCAACTCTTCCATGACTTTGTTAAGGAAATGAGTGCCTCTGTCACTTACCAGCTCTAAGGGACTGCCAAAACGGGTGATGATATTCTCGTGCATGAACAGGGCCACGCTGTTACCATCGTCCCGCTTAAGGGCTTTAGCTTCACACCACTTTGTAACATAATCCGTACATACGAGGATGTATCGGTTCTGTTTCCTTCTGGTGGGAGGGTTGATCGGACCTACGAAGTCAATGCCCCACTTCTCAAACGGCTTCAACGGAAGGATAGGTTGCAATGGCATGGCACTTGTCTTTGTGGGTTTCCCCATTCTTTGACAAGCATCACATTTTTTACAGTAATCATAGGCATCTTTGTGGATGGTAGGCCACCAATATCCCGCTAGCAGAGCCTTCCTGGCTGTAGCTTCTCCTGCAAAGTGACCTCCACATGGCTCGTCGTGGCAAGCCTTCAGAACAATCCCAATCTCTTCTCCTGCAACACATCTTCGGAGCATTTCATCTTTGCCTTTCTTGTACAGTGCACCACCTAGTAGGGTGTAGGGGGCTGATTCTAGCATGAGCTTCTTCCTTTCCCGACTAGAAATACCAGGAGGGTACTGTTGGGTTGCTAACAGATTGGCAATGTCTGCATACCAGGGAGTTACAGTTTCTACCAAGAATAGGGAAGCATCAGGGAGGTCTGGATCATCTCGTTCCTCGTCTGCAGTTTGCGGGATACGCGACAGATGATCAGCCTGAACATGGGAACGACCAGGCTTAGTAATCACCTCAAAGTCGAACTCCTGGAATAAAAGGAGCCATCTCATCAATCGTCCTTTCACATCTGCTTTGTTCATCAAGAAGGACAGGGCCTCATGATCCACATAAAATTTAAAGTGGGTAGATAGGAGGTAATGGCGAAACTTCTCCAGGGCAAACACCATTGCCAAGCACTCCAGCTCGGTCACTGTATAGTTCCGTTCCCTCTCAGTGACTTTTCGGCTTGCATAATAGATCGGTTGATCCAACTTCGAGGAGCCCTTTTGGCAGAGGACAGCACCTAAACCTTCAATTGATGCATCAGTGTGTACATGGAACTCTTTCGTCCAATCAGGAGGTTGCAGAATGGGTGCCTCTATCAGACACTGCTTCAGAGTGTGGAAGGCTTTGTCACATTCTTCTGTCCAAGTAAACTCTGCATCTTTCCTCAGGAGCTTGTGCAAGGAAGTTGCCTTTGTTGCAAAATGGGCTATGAACCTTCTGTAGTAACCCACATGGCCTAGAAATCCCCTCAACTGTTTGAGGTTGGTGGGTGCTGTCAGAGCTGCAATCTTTTCAATCTTTGCAGGGTCTGTTGATATCCCTTGTGCAGAGACAATGTGGCCCAACAAAACTCCAGAAGAGACCCCAAAGATGCATTTGTCAGGGTTGAGGGAAATCCCATACTCTCGGCATCGGTCAAATCATTGTTCCAGGTGTTCCCAATGTTCACAAATCAAACTATAGACACAAAAGTCATCCAAATATACCTCAATAAAGTCGTGCAGATGATTTTGAAATGCAGCCATCATGACTCGTTGGAAAGTAGCAGGGGCATTGCAGAGCCCAAATGGCATCACTCGGTAAGCGTAGGTCCCCCATTCTGTGGTGAAGGTTGTTTTGGATTGGTCTTCTTCTGCGATTTGGACTTGGTTGTATCCGCTGAATCCATCCAGAAGAGAATAAAGTTCATGTCCTGCCACTGTGTCCAACAGTTGGTCTGTGAAAGGGATTGGAAAGTGATCCTTCTTTGTCTTGGAATTAAGTTTTCGGAAATCCACACGTATTCGCAATTTTCCATTCTTCTTGGGTACAACCACGATGGGTGAAACCCATTCACTATTTGCCACTGGATAAATGAACTCGGCTTCCAGAAGCTTCAACAGCTCCGCTTTCACCAATGTGGAATAATTCGGGTTCATTCGCCTCTGTCGTTGCCGTACTGGCTTGGCATCAGGCTCCAAGTCAATATGATGTTGACATATTGTGGGATCAATCCCCTTTAGATCTTTGTAAGACCATGCAAACACGTCCAAATTTTCTTTCAACAAGTTGTACAAAGTTGACAACTCCTCTTCTGGGAGATTGCTACCTACCTTCAAGTGGCGTTCAGTGCCATCTGCATCCACAAAGGTTAACTGCCTTTCACCTTCTACTTCTCGGATGAAGGTCCCACGGACCGCTTCTGGATACAGATCCGACTCCTTCAAGGGAGTGGTGTCCTCGTCTGATGTCCCACTAGAACCAACTTCTTCTTTTGGTGGAGACTTAGGTTGCTCGTTAAGACGTTGGAATGGGATTAGAGCTGTTTCGGGTTTGGTTTCAAAATTAATTACCTCTTGGCTTAAAGACTCATCTTCTGATGATACATCCAGGAACGTCACATAACAAGGACCCTCTGATGCCTGTTGGGTTGGTGGGATCGGTGCTTGTTGGCACGGTGCATCATCATCATCTTTCTTTGGCAAGGATGGCTTAGGACGGCAGGAGCCACTCTTGAAAGGCGGCTTGTTCTTCTTAATCCATCCCTTATAAAAGTTTTGCATATGAGAAGATCCAATTACCAGACCAAATGGTACCATCGCCATTCTGTCCCATAGCATGAGCTCATCAGCTTCTGATACTTCTGGAACTTCTTCTTCAAATGTATCCTCTTCAGGTGGGATAGACTCTTCCATTTCACTGTCATAATCTTCTTCGTTCATATCATATCCATCCTCTTCTGTCTCTGTCTCTGTCTCTGTCTCTGCTTCTGCTTCTGCTTCTGTCTCTGTAGGAGCTCTGTAACAGAAGAACAGATTCTCTGGTTCCTCTCCTGCCTCTGTCTCTGCTTCTACTTCTGCTTCTGCTTCTGCTTCTGCTGTGGCCATGTAACAGGGAGAGCAGTACATCCATGCTTCTATCTCACTATCAGAAGTGATTTCAGAAGGCATTCCTGATTCAGGCAGGAAGTATTCACCCATTGATAATGGCTTTGCCTCTTTTGGAAGTCGGCTTACAGTATCCACTATTAAGGAATGTGTCACTGTTTTCTTGGGAAGGATCTGTTTGACAGCATCTTCGTCTGCTGATGTTCCATCTATAGCCTCATTAGGGGAGTCAGAAGATAATTCCAAGGAGGTGGATCCATGTCCTTTTTGAGAACCATACAGTTTCAGCACCACTTTGTTGGGTCCTCTACCCAAGGTCAAAGTTCCTTTGAACCAATCCGTCCTTGCTCTGGCTTCAAAAAGCCATGGTCTACCCAGTAACAGAGGATAGGATGTACCATAAGAGTTTGGCTTCACCACCAGATAGGTTAGCCAATAATCTTTTCCAGCCACTGTAGTCTTCACATATGGGAGAATGCCCAAAGGCTTGATTCTACTCTGATCCGCTAGTCTGATGAGCCATTGGGTTGGTTGCACACCTTGTAGGCCTAGATCCTTCATTGTCACATCCGTCATAATGTTTACTGATGAACCTCCATCTATCAGTGCATTTGCAATGAAGCAGCCTTCTATCCACACGCCAGTCTCTGGAGTACCTGGATCTAGGAAAGCATTAGCTACATCCACTTCTTTTACAGGCTCTGGAGCCTTGTTGGACTTTGTCACTGTTGAGGGAGCAATCCTTAAACCACGTCTTTTTGTTAGTATACTTTTGAATCTTTTCCGGCAACTGGGGGATAACATCAATAATTGTCGGAATGTGAGGTTTGGTTTAAAGGTATCTAGATCTCTAACTAGATCGTATTCCTTAATAGGATCCACTGGCTTCTCTAATCGGTTAGGGAATGGGGCAACACCCATTTTCATTTTCCCTCTTTCTTCCATCAGAGGAATTACAGGAGCTTCTTCTGCCACTTGTGGCACTTCCTCCTCTTCTGTCTCCTGGACCTCTGGTCCTGCCTCTGTAACTATCTCTGTAACTCTCTGTGGCACTGTAGGGCTCTGTACGGCACTGTTAGGCTCTGTTCTGTTCTGTTCTTCTGGTGGAAGATTGAACTTCACTGTTCTGGCAGGAGGGTTATTTTCTTTCTGGATAGGTGGTTCCTTCTGCTTTGCACGCGTGATGGCAGCAACTTCCAATTCCACTAAATTGGAGGTAGACTCTTGGGCCTTGGACGGACTATCAGTAGCACTGTTTTTCACTGGGGCTGGGCTTGGACAGTCTTTTGCAGTGTGGCCTTCTCCTTTGCATCGACTGCATAAGGGCTTGTAATCCACTGACCTTCGAGGATTTGGACAATTTGGTGAAATGTGTCCCTTTTCTCCGCATCTGTAACATTCCACTTCTGATCTCTGACCACCGCCAGACTGTCTTCCTCTGTAACTTTGAGAAGGAAATCTTCTGGATCCGAAATTAGGACCAAACTCTCTAGGCTTGGGTCCAATATCTTGTGTTGTCATTTTGGATTCCAACAAGTTGAATCTTGCGTCTTCTTCCTTTCTTCTCCTATCATGCATCTCCTTCAGAGAGCAAATGTCCTCTGTATGATTCTTCCGCAAACAGTAGGAACAGAAGGCCCCAGGAATGGTGGGTTTTCGTGTACATTCAGTGGCTAAATGGCCTGCTTGATGACACTTACCACACCAAGTATTTGACCGCATCACATCTCTTCCTGCTCCCGCAACATTGGATATGCTTGCGGTGTTCACTTTCAGCGTCTGTAGTTGCTCTGTAATCACATCCATCAACTCCTTCTTAATGTTTGCAACTGAGTTGGATAAGTAGTCCTTCAAGCTTTCTCCTCCGGACGTACTGGCAGGAGGGTTTTGAGGAGTCTCTGTAATCACTGCATAAACGGGTTGAGCCGGTACAGAGGGATCTATGTTCTGGTTCTGATTCAGAGCTCCTGTTTGAACTGTTGGCTGTTGACTCCAGTTGGTAGGGTTCCACTGTTGCTGCTGATTTGGCATTGAGGAAATTGGTTGGGACCATTGTTGTTGTGGTTGAGCCATCATTTGAGGCATGGATTGTGGCCACTGTGGATTTGGTGCACTGTACTGTGATACCGAGGGCATCTGTTGGTAGGGATAGGGAACAGTCCCTGGAACTGCATTTGGTGGATACATCATTCCTGGCATCAGAGGAGGTAGGACTCCTCTTCCTGTATGCATTGCTAGTCTAGCTTCCACTTCATCATACAGTCTTGCACCTTCTGTTGCAGCTTGCAGGGTGGCTGGTCTTTGTAGCTCCACAAACTTACGGACTTCTGGTTATAATCCTCTGAGAAACACCTCCTTCTGAATGCCATCATCTAGATTATGGTTAGTCCATCTCTTCAGGATGGATTCCATTCGTGAGACATAAGCTTCTACTCTTTCTCCAGAGGACTGACTTAGGTTCATGAATTCCTCTCTCATCCGCTCTTCAAAACCTTCACGCCTGAATTTAGTGAGGAAGGCCAACTTCAGGTCGTCCCATGTGCCAAAAGTTCCTGCTGCTTGTCTCTCATACCACTGAAACGCCGCGCCCTTGAAAGTGGCGGGGAATATTGCTAACCAATGCTCCGGGGTTCTGGCATTGTTAGCCACACACGCTACCATAAACTCTGCTACATGAAGATCGGGGTCTTCATTGTACTCTCCCTTAAAAACTGGCAATGGGACTACATTCGCTGGTCTGTCATCAATATTTCCAGGACGGATCTGGCTTGGAAGTGGACCTCCAGCAGGAGGAGGAAGGGCTTGATGTGCCATTGGGACTTCTGTAAAGAGTTCCGCAAGGGCGTCAAAGGCGGCTTCTGATGCGAGCTTGCTCTCGGCTCTGATTCTTGCTTTCTCTCTTCTCACGTACCTCTGGACTCGTTCTAACGCTTGCCTCTTTATTGCGTCATTCATCAGGGGTGTGGCTCCACTATGTTGTTAGTGCTCCACAGAGGGTTAACAGAAGGCTTCAGTCTCTGGAGGACTCTCTTGCCAACATTTCTTCTACTTCTTTCTTTTCAATGTCCCTGAATTCTGCTTTCATGCCACTGCACAGAGGAAGGTATTCGGTTCTAAAGGTGTCAAAATACATACGTCTGAGCATTGTGGTGGTGCCATCATCATAGTAATGCCAGCTTCTGATGGTTTCAATAGTGTATGTTGTGAAAAACACTCTGTCTACCAACTTCCAGTGGGTTGCTAATTGAACAAACAGAAGATTATCAGTACACCAAGCATCCCATGTATCTTGCTGTTGAGCATCCACGAACAAATTCCAACTCTTTTCCTTCTTATCTTTGTGAACCTCTACAGACCAAGACTCCTGAAGCTTCTTCACAATCTCCCACTTGATGTTATCTGGAAACTTCTCAATGAATGCCAAATCTTCCATGGATGGTCATTCTCTCTGTTTCTGCTCTTTAGTTTGTTCCCAAACAGTTTGCCACCAAGATGCAAGTTTCTGCTGCTTCAACAGGAAGAGGAAACTGTCCATCACATAAAGCATGCATCATGATGGTGATGTGTTTCCGCCATTGTGGGATGAACTTCTTGTGGAAAGTGGCTTTGATTATGAGAAATTCCAACTCTTCAGTGGAAGAAGGAACTTTACAAACATCCATTGAATTCTTCTCTTCTTGGCAATGCCATTTCCTTCATTTTCAACCTCTTCTGGTGCTTGTTGATGGCAAGATTCCCCGGCTGCGCACCAAAAACATGGAGCCCCGAGAGGAACACCAAGGAAAAGGGAATTCTCTTGCAAGAAAATCTATCTTGTAACATCAACAAGCTTGTTTTTCATATTTCATATTGTCACAATGAAGAAAAGAACACCAGGCACAACAAATCTTCATGCAGCATCATGTAAATCTCCCATGGATTTGATAAAATCAACCACATTCTTCAACTTCTTCACAAAATCCATCAATAGAACAAAGAAAACAAAGAAGTACACCATCTTTGAATGGAAATACATCACATATTATTCATCTTCAATATCTTCATATAGTCTTCTCTCTCAATCTCTCATATACAATCACTTTGTTTGAGTAGAATTGGCTATCTCTGACTCTCTCTATCTCACTCCATCAATAATACATCATGTCCTCACTGCAATCTCTCAAAAATTACTCTCAATAATCACTCTTAGGTCGTGGATACCCCTCCCAAGAGGTATGTCTGATATGAAGAGTCACCAGAGCCACTACAGTGTCTCTTCACAGCTCACTACTGTCACTTCACTCTAGTCTTCTCTTGAGTCTTTAACAGCTACTTCTTCCACTTCTTTCAGCTCTTTTGCACTTGTATTCACCTCTTTCCAAGGCTAGAAAACTTTCCCAAAGTCACACATACATTCCACAGAACACTTACAGAAGCATACAGAACAGTCTATAGAACAGCTACAGTACAGAACAGAACAGAAACAGAACAGAAGCAGAACAGAAGCAGAAGCTCTACAGAAGACCTACAGAAGGTTACAGAAGGTCATCAAAACCACATAACTCATTCTCAAATCATTCCAAACTCTCACAAAACATTCAATAAGCTTTCACAATATCTCATTCTTCATCAATCAATACTCCATCCCTCCTTACAGAAGACAATCAGAACAAAACAAACCAAAACAGAACAAAACAGAAGGTATACAGAACCAATCAGAACCTATCAGAACATCACAGAACCATCAACAAACATTATGAACTTCCAAAACACAATCAATATCATCCAAAACACTCTCAATCCACTTCTAAATCAACCAATCATCCCATAAAATCAACCATTCAGCTCTCAAAAACAACAAAAATCAGCCAAAAAACAAGTCATTTCAACACTCAACACTCATTATTAAGGCAAAGCATCCTATCCTAATAAGAAGCATAGAGGCAAAAAATGCTAATAATTTTTTAGCTTTTTGGCCCAATGAACTCTCCCTATATCATAGTGAAGGTAGTAGGTTTACAAGCATATATATTCCTAAGTGACTTTTGCTTCGAGCCATAGGTTAGACAAAACCCATCCTCCTAAAGGATGTAGAATTGGTGGAGGATCAAATATATTTTCCATTGATTGGAATATGCATACTTAGAAGAACAAGTAATTGACTGAGTTACAAGCAAGCCACTTGATACACTAGGGAAAGATTTCCCTAATTTGGACAAATTCCTTCATTTCCTTGTTCACACCAACATTAAGGTTATCATTAAGGTTAACTTTAGAAAGTAACAATCAAGAAATCATTTATCATTTGTTGTTAATACCTTATTCTATTATAATTTCTAGATCAAAGTGCCCCCTCCTTAGTCCTAAAGGGATCATTGGGTAATTGATTGAAATTCACAATCCCATGAGCCACATCAACTAGTCGCCCTTTTGAGAATGATAAACTTAGTTATTTTTGGGTGTTCTAGCACTACTAGATTGAGGAAATGTTGAGAGGTTCACTCTAATGGCAATCTAATGCCCATTTAAGAAGATCACTTAGAAACTGATTAGACATGAGAGTAAATAATTGTAGTTGGTGCAAAGATAGTGTGAAACAAGAAGGAGATGGGTATTTCTCCTATTGCTTGCATTGAACCAAAGGCATACAATAGATCATATTTAGGGCATATCTTGGGTGCCATTGGGCATCAATTTTTGACCATTATTAGTCTTGATTGATTGCATACCTTGGTAGCTTGTGCTAAGGCATTGGTTTAGGCTTTGTAATGGCATTTTACTTGCATTTTGAGCACTTAAAGTTTACCAAAATCATGAAATAAAGTTTCTCTTGGGTTCCATTACACCTTGAAGGTGTCTTTTCAGGATCAAACTTAAGGATCATTTGACTCTTATAAGCTTATTTGCACTTCATATGCAATTAGGTTATGCATGAGGCTTGTTTTGCATTTGGGTGACTTTTTGCCTTAAAAAACATAAAAGTTCAGAAAGAGCAGTCCTTAAGGTATTCTTGGCATTTCCCTTGGGTTCCATAATACCTCGAGGTGTCTTTTTAGGATCAAACTTAAGGATCATTTGACTCTTATAAGCTTCTTTGCACTTCATATGAATTTAGGTTATGCACAAGACTTGTTTTGCATTTGGGTGACTTTTTGCCTTAAAAAATATAAAAAGTTCAGAAAGAGCAGTCCTTAAGGTATTCCTAGGTAGAAACATTGAGGGCATCCTTTCATGGCATTTGGAGGGATAATTGATCTCCTTGCTTAACATTGATTGCATGCATAGTCAAAAAAACATTGTTTTGCATACCTAGTGAAGATAGTTTTACACTTTGCTTGTTAAGAGGACCCAAAATCTTGTTCAAAATCTCCCCTGAAGGTAGTCTTGCACCATAATACCTCAATAGTATCTTTTAAGAGAAGTTGGTGCTTGTTGATCAACCTTGTCTCCTATTTGGTGTTGTGTGAACACTCAACAAGCCATCTTGTGCTTACTTCACTACTAACTGTCCTCATCATATTCCATCCCATAATACCACAAGGACACAAAATTATACCCTTGCACATCGTAAGAGGCTCCAGATTTGTGTGTGGTGAATAAACCTTGCTTGGGAGGGAAGTTTCCTACTTTTACAGGGCACGTCTTGACTCCAAATTTGGCACAATGTATTGATCTACTCAAATGCTTGATTTCATTATCATCAAATGTGACTGGCTTCATTGAATTGCTTGAACATTTGTGTCTATAACTTGACGAAAACCTGATCATAATCATTTGTTTGGAGCACCACCACTGAGAGGATTTGGAGCAACATGATGACGTTTAGAATGTCTCATCGATTACAAGGCATTCTTCAGTAAGTATTATTTGCATCCATTTGTATTCTATTTTTCACATCCAAAAGTTGATGTGTGATTTGCATGCCATTAGGCCTCGATCTTTCTTACATACAATTGCTTTCAACTTTAATTTATAGAATAAAATGAGGCCCCATAGTTCCAATGCCTTCATGTGAAAAGAGACACTATGTAAAGGAGAATGACATTGTCTTTGAAATGAGCATATCAACCTTATGCGCAAGAACATAGTGTGAGATTATAAGAAGTTATGAAATTTGAGTTAGCCAATGCCAATTTCTTCTTTACAATCTAGAATTGTGCACTAACCATGCTGTTTGCAGCTTCACTTACAAACCACTATAATGACAACCTATCATTGATTATTTTTCGCATGCTACTCTAGCATCCACACTATTGTTAGATGTTGTGGATCATTGTAATGTACATACAAGATGGGCCATTTTTACATCATGCACCAATAATACCAATTGAACATCATACAATGTTATTCATGTTCTTGACTACATTCTGCCTTTTGACATCACACTAACTATGCATACAATTGATTAGTATTATTGATATATGAATTAGTGTTACTAGAATGACAAATGTTCTTGCTCATGGTATGCTCAAAAGGAGGTCATTGCTAGTGGGTAACCCGAAAATATCTTCGTCAACAAATAGTGATAGTGCCTTAACAAAGCATAAGCTTGTTTTATAGCTTTGCCAATCCACATATATCACCTTACAACTTGAATTACAATCTAGTTGGTTGTGAAAGTTGCTATTTGATTGATGAAGGTTTTTTTGTCTCAGCTTTGCTTTTTCTTTTTTTCCCCCCATTTTGAGAAGACATGAATTTTGAAAGACGGCTCAAGGGATGTATCCAAGGTTTGAACTTACGCGCATGTGTAGATATCCTCAAACCATTGGGGCTACAACGCCATTGGATTAAGGTTTGGGATCTCTAGGTTGTTGTTTGTGAAAGGCAGAAGGGAGCATGTGCAAGAGGCATGAGGGGGAGCATGTAGCCACATTGATCCTCTCTCTCTCTCTCTCTCAATTGCTTCTTTCAAGCCCTCTCTCTCTACCTTTCACCCTGAAACTGAACGTCGGAAGACATGGATGGCATCATACTCTTTCCCAACATAGTCAATTTAGAGACATTCAAAAAGGACATACAGAATTGCCATGTGTAATTTTACAATATTCTAGAAATTCAAAACCCTTGCTTCACTTTTGTGAGGGAAATTTGGACAAGCAACCCGAACACTATGGTCCTCTTAAGAGGAGGACCAATAAGAAAATGAAACTGGAAAAAGAAAAGAAAATGTGAACTGTTGAGTTTAAGGGAGTTCTTATTTTTCTCAATACATGCGAAGGAATGCAGGGTGGAAGCCTGGGTGGTGCTCTAGGGCGGCGATGTATGTCCCTCTTCCTCTTCCTCTTCCTGGCTTACACTAGGTAATCTGATGATGCGCTGATGAATATAATGGCAGCACATCACGACGTTAATATTCTATCATTTGTACTAGATCTTGTAACATGAATACCAATAGATTGAAGGAAATGCACGCACTTACATTTCTGATTCTAACAATTCAATTCTCTGTGGTTTATTCATGGCAGCTACAATATTGAGTTGTATCTGTGTTTTTATGTCTCCATTCTTTAGAAACAATAGACTAAAAGCAACCAATTACATCACACTACACAATGCCTATGTCCTTGCTGTTTTTGGTGCGCATCTCCCTAGTCGATGGTGCACTTCAGGGGTGGGGGACTCTGCATTTTGAGGATTAGGATCTGTTTAGTGAACCTTTTTTGCCTCACGGGGCTGCGTGGTGCTTTCTCCTTTTGGCAGAAGGGGGACCTACAAGTTCGGGGTGTTATCTTTTGCGAATAGTCTTATCTGATTCCAATCGGGCTACAGGCTTCTGGCGAGCAGGTCAAGGTTTTGAGGATCTCTGTCAGCTCTGTCAAGAGTACTCTCAGTGTGGTGAGATATGGCTATGATCCTAACCAGGACAATATCAATTGGTAACTTTTCCTCTCATTTAGATCATACTGAGTAATCTCCTTTTAATGAAACTCTCTGTTAGTAGGGTCTTATTGTTTGTTTTGTGATAAGATACTCTTTGTTTCGAATAACTAGGATGTGTCACATGAAGACATACATTTTCAGAGATTGTTAGATGTAAGGAAACCTCAAAAGGGTGAATTTTCCCCGAGCTATGCAGCCGTTCTCTGCCCTCCCCTTAAGAGCTTGTGAATGGTTTCTTGGAAATCTCTCTCCAATTCACCAACATATATTGACTTGAGCTATTACTTTCAGGTACACATTGACAACCTTCTTTTATTGTTTCACATAACAACCTTTGAAAAGCATGCATATTATACTCATAACATAAGGTACATTACTTTATGTTATCTTATTATGTATTGTAGATAGCTCAACCATGAATCCATCCAAATCTCAAAAGGCTTTGGCGAGGAAAAGAAAGGCTTATCCTTCTATAGCCTCTTTTCTATCAAGAGGTCAAAGTGCTGGTGGAAGGCCAAGGGGTTTTATATTAGGAGATGCTAATGAAACTATGGGTCAAATGTCAGCACTAAATGCAAATGCTTCTAGAATGCAAGAGGGAATGACTTTAGCAGTGTCAAATGATACAGATTACATAAATGTAAATGTGGGAAATGCAACAGAGAGTTCTTCCAATGTTGATGCTTCTATTAAAAAGGTGAAACGAAAGTGGCAACATCAATGGACTCTTTTGCATCCATGGGCATACATATGTAAAAATTTATGTAACGAGGAAAGAGTGAAATGCCAATGGTGTCAAGATGCTAGCAAAGTAAATACCTATACACAAGGCGGCTCTCAAAGCATCCAATTGTCGGCATTGAATGATCATGCTAAGACCTCTGATCACATTAGTGTAGTACGTGCTCGTAATGCCAAGGCAAAGATTGGCAGTGATGGCAAAGGACCTATGGACCATGGATTAGATACCATAGTTCATAGTGAACAAAAGCGGATCATATCATGTATGAAATTTGTATATTTTTGTGTGTGCGAGGACATACCATTGGAAAAATATCCGCAGTTATGCAGGTTGCAAAGGGATCTTTGTACTCCAAATATGCCAGCATCAAATGAGTATGGATCCTATGTAAATCTAGTTTTAGGAAGGAAAATGATGTTGGCTATGAGGGACCATGTTCGAAAGCAAATGTATGCAGAGATATGTGCTAGTCCTTTCTTTTCATTGCTCATTGATGAGAGCATTGACCGCACTATGGAAAAGCATCTAATTATCTATGTTTCATATATCAATGATGGAGGTAGAGGACATGCTATTTGTAGATTTGTGCGGTTGTTGCCAATGGATAATAGAACATCTGCGGCCATGTATGATGCTATAAATGCATTTTTCTTGGAAAGTGGTTTAAATATGCAAAAATTAGTTGCTATTGCAAGTGATGGAGCTTCGGCTATGACAGGGCATAGGACAGGAGTTGTGGCACGCTTTCAAGCATCATTGCCACGTGTCATGGGGATTCATTGTATTGCCCATCGACAAGCACTTGCAGCAAAAGATGGATTTGTGACACATCCACATATATTTGCCTTTGTGGATAAGGTTGCAAGAAGTATATTCATGGCTAGGAAGATCAACAAACCGTCATATGGAACTTTGGAAAATAATGCATGAGTATGACATTATGGACATGAAAATGTTGCAAATGCATGCAGTTCGGTGGCTCTCAAGGGGCAGTTGAGATTATACCTGCTATTCTTGAGCAGTGGAAACGACATGAGAAAAAATGGTATAAATATGCTATAACGTTTGTGGTACAATTCATCATACACCTTTTAGCAGATGTGCTTGGAGAGTTGAACAAACTCAACTCTGAATTTCAAAGGCAAGAGATGGATGTAACAACGATTGGTGCCCTTATTGATCTAACATTTGAGAAGCTCAATAGGAGATATATCACGTGTGATGATGACCAATTTGGTATTGGTTCAAAGCATCTCTTAGTATTCTTGAAAATGACAAAAAATGGAAAGTTGGTTTTTGTAGATGGTGATGGTATATCGCATACACATGTATTGAAATATGTTGCAATTCCAAAAGTGTCAAAAAAGAAGAAAAAAGGAGCTAAGAATACAAGTGATTCAGAAAAAGAAGATGAGGACTTGGACTTAAACACAATTCCTGAAGGTGATGGAAATGAGACAGGTTCTCTTTCAGAATGCATTGGTGTTGCACGAGCATATGTGCAAAATGTTTTGAATGCTTTGACTAGTAGATTTGAGGATCTACCAGTCTTCAATGCATTCAAGATATTTAATCCTTCTTCATATCCCATGGATGATATTGATCGAGACAAAAGAAGCCAAGAATGGCTGGAAAGACTAATCAACAAAGTTAATGTTGATAGTCAAACAATTGATATTCAAAGATGCATGAATGAACGAGAGGATTTTGTTGGGATGCTATATCGTGTCGCAAGAAATAGGGGCATGTATGATGCTTGGGAGTTTTGTAGTAGCACAAAGACTTGGTGGGATTTATATCCAGGGATGATGTGTTTATGGCAAACATGCATAGAATTACCAGCAAGTACAGCCTCTTGTGAGCGAGGGTTTTCTAGATAAAATCTTATTAAAAATAACTTGAGATCCAGCTTATGACTTGACACACTAGATGGGTTGATGCTATTATCCATTGATGCACATGATAGCTCCCAAATCGATTGGAAAGATATTTGGGATATTTGGATGGATGCAAAGAATAGAAGGGCAATGCCACTAGAATGATCAAATGGATGCATCTTCTTATTGCTTGTGCTAGCAATTTTCATGGAGAGTTTTAAATTATTTATTTTATGATGAATGATTGATGGGAACCTATATATGGATGATGAATTGTGGCTCATGTTGGGTTGATACATTTTGAATCTATTTTCGTATGATAGGTTGTAGCATTTCGAATTTATCTTCTTATGATGGAGTATTGGTAGGTAGTGAAAACTCATTTGTCATATGCGAAGTGGATTGAACATTGATTTTAGGTCCTATGAGCATTCAAATTTATAGTTTTAAAACCTGAATTAAAAACTTTTCTATGTCACCTGTCATTCACATTTTTTGTCAATCATTTGACTAATAAACTTTTTTATGTCACCTGTCATGTGAAATGAAATTTTAACATTTGCCTGTCATTAAAAAAATCTAAGGGACCCGTCAAATTTAGGCCCTAGAACTTCGGTTCAGCTCAACTCTGCTCAGCTTTTGGAAGCTTCTGGCTCAGTCCAACTTTGCCCCCCGTCAGATTCACTACGACTTGCAGCAGCTCGATCTACTTCTTGGAGCCGCCTAACCTCGCCCTTGCAGCTTCGTGCCGTGTGACCTGCGCCTGCCTGGAACAACGCCAGTCTTCTCCCTCTCGTCAAGACTTTGTCTTTGTCTACTCAGCCGTTCCTGTTTGACCACGTCGCTCCAGCCTTCTGCACCCGCTCTCCAGTCTGCAAACGCCCTTGTGGTGCTGCGACACTTCTGCCTACTATGTCGCCTGCCTGTACCACCTGATGTTGCCTGGAGGAAGTCGCCGCCTGCCCTGCAGCGTGTTGCCTGCTTGGCGCCCTTCCTACTAGCGCTGTTAGCTCTAGCTCGTTGCTCGATGTCTAGCGCTAGCCCCGCTAGTTGTCGCCAGTCTTTGTGCCCATCAACCTTCGCCAAATCAGTCCGATTGAAGCGCCCGTTTAAAGCGCCGCTTGTACCCGACTGAACCCGCCTGACACCTGTTGTGAATTTGCGACAGTAGTCAACCAGTAATTTTTTCTGGTAAACGTTTTTTATAAATTTTAATTTCCAGCATCAATTTTTGGAAGCAGGGGTTCCTACGCCACTGGTAAAGCATTAAAAAACGTGTCTGGACACATTGAATATAATTTTTGGATACATTTATCAAAATTTTTTGGGGCTTTTATGTTTTCTGGGAACATTGGCATATGCACTGCAATTGCAGTCACTGAAAGACTGTTTTTGACAAACCCGAGGCAAGAAATTTTGGGGATTTTGCTAGTACAGTGTTGCTGAACACTGATTGCACGTTGGACTGCGTGCATAACAGGCAATTTTGATAGAGTGCACCTCTGTACACTAATTGTAGGAAGTTATTTCATGCAATTTTTGGAAATTTTCAAATTTCCATTGTAGTCCTGCTTCGACATTGCTCTTTTACATTTTTTGGTAATTGAAAATCATGGCAAATCAAGGAGAAGATGTTTTCACCTATGTATCCAAGGAGGACAGATTGGATGGAAATAACTATTCACTTTGGTCATTCATGATGAAGAATGTACTTGTGGCAAAAAATCTTTGGGATTATGTCAGTGGAGAAGAAACTCGACCTGGAGTTGTGGCTCCAGCTACTCCTTCTCTAGGAGGATGTGCACCACGGGCACCTCAGCCTGCTCCACTTCAGCCACTTCCCCAAAGAACAACAGCTCAAAAAGCATGGTATACACGGGATGCACAGGCCTTGTCCCTGATTGCATTGGTAGTTCAGCGGTCAATCATCCTCCACATTCGTTCAGCAGTTTCTTGACAAGAAGCTTGGCTAACTTCGGAGCAGATGTTTGTAGGCAAGAATGAAACTCGCATCTTTTTCTTAAAGAAAGAGCTAGAGACATTGAAAATGGATGAAGGTGATTCTATTCAGGATCACTTGAACAAAATTCAGGACTTGCGAGAGCAACTCATGAATGTTGATGAGTACTATTCGGATGCATAGGTGATATCTACCACTTTGAACTCATTACCTCCTTCGTACTTGGCTTTTCATACGGCCTTAAACCTCACCATGAGGATTGCCGTGCAGCCAATCACTTTTCTTTAGTTAGTCCGTTTGCTTCTAGAGGAGGAGCAAACATGGAGGAATAGTGGTGTGGATGCTATAGCCTCTGAGCAGGCTCTTATGGCTAGACAGAAGGGCAAAGGCAGCCAAGTGAAGAATGCTCCGCAGAGTTCTGGGACTTTTGGCATATCATAGGCAAACAAAAAACAAGGGGGCACGCAAGCCAAAAAGGACAAATGCCATTATTGCAAGAAGCCAGGCCACTACATCACTGAGTGCAAAAAGCACATTGCCAAAGAGAAGAAAAAGGAGTCAGGAATGTCTGTTTCTGATGCTCCTTCCACTGCTACTAAGTCCACGTCCTTTGTTGCAGACAGGGACTATTGTTTTTACGCATGCAGTTATGACACCTCTTGGGCAGATCGAGCATTCAGCTCTACTGAGGATGTAGGCACTTGGTTTTTTGATAGTGGTGCTTCTAGGCATATTACATCTCGCAGAGATTTATTTGCATCTGTTTATGCAGCTCCAGTTGGCAAGTCTGTACAGTGTGCCAGCAATGCATCATACCTTGTTAGAGGTATTGGGGAGATTGTGCTCACAGCCATTGATGGCTCTATTCTCCGCCTACAGGATGCTTTATTTGTGCCAGGCATAAAGAAGAATTTGCTCTCTATCTCTTCTTTGGCATGTTGTGGATTGCAGGTCACATTTGATGATGACCGATGTATGGTGAGAGATAAAGAACACATGACTTTGGTTTTGACATGCACTTTATGTCATGGGTTATACGAGTTGGATGCTCTTTCAGTTGATTAGTGAGCGTATTTGACATCCACTCTTACTCATGCTATGATATAAGCAGAGTTATGGCATGCTAGGATGGGGCATGTGAACTTTGGCAGCTTGAGGCTCTTATAGCGTACTCAGATGCTAGATGGATTACCTCTACTGGAGAGACCTCCTGAGCACTTGTGCGAAGGATGTATCTTGGGGAAAATGCATCGTTTTTCGTTTCCCTGTGATGTTGCTTTTAGAGCAATAGCCAGGTTGCAGTTAGTGCATTCAGATGTATGTGGACCTATGCAGACAAAGTCATTGGGAGGATGTTACTATTTTGTGACTTTTATTGATGACTTTACTCAATTTTGCTGGGTCTACTCTTTGGTCAAAAAGTCAGAAGTGTATGATGCATTCTTGGCTTTTATTGCACTTGTTGAAAACTAGTCTGGTTGTAAAATTAAGACTCTTCGTTCGGACAGAGGGGGGGAATACACGTCCTCTATGCTGAATTCCTTTTTGAAGCAGAAGGGCATTGTCTATCAGTACACTATTGCTTATACTCCATAGTAGAATGGGGTTGCAGAGAGAGAATCGGTCACTCATGGAGATGGCCAGATGTATGCTGAAGGCAAAGAGCGTCCCTCACAGTTTCTGGATGGAAGCTGTCATGTGTGCTTGCCATGTTTTGAATAGATGCCCCACCAAAGCTTTGAAGAAAATTACACCTTTTGAGGCTTGGAACAGCCGGAGACCTATTGGACACTTTCGTAACTTTGGGTGCCTTGCATATGCACATATTCCAAAGGTACTCAAGAAAAAGTTGGATAACAAGGCTGTTAAATGCATTTTTATGGGATATAGCAGTGAGAGCAAAGGCTACAGACTCTATGAGCCTGTTTCGAAAAAGGTGTTTGTCAGTAGGGATGTACTATTTGATGAAAAATCAGAATTGTCCCTGGCTAGTTTAGATACATATCAGGCTGCCCGTGATGTATTTGAAGGGCTGCTGCGCATTACATTTGGTGATTCAGCTAGAGTTTCAGCAAGTGAACTCAATGTTCAGCTAGCTACTCCTTTGGAAAATGCAGAAAATCAGCCATTGGCTGATCTGAATATTCAGCAAAGTGCTGAAACTGAAATTTGGCAAGAGCTTATGCACAGTCAGGAGGCAAGACAAATGCCTAGATGCTATCTACAGACTATGAAAGATACACATATATATATATATATATATATATATATATATATATATATATATATATATATATATATATATATATATAGTGTCGTTATGGTAGCAAGCACCCTTGATGATGAGGAGCCTGAATGTTTTGAGGATGCACAATAGAATGTACATTGGATGGCAACAATGAAAGCTAAATTGGATTCTATTACTAAGAATCAAACATGGGACTTGGTGTCTTTGCCATTTGGGAAGAAAGCCATTGGAACAAAATGGGTCTACAATCTGAAACGGAATGCAGAAGGATCCATTGACAAATACAAGGCAAGGCTTATAGCTAAGGGCTATGCACAGAAAAAAGGCATTGACTATGAGGAGACATTTGCTCCTACTTCCCGTATGACGACCATCAGATCTATGGTTGCTTTGGCTGCTCATTATGGATGGACTATGCATCAGTTGGATATTAAAACTGCATTTTTACATAGGGAACTTAATGAGGAAGTATGTGTACAACAGCCCATTGGTTTCGCAGTTGAGGGCTTGGAACACTTGGCCTGCAAGCTGAAAAAAGCTTTGTATGGTTTGAAACAAGCTCCTAGAGCTTGGTATGCAAAGATAGATGCTTTCTTGCTTAGCGAAGGGTTCATAAACAGCTCATCTGAGTCCACCCTTTACGTATGTAAAGAGGGGGGATCCATGTTGATCATTTGTCTTTATGTTGATGATCTCTTGCTTACAGGGACATATGCTGATCAGATTTCAGCATTTAAACAACATTTGCAGCAAACATTTGACATGTCAGACTTGGGGTCTTTGCATTATTACTTGGGCATTCAATTCATACATGATGCTAGAGGTATTGGGTTATGATTTATCACAGTCAAGATACATTGGTAAACTTATTGAGAAGTTTGGCTTACAGGATTGCAAGCTAGTTTGTACACCAATGGAACCTGGACTTAAACTGTCATTACATGATGACAATGATTTGTTTGATATACACACATATGCTCCAGCAGTTGGATGCTTTATTTACTTATGCAATACTAGGCCAGAGACATACAGTTTGTAGTTTCAGCCCTGAATAGATATATGCATCAGCCACGCATGTCACATTGGCAAGCTGCTAAGCGTGTCTTCCGTTACTTGCAGGGTACTAGATCTCTTGGATTGCTTTATGCCAAGGGGGGACCACTGCAGTTACATGCTTATAGTGATTCTGATTGGGTTGGTGATTATGATTCACATCACTCCACTAGTGGTAATTGTTTCTTTCTTGGCTCGTCTTGCATATCTTGGCTTAGCAAGAAACAGTCCATTGATGCCACATCGTCGTGTGAAGTTGAATACAAGGCAACTTTCACTACCACAGTTGAATGCGTATGGATTAGACGCTTGCTTGCTGATCTGGATGTATCTGTTATGGAGCCTATTCCTTTGTTCATTGATAGTCAGAGTGCCATTGCAGTGGCATGGAACCCAGTGTTTCATGCACGCATGAAACACATTGAGATACGTTATCACTTTGTCAGAGAGAGGCTACATGCAGGTGATATTAGCCTTGTCTATTGTCCTACCACCAGTAATGTGGCAGACATCTTCACCAAAGCTCTTCCTCGTGAGAAATTTGAAGCATTTTGCCATGCTTTAAATTTGATCTCCTTTGGTGGCAGATGATCCTTGTACTATTGATCACTATTCACTCCAAGGGGGTTTGTTGGGTATGTCACTCACGCCTCACGCCTACGCTCACGTCGGAGTGTCGGTGATCAGTAGGACACTGAGGCACTTTTTACTCTCGGTAGGAGAGGTTTTTTCCCCCAGACTTATGGTATTATTTCGTATGTGCTTATGACACACACTTACGGGCACTTACCGTGTTCGGGTGTGAGCACCCCCCTACAACCCTAAGGTTTAAGGGTTGTACCTTGTACTTTCAGTTTATACTCTTTTAGTCTATTGCATTGGGTGTCTGCTTCACTCTCTACTGTCTACTGGTTTTTTGTGTCGAGATTCGATCCTGTCCTCCCTCACACCCTTGCTTACATAGGGTTCTCATGCTACACTTCTAACAACCCCTCTCAATGCCAAGGTGGTATTGGATTACATAGCATGGAAATGTTCCCCCCCTCAATCAATTAGTGGGATGCCTTTATAAAGTAGGCTACAAGGATGTTCATGGAAATATGATACAAAGAATACTAAAAAAGGCGGTCATCAGGTGCTTCGGAGACATAGTTGGCCTCCAATTCTTTTGAAGCTTCAAGGGAGGTAGGATATTTATTGGTGATATGTCATGTTTGCTTACATTTGTTGCACTTCATCTTGTTGGGATATTTTTTCTAGCAATTTCTTACAATATGTCCCTTTTTATTGTAGTAGAAACGGTATGGACTAAGAGTTGATCATGGGTTGTTGAGGTAGATGCTTAGCTCGTGCTGTCTTCTTTTGATTTCTTTTCTCCTTATCCAAATAGGACTGAATGACACCTTCAAGTATAGGATTTGGTACATTTGTTGGAGTAACAAGAGTTGGAAAGACTTTCCGTATAGCTTTTAAAAGTATTGCAATGGCATCTTCTTCAGCAACTAGAGCTTATATTGAAGCTAGTTGGGCCATCAATCCCTTCATGTGAAAAATGAACTTTTCCAAGTTTTCTCCTTGCTTGTATTCCAAGCTGAAGAACTCTATTTTGAGGAAGATTTTGGAGTTCTTTCCTTTTGCACCATACAATTTCTTGAGCTCATCCCACTTCTCCTTTGTAGTTGCAAGTTGATCAATGTGGTGGATTAAGGATCCATCCAGGTGCAACATTATTATAGCTTGGGCTTTTTCATAATCTTCCACATCTATAGATTGGATGGGTCAATGGCCTTGGTCCCTTTGATGAAGGGCCAGTAACCTCTCTTCATCATTTTATATTTCACTAATACCTGCCATGGGTGAAAGTCTCTCCCATCAAAGTTGAAGATTTGAGGCTTCACATCAACATAGGCCATGATAGGAAGGTCTTACCGATTGTATAGGGCAATGGTAGTGTCTAATCCTTTACAAGATGGGCAATAAAAGTAGAAGTAATGAAAGGATGCTTAGATAGTAGCCTGAAATCGATTTAGAACAATTTGATGAAGAGATGAAATGGTTTGTGTATTTATATCTCACACATAGCCTTACAATGATCAAGAGAGAGATGATGAGAGTTAAGCACTTAGTGAATATGCTTAAGGTCTAAAAACCTAATCTCCTCAAGACTGAGATTTAGCTTAAAACATCTTTCACATATTGATTGGAAACAAGATCATGACCAAGAAATGTAGCATTAGTGCTTATAAGCACTCATCTCACATTATATGCTTACAAGTCGGCTTTTGATGAATACAATGATGTCTACCAAGTGTGTCCAGCCTTGAGATGGAGCTTCCAAATCTGCAATAAACTCCAAAGAAGATTAATCAATGATTAGAATCAATGTTAGTGACTTCCAGGAAGATAAAAGTTGAAATGAGAAAGCTTCATAGCAGCAAAGAAACACGTTTCTTTGAGTTTGAAACTTACGAAATGTTTCTTAAAGTAAGAAACATTTATGACAGTAAAAAATGTGGTTTAAAAAAAAGAAAAAAAGGGGGTTCCAAAAACTGTTGGGCAATGTTAAACATGATCATGATAATGAGTAATGACATGAGGACTCAAGATTTTGGATGATAGATTTAACTTTTTGGGATTTTGTTTAGTTATTGGGCTCTGTCAGTCTAGTATCTATTCTTGTCTTGAGAGTTGATTATTATACAACTTTAGTCTCATTTATGAGTTATTTATGATATATTATGATTCATTCTGGATTTTGACATTTTGTTAGTTTGTTTTGGAATGGGAATCATGATGTTGCAACTTGACTCAATCCATATTGTACATGAGCTATTTACATGTTTATTTCAATTTTCTTTGTGTGATATGTATGAATCATAATGTTTGAGGTTTGAGCCATAGTATAGCTTGCCTAAAGACTAACTTTGACATAAGTCAATATGAATCGTGGATATGTAACGTATTATTTTCAATTGACTCTCATGTATTATCACTCAAGCTCGATTGGCCTTTGTTTGTTTAAGAGGGAGTTCCATAGAGGTTTAAAACCTCTTTCCCTAGTTAAAACTATTAAAAAATCCCTATATAAAAAAACCTACATTTCTTACTTTACCCCCTTTTGAAAGAAACTTACGAAACACGTTTTTGACGTTTTGTTTCTAAACGTTTTAGATGTTTTTGGCTGCTATGGAAAGCTTTGAGGCTTTTTGGCTATGGCTACAAGTAAGACCCATAGTTAGGGTTTCATTGTGTGTGGCCACTAGAGAGGGAATTTTCCAAAACCGTTTTAGGTGGAGATAGCCCTCTTGGGGGGCTACAAATGCCCTATGGTAGCTGAGGGGATTGCACCTTCTACAAGCCGCATAAGCTAACGAAATCCATCACTGTAGAAAACTGTGCCGATTTGAGAGAGATGCCAATGCTGTTGTTCTGCGTGGCCAATGCTAGGGTTTGAAGTGATGAGTAGCTACACCCTGAGGTGCGGAAGAACTCCCTAGAAAAAACTAGGAGCTAATATGCCGTCCTTTGCCCTCACCAGATCCTCCACTGAGTGCTGGTTGAGATTTAGCTATGGAGGTTGAGAGGTTAAGATGAAGAATGACATTTTCTTGTGCACTCAACTGCAATAAGATTAGAGGAAGCTTAATAGATTAGAGATGGCACTGATACCATGTTGGAATATTAGAGTTGCAGCATGGAAGGGTGTGCACAAGAGGGAGAAGAGAGATCACAAAGTACAAGAAGATCTTGCTTATTCAGTTGCTCATGAAGTATAATTGGTACTCTCTCTCTACTACACTGAGAGTGACCCTTAGGGCTGTTTATATAGCCATTGGAAGCTAGGATTAGGGCTTCCCCTGTCCTCTAGTCCATTCACACCTGACCTTCCCTCATGCACCCTTGTTGACATAGGGTTCTCATGCGATACTCCTAACAGATAGGCCATTGGGTCGTTGACAAGCACCCTTTTTCGGATGCCTTGATCTCTCCGGGGTTTCAGTCAGTGCAGATTTCTTTCTTCATATCTTGCTCTCTCTCTCTCTCTCTCATGGTTCTCTTCCGTTGCGCACTCTCACACTATTCACTTAATTCGAATGGTTGAAATGTGTAGTAGTGCAAGCTCTCTATGATGAGTAGTATGCAAAATATAAATTGATGGTTTGTTTGGATGCCTTATATGATAGTGATTGCCAAACTCATCAATTTCATGCTAGGCTTCGCCAAAAATATGTGCGTAAGCATATAGTGCACTTGTGGATCCACAAAATAAGGTGGTCAGTGAGCCTCGTTCTATCATACAGATGTGCCGCCAGTATTATAAATCTTTGTTGGGTCAGTTAGAAGGGGTGTAGCAATGGAAGCATAGACAAGTGCTGAAATAAATTGTTGAACATAAGACAAAAGAACAAAAGAACATTGCAAAGAAAGAGAATTCAGAGATATTCTCGGGAAATGGAATCCATATACCAAACACGAGAATGACGCATATACAACAATGAGTCACTAGCTGTGTAGGCACCGGCATTGGCTCCTCTCTCCAACCAGAAGACCACTTGAAGAATGATGATAACTGAATGAGAGGAGGAACTAGTGAATAAATAGGCCCAATTATGCCAAATATGGTAGTTGGTTGGCCAGCAATAAATATCTAAATAATCACCAAGATGACGACCATACTAAAATACCCAATAATGTCAAGCATAGCTTAGACTCACACATGAGCTGTCTAGATTGCTAACACCCTCTCTTAGATCATGGGTAATCTAATACAATACAATGATACAATGATAATCATATACAACAAAGAACCACTAGAGTAGAACCACGGATACCCAAGTAGTGGGTGATCAAGTCACCACCAAGGTGCCTCGAAGAGAACCTAAGGTCAATGTCGATCGTACCGGCTCCTGAAAATAGAGAAGAGTCATAATAGATCTTAGTGTCTATCAACAATGTCTCGCAATAGCATACAAGACTATATGGTCAAAAATGCCTTTGAACATATGTGACCATGGATTTCTCGCCTTTGGCCAAGACCGCCAAAGTGTCCCCTCATGTGAGCTCAAGACTAGGAGCCAATCCTGCTCGCTGTCAAAGAAACAACTCATCATGAACTTGGATGTTAATCCAGCTCCAGGATTTGAATCTGCCAGACTTCGGTCGATGCACCAGGAATGTCCCTCTTTGGAACCTGTGCACCCGTATATTTGTATAGATGAGGCTTGGCTGCCCCATCTCATCACACTCTCACACTTCCTCTTTGGCACTGGAGAGTTGTGAGGGATGACCGCATCGGGTGGACTAGAAAGCAGTTGAGGAAGGGGCAATTAGGCCCTTCTTGCGGTGTGAAAAAGTGGACTTCTTCTGCGCCGCGAACTTCTCCTTGGCCGGAGGATTGGAGTCGGAGTTTGAGGGGGAAGATGACGCGTCGCAGGAGTCCGCATCTTGCGTCTTCTTCTTCTTCTTCTTTTTCTTCTTTTTCTTCTTCTTTTTCCGTGAGGCAGGTAACTCCTTGCAGTTCTTCCGCAAGTGGCTCTTCTTACCACAGTGATAACATTGGGCTTTTGACTTCTTTTTGTCACCCCTCTCTGAAGCTATAAAGGCCTCATTGGAACCTCCATAATGAGATGAGAGCCTTCCCTGTAAACACAAAGATGTCTCATACTCAAGTAGCATGGAGGACATCTGTGTAAAGCTCAAAGGTGTAGAGGATGTCAGCATCCGCAAAGCATTCGCCACTCCATCAAACTTCAGGGGAAGCTTGTAGAGTATCGTGCCCACTAGATGTGCCTTTGAAAAGGTAGATTGCATGTTCGAAGCTAGTCCTGTACCTCAGTAACACATAGCAAAAATGACTGAATGGTGTCCTTGGACTCAAACTTCATTTGTTGAAGCTGTCTATAAAGGGTTATAGCATGCGTGGGGGGAAGGGGCTCGTACAACATCTGAAGCTTTGACCATATTTCTGGTGATGTCCTACAAGAAGTAACTGTCGGTAGAACGTCTTGGAAATACACGAAAGCAGT